>NC_072446.2:54032500-56532500 GCF_028878055.3 Symphalangus syndactylus
CTGAAAGCCACTTTGTGCCACAGCAGAGGGGACACCCGAGGCATGTCTTTCAGAAGAAGTAGGTGCTAGCCCAACAGTGAGGCGGGAGTAGGAGCTGACACAGGGCATCCTTCAAGCTGACTGTGATGAGCCTTTGGTCATGACTCTGGGGTGTCGTCATTTCATAAGGTAACCCCCACCTAGAAACATCTAGGAGGAAAGGCCCCATCCTAAAAGTATTGACATTCCTCACCTGACCCTGTCCCAGGTCACCAGCACACAGCACCCAACCAGCATTCAACCCTCCAACTGACCCCAATGGCTCCAGGCACATGCGGAAGGCTGGCCAGGCACTGCTGATGAGAATCGATTTGGTGAACTTCCTCAGGGTGAAGTAGGGCAGGTTCACAAGCCTGTTCCATGAGCTACACACACACACACACACACACACACACACACTCCACTCAATGAGTTATTATAAAAGAGGAGCACATCTTCAAAATCTGTAAAACAGGACATAGAACAATAGAGTAGCTTGATGGTGAACTCAGCATCTTTGTGGCTGTGTTCATGTGGCATTCATTCATTCATTCATTCATTCATCAACAAACGTTTACTGAGCTAGCAACTGCAAGAAAGTTCTGACAATATTCCTGTAAAAAGACAGTGTCTCTGCCCTCTTGAAAGTCACAACCTCCTAGGGGAGAAGTAAAGTCTCCAGGTTAGAAAGTTAAAAAGCATCCTCAATAATTTAATAATAATGGCCATGTAATGGAAGCTTCCAATGTGCCTGATACATTATCCTATGTGAGTGTGTTACTAACTCCATGGTGCAGATGGGGTAGCTGAGGCTCAGAGAGGCTAAGTCAGTTGCCTAACTTTACACAGTAATTAGTAGCAGGACCAAGACCAAAACCTAGTTTTAGGTTGCCCCCAAAATCTGTTAACAAACCTGCACATTGTGCACATGTACCCTAAAACCTAAAGTATAATAACAAAAACAAACAAAAAAATAAAATAAAATAAATTCACTTAGAGGGTCATTATACTTTGATTAATGAATGACTTTAAATTATTTGCTATTATTATAATTCCTGTTATAAATATATTATATTAATGTTAATATTAATTGTAAAATTAAAAAAAGAAAATCTGTCTTCTTAACCATGGGGCAATACGGTACTCAGTTGGTTCACTTCTACCTTACACACAAGCTCGTCCACCTGAGTGAAGGAATGGAGGTAAAGAATAAAATAGCAGCAAAAAAGTACAACTAATTTCTTTTTATCCCATCAGAGTAGGATTGACCCAATATTTCAAACCCGAGATTTCGTGTTAGGAATAATTTATTGTCGTATTGTAAATTCATGTTTTTCTATACTACCATAAAGCATGTTAATATTTGTGATACTGAGTAGTCTTGAAGAGGTTAACTGATGTTCAATATGACCTAATTGAGATGGCAGAGAAGTGTGTATAATGTTTCAAAAGAATTTCCACTAGAATAATTAGAATAAGTTATTATTTATTATTCCCTGGCGATGCAATGTAAATGAAGTTCTTTAGTAGGCAATTGGGAGTAAGGTTGACCTGACTTTAAATTCTGTTCCTAACATTTACTAGCTTTGTAAACTTGAGCAAATAACCTCTCTGCACCCCTGTTATGAATCTACAGAGTGGGCTTAATAATACCAACTTATGAGTGCTATTGAGACATTGATGGTAAACTATGTTTAGGGTGTAAAACAGTGCATCCAGCACACAGTAAGATGAGAAAATCGATTTATGAGATAACAAGTAAAGGGTGCATTAATCTAGAAAAGACATTCCAAGACACATATATGCTCAAAAATATATTTCTATATTCTGAACTAGAGAATACAGCCAGTGTGGTGGGGGTAGGGTTGGAACTGCAGGCTTCTCATACTACTTCCTTCACTGAAGAGTCATCAAGAAGTTGAATGTGAAGGCTGGAGCAGTATTAGTAATCATCTGGGGAAAGACAGAGGTTCTGTGTTTAGAATATTATGGTCCAAAGCTCAAGAATGAATAAGAAGAGCTGGAAAGAACAGCAAACGTGTGGAGAACATAGTGAACGTAGTGTGAGAATGACAGCTGAGTATACACAGGCAATGGGAGGTTGGCTTTTGGGCTATACAACGTGGGTCAGCAAATGTTTTTTATAAAGGGACAAACAGTACATATTTTAGGCTTTGTGGGCCATACAGTCCCAGCTACTCAACTGAGGAGCACATGGCCAGATGCCCAGGCCACACTCTTGGATCTGTTAGATTGTAATCCCTGAAGGTAAGACTCAGGCATAAGACTTGGCAAAGATGTAAGCATCCTCACTGGTGTGGGTCATGGACCATTCTCATGTGTGCTGGTAAGGGGCTATGACCATAACTGGTACCCACTGTGGCAATCATATAAACCAACACACGCTTAGCAGTAAGAGGAAATGGGCACTGGAAATGCGGGTCTGGGATTGAGGAGAGAGGCTGTGGTGGGAAGTTTCTATCCAATGGAGAGTTCCCAGCACAATATTCTGAGAGAGAGAGAGAGAAGAGAGACTGTGAGTGGGTGGGTCCTGATATGAAGAAGGAGAATGGCAGAGGGAGGAAGCCCAGGGAGAATGGGGAGAAGGTGAATGATACCCAGAGCAGTATTCTGACAGCAGATCTAAGGCCCCAACCAGGTTAGCTCCCTTCCCTTCATCAAGTATTAATTGGTCGGTGAGTTTAACACATGTCATATTGACACATTCATTCAGCTGCAGATTTTCAGACTGGGCACTACAGCAAAATGGAACCACTGTTCCTACATTCAATATCCATTTACCTAGAGCATCATGAGCTTAGTGGGAACTGGTGCTTGCAGAAGCCACGGGGCTGCAAGACCTGACTTAGGGCTAACTCTGCATTTTATGAAGCACACTTGTATAGCTGATCATGGAGAGAATGAAAATCACATTCTCAATTTTAATAAGGTAATCAAATATATATAAAATAAAGATCTACAAGAGCATTTTTTTACTTCCAATCAATTCTGCAGAAGTGGATGCACTGAACAAAGACTCAGAAATTATTCTGATTGTAATGGTCACCAGGGCATGTTCCAAAAATATAAACCTATGATCATACACTCATTCCTGTATAATGTTAAGTAAAAAGCAAACCATATGTTTACGATTAAATTTGAATTTGGAATTAAGGTATTTTGGAGACTGAATTGAGTAGCAAATCATTAACACAAAATTACTTCTCAAAAGCATCATATAATAACATGAAACATAAGACTATCCTAACCACAGAGCCCCCAAAAATGTATATTCATAGAGTTGAGATGGACCTAAGTACCTACTGGGCTCCAGGCCTTGCATTGGTCTTTATAGATACTACCATGGTTAACTTTCATATTTCATCATATCTGAAGGTAAGTATTGGTTTGACCATGGGAAATTAGAGGTTTTTGTTTTTTTTTTTGTAAGAAAATTCGGTTTACATAGAAAGAGGGCCATTTGAAATTCAAGCCCAGATCAACATGCATCTTCTATAGTTTAAAGAAAATAAGACCAAAAGAAAAATGTTGGCCAGGCATGGTGACTCACGCCTATAATCCCAGCACTTTGGGAGGCCCAGGCAGGTGGATCATGAGGTCAGAAGCTCAAGACCAGCTGGCCAAGATGGTGAAACCCCATCTCTACTAAAAATACAAAAAAATTAGCCAGGCATGGTTGTGGCCACCTGTAATCCCAGCTACCTGGGAGGCTGAGGCAGAGAATTGCTTGAACCCAGGAGGCAGAGGTTGCAGTAAGCCAAGATCGTGCCACTGCACTCTAGCTTGGGTGACAGAACAAGACCCCATCTCAAAAAAAAAAAAAAAGTTTCTGTGGATAAACTAACTCTAAAATTTTAAGGTTTTTAAAATTTTAAGGTCAGATTTTCCTCATATTTATTTCTATGGGAATTGCCACAGATACTCACTGAATGATTTTCAAACTCACACATTGTCTTAATATGCCAATAATTAATGCCATCTCCGAGGATAAACTAGAGATCATTAGAACTTACTGGAATGTGATATTTGGATAACTTCTCCATTCTAATCAGAAAAACATTAAAAACAAACAGAGAAAGTCTTACAGTTGTGTTTTTTAGGTTTTCAGGTTTCCTAGACTAGGCTGATAATTCTCCAAGCAGCCTCGAGGCAAAGGAATGTGCCTGTGTGGGTTCTTCCAGGTCTAGTTCTCTGCCCCACATGTACTTCTCTGCACCTAGATCTGTGTTAAGTCTTTAGACTTAATATGGCTATCCACGTGGACTTGGCAAGTTTGCCTAATACTTAACATACATAGCTAATAAGGCAAGTATCAGATAAGCACTTTCACTAACCTCTGAAAAAGAGGCCAGGTGTGGTGGTTCAGGCCTGTAATCCCAGCACCATGGGAGGCTGAGGCTGGTGGATCCCTTGAGGTCAGGAGTTCATGACCAGCCTGGCCAACATGGTGAAACCCTGTCTCTACTAAAAATACAAAAATTAGCCAGGCATGGTTGTGCATGCCTGCAATCCCAGCTACTTGGGAGGCTGAGGCAGGAGAATCATTTGAACCTGGGAGGCAGAGGTTGCCCTGAGCCAAGATCACGCCACTGCACTCCAGCCTGGGTGACAGAGCAAGACTCCATCTCATAAAAAAAAAAAAGAAAATAAAAAAAGAAAGAATCGCCCCTCAGAGGTCCTACCACCACCACTACCACCAGAAAAAAAAAAAAAAAAGAAATGAAGTTTTCACTTACTATGAGGAATGAGGGAGAAGAGTCCACTCAAGTTGGCCATTTTAGAGACAGCAACTGTCATTTTGTGGCCTATGGCAAGAACCTGGCTGTCATCTCCTACCACCTGCCCTAAAGTAGCTGGCAGTGTCATTGTTTCTGTTACGAGCTTTGTAAGACCCAGTGATACCTTCTCCTGTTGCAAATGAAGTGCCTGCTATTCTCTGTCCTGTTAGTTGACTCTGGAAACCCCTCAAAGGAGCTCTTCCCAATGGGCTTTGTCCCACCACTATTTAAAATTACTAATACTATTCACAACAGCAAAGATATTGAATCAATCTAAGGGCCATCAACAGATGAGTGGATAAAGAAAATATGGTATATATACACCATGGAATACTACTCAGCCACAAAAAGAAATGAAATTGTGTTTTTTGCAGCAACATGGATGGAACTGAAGGGCCTTATCTTAAGTTAACTAACTCAGAAGCCAAAAACTAAATGCCGCATGTTCTCACTTAGAACTGGGACCTAAACAATGTGTACACATGCACATAGAGAGTTAAATAATAGACACTGGAGACTGAGAAATGTGGGAGCATGGTGAGGGATGAGAAACTACCTAATGAGTGTGATATACACTATCTGGGTGGTGTTTACAATAAAAGCCCAGACTTCACCACTATGCAACATATCCATGTAACAAAACTGCCCTTGTACCTCCTAAATCTATAAAAATACTAAAATAAAATCACTAGCAAAAGATGGCTGGTGCAGTGGCTAGCTCTACAATAGGTAATTCCTCATGATAATTGAATTGACTGCTATTGTTTGGCAGTCCCCACCCTCACATGGAAGCTGCCCAAAAAGAGAAGCTCAGCAAGTTTATTTTCCCCTGCTGGTTATAAATCAAAAACTCCAGCAAGGCTGGGCTTTATTCCTTCACTTGCAGAAACTGAAGAAACTTTTCTCACCACACACTAACCTCATCAAGAGTTGCATATGGGCTCACACCTGTAATCCCAGCACTTTGGGAGGCCAAGGCGGGCGGATCATGAGGTCAGGAGATCAAGACCATCCTGGCTAACACAGTGAAATCCCGTCTCCACTAAAAATACAAAAAATTAGCCTGATGCGGTGGCAGGCGACTGTAGTCCCAGCTACTCGGGAGGCTGAGGCAGGAGAATGGCGTGAACCCGGGAGGCAGAGCTTGCAGTGAGCCGAGATCGCGCCACTGCATTCTGGCCTGGGCGAAAGAGCAAGACTCCGTCTCAAAAAAAAAAAAAAAAAAAAAAAAAAGAGTTGCATATGTATTTTGATTTTGAGCCCTATTATTGTCATATTAGAAATACAAACATTGAAAACTAATCTGTTTTTCTTCCTTCCATGTTTCAGACTAATATTTTATCTAATAAAACTGCTTTTGTTTCTTATCCCAGAAATTGTATGTAAAATTATAATTAATACTATCCACTTTGTTTCAGTACAAATTAAATAAATTATGTAACTTTGCCCACTTCCTTTTACCCTTCTTTCTCAGGGTTTCTCTTACCTAGCAAGATTTAGCATCCAAGCTCTTCTGATTCAAAGACTCAAACCATAGTCTCAGCTGTCCCATTAATTCCAACCCATAATATCTGTCTTCATGTAAACACTTGAGAAATATATAGATATAGATGATAGATTAGATAGATGCATAGATAGATAGATGATAGATTAGATAGATAGATGATGGATTGGAGTGGATTAGATTAGATTAGATTAGATTAGATAGATCTCCATGCCCTGAAGAAAGTGAAGGGTCAGCTCAATCTACATTGAGTATAACCATTCACTGAGAAATTAAAAGTGGTGGATGGGTGGATGGAATCACTAGGTACTTGGCGCTGAAGAGAGTGACACCACTGTTTCAATGGTGTTAACACAGCAAAAAGCACAACCCCTTGAATCTTGGGGGGCCAAGTTTTAGAACTGGACTGCTTTCCCTTAACCTCTGTTAATTAGTCCTGTTTAGGGATAGCCAAACACAATTTCTTAAGGGCATTTTATTCAAGCCTTCAAGAATCTTGTTAAAGAGAGTCGTAATGTTTCCTGGATAAAAAAATGAAATAAGTCTTTCAAAATAACATTTTGATGAATTGAGTGTAAATGAATTAGAAACACACAGATTAAATTTCCCTTGAAATACACATGGGTTTCAAAATTAAGGGGAATTAACTTCCCCAAATGTGTTTTCAATTTTGCCTGACCTCGAAAGTTTGATGCATGGTTTGAAACGGTTGGCCTGATGCCAGTTTTGCCTACCCTTACCATGGCTTTACCTGGGAAACCATTTTATTTTCAGATCTTCTTGGCCTTCTGATGCCTTAATAATATCACCAATCTGATGCGTAGGGCCTAGCCCATTGCAATAAATATTATAATGGTGAAAAATTGCAGTTTTTAAAATGACCTCCAAGCCTAAACATCGGCTCTTTGATTTCATCCAGCTTTGGGTGGTATATAAAATTCCAACACAAATAATGATTTTATGAAGCCTCTGAAAACGTTTTGAGAGTTTTGATCTTTGGTAAAAAAAGATTCACATTCTCTTAAGAAAGATATTAGAAATGATAAAGATTTCATTTTAGAAGATATTTATTGAAAAAGTAATTGGATTTTGAAATTTTTGAAAATGTCTCATCACTTTTTTCACTCAATACCTTTAAAATGCATCATGATTACTAGGTAGATGTTAACTTGTTTTTTGTACCTAATAGAAAACTTCAAGCATAAGTGAGCTATCCAACAAGTCACTGGGAGGAAGAATTGCGATGCCCTCGCTTCTTTGTCTTTAAAACTGTGTTCTAGATCACCAGCAGCAGACAATCCTGAGCCATGTAAATTTCGTAAGCATTGGCTTTGATGAAGAGCTTACCGCTGGAACAACTCTGAGTTCCAGAAAGGTCATCCGACCTTAGGTTCATGGCCACTCCTACCTTGTTGTCTCCCCTGTCAAGACAGAAAACAGTAATAATCATGTGGCAGCAGCAACAATCTTAGCTCAGCATAGCTGGGAATAAAGATCAGGAAGAGAGGGGTCTCCGATGCTGATAATGGTGTGAGGAAGTGAAAGAGGAAAGATAGGACAGCCAGTGGTCAACTGAGCTGAATCCCATGCTGAAACTCTGGGAAGTGTTTGAAATTTATTCTCTCTCCAGGTGAGGGAGCTGAGGTGTGTATATCTTTCTGTCATGACTGAGGCTGCTGTGAGTGGGAACGGGAGTGGAGCTGCTACATCCCAGCACTTCCAGCTTGCCACATCTGGATCTGGCAGTGAGAGAAAGCTCCAGGCAAAGCAAGGAGCTGCTGGCAGTTTCAGATTGCAACTGAGTGCACTGAAAAGGTCAATGCTGACAGGTTACCAGTAGGCCCTTGGCAGTGTTTGCTACAGGAGGCTTTGAGAGATTGATTCATCACTGATGTCCAGGCTTTTCTTCAGAGACCTCCAGCCACCCTGAACTTTGTGAAGGCAGTCAGAGAAACCATGTAACTCTTCTATTCCTAGTAATCTTATCTCTCTTGTATTGGTAAAGAGACGTCACTCTTGTCCATTCAAATTTTTTCTGAATAAATAGACATTGTTTTTCTGGTTCCATTGTGAATGGATTACTCAAATGATAGTGGCTCGGACTTTGCCAGCAGTTGCAAGATCTCACCATAGGCTGGTTCCTAAATTACACTCTACATTCTATTAGCCCCACCCTTTACCCCAATTTGCACTAATATGTATGTTGCAGAGGTGGCAGTGTTACAGTGTGGTCCTGGTTTCAGGTTGACCTTCAGAGATGTGGCCCATCACCTCAGCTCCCTCACCTGGAGAGAGAATAAATTTCAAACACTTCCCAGAGTTTCAGCATGGGATTCTGCTCAGTTGACCATGTTGGCATGTCTTGACTTAGCCTAGAGTCCCAGTCTAGGCAGCAGGCTCACTGGAAAACCCAAACCATTTTAGGAGTAAACACAAAGTAGGGGGCCAAACCAAATAAATATTCATGAGACCAGGCTTTAAGAGCAGAAGTATTTTATTGGGATAAGCCAGGAAGAAAAAGTAGGGCCTTTTTACATTTTTCTCATCTCCGAGTCTCACGTCACTCTGTGATGTGGCACATGACTGACACCGGTCCATGACCTCTCCTGGACCACACCTCAGTTTGAATGCATAGGCTTACGTATGCCAAGAAAGCCTTATAAATTAGAAACAGAAGTTAAATAACTGCAGAAAGAGTCGAGAGAAAACTGCCCTCCACTCGTCCCTGCTTCCTATCTCTGGGCTTCCAGAGGCTTTAAACTAAAGAAGAAGACCACCAGTGAGTCAGATACAGACAAGTGCAGGAGAAAAATCAGATATTTTGTACAAAAGGAGCACGAGATGAAGAAGTTACTCACTACCATGATTGGTCCCTTGTTTGCAAATTCTTTAGGGCAGTGGTCCTGATCCAGCAGCATCAGCCTCATCTGGGGGCTTCTTCAAAATGCACATTCTTGGGTTCCAGCCCAGACCTACTGAGCAGAAACTCTGGGGATGAAGCACAGGAATTTGCATGCTAACAAGCCCCCCAGGAGATCTCGTGCCTGTTGAGGCTTGGGAATCACTGCTTTGATAAGAGAAGACAAGAGATCAAATAAAATCATAGCTAAATATTGTAACTAGTGATATAATTACATAAATTAATAAGTAAAGTTCAGCTACAGTATCACAACGGTCCTTCTAAATTAATTCCTTTGCTTTCAAAGATCTGAGTTATATTCAGGTAATACAAACCAGATATGGCTCAACCCAGATGGACCAAATTAATCCCCCAGAAGCTTGGGCAGGGCTTATCCTCAAGGATTCAGCCACAGTCACCCATTATTATACCACTGGGGCCTGAGTAGCTGTGCTCCCCATTTCAGGATAAGCACACACAGCTTTCTTGTAATACTTTCAAGTGGGAAATTTGTGCCCAGAAGAAATCTTTCCTCAGTAACTGAATGGAATTTTATTATGGCAAGCCATTAGCCTGAATGAAGATTACTCTTTGACGGGCAACACCTAGTTCAGTGGAAACTTCTGAAAGCAGGGGTACCACCTGCCTTTTACGGACTGCTTCCTCACCCTGTTCCAGGTTAATCAATTATTGATGCCATTATGATTGTGTGGAAAGCTTCAAAGGCACAAAGGGGAGGTCCCCAATCTCTGGAATGGTATAGCTAATACAGAGCTTTTCAAAATGCAATTCACTGCATGATACTATAGTGATAGATACATATCACTATACATTTGTCCAGACCCATAGAATGTACAACACCAAGAATGAATCCTAATGTAAAATGTGGATGATTGGTGACAATGAGGTGTCAATGTAAGCTCATCAACTACAACAAATAAACTACCCAGGTTGGGGATGTTGATAAGGTGGAGGCTGTGCATGCATGGGAGCAGTGTGTGTGGGAAATCTCTGTATCTTCCTTTCAATTTTGCTGTGAACTAAAACTCTAAAAAATATATGTTTTTTTAACAATGAAATTTGCAAATTAATCCACTGGTAGGTCTGGGATGGGTCTTAAAGTTCTGTGTTTGTAACCAGCTCCCAGGGGTGCTGATGCTGCTGATCCACAGAGTGCACTTTGAGTATCAAGGATCTAATAGAACTATAGAGTTGGTACAGACACAGACTTCTTCATTCCTCATCCTTGACTAAAATATGATGAAATACGTGGCTCTTAGAAACTTGGAAGTGAATAGTTTAAGTAATATAAGCCAATCACATGGTGCCTCCTTGTAGTTCCAGCTCCAGCTACTCAGAAGGCTGAGGTGAGAGGATTGCTTGAGCCCAGGAGCTTGAGGCTGTAGTGCGTTATGATCATGCCTGTGAATAGCCACTGCACTCCGCCTGGGCAACATAGCAAAATACCACCTTTATAAAAAACAAACATACATATATATACACATATATATGTATGTATGTTTTAATTCATATATGTTTTTTAGATAGAATTTGTTTTATAGAGAGAATTTGTATATATATTCACAGATATACATATACATATGTGTGTATATATGTATATGTATATAAACACACATGTATACATATATACACAAATGTACATATATACATATGTGTGTATTAGGTTGGTGCAAAAGTAATTGCAGTTTTTGCAATTAAAAGTAATTGCAGTTTTTGCAATTAAAAGTAATTGCAAAAAAGTATGTCCATATACATATATATATATATATGGAGTTTGCTAAGGAAAACTGGAAATATTTAACTTTATTGAGGCAGAAAAAGATATAATGTTCAATAATATTCAATAATATAATGTTGCAAAACTGAACAGGTGATTGCTGTAACTGAGCATTGAAAATAAGAGGCCTTCTTGGCAGTGTCATCTCCATTTGCTGCCTCCCTTGGGCTTGCCTTATTTGTTATTTATGACAGGACAATGTCAAGGCAAGTTCTATGAATGTGCTTCTCTCAAATTTGTTTTGTTTTGTTTTGTTTTGTTTTTGTTTTGTTTTGTTTTTTGAGACAGAGTCTCACTCTGTCTCCCAGGCTGGAGTGCAGTGGTGCAATCTTGGCTCACCACAATCTCTGACTCCCAGGTTCAAGTGATTCTCCTACCTCAGTCTCCCGAACAGCTGGGATTACAGGCATGTGCCATCACACTCGGCTAATTTTGCATTTTTTAGTAGAGATGGTGTTTCTCCATGCTGTTCAGGCTGGTCTCGAACTCCTGACCTCAAGTGATCCGCCCGCCTCAGCCTCCCAAAGTGGTGGGGTTACAGGCATGGGCCACTGCACCCGGCCTCAAATTCACTTTTATATCTTACTTATAAGCTATAAATTCTTTTATCAAATTATTGTATCAAAGCTCTTTATTTGTTAATATCTTTTTTATGAAGCTTTGTCAAACTTTAAGAATCCCAAAAGTTTTTCCATTTCATAATGTACTCAATCAAAATTTCGTTTTTAACCTTTTAATGTTAGCTTGCTTTCTGAAATAATTTCCAGGCTGCTCTCCTCCCTCCCACCTCTCAGTCTACCCTCAAGCCCTCTTGCATCCACATAGAGTCTGTGGCCGTAAAACTTGAACTATGGAGTTACACTGGCCTCGTTTCTGGTATCATCTTTCTTTCAAATGGCTGCAGGATCTTCAGAAAATTTGCTGAACTTCACTATTAGCCCACTACTTGCTTCCCTGCACAATGAGGATAATGCTAGTTCCTAAGCACACATAGGTAAGGCACTTAGCACAAGCCAGGTACCTGGTAAGCACCTAATAAATGTAATGTTACTGTTATCAACCACCATTTCATTATACACAAGAGAAGGACAGCTACTCTTTAGCCATGGAGGAGGTTGTTTCCAACTACATCTGGATGACAGAACTTTGTGATGGAAGTGGACATGGTAAGTAATCACAAAGATGTCTGCCCAAGAGACTACCACCCTTGGTATGGATTACGTCTGTTTAGCACAGTCATCTATTATCTTTTTTCCTTCTTTGTGTCCTGCAAGGCTGCTGATAAATTCACCAGATTCACTCAGGGATTGTCAGCTAGAGCTCATGAAACTACTAATCTATCCGTGCTCTGGTTGGATACTTCAAAATGGATGTGAGCACATGTATAAGGCAGAGCTAAGTTTATAAACACGTCATCTTGTAAATGTTAATATTTACAATTGAGGTTATAGTTCCCTTTACTTATCATTCGTTATAAGAACAGTTAAAATGTTTATTTCTCTCATCTGCGGCTATTTCTCGAGGTGATTTATATCCAGTAGTATAATCCCTAACCAGAAAGATGGGCCTGCACACACGTGGTTTTGGCTCTCACATTACAATTGATAACCTTCAAAATCTTTTGTGTAATAATTTCACAACAGCTCAACTGAGAAAAAAATTTCATTTGCATTGTTCGTGAATAAATTATTTGCCCAATGTGGGAGTAAAAATGAATCCAAAACATTTTGAAAAACTAAACTATTTGTCAGTATTGATTAAAGCAAAACATACACGTACCCTATATCTCAGCACAACAAAATAGGTATGTTCCAACAAAAAAAAAACAAACGTAAGAGGACTTATTTCAGGATTATTTGAAATGACTGCAAACTAGAAAATACCCAAAAGTTGATCAATAGTAAAATGAATAAAGATATTGTGCTATAGTAATAAAATTGAATACTATATGGCCGTGAGCATGAATGAACTCCAACTACCTACAACAAAGTGGATGAAACTCACATCCTGTTGCGTAAGAGCCTTATACGAAGGATATATACTGTATAAACAGCAAAGCTATTCCACATATTAGAAGTCAGGATAGTGGTTACTATTTGGAGGGCTCTGTCTGGAAGGCAGCAGAGGTGAGGGTGCTTCTGGGAGTTGACGAGATTCTGTCTCTTAATTTAGGTGCTGGTTATGCAAGAGTATTCAACTTGTGAAAATGCATTGAGCTGTAAACTAGTGATTTGTGTACTTTTCCTTTAAAAATTCTATTTAAAAATTTCACTGGTGGGCCTCTGGTATCATGGCCCCAGGGTTAACCTGGTTTTCTCTGTTTGCTGCATTATTTGACCGACCCAGCCACAGAGCATTGCTCACCAGCCTTCATGAGTGTCAACACTGTGGTCTTGACCTTTGACTATCTTCCATCCCCACCTAATAAGCTACCAGAAGTGTCAAAGCAACAACCCAACAAAGAAATAAGCATGTAGTCTTTTTGGTATTAGAAAAATCTACAGGAGTAAAACTACTGCAAGCTTTATAAGTGATTTAATGGCTTTACAATAGTTTTTTGTTTTGTTTTATTTTTGTTTTTGTCTACTCTGCAGTTTCCACCACCATTTTTCTGTTGGTGTCATGGAGATAGGATGAAATTTATGCAGCTATCAGTCAAACACTAGTCAGACAAAATTGATGAGGCATTGAAAGTGGTAAAATCCACATTCTTGGACAGCAGAGGAAAAAGTGGTGGATAGGAGGCAGGACTAAATTGCAGCTCCCTAAATTGCAGAGCAGGGTGTGGAGACTCACATCATGAAGTTTTGCTCCAAGAACTACTGCAGGAATATACCAGGAAAGCCAAGAAAATCTACAGACCCTCTGAAGAAAGCAGATTACTTCTGCAGGACCTGAGAGACAGCCCAAATACTGTGAGTGCCCAAACTGTGCAAGTGGGAAAGGGGGATTGTCCATCCCCAAACACACACCCTCACTGGGAAACCTGAAAGGCCAGATCACAGGCAAAGGATTTGACCTTACCTGGAGCTGAGACATTTAGAGAGCTGAGCAAAATACAGGGGTAGAGGAAGCAGCAGGAAAAGCCCTATGGGCTTTCTGGGTCCCCAGGGAAGCCATTTCTGACTTGTCTCAGAGGGGTCCTTGGGGAGGGCTACCAGGGCAACTTGGAAAAGACCACAGGAAGAAAGAAACCTCTAGATAAACTTGGTAATAATTCCAACTGAACATGAAGTTTCCTGACCAGAACTCAGGGGATGGCGTGAATCTTGTGAGCAGACTCAACAGGCAGGGAGGCGCAAAAGCCTTGCCTGCTCTCTCAGCTGGGAGGCTGGTAGCCTGGGGCAAGTTCTCAGCACTGCTTACCCACTGCCTGGAAATAAACTCGGTGCTGTTGGCAGGTGCACAGTGGGAGTAAGACTGGCCTTTTTGGTTGCATGGGAGCGGGATGAGGCCTGTAACTGCTAGCTTTCCCTCACTTCCCTGACAACCTGTATGACAGAGAAGAGGCAGCCATATCCTCCTGGTAACATAACTCCATTGACCTAGGAACCACAACCTCATTCCCCACAGCAGCCACAGCAAGCCCCACCCATGGAGAGTCTGAGCTCAGACTCAGCTAACCCTACACCAACCTGATGGTCCTTCCCTTCCCGCCCCTGGTAGCTGAAGACAAAGGTCATATTCTCTTGGGAATTCTAGGGCCCTGCCCACTGCCTGATCTTCCCTATACTGCCACAGCTGACGCTTTCTTGAAAGTGTCATCTCCTAGCAGGAGACCAACCAGCACAAAACCAGTGCATTAAATAACTACAACTAAGGACCCTTACAGAGTCCATTTCACTCCCCTGCCTCCTCCACTGGAGCAGGTGCTGGAATTCATGGCTGAGACCTGAAGACAGTCCACATTACAGGACTCTGTGCAGACACCCCCAGTACCAGCCCAAAGCCTGGTAGCCATGTGTAGATCCAGAAGAGAAATAACAATCAATATAGTCAGCTCTCAGGAAGCCACATCCCTAGTAAAAGGGGGAGAGTGCTACATCAAGGGAGCACTCCATGGAACAAAAGAATCTGAACAGCAGCCTTGAGACCCAGATCTTCCCTCCCACGTAGTCTACCCAAGTAAGAAGGAACCAGGAAACAATTATGGTAATTTGACAAAACAAGGTTCTTTAACATCCCGAAAAAATCACACTATCTCACCAACAATGGATCCAAACCAAGAAGAAATTCCTGAATTGCCAGAAAATGAATTCAAAAAATCAATTATTAAGCTAATCAGGCAGTCACCAGAGAAAGGTGAAATCCAACTTAAGAAATTTTTTTAAGAATGATACAAGATATGAGGGGGAAATATTCAGTGAAATAGATAGCATAAATGAAAAACAACCACAACTTAAGGAAATAAAGGACACATTTAGAGAAATGTAAAATGTACTGGAAAGTCTCAGCAATAGAAATGAACAAGCAGCAGAAAGAACTTCAGAGCTCAAAGAAAAGGTTTTCAAAATAACCCTATCCAACAAAGACAAACAAAAAATAATTTTAAAAAAATGGACAAAGGCTCCAAGAAGTTTGGGATTATGTTAAATAACCAAACAAAAATAATTGGCATTCCTGAGAAAGAAGAGAAATTCAAAAGTTTGGAAAACATATTTGGGGAATTAAGCAAGGAAATCTTTCCTGGTCTTGCTAGATATCTAGACATCCAAATACAAGAAGCTCAATGAACAACTGGGAAATTCATCACAAAATAATCATTGCCTAGGCATATAGTCATCAAGTTACCTAAAGTCAAGGCAACGAAAAGAATCTTAGGAGCTGTGGGACAAAAGCACCAGGTAACCTATAAAAGAAAATCTATCAGGTTAATAGCAGATTTCTCAGCAGAAACTCTACAAGCTGAAAAGGATTGGGGCCCTATCTTCAACCTCCTTAAACAAAACAATTATTACCCAAGAATTTCATATCCAGAGAAACTAAGCTTTATAAATAAAGGAAAGACACAGTCTTTTTCAGACAAACAAATGCAGAGAGAATTCACCACTACCAAACCAGCACTACAAGAACTGCTAAAAAGGAGCTCTAAATCTTTAAACAAATCCTGGAAACACATCAAAACAGAACCTCTTTAAAGCGTAAATCACACAAGACCTATAAAACAAAAATACAATAAATAAATAACCCAAGGTATTTGGGAAACAAATAGCTCAATGAATGGAATAGTACCTCACATCTCAATACTAACGTTGAATGCAAATGGCCTAAATGCTTCACTTAAAAGATAGAGAACGGCAGAATGAATAAGAATTTACCAACCAAGTATCTACTGCCTTCAAGAGACTCACCTAACCCATAAGGACTCACGTAAACTTAAGGTAAAGGGTTGAAAAAAGACATTCATGCAAATGGACACCAAAAGCGAGCAGGAGTACATCAAACAAAACAAACTTTAAAGCAACAGCAGTTAAAAAAGAAAAAGAGGGACATTATATATTCATAAAAAGCCTTGTCCAACAGGAAAATATCACAATCCTAAACTTATATGCACCTAACACTGGAACTTGCAAATTTATAAAACAATTACTAATAGGCCTAAGAAATGAGATAGACAGAAACACAACAACAGTGGGGGACTTCCGTACTCCAATGACAGCACTAGACAGGTCATCAAGACAAAAAGTCAACAAAGAAACAATGGATTTAAACTATACCCTAGAACAAATGGTCTTCACAGAAATATACAGAACATTCTACCCAACAACTGCAGAATATACATTCTATTCATCAGTATATGGAACTTTCTTCAAGATAGACCATATGATAGGCCACAAAACAAGTCTTAATAAATTTAAGAATATTGAAATTATATCAAATACTCTCTCAGACCACAGTGGAATAAAATTGAAAATTAACTCCCAAAGGAACCCTCAAAACCATACAAATACATGATAATTAAATAACCTGCTCCTGAATGATCATTGGGTCAACAATGAATTCAGGATGGACATTTTAAAATTCCTTGAACTGAACAATAATAATGACACAACCTATCAAAACCTCTGGGATACAGCAAAGGTGGTGCTAAAGGTATAGTTCATAGCCTTAAACACCTACATCAAAAAGTCTGAAAGAGCACAAATAGACAATCCAAGGTCACACCTCAAGGGGCTCGGGAAACGAGGACAAATCAAACCCAGCAGAAGAAAATAAATAACCAGGATCAGATCAGAACTAAAATTGAAACAAAAAAATACTAAAGAAAAATGAAACAAAAACTGGTTCTTTGAAAAGGTAAATAAAATTGATAGACCACATTAGTGAGATTAACCAAGAAAAGAATAGAGAAGATCCAAATAAGGTCAAACAGAAATGAAATGGGAAATATTAAAACTGATACTATAGAAATACAAAAGATCATTCAAGACTGCTATGAACAACTTTACATGCATAAACTAGAAAACCTAGAGGAGATAGATAAATTCCTAAGAATACACAACCCTCCTAGCTTAAATCAGAAAGAATTAGAAACCCTGAACAGACCAATAACTAGCAGTGAGATTGAAATAGTAATAAAAAAACCAACAAAAATGTCCAGAACCAGACTGCTTCACAGCTGAATTCTATCAGGCATTCAAGGATGAATTGGAACCGATCCTATTGACACTATTCCACAAGATACAGAAAGAGGGAATCCTCCTTAAATCATTCTATGAAGCCAGTATCACCCTAATACCAAAACCAGGGAAGGACATAACAAAAAAAGAAAACTTCAAACCAATATCCCTGATGAGCATAGATGCAAATATCCTTAAAATACTAGCTAACCAAATCCAATAGCCTATCAAAAAGATAATCCACCATAATCAAGTGGGTTTCATACTAGGGATGCAGGGATGGTTTAACATAAGTGAAGTAACTCGGAAATGGAAAACCAAACATCGTATGTTCTCACTCATAAGTGGGAGCTAAGCTATGAGGATGCAAAGGCATAAGAATTATACAATGGACTTTTGGGAAAGGGTAGGGGATGCTGAGTGATAAAAGACTACAAATTGTGTTCAGTGTATACTTCTCGGGTGCTGGGTGCACCAAAATCTCACAAAGCACCGCTAAAGAGCTTACTCATGTAACCAAATGCCACCTGTTCCCCAAAAATTGTGGAAATAAAAAATTTTAAAAAATTGACAGCAGACATAAAAAGAAAAAAGTCAACACCCTTGGCAAAGTTCTATCCAAGCTCTATTAATTTTTTGTTGTTGCTGCTGTTTTTGCTATAACTGCTGCTACTCAAGCACCTTTGAAACAGAAACACAAGTTTCTTTTAGCACATCCTTTTGGCAAGATCTTAAGCAAGACTGTCTGACATACACAGCTTTCATGAGCAGTGACAAAGGTCACTCTCATCCAAATGCTTTTTTTCTTAACATTTTGTTTTCTAGGTGTTCTGTAGCACCCAACCCAGACACCATAGGACATCCTTATCTTAGCCAAGTCAACAGTCTTGCTCCAGCATCTATTACAGGATTCTGCACTTTCTCTTTTCTCCCCTCCCAGTCATTGTGTTTCATTTCCCTCGGGCTTATAACAGTCTCTCACTGCCCTTCATCATTACATCCGTGAATGGCAGTTAAAATTCATGGACATAGTCTAATGTGGCAGTAGGAAAGAGGAAAGGTGAGAGAGCTTAAATATGAATCCACGGCTGTGCACATCATAATCAACAGTCATTACAGTGGCAGGCATTTTCGCCTATGCTATTTGCAATCAAATAGAAGACACTGCTTAGAGGAAACAGGTCTATAATTTACCATTAAATCATCATTCTATAAATAAAATATATTTATCTTCCGTTATCACTTGTTTTATCAAAACATTTTTTCTATGCCATTCAACCAATACATTCTGATGTCAGCTGCCAAACACTCCTACAAAAAATATCTGGAAGTAGATATTCTTACTAAAATTATTATTATCTATTCAACAAGTATTTATGAAGTAACTAGTATGTATCAAGCACAATTCCCAGTAAATACAACAAGGAAAAGTAAACACACACACACACACACACACACACATATTATCACAAGATTCCAATACATGGTCTATAGGAATAACCTGAGGTTCTCTTTCAGAGAAAGTTACATTTTGGACTAAATTTGTAAATCAGCAGGGAAACTCAAGGGCCATCAGTCTAGCCAGCTGGCCCAGGCAGAACAATTCTGGCGATCAGATTGGACCCAGATAGTACAATCAAAGACCTAGCAACTCTTGCCCTAAGTACTTGAAACAAAAAGAGGCTGCCCCAAAATGCCATGAAGTCTTTTGAATCTTATGACTGCCAAAGTCAGAAACATACACTGCTCAGAAGTGAAGATAATTCGAGTAGCAGAAGCACTTGACTAGAGAAAAAACATCAATCGATTAATCTGTGGAACCCTTCCTCGGGTAGAATGAGATAGCATGAGCATCCATTTCCTTGCTTTCTTTGTGGTCCAAGCACTGCTTGCAGAGGTGTGCACGAATTAACTCTTCACAACAGTTAAGTCTTCACAACAGTTGTGTGGCAGCTGAGGAACATTTTGCAAGTGTTAAAAAAATCACATGACCCTTAAAGTTGTACATCCAAAAGAATGCTATTTGATGGGCCTTGTATTAGATGCTAGAATTGTGACTACTTACTGTTTATAAAAATATCTTCAAAGGAACTGACTACATTTTTATAAAATTAAATTTTAAATGTCAGCTTTATTTAAAGAGTTTACAAGATTGTACAGGGCAAACCTATGATAATGGTGCTGACATGGTTGGTAAAGAAAAAGATGTGAGGCCATAAATTTGGCTGAAAACCAGAAGCATTCCTTGAGCCCTGCATGGCACATGTTTTGAATTTGTTACTATGAGCCATGGCCTCAGCTGGGCCAATAGCAATGACAGTCTTTGGAATGATTCAAAATTGTATATGACATTTTCTGGACTTGCCCCAAAATGGAACATCTTGATGAAACACTATCAATTTTGACTTTACGACTTCTCTTGGTCCACAGAGAATGCTGGCTGAATGCTGATAAAGAGATCAGATTTAATTTAGACAAGATACAAAATGTATCAGAAGAGTTAAGTGAAGTGTTAAGATGCTCAAATAAATAGTGAATCACACTCTTTGGAAGAAAATCAAATTAATTTTGAATTTGCACTATTCACATTATTTTGTAGGAATCATGGTTGCCATTAATGTCAGCAATAGCTTTCAGAAACAGATCCAAGTTTGGCTATTTTACTCTATAAAGGATTAATTTTTTAACTTTAGATAAAATGTGGGGTTTTTTTAAATCGAAAGTGCATGTGAACTATGTAACAAAGAAATCTTCCAGGAAAAAAAAAATTTGAATAACACAAATCATTTCTATTACAAAGGGGAAAATTCAAATACAAATAATTCCAAAATAAATACAGAGAGTATTTTATGGATACTATAGTGCTGCTTGAAGAGAGATTTAAATAAATTAAACAAGACATGATATTTTGTGTTTTCTTAATAATATCCTAGCACAGAAAAATTTGAAAGAAATTTGAAAGAAGAATCCAAGAACTATATATCTTCCCTGCATGGATCCTGATATTATTGTAAAAGAAGTGATAATTTATATGTGTCATAATGATCTATATAATGCAGTTAAAATATTTTTATAATTTCTATGATAATAGCATATCAGGTACGACAGAATTACAACATTTGAACATGACATGCAAATTTCACCATTTCTCTTCTAAATTTCACTTAAAGAATTGTATTGAAAATTTATTTGCTTGGCCTTAGCGCAGGAAAATCTCTCAAAATTGAAATTAATTTTAGGAGCCTGTTGAAGAACAGTGACTGGAGCAAGTTTACCAAGTTAGCATCATTTTCTATAAAACACAAATGATCTAAAAATCTTGACTCTTAAATAGAATTTGTGATATTGCTGAAATGAAGGCAAGAAGATTTTAGGAAAAATAATAATTTATGAATTGTGCATGTGTTATTATTCATATGTTTTGATATTCTAAAGATCAAATATCAAAACATATGATATCAGGCTAAGTACAGTGGCTCATGCCTGGAATTCCAGCACTTTGGGAAGACAAGGCAAGCGGATCACTTGAGGTCAGGAGTTTGAGACCAGCCTGGCTAACATGGTGAAACCATGTCTCTACTAAAAATACAAAAATTAGCCAGGTGTGGTGGCAGGCACCTGGAATCCCAGCTACTCAGGAGGCTGAGGCAGGAGAATCGCTTGAACCAGGGAGGCGGAGGTTGCAGTGAGCCAAGATCATATCACTGCACTCCAGGCCAGGCAACAGAGCGAGACACTGTCACAAAAAAAAGAAATCAAAGAAACATATGATATCAAATATCAAAACATATCAATAAATGTGTTTTGATATTCTAAACATCACTGGTATGTGCACAATAATAATTAAATTCAGTCATATTTGATATTTTGCTGATTTTCCATCACATAAAAACCTGTTTGCACATATTTTTCTATTTTACCATGATGAAGATAGAGTATCTGTCAATGCAGAAGAATAGAATCTGTTTTATTTAACAGCTTGGCAACTTGATTTACAACTTTTAAATATTGTGCCCATGGGATGTGGGCTTCTTCCCAGGCCTCACACATGTCAGGGGTATGACTAGAGAACATCTACGTACAGGACAGAAAGTTCTTATAACTGGGACATTAATTCTTCACATTAGAGATGTAAGAAATAGCAAAGCAAGTATCTAGAGGTATCCACGAACACATGGGCACTGAGGTGAAAGGCAAAGTAATAATCCTGTTTGAAAATCGTAGAGAATAGAGATGTCTGGGAAAATTCCTTGTTAAGCCACATCAGTCTTAGAAACAGCCCACCTGTGGATCACGAGGTCAGGAGATCGAGACCATCCTGGCTAATACGGTGAAACCCCGTCGCTACTAAAAATACAAAGAATTAGCTGGGCGTGGTGGCGGGTGCCTGTACTCCCAGCTACTTGGGAGGCTGAGGCACGAGAATGGCGTGAACCCAGGAGTTGGAGCTTGCAGTGAGCCAAGATTGCGCCACTGCACTCCAGCCTGGGCGACAGAGCAAGGCTATGTCTCAAAAAAAAAGAAAAAAAAAAAAAGAAACAGCCCACCTGTCCAGCCCCTGATTAGTTTCTGAATTCCAGGTTTTCAATGTCCTTGTGCTGCCCCCACCTGCCCAGGTTCCCATTGGTGACATCCTCACGCCACAGCCTTCCTGGGCTCTTCCATGTTCCGTATCCCCTCTCCTCCCTCTGCTGCCAGAATGTTCTTGTCTTTTTCCAAAGCCCTCAGACCCTTAGAGCTTCTGGATGTGGAGTTTACTCCTTAATGGGTAGGAAAGGTCTCCTCTCTGCATTTACCGACCCAGATAACCCTCCTTTACCACATTCAATTGGGATATTATTCATTTTACAGAGCCCTTAACACAAAGGAGTGATTAGTGCAGGGGCATGGCTTTTCAGAGCTCCTGAGTGTCCATTGAGTAGCACGTTAAGATGGGGCAGTTAACCTGATTCCTATTACTTTGGGTGCCTTTTGATTAGAAAGTCGAGATAAGATGAGCAAAAACCCCAAATCAGAACAAATCTTGCACACTGGAATTATAAATCTGGTGCACATTTGGGGAGCGTGGAGAGAAAACAGAGAAGGAAAAATGAGAGAAAAACAGGCCCTCCAGAAGCCCAGTGTCCCGGTGGCCCAGCCTTGCTTATCTGATCTTCTGCTGTTTCTTTTCCCAGAAACCAACTGTCCTTTCATCAAGAATTTTTGAAACACATAGATTCAAAACTGGCACCAAGCAAGGTTTAAGATTGGTTAAAAAACTTCAAAACCCATGAAATTGGACTGAGTTCTGAACTTTACAAAACACACATTCCTCCAGAAAGTTCCTTTGACTTAATTGCCAAATATGCTGAGCTCTACGAGAGTTCCTGGTCATTGTTTTACATCAAAGATCATGTAACTTTTGTTGTTTGGAATAACGAAGTCCCAATACATTTCACGCATTTATATTTCACCCCATTCTATAGATGAGAAGATTTCTTTTTTCTTAGTTATTCCATCCTGGCTTTCAGGACGCTCATATTCTCAGAGCTCATTTCAAACATGAAGGGATGCAGTTATGAAATCTGTACTGATCCTGGCTGTGTACTTCCAACCCATGAACATGGTTCTTATTATCAATCTAAAATCACTGGCGAGCATCAGTGTCATTGGAATAAAAAATAACTTGGACTAAAAATGATTATTAAGAAAAGCAAAACTCTTTGTTAGTAAGGCTGTAGCCAGAAAGATCATGATTTCCCTTTGTTTCTGGATCAAACAGCCCAGATATCAGTATGTGAACATGTTTTGAAATGCTTTGCAAGTTGTATAATTTCCTGCAGCTGCCTTGCATGTTAATGATAATGAATTTAGAACAAATTTCTCAAATATGACCTCTGTATAGTATTGACTTGAGGTGGTAAGTTATCCTAGTCTGAAAACACTCCCATCCAAAGAAACACCATAATGTGAGCATTTATACAAACTGATAAGGGTGTGTCCCACGAGTTATGCATTGGTGAAGTTCAAAGGCTTCGGAGCAGGATATTTAGCTGCATTTCCCTTTATTCAGGTTGTGACTGGAAGTAATTCTTAGGGAATACTCACTATTTTGTCCAACAAAGAGGAAATGCATCAAAATCCTGCAAGCTCAAGGTGGGATGTGAACATTTGCATTCCAATGTCCAATAGCATTGCCAAGCACACTAATTGTGAGACTGAGGGTAGCTTTGAAATGGTCACCAGCCAATATAGAAGTTCCTTTCTCACACAAAAGCTGAGAGGAACTTATTTTCAGCAAATTTAAATCACCTCTTTAAGTATTGTGCATTCCATAATCATTTTGCCTGAGGTCAGTTAAAGAGAAAGGCATGGAAAGGGCTCCCCTAAGTCTACTTCTCAGAATGTCACTCAGAAATGAAGCTGGAGACTGAAGAAGAGAGGCCAGTGGAGGGAACGGAAAAATAAAAAGCAAACAGGATTGGCAATGACAGTGCTTAGGAGTCTAGGACAGAGGTTTGGGAAGGGCATACTTCAAGGGTTAGAGGGTAAACCTGACCATGGTTGGAAATTTCTGCCTAGAAAAGAAAGCTCTCACCTACAATGTGAACCTTTGAGCATAATGACCCCGTGTCCATCATATGTCCTTTTCTTAAAAGCAATCTTTAGGCCAGGTGCCATGGCTCACACCTGTAATCCTACCACTTTGGGAGGCCAAGGCAGGAGAATGACTTTAGGCCAGGAGTTCAAGACCAGCCTGGGCAACATAGAAAGACTCTCTCTCTACAAAAAAAATTTAAAAATTAGCCAGGCATAGCGGCACATGCCTGTAGTCCCAGTTACTCCAGAGGCTGAGGTGAGAGGCTCGCTTGAAGCCAGGAGTTTGAGGCTGCAAGTGAGCTGTGATAACACCACTGCACTCTAGCCTGATCACACCACTGCACTCAGTCTCTAGAATTTGATGGCAAAAATGTGCAGATGTCTTCACTGTGCAGCGGAGACTTGAAGCAGACCAGTTCATAGACAGGCCCAGGATCCCTTCCCGTCAGGGCTCCTACAACCCTCTCACTTAAATGCTGCCCAAGTTCCTCTAAACGCCGAGGCATCCAGACTTCCTATGACTGAACCACTCTTTGTGTGAAATAAAAAAATAAATAGATAATAATCAAGGCCCTCACCTGCCCTTCTTGGCCTTCCATCCTGGGACACTAGTTCAAGGAAATTCCCGAGTGTTGGAAGGTGCTCTGCCTCTCACTGCCCTGGGTCTGTTCCCTAAGACTCTCACCTTCCACAGCAGAGTGATTCTTTCCCATTCCTTCCCCCAGATACAGAAATCTGAGCCCTATTTTCTGGGCAAATTGCCTGCTGAGGATATGCCTGCAAATTGATGTTCTCTCTGTTATTAAATGGGGAGATTGCAGTGACATAAACGAGTTCCTGTTGCCAGGAGACCTTTGTGCCTCATAGCCAACAAAATCATATTTGCAATTTCTCTCCTCATCATCCAGTGATTCAGCTGAATCGTGAATGGCTTGCAGCATAATGGTGCAGTGCTTGGGGTCAGGATGGAATGGGGGGTCATCTCTAAAGACAGAAGGCATGAGTTCAAATCTAGACTCCAACATGTGTTAGCTTTGTGTAACATGAGTAAGCACCTTCCCTCTAAGCCCAAGCTTCCTTGTCTGCAAAATAAAGATCATAATAGGTCCTTCCTCAGAAGGTCACTGTAGGGAATAAGATGAGTTAAAACACACAACAGGCTTAGAGCAGTGCCTGGTATTCGTGTGCTTTCAGTAAATATTAACCATTATTTTTATCATCTGTCTTTGCTATAGTCCAGTGTGATCAAGGGATGTGGAGTGTGACTCCCCAAAAGCAAGATCGGGAAATTAATGGTGGTAGTTAATTTGGGAGCCTAGCATAGAACATGCCTTCACTCAGTGGTGACTCTGGTTGTGATTAGCAAATCCCTCCCCTCATCATGTTACATTGTGTTAGAGCCTAACTGGGGAAATGACTGACTTTGAATCTCCAATTGAGACCTGCAGTGTCATCTTTATGCCTACTTCCACTTTACTTTTCAAACCGTGATCACCTAACTATATAAAAGGCAGGCTAAGAATGTACCTAGGGCACCCAAAAATAAGGGGCACCAAATTTTTTTTAAATGGAGGGGGAGGTGGAAGAAAGTTTAATTTCAATTAGCGTATCCAAAAATTGGCAACTAGAAAATACAGAGAGAAGATACCTCGGTTCCCAAAAGTGCACACACTGAACATTGTTTCTTGGATTGGCATACGCCTTAGGGGCACTGATAGCTTTAGGAAGATCTTGTGAATGATGCTGTTGGTGGCTACACTTGTTCCCTTGCCCTTCCTTCCAAGGCTCCTTGCCTGACTTCCAGCCTCTGCCAGGACCTGCATTCATTCCTTGCCTGAAGGCTTTGCAGGCATCAATTGAGATAACCCCACAGAGAGGTTAACCCTGAGGCCCGCGGAGCTCCCCAAATGGGTTGATCTCCAGCTGCTCGCTGTTGTAAGCAGCTTCCCTAGGCACCTCTGATGGGTTATCTTCTTCCTGGCTCACTTCCCGACCTCCCCGATGGAACTTTCTTCACAACCCAAATAAACTATTTGCACTCAAATTCTTGTCACAGGGTTTGCTTCTGGGGGATTCCAAACTAAGACAAATTATGAGCCCACCCTGATCTTTGTGGACACCCTTTGCTCCATCTGCAGCCTTTTGGGTTAACACTGGTGTAGGCCCTCTCTGGCTGAGGAAGCCAAACTCCACCACGTTCTTTTATTCCTGGCTGATGTTATCCGCCAGCTGCCTACCAGGGGTGTTCACCACTCAGGGACACTTAGTTCACATTCCCCGGATGGCTCTTGGCCCCTCCAATATTTACTTTCATTTCTATTTCAGATGCAACAAAGTCTTTGTACTGAGCTCAGGGGGCCTGGATGGACTGGTGGCATGCCCACAAGTGGTGCATTAGGAAGGATACGCAGCGTGTGTATTTACAGGATCCACAGCCATTTATTCCAGTGCTTGCCTGTCACAGATTTGTCATCTTTAAATTAGCTGACTGGCAGTCACAGAGGCATTGGGTGTTGCCTGCTTTTAATTAAGTACAAGAGAGAAATGTAATCACATCTGCTAAGAGTTCCTGTACCAATCTGTGGTGGGATTAAGTTCCATTGGTAAGCCAGGTACCATTGTCTCTCAGAACAGTGTAACACATGTGAATATATATGCCTAACTATTTCATATCTGAAATAACTGAATTGATTCAACAACTATTTATTTCCCCTGGGGATTCTTTGAAATTAGGTACTCTCACTTTAATTCTAACATGAAATATCTTCAATAATCCACCTATTTAAGGCCATTTAGGTGTTTTTAACTTAAAAAAAAAACTGCATTTCACTGGACGGCTAGGCACTTTGCAGATGTTTTCATAAAAACTAACATAGTGCTTCACAGAATGTTCCTCTAAGAAACCCCTGCAAGGAAAGGAGAATAATTTTCCAAGATTTTTGGTGCCCAGACTGAAGCTACCTACTCAGCTAAAACATTGACATTGATTTGAATCTAATGGCTCTTAAGGATACCTGCAAATTTCACTATTTACTTCACTATACATTTCCCTATTCCTGTTAATATGAAATTATGTTTTGCATTACCTTTAAAGAAGTTGCTATTCCAACATTCCATGAAACTTGCTAGAATCTGTTTCATCTCTGGAAACCTCAACAGAGTTTTCAGGGATTACACACAAGCAGCCTAATCATGTTCTCTTTGTTTCTCTGTCTTTGGGGCTGGCACAGAATTTTTAAATGACTTAAATTAGATGATAGGAATTGAGCAATTTAGAGCTTTTGTGTAAAAAGCTAGAATTTCTGTTTGGTTTCGTTTGTTTGTCTTATTTTGTTTTGTTTGTTTTTTGGAAAATCAGAAGACTTACCTGGAATAGAATAAATGTTATCTCCTTTTAATGGGCATTTGTTCTCTAGTTCCCCACAGTCTCCACCATACCCTATTGCCACATAACTGTCTGTGATTCCTTAGAAACCATTGGGTTTATAAGCCCTAATTTACGTCAGTCTTGGCATTCATTCAGCTGGCTAATTACAAAACACCCTGAAAAGACAGTGCACAGAAGAACCCCTGTTCACCGTTCCTCTTTTGATTTAGTATTTGATCAGTCTTAACTGATTATTCAGAATCTACTAACTCAGTGCTTTTATCTGAAATAACTGAATTGATAAATATCATAAAATATTTTACGATATTTACAAAATTATTTAAATATTCATATGATTATTTAAATAATCATAAAATATTTAAGATTAATTAAGGATAACTAATAATTAATTATAATAACTAATGATAAGGGTAATAAATAAGGATAAGGGATAATTAATAATATCCCAATTTTTTCTGCATGTCCCTAAAACTCTCAGTCCCACTTTTATGAAAACCTGTTCTGTTAGCTTTTTATAAATTCTTACCTGGTATATTACAGGTTCTAAAACTCCTTGCCTCCCTCAAGTTCAATCACTGCCCAGTGCTGAATACCAAATGAACAATTCTTCATAAAACACTATTTGAATATGGCATCATGGCATTTTAGGATTTAGCCTATTTCTTCCCCCATCCCCTCTAGGACATAGCAGGCAGTAAATTGTATAGTGCTACTCAGAATGTGGTCTGCAGAGGCCGGGCGCGGTGGCTCACGCTTGTAATCCCAGCACTTTGGGAGGCCGAGGTGGGCGGATCACGAGGTCAGGAGATCGAGACCGCGGTGAAACCTCGTCTCTACTAAAAAATACAAAAAATTAGCCGGGCGTGGTGGCGGGCGCCTGTAGTCCCAGCTACTCGGAGAGGCTGAGGCAGGAGAATGGCGTGAACCCGGGAGGCGGAGCTTGCAGTGAGCCGAGATTGCGCCACTGCACTCCAGCCTGGGCGACAGAGCGAGACTCCGTCTCAAGAAAAAAAAAAAAAAAAAAAAGAATGTGGTCTGCAGAACACTACCAGTTATGTTAACTGCCTGTTATTAATTTGCAACAAGGTAGGCAATTGAGCAGAAAATGCGCTTAGAAATTTTCATAGCAATTTGACATTGTTGCAAGATCCATGTGCATTATCAGCTTTCTCTTCCTTGAAATGAAGACAGATTTGTTTAGATGCTGCCAAACTTACGTGGTGATTAGCATGTGGTGCAAGCTGGAGATGAGTCATATGCAGTAAGACTATGCATCAATCCAGGAGAGATAAGAAATTTTTAAAAACTAGCCCTTTACCACTTTGAGAAGCACTGAGTTAGTAGATTCTCAACAATCAGTAAAGACTGATCAAATACTAAATCAAAATATATTCATATGATAGCACAAATACAGTAAATATAGGGTTAGATATACTCATGATATAACTTTGATAAATATTTTCACTGAAAACAATTTCACTCCACATCATTTTAAGCCACTAGAATCCCAAACGATCTTCCACATAGAATTCTTCAAAATGACACATTTCTTCTGCATTTCCCAAAACTCTCAGTCCCACTTGTCATGGTACATGAAGAACTTGCCTGGAGAATTGTGAAGGTATCATGTCTTTGGGTTTCATAACGAATTCCTCTAGTGTTTTCTAACTGGGATTAAGGCAACTAATATGGTTTTACATGATTCCTTTCATTGCTAGAAAACAATTGGGATAATTTTTTTTATTTTCATTATTTGTTGTTTAAGCATTCTGACACTCCTAATTCCTTATGCCTGGCAGTGAACATCAGAGAAAGCCCTTATGGGTAACATGAATGGAGTCTGTGTTGTAAGATTCATAGTAAAGCAATCCCTGCTTATTCCAAGGGGGAGAAATTCCAAAGAATGGCCACAGCAGGGTGATGGATACAGGTTGGCAAGTGACATAGCCATGCTTGGGTTCCTATATCTGATCTTCATATTCACACAGATAGATAATAAAAAAATGCCTTTAACAACCCATCCAGGAAAAGATAAATGCATTCTGTAGAAGCTGTTTGTTAAGACTGCAGCAAATGTCCCTGACTCCCAGCAGCAAAAATAGCAAATTGTGCTGGTCTTTCAGGAGCAGTGTTGAGTTTACAACAATCCATACACTCAGGCTTTTCTGATTGTTGTGAACACGGACACACTTCTTCAGGCAGGGACAGGGATGGGGAAGGTACTTATGGCAAGGACTTTCACTCTGTGCATTACTGATGAGTCAATGGGAGAAGTGAATCTGTGACATTTAACTGAATTAGCAGAATGGTCAAATCAGTCAGGCCAGCCCACTGAGACTGAGGACACAGGGTGTGGAAAAACATGCTAGTGTTTAAAAATCAGCTACCTCTGCAGGTACAAGAGAGAGATTTGGGCAATAGTTCTTCTCCTAGACCAGCTATGAGGCCAGTACTTTAGAAACATCAGTCACAAATTTAAAATCATCACAAATGCAACAATATTTCTGCCCTGTCAGCATCTTGATATAAGCCAAACATGTAGATTGATTATAAATATTACATGTTTTAGAAATAATGCCTACTAATTTTTTAGCCAAGAGACCACTTAGCTATGTTTAAATACACATTTGAAAATGTGATGGTGACCACAGTTCAGTGTCATTACATTTGAGAGCTATAATAGCTGGCTGCAAAGAAGCACACATTTTTATCCATTTAATGTTGATACTCTGACGTATTTGGAAAGATTTTGTGAATAAGCAACTTCATTTCCAATAAATAAACTCCAAAATGTATATTTAAAGAAATTAAGAAAGTTGCATGATTTGCACAAGCAAGAATAGAACAGAAAATTTTTGTTCTGGTGAAGTAAATGCTTAAACTTGGTTACACTGAAACCATGAGGTGATGTCCCACTTAAGTGGCCTTTATTTGGTTATTGCATTTCTCCCTTTTAGGTTTTTTTTTTTTAGATGGAGTTTTGCTCTTCTTGCCCAGGCTGGAGTGCAATGGCAAGATCTCGGCTCACTGCAACCTCCACCTTCCGGGATCAATAAATTCTCCTGCCTCAGCCTCCTGAGTAGCTGGGATTAGAGGCATGCGCCACCACGACTGGCTAATTTTGTATTTTTAATAGAGACGGGGTTCCTCCATATTGGTCAGGCTGGTCTCGAACTCCCGACCTCAGGTGATCCGCCCGCCTTGGCCTCCCAAAGTGCTGCAATTACAGACAAGAGCCAGCATGCCCAGCCGTAGGGTAATTTTCATCACAATTTATGTCTGCTGCTTCCATAGCAGTATGTCTTAGTCCATATTGGGTTGCTATAACAGAATACCAGAACTGAGTGATTTATAAAGAAAATTAGTTTATTTAGCTCATGGTTCTGCAGGGTGGAAAGTTCAAGGGCAAAGCCCTGACTTCTGGTGAAGGTTTCCATGTTGCCTCTAATATGGCAGAGAAGGTCAAAAGGGAAATGGACACATGCTAAGAGAGAAAACCTGAGGAGCGTGCTGCCTTTATAACAACACACTCTTTCAGAAACTAACCTATTCCTGTAGGAACTTACCTAGTCTTGCCAGAGGGAGAAGTCACTACTGTGAGAATGGCACCAATCCATCAATGAGGAGAGAGCCCTTATGACCCAAACACCTCCCATCAGGTTCCACCTTTCAACATTGCCACAATGAGAAATCAAACTTCAACATGAGTTTTGGTGAGAACAACCAAATCATACCTGAAGCATAGCATGGTGAGTATGAAATGACACATTTCTATTTAGCAGAAAAACCTGGTGATTCATTTCCATCCCATCAGTTTGGTGGCAGACAATGTGCTACTTCAATGTGGGGACATCCACTATCCTGGGAAAAATGACAAGTAAATACTAATACCCTTTTAATTTCCTGTAAACCCATAAGGCTCAGCTGCTTTAGGTTAGCTTTAATCTTACTTGTCAAATTTATGTCAGTTTGTGGTATTAGAAGTCTTTTATCTTTCTCATCTTGCAACACAGAAGGATCTCGGAGGTTGTCTTCTTACTTTTCTCCCTTGTTGTTTTGTTATTTATTATTAATTAATGTTGTTGCCTCTCCCTCACAAAGGGCATGGGAAAGCTAGAATCACAGCTTTGCTGAGTTGGTCCGACCCTCGAATGCCGCTGTGATGTTTCTAGCTTCCTGGGATGAAGCAACACTATCATGAGTGAGGAAACACCCCATCCAGGCTTTCTTACTCACACTGCTGCAACTATAGCTTTGGAAAGAAAAGCCAGCCAGAATGTCTGAAGAAGATGTGAGCTCACATGCGCAATCTGGTGACTCAAAGTTGCACCAGCCTAGGGAAAAAGCAATTAAAGCATCAGAAAGAGGGACTTCAGAGAGGAAACACAAATGTTTGACTAGGGATTACAGCTGCAGTGAGCCTGGTGCACTGATGCCTGTAGCAGTAGGGAACAAACCAAGGCACATCACTGTCAACATGCAAGACACATCAAGAAATGCAAACTTCAAAAGAGGCAAGAAAGAGGATTCTACTGCATCAAGGAATACAGTGTCTCTAAGCTTTATTTCTCTTTGAAGCCGGGTGGAGGTCATTTCTATTCACCCGTCCATCTATCCCCTATTTCTATTCATTTGAAACATCTCAAGTTCCATAAAGCACCTAGTATGTGCCACATAATGTGAGGGTTTGATTCAGTGGGTATGTGAGCACGTATGTACCAAGCATTTTTAGAGGCTATGGAATATATAAAAATAAAAAACACGTTCCTTGCACCCTCAGAGATAGGGGAAAGCTGCAGTACATTCAATGAAATTCATCTATATTGGTATTGAGGCATCATTTATTCAGCACAAAGCAATGATTTTATGGCCCATTACTCTCACAAAGAAGTATTCTTCTAGATTACATTGCATTCCACACAGTGTTTGTACTGTACAAACACTTGAATGTTAAGCAAAGAGTTGCATTGATCGAGGACATCTTTAAAATCATCTCACCCACTCACATTGTTTTGCAGCTGAGCATACAGGTCCCTAGAGGGGAAGTGGACTATCCAAGATTGCCAAGTGTGCATCTTAAAATTAACTAACAGAAAATACTTTGAAGGAATTTTGTAATTCTGAAAGAAATACTTCCCTCTCATGTGACCATGGTATGAGGACTATTTTTTACTAATAATAAAGGAGCGTGGCTGGGTGCGGTGGCTCATGCCTGTAATCTCAGCACTTTGGGAGGCCCGGGTGGGCAGATCACCTGAGGTCGGCAGTTCGAGACCAGCCTGACCAACATGGAGAAACCCCATCTCTACTAAAAGTACAAAGTTAGCGGGGCATGGTGGCACATGCCTGTAATCCCAGCTACTCAGAAGGCTGAGGCAGGAGAATCGCTTGAACCCAGGAGGCGGAGGTTGCTGTGAGATGAGATTGCTGTGAGCTGAGATTGGGCTGAGCCGAGATTGCGCTGAGCCGAGATTGTGCCATTGCACTCCAGCCTAGGGGATAAGAGCGAGACTTCATCTCAAAAAAAAAAAAAAATTAAAAAAAAAGGAGCGTTTGCAGTCAAACCTATCTCATCTGGTCATGACAAAAAATGGGAGTGGGGAGTACTGTGGGGCAGATTATCTTATTTCATAATGAAAATGGAAAGTCATCCAATACTTTTCTGGCAATTGTCCTTTTATCTCACTTTCATAAAAATTATTTTATCCAAAGGAAAAACAAGCAAACAATTCACCAATGTGAAGAAAGTAATTCATAGCAAATTTACAGTATGATATTTTCCCACTGATAGTTAAATCATTCTCACAAAGAAAAATGCTGTTTCCTTCATGGTTTCACCTGTGCTAAGCATCAGCCTTAGGAGAAAAGAAGAGATCATGCAAATTATGCAAACAACTATTGATAATACAGTAGAGCTATTTCTCAAATTATGTACTTCTATGCATTTCTTTTTTATTGATACATAATATTTTACACAGTTATCACATGGGGTACATGCGATATTTTGTTGCATGCATAGAACGTGTAATGATCAAGTCAGTCTATTAGGGGTGCTGATCACGTTGAGTATTTATCATTTCTATGTGTTGAGAATATTTCAAGTTCCCTCTTCTGGCTACTTTGAAATATATAACACATTGTTGATAACCATAGTCACCCTGCTTTGCTATTGAACATTAGAACTTATTCCTTCTATATAATTGCATGTTTGCACCTATTGACCAACCCATCTTCATCACCACCTCCCACCCACACATCATTTCCAGCATCTTGTATCCATCATTCTACTCTCTACCTCCATGAGATCAACATTTTTAGCTCCCACAAATGAGTGGAATGTATGGTATCTGTCTTTTCATGTCCAGCTTATTTCACTTAACATAATGACCTCTAGTTCCATTCCTGTTGCTGCAAATGACTTGATTTTATTCTTTATTTTAAATAACTGAATAGTATTTCATTGTGTATCCATACTACGTTTTCTTTACCCATTGTTCATTGATGGACACTTAGGTTGATTTCATATCTTGACTATTGTGAATAATGTTACAATAAACACATAGGTTGATTTCATATCTTGACTGTTGTGAATAATGTTACAATAAACACAGTGGTGCAAGTATTCCTTTGGTATAATTATTCCCTGTCTTTTGGATAAATACCCAGTAGTAGGATTGCTGGATCATATGGTAGCTCTATTTTTAGTTCTTTGCAAAATCTCTGTACTGTTTTCCATAGTGGCAGCAGTAATTTACATTCCCACTAACAGTGTATAAGAATTCCCTTTTCTCCACAAAATCACTAGAAGCTTTTATGTCTTGTCTTTTTAATAACAGCCATTTTAATTGGGGTGAGATGATATCTCATAGTGCTTTTGATTTGTATTGCCCAGTTGATTAGTAATGTTAAGCAGTTTTTCATGTACTTGTTGGCCATTTGTGTGTCTTCTTCTGAGAAATATCTATTCATGTCCTTTGCCCACTTTTTAATGGAATTATTTGTTGTTTTTTTACTGTTGAGTTTTTCAAGTTTCTAGTATATTCTGAATATTAGTCTTTTGTCAGATGAATAATTTGTAAATATTTTCTCCACTCAACAGGTTGTCTCCACTCTATTGACTGTTTCCTTTGCTGTGGAGAATCTTATTAGTTTAATATAGTCCCTTTTGTCTATTTTTGTTCTTGTTGTATGTGCTTTTAAGGTCTTAGCCATAAAATATTTGCCTAGACCAATGTCCTGAGTGTTTTATCCTATGTTTTCTTCCTGAAGGTTTATAGTTTGGGGTCTTGTGTTAAAGTCTTTAATTCATCTTGAGTTGATTTTTATGTGTCATAAGAGATAGGGATCCAGTTTCATTCTTCTACTTATAGATATCCAATTTTTGCAGCTCCATTTATTGAAGAGGGTGTCTGTCCCATAACATATGCTCTTGGCACTTTTGTCAAAAATCAGTTGATTTTAAATAAGTTAATTTCTTTCCGGATTCTCTACTTTGATCCTTGTGTCTGTTTTTATAACAATATCATGCTGTTTGGATTCCTATAGCCTTGTAATACATTTTGAAAACAGGAAGTGTAATGCCTCCAGCTTTCTACTTTTTGCTCAGGATTGCTCAGGCTATTTGGGCTTTCTGATCCTATACAAATTTTATAATTTTTTTCTATTTTTGTAAAAAAAACATTGGTACTTGGTAGTGATTGTATTGAATCTATAGACTGCTTTGCGCATTATGGTTCCAGTACAGAAACATTAATGATACGAATATTTCTGATTCGTGAGCGTGTGGTGACTTTTGATTTGTTGATGTGCTCTTTGGTTACTTTTATCCATGTTTTGTAGTTTTACTTTTAGAGATTTTCACCGCCTTGGTTATTTTATTCCTAGGTATTTTGTTTTCTTTGTTGCTACTGTAAATGAAATTGCCTTCTTGATTCCTTTCTTAGCTAGTTTATTATTGGTGTATAGAAATGCTATGGATTTTTTGTATGTTGTATCCTGCAACTATACTGAATTTATTTATCAGAGCCAAGAGTTTTTTGGTGGAGTCTTTATGTTTTTCTAGCTGTAAGATTATATCATCATCAAAGAGGGATAATTTATTCTTTTTTAATCTGAATGACTTTCTTTTGCCAGATTTCTGTGGCTAAAACTTCCAGTACTATGTTGAATAGGAGAGGTGAAAGCAGGCGTCCTTGTCTTACTCCAATTCTTAAGGGGAAGGCTTTCAGCTTTTCCTCTTTTTAGTATGATGTTAGCTGTGTGTCTGTCATATGTGGCCTTTACTATGATGAGGTGTGTTCATTCTGTGCCTAGTTTCTTGAGAGTTTTAATAATGTAGAGATGTTGAATTTTCCACATCTATTGAGATGATCACATGGCTTTTTAATTTATTATGTTGATAAGATGTATCACATTTATCGATTTGCATACTGTTAATCATCTTTGCATCCATGGGATAAATTCCACTTGAGCGTGGTGTATTTTTTTATGTGCCCTTGGATTCAGTTTGCTAGTATTTTGTCGAGAATTTTCGTATCTATGTTCATGAGTTTTCTTTTTTGTTGCATCATTGTCTGGCTTTAATATCAGGGCAATACTGCCCGCACAGAATGAATTAGGAAAAATTTCCTCCTCTTCAATTTTTGGAACAGTTTCAGGAGAATTAGAGTTAAGTGTTCTTTTAAAATATGGTAGAATTCAGCCATGAAGCCACCCGGTCCTGAATTATTTTTTTGTTGGAAGATGCTTTATTACTGATTTAATCTTATTACTCATTATTGTTCTGTTTAGCTATTCCATTTTCCTGATTCAATCTTGGTATGCTGGATGTGTACAGGAATATGTTCATTTCTTCTAGGAGTTCTAGTTTGTTAATGTATGCTTGTTCATAATAGTCTCTGATAATCTTTTGTATTTCTGTAGTATCAGTTATAATGTTTCCTTTTTAATTTCTCATTTTGTTTACTTGGATCTTCTCTCTCTTTTTTATTAGCCTAGCAAGTGGTTTATTGATTTTGTTCATCTTTTTTGAAAAGCTACCTTTTTGTTTTGTTGAAACTTTGTACTCTTTCAGATCTCTATTTTGTGTAGTCCTGCTCTGATCTTTGTTATTTTTTTCCTTCCACTAATTTTGGATTTGATATGTTCTCTTATTAGACTTCAGAAGTTTTCATCTATTATTTTGTTAAATTGGTATTTTCGCCCTTTTGTTTTCCCTTTGTCTTTTAGAAGACTGAAAATTATAATATTTGGTTACCTTATGATACCCCCATAACCTTTTTATTATTTTTTCTTTATTTTTTCTCTGGCAGGGCTATTTCAAAGGAGCTATCTTCAAGTTCTGAAATTCTTTCTTCTGTTTGATCAAGACTGCCATTGAAGCTTCTAAATGTTTTTGTATTTCATTCACTAAGCTCTCCAGTCCCAACGTTTTAATTTTTTATTTTTAATGATATCTGTCTCTTTGGTAAATTTCTTATTTGTACCCTGAATTGTTTCTGTAATTTGTTTGGCTTATGTTTTACAATTCTGCTGAATTCTAAAAATTGAATTGAATTCTAAAAATTGAATTCATCTAAAAAAAAAGTTCACATTGAGCTTCTTTAGTATCAATATTTTTTAATTCTTTCTTTGAGGATTTTATAAATTTCTTTTGATTAGGTTCTATTGCTGGACAATTATTGTGTTTATTGGAGGTGTCATATTTCCTTGCTTTTTCATGTATCCTCTATCCTTACACTGATATCTTTGCACCTGGTGTAATGGTCACTTCTTCCAACTTTTTCCAATTGCTTTTGTAAAGGAAAACATTTTCCTGGAGATGTATCGATAACGTTGGTTGCATACGGCATCTTGGCTTTGATTCTGGACATGCGCAGTAGTGTAGTTTGTGTGTGGCTTCTTCAGCTGCAAACAGCATCAGCGGTGTCTATAATTTCCTGGTAGCTTAGGATGCAGTTGTCAGTGGAGGTTGTGGTGAAGTTTTGTGGGGAACTGGGATGCCACATAGGTCAGTCTTCAAGCACCAATGGTGTCATCAGTGAACTGTCCTTGGACACCAGAGTGGCATATGCTGACACTGGTGTTACTGAGTCCAGACACACCAATTATTCAGCCTCCAGGTGGCTTGTTTGTGTGCTGGGAATATCAGCAGTTGGTTGGGCAGTTGGGCAGTTTCTTGATCCCTTGGGCAGCTGGTGTGACATAGCCGGTGGCAGTGGCAGTGGTGGGACAACCTTCTGGGACCCAAGCAGTCTGTGCTGATATAGACAGTGGCTGTGATGGGTTGGATGAACTGGTCCCAAGACCAACAGGTGAAGCAATTAGGTGGTCAGCTGCGGTGGTAGTGGCTAGTTGCATGAGCTTGATCTCAGACCCCAGGAGAATTGCTCAGGTGCCACCCATGGTAGACTGGGCTGGGTGATCCCCAGGCCCATGGACAGTGTGCTCTGGTCTGGGAGTGGGAAGTAAGAGTCAGGCCAGGTAGACCTGCTTTCAGGCTCCCCAGTGGTACATGCAGGCACTATCTGTGATAGGCGTGGTTGGGGAAATCCCCCAGCTGCCGATAGAATGCTCAGGTGGGTGGGGCAGTGGCTGTGCTGTGGCCCTGCTACTGGGAGGGCAGGGTTGCTTTATTTAGGAGCAGCCATAGGCAGGCAGCTGGAGACATGAGCTTTCCTCATGCTTTTGCTCATGCTGGAGCAGCCCACAGTGGAAGTGGTGACTGCAGGCAGTGGAATTTTTCTTCGGGGCATGTGAAAATGAACAGCTGCCTCTCTGATGGGGCACAAGGTTATTGCCAATGGCTTCCCCCTCAGCCCTTGCAAGGGTCACTTTTTTAGTCTTTGATTTTCAACCCCACCCCCAAAAGTTGTCCAGTAAAGCACTGTAGTATAGCAAATGCACCAGATTTGGAGTCAAGAGATTGAGCCTCATCATTCTCACCTGTAAAAAGGGCACAGTAGGCCGGGTGCTATGGCTCACACCTGTAATCCCAGCAATTTGGGAGTCCCAGGCGGGCGGATTGCCTGAGCTCAGGAGTTCACGACCAGCTTGGGCAACACGGTGAAGCCCCGTCTCTACTAAAATACACAAAAAAATTAACTGGGTGTGGTGGCATGCGCCTGTAGTCCTAGCTACTCAGGAGGCTGAGGCAGGAGAATTGCTTGAACTAGGGAAGTGGAGGTTGCAGTGAGCCGAGATCACACGACTGCACTCCAGCCTGGGCAACAGAGTGAGACTCTGCCTCAAAAAAAAGTGGGGGGGCACATTAAAAACGATGTTAACAGTTTTTCAGGGTAGCTAAAAACATTAATAGCTTGTATACAGGTAATAGCTATTTCATTATATATTTATTAAAGAAAAAGCCTGAGAACTCTTGCTTTATATATTCTCTTCATATTGTTTCTCTTCATGCTGCTGTGCATAATCTATTCCGGATACAAGGCTAAAACTCCTGAAAAACTTAGGCTTCCAGAGTCTGGCCACAACATGCCCCTCCAGCATCATCCCTATCACTCCCCACATACACCCTCAGTTCCCATAAGACCTCAAAATGCTCACCATCTCTTAAGTGCCTTCTCATAGGCAAGCCCCTCTGTCTGAAAATACCTTCACCCCTCAGATACCTGGAGAGCTCTGTCCGCCATTCAGCTTTCTATCCACTCCTGGAAGCTTTAATTACCTTCTCCTCTCTGCACTAGCGCCGTTAGTATATATTTCCATCAGACTACTTACTATTAGGTTGGTGCCAAGGTAACTGCGATTTTTGCCATTGAAAGTAATGGCAGTAAATGACATATTCATTTGTGAGCCATCTCCTTCTACACTCTGGCCTTTGAGGCACTTGAGGGCAAGAATGGAGCTCTATATACCATTTTATTACCAGAACCTAATGATTTGGCATCCATTGAGACCTGACTGTGTTTCAGGCACTGTACGAAGGTGTTTACATGCATTATCTTGGTTAACACTCATAAAGCCCTGTGAGAGGGATCCTACCGTTGTCCTCGGTTTACAGATTCATTACAAATATTTACTGAGCTCTGATTGTCACACCCAATTCTCAGAATGATGAATAAAATAAATATGGTCTCCGCTTTCACCAGACTTTTATTCTCCTCAGATGGGAAACAAACAAAAAAATAAACAAGTGGAAATAAAATATCAAGACACTAGTAACTGTTATGAGGGTAATACAATAGGGCATAGCATTAGATTATCTATTTAAAGTGCAATTGTCTACTCTTCAAATACTGACCAAACACTATTTTAAGTTGGAGGTTAGGAAGCAAGTTTCTGGGGAAGTAATGTTTATAGTTACAAACAATAAGAGTCAGTCATGCAGGCCGGGCATGGTGGCTCATGCCCGTAATCCCAGCACTTTGGGAGGCCAAGGGGGGCCGATCACCTGAGGTCAGTAGTTCAAGGCCAACATGGTGAAACCCCATCTCTACTAAAATACAAAAAATTAGCTGGGAGTGGTGGTGGGCACCTGTAATCCCAGCCACTCAGGAGGTTGAGGCAGGAGAATCGCTTGAACCCAGGAGGCAGAGTTTGCACTGAGCAGAGATCTCGCACTGCACTCCAGCCTAGGTGATAGTGCAAGACTTTGTCTCAAAAAAAAAAAAAAAGTCAGTCATGCCAAGATCTGGGTGGGGAAGAACATTCCAGGCAGAGGAAATTGCAAGTGCAAAGTCCCTGAGGTAGGAAAGAGCTTGACATGTTTGAGGAACGGAAAGAAGTCCAGGATGACTGGTAACCTAGAAGAAGGAAATGAAGTCAGGTGGGAAGACTAGGCTAGGTCAAGAAGAGCCTTGTAGAATAGGTGAAAAACATGGGGAAATATTGTTGAGTTTTAATCTGGAGAAAGGCATGCTCTGACTTCTATTTCTTAAAGGATTGCCTTGACTTCTGGTAGAGAAAGGAATTTGGAAGGGCAAGTGTGTAGGAAAGAAGCAGTATGACGGTAGACCTGACCACAGAATCATACGATGATGAGAAACCTGGGTATCTCGGACTAAAGTGACAGTGACTAACATGGATAACCATTTAACCATTTACGGAGTACTCAATTTGTACCAAGCACTGAACTAAGTACATGACACTTATTATGCTGCTTACTTCTCATGACAGCCACAATGACCGGCATCTATTCTGATGCTCATTCACAGATGAGGAAGCTGAGACAAAGAGGTTAATAATATGACCAAGGTCACATGAGGATGTGACGGAGTGGGTATTTAGACAAAAGTAAGGTCTCCCCTACACCGGACTGCAGTCAGGAAACCAGAAGGACAGTCAATTATGTAATTATTAGTAATGCCAAGATCAAGGGTATGAGCCAGGGACTAGGTGAAATGTTCATCAGGAAATGGGTAGATGGAGGAAGAATAAATGACAAAAGCAAGCATTTCTCAAATGCCTGCCATGTACCATATCCTTTCCACATATTACCTCATATAATCCTTATTATAGCCATACAAAAATTTAAGGTATTGACCACTGTTTATAGATGAGAAAAACGAGAGAGATTAAATAAATCATTCAAATGCTGCTTCATCACTGTCAGCATTAAATGGCGCAATATGTGCAAAGCACCCAGCAGCAAATAATAGGTATCAAATAAATAAACATTCTCATTTATTAATTAGAGTGATGCCTGTTGTATGTCTTTGCTTTTGCTGGTTCTTTCCTTAAACACTATTTCTACTACTACTAAATAATAAATTAAAATAGTCAGTATTTCATAGCATCTTCATTAACTGTTCTCAATACTGTATATTATTTAATTCTTACTAGAGCTCCAGAATGCAGGCTCTGTTTTACAACTGCAGAAACTAAGGCACAAAAAAATGAATGATTTGACCAAGGTAGTCAGACGGTAATTGGAAGACCTTGAAATAAGCCTGGAGTTTAAAAAATCTCTATTTTTACTCCCAGTCCAATATTTTCCTTATTTTACCTACTCTGCATGGCCATTATCTGCCTTTCAAAGTCCTAGTGGTTTCATTGTTCAAACCTTGTTCAAATCTCACCTCCTCTATGTAGTCTTCCCAGATTGCCACGGAAACTCGGATCTCATTCTCTTTTATTCCACTTGTATTTTACTTAAAACTCAGTGGTTACATGAGTAAGCTTCTCTTGTCTCCCTGCTACAGCCCAATTGTCTAAAGGATAGCGATTTTTCTTATTTATCTTTCAGTCTCTTACAGTTCTTAGCCCAATGTCTGATTCATCAGAAGTACTCAGTAAATATTGCTAGAATTCCTGCAAGCCCCATAAAAGAAAGTCTCTTATGTTGGGAAACAGATATAACTGTGGATCCTGGGGTCTCTATAGGGAAATAGCATTTCAGTTTAAATTATTATTTAACAAATTGCAATTAAGACTGTTATGATCAGCCAGGCATGGTGACTCATGCCTGTAATCCCAGCACTTTGGGAGGCCAAGGCAGGCGGATCACTTGAGGTCAGGAGTTCGAGACCAGCCTGACCAACATGGCAAAACCCCATGTCTACTAAAAATACTAAATTAGCCTCTCATGGTGGCTCATGCCTGTAATCCCAGTTACTCAGGAGGCTGAGGTGGGAAAATCGCCTGAACCCAGGAAGCAGAGGTTGCAGTGAGCCGAGATTTCGCCACTGCACTCCAGCCTGGGTGACAGAGAAAGACTTCATTTCAAAAAAAAAAAAAAAATTCTGTTATGATCATGATGGACATTGAGAAGTTGATGATGCACAGAGTTTCCTTTTACTAGAATCTCATCTGATCTTCTCTAGTGGTTGCATAATAATTTTTCATCTATTGCAAGTGAATATTGTTTGACCATAAACTTATGGAGAGCTTCATAACTGAAGCTAACTACATAATGGGTAAGAAAGCAGACTTTGGAGTCAGACTTCTGGGTTTAAATCCCACCATTGTTGCAAACTGTGATGTTGGAAAAATTCCTTAATTAGTCTATGCCTTAGTTTAAAATAAGGATAATATTAGTATCTCTATTATAGGCTTGTAAAAATTAAATGTGAGATAATGCCTAAAAAGTACCTAGTTTATTTGCTAATAGTCATATTATATTATTAAGGCTTAGAAATACATGGCAAAGTCTGAAGCAGTTTAGTTCATGTTAACATAAAACATTATTGGAAGTTTTGAGAAACCTTTCAAAGTTATTTTAAAGAAAGGGAAACTACAGCTGCTTGCACACTGGTTAAAATCAACCATGCAGCATGTCTGGTTTGATTTTAGAGAAGCACAGTTAAAAGTCTTCAAATCTCATGACTGAATTCCATGTGACAGCAAAGCAAATATCCCATGCACAGCATTTTCCAGAAAGACTGTGTTTTCCTAGGATTGCAGGCACTGAGTTTCTTCTGCTGAGCCTGTCTGCACCATGCATGGCACTGAGAGGAGTTCAGCGATGTTGCAGACCATGGTTTAAAAGTAAAGAGATATTCCTCTTAAGGTGTTCATTTCAGCTTTGTCTAAAGCTCAGACTCTCAGCTACCAAATGACTAAATTATAATGAAAAGCCCAACCCACTTATTCCAACACCGGTATCAGTCATCCGCTAAAGTACTTCTACCTCATACTCAATCTCAAATTCTATACTAATTTAACTAAATTAGTCATCTCAGTCTTGTGGAGTGTTTCCCATTATCAAGAAACAGAATGGAAAATTATACAAAGCAATACAGTGTTTTCAGAAAGCATATAATTTCTAGTGAGGCAGGAAGTTGGAAATTTTATTTATAAGGCAAAAAGTTTTGTGAATAAAATGACAGAATGAATTCTGAGAACTATTAAGTAAGCTCTGATGGAGCAGTCAGGCATGAGCTGTGTATCTTCAATGTCATTGTGCTGAGTGGTCACTAGGAGGGCCAGGACATCCCCAGTCACACATCATCAAAAGTACTTCTCTAACCTGCCCATAGATGTGATGTGGCTTCGGGAGGAATTTTTACAGCCAGCTGACCTCTAAACAGTAATTGGACACTTTGTTATACTAGCTTTTATTTTTTTTTTTTCCTCTATTCCTCTATTTTATTTTTTTTTATTTTTTTTTTTTATTATACTTTAGGGTTTTAGGGTACATGTGCACAATGTGCAGGTTTGTTACATATGTATCCATGTGCCATGTTGATTTCCTGCACCCATTAACTCGTCATTTAGCATTAGGTGTATCTCCTAATGCTGTCCCTCCCCCCTCCCCCCACCCCACAACAGTCCCCGGAGCGTGATGTTCCCCTTCCTGTGTCCATGAGTTCTCATTGTTCAATTCCCACCTATGAGTGAGAACATGCGGTGTTTGGTTTTTTGTCCTTGCGATAGTTTACTGAGAATGATGTTTTCCAGTTTCATCCAAGTCCATACAAAGGACACGAACTCATCATTTTTTATGGCTGCATAGTATTCCATGGTGTATATGTGCCACATTTTCTTAATCCAGTCTATCGTTGTTGGACATTTGGGTTGGTTCCAACTCTTTGCTATTGTGAATAGTGCCGCAATAAACATACGTGTGCATGTGTCTTTATAGCAGCATGATTTATTTAAAGACTTATATGTTAGACCTAAAACCATTAAAATCCTACAAGAAAACCTAGGCAATACCATTCAGGACATAGGCGTGGGCAAGGACTTCATGTCTAAAACACCAAAAGCAATGGCAACAAAAGCCAAAATCGACAAATGGGATCTCATTAAACTAAAGAGCTTCTGCACAGCAAAAGAAACTATCATCAGAGTGAACAGGCAACCTACACAATGGGAGAAAATTTTTGCAACCTACTCATCTGACAAAGGGCTAATATCCAGAATCTACAATGAACTCAAACAAATTTACAAGAAAAAAACAAACAACCCTATCAAAAAGTGGGCAGAGGACATGAACAGACACTTCTCAAAAGAAGACATTTATGCAGCCAAAAAACACATGAAGAAATGCTCCTCATCACTGGCCATCAGAGAAATGCAAATCAAAACCACAGTGAGATACCATCTCACACCAGTTAGAATGGCCATCATTAAAAAATCAGGAAACAACAGGTGCTGGAGAGGATGTGGAGAAATAGGAACACTTTTACACTGTTGGTGGGACTGTAAACTAGTTCAACCATTGTGGAAGTCAGTGTGGCAATTCCTCAGGGATCTCGAACTAGAAATACCATTTGACCCAGCCATCCCATTACTGGGTATATACCCAAAGGACTAGCTTTTATTTTAAAAATGTTTTCAATGGAGGAGAAATTGAACCTTAAGAATAAAGAAGAAATATGTCCAGTGAAATAAGTCTACTACGGTTTTCACTTGAATGTCATTTCACCTGAGCAAAGGAAAAACTTTTAAAACTCTATGGTTCCTCCAATAGCTCTTTATGTAAGAAATTTAAAACTTTTTATAAGTTTCTATCATTGAGCAGTCTTGCACATGCTCTACTGACTTATTTTATGAAAATCTGGTAAAAATATCTATTAAAGAGGAATCTAAGATTATTTCAATCATTTGCTTCTGAATTTACAAGATATTTAAAAATATCAATTAACTAAAAAAATGCAAACAGCAGTTGCCCTAGAATATTCTTACAGAAAAAAAGAAGAAAAGTGTTCCAACTTTATAAAAATTAGAACACGGATTTTAAAAAATATTTTATGCATTAGGTGGTAACAAATAACTAAAGCATGTTTGAAAAATAAGTAAAAACCTTCAAGAAGTCTGTCCGTTATTATTTCATTCTCCCAGGGGAGCCACAGCTTTTTATGGGTCATCTGGGTACTGAACTCTAAACAAACATGGAGACAGTAAATCACACCAGCAGGTACTCGATGTCTTTATCAGATTTGCCAAATGTCAAGGAAGGAGAAACAACTTCGCTTGAACACCAAGAGATCGGTTCTCTAAGTGTATCAATTTTCTATTAAAACATTTTATATTTATTACCAAGCATGCTCTGTCTTTTATATCTAATTATCTCAGGGGTGTCAGGGCATTCACAGGTGGTTCAGGCAGAAGCTGGATCCCATTTATGAAGACATAAGAGGGACGATTGACATGTGGCCAATGTTTGAAGAAAATAGCTTTGGAGTTCCTTTCTTTAATACTGAGATCCCATTTTAATTTATTTATTTCCTTTATAGCCATACGTTTTTGCATTATTATTTTGTGGTTGCTCTAGAGATTAAAATACGCATCTTTAACTTCTCGCTGTCTACTAGAGTTAGCATTGTACTATGCTTAGAATGTAAGAACCTTGCAACATACTTTCATATTGTCATATGAAAGCGCATATTGCCATGGACAATACTTAAAGGAATGAATGTGGCTGTGGTTCCAATAAAACTGTATTTACTAAAATAAGTGGTGGGCTGGATTTGACCCACAGATTGTACTTTTACAACCGACATCTTAAATAGTAATATATATTTTGAATAAATTAAGAGAAAACAACTTTTATATGTACCCACAAACGCATTATTTCTAGAGCCCTTCCTGTCATCCTGAAAATGTAAGCCTCTGTCTGGTATCATTTCCCTTCAGCCTGAAGATGGCCTTTTAGTATAGGTCTGCTGGTGGTTGATTCTTTTGGTTTTCTTTAATCTAAAAATGTCTTTATTTCACCTTAATTCCTGAAGCATGTATTTGCTGGATTTTAAAAAAAATCGACTTTGATAATTTTTCTTTTCTTTTTAGAGATGTTTCACAGGTTCTTCTGTCCTCCGTTATTTCTGATGCTAGGTCAGTGGTCACTTGGATTATTGTTCCCCTGTTCCATCCTTAATATCACGTGATTCAAGCTATCCCTATTGCCATATGTTACCTCTAGACTGCAGGCAAATCAAGAGTTTCTTTAACAACTCCTTGCTGACACACAGTAGGAGTTTAATGGATGGATGACAAATAAAATTCAGATCAAGTTCTGGAAATTGGCGATGAAATGGATTTAAGTCATTGTTGGAAACAATGAAGGCTTTGAGCCTGGCCTTGGGGCTGGCCTGGATTCCCAGTGAGACTCCTGGGGATGCAGAAGTGGAACTTGGAGGTTTAGGAATGTGCCACTTTCTCTTAATCACTCGGCAAAGTGTGATCTCCTGTGGCAGACCAGAGCTCACTCCTGCCTTCTACTCCTTTAACATTGCTCCACCAAGACAGCCATCCTCAGAGGAGACTAGACAGGCTGGTCTCAAACTTAGCCTAAACGATTGGTCTTGGATGCCAAGCCCCAAATGTCACCTTACCTAGTGAGTCATCTCCCAAGATTTCCACCCCTCACTTCCTCATTACAGGAGGTAAGCTCCTCACACTACTTGCTGGGTTGGACCCACCTAGGGCCATTCTTCAGTGCACAGCCTATTTAGTTCAATAAGTAAGCCCCATCCCAGCCACTTTCTGAAACACATTTTGCCAATAGATACAAGTGACCAGTGAAGACCAGCAATATGATCAAGTCTGTATTAGTTAAGATATTTGGGGATGTAAGAGATGGAAACCAAACTCAGACTAGTTTCAATGCAAATGAAAACATTTATAGTCTTATGGAAAGTCCCAAGGTAGAGCTTGCATCAGGTGTGCTGAATCCCTGGCCCCTAAGATGCCCTATAGCCTGTCTTCTCCTTCTCATTCTTGCTCTGCTTTCCTCCCTGCCAGCTTTATTCCTAAGTAGCCTCTCCCCTTGAGAATTTGCAAGATGACTACAAATGGCTGCAGGAAAGCTCTGGCCCAGATCTACACAAACAGGCAGCCCGAGGGAAAGAGAAAGTTATCGAAGCAGATTGCACTTACCCAGACCAAAACCACTCATGGAAGCCAAAAGAATGCATATGCCCCAGGCCGGCTGGGGTAGGTGTCTTCGCCTGGAGACAGGGGTTCACACTGTTGTTTGACAAGTGGGTGCCTTGAACAAAGGCGAGATGCTTTATCAGAAGAAAGTGGAATGAAGGCAGGCAGAAACAACTCTCAACTACACCAAAGGCCTTGAGGAAGGAACACAAATTCTCGCATCCTTTTAAGTAGACCACAACCCAGAATTTATGACTCATGTTCTGCCCTTTCCATGAGTTTGGGTTCCACTAGAAGCATATCCCAAGGTAGAAATGTGAGGCAAGTCATTTATCTGGAATTAAGTAGTTACCCCAGGAAAAATTGTAGGAAAAAGGTGAAGTGAGAAAGGGAAAGAGGGTACAGTGTACGCTGTGAAGCAGTGTACTGCAGTGGGCAGCAGAGGCTCCAACCCACTGGAGCCCTGAAACCATGCACATCGTGCCTGAGTTATCCCACCTGAGGCAGGAGGAAGCTGGGATCTGGTGTTTGCTTTAGTTTCCTATTGCTGCTGTGACAAATTAGTACAAACCTAGTAACTTAAAACCATACTAATTCATAGTCCTATAGCTCTGGAGGCTAGAAGCCCAAAATGGGTCTCATTCAACAAAAAGTGTCAGCAGGGCTGTGTTCTCTCTGGAGTCTCTGAGAGAGAGTCTTTTCTTTGCTTTGCTTTTTTTTTTTTTTTTTTTTGCCTTTTCCAGCTCCCAGACGCTGCCCACATTCATTGTCTCATGACCCCCTTCCTTCCACAAAACTGTTAATAACAGCTCTAGTTTTTCTCACCCTGCCTTACTTTGACACTGATTCTTCTTCCACTTGCAAAGACTCTTATGATTGCCTTGGGCCTATGAAGATAATCCCAAATAATATTCTTATCTTAAAGTCAACTGATTAGCAACCTTAACTCCATCTACAACTCAATTTCCCCTTCCTATGTGATATGACATATTCACAAGTTCCAGAAATTAGGACATGGACATTTCTGAGGGGCCCTTATTTTGTCTATTTTGGAACAGATATAGTGCTTTGACACCACATCCTATAGCTGAGTCTGGCTGAACTTGTCAAGCTCCTCCCTACTGGGGAATTTACTTTCAAAGCTCTTGCCATTCCATCATAAGATTTGGCTTGTGTAAGGCCTCCTTTTTCATTGATCAGACGTGTGAATATAGCTGCCCACATTACTTGGTTCACAGCCTTTCCATCTTCAAAACCGAATGTCTAAATGTAGATGTGGATAATTTTTTTCTTTTCCCAGGAACTCCATATTCTCCAACATATATAGAAAAAAAGATTTGCTATTGAGCACAGAAAACTTAGAGTCAAAAATCTGTGCAATCCTAATAAGCATCATCATTTTCAAGCTGCTGAAAACATTTCTTCAAATACTGTAGAATCTTAACTTGGTTGTTCAACATTTTACCATAATACAGTGCTGATTATTTCTATGTGGATTCTGATGTATTCACAAAAACAAAATGTTAAGAGAAAGTAAAGTCATATTCCTACGTCTGGAATACATCCATCTCATGATAAGCTTTATCCAGCCAAATACAGTACAATTCCTGTTGACTTTTGAACAAAAACACACTGGTTAGCGGAGGTATGTTCTTATTTGCAATAGAATAACATTTATATTGTACTTTAGAGTTTACCAAAACATTAGCATTTGTTGCGTATTCATTCATTTAATTCTTAGAGCTATTCTACCTCACATTGTTTGCTTTTTTTATTAATATAGAAACTGAGGCTTAGAGAAGATATAAGCCTTGCCATTATACCAATATTTGTAATTGCCAAAATTTGAATACAAGTCTTTGGAATTAGAATTCCATTGTATTTTCATTATATTTTCACTTGAGAGCTTGGAAAAATTTTTTTTAACTAATGATGGTAGAGTTAGCCTTCACTCTGTATCTGGACAGATCATGACACCTGGTACTTATTTCAGGTCAGCAATGGATAAAAAGATTTTATTTTTTTTTCGTTCAATCAGCTTATGCATATAAATGGTATGTGGAAAAAATATGGGCCACTTGTTTTAAAAAGTGTATAAGGGCCAGGCACGGTGGCTCACGCCTGTAATCCCAACACTTTGGGAAGCCAAAGTGGGTGGATCACGAGGTCAGGAGATCGAGACTATCCTGGATAACACGGTGAAACCCCGTCTCTACTAAAATTACAAAAAAATTAGCCGGGCTTGGTGGCAGTCAGCTACTCGGGAGTCTGAGGCAGGAGAACGGCGTGAACCCGGGAGGCGGAGCTTGCAGTGAGCTGAGATCGCACCACTGCACTACAGCCTGGGCGACAGAGCGAGACTCCGTCTCAAAAAAAAAAAAAGTGTATAAGAGGTATTTCTTTTCTTTTCTTTTCTTTTTTCTTTTTTTTTTTTTTTCTTCTTTTTTTTTTTTTTTGAGATGGAGTTTTGCTCTTATTGCCCAGGCTGGAATATAATGGCGCAATCTCAGCTCACCACTACCTCTGCCTCCCGGCTTGAAGAGATTTTCCTGCCTCAGCCTCCAGAGTAGCTGGGATTACAGGCATGAGCCACCACGCCCAGCTAATTTTGTATTTTTAGTAGAGACACAGTTTCTCCATGTTGGTCAAGCTGGTCTCAAACTTCTGACCTCAGGTGATCCACCCACCTCAGCCTGCCAAAGTGCTGCAATTACAGACATGAGCCACTGTGTCCAGCCTAAGTTGTATTTCTATTAAAGAAATAAAATGGACACAATCTAGTTTTAACTTATAAAATTAATATTCTCTACAACTTCATGAGATCTGTGAGATCCTACCCAACTAACGATGTCTGGAGCCTGCGGCTTCCACGGCATATGGATCTGAGCTCTACTCATCCTACCTGTAGCTTCAGGAAGGAGCACTCTATAGACGGCAGGACACCACCCTAGTCCTTAGCAATAGCTCATGGCAGTGACCTATATGGTTAATAGGGCATTGAAGACTGAGTTGAGCCAAAGAGCACTTCTCTGTCCCTCAAGAAGTAAGAGACCTTGACAACAGGCTAGTCAGTGGTGGCTGCATGAGGCCAAGAGCCCTGTGGACTTTGGGTTTAGTTCTTCTGTTGGGCTTTACAAGTGAGCAAAGGAAACTGATTGCAATAGTACAATGAGGAGACTGTATCAGCCTTGGTTTCTGATGGCTCCTCTGTCCCTGCTTTCTCCAGGTCTAGCTGTTTCCATGAGTTTTCTGGATAGCCTTTTAACCATCTCCCTCCTGATATTCCTGACTTGATCCAACAGTGTTTCTCTTTCTTGCAATCAAGACATTTTAGATTCAAATAAGCTGGTTCCAAAATATTTATAAAGCAAATCCCACAACTATTTTAGCTTTATTCACTCCTTATCTCTTCTTTCACCACCTAAGGAGCTTTTTAATGAATTTCTTCATTAGCTACAAGTGCATGGCTATTTTTAATGCCCCCTCAAAAATCAGTGCACTCACCTCTCTGTCATTATGTCCACATTCATGTTTTTTCAACCTGCATGGACATGCTTTGCATTGAGCTTGAAACCCATTTACTCATTCATTCGATGCATTGCTCATCAGGCAGAGAACTGTTGATTGTGCTTTCTTATTTCAGTGAGAAAGCAGAGGCAATGGGGAAAGAAATTGCTTATATTTGCAGCCATCAAACTAGCAACATGTCTGTATCGGTGTTCACATAGTCAGTCTTCCTTCCTGCCCAGTCCAAAACAACAAAGCAGCATTTCTCCAGAGCTCTTTTCCTCTTTACTTTGTTTTCCTCTTTTACTACTGTGGGGTGTGCATGTGTGTGTCGGTGTGTGGTTTTCCCTGTTCCTCCCAGAAGAATGTGAGCTTCTTTCAAGCAGGAGCTTTGTACATCACTTCCTAAGACAATGCCTGGAACTTGGCAAATGCTCAGGAGAGATTTGCAGAGTGAATGAAGAAACTGTTCAGAGATGCAGTCACGTAAGACAGGTAAGATCTGTGCCTTTGTCTGGAGGAAAGACACAATAGAGTTGGATAAGTTCTCTATGGGGGCACATACAAGTGGCAATCATCACAGACTTAAGAGAGGCATGGAAGTAGATCCAAGAAGGTTTCCTAGCAAAAATGAGGTGGTCAAACTGCAATCTGCAAAGTCAGCATTGGCCAACATATTCATTGACTTTGACTACATAATGAACTACCTCAAAACTCAGTGGCTTAAGATAACATTTATTATTGTCCATGTGTCCTCAGGTTGGCTGGGGGTCAGCCAGTTGGCTGACGTAGGGTGGGTTCTGCTTGGCAGCTCTGCTTTAAGCTACAGATCCAACTGATGCTGTCACCCTACTAAGGTCGGGGCTCCTCTTCTGCACATGGGGTCATTCTGGGTCGTGGAGTGAGGGGACAGCAGCTTCCCAGGAGAAATTCTGCTTGGAGTGATGGCAGAGGCTCAGGAGTGCAGATGGGAACCTTCAAAACCTCTGAAGGCCTTGGCTTGGACACCGTCACTTCCATCCACATACAATTGACAGAAGCAACTTACCTGTTCATGACCAAAGCCAAGAGTCAGAGAAATATACTCTGCTCATGCTGATGCCGTGGCCCACATATGAATAAAGGGAGGGATGAAGAACTGGACCAGCAAAGCAATCTGCTGTGGCTAGGCTCAGAGAGGAAAGAGAGCTACAGGCAACGTTCCAACAGAAGGTGGCAAGTCCAAGAAACAGAGAGTTGTCCAGAAAGACAGAAGCTCACAGAGGGTAAGGAGACAGCAGGGCTAGATGAGGCCAGAGGTGATGATGGTGGCCGGATCCCACAGGCCCCATGAGTCATGATGAGTTTGGGCTAGATTCTAAAACCAATGGGGAGCTGCTCATATCCTTATTTCAGGAAGACGATCTTAGCTTCCAGGGTAAGAGGGATTGGAGAAGGCAAAATAAAAGGTAGGTAGGTGAAGAGGAGGCCAGTGCTGTGGTGCAGGGAAGTGGGAAACAGATCATCTACTGAGACATCATGGAACGACCCAGTCCAAGAGCAGGTGGAATGTGGTCTTTATTCCAAAAGAACAGAAAAGCAGCTATTAACATAAGGGGTCACCAAATGTGCAGCTAGTAAGTTGTTACATGAATTCTCAATTACACAAAGAAGACAGAAATTAATGGGTACTATTTATGCATAGTTTTCCAAGGCTCACATGCACAAAACTTTCATTCTTAAAATTTCCCATGAAACTTTTGTTTTCTTGTCCTCTTTGGAAAATATTATAAGTGGTCTTCCTAGCCCCAGAAAAGTTGTTATACTAAGTAAGTCCCCACAGAAGCCTGACTCACTGCCTCCAAATTATCCCACTCCAGCACAGGCAGGAAGACAGAGGACTCTACACCCAAACCTCATCCACAGCCAGAGGAAATAGCTCAGTCATCCAGTGACTAAAGGTCAATGTTTCTAGACTTTCTTATATGAGCAGCTGGAGAGGAATTTTATTAAAAACTGTCACCCACACAGAACTCACTGAAATTACGGGGAGAAATGCACTTAGGAAAAAAGCATTCACTTTTTTACATGTGTTTCCTTTGGTATCAAGTTAATAATAAAAAATTAATGCCTTAAGGTGATAATTCGTATCTGGCTGTGGATGTTCCTGTGAGCTGAGAGCCAAAGGAGAAAAGGTGACATATGGCAAGCCTGATGGTGTTGTGGCATGGGAGGAGCCTGGAACAGGAGCGGGGAACCAGGCTAGGCCCTAGATTTGCTGTGTGACCTTGGAAGTCATTAAGTTCTCTGGACCCAGCTCTTCCTCAAGAGGATTCATGTAGTGACTAGTAACACATTAGAAAATGGCTCGTTTGGAATAAAATACCTAGGAATCCAACTTACAAGGGATGTGAAGGACCTCTTCAAGGAGAACTACAAACCACTGCTCAATGAAATCAAAGAGGATACAAACAAATGGAAGAACATTCCATGCTCATGGGTTGGAAGAATCAATATCGTGAAAATGGCCATACTGCCCAAGGTAATTTATAGATTCAATGCCATCCCCATCAAGCTACCAATGACTTTCTTCACAGAATTGGAAAAAACTACTTTAAAGTTCATATGGAACCAAAAAAGAGCCCGCATCGCCAAGTCAATCCTAAGCCAAAAGAACAAAGCTGGAGGCATCACGCTACCTGACTTTAAACTATACTACAAGGCTACAGTAACCAAAACAGCATGGTACTGGTACCACAACAGAGACATAGATCAATGGAACAGAACAGAGCCCTCAGAAATGATGCCGCATAGCTACAACTATCTGATCTTTGACAAACCTGACAAAAACAAGAAATGGGGAAAGGCTTCCCTATTTAATAAATGGTGCTGGGAAAACTGGCTAGCCATATGTAGAAAGCTGAAACTGGATCCCTTCCTTACACCTTATACAAAAATTAATTCAAGATGGATTAAAGACTTATATGTTAGACCTAAAACCATTAAAATCCTACAAGAAAACCTAGGCAATACCATTCAGGACATAGGCGTGGGCAAGGACTTCATGTCTAAAACACCAAAAGCAATGGCAACAAAAGCCAAAATCGACAAATGGGATCTCATTAAACTAAAGAGCTTCTGCACAGCAAAAGAAACTATCATCAGAGTGAACAGGCAACCTACACAATGGGAGAAAATTTTTGCAACCTACTCATCTGACAAAGGGCTAATATCCAGAATCTACAATGAACTCAAACAAATTTACAAGAAAAAAACAAACAACCCCATCAAAAAGTGGGCAGAGGACATGAACAGACACTTCTCAAAAGAAGACATTTATGCAGCCAAAAAACACATGAAGAAATGCTCCTCATCACTGGCCATCAGAGAAATGCAAATCAAAACCACAGTGAGATACCATCTCACACCAGTTAGAATGGCCATCATTAAAAAATCAGGAAACAACAGGTGCTGGAGAGGATGTGGAGAAATAGGAACACTTTTACACTGTTGGTGGGACTGTAAACTAGTTCAACCATTGTGGAAGTCAGTGTGGCGATTCCTCAGGGATCTAGAACTAGAAATACCATTTGACCCAGCCATCCCATTACTGGGTATATACCCAAGGGACTATAAATCATGCTGCTATAAAGACACATGCACACGTATGTTTATTGCGGCACTATTCACAATAGCAAAGAGTTGGAACCAACCCAAATGTCCAACAACGATAGACTGGATTAAGAAAATGTGGCACATATACACCATGGAATACTATGCAGCCATAAAAAATGATGAGTTCGTGTCCTTTGTAGGGACATGGATGAAACTGGAAAACATCATTCTCAGTAAACTATCGCAAGGACAAAAAACCAAACATCGCATGTTCTCACTCATAGGTGGGAATTGAACAATGAGAACTCATGGACACAGGAAGGGGAACATCACGCTCCGGGGACTGTTGTGGGGTGGGGGGAGGGGGGAGGGACAGCATTAGGAGATACACCTAATGCTAAATGACAAGTTAATGGGTGCAGGAAATCAACATGGCACATGGATACATATGTAACAAACCTGCACATTGTGCACATGTACCCTAAAACCCTAAAGTATAATAAAAAAAAAAAAAAAAAAAAAAAAAAAAGAAAATGGCTCGTTTGGCAGCAGTTCTCAGCCAAGTAAGGTTTATAGAGGTGGACAAATGAGACTTTGGGGGGAAAATGACTTAGGAAAAGTCTACATGAGATTCTGATCCTTTTTATCCCACTTCTCTCCCCATCAAACACAAAAAAAACAAAGTACGTATGTGTATATGTATGTAAACATATACATATACACATATACACACATACACTCATACCTGCATGCACATAACAGGGAATACATGCAGTTCTTGTTAAATCTCTAACATTACTTGGCTCTGACATTCTTTGATTTCAGCACTCTCCCTTTCAAATCCAGGCCTTGCTCTCAAATCAGTTTAGACCTTATTCTAATTCAGAGCCATTCAGACCATACCATTCCACATTTTAAAACCAGAGAGATTAAATCAACCTCTTAAGTGAACTTTCTCATAAGCTGGCCACATCCACCCAGCCATAACTGGGCAGAAGCCACTGTCTGATGCATGGCTCTGGTAGGCGTCCTGCAGGGCCTCTCATTAGAAAGGGAAAGGATCTGGAAAACTAGGGTGGAGGGTGGGCGGTGGGCAGGGGTTATTAATAAGAGGGGCTCTGCAAGGCCCTTCTCTTTTCCCGAAATCCTAGAAAAGGTATATAAACCTAAGAACAAGTCATATCTTTTAAGCCAGGATCATCCAGTTTCAAGTTACTCTCTCTATTTATTTCCTCTCATTATTTCCTAAATTTAATGGTCCTACTTAAGCACATCAGCCAGCACCATCATTGCTTCAAAGCATTAATGGAAAGATTGGAAATCCATAATTGGTCCATTCTTAAAGATGAGACAGTTTCTCTTTTTTTTATAAGGAACACAGAAGAGAGTAGAGGCTGCTAATTTTAGCTACCTTTCTCCTCAAGGATATCCACCCAAACTCAGAAGAGCTGGCTTATACATTAAGACAGAAATCCCCTCACACTCCATGCAATAATGAAACCTGGAGGAGGCAGACCCATGGCTTCCCTTAGGTGATTTCCCAGAGATTGAGGGGTTCACATGTAAGAAAGCCTTTGATAAAACATAAAAATATGTCTACAGCATCTGAACCTCACCCCAATATTTAATGGGAATTTCTCAACCATAGGTACATCTATTTGAGCCTAAAATAGATAACAGTGTGTGAAGTACACACATGAATGTACTTGCATACTCTATTTCCTTTCACGTTTTAATGCATACTGGTTAAGGATGTATTAGGAAGGAGGAAGGAAGGGGCATTTTTCAGCAATATCTAAGTTAATATTTGATGCAATGATGTGCAATAAATCTATGCAAAATATTCATATTTGAAATAAAAACACTTTCATTAGCTTAATCTAACATTTTCTCATCTCTTGAGACAAATGTGAAAGTTCACTCCAAAAATCAAATATATAACAGTTCTGAAAAACCTTATACCCACCTACCCAACTAGAGAATTTCAATTTTGCCAAAACACTTGGTAATGCAAAATGGTTATAGGAACATTATTCACAATATTAGACGTCTCCAGCTAACTCAAGTCAATTGTATAAATTTGTCCTTAGTTGATACTTTCTAAAAGAACTTTTGGAATCTCTATTAGTGGACATTATTATTGCTCTGCCACTTACAGAGCCCTAAGTGAATTCAAACTGGTTAAGAAATCATTTCACTTCTATAGTCCTCACGTTGTTTAGGTAAATCAGAGGAGAAACTCAGAGAGCTTTTAATTCATAGATAGAAAAAATAGTGAAACTCTGCATCAGCCACCTTCAAGGAGTCTTTTATAAGAAACAAGATTGTGAGTTAATTATATCAGCCGTGAAAAATCTACATTTAGGGAATGTCACCAAACACACCAATAAGTCACTTCCAAGGCTCTTTCTTAATTGCAAGAACAAAGGGCCTCTTCAGATCCTTCCTCAGTCCCTTTACATAGGCATCAGTGCTCTGTTGACACTGAACTCTTCCTTAAAGTTTGAAGGAATCTGTTTTGAAGACCCTGAAAAAAAGCTTCGTCTAAATCATTTGCCTTCTTCAGCTTACTCCAAGTCAGTGGAATGGACTCTAGCAATGACAGAAAGACCACAGGGTCTAGAGTTGGTTGAATACTCAAATAGCATTAATTTTGTTTTCATTGTGAGGCACACAGAGAGTATTTTTCTTTGCGATGTGAGCTCAAGTTACAAAACAGAGTCTGCAGATTAGAGCCACTCTGACTGCAAGTGAGCAATGGAGGCCCTTACTTTAAGGCAACTGAGACTCCTTGAAATCTCTGCCGGAAGAGCACTTTCTAGCATGGAGCCATCACCGTAGGAATCTCCCCCTCTGATGAATGTTCTATGGCTTTCATACTGGGACGTTTACATCCTAAGCCACCCTTCATTATATACTGAACCAGTTGGGGATGAAAGGCAAATGTGACTTTGTACTCAGTAAATACAATGTCTAATATAAAAAGAAACTCAACCCTGTGAAATGGATTGGAAAGACAACTGCTCAGGTCTCATTCTGCAGCTAAGCCTTGCAACAGGAGCTAAACTGTAACATCTTTTAAAGTGTCCTCATGGGATCCATATGTGAAGACTGCTAAAACTGTTAACGTACCCAATTAGGTTTTAATTTATCTTAGTTTCCTCAGTCCTGCCATTAAAAGTCACACCATAGAGCCATCAAGCCTAGCATTACCAGCCTCACAGTTTTGTCAGGTGCTGCCCAGTGAGTCGCACTATACACAAGCTGCAGAAACTGGACCTTAATTCAAGCTAAGAAATGTTTAAATGGGTCAGGAGCATTTACCCTGGACATCTGTTTGACACATAACCTAAGGATATTTAAAAGTCTCTTAACAAAACAAATAAAGGTTTCCACATTCCCGAGGTCAAAAACCATTTAATCTACTTATACAGCTCTTTCAAGAATGTAATATTTTGGCAGGACATGTATGTCAGTGAAGCAACAAGCAATGAGATTTATAGAGGCTAATTTATGTTTTAGTCTGTTAAGACATATTCCAGGTAGTCATGCTCGCTATGGGTAGCATTTTCCCTCCTGCATACTCATATTGTTTCAGTTTATTATAGCAGCATGCCTTGTGAGATCATGGGTTGCCGAGCACATGCATATGGCTGCACCATTTATTATGGGAAGAATCAACGCCTTTAGTGAGGTCACTTATTTCCCTTTGGGTGCTCATACTGTAGGTGATGAAATCATGTATTTATCTACAACTTATTAGATTCATTTGATTAACTAGGGATCAATTTCTCCTTAACCAACTGTGCAGGTTGCTGGGTAGGAAGTTTCTTGGTACACTGCTATGGTGTTTCAAAACAGCAGTTAAAATAATTATCTTAATATGGGACCACTGGGTCATTCTCAAACACATGTTGGAGACGCACTGAAGACAGTGCTTAGAACTAAAAATACCAAACACATGGAAAAGTCGTTGGGCTCTTAAGGCACTGTGGCTTCTTTATGAATTGGGAATGGCACAGTAAATGTGTGGGATCACTCAGGCCTGCAGTGAGCCTTTCCTGCCATCAGTGAACTTGCGACCTTATCTCCTTGGAGGGCTGTTAAAGTGAAGTCAGAGGGCAGAGGAGCTATTTGCAAGTACCATTTTCACTTGTGTGGTCTGAAGGACTAACAGATTTATCCAAAAGATGGACAGAGGGAGCAGAGTTGAAGAAGCAGCTGGCTAATCCAACATGCAGCTCAAAACACAAAACCCAAACAAGGGCCAGAGTTGCCATTTGGTTTTGTAGGGGCCAGTCATGTTCTGAAAAGCAATTTTGCCCCACTGTGTAGGCTGTCAGCAAAGGGAGACCCTAGACATCCTTATAAGGCAATGTGTCACCAAGGTAAAGATGAGGTCCTTCTGTCACATGCTAGGGGCCCACAGGGGCATTTCATTTGCAACTGTGAAGACAAGAAGGGCAGAGCAGGCCCCTGGGCAGCTAGATCATTGCAGTCAACTCCCTGACTGACCATCCAGAGGGTCCAGAACTGACGGATTGGAAATATTAGTCCAGATTTCTTTACCTAATTGAAAAGATGGAAGATTTGAGCAAAAGCCTGGGATAAAGAGAGAAGGTGCTGAGGAATTAAATGGAAGGCAAATAATTCAGGGGAGGAGAAAGCTATTGTAAGTAGAGCATTCTCTGCCTCCCCAGATTCAGTGCACTATACACAGAATTCCAACTGGATACTTCCTAACTTTCACCCTTTACTCCCAAAATACATTGACATGGATATTATATACATTATGATCTAAGAGATATTACTTTCACAATGGAGAAAATTGGGAAAGGCTTATTGGCACTTTTGCCATTAAAGAGATAATTCTCAAGATGTGGAATTCCAAAGTAGAATGCAAGCCCAGCAAAGGCAGGGTGGAACAGCATCATCTCTGAGGTCAGGGTCTGCGTAGACTCTGATTTCTGAGTTTAATTTAACCCCTAACTACTGAAAAGGAACCAGAGAAATAAGAACAAACCAAACCCAAACCCAGCAGAAGAAAAGAAATAACAAAAATCAGAGCAGAACTAAATAAAATTGAAACAAAAAAGATACAAAAAAAAATGAAACAAAAAGCTGGTACTTTGAAAAGATAAACAAAGTTGATAGACCATTAGTGAGATTAACCAATAAAAGAAGAGAGAAGATCCCAATAAGCTCAATTAAAAATGGAACTGGAGATGTTACAACCGATACCATAGAAATACAAAAGATCATTCAAGGCTACTGTGAATACCTTTATGCACACAAACTAGAAAACCTAGAGAAGACGGATAAATTCCTGGAAATATAAAACCCTCCTAGCTTAAATCAAGAAGAAATAAAAACAGTGAACAGACCAATAACAAGTATCGAGGTTGAAATAATAATTATAAAATTGCCAACAAAAAAAAGGTCCAGGACCAGATGGATTCACAGTTGAATTCTATCAGACATTCAAAGAAGAATTGGCACCAACCTTACAGAAATTATTTCAAAAGATAGAGAAAAAAGGAATCATCCTGAATCATTCTATGAAGTAAGTGTCACCCTAATACCAAAACCCAGAAAGGACGTAACAAAAAAAGAAAGTTACAGACCAATATCTCTGATGAACATAGATGCCAAAATCTTCAACAAAATACTAGCTAGCCAATTCCAAGAGCATACCAAAAAGATAAAACACCATGATCAGGTAGGTGTTTTACGAGGGATGCAAGAATAATTTAACATACACAAGTCAGTGAATACGATACACCACATAAACAGAATTAAAAACAAACATTAGATGATCATCTCAGTAGATGCCAAGAAAGCACTGGACAAAATTCAACATCTCTTTATGATTAAAACCCTCCAGAAAATTGGCATAGAAGGGACGTACCTCAAAAGCCTTCTATGGCAAAACCATAGCCAACATTATACTAAATGGGGAAAAGTTGAAAGCATTCTCCCTAAGAAATGGAACAAGACAAGGATACCCACTTTCACCGCTTATGCAGTATGGGAAGTCCTAGCCAGAGCAATCAGACAAGAGAAAGAAATAAAGGGCATCCAATCTGGTAAAGAGGAAGACAAACCATCACTGTTCACCAATAATATGGTCATATACCTAGAAAGCCCTAAAGACTCATCCATAAAGCTCCTAGATCTGATAAATAAATTCAGTAAAATTTCAGGATATAAAATCAATGTACACAAATCAGTAGCACTCCTGTGCACCAACAACCACAAAGGTAAGAAACAAATCAAGAACTCAATCCCTTTTATAACAGCTGCAAAAAAATAAAATACTTAGAAATACACCTAACCAAGGAGGCAAAAAATCTACACAAGGAAAACCACAAAACACTGCTGAAAGTAATCATAGACAACACAAACAAATGGAAACACATCCCATGGTCATGAATAGGTAAAATCAATATTGTGAAAATGATCATACTGCCAAAAGCAATCTATGAATTAAATGCAATTCCCATCTACCATCATCATGCTTCACACGCCTAGAAAAAACAATCCTGAAATTCATATACAACCAAAAAAGAGCCCACATAGCTAAAGCAATACTAAGAAAATGAACAAATCTGGAGGCATTATATTACCCAACTTCAAACTATACTACAAGGCTATAGTTACCCAAACAGCATGGTACTGGTATAAAAAGAGGCACATGGAACAATGGAACATAATAAAGAACTGAGAAATAAAGCCAAATATTAATACTTACAGTGAACTGATCTTTGGCAATGCAAACAAAAACATAAAGTGAGGAAAGGACAACCTATTCAACAAATGGTGCTGGGATAGTTGGCTAGCCACATGTAGAAGAATGAAACTAAATGTTCATCTCTCACCTTATACAAAAATCAACTCAACTCAAGATAGATCAAAGACTTAAATCTAATACCTGAATCCATAAAAATTCTAGAAGATAACATTGGAAAAACCCTTCTAGACACTGGCTTAGGCAAAGACTTCATGTCCAAGAACCCAAAAGCAAATGCCACAAAAACAAAGACAAATAGAATGGACTTAATTAAACTAAAAAGCTCTTGCACAGCAAAAGAAATAATCAGCAGAGTTAACAGACAATGCACAGAGTGGGAGAGAATCTTCACAATCTATAAATCTAACAGAAGACTAGTATCCAGAATCTACAGAGAACTCAAACAAATCAGCAAGAAAAAACACAATCTCGTCAAAAAGTGGGCAAAGCACATGAATAGACAGTTCTCAAAAGCAGATATACAAATGGCCATGGAACATATGAAAAAATGCTCAACATCACTAATTATCAGTAAAACACAAATTCAAACCACAATGAGACACCACCTTACTCCTGCAAGAATGGACATAATTTTAAAATTAAAAAAAATAGATGTTGGCGTTGATATGGTGAAAAAGGAACACTTTTAAACTGCTGGTGGAAATGTAAACCGGTACAACCACTATGAAAAACAGTATGGAGATTCCTTAAACAGCTAAAAGTAGAACTACTATTTGATCCAGGAATCCCGCTATTGGGTATCTACCCAGAGGAAAATAAGTCATTATATGAAAAAGACACTTGTGCTTGCAGTATATAGCAGCACAATTCTCAACTACAAAAATGTAGAACCAGCCTAAATGCCCATCAATCAACAACTAGATGAAGAAAATGTGGTATATATACACCGTGGAATATTACTCAGTCATAAAAAAGATGGAAATAATGACATTTGCGGTGACCTGGATGGAATTGGAGACCATTATTCTAAGTGAAGTAACTCAGGAATGGAAAACCAAATACCGTATGATCTCACTTTTAAATGGAAGCTAAGTTATGAGGATGAAAAGACATAAGAATGATATAATGGATTTTGGCAACTCAGTGGGAAGGATGGGAGGAGGGCGAGGGATAAAAGACTACACACTGGGTACAGTATACACTGCTCAGATGATGGGTGCACCAGAATCTCAGAATTACCACTAAATAACTTATTTATGTAACCAAAAACCACCTTTTCCCAAAAAACTATTGAAGTAAAAAATTAAGGCCGGGCACAGTGGCTCGTGCCTGTAATCCCAGCACTTTGGGAAGCCGAGGCGGACGGATTGCCTGAGGTCAGGAGTTCGAGGCCAGTATGGCCAACATGGTGAAACTAAAAATATAAAAAAATTAGCTGGGTGTGGTGGCATGTGCCTGTAATCCCAGCTACTCGGGAGGCTGAGGCAGGGAATTGCTTGAACCAGAGAGGTGGAGGTTGCAGTTAGCTGAGACTGTGCCACTGCACTCCAGCCTGGGCGACAGAGCGAGACTCTGTTTCAAGAAAAAAAGAAGAAATATAATGTGTTACGTATGTAATTTTGAAATATTTATACACATTCAAAAAATTTTTTAAAAACAGCTGAAGTTAATATTAATATTAAGTAAAAAGTTAACATTTTACTTAATCCAATATATGTACACTTGTCATTCATATAAGCAATATGAAAAATTACTAGTGAGATATACTGCCTTTTTCATATTAATTCTTTGAAATCCTGAGTACATTTTATAACATATCTCAATTCAAAGTAGCCATATTTCAAGTGCTCAGTGGTCACATGGGGCTTCTGTCTGCTGTACTGGACAGTGCAGATCTGGGATTTAAGGCTGGTATGGCATAGAGAAAATGACGCTTAAATTATCCATGGAGCAAATAGTAGAGCAATGTAATGCTAGCCCCATCTTACAGAGAAAATCCTGGGATGGTTTGTGACAAAGCTGAGCCCAGCATTGCAGCTGAGTTTATCAACACCTCAAATACGTGTCTACTGGGGTCCGAGGGTCATTCTCCTCCCTTATGAGAGGAAGCTGAAGCATAGGTGCTCAGAACGTCCACCCTGGCATCAAACTACAGAGCTCAAGTTGTGATTAGTGCTGATCCATCTTTGGCAAGTATTTATCTTCTGTGTGTTTCATTTCCACATCGGTAGAATAGGCATGATAGTACCAACCTCGCAAGGTTGTCTTAGGGGATTCACTGAGGTTATGCTGTAAAGCAATCACTTAGCATACTGATTGTAAGTATATTGAAAGAAAGAGCTATTAATGTACAATATTAAAATAAAAGCTATCCATGGTAGTCATAGAGCCATCACCAAATATTTTCATCTTTCTTCCTTCTAAGCACAGAGTAGGATAGTGTTTCTTTGTCCCACTAAAGTTAAGCGTGGTCATTGACTTATTTTGGACAATGAATTGTGAGTGGAGTTATGTGTCATTCCCGGGTAGAATCACTCATTTGCAATAATCTCTGCCACAGCGATGAGGCATGCTCCAGAGAGCAGCTGCTGCCTCAGGCTGGGTACCAGGGCAAGATCCACAATGGACATAAAACATGAGAAAAACATAAGACTTATCGCAAGCCATGACAATTTGGGAAGTATTCCTTGCTGCAGCATTATTTAGTCCATCCTACGGGATACATCATCTTAATTAACGCTTGCTTTAGGGATTCATGAGGTTAACTAATTCCTCCCATCCTCTCTAACATACTGACTGATGCCCATAGGTTCAGAATGCAGAGATTTAGACAACTACTCTCTAATATCCGAGGCCCCCTACATCCATCTCACAAGTACTGGTTGTGCTTATTTCCAAGTAGTTTATACTATTGTAGTCATTATTAAGTTTAATTAAATATGGCATACATTGACGAAATTTGAGTGGGAAAAGAAAATGAGCATTGTATCTATGAACAATTGAATGTTTTGAAGAGACTAAATGAAGTTGAACTGTCAAAATAACTTTAATTAGTTATGCCAGAAACAATTAAAGTTGGGTGGTATGCATATTGTACAAAATACAAGAAGATTCTACACTCTGATGTCTTTGCATGCAGCTTTCAATTCTTGCTTTGCTTTAGAGAAATCCAAACTGGAAATTGCAGAAGATATATTATTGGTGTGGTTTTTGCAAGAAACACAAAGTAGAACTTCAATCATCTACCACCCATTCAAAGTAAAATTTGGCCTTACATCAAAAGATTGGAAAATAATTGCATAGTATCATGCCTTATGTTAAATGAAAATGTTAAAGGTATGTATGTATCATTTTTATGACCACCCTCCCAAAATTAATCAAACATTTGGAAGAGCCAATTAAAAACTAGTCCTACTTATATGGAATAAGAGGTGATCTTAGGTATGGTGTATTTCTCTTGTTTTAGATTTTTATTTGCATAATATACTTTTGGGAAAACATGACATGAAAAAAAGTTGTTGTTGTTGTTGTTGTGATGCCTTGGGTCAAAAAAAAATACACCTGGTTAACAAGATGATTCCATGAAAACTTCATTTGACCTCATCTCCTGCCTGAGATAATCCACACATACCATCCACTCCAACCCTTACTCTTTGGGAATAAACTTACCTGGGCCTAACAACTGTAGTCATGCAGCCAACCTCAAAAACAAGAAAGAGGAGATACAGGCATTTCTCATTATTTTCCCATAAGCCCCAGATACAGGCTCCTCTGACCATACTTACAATACCTAACATGGATCCCACAGAGCCCCACCAACTACTTTCAGCTGTTTCCCAGTGATGAAATGTTTCAGACATATGGTCACAGAGATTAATATCTGTGCAGACCAGTTTTTGAAACAGCCCAGAAATAGTTTGGGAACATGTGGCATTAGACAAATATAAATTCTGAGCCTGGCTTTTTCCTCCATGCGCCTCTCCCTTCCACACCTGGACTTTCAGAATGAGTCACACAGAAGACTCGGGAATTGAAGACAAAGAACTGGGTATGAGCACATATTTAGATTCTGGGCCACTGGACAAAAACTTCAGGAGGGGCTGTTAATCTTGTTGAATCACCAGAGGAAGTGGGCTCCAGTTCTTTTGGTGGTCTCCCTAAACTAAAAGGCCTACCTGCATAGTTTGGGTTTGTGTTCTTGGGGTTGTCTCATGGAATGAGAGTAATATCAAACTTTCTTCTAGTTTCTCCCACCCTCAGAAAACAACATGGTATGGGTTGGTATCTAACAGCTCCTTGAGCTAGTTCTCTATTTCTCGAACACTAAGTTGTCCCAATTTCTGTGACATTAACCTGAAGATGATCCTTGTGAGTAACGAGGAAAAGAAATCCAATGCATAGAACATGGAGGATTTTCACGGCTGTCCTACAAATAGCTTACAGAAGTTTCACACAGATTCACTCCTCCAAAAACACTATTTTAAAATGGTTTCAATTGTGGTTAGAAAATATGTGCTGTGTGTTTTGTAGAAGCATAGGCCAGAAACAATTGATAAGTCAGAGGTGGCATTTCCAGTTTAGTTCTCGAAAGTTTGAGATTTATTACCTAGAATTAAAAATTCTTTCTATCCTGAGGAAGGACATATGGCTTTCAGGCAGCACATAAAGGCAGACACACACACACACACACACACACACACACACACAACACATATACCCCACACAATTGGCTTGAATTGAGAGAAAAATTATTTTATAATGAAAGATGGCCAGTTATGCTGATTTTTTAAAAAGTTTAGTTTAACAAATTCATCTTGTTTTGCAAGACCAGGCATGTACTGTCATGAGCTTCGAGCTGTTAAAGAAAGTAGAGAATGTAATAAAGTAAAGCCCAAATGTCCTTAATATAAAATTAGACAAAATTTTATTTTCAGAGAAAAGACAAAAGAAGATGGCTTCCTCACCATTTCCCAACCGCAGTGAATTATTTAATAAGGGCTTGTCCTTGTTAGGATAGCTTGACCATTACTTTGCCATAAAAGGTTGCAATGTGTGCAAGTTAAGAGTGCCAGGAGAAGAGAACAGTAGACTTGGATCCTTTTTGATTGCCAGAGTAGGGAATAGATAAGCAGACTTTTCTCAGCTTGCACCCTCAGATATTCCAGGTTTTCCTTAAAAGAAATGGGGTGGAAACAAAGGAGTTCTTTTTTTCTTGCTGCAATTCTTCCAAAACATGGTGAAATTCTTAAGACATACTTTTCTATTCACCTTCCAATGATGTGAAGACCCAACTGCAACAAGAGCCAGAGACACAATAAACAAAAAGTTATGTCATTCTGCAATTTCCTTGCAAAAGAACCATAAAATAAGCTACCCCAAACCTAAAAAGTTTCACCAATATTAATAAGCTCAAGCTAATCAGCCAGATTCTCTCATTGATAAAATTCCTATGCCCAGGGCATAGAAAACACCATCCTGTTCTCAGGCAACTAACCCAAACATTTTACTTAGAAAGTAGACTTCTAGGTAACACCTGCTGAGAAAATCATTTGCATCCCTATAATTTATTTCAGGAATATTAAAAATTTGACAAATATTCAAGAAGCACCTTTTAGCTAGAACTCAGGAACTGATGAGAGTCAACTGAAAGCAGCAAGGGAGATGGTGCTTTAGGGAGATAGTGAGCAGGAATTTCTTTTTTAAGCCCTTTCTGTTTTTTTCATTCATGAAAGAACACCCAGAAGGACAAGAAAGATTTAAGGTTTAAAGCGATGTTAGTCAAAGCTCTTTGAAAATATAGTTTGTCCATAAATGTTTTCCCAACAAACTCAACCAAGTTTATTTTTCTGTGGTTTTTATTTATCTTTTATAATAGCGTCAATGTTATTGGTCTTATTCAACAAAAGAAAAATATAAATTTTTTAAAGAGTTGATCTTTCCCTAAAAAATTCATCCAGACTGCTTTAGAAAAAAATCCACATAGCTGAAAAACAAATTAGCTGTTGTGATGATTGGATTTATCTATTATGTTTGTTATCTGATACTTCATAAGCTGAATCTTGCCCCAGAGAGCTTAGAATCTGATTGGAAAATAAAATAATCTTACTGATCTCTTTTGTTTAAAATAAAAAAGCAACTTTGTTTATCCATCTAGAAAAAATATACGTTTATTGTAGCAAATTGAAAAATATATAGATAAGTCAGGAAAACCTGTTAGCATTACTGCAACTTCCATTATATACAGTTACTGTGGACATTTCAATATAAATATTTGCAGAATATAACATAAATATATAAATTTAACTGAAATGGGCTTGAAGTGAAAAACTGTTTTATAACCGATGACATTTTTTCCTTCACATTTCATAAACATTTTTATTTTCCTATAATATATAATATATATAATATAATTTTGACGTCTTTACAAAATTTCATCATGTAATTTTAATCCTCTATTATTAGATATCTAACATTTCTTGAGGGTTATCTTCCAGTATAAACAGAACTGTGATAAACAAATTTACAGACACAACTTCCTGCAGACTACTCCAACAGACTTAATTTCTAAAACAGAGTTCTTGTGCCTAGAACTTTTTTAGGATTTTGATATATATTGCCAAATTGTTCTCCAAAATTTGTGTGAATTTACACTACACAGTAGAGTATCAGGGTGCCCATTTCCTTGGAGTTTGTTGATACTGAGTGTTACACACTGTCTTTGTCCATCCCTGCTGCTATTAAAAACATACCCAGACTGGGTAATTTATAAATAATGAAATTTATTTCTCACAGTTTTAGAGGTGAGCAGTCCAAGATCAAGGCACTGGCAGATTTGGTGTCTGGTGATGGCTGCTGTCTGTTTTCAAGATGGCGACTTCTTGTTGTGTCGTCACATGGCAGAAAGGGAAGGAGACAACCACTATGCCCTCACATGGCAGAAGAGATGGAAAAGCCAGGCAGCTCTCTGATTCCTCTTTTATACCCACATTAATCCCATTTATGAGGGCAAAGCCCTCATGGCCTAATCGCTTCCCAAAGACCACACCATTTAATATCATCACCTTGGGGTTTAAGTTCCAACATATGAATTTTGGAGGTTCATAGACATTCAAACCATAACACACACGTTCTGATCTTTACCAAATTCACAGGCGGAAAGATATTTTACTGTTCTTGTACTGAGTCATTTCCATATTTTCCTTTGAGAATTGCCCTGTTGTGTCTTTTCTGTGGTTGAAATTCACAAACATTTTTGAACACTGTCATGCAAATAAGTGATGCAAAAATACATCCAGGTAGCACTGATACTGTTTATCTACTAGACAAACTACATGAACTCAGGTATTTAAGTTAATTGCCATCTTAAGTATAGAAAGCAAGTATAATAAGAATAGAGGTGAGAAAACTAGGGTATGGCATTAGTGATTATAACTACACCTGGCAATGAAAGAGAAGTGAGATATTTTGGTATAAAATATACCTTTAAACTTTCTTTAGTTATCCTTCCTCATTGATCTGCCAAATCAAGCAACTTAAGCTGTCTGCTCTCTGGAACTCAGTGAAATAAAAGGTTTTGAGGAGAGAATAACAGTGCTGAAGAAAAATTCACACTTAAAAACTAGCATTTAAAATTTTGATTTGAGATCCATCACCCCAGAAACACTCTGGAGATGCATCCTGAAATCAGAGAAAAGAATGACTCTTTTTTCTACAGCCTCTGACTGCGTGCTGAGGCTGCTGGTGAGTAACTATAATGGGGCAACCACAACCTTTAAACACATAAATATTCCTACAGCATCCACTTCTTCTTAATTTTATCTACTGGATAAATAAATTCAGAGGGATTGAGAGAGAAAGAAAAATGCAGACATTTAAAAAGTGACACAACAGTGTAAAATTCCTTAATATCTGGAAATGTTTAAAGGGCTACGTGGCATCTTTAGAATCATACAGGTTACAATGAGAGCTCCACAAACAAGATTTTGCAACGTGTGAATATTACATGAATCTTCAAAATCGTTTGTATTCTGGTGAATCTGTGCGCTAGAGATGGGTAGTGACATGTATATTAAAATAAAAAAACATGGTTGAGTTACATTTAGGCTAATTATATGCCTGGTACTTTACATTATCTCAAGAAAATCCTTCAAAACCCTACAAGGAATAGTAACTTTATTATTATTCCTACTTTACAGATTTCAAAAAAAAAACAAACACAACTGAAGGATGGAAAGGGAAACTAAGAAGTAGATGCAGAACTTGAACTTATATACAGTTATCCATTGTCCTCAGTTCTCAGGCTAATGGTGTCAACAGAGAGGAAGCACCATGTCTGTAAGTCCTTACACCTTTATATGTGGATCGTTGAACTTAGAAACAGATGAGCAATGAAGAGCTTCATATCCACAAAGTAATACCATTTGCAAATAGTGACATATTTATAACTATCTAATAACCATTTTTCTTCTTCATCTTTTGAGTTTGATTTTAAAGTATTGCCAAAAAGACATACAATTCCTGCAAATGCTGTACCCCTAAAGCTCTGAAGTCAGCAAGACAGGAAAAATGTTAAAAGGTGATCAAGATTGTTCATTTTGCCTCCTCTCTGCTAAATCAGTCACTGGGCTATTACGAGTGGATGGAAAAAACCTTGTAATCCTCAGGTGTGCCATTAAACTCATAAATTGCAAGATTTCTAGGATATTTTATATTACAGTTGACACTGCTCCATGGTATGTTCAGGGATCTTTTCCAAGAGAAGCCACTCTCTGAACATTAAAATGACCTTTTCACACTCTTTATGTTATAGAAAAATAAAATAAAACAGATTCAGCTTCTTAATTATGCAGCTAAGTCCTACCCAAGCTTCAGGTGACTAAGAGTCCACCATTGCCTTCTATGAAACTACTATCGTCTCCCCATGGAGCCAAAGCCCAGTAACTCCTAGTTGCCAGTTATTTCTATCTATCCTGTCTCTCTTTTATCCCTTATAGGCTTGGAGAGTCAGACTTCAGTTTTCAATTATATTAAGCTGAATTTTAAAAGAAAGGGGAAAAGTGTGGCTCGAGTTTGCAAAGGTTATTTATTTATCTATCTAGAAATAATAGGTTTTTTTCAATTGAGAAAAGACATTTGAAATTTTTTTGAGACAGAGTCTCACTCCGTTATTGAAATGTATTTTTCAAATGGGGTAAATACATGACACCTATCAATACTGGGACCCAATAATTCAAGATAATTTTGACATATTTTGAGGATAAAATGAGGCTGTCATTTTTCATTGTACTAATAGAAATCCTCTGAACTATTAGACCAAGAGATGCTTCTTCTTTCTGGAAATTCTTATAGTATACTTAGTGACATGTGAAATAGCTTTTGTTTAAATGCTGCTAAATATTCCCTTTTAACTAATACAGGTGTTCTCTCTTCAGCTAAATCACATAAACTCCTAATGTTAAGGAATATGCTTCCCAGTGTTGTGATACGCCCTTAGCACCCACCTCCCTTACTGCCACATGGTGCCTTCTCCATGCCTATCTGTCTGTTAAACAAGGCATGGCAGAGAGAAGTATTAAAATCTGCAAATGTTTTACAGTATGAGAGCCTTCCATCTTCCTGGCAAAAGAAATCGTTGCTATAAATTTGGCCATTGCTGCATTTTAGGTATAAATCTATATGAAAGCTTCTTAGAGCAGGAGTCAGCAAACTTTTTTGTAAAGAGCAAAATAGTAAATATTTTAGGCTTTGGAAGCCATACAGTCTATGTTAGAAGTACTCAACTCTGCCACTGCAACATGAAAACAATACATAAACAAATGAGCATGCATATATTCCAATAAAACTTTATTTACAAAATAAGTGGCAGGCAAGATTTGATCCACAGATAGTAATTTACAGGCCCCTCTCCTAAAGTATGAAAAAAGAAAATGAACATTTTAAGTGGTTTCTATTCAAGCAAGAGTGTAGGTAAATAAACTAGAAGATAGAAAAACAATAGCTAACATCAATGAACCAGTCTGCTTCTTCAAAAAGATTAACAAAATTAACCTACCTTTAGCTAGAATGACTAAGAAATAAAAAATGTCTCAAATTACCAAAATCTAAAATAAAATGGGGACATCACTACTGATTTTACAGAAACAAAAAAGGTTATAAAAGAGTATTACAAAATATTGTACTCCAACAGATGGCATAAACTAGGCAAAATGAACAGATTTCTAGAAACACCCAACCTACCAAGACTGATGCATGAAGAAATAGAAAATCTTAATGGGCATATAACTTATATGGAAATTGAATCAGTAATCAAAAAACTACCAACAGAGAAATGCCCAGGGCAAATCTCCATCAACATATAAATGGATAACAAAATGTGGTATAAACTTACGATGGAATATTATTCAGTCTTAATAATAAAATTTTAATATTTGATTAAAAATAAGTGAACTTTAATAAATTATGCTAAGTAAAATATATAGACATAACAGGACAAATATTGTATGATTCTACTTACATTAGGTACCCTAGAATAGGCAAATTTATAGAGACAATGTAGAATCGAGGTTACCAGGAGCTGAGGGGTGTAAAGAATGGAGAATTATTGCTTAACAGGTACATAGATCTGTTTGGGATGATTTTTAAAGTTCTGAAAATAGATAATGATGATAGTTTTACAACACTGTGAATATACTTAATGCCGCTGAAATTTACACTTAAAAATTGTTAAGATTGTAAATTTTATGTTATGTATACTTTACCACAATTTTTAAAACTTAACAAAAGAGACAATTAGTAAGCTGGACTGTGATGCCAAGGAATGCTCATGGAACAGATGACAAAATACCAAAAGACTAAAAGTATGACATAAAAGATAGAATATGTTTACAATAGAACCAGAAATTCCAGTATCCACCTAATAGAAATTTCAGTTTAAAAATGGAGACAGTGAATGTACAAACAAAAATTTGTTTTAGGCTTTTCAAAACCAATTGGGAATTAGGTAAACTCACTTATTCAAAAGGAGAAATGTTCTGCTTTTGTTTACATAGACAAAAAAAATTTAGTTAAATAATATTTATAAGAGATACATTTAGTACAAAATGACAAAAGTGAAATTTTAAAATTATATATTATATATGCATATATAATTCAATATATATTTAACTTCATTTGTGTATATCAACAAAGAGGAACTATATAAATATTATTTAGACAAAATAACATGATATAAAATAAATAATTTAGAATGCCACATATTGATTAAAGATGAAATTTATAAAACATGCTACAATCATCAATCATGTTATACCTAATCATATATCACTAAAGTATATAAAACAGAGATTATACAAATCAAAAGAAAAATTGACAAATCCACAATCGCTGAGAAAAACTTTTCAACATTCCTTTCAGATGGCAACAATTTAAAAGGAATCACACCTGTGCAAATCTAGAGCCTATATGAACTAAACACTGTATTAAGACATATGTAGATTCCTGAATGTAGCAAAGAAAGAGCATGCATTATTTTCAAACACAAAGTAATAGTCACAAATACTATAGTTAACAATAATATATAGTTTCAAGTAGATAGAGGGAGGATATTGAATATTCCCAACATAAAGAAATGATAAATGTTTGAGATGATGCATATGCGAACTACATTGATCCAATCACTATACATTATATGTATCAAAACATCACTATGTACCCCCTGTAAATATGTACAATTATTACTTGTCAATTAAAAAATAATTATATTTAAAAAATTTAAAAATAACATAATATAGCCTGAGTAATAGGAGAAAGAATAAAAAAGAGTGATAAGAGCTTTAGAGAACTATAAGACACCATCCAGCATAACAACATACGCATAATAAGAATAACAAAGGGAGAATAGAGAGAGAAAGTAACAGAAAGAGCATCTGAAGAAATAATGGCTAAATTCGAAATTTCTAATTTAGAAATCCCTAAATTTTATTTAAAAAAATCGTTATTCTACACATCCAAGAAGCTCAGTGGACTCCACATAGAATAAAGCTAAAGAGCTCAGCACCTAGACAAACCAAATCAAACTGGCAAAAGACAAACACAAAGAGAGAATCTTAAAAGCAGTAAGAGAAAAATAACTCATCATGACCAAGGACCCTTAATAAGATAAATAGCTGATTTCTCATGAAAGACTATGAAGGCCAGAGGACAATCAGACAACTTATTCAAAATGCTAAAATAATAATACTGTCAGTCAAGAATTTTATACCTAACTATCCTTCAAAAATGAAAGAAATAAAGGCACTTCCAGATAAATAAAAACTGAAGGCATTTATAATTAGAACTGCCCAACAGGAAAAACTAAAGGAAATTCCGCAGATTGAAAGGAAAGGTCACAAGACTGAAATTCAAATTCACATGAAAAAATGAAGAACACCAACAAAGTTGCCTATCCAGGTAAATATAAGAGATAGTATAAATTTTCTTTGTAATTACTTTTACTATCTGATTTAAAATACAACTGCATAAAGCAATAATTAAAAATTTATGTTGATGGCCACAAAGATATAAAGATGTAATTTTTGATCGTAACAGTATAAAAAGGGGGAATAGATCTGTATAAAATAACATTTTTGCTGTTTTTAAACATACAATTATGATACAGAAATTTCACTCTTAAGTATATACTCAAAAGAATTTAAAGCAAAAACTCAGATACCTGTACCACAATGTTCATAGCAGCATTATCAACCAAAGCCAAAAGGTAGAAACAACTCAAACGTTCATCAACAAATAAGTGGTATACAAAATTTGGCAGAAACTTATTGAAATAAAGTTGGCATTAATATGAAATAGATTGCTATAAATTAATATGTTAATTGTAATCATGAGCACAACCACAATAAAAATAACTCAAAAAATAGTAAAATAAATTACAAGGGAATTACAATGGTACACTAGAAATTATCTAGTATACAAGAAAAAGCAGGAATGGAGAAATGGAGGAACAAAAAAGATGTAAGAAATATAGAAAACAAACAGCAAAATGGAAAAAGTAAATCCTCTTTCATCAGTAATTATATTAAATGTAAATAGACAAAACATTCTAATAAAGAGATTGGAATCTATGAGAGATTCATCTTAGATGCAAAGACAAGTATACTGAAAGATTTTATTTTTACTAAAGAAAGAATAGAAAAAGATATTGCATGCAAACAGTAACCAAAAGAAAGCTGAAGCGGCTATACTAATACCAGACAAAATAGAATTTATGACACAAGTTGTAATGACAGAAAAGGAAGAAAATTTTATAATGATAAAATTGTTAATCTGTCAAGAGGATATAGCAATTATAACATACACGCACCTAACTAAAGAGCCCCAAAACACATGAAGCAAAACCTGACAGAATCAGAGGAATAGACAATTCAACAATGTTAATTGGCCATTTTAATATGGGTTGATTGTCCCTTATTCAAAATGCTTTGGACCAGAAGTGTTTCAAGTTTCAGATTTTTTCAGATTTTGGAATATTCACATTATTCTTACTGGTTAAGCATCACAAACCCAAAAGTATCAAAATTCACAATGCTCCAGTGTTCTCCTTTGAGCATCATGTTGGTATTCAAGAAGTTTCTAATTTTGAAGTAGTTCAGATTCCGGATTTTGGATTTGGGATGACCAACCTGTACTTCATTGTCAGTAATGCATATGCATAGAACAGCCAGACAAAAAATAGGAAAGAAAATAGAAGACTCAAATGACACTATGAACCAACTAGGCCTAACAGATATCTGTAGAACAATCCACCCAGCAAAACCAGAATATAGACCTAACAGACATCTATAGAACACCTCACCCAGCAACACCAGAATATACATTATTCTCAAGTGCCCATGGAATATTCTCCAGAATATGTTATCTTGGGTCATAAAACAAATCCTAAAACATTTAAAATAATTGAAATCACATAATGTATAGTCTTCAGCCACAAATGAATGAAATTAGACATCAAAGGCAGAAATTTAAAATATTTACAAATATGTGGAAATTAAACATTATTTCTAAGCAACCTCTTATTCAAAATCATTAGGATATACCGTAGTATGAATAAAAAATAATATAGAAAAACTTATGGGATGCCATGAAAGCAATACTAAGAGAAATTTACAGCTGTAAACAGCATTAAAACAAAAAAAAAAAAGATCTCAAATCAATAACCAGCCTGCCACCAAAAAAAAAAACAAAAAAACCTAGAAAATAAGATAAAATTAAACCCAAAGCAAACAGAAGGAAGGAAAAAATAAAGATTAAGGCAGAAATAAATAAATAATCTGAAAACAAAATCAATAGATAAACTCAACAAAAATAAATATTGATTCTTTCAGAAGGTCAACAAAATTGATAAATCTTTAGCTAGACCAACCAAGAAAAAAAGTGACAGGATTACTAACATCACAAATGAAAGAGGAGATGACAAGAAAAGCTACTGAGTTACAATCAAAAAGTTTTCAACAAAAACAAGCCCAGGCTCGTATAGCCAGGACTCCATGGTTTCAATGGTAAATTCAACTAAATATTTAAAGAATGAACACCAATCCTCCACAAACTCTTTCAATATATAAAAGAGAGGAACAGGCCAGGCACAGTGGCTAAGGCTTGTAATCACAGCACTTTCCGAGGCCGAGGTGGGCGGATCACGAGGTTAGGAGATGGAGACCCTCCTGGCTAAGACGGTGAAACCCTGTCTCTACTGAAAATACAGAAAATTAGCTGGGCATGGTGACGGGCGCCTGTATTCCCAGCTATTCGGGAGGCTGAGGCAGCAGAATGGTGTGAACCCAGAAGGCGGAGCTTACAGTGAGCCTGAGATCCCGCCACTGCACTCCAGCCTGGGCGACAGAACGAGACACCATCTCAAAAAAAAAAAAAAGAGGAACAATTCATAACTCATTCTATAAAGTTGCTAATATCTTTATACCAAAACGAAAAAAAGATCTCAGAAAAAGAACTATAGACCAATAGCTCTTATGAATATACATGCAAAAAATACTCAACAAAATGCTAACAAATTGAAAGAAAAACTTATATACCAGAAGCATTGAAAGAAAAACTTACATACCATTACCATGTGGGATTTATCCCAGGAGTGCTATACCAGGAGTGCAAGTTTCATTCAACATAAAAAAAAAATCAATCAGGGAAATATACCATTCTACTAGAATAAAAAAAGAACCACATAAACATTTCAACAAACATAGTAAAACAAAATTGACATCACCCAGCAATCTTTTATTATAAAAAATCTCAGCAGACTAGGAATAAAAGGAAACTGCCATAGCAACCTTATAAAGAGCATCTAAAATACCTCATACAGATACCATTATACTTTTTTTTTTTTTTTTTTTTTTTTGTCATTGGGGGGATCAGAGTCTCTCTCTGTCTCCCAGGCTGGAGTGCAATGGTGCAATCTTGGCTCACTGCAACCTCTGCCTCCCAGGGTCAAGCAATTGTCCTGCCTCAGCCTCCCGAGCAGCTGGGGTTACAGGCACACACCATCACACCTGGCTGACTTTTTTTTGTATTTTTAGTAGAAACTGGGTTTCACCATGTTGGCCAGGCCGGTCTCGAACTCCTGACCTCAGGTGATCCACCCAACTTGGCCTCCCAAAGTGCTGGGATTACAGGTGTGAGCCACTGTGACCAGCCAACATTATACTTGATAGTGAAAGCATTCCTCCTAAGATCAGGAATGAGACAAGGATAACCACTCTCATCATTTGTCTTCAACATCATACAGAAGTTCTATCTAATTAGGCAATAAGAAGAAATAAAAGTCATTAAAACTGGAAAGGAAGAATTAAACTAATCTGTATTGGCAGATGACAAGATACTATACATACGAAATCCTCAATAATTCACCAAAAAAACACAACTATTAAAGCTAATAAATAATTTAAGCAAATTTGCAAGATTCAAGATCAACAAAATTTCTATACAATAGCAATGAGCAATCAGAAAATAAAATGAAATAATATAATTTACAGTAATATCAAAAATTGTAATATATTTAAGAATAAATTTGACCAAAGAAGTGTAAGATATTTACTGAAAACTACAAGACATTATTTAAAAAAATTTTTTTAAGACATAAATAAATGAAAAGTCTTCCATATACATGGATTGGAAGATTCAATATTGTTAAAATGACAATATTCCCAAAATTGGTATAAAGATTCAATACAAGTCCTATAAAAATCTCAGTTTTTGTTTTTTCAGAAATTCCAAATTTTATGTGCAAACTCAAGAATAACCAAAATTATCTTTAAAAAGGTGAACAAAATTGAAAGACACCTATTGATTTCAAAACTCTCTGAAAAGCTACAAAAATGAAAACAGTGTGCTCCTGGCGTAAGCATAGACATAAAAATCAATGGATTAGAATTAAGATTCCAGAAATAAACCTACACATTATTGGCCAATTGATTATCAATAATAGAGTCAATTCAATTTGGAAAAGAATCATCTTTTCAACAAATAATGCTGGGATAACTGGATATCCACATGCAAAAAAATAAATTTGAGCCCTACCTAATGCCACATACAAAAATGAATACAAAGTTGATCTAGGGTCTAAATATAAAAGCAATATGTACAGAAGCCTCAGAAGAAACTTAGATGTAAATCTTTATGATCTTGGATTAAGCAATGATTTCTTAGATATAACACCAAAAGTACAAGCAATGACAAACAGATAAATTGAATTATAAAAATTTGAAATTCTTGTGTGTCACAGAACACTGTCACAAGTATGAAAACACAACCAACACAAACACAAAATTGGAGAAAATATTTGCAAATCATATATCTGACAAGGATCTGGTATCCAGAGTATCCAGAATTCTTGTAACTCACCAATTAAAAAATAAAAATAAAAATGGGCAAAAAATTTGAAAAGATGGTTCTCCAAAGAAGATACATAAATAGCCAATGGCCTATGAAAAGATGCTAAATATCAGTATTCATTATGAAAATACAAATAAAAACCACAATGAGATATCACTTTATAATTAAATGTTTATAATTTAAAAAACAGAAAACAGAAAGTAACAAGTGTTGGTAGGATGTGGGGGAATTAGAACTTTTGTGCATTGCTGGCGGGGATGTAAATAAGTAAACTAATATGTCAAACAAAGAAGCACAGGAAGTAACAACAAAATAAGTCCAACTAAACTACAAGGACAGAATGAATAAATATAAAAGCCTGCAGTGTGAATTAGAAAATCAAAATTCAGTAAAACCAAAAAATTTTAACACCAACAAATTAGACAACCTTTTGCAACTCTGACCAAGAGGAAAATTAAAACGATATAGGAGGGGCTATAAGATGGCTGACTAGAGGGATCTGGTACCTCCTGCACAGAGAAAAACAAAAATAGTGAGTAGATAGCCACACTTTGAATAGATCATCTAAGAAAGAACGCTATAGTTCAACAGAGAAGTGACAGGGAACACCTAAGGCAAGGTAGAGGAGGAAAGTGAAGTAGCCTGTTCAGCTGGGATAAGCTGGGATCCCAGAGGAGCTCCCCAAGTGGAGAAAGTGTAAGTGAGAGAGCCCCAGTGGTCCACATTTCCACTGCAACTCTAGCAATCCTAGCCATGAGAGAGCCCATCTACCCTCTCAAGCCCTGAGAGTAACAAGAAGCTGTCTGAGCATCACACGATAGCATTACATCAGAACAGAAGTTCCTGCTGAGTCCCACACAAGCTGTGGGCTTTAAGCAGCTACAGCACACCACCATATTGATGACTCAGCCCCTGTATCTCCATATCCCTGGATCCCCGTGATATCCCCCAACTACAGCAACAGCCAGGGCTGAAGAATGAGCCATTGGCTGCAACTCTGTAGCTCCCAGCAGTGGGGCTACCATGGATTTTCACATGTCCTGAAAATAGACTCCCTGACCCACAGCTGCCACCATTGCAGGCTGCTGACATCAAGTATCAAAGTATGCCCAACTGTCAGTGACCCTAACCCCCAGCAAAGATGCTACTACACATTTACAAGCACCTAAAGGACAAGCTTCTCCCTCCATAGCCACCATCTAGGACAGAAGCATGTATTTCCCAGCCACCTGCCTACAGCTGCTGACACTGAAAGCAACCCCACCTTCCCCAGCAATAGGACCACAGTGTAGCTGCTGCTGCTTCCACTCAAGTACTCTGCCAGGGGCCTAGGAAATATCCATCCTTTGTCCCCCATAGCCAGTGCCCACATGCACTACTGAAGGTGCTGAAAACAGACCAACCCAGCCCAGCTCCATTGCCACCAAATCCCCAAGCATGCTGTGTGGGGGCCTGAGAATCATCCTCCCCATCAACAACCATTGGTGCATGAGTACTCCTCCAAGGGGCCTAAGGACAGGTTCACCCAACCTGTTGCTACCACCACAGCTGGCATCCATCCACACATGCCACCTGTGGGACTGGTGACTGGCATGCCCAACCTTTGCAGCCACCACGAACACCAGCATAGACTGCATGGGAGGCAGAGGGTTGTCATGCTAATGCTACTTCAATCACCCACATCACACCTACAGTCCAAGTGCCCAAGGACCTGCCCAACTGCCCACTCTGAGAAAGCTGCCTAGAGGCCCAAGAATCAGCCCTCCTGAACCCACTAACACTAATGTCAGTGTACACTGCCCTGGGGCACAAGGACAGGCATGCTTATCCCACCACAACACTACCACTACTGGGGCCTGAGGACTGGGCACCTGGCATTCTCATCCCCAGCAATATTTCACAGCATCCTCCACTAACAAGCCACCAAGGAAATCACAGACACTACTGATGCTGTTTACTTCCAAAAACATTATATGGAGATGACACTACTGCACACACCCAGAATCAGTGCCCTAACAAACCAACACCATAGATAATATTTTCAGAAAAAAAGCCTTTCTGTATGAAAGCAAATTCAATAAATTGGAAGAAGCTATTATTAAACCAGAGGTGCTGATATCAATATACATGACTAATACAAAAAGGCAAGAAAATATGACACCTCCAAAGGAACAAAATAATTCTCTAACAATAGATTTCAATGAAAAAGAAGTGTATGGAATGCCAGAAAAAGAATTCAAAATATTGATATTTAAAAAGCTAAGTGAGAGATAAGAGAACACAGATAAATAATCCAAAGAAGTCAGAAAAAGCAATACAAGATACTAACGAAAAGTTTACCAAAGAGATAGGTATTATAAAAAAGAACCAGACAAAAATCCTGAAACTGAGGAATTTCTTGAATCGAATTAAAAATACATTCAAAGTCTTCAACAAGAGATAATATCGAACAGAAGAAAAAAATCATACAACTTGAAGACAGGTCTTTTGAAATAATTGAATCAGACAAAAATAAATTAAAAACTAAATAAAAAAGAATGAATAATGCCTAGATAGCATATGGGATACCATAAAGTGACCAATATTTGATTTTTGAGTGTTACAGAAAATGAAGAGAAGGTCAAAGGCATAGAAAATCTACTTAACAAAATAATAGCTGAAAACTTCTCAGGTCCAGCAAGAGATTTAGACATCCAGGTACAGGAAGCTCAGAGATACCCAAATAGATACAACCAAAAAGGTATTCTCAATGGTACATTATAGACAAACTGTCAGAAGACAAAGACAAAGAGAGAATTCTAAAAACAGCAAGAGAAAAGTGTATAAAAACCTATAAAGGAACCTGCATCAGATTAACAATGGATTTCACAGCAGAAATCTTACAGGTTAGAAAAGAATAGGATGATATATTCAAAGTATGAAAAGAAAGAAAACTGCCAGGCAAGGATATAATACTCAGAAAAACTACCATTCATAAATGAAGAAAAAATAAAATATTTCCCAAAAAAGTAAAAGCTGAGAGAATTAATCACCACTATACTGGCCCTACAAGAAATGCTTAAGGGAGTCCTATACCTGGAAGCAAAAGAATAATATCTACATAATAACACACAGAAGTATTAAAGTCACTGGAAAAACAAACACACCAACAAGAAAGATAAATAACTCAAATGTTACAACTACAAAAAAACACAAAACCACAATTATAAACAATAACTGAAAAAAAGAGCAAAGGATATATACAACAACCAGAAAACAATTAATATAATTAAAATAACAAGCCCACACATATTAACAATAACTTTGAACATACATGGATTGAACATGCTACTTAAAAGAAACAGATTAGCTGAATAGGTAACAAAACATAACCAAACAATGTGCTGCCTACAAGAAACTCACTTCCCCTATAAAGACACACTGAGACTGAAAGTAAAGGGATGAGAAAGATATTCCATGCAAACAGAAATGAAAAGCAAGGAGGAATAAATATACTTATATGACATAAAACAGACTGTAAGTCAAAATCAGTAAAAAGAGACACAGAAAATCATTATAAAATGATAAAGGGATTAATTTAGAGGACTTAATTCTAAATACATATGAACTCGAATCTAGAGCACATAGGTATATAAAGCAAATATTATTAAGGGAGTGAAAAACTATAATATGATTAATTGTAGGAGACTTCAGTACCCCACTCTCGTCAGACAGATCATGTGGACAGAGATTAAAAAAGAAACACTGGATTTGAACTTCATTTTAGACTGAATGAACCTAACAGATATTTACAGAACATTATATCCAACAGCTATAGAATACACATTCTTCTCATTAGCACATGGAACATTCTCCAGGGTAAGCCATATGTTAGGACCCAAGAAAAGTCTCAACAAATTTTTAAAAACTGAAATCATAAGTACCTTCTAAGACCAAAATAATAAATAAAAATAACAATAAAAATTATTAATAAAAGTAATAAAACTAGAAACCAATAACAGGAACTTTGGAAACTATACAAGTACATGGAAATTAAGCAACTTGCTCCAGAATGACCATTAGGTCAAGAAAAAATTAAGGAATTACATAAAAGATTCTTGAAACAAACAAAAATTGAAACACAACATACAAAACCTATGAAATACAACAAAACTAGTGCCAAGAGGAAATTTTATAACAATAAATGCCTACATCAAAAAAGTAGAAATATTTTACATAGTCTAATGATGTACCTCAAGGAACTAGAAAAGCAAGTACAAACCAAATCCAAAATTGCAGAAGAAAAGAAATAATAAAGATTAGAGCAGAACTAGGCAAATGGAGACTAAAAGAAAATATAAATGAATGAAACAAAAAGTTGATTTTTTTGAATAAATAAACAAAATCAATAAACCACTATCTAAACTAACCAAGAAAAAACTGAAGACCCAAATAAAGAAAATCAGAAATTAAAAAGAAGACATTACAACTCCTCCCACAGAAATACAAAAGATCATCATAGACTTTTATGAACCACAATACCTTAAAAACCTAGACAACCTAGAGGCAATAGACAAATTCCTGGAAACCTACCAAGATGGAATCAGGAAGAAATAGGAAACCTACGTAGCCCAATAATGAGTAACAAGATTGAATCAATAATAAAAACTTTCCCCCCAAAAAAAGAAAAGTCCAGAACTAGAGAGCCTCACTGCCTAATTCTATCAAACGTACAAAGAAGAACTAATACCAATTCTCCTCAAACTATTCCAAAAGGTTGAAGAGGAGGAAATTCTTTCTAACTCATTCTACAAGGCCAGCATTACCATTTCCTACCAAAACTAGGCAAAAATGAAACAAAAAAAGAAAACTACAGGCCAATATCCCTGATTAACATAGATGCAAAAATTCTCAACAAAATACTAGCAAACTGAATTCAATAGCACATTAAAAAGATATTACATAATGATCAGGTATTTATCCCAGGGATGCCAGGATGACTAAGCATATGCTAATTAATAATTGTGATACATCACATCAATAAAGAACAAAAACCATATAACTGTGTCAATAGATGAAGAAAAAGTATTTGATAAAGTTCAACATCCCTCCATCATTAAAACTCTCAACAAACTAAGCACAAAAGGAACATATCTCAACATAATAAAGGCTATATATGACAAACCCACAGCTAGCTAGCATCATACTGCATGGAAAAAAGCTGAAAGCCTTTACTCTAAGAACTGGAGCAAGACAAGGATATATATTTTCACCGCTCCTTTTGACACAGTACTGGAAATCCAAGCCAGAGCAATAAGACAAGATAAAGACATAAAAGGTATTCAAATTGGAAAACAAGAAGTCAAATTGTCTCTCTTTGCAGATAACATGATCTTATACCTGAAAAAAAAAAAAACTAAAAAACTAAAGCTCCAACAAAAACTCTTAAATCTAATAAATAATTTGAGTACAGTTGCAGGATATAAAATAAACCTACAAAAATTAGTAGCATTTCTATATACCAATAATGAACTAATTGAGAAAGAAATCAAAAAGGCAATCCCATTTATAATAGCTACCAAAAAAATAGCTAACAATACACTTGCCCAAGGAGGTGAAAGTCCTCTACAAGGAAAACCACAAAACAGTGAAGAAAGAAATCAAAGAGGATACAAATAGAAAGACATCCCATGCTCATGGATGGAAAGAATTAATATCATTAAAATGATAATATTGCTCAAGTAATCTCCAGATTCAATGCAATCTTTATCAAAATACCTATGTAATTTCTTATAGAATTATTAAAAATAATCCTGAAATTCATATAAAACCAAAAAAGAGCCCAAATAGCCAAAGCAATCCTAGTCTAAAAGAACAACACTGGAGGTATTATACTACCTGACTTCAAAATACAAGACTATAGCAACCAAAACAGAATTCTATTGGTATAAAAAGTGACACATCGACCAATGGAATAGAATAGAGAAGCCGGAAATAAGCCTACATATTTACAGCCAACTGATTTTCAACAAAGGCTCAAGAACATGCACTGGGGAAGGACACCTTCTTTAACAGGTGGTCCTAGGAAAATTGGATATCTAGATGCAGAAGAATGAAATTTCACCCTCCCTCTCACCACCTACAAAAATCAATTCAAGATGGATTAAAGACCTAAACATAAGACCTGAAATCACAAATCTACTAGAAGAAAACATAGAAGAAATACTTCAGGATATTGATCTAGGCAAAGATTTTATGTATAGGACCTCAAAAGCACACGCAACAAAAATAGGCAAATAGTGCTACATTAAACTAAAAGCTTCTGCACGGCAAAGGAAACGATTAACAAAGTAAAGAGGCAACATGTCAAATAGTAAAACATATTTGCAAGCTATCCTACAAGGGACTGATATCCAGAATATACTAGGAACTCAAAGAACTCAACAGTAAAAAGAAAATTAAACAAATAATCCATTAAAAAGTAGACAAAGGACATAAATAGGCAATAGACCTGTCTCAAAAGAAGTTATACAAATGTCCAACAGATAAACAAAAAATGTTCAACATCACTAGTCATCAGAGATATGCAAATCAAAACCACAATGGAGATATCATCTTACCCCAGTTAAAGTGGCTATTATTAAAAAGACAAAGAATATCAGATGCTGTCAAGAAGGTGAAGAAAGGAAAATTCTTACACACTGTTGCTGGGAATGTAAATTAGTACAGCCACTATGGAAAAGAGTGCAGATATTTCACAAAGAACTAAAAATAGAACTACCAATCTGGCAATTCCACTACTGAGTATTTATCTAGGAAAGGAAGTCAGTATATCAATGGGATGCCTGTGTTCCATGTTTGTTGCAGCTCTATTCATAATAGCAAAGATATGGAATCAACCTAAATGTCCACCAGTAGATAAATGTATAAAGAAAATGTGGTATATATATATATATATATATACGTATATATATATGTATATATATATATATACGTATATATATATATATATACACACACAATGGAGTACTTATGTGGCCATAAAAATGTGAACAAAATCTTCTCATTTGCAGCAAAATGGGTGGGATAGAATTAAGCCAGGCACAAAGAGACAAATATCACATATTCTCACTCATATGTGGGAGCTAAAAATGTTGATCTCATGGAGGTAGATCATACAGTGATAGATGTCACAGTCTCGGAAGGGTGTGTGGTGGGAGGTTAGTTAATGGGCACGAACATACAGTTAGATAGAAGAAATAAGTTCTAATGTTTGATATCAGAGCAGGGTAACTATAGTTAACAACAATGTATTCATACTTCAAAATACCAGAAAAGAGGACTTGAAATGTTCTCAATACATAAAAATGATAAATACATGAGGTAATGGATACCCTAAAAACCATGACTTGATCATTACACATTTTAAGCATGTAACAAAATATCACATGTATACCATAAATATGTATAAATATTATGTATCAATACAAATTTTAAAATAAAAAAGAAGATATAAATAAACACCATTAGAAAAATTAAAAAGGCAAATTACAAATGTGGAAATTTTAAAATTACTTGCAAATACTATGGAGGACCCTATATCAATGCATTTTAAAATGTAGAAGGGATATATTACTTCCCAGGAAAATACAAATTACAAATCTCCTTATCTAGGTTCACCAACATCATTTTGTGCTTTAAGAACATATGAAAAAGCACCAGAAAGTAAATCATTTTTTTAATTCATTCCAGTCTTGTTGTAGTTCCTTAATTCCTGAGAATAATTGGTCTAATTATTCTAATAAGAGTCACCTGAGAATCCTTAACCTCCTAGCTTTTTAAAATCCAAAGCTCAGTGACTTATTCACACTAACTAGACAGAGCACTTTTCTACATATGAAATCTGCATATTTAAATGCATAATTTGTGATCATCATTTTCAATATGAAATTGTATCGAAACATACACTCACTTAAAAGCATTTTTAACAATGATAAAAAAGTAAAAAACTTTAAACAAAAGTAGAAGAGTGACATGGTAAGGTACAGATGTAATTGGCATCACAGAACTCTTCTACTGTTACACTTCTGGGTACAATCCTGGGTACTTTTGACTTCTCAAAAGATTGTTACACAAAACTAAATGTTATATTTTGCACTTGAAAAAAAAGAATCCATCAGAAAAGAACAAACATGAATGCCGCAACACATCAGGCAAGCCACAAGCTAGTGACGCATTAACACTAACATAAATTAAAGTTTAAAATTTCAGTAGGAACAATCAAAATGTGTGAAAGAGTAAATGCTAGAACATACTAATGCTCTTGTAATTCATTAGATACTAAGGTAGCAAAAGAGGAAGCATATCTGAAGTCTCCAAGATAAAGTATTCCTGAAGATGCTGCCTCCCTCCATTTGGGGCTATCATCCAGCATTCTGTTAACAGATTGTCATCCTACAAAATGTTTGTTAGAAGCTTGGCAATCAAACAGCTTTTGAGAACAAAAAGAATCTCAGCTCTTCCATCTGGTAACTTTCCTTAGACATGGAAACAAGAGGTTTGGAATTAATTACTTACCAAGAAGATAGAGGTTCAAAAATCAGCCTTTCTCCAGGAACCCTGACCTCAACATCTCACAAATTTAAATAACAAGAATTGCCATTTCTATTTAACAGATGAAAGGATGAAGCCAGACATCAAATAAGGAGATACAATTATGCGATCTCTTTGCTGTAATGGAAAGTTGGAAGGGAACTGGACACACTTGACCAGCACAGCCTCTGTCGGGGGAGTTTCTGAGTCCGCAACTTTCCATTGGCTTCCACCTCAAAGTCCTTACAATGGTCTGGCAGTGCTCTTGCCTCCCTACCTCTCTGCTCTCATCTCCTCTCTCCACGTCTCACTCCTGCAGCCATATGCCAGGAAGAATCCTGCTTTAGGGTCTCCGTGCTATCTCCCCTACCTCCCAAGGAGTCTTTTTACATATTTTGGGCTAACCACTCATCTTTTTCCATGCTTTGTCCAAATGTCACTTATACCCATTGGTAAAAGTGGGACTGATGGGGTCTCTCCTAACCATCCTATTTAAAATTGCAATCAGCCATCTTCCACTCCACCCTCTGCACCCCAGTCTCCTTGTCCTCCTGCTCAATTGTTTCCTAAAAGTTACACATATTCCTTCTTATGTTATATAATTATTACTTGTTATTGTTCTTTTTCTTAGAGTTTCTCTTAAAGCAGAGCCTAGGACAAAGTCTTGAATAGGGGTCATTTATGGGTCTAAGAAGTGATTCCAGGAGTCAGGATTGAGGCAGAGAAGGAGAAAACAGTATGAAAGGGCATGATCAAAGTCACTGCTGAAGACCTTGCGTTTGATGATGCAGGGATTTCTGTGATCAGAGTACAGAATGCCTCTTGGAGGTGTGCCCCTAAAGGAAGAGAAGCTGTAGTATTCACCTGCCTCCCATCTGCTATTGGTTTTTCAGGCCACAGAAGTCGTGGCTATCTATTCTCTTCTAATCAGCCTCCCATGGGTGTAGCACTGCTGGAGAAGAAAGCAAAAGACATCTTGCAGGCCCTTGTGAGGTGAAGGCACTTCCTGGCAGAGGAAGAGTCAGCGCCTGCTTGGACTGTCCTCCTCAACTGCAACTGCAATAAGAGGCTGGCCAAGGGGAGGAAGAGGAGTAATGGGAGGAACCAAGACATTTGCCAAATTGTTCATGATCTGAGGTCTCCCAATTCAGGGTAAGGTCCTCCAGGACACACAACGTATTTCATTCTCCTGGGGTCAGAGCTCAAGCACCCAGCACAATTTCTGGCACATAGTAGCTGTTTACTAAATATTTTTGGATGTTGAATGGACCCCAGGACTATTGTAATGCAGGTAGCTAGAGAACCAATATTGATATCAAATCACAAAGAAAATGTTGAGGAAATTCAAGGTACAAGGTCACCAGAAAGAGATACCCTTGAACCCATGTAAATTCAGAGCCTAAAAGCCTAAAATTCAGTTGCCAAAGAGCTGATGATATAGAGAATGAAAATCTCTGGGACTGGGACTAAAGTTTTCCTGACTACTGCCTTCAGCCAGTCTATGAAACTTCAGTAGATTTCAGACTTGTAGGCATAAGAAGGAGGGATCTGTCAGCTATAGACTGAAAAAAGAGATGCTGTTGGCAGTTGTTACTTCATCTATAGATCAGTTACCTTTTAAACGATACTGATGTTAGCCTTTAACTAAGCATTTTAAAAACTGCCTTTGAAACTTTTTTTATTTGCACACAACAAGGCTTCCGTAAAGACACAGTAGGTTACAAGAAATAAATGTCACACATTGAACCACCCTTTTCTTTGATCACTGCTATTTTAATCTTCCGCCCAATTAGATTAACATATGCATTCATTATTTTGCTATTTTGGTTGTCTCCCTGTACAACTTTAAATCTTTAACTCTTACTTTCACTCAAATATAAGAATTGTCTTTTCATTGTTTCCAGAGTCAGAAAAGGAAAGAAAGAAAAATCGTTAAGCCTACTTAAAGCCAATACATTAAAAGAGGAATCTAATTCATATTCGAAGAAGAGGCTTATAGTAGAGAAATGTGACCATCTCAGTTGGCAAATGTTTTCACTGAATTATAGAAATCTTCAAAGAAAGAGAAATTCCCTCAAACTATTTAAAACCTTCATAATGGACCTCCCACAAATGATAACTTCTTTAAAGTAAAAATTCCCCCAAAGATGTACAAATCTTCAAAAAAGAATACTCCTCAAATGATTAGAACCTTACCAAACTCCATCTGGATTTGAGTTCCAATAATAAGGGTCAGAACCTTGTCCATACCTAGTAAAAAAAAAAATACTGTAAGAAAGCACATTTTTTAGTATTTCCAGATGTAGATGGAACATTTTTCGTTTTGAAATACAATGAGAAAAGTTTTTCATGCTATTTTGGAAACGATATATAGGCCAAACCAGGCAGAGAAAGTTATTTGAAAGTGGTCAGGCCAAAGACACTTTAAAGCAGGTGAGTTTGAATTCAGAGTTACAAACCAGTGGGGCCTCCTCTGCCCTCTGCCCACATAATTTTTTAAGCTCATTTTCATTGGTAAGAATATTAATATCTGGCAAACATTGTTTGTGAAGTTGGGTTCAACTATAACATGATGGGTAAAAGGTAGCTGAGAGACAATGAAAATGGAAAAGTTACAGTTGCACATAAACAAAAGCAGAAAAAGTATTAAAAAGCCATTGTGTATGCCTAAACATACGTTCAAACCCACAAGCACACACTCATTCTTCCTTATCTTTTGGTAAATTGCTCATCTGTATTTGTTTAGTTTTATACACATTTTGCAAAGATGAAGACAAAACGGCAGCTCCATCGTGCTGCCTCTCAGCACACACAATTTGTTGTCTCTGCTGAACAGCTCTTTACCATGAGTGAGAAAGTGTGTGAATGTCCACTCCTGACAGCTTTTCGCCAAAGAAGCCTTTCATGTGTCTGGTTATCCTGACACCTTTTCCCTCCAAAACACACTCCTCAAACAAACACAAATGGAAATAAGCCAGAGAAAAAACATGCTTGTGTAAACATTTGAATGCGTTTGCCTATAAAAATAATAGTTTAGTATCTACATCACTACCATGCTTTTGTACTGTTATAGCGTGTTCTGTTGCTGGAGTTTTGAAATTTAGTGTTTTGGTTTTGCTTTTGCTTTTTGTTGGAGCTACATTTTTACATCTACTTTCCTCAAGATTATCATTTTCTGGGCTACTCTAAAGGTGTTACCATACCTAGAATTATCTTGCAAAATTGGTGGTCAGGCACAACTTAGCGGGACTTAAAACTCACCCCTCAACCAGTGGCCTTAGTCTGAAACTTACCTTAAGATATCTCAAGGTAAGGACCCTTACTGACACAAATTTATAAAATGGGAGCCAAAGTTCTCAGTCTTTCTCCCTAGACAAAACCATTTAGATGGCACCAGAAGTCAAATTTTATAGCGGCCCTTACCCTGACTCTTACCCTATTCCTTCATGATTTTTATTCATTGAATGACTAGACTATTTGTGGAATACAAATATTCTAAGGCAGTCAGCAAAGGCTCCCACAGGAGAAACAGAGCTGAATTCTGAAACCTGAGTAGACTTTTTTCCCATACCAAGGGAGTGGGTAGACAATGGAGGTGGTGGTGCATATTCAAGGCTCCCAAAATTATTCTCCCCATTCCATAACATCAACCCTTTACTCCCGAATTGGGGATAATAATAGTGACAATTTTATAGGACTGTTTTGAAATCAAATGAATCGGTAAAGGTAGAGTGATTATGCAGGGCATACAGAAGATGCTTAAACTTTTTCAGATAATTTTTACACTGTATCTTTGATCCAAATATCCTGCCTTCTGGTCCTTCGCTTTCCCTGCTTCACAGAGTGTTCCTGTCACCTCAGAAAGAGGACACTGTTCTCACTTTACCATGGCACTTAGGAATTTGTTTGAGTTGTGTTTTTTCTGTTTCATTCATCTTGGACTTGGCATCCTTCCAATTCCAAGATCACTGATGCAGTGATTTGAGCAAAGTTGAGTCCATGTGTACATGGGTACTGAGCCAGTGAAGATGGCTACTACTAGCTCAGAAAGCCAACTGCTAAATATTTAGGAATCTTGTGAGCTGGTGTTAAACCATCAGTAGCTAAAAAATGGGCCATGGTCATGGCAGGAGTATCTACATTGTGGAAATTGGCAAATGCCACAAATCAGGACGTTGTTTTGTTGCTGCTTTGGGGGGCTTTGTGAGAGACCGTTTACCTGCACACCACTGACCCTGATGCTCTCCCTCCACCTCATTCTCCATCTAGTGGCATTCTCTTTTGCCAGCTCTTGTCACCACCTCAGCTCCTGAGCTTTGGAAGATCTCTCTGACACTGATTTTCCAGGCTTTGCTGTGTGTCCCCTGGAAGATGTAAGGTGGGGCCTCTTCAGGCCTAGAGGCAAAACAATGCACCTTCAGCCAAGGCCAATGGGGGCTAGGGCATGAGAAGAGGGAAGACATGCACTCCACAATAGCGGATACTGAAAGCCTGGTTAGAGGACGGGTTCCAAAGTAATCTTCAGCCAGCCCTGAGACGTAAACAAGTATCGGCTCTGGACTCAAAACTTGATGCAAAAATGGCTTCATCCTCACAAATAAGGGATTGACTCTCTTATATAGGACATTTTTTTTTTCCAATAGTGTGCTCTGTTTCTTGAGTCCCCATCTCTGGATAGAGACCTCTGTTTTCAAGAGAACCTATCAAAAGAAGCCAGAATAGAGCTGAGAAATATAATGGAATATACCTTTGAAAGCTGCTGCCTCCTTTCTGCCCTTAGACAAGTAACTCAAAAACCCTCCACCCCGGAGTCGTCTCACTTTTCCCATCTCACCCCCACCCCGTGATGCCCCTGAATAACCAAGGGCTTAGAAAAGTCAGTGTCTCCTGTTGCTTCCTTTCCAGCAAGAAACTCAGGGGTGTCTACAGAGACGACTGGCAATATGGTGGCTTGGACTCTCTGGACATCACACAAGTCTCATCAAGACACTCTCATTGTCCCTATGTGTCTACTATACATTTTTGTTTATATCCAGTTTTGTTCAATTATTTGCACAGTTCAAAATATGTGACACATGTTCCCCTGCTTGAAATAGTTGTTGAGGAAAACGTTTAGAGTTCAAATTTGTAAAGGAACACAGCCCATTCATCAAATAAGAATTATTCCTAATTTTCATTTGTGAGATAACAGAAGAAAATAGATTTTTGAAGGAGAATAACCAGATAAAATTTCACTGTGATTCTTTTATTTTTACCTGGATATTTTAATTCTTTCACTGAATTAGCCAAATCATCAAGTTCAATGTATCTTCCTTTCCTTCACTCCCTATAAGATATAAGCTTAAATAATCCATTGCTCCCAGTGCCTTTCCCAGCTGTCTTGTGACACATCAGGTAGTGATGCAGGTTTGATGTTTGTCTCAGCATTGGGCTGTTTGTCCAGCAACCTCGCCTCTGCTGCCCATGGCCAGCTGCCGTACCGCATCCACCAGGCTCTGCCAAGCAGTCTTGTTTGCACTGAGGCCCTACAGTATTTTTCCTGGCAAACCCTCCCTGGAGGCAGAAGTCCTGGTTCTTGTTCAGATGTGGGATTTTCAGAAACTACATGAGCAGGTACTTATTTGATTCCAGAGGTCTTTGCAGCTTGTAGGTCCCTTGGCATATTTTTGCACCCTCTGTCAAGAGGACCAGGGGGGAATAACAGGGGTCTCTACCCCTAATCGGCCTTAAAAAGACAACTGACCTGATTCTGAAGCCTATGTGGATTTTAATCACTGAGCGCTCTGGGAGGAAAGAACTCTTTGGCTTCTTGCAGGGCTTCTTGGGTCTATTTGTTGTGCGAGAGACACGCCGTAGTTTCTTCCTATTCCCTCATGATCACCACCAGCTGTCCCTCTCCCTGACATAGTGGCCCCATAGTGGACTCCTGTAGTTTAAGCACAGCACAGCATTTCCCTATTCACACATCCGTGTAACCATCAAATCAAGTGAACAAGCAATTTTTGGACCCCACCTCAATTCTAAGCCTGCACTCCAAAAGAAAGGCAAACCAAAAAATTATTCTTGGATTTGATTTTCTAAAACTGAATTGTTTTCTCCCAATGTAGTCCTCAAATGCTGTGTAGACTCCTTGGATTAATTCAAACAATGTTATCCTTTGTCTCATTCATACTTCTAAATGCCAGATCCTGCCATAGAAAACTCCTTTTGAGGAGGAAAAACTCGAGCCTTGGCTAATTTTGAAATTTCTGTTACTTAGCAAATCAACAATAGAGAAAAGTGTGTATTAAGAATCTTTTGTTTGCAACTATCAAGACACAACCTTGTCTAATTTATGTTTGAGAATACAGCAGGAATTTATTGGAGGGATATTCTGGAGTCCACAGCCTGGATGGAAGACTAGAGAATTAAGTGGAAACAAAACAGGATGAGAATAGGATGTAGGGAAATGCCAGACATCTAGACAGCAGGAATTAATTGATCACCTCATGTATGCTTTTGGAATGAAGAACATCCAGCATTTTCCCCTCTGTTAGAGATTCAGCATGCCAGAAGTCAGACTCTGGCCCAGGCAGGGCTCTTGGCTAGCTCCCTTATTTTTCTGAGGCAATGAGAAAGAGGAGCTGGAGGAAGGGACTTCAGGGACCCCACCTGCACCACCTGCATCCATGGTGGAGGGAGTTGCCTGGATATCCCTCATTCCAAGAAATACCACGGGAGAGGGCTAATTTCCCAAAAGGAATTCAGCCAATGTTGTTAGGAAGGGGAAACAGATGGTGGGTAGCACAGCCTAAAGTGACATGTGTCCAACAAAACCAAACACTAGGCTTTCCAGATGCCCAGTACATAGGGTTACATGGAGGATTAACTCTACCTTACGAAGCATTAGCATCCACTTGCTGTGGCCTTAGGATAAAAGAACTCTTGTTTCCCCTGGCTAGCACTGTCAGTAGGAGTATCTTTTGTATCTGCTGGGCGTTGAGCACTGCACTGGTTGTGTGAATAGCACCTTGGATGATTAGATCTGGGACTGTGCTTAAACATCAAACAGAAGTGGCTAACAGACAAACAGAAAGCAAAAGAAATGCACATTAGGAGGGAAGTATTAGACTGTCTATGAGGGATGGTTGGGTGAACCAAAAGAACATCTTGAAGGATATGGAATTTAGGCTACAGTTTTTAAGGAAGAAAGAGATTCAAGGTCATGACTGGCCAGAGTGAGAAGAAGAACTATCGTGGCTTGAAGTAAAGTATCAGAGGTAGAAGAATGGAGTCAGTCATGGCTGCAAGAAGAGTGGGTTGACAGAAAAGAAAGATTTTAGTTGACTCGAGGCTGTGTGCTCTCAACAGGCTAATGAGCAAACCAATCTTGAGTGAGGAGTTACCAGAAATTCAAGCCCTGTTGAATCAGACCGGAGGCTCAAGGTCATTGTATTTCATCAACTCAGGCAAATTAGGGGAGCGCTTTTGCTTTACAGCTTCATAAGATTTTTCAGCCACAGGAATGTAACACCCTTTTCTTGCCCCAAAACCAGCCATTGGGGGCAGCTATAATAAAATCACAGTGTTCATCATCTTCCCACCCCAACCTCCCCCAAAAAGAAAAAACAGAAAAACCATAATTGCTGATATTACTATTTTGTGCATTGGATGACAGTTTCCAAAAACAATAACAATTAATTTTCTTTGGTGGTGTTAGCCAAAAAACAGTGAGGTGCCAGGTTTCCATGATCTTCTTAGATCATCTGGCATCTGTGAACAATGCCTGTGAGCAACAAGCCCTTGGAGGCCAGTAAAGTTGCGTTATAACCCCGACTTCAGAGATTTCATATCTTGGCCATTCCGCATCACAGCAGGTAGAAAACCCAGGATGGAAAATGTCAGCCTGGATACAAATTTTCTCCACAGAAATATTGCCTCAACATAGCTGAAATCCTTAGAGATCTTTTCTGTGTAAAGCTTCAAAAACACACTAGCCTTGGCTTCAGTTGCCGTTTTGATGCTGCTCCAGACATATTTAAGAAATGGGTCTAATTTTGAAGAATATATTTGGGCAGCCAACAAAGGCCTAACAGTGAATTAAGCCATCCTGATTTTATGCAAAAAGAATTTTTAAAAAAATAAATGTGGCCCAAATCCTGAAATTTTTGAAGGCATTTACTGATCTTCTGTCACTTCTTAAAGGAAAGGTTGAAGACAAAACAAGGGAGATGTCATGCTATATAAGTTGGGGTGTGAATGCCCATCTCAATTCTTTCTCCACCATTGCTAGGTGTAATGAACACATCTTATCTTTACTTTCAAGATTTTTAAAATCCCATGAACATTTCCCATAAAAAAAGTAGCATTAACATGAAAGTTTGCCAGCACACAATGAGATAGTCTTGCTCTGCTTCCTGAAATGCTAAGCTGATGTTTCACATTTTTCTGGGCTTATTTTTCCCCAGTTATCTTTTCTAAACAGAATGCTGTCAAGATAGAACGGTTAACTTGTTGGATGATAGTAAAGCAATAAAAATGTCGAAATGTCTCAATAAAGTTGACTTAAAAATAGCAAGAACAAAAAAAATGAAAAATGATTTAGTCACTCCAAGTACCCACTGTGGAAAGAAATAATGTTAGATATTGGAAAGAATTTCAAGGAGCTTAAATATAGGCTGTAAAATAAGATGGTTTTGTGTGTGTGTGTGTGTGTGTGTGTGTTGTTACACAACAATCATGTTTGTGTAGCAACATGATTGACAAGTACCAAATGCAAGAAAATGATAGCTGCCATTTATTGAGCACCTTCTAAGGGGTAGATTCCACTTTACGTGCATTGGCTGTTTATAGTGTTGGCTGACTGTCAGTACTACCACCATGCTCCCATGGCACTCTTGTCCCATGCATGCCAACCCACCTCACCCACAGCACCTGTAGTTCTCCACTGAGGGTTTTCTCTGGCTACAGGAGCATGCTCAGGCCCTCACTGGGCAGGTTGTATGCGCAAGGAGTTAGCAATTCCGGGAGCAACCTTCAACCAACAATAAATAAGAGGTGGTGGATAAATATGCAAACTTCTTTCCCCATTAGCAGGACAACTCTGAGCCAGGCTCTAGACAACCCAGGGGCACTTTACAGGCCCTCCCTTCCCCCAGCCCCCCATGAGGTCTCCAGCGGGATTAGCCACAGCTGTTCACAGTGGTCATTAACATACCTTACAGCAGCTGCCTCACTCCCCCACTCTCCTCCTGGCGTTTCCTGGGACCACCTCCCAAATTAACTACATAAACCTGAATTGTCATGTCAAGGTCTGTTTCTGAGGGAACCCAAACTAAGACAAGCTATTTAATCCTCACAGGAATACTATGAGCTGAAGTTTTACAAATGAGGAAACTAAGGCTTTAAAAAGCTAAAACAGGCTGGGTGCGGTGGCTCACGCCTGTAATCCCAGCACTTTGGGAGGTCGAGGGGGTGGATCACCTGAGGTAAGAGGTTCAAGACCAGCCTGGCCAACATGGTGAAATCCTGTCTCTATGGAAAATACAAAAATTAGCAAGGTATGGTGGCATGCGCCTGTAGTCCCAGCTACTGAAGAGGCTGAGGCATGAGAATCACTTGAACCCGGTTGGCAGAGGTTGCAGTGAGCCAAGATTGCTGCACTGCCCTCCAGCCTGGGGGGAATAAATAAATAAAGCTAAGACAAAAAAACCACTTGCATTGCCTATCTCTAAGAGGGAGATCAAACCAGGAGTCAAGATCCAAGAGGTGATAGTTATCCAAGTACACCCCTCCTGGTTACCTACTATCACAATCATTTTCTTCCTAGTACTTATCCACTGTAATTATACTGGTATATGAGTTATTTAGTTATGTATTATCGGTTTTCCACACTGGGTTAGAAACTCCAGAAGGGCAGAGACCTTTTCTATATTCCACACTGTCTGATAAATAGGAGATCAATAAATAATTTGCTAAATGAGTCAATGAGTGAGTCAATTTTACCTTAGTAAGCTAGACATGTTTCCATAAAGAGGTTCTAAACAAAAAAAGATTAAAAACACAAAATGTTAAACATATGTTTGTTATCTTTAAGAGTTAGCTCAATAAGAAACTGAACCATCTGCTTTTGTTGCAAGAATTTTAAAGAAGAATCACATTCAGGCTTGCTGTGATACAGAGAAACTGCTGAGGCTGGATCCAAGGCTAAGATTGGTGTGTGGTGTGTCCAGGTTTGTAGATATAGGCTTATGCAGGGCACAGAAGGAACCATAACTTGTGGGTACCCTACAGTTTTCCTGCAGAACTTTGGGAGCTCTGGAATAGAATGGCCAAGGGGAGCAAAGTCAAAGACTGTAGGAGTTCCTGGCATAGAATTATGAATCCACTGGATACACTGTCACATGTTGGTATATGGGTGCATGTGAAGCAAAAAGACCATTGCAACAAAAATATTAAAATCACAAGGTTAAAATTCATTCCTTAGTGCTCTCTTATGAGAGCTTTTCAAAGTAGAAAGAGCTGTTCCTGCTCACTTCAAAACTCCCTGTGTTGGCAAGCCTGGACCTTGATGGAGTGACTGTAGTGGTGCAGTGCCTATATCTCCTCCTTGCAGCACATGCACGCATCTCCTAGTTTCAAGAAATGTGGGCTACTGACAGCTCCAAGTGGATGCATTCCACACTAGAATTGCCCTAGACCATAAAGAACTGCCTTGCCCAGAGTTATGCTTCCTCCCAGGGGCTGGCTTATAGCTTTGACCGGTTAGTGTGGGTATTCAAATCCCAGCTCCTCTTTACTTTAGTTAGCGCAAATCTGAAGGGCCATCCAAGCTCCAGAGTTTCCCAAGCAAGACCAACTTGATGGGCACGCAATCTGAGGAACCTTGCAAGATCCCACACTCAGAAGAACCCTGGGTTTCGTTTCATGCTCTGCTGTCACCATCTTGAAATTTTTAAAAATCTGATCTTTGAATTTGCATTTTGTAGGTAAGGTCCACTGGGACAATGGAGCATGCAGGTGAGCAGAAGAGATAGCACAACATGGGTGCTCTCCTTTCTTTATTGTCTCAATGCCCCGTGGCCACAGAACTCCAGTAGATCCATGATAAGTGGGAGTTCAGCAAGACTTAAAGCAAATTACCAATCAGCATCTCATCTACAGCTGAGTAAGCATGAATGCTGACAGCCTGTAGAAGCCATCCTTTTCGTCCAAACCAGAACTTACTCGAAACACAGAAAGAAGGCAACGGCATTCTAAGAGACATGAACAACAAGGGAACCCTACCATGTCCTCTCTTATTCATATTAGTTCACTGTATGAGCCAACCATGGTCAGATAGTTACATTTCCTTTCAGTTCTCTGTTAGTCACCAGTATGCCAAAGGTAGAGAATATTGGCAGAATATGCACATATCAGTAAGTGAAATAAAATCATTTGAGTTAGTTTTGTGCAGTGTTTTTACTCTTCTTGTTAGAACAAAAACCTATACATGCATGAGTAATAAAATACAAAATGTATATTTTGGTGAGTCTCCATACGAGTTAATTAAACACACTTGTATTTAAAATTAGCAATGCATAATATAAAGATGAATGGCAAAAATCCTTGCTAATAATTTAAATTTTTATTTTTCTTTCCTTAAAAAGACATTTAGAAGAAAATAAACACCACCATGACAATTTGAGAGACCGTAGATAGAAGAAAAAGGTATGTTTCAGTACCTCTAATGACACTGTTTTCTTGCATTTTGAACAAGGGACCCTACATTTTCATTTTGCACTTGGCACCGCAAATCACACAAAGTCCTCACTTAATGTTGTTGATAGAGTCCTGGAAACTGCAGCTTTAAGCAAAATATAACATATAAAAAATACCAAATACATGTAACAAAAACAATTTTTCCATAGGCTAATTGATACAAACTATAATGAAGTTCCTATGGCAGATTTCTGATCACAAAATACCAAACTCTAAATGACGGCAAAACATTTCTAATATTAAACATTGAAATAAATGTGAACTATACATACATTTAAGAAAGATTAATAAAACCAAGTAAGATAATTCTTTACCTGCTTATTTCCAGTCCACGGTCATGGGTGGCCAGAGCCCATCCCAGCAGCTCACAGAGTGAGGCGGGAACCAGCCCTGAACAGGACAATCTCCCATGGCAGAGCATGCTCACACCCATGCCCACATTCACTCACACTGGGTCCATGTAGACATGCCAATTAACCTAACATGCATGACTTTGGAATGAGAGAGCAAACTAGAGTACTCAGAGAAAACCCATGCAGATATGGGGAGGTTGTGCAAATCCACACAGATGGTGGCCCCAGGTGCAAATCAATTTTTTTCTCGTCAACATTATAAGGAAAGAACATCGAATGAACCGACATTATTCAGGACCTGCTGTACACAGCCAGATCTACCCCCCAGGAATTGGCTGAGGCCTCATTGTACCTTTGTTTTGGATCAGTTTCTCCCTCTGACCAGTCCAGGCCTTTATTATTTTTATTATTATTATTATTGTTATTATTTTGCAGGTGTAGATCCTGAGAGCACTCTCCATGAAACCTTCTACTCACAGTTCTTTGTCTCAGAGTCTATTTCCCGGGAGCTCAAACTAAGACACTTCATCATAGTTCAGATTTAAGAGGCTCCTTGTCCTCAGGAAAAACTGGTGGATGAGACTTGGTAGGCTGTTGCCAGACAGAGCAGAAAGTGATCCCAGACTGGAGAGCTATGTCCCAGAGTTGCAGGAAGGCTCAGTATTAAGAGATGTGTCTTCATATAAGACTCCCCTGGGCTCAGGAGCCCTTGGAACCACTTTTAAACATTTTCATTCTTCCAAAATGCTAAAAATTGTCTTTCTTTTGTTTCTCAAATGGAACTATTGTTTTTCAAATGGCATAGGCTCCAAATGCTGTCCCTCTAGAATTCTACTGGCTGTGACCATGTCAGCACGTCATCCTCCAGTGGACTCTCACTTCAGTGGAGCCCTGGGGGGGAGAATGAAAATTACTGGGCAAAAGTGGAGAAGGTCTTCCTGTCTCATGCTGGCAGAGCCAACACAGAGCTTCAGATTAAGCCAGGAGCTATTATTCACGTGAGTCATAGCACAAAACAAAGAATTCTTGCTAGAAAAGTAAAGAAAAATTCAAATGACCTCCAACCACTAAAGGAGGTAGTAGTGAAGCAAGTAAAATCTTCAAATGTTAGAAATAAATTTTTTGTTCACACTGAAAGACACAGATAGAATGAGAAACTTCATGGAAATGTGTGTCGCTCATCACCCCACAGCAGTTTGGAAATTTTTGAAAATCACTCTTCACAAATATTATTTTGATTGCTGGTTTTTGTTTTTAGTTCTTCCCTTTAATGTTTTGAAGAAAATAAATAAATGAAATTCTCCTCAAACTCTTTCCCCACTGAAATGAAGCTTTGCCCGCTCTCCCTCAGTTCTGCCACTGCCAGACGGGTCACTGTTAAGAGCCTGCTGTATTCCAGTTCATGTGTGAGGCAAGCCCTGAGACTACAGTAATGAACAAAGCAGACACAGTCCTGCTGTTTATTTTAAAAGAAAAACCTAAATTGGGAGAGTATGTCCATGTAACTTCTTGCAAAGTGTTGGTTGGTTCTGATGTTTTCAATAAAGCATATAAACTACAATGAGAAAATAACCTTAAGAAAAAGAAAAGCTTAATTACAAAGCAGCTGTAGGCCAAACAGGATACTCTCTTGTTCAGAATTATGGTAATGGTAAAAAATATTTGTAAGCTTCCTAAAATTGTTCTGAGTCTAAACCAGTATGTTTTAATTAGGGTTTTTCAGAGTTTCATAAGTAATCTAGTGTTCATTTTCATTATAAAAGAAGTGAGTCATAATTTTTTGCACCTCTAAAATCCATCCTTACTTGGTTTTTTAGTTGGCAGTAAGACTAATAATTCACATGATGGTAGTATTATCTGTCACCTTCTTCCATTTAAAATAGGAATAGAATCCTGTGCTGATCGTTTTTAAAAGTCAATGTATAAAGGACATCAAATTTATGAAAAATTACAAAAACAAACCTTAGTATGTTAATATTTGTTCTCTCTTGGTAGGTATCTGAGTGATTTTATTTTCTCCCTTACCATTTTCTATATTCTTCATTTTTTCTTCAATGAACACATGCTTTAATTTTAAGAGAAAAGATAGATTTAAAAACAACAAAGACAATTGTACATACACCATATGGTCATAGCTATGTGCAAATTTGTACATAGAAAGGAAAATTTTTATTTTGGGCATAGGGCAAAAAAGGGGGACAATGAGAAAGTTTTTCTCTTCTAGTCTTCTTTTCCAAACTTCTTAAACATCAGTTAGGAATGCTTTAAGCTGCAAGTAAGAGAAAGCCCAAAGAACTGAGGCTTAAATCTTATGGACATTAAGTTTTTAGTTAATGAGGAATAAAGGTAGGCAAATCTTTCCACTCAATGACTCAATCAAGGACCCAGACTCTTTTACTTCCAGACTGACATCTTCCCTTTGTCAGCATGATCCTTATGCATCATGTTCTTACCTGACAGCTTCTCAAGCAGAAAATAAAGGGCTTTCCTTTCCTGCAATTCTGTCCCCTTACATTCTCTTACATGTGATTAGCCAGAATTTGATGCACCATGGTTATGCTAGAAGAAATTCTGCTGACAAAGTTGAGAAAGTCACCATGATTAGTTCAGACCAGTCTTATGCAATGGAAGTTTGTATGATGAGAGAACTACTTCATATCTACATGTTCCATATGGCAGCCACCAGCCACATGTGTCTATTACTTAAGAATTGGCTAGGTGACTAAGCACTAAATTTCTAATTTTAATTTTCTTGACCTTTCATTAATTGAAATGTAAATGGCTACATGTGTTTATCTATTGAACAGTAGGTTTAGATAAATCAAAATCCCCTATATCTAGCCACTTTCCTCTCATATGGGAGTTGAATTAACAAAAAGATGTGGGAGGAGGCATAGCTGTTGGATAGAAAACCAATTGTGTCTGCCCTAACTTACTATTCATTTATGTTTAAAATCTTACTTGTCAACTTTTATTTTAATAAAATTATCAGGTAAGTCAAAGCTCTCAGTGGTGAAGGGCTGGCTCTTCCACCCCAATCCCAACTTCCACTGAATATTGGGCAGCTTGTTAAATAGTGATTAGTGTGAAATACCTAATGCATCTGCACCCAAGTATTCTCAACATAAGAAGGTGAATACAAGGAGATGTTGGAGAGCTAAAAATAACTGTGTATTGGAGAATTAGGGTATCACTTAACATTGTTTGTTTCAGCCCAAACCAAACATGTGTGAGGCTCTGGACCTTTAACAGATGCTGGTTTCATCTGCCTCTCTTGCCTATGGGGATAGCCCATCCATTCCATGGAGCCTCTGTGACCATTTCTAGTAGTGATGCTAATTGAGGATGAACAATCTTTTGGAAACCCCTGGGCCTAACTACTGGCTTTCATCATTAGCACCTAAAGCAAAATCCCTGCATTGGGTATCATGGTTTGATAATAGTTGAAGTTATTTCTCCTGTCTAGAAGAATAACATGTGAGACATGTTGGGTTTCTAATAGCAGGCAAAAAGACACAGTTTTGGGTTCAAGATGTTATTAGGGGCTGGATGCTGTGGCTCACACCAGTAGTCCCAGTGCTTTGGAAGGATAAGGCCTGGGAATCATTTAAGTCCAGGACACAAAGACCAGTCTGGGCAATGTAACAAGACCTCTGTTTCTACAAAAAAAAAAAAAAAAATTTACAAATTAGCCAGGCATGGTGGCCTACACCTGTAGCCCCAACTACTTGGGAGCCTGAGGCAGAATGATCACATAAACCAGGAGTTTGAGGCCACAGTGAGCCCTGATGGTACCACTGCATTCCAACATGGAGGACAGAATGAGACCCTGTCTCTAAAAACACACACACACACCCAAACATGCACATATATATATATATATATATGCACTGAATATACATCTATATATATATGCACTGAATATATATCTATATATATATGTTTTTTAAATAGATGTTTTTGGGGATCAAAATTTGTGAAAGGAAGGGAGAGAAAGCAGGACTGGCAGAGGAAACTGTTGAATGGTGACACAGGCGTGATAAAGCTTAGCTATCATGACAGGGACCTCTAGAGTGAGTACTGCGCAAGTCATCAAGCATCAGGGGGAACTGCAAGACTTTTATTCTCCATTTCACTTAGCCACCAGACCCACAGTACCATAGGGAAGGGTGATCTCTGCAGCTGAGACACACCCCAGAGGCACCTGATAGCCACACCCCTGCATCTGGGCCACAAGTCCTTCCTTGAAGGCGAATCTGGGCTTTCTATCTCCATGTCTGTAACACATGGGTAGAATGACTTCTTGTCAGTGTCTTAACAGAGATTAGAAGCACAAAATAGCAATTTTCTGAATAGTTAATGAGGCCGTCTTTGTGGATGGGATTCAGTGCATTCGACCATGCTGTGCACTGGTTTAAGGAGGTATGGAGTTTTACTGTGTTAGCACCCTAGAGGACAGTCCAGTCTGAAGCTGGGAGGTTTACTTATTTTTGCTTTTCATTTTTTTTTTGTTTTTTTCTTATGTGTTTTTTTTTAAGTATTTTGGCTGCATTCATGTGACAAGTTGTGAATCATTGAATGAACAAAATAGCATACTGCATTAACTGAGTTTCTCCATTCCACTTTCAGAAATTCTTTAAAGAAATTTGACTCTATTTTTGGAATGCCTTTTAATTGTTCTTTTTCTTTAGTTGTTTTTATATAGATATACCACATACTCTTAGCTGAGTTGACTGTCCATTTCAGAAGATGTATCAATTATAGTGTGTGGTGATTTGTCAAATGTGCAGTAAAATAGCCATTTTTTGAGATTTTGTTGTAAGAAAAACTTATCAGTATCTATGCTCTTATGAGGAAGCATTCAATCTATAAGATACTTGAGAAATGCTTAGTAAGAAGAAGACATGGAGCCCTGATTGCTCAATTGATTCTGCTGTGAAAAGCACCTTTGTGTGCTATTGCATTTCACTCCTGCAACAGTTAGGTGGGAAAACCAAAAAAGGGCATCCTCATTTTACAAATCAGATGTCTCTCTCGGGGCTGTTGAGTGACTTCCCAAAGACCACCCTACCTGAAAATGACAAAGCAGTCCCTCAACTCAAGTGCAAATAAGGCAAAGACTGCAGACATACATCTGTATGGCACATTTATCCATATTAAATTCTGTGCCTACTGTCTCTAGCCAGTAGCTATAATTCACAGGCACTATTGTCATGAAGAAAGAAAAAGAGGTGGTGCATAAGGAAAACTAGGGAAGCACTCCTTCCTGAGTGCTCCATGCAGAATGTGCTGGGTCCTCTATGCATGCCACCTAACTGACTCTTCACCAAGACCAAGTGAACAAAATTGCTACACTCATTTTACAAATGGAGAAATCCAAGCTTAGAAAATTTGACTATCTTCCCAATAGCAGTAAGCTCTCAAACGCGGTGGAACTAGAAATTCAACTCTCTGGTGTCTGACTTCAAACTCCTGGCATTTTCCTGGTTTGTCCTCCCTCTCCTGCTTTCTCTCTCCCTCTTCTTATCCTCCTGCCTTTTCCTCCCTCCTTGCTACTTCCTTTCTCCTTGAAGAGTTAAATCTATCGTCTCAAAGAGTTCTTAGTACTTTGCAGTTTTTTCTTAGTATTAGCAGATTCTCCTGCCTCAGCCTCCCAAGTGGCTGGGACTTCAGGCACGCACCACCACGCCTGGCTAGTTTTGTGTTTTTAGTGAAGACGGGGTTTCACTATGTTAGTCAGGCTGGTCTCAAACTCCTTACCTCAAGTGATCCACCCACCTCGGCCTGGGATGGGTGCTGGGATTACAAGTGCAAGCCACTGCACCCGGCAGATTTTCATTCTTTTTATGTAATAAAAAGTATAAAGCCACACATGGTTTATTTGAAATATTTCATAATTTTAAAAAATACAGAAGCAGGAAAATCAATTCTAAGTTCAAGCGAGGGATGATGGTAGTTTGAACCAAAGGGTTGCATGTAGCAAGAAATTGTGATTTAAGACATATTTTAAAGTTGGAAGTAGCAGGATATTCTGATGGAGCTTGACTTTGGTTTTGGGCCCACTGAGTTTGGGATGCCTTTGAGAAATGAAGGATGTAGAGAGAGAATAAAAGAAAAACTGGCCAGGCACAGTGGCTCACGCCTGTAGTCTCAGCACTTTGGGAGACCAAGGCAGGCGGATCACTTGAGACCAGCTTGGGCAGCATGATGAGGCCCCGTCTCTACAAAGAATACAGAAATTGGCTAGGCATTGTGGTGCACGCCTGTAGTCCCATCTACTCAGGGGGGTGAGATGGAAGGATCAATTGAGCCTGCGAGTTCAAGGCTGCAGTGAGTCGTGATTGTGCCACTGCACTCCAGCCTGGGTGACAGAAGAGATCTTGTCTCGAAAAAGAATCTGAAAACAATGGAACCATGCCTTCATAATTCTAGAAAGGAAGTTATTTTCAACCGATAAATCCATATTCAGTCAAATAATCCAGGGTGAAGGTAAAAATAATACATTTTTAGACAAGCAAAGACTCAGGGTTTACCTCCATGTACCCTTTCTTGGGAAGCTATTGGAGAAGAAAAGCAACTTTCCAAGTGGGTTTCCGTTGTAACTAAAAGTCATTTCGAGTTTTGCCCTGAAGTTTTGGACTAATTCAGACCTTTTTGCTCTTTAAAGGCCTGAGATTTATAATCTGCTCCTTAATTCCTGGGGTGTAGTTGGATCATCTGCAGAAGGTTTAAGACTGAAGAGTGTATGGCAAGAATCCCACTGTATGTTTCACATCTGACACTGTTCACCTTCACATCTACTCCACCTACCATGTGAAAGTTTGTTGATCTTCATGCAAAAGTAGATGTTATAGATCAAGAAGCCTTTATTGCAGTCATTTTAAGTAGATAATAGATTCATGTTTTGTTAACTTCAGGATCCATCTGGAGTTTCTCAGTGTTAGTTAAGTCATTACAAAGACTCAATTACTTTGCTCCAAACACAAAGAAAGAAGAAGATACATCAGCCTTTGGCCTCTTGTAATTTTTATTTTATTATATTTTATGTATTTGTTTTGAGCGTCTAGCTCTGTCACCAAGGCTGGAGTGCAGTGGTGTGATCACTGCTCACTGCAGCCTCAACGTCCCACGCTCAAGTAATCCTCACACCTCAGCCTCCTGAGTTGCTGGGCCTACAAGCACATACCACCATGCCTGGCTAATTTTTTTTGTAGAGGTGGAGCCTCACCATGTTGCCCAGGCTGGCCTCTAACTCCTTGGCTCAAGCAACCATCCTGCCTTGGCCTCCAAAGTCCTAGGATTACAGGCATGAGCCACTGTGCCTGGCCAATTTTTATTTTATAAAGAAAGTTTTAATAGTAACAGAAAGGGAAAAATACTTGAGTACCTACTATGTCCTAGGAACCATGCTAGACACTTTTAATAACTCCCTTACTCCTCATAATAACCTTATGTAATGAATGCAGTTGATGGCATGTTGCCAACAAGGAACAAAAGCAAAAGCTTTGGGAAGCCCAGGTTATGATGGAGGCCAGAAGTATGGACTCTTCAGCCAGACTGGATTCATTCTCGTCTCCCACCCACTAGCTATAAGATCATAGACACATTAACTTAGCCTGACCTCCTGACCTCAGGTTTTTCAGCTGTAAAATGGGAATAGTATTTGCCTTATAGGATTATTGTGAAGAGCCAGAATTTGAACCCATGTCAGCCTGACTTTATGTAAAATTTTTGCTGCCATATTTTATGTATACATATATATGTACAGAGAGAGAGGGTGTGTATGTGTATGTATACACATGTAGAGAGAAAGAGAACAGTACACAACAAATTGAGTGTAGAGTTTGATATCCTCATGATTTTGAGATAGACAAAGTTTTCTTAATAGGACACAAAGAACAGTAAATGTTAGGGAAAAACTGTACAAACTGTACTACGTTAAAATTAAGAATTTCTGTTTATTGAAAAGCATTATGAGAATAAAAAGGCAAGCTACAAAGTGGGAGTCGTGACTTGCCAGAATATATTAAAATGCCCATAAACCAATAAGGACAGACAACACGTTAGGAAGATAGTCAAGAGATTCAAACTGGTACATCACAAAAGAGGACACCCAAATGGCCAATAAGCACATGAAAAGATTGTCAGCCTCAGTACACCACAGGGAAATGCAAATTAGAACCACAATGTGAACACACTGGACATGGCTCAAATGACTGACGCTGGAATGACTAAAATGACTAAATGAAATGAATAACTAAAATGGAAAATGTAGACCATGCTAAGGGTTGACAAGCATGTGGAACAACTGGAATATCTATATTCTTTTAAGATCTCCACACAGAGCCAAGTTCGAAAAATAATGGTGCATATATAGCCCCTCAAAAAGAATTACAGTGGCTACTGTTGACCATCCATTAGATAGAAACAAATTCATATTGAAAATGGGAATACAGTAATTATCAAGGGCCAGAAAATAAACATACACTCAGCCCAGTCATGCAAAAATCCATCAACTCCTGGATAATAAGAATAATGACTCTCACTGCTTTCCTGTGCCAGAGAAACCACAAGCTAAGTCAGCCAGCTGCTTGCTTCTGCTTCAACTTCGACCCTCTTGACAATGCACAGAAACGACCAAGTTGGTATTTCATCAGAGTATAAAATGAGGAGAGAAATTATGAATGCAGTATAGTAGTTGTAAAGTAGACATTTGTGTTTGACCTTCAGTGTGTAGATATTTACCTAAGAGAGGTGACCTCAGGATCCCAATTAGAGGTGCCTTCAACTTAGAGACCATCTTGTTGGCTGATCTATATATATATATATATATATATTTTTTTTTTGAGACAGAGTCTCTCTCTTGTCACCAGGCTGGAGTGCAGTAGCACGATGCCGGCTCACTGCAATCTCTGACTCCCTGGTTCAAGTGATTCTCCTGCCTCAGCCTCCCAGGTAGCCAGGATTACAGGCATATGCCACCACGTCCAGCTAATTTTTGTATTCTTAGCAGAGCCAGGGTTTCACCATGTCAGCCAGGATGGTCTCGATCTCCTGACCTCGTGATCCTCCCGCCTTGGCCTCCCAAAGGGCTGGGATTACAGGCATGAGCCACAGTGCTGGGCTGGCTGATCTACTTTTAAGTTCTCAAGTCCATACAAGAGACTGGATCTGGCATAATAAGGTGCTTTTTAGATCTGGAGAAACTAAGCTGCTCTTAGTGGTATTACAGATGGATCTATGTTAGACCGAATTTTGTTTCCTCTGCTTAAGGTGTTTTATTGTTCTGTATAGTTTAGGTCTTCTGTGAGACAATATAGATTAGACACGCAGGAGATTGACGGGAAAATATTCTGTGCAAGATTAAGGAGACGGGAGACAGGAGAAGGCAGAGAGAGCCTTCAAACAACAAGGCAGTTGGAAGCCTAAGAACAGCAAATGAGAAGGAGGAAGAGTTGGGTTTGAAGAGCTTTAAACTGTAGTTCTGGGAAAGTCTCAGCCAGTGCAGCAAGGAGTCCCCAAGCAAAGGTTGGCCAATACATGAATATTGACAGGAACATGCAGGTTCTAACAGCCCTGCTGTGCTTTGTTATTGGCCAGGAGCAGCCTGAGGAAAGGGTGGCCTCAGTGTTTATGACAATGGATCTGGAGGTTTGGCAGCTGGGGATGTTCATCAACTGCACTCCCTATAGCAGATTCGCTGGAAGAGCTCAGTAGTTGCAGAATACTAAGAACTCTTTGAGATAATAGATTTAACTCTTCCAAGGAGAAAAGAAATATCAGAGGGGGAGGAAAAGGGAATAGGAGAAGGGGAGAGAGAACAGGAGAGAGGGGAAAAACCAGGAGAATGCCAGGAGCTTGAAGTCATACACCTAGGAGTTGAATTTGTAGTTACACCACTTGGGGAAATACATTCTGTCTCTCAATGGGAGCTGAATCCTGTACAATCTGCATTCCATATCCATGGGTTGTGCATCCGCAGGTTCAACCAACCAGGGACCAGAAGTATTCAGGAAAAAAACAACAATACAACAATAAAATAATACAAATTTTAAAACCATGCAATAATGCAGTATAGCAGCTATTTACATAGCATTTGCATTGTACTAGCTACCTTTACATTGTATGAGTAATCTTGAGATGATTTAAAGTATACTGGAGGATGTACTTAGGTTATATGCAAATACTACGGCATTTTACATAAGGGACTTCAGCATCTGCTAATTTTGATACTGTAATTTTGATCCCTGGCTGGTTATACTATTAACAATAATCGTAACTAGTATTTTGAGGACTTATCATATGCCAGGGACTCTTCTCAGTATTCTGCATACTGAAGACTCATAAAATGGACATGGAAGGGAAGGAGTTAACAATTTTGATGGCTAACTTCATATGAAGAAAAGTTCAACACCACTGATCATTAGAGAAATGCAAATCAAAACCATAATGAGATACTATCTTACAGCAGTCAGAATGCCTATTAAAAAGTCAAAAAATAACAAATGCTGGTGAAGTTGCAGAGAAAAGGGAACACTTATACACTGTTAGTGGGAGTGTAAATAGTTCAACCATTGTGGGAGACAGTGTGGCAATTCCTCAAAGACTCAAAAACAGAAATACCGTTGGACCCAGCAATTCCATTACTGGGTATATCCACAAAGGAATATAAATCATTCTACTATCAAGATATATGCATGTATATGTTCATGCAGCATGATTCACAGTACCAAAGACATGGAATCGACCCAAATGCCCATCAGTGACAGATTAATTAAAGAAACTGTGGTACATATACACCATGGAATACTATGCAGCCATAAAAAAGAGCAAGATTATGTCCTTTGTAGGAACATGATGGAGCTGGAGGCCATTATCCTTAGCAAACTAACACAGGAACAGAAAACCAAATACCGCATGTTCTCACTTATAAGTGGGAACTAAATGATTAGAACACATGGACACATCGAGGGGAACTGGGCCTATCAGAGGGTAGGGTTGGGAGGATGAAGTGGATCAGGAATAATAATTAATGGGTACTAGATTTAATATCTGGGTGATGAAATAATCTGTACAACAAACTCCTGTGACACAAGTTTACCTGTGTAACAAAACTGCACATGTACCCCCAAACTTAAAAGTTAAATAAACAATAATTAATTAATTTAAAAAATTTGATGGCTTAATATGTGCCAGACACTGTGCTAGGTACTTTGTCTCTGCCCTCTTGTTGTGGGGGCCAGGAACCAGTGGTTGAAGCATTAGCCTTGCCATTAATTCACTGTTTCGTCCTGGACATGTCACTAGATTTCTGTCTATCAAAGAAAAAATCTCACAGATTCTCTTGGCACCTTCTTCAGTTCCTTTGCAATTTGTAATTACATCTTATTTGTTTATGATGCCTGTCTCCCTCATGATAAACTTAATGATCGTGAAAATTTTTGTCTGTTTTATTTATCATTATATTGCAAGGGTTTGCATAGTGCCTATCCATAGATTAAAAATAAATGTGAATTAAATCAGTGAATAAACTTTTCATAGCCTACACCCTTTCAGTTACTCAGAGACTCTGATTCTCACCACCAGAGAAATAAAATATCTAGTTTTTTACGTTATAAACATATATGTTTATATGCACTTAATTATTTCTTTTATGGTAAAAGTTAAGAAAATGAAATTATAGTATTATCATTTTTCAAGTAAGCTTTGTTGTAAAATCTCAATAATTTTAAATATTCTGATTTCAGCTTTTGCTCTTACCGCTCCCCCACCCATGGTAACATATACAGTCTGCTGAGAAACACTAAATCAGATGACATGACCCATGAGTCTGGTGACCACAGATCTCAGTATTTTTGGAGCAAGATCAATTCCCAATATTCTCTCTAATGTCTTTTTCTGTGCTGATACATTCACAAATCATAAACAAAACATCTTTTGGCAGACCGGTTCCCAACTTTTGATTCTGAAAATATGGTCACCAGATCCTCAAAACTTCTAGAAGATTTTCCTAGGCATTGTTTAGAGGAACTTTGGGTTTGTGGTGAACAGTTTGCCTGACGATAAATCTAAGTGTCACAGTATCCATTTCCATGTGTCAAGGGTCCATTCTCCTTAAGCTTTGACGATGTCTGTGCCTCCTTCCTGACCCTTTCCACCTCCCCACCCACTTGCCCTCTTGGCCTACCGTGCACGCATCCTGAGCCCTGCGTGGAGGAGTTGGTGTCCCCCATTGCTCCTTCATGACAGTGATAATCCAAAGAGTGTTGCGTGACTGCACATGATCTGTGACCCGTTCCACAGAACTTACAGCAGAAAGGTTTTTGCTAAATTGGAAAAGACTGTCTTAGTTTACATCCCCCCAGAAGCAAACTCTGAAACAAGAGACTTTCCTGGGGAGATGATCCCACGCAGTAGTGAATGGAAGAGAGGATTATTGGAGTGAGACAGGGAAGGGATAGGAGCCAATAGACAGGGATGGCAAACAAGCAGCTTTCCTCTGTAAGTAACTGGGGCTCAGTCCCATTAGAGGCCTCTGGGAGAGGGTGCAGAACATGCCTCTGAGTTGTCTCAATGGGAGGCCAGGAAGCAGGAGCTCTTATCCACCAATTCCCAACTGAGATTGACTGACGGTCACTCCTGGGGGCTTTCACCTCCCCTACAAATGCCAGCCTGTGCCCCACCTTGTGCAAGAAAGTATGCTCAAGAAAGCCCCCTGATAATGAATGAGGCATGGTGCTTCCAGTAAGAGCCCATGGAGTACACGAACAGGGCACCAACAGCATCTTCCACAAAGACAAAAGACATCTAAGAACTGGGTCTGATGAACTTCTGCCTAGACTAATTCCCTGTCTGAAAATCTATGTGTTGGGAGTTGATCCACTGACATTGTCACTAATTCACCCCTTAGACCACCCTAGCTTTTTCTCACAGTCCTTTTTGTCTGCTCTAGAAAGCAACTGCCTGTGTTTGGTTCATTAGCAGAGTCATATGTTAATAAGCAAGTACTTGGGAAACAGCGCATGAGCAAAGAGTGGATTTCCATTGCAAATGGATCATGTTTTGCTTCTGTGGTGGAGCCTGCCTAGGACATCTCCACAACTGTGTCTCATGTGCTAGACAGTCGCTTCTCAACATTTATTGGATGTGACAATGTACTAGGTGTGGTCCTAACCCAGGGGACTTCGAATCTAAATAAACCTCTAACTTTCTTTGATGTATGGTATTTTCCTTTCCTTTCATTCAGTGGTTCTTTGGAGCAGGTGCTGACATTTTTATTATTCACACATACGTCTCCAGGATACCATCTCACCATAACACTTCAAATTTATGCAGGAACTTTCTTCGAAGGAGGCCAACGCTCTTCTGAATAAACCATCTCTATCAACACAGGATTTTAAACTCAAGGAAATCCTCATGTGAAGGAAAAGGAGAGAAAACATGTTTTCGTCATCCTGTTACTAGAAAAAGAAAAGAAACACAGTGGGACATGGCTTTCATGCAAGTTTATGGCTGCCTGAGAGCAGGAGGCCTCAGTTCCACACCTGTAAAATAAGCCTGTAAGTAACAAAAAGGCCAACTGTGTAAATCTGCAAGGGGAGTAAATGAGATAACTCGTGTGCTATTATAGGTCAGGATAGTAAATGTGAGTCACAATTGTTGTCTTATGGAGATGCAAAAGCTTTACCTACAGCTGCCCCATAACATGCAACTCACCATAACATCTGCGTAAAGTGGGAAAAACTTGAATTCAAGGGCTGGCCCCAGTGCCAACCGTCTTGGCAACCACAGAATTTCCCTGAGCCTCATGTTTTGTACAGGGATAATTATCCTTAACTGGGGAGGATAATGTCTTTCAAATATCACCTTTCTCAGGATGCTGTTGTGAGGCTTAAAGAAGGCAATAGCTTTTTTGATGGGTGCAGTTATGGTTTTCAATCCCTCATTCTCTCTATTATGCAACTTAATGGCACAAATATGATCCCCCTTCCATGGATGATGAGATTGGCCACATGACTTGGTTTGGCCAATGAGATACTGGCAGAAGTGATGTAAACTGAGGCCTTAAATGTGCTGCAGGGTTGGCTAGGCCTGTAGTGCTCCAGAGAACCACTGTATTAAGTTAGCACAGTTTATTCAAATAGAGAGAAGTCATCAGCTGTTACCACTGTATACCATGCCATCTGGAGCAAATTAGCATTAACAATGAGGTTATAAAAACAGTAATCATTCACATTTCTTACTATGTGCCAAGGCACTGACCTCAAAACTTTACATGATTTGACTCATGTAATTAACTCCCAATAACTATATGCCAGCACTATTATCCACAATTATTATTATCCCAATTTTACTTATGCAGAAACAAACAACTATGAAGGACAAGTGATTTGCCCAAGGTGTTCCAAAAGTGATGAACTTGCAGTTCTAATCATGTCATCTTAATCTCTGGCCCAGTCTGTTCACCATTACCTACCACCTAGAACACAGGAGCTGTGAGCAGTGAAAAATATAAACTCTCCACAGCACAAACTCACCTAGGTGCTGCATGCTACCATGATGGATAGCTCTGGCTATAAGGTGAGAATAGCTCAGAGTTTTAATCCACTTTTCACTAGCTATAAGCAGATGTGCCTCAAAACTTCTCTAGGCCTCAATTTTCTCACCTGTAAAATGGGCTCATATGAGTCATTCAGTGCTAAAGCTATTAGAAAGGTTAAGTGGGCATAAAATGAGGTTAGTTCCTGTCTCGTTTTCAGCATCCAGGCTTAAGGCGGGTGCCTCACAGAGAATCACTGCCCTGAGGATCTCTTTTGAAGAGTGCTGGGGCTAAGACAAGTAGCAGAAGCCCTGATGACGATCTTTGCCCACCTTTGTGCTTGGTCCTCAAGCATTTCCAACAAGGACAGAGCAATCCTTTGTCCGTTGCTATAAAAACTGCTCCTGCTTCAAATGGGAACTTACGAAGCTGGGTGTTGGGTTTTGGCTGATGCTTTCAGATCAGCATCCAAAGGTTTGGGCCTCTGACGTCATTCGTGTCTCACCCATGAGTTTAGAAAAACTGAGGATGCCAAGTAGGGGGAGCGACATAGAGTCAAGGGTACATCATTGTGGCTGCCAGCAGCAGAATGGGTGGCCTCAACTCTGAGGCCAAGTACTGCCCCACGACTCTGGGACCTGCTTGGCTTTCCAAAAAGTAAAAATATCATTCATTTTTATGCCAACTTCCAAAGTGGCACATCTATTCTTTCGCAGTCTTGCAGCCATTTCCTTATCTTTGCTGGAAAGAAACATCTCCATACATCCATTTAGCACAGTGTTTATTATGAGAAAGAGTTGGTTCCAGAACTCAGGGCACTTAACATCTTTAAACATAGATTTCAGAGTCTCTAATCTGATGGAAGCCACATTCTCTCTGAATGGGGTGTATCTGAATATCTCCCAGGTGAGTTAGGAGGCTAAGGAGTCTTTTTATAATGCACAAAAGGAATATGCAGTGTTGTGTTTTGATTTTAAGCGGCTTGTAAATGAGGCCATAAGTGCAGGGCCAACCTTGAAATATGGTGCCTCACCCTGCTGCACTTCCTGAGGTCGCTAACTAGGGCTGGCATATGAAAGCAGGGCAGAGCCTATAAATTAATATTAACTCTTTGATTTTACTGTGAGTTTCTAAGACCACGTACTGAAATGTCTGGGCTCAAAACCTAGAAATGGCCTTGGCTTGCTTGCAGTTTTAATCCTTCATCCTCAGTTCATCAAGAAGCCTATAAAAAAAAAATCATGAGCACACTTCAACCACTGCCTTTCACTCCCCTAATGAACACAGAAATGTCCATGGGAAAGTATGATTTACAGGAATTGTAGTAACCGCCATTTCATCCTTGCTGTAATAAGGTCTCATGGTTGACAACTTTATAAAACACGATTGGTGTACCAGGAAAGCAAACCACTTCTGAGGGTTGCCTCAAGATTGTCCAGTCCCTCCAATGAGCTTTTATTTGCAAAAATAACCCATAGAAGGCCAAGAGACATGCATAACATAATATAGCTCCTGGTTCTTAATATGCCATTTTTTAGAATCACTGGAGCAAGTTTTCTTGAGTGGGGTCTGATGACCCACACATTTTTTCTCTTTTAAAAAATGAAAAAGAAAGAAAAAACCACACAAACTAACTTCAGATGGTGAGTTTGACCTTTACTGATCTGAGACTAAAAAAAAAAAAAAAGGCTTAATTTTTTTCATCTAAAGTTTAATAAAAATCATGTTTCCATTTTTCTGTGACTGTTTCTAAGTAAACTCTCATTGCGTGTTTCTCAATTTTGAAAGAAGTCACCACTCAGGCTATAAACCAATGATTATCATTGCTATATTTTTATATTAAGCATCCTGAACTTTCTTTATATTATGATGGAACTTATAACATGCTATGCAATTTCATAGTAGAATCACTCTTTCAACAGAACCCACCTATTTAAGGACCAACAAATCCCTAGTTCTATAATCCTAAATTCTATACCCCTCACTTTGGTTTTCATTTTTAGCACTAAAAGGACAAAAATGTGGGAAAAATTGTTTCATCAATAGCTGTTATGAATAGTAATTATATAAAATCTGCACTAATATGCAATATAAGATCATGTAGGAGCCCGATTAGTGAACAATAAATCTCACTTTTATCCCTGAAATGACCTCAATAGTCCTTAGAATAATAAGCTTAAAAAGCGTCCCCTTTCTCCCTAGGGACGCTGGCCTTGTCTACTCATGCTTCCCACAAGGAGCCTTCACGCCCTGTCTCCATACTTGGCTCTGAACTCACCTATACTTCAAAGGGCTCACCTCTTCTCCCTCACTCCTACCATCTTCAGGACATGTGACACCACCCAGATGGGGCAAGAGATGATCAACTATGGAATAGGAGGGAAATACAATTTCTTCCATTTATGTTTGCTTTCTCTAAATAAATGATGAGCCAGGCTTTTGTCTTGGTTGATATGCAGATGGACACCATCCCTTAGCAGGCTGCATGCCGGTGGTCATGTGTCACCGACATGACAGGAAAGATCCAGAGGACAGCTGCGGAAGGCAGTGCCCTCACTCCAGGGCTGGTTTTCTGCATCTTGTGACATATTGCAGCTCACATGTGCCCAATTTAGTGGGTTTATAGATTATACTATCTGGTTTTAAGTACACTAAACCCCCTAAATTGGCTAGGTGGCTTAGAAAAAAAGATCCCTGAAAAGCATCCATGAATCAAAGTTAACAGTGATAGTGAGGGCAAAGTAAAGAGCAAGATGAAGGCAAGGCTGCCATGCCTCCTCTTCCTCCTAAAGCCAGGTGAACACACAACCCGAGTGACAAGCCACTGGCCAAAACTGTCTAATTACTGACAGCTCCATTCCCACTCCAGAGAGAGTAGCCCTCAAGGCATTAGCTCACAGCAAAATTAAGCCACCACAACTCGCGAGACTTTTTTAAAAATGTATTTAATTTATCTTTTGTTAGTTTCTATTTTTCTGTACATTTAATGTCCATATAATCTTAAAGCAGTAGAACTTAAATTGTTGATACATAAAATTCAAAATTGGTTTACAGATAAGCATGTATGTTAAGAAAATAAAACAAGAATGAAACCAAAAATTTAATTCTCACATGTCTTTGTTTGGATTCCGCCGGAAGCAGATGCTAAGACAAAAATTCACCGACAAGTCATTTATTTTGGAGTAATTCCAAGATATATGTTTTCAAGCAAGCTATCTAATGGTAACAGGAGCTTAATCTCGTTGGGAATTCTGAGAGGCACAGTAGAACACACCTCAGTGTCGTCCATCTGGGATGAGAAGCAAGACAGTGGATTATTTACACACCAACTCCCATTAGTCATTGGCTGAGGGCTGCTCCTGGAGGGAGTAGGGGAGGATTCATATTCTGGTACTTCTGGACTGTGCAAGAAAGAAAAGTAGGCTCTGATGTCCAGAGAGATTATCGGGTAAAGAAATACAGGTGATGACTGATGGGAGCCAAGAGTCAGGCCAGTGTGCCTTGATGGGTGCAGGACAGAGGATATGAGTGGGGCTAGACCACCCCTCTGATACAACTCTGATGACACACATATCACTTCTTCTTACATAACCTATTTCTAATATGGTACTTTTTTCACCCTGCCCTGCAAACTTAACATATCCATTTGGTCTCCCCAAACACAAGGCAAGCTCCTTTAAGGTATGCCCCATCATGTGTCTATTTCTACCTCTGTTCCTGTCACAGTGACCAGCACTTTGTAGTGAAGCAGTACTTTTGGAGTATGTTTACTGGGGATGTACCATGTGTCAGGCAATCTTCTAGGCACTGGGAATAAAGTGGTGTACATTGTAACCTCTGCCTTTATACAGGTGGCATTGCATTCTCAGATGCTGAGATACTGTATTCATCCCTGCTGGCCCTTGAATCAGTTAGCTTCTGTTGCATAATAAACAACCTCAAAATCTCAGTAGCATAAACCAGAAGAATGTATTTTGCTCATGAGTTTGTGTGTTGTGTGGGGCAGCCCCGTTCCACTGGTCACCCTCCATTCCCTCAGCCCACGCCAGGAACAGCCACCCAACTAGGGCATGCTCTTTTCATAAGACAGCAGAAGTTCAAGAACAACAACAGAAACATGTGACGTCTCTTAAGGCCTAGGATCAGAACTGGAACACTGTCACTGTCCCCTTGGTGTCACTGGCCAAAGCAAATCACAAGGTCATGCCCAAAGTCAAGGATAAAGGACATATACTCCTCCCATAGAGGTGGGGGACTGCAAGTCACTTGGCAAAGGATAGAGATAAAGGGAGGGGTAAAGAATTAGGGACAATGGTGCTCTTAATTAGTTTGAAAACAAATACATAGAAATATTTGTTCCATAAATGGTTATTATTTCTGTCCTCCTTACAAAGCTGGTACAATTAATCTCCATTAACTTTCTGCCTCTCCTTCTTTCCGTGTATTTCTGTGCAAGTGATAGTTTTCGTCTAGGCAGGTAGGAGGCCCCTCACTGGCCGGTCCAGTCCAAATGCATCTCCCAGGTCACAGTGATTACTCCAGGGATGGGAGTTCGTCACCCATCAGAAGCCTTGCTCTCTGAGATCACAGGCCACTTTACCTGTAACTGCTAGGGCTACCTTTCCTACCGAAGCCAGAGAATGGAGGTAGCACTGGAGAAAGCAGAGCGAAGGATAGAGGAGTGACCAATTCCTGGTGTCAGTGGGAGTTTCTATCCTCCAGGCCAGAGTCTACCCAAATTATGATAGTTCTCAGATGGCCCCAGTGACAGCATTACTAAGCTTGGTAATGCTGTCACTGGGGCAAACACAGGTTATCTGCCTATGTTAAAAAAATAGAACAATAATATTAGTAGTGCTGAGTAGACTGACCCATTCCTCTCCTAGAACCTCACTGCAGCACATCACCTCCTCTCCTACACCACACATCACTTTCCCCAGTGTCTGAAATACACCCAAGCATGCTTCTTCCTTTTAGACCCTTAGGTCTTTGATCAACAGGGCTCACATCCATCCCTTCTTCATATCCCTACAGTACTAAGAAGAAAGTTTTCTATTCTAAACAATTTATGTATAATTGTGGATAAATGTGTTCCAACAGTTACCAAGCTTGAGTAAATCTACTCAGCACATCCAACTAGGCTGTTCTTCAAAGAATCCTGCTGTCTCCTACAGCATTCACCAGTCACTCTCTTTGTGTCCTGATGTCTTTCAGTTTTTAGCATAGAGTGAATAATCATGTATATTTAGAAGGAGTCACAGAAAGAAAATTCTACCATCAAGCATGTCTTGCTTTATTTGATATGAACTGGAAATACAACATAAGAAAGAAAATGTTTACTTAAAAAATATATTTTTATCTCCATCTCTTATAGGCCATAAGCTTCTTAAGAGCAGAGAATATTGTTTCTGTGATGATTCTCTGCAAAAGGACTCAGGTGGGTAGATCACAATGAGAATCATTTAATAATCGTTGACTTAGAGAACTTAAAGGAGTTGAGAGTAATTATTTCACAGTCGCAGCAAAGATGTCCAATAAAAGAAGACAGTAAAATAGCATTCACTAAGGGTCCACTATGTGCCAAACACTTAAAAGATAATTGACATAAATTATTAACTTACAGTTACAGGATTCATACCACATAATAGATTCTAAATCTTGGGAACAGAATCAAGAATCCAGAAATGGATGGAACCACACATATATAAACAACTGATTTTCAACAAAGATAAAAAGGTAATTCAGTAAAGAAAAAACAGCCTTTTCAACAAATGTACTGTTTAAAAAAATGGATATATATGTGTAAAGGAAAATTAACTTATTTTCACACCTTATACCATATTAAAAAGAGTAATGCATATAGATCATAGATTTAAATGTTAAACCTATCACTGTAAAATTTTACAAGAAAACATAAGATAAATTTTATCAGGTTATTAGGTATGACTCTGAAAACATGATTCATAAAAGAAAAAGTTAATAAATTGGACTTCATTAAAATTTTTCTCTTCTTCAAAGTGCAGTGTTAAGAGAATGAAAAAGAGACTTGGAGAAAATATTTGCAAATTATATATATGATAAAAGACTTGTATCCATAATAGAAAATAAACCACCCAATTTAAAAATGGGCAAAAGATTTGAACAGATAATTTCTTGGAAAAAAAAAATACCTGTATAGCAAATAAGCACATGAATAGATGCTCAACATCATTAGTCATTAAGAAAAAGCAAACTAAAACTATAATGAGATATCTGTTAGAATAGCTAAAAAGACTGATCACAGCAAGTATTGGTGAGGATATGGAAGAACTAGAATCTCATTCTCTGCTGGTGAGAATGTAAAATGATACAGCCCCTTTGAAAAACAATGTGTCAGTTGCTTATAAAGTTACAAAAAAAACACAATCACCATATAATGCAGCTATTCCATTCTCAGTTTTTACCAAAGAAAAAATGAAAGCATAAATATACACAAAGTCATATACATAAACATTCAAGCAGCTTTATTTGTAATAACCTAAAACTTAAACAACTAACATGCCCACCAACGGGTGAATGAATAAGCAAGTTGAGGTGTATCCATACCTTAAAATCCTACTCAAAAATAAAAAGAATGAATATTGATTCATTCCATATAAAGAATGAATATCAAAACAATTATGTTGAGTAAAAGAAGTCATACAAAAAAGAATAAAATCTGTGTGATTCCACTATATAAAACTCCAGAAAATGCACACTAAGCTGATCAGTGATTGTCTAGGGAGGAAGACAGGGAGGAATGCAGGGAAAGATGACAAGGGGCACAGGGAACCTCTTGGGGATGAGGGCTGTTTGCTATCTTGATTGTAGTGACAGTTTCATGGATGTGCACGTAAGTCAATGCTTATCAAATTGTACACTTTAAATGCATGCTGTTTATTTTATGTCAATTATGCCTTAATAGAGTAGTTTTTCCATCAATTTACTTCTGTAAGATGAATCTTCAAGACCTATACCACTACCTCTTTTTTACAAATAAAAATCAGAGACTCCAAAAGTTGAGTCCTCCAGCAAACACATGACCAGGGGATGTGAGCTCTGAAACACCCTGATTAAACAATCAGGGTTATCTTGGACAAATCCATTTATTTTTCTGGGCCTCATTTTCTCCACCCATAAAAGAAAGGGGTAGAGCTGTAAATGGAAGATGAGTTGAAGACGAGTGATTTTCAATGAATAAATGTCAAATGATTTCTTCATTTGAAGATCTTATTTTTAATCTCTCATGTTTGTAGAAAAAGCTCACCTATGAAAGGGTGCTTCTCTCCAGCCATACAATGGGGGTAGGGAAGAGACCTACGCTGAATGACTCACGAAAATACTGTAGGAAATGACAGGACCGTCCCCAGAAGTCCCTTCCACTGCCTTTTGCCAGCTTGCTACATAGAAGCTTGCAAGAAGGATGAATCACAAGAAAAAGGCATATTGTATCCTCACATCATAAATTTTACAAAACTGCTTCATAAAAAATAACTTTGAGTCCAGGAACTCCACTAGAAAAATGTCCAACCTGTCTTCAAATTTGGGAACTTTGAAAAGTTTACATACCAGCGGGTCAAGATTCAGTTCATATATCTTAGTGCTTCAGTGTACTGTATTTGGCTCGGAAAGTGAATGCCCCTTTTCTGGCAAACCACGCTGTATTCATAGGTGTGAGCTCTTAACAGAGCTTTGTCAAGTTGCCATCAAATATATGGGCCTGGTTCCTCTAGTTCTCTAATAAAGAACAAGTAGTTCAACTTATTAGATGGTGTTAATATTCCACGTCCGGAAAACCAAGAATTTAAAGAGCAATAAGCACTCTGGCAGAAACTGACCCCAAGCCCATCAGTCTGAAATAGGCTGGGTGGGTTAAGGAGAGCTCAGGCCTTTTAGTCTATTTCTATTGCATTGTTTCTATTTGCATTTAAATCCTCAGAAGCTTATGCTTCTGTTAGTCTTGAGTGTATCATAAGTGCTTTGTCTTTTGTTCTTCCCCAAAGCAGACCCTGGGACAAGGTCTTAGATGAAGGAATTTAGTTTAGGAAGTGATGCAGGGGAGCACAGTGTGGCAGTAAGAAATGAGGCAGGAAAGAGAAGAAAGCCACAAGGGTGCAATAATGAGCATTATCATCATGGGCCACTGAGGCTCAGCCCTCCCGGGGCCGCTCTGGGAGACTGCAGGGAGCATGCCTCAGAACCGCCCCTCTGAGCAGGACACAAGCTGGTGTGTGCCCCTCAATGCCCACCCTCATTGGCCTGCTCAGCTTGAGGGCCAAGAATGCCACCTTATTTGGCCAGAGGATGCCTCCGGGAAGGGAGATGAGAGAATCCACTCTGCAGCTGTCCTTCAAGGCTGGGCCAAAACAATGTGAGCAGGGCACCAGCAACATGGACTTCATCCTAAAAGTACATGTTTATGCTTATTTGTTCGACTTGACTTCTACATTTTTTCAGACCTCAATGTCTACTCAATCACCTGATCTTTCTTTTCTTTTCTCTCTGTGTTGCATTCCTCATTGAAATTGGATGCCTGCTGTCTCCTGGGAAGAACTAACGTGGCCACACAGACCTAAATTTCTCCTTCAGTTTCAGGACACCTGCACGACCAGGTAATGCCATCCCACTAAACCCAGATGAAGACTCTGACCAAGACACACATAAATACAGTGAGAAAGGATAAAAAAGGGGAGATCTCAAATTAGCCGGGTGTGGTGGTGGACGCCTGTAATCCCAGCTAATCTGGAGGCTGAGGCAGGAGAATCACTTGAACCCAGGAGGTGGAGGTTGCAGTGAGTCGAGACCACACCACTTCACTCCAGCCTGGGTGACAGAATGAGATTCTGTCTCAAAAAAAAAGGTGGGGGTGGGAGACCCCCCTTCTCCTTCCCCTCCCCCCAAAAGGATTGGCTTCATTCAAGGAACACCTTTGAACTGAGCTCCGAGCCATGTTTCTGCTATGGGACACTTCACTGGAACCAGTGCCTTTCTTTTGGTCTGGAAAGTATGAATCAGACTTCAGCTGCCCACACATTACCCCCATTGAATGGACACCACATGCTCAGATCTGCTCTGATAAGGAAGGATTCATAGGGAAATGACTTCTAACCTCAGTGATGAATGAGCAAAAGACTTACAAAGGAAATGGAAGGAAAGTGGGTTCCAAGTAAGAGGCACACCTGTATGAAGGAACAGAGAGATTTAAAAATGACTATGAGTTGGTTCAAGAAACTAAGATACATGAATGGGCCAGTCAAAAGATGCTCATTGGAAGAATATTCTGCCAACCACATGCCCTGCCCAGAGCAAGAGTGTAAATGTAGGCCCATCTACTAGATGTCTAAGTGTGCCACAGATGCTATCAAGAAAAAAAGCTGTGACACAACAGGTGTTCTCTCCTCCTATCTGCCTCTACACTAGTGTATCCTTCTAGTGGTCTGGGAGATCAGAATAGAAGGTAGAGTTCTTGAACTCTTCAGAGCTCTGCACTGAGAAGCACCCGGCAGAAAGAGCCAGTTCACAGCTGCCCTCCCCACTTCTCTTCTCACCCCCACTCCATCCTGCACCACAGGGGACTTCACACTCATACATACTTGCCAACCTCCATCCCACAAACTATAAATATCACAGCAGCCACACCCCAGGTCCGAGGTGCCCACCCCAGTGGAATACTCTCAAGAAGAAAGACCCATGTACATCCTAGAAACAAGGTTGGGTTGGTTGGAGCATGGAATTCCAGGATCCTAGCCCCCTGAGCAAGTCCAGAAGAGGGGAAGAGGGACATGGGCTCTGAGCAGGTGCAGCATGTGATTTTGGCCTTGCAGACCCTTTATCCTAAAGAGAGGGGCTCAACGGGAAGAAGACCAGGGTGGGGCTTTTAAACCACAGAGCCCATCTTGCCCTGGTCTAAGGGCAATAACTGTCCTGCTATAATATTCTTTTTTTTTTTTTTTTTTTTTTTTTGAGATGGAGTCTCACTCTGTTGCCCAGGCTGGAGTGCAGTGGTGCAATCTCGGCTCACTGCAACCTCCACCTCCCGGGTTCAAGTGATTCTCCTGCCTCAGCCTCCTGAGTAGCTGGGATTACAGGCATACACCATCATGCCTGGCTAATTTTTGTATTTTTAGTAGAGACAGGGTTTCACCATCTTGGCCAGTCTAGTCTCAAACTCTTGACTTCAAGTAATCCACCCACCTGGGCCTCCCAAAGTGCTGAGATTACATGTGTGAGCCACTGCAAAAAAATATTCATTTTTTGCTTGCTTTTTAAATATCTGTCTCACTGTTAAGGGGATTGTGACATTTGCAGCAACATGGATAGAATTGGAGGATATTATGTTAAGTGAAATAAGCCAGGAACAGAAAGACAAATATTGCATGTTGCTACTCATAGATGGGAGCTATAAAAGTTGATCTCATGGGCACAGAGAGTAAAATGATGGTTACCAGAGGCTGGGAGTGGGGGAGGTTCAGTGAAATGAGGGAGGTTGGTTACTGGGTACAAACATACAGTTAGATAGAAGGAATACGTTCTAATGCTTGACAGCATAGTAGGGCGGCTATAGTTTGCAACAATGTATTGTATATTTCACCATAGCTAGAAGAGGGGACTTGAAATATTCCCAGCACACAGAAATAAACACTGGAGGAGTTGGACAATCTGACTTGATTATTACACATTCTATGCATGTAACAAAATATCACATGTACTCCATAAATATGTGCAAATATTATGTATTAATAAAAAAGTAACAAAGAAAATGAATATATTTTAAATAAATATGATATTAAAAATTTTATTTAGAAACTGGGACTGTGAGAGCAAGGTTATTCTCACTACATTCCAGGTGCCTAGCAGAGAACCAACTTGGCACATACTGAAGGACTGATGGTTGAGGACCTGCTAGGTGATTGAGTACTCCATTTGTCTGCTCAGCTGATCTGCATGACAAGCCTTGAAGGTGAAACTTACCATAGTTTCCTGATTAAGAGACCTGGGTTCAGAACAGCCCAGCTTGTCCAAGGTCACACAAGTAGTAAGTGGAGATATTCAGTTGCCAATTCAGGCTGCCCAAGTCCAAAGCCTTGTTCCCTCCCTGACAGCTCACTGTCTCCCATTGGGTGATAATGCATTATTACACAGAACCACAGTTAAATAACAATCAGGTGACTTCGCTTGTAAATGCCTGTATTTGTTTTGTTTATTTTATAATAGAGAGGGGCTGAGTTCCAATTTCCTCTCATCACTAAAACCTTTTGACTTATTTTTTTATGGCCCAAAGCTTTTGAAATATTGGGTTTATTCCTTGCTTATTTCTGGCCTGGGTTGCCAGTGTCCACTCCACTCCCTTTCCTGGCAGCCTAGTCAGCAGGGCTGGCACCCAGCCACAACATCCAGAGTTCCAGAGTCAACACAAGGATGCTCACATGCAAAGAGGGATGGCAGGCTTTCTTTTCTTAGGAAAATTGCAGAATCTTCTTCAGGCCAAAATTACACATTGGTCTTGCTTTGAGTGTGATAACCCACTGCTTGTTCTCAGTGTGTAGGGATATGATGCTAGGGCATAATAAAACAAAATTATTCGATTGCATAATTTGTAATTAACTGGGGACAACTAAGAATTAGTAGCCATTGGTAAATGCTTTGTGTTAAACATTTATCAGACAAAATTAAAAACTCCTAAATATTTCCAATTTAACCTGTAAGTAATCAGGGATAGAATAAGAATATCAGGATGAAAGAAAGGAGATTAAGATTCATTTAAGTTTTCATCATTTGTAAATTCTTCTCTTTTCACTGCTAATTGCAGATGATGCCTGGAATTTCTTACTGTGGATAATCCTATAATACAATCTTATGCTTAGAAATATATTTAAGACTCATTTGGGTGAAAAACCTTGAAGTTATCTTCAACTCCTCTGCCCACTTTGTTCTGTAGGTTTAAATTGAGCCGAGGTGCAACATGCTCCTCAATTTTATTCTCTCATTTTAATCTCCACTGCCTTCACCTGATTTATAATCTCAACTGCTGGAATTAGCTGTCACTCGGTCTCCAACCAACTCACTTGCCACAATGCCATCAACGCTGTATGTCTTTTAAGCAGAGACCTCACGCTGTCAGTCTGCCACCCCAACTCTCTCCTGGCTCTCTACTGCCTGCATTATTAAGATGTCTTATTATTATTAAGATGTGTTATTAAGATGTATTGTATTACATAAGATGTCTTATGGCATCTGAGGCCTCAATGACTTGGCCCAAATTCCCTTCCAGTCCCATTGTCTCACCATTGTCTGCCATGTCACCACCCACACTCAGGTCCCCATAAGGTCTCCCACTTTAACCTGTGTGTGCTGTTTGCTGCTGGCAATGGCTGCTTCCTCGCCCACCCCACTCATGCCTGCTGAAAGTCTCCTTTTTAGAAGCTCAACCCAAATGCTGCCTTAATTCAAGCCTCCTGTTACATGCTTCTTCCTTTTGACTCCACAGAACTTTGGTTCCACTCTCTTCCTGCTTACACATTGCTTACTAGCATCTACCTTTCTGTTTCTCCTCTTTGACTGTGCTGTTAAGTTTAGCCAGACAGGGCATGGTGGCACATCCCTGTAATCCCAGCACTTTGGGAGGCCAAGGCAGGAGGATCACTTGAGCCCAGGAGTTAGAGACTGGCCTGGGGAACATAGCAGGACCCAGTCTCTACAAAAATAAAATAAATAGCCTGGCATGGTGGCACATGACAGTGGTCACAGCTACTCCCAAGGCTGAAGTGAGAGGATCACTTGAGACAGAAAGTTGGAGGCTGCAGTGAGCTGTGATTACACCACTGCACTCCAGCCTGGGTGACAGAGTGAGAATCTGTCTCAAAAAATAAATAAATAGATTTAGCCTAAAGATGCTTCCTTACATATTTAAATTTGGCCTTAAAGTTTTTCCATACATAGCAAACTATCACCTAACTGGATGTGTAAATGACTGCAACCTACTCTCTTAACAAGTAGTGAGTCTCGGCCAATCCCAGCAGCCAAGTTTCAGACAATCACAGGCAGCCAACTGTTCAAGCCATGTTCAAATAAGGCCAACGCTGAGCTATAATCAATCCTGTACCTCACTTCTATTTTCTATGTCTCTTTACTTGTTCTATTCATAAATGTTATCCAACCATGTGGCAGCCCTGGAGCCACTGTGAACTTATTCTGGTTCAGGGGGCTGCTTGATTTGCAAGTCATTCTTTTATCAATTAAATTCCATTAAATTTAATTTGTCTAAAGTTTTTCTTTTAACAGCACATAAAAGTCAGGGGCAGTGGCTTACCCATCTTTGTATCTAGAACAAGGTAGGTGCTTAATAAATATTTATCTGAGTAAATTTATTTAAATGGATGCTGACTGAATGTCACACTAATACGTAAATGATTGATAGCCTGCTCTCAGGAACAGAGCTAGTTTTGGACACAAAGAGGCAAAAGCCTAAGAGACTCGGTTGCCCAAATCAAGCTAAAGAGATTAGGTGGTTTCAGAAAGAAAAGTTTTCCAAATTTAGGGGCAGCTCGCCTGTGGAAATGGTAGCATGTAGTCTATCCACCAGAAAAGATTTCGATTCTCCCAAATCTGTTAACTCAGATGAGAAGACAAAATTCGTTTGTCCTATTGGAGATGCCAAGGTTATGATTTTAAGGACTTTCTAAGCCTTTATTTGCAATTCAGTTTAACGGCTTTCTAAGGCCTGAGATTTGCCTGGTGGGTTTTTCAGTCCCCAAAAATTTTTGAAACACAGAGTCAGTAATAAAAATCAATGTGTCACTTTTTAGAGGCAAGGGAGGTCAGTTAGAGCGGAGCCAGCTCTGACACATTAGCTAAGTAATGGAGCTAGTCAGTGATTCATGAGCAGGTCTTAGCTGGCCGGATGGGATATAGCATGGCCTCCAATTCCATTTGTTTTTGCAAATATGGCAGCTGAAAGCAAGACAAGGAGCAACAGCGTGTGCCAAGCATCATGTGGCAGAAGTGTCCTTGCTCAGCTCTGCCCGTGCCACCTCATCTCTGGCTTGGAGGCCCCCTGCTGCGTCTCTCCCTCAACAGCGCCTGCCAATGTTTTTGAATTGTATGGTGGTTTCACGTCGTGGATGAATGTCCAGTATTTACTTGGATGAAGACATCCAATTCATTTTGCTCTGAATCCTGGTTCAGTTTACAGCCTACCTCTTCAGAGGCAGGAGGTGTATTAACTCACTTTTCCCACTGCCTTGTCTCCACGGCATCTTTTCAGGCTGTGGTTGGAAAACCTAGTGCACTCCCAAGTCTGGACACAGGCACTTGTTATGACTCCAGCATGACAGAAGCTGGAGGTACCGAGGTCCAGCTGCAGTCAGAGCACTGGGCTCACCCAGCTGGACAGGGACCCCAGGAAAGAGAGAAAAGGTGGCTTAAGGAGAGCTGGGACCCCAAAGCTAAGGAGTTGCTGGATCTAGGGATGGACATCAGTGAAGAAGCAGAAAAAATGGATGCTCTCTTCTGTAGTATAACGTTTCTCTAAAGGAGTTTAAGTAATAAGATCTTCTCAAGATGGGAAACTATGAAAACTACCAAGATGGAGGCAAAAATGCCTCAATTATTGGTTAGTTTTCCCATTTTCTTTGATTATACAACACAGTCTTGCTGCTATATTTAAAAAGTTTTAAATTAGCACAAGCATATAAATTCATATAAATTCATAAACTACTATCAAAGGATAAAAATCTGTCCACAGATTTTAGGTTAGTTACTCAAACCTTCCTCAGATTTGCTGAAGATGGAGAATATCCACCATGGAGGAAGGGCTCTGTATGTTTCCCATACTGTGATAGCAGCTGTACACACAAGAAATCCATGACATAATGCTTTTGGGTTTCTTTTTATGTTAGACAAAATATATTTTTAGTTGATAAGAGTATGGTCTTTGTGTTGCAATTACCTATTGTTCTATACATCGGTTGTAATTTATTTTATGCTTTGGTATATTTTCAAATTATGTTTTTATTTTTATTCATAAGTACCTATGCATGTGTGTCTGACAGTATTTCTTTCTGGTTAAATTTTTTTTTACCCACGATTCCTTACTCAGTTTTTTTTATTTTTAATTTTTTTTTTAGACGGAGTCTCACTCTGTCACCCAGGCTGAAGTGCAGTAGTGTGATCTCAACTCACTGCAACCTCCACCTCCCAGGTTCAAGAGATTCCCCTGCCTCAGATTCCCCAGTAGCTGCAACTACAGGCACCCACTACCACATCCAGCTAATTTTTTGTATTTTAGTAGAGACAGGGTTTCACCATGCTGGCCAGGATGGTCTCCATCTCAACCTCATGATCTGCCTGCCTCGGCCTCCCCAAGTGCTGGGATTACAGGCATGAGCCACTGTGCCCAGCACAAATTTTTAACTTATATAAGGCTATTTAATGATTGGCTCAGAGATGGTCACATGGCCCCAACGGTATCTGTTATAAGCTGACTAAGACCTGTGAGTTGATGTAGCTCAAGAGACTCAGCCCAACAGGATTGACATCAATTACCTCAGCCAATCAGAGGAGATTACAAAGGCTAGAGAATACAAAGAAATTAGCAAGGAGGAATATTCAAGTTATTATTGCTGCATAGCAAAGCACCCAGAATGCACTGGCATTAAACAATCATTTTATTATGCTCATAGATTCCATGTGTCATACATTTACTAGGTCCAGATACAGCAATAGATAGCATTTTTGTGTCCCACAACATCTAGCAGATTAGCTGAAAAGACTCAAAAGCTGGGGGTGTCTCGACAGCTGGAAGTAAGAACAATATGGAAGCATCTCAATATCTGGCAGTTGATGTTAGCTACCATCTGGGACCTCAGCTAGAGCTCCCAGCCAAATCCCCTAACCATATGGTCTATTCATGTGAGCTAACTTGAGATTCCTCACAGCATGGCAGCCGGGTTTTTCTAATGAGTGTCTGTCCAAAAGAAAAACCAAGATGTAAGTGTGTGACATTATTATAATCCCATCTCAGAAGTCACCGAGCATCACTTCCACTACATTCTGTTGGTCAAAGCAGGCCCAGGTTGAAGGCTAAACAATTCAGTCCCAACTCTCAATGGGAGGAGTGTCAAGGTCACAGTGAAAAAGAGCCTGTGGGATAGGAGACATTGTTTTAAAAACCCACCATGCAAGTAAAGAGGATAGAAAGACAAACACAAATATTCCAGGGCAGTCATTTCTAGCTGTAACATTATTGGCCATGTATTTCTTCTTAATCCTTATCTGGTTTTTTTCTAATTCTTTTACAAAGAATACAGATTACTTTTGTAATGAGAAATAGCTATTTCTAATTTTAAAAAAATACTCTGTATACTAAGACTGGCAAAAAAAAATGAGAAGTTTACAAAGAAGAAAACCCTAAATGGCAAGGTTATGCTTCTTTTGAACCTTAATTCTTTCTAATGTAAGTAAACATATTGATGCTATATCTTAGTTTGGGTTTCCCTCAGAATTCCACTCTAAGGTAAGGATTTCACTTCCATAGTTCATTTTGAGATGCAATCCCAACAAGCACGCAGGTAAGCGGAGAGGTGAAATGGAGAAGAGGAGTGAACACTGGCTGCATTAATTAGTAAGTTATTACTGAGGTAATAATTAAGCAGCTGAGGCTCGATCCCCCTGGAGGAATCTGGTAGACTGTGTGGAAGACAAGTCACCTGAGGGGTGAGGAAGCCAGGTTATTTATCTCTCAGTCACTGGTTGGGAGCTGCTCCAGGAGTGACTTCTGCATATGGACAGAGCATACTCCCATGGCCAAGCCGAGCCTGCAGACAGAGCATTGGATCCTTACTATGAGAAGCTTCTTCTGTGCAGAATCATGGGAACTCCAGCAGCATCTGCTCTCAGTGTGTATAAAATAATTTCAGAACTGAGTATTTCATCACAGATAATTTTAAATTAATTGTCACAGAGCAAAGGTATATGTCATTGAACAGCTATTGATAATATGTTAAGGTTAGGTAAATCAATATCTGAAAACCTGGAGAAAAAGGGTATGATCTGATTATAATCATATTGCACACTTTATAAAGTCAAGTGTACCTTTGGCTCCAGGATGGAGCCCCTCACTAGCTTACCTGGATGGAGCTTGGATAACAATCTCAGCACATCTCATCCAGTGATATGTCTTGGATGTTTGTCCCCTCCAAATTTCATGTTGAAATGTGACCTCCAATATTAGAGGTGGGACCTGGTGGGAGGTGTTTTGGTCATGGGGGTGGATCCCTCATGAATGGCTGGGTGCTTCCCCTTCCCTAATCAGTTCACACAAGAAGAGCTGGTTGTTGAAGAAAGTCTGGCTCCTCCTCCTTGCTTTCTTGCTCCCTCTCTCATGATGTGATGTGCTGGCTCCCCATCACCTTCCACCATGAGTAAAAGCTTCCTGAGGCCTCACCTGAAGCAGATGCCCATTTTAATAAATTACCCAGCCTCAGGTATTTCTTTTTCTTTTTTTTTCTTTTTTTTTTTTTTTTTTTTGAGACAGTCTCGCTCTACTGCCCAGGCTGGAGTGCAGTGGCGCGATCTCGGCTCATTGTAAGCTCCGTCTCCTGGGTTCATGCCATTCTCCTGCCTCAGCCTCCTGCGTAACTGGGACTACAGGCGCCCACCACCATGCCCGGCTAATTTTTTGTATTTTTCGTGGAGATGGGGTTTCACTATGTTAGCCAGGATGGTCTCGATCTCCCGACCTCATGATCCACCTGTCTCGGCCTCCCAAAGTGCTGGGATTACAGGGGTGAGCCACCACGCCCAGCCTCAGGTATTTCTTCATAGCAATGCAAGAATGGCCTAACACATCCCGTTTACAGCATTCACATGCTAGAACAGAGGAGACCATCCAAGCTCAACCCCCAAGGAGTTGCTGGCACTCAGCAACATGCCCCCTGACACCAACTCTGTGTAGAAGCAAACAGTTAACTCTTGAATATGAACGAATCAAGGCACTGTTCTAAATCTGGTTCATACAAGACTGATTTTCCACACTGAAATGGGCTGCCTGTGAGAGGGAAAGATGCTCACATAAGTTTGTAAAATGAAGAATAAGACATTTTAAATTTACATCATGGGCCTGATAATACGTTTTCTGTGATTCTAAGTGACTTGCTCCAGTGGGACACCTCAGTTGTATATTCATTATCACGAATAGTCTACACCTCTCACTTCAAGGCTGAAATGCCATGGTGTTTAACACGCACTTCTCAGAAAATTATCTCCAGAGCGAACAGCTCACCAGAAATTTGGCTCTGTTCCAACCCTTGCTTTTCTTCACTTGGCAGCAAAGAAAATAGTTGATCTAGTATTGGGAATATTTAAACCATATCAAAATGGTTTGGCTATTATTTTAAAAATAAAATAAAATAAAACATTCTGGTGATGATGTGGAGAAAAGAGAACCACACACTGTTGGTGGGAATGTAAATTGGCTATAGCCATTATAGAACTAGAACTACCTTGCAATCCAGGAATCTCACTTCTGGGTATATATCCAGTGGAAATGAAATTGGGATCAGATTTCAAAGGAATACCAGTACTTCCATGTTCATTGCAGCATTGTTCACAAAAGGCAAGATATGGAAATAATCTAAATGCCTATCAACAGATGAATGGATAAAGAAAACGTGGCATATACATCCAATGGAATGTTAGCCTTCAGATGAAAGAAATCCTGCCATTTGCAACAACATAGATGAACAATCATATGCTAAGCTAGCAGATGATTGTCATGCACTTGAGTAATTGGACTTGAGCTTCTACTATCACCATGAGGAGAAGCAGAAGTTCAACCCTCTGGCCTCAGTCAAAGGGGTAGAATGGGGAGCAGAAATACCCCAGTCAAGACCAGCTGAGCCCAGCCAATCTCTGGATGCATAAAGCAAGGCCAGCCAAGATCAGCAGAGCCACTAAGCCAAGCCCAGTCAAACCTCAGTCAACCCACTTAGTTTATTTTGGCTTGGCACCTAAATCAACACTTATTGCTGTATGCCACAGAGATTCTATAGCTGTTATACTGCATTTTTCTGGCAGTTAACTAATACTGTACCTAAGAAAAAATACTGGAGAACAGAAATGTCTAATATAGAGTTTTTAAGTAATTTGCAATGACATATGTAATGTAAAACACTCACTTATTTCCCCCACAACATTTTATATTATGTATACATTCTAGAAATTTTCCCTTTCTGACTGATGCTTCTGTAATGACAAAACGTGTTGCTTCACATCTGAGGGCACAAATTTATACACCCGGGCACAAGATCCAGGGTAAGTTAGCTCTCCTAAAACTTGCAGGAGTCTTAGGGAGGCTTATGGATTCCCTGGACCACAAAATTAGGAGTTTTCCTAATTCCAAGCACTAGACATTCCCCCAGGTGATACCAGCTGTTTAACAAACATACTGCTCAACTGCATGTCTTAATAGTGATTGATGTGGTTTGGATCTGTGTCCTCACCCAAATTTCATATTGAAATGTAATCCCCAATACTGGAAGTGGAGCCTGGTCGGAGGTGATTGGATCATGGGGGTGGATCCTTCATGAATGGTTTAGCACCACCCTCTCGGTGCTGTTTTCATGATAGTGAGTGAGCGAGTTATCATGAGATCTGGTTGTTTAAAAGCGTATAGCACCTCCCACCTCTCTCTTGGTCCTGCTCCTGACATGTAAGAGGCCTGCTCCTGCTTTGCCTTCTGCCATGAGTGAAAGCTCCCTGAGGCCTCCCCAGAAGTAGATGCCACCATGCTTCCTGTACAACCTGTACAGGAAGCCAACTAAACCTGTATATGAGCCAATTAAACCTCTTTTCTTTATAAGTTACCCAGTCTCAGGTATTTCTTTATAGCAGTGCAAGAAGAGACAAATACAGAGATCAACAAGGAAACTGGAGAAGACATCCAGCCTGATGGTTAAGATTGAAAGCATATGAATGATCCTGCCTGGGTTAAAACCTAGCTCCAACAACTATTACTTTGAACCAGTTATAATTTTGCTATATTCTCATATGTAAAGTGTAGATGATAATGGTACCTTTTTGCAGTACTTTTGGGAGGATTAAGCAAATGTAAACATCAGCCACTTACATAATATACATATTTATACATTTATATGAATACATTATATAAATATAGCTACCAAATGAGTATGACTGTCTTCTTTATCTTATAATATGGCATCATTTGCAAAATTTGGGACGGTCCTTACACAATTTCAAATCATGGGATATCTTCACAAAGCATACTAAAATTCCCTCCTAATTCATCCGGATCCCATACCTGAACACCCCCTAACACTTTCTACCTTCCAGCAATTGCAACCACTAGTTCAGGCCCATGGAGAGTGAAACTTGTTCAGGATATTTTTGTCTGCCCCTCTAGATCCACTGTCTGGCCTCCTCTCCTCTGCTCTGAGCTCCAGGATGCTAGCCTTTGAGTACCATGTTGGTAAGCTCCAGTGCTCTGCTGGTTTGGAGGCCAGCAGCCCAGAGGGCAGGAAGATGAGGTCAGGGTATTTATTTCTCTATCACCCTTCCTAAGAGCTCACGTGAGCTGGCTGTGTCTTTACACAAAGGTAATAGGAATCAAGCAGCCCTACACAGCTCTTTTGCACTCATGCGTTGTATGACAGAATCCACTCCCTCCCCTTGCCCATTCACACCTAAGGTTGATAATAGATTCAGACTTTTAGGATTCTACACTATTGCTTGCCATTTTCCTATATTATCTTCAAGTTACCCAGTTTAAGCATGATGTCTACTTTCTGCCTGGATCCTGATTGATACAGTAATTGGTATCAGAGTGCCTCCAGGAAACAAAATCTCAAAGTAGGATATTGATATTGTGTTGCTCATGCAGTTGAGAAAGGTACAGACACCTTCCTTGCCAGATGATAATGGGACACAGATGACCCACGGCACCAGTAGCATCAAGATTATTCACTCTTAATGGTCTGGGTATAAAATGTATGCGCCACTGCACTCCAGCCTGGGCGACAAAGCGAGACTCCATCTCAAAAAAAAAAAAAAAAAAATGTATGTGGACATAAAGGCATTGAGGTGTTGAGAAATTGTGCCAATTAATCACTACGGAAGGTATAGTGCTTATGAAGGGTAAGAGGCTACTTCTGATGGCAATGGAGTGTGTACACAGGAAAAAGAGACCTTAAGAGCTGAAAAAATATGTTATGGGGTGAATTTTCTCTCCCTCAAATTCATGTGTTGAAGTTATAACCCCCAGTACCTCAGAATGTGATTGCATTTGGAGTTAGGGTATTTAAAAATGGTGGTTAAGGTAAAATGAGGTCATATAGGTAAATCCTAATTCAATATGATTTGTATTCTTATAAGAAGAGAAGATTATAACAAAGACACACAGAGAGATGCTCATGTGAAAACACAAGGAGATGGACATCTACAAGCCAAAAAGAGAAAGCTCAAAAGAAACCAGCTCTGCTGACATTTTGATCTCATACTTCTAGCCTACCGAACTGTGAGAAAATGCATTTCTGTTGTTTAAGACACGCAGTCTGTGGTACTCTTTTTGCAGCCAGAGCGCACAACAGAATGTACATAAAAACATGCATAGAAAATTGCAACATGTTCATGGCTTTGAAGGAGCCCTTTGTCTTCTGAGGTTGAAGGGTGGATAAGCCTGAGAACATCACCAAGTTATAATGGCAAGAGATGGGAGTGTATGCATAAAGGGGCAAGGCTAAGGGTATTAGACCAAGGAAGACTAAATATAAGATTCGATCAGATCAAATATATCAACACTGTTTGAGGTGTCTGCTATATACCAATTATATTTCTAGGCTTTAATTCTAAGTTGGATAAACTGTTATCACCCCTAAACCTGCCTTGCTACTTAAATGGGTCCCATTTGTATTCTCAAACTTTGCATTACAGAACAGTGAGAAATATAGCAGGACATGCTACTTGTATGTTGAGGTACATCTCTGTTTTGTAGGCCACTAGGAGTAGATGTCCTATAAACCTTACTTATCCAGATAACTGAAGTTTAACTCTTTAAACCCTGACATTAAAGGAAATCAACAATTTTATGGCCATCTTCTAAAATATTACATAATTGTCTGGTTTTAGAAGCAGAGAATATTAAATGCAATTCAACTTTCATCTTCATACTAGATTTATAAAACTGTACTTCATAAATTGAAAGTGTGAAATCCAAGATTTATATAGTTAGACATATTGCATCTTTAAATAGAAGGCAGATTAGAAAAATCCATAGGGAGAAGGCAAGATGGCCAACTAGATACAACCAGGTAGAACAGCTCCCACCGAAGGACTGCGATGACTGGCGTGCTCCTAACAAATCTTAAGAGGAAAAAGGCATCAAGAGTAGACAAATGGAAGATATGCAAGCTGAGCTGAAGGGGAAGAAAGTTGAGGACCCTACAGAGGGCTATAGCACACCAAACTCATTCCTGGCCCCCAGTGGCTCTGAGGGAATAGGTGAGTTGAACTAGCAAGGAACAACCTGCTCTCACCATGGACTTCTGGAACCCCAGGAGGAAGAGAACCCTCAACCACCATGGACACTTGAGTTGGCAGAGAGAGCTGCTTAGAGAAGTGGTAGGGGCAGCAAGCCAGCTGATACGGAGCCCAGAGGGTTTGATATGGGAGCGTCTGTAGCAGAGCACAGGCAGGGACACCCATCCCCCTAGGCTCGACTTGATCCCACAGGAGACTTTAGCCCTAGAGGAGCTGTCAGTCCTAAACTCTGCTGGATTGCCTTGTCCATCAGACAGGGCTGGTCTGACCTCAGCACCCCTTGGTCTGCTGGCCTCTCCGAGGACCCCAGCCTGGCCATGCCTGCTTGCAGGGCTGTCTTGGCTGCCCTGTGGGACCACACCATAGCTTCTGCAACAGTGGACCATGCCTTACCAGCAGAGAGCTCCAGTGAGGCAGTGGCCATGCACCAGCCCTCCCACTCCCTCCCTAAAGCACCGCTTCCCCCAGGCCCACAACAACTCCCCACATTGCTTTGCTGGCATGTGTCTGCACAGGTGAGTTTTGCTTTCCTGGTGCTACCATTTCCCAAGGAGTGCAGTCCACCCACCCTCTCCCTTCTCATCACCATTGCAGATGGAGCCTGGACAGGCACAGAACTAGCCATCCCTGCCCCCACCAGCATCCAGCCCTTGGGCTAACACTGCCGTGGGAGTGAAACGAGGCCCAGAGGACGGCAGATCCTCCCTTGCTCTGAGCTACCACACATCCTTGTGGGGCACAGAGAAGGCACCCAGAACTACAACTGCCAGTGACCCACCCCTGAGCCAACACCACCTCCAGTATGACCATGCACACAGTCATCAGCAAGGGCCCCTGCCCCCCACAGCTGTGTTGCCTCCACCACTGTGCTGAACACCTGCAGAGGTGCAAGCATCCTGGCACCCACTAGCACTTTGCTGCAGCTGCCGCCACCACTGCTGTGGACATATGTGAAAGAGAATGAATCCCACTGTCACTACACTACAAAACACTTTTGCTGATATCACCCATTGGACTGTAGGAACCAGTGATTGAGGAGCACTTTGGCACCCTCAGTGCAGTGGATTCCTAACTTCAAGGAGACAGAGAATAAAGTCAGGGCCTAATACAAGTCCCCAGAGTTACAGCATGCAGTCCAGGAGTTGGGAGCTCAGTGTTGGCCTCCTTAAACCTAGAAATGAAGCCAATTGATTGAATCCACTTTATACCACAACCAAACCCTCAAGGTCATCAAATAGGATTTTAAAAAAAAACATCCAAAGGTCAGCAACCCAAAGATTGAAGGAAGATAAACCCATAAAGATGAGAAAGAATTAGTGTAAGAACCCTGACAAGTCAAAAAGCCAGAGTGCCTATTTCCTCCAAATGACCACATCAACTCTCCAGCAATGGTTCTGAACTAGGCTGAGATGGCTGAAATGACAGAAAGAGAATTCAGAATATGTACAGGAATGAAGATCATTAAGCTACAAGAGTTCATTGAAACCCAATCCAATGAAGCTAAAAATCATGATAAAAACAATGCAAGAGGTGACACACAAAGTAGCCAGTATAGAAATGAATATAACTGACCTTACAGAGCTGAAAAACACACTACAGGAATTTCATAATGCAATCACAAGTACTAATATTAGAATAGACCAAGTGGAAGAAAGAATCTCAGAGCTCAAAGATGGTTTTCTGAAATAAGATACTCAGACAAGAATAGAGAAAAAAAAAAGAATGAAAAGAAACAAACAAAACCTCTGAGAAAGAGAGGATTATGTAAAGAGACCAAATCTATGACACATTGGTGTCCTTGAAAGAGATGAGGAGAATGGAACCAACTTGGAAAACATTTCAGGACATCTTTCATGAGAACGTCCCCAACTAGCTAGAGAGGCCAACATTCAAATTCAGGAAATGCAGAGAATCCCAGTAAGATATTTCACAAGAAGATCATCCCCAAGACATACAAGCTTCAGATTCTCCAAGGTCAAAATAAAAGAAAAAATGTTAAAGGCAGCTAGAGAGAAAGGTCAGATCACCTCCAAAGGGAAGCCCACCAGATTAACAGCAGACCTCTCTCAACAGAAACACTAAAAGCCAGAAGAGATTGGGAGCCAATATTCAATATTCTTAAAGAAAAGAAATTCCAACTCAGAATTTCATATCTAGCCAAACTAAACTTCATAGGTGAAGGAGAAATAAGATGCTTTTCAGACAAGCAAATGCTGAGGGAATTTATTACCACCAGACCTGCCTCCTGAAGGAAGCACTAAATATGGAAAAGAAAAAAACATTACCAGCCACTACAAAATGCACTGAAGTACACAGACCAGTGACATTAAAAAGCAACCTAATAAACAAGTCTGCAAAATAACCAGCTAACATAATGATGACAGGATCAAATCTACACATATCAATGCTAACCTTGAAAGAAAATGGGCTAAATGCCCCAAATAAAAGGCACAGAGTGACAAGCTGGATAAACAACCAAGATCCACTGGTATAATTGTCTTCAAGAGCCCCATCTCACATGCAATGACACCAATAGGCTCAAAATAACGGGATGGAGAAAAAATCTACCAAGTAAATAAAAAACAGAAAAAAGCAGGGGTTGCAATCCTAGTTTCAGACAAAACATACTTTAAACCAACAAAGATAAAAAACAACAAAGAAGGACTTTACATAACAGTGAAGGGTTTAATTCAAGGAGATTTAACTATCCTATATATGTATACACTCAACACAGGAGCACCCAGATTCCTAAAGCAAGTTTTTAGAAACCTTCAAAGAGACTTAGACTCTCACATAATAATAGTGGGAGACTTTAACAACCCACTGACAATATTAGATAGATTATCAAGACAGAAAATTAACAAAGATATTCAGGACCTGAACTCAGCACTGGATCAAATGGACCTAATAGATATCTACAGAACTCTCCACCCAAAAACAAGACAGTATATATTCTTCTCATTGCCACATGGCACATACTCTAAAATCAATCACATAATCAGAAAAAAAACCACTCCTAAACAAATACAAAAGAACTGAAATCATAAAAAACAATATATCAGACCTTAGTGCAAACAAATTAGAAATAAAGATTAAGAAATTCACTGAAAAAAAACATAAAATTACATGGAAATTGAATAATCTGCTCTTTAATGGCCTTTGGGTAAATAATGAAATTAAGGCAGAAATGAAGAAGTTATTTGAAACTAATGAGAACAAAGACACAACATACAAGAATCTGCAGGACACAGCTAAGGAAGTGTTAAGGGGGAAATTTATAGCACTAAATTCCCACATCAAGAAGTTACAGACATCTCAATTTAACAACCTAATATCACAACTAAAAGAACTAGAGAACCAAGAGCAAACCAATTCCAAAGCTGGAGAAGACAAGAAATAACCAAAATCCAAGCTGAACTAAAGGTTTCAGTACCCTTCACGAAAAACCTTTCAAAAGATCAACTAATGCAAGAGCTGTTTTTTCGAAAAAAATAATAAAATAAACTGATAGTTGGACAAATAAAGAAGAAAGGAGAGAAGATGCAATAAACACAATCAGAAATGACAACGGTATTATTACCACTGACCCACCAAAATACAAATAACCATCAGAGAATATTATGAACACCGCCATGCACACAAACTAGAAAATCCAAAAGAAATAGATAAATTCCTGGGCACATATACCCACACCCAAGGCTGAACCAAAATAGAAATCGAGTCCCTGAACAGACTAATAAAGAACTCTGAAACTGAGTCAGTAATAAATAGCCTATCAACCAAAAAGAATTCCAGGACCAGGAGGATTCACAGCTGGATTCTACCAGATGTACAAAGAGGAGCTGGTACTATTCCTGCTGAAACTATTCCAAAAAACTGAGGGGGAGGCACACCTCCATAGCTTATTCTATGAGGCCAGTATCATCTGGATACCAAAACCTGGTGGAGACACAACAAAAAAAGAAAACTTCAGGCCAATGAACATCAATGCAAAAATCCTCAACAAAATACTGACAAACCAAATCCAGCAGCACATCAAAAAGCTCATCCACCACAATAAAGTAGGCTTTATCCCTGAGATGCAAGATTGGTTCAAAATACACAAATCAGTAAGTGAGATTCAACATTTAAACAGAACTAAAGACAAAAACCACATGATTATCTCAATAGATGCATAAAATTCAAAATCCCTTTATGCTAAAAACTCACAATAAACCAGGTATTGAAGGAACATTCCTCAAAATAATAAGAGCCATCTATGACAAATCCACAGCCAACATCATACCGAGTGGACAAAAGCTAGAAGCATTCCACTTGAAAACTGGTGCAAGACAAGGATGTCCTCTCTCACCACTTCTATTCAACATACTATTGGAAGTCCTGGCCAGAGCAATCAGGCAAGAGAAAGAAATAAATGGCATCCAAACATGAAGAGAGGAAGTCAAACAATCCCTGTTTGCAGAAGACATGATCCTAAATCTAGAAAACCCCATAATCTAAGCCCAAAAGTTCCTTAAGCTGATAAACAACTTCAGCAAAACTTCAGAAAAGTCTTAGGATACAAAATCAATGTACAAAAATCACTAACATCCCTATACACCAACAACAGTCAAGCCAAGAGCCAAGCCAGGAACACAGTCCTACTCAAAATTGCCACAAGAAAAGAAAATACTTAGGAATACAGCTAACCGAGAAGGTTAAAGACCTCTATAAGGAGAACTACAAAACAAAGATGACACAAACAAATGGAAAAACATTCCATGCTCATGGATAATAACAATCAATATCTTTATAATGGCCATACTGCCCAAAGCAATTTATAGGTTCAGTGCCATTCCTATCAAACTACCATTATTGATATTTATCCACAAAACTAGAAAAAACTATTTTAAAATTCATATGGAACCAAAAAAGAACCCGAATAGTCAAGACAATCCTAAGCAAAAAGAACAAAGCTGGAGGCATCATGCTACTCAAAGTTGAACTATGCTATAGGGCTATAGTAACCAAAACAGCATGGTATTAATACAAAAACAGACAGATAGACTAATGGAACAGAATAGAGAACCCAGAAATAAGGCTGCACACATACAACTGTCTGATCCTTGAAAAACCTGACAAAAATCAAGCAATGAGGAATGGATTCCCTATTCAATAAATTGTGCTAGGATAACTGGCTAGCCATATGCAGAAGATTGAAACAGGGCACTTTCCTTATGCTATATATAAAAATTAACTCAGTATGGATTACAGACTTAAATGTAAAACCCAAATCTATAAAACCCCTAGAAGGCAACCTAGGCAATACCATCCTGGAGCTAGAAACAGGCAATGATTTCATGATGAAGATACCAAAAGCAATTGCAACAAAGACAAAAATTGACAAATAGAATCTCATTAAACCAAAGAGCTTCTGCACAGAAAAAGAAACTACAGACTGAACAGACAACCTACAGAATGGGAGAAAATTTTTGCAAACTGTTCATCTGACAAAGATCTAATATCCAGCCTCTACAAGGAACTTAAACAAATTTACAAGAAAAAATAACATTAAAAAGTGGGCAAAGGACATGAACACACGTTTTTCAAAAGAAGGCATACATGCAGCCAACAATCATATGAAAAAATGTTCAACATCACTGATTATTAGAGAAACGCAAATGGAAACTACAATGAGATACCACCTCATACCAGTCAGAATGTCTATTATTAAAAAGTCAAAAAGTAACAAATATTGGCAAGGTTGCAGAGAAAGACACGCTTATATACTGTTGGTGGAAGTGTCAATTAGTTCAGCCATGTGGAAAACAGTGTAACAATTTCTTTTTTTTTTTTTTTTTTGAGACAGAGTCTCGCTCTGTCACCCAGGCTGGCGTACAGTGGCGTGATCTTGGCTCAATGCAAGCCCCACTTCCCAGGTTCACGCCATTCTCCTGCCTCAGCCTCCCAAGTAGCTGGGACTACAGGCACCCGCCACCATGCCTGGCTAATTTTTTTGTGTTTTTAGTAGAGACAAGGTTTCACCGTGTTAGCCAGGATGGTCTCGATCTCCTGACCTCATGATCTGCCCGTCTCAGCCTCCCAAAGTGCTGGGATTACAGGCATCAGCCACTGCGCCCAGCTGACGATTTCTTAAAGAACTTAGAACTACCATTCAACCCAGCAATCCCATTATCGAGTATATACTCAAAGGAATATAGATCATTCTACCATAAAGACACATGCACATGTATGTTCATTGCAGCACTATTCACAATAGCAAAGACATGAAATCACCTTAAATGCCCATCAGTGGTAGTCTTGGTAAAGAAAATATGGTACGTACACCATGGAATACTATGCAGTCATAAAAAAGAACAAAATTCTGTCCTTGAAGTAGACACCAAGTAGTAGAGGGAAGTTTATAAGATAATGAGGGTCCATGAAGTCTTTAATTGTGCTTGTAAAGCAAAGAATAACAAAAGAAAAGAAAAGAAAAGAAAAGAAAAGAAAAGAAAGAGAAAGAAAAATGCATCAGCACATCCAATATCAAAGGATGAAACAAATAGTTGAGGTAATCTCTATAAATGGAAAATAAGGATATCACAAGAATATAACCTGGAAAAAAATGAACACAAGCCTAAAATAATCTTATTATAAGTATAAACATTAATTGAGCGTCCACTGTCATCAGAGGGTTGCAATGCAATATATAGGACCCAAGGGGGATGTGCCCCTGTCCTTGGTCACTTAATCACATTCTACAAGGCTTTTGTAGGGCTTCAACTCACCTTGCTTTCCTTCTTGCCCTCTTTTAAATGATCATGCCAAAAGAAAGAACAGTGGTACTTTATAAAAATTTTTAATTTCTCCCTGAAGAGCCCCTCTAGGGAACAGCTAGACTCCAATCTGCCACTTACCACTCTCATTATCTTACACTTTCCCTCTACTATCTATTGCTCTCGTCTTGTGCCTTTAGCTTCTTTTTCTTCCTTCTTACCTCTTCTGTGTTCCTGCTTCCTTTCCCAAACTGATAACTTCTGTCCCAAGTAGTTTCACTGTTGCACCAACATTAGCCAACAAAAGTGCATCTCGTCTTCTAATTATTTAAATGGCCAATTGCATTGTTTCCTAGGATCTTGGGTATATTATGTTGATATTCAGAGATCCTCTCTTTACTATTTATTTGAAATGAAAGAACTGGATTTAGAAGCACTCTGAAGAGTTGAGGGTGCATGAAACAAGGATGTTATAATGAATTTGAGATATGAGTCCCATGTGTATGCACCTTGCACTTTGGTATAATCCATGGGATCAGTCAGTTAGATGCTAATATGATAATGCCATTTACTGAAAGATGCCTTTAAAATATCACAATATATGAATAAAGGAGAACTACTAATCCTCCCTTATATGTTCTCTTTTCCAATATTTGAGGAAAATTTCAGACATGGGTGATAGGCAGAGTAGAAAAACATTCCAAGCACAGGTCAGTGCTCAATGACACCAATCTATTAAGGTTTGATGAAGACATTAATTGTGCTTGTTAAGCCCAGCAGGATCCATCAGCTAGCCATGCATTTGTCTGACAGCCTTGAAATGAAGTCTTTTATGCAAAGCGGAATGTTCTTTAGTGACTACCTTCATAGGAAACTTCAAAACAGCAGGATATTCTGATTCTTCTTAAATCTCAAAGCATCTATTATACTTATTTGATTATTATTTCTGCTGTCATTCTGAGACATTGTGGCCACTGTAAGGACAAGGCCATTCTGAATGTTCAGTCAATCCTATGACTATCAATTTTTGGTCATAATAAAAACATTTAAAATGAAAACAATAGTTAATAGAGCACAGAATCTGATCATGCCAAAAAGAAGGCATGCTTAGTTCTTGTACATAAATTGCCCATTTCTCCCTGACATTTCCTCATAACTGGTTAAGAGAAGGCAGAATCAAAGAACAGGCAGACTCAAAGCTCAAAGCTTACCTGGCCACAGGTGACCATATTTACAAAAACCTAACTGTGATATAACTTGCAGTGAAAAGGGTTTGTTTTCTGATCCCATCCTAGAGGCACAAGTTCCCTGAGCATCAAACTTTGACTCCAACTTGAGGAAGCAGAACTAATATGATCATCACCATGATCAACATTACACATATTGTCTAGACCTGAGCCATCCAACATGGTAGCCACTAGGCACATGTGGCTCTCAAACTTAACTAAAGTCATACAAAAGTAAAAATTAATTTCCTTCATAGCATTAATCATATTTCAAGTGTTCAGTGGCCACATGTGGCTGGTGGCTATTCTGTTGGACAGTACAGAACATAGAACATGTCCATCATTGCAACAGTGTTGGTCTAGATGTCTCCTAAGGCAGGCATTTCCCACATGTTATATCACTTAATTATCTCAAGAAACTGGTGAGGAAGAGTTTATTGGCTCTATTTTATATATGCAGAAACTGATGTTCAGAGATGTTCTCAACTATCTGTTCTTAAATGCACATCCATTCATCTTTGAGGAGTCTGCCTGACAGTGTATCTCCATGCCAAGACAACTTTTCCCCTCACACCATAGGCTGGGAAAGAAATTAAAGTCTGAAACCCTCCTGTGCTAGGACGGCCAAAGGTAATGGCTTAAGTCCATTTTCAACTTCAGTGTTGTTGAAGAAAAAGGAAAGGAGGCATTATTATTTTTCTAACTAAATAAGCCATTCTTTCTAAACATTCCCTCCAGAACTGTTCTCTTTTGTTTTGTTTTTTAATATGTGAGGTGATCTGCTCAAACCCCAAGTATGCTTTTCCATATGCTTCTCTTTCCCATTTTTATATTTCCTTTAAGTACAAGTGCTAAATTTGTGCCATATTTTTATTAGTTTTACACCGATGTTGTTGACATTTTTGAGAATTATTTGATGTCTGAGAAACTCGTGAACCTTTCATTTGCTCTTTTGAAACGTAGGGAAAAAAAACTAACACAGTGAAGGAAGGATTATGTTGTTTGTATCTAGAAAAACTACCTTGTACCCAAGTATATTTCCAATGGGTCTGACGGTCCCTATCTTTTATTAGTCATTCATTAAGCTGCTATTAGTCCCTGTAGGGAAATATTTTCTGTTATATTCTCCCTGACAGAGTTCCCATTCCTCAGAATTTGTTGGGAAAAGAAATTCGAGGCAAAGAGATGATTAAACTCTTCCTTAAAGTCAAATCTACTGGCTTTTTCCTCTCCTGCCTGACCCAGCTCCATCCCCATCACAGATTCTCCCAGACATCTGATGCGGACAGCAGAGGGGGAATCACATGAGCTACAGCTGAGTTCACAGGAATGATTTGTGAGCCTCAGTATTTGCACATGTGTGGTCATGGGGGACCTCTCTGGCCGGGCCAGCCATTTTCTCCCCACATCTGTTGGTTAATCGGAAATCCAAATGTACAAGACAGCACTGGGGAACAGAGGCAGGATTTGTAACCCATTTTGGAGAACTTCTCACGCTGAAAACAAAGAGTATGTGACTCTGGTTTTTAGCTCTTTCTAGATGAATTTGCACAAATGAAATTTATCATTTAGCTTTTGAATAAAAACCATGGCACTGAGCATCATGGAGAGAATGGTGGGAGACTTGGGCAGGGGCTGCTCAGTATCATCTGAAACCATTGCCAACAGTGATCTGTTTCCCCTCTCCATCCACTTCCCATCTCTCCTTTGTGTTTCTGTCCATTCCTTGCTTTGCTCTACCTCCTCTTCTCTCATTCTTTCTTCCCTACTTTTGCTTTCCCTTGTCTCTGATTCCCAGAAGAATCCTGGGAATCAAATTCTAGGTGAGCAGACACCTCTGAGGACTCTAGTGAGGCTCCTGCATGGATGCTTACCTAATATCCAAGCTCCATTCTTTGGGTATAGCAATGTCCTTCCCATTAGACCTTCTTAAAAGGCAAAAACTCTCTCCTCTAAAAAAGTTTACATTAGGTTAATGATAGTTTATGTAATTTTACTATAAAATATTTCTCTAGGGAGGTAGAGTGCCTGAGACAAGTAAGGGACAAGAAATGGTAAGAAGGCAGAATGCTGAAAATAAACATACTCCATCTCCAATTTTGGCCTGGGACTTGCTGAGGGCAGTGAGAAGCCATACTTCCATGTGATGCTGCTCCCTACGACAAAGAATTTCATCACCCCTACTCTTGCCAGGATTCTTAATGTCTCAAGGAACATGTGGGGTCATAACAAAGGAGGGATATTAAATATGGCTTAGAGAGTCCTGGCATCTTGTTAGGGAGGGCTATTGTAGGGAGCAATCCAGATGCACATGAGCTGTTGCTTTTCTAGTGAGGGAAAAAGAAGAACAAATAAAAGCATTTGGCAACGATCTCAAATGGCGCTCTGTTGCAGGCTGGGCCAGTGATCAGCCAGTCTTCACCTGAATATCCACATCTGTTCTGTGAGCTCCTGCACTGGTGATACTCATTGCTAAGAATTTTAAACATCATCCCTTCTTCAGGGATATGTAAAACCATCGTTCTGTAGAAAAAAATCCAAGACACTGGCTACTCCAAATGCTGGCAAGATGAAGAGGAGCAAGAGCCCTCATCTGTTGCTTATAGAAATGTGAAATTATACCACCACTTTGCAAGAGAGTTTGGCAGCTTCTTACAAAGGTAAACACAGTCTTACCATACAATCTAGCAGTGGTGCTCCTGGTATTTACCCAGAGGAGTTGAAAACTTAAGTCCACACAAAAACCTGCACATTAATGTTTACAGGAGCTTTATTCATAATTGCCAGAACTTGGAGGCAACCAAGATGGCTTTCAATAGGTGAATGAATAAACTAACTATGGCACATCCAGGCAATGAAATATTATTCAGCCACAAAAAGAAGTGAGCTATTGGGAACAAAAAATAACCTTAAATGTATATTGCTAAGTGAAGGAAGCAAATTTAGGAAGGCTACATACAGTACGATTCTAACTACATGACATTCTGGAAAAGGCAAAACTATGGAAACAATAAAAAGATCAGTGGTTGTGAAGGGTCCATGGAAAGGAAGAGGGATAAATAGATGGGACAGAGGGTATTTTTGGGCAGTGAAACTATTCTGTGTGATACTGTAATGGTAGGCACAAGTCATTTTACATATGTCAAAATCCGTAGAACATACAAAACTAAGAGTGAATCCTAATGTAAGCTATGGACTTCAGTTGATAATAATATATCAATAAATCTTGCATCTTCAATTATTGCAAATTGTCTAGTCTGTAACAGATAACACAACGGCAGTTAGCATCAACTTAAAAGGAAGAGACTGGCTCATGGGACTGGAGGGTTTGGGGCTAATTAGAATGTTATCAAGACCCGCTTTTCTCCTGTCCAGTTGGCCATCCAGCATCCACCCAACCTAGGGAGTTCTTTTGGTCCAGCCATCTGGACTTCATGCTTTCTTCCTGTGATGGCTGATTGGATTGAAGGATGCAAAGTATTGTTCCTGTGTGTGTCTGTGAGGGTGTTGCCAAAGGAGATTAACATTTGAGTCAGTACAAGGAGAGGCAAACCCACCCTCAATTTGCATGGGCACCATGTAATCTGCTGCCAGCGTGGCTAGAATAAAATCAGGCAAAGGAACATGGAAAGACTAGACTGGCAAAGTTTTCTGCCCTCCAACTTTCTCCTGTGTTGGTACTTCCTGCCCTCAAACATCAGACTCCAAGTTCTTCAGCTTTTGAACACTTGGACCTACACCAGTGGTTTGCCAGGGGCTATCAGGCCTTCAGCCACTGACTGAAGGCTGCACTGTCAGCTTCCCTACTTTTGAGGTTTTCGGACTCAGGCTGGCTTCCTTGTCCCTCAGCTTGCAGACAGCCTAGTGCGGAGTTTCAACTTGTGATCATGTGAGTCAATACTCCTTAATAAACTTCCTTTCATATATGCATCTATCCTATTATTCCTGTCTCTCTAGAGAACCCCAACTAATACACTTTCTTAATCTAGTACGACTGCTTCTGAAAGCTGTCTAGAAAGAGCAAAGAGAGACCTTTCCCAACACTCACAGGAAAGCTTACTTTGGAGCTCATGGACCTAGACCCCATCAAGTGCCTCCTCCTGGCCCATTTAGGGGTAAGGCATATGGGATTACCTTTAGGCCAATCAAGTTTGCCACAACCTACAGGTGAGGCCAGCCGTGAGCAGGGTGGTGTGCCCAGTGCACAGCTGAGTAAGTTGGAGTCTCTCGGGAAGGAGGCAGGAGGTAAGAGGCAGGCTGCTAAGTAGGCATCCAACAACATTTACTATAGTGGCTCCGTTCCACCCACTTCCAGGGGCCAGGGAGAATGTTACCCTCTTAGGATCGCAGCACCTATCAGACCAGTGATACTCAGTGTGGTCCTTCACAGGCTGTTAACCTGTCTGCGAAGAGATAACTATAGAGATGAGAAAGAACCAAATAGTCACTCTGACAGAATAATTTTGTGCTTGTGGAGTCTAATAACAATGAAATGTGTGTTTATATTTTGCATGTCTTTATTTTCACTTTTTTTTGTTGTTGTTTTTTTTTTTTTTTTTTGAGACGGAGTCTCGCTCTGTCGCCCAGGCTGGAGTGCAGTGGCGCAATCTCGGCTCACTGCAAGCTCCGCCTCCCGGGTTCACGCCATTCTCCTGCCTCAGCCTCTCCGAGTAGCTGGGACTACAGGCGCCCGCCACTACGCCCGGCTAATTTTTTTTTTGTATTTTCACTTTTATAGTCACTTGGCTATATTGTACTTCACAAAACTATTAGGCCATGATGAATTTTTTAAAATTTAAAAGCTGGTCCTCCACTGTGGAGTATTTGGAAAATGCTGTACTAGAGGTGAGCCCCAGGTCAGGAGCACACCTGATCCCTGGGTGTCTCAGCAGCAAGGACAGTGCCTGGCATGCAATTGGCTTTCAGTATTTGTTGTCGGAATAAATGAACAAGGGACAAAGCTGTGGTCGATGTCCAGGTTTTCAAGTCCTAAGTCCAATGCTGCCCCACTGTGCCACACACCTGCTGAGAAGATAACGATGTCCCCTGACCCTGGAAGTCCTTTTCACCATTAACATGGCAAATGGCCTAAACTGGAGACAGAGTCAAGAATGTCTATAAAAAGATTCAAATCCCTTCTATACAGGAAATTGTGAACAGAAAGGAATTGATGACAACATGGGATGCACACCTCTGAAAAAGCCCCATCCTCCAAGGAGGAGCAGCCTCCCCTGCCCCCGACTGCAAAGCAACTGCTGGGTTGGTGGGCTATCAGGGTGAGTATCCTGTTCTCTTATCACTGACTCCAGAATTCAGAGAGAGCCAGGCAGGCTTCCTTGAAAGTCATATTTACATTTGAGAAATGTATATGATGTGGGAAGGGAGAACTATATTCACTGTTCCACTGAGAATTATGAAAATGCCCTTTATTTGAGTTTGAGACAAGACTATCGCCAGCCCTCTTAACTCTTAAGAAGGACTTGAGAACCAATGCCTGCTCGTTAATATCGCATGCCCTGCTATTTTAATTAAAACACCAACATGGTATTAGAAAATCCAATGATAGATTGCCCTTTTGTTTATAAAGTAATATTTTAAAATAAATCTTTCAGTGAAAAAAGCATCTTGGCATGCCCAAAGTTGTCCCATACCCCTGTCCTGCTGGTGGAGGAACATGTCACCATTTTTCTAGGTTTTCTTTCTTTTTAAATGGAAACAGTATTGCCTCTGCCTGCTTGTGAAAGCTTGTTAATTAGAAACAAAAACTTTTCTTTCTTATCTTTTAAAAGCCATAGAAAGCCTAAATGAATTGCAGAAAAGGATTGCAGTAGGTGAAAAAAAAATAGGAATTTCAACATACTCTTCACCAAAGCCTCTTTAGACTCTCCATGTCCTTTAATCTGCTTGCCTTTAAATAGTCAAGGAAAAACAATGCATTTACATGAGTAAACAGCTACTTTTATTTCAAATAGGGATTTAATCTGTTTACTTAAAGGATTTAAAGCAAATAATTTAAAAAGCCTTCCAAGATGCCAGCTAACATAGTGAGACCCTCATCTCTAGAAAAAAATACAGAAATTAGCTGGGCGTGGGGGCACACACTCATAGAGCCCAGGAGGTGGAGGCTACAGGGAGCCATGATCACACCAATGCACTCCAACCTGGGCAACAGAGTGAGACCCTGTCTCTAAAAAAAGAAAACAAACAAACAAAAAACCCATAACAAATATGTAAGAGTCTATTTTGGTTTAATTTGTTGCAGTCTGTAGATATTCCATCTAACTGTATCTAATAACATGAAATGAAATAATATTTTACATACCTATATTTGATTACAGCATTTTCCTCATGGCTCACATCCTCTATCACTGGATACTCACTGAAATGAGTATTAGATTAGTTTTTCCTCACACTCAAATTAACAATCCTAATGTTCAAGGCAGTTTTTAATTTACATATGGTAATGAATATCACAGTGCCACTGTTTCAAGCCCATGCAACACGTTAATCTCTGATGGCGCTTTGTGAAAGTAGCCTTATACATTCTATATTCCTGGATTGTGATGCATTCTTTGGAGATATTCAGAGAATTGCTGCAGCATTTCCTTGAACGTTAATGACTAAATCCAAACACTCATTTCCATTCAAATTTGGCAACTGTTGTTTAGGAATAAATGAGTCTTACCCAATTACTTCATTGAAGTGGCAGCCAAGTGACAAGATGGCTTTCCCCTTTGGCCTCCTAGACCAAAGCTTTTGCTTATTGTAGCATTGTATTCTCTTTAGTGATACCTATATGCTCTTGTTCAGCATTGATTAGCATGCTGTTGAAGAGTATTAATATGCTCAGTCGTATTAGTTACCTAAAGTGACAAAGTCCTTCACATCAATGAAAAAGACCTTCCTAATAATTTGTAAAGAGAAACCAAAATTTTAGAGCAGGGAATCATCTCGAAAATTACCTTTCATGGTATGAATATTCTAACTACCCAAGCCTACAAGATGTATTTTGTTGAAAACTCTTACAGTTGCCTTATTATAACAAGATACAAACTATATTTTTTAAAAAAAGTACTTTGGGAGGCAGAGAACTGAGACTGATACAGAGAGGCCAAAACAGAGAGCAAGGGTAGCTGTTGGAGATGGTGATCATTTCCCAGTTCCTAGAACTAGTTCACATCTGACTCTGCTATTATCTTTTTCCCTGAGCTGTCACAATGGTGCCTTCAATAAACTCTATTTGATATATGAGCATGCTTGAGTAGTGTTCTGTTCCTTAAAACCAGAGACAAGAACACTGCCTAATAGCAAATGTTTATCTCAGGGCCAGACATATGGTAGGAGCTGAGCAAATATTTCTGGACTAGATGGATCACATAAACACATTTGATGTCCATCCTTATCGACCAGTCTGCTGTCTTCTTCAGGCTTACTAGAAACAAGGGTAATGCCCTTGGCTATTTTCAGTCTTTCCTACAGTCACATTTTTGAGTACTAAAACAATAGAAAAAAATGTGATAACGCTAAAGGAAGAAGCATTTATCGTAATTCATAACAAACGCATTTGGTAAAAGACAAATCTGCTCACCAGTTATATTTAGTGCTCCCTCATCCCAGTGAAATGTTCTTTTGAATCAACCTGCCAAATATTTGACTCTCTAGTAGTATGTATAAAAATACATTGGCGACACCTTGAAAGCTAAGGAAGTACTGCTCATCTACAAGAAAATCCATTCATATGTGGCCACTGCTTTCAGACAGGTAAATTCTTCTGGTCCTTTCAGACGCTGGAGAAGTTTCTGTAAAGATCCTAAGGAAAGTGGAAATCAACAGCAGAGCCATCTTTCAGGAAAAGATCTGGGCTATAAAATGGTCTAGAGACACAAGTAAACTCCAGTATGTTCCCAAGATTAATTTATGTTCAACTGTGGTTCATAAAACAGTCAGGAAATCTCAAGTGACCAGGAATTTGTGAATTCCAGTTACTTCCTGATTTCAACAGATGTAAAGACTCTATTCTCACAGCTGAGCCTTGGGATCTCTTCTTTTCGGGACAATGCTGCTTCTCTCATGCTAAAAACTGTCATAAAGAGGAGGTGCTCAGCTCCTTCTGGACTAGCTGCTTGGCTCGCCATTGATTTCAAAAGGAATCTCAACCTTGAAAGCCTTTTTATCGAATTTCAGTGGTGAGGATGACAATAGCAATAATGATGAAATGGCACATACAGTGCTTACTGCATGCCAGACACTGACTGCCTCCACGTAATCATCACAAAATCTGTATTAAGAAACATATGAAGCTTCCCTATTTTATGGAACAATAAAAGGATAACTTCTTACTCTAGGAATAGAAAGAGAAGGCTGGACTGGTATAAATATCCCAGATTAATTTATAAATGGTACAGATATCTGGAGATAACTGGCAGCTCAGCTGACAATAACATCTCTGATGCTAGCCACCTTGTTTCCCCCTTTTTTTGATGTCAGATCATTCAATTTGACAATGTCAGTTGAGGATTTACCATATGAAGCATTGCTCTGTGCATAGATAATTCAGAGAGGCAGTTTGATGAGCTGGACTCTATTCTACCGACATGTGTTCCCAAGGTCCTCTCATTTGGGCTGAACTTTTCATAGAATCAGATATGGAGTCTACTGGAAAAGGAAAAGTCTCATTGTGGGAGTTCAGGTCAGTCTTGGTGGAATAGCTCCAATGGCCAACAGTGGCCTATCCAGTGATGAATCCTTGAAGGAGGTGATCCAACAGCCAGCAGGAACAAACCACAGCTCAGTCAGGAATGAACTGGAGGCCACTCAAGCTGAACAACATCTCAGCATCTGGCTCCATTCATGGGCTATCATCTGCTTATCCTAGAGATGATTTAACATTTAGGGAACCAAACCAAATGTGAGGAAGGAGGAACTATCAATTGCATGAGAAGGCGGCCTGAAGGGCCTGCCATCACTTGCTCATTGAGTTATTTGCCTCATCCATCTTGCCTGCCCTTGACCTTGTCTTTGAGCCCCCACTCACATTGGGCCTTATAAACTTTCTAAGAAAACTCTGGGGTCTGGTGGAAAACAGAAGACATAGGAAAAGTGGAGGCAAGTGGCTATGATGTGAAACCTCAAATATAGCAAGAGCCCCATTGACAGCACTGGGACTGAAGTTCCTCCTCCTGGCTCCCAGCCTGAACCTCCAAGCTGTGGCAGTGGCACAAGGCAGATGGCACTGAACCTCCAAGCTGTGAAAGTTTAAAAGGGCTCCATGTCTGGAGTTGTTTTCTAGACTAATAAATTCTGCGTCCTGGAAGACTAACACGTGGAGCTCTCTCCGTCCCACCCTGACACACTATACGACACCACAGGCTCCTCTCCTGTTGGCATCACCTCCACCTATAACGTTTCCCTGCCTAAAACAGTTGGTTTCTTACATCCCAGCCAAGGCAGTTTTCTCACCATTTAATGATCCGCCTTTGCCGCATTTCCCCCTTCTCCCTTGCATGTGCTATCTGTAGAGCATCAAAGGGGATCATGAGTGGGGCTGAGTGCAGGGCAGGAGGACCTCAGCTTCCAAGAGCCTCTGACTTCAGGGTTGATGAGTCAGTTGCTGGGAGATCTCAGCACCCAGTGCTGTGAGCCAGAAGCTCAGGCCTCCCTTTGTCAGCCTTTTTACAACCCCTTCTAGGCTAGACCTCAAGGCTGCCACAAAGGCTCCCGGCCAGGTGTGTGTCCTTCTCCCTTGGAGCTGCAGCAAAACTCTTCCAGTGCTTCCAGTTTCTTCCTCAACCTCAGTGTTATGGACTGAATTCTGTCCTCACCAAATTCATGTTGAATTGCTCACCCCCGGTACCTCAAAATATAACTATATTTTTTGCATTTTTAGCTGGGCCTGGTGGCAGGCGCCTGTAATCCCAGCTAGTCGGGAGGCTGAGGCAGGAGAATGGCATGAACCCGGGAGGCAGAGCTTGCAGTGAGCTGAGATAGTGCCATTGCAGTCCAGCCTGGGTGAAAGAGCAAGACTCCGTCTCTAAAAATATATATATATAGATATATATATACACACACACATACATATATACATGTATATATGTGTATATATATGTATATATGTATATATATATATAACCATATTTGGAGATAGGCTATTTAAGGAGGTAATTAAGCTAAAACAGGGTCATACGGATGCGCCATCATCCAACATGACTGTTGTCCTCGTAAGAAGAGAAGACTAGGACACACACTAACACACACAAAGACCATATGAAGACACAAGGAGAAGACGAGCCGCGGAGCAAGGCCTCACAGGAAAGCATCCCTGCCAACACCCTAGTCTTAGACTTCTGGCCTCCAGAACTGGGAGAATTTACATGTCTGTTACTTAAGCCTCCCATTCTGTAGTACTTTGTGCAGCCCTAGCAGACTACCACATTCATAAGTCCGACATTGAAGCAATGAGGAGAAAATAGGGTCTTCCATGTAACTGGTCCTCAGTGCCCTTTCCCAGCTGAAAACACAGTTAAAAACAGAGGCTTTCAGAGGTGAGTTCTTGGTTGTGCATTTTTAGGCCAGAAACCCACTGGGAGTACCCGGCTCTGACTCCTCTTTTGCTGCTGAATTGTTCGCTCTGCATCAGGTAGGATACCCCTGCTCCCCCCAGCGTCTGCACTGGAAACCATCTCCCTCAGAGACAGTGGCAGGACCAGAATCTGACCCTGCTGTACCCATCAGTGCCAAATGGATGAGAACATGCAGCCTTTCATTGGGAATATTCCACAATCGTAAAAGGAAATTTGAAGAATAAGCAAAATTATTTACATGCCTGTCCTGCAAAAATGCATCTTAACCCTACCTCCTACTAGCCTCCTCCTCATCCCCTCCCTCCTCTGCCATGTCCAGAAATAAACCTGGAACTCTCTTGAATTCATTTGTGCTCTTCGCCTCAATCACTTCCCTCAGTAACTCATTCCACATGTACGTTACCCTCTGCAAGGAAGAGTCCTATCTGAGTTCTCTGTTTACTCTGAGTTTCCTAATTTTATGAACAATTTCCTAACAATAAGGCCAGTTAGACCACAGGATCCTCATCCAAGGAGAGTGGCGGAGTCCTCGTCAGGGGTCCAGCCCAGCTTCGCCGAGACAAAGCACTGGGGAATTCTGTATGGAAGAAGAGATGCAGGCAGCCCAAGCAGGCAGCATGATCTAATTCTGTAGATATTTTTCCATCATTGAGTTCTAGGATGCTGAGGGGATTCAGTGACAATAAAATTACTGCTTTGCCATCATCAACAAAAGCGAAATAAACTGCTTCTTTTTCCATTATGAGAAGTTTACAAAGGGACAAGTCACAGCTGATTAATAGGACTTGTTTTAACAGTTATTGAGGGCCTTGCTTTCAATCTTTCATTATTGAAGCAATATCTGGCAAGTGCTTACTTCATGCTTCAAACTGATGGATTTCAGGAAAAGCCAACGTAAAGAATAAAACCAATACAATTTTAATGGATCAAATGCCCACTTACTAAAAACCACAATTCTCAGACCCACATTTTTATTAAAGCAGACTTTCATTTAGTGCTTCAGATTTTACTAAAACCAGCATTTTTCTGAACCAAAGAAATCTTATGACCAGCAATAAATTTTCTCCAAGAGATCATTTTCCAATCAGTTCCATTACAGCAAACCTATGCCATTACACTTACCTCCAAAATATACAATTACATGAATTAGCGTATACCAATGAATTTTTAATTTTTTGCCTGTTAGTTCAAACCACATGAAATATCTCTGCAATCGGATATTTTTATTGAGACCAAAGCATATGAATTCCAAACAATGCATTTCTACTTAGATTCTTCTGAAGCTTAATGAAAAAAGTTTGTATTATCTGTTATCAATATGCTATTATTCAAACCATTCTTTTACTTGATTCTGCTCACTCTAATCCATTTGTGCACATTTTGGGCCAACTTCCATAATATCCTAGCATATCTTTCGCATGGCGATCTCAGAAGACAGCAAACAATATTATTACGGATATTGCATTATTTTATAGATTGTAAAATGTGTGAATCACAGAATTTTGGAGCTGGAGAAAACTTATGAAGAATTTCACTTTCAGTGACCACAAATTTAGAGTTTTCTCTTAATTTTTTTTTTTATGTACTTCTTACATGGCCCCTGGTCCTAACAACTGAGGGTAAAAAGCAATTTGATTATAGCAAGAGGGGATACTAGCATAGGAACGGGTAAATTAGAGATAACCAGATTATTCCCTGGGCCAGCTTGACTTGACAAAGCATTTAGAATTATCTCTCAGCTTTTCCCCAGAACTGCAACTCTTTAAAGTTGTTCCTTGGAAGTAGCCCTTCCTAGTTGCATTTTTCTTCCACCTCCTGGCCAAGACAGAATGCTCATTCCCAAATTCCCTGGACACAAATAAAGCCAAGTCTTTCCAGGCCGGCTTTTTCCAGGCTGGCTTCCCAGTTGTGGTCATTACCACCACACAGGCACACACGCATACACACACACACATGCACACACATACACAAGCACATACATACATGCACATGAACACATACACACGCACACACAAGCACACACATAATATGCACACACACACCCACACACATGTACAAATACACACATGCACAAACATACACACATGCACAAACACATGCACACATACACGTGCACACACCCACACACGCGCCTACAAGCACATACACACATGCGTGCATGCACACACATGAGTGGGGTTCTTGTTATAGTGTAGATTGTTTCTCATTCTTACATATCCTATTCCAACAGCTTTCTTGAACTTCTTCTTTGGCCTGCGACAGAGGGCAGTGCCTAGAAGTCTCCGTTTTGAGCTCCTAGCTCAATCCCCTCCCCTTCTGGGCTTGAGGCTGAGGTGTAGGTCTCTACATTCCCTGTGACAGCCATCCTGTAATCCCAGCTCCCCTGCCTTGGTTCCAGCTGGGAAGAGAGCCCAGCTGAAAGCCCCTCGCTTTTCAACTAGATGCAGTTCCTTCCCAGCATGCACCTGCAGCCAGGAGCTCCCCTCCCCCAACCTCAGTCACCAGTTCCAGTCCCAAACTGGAAGTGGAAAAGAACCATCTAGATCAAATGTTTTTGTTTTCTCGTCTCTCAAGCTTGTTTCTGTATCTTCCTTTGAGATTTTTTACAACTGCTTGTCAAGATTCCTGAGACCTAATTGCAGGCACATTCTGACTCCGAATGAGCTCCTGGCTAGGAGCCTGTGTCACCCGGAGCTGCAGAGCCCAGAGGCTCGTCTGGCCCACGGTCACTACTGGTTGGCTTGTCTAGGCCCAGACTCTGCCTAGGATTCTCCCAAGGTGGCAGCTGTTAGTTGTCACCCCCACCTGTCCATCCCTTCAGTATTCAAACCACCACCACCCACACTTACACCTGACTGGGAAACTCTCTGCATGGCCCCAAAGTATCTGAACTGGTATTTTTCAATTTGCTGCATTCAAATACCACATTTTCATACATTATATCTCTTCCTTAGAGTCCAAAAGCATGTGGTACTAGAACATTCACTTCAAATTACACTGATAGGGATTTTGAAGGGAAGAATGTTTTCATAGTGTGGCAGGCATGAGTCTCCATCCATAAACTCATATGTGCCAGAAATAGCTTTCCTTCTTTTTTTAATTTCCATAGATTATTGGGGAACAGGTGGTGTTTGGTTACATGAGTAAGTTCTTTAGTGGTGATTTGCGAGATTTTGGTGCTCCCATGACCTGAGCAGTATACACTGCACCCAATTTGTAATATTTTATCCCTCACCCCCTTCTCACCCTTTCCCCCTGAGTCCCCAGAGTCCATTGTGTCATTCTTATTCCTTTTCATCCTCATAGCTTAGCTACCACTTATGATTGAGAACATATGATATTCGGTTTTCCATTTCTGAGTTACTTCACTTAGAATAATAGTCTCCAATCTCATCCAGGTTGCTGCAAATGCCATTAATTCATTCCTTTTGATGGCTGAGTAGTATTCCATCATATATATATACCACAGTTTCTTTATCCACTCATTGATTGATGGGTATTTGGGTTGGTTCCACATCTTTGCAATTGCGAATTGTGTTGCTATAAACGTGTGTGCAAGTATCTTTTTTGTATAATGACTTCTTTTCCTCTGGGTAGATCCCCAGTAGGGGATTGCTGGATCAAATGGTAGTTCTACTTTTAGTTCTTTAAGGAATCTCCACACTGTTTTCCATAGCGGTTGTACTAGTTTACATTCCCACCAACAGTGTAGAAGTGTTCCCTGTTCACTGCATCAACGCCAATATCTACTGTTTTTTGATTTTTTGATTATGGCCATTCTTACAGGAGTAATGTGGTATCACGTTGTGGTTTTGATTTGCATTTCCCTGATCATTAGTGATGTTGAGCATTTTTTAATATGTTTGTTGGCCATTTGTGTATCTTCTTTTGAGAATTGTCTATCTATGTCCTTGGCCCACTTTTTGATGGGATTGTTTTTTTTCTTGCTAATTTGTTTGAGTTTATTGTAGATTTTGGATATTAGTCATTTGTTAGATGTATATACTGCAAAGATTTTCTCCCACTCTGTGGGTTCTCTATTTACTCTGCTGACTGTTCCTTTTGCCATTCAAAACCTCTTTGGTTTAATTAAGTCCCAGCTATTTACCTTTGTTTTTACTGCATTTGCTTTTGGGTTGTTGGTCATGAATTCCTTGCCTAAGCCAATGTCTAGAAGGGTTTTTCCAATGTGAAATATCTCTCTTTCTAATCAAACTTATTACTGACTATGAGTTCCCCATCCCACCTAACTGATGATGCATTTAATCTCAGCTGTTCTTGTGGTTTCCCTGTCAACCCCCAGGCCCAGGTCAACACCAAGGCTTTGGGAAGAGCTGGAGACCAGATGGGAGATCCTATCTTTGGTCATCTCCCCACACAGGGTATGGCTAAGAACATCGTCCCTGTGCTCATGGTTCCTGAAGGTATGAGTACTCACAGATACCACTTTGGAAACAATGAAATTAGTGTCTGGGCCCCTGCCTTTGTTGACAGCTCACTCTGCTTCCCTGCCAAAAGTCTCCCAAGAAAATGGCAGAACCACCTTCTTAGAGACTCACAGGCCTCCTCCTCTTCCCACTCCTGACTCAAAATCTCTTTTTAGTCAGACAGAAAACCATTTCTCCAGCCAAGCCTGCCCTCTTCAGTGGGTTGAGGCTTTTGGAAATAAATGCCAGGAAGCCATGAAGGTCCCTATGCTCTCTGCCCTGCCCAGACCCACTCCACCCCTAACCTGAGGCTAGGACACCCAAACCTCTGCGAGTTTCAAAGGTAGGGAAAAAAAAGGAGAAACATAATTGTGAACTCATATCTCAAATTATTATCCAACCTCTTTAGCAATGCTGCATTTAACAATGTTTTATTGATGTATGCATACAGCTTTTACAATAAATCCTTGCAAGAAAACAATAAATGTACTTCGTCCTTAAAAATGCCAAACTGGGCATCTTTACAGGAACGCAGCATGGAACTAAGTATACTCTGTATCTGCTACTTATCTAGCTGGAAAAAAGGAAAGGACATGCAGGCTAAATAAATAACATTGTGCAGACCAATAGTGATGAAATAGATTTCATTCTGTCTTTCAATTGGCATATTTTTTTGAAAGGATGACATGAAGAAAGGACCCTCCACAGTGTTCCAAAGGGACTCAATCTTCAGGAAAGTCAAAGATTGCTAAAAATCTGCTATGGGTCAGTTGTTTTTTTGTTTGTTTGTTTGTTTTATTATTATACTTTAAGTTCTAGGGTACATGTGCACAATGTGCAGGTTTGTTACATATGTATACATGTCCCATGTTGGTTTGCTAAACCCATTAACTCGTTATTTACATTAGGTATTTCTCCTAATGTTGTCCCTCCCCCATCACCCCACCCCAAGACATGCCCTGGTGTGTGACGTTCCCTACCCTGTGTCCAAGTGTTCTCATTGTTCAATTCCCACCTATGAGTGAGAACATGCAGTGTTTGGTTTTCTGTCCTTGCGATAGTTTGCTGAGAATGATGGATTCCAGCTTCATCCATGTCCCTACAAAGGACATGAATGCATCCTTTTTATGGCTGCATACTATTCCATGGTGTACATGTGCCACATTTTCTTAATCCAGTCTATCATTGTTGGACATTTGGGTTGGTTCCAAGTCTTTGCTGTTGTGAATAGTGCCACAATAAACATACGTGTGCATGTGTATTTATAGTAGCATCATTTATAATCCTTTGGGCATATACCCAGTAATGGGATCACTGGGTCAAATGGTATTTCTAATTCTAGATCCTTGAGGACTTGCCACACTGTCTTCCACAATGGTTGAACTAGTTTACAGTCCCACCAACAGTGTAAAAGCATTCCTATTTCTCCACATCCTCTCCAGCACCTGTTGTTTCCTGACTTTTTAATGATCGCCATTCTAACTGGTGTGAGATGGTGTCTCATCGTGGTTTTGATTTGCATTTCTCTCATGACCAGTGATGATGAGAATTTTTTCATGAGTCTATTGGCTGCATAAATGTCTTCTTTTGAAAAGTGTATGTTCATATACTTTGCCCACTTTTTAATGGGATTGTTTGATTTTTTCTTGTAAATTTGTTTAAGTTCTTTGTAGATTCTGGATATTAGTGCTTTGTCAGATGGATAGATTGCAAAAATTTTCTCCCATTCTGTAGGTTGCCTGTTCACTCTGATGGTAGTTTCCTTTGCTGTACAGAAGCTCTTTAGTTTAATTAGATTCCATTTGTCTATTTTAGCTTTCATTGCCATTGCTTTTGGTGTTTTAGTCATGAAGTCCTTGCCCATGCCTACATCCTGAGTGGTATAGCCTAGGTTTTCTTCTAGGGTTTTATGGTTTTAGGTCTAACATTTAAGTATTTAATCCATCTTGAATTAATTTTTGTATAAGGTATAAAGAAGGGATCCAGTTTCAGCTTTCTACATATGGCTAGCCAGTTTTCACAGCACCACTTATTAAAGAGAGAATCCTTTCCCCATTTCTTGTTTTTGCCAGGTTTGTCAAAAATCAGATGGTTGTAGATGTGTGGTGTTATTTCTGAGGCCTCTGTTCTGTTCCATTGGTCTATATGTCTGTTTTGGTACCAGTAACATGCTGTTTTGATTACTGTAGACTTGTGGTATAATTTGAGTCGGGTAGCATGATGCCTCCAGATTTGTTCTTTTTGCTTAGGATTGTATTGGCAATGTGGGCTCTTTTTTGGTTCCATATGAACTTTAAAGTAGTTTTTTCCAATTCTGTGAAAAAAGTCATTGGTAGCTTGATGGGGATGGCATTGAATCTATAAATTACCTTGGGCAGTATGGCCACTTTCACAATATTGTTTCTTCCTATACATGAGCATGGAATGTTCTTCCATTTGTTTGTGTCATCTATTATTTCATTGAGCAGTGGTTTGCAGTTCTCCGTGAAGAGGTCCTTCACATCCCTTGTAAGTTGGACTTCTAGGTATTTTAATCTCTTTGTAGCAATTGTGAATGGGATTTCACTCATGATTTGGCTCTCTGTTTGTCTGTTATTGGTGTATAGGAATGCTTGTGATTTTTGCACATTGATTTTGTACCCTGAGACTTTGCTGAAGTTGCTTATCAGCTTAAGGAGATTTTGGGCTGAGACAATGGGGTTTTCTAAATATACAATCATGTCATCTGCAAACAGGGACAATTTGACTTCTTCTTTTCCTAATTGAATACCCTTTATTTCCTTCTCTTGCCTGATTGCCCTGGCCAGAACTTCCAACACTATGTTGAATAGGAGTGGTGACAGAGGGCATCTCTGTCTTGTGCCAGTTTTCAAAGGCAATGCTTCCAGTTTTTGCCCAGTCAGCATGATGTTGCTTATGGGTTTGTCATAAATAGCTCTTGTTAGTTTGAGATACGTTCCATCAATACCTAGTTTGTTGAGAGTTTTTAGCATGAACAGCTGTTGAATTTTGTTGAAGGCCTTTTCTGCATCTATTGAGATAATCATGTGGTTTTTTTCTTTGCTTCTGTTTATGTGGTGGATTATGTTTATCGATTTGCATATGGCGAACCAGCCTTGCATCCCAGGGATGAAGCCAACTTGATCTTGGTGGATAAGCTTTTTGATGTGCTGCTGGATTTGGTTTGCCAGTATTTTATTGAGGATTTTCGCATCGATGTTCATCAGGGATATTGGTCTAAAATTCTCTCTTCTTGTTGTGTCTCTGCCAGGCTTTAGTATCAGGATGACGCTGGCCTCATTAAATAGTTAGGGAGGATTCCCTCTTTTTCTGTTGACTGGAATAGTTTCAGAAGGAATGGTACCAGCTCCTCCTTGTACCTCTGGTAGAATTCTGCTGTGAATCTGTCTGGTCCTGGACTTTTTTTGGTTGGTAAGCTATTAATTATTGCCTCAATTTCAGAGCGTGTTATTGGTCTATTCAGGGATTCAACTTCTTCCTGGTTTAGTCTTGGGAGGGTGTATGTGTCCAGGAATTTATCCTTTTATTCTAGATTTCCTAGTTTATTTGCACAGAGGTGTTTATAGTATTCTCTTATGGTAGTTTGTATTTCTGTGGGATAGGTGGTGATATCCCCTTTATCATTTTGTATTGCATCTATTTGATTCTTCCCTCTTTTCTTCTTTATTAGTCTTGCTAGCGGTCTATCAATTTTGTTTTCAATCCTTTCAAAAAACCAGCTCCTGGATTCATTAATTTTTTAAGGGTTTTTTGTGTCTCTATTTCCTTCAGTTCTGCTCTGATCTTAGTTATTTCTATTTTTTGCCTTCTGCTAGCTTTTGAATGTGTTTGCTCTTGCTTCTCTAGCTCTTTATTTAATATTTTTTTTTTTGAGAAGGAGCCCCGCTCTGTCACCCAGGCTGGAGTACAGTGGCACAATCTCAGCTCACTGCAAGCTCCGCCTCCCGGGTTCACGCCATTCTCCTGCCTCAGCCTCCCAAGTAGCTGGGACTACAGGTGTCCGCCACCATGCCCAGCTAGTTTTTTGTATTTTTAGTAGAGACGGGGTTTCATCATGTTGGCCAGGATGGTCTCGATCTCCTGACCTCATGATCCACCTGCCTCAGCATTCCAAAGTGATGGGATTACAGGCGTGAACCACCATGCCCGGCCTTCTCTTATTCTTTTAATTGTGATGTTAGGGTATTGATTTTAGATCTTTCCTGCTTTCTCTTGTAGGCATTTAGTGCTATAAATTTCCCTCTACACACTGCTTTGAATGTGTCCCAGAGATTCTGGTATGTTGTGTCTTTGTTCTCATTGGTTTCAAAGAACATCTTTATTTCTGCCCTTATTTCATTATTTACCCAGTATTCATTCGGGAGCAGGTTGTTCAGTTTCTATGTAGTTGTGCAGTTTTGAGTGAGTTTCTTAATCCTGAGTTCTAATTTGATTGCACTGTTGTCTGAGAGACAGTGTGTTGTGATTTCTGTTCTTTTACATTTGCTGAGGAGTGCTTTACTTCCAACTGTGTGGTCAATTTTGGAGTAAGTGTGATGTGGTGCTGAGAAGAATGTATATTCTGTTGATTTGGTGTAGAGAGTTCTGTAGATGTCTATTAGGTCTGCTTGTTGCAGAGCTGAGTTCAAGTCCTGGATATCTTTGTTAACCTTCTGTCTTGTTGATCTGTCTAATATTGACAGTGGGGTGTTAAAGTCTCCCATTATTATTGTGTGGGAGTCTAAGTCTGTTTGTAGGTCTCTAAGGACTTGCTTTATGAATCTGGATGCTCCTGTATTGGGTGCACATATATTTACAATAGTTAGCTCTTCTTGTTGAATTGATCCCTTTACCATTATGTAATGGCCTTCTTTGTCTCTTTTGATCTTTGTTGATTTAAAGTCTGTTTTATCAGAGGCTAGGATTGCAACCCCTGCTTTTGTTTTTGTTTTTGCTTTCCATTTGCTTGGAAGATCTTCCTGCATCCCTTTATTTTGAGCCTATGTGTGTCTCTGCACAAGAGATGGGTCTCCTGAATACAGCACACTGATGGGTCTTGACTCTTTATCCAATTTGCCAGTCTGTGTCTTTTAATTGGGGCATTTTAGCCCATTTACATTTAAGGTTAATATTGTTATGTATGAATTTGATCCTGTCATTATGATGTTAGCTGGTTGTTTTGCCCATTTGTCAATGCAGTTTCTTCCTTGCATCAATAGTCTTTACAATTTGTCATGTTTTTACAGGGGCTGGTACCGCTCATTCCTTTCCATGTTTAGTGCTTCCTTCAGGAGCTCTTGTAAGGCAGGCCTGGTGGTGACAAAATCTCTCAGCATTTGCTTGTCTGTAAAAGGCTTTCATTTCTCCCTCACTTATGAAGCTTAGTTTGGCTGGGTATGAAATTCTGGGTTGAAAATTCTTTTCTTTAAGAATGTTGAATATTGGCCCCCACTCTCTTCGGCTTGTAGAGTTTCTGCCGAGAGATCCGCTGTTAGTCTGATGGGCTTCCCTTTGTGGGTAACCAGACCTTTCTCTCTGGCTGCCTTTAACATTTTTTCCTTCATTTCAACCTGGTGAATCTAATGATTATGTGTCTTGAGGCTGCTCTTCTTGAGGAGTATCTTTGTGGTGTTCTCTGTATTTCCTGAATTTGAATGTTGGCCTGCCTTGCTAGGTTGGGAAGTTCTCCTGGATAATATCCCGAAGAGTTTTCCAGCTTGGTTTTCCATTTTCCATTTTCCAGTTTTCCATTTTCCCTGTCACTTTCAGGTACACCAATCAAAGGTAGATTTGGTATTTTCATATAGTCCCATATTTCTTGGAGGCTTTGTTTTTTTCCTTTAACTCTTTTTTCTCTAAACTTCTCTTCTTGCTACATTTCATTAATTTGATCTTCACTCACTGATACTCTTTCTTCCACTTGATCAAATTGGCTACTGAAGCTTGTGCATGCATCACATAGTTCTCGTGCCATGGTTTTCAGCTCCATGAGGTCATTTAAGGTCTTCTCTACACTGTCTATTCTAGTTAGCTATTCGTGTCATCTTTTTTCAAGGTTTTTTGCTTCCTTGCGATGGGTTCAAACATCCTCCTTTAACTTGGAGAATTTTGTTATTACTGACCTTCTGAAGCCTACTTCTGTCAACTCATCAAAGTCATTCTCCATCTAGCTTTGTTCCATTGCTGGCGAGGAGCTGTATCCTTTGGAGGAGAAGGGGCACTCTGGTTTTTATAATTTTCAGCTTTTCTGCGCTGGTTTCTCCCCATCTTTGTGGCTTTATCTACTTTTGGTCTTTGATGCTGGTGACCTACACATGGGGTTTTGGTGTGGATTTGGATATTGATGCTATTCCTTTCTGTTTGTTAGTTTTCCTTCTAACAGTCAGGTCCTTCAGCTGCAGGTCTGTTGGAGTTTGCTGGAGGTCCACTCCAGATGCTGTTTGCCTAAGTATCACCAGCGGAGGCTGCAGAACAGCAAAAATTGCAGAACAGCAATATTTCTGCAGGGGCACCCAGCTGTATGAGGTGTCAGTCAGCCCCTACCGGGAGATGTCTCCCAGTTAGGCTACACAGGAGTCAGGCACCCACTTGAGGAGGCAGTCTGTCCATTCTCAGAGCTCAAACACCATGCTGCGAGAACCACTGCTCTCTTCAGAGCTGGTCAGACAGGGACGTTTAAGTCTGCAGAAGTTTCTGCTGCCTTTTATTCAGCTATGCCCTGCCCCCAAAGGTGGACTCTACAGAGGCAGGCCAGCCTTGTTGAGCTGTGGTGGGCTCCACCCAGTTCGAACTTCCTGGCCACTTTGTTTACCTACTCAAGCCTCAGCAATGGTGGATGCCCCTTCCCCCAGCCAGGCTGCCACCTGGCAATTCAATCTCGGACTGCTGTGCTAGCAGTAAGCGATGCTCCACGGGCATGGGACCTGCTGAGCCAGGTGCGGGATATAATCTCCTGGTGTGCCATTTGCTAAGACCTTTGGAAAAGCACAGTGTTTGGGTGGCAGTGTCCCAATTTTCCCAGTACAGTCTGTCACGTCTTCCCTTGGCTAGGAAAGGGAAATCCTCTGACCCTTTGCTTTTCCCAGGTAAGGCAATGCCCCACCCTACTTTGGCTCACCCTCCGTGGGCTGCACCCACTTTTCAACCAATCCCAATGAGATGAACCAGGTACCTCAGTTGGAAATGCAGAAATCACCCATCTTCTGCATTGATCACGCTCGGAACTGCAGACTGGAGCTGTTCCTATTCAGCCATCTTGCAGGATCTACCTGTGGGTCAGTTGTAATAGGGAAGTCTGTAGATATTGTGAAAGACATTCATAAATCATGAGGTGGTAGGGGAGTATACTTATATTTATTTTATAGAGATACAATGTATGTGCAGTCAGGTACACAAATCTGAAGTGTACAGCTTGACGAAGTTTTTACATATGTTCACAACCCTGTAATCAATCACCACCCAGTCAAGATGCAGGCCATGTCCAACCCCCAAGAAGGCATCTTGTGTGCCTAGTCAACACCCCCCAAAAGAGAGCCACTATTCTGATGCCCATCAATATAGATTGATTTTGTGTGTTCTTGAATTTTATACAATTTGTACTCTCTCTCTCTGTAAAGTCACATTTTAAAATATTGTACTTAATTCTTAGTACTTAATTACTTAACAATGCTTACTTAATACTAAATAATTATTAATACTGTTTCTCTCAGACACAAACCTTTCATTGTTTCTTTAGCATCCATGTCAAAATCTGAATGCATTATTATTTTATTTGCTATAAAAGTTATAAATATATTCATAACATTTTAATCCATATGTCATCATTCTTATCCATGATGAAAATTTCCACTTGAATATTTTCTGATAGAGCAGAAGTATAAACTGACACTAATTTTAGACCTTTTCTTCTGAAATGGAAGAACCAAACTGAAATGTTTCCCTTGGTGAAACAACCAGGCATAATTTCCACTTCAGGTCAAACTAGATATACTGTATAGTAATAAACTTTTTTAAAAAATGCTTTTAAGTCCTGCTATTTAATGTTAAAGAATATAAATGTTTAAACGTATTATAAATTTAACTTGCAAGTAAATTACTGCCAAATTTGGGTACATCTCAGGCTCCACCAGAACCACTCTCTTATAGAAAAATAGACAATGTTTGTTGAAAAGTTCTACTGAAAGAGAAATGATGCAAAAATTACAAGCAACATCATGTGATAAAATTCAATTCATGCTGTAGGTTGCTCAGCAAAACTTTTAGAGCAGATTTGCTGGAATGACTTACCACTAATAATGATGTTTAATAGTCACAGTAATCATAATCTTGGCTTGTCCATAGGTAACGCAGGAGCTGCAATGCTGGAAACTTATGTGACACTGGGTATCTACCTTTTCCAGCTCAAGGAATTTCATTACATTTGCCACTTCGGGCAAGCAACATAGGTGAAGATGCTCTTAAATTTGGGGAAATCATCATTTCAGATAACTACAAAAGGCTGAGGCAGCTGAGGAGGGACAGGTCTTGGAAGTAGACCCGTCCATAATGGGGAGCTGGGGCTCCAGCACTGGTGAGACAGACCCAGACAGGGCTGGAAGACATTTGATTCAGCACCAGAACATGATGTCAAGGGGTTACGGGGAAGTTTAAAATCTTATTAAGACAAAAAAAATCAAAATTTAAAGCTCTTAAAAATTGAGCTGTATCATACAATAGTGGCACCGAAATCTGAAGAAATATAGAATTTACAAATATTTTTATTTTACCCTGGACTTTATTATAAAATTCTAGTTTAATTGTTCCAGCCAGGCCTTAGCAGTGCCACATAAGTTCACATCTGAGGCAGGATAACTCACTCAGCACCCCCAGTCCCAGGCCTACACAATGGTGTAGGGGTAAATGATAAGGCTATGATGAACCTCCATGGGCTCCTCCCTTTGTAGAGAAGCTCTTTCATGGAAGGAACCTTACCCTCGACTCCTTATCTTCAAGAAGACCACAATCTAGCAAAAGCAAGATGCGGTTTGAGTACTGGTTCATAACAAGTCAACATAGGGTCAAGTGAAAGGTCTGAAAATATGAAATATATGGATATAGAGAAATATGTATTTGCCAAATGCTGTATTTACTTATCTTGTTTGTCAGGGGTCCCCAACCCCCAGGCCACAGACCCGTAACAGTCCGTGATCTGTTAGGAACTGGGTCACAGAGCAGGAGGTGAGTGGCGGACAAGCAAGCAAAGCTTCATTTACATTTACAGCCACTACCCATCATTCACATTACTGCCTGAGCTCCACCTCCCATCAGATGAGCATTGGCATTAGATTCTCATAGGAGCATGAACCCTAGTGTGAATTCCACATGCAAGGGATCTAGGTTGCATACTCCTTATGAGAAACTCATGCCTGAAGATCTGTCACTGTATCCCATCACCCACAGATGGGACCATCTAGTTAGAGGAAAACAAGTTCAGGGCTCCCACTGATTCTACATTATGGTGAGCTGTATAACTATTTTATCATATATTACAATGTAATAATAATAGAAGTAAAGTGCACAATAAATGTAATGCACTTGGATCGTCCCAAAACCATCCCCCACCCATCCATCTGTGGAAAAGTTGTCTTCCACGAAACCAGTCCCTGGTACCACAAAGCTGGGGCCTGCTGTTGTTCATTGTCCAGTTTCCCACTAGAATATAAGTCCTATAAGGCCAGTTTATTCATCTGCTATGTTCCCATGACCTGCACATAATAGGTATTCGATAAATGTTTGCCGAATGAAGATAAAATAAAATAAAAGGTCACGGGAAAAGGCCAAACTTCATCTCAAGAGGACACCAGACCAGAAAGGTAGATGGCACTGAGAGAATATAAACACAGTAACATGGCAATCGCTTCTGCCTCAGGTCAATCCAAAGAACAACTGAGAAAGCCAAGCAGGCAAGCAACTATCATTAGGAGAGTGTTTCCAAGGCTGAGTCAGGGACAGACAAGCAATAGAGAAAAATTAACAAAGCTGAAAGTTGCTTTGAAAAGCTCAACACAACTGACATACCTATACCATCAGCTAGGCTGATCATGAAAAACAAATGAGAACACAAATTATCAATATCTGAAATAAGAAATAGATTATCATTTCAGACCCAACATTCATTAAAATAATGAAAAATATGAATACCTTTATGCTAACAAATTTGACAACCTAGTTGAAATGGATGAATTCCCCAAAAAATGCAACTCGCCAAAACCGACAAGGGTGAAAAAGAAAATCTGTATAGCCCTATATCTATGATGAAAGTCAAGGACAGGCTAAAAGTCCAAGAATCAGGGAAAGGCAGAGCTTGTGCCGCAAGTAACTAGGGGGGCAGGCAAGTCTCAGGTCTCAGGCATAGAAAGAAAACAGACTTTGAGGCATCATGTAGGCACTGTGTGTCCCAGAGCAGGAGTCCCATCAGCAAAAAGACTGGGCACAAAGTTAGAGTCAGATTCTTGGGCTTGAGCTGCAATCTGAAAGATAAGGCAGGAGCTTCTTAAATACTCAGTTTCTAAGTGCTTAACTGTGTTTTTTGAAAGAGTATCTAGACTGAGCCTACTAGGAGGTGCAGGAAGTGGCAAGCAGTCTTAGTTAAGGGGCTAGCACACTGTCTAGGCTGGGACAACTGGAGAGTTCTACTTAACTTCTAGTGAAAATAACTTAGGAGATGGAACAGGGCACTGAATTTACATAACAACTTTTTATCCATTAATTTTTATTATTTTTAATTTATCATTTATTTACTGTTATGAATTTGCCTGCTAAACTTTTTATTATTTATTTATCCTTCTAGTTTCTCTGGCCCAAGTTCCAGAGCCCTCCTTGACTCTGCTCTTTCCCTCATGCCACATGCTTTCTGTCAGAAAATCCTGGAGTTGCTTAGTCATGATCCCATGAATCTGATATCTTACCCCCACCACTTTCCAATTGAAGACCACATTATTTTTTCCTGGATTACTGCTATAGATTCCTAAGAAGTGTCCTTGTTTTTAAATTTCCAAAAATTTTGTCTGATAAATCAGAGTGGTCATTTGAAAATGTAAGTAAATTCATGTCACTCCTCTGCTTAAATCTCAATGCTTTCCATTCCCCTTCAAAAGAATCTCAAATCCTTACCCCATAAGGCCCAAGGTGATCTGGCCCCATAGACCCCTCTGACCTCCTCTCATACTGCTCCCCCTGTTCACTCCACTCCGGCCACACAGGCCTCTGTGTCACTCTGCAAATATGCCTAGCACATGATAATGATCACCTCAGGGTCATTGCATTTGTGTGCCTTCTTCCTGGGATGCTTGCCACCCAGAAGGATGCATGTTTACCTTCTTCATCTGTTAAGATCTACCCTCAAATGTCCCCTTCTCAGTGAAGCTTCAGTGAACAGCATGTATTCCCAGTGCCTACAACCAATATGCATGCAATAGGTGTTCAATAACTATTTTCCAAGGAATGACTAGAATGAATGAATACCTAAGACCACAAAAAGAAGGAAACTGGTAACACCTGGGTCCCCAGAAAACCAGAAAAGTGGGCCAAGTGCAGTGGCTCATGGCTGTAATCCCAGCACTTTGGGAGGCTGAGGTGGTAGGACTGCTTGAGCTCAGGAGTTCAAGACCAGCCTGGGCAACATAGTGAGACCCCATCTTTACTAAAAATTAAAAAAAAAAAATAGCTGGGCATGGTGGTGCACTTTGGTAGTCCTGGCTACTCAGAAGCAGATGCAGAAGGATAGCTTGAGTCCAGGAGTTTGAGGCTGCAATAAGCTATGATCACAACACTGCACTCCAGCCTGGGCAACAGAGCAAGACTCTGTCTCAACAAAGAAAAACAAACAAAAAAAAGACAAATAAAAAGACAGAAGGGTGTTTTATTAGGTTCACCTGGTATTTTTAAAAATTTGAAGTCATTGACAACTTTTTCTGCAATTGTTGGATAGTGGTAAAATACACATAACATAAAATGTACTATCATACTTATTTTTAAGTGTGCAATTCAGTGGCATTAAGTACATTCATATTGTGGTGCAACCAACACCACATCCATCCCTAGAAGTCTTTTCATCTTGCAGAACTAGAACTCTATACCTGTTAAACAATAACTCACCATTCCTTCCTTCCACCAGCCCCTAGTAAACACCATCTTTTCTGTTCCTATTATTTTAACTACCCTAAGTACCTCATATAAGTAAAGTAAAATCATATAGTGTCTGTCTTTTTGTGATGGGTATATTTCACTTAGCATAATGTCCTCAAGGTTCATCTATGTTGTAGCATATATCAGAATTTTCTTATTTTTTAAGGCCATGTAATATTCCACTGTATGTACACATATTCCACATTTTGCTTATCCATTTATCCATTGATGGACACTTGGGTTGCTTCTATATTTTGACTGTTGTGAATAATTCTATTGTGAATATGGGAGTGAAAATATTTCTTCAAGACCCTGACTTCAATTGTTTTGAATATGTACTCAGAAGTGGAATTGCTGGCTCATATGGTAATATTATTTTTAATTTTTTGAGGAACTCCTATACTGTTTTCCACAAGGGCTGTACCATTTTACATTCCCACAAGCAATGCACAAGAATTCCAATTTCTCTACATCCTTGCCAATACTTGTTATTTTCTGTCTTTTTTAGAGTGTCCATTCTAATTGGTGTGAGGTGATATCTCATCGTACTTTTGATTTGCATTTCCTTCATGATTAGTAATGTTGAGCATCTTTTTATGTGCATTTTTATATCTTCTTTGGAGAAATGTCTGTTCAAGTTCATTGTCCATTTTTGAATCAGGTTGTTTTTCTTGTTAAATTGTAGACATTATTTACATAGTCTGGATATTAATCCCTTATCAGACATATGATTTGCAAATATTTTCTCTTATTCTTTAGGTTGCCTTTTTTTTTACCATATTCATAGTGTCTTTTGATGCACAAAATTTTTCATTTCCATGAAGGTCAAATTGTCTATATTTTTCTTTTGTTGCCTGTGCCTTTAGTGTCATATCCAAGAAATCATTGCCAAATCCAATGTTGTGACGCTTTTCCTTTATGTTTTCTTCTAAAAGCTTTATAGTTTTAGGTCTTACATTTAGGTCATGAATTCATTTTGAGTTAATTTTTGTATGCAATGCAGGGTAAGGATCCAACTTCATTCTTTTCCATCTGGATATCCAGTTTTCCTAGCACTATTTGTTGAAAAGACTTTCTTTTCCCCACTAAATGGTCTTGACACCCTTGTCAAAAATCACTTGACCACATACGTGAGGGTTTATGTGTGAGCTTTTTATTATTTTCCATTGTCTATATATCTGTCTTTATACCAGTACCAGACTGTTCTGGTTACTGTTGCTTTGTAGTAAATTTTGAAATCAGGAAATGTTGTGAGTCTTCCGGCTTTGTTCTTCCTTTTCGAGATTGTTTTGGCTATCAGGGTTCCTTGAGATTACACAAATTTTAGGACAGATTTTTCTATAGCTACAAAAAAAATCACTAAGATTTTGGTAGAGATTGCATTAAATGTGTAGATCAATTTGGGTGGTATTGACATCTTAACAATATTAAGTCTTCAATTCTATGAACACAGGGTATTTTTCCATTTATTTATATGTTCATTGATTTATTTCAACAATCTTTTGTGTAAGTCTCTCACCTCACTGGTTATGTTAATTCTTAAGTATTTTGTTCTATTTGATACTATTATAAATTGAATTGATTTCTTAATTTCCTTTCCTAATTGTTAATTGTCAGTGTATAGAAATGTCTTCTATATGTTGACTTTGTATCTTGATATTTTTGCTGAATTCATTTATTAGCTCTAAAAGGTTTTTTGTGGAATCTTAGTGTTTTTAACACAAAAAAATCTGCAAACAGAAATAACTTTACTTCTTCCTTTTTAATTTTGATGCCTTTAGTTCTGTTTCTTTCCTAATTGCTCTGGCTCGGACTTCCAGTACGATGTTGAATAGAAGCGGTGAAAACAGATATCCTGGTCTTATTTTATCAATTTTAGAGGAAAAGCTTTGAACCTTTCACAATTGAGTATGATGTTCATAGTAGGTTGTTCATATATAGCTTTTATTATGTTGAGGTAATGTGATTTTATTTCTAATTTGTTGAGTGTTTTTATGATGAAAAGATATTGAATTTTGTCAAATGCTTTTTCTTCATCAATTGAAATGATCATGTCATTTTTATCCTTTATACTGTGAATGTGATATATTACATTGAACCATTTTCATATGTTGAACCATCCTTGTGTTGCAGAAGTAAGTCCCATTTGGTCATAGAGAATAATCTTTCTAAAATACTGTTGGATGTAATTTGCTAGTATTTTCTTGAGAGTTTTCACATCAGTGTTTATAAGGAATATTGGTCTTTCTTGTAATGTCTTTGTCTGGCTTTAGTATTAAGGTAATGGCTTTATAGAATAAGTTAGGAAGCATTCATTCCTCTTCAATTTTTTGGAAAATTTTTGGGATGATTGGCATTAATTTGTATTTTAATGTTTGGTAGAATTCACCAATAAAGCCATGGAGCCCAGGGCTTCTCTGTATCAGGAGATTTTCTTACTAGTTATAGGTCTATTCAAATTTTTTATTTTCTTTGTTTTTCGGTGTTGATACTCTGTGTATTTCTGGAAATTGTCCATTTCACTTCAGTTATCCAATTTGTTGGTGTACAATTGCTTATATTACTTTCTTATAATCCTTTTTGTTTCTACAGAATTGGTAGTAATATTCCCACTTTCATTTCTAATTTTAATAATTTGAGTCTTCTTTCTTTTTTTCCGTCTAGCAAAAAGTTTGTCATCCATGTTGATTTTCTCAAATAACCAAATTTCTGTTTTATTTGTATTTTCTAATATTATTCCATTCTCTCTTTTGTTTATTTCTCCTCTAATCTCTTATTTACTTTCATCGGCTCTCTTTGGATTTAGTTTGCACTGCTTTTTTCCAGTTCCTTTAGTTGTAAAGTTAGGTTGTTTGATATATTTCTTGTTTTATAATGTAAACTTTTATAACAATATATTTTCTCCATAGCACAGCATTCAGTATATCACATATATCTTGATATGCTGGGTTTTCACTTTCATTCATCTCTAAGTATTTTCTAATCTCCTTTGTGATTTATTCTTTGATCCAATGGTTGTTTAAGACTGTGCTATTTAATTTCCACAAATTTGTGTGTTTGTTACTGATGTCCAACTTCTGTTGCTGATGTCCAACTTTATCCCATTGCGATATAAAGAGACACTTGGTCTGACATTTATCTTTTTTAAATCCATTGAGACCTGCTTTGTGGCCTAACATGTGGTTTGTCCTGGAAAATTTTCTATGTTTACTCGGGAAAAATGTGTATTCTGCAGTTTTGGAATTGTGTTCTGCATATGTATGTTAAATCTAGTTGGTTGATTGTGTTGTTCATGTCTTTTTTTAATTGATCTTCTGTCTGGCCATTCTATCTATTATGGAGAATGGGGTATTGAAGTCTCTATTATTGTAGAATTATCTATTCCTTCAATTATGTCAATTTTTCCTTTATATATTTTGATGATCCATCATTAGGTGCCTAAATTTTTATAACTGTTATACCTTCTTGCTGTATTAAATTTTTTGTTAATATGCAATGTTCTTCCTTATCTCACGTAATCTTTTTTGATTTAAAGTCTATTTTGTCTAATATCAGTATGCTACCTCTGCTATCTTTTGGTTACTATTTGCTTTTTAATTCTTCCACTTTTAACATATTTGTGTCTTTGGATCTAAGGTGAGTCTCTTAAGGACAACATATAGTTGAATCATGATTTTCTTTAACCATTCTACCAATTCCCCAATCTCTGTCTTTTAATTAGCGAGTTTAATCCATTTACATTTAAACATTTACATTTAAAATAATTACTGATAAGGAGGCAATTACTTCTGTCATTTGGCTATTTGTTTTCTATATGCCTTTTTGTCCCTCATTTCCTGCTTTACTGTCTTCTTTTGTGTTTAGTTGTTTTTTGCAGTGAAATGTTTACATTTGTTTCTTAGTTTCTTTTGTGGATATTCTTTAGCTATTTTCTTTGTGATTGCCATTGAGGATAATATTTAACATTCTTAAGATATAACGCTGTAATTTGAATTATACCAGATTAACTTTAATAACACACAAAAACTCTGCTCCATCTCCAGCTCCAACCCCTACCCCTTCAGCTGTTGTTATCACAAAATTACATCTTTATATGTTGTGTGTCCAAATATATTAACTAACAATTTTTAATGCATTAGCCTCTTAAATTATGCAGAAGACAAAACGCAGAGTTATGAACCAAAGTAGCAATAATCTTAGCTTTTACTCTAATAATTTCTAATATACTAGTCTTTTAAATTACATAGAAAACAAAAAATGAGTTACATATCATTGTTACAACAATATTAGCTTTCATAATTGCCTATTTATCTACTTTTACTGAGATTTTTATTTCTTCCTGTGGCTTCAAGTTACTGTCTCCCTTTCATTTTAACCTGAAGGATTCCACCGGACATCTCTTGCAAGACAGGTCTGGGGATAATTCCCTCAGCTTTTGTTTATCTATGAGAGTCTTAATTTCTCCCTTACTTTTGAAGTACAGTTTTGCCAGATACAGGATTCTTGGTTGAAGAAGTACAGGATTCCTGGGTGAAGAAGAATCTTGAAGATGGGCTTTCTGAGTCTGTGCCTGTCCCTGAGCATGTACGATGACTTTCTCATTTCCCCAATATATATGGTTGCTTTTGAATGTCCTAGTCTTTGATATCTGGCTCTCAAAGGAGAAGAAATAGAAAATTGAAGGGGGTAACAAAGGTGCCAGCTTTTTAAATACCGTGGAACTCAGTTCATCCAGAGGTAGACGGGCTTGCAATAATGTGGGAAGGTGCAACAACAATAATGGCTTTCTCATTGTCAACACCCCTGTGATCAGAAGCGGCCATCAGCAGTCAGAGTACAAATCCCTGATATTTGGAGGGCAGGATCCTTTTGCCCACTCTGCCTCCAATAAGCTGTGTGCACACTTCTGCAGGAACACATGCATGACACCTGCTCAAGAGAGGAGGGTCCAGAGGTAAAGGATAGGTAGCAGCTACTGTGCTAGGAGCTGAAAATGATCAAAATTAAACAATGTACCATCCAAGCCTTCCCCTAGAAGTTGCAAATCTTCAATAGACTCCAGAATCCCAAAATAATCATGGCAGACAGATATTGCCAATGCTGTTATTGTCTAGATGGGGAGAGGGACTTCTGGTATTTCCTACTGTATCATCTTCTCAGAATTCCTCTGACAACTTTTAAAACTCAAGAGAGGGCTGGGCACAATGGTACACATATGTAATCCTAGTGCTTTCGGAGGCCAAGGTGGGAGGATCCCTTGTGGTCAGGAGTTCAAGACCAGCATGGGCAACATAGAGCTATCCCATCTCTACAAAAAAAAATTAAAATTTTACCTAGGTGTATGGTGGTGCATGCCTGCCATCCCAGCAACAAAGAAGACTGAAGTGGGAGGATAACTTGAGCCCAGGAGTTGGAGGCTGCAGTCAGCTATGATGAGGTCACTGCCCTCCAGCCTGAGTGACATAGTGAGACTTTATTTCAAGAAAGAAAAAAAAAAAACCCAAGAGAATTTTTACTTCTCTTAAAAATGACAAGATTCGGCAATACAGAGAGTACATTGTCACAGAGCAGCCGTAACTGTAGTTGAGTATGACTAGTTACAAGAAGCCACTGAGCCTTCTGTTTCACCATATTGCCTTACACATGGCCCATTTAACTACTTTATATTGCCTGCTGGACCTTGTAAGTAATCAACAAGGAAAGCAGCATATCTGCCTCCTTTATTGATTATAAATTTTCTATGAAGAGGGTAAATCAATATTTACTAAATAATCCTGTCACAGGCAGAATTCTAAGATGGCCTTCAAGATTAAAGCCTCCGATGTTCACACATGCCCTCCCTGTTATTCAGCAAACACCAATCTAGGTGCCGCTGTGAAGGAATTTTGCAAATGTAGTTAAGGTCCCAAATCAATTGATTTTAAGATAGGGAGATTATCCTCTAAGAGCCTGACCTAATCAAATGAGCCCTTTAAAGGGATTGGGCTTTTCTTGGTAGAAGATATTTGAAGTTTGAAAGGGCTACAATGTGAGGGAGATTGTGGTTAGCTTAAAAATAGAGGCGCCATGGTTAGCTTAAAAATAGAGGTGTCCATGTGGTGAGAAACGTGGTTGATATCTGAGAACCGACTAATCCCCTGGCTGACAGCCAGCTAGGAGCTAGGGTCCTCCGTTCTGTAACTGCAAGGAATTGAATTCAGCCAACACCTGAATGAGCTTGGAAGAAGAAGATTCTCAGAGTCCCCAGAGAGAAACAAAACCTGCCATCCTCTTGACTTCAGACTTGTGAGAACCTAAGCAGAGAACCCAGCCACCCCATACCTGGATGTCTGACCTACAAAACTGTGAGCTAATATATGGAAGTTGTTTTGAGCCTCTATGTTTATAGTAGTGTGTTATGCAGCAATAGAAGACTAAACAAGTCTTTTATTTTTCATCAAAGAAAAATGGTTAAAATAAAAAACTTGTTCATGTTTCTCTCTTACATCATCTTTTTTCCTAAACAAGTGAAAAAGCCACTAATTTTAAAAATCCAGTGTCTAGACTGGGCACAATGGCTCATGCCTGTAATCCCAGCACTTTGGGAGGCCGAGGCAGGAGGATCACTTGAGTCCAGGAGTTTGAGACAAGCCTGAGCAACATGGTGAAACCCCATCTCTAAACAAACACAAAAATTAACCAGGCATGGGGGCACATGCCTGTGATCCCAGCTACTTGGGAAACTGCGGTGGGAGGATTGCTTGAGCCCGGGAGGCGGAGGTTGCTGGATCACACCACTCCACTCCAGCCTGGGTGACAGAGTGAGACCCTATCTCAAAAAAAAAAAAAAAATCTAGTATTAATTTAGTTTAGCTTTATATACACACCTCACCATGAAGTTTCCCTTTTTGTTTAAAAGAGTCCTGTGGTCTTTGGATGTATATGGTGATATTGTGCCATTTTTAACATTATTTTCTAGGTTTATAATATAAAGTGAAGGATAACATCTGTATAAAACTAACTGATACCAACTAGAGTAGGGTAAAAAAATATTTAAAATGGCCAGCTGACATGAATGGTTCTATTTCTATAAAATCTTCCCTCAGAAGACATGCCAGTTCAGCACAAGAATTGTATGGCGCCATATTTAAGTGCCTATATCTTTGTTTAAATGACACTGCAGTCTATTTGGAGAAGGATGTTAAAACAACAGCCTGCATTCTGTCTGATGCTCTACTGGATCCTGAATTAGAGAGCTCCATGACTCATTCTTTTTTGGTGAGGAGCATAGAAAACAGAAGAGAAATGGTCTGGCCTCACATGCATGTGCTTTGAAGAACTTTTCACCCAGAAGGCTGCTGGAGTAGGGATGACAGCTCCAACATGAGTCAGCTGCCCACTTCCAGATGACAGCTCTTAGTACGCATTTCTGCCAGCTGCTGATTGGTAAGTAGTTTTCAGCTACCTTGAAAGGCATCTAACCCCCACGGTCTAAGAAATATGTGCTGGGTTTTCCTAGAAAATATATGTCATGCAGATGGGCAGCAATACTGAAAATATTGAAAATGGTTCCCATACATCCGGAGCCGCTTTTGAAAGCTGAGTCTCAGTTCTGTGCTGTGAAATTAGGCAGCACAATAAACCAACATGGGTGGCGAATTCAATATAATACCTATTGATATTTATGGGATCATAAGGAAATGTCCTAAATAAATAAATGTCTCTTTCATTTCTGAAAGAAAGAGAAGAAATGAAACAAACAGGAGTGGAAGTTCAAGAAGGGGAAGAAAAGGTAGGGAGCCCCAGTCACTCCCAGCTCTCTTCTGGGACCTCTCCTGGGCTAGCTTAGGGTCCCCTGTGGCTCTGTGCCTTCCGCCAGTCTGTGCTCCCTGACCTCGGCACTCGTTACACTTCATTTTCAATGTTTGTCAAATTGCCTGTTCAAACCAACATGCTGTAAATTGTATGAGAACAAGAAACTTGGTTTGCTTGGGTTTTCTTAGGACCAGGAGGAAAGTATCTTGGGTTCCCTGAAAAGTAGACCTTGGGACAAGGAAATGAGGGTGAGGAGTTTGTATGGGAGGTGATCCCAGGAGGAGGGGGAGAAGAAAGGGGAAGAGAGACAGGGAAGGGAAGGCAGCCCAGTCAGGATGAGTGAGAAACCAGGTTATGAGTGTGGGCAGCTGGAGTGCTGTACCCTGGGAGCCAGGGCAGACATGCCGCAGTCATCCCACTGGGGAATGAGGAGGCCGGGGTACTTATCCTCCAACCCTATCCTATCATTAGCAGAAGGCTCCTCCTGCAGGACATGGCTCCCAAGCATGCAGCCTGCCCTGCACAGCCGGAGAGGAAGCCCTAGAGCAGAGGGTGGAGGATGCTCTCCCCCGGGACACTGTCTGAGTGTGCAGAAGGGTTGAGTGCTGGGGGAGTGCGGACTGGCACCAACAGCCTTGGCAGACATTTGTTAAGGGAATAAATGACTGAATCAGTAAAGCCACCAATTTTACTCCAATTTCCTTTTCAGGTTATGATCTGTTATGTACATTGCTTTGATTTTTTCATCTTCTTAACTGAGAGATCTCATAAGGAACATAAAGTGCCCAGTCTTAGATGCAAGCTCACTGGCTTCTGTCCATGCAAACACCTGCATATCCCCACCCAGATCAAAATAGCAAACTTTTTCATCACCTGCTTAGGTTCCTATCTGGCCTTTGCTAGTCAATGCCAACTTCCACCCAGAAATAACCACATTTTGAGGTCTATCACCATAGATTAGTGTTGCCTGTTCCTGAACTTTCTATGGAGGGAGGGCTTTATACAGTACATCCTTATTCGTGTTTGATTTCTTTTCCTCAACATAATCCATACATCCATGCTGTTGTGAGTACCAGTTGGTTCTGTTCTTTTTTAATTACTGTGCTATGTTCAGCCAATTCACTTTTGCAGTCAAAACAATGAATGAGTGAACTGCTGTGTTGCATCCAACCCTGCCTTCTGGTAATGCCATGGGGCACAGCACCAGCTCCTGGAAGTTCTGCCGTGAAAAATTCTCATTTTTCCCCACCCAGTGGCCTGGTGTTTGGGGAATTATACCATCTTCCTGCCCATAGGCAGCTTTATCTTTCTCACAGCCGTGAATCAGACCATGTTTTACATGACCTGTCCAAAGTGGTTTGAGCACTGGGAAAGATGGGCTAAATTTTAAACCCAGATCTACCACTAACTAGTCAGGAACCGCTACACAAGTCCTGTTAGGTCTTTGGTGTTCAATCTCCTCATCTGTAAACAAAGGCATTGGGCTGAGGCTTTCTGTGGTCCCTGCTGCCCTGTCCAACATCATCGTTTCCACGTACTTTCATAAGCAAATGGTGCAGCTCACTTACAGAAACACCAGCTCCTATCCTTCAATCCAATTCAGCAGGTTTGCTTTGGATAAACAGCAGTACTCACCTCACACAGCAAAATTCTACAGACTGCATCAAGGTGAGAGCTTGCAATGGGAAGAAGCTGGGGTCTAGGATCTGGCCTGGCAGCCTCAACGCTTTTGAAGCAGGAAAGAGAAACAGAGGTTCCATCCCCTAGGGAGGGGCTTGTAAACAACAGCAAATAAGGGGCAGAAGCAGGCTTTTTGACATATTAGATGGAGGGAACAGGATTTTTACTTATGAGTTGAATGGGGATGAATATCTGAGCTCTGTCTTTCCTTGAGCATAAACCTGCATATGTATTTTCACTAGAAAGCGAGCATTGAGAGGGTTTGCTTCTGCAGTTAATGCAATGAGTGACCCTTCCCCCCTCCTCCACCCCATCCATTTTCACCTTAGTGTGCTCCAGCTCACTTCCCTGGTAGTTCAGCTACCCAGATAGACACTCCCACTCAATCCTCCTCCAGGGGGATCCTCAATCCTCCTCTAGGGGATAATTCCGTGGTTATGTATTTTATACCATTTCCCAAGATCTCCCTGAGGAATAAGCACTAGTCACTCCCAACTTGGTGACAAACATGCGCCCTGTACAGGCTGCCTTCCCCTCTCTGCCTGCCACACTCCTCCCAAATATACTTTTGCTTCCCAAACCCTCATCTCAGGGTCAGTTTCTGAGGGAACCCAGACCAAGGCAATCTCTTTCCCTATTAATAAAGTGCAAATCAGAGAAGTAAGAAACACCATAGTTCTTCCAATGGCTATGATTTAACTATGAAAAGAAGAAAGTTGTGAACAAAGAGTTTTTGAAATTTGTTTTATAAAAGAAAATCTTACTTTTATTCTAGAGAGCTTTCTCATCTAGATAAGTAGGTGGGAAGACATCCCTATAAAAGGCAGGTTTCCACCAACTATTATTTGTAGGAAGAACTGACCAAGAGGTGTCCTCATTATCCCTGCCTTCAAATCCACAGATGTCTAGTTGGCTTCTGAGAGTTGAGCTTCTGTCCTGAACCCTGCAGCACTCTCGGTGCCTATGGTCAGTGACATGGGGTGTGAGGGAGGCATCGTGACAGAAGCATTACTCTCAGATTCCACTTCTTCTAAGTCTGTTTACACTCATGCTTCTTTGCAGATTCTTCCAGGTTAACAGCTGGAAAATCTGCCTTTGTTATCGAAGCTACTGAGAACTGCTGGGGACAGAGGTGGGGGTTGAGAACAGAGAGCCTGGGTTCATAAGCAAGGGCTGGGAGAGCACCATGAACCCCTCCAATCTTCACCATCTTTATATACTCCAGATATTTCAGACCTCAGCTCTGTAGCTGTTTTTATGAGGAGAGAAACACCACACTAGGGGGAAGAGATGCTAGAACAATTGACAACCAGACTAAAATTCAAAGAGTTGTGGGCAAAGAGAAAATGTAACTTGGGTGCCCCACCCTCCGAGCCTCTGCCAATTAGTTGAAGCTCGTCTCACTAACCAATGGGATCCTTATTGGCAGAGTGCTGAAGGGATTGCTCTGCATTGCAGGAAACTGAAAGCCAACCCTGGGCTCCCTGAGCCTGCTGCAGAAACCACGTGTGCCCAATGGTGATCATCTGGTCTCAGTCACTTCATGTTTTATTGTTTCCTTATGATGATTATTCAATTCATTGTACTTGAAAATATTAATGTTTTCTATTCTGTATGTATATTTTAATTCTTGGCTTTCATCTCTATAGTTGGGTTTGTTTTAAAAGTGCAGTTTAAAAAACTGAATCCACCAAAAATTCACCAGATCTCTTAAATGTGGTCCCCACTACATTTTTGAAGTTGTGACTTTAAGGCTGAGAAATTTTTTCCAGGGAATGCAAGTTCATCTTGAAAGGGAACAAGGTGAGGCTCCACATGGCGATCCTCCAGGCAGGGAGTGTGTGGGGCTGAGCCTGGGTTCAGGCGGCAGCACCCCCATCTCCTCTTCAGGAACAAGCTGCTCCTGGTTAATTCCTTACACCTAGAGAGGGCTTCACAGTATGCAAAGTGAGCGTCAGCTCATTTCTATTTATACAATCGCTGCAACATGGGCACGGATCAGGACAGATTATGTTGTCAGCACTTGACCAGGGAGGACACTAAGGCTAAGAGGAGTTAGGTGACTTGCTTGAGGCCACACAGCAGAAAAAAGGCAGAAGGCACATAACCAAGCCTTGAATCCAGAGCATCACCAGAGAATTTTGGTGATCTCTCCATTACTACCAGGCTCTTTCCTTGAGGAATATTAGTCCGGGAGAGTATGTGTACTAAGGATCTAAATCACTAGACAGAATATGCATATAAGGGCACACATCTGCTGGACGGACTTCTGCTTCCTCCACCATCTCCTCAACTTAATCTCTGTTATGGCCAGTTATGAAAATTTCTTTAGTGCTAAAGAGTAGCCCCCTTTTATCAAATGGGAAGTCTCAATATAATCTGTGCCCCAACATCAGTGGTACCCAAAGTGTATTCTGCAGACCAGCAGCACCGGTTATCTCCTGGGAAGTTGTTAGATATGCAAATTCTTGGATTTCACTCCAGTGCTACTAACCAGAATCCCTGGGGTGACATCCAGCTATCTGTGTCTTAGCCAGCCCTCCAAGTGACCCTGATGTTTACTAAAGTTGAAATTGTACTTTGCATTTAGGAGATGTTTATACACTTTCAAAGACACAAATCCTTGGCTGAGTGGGCTATTTACAGTCTGACATAAGCTTCCCAGACAACAAGGGCTAAGATAGCTCCATGCTGAAATTCCCACATTGGACTAACATGGATTGAATAAAAGGGCAAAAATAGTATCAGGAATAATGAAAATCATAGAGCTTAAAATAATCACTGGAATACTTGGGCTTCTTAATAGAAATTACAGGGGGAAAGAACTTCTGAAAAGCATATAGAAACTTACAGGAAGAGAACCCTGAATTCTGGGGAAACATCTAGGAGGACTGAGATTTTAAACAGCATACAAACTAACCTTAATTCATCCTGAATAGGGCCATCAGCCTCCTTACCACACCATCTGCACCCCTCCTTTTAGTCCAGTGGGGCCTCTCTACCTGTGCTCCCAGAGATCTTTCCTTTCTGCTAAAAATCTTTAGATAGATATAAAGATTTTTATACCTTTATATCAAGGATATAGATATCAGCCACCACAGTGTGATAATATCCAATCTGTTCTTTCTTTTAAGACTCCGTGTTTCACTGTAAAAATTTGATGTCAAATATTTAAGATAGAACTTTTAGAAGTGCATGCTTCTTGTTTTTTATGTTATTAATCTTAATTTTTATACCTCTGTATTTCTAATTATGCCAATTTCTTGGCTAAAGGACATCATCTTCTTGCTTGTTTTAGCACTGAGGCTGATTTTGGAAATATTTGAAACCTAATCAATAAGAGGGAATTTATCTGGCTATTCTGAAATGCACTATATTCCATTTTCTTGTTTTGCAGCACCTCTCAAAATCATCTAGAAATAAATCTTAGAATTGAAAGTCCTGTTCTTGGTTTGGCTTTATTACCATGAGTGGGGAAAAGAACATTTGAACTGCAAACTGACCCCAATATGGGTAGAAAAATTCTAATCATCCTTTAACTCTAGATCACTGGTCTTGTATTCACAAGAACTGGTGACCAGTTCTGACTCTGACACTTACTAGTTAATTCTTTGCACCTCGATGTTCTCATCTGGAAAAAGGAATAATATAGGATGTGTATCTTCCGGGGGTCTTGTGAAATTCAATTTTTTGAATAATACAATATATATGAAAGAGCTTTATAGACTGAAAAGTATTTATCTTATTTATTCTGGTGTTATTGTTGCATTATTATAAATTATTATTATTTCTTATTAATTATTATTATTTCTTCATCCAGGTAATCTCTCTGGAAGATATTTTTCTAGATATGGACTAGCATCTTTTATGAGATCTTGATTTGATGGCTGACCTCTGTGGTCTGTTCTTTGTCTAGGAGTCTCTGATTTTGACTGTTGTGGGAAATAGGCTATGCCTTTGGTGGCCCCCTGGTCCCCCAAGCACCCACCAATCCTGAACATGCAGCCTGATTCTGGCTGAAAGCCCAAGTGACCTTCTGCCTGAGGGCTTTCTCTGGCCATGGTGCTCTAGGGTAGATTGAATGTTCCAGGGGCTTACGCCTCCACGGGCACCCTCAATTGATGACAGATGGGAACTGGATAATAAATACCCCCATCTTCCTTGCCCCTCAATTGGGACTACTCTGCAGTATGTCGTACCCAGCCTCCGTGTGACTGTGCTCCAAGTGCCCACAGTGATCACCTGCTCATTAAAGCACAGGGTGCTGTCTGCCTTCCCTGTTCCGCCCCACCCTCCACTCCCCTTCCTGTGCATCTTGAGGCCACCTCTTGAATAAGCCACTTGCATTCAAATCCTTATCTTAAATCTGTTTCTGGGGAAACCTAAACTAAGACAGAGGCTTTTATTAGAGTTAAGGGCAACACTAAAGACAAGGAAGAGCCAAGGAGCAGCAAGCAAGCACAGGGAGGAGTAGACAGTTTTGGCAAAGTAGAAACGTGTTGGAGAGTCCAAGTTCTGCAGGTTTTGCATTTAACGGGACATTCCTACTAGCAAGGGTGGCACTACGTAAGTGACAGAAATATTGGTCTTCAATTGCACAACATAAATGTACAAGAGTGTTTACTGAACAACTATTTGTAATAGCAGAAAAATGGGAAATACATAAAATATTAATTTATATAAAAATATAAAATTATGACTCCTATATTCTATAGAATATTATGCTGTCATTAAAAGTAGTAGAGTATATTTTTATATACTGATAGAGAAAAATGTTCTTGATATATTGAGTCAAAAAAGGCAGAAAAATCTTACAGGATGGCCCAATTTTTTATTGTTATTAATTCATTTTTAGAGACAGAGACTCGCCACATTGCCCAGGCTGGTCTGAAACTCCAGGGCTCAAGTAATCCTCCCACCTTGGCCTCCCAAAGTGCTGGGATTACAGATGTAAGCCACCATGCCAGCCCCAATATTTATTTTAAATATGTCTATCTGTGTGTTTGTACCTGGATTTACATTGTTTTAACAAATGAAAATACACACACCACACTATTATTTTTTTTTGAGACAGAAGGATGAGCTCAGCCCCTACCCGCTCTGACTCATGCACGTGTACTTCCTCACCATGGGTTGCACACTTCCCCCACAGTATGAGGCAGCAAGGAAACTCTCACCAGATGCAGCCTCCAGAACCATGAGCCAAATAAATCTCTTTTCTCTATAAATTACCCCGTCTGTGGTATTCTGCTCTAGCAATACAAAATAGACCAAGACAGATGGATATTAGGAATAAAGCATAGAGACCAGGAGGCTATTATAACAGTCCAGACAAGAGGTACCAAGGTGTTGGGCAATGTAGCCCACAGTGAGGTCCTGTGGGGGGGCACCCCAGTGCAGAGCTTGTGCAGAGAGTGGACTCAGATCCCACAGGGTTTAGAGGTCAACCACCAGAGAGCAGGAAGGAGTCGGAGGTGTTACCACAACAGCCCTTAGAAGCCAGACAACTCCATGCCATCAGCAGAAGGAGGGAACCAAGCGGCAGGGTGGCAGGTTTTGTTCTGTTGTGTCTGAGTTAACCATGGGGCTAAAATACATCCCATCCTGGTACAGCATGTATTTTGGGTCATATTTCAAAGGAGCGCAGAAATTAAGTACAGATTTTAATCTCTAAAAAAAACACTCATGCCCTTTAGGTCAGACCGAAACTACATTTTTTTAAGTGCGTGTAGACCCATTTCCTTTTTTCTGGAAAATTCCCTCTTTTACTCTCTCTTGCTGGAGCTTAACAAAAATTAACCAGTCACACTTCCTCCACTGTCAGAACTTGTCACCTCCGAGAGAAAATAAAATATCCAAGCCCACAGAGCATCAGCGACTTGTCCCAAACACGATGGCGGAGAAGCAATGCCGTGTGTGACTTTTGAGGTAAGTTGTCACTGTTGTGTCTACTGTGTTGTACTATGACGGTCTGTGGGGAGGAAGAGAGCAAGGAGGAGAGGCAGGAAGAAAGGGAATGAGGGCTCCTCGGCCCTCCCAGCACCTGCCAGTGAGGAAACTCTGCCAGCTGTGTGTGAACGTGGGGAATCCCTTCCCTGTGGTGTAGGCACGCAGTGTGTGCAGTGTCACTTCCAGCTAATACCCATACAGAAATGATGAACAGCAAAGAAATGCGAGGATGCGATCTCATGACCTTGATTGTTTTAAGTTGAGTTATCTGGACAGGTTGAATGCTCTCCTGCACTGTCTCATGTACTGTGTGATGGTATGATTTTTCTTCTCATTCTACAAAGAAGAGACAACACCTGCTGAAAGGTGGAGTTCAAGAATGGATTGAAAGCCCTTGGGAAAGGCCACATTATGTCCCCCTGAAGCTTGTTTTTCTTGGGAGATGGTGATAATGAAATTCTCCCAGAATTCTGGACCCTGAGGAAGGCTCAAGTGAGATATGAGCGGTAGCTCTGGTTCCAACAATAAAGAGTGAGTTACTGTATGTAAGAATGTAACAGACTTGAGTCTGAACAAGTGCTCTGTGTCTTAAATTATGTTAAATAAAACCCTATTTTTTCATGGGCTTAGTATTTCACTTCTCTTTTTCACATAGCCCAATAATAATAGTAATAAAATCAAAATTTTGATTAAGACCTTAGAATTTACGAAGTGCTTGCACATAACTTATTTAAGGAAAATAACCGGATATTTAAAGAAAATTGTTATGATTCCTTTTTAAGTTGCTATAATTCTTTCATTTTTAATGCTTAGCTTCTAATTTCTGTTTGCTACCTACAGAAATGTTTATGTGAGCATTTCACTAAAATGAGGCACAACTAAACTAATTTAGTCCTCAGAATTTGATCACATAATCTCTGTTCACTTCCAATTTTTTTTTTTTCGATGGAATCTCACACTGTTGCCCAGGCTGGAGTGCCATGGTACTATCTCAGCTCACTGCAAGCTCCACCTCTGGGGTTCACACCAATCTCCTGCCTCAGCCTCCCGAGTAGCTGGGACTACAGGTGCCTGCCACCACGCCTGGCTATTTTTTTGTATTTTTAGTAGAGACGGAGTTTCACCATGTTAGCCAGGATGGTCTCGATCTCCTGACCTTGTGATCCGCCCACCTTGGCCTCCCAAAGTGCTGGGATTACAGGCGTGAGCCACCGCGCCCAGCCTCCAGATGTTTTAAAGCAGGATTATCATTACTAATTGATAATAGCATCACATGGTGAGGAAGCACATATGCATTAGACAGAGAGGGTGGGGGCTGAACTCATCCTTTTATCAGGAAGTTCCTCCTCCGATAACTAACCCTCATGTCCTAATCACCTCTTAAATGTCCCACCTCTCAATACTGTTTAAGAGCATTAAAATATTAGATAAATTAGTCAAAAATGCTTGACATAAACTTTCTCATATCTTAATTCCAAAAGCTGAAAAACACTCAAACTAAAATCTAACACTCTTAGAAAATGAGTTAAGATATATAGGGAGGAAACTGTATGGTTTTCTACATAACAGCCAAAAAATTTCACACTATATGACAACACCATAAATAAAGTTAAGATGAACTACAAAACTAGAGAAATATTTACAATTCATGTAACAAAGATTTAATTGTCCTAATGTACAAATAACTCTTAAGTTACTAAACGAAAAAGAACACCCAACAAAAGACATGGGCAAGAAACAGAGACCTTTCACAAATAACCAGAAAGAGCCAATGAGCTTAGAGATATTTTCACTATAATGAAGCTACCAAGGAAATACAAAGAAAAATAACAGTGATACATATGGACCTGTCAGACTGGCAAAGGTAGATTCAATCAAGCATACCGTTTGGAAGAAATAGGCACTTCTGTGCATTTTTATGAGGATGACAAATTGGTAAACTTTTGACCTGGTACACTTTTATCCAGCTGGCCTGTTTCTGGAAAGCTATATAACAAGATTCACATTTAGCATTGCCAAAAGGGATGCTATGGTTTCTGCAAGTAAGAAAGAGAGAGAACCTGAAATTCCCTGGTGATTCTGTCCCCCAGCCCAGCCCCTTCACATAGTAGGCACATGTCAGGAGGGGGACAGGGGCCTGCTTCTCTCTTCTCTGGTCTCTTGTCATCTAGAGTGTCCTCAAATGAATAAAAGTATCTCACTGTATTGGGCTTGGCCATGTATTTAAAGGTAAATGTATTGTTCATTTTTCACACAGCACATCGCCCCTGCCAAAATGCAAGCCAGCTATTTCAACAAGTGCTTGTTTCAGGAAACAACTGTCTTATCCAATACAGGAGAAAAGACTGGCTATGCTGGACTAATTGGAGAGGCCACGTCTTTCTCCAAAGTGGCACCAAACTAATTTTGCATGGTGATATTGACTCCTTGAAAACTTTACTGTACAAATTTCCTTTCCTGAAACCCCCATGAAATGTGACTTCACTGAAAAAGAATGTCAATCATGGCGAGGGTTTATAGTACTGAAAATCCGGGAATAACATCTAGATCCAGCAGCAGACATTTGAAAAACACTGGGAACATTCATTCAGTGGAATGCTCTACACCCATTAGAATAGAAGACGCCAAGGATTGTATATTGTTATGAAGGCGTCCGATACATTGAGAGACAAAGGAGGCTACATAAGATCAGGTAAAATGTGATTCACTTATGTAATGTTTAAGGTGTTTTCAGAATAGATGAATATATGAAACTGAGCATGTTTATGTGTGTATGCATAAGCATGAGATATAGTTAGAAGGATATTTACCACAGGATAACTGTGTTATCTGTGTGGTAGCATTTAGGATAAATTTTGCTTTTAGGTTTTCATTTTATCTTTTACTTTTTTGGTCATTTGAATTTTTCATAGCCAATATGTATATATTATAAATCAAAAATAAATAATACAGCTATTTCCATTTTTATGTAAAGTTTTTTGAAACTTTTAGACTTTTTTTAAGTAAACTAAGGCCAGGCATGGTGGCTCATGCCTGTAATGCCAGCACTTTGGGAGGCTGACACAGGAGGCTCACTTGAATCGAGGAGTTTGAGACCACAGTGAGTTATGATCATGCCACTGCACTCCAATTTGGGTGACAAAGCAAGATTCTGTCTCTAAAATTAATAAAAATATTTTTTCAAAAAGTAAACTGATACTAATAGGACAATCTTCACAGGAGCTTTCCAAGGCTTGCCTGCTGGTGATAAGGCATGACACCTGCCAACGACCACAAGGAATTCCTGCAAAAGACCCAGACAAGGTGTAGAAAAGAGGCCAGGCCGAGTAACTCATGCTGGAATCCCCACACTTTGGGAGGCCAAGCCAGGTGGATGACTTGAGCCCAGCTCAAGAACAGCCTGGGCAGCATGGTAAAACCTCGTCTCGACAAAAAAATACAAAAAATTAGCTGAGCATAGTGGCATATGTCTGTAGTCCCAGCTACCCCGGAGGCTGAGGTGGGAGGATCACCTGAGCCCAGGAGGTAGAGCCTGCAGTGAGCTGTGATCACGACACTGCACTCCAGCCTGGGTGACAGAGCAAGACCCTGTCTCAAAAAAAAAAAAAAAAAAAATGTAGCAAAGAAAAAAATCTCTGTTTCAAGATAGCCTAGCATTGAAGATATTTTATGTTGTTCTCTTTTCTCTATTCTCTGCATGAGAAATATTGATGATCTCATACAAACTTTAACAAACACATATTGATTACCAAGTATATTGCTAGGAACTGAAGATATGGAAATGAGCAAAATGTTTTCCTGAAACCCTTAAGAAGCTTTTTGGGGAGATGATCAGACAAACAAGTAATATCACTGGTAATCTGCTCTAAAGGGAGAAGCAATTAATATTTCCTAGAGGATTGAAGTCAGATTTCCCAGACAAGATGGCATTTGAGTTGGGTCTTCACTGAACAGAGGCCAGTTAGATAAAGCAGGAAAAGGGAGGCATTCCAGGACAGGGGCCCTGCCCAGGTAAAGACCGGATGCAGGATTATTTTTCTATTTCATGACCAGAACAAAGAGTAGAGGGCGAGAGGGCATCCAGGAGGTTGGAAGTGAAGGTGGGGACCAGAATTCTGCTAAGTGGTTTGGACTTCATGCAGCATTTAAAATGTCCATGAGAGGAGGCCAGCATCATCAAGTTTGTTCAGCTGGAGAAAAGGACAGAAATTCCCAGAATGGGACCACCTCTGGCCTGCAGAGCTGTGGGCAAGTGTCCCTGTCTGTTCTCCAGCTTCCCAAAATTTCAGATTGTAAGTGGTGGGTAAACACACATCGGTTGAATGTGAATGTACGACCTGGATTCGTGGAAGTTTCCACTGGCCTGAAAATGTGGGTGAAAGCGAGAAGCTAGTCTAAACAGTGGAGCTAATGTCCCCAGATTAGAGACATGGGGGGATCTTATCCCTAGGACTGGCTTCAGCCTCTGACTCTGCTCATGAGCCCCTGTTCTTAAGGCTGATGGGCACAAGAGAATCTGCACACACCTTTCTGCTCCCTCTCGTCTGCTCTTCCGTGTCACCTTTCTCATGGCAGCCCTACTGTAATCAAAGTTACTTTAAAAAGAAAATAAAATTCTTACATGTCTGTCACCACAGCTTCTTGCAGTGAGAAATGGAAGGTGTGGCTTCTTTGAAAGAAAAATGACAAGACAGAGAGAGTATTGGGTAACCGCAAGGTGTTGGCATGTGGGAGTTGAGTTTATTCACCAAGAGAGACGGAAAACCCTGGCTGCCCTTCCAACTCTTTTTATAATAAGTTTTAATCGCTGTTTATGCTTTCAGGATGTGGTGCTTGGCATGAAAACCAGTCCCCTTGCAGCCCACATTTCAGGGGAGGCGCTAGGCGACTGTGAGTAAATACCACGACAATGGAATTCCACCGGACCCAAGTAGGTCTTTCATCTGTTTGCGGGACTGACAAGCAGGGCTGGCTTTTTTCAGCCTGCAGTGGACGCACAATGAGGAAGCTGAGGCTCTGCGGGCTTGTTTGCAGAACTTACCTAGGAAAGTGATACCCTCTGAAAGTGCCCCTTCATTCCAATGTCACTCCAGATCAGGCAGGTAAAAGGATTACTCTGGTGTCCCTGGCCTCTGCCCCATTGTCTGCACAAGTCGGCACTAAATAGGGTAACTTAACCCCCAAAGAGATAACCAACTGCTGTGTGTGTACTCACATTTAAAGCTGCCAATTCCCATGAAGTGACTGGGTTATTTCCTGGGCCTTTTGCTTCTAACATGTGGGTAGAAGAATCTTGAGATAGTTCTGGACCAAAGAGGTTAGGTTGTCTAAGAAAAAGTCCAGTGTCCTGCCCCCAGATCCCTCATGCCAAATGAATCCACTGGGGGGTGCAAACACAAAGGGAACCCATGTTAAGACAATACGCGCATCTTTCAAGAAATTTTTTTTTTAATTGTGAACCTGACTTAAAAATCTCAATATGCTTTCTTTGAAGAAAAATTTGTTTTTAACCCCAAAGAAGAGAGAAAAGGCATTTTGAGGCTATGATAAAGCTTGTGGTTTCTGTTTTTATGAAACAGATAGAAGAGGTCAAAGTCTGACCCGAGCTCTTCCTCTATGTATGACTCTGGGGGCCTCAGGGGTCTTTCCCACCACCAGCAGCCAGCCCAGACTCACCCCAACCACCAGCAGCCAGCCCAGACTCACCCCAACCACCAGCAGCCAGCCCAGACTCACCCCAACCAGCACCAGCCAGCCAGAAAACCCAAAAACTAACTCTCCTACCATTAGACTGGACATTCTCTGGTTCTCCCTTATTGATAGAAATCTTCCACAAAATAAATAACATTTATTGTGTTTTTGAAACACAAACATAGAAGAAAGCAAAGATCATTCATAATTTCACTATCCAGGTAACGCTTGTTGACAATTTTTCTTTAAAAATGTAAGTAACATAACATACACATGGTAAAAAGCACTCAAACATAAGGAAGGTAAAAATAATTTTAAATAAAATAAACTTTTACCTCAAAGGTAACTACTATTAACATTGTGTTGGGTTTGCTTCCAGACCAGAAAAAGAAATGTACAGTGGCCTACGCCTGTAATCTTAGCACTTTAGGAGGCTGAGGCAGGCAGATCACCTGCAGTCAGGAGCTCAAAACTAGCCTGGCCAACGTGGTGAAACCCCATCTCTACTAAAAAGGAAAAAAAAATTAGTCAGGCATGGTGGCACATGCCTGTAGTCCCAGCTACTCGGGAGGCTAAGGCACGAGAATCACTTGAACCTGGTGGGTGGAGGTTACAGAGAGCTGAAATCATGCCACTGCACTCCAGCCTGGGCAACTCCATCTCAAAAAAAAAAAAAATGCATGTGCATTCATATACCAGCAAAATATACACAGCCTTTTATAAGCAACATCAAGAAAATAGCAAAACAGCCACCCTATTCTATATCCTTCCCTTCTCACTTAGTTATACATCTTGGGGGCTGGGCACAGTGGGTCACGCCTGTAATCCCAGGACTTTGGGAGGCTGAGGTGGGTGGATTACTTGAAGTCAGGAATTCGAGACCAGCCTGGCCAACATGGTGAAACCCTGTCTCTACTAAAAATACAAAAATATTAGCAGGGCATGTTATCGTGCACCTGTAGTCCCAGCTACTCAGGAGGCTGAGGCACAAAAATTGCTTGAACCCAGGAGGCAGAAGTTGCAGTGAGCCAAGATCGTGCCACTGCACTTCAGCCTGGGAGACAGAGTGCACTCTCTGTGTATGTATGTGTGTATGTATATATATATATATATATATACATACACACACACACACATATGCACACACACATTTTGGGGAGTTTGTCACATCTGCTGAATACTTTTTAGTGGCTCATTCTATGGATGCATCATAACTAACCTGTCAAGTCTCCCATGGGAAGCTTAGAAGAGCTGCATGAACTGTGGCCCATCCATTCCTCAGTTTCCTCATCTGCAAAATGGGAGTGACATAGTAAATGAGTGGATAAATGGAAAACACTTCAGCGAGCATGCAATACACACCGTAAGCCATTAATATTACTAGCCATTAGTATGAGTACAGTTTTCCACTAGAAAATTTTTAGACAAATATTAGCCGTTATTTTAGGTAACTCTGAAAGATGTCACTACTAAAAGTAGACCAACGTGAAAGCCTGCCCTGTATTTTTGAGCCAACCCCTTCAGAACACCTAGAAAGACTGAAATGTCTATGGCCCATTGTGATGACAGCATTACATTTTCTAAAACACACAGAAATTTCCCAACTGAAGCCACAGCTTCAGACAACATTGTCAGGATGTTAGTCAAGAGAAATCATGAAGAATACTGTAGCCAATTGACAATGCAAGGAAAATCACGGTGGGTAGAATGTAATTACCTGAACTGGAACTCAGCCAAGGTGTCTATCCGCCCAGCAAAATGAAATTAGAACAGATGTGTGGGGAGAAGGTTTAGTTTTGGCCAACATTTCCCAAGATAATCTTTCAATCAGTCATAAGGTCATTATATCCAGGCATTGAGGAGAACCACAGAAGGTTAGGTCTTGAAGGAACAACTTCTAAGGGACCAGTTAGTTTAGCCCCATCATTCTACAAACGAGAGATTAACTGACTTCCCCAAGTAACAAAGCCAGTTATCAGAAGAGCCAGGGTTAGCTGAAAATCTCTTAACATCCAAACCAGTGTTTATCCCATCAAATTACACTGGCTTATTTGTATAGAATCCTAGGGTACCCATTTGCTACTCATTATCAAAAATAAATCAAGACATGTGAATTGGGGAACAATTAAATCTTTTAAATTAGTCCCTGTCAGTGATGTCATACAAGTATTCAAGAACCTAAGAGATTAGGACATTTTTGCTGTTATTAGAGGGCAGTAGTTGAACCTGCTTTACAGCCTAGGGGTCTTCACCTAAAGGAGAGGCCAAAATGATGGAATTCTAGATCTCTGTCCCTCCCTGTTCCCACTTTGCCTTCAGCAGTACTGTTTCTGCAACATTTTATATATTAGATGGTTTTACTTAAAATATATTGATATAAGGATTCACTGCTAAAGCAAAAGATTTTAATGCTATTGTTTTTGGCACAGGTTCCAATGATATGTAATTTTTAAAAATTCATTTGGGAGAAAATTTGGAGAAATTTGAATGAGGAATATTTAATGTTCCCAAAAAACACAACAGTTGTCTAAGTAGGTCTAGCTTTAAGAGAGTTGTTTTCCCCTTATACCACTTTTTATTACAATGATGACCTGGCATTTCCCAAAAGCCATTTATTGGGAATTCATAAAATTTATTTAGAACCAGCCAATAAGGAGAAAAAAGCCCAAAAGCTGAAGAGCTTTACAGGTGAATGTACAGAATTTATTCACGTGGCGTCATTGGTACATCAGCCTTAAAACTATATCTCAGTACACTTTTTGGTAATAATTTCTTAAAATTTTCCAAAGAAGATGACAGAAATCTTCTGGAGGGACATTGCAGCAAGATGTGACTATATGTAACACTACTGTACATTTAAAAGTGGTAAAGATAGTAAATTTTATGTTTATATGTGGGTCTTTTAATCAAAACTAAAAATAAAATAAATTTAACATGAAGAAGGGTGCCCTTGTTCAGTTCTTTCTCCTTCCTGTTGTCTGGAATGCAGATGTGATGTCTGGTACTCCAGCAGCCATCTAAAACCATACAGTGGAAGCAGCATGCTGAAGACGGTAGAGCAACAAGATACTGGATAAAGAGCAATAAGATGTTATGCAACAGAATCTGATCTCTGACATTGAAGGCACCATGCCAAACCCTGCATGGCCTACCTCTAGGTCCATTATGTAAGAGAAAAATAAATTTCTATTATATCTAATTTTTTTAAAAATTACCAAAGAAGATATTTGTGTCATATGTATTAATCATATCAAAAGAATGAGACTGTTGTCCCAAATCACTTTTATCCTACTTATTTTCCTCGAATGTTCAAATAGAGCCATAGTACAAAGCCATATTTCTCCAAGTGTTGTCCCTAAACCAGCAGCATCAGCATTACCTGGAACTTACTAGAAATGCCCCTAGATATCCTGGCTTAGACACAGCAGGTGCTGAGCCTGGCAATCTGTATGTTAGTCATCCTTCCAGAGTATTCTGATGCACAGCAAAATAAGAGAACCATTAACATAGAGTGACACAAAGTATTCCTGTTTGTATAGTGTCCGTGATAAGAGCTGGGGGCCTGCAATCAAAAGTCCTGGGTTTGAATTTCTTCTTTATCACTTAGCATCTACATAGCACTTGAAAAGTGACTTCATCTCTTTAAGCCTCAGTTTCCCCAATTGTATGATGGACAAGAATTAACATTATCCATATCCAGAAGTTGTTGAAAAGATTTAATAAGAAAATTTGTGTAAAGCTCTTAATTGGCAAATGTATACTATTAAATGAAGGATAAGTAATAGAATCTTATTCTTGTTTCATGCTGTACAGAGCCCCACAGTTTGACAGAAAACAAGCATGATAAACAGTTTTGAGAAAATGGAGGAATGCTGGGGAAGTTATTTAGAGAAAAAAAAAATGAATAGAACTGAAGGAGACTTAAAACTATTTGCAAGAAAAAAACAAAGAAGAAAACAATATTAATCATAGTAGGTAACATTTATAAAATGTTTACTATGTAACAGATGCTATTTTAGCCACTTTGCTTGTTTAACTTATTAAATCCTCATAACGATTCCCTGCTACATGTACTATAGTTCTGCCTGTTTTATGAGGAAACTGAGGCATGGGGACCTTAAAAGATGAGCCCAAAGTCACACAGTCCCCGAGAGGGAAGGCCAGTTTCCATTGCAGGAATTTAGCTCTAAAGCCCATGTTCTTAACCATGGCCCTGCAGTCCTGGATATATTTTTGTCTGTCTTCAGTAGGATCACAAATGGAATGATGGCCTCTTACTTGCGTTAGAATGAAGGGGAAACTCAGTTTATTGATTTCTACTGAACACTTGCAGTAGGTGAGTGTCTTCATTTGGGGCCCCCAAGAAGCATCACTGATGGAAGGATTTGAGTGTAGCTTATTCGGGGGTATAGGGAACACCTTCAGGGAAGGGAAAGTAACACAGAAAAGGGAAGGCAGATTACAAAAGCTGGGCTATTACACCAGCTATCAAGGTGGCGGTTGGAGCTAATTCTGCACGGGAAACTGAAAAAATCACTCTTAGAATTATCGCCCACAATGGAGAAGGAGGTGGGATAGTTAGATCTTGAACAAGGGCTGCCCTTGTGGTTGTTAATTTCCTAGCCACTTCTAGCTTGCCGTGTTGCCGGAGAGCAGAATCCTTCCAGGATTTAAAAAAAAAAAAAAAAAAAGAAAAGAAAAGAAAGAAAGAAAGAATTTTAAGCTGAAGTTACTTATTTGTAAGGTAGCATTATACAGATCAATTGTTTTCACCCCTGAGTATGCCTCAGAATCCTCAGCATGTCAAAACGTAAATTGCTAGGCCCATCCCCAGAGTTTCCGATTGATTAGGTCTACTTGGGGGCTGATACTTTGCATTTCTAACAAGTATCCAGAGAACGCTGATGCTGCTGGTTTGGGACCACATTGTGTGAGGCCATCTGGTTTCACAGCCAGGAAGGATTGCCACAGGCTTCTGATGAAGCCACTATACAAATTGTGTGTGTGTAACAAAAATATTTAGGGGGAAAACGACAAATAACTCAAAGGCTCACTTTGATCCTGAAACTTGTAACTAAAGAGAGGAAATAAGCATCCCACTTGGCTCATCATCAGTCTCAGCCAGGTACACAGTCTTTTCCCGGGTCCCCAAGGTATAGAATAATTCCCTGGGCCCTAAAAGATCTCTCTTACAGAACAGAAAATTATATAAGCCTCAGTAAAAAAAAAAAAAAGAAAAAGTTTACTTTTCAAAACTACACTCTTGTTTGTTTTCTGTTTTAAAGGAGAAGTCGTAAACTGCTTGTTGACGCACATGGAGTCATCGAGAACTCATTCCTCTGTTAGCTGATCCCGAATGCCCCACATTTCTGAGAAACCAGCCCCTGGAGCCACCGCTTTGCAGACTCTGTGCTAAGATTACAGTGGACTCACACAGGATAATAATCTGTATTTTGATGAAACTCAAAATTATCAAAATACCATCTTATGGTTTGCTGAATACTATGCAGAGGAATCATCTTAAGTTACAAATTTCCAGAATCAACAGTGTATCACTTTACTAATCCAGGAAAGCAAGTCAAGTTTTAGTAATTTGATAAGGCACTGAGAGAGGCTCCTGGTGAGTTTACTTTCCTGGCACACCGGTGAGGCATGATTAATTACTAACCATCTTTCATATGTCTCTACCATTTGACTTTGGATATTGGCCAAAGACCCAGAATTAAGAAGCTCTCATTCCTAAATAAAAGCTTGCAATACAAAGCATTTTATTTCATCATATGAACATTTCTAAGCCATTGCTCAAGATTCAAAACCAATTAGGTTTCTAGTGTCTCTGTATTATTTTTATCTGTTACTGCTAAAAATTAAATGTTTGAAATATCCACAACTGAAAAAAATATAATAAAAATTAAAATTAAATGTCACAAATTACTGGTTATTAAAAATTTAATAGCAGCAATAAAATTAAGGAAGAAGGTAGAGAAATGTTTCAACTCAGTCCTCAGACTTTCTCATGTGTTTGTTTGAAGGCCACTTAAGACCAATCCGCAACTGAGTGCTCTGTAATGCTCTTATTTTGAATAGGCTGGCTTGGTCTAGCAATTATGATACCTTTTATTATTTTACTTCATATTGCTCTTTGAGATATTTTGGCACACTCTTTTTATTCCCTAACCATAAATTATTTTTAATTTGGACAAAATGATGTCATTCTTAACCAAAAGCTACACTTTCTAAAATTTGCTGAATCTGTATTTTAAAAGGTGGAAAAATCACAGTGGATTGCTAATTTGATGAATTTGACTTGAAACACTGTTCTTTAAATCCAAATGTAAGTTTCTTGCCAAATAAAATTTTGTTGTTAAACCAATTCTGTGACTTCATGAAACTATTCATATAGTCAAGAGATTTCCTTTTTGTCATTGAACTCTACATTCCTGTATATTATTTGATATTTGATTTTCCTAAGAATCCTGAAAAAAATTAAAAATACTCCTTCTCTGAGAATAGTTGGTTGCCCCAACGTCCTTGCTTATTTTAGAGAGAAGTTGATTTTGTTTCAAAACAATAAATCTGTATAATTATGAGAACAGAAGAAGCTTATGGCCCTCTAATCTGATGATCTCACACAAATTGATGGAACTTGATATCACATCAAATAGTGTTTACTCTCAACAGTGGGGTCTGCATAATGTTGCCACAAAATTCTGTTGATTTAGTGTCTCTTGGTGAAACTTTTTTTAATTGACACATTCATGGAGTACCTAGTGATGTTTCAATACATATAATGCGTAGTGATCAGATAAGGGTAATTACCACATCCATAATCTCAAACATCTATTATTTATTTGCCTTGTGAACATTCAATATCCTCCTTATAGCTATTTGAAACTGTCTAATATATTATTGTTAACTCTAGACATCCTACAGCTATCCAACACTAGAAATGATTCCTCCTATCTAGCTGTAACTTTGTATTCTTTAACATATCTCTTCTTACCTTTCCCTACCCTTTACCCTTCCCAGTCTCTAGTGTCCTCTGTTCTGCGTTTTACTTCTGTAAGATCAACCTGTATTAGCTTCCACATGTAGGTGAGAACATGCAGTGTTTAACTGTTCCTGGCTTGTTTCACTCAATATAAACTTCAGTTCCATCCATGATGCCTGAAATGACAGGATATTTTTTAACCACTGAATAGTATTCCATAGTATGTATATATACCACACTTTCTTTATCCATTCATTTGTTGTTGGACACCTAGGTTGATTTCATATCTTAGCTATTGTGAATAATGCTGCAATGAACATGGGGTTTGCAGGTGTCTATTTGATATACTGATTTCCTTTTCTTTGGATAAATGCCCGGAAGTGGGATCGCCAGATCATATGGCAGTTCTATTTGTAGTTTTTTGAGGAAACTTGGTGGGTTTTTTTCTGTTGAGATGTTTGAATTCCTTGTACATTCTGCAAGTTTCTATTGCTGGCAGAAGCCACTACAATGAATTGGTTCTGTTTAAAATATGGTACTTTCTACACGTCAAGTTACTCCAGGACTATTCCGCATAGCAGAAGGAAAGCTAAGCATAGAACAATAAAATCCTTCTTACCTGAAAGTTTTGCAATTGACCTTCACACTTTAGTCGTGATTTTTTAAAAGGTAAATTTACTTACTCTCTTGTTATTCCTCAGCAGAAAGATTACCAAGGAAATTCCTGCACACTTGCTACCTGTACTTATAGAGGAATTTTGTGTTTAAAACCTCAAAGAACTCTGTGATATTCACAGTCCTCTCACCACCTGCTGTGGGAGAGAAAAGTGAACACCTGTATGTGAAAAAAATCAGACCTAGTGCCTACTTCTGAAGTAAAATCACTGAGTATGCAGAAATAAAAATGTGGTGCTTTAAAAACATGATTACTTTTTAAACATACATTTACCGTGCAACCCACTCCTGAATATTTGCCCTAGCGAAATGAAAACTTATATTCACACACAAAAAAACTATAAGCAAATGTTTATAGCAGCCTTATTCATAAACACCAAAATTCTAAACAATCCACGTGTTCTTCAAGGGACAAATGGGTAAATAAACTGTGTGGTACTCCGTGACACAGGATATTATTCTGCCATACAAGAAAATGAGCTACTGATACATAGCCACATGGTCAACAAGTATCCAATGCTGAGTGAAACAAGTAACAGACCACACAGGATATTGCATTGTTCCATTTATTTTTTCACTTTGGAAAAGATTAAAGGGACAGAAAACACATCACTGGTTGCCAGGGATTGGAATGGGGGGAATAGATTGTCTATAATGGGAAGCAAGGAAATTTAGAGGGGGATGGAACTATTCTATATATTGATTGTGGTAATGATTATATAATTATTTATTATAACTACTTTTTTAAAAAAACTATTATTCTCCTACAGTGAAAAATATTGTTGCTTGCTCCAGGAAACACTCATCTGCATTGGTGCTTTTTCCTCCTCCTTAACCTTGGAGAACTTGGACAATCACAGAATTTCTAAGTTTTGTCATTCAAGTAATCGCCCACTATTCTAGAATCCACTGTAGATGTTCATTAGAACAGGAGATACACCTAAAATATCTCTACAATATGCCCAAAAATATGTCTAATCTTGCTCCAGACCCTCAGCAAGAGAGAGCCGACCTTTCCTCAAAACTCACAATGTGATCCAGGACTTCACTTGTCTTGGGCAGCGCACACTTATATGAGCTAATTTAAGAAACCGATCCCACTCTTGCCGTAGTTGGAACCCCTCAAGTTAGTTCCATGCACACTGCTGTTAGGCTACCACCCCTCCTGGAACTTGGCCTGCTGAGCATTGGAACCTACCTTATGAGACATTGTGCTGATCCCCTCTAAATGCCGTTTTATTACATTCTGCATTAGCCAATATGCTGAGCCTTTGATCCAGCTGCCCAGATTGCTAATGGCAAACTTGATCAAAGTCCACCTGTGTTTTCACCCACCTTCATGATGAAAATGTTAATCCATCAAATCAACATGAGAATGAGATGCCATTTCCTGTCCACCAGATAGAAAAAGAATAGATTTTAAAAATCAGAGAGGATCCAGATAACATGTTCTCCCTTAAACTGCTGGTAAAATTGTAAATAGTTAAAGACCTTTAGAAGGCAATGTAGTTGTAGCTACCAAAGGCTAAGGTTTTTGCTTCCGAAATTTTACTTCTAGAAAGTTGTCCTAGAAAACGATTCATATATACAAAATTATACATACGAGGTGTATTAGTCCATTTTCACACTACTGATAAAGACATACCCAAGACTGGGCATTTGACGAAAGAAAGAGGTTTATTAGACTTACAGTTCCACATGGCTGGGGAGGCCTCACAATCATGGCAGAAGGCCAGGAGGAACAAGTCACAGCTTACATGGATGGCAGCAGGCAAAGAGACAGCTTGTGTGGAGAAACTTCCATTTTTAAAGCCATTAGATCTCGTGAGACTCATTCACTATCACAAGAACAGCACAGGAAAGACCCGCCCCCCATAATTCTACCACCGCCCACCAGGTTTCTCCCACGATACGTGGGAACTGTGGGAGTTACAACTCAAGATAAGATTTGGTTGGGGACACAGCCAAACCACATCACAAGGATATTCATTGAAGCACTATTCAAAATAGCAAGTAATAGAAAACAATTTAAGGGAGTCGTTAAATGTTTATACAATTATTATAATAATAAATACTTGGGTAGAACTTACTATGTGTCAGGCATTTGTTCTAGGGCATTCCTTGCATTGTTTTATTTGAGGTAGGTGTTATTATTATCCCCATTTCACAGATGAGGCACCTGAGGCATGGGAGGTGGTTATTTTCCCAAGGTCACATGACCTGTCCATGGGAAAACTGGGACTCAAAGTCAGACTCCAATGTACAAACTTTTCACAACTACAATCCTCTGCCTCTATAATGATGGAGGTGGGAAGAGTTCTCAGATTCATGAGTCAGAACAAGAGCACCCAAAACACATGGTTGAATTGAAAAGAAAGGAGATCCCTGAACAATACGTATGGTTTGATTCTACTCACACTGGGAAAACAAGGTTTGGAAGAGAAGTGAAGAGGGATTTTGAGGTTTTCTCTGTTGTATACTGAGTAATGACAAACAAACTTTAAAGTGGCTGATGCACAGAACTCATCCTCATACTCCAGGCTTAACTCACTGTTGAGGTGAGGGCCTCCATCAAAATGCCACAAGGACATGCCAGATCCTGTCTAGTTTAACATCCCTTTTTTCTTTATTAATACATTAGTAATATATTAATATAACTAATATACTGATATATATAATAGACATAATACACTGTAGTATATTAGTATTATATTAGTATTTTATACTAATATATCAGTAATATTAATATATTAGAGACTTTGACACTCATAAAACAAATATACTTGCAAATACCTCATCAGACTAAAATAGATTATGTTAATATTCTAAGCAAACAAAAATTATTTAAATCCTCCATTTTCTTCAAAAACATTCTATCCTTTAATGAGAAAACCCATGGCTTTCTAATTTCTAGTTTTCTAAAACACTCTGGAAAAATGCAGTAAGAGCCAAAAGCCACTGTTTATTAATAGTTTCCTAATGTTTTTGAGATGCGCCTAGCTCTCCATCAGAGAGCAGTGGGCAGTCACCAGGTATGAAAGAAAGGGACCCTTTAGTTTCTTCTCTGACAGATTTGTGTTCACTCCACAATTTCTCCACCTTCCTTCTCTATCTTCCTCTTTGTCCTCTAGTGTTTCTTCTTTCATTCTCAACTTAAGTTTGTAGAACAGCCGGACTGGATTCAAAGACAGGGTTTGAATCCTTGTTTTGTCACTATCAAATTCTGAGCCACTAGAGAATGAGGGTGTTCACAGACACTGGGAGGGAAACATCACACACCGAGGCCTGTCAGAGGGTGAGGGTCAAGGGGAGGGAGAGCATTAGGACAAATACCTAATACATGTGGGGCTTAAAACCTAGATGACAGGTTGACGGATGCAGCAAACCACAATGGCACATGTATACCTATGTAACAAAACGGCACCTTCTGCACATATACCCCAGAACTTAAAGTATAATAATTAAAAAAAGAGAGAGAGAATGAAGGTGTTAAAATGCATTCTTCTGCTGCTAACATTTGCTAAGGTACAGATATCCTGGCTGTGAGTAATTTGCATTCTGTTGGAAATAAAGACAAGCCTTCCCAAACATAAAGCTATGATTTTTAAATGTTGAGGAATTAGGTAAGATTATACCATGAATGGATGCATAAATACATGTGCACTACGGAACCATTTAGTAATTTACAAATCATGTAAATTATGCCACATGTGAATTACAAATTATGAAATGCTTTCCTGTTAATTGAAGATTTAACGTTGCTTCCAAAATAGCTTATCTTCAGCCCTAGGAATAATTTCCTCCCTGCAGACAGTGGCTAATGACTTATCATTTGCTACCCCACCTGCACGTTGCCAGGCATCTATTTGTGAGTTCACTAATGACTCTAAAAGCATCACTTATGCCCCACAACAAATATGGAATAAATTAAATATCAGTGGCTGGTTTTGTAGTGTCACTAAGAGAAATTAAAACTTTAAAAATATGATGAGGCAAACTTACTTTCATAAATGAATACAGAACTGTTATCTTTGAAGTAGTTAAAATAGCACAGAATAAATTAGAACAATACTCATAAATCCAGTGAGCTGTTTCAAGATTTGACGATGGTGTTTAGTAAGCAGAAGTTGCATTTGATTTAACTTATCTACCTATCAGGATGAAGTATGGGTAGTGGGTATGAATCTTCATCCACAAACTCAAGCATGCAAGAAAGATGCACTTTGTGCTGAAGCAGGTGAGGAAAAAGTCTGGCTTCCTTTGTGAATCAGGAAAAATAAAAACACAAATCAGTATCTCAGAAAGTCATCCTTTTCCATTTGCCCTCCCAAGTCCAAAGTGCCTTGTCAGCACTTCTTGCTGGGCAGGATTTTACCTACTGGATTGCAACCGCAGTCATTCCCAGGACTGTTTAGCAAAGGAGATTTTAGTAAAATAGAATTTCGTATGATTAACATTTTATATAAAACCCATTCAACAAATACTTATGAGCACCTACTGCATGCTGCATCCATGGGGTAATGCTAATGATGAGACAGACCTGTTCTCTACCCTAATGGAGCCAATGGGCTCCTGAGAGAGAAGACTACAGACCAGTAGACAAATAAATATTGAGCTTCAAATTATGCTAAGTGCTGAGGGGCAAGGGTCACTCTCACCGGAGCACAGTGATAGAGAAAACATGAGATGGGAGTTCCCTTTGGAAGGAGTGTTCAGATAATGCCACCCCAACACGAAGACATGAAGAACAAGGAGGAGCCAGTTTAGGGAAGAATGAAAGGAACACCATTCCAGACCAGGGAACAGCACATGAGCTGGTATTGAGCTGGGTGTGCTTGAGTGGCCGAAAGAAGACTAGTGCAGTTGAAAGGCAGTGAAAAAAAGCAGCAAAGGGAATGAGATGAGGCTGGAGGGGAAGGCAGTGGACTGGATACCTGGGATATCAGAGACAAGGAGTTGGGATTTTACTTGAAGGGAAGCGGTTTATAACAGAGTGACTTGACCTAACTTGTGTTCTTAGAAGCTCACTCTGGTTGCCAGGTGGACAGTAGATTAGAGAGGGGCAGGAAGCCCACAGGGTGACCAGTGTTGATGCAGTAAAGTAGTCAAGAGATGATGTGGGCCCTGCCTAGAGAGCTGGGATAAAGTGATGATACAGGAAACAAATCTGAGAAAAAATAGCAGAAGAATGACAGGACTTGGCCATCAGTTGGAGGTAGGAAACAAGGTGAAGAGGAGAATAAATCAATTTTTGTTTTCATGCTTTACAGATGTCCATGCCCTCCATCACCAAGACTTGGAACAGCTCAAATACCCATCAACAGGAGAATGGATAAACAAACAATGACACCCTTATATAATATAATGCTACTCAACAATAAAAAGGGTGAAATAATGTACAATCAGCAATGTGAATGATCTCAGAACAATTACACTGACAAAAAGGACAAAACAGAACACACATTTATTCTTCCATGTTTATGAAGCTCTAGAACAGGAAAAACTAATCTATGGTGTAGATGTCAGAAGAGTGGTTGTGTCTTGGGCATGGACGGATGAGAAGGTGCATGTGGAACTTTCTAGAAATATGGGACTGTTCTGTTTCTGGATAGGAGTGTAGGCTACACAGTTGCCTGCATTTGTCAAGCTGATGGAGGTGCACACTTAATATATGTGCACTGCATTGTAAATTATACCCCCATGAAAAGTTAATATTTTTAAAACAACAAATGTTGATTATGTTATTGCTGTGCAAAAGCTAAAAATACTCAAAATAATAAAGGAAAACTCTAACTGATATAGCTATTGTCATTTCTTCCACTTAGCAACTTAACATGAGTAATTAGAAATTAAAATTATAAATGCGAAAAAAAACCTGTCCATTTATACCCTCCATCCCACTTGTTTCTGTAAAGTGCACAAAGCTAGTTTTGTTCAGAAATAGTACATGACCTAGTCAGAGCTCCAGGACCTGCTCATACCTGACTGACATGTTTTCATCTACACCAGTGAGACACTCCAGGTATTGGAATGGATGGAGGGAAGTCTATGCCTGGGTTAAAGAAGGTGAGGGTGCAGTGAGATTCTTTCTGATCCTAGGCTCTCTGCTGCTTTTTAATCCCCCAAGGTTCTGTGGAGCAGCACTCTTTACCTGCCTTTTCTTTCCTTTCCCCCATTGGTAAAAGATAGATATAGACAATTCTGAGGAGTAGGGACAGATGGATGTCAAGGGTCTGGACTTTCAAAAAGGTAGAGCTGTTTGGGAAAGATTTGTAACAGCACTAGGCTAGAAGCCGGGCAGGCAGGAACTGTTAGGAGCTCTGTACACAGACACTTCCAGTAGGAGGAATTAGTGGCTTTTCATATTGTAACTTGGTCACTCCAGAACCTTCAGTAAAGACTGATTAAGGGTTATGGCCTGGTCTTGGCTGAGCTGTGAGGATGTAAGATGTATGTGTAAAGCCTGGCTGTGAAGGGCAAATGGGGCAGCAGCAGACCCAGACCCACAAGCTCACCGACCTCAGGTGGGCAAGCCACAAACAACAGCACCCCTTAATGTCCTGTGCACCTTGCTCTGAGAACAGATGTCCCAGACTGACCCCTGAGTGTACCCGAGCTCCTGCTCCCTCAGAGGAAGGAGAACAGCCAGGACCAGTTTATATAAACACAAAATCAGCCCTCCAGATCCGTGAAGGACGACTCAGGGAAACAACTCGGCTTCCTGCTAACCCTGCACTGCGAGAGCCGCTGGGAGATCGGTCAGGATTTGTGTATAAACAATAGCACCTGTGACACGACATTCGCACATAGATGTTACAACAAAAGAGCAAAGATGATGACAGTTTTCACTCGAGCTCCTCAAGTTCTTTCAGTCTGCATTATAAACATTGCATTAGGGGTCTCAGAAGAAACTATCAACAGGCGCTGAGTAAATGAGGGCATATCTATGTCAACTCTTCCAGAAGACCCTTGCAGTCCACACTATTGGTGCTCCATTTGTACACCCTTGGCTCTCACTTTCCTGTACCAGCTGCCACTTCCTATGGCAAACACATGTGACTTTTGGCTAGAAGGCCTTCTTTGGCCCCAGCAGCATGTGTGGCCCACATGCAGGGCTGGACAGAAGTGCCAGGCAATTGACACGCCCAGGAGCCAAGCTTAAACCATGAATAATGGGAGCTGGTGGAGAAATAGCCCCTGACCCCCTGCTCTCCCATGGAACCACTCTGAGAAGTGTTCTACCCACTCTCCCAGAAGTCCCCGCAGGACTTAGCCTAGCTGCCCAGAGTGGTAAGCTCTTCACCACTGCCAAGGTTCCTCCCCTTCCCTGCCCCACTTCCCTACTCCCCTGCTCACACCCCCTGGGACCCCTTCATTCAAATCCTTGTCTCGGACGCTGCCTCTTGGGAACCCAAGTTTAACCAACCTCAAATTGTCCAAGTTCCCTACAGTTCCAAAGCCAATTTTTCTTTCATTTTTCTAAGCATGATGAAGTGAGATTTGCATAAATAATTCAATAAAACTATTAAATAAAGAAAGATGAGTAAAGGAAAAATGAAGTAGGATAGTTCAGTGAAGTCCAGGGTAGCATCAGTTCCCGAAAATGTGTTCACAAAGGCTTAAGTTGGGTGGCCTACAAACCTGGAGCTGAGCTTTGCAGGCAGACAAATGCTGTCATAGGATTCCAGGGAACCACAAATTTTTTTCAATCTGGTAGCTCAGAAGAAAACCATTTTTCTTCTGCCAGAGGCTCCTACAAGGAGTTTCTCTTGTGGTGTCTCATCAAAGGGTCTCTGTATGAACAGTACACAGTGTCTTCATGACACACAGGCCCAATGAACACAACACACACTCCGCATGATGCTACCCATGGGCAGTCCTCAGCAAACTCAGACCAAAATGCAGCCCTGCACGCATGATTCTCCAGGAGCCAAAGCAAGAGTGTGTCTGTACATGACTGTCTGATGATGGCTCCAATTTGGGGTAGATTTAACCTATCTGAAATGGTGGTTTTCAAACTGGGTTCCATTCAGCCACTTGGGAAGGTGGTGGTGGATGGACAGTGAATCTAACATTCAGAACCCTTTCTCCCAGCAGCTCCACCTAAATCTGTTTGTATATTAGGTTGGATATAATGCCCCATTTGAATAAAGGATTATGTCAATTTTTAAAACACGAAAATGACAAAAAGTAAAGAAGTCCTTCTTATCCATCCTAGTCTAGCACTGGATGAAAGTCAGGCAGCACATTTGAGGCTACACTCTCTGGCAGGAAACTGAAGAAACAGCCTCAGAACACAGAGAACTGGCTCTGGCCTTTCCCCTGGGGCATGCCAGCCCCAGGGGTCTCAAACCGGAGCCTCATCTCCAGGACTCACAAAACTCTAGACACAGCCAGGACCTGCCAGGGAGACCAGCCTCCTCCAGCAGCCTGGGTGCTGCTATTTCCAACACACAGTGATGACCCGGAACCCATCCTCAGAGTTACTCAGAAACACGCTCTGGAGATGGTGCCTTCTGAAAGACCTCTACTCCCAAGGACTCTGGGGACAAACTTTGCAAGAAGCTGTGCAGCCAGCCAAACCCACACCACGCCATGGCCCTGTCCTGCTGGGGTGCAGCCCAGATAGGCCCCTCTGCAGGCACCTGCATGCCCATGCTGCTCTGAACTTCTCCCCGCATCTCAACACACCGCGTCCCCTCTTCCGCCTCCCCAGAGCCCTCGGGAACCTCCTTTCTAGGCCGTCACTCTGCTCTCCATCCGCAGCCCCTCCCTGGTCCTAGCCCTCTCTGAGGCCTGCTGCGAGTCCTCGAGGGCCTCATCTGCCTCGGGGCGGGGAGGTGAGAGCAGCTCCCTTGTCATCCACAGCATCCCGCGCGGGTCCTGACACTACCCGTGACACAGCTCCTGCCCCTCCCACACCCATCTCGCCCAACAGGAGACCTGGCAGCTGCGGACTGAGTGTGTCTCCCGCATTCGCATCAGGAAACCGAATCACCCATGTGCTGGTATTAGGAGGTGGGGCCTTTGGACGGAGGTTAGGTTCTGAGGTCAGAGCCGGTGACTGGGATTCGCGCCGGTATAAAGGAGGCCCCAGCCGGCTCCCTCGCCCGTTCCACCACGTGAGGGCAGAGAGAAGGCGCCACCGGGAACCAAGATGCAGGCTCCACCAGACACCTAACCTGCTAGCACCTCGATCTTGGATTTTCCAGCCTCCAAAACTGTGAGAAATAATGTTCTGTTGTTGCTAAGCCACCCCGTCTACAGCATTTCGTCCATAGCAGCCCAAACAGAATAAGACCCTGGAGTGCCCGCCCCGACGCCCTCAGCCTCTGTGGCCCTTTCCCGGATGGAGCTACTGGAGGACGGCGTCAGCCCCAGGTTATCCGCAGCCAGCAGATGACAGAGGCGTCGGGAGCTCCTTCTGCCTGACAGAGCCAAGGCTGAGGCGCTGCACACAGGCCCGGGAGAAGCCCCTCCATCCGTGTACTCTTCACTGCCCGTCCTCCCTTCTCTCCCTTCCCTGCCAGCCCTGCTCCTACCCTGTGCCTCCTGCAGCCATCCTCCAAATAAACCGCTTGCACCCAGGGCCTTGTCTCGAGGTCCGCTTCTGTGGAACCCCTAGGAAGGCCCAGCTCCCGCCTTTTACGGGAGCTGTTACGGCTTGCTGCTCTCTCGCGCCCCCTGGTGGCGGCTTCGGACTGAACCCTCTGCTAGTCCTTGCCCACCGCCGGCCTCCCCTTGGAACACGGCATCTCTGAGGACCACTAATCCCACTTCTCATCTGCAGGTCCTGGGCTGCTCACCTCCAGCGACCTCCCTCTCTCCATCCCACCTTGGCAACTCTTTCCCTTGGCTACACCTTGGATCTTGCCATCCCTAGAACCACCGAAATTAAAATTCACACTTCGACTCTTACCGGAAGCCCCTTTCGTGCCCCCTTAGTCGCTTGGTTGCACCCACTTCGCTTTTCCTTCTGCTCACTGAGAGCTCAACTGCCTCAACTGCAGCAGGCCCTTCTTCCCCTTTGTTATGGGACCTCCCAGTCTATCCCATCAGCCCCATTCCTGTCCATCACATCAACTTTCTTGCCTCACTTTTATGGCACGTACCCAGTGAGACCCCAACTACTAATCAATCCAACTGCTGCTACGTGGACCCAAGCCCACACCTGTTGACAACGTCATAACACCTAGTGGGCTGGAACCACTGTTTGATGATGTTTGATGGTTGATGATTTCCAGCATCAACCTCAACCAGGCCCTTGACACAGCCCAGGGCTCCCTTTGTCATTCCCATTTGTCTTTGACAAAGTGAGTTCTTTGTCATTGACCCACTTCCTTCAAATAGTTGGCCAGCTCATAGTGCTCCTCTCAGCTCAATCCTAAGACATCACCACCCACTCCTCCCCACCAACAGATAACAACCCCTGCTACTAAGCAGACAGTAACAGCCTTCAGAGGCAGACCTGTCAGCTCCCTGTTCCAACCCAGTCTATGTGCCTGGCTCAACACCCCTCACATCCCATGCATTTCACAAATATTTATTGCACACCTATTAGAAACCTGGCACTATGCCAGTCACTGTGGCTCCTGGAGCTCCACCTCCATGCCAGCTCCCTCCTGGAGGCCACATCACCACCCAAGTGGCCACAGGCACCTCCAGCTCCACAGACTCAAAGTGAACTATCTGTCCTCCCAAACTTGTCTCCATCTACCCCAGGGCCAAAACCAGAAACTCGGGAGTCGTCTTTGGCCTAACTCCCCCAACTTTGCCAGGCCACCCACCCCCAAGTCTGGTAGATTATACTCCCCAGATGGCCTCCCATCAACTCCCATCTCCATCATATCCCACCTGTGTTACACGTTCAGTCTCCCAACATGATCGCCTCCAATCCATTCTCCTTGGGGCACTTAAAATGACTTTTCTAAAACAGAGGCATCTGGCAAGGAGATGGGCTTGAAGTGTCTTCAGAATCTCTTGAGTGGGAAGAGGGGTGTGCTGAAGCAGGAAGGAGGAAGAAATGATTTCCTGTCCATCTCAATTCAGGATCAGTCGTGTCCCCAAATTCTAAGTCATAAAGCATGATTTTCCTGGAAGACTTTCTTTTTTTTTTTTTAATTATTTGTTTTTTTTTTAATTATTTGTTGTTTTTTTTTTTTAATTATACTTTAGGTTTTAGGGTACATGTGCACAATGTGCAGGTTTGTTATATATGTATCCATGTGCCATGTTGATTTCCTGCACCCATTAACTCCTCATTTAGCATTAGGTATATCTCCTAATGCTGTCCCTCCCCCCTCCCCCCACCCCACAACAGTCCCCGGAGTGTGATGTTCCCCTTCCTGTGTCCATGAGTTCTCATTGTTCAATTCCCACCTATGAGTGAGAACATGCAGTGTTTGGTTTTTTGTCCTTGCGATAGTTTACTGAGAATGATATTTTCCAGTTTCATCCATGTCCCTACAAAGGACACGAACTCGTCATTTTTTATGGCTGCATAGTATTCCATGGTGTATATGTGCCACATTTTCTTAATCCAGTCTATTGTTGTTGGACATTTGGGTTGGTTCCAACTCTTTGCTATTGTGAATAGTGCCGCAATGAACATACGTGTGCATGTATCTTTATAGCAGCATGATTTATAGTCCTTTGGGTATATACCCAGTAATGGGATGGCTGGGTCAAATGGTATTTCTAGTTCTAGATCCCTGAGGAATCACCACACTGACTTCCACAATGGTTGAACTAGTTTACAGTCCCACCAACAGTGTAAAAGTGTTCCTATTTCTCCACATCCTCTCCAGCACCTGTTGTTTCCTGCTTTTTTAATGATGGCCATTCTAACTGGTGTGAGATGGTATCTCACTGTGGTTTTGATTTGCATTTCTCTGATGGTTCCTGGAAGACTTTCAAAGCATCTCTGCACATGGCCCACCGTCACCCTAAAGCCTTATGAATAATTAGCTACTGAGTGTTGGGAAAGTATTTCTTGTGTGGCCACAGATGTGGCTATGATGTGATGGGGTAAAAAAAAAAAAGAGAAAGAGAGAAAGAAAAACGCACATTTAGATGAAAGTAAACTTTAGTTCAAATCCTGGTTGTGCACTTCGTTTGCTAAGCCTCAGATTCCCCAGTTTAAGGAAAATGCTCCTTCACGAGGTCAGATAAGATTACACATGAGAAATGCCTTGCACAAGGCCTGGCTTAGGCTCTAAATAATCAATAAAATATCATTCCCTCTGTGCTCACTCTGTGATGCTGTTAAAACAGTGTTGATTATATTTATAACCTATTTGACTGTTCTTCCATATGTTTTCTTATGGCTTTATTCATTTACAGGATTCTTCAATAAAACCAAAGGATAAAAATGTAAGCTGTTACTATGTTAAAGGGGTGGATAGTGTACGTGTATATACACATATGATCATATGAATATACATCTGGCTCCTTGATATTTTTGAGATTCCAGATATGACACATATGCCTACACACATATACACACATACACAAAACATTTAACACATTTATATTCTAGTATCACAAAAGGAATATGTCACCATATGGCACTAGGGAGTCAAATAATTGCCTACACCCATGTACCATGTTTCAGATGTGCCATCTGCCAAACAGTGGAAGTGTGTGCTGAAAATACACATCGTTATATTTGCTTGACAAACTGAATGGCAAAAATGTCCCAGTTGGATGAGCAAGAATGTCAGTGGTATTTACGGTGTAAAAGAAAGTCTGCATTTGCATGGGGTCCTAATTTTTCTCCCATAACTCACCTGAACAGGCAGGAGGCTAGAACACTTGTCCAAAGATGGGCATGGGGCATGGTGGGACTGATCCTATGATGGTTAAGTTTATGTGTCAACTTGGCTAGGCTATGGTACCCAACAGCTGTTTGGTCAAACACCAGTCTGGATGTTGCTGTGAGGGTGTGTTTGGATGAGATTAACATTTGACTCGATGGGCTTTGAGTAAAGCAGATTCCCCTTGTCTCATGGATTGACTGCCTTAAAAGAAAAGACTGAGGTCCCTGCAGAAAAGGAGGAAATTCTCCCTCTGGACTGCCTTTGGATTCAAGCCTGCAGGACTGCCCTGCAAACTTCAGACTTAATAGCTACACAGTTGCATACATCAATTATTTAAAACAGATTTCTCTCTCTCTCTCTCTCTCTCTCTCTCTCTCTCTCTCTCTCTTTCTTCTCCCTCTCCCCCTATTGATTCTGTTTCTCTGGAGAACCCTGTCTGACAGATCATCAGGCTTCAAATTTGGAACTTGAGACGCAGAATAATGAAAGTCAGAGGGGCACCCCAACCAAGACATCAACAGGAAGGGGCTGGGAAAGAAAGAGATCATATCAAAGGAAACAATACCAGGGAAAATCAAGCCATTTTTCCCCTCCATGCAAATATTTATTTTACTGCAACAAACTGAAACAATACATGAGCAAGCAGAACAGTGATTCTCTCACTGGATCCTTTCAGCAGGAATTGTCACAATAAGATCATCAGCCTTCTCCACCCTTTCTTTCAGATTCCCTCTGCTCTCTGAAGTTTTGACAATCCTGGACTGGAAGAAATGGAGCGGTTTGGTCCTGCTCAAGGGCAGTGAGGAGGAGCCGGAGGAAGGAGGGTGGAAGAGACAGACTAAAGGAGGGACTTGGCTGGGGACAGAAGACCAGGGTCATTTTCCATAGGCTCTGAGATTCCAGCCCAGAAGGTAGTGGGGAGTCACTGGAGGTTGGAGGCCAGGGAGTAACCAGATACAAATGTGCATTTTTACCTACAATCAGCTCATGTAAGGAGAGCCCTGAAGTGGGGGACAATGAGAAAACTGTTCATCTATTCAAGGATGATCAGTACCTGACGCAGACTTGTGATGGTGGGAATGAAAAAATGAAGTGTGGATGGGAGACCTGGTGAGGTAGGAGCATGAGGAAGCTGATTGGATATGAAGGGAAAGGGAAGAGAGAAGACAACGATGACTGAGAGGTACCCAGCCTGCAGGAAGGCAGCATCACAACAGAAATGGAAGACCATCTGGAGGAACTGGTGTGGAAGGGCTGTGAAGGAAGAACAAAATGCAAGAATTACTGCAAGTTGAGACATACAAATTCTACATCTTCTAAACCTACAAGCACCCTGTGATCCAGGGAATCTGCTTCTAGGTACATACGGCAGGGAATTCCCCACCCTGGTCCATCGGATGATGTGAACCAGGATGTTCACCCAGCATTGTTTGTACCTGTGGGAAGCTGCGGGCGATTGGGAGATGGAGAACTAATGCAGTAAGGGACAGTCAGGAATACCACGAAGAAGTTAATGCAACCACCTAGGTGCATGGGGAGCCACAAGGGTAGGTCTTAAAGCTACAGTGCTGAGTGAAAAAGCATCAGGAGGATGGGGACATTCCCCATACACATCCATTTCAAATGAAAATGCCCTTCAGAGCTAGCAGGAAGGCAGGAAAGAAGGACACACATCAAACCTGTGAGGATGGCTGCTGAGGAGGAAGGACAGTAAAAAAGAAGCAGGAACAAGAGAGGGGTCGGCGCACTCCAGGGATAACAGCAGACAAGTCTCCGCGCCTGAATGGATTTCCTGCCCCCATCCACCACACGCCCTGCCTTGGCCCTGGCTACATTTGCACCTGCCAAAATTCATTTTTATGGATTAGACTGCTAACTTTTTAAAGGATGTTTTTATAGGCAATTATGTTGTTTCTGCTTCCCTGCAGCATGTCTCTCGATAAACACAGTGTCCAACAGTCATTAAACCTTGTTGTTGCATTCACTTATGGGCCTGGGGTGGAGCCAAAAGTCCCCAGATAGCTGAAGAACATCCTGTTTTTTTTATAGACTCAGAAAACCAATTACAAAAAGTATAGGCTAGGCACAGTGGCTCATGCCTATAATCCTAGCACTTTGAGAGGCCAAAGCGGGAGGATCACTTGAGCCCAAGAGTTCGAGACCAGCCTGGGCAACATAGTGAAACCCCACCTCTACAAAAAATAAAAAATTAGCCATGTGTGGTGGTGGGCACCTGTAGTCCCAGCTACTCAGGGGGCTGAAGTGGGAGGATTGCTTGAGCCTGGGAGATCAAGGCTTCAGTGAGCTATGATCGCGCCACTGAACTCCAGCCTAGGTGACAGAGTAAGATCATGTCTCAAAAAAAAAGAAAAAAGCCAAAATACTGTCCAAGACTTTTGTTTGAGCCAATTAGAAAGAATCACGGCTGTGCTTTCATGCACATGTCCAGACTCTACCTTAAGCTGTCACCCTGGACTCTTCCTGAAAGTAGCAACAACATTTTCCCTGGAGAACTGAGTCATGGTGAAGAAGATGGGGAGAAATCCAAAAGATGAGCCTCAGTGTTGTTGGGTCTGCATTTGCGTGTGGATCTGTAACCTGGACATACATTTAGCGCCAAGATTTTTGGCAAACTGGCCTCAAATGTTGGGGAAGAGAATCTCCAGTCTCCTCCCTCCACAGAGAACACACACACACACACACGCAGGCATACACACACATAATGCACACCCATGCATACAAACACACGTACGTGTACATGCATGCACATGTGCATAAACATACATAGTCATTCATGTGCACGTGCACTTACACATACACACACACATTCACATACACACACACACACACAATTTTATTTATCCATCCCAATTTCTATTCATTCTTTCAATGAATGCCCTCAGGATTTGTCCTCAGGATCATGGGGCGGTTTTCTTGAGGTACAAGTGATTACTCTTGCAGTTCACTCACAGAGCACTGTATTTACCTCATATAGTAATCCATTCATCATCGGTAATGTCTTGGAGTCTTCAAATAGAGTCTTGATCTTAGGGGAAGCTCATATCATCTTATTAGAGTGCTTGCCTATTCTCATTATCCCCAGCAATTCAAAGGCCTCCTCCTAAAATTCTTTTCACTTCCCTCTCTCTCTCTCTCTAAGGATATATTCACCAGGCTTCTGCTGCAATAATGTTGAGTAATGAACAACTCCCACATCGCATTTGCCTATAGGAGCAAACATTTATTCCATATGCACAGGTCCCAGCCACACCTTAGCTGATCTCAGCTGAACTCCAGACTTTGTTTTAGGTTCCAGACTGTTCCATGTGTCTTCATTCCCGGACACAGGTTGAAGGAGCAATGGCTACACAGGGCATGATTTTCCCATGGAGAAAGCTGAAGCTCAAAAGGCCAAGCCAAATCACACAAGCACAGTTAAACCCTCTGGCTAGACACAACTCACGCCTCTGCTCTCAGCTCATTGGCCAAAGGAAATTCCATGAGGGAGCTGATGTCAGAGGGTAGAGTGAGATGTACCTTCTGCCTGCTCTGGTGGGAGGCACTGCCAAGTCTCCGGGCAAAGGTAGAAAGCAGAGCCATTACATGGAGGAAATGAGAATTTGAACCATAATTTAATCTACCTCAGGGATAGATTGATATTGAAACTTACTGTTGCATTTACCCTGGGCTTGATTTTGAGGACATTATTTATTAAATCCTTTCTGTGAGGACCCACAGGAGAAATTTCTCTTAATCTCAGGACTAGGATAGTTATACTTCTGGCAAAAGATTGTTTTCTTTCAATAGACATCCTGAATCATGTCTCACCCTGTGACACTTCCCTTCACTATTCTATTTGCTGCTAGGAACTTCAGCCCACCTGCAGCATCCACTCATAACACAGGATTTCACCCTGGCTTCATCCTAGTGTTCCTACCTCTGTTTTCCCTTTACATTCATTTATCACTTTCTTATCATTTAGTTTGATTTGGGTTAATTTGTAAGCCATTTCTTCTTTTTTAGTGAATTTATAGTCATTTATGCAGCAACAAATATATTTTTAAATTACCTTTCTGTGACTATATAACACAGGCACATGCTTAGGAAACCTAAACAATACAAATGGCACAGAGAACAAATGACTTTCTCTCCCACCCTGCCTCCTGGTATCCAATTCCCAACCCCAGAGTTAGCCACTGTACCATATTCAAATTCTGTGCACATGAGGGAGTCTTTTTTTTCCCCCAGAACAAAAGTTATAACTCCCAGGATTTTTTTAATTAAACTTTCAGTTCTGGGATACATGTGCAGAACATGCAGGTTTGTTACATAGGTATACATGTGCCATGGTGGTTTGCTGCACTCATCAACACATCATCTAGGTTTTAAGCCCCGCATGCATTAGGTATTTGTCCTAATGCTCTCCCTCCCCTTGTCCCCAACCCCCGGACAGGCCCCAGTGTGTGATGTTCCCCTCCATGTGTCCATGTGTTCTCACTGTTCAACTCCCACTTATGAGTGAGAACATGCCGTGTTTGGTTTTCTGTTGCTGTGTTAGTTTGCTGAAAATGATGGTTTCCAGCTGCATCCATGTCTCTGCAAGGCATATGAACTCATTCTTTTTTATGGCTGCATAGTATTCCATGGTGTATATGTGCCACATTTTCTTTATTCAGTCTATCATTGATAGGCATTTGGGTTGGTTCCAAGTCATGGCTAAAACACTAAAAGCAATTGCAACAAAAGCCAAAATTGAAAAATGAGATCTAATTAAACTAAAGAGCTTCTGCACAGCAAAAGAAACTATCATCAGAGTGAACAGGCAACCTACAGAATGGGAGTCTTTCTTATCTGTTAGAAGAATTCTGGTGGAATTTCTGGGACAAGGAAATCCATGCATTTCAAATTTGGAAAGATATTGCCCAATTGTTTTCTAAAAACCTTGTACTAGTTTACACTCCAATTAACACAACCTCACCAGCACTATGCATTGTCACTGGTTATCTCAGTGTATTTTCAAAGTCTCTGTTCAACTAATAAGTGAAAATCTTTTAAAATCATTTACACTTCTCTTTGTGTTCAGAAGCTTTGACATTTTTATTGACCTATAAGAGCTCTTTGTATATTAAGGAAATTAGTTCATAAAATAGCATATCATCATTGCACCTTCAAAGCATTTTGAAAAGAGATGAATAGATAAATGCATAAGTAAGTAAAATAAACAGAAAACGGGCATTTAAAACACATACTAGCAAATGAGCTAGTCTTTGGGCCTTATCAAGAAATATATTTTCTCATACTTCAGTTATTTTTCTCACTCTTCACTTGGAATCCGTACATTTTGGTACCATGGTCCCTCTCAGGCAAGACAGAGCTCCTTACTCAGCAAGTGGAAGTGAGGTTAGTGAACTCTGCAGGGGAGAAGCCTGCTGCTTTGACAGCTGTCTGGCTGTATATTAATACATTTCTGAGCATTCTGAGCATTTGTCAAATATTCTGGATAAAAGTTGCATTTTCAAAAATCAGAGCCCAAGTAGACAGGCCCCATGTTAAGTCAATGGCATGTTTCCAGGTAATGTGAGTCTGTAATCAGTTTGCACCTCTCCAGCAAGGCCAGCCTCAGTGTGCTGGTAGGAGAAAGGAGAAAAGTTTTTTAACGTGGGCGTGCAAGTGCCAAACTCACATCTGCCTGCAATCTCGGCTCCACCAGATCCAAGTGCTGCTGTGGTCACGGCCAATTCACTTGAAAGCCAATATGTTTCCAACCTCACATTAGTAAGAAAACAAAGTTTCTAGTCCTTTCCCAGTTTCAGTTAGGAGGGTTTTTGTTGTTTTGTTGTTATTCAAAAAAGAAAAGTTCTCGCACAAATTTGGCTTATAGATCACAGCGGCTGTGATGGGTTTGTGTGTGAGCAGGTTCAGAAATCTTCATGCCTTCTCTGTTTTTCCAAAAATCTAAATCATCCTTGATGCTTTAAAATACAGCAATATCTTCAGAATTTAAAAAAAGCATTCTTGCAATGTTTCTGGTATTCTTAACCATTTGCACATATGTTATGTTTGTTTAAAACAGTATGAAAGCATCTACAACTTCAAATATTTGAGTCCATTATTTATAGACTGTTAACAGCATTAAACCACATGCAAATCAATTGCAGTAAATTGAATTTTGGAAGGGACTTGTTTTTTGCTAAAAATTGAGTGTTTCTGAAAAATCTGTGATAATGCCAAATAACTAAATCCTGGTTGCCACTTTCCAGCCATTCAGTTTACCTGACATTATGCCCTTGTTTACTTATTTATACACACCTTGCTCAAGAAAAAAATTTAACAATAACATTGTAGAATGGTCATGTCCAGGATTCAAGGTTCTTGCCAATCCATCACCACATAGTTCCACTGGTGGATGGCCTACTGGCCTGGTGTCTGTGGGCGTCTGTTGATGTGCTCTTCTGCCAGTACATTCCTCTCAATGTCCAGCTACTTGTGTCTCTGCCTGCTAGGGTCTCAGGGTTTTTACAGGCACAGGATGGGGGCATGGTGGGCCAGGGTTGTCTTTGGAAATGCAACATTTGGACACAAAAACAGAAACCCCTGTCCTCACCTAGGTCCACGGGCACAAACCCAGGGATGGAGTCCTAGCCAGGGACCATGCCCTTCCCTTCCCAGCACTTCCCTGCCCCGCTCCTATATCACAATGAGGTTCTCAGATCACTTCCTAATTAATGTAATAACTTAATTTTTTTTGTTTCTAGAACAACAAAATATTGTTTTACTAAATTTAAAGCTCAACAAATATCTCAGAACATTTCACAGTATCTAAATAGAGTTCAGGCAATGCAATGAGAGGAAACACACTGCTTCATCCAGCACATCCTTCAGTGGACTGAAAATAATCTACTCTTCTGTCAGATGTGGTATCTACTTGGTTCTAGTTGAGTCTCCCTTTCCACTCTCTCTTTTGTTCTAGTTCCAAAGACTTTTCTAGTGCAAAGTCACGTTGCACTGTGGAATTTGGGTTAGAAAAGCAATGTGTCATGCACTTCATTTAGTTTTTTATTCAATAGAAAAAGTGAAATTGCAATTGCTGCCTCCTCATCTCAAAGAAACATCAGGAAAATAAGGTCAAAAGTGTCTAAATTATTTTAGATAGCTACTAAACTATAAAAGAATTATTCTTCTCTTTATGATTCTGAAAAATCCAGTAAAATCATGTTTTTGCAATGTCCTCAATGTTTTAAGAATCAAATACTCACTCATGAAATCTAAAATAAATATATACAGAGAAAGAAATATATTCAAAGCCAAACTCTCCTCATATATCAATTGTTTCAGCAATAGAATAGCAACATTTTTTCTCTAAACTACAATTTAAAATTAGATATCACCTATTAGAAATTCAATGGCACATGAGATAAGTTCACAGAATGCCCCTAATAGTGGTTGGTTTTGAAACAAATTTATGTAGTTAAAGTAGGAAATCTATTGTATGGTTAAGAAATATATATCTGACACTGCTAATGCTCTGAACATCCAATGATTGGAAATTTAGAGTTGGACGGGCTTTCGGAGTCATCTGGAACAACCCTCTCTGTGGCATTCCTGATGGTGAACCAGTCTGTATTTGAAATTTTCATGTTTAAAAAATAAAGAATTTAATGTTTGGCTCTTAAAATTCTACATTCAGAAAAAAGACAGAACTCTGGTTACTACTGCAGTGACCCAGGTGTTGGATACCACATCGCAATGTCCTTGTCACCTGCTGGTCTCCCAGTGCTATCCTATAAGAAAGTGCTCGCCCAGGTCAAGGCCCCAGGCCATCAAAGGAAACCCAATCAATACTGGCCCAAGAGCCCCTCCCTCCTATCCCCAGAGCCCCCATTTCCTCTGCTTTGTCTCACGTTTTCTGCTGCCCACCTGGCCCCAGGTTCGTGTGTTTCTCCACACGGCCCTCCAGGATCTGATCTTGGCAGTGTCCCTGTCACCAAGGCCACTGAACAAGTTCTGGTGTCCTGGGACCTCTGGAGCAAGGGTTGATTATTTCTCTTGCACCCTCCCCTCTGGCCAGTGACACACCCCACCTCTCTGCCCTTCCACCGAGCCATTTGCTCAAGCCTGAATCTGACACTCTTCCTAGAGTTCTCCCCATTCATCAACTCCAACCCACACCACACACACATATACACACACAGGCACACACACACAGAGACACAAACACATGCAGCCATGCACACACACACACATAGGCACACACACACAGAGACATGCACACACACACAGGCACACACACGCAGACACACACACACACAGGCACACACACTGCCTCATTCAGCCCACAGGTTTTGATACTTCTTTTTTGTTTTTGTTTTTTTTTTTCATATTTAAGTGTTTATTTAATTCCACCGTGAATGGGATGGTTTTGATACTTCTACATCCCAAATAGTCCCTAGCTCCCTCCTCTGGTATGGCTAAGAAATATATATCTGACACTGCTAGTGCTCTGAGCATCCAACGATTGGAACTTTAGAGTTGGAGGGGGCTTTTGGAGTCATCTGGAACAACCCTGTCTATGGTGTTCTTGATGGTCATCCTCATGGTGGCTGCCCCTGTCTCAGCCACTGCAATCTTAGCCTGTACTTTGCCTGAGTGTCTCTTGCGGGCTCCTCACTTTTGGCCCTGCCCTCCTGCCACCTGCTCTCCCTCCACAGCAGCCAGAGCCAAGTCCTTCCCTGCAGCCCTCCCTGGGCTCCCGCTCCCATTCCCACAGATCTTGAAGTACCAGCCCCTCACTGTGTCCTACAAAGCAGGCATGGTCTGGCCCCTGCTGGCCTCTCAGACCCATGACTGCCCCTCTCCACCCATGTCCCTCGGTGGTGTCCCTCAGACCCTCACACTACTACCTAGACAGCTCCCATCCTCACTGACTTCAGGGAGGGAAACAGAAACAAAATTGGCTGGTGTCTTAGTCAGCGCAGGCTGCCTTAACAAAATACCACAGACTGGAGGGCTTAAACAACGGACATTTATTGTTTGCTTTTTCCCAGTTCTGGAGACTGGAAGCCCAAGGTCAGGGTATCAGCATGGCCAGGTCCTGGTGAGAACCCTCTTCTTGGTTTGCAGATGGCTGCCTTCTCCCTATATCTTCACATGGCCGAGAGAGAGAGGGAGGGCCCCACCCCACCCTCAGGACCCCACCCTCAGGGTTCCACACTCACACCCTCATCTAAACCTAATCACCCCGCAAAGGCCCTACCCCCTAACAATGTCACATTGGGAGTTCAGGCTTCTGCATATTAACTTGGTGGGGAGGGGCACAATTCAGTCCACAGTGACTGGAAAATGCGGAGCTAGGGGAGTTTTTGCACTTTTTTTGGAGATGTGAACAAAATCTATATAAAACATTTGCAGGTATTTTATTGCTACTTTTCCTAGCTTTGCTGCCCTTCCATGCCTGAGGGATCCTCTCCAAATGAAAGGCAGAGAATGCCAGACCTCTACTTCCCATCCAGGGTAAGGGCCAAAGTCTTCACAAGGCCTAACCTGATTGATGACTGATCTCACCTTCAGGCCCTCTCTGTCCTCGCCTCGTCCCCAACACCCTGCTCAGCCCCACTTCAGGTAATGACCCTGACTCAGGCTTTAGGTTCTCTGATCTTTTGTTTTTTCTAATTGGGACCCTCCGTTACCAGCCATCTGCATTGCTTCCTTAGGTCCTCCCTCCATTCCACAGGATCTTGTCTTAAAGGCATTTTATCTGAGGGTCTGTCCTGGGCACAACACCAAACTAAAACACCTCTCCTGAACCTCTACACTCCCCTATCCTGCCTCGTTCCTATTCCTAACATTTCTCTTTCCTGACACTGTGCATTTAGTTAGTAGTTTGTTGATTGCCTGTGTCGTCTCACTGAAAGGGAATGTATTAGTCCATCTTCACACTGCTATAAAAAAACTACCTGAGACTAGGTAATTTGTAAAGAAAAGAGGTTTAATTGACTCACAGTTCTGCATGGCTGGGGAGGTCTCAGGAAACTTACAATCATGGCAAAGGGGAAGCACAGTGCGTCTTACATGGCAGCAGGAGAGAGAGAGAGAGCCCACACAAAAGGGGAAGTGCCACACTTGAAAACCATCAGATCTTGTGAGACTCACTCACTATCACAAGAACAGCATGGCAGAAATCCACCCCCACTATCCAATCACCTCTTGTCAGGTCCCTCCCCTGACACATGGGGATTACAATTCGACATGAGATTTGGGTGGGGACACAGAGCCAAACCATATCGGGGAAGCTCTGTGAGGGCCAGATTGCACGCTTTTTTCACTGCTGGGTCCCCAGTGCTGGAGCATGGCAGGCTCTCGAGCAAGATTTATCAGGTGAGCAAATTTCATGAACAAACTGAAGAGCAGATTCAAGGAAATAGGAATTTGGGTCCACTTCTCTTTCCTCATTACTGGCAGGATTTTCAATTATTGGGGAGGTATCTGACTTGAAGTAAATTCTCTGTCAGGGAAGTTTCTCAAATTTCCCAGAAGCGCTTGAGTCTACCTGAGTTCTCTTTGGTCATGGTTCCACTCAATCAGTCTGCTCTGCACACACAGCAGATGTCATTCCAATATCTGTCATACTTGATGCCCTCTGCTGGGCACCTGGGGCTGTGCATCCCTGGAGAGCTCTTTGCCAATGCTTGTTCTCTTGCTTGAAGAGTCAGGTCAGACCCCAAGAGAGAATGAGATTGTGACAGCAAGACATCATGAGGATGACGTGGGTTTGTGCTAGTCATATAATAACAAGTCATTTCAACATATGTTTGTATATATTTATTAGCAAAGCTACATACTACCAATACTAGTGTTCTGAGATGCTCTGGGTAAAATCACCAGATCAAATGACATTGCACAGTCACCACTAAGATTCTGGTTTTGGTTCTGCAATTACTCCCACTTTGACTAGACAGAATCAACACATCTCTATAAGCCCCAAATCACAGGCAAATCTGGGAGGTCAATGTGTAGCAAACACAGCGGGTGCTCCTCTCCTACACCACTTCAGGGAATAGTGCCCACCTTCCCATCATCAGCACCTGCACACTTCAGCCAAAAGGACTTCCTGCACCATTTTCCTCCATGTGGCAGACCAGAAGAGCCTTTTAAGAACAGCCCTCAAGCTCTGACTGACAGGAGTTGGGGTGTAAATACCCCAGCTCCCTCAGTCTGAGGCATGTCCCATACTATCTTCCAGGGTTTCCAGCTGGATGAAGCTCCAATGGCCCCAAGAGGTAAATGGATTGGTGCTGCACCATTATGGGCTGCCTCCCTTTTGTCTCATTTCCCTGCTCCCCTAACCATGCTTCCTGAGATTGCCTCCCAATTAGCTTTTCCTCTCTGCTTCTCAATAAACCCAAACCAAGACAGAGTAATAGAAATATTGGAATGAGGAGGAAATGGAAAGGTCACCCAGTGCCATTCTACAAATGGGGAACTGAAACTCAAGAGGTAATTGGTTCACTATGAATGCAATAAGTATTTGAGATTAGAATCCAGACTTCCAGATTCTTAGTCCAGGATTCTTTCCAGCATACCCTTATCTCCAGATACAACCTGGGCATGAGATAATCAAATGTTTGCTTAGTATTTCTTTCTTTGTATTTATTGTTTGTTTGTTTGTTGAGACACAGTCTCCCTCTGTCACCCAGACTGGAGTGCAGTTACACAACCACAGCTCACTGCAGCCTCCCAGGCTCAAGTTGTCCTCCCACCCCCACTTCCTGAGAAGCTGAGACTACAGTGTGTGCCACCATGCCGGGCTAAATATTTTTTATTTTGGTAGAGATGGGGTGCTTAGTATTTCATATCCTAGAATCTGTGACTCCCTGATTACAGTGTCATAACGAGTAAATGTTTTATGTTCACAGAAACATACTTTATTTGAAATCATTTCTATGCATTGACGTACGTGAAATTCTTGAGGAAGTTGATTTGGCATTATAATAAATGGCAATTTCATACTTTTCAATATACTTCTTTTGAGATTTAGGGGTAAACTCAAAACCTGAGCATAAGTACACACAACAAAACAGGAACAATTTTAAAAAGTGTAAGTGTATACCTAAGATAGCCATCCCTCAGCCACCTTTCCTAGAAAATCCAGTGTGAAAATATTCGAATTACAGAAAGAAATGGAACTCTGGCTGGGATAGATGGATAGAAAATCGCATAAAGGAACATCCGTGTGGAATAATGGTCAGACTTTGGAGGGGGAGTTAGGTTCAAGTCACTTGAGTAAACTATAGCAAATCATCCTCTACAGATTTCCAAATATCTTCACCTATTAAAATGGAGAAGATTAGACTAATGCCTTAAAAGCACAGTTCTAAGTGTTTCAAATATTAACCCAGTTTAACTTCACAGCAACTCCTTGGGACAGGTATAGTCTTAACACCATTTTACAGATGCATAAACAGTGGCACAGAAAGGTTAAGCAGCTTGCCAAAGGTCACACAGTTAGAATGCAGCAGAGCTGGGATCTGAGCCCAGGCCCAGTTTGTGCACTTGGCCACCGCTCTTTACTGGGCCTCTGGGAGTGGCCTCAGTCTCTAAGGGAAACTCAGAAGCAAGAGTGCCTTGTAAACTATAAAGACACCCCAAATGAATTACTAGAGCTGCTCAAAGCACAAACCCACTAACTGATTTTATGGCAGTTTGAGTGCACAGGAGCTGGGAAAGTCATCATGAGAATCCCCATCCATAAGCCTGGCCGGTCACCTCCTCAAACCCAGGTCTCTCCTCCCACCAGCAGCCTGAGAGCACCAAGTTCCTCAGCACTCTAGCCAGGAAGCCCAAAGTCTCCTTCAGCCCCTGAGATTAGCGGTTTCTCCTCTCTGATTCCAGAATTCATGCCTCTGGCAGCCATGTGCATCACAAAAATCATTTCAGAAGTCCAAACAGTAATATTGCTGCCACCAGAAATGAGCCGCCTAGAGAGAATTCTTTAGTGACCTGTCATCGATGAGAAGCCACTGCCAGCAGTCAGCCTGAGTGACCTCGCAGTGGTTGAAAATGCTTCCTTAGACTTCTAATTTATGGTTGGCTATATAGGTTCGAACTCCCCCTGCTAATAGCTTCCTTCTGTTTGTAACATGCTTGGTGAGTTCAAAGAGTGATCATTGGGTGAAGAAGGTTAGAGACTTGGGACTGCTGTCTTGACTGGCACAGAGGTTAAATGGAAATTGGGACTTTAGAAAAGGTCAATGAAGTCTTAAAATAGTGGAGGGAAAGGGAAAGAATGTATTTTTGTGGGCAGTGAAATGATGGGATACTTGCCTTTCTTCTGATGTAATCTTCACAATAATTTTCCCATTGGATCCATGATCTCTTGATGTTCACTGCTCAAGAAGAGTTTGACAATAGTGTGGGTAATACGGAGGGCTTCCAAAAATAAAGCAGCAAATCATCTCAAGCACAGTTCTACTGGGCTTTGCAATTAGGGCTAATTTTTGTTGCTGTGTTAGCATTTCTGTTTTTAAAACATTGATGGTTTTTTTTTTTGTTTTTTGGTTTTGTTTTTTTTTTCTTTTTTTATTCTCCAGTACGATTCTAATTGCTTCAGGGAATTACAAAAATAATTTCGAAAGAGTGAAGGGCCCAGTAGGCACATTTTACATAAGTCATTTACTTGGCTCTTCCAAATGCCTCTTAAAGGTACGTGGCAATCCCATTTTACAGGTGAGAAGACTGAGGCTCAGTGAGTTCTAGTAACTTGACAAAGCCCCACAGCAAGCTGACAGATGAGTTAGGATTCTAGTTTTCTTATGAGGATTCCAGGATTCTTATAAGAAAATTTCCACCCAAATGGAGGTAGCAAAGAACACATAAAATTTGAAAGAGTACATTGCTGAAGACAGAATTTCAGAGACATCACATTCTCTTGAAATGGGATGCTCCATTCTCCATAAGTCATGTGGTGGGAAAAGCAAAGACGTTGGGGTCCAATTGATCTGCACTGGAATCCTGACTCATCTGTCAGCTTGCTGATGGGCTTTGCCAAGTTACTAGAACTCACTGAGCCTCAGTCTTCTCACCTGTAAAATGGGATCGCCACGTACCTTTAAGAGGCATTTGGAAGAGCCAATTAAATGACTTATGTAAAATGTGCCTACCGGGCCCTTCACTCTTTCGAAATTATTTCTTAATGTTCCATAATAGATGTAGAGAAATAATCCATTAGGCTGAAGCTTCACAAGGACAGAAACTCTGTTTCTCCATTTCCCAATGCCTGGCAGAGTAAGGGCTCAAAAAACAGGTCTGTCTTTACTGACCTCTCACTTCCACTCTCACAGGACGCTTGCTCCTTGGAGATGCGGAAGCAGTAGCTTCCCAACACTCCCAAAGCCACATGGATGACCCGTGGCAGCTGGACCCCAGGCCACATGCCTCGCCATCAGGTGTGGCATCCATGGCTGCTTCATCAAGTCAATGGCTGATTAATAACTGCCAGCAATAACTGTCGTCTATTTCTCTTTATCAGCGTGTTCTGGGAGGAAATTGCTATAAATAAATTTGTGAAGGAAAATCAAATAGCTTACATCAAATTCCAAATGTCATTTACAACTAAATTCAGAATATCATTGCATTATTGTTAGAGACAGAGAGAGGGAAGAAGAATAGCCCTTGACATGGAGTGAGAAAACCTGGCTCCTAGTCCATGCCATTTGGAATTGCGGCTTTAGAAAATCCTGTGTGCCCTATTATCTTGTAGCCGACAAAATATAGTAGATTTGCATGTCCTAAAAATACTTAGCTACTGCACTACTTATACCTTGGGATGGGGGGGTGGCACACAGAGCAATATCAAATTTCCTAAAAATGGAAATTTCCAAATTCACAAGCCTGGGCTGTACTTTAGGCTGCTTGGATTGTAGTTCCTAATATACAATCTCAGCCATGGGCCACTGAGCTCCGGTGTATAATGCCACCCCAGTTGCTGAGAAAGTAAGACTGACCTTGGCCCTGCCAGGCTGACTTGCTTGAGTTATCCTGTGGGGTAAACTGTATTCTCCACTTGCAACCTTTGCTTCCTTCCCACCCTTGCCATAAGTCACTGTGAATGGACTTCACTTTCTCCGTTGATTTGGGGCTTGTCTATATATTGTGCTTTGGCCAATAAGATATGGGCAAAAATGACAGTGTGCCAATTCTGAGCCCAAGGCTTCAGAACATCACATTTCTGCTCATCCTTATTTGACTTGAGCAACAACCATGAGCTGACTATATCCTGGGTCATCATGGATCCCAGAATGAGAGACAGATGGAGGAAGCCTGAACCCACTGGGAACTTGAAGCCAAGATCAGCTCTCTGACCTAGAGGCCCATGATTTTTAAAGAATCAGCGATTGTTGTTTTATGTTACTGAGATTTTTGATGGTGTTTATTACACAGCATTAAACACTTCCCAAAGCTAAGAATTACATGAATTTGCATGGTCTGTGATTTAGTGCCTCCTATTTTACCTTCAGCTCCATCACCAGCCTTATTTCTTTATCTGACTTAATATTTACTAAGAATAGAAAGATTTCCCAGGGACACTGTCAGGATCTGAAAAGAGATTGTCCCATAGCTGTCATGTCTAAGAATCTCCTGTGAGTAGACAACAGTTTGACCAACTCATAAACAAATGTGGGGAAACAAGGGAACTGTCCCTGGTTATCGTCCAGTCTTGTTCAAGAGACCTGGATATTTCTCCATTTTGAACCCCACAGCTCCAGGATTTGAGTCTAAAACATGTTTCATTTACACCCACAAGATTTCATGGGAAATGAAGACATCAGACTTCTACCTTGTTTTCATAACTGTGTGAAACCCAAATCTTTCTAACAACTTTTGGATAAACTCTTGCAGTGACTGGATGCAAATCTAGACAATCAGGGCCAGAGAGAAATCTGGAAATGGTCCTGATGCCTCCTGCCCCTTCTGCTCTGCTGTGGACTCAAGTGTGGTTTCTGGAAAGCTGTTCTCTCACATGTGCCTCGAATGCCTCTTTGGTCAGAGCAGGAAGCACAAGGAAAGCCTTTGGGATTCGGATGGACAGACAGATAGCTTGGTATGTTGTTTCTTTGGGGTTGCCCTTAGCAACCCGATTAAGGAAATTGCTTGCAGGCAGTTTTCTGGAAGAACATGGCCCGGGGCAATAGAGAAGAAAGATTTTGAAAAGACCATCTTTGGAGCTTGAGGGGGTTTGGCAAGACCACATCTCAGCAGGAGCCCCACTGCTTTTGCAAAACACTTGGAGAGCACACAATATTGTTGGCTCATATCGATGTTTATATAGTGCTGACTTAAGATATAAATACTTCCCCACTTTTCTAAATTATCCTATGTCATTTATGAGATGCTAGTTGCCATTTTCAATCTTCTTCCAGCATTTAAAAGTGGGAGAAAAAAGGATATTAATACTCTGCAGGCATAAAAAATGAGAACAGATAATATTTATTGAGTACTTACTAAGTACCTAACACTGCCTTGTGTTTTTGTATCTCATTTAACCCACACAAAAATCCTAGGAGATAGGTACTATTAGAAACTCTTTCCAATAAGAAAACTGGATTTACAAACATTAAATAACTTGGTTGAGTCTATAAGGCTGGAAATGGTATGGTACATTAAGGTCCCTGTCAGCCTGACTTTAAGGTTGGTTTCCTTAATAGCTACTTTGAGTTAGAAGAGCGTCCATGAATTGTGGAGTACTGGCCTTTAAAACCCATGTGTCATGAAATGAGTTCCTTAAAGTTAGATGAGATTAACATGAAATCAGCACAAGAGAGAGCTACCTTCTGCAAGTGTCAGTGATAGCCAATAATCACAACATCATTTAATTGATTCATCAATCAATTTATTAATAGGGAGCTGAGCAACCTTTGTGAGCATGAGTCTAGAACTGTAGGCTCGTTCGTGACAAGGGTGTCACAGCTCCATCCTGTAAGAAACTTACCATCTGGTATTAAAAATATATTAATAAATTTAAGTAATAAATTGTACGATGGTTATTTTTTAAGTTTCCTTAGCTGTTAAAGGAATATGATGAAATATTTATGGTAGAAAGATATCTGAGATTTACTTCAACATAATATGGAGAAGGAGTGACAAAGCTGGATGCTGGGGATGTAGGAGTTCACTAGACTATACTCTCAATTTTTGTATATGTTTGAATATTTCTATAGTGACAAATTATTTTAAAAAAAAAACTTATCACCTAATGGGTAGGCCTAATAGTTATTTGGAAATAAGTTAAATTGAGAGAAATAAGGTTAATACTTAAAAGATAGACCCAATTTACAAGGATAATTGTTTAAAAGATAGATCAGTTCAGTTCATGAAAATTCAAAGAAAAGAGGGAGCATGAATGAGCCTAACTGGAGCCCAGAAATAGGCACTTTCAACACGAGGCTAGACAGGACACATAAAAGAGTGGTGTAGAGGAAAAGAGGAGGGGACCTCAACAAACCCCACTGATTATCTCAGGGGGTCATCCCACAAAAGGAAGCATTAAAGAAAGGATTTCACAATTGTGAAGTCTCGTGATCAGTGGGAAAGAGGAAGAGAAGAGCTGTCCAGGCTCAGGGAACCAACTACATAAAGATTCAGAGCATCCAAGTGCAGAGACCCCTTAGGAAATGAGATTAAATCAATACAATAGGTTATAAGGACGTGTGGAGGAAGCTGGTCGGACACCCAGAAGTTGACACTCTATCCTGCAGACAAGAGGGAACTGCAACAACCCATATTTCAGGAATGTAATGCTGGTTGCTGCATGAGATTGGTGAGAGGGAGAGATCCTAGAAATAGGCAGCCCAGGATGGTGAGAGGCCAGATCCCGACCCGGACTGCAGCGGGGATGGACGGGAAATTGAAAGCCATGCATCTGAGATTCTGGAATGACGAGTTGGCCAATGGGATGCTCCCACAGAGAAGAAATACTGACCTGGATCTAATCATGACAGCATCTTCAGCTGTCTCCTGTGTGACTCTCCCTGGAAGGAGGCAGCCCCCTGGTTGAAGGAACTCTGCAGAGCCTCCCAGCTCTCTCCCATCCAGCCTCCTCCCCAGGTGCCTCATGGCCAGAAAACGCATGCTTAGGGCTTCAGGGCCAAACTTTAAAACAGGCCTCCCATCATCAACCAGAAGTTCATTACGTTTCTGACCCTCTTGAATTGAGAACATTCTTGATCACCTCTTTTTCCCGATTAACAGTGGCCCTGGCTTGAAGGGAGCCTTTCCTGCTGCTTGAGCAGAATAAGGGGGTTCTAGAGTGAATCATGCAACTCTCTCAAGAAATTCAACCAGGGCCAGGTGCGGTGGCTCATGCCAGTAATCCCAGCACTTTGGGAGGCCAAGGCAGATGGATCACCTGAGGTCAGGAGTTCAAGACCAGCCTGGCCAACATGGAGAAACCCCGCCTCTATTAAAAATGCAAAGATTAGCTGGGCATGGTGGTGGGAGCCTGTATTCCCAGCTACTAGGGAGGCTGAGGCAAGAGAATCACTTGAACCCAGAAGGCAGAAGTTGTAGCAGTGAGCCGAGATCACGCCACTGCACTCCAGCCTGGGCAACAAAGAGCAAAACTCCGACTCAAAAAAAAAAAAGAAAAGAAAAGAAGAGAAATACAACCAGAATCCAACCATAGGAAAGCTCGAGGGAATGGTTTGGGGAGGTCTTGTCTCCTCACAGCACAGAGCCATGATTATGTGTGTTGCGTGTTTGGATATCCAGCTGCAGCCATGGAGACCAGCAGGGCTAGGTTAGGACAGGACAATGCCAGGATGACACCACATCCCCTGAAAGGAGGAGCTGGGAAGGGTCAGCAACTAGAGAAATACTGCACTCAAATTCTCTCACGTCCAGAAGAGGCAGCCAGTATCTCACGGGGAGCGTGCGGCTGACTCCAGTGCTGATATTCCTGGGTGTCAGAGTGAGAACTCAAGGCGGGATGGAAGAGTGAACTTGGCCCTTGGTCACAGCCATTTGGAGTTTATGTGGCAGCAAATAGAAGCCAGTGGGAGGTGTGAAGCCCAGGTGTGGCAACCAGGAAAGGGGCCAGGATAAAGGTGTGAGGTGAAGGCCTGGTAAAAGGAACAATGTGAATTCCCAGGCAGTGAGACCCACAGGGTGGAAGGAGATGACAGGCTACCAAGGACTCTCCAGTTAGTGGTCACAGCAAAACCTGCGTTAGAAAACTCGGTATCCCAAAGGAAAATAAGTCATATATCAAAAATACCTGCATGCGTATGTTTATTGCAGCACAATTCACAATTGCAAAGATATGGAAACAACCTACTTGCCCATCAACAGATGAGTGGACAAAAAAAACGTGGTCTACATACACCATGGAATACTACTCAGCCATTAAAAAAATGAAATAATATCTTTTGCAGCACCTGGATGAAACTGAAGGACATTATTCTAAGAGTGAAGTAACTCAGGAATAGAAAACCGAATACCGCATGTTTTCACTAATAAGTGGGAGCTAAGCTATGGGTTCACAAAGGCATACAGGGTGGTATAATGGAGACTCAGAGGAGGAGGGTGAGGGATTAAAAAAAAAACTACATATTGGGTACAACGTACACTACTAAGTCAAAGGGTGCACTAAAACCTCAGACTTCACCGCTACAGCATTTATTCATGTAAACAAAATCCACCTGTACCCCAAAAGCTATTGAAATAAAAATATACATATATATATAAAGAAAACTCAGTAGTCCAAAGTGACTTCAAATAGTTTTTCATTTTCTAAACAGGAACTGTACCATTTAAATAAAGCACACAGCCTTGGTCTCCATTTTTTGCTTCCTCCCATCAGTGCTTTTATTCTCTAATTCATTGCATTGTTGTCTCTGTATCTGTTCTGGACTATCAGTAATGTTTAGCTAAGGCTTACAGATGGTAAAATAAAAGGTGTTTTATAAGCATAAGGCATAATCCATTCGTCCTCTTACTTACCAAAACATAGATTACGACAGGAAACAGAGTAGGAAGAAAGCCTGCGTCACACTGAAAGGTTGCATTTCATTTTGGGTTGGAAGTGAATGTGCTGAGATTTTAGTTCTATTAGCAACAAAAATCACCGTGTAGAATGAAAAACATAATATTTTTTAAAATCATATTAATTGACTTCATTTTGTGTGTCAGTTAGTTCAGAAAAGATTTCATAGCCCTGACTGTGGAAAGAAGTAAACTAGACAAGGGAATATTTTATGTACTATATCTGTTTCTCATAAACTGACATGTCACTAGTGCTCTCATCACCGAATGAGAGAATATTCTATTTGAATTCTCCCTTCCTACACCATATGGACTATCATTGTTCAATTCTAGAAATCTGTTTATAATTTAATCAGAGTACAGATTACATTAAGATGAGACCTGAAACTTCTTTAGTAACCATTGTCAACAAATGATTCTTGTGCTGATAGCTAGTGTACAAAACAGAACACTAACAGCACAGGATAAAAGTCTCAGAAATAACGTCATTTGGGCCTTTCACTGTGAAAAAGGAGATTTTTTGAACTACACCAGTCCTGTCTGCCTAGGTCACTATTCTAGGTCAACCTGTATCCTCTGATCCAAGTAGATGGAATTTCTCTTGATCCATTTGTCTTCCGGAAAGAAACCCACTCTTCCAAATCCACCTTTAACGTGTTCTTCCCCTGTGACAGGAAGGGCTCAGCCCCCTCACTGCCTTCTTCCCTTTCAGACTTTGCTCTTTGGTGCTATGTCCAGTGAAAATGAACCCTTGCTTACCGTCAGTCGTATTTACTGCTTCCGTTTTACCCTTTGCCTCTCCTTGTCCTCAGTTCTCAGAGTAACAAACACACACAGACACACACATACACACTCGCATACACATGTGCAAGCATGATTCACACACATTCACATACTCAGGAGCACACGCACATGCACATTGGCAGGTCTGTAAACAGTCCCACGAGAGACTGACATTTATGCCTCTGAGACTCTGTGCTCTTCTGGGCTTCCTGGCTTGCCCTTTTTGCCGGTCTTGTCGACTTTCTATTTGTCCTCCTCACAATTCCATGCTGCCTGGACTTTGGCCAGAGGTTTCCATGAATCATAGACTCCCTAGGTTCTCCTCCTTTCACCTACTCACCTGTATCCCCCAAAAATGTGAGCTCAGGCTTTAGACATTGTTACATTCTATAAATATGGTTAAATATCACTGGGGACCCACTGAAATAATAGAAATAAAATTGATATAAAATGGAAATAAGATATGTAAATTATATAAGTACATAATAGCTAAACTTGCAGAGAGAGAAAATCTAATAAAAATAAATCATGACACTTTGGGAGGCCGAGGCGGGCGGATCACGAGGTCAGGAGATCGAGACCATCTTGGCTAACACGGAGAAACCCCATCTCTACTGAAAATACAAAAAAAATTAGCCGGGCGTGATGGCGGGCGCCTGTAGTTCCAGCTACTCGGGAAGCTGAGGCAGGAGAATGGCGTGAACCCGGGAGGCGGAGCTTGCAGTGAGCCAAGATCGCGCCACCACACTCTAGCCTGGGCGACAAAGTGAGATTCTGTCTGAAAAAAAAATAAAAATAAATAAATCATGAAACTTTGGCTCAATCTAAATTCAATGAAGGAGAAAATAGAAGCAATAGCAAAGAGTCAAATAGAAATTAAAAAGCAAGATGAGAATAGGCAAGCTCAAATGTATAAATAATTACAACACACCAGAATGAATGAAACTCACTAATGGAAGGGGGAGCTTATCAGCTTGAAATAAAACAAAAACATAAGCCAGCTCTACACTGTTTACAGGACACATAACTTAAGCTAAGGACATGGAAAGGTTGAACAAAAGATGCAAAAATAAATGCCAGGTAAGTATTAATCAAAAACAAGCTGGGAAAACTATGTTATAATTAGACAAAATAGATTTGAAGACGAAAATCATTAAGCGGGATAGAGAGGGTGGTACATCATGATAAAACGTCCCTGTCTTCAAAAAGCTGTTAAAAGTTCTAAACTTGAATGCACCTAATAAAGTAACCTCAAAATTTATAAAGCAAAAATTGATTCAAAACCAAAATGAGACATTGACAAACTTATTATCACGGTAGGAAATTCCTAATTACTGCTCTCATTGATATGGCCAATGGAACAAAAAATATTAAGGATTTAACAATATCAACGAATTTAAAGTCATACATCAATATGGTGCCCATATTTATGTAAAATTAGAAGAAGAAGAGAAACAGAGAAGATAAATAGGGAAAAGAAGATGAAAATAAGAACTATCTAAAAATTTAAAACACTGATCCAAAGAGCTACTAAAACTCAAACTATAAATTATACACTAGTAATAAGCCATGTAACATTTTATATCAAAGCATATCAGATAAAGATTAATCTGTACTCAAAGAAAAATTTACAGCACTCGTGCATTTATCTAAAAATGAGAAAGACTAAAAATAAATTATCTAAACTTTTAGCTCAAGAAGCTAGAAAAAGATCAAAACAAGCATACAGGAAATTTATGAAACGAATGAATAAAGGTAAAAGAAGCTACTAAAATATGACACCAAAGAATTACAATTAATCTATTAAGCCAAAAGCTATTTTATTAAAAACTAATAAAATAGGCAAAGCCTTAGAAAATCTGACTAAGAAATTAGCAGAGAATAAACAAATTTAAGAATAAGAAAGAGAATATAGAAATGTAGAGAAGACTTTTTTTAATTAGTAAAATTAATTTTAAGAAAAAGCAGAAAGGCTGAGTAGATGATAAACTTTGGAAGAAACTGCAAAAGCATTCAAAGCTTTAGTCCTTCAATAAAAAAGAGGGGAAAAAAATAGGACACTAGGCCCACACAGATTTAGGGATGAGGTACTACTGAACATTAAAGAAACAGACCCTCTAATACAGGAATTGCTCAGGAGAACAGAAAAAGATGAAAAGTTACTCAATTCATTTCACTAGTTAAAAAAAACAAGAATATCCAAATCAAGGAAAGACAACTCCAGAAAACAAAATAATAGGTGCTACTCTTTAGTGAATATGCACCCAAAAGCCTTAGTATAATACTATCAAGTCAAAATCAACAATACGTATTAAAAGAATCATATGTTATATCCAAATAAGGTTTATATTAAGAATACAAGACCCATTTGAAATTACAAAGATTTATTTATGTTAACAACTGTGTTAATATATTAAATTAGAAAAATTGTATGATAATCTCAATAGAGGTCAAAAATAATTTGATAAAGTTCAAAACAATACCTGATAAAAAAAAAAAACATGTTTAGCAAACTAGACATCAAAAAGAATGTGCTAAATTCAATCTACTAGAAGTCCCCAGCAAGTCTCATGCTTAGTGGGGAGAAACATAAATGACAAAACCAAACTACTCTCACCATAACCATTCAATATCCTATAGAAGTACTTGTCAACACAACAGAATAAGAAAAAGAAATAAGACACTGACAAAGGAAAGGAAAACTGCTATTTTCTGCACATGATATGATTATCTAGAAAATTCAAGATTAACTGGCAAATTTCTTTATTTACATGAGAACTGAGCAAAGTTGCAGAATATAAAGATCAACATACACAAATCATTTAAATTCCATTCCGTCTACAAAGACAAAACCAACTATTAAATGGCTAGAAATAGAAATAAACAAGAGGAAAAAAGAAAATGAAAAAAAGGAAATATTCAAAACCTACAGGAAAAAAATTACAAAATTTTACTAACAGCCATAAAAGAAAGACCTGAATAAGCAGAGACATGTACTGGAGTCTAACAAAGGCAGATTTACCATAAAGCTAAAGGAGCTTAAGCCTTGGGATTCCCACTTAGAGACAAAGCCCAAGTCTCAGTGGGCAGCTCCTATTTAGGGAGTCACAGGGACCTAAGCCCCTTTCACTTTGTGGCCCTCTGTATCAGTTAGCTATTTCTGCATAACAAATTACCCCCAAAACTTAGCAGCTTAAAACAATAGGCATTATCAGTTTCCATACATAAGAAATTTGGGAATGGCTTATCTGGGTGGTTCTGGCTTAGAGTCTCTTGCAAGGTGACAGTCATCTGAAGATTGAACTGGGACTGGAGCATCCACTTCTAAGATGGTCACTCACATAAATGAGAATTTGTGCTGGCAGCCAGCAGGAGGTCGCGGTTCCCCATCACATGGACCTCTTCACAAGACTGCTTGAGTGTCCTTATGACATAGTGACTGGCTTCCACCAAAGAGAATGATGCAAGAGAGGTTACAGCAGAAGCCACATAGCTTTTATGACCTCACCTTGGGAGTCACACACTGCCCTTTCTGCAATATCCTATTGGTGGCACACATCCATCGTACTCAGGACAGTAGAGAATTACATGGGGCGTGAATACCAGGAGGCAAGGATCATTGGAGAACATCTTGAAATTTTGCTACCACACCCCCATCTTCAAAACATGGCACCCAAGTTTGCTGCAGAAATGGATAAAAGCACGGAGAATTACACAGGAAGTTTTCATGGGTCAGGCCCCAAAATGGCAAATATCACTCCTGCTCACACTCTTCTGGCTGGAATTCTGTCACATGACCATACTTAATCTTAAAAGAGGCTGTAGAATTATGTCTAGCTGGAAAAAGTGGGTTTGGAGATTAGCTAACAGTTACATAAATTCAATAATCGTAACACTAACAATGAATAAAAGAGAGAAATTTGATACCTTATGCAACATCAAAGTGAGAGAGAGTTGCAGAAGCAATATTCAAGACCAGATCTGCTTGGATGCTGCCAAAGAGAGACGTTCCTGGTTAATCTGATAGGGATTTTACAATATAGTTGAAATATAAATATTTCAACTTCCAATCATAAGATAGATTAGAAAATACTAAGGGCTATAGTAGAAGATAAGGAAACCACTCTGCAGGCAGAGATGATGAGGGAAGGGGACCTTCCAGGTAAAATACCTTTTGTCTTGGTCCGTAAGAGAAGCCTTCATGGAAGAGAAGACACTTGCTCTGCATCATGGAGCGTGCTGAAAATCGATTTAAATCAGAGCTAAAGGAGAGAAAATAGATTCCAGAATGAGAGAAGAAGAGCAAATCAGGTGTTGTTTTGAACTTTCAGGCTTCCAGGGTGAACAAGGACACTGAAGCCTGAAACCCTAGCTGTGAGAGGCCCCAGGTGATTGATACAGAAGGGCTGCAGGCGGGGAGCGAAAGTGCGGTTGAGTAGGTGAGCTGGAGTGAAGCACGATGGGCTTTGAACGCCGTGCTAGCCCGGTACCCTGCCTCTGTCTGGGCATTTACGGACGGGGTTTGTCCATAAATCACGCGCTCCGCCCTGTGATTCCCACATCACTTCCGCAGCAGCGGTAAGGGTGGCACAAGGGGGCCTAAGGCTGGCCCATGGGAGAGCAGCTGGGGTCTAATGGGCGGCGGAGGGAGATGGAAAGGAGACTGCAGCTGGGCAGCAGCAAAGCGTTAGAGAGGAGAGGCTGGATGAGAGCCTCCAAGGACGCAGCCTCAGTGGGCTTCGGGGTCATGGGCGATGACGACCCTCTCTGTTCCTCATCGGCACAAGCAAAGATCTGCAGCTGCACCTGTTCCCGGACTGTTGTGGGCTCCGTGTTTTCCAGATACCTTTTGTCATCAGTCCCAGATTTTAAAGAGGGAGGTTTTGGGGTTTTGTGTTTTTTGTTTGCTTGCTTGCTTGTTTTTCAGAGGAAAGTGGGATGCAACTTCAGAGTTGAATTTATTCTTTCCCTCCCTCTAGTGAAAAGATGAACTAACGACTTATGTGCAATGCTTCTAATCTGCATAACCACAAGCTGGCAGCCATATGAGGTACATCACACATGCTGTAGACTGACCTAGTAAAAATATTTACTAGTTGTTATTTTTATTCACAAAGATTGCGAAATACGTGGAGTTCAACAGAAAAAAGGCTACCCACTTCACACATAAAAGAAGTGAGGTTTAGGTCAGCCTTATTTGGCTCCAGACCTCACAATTAGTGACGGTGACAAATATAGGTTTCAACACCAAAGTCTCCTCCAATCCAGCAGTTTCTGGTATCCTTTTTTCTGTTGAATTCCACATATTTTGCAATATTTGTGAATAAAAATAACAACTAGTAAATATTTTTACTAGGTCAGTCTACAGTATTATGTGATGGTTAAGCAGACCACAGGCTCTGAAGTGAGACTACACAGCTCAGATCCCAGCCTTGGGTTAATCATCTGTAAAATGAGAATAATAGCATGTGCCTCATATGGCTGCTGTGATGATTAAATAAAATTGTGCTTGCAATGCACTTAGTATGGGGCCCGGTACCTGGGGACCGCTAAGTGCCTGTCATCCATTATCACTGTGGGCATCATCTCCATCACCATCTTTATTATCACTGTGGTTTTGAAATTTATGGTACTTAGCTGGTACCATGCTAAGCCTCCTTCCACCACCACCACCATAGATTAACTCATTTAATTCTCACAACAGCCCTGTAAGAAAACTGGGGCTCAGAGAAGCTCCATAGATTGCCAAAGTCACCACCTTGTGGGCAGCCCAGCTGGTATTCGAACAAGATCCAACCCAGAAGAAATCATGCTCCTCTGTTGCTTTTTGTTCACAGAGAATAATGACCTGAGGTAAAATCAATTCAGAAAGAAAAGCTTGATCCATCATTACCTGCAGTCAATGTAGTTGTGCAGCACCGTAGGTATCATTTTTTAGAAAAGAAAAGTAAACACTGTCCTCAAAGATCTTGCAGTTCAATAAGTATGTAAGTTAATTACACTACAAGACAGAACAAAACCATTCCTATCGCAGTGGCACCAAAAGTGCTGGGCAGGGATGCTGGGGGGTGTCGGAGGAGGCTGCATGGTGAGTGTGGCATCTGAGCTAGACCCCGAAGGATAAGTCAGGCATTTAAGAGAAACATTGGGGTAAAATCATTTAAGACTAAGTAAAGAGCTTGAGTAATAATAAATAAATAAAAAACAACTCTAGTCCTGGAGTTTGACATGTTTCAGATGTGAAGTCTGGTGTCGTTAGAAAAAGTGGCATGCATCCAAGGAATACTAGTCCTTTACAAGACTAATAATAGCTGCTATTCTATAAAGGGGAGAAACAGATTCCATGGTCACATAAGTTGGGAAACATTAAGTTAAACAAAATTAAACAGATTTCTTCATTTCAGGACTTCTCAAGAGTCTAGAATGTCCTAATGTACCACTTGAATATCCAAGAGTGAGGCAAAGGGAGCAGTGCTTTCCAGATTCTTACCCTGAAATCCTTCTGCAGAGGAGCATCTCAAAGTATCCGCATTCTGTGGAACACACTTTGGAAAAGTGCTGATCTCGAGCACATGGAGCATGGAGACAGAGGAACATGCAAGATAGGAAAACAGAGAAGAGGGGAAAAAATGGAACGAGGACAGGACAGCCTTGAATGCCAGAAAAAAATGATTTAAACCTTTATTTGTAAGTAATGGAGGTTTTGGTGGTAGGGACGACATGGTCAGATTCACCATTTAGAAAGACTGCTCTGGTTGCAAAATGGAGGGATAAATGAAGAGGGAGAGTGGAAGGAGTCATGAGATGACTGAACAGGTGCGATGAGGGATGATGGGAACATGCAACCAGTGATGGGGAGAAGAAGCCTCATTCGGGAAGTATTCACAGCACAGAATGGAGCAGTTTTGGTGAAGAGTCAGATGTGGAAGATAGGAACAGCAAATCACTTAGAAGTGCAGAGCTTGCTTTTAGCTAAAGGAAGTAATGCTGAAGATGGAAAATATTCAGTGTTTTGTGGTGGGGTGAAAAGGAGGATTATGGAGGGAAAATAATGAACTTGGTTCAGGACATGCTGAGTTTGAGGTCCACCAAGGGCGTCAGGTGCAGCAATTGTCACTTATTGTGAGGAGTCCTGTCAGCATCTCTTAGGTGTTTGTGTAGAGGTAGAACTAGACATGTTAGAGTCATCAGCTCATACATGGAGGGTAAAAAGAAGACAGGAGAAGATGAAGTGCCTTGCCAAGTATGCAGAGAAACAAGACTCTCCTGGCCAGTGTCCTGTGGGCTTAGACCTCTGCTCCAGGTCAGTAAAGTTTCACCCTTCGTCCACTCTGCTGCTGATCAGCACCCAATTCTCTGCTCCTCTCTACCTTGTCTCTGCAGAAGCATGCCTTGGAACTCAGTTCTCTCGTCTGCTCTTGGGTGGTTCCTTCTGCAATTGGGCCAACCAGTAATAATCTACTCATCTGATCAGCACAAGAGGCTTTGCTCTTCAGGCTTAGCTATCAAAGGAAGTCCTAGCAAGTACAAAGATGAAGACCATCATCTTGATTTGGGCTCCCCCAGTGCAGACTACGAGACAAGGATTCATGTGCAGAGTCTAGTTGAGAGATATTCCCAGAAAGCACTGCTAGGGGAGTGAGGAAGTAAGGGAAGGGGAGGAATCCAGTAAAAGGTTGGGCAAAGGAAGAAGTTCCTTCTGTGGTCAACTGGGCCCCAATCCCACTGGGGAACTATAAGGAACTACATGGAATACACCTGATGGTTCTCCCTCATGGTGGCAAGGTGTGGCTGTGTATTTACCCATCAGTTCCTATCTATCATCTACCAATGACAACAGGCCATTGCTTCTACATTAACTCCCAAGAATTTACAATTTGCATGTGCCCAGGCCCACAAGCTCCCAAGTCCAGGAAAAGCTCAGGAAGAATCTCAGGGTTCTAGTAGGAAGATGTTCGTACATACGGTGATCAGTGCTAAACACCAAGTATGCACCAAGGTTGGGGCAGCCACTAATAACCAAAGAAGCAGCTCCCTGTTTAACTGGAGACAGAGTCTTTGGTAAGGGAGAGGAAGAGGGCTTCTCTCCTGAGAAACTGGCCAATACCATCCCCAAAGAGAAACCTGAGTCAAATGTGCTTATTTCATGCAGTTAGCAGTATATTTTAATGATCCTGAAAGTTCAGCAGTCACCACCAGCACCAAATTTCTGTCGGCTCTCCCTCATTTTCTATATATAGGTCAAAGAACTCTCAGCCTCACATGAAAGCATTATTGACCAAAATTGTTTCAAATGTCAAATACACATCCCAAAAGTGAAAACCAATCAAACCAAGGCTTAGAGAAAGTATGTATATGTCGGACTTACCCTATAAATTACTTCTACCTTTGATTAAATTCCTTTCTCTCTAACAAGTTTCTAGACTATCAATTATTATAATGGACAGGGCTGCTGGACTTCTAAAGGAGGCTTAGTAATTGCATTCAAATGTATTCTTTAGAAACATGGTCGGGACCTGGCATTTGAATGCCAGCCTGGAGTAGTCAAAGACATGAGGAAGAATGAACACAAAGAAATGGTTAGGCAGCTGGTCAACCAGCAATCACAATTCATGGCGGGGTATGTTTAATATTCAAATACACAACCTGGGTAAACGTAATTTCCATGGAAGTGATGTTTACCAAATTAAGCACTGCACTTTTTCTGAATTCTGGAAAATGAACATACAGCTGTAGAATTTTGCAGCTCACGTATCTCAAGGACTTTTGGGCTATCATTCGCTTCAGTGAAATAAACGGCCATGCAAAGAATTTGCAGCCACAGGCCTAACAGAGAAGAAGAAAACCATCACTGTTAGTTTTTTTCTAAGTCATAAACTTAAGTGAAAATAAGTCAATGTTGCCTTTTCCCAATCTCAACAGGGTGCTGAAGTTTTTTGGCTGGGCTTCTGGTATTTACTGCTCTCAGAAAATTTGTCTCCAGAGTCATATTTTTACAACGACAGATTTTCCATAAAAAGCAAATTTTGAACATCAGCTTGTTCTAAGACAAAAAAAAAAAATTATTTGTATAGCTAGCCCTAAGAAAAATCGAGCTGCCTTACCTATAAAATGGTAATAATACCTGTTGTGAAGATTAAATGCAATAACAGTGCTGAGCCAGGGCCTGGAACAGGAGTTGAATAAATTGTGCTCACCTCCCCCAGGTCCACGAAGGAGCTGCACTGCCAAGTCTGAGGGATATCATTTCTCTGAGTCTGATAATTTCTAGATCAGTAAACAGTCAGGGCTTACTCCGGGAGTTTGAGCCTCATGGGTGGCATAGAATTAGGGACTCACTACATGGACTAGATCTTGGGCAAGCAATGTGGGAGCTGATGGAAAACCCTAGAAAGGCCATTGCTTCTGCATCTGACAGGGGCCTGAAGTCACTGAGGTCAGCAGGAAGGGCTAGCTGGAAGAAAGGCTAGGTGTGAAGAAGGAACCCACAGGGACAGACTGGAGCCCATTTCTGTTCTCACCACCATCAAACTTTATGACGCAGTTAACACCGAGAAGATAACGGGTGCATATGCCATAGAGCTGGACCCATGCAGCCCAGGACTTGGAAAAGCTGAACGAAGGGATGGATGGGAGCTGGGGGAACTGAGGGTCCAGCGCAGCACCGCCCACATCATCCGGGTGAGTGAGTGTTCACAAGTGTTGAGGCTTCCCTTCTGCCTTCCAGACCCACACAACAAAAAACTAGAGCTGCGCGGGGGAGGGAGCTCTGGGAAATGTAGTTCCACCAAAGCTAAGTTGACAGAGCAGAAAGCCATTACGACTTTCCTGAAAAACGGATTACTGTGCCTGCTCCCAGAAAGCTGCTGGGAAGCAAGATAATGCATACAACAATATCCTATATATTTTGCCTCAACACACAAACTTGAGTTCCCCATTCTCTGTTACTATATAAATCTACCCAGAGACTTAAAACACACACAGCTATCCCTTGCTGAAGAACTTTAATTTATTCATGAAAACCTGTCCATAACTTAAAAGTCATTAACCTTCAATTTTTTCATAAACATTAATGGGCAGGGAATAGAATGTACTTCATTTCAACCTAAGTTTTAAAACATTTACAGATGGAAAAATGTATCTCTTGAACAACAAAAATAAATTGACATAAGCATTGAACAGCAATATGAAAATTAAAATTATACATAAAATGTAAAGTAGTAAAAATTACTCCCTCTTTTCTTTTTTCTGCACATTTTATTCACCAATTCTTCAACTTTGGGGGAATTAATGGTTATGTTGCACACAAATTGCACTTAATAAATGTAGTGCAGAAAAACATAGGGCAAAATAAAGGCTGAACATGAAAGTGCTTTAACATGTATGTGAATGGCACACATATGGAAAAGACTCAACATGTGTAGAAGATGCTGCCACTTCACACCTCACTTGGCGTAAACACATGAAGGAAAATTTTGTAGGTTCACCCAAATAGGGCACACAGTTCAAATGTGTCCCATGAGATATTCTTTGACTAGTGACCGTGGCATTGAGTAAATTGATGAATGTGTCTTTCCCTGAAACTGTAATATCAAAAAATTAATTCTTATACTATATTTATTTAGTGTATTTTGGAATAAGAAGCTTATTATACAAAAATAAGGTGATGAAATTTATATGGAACCCAGAAAGAACCCAAACGGCCAAAGCAATCCTATGCAAAAAGAACAAAGCTGAAGGCATCAAATTACCTGACCTCAAATTATACTACAAGGCTATAGTGACCAAAACAGCATGGTACTGGTATAAAACTAGACACATAGATCAGTGGAACAGAATAGAGAACATAGAAATAAATTCACATATCTACAGCCAACTGATCTTTGACAAAGTCAACAAAAGTACACTATTGGGAAGGGACATCCTTTTCAATGACTGGTGCTGAGAAAATTGGATTGTCATATGCAGAAGAATGAAACCAGACCTCTGTCTCTCACCATATGCAAAAAACAACTCAAGATGAATTAAAGACTTAAATGTAAGACCTGAAACTATAAAAATACTAGAAAGAAACCTAGGGAAGATATTTCTGGACATTGGTCTAGGCAAAGAATTCATGACTAACACCTCAGAAACAAGTGCAACAAAACAAAAATAGACGAATGGGACTTAATTAAACGAAGAAACTTCACAGCAAAAGAAACAATCAACAGAGTGAACAAACAGCTTGCAGAGTGGGAGAAAATATTTGCAAAGTATCCATCTGACAGGGGACTAATATGCAGAATTTACAAGGAACTCAAACACTCAAAAAAAAAAAAAAAAAGAAAGCAAATAACCCCATTAAAAAGTGAGAAAAAGACATGCAGAGACATTTTTTGAAAGAAAATATACAAATGGCCAACAAGCATATGAAAAAATGCTCAACATCACCAATCATCAGAGAAATGCAAATTAAAACCACAATGACATATCATCTTACACCAGTCAGAATGGTTATTATAAAGTCAAAAATAGGCAGGGTGTGGTGGCTCACGCCTGTAATCCCAGCACTTTGGGAGGCTGAGGCAGGTCGATCACCTGAGGTCAGGAGTTCAAGACCAGCCTAGCCAACATGGTGAAACCCTGTGTCTACTAAAAATACAAAAAATTAGTTGGGTGTGGTGGCAGGCACCTGTAGACCCAGCTACTTGGGAGGCTGAGTCAGGAAAATCACTTGAACCTGGGAGGTGGAGGTTGCAGTGAGCCAAGATTGCACCATTGCACTCTAGCCTGGGCAACAAGAGTGAAACTCCAGCTCAAAAAAAAAAAAAAAGTCAAAAATAACAAACGTCAGCAAGGATGCAAAGAAAAGGTAATGCATACACACTGTTAGTGGGAACGTAAGTTAGTGCAGCCTCTATGGGAAACAGTATGGAGATTTCTCAAAAGAACTACCATTCAATCCAGCAATCCCACTACTAGATATCTACGCAAAGGAAAAGAAATCATTATATCAAAATGATACCTGCACTCGTATGTTTATTGCAGCACCATTCACAATAGCAATGATATGGAATCAACCTAAGTGTCCATCAGTGGATGACTGATTAAAGAAAAAAATATATATATATATCACATTTTAGATATATAAAGAAAATGTTATATATTATGTGATATATATATATAAAACACTATTCAGCTGTAAAAAGAATGAAACCGTGTTTTTTGCAGCATTATGGAGGGAACTGGATGCCATTATCTTAAATGAAATAACTCAGAAACAAAGTCAAATACCACATGTTCTCACTTACAAGGTGGAGCTAAATAATGTGTACACATAGACATAGGCAGTGGAATAATGCACACTGCAGACTCAGAAGGTGGGAGGATGGGGGTGTGAGTGCTGAGAAATTACTTAATAGGTACAATGTCCACTACTTGAATGTGGATACACTAACAGCCCAGACTTCACTGCTATGCAGTACAGCCATGCAAAAAAACTGCACTTGCACCTCTTAAACTTCTACAAATTTTTTAAAGGGGAAAAGTGGAAACAAAAGCTGGAAAGTGGTACAATTTTTCAGACATCATTTGAGTCACTACGTCAGGGAAGTCTTATAGGTCCTTCACCTATGTGCCTCATCCAATTCTCAAAACCACTGTCAAAGTGAGATTTAAGTTTCTGAAACACTATTTACCTTGCTAGAAATATCTTCTGTGTTCAGAAATTTGACTCCCAAAGCAAAAGAAATTGGGGAACATGACAAACTGTGCTAACTGCCTATCCAATATTCATTCTTCTCCTTTCCTTACTAAGAGAAAGCCGATTTCATTTCGGACAACAATGTGCCTAGTTAAAAATATTGAGCCTTCCAGACTTCCCTGCAGCTAAGAGTGGCCATGTGACTCAATTCTGTCCAATTAGACATAAGCAGAAATGTACCAAATGGAGCTTCTGGTGAAGTATTGTTCTCCAGATAAGCAGTGTAGATTCAGCTGAATTTTTACCTTTGCCCTTTCCTCCTTTCCCCACCTGGAATGCAGTCTCAATGCCTGGAGACCCATCCTGTGATACTGAGGGCAAAAGTCTCCAACTTAGGGTGCCGAGCCTGAAGAGGGAGGCAACCTGGACATTTATAACATCGGGAGCCCTGCTCTGGCCCTCAGCCATCCACCACTCGCCTTCCCTCTGCATGGGAAAGAATAGCTGCTGTCATTTAAGTTTTCTGTTCCATCCAGCTGAATTCATAATTATTATAGAAAACATATTATTTCAGTTTACAGCTTATATTTCCAATGTTCCATATGTTACAAACAGGGCTTACTGTTTTAAAAAAGTAAACTGGCTCTGTGATAACATAAAACAGTAACTAGATTTATCAAAAAATATATATTTTAAGAAATATGCACAAAATAAGAAAGATTTAAATTAACAATTATTTCATTTTCATTGCCCACTAAATTTAGCCTACTAAAAAATTGTATTTCAGGTCAATGATGATAAAATATGATAATGTATCTCTGAATAGAATGGGTCATGGTCATGGGATTTACTTGTTTGTTTATTGATCTATCATTTGTTCATACCTAGAATCTTCACACACACAAACATTTCATTAAAAATGTTTTTAATGAATGAATGTACCTCCATGATTAAAATAGGGAGAAAAAATTAATAAAACATGTTTTTAAAAAGAAAACATAATCATAATTAAAAACTAACTCAAGAATATTGAGTAGCCAGGCATGGTGTCTCACACCTGTAATCTCAGCACTTTGGGAGGCCTAGGAAGGCAGATGGCTTGAGTCCAGGAGTTCAAGACCATCCTGGGCAACATGGTGAAACCCTGTCTCTACAAAAAAATATAAAGATTAGCCAGGCATGGTGGTGTGTGCCTGTAGTCCCAACTACTTGGGAGGCTAAGGCAGGAGGATCACCCAAGCACAGGAAGTGGAGGCTGTAGTGAGCCATGACTGTGCTATCACAATTCAGCCTGGGCGATTGAGTGAGAAGCTATCTCAAGAATAAAAATAAGAAAAAAGAAGAATGAGTACAGCTAAACATTACATTTTGCTCTGAGCCTCCTGTAAGTCAAAGCAAAGAAACAAACATATTGTGTGACAGTACCCTTGTCAACTACCAGAAGGAAATGTGCCAGTTCATCAAAAAACACAGTCTGTTTACATAGAAAATCTAAGATAAATTTATTACATAAATATTTAAATAAGGTACCTCCAATCCTCCAATGATATAACAGTAGTTTGCATTTGTACAGCACTTTACAATTGGCAAAGCATTTTTATTTTATCCTATGGCAACCCAATAAAGTAGGCAAAGCAGTTATTACAATGATCCTTTTAGAGATGAAGGAACTGAGGCTCTAAGGCTGATACTATTAACATAGCTCTGCTAGACAGATCAGAAACTGAGGCTTACAAAGGTTAATAGAAAATGTGTCTGGGCAACTGAAGAGATAGTAATATTGGTTACTGAAATGAGGAAGGCTTGGGATGAAAGAAATACCGTGGATGGATAAAATGCTTAGTCTATGTTAAGCTGGAGTTTCCTAAAAGACATGTTAAGGGAGCAGTTTCATGCATGAATCTGATGCTCAGGGGAGAAGCTCAGACTGGAAAAATTAATTAGGAATCATAAAGTATACACAATGTTTAACATTATGGATCTGTTGACATCATCAACATATGAGAAAGTACATGTGAAGGCCAAGGACTGAAACATGCCAACATCTAGCAGGAAAGGGGGTGGAGGAGAGGTGAGGGCAACAGAAAAAAATACAGGTGAGCACCTTGTGATGGCATTTCAAAAAGGAGAAAGTGGTCACTGAAGTCAAATACTGCTGAGATGTCAGGTAAGATTTGGAGATTGGCTTTGCCAAGACCAGGCCACCGGTGGTCTTGATGAGAGATAATGCAGTGATGGGGATGACAGCCCTACTGGAGAACACAAAGAAGGGAATAAAGCAAAGAAGGGAGACAGCACCCATGAAGATCTCCGGACATTTGTTACAAACAGGAGCAGGAAAGTAGGTGATAGCTGATTGTGGACTTCAAGTCAGGAAATAGGCAGAGAAAGCAACCAAAGCAAACTCTGAAGGGGCACAGGAAGGATGAAACTTACCAGCTTCTCTTTCCAACTCAGAGCCTGAGGTCACACTTTTGTGTTTTCATAAATCTCATGTTGCATAGATTTCTTTTACCAGCCACAGCAAGAAGGATATGCAAAGGATATTTCTCCTATCTGTCCAAAGTCTAAATAAGAGATACTGTAGCAATTCAATCAATACTTGCCTATAGTGCCCCTCTTTTATTTTTTATGCTTCTATGTGGCTTTTTTACTTCCAAATATTGCCTTCTGGTCCCCACCTCATCTCCATGCCCTCACAGTTCTCAGAATAATTGGACAAAAACTGAGCATACCTTTATGACTCGGGGCCCAGGGCCCTGGAGGGGAAGGCAGGAGGTAATGGGAAAGGGGAGATGACATTTAAAAGTTATATCATGCAACAAAAGCAAAAAAAAATGACAATTGGGATCTAATTAAACCAAGAGCCTCTGCACAACAAAAGAAACTATCATCAGAGTGAACAGATGACACACAGGATGGGAGAAAATTTTTGCAATCTATCCATCTGACAAAGGTCTAGTATCCAGAATCTACAAGGAAATTAAACAAATTTACAGGAAAAAAAACACACAACCCCATTTAAAAGTGGGTCAAGGACATGAATAAACACTTCTCAAAAGAAGACACTCATGCAGCTAACAAACATATGAACAAAAGCTCAACATCACTGATCATTAGTGAAATGCAAATCAAAGCCATAATGAGATACCATCTCATGCCAGCCAAAATGACTATTATTAAAAGGTCATAAAGCAACAGATACTGGCAAGGTGTGGAGAAAATAGAATGCTTTTACACTGTTGGTGGGAGTGTAAATTAGTTCAACCATTGTGGAAGACAGTGTGGTGATTCCTCAAAGACCCAGAGGCAGAAATACCATTTGACCCAGCAATCTCATTATTGGGTATATACCCAAAGGAATATAAATCATTCTATTATAAAGATACATGCACACTATGTTCACTGCAGCACTATTCACAATAGCAAAGACATGGAATCAACCCAAATGCCCATCAGTGAAAGACTGGATACAGAAAATACTATGCAGCCATAAAAAGGAATAAGATCATGCCCTCTGCAGGGACATGACGGATTTGGAAGCCATTATCCTCAGCAAACTAACACAGGAAGAGAAAGTCAAACACTGCGTGTTCTCACTTATAATTGGGAGCTGAAAGATGAGAATACATTGGCACGTGGGGGAGAACCACAAACTGGGGACTTTTGAAGGGAGTGGAGGTGGGGGAAGGAAGAGCATCAGGAAGAATAGCTAATGGCCACTGGGCTTAATACCTAGGTGATGGGATGATCCGTGCAGCAAACCACCATGGCACACATTTACCTATGTAACAAGCCTGCAGATCCTGCACACATACTAATGAACTTAAAATAAAAGTTGGGAAAAAATAAAATACTAAAAATAATAAATAAATAAATTTTTAACAAAGTTGTATCACGGCTAGGCCCAGTGGCTCACACATGTAATCCCATCACTTTGTGAGGCCAAGGAAGGAGGATCACTTGAGGCCAGGAGTTCCAAGACCAGCCTGGGCAACAAAGCAAGAACCCCGCCTCTACAAAAGTAAAATAAAATAATCAGCCAGGCGTGGTGGCCCACACTTGTAGTCCTGGCTACTTGGACTTGGGAGGCTGAGGTGGGAGAATAGCTTGAGACCAGGAGATAGAGGTTACAGTGGCTGTGATTACTCCACTCCAACCTGGGCAACAGAGGGAGATCCTGTCTCAAAAACAAAAACAAAAAAAGTTGTATTGCATTCCTAGTGCTAAACCAGGACTCCCTGATCTCAAACCCATTTCTCCTTGCACCTCACTAATAGGACTTCTCAGCACCATTTACAGAATAAAGGTCAATTTACCTGCAAAGGAATTCAAATTATTGGTACCATTACAGTGAAACCTGGACAAATGGAAATACTAGACCCCAAATCCAGCATGGGCTTTTACACCCCCTGCCCAATGTTAGACAACGGAAGCTCAGAGATGGCTATGCCTTGTCCAAGGAAGAAAGATGCCAGGATTCCAGAGCCAGCTGGGCAAATGGGAAACTGAGGAGACAAACCTTTTGCTCCCAAAATATAAAACTGCTACACAGTTTCATTTTTGTTGTTTATTTATAAAACTACTTATTGAATCTACAGCTTAACAAATTTGCACAAACTGAACACACTCATGGAACCGGCCCCTAGATCAAGAGATAGACACTTCCAATTCCATTTTCAAAGAGTTAACTGCATTCTATTTGAGATCCAGAATTCTGATGAGGCTGAAATTGTGCAATGGTTAAGTTTTGTTCTTTGAAAATATTTATACTGTTCTTGTTTTTATTATCTAGTATACATTTAATCAGATGATCTTAAGTTATTCTGGATAGTTTTACAGTAACGGTGCAAAAGAACTCTTAGAAGTCAAAATTAATTTCTGAGAGTTGTGAATCAGAATAAAATCCCCACATTCTCTGGATAGATGGATACACATACAATGGGGCAAGGACAGTACCATGTTGGTGGCAGGACTTAAAGAGTGGGTATAACAGTTTCCTGTAGAAATCTTTCATCTTTGCTATATGTTTGACAATTTTCATAATAAAATTCTTGATTGCTTACAGTGATAATATTCGAGTTTTAGTCTCTCCCTTGGAAAAAAAAATTAATTGGATTAAAGCTGATTTTTTAATGATCAGCTTAGTTTTAAACAAACAGATTTAATAATATTGTATCTGAATACTTTTTAAAATGTAAATTATTAACATTACTAACAAAATGCAATGCCTATTATGCATCTTTTCCAGGTCCTATCCCTCTGCCAGCCTTTCACTGTCTCCACCAAGGGACTTTAAAATGAAGTCCTTTAGCTCAAGCATCAAAGGCCAACCTAGAATATCACAGCACACCTGTATTGTGCGGATTCCTTCCATTTAGGCTCATCAAAAGCTCATTTGAGGCGTGATTGCACTGACCCTGTCCAGCCAGTGGTCGGAAGGTCACATTCCAGTGGCCAGGGAGCCTTGATCAGTAGATAAGGCAGTCAGCAGCAGCCAGGTCAGCCCTTCCAGGAGCAAATCTCCTAAGTGGTTCTGCCCCCATGGCTAGCGCTCTCTGTGACAAAGGAAATCCAGAGCAAGTATATCTACAGGCACGACAGGAAAGCGGAAAAATGCTCTGTGTGGTAGTGTGACTCTAATCCTGCACTTTTTACAAATGTCTGGGACAGAGATGCAGCAGGGCAAACACGCATTTGAGGGCCGTTCACGCAAGCGCAGCTCCGGCGGGACGAGGGCCAGAAGGGGGCGCTGCTGTGCGCGGAGCTGGGTCTGAGGCGTCAGCACTTTCTCCCAGGTGCGGCCTCTCCGTGGGACATCCATTAATCACATCAAATGAAGAAAATGAGTTGCTTTCTTACAGGCATTAAAAGTAAAAAGCACAAAAAGTGTGCAACATACAGCAGTCATGCTAGCTGAGCACGGCCTAGACACACACCTGAAACAGCCACAAGCCCCCACCCAACTCTTCTTCCAAGATAACTGTCCACAAAGCCAGTAGGCGTGCAGCCGAATGACCGCCAACTCCAGGCTCCTCGTGAACATCAAATAAGGAGGTAATACTGGCAGCCACCGATTATCGACTATTGATTGCGTGCTCAGTATTTGCAAATGTTTCCTGTTTATTTCTTACCACAAACCTTTTCAGAACTGCTAATCCATTTTACAGATGATGACACTGAGGTCTGAGTGAAGACAAGATTTCAAGTCAGTGAGTGGAGAAACCAGATTTCAAACCCAGCTTGGCTTGACTCCAAAACTTATATCTCTTTCAGAGATATGCTAGACTGTCCAGGGTTCAGTATAACTCACTCCCTATAACTTCCTCCTCACAAGCAAAACCTGAATGAGGTAAGGGGGTTCAGAGTTAAAAACAAAAATCTCATAGCATCCAGTTCAGCTTGGACAAAATGCTGTTTCAAAGTTAATTTTGTTCCTTTTCTGCCAGAACAAGTTTCGAAATTAATTTTTCCCATTACATCAAATATCAGTTATTTGCTTACCACCTTGACCGTTCAGCTAGTATTTAACTAAAACATGCCATTAAATCTAGTTGCTTTCTTACTTAAATAAATATATTATAAATGGAAACTCGACATCACTACCATAAGTAGAAAACCAATATTACCATAAATAGAAGGTGACTTTCATAGCTGATACATAACTTTGAAAGGTGATATAAAAATATCTACCAATGCTCCAGCTAAAGTCATTCTACACATTCTATAAGAGCCAGGCATGGTGGTACACACCTATGGTCCCAGCTCCTTGGGAGGCTGGGGTGGGAGGACCACTCGAGCCCAGAATTCAAGGCTGCAGTAAGCTATGATTGTGCCATTGCACTCCAGCTTGGGCAGCAAAATGAGACCTTATCTCTTAAAAATAAATATGTAAATAAAATAATTCTACAAGGATGCACAGAAAATTAATACTAGAGAAATAATACCTCACCGACCAATAGAAAACCCCCTAAATGTGGTAGGAAGGAAGCTTAAGGCAAGGAATTTTTTTTTGTAGTAAAGCAGATTCTAGTATTTTAGGTCTGAGATGGGGTCCACTGCATTTCTAACAGGGTCTCGGAAGATGTTGATGCTGCTAGTCCAAGGGCCACACTTTGAAGTAGAGAGACATAAGATGGATCCAATGGCCTCTCCAGGTTCCTCCTGGTCTAATGGTTTTGAGATTTCGTAGCATATACAAAAGGATACAAAACAAACAAAATCTCCACATGCAATCAATTCTGTCTCCACTTCACAGAGCAAATAGAAGTCACATTTTAATGATCACGTATATCCAAAACCATAAATATTATGCAAACATTCATTCATTTAGGAAATACAATTCCATTTCCTGCCTTGATGGGGTTGGGAGAGGAAATCTTCATTGAATTTTTCTAAAAGAATCATACTTTTGACCAATGTTAGCAAGAAAGTAACTTTCTTTTGGGGACTATGAGCTCTCTGTTGTCTTACTGAAAAAAAAAAAACTGCTGCTGATTCTACTGTCAAGCTAGTGACTTATTTGTGCTTTACCTGAGGAACCAATTAAGGCAAGGAACTTTTTTACCTGTTGCCCAAGAGAATGATCATTTGAACAGGTAACTAGTGCACACACCACCAAAAACAGTACACCTCTACTGGGTCTTAGGAGACCTGGGCCTCTATGACAACACTGGTCCACGGGACAACGGATTGTACCATACCTGATTCCAAACAAACCAGGAGCCTCAACTTCTTGGTGCAGCCAGTTCCAGGGAAAGCAGGGAAGTTTGGGCTCTGCCAACCCCCAACATCCCCTGTCATGGCCCCACCAGCCTCTCACCCTCCTTCACTACCTGTGCCACCTCAGTTCTTCACTCAGTCCCCAGAAAGCCTTGACCACAGTTAGCTGTCACCTAATTGCTGACAAGGTGTGGATGCTAAGACTTAAACCTGATACTATGCAGCAACAGATGCGCTTAAGAAGCAGGGCTGGGAGCCCTCAATGCCCTCCAGACCCCAAGGAACTGCATTTCTAATGCTGGATATTCATGCACTTTGACAAGTTAAGTGATGAGATATTTAAGCCAATGGAGCCTCGGTTCATGCCATATAGACAAGCACCTTTTAATGACATGAACTTTACACCTTACATATAACCACGTGTTATCTTTTCCTTAAAAGCTTTAAAAGTCAAGCTGAATTAACCACAAAGAAATTCTCTTCCTGATGAATTTATGGCATTTTCAGCAAGCTGGATGAGATTGGAGACCATTATTCTAAGTGAAGTAACTCAGGAGTGGAAAACCAAACATCATATGTTCTCACTCATATGTGGGAGCTAAGCTATGAGGATGCAAAGCCATAAGAATGACACAATGGGCTTTGAGGACTCGGGGAAATGGTGGGAAGTGGGTAAGGGATAAAAGACTACAAACTGGGTGCAGTGTATAATGCTCAGGTGATCGGTGCACCAAAATCTCACAAATCACCACCAAAGAAGTTTCTCATGTAACCAAACACCACCTGTTCCCCAATAACTTATGGAAATTAAAAAAATTAATTAAAAAAAAGAAATTCTCTTCCTGGTTATTACAGGAAAAAAACACACAAGAGAATGTCCCATATTTTAGAGACCATAAAACATGCAGTGGGTAATCCACAGCCTAAGTTCATTGAGGTAGAAAAAGTGGTGTGTATGTGTGTGTGTTTTGTGTGTGTATGTGTTCTTTGCACTATTTCCTGACTAGAGGTAGCACTGTGTTGATACCTCTATTTTAGCATTTCTCACATAAGAAGTCTTTCATTTTGAGCTTGGAAGAGATCAGAATCATTTCTTATCTAGATCACTAGCGTAATGGCCTGATCATCATATTTAATAAATAAATGAATGAGTGAATAAATCTGCTACATTTTTTGGAACCCCTTCTCACATGAATTCAATGCTTTTTCACTCATTTTATTTCTACTTGTGAATCCTAAAATCAAGACATTTGATGGAGGAAGTTTTGAATCACTTTCCTTTGAACTTGTAAGCAAAGGTATATTTAGCTTCTCAAAAAAGGGCCAACAACAACCTTGGCCTGGAGTCAACTGACCAGGTTGAGGTCCTGACCCTGTCATTTATGAGTTGTAGGTCCCTGGACTTCTCGGCCTCTGTGTTTCAGCTTTCATCTATAGCGTGGGTGGGCTTTTTAGAATTAAACTCTACAGTGATGGGGAGTACTGGAAACAGTCCTGAAATCCCGTGGGTAGAGAGGTAGGAGGTTATTGGTGTGTCAGGAACTCTATGGGAAGAGCAACAAGTGAGTGCCACAATTCCCCTTCTCCTGGACTACAATGGGACTGAATGCCCACGGTAGTCACTCATTAGCAAGGCCCGTCCCATGTACTGCAACATTCCATGAAGCCTGAAGACCAAGGCTCCCACAGGGCACTGCACAGAGCACATGCCATTGAATGCAGTCAGTGAATGAAGGAATGAATGAATGAATGAAAATTACTAGGTTTATTTTGCCCAAAGTGACACTATAAAGGCAATAACTCTATTCATTATCTATTGCTACATAACAAATTGCCCCCAACTTAGTGGCTTAAAACAACAAACATCTTACAAAGTTTCTGAGGGTCAAGAATCCAGGAGTGGCTTAATTGGGTTGTTCTAGACCAATATATGTCATGAGGCTGCAGCCAAGCTGTCAGCTACAGCCACAGCCATCTGACAGTGCAACCTGGGCTGGAGGATCTGCCTCCAGGAGGGCTGACTCACATGGCCATTGTCAGGAGACTTCTGTTCCTTGCTGACTGTTAGCAGAAAGACTCAGGTTTTCAATCCATGGGCCTCTCCATAGAGCTATCATTGTATCCACAAGACAGGGCACCTGGCGTCCTCCAGAGCAAGTGACCCAAGAGACAGCAAGAAGGAAGCCACAGTGCTTTTCATCACTTAGTCTTGAAAATCACCCACCATCATCCTCGCATGACTTTGTTCTTTAGAAGCAACTCACCAAATCCAATCCAGTCTACACCTAAGGGAGAGGAATCCAGTCCCATCTTTTGAAGAGAATATCAAAGGGTTTGTGGATATATTTTAAGCCACTATAATGACCATGTTTTCCTCCAACCCCCTCTAAGCCTATGACATAAAAGACATCATTCTTAGCCTACATTCAGATCCCCCAGCCCTGTCATTCCGGATGGATCCCCTAGCCCACTCTTGCACATGCCCAGGTGATCTGCTTGGTGGTCCTCATGCATGCATGGTGCTTTCCCATCTTTCTGCCTTTCTTATCAATGTTCCTTTGAACAGGAATATTCTACAGACATTTGGGCATAGTTGAACCCTATCCATTCATCAAACTGAGCCTAAACTTTTCCTTGGTGCCTTCCCCAAGGCTCCACTGAAATCCTGAAGCCCTTTATATTTTCCAGGGCACTAGTCATTTTCTTCCTCCAAATTGTACTAATGTCCATGACTTAACTTTCCCAATTAGACTGTAAGCTTTGTGCGGAAGGCCCAGGCACATCACAGTATGTTCAAGAGCACTCTCCTGCATAATCAACTCTTTACTGGGAACTGGATCAAACATCAGAAAATGTTTTCTGTAAAGGGCCAGATAGCAAATATTTTAGGCTTTGCAGGACATTTGGTCTCTGTCACAGCTACTCAACTGTGTCATGTAGTATGAAAGCCGCCATAGACAAACTATAAACACGTGCATGTGGCTGGGTTCCAATCAAATCTTATTCACCAAAACAAGCAGCAGGCTGGATTTGGCACAGGGGCCATGGTTTGCCAACTGCTGAACTAAAACATCTCCTAGGTATCATCAAGCTCCAGAATTCCAGGTTTTCAATATAGGAGTTGCTGTAATTATTTTAACATGAATTTTTTTTTCTGTTTTAAAGTGTGTTTATTTTCTGCTATTTCTACAATCTAGGTGCTCTTCCTTTATAAGAAGAAAAAAAGTAATACAACCTCACAAGTCTTTCTCTTTCATATTTTTAGGAGTTATTTTAAGGAAAAAGGGGCTGGATGACATACATACACGTAATAATATAGTAGTCACTTCCTTACCGTTCTTCTAATATGAAAGTCTCTTAATTCTTCCATATTTTCCTACCTCATGTGAAAAGCAACTCATTTTATTCCCAGTTACAATGAAACTACAGTTCTATCGTGGCTAAACTGTAATTTCCATTCAAAGCTGAGCTTTAGATTGTTCTAAAAGACGGTCTTAACATCATCTTTGACTCATATATTTAAACTATTACCTTCTTTTATAAGAAGAGATATGAATGAAAAGTAATACCTGAAGAATCAGTGACCCACAATCATAAACATGAATACTAATATGATTATTTAAAGAATGAAGTTGAGCTTAATAAGCATATAATACAAAAATAAATAATTGTCAAGTTTCATGGAGACAGCAAGAGGATGTAAAAGGATATAAGCTTGAAAAGTCAAGTTATGAGTTTTCATGAGGAAATAACATTGCCGAACAAAGCCACTCTTAAAAAGCTCAACTCACCTTTACAACAGTGGATATGAAGCTTGAAAACCACCCGGGTGACAAATGAAACTTGCTATTTTCAGGGAAATGTCAGGATACAAATTATATTCTTGTTTGAATAGAGCTAAAAGAGAGGCCACTATGTGTTTTTGACAGTGACAAATGGCTTCCAAAGAAAACAGGGCAGTGTCTGTCCGGTCCTGCCTTTGGGGAACCTGTTTTGCCAGCTGTCAATCCTTCAGCCCCCTTTCTGTCTCAAGTGATCATGGGAAATGATCATGAATTACTTATTGTCTTAAAATTTACATAGACCTCTTCATTTCAACTATTTCATATCATCTGAAACTCTCTATACAAGGGGAGAAGAATGTTACCTGAAATATAACTAATGAATAAATGTTCAAGGCATTCAAACCAGTTTTGACTGTCTTCTCTGTCTTTTCTGACCACAATTATTTCCTGATTACCAGTGGAACTCTGAGGAAAGCATATTTAAGCTTCAGTATCTCAATGTCACAATAAAATAAAGAAAAAGATGCTTATATCATAAGTGAGAAGATACATACTTCAGTCAATTCTGTGATAATGAACTGCAAAGGGTCCCAATTTGGTGGTTGTCCTATTATTTTGCTGAGTGAGTTAGATCTGGAAATTAATGGAAGAATCTAAATAGAGTTTTTTTAACACAATGCAAAGATTCCTATTTTAATTATGGGATATTGTTTCTAGTGAAGCTTACTAAAATGCTATATAAGAATATGATTGTCTTATCAAGAAGAGAATGAATAAATTATGGGATTGGGGGATGTTTTGTTTGTTTTTTTGTTTGTTAGGTTTGAGATGGAGTCTCGCTGTCACCAGGCTGTAGTGCAGTGGCGCGATCTTGGCTCACTGCAACCTCCACCTCCCGGGCTCAAGCAATTCCCCTGACTCAGCCTCCTGAGTGGCTGGGACTACGGGCACGCACCACCATGGCTGGCTAATTTTTTTTTTTTTTTTTTTTTTTTTTTTTTGTATTTTAGTAGAGATGAGGTTTCATCGTGTTGACCAGGATGGTCTCGATCTCCTGACCTTGTAATCTGCCTGCCTTTGCCTCCCAATGTGCTGGGATTACAGGCATAAGCCACCACATGTGGCCCAAATTGTGGTTTATTTTTATAATATAATACTACACCACAATAAAAAAGAACAAACTACAAGTACCTATAAAACATGAGTGGATCTCACAGACATAATGATAAGCAAAAGAAGCCAGACACAGGCGAGTGCTCACAGAATGAGTCCATTTATATGAAGCTGAAGAACAAGCAAACCAATATATACTGATAGAAGTCAAAACGGTGGTTAACTCTGGGTAGAGATTAGGTGTAGACTAGGAAGGGGCATGAGAAAGCCTTATTAGATTCTCGATCCCAATTGTAGTCACATGGATCTATACCTTCATAAAAATTCAGCAAGCTGTACTTAAGACTATTGTACTATGTGCACTTTCCTGTACCTATGCTAACCATTAATTTTAAAAAGCCCTAAAATTAAAACTTAAGAGATTGTAAATAACTCTAAAACAAGAAATGGTGATCATAGAAAAGATCCAACAGGAAACCAGCAAATCAAAAAGTGAGGAGTAAAAACTTCAGAATATAAGTGGATAACAGAGGCAGAGAGAATGAAAACACAGAGGAAAGAAGGAGGAGGAGAAGCAAGAAAGAAAAACATTAATTTTGAATGAAAGAAAAGAAATGAATTAACTATATGCTTAACCTGTGTAGAATCTTACATGATCTACAGTTTCTTCACACTTATCTTCTAGTCTCCTATTTTCTCATCAGGAAGAGTAAATTGGTAATAACAACTAGTGAGCTAGAGAAAAGTGGCCTATAATTACATATCAAAACGTACTAAAGAAGTAAAAAAATCAACTCAATGTACAAAGGTGCAAGAGTACACACACAAACTAAGTGAATAAAATAGACAACCCTGAAAAAAACACCACTTAATTTATTATAAAACAACTGTCCAACATGAACAAGGATGGAGAAAATGTTCAATAAACTAGGTTAATACAACTGGTTAAATCCTGCATATCCAGCCTAGCATGGAATCAGATCCATTCCCCCGAGAGGCCAAAAAGCCCAGAGGTCTTAGGAGATCTGATTACTAGGAAAGATAAGCATTTGCAGAAAAGCTGAAATAAATATTGATTATGAACACTGAGTTAACCAAGAACATGTTTGAAGAAGTGCAAATGTTTATGTTTGTAGTGTGGTCAGAAGCTCACAGAAATATCTACAGGTCTTCCTCTCTCGGTGGTTCAGAGGCTACCCAAAAGACATACGCCTGCTACTGACCATTTTCTATTTTCTGGCAAAATCATCCTCTTATCAGTCCCGTTTCCTACAGATGATGTCCCCTGGGGGTCCTCCATAACCATGCATAACAGCATGGTCTCTTGTGTGCCCAGTTTTCAGCTTTTGATAATGGTACCCTGGGAGATAAAGATGAGTAGAAGTAGGAGGACCTGCTCATATATTAGACTTCATAACCTTCATTCTTACAGCCTCTGATGCAATTTAGTAAACAACACACCCTAAAGAAATAATCTAAGACCTAGACAAATCCGCGTGTTCAATAATATGTATTGCAAAGTGATTTATAGAAATAGTAAGATTTGGAAACAACCTACACATCCACCTAAAAGGAACTAATTAAATAAACCGTAATATGTCCATATCATGGCACATCATACAACCAGTAAAAGTTATTTGAAGAATGCATGGAGCACTTAACAGGGATTATGTCATCTAATCCTGATAAAATTACATGAGGTGTATCTTATTATCATTCACATTTTACAGAGAAGGAAACTGGGGCTCAGCATGGCTGTTTTCAGGAGGCCTTAGTCCCTAAAAACACGAACCTCCACATGAGGTGCTTGAGCCTCCTCACAACATGGCAGCTGGCTTCCCCCTCCCCCAAGCAAGTTGTCCTTGTGAAGCACAGTGGGAGCCACAGTGTCTTTTATGACCTCATCTGAGAAGTCACATGCTGTCATGTCCACAGTGTCCTGTTGCTAACATGGGTCAGCTCTAATCAGCGTGGGAAGTGACTACCGAAGAGCGTAAGCAGCAGGAAGGAGGGTCAGTGGGTCCCACTTGGAGGGTAGCCTGTCTTCAGGAAGGACAAGCTGCCCCCAAGAGTTTCCTTGGGTTTCACTGGGGAATCAAAGACCAAACCATAGAGGCTCTTGCTGAATACTTCTGCCAGATTTTTGGTTGCTGCATCTCTCCAAGCTATTCTAGGAGTCATTTCTTCAGGGACTAAGGAACAAATTCTCTCCTTGCTTGGTGATGTTGAGGACTTGGCAGGGTTGATGACCTAACAGGCATGTATGTGCATGTGTCAGGTCTGCAGGCACAACGGCAAGCTGGTCACCTCCTCAGATGAAGCCAACCCCTACGCAGAAGCAGTTCTTCAGTCCACTGCCCCTTTTCCTCCTTAGGCTGTCAATTCCTCACCTTTTCCACATACACCTTTCCCGTTCCATGTGGGTACCTTTTCTAGGAAAAGTGTTCATACTTTCATTCAGAGAATGGAACGGAATGCTTGTTACCTACTAGGCCTCCCTGACAGTTGCTGGGGACTCAAATGCTGAGCGTACTCAGGAGAACAGGCAGCAAGTGACAATGTGGACAGCGTTCCAAATCCCTTAGCCTCACCAGTGTAGAATTCACAGAACCACCTGCAATTCAAGTTAGAGGATTGCAGTCCGGTTTTCTAACGGTAAGTAATTTCCATCACTATGAGTGCAGACGTGTGCCCTGGGATGAGATGAGTGATATTCCAAGTCACCACCCTGAATGAGGTCCAGGATTGACAAAGATGGACCTTACCTTCCTCAAGTTCTTCTTCCAAAAACCCAGAGATCTCACTTGCCCAGAGCTCAGGCATCAGAACTGATGGAAAAACAAGGTAATCTTAGGACATACCAGCAGGTCAGCACCCAAGTTCCCAAGAGCAACTGTTTTGAGGTCTCCTGTAATATAATTTTGGTTGAGGAGTAACACGAAGCCCTATACATTTTGTAACCAAGACTGGAAAAAGGGTATGAGGAATGTGTGAAAAATATCTATCTTATTTCTATTTCAGGTAGCACATTTCTCCGAGAAGCTCAGGGGGCTGTTTGAACACAAGTCAACATTATATATGGTGCTTCTGTTCATGCCTGTTTGCTTGGTTGCTCAATTCTGCTTCCGCTGTGGGTTCTTTGTTTCTTTCCTTTTGCTTATTGCTGCTCACGGTTGTAATGGTGTTCTGTCATATCCATTTACCTAAAGGACTTGAGACTTATGTTTTAGGAATCTAGAAGACCAAGAAGACATGCTTTAAAATGGAATTTTTTATGATTTCAACATGGTGATTCACCCTTTTATATATTACAAGTTCAATAAATGCATCAGCACACTGAGAAATATTTACAACATGTCCTGCTTTTGTCAAAGTGCCAGTGAATGCACATCCAGCCACTGGGAGCAAAAATGTCTGAAGAAACAAGACAGATGTTCTTCTTCCTGTAGGATTAGGTTCAAGGTGATTCTCCCCAGAGAATGGCACATAACCCTGTGGGGGTCAAAGTGACAGCTTTAATAGGAGATTTGGCAGTATTTAGATGGAAAATGTAGATTAGATTTGAGGCTGCAATGGGGATCTCTAAGCCTGACTCTGAAAGAGGGAAACCTACACCTCTTTGGCTCCCTGTCCAGTTCCAGGTAGAGTCACTGGATCTCCCTGCAGAGGCCTTCATAAGAGTGAAAGGAGGAGAAAGACTTGCTCTGGGTTGCTTGTGGCACAGGAGCCAGGGGATCCAGGGATGTTTTACTCACTCATGAGAGAGACAGCACAAAAGAAGAGAAACTGGGCCCTGGGGCTTGTGTTTGAGGCCCCATAACCCCACCCTTGGGCAGCACAGACCTTAAAAAGAGTAGGCTCTTACCAATTATATTAGCTCATTCCTTGGGGAAAGAGGAAGCAGAAGAGATACTAAAAGTTCCCATTCCAATGTTGCTTCCCCCTGAAAAGCGGAGAGAAAACATGAGACGGGAAATACAACTGACCCTTGAATAATCTGGGTCTGAACTGTGTGGGTCCACTTATACATGGATTTTCTTCTACCTGTGCCACTCCTGAGACAGCAAGACCAACTCCTCCCCTTCCTCCTCCTCCTCAGCCTATTCAATGTGAAAACAACAAGGATGAAGACCTTTATGATGATCCACTTCCACTTAATGAAGAGTAAATATATTTTATCTTTCTTATGATTTTCTTAGTAATATTCTTTTCTCTAGCTTATTTTATTGTAAGAATACAGTATATAATACATATAACATAGACATACGTGTAAATTGTTTATGTTATCAAGAAGGCTCCTGGTCAACAGTAGCCTATTAGTACTTAAGTTTTGGGGAAGTCAAAAGTTATAAGCAGATTTTGGTGGCAGATGATGTTGGGGGTGGTATTGTTACCCCCTAACCTCCGTGTTATTCAAAAGTCAACTGTAAGTCTGCCTATTTCACATGTATTTGTCAGAAGAATGGGGTCAGTGAAAAAACTTTTTTATTTATAAACATAACTAATATTCTTCATTCTTGAGGGTGGAGGGCAAAGGAATTGGGGCAAGAATTTAATCCCAGCCTCCATCTTGACAATCACAGTTACCCAGCTACCATAACTTTGCAGGGAGAAATGAGAGTAATAATCAAGACCATGTCATCCCAGTCCTCTGGGGCCACCAAGCAGTAATCCCATGATTTTTCCTCTTCCACAAAGTATCACATTGGCTTCTCCCTCATTGTACTCAGTGCCTCCCCATCCACACCCAACCCTGAGGCAGCATTCTCCATGTGGCTCCAATTCAGGTCAAACTTCATCCTACACTGGTGATTTCTGTTGGCTTGATCCCTGCAGAAGGGAACATGGTAAGTGGCTTGCACTATTTATGTTATGAATAAAGCACTTACATGCCTAATCCCTTTTAGGCCTAGCTAATTGTCTTTCAGGCCTAAGGTACCATTTGTGTCACTGCCTACATGTCCCAAAAGCAATAAAAATCCTTGCCCAGTTTTCTGAGTCAACCGACTACTGGGACCAATATTGCCTGAACGGCTTTCTTACTGTATATACTTCTTTGGATCTATCGCAGGCACAGTCATATGTGTGGCTGCAAGTTGTAGGTTGTGTTTGTGTATGAGTGATGAATGTGACTGTCTCCATTGGAAGTGTGGCTCCAAACAAGCTCAGGATAAGAACACCAGCTAGACTAACAAACAAGCTAAGCTGACCCCTGTTGACAAAACAGCCACCACTCAGCTTACTCCTTCCTTCCCTTTTTGACATGTCCAAACACTTTCACTGTTGCCTTCACTGAGGTGCCAATCCTTAGATGTGGTTGATACATGGAGCTGGGGAGTCTTAAATAGGACTTAATTTCAAAAGACCTGGTTTAAATTCTGGTTCTGCACTTAATAGGCATGTCACCTTGAGAAAATCATTCTTAGTCTCAGATTTATAACCTACAAGACGAGAATTTATTCTTTAAAAACAGGGGGTGGGGGTAGAGACAGAGTCTTGCTCTGTCACCCAGGCTGGAGTGCAGTGGCACAATCATAGCTTACTGCAGCCTCCAACTCCTGGGCTCAAGCAGCCCTCTTACCTCAGCCTACTTAGTAGCTGGGACCACAGACATTTGCTACTATAGCAGGCTAATTTCTTTATTTTTATTTCCTGGTAGAGATGGGGGTTTCACCATGTTGCCCAGGCTGGTCTCGAACTACTGGCCTCAAGTGATCCTCCCACCTCGGCCTCCCAAAGTGCTAGGATTACAGATGTGAGCCACTGTGCCCAGCCTTCTAAAAGTTGTATGTGTGAATCCAGCTATGGTGGGCTAGCTTAGAATAAATCAAGCCCTCTATGCAGAATAACTAGAAAACTTAGGAAAAAAATCATGAAAAATACCTGTTTGGAGATAGCAGAGTACCGTGAAGGCTGCCTGAATCTGAAGAGCCATGATCCAAGACAGAAGAAAAAAGTCCAGCCTTTCTCCTTGAGAGACTGATGGATTCCAAAGCAGCAGCCTAGGGGCCTAGAAACTGAAGGGGAGGAGAACAGAGAAGGAAGTGACAGCTCCAAAAGTCTGAGATATACTAGGCATAGCTTTAAGCAGTCTCACAAAGCTGGGTGGGAGGAACAAACATTAGAACTCAGAGCCTGACAAAGAAGAGAAGCTCTGGAAAACACCACAGGCTTTGGGTTGGGACTGTTGCAGGGATGAACCCTAGGAGTAAGGCAAACTAGAGTTAAACAAGCCATGACAAACACTGGGTCACCTCCTGGGGCTAGACTGATGATCTCTCCTTCCATCACAGCCTGCCTGAAGCACAAGTAAACCCTATCTACAGGAAGATACGACTGTCCAGAACCTCCAATTATCACTAAAATGTATTATATATATTATCTGGTATTTAATAAAAAGTACCAGGCATACCAGGAGATAAGACAAAATGACAATATACAAGTTTAAAGAACAGTCTTATAGAATGTAATGTAAATGTAAATGTAACCCAGTTAACAGAGTTGTCAGAAAAGAACTTTAAAATAGCTGTGATAAACATGTTCTAGGAAATAGAAGACAAAAAGTTTCAGCATATAAATCCAATTTTAGAAAAGAATTAAATCCAGGTTCCGTACTGAAAAATAAAGAAACTGGAAATAAAAGCTAAATTAGAGGGGTCTAAAAGCTAAATTAGATGGGTCCAAAAGCAGATTAGACTTGGGGGAAGAAAGATCAGTAGAAATTAAACAAACTGAGGCACAGAAGAAAAACAGATGGAAAATACAGAAAAGAGCATAAAAGAAATACAGGACACATGAAAAAGCATAATACATAGTATAACTGGAATCTCAAAGTAGAGGAGAGAGAGAATGTGACAGATGCAATATTTAAAGAAATAATGACCCAAAACTTTCCAAAAGCAATGGAAGACAGAATGTCTTACATTTAGGAAGTGCTATGAACCTGAAGAGAAAAACACAAAGAAAACCACATCTAGGCCTATCAGGGTTTTGTTAAGTAGAGCAAACAGAAGAAAAAATCAGGAAGAATATAGAAGATTTAAATAAGGTACTCAATAAGCTTCAATTGTTTGACGTATGTAGAATATAGCAGAATAGACATTGTTTTCAAGCCCACGTAAAAAATAAGAAAAGTAAACATAAAGATAAAAGTAAATGTAAGTAAGGGATAATAAAGCAATCTTAATGAATATCAGAAGTTTGAGATCAGAGATGTCATGTTTCTGGTCACAGCAGAATTAAACTAGAAATTAATAGAAAAAAGATAACTAATAAAATCCCAGTGTTTGCAAAGTAAGTAATACACCCTAAATTCCCTATGGGCTAAAGAAGAAATCACAATAGAAATTATAAATTATATGGAACTGAACAGTAATAAAAATGTGACATGAAAACCTTTGGGATACAGATAAAAACATACGCAGAGGAAAATGTATGGTCATCGGTGAATATTTTAGAAAATAATAAAGGTAGAATTAATGAGCAACCCAAGAACTAGGAAAACAACAGCAAATTAGACCCAAAGAAATGACAAATATGAGAATAATAAAAATGATAACAGAAATTGGTGAAACAAAACTAACATACAATAGAGAAAAATCTAGAAAGTCAGAAGTGGATTCTAGAAATGAAAGGAGGAGAACACAAACTACTAATATCAGGAATGAAAGAGAGAACATCTCTACATAATGAGAGAATATGATAAACAACTGATTTAAAACCATGTACCAACAACCTGGGCAATATAGTGAAGGACCTGAAGGACCTGTCTAAGGCTGACTTCATTAGTTTTTTTTATAACAGGAAAGAGTACACTCTAAAATAATAAACAGTATAGTATAGTAGATAGTAGATACTATAATATAGTATAGAAAAGACATCAATCAATAACATAGTCATTTATTATTATTATCATCATGATAATAAATGAAAAAATGTGCAAGATCTCTACACGTAAAACTAGAGAACATTATTAAAAGAAATTAAAGAAAACATGAATGCAGTGATGTACCACATAACAATGTTTTGGTCAAAAACAGACTGTATATACGACGGTGGTCTCATAAGATTATTATAATAGAGCTGAAAATTTTCTATGACCTATATACAGAAAAAGAGAAAAAGTTTCTGAATCGTTTTATGATGCCAGCATAATCATTATGCCAAAATCTGAAAAAGCCATTACAAAAAAGGAAATTGGCAGGCTAATGTCACTTGTAAATACAGATGTAAAATTTTTAACAAAAGATTAGAAAACCAAGTTATTATACATAAGAGAATAATATATCATGACTAGCTTGAGTTTATTTCAGAAATGCAAAGGTGATTAAAATTCAAAGATGAAAACATAATTTACCACATTGTTAGAATAAAAAGAAAATTATATCATATGACTATATAAGAAATGCAGAAAAGCTTTTGAAAAAATTCAATACCCTCATAATAGAAAATAAAAATTGTTAACAAATTAAAAATATAAGGAAACTTTCCTAATATAATAAAAATGATATGTGAAAATCTAAAACAAATATGATACATAATGGTGAGCTACTTAAAGTTTTTACCTGCAATGAGGATTGACACAAGATGTCCACTGTTAAATATTAGTCTAGAACACTATAAAGCAGAAAAGGAAATGTAAAGAATACAGGTTGAAAAGGAAAAAGATAAAGTCATTAATTACAGAATACATAAAAGCATGTATTTAAAATACACAATAATCTACTTATAAATTATTAAAATCAGTAAGTGAATTTTAGCTGGGGCAACAGAGGTCAATACACTGCAGTAAACATCTAGAAAATGAAATTTTAAACAGATCCTACTGATTCTACAGATGCTAATAATAGCATCCAATTCCTAGAAATAAACCTAAAAAAAAGTGCAAGATCTCTACACATAAAACTAGAGAACATTATTGAGAGAAATTAAAGAAAACCTAAATACAGTAATTCAACACATAACAATGTTTTGGACAACAACAGACTGTATATACAACATACAATGGTGGTCTCATAAGATTATTATAATAGAGCAGAGAATTTCTATCTTCTAGTGATGTCTTAGTCACTGTAACATTACTCATACTGGTGAAAACAAGCCTACTGTGTTGTCAGTCATATAAAAGTATAGCACAAGCAATTATGTATAATATATAATACTTGATAATGATCATAAATAACTATGCTATTTGTTTACATCTTTACTATACTATATTGTTTTATTATCTTAAAGTGCACTCTTTCTACTCATAAAAAACATTTTAATGTAAAACAGGCTCAGGCAGGTCCTTCACCAGGTATTCCAGAAGAAAGCATTGTTATCATAGGAGATGACAGCTCCATGTGTGTTATTGCCCCAGAAGATCTTCTCTTGGGATGAGATGTGGAGGTGGAAGACACTAATACACACCTCATACAAATGGGTGCCCCTCTGGGACAAAGCTTCCAGAGGCAGCAATATTTGCTGTTCTACAATATTTGCTTTTCTGCTGCCTCCACTGGTAATCCTGACCCTGTGTAGACCTAGGCTAATAGGTGTGTTTGCATCTTAGTTTTTAACAAAAAAGTTTAAGAAGTAAAAAAATAAATAAATTTTAAAAACAGAAAAAAGTGGGACAAACACAAATATGGCCGAACAGGAACAGCTCCAGTCTGCAGCTCCCAGTGTGATTGACAGAGAAGATGGGTGGTTTCTGCATTTCCAACTGAGGTACCTGGTTCATCTCATTGTAACTGGTTGGACAGAGGGTGCAGCCCATGGAGGGTGAGCCAAAGCAGGGTGGGGCATAACCTCACCTGGGAAAAGCAAGGGGTTGGTGGGTTTCCCTTTCCTAGCCAAGGGAAGCCATGACAAAGTTTACCTGGAAAAACAGGACACTCCTGCCCAAATACTGTGCTTTTCCCATGGTCTTAGCAACCGGCAGACCAGGAGATTTTCTCCCATACCTGGCCCAGCAGGTCCCACGCCCCCGGAGCCTTGATCACTGCTAGTGCAGCAGTGTGAGATCAACCTGCAAGGTTGCAGCGTGGCTGGGATAGGGGCATCCACCATTGCTGAGGCTTGAGTAGGTAAACAAAGCTGCCAGGAAGCTCAAACTGAGTGGAGCCCACTGCAGGTCAGCAATGTCCACTGCCTCTATAGACCCCACCTCTGTGGGCAGGGCATAGCTGAACAAAAGGCAGCAGAACTCCTGCAGACTTAAATGTCCCTGTCTGACAGCTCTGAAGAGAGCGGTAGTTCTCCCAGCATGGCGTTTGAGCTCTGAGAAGGAAAAGACTGTCTCCTCAAGTGGGTCCCTGACCCCTGTGTAGCCTAACTGGGAGACACCTCCCAGTAGGGGCCCACAGACACCTCATACAGATGGGTGCCCCTCTGGGACAAAGCTTCCAGAGGCAGCAATATTTGCTGTTCTGCAATAGTTGATCTTCTGCAGCCTCTGCTGGTGATACCCAGGCAAACAGGGTCTGGAGTGGACCTCTAGCAAACTCCAACAGACCTGCAGCTGAGGGACCTGACTGTTAGAAGGAAAACTAACAAACAGAAAGGAATAGCATCATCAATGAAAAGGACATCTACACCAAAACCTCATCTGTAGGTTACCAACATCAAAGACCAAAGGTAGATAAAACCACAAAGATGGAGAGAAACCAGAGCAGAAAAGCTGAAAATTCTAAAAACCAGAGCGCCTCTTCTCCTCCAAAGGATTGCAGTTCTTCGCCAGCAACGGAACAAAGCTGGACAGAGAATGAATTTGATGAGTTGACAGAAGTAGGCTTCAGAAGGTCAGTAATAACAAACTTCTCTGAGCTAAAGTAGCATGTTCAAACCAATCTCAAGGAAGCTAAACACCTAGAAAAAAGGTTAGACAAATGGCTAACTAGAATAAAGATGTAGAGAAGACATTAAATGACCTGATGGAGCTGAAAACCATGGCATGAGAACTTCATGACACATGCATAAGCTTCAATAGCCAATTTAATCAAGTGGAAGAAAGTGTATCAGTGATTGAAGATCAAATTAACGAAATGAAGTGAGAAGACAAGTTTAGAGAAAAAAGAGTAAAAAGAAATGAAAAAGTCTCCAAGAAATATGGGACCATGTGAAAAGACCAAATCTACATTTGATTGGTGTACCTGAAAGTGATGGGGAGAATGGAACAAAGTTGGAAAATGATCTTCAAGATATTATTCGGGAGAATTTCCCCAACATAGCAAGGCAGGCCAACATTCAAATTCAGGAAATACAGAGAACACCACAAAGATACTCTTCGAGAAGAGCAACCCCAAGACACATAATTGTCAGATTCACCAAGGTTGAAATGAAGGAAAAAATGTTAAGGGCAGCCAGAGAGAGAGGTCGGGTTACCCACAAAGGGAAGCCCATCAGAATAACAGTGGATCTCTCAGCAGAAACCCAACGAGCCAGAAGAGAGGGAGGGCCAATATTCAACATTCTTAAAGGAAAGAATTTTCTACCCAGAATTTCATATCCAGCCAAACTAAGATTCATAATTGAAGGAGAAGTAAAATCCTTTACAGACAAGCAAATGCTGAGAGATTTTGTCACCACCAGGCCTGCCTTAAAGAGCTTCTGAAGGAAGCACTAAACACAGAAAGGAACAGCCGGTACCAGCCACTGCAAAAACATGCCAAATTGTAAAGACCATCGAGGCTAGGAAGAAACTGCATCAATTAATGGGCAAAATAACCAGCTAACATCATAATGACAGGATCAAATTCACACATAACAATATTAACCTTAAATGTAAATGGGCTAAAATGCCCCAATTAAAAGACACAGACTGGCAAATTGGATAGAGTCAATACCTATCAGCGTGCTGTATTCAGGAGACCCATCTCATGTGCACAAACACACATAGGCTCAAAATTAAGGGATGGAGGAAGATCTACCAAGCAAATGGAAAAAAAAAAAAACACAGGGGTTGCAATCCCAGTTTCTGATAAAACAGACTTTAAACCAACAAAGATCAAAAGAGACAAAGAAAGCCATTACATAATGGTAAACGGATCAATTCAACAAGAAGAGCTAACTATGCTAAATATATATGCACCCAACACAGGAGCACCCTGATTCATAAAGCAAGTCCTTAGAGACCTACAAAGAGGCTTAGACTCCCACACAATAATAAAGGGAGACTTTAACACCCCACTGTCAAAGTTAGACAGATCAATGAGACAGAAGGTTAACAAGGATATCCAGGATTTAAACTCAGCTCTGCCCCAAGTGGACTTAAAAGACATCTACAGAACTCTCCACCCCAAATCAACAGAATATACATTCTTCTCAGCACCACATCGCACTTATTACAAAATTGACCACATAGTTGGAAGTAAAGCACTCCTCAGCAAATGTAAAAGAATTGAAATCACAACAAACTTGTCTCTCAGACCACAGTGCAATCAAATTAGAACTCAGGATTAAGAAACTCACTCAAAACCTCACAACTACATGGAAACTGAACAACCTGCTCCTGAATGACTACTGGGTAAATAATGAAATACAGGCAGAAATAAAGATGTTCTTCGAAACCAATGAGAAAAAAGACACAATGTACCAGAATCGCTGGGACACATTTAAAGCAGCATTTAGAGGGAAATTTATAGCAGTAAATGCCTATAAGAGAAAGCAGGAAAGATCTAAAATCCATAGCCTAACATCACAATTTAAAAAACCAGAGAAGCAAGAGCAAACAAATTCAAAAGCTAACAGAAGGCAACAAATAACTAAGATCAGAGCAGAACTGAAGGAGATAGAGACACAAAAAAATTCTTCAAAAAATCAATGAATCCAGGAACTGGTTTTTTGAAAAGATTGAGAACAAAATTGATAGACCACTAGCAAAACTAATAAAGAAGAAAAGAGAGAAGAATCAAATAGGTGCAATAAAAAATGATAGAGGGGATATCACCACCGATCCCACAGAAATGCAAACTAACATCAGAGAATACTGTAAACACCTCTACGCAAGTAAACTAGAAAATCTAGAAGAAATGGATAAATTCCTAGACACATACGCCCTCCCAAGACTAAACCAGGAAGAAGTTGAATCTCTGAATAGACCAGTAACAGACTCTGAAACTGAGGCAATAATTAATAGCCTACCAACCAAAAAAAGTCCAGGACCAGACTGATTCACAGCCGAATTCCACCAGAGGTACAAAAAGGAGCTGCTACCATTCCTTCTGAAACTATTCCAATCGATAGAAAAAGAGGGAATCCTCCCTAACTCGTTTTATGAGGCCAGCATCATCCTGATACCAAAGCCTGGCAGAGACACAACAAAAAAAAGAATTTTAGACCGATATTCCTTTTGAACATTGATGTGAAAATCCTCAATAAAATACCGGCAAACCGAATCCAGCAACACATCAAAAAGCTTATCCATGACAATCAAGTCAGCTTCATCCCTGGGATGCAAGCCTGGTTCAACATATGCAAATCAACAAACATAATCCATCACATAAGCAGAACCAACAACAAAAACCACATGATTATCTCAACACATGCAGAAAAGGCCTCCAACAAAACTCAACAGCCCTTCATGCTAAAAACTCTCAATAAACTAGTATTAATGGAACATACCTCAAAATCATAAGAGCTATTTATGATAAACCCACAGCCAATATCATACTGAATCAGCAAAAACTGGAAGCATTCCCTTTGAAAACTGGCAGAAGATAGGGATGCCCTCTCTCACCACTCATATTCAACATAGTGTTGGAAGTTCTGGCCAGGGCAATCAGGCAAAGAAAGAAATAAACGGTATTCAATTCGGAAAAGAGGAAGTCAAATTGTCCCTGTTTGCAGATGACCTGATTGTATATTTAGAAAACCTCATCGTCTCAGCCCAAAATCTCCTTAAGCTAATAAGCAACTTCAGCAAAGTCTCAGGATATAAAATCAATGTGCAAAAATCACAAGCATTCCTATACTCCAATAACAGACAGAGAGCCAAATCATGAGTGAACTCCCATTCACAATTGCTTCAAAGAGAATAAAATACCTAGGAATCCAACTTACAAGGGATGTGAAGGACCTCTTCAAGGAGAACTACAAACCACTGCTCAATGAAATAAAAGACGACACAGACAAATGGAAAAAACATTCCATGCTCATGGATAGGAGGAATCAATATTGTGAAAATGACCATACTGCCCAAGGTAATTTATAGATTCAATGCCATCTCCATCAAGTTACCACTGACTTTCTTGACAGAATTGGAAAAAAACACTTTAAAGTTAATATGGAACCAAAAAAGAGCCCACATAGCCAAGACAATCCTAAGCAAAAAGAACAAACGTGGAGGCATCACTCTACCTGACTTCAAACTATACTACAAGGCTACAGTAAGCGAAACAGCATGGTACTTGTGCCAAAACAGATACATAGACCAACGGAACAGAACAGAGGCCTCAGAAATAACACCACACATCTACAACCATGTGATCTTTGACAAACCTGACAAAAACAACAAATGGAGAAAGGATTCCCTATTTAATAAATGGTGCTGGGAAAACTGGCTAGCCATATGTAGAAGACTGAAACTGGCTCCCTTCCGTACCCCTTATACAAAAATTAATTCAAGATGGATTAAAGACTTAAATGTTAGACCTAAAACCATAAAAACTCTAGAAGAAAACCTAGGCAATACCTTTCAGGACATAGGCATGGGCAAGGACTTCATGACTAAAACACCAAAAGTAATGGCAACAAAAGTCAAAATAGACAAATGCAATCTAATTAAACTAAAGAGTTTCTGCACAGCAAAAGAAACTACCATCAGAGTGAACAGGCAACCTACAGAATGGGAGACAATTTTTGCAATCTACCCATCTGACAAAGGGCTAATATCAAGAATCTACAAATAACTTAAACAAATTTACAAGAAAAAGACAATCCCATCGAAAAGTGGTCAAAGGATATGAACAGACACTTCTCAAAAGAAGGCATTTATGCAGCCAACAGACACATAAAAAAATGCTCATCATCACTGGCCATCAGAGAAAGGCAAATCAAAACCACAATGAGATACCATGTTACACCAGTTAGAATGGCGATCATTAAAAAGTCAGGAAAAAACAGATGCTGGAGAGGATGTGGAGATATAGGAATGCTTTTACACTGTTGGTGGGAGTGTCAATTAGTTCAACCATTGTGGGAGACAGTGTGGTGATTCCTCAAGGATCTAGTACTAGAAATACCATTTGACCCAGCCATCCCATTACTGGGTATATACCCAAAGGAATATAAATCATGCTACTATAAATACACATGCACACATATGTTCATTGTGACACTATTCACAATAGCAAAGACTTGGAACCAACCCAAATGTCCATCAGTGACAGACTGGATAAAGAAAATGCGGCACATATACACCATGGAATAAAAAAGAATGAGTTCATGTCCTTTACAGGGACATGGATGAAGCTGGAAACCATCATTGTCAGCAAACTATCACAAAGACAGAAAACCAAACACCACATGTTCTCACTCATAGGTGGGAATTGAACAATGAGAACACTTGGACATGGGGGTGGGGAACATCACACACCGGGGCCTGTTGTGGGGTGGGGGGAGGGGGCAGGTATAGCATTAGGAGGAATACCTAATGTAAATGACGAGTTGATGGCTGCAGCAAACCAACATGGCACATGTAACAAACCTGCACTTTGTGCACATGTAACCTAGAACTTAAAGTATAAAAAAAGTAGAAAAAAGCTTATAGAATAAGGATATACAGAAAGAAAATAATTATACAGTTATCCAGTGTGTTCACGTTTTAAGCTAAGTATTATTACAGAAGTCAAGACTTTTTTAAAAAATTGAAGTTTTAAAAAGTAAAAATGTTATAGTAAGCCAAGGTTAATTTATTATTAAAGAAAGAAAAAAATACTTGTATAAATGTAGTGTTCCCTAAGTGTACAGTTTATAAAATGATACACTCTGTATAAAGTGTATAAAGTGTTTGTAAAGTCTACAGTAGTGTACAGTAATGTCCTAGGCCTTTACATTCACTCACCACTTACTCACTGACTCACCCGGATCCACTTCCATTCCTGCAGTCTCCATTCATGGTAGGTGACCTATACAGGTGTGATATGGTTTGGATATTTGCCCCCCACCAAATCTCATATTGAAATATGATTCCCAGTGTTGGAGGTGGAGCCTGGTAGGAGGTGATTTGATTGGGGTGTCGATCCCTCATGAATGGCTTGACACCATTCTCTCAGTGCTGTCCTCAAAATAACCACTGAATCTTGCTCTGAGTTCACACGAGCATGTGGTTGTTTAAAGTTGGCACCTCCTCCTTGGCTCTTTCTTGTTCCTGCTTTCACCATGTTACATGTTGGCTCCCCATTGCCTTCTACCATGAGTGTAATCATCCTAGGTGTCACCAGAAGCAGATGCCAGCACCATGAATCCCATAAAGCCTACAGAACCATGAGCCAATTAAACTTCTATTCTCCCAGCCTCAGATATTTCTTCATAGCAATGCAAGAACAAGCTAATAAAAAGTACATCATTTTTTATCTTTTATATCATATTTTTACTATACCTTTTCTATGTTAGATATGTTTAAACTCACAAACACTTACCATTATGTTACAGTTGCCTACAGTATTCAGTAAAGTAACATGTTGTGCAGATTTGTAGCCTCAGAGCAATAGGCTATACCACATAGCCTCAGTGTGTAGTAGGCTAGGCCATCTAAGTTTGTGTAAGTATGCTCGGTGATGTTCACACAATGACAAAATCACCTGACACAGTTCTCAGAATGTATCCCCATCTTTAAGTGACACCTGACTATAAATAGAGGCGTACACCATCTTCAGGAATTAGAAGACTCAATTTTGTATTTATATCAATTATCTCCAATTTACTCTCTAGATCTGAAGCAATCCAAATCAACACCCTGACAGACTTTTTCTATGTAGAAAGTTGTGAATTTATATGTAAATGCAAAGGGCCAATGTGGTCAAAACAATCTTAAAGAAAAAGCTGGAAAATTTACATGATCACATATCAATAGTATCCGGACCTCTTTTTTCTTTCTTTTTTTTTTCTTTTTTTCTTTTTTTTTTTTTTGAGACAGAGTCTCACTCTGTCACCCAGGCTGGAGTTCAGTGGCCTAAACTTGGCTCACCGCAAGCTCCACGCCATTCTCCTGCCTCAACCTCCCAAGTAGCTGGGACTACAGGTGCCCACCACCATGCCCACCTAATTTTTTGGTATTTTTAGTAGAGATGGGGTTTTACTGTGTTAGCCAGGATGGTCTCAATCTCCTGAACACGTGATCTGCCCACCTCGGCCTCCCAAAGTGCTGGGATTACAGGCGTGAGCCACCGCACCCGGACCCGGACCTCTTTTTTCTAAAGATACTTAAAGAAATTATCCAATCTAAAGGGTAGAAAGAAAAAAGATGGTTTCAGAGACCTATGGGATGATATCAAACAATGTAACATATGTGTAACTGGAGCCCGACAGGAGAAAAGAGTGAGAATGATGCCAAATATATATATATATATTTGAAGAAATAATTGCCAAAATATAACTAAATACAATGGAAAACATCAATTTGAGATTCCAGAAGTTCAGCAAACCCCAAACAACACAAAGAAAGCACATCTAGATATATCAGAGTAAAACTGCTAAAAGTAAAAAGAAAAATCTCAAAAGCAGAAAGTGGAGAGAAAAGATGTATTACATAAAAGAAAAAAATAATCACAAATGACAGTTAATATGGTTAGGCTATGTCCCCACCCAAATCTCATCTTGAATTGTAGCTCCCATAATCCCAGTGGGAGGTAATGGAATCATGGGGGTCAGCTTTTCCCTTGCTTTTCTTGTGATAGTAAGTCTCATGAGATCTGATGGTTTTATAAAGGGCAGTTGCCCTACATACACTCTCTTGCCTGCTGCCATATAAGATGTGCCTTTGTCTCCTTTGCCTCCCCAGCCATGTGGAACTGTGAGTCCATTAAACCTTTTACTTTATAAATTACCCAGTCTCAGGTATTTCTTCATAGCAGTATGAAAATAATAGACAAATACAACAGCTGACTTCATGTCCTAAACAATAGAAACTAAAGGACAATAGAACACTACATTTGTAGTGCTAGCTGAAAGCCAGAGAGAGATTGTCAACCCAGAGATTAATATCTGGTGACAATACCCTTCAACATTGAGGGTAGCCTTTGGTCCAAGGTGGCAGGGCTGAGCCAGCAGCGCCTCCCTCTGCTCCCCAGCTCTCCACACTCCATTGTCCTGCCTGCTGCCATGATGGAACAGTCCAACTCCTTCACCAAGGACTCCCAGATGGCCGTGGCTCAGATCCGGCAGGTCAAGCTGCTGCTGCTGCAGGTGCAACATGCCAGTAGCAGATCGCAGCCCACAAGTACCACAAAATGTGGTGGACGGACCGAATTCTCTGCATCTCCAAGGAGCATGGGGATGTCCTCCTGGAAGGGCAACCTTGCCAGTGCCATCCGTTACTTCCCATGCAAGCCCTTAACTTTGCCTTCAAGAATAAGTACAAGCAGTTCTTCCTGGGGGTGCAGACAAGCACATGCAGTTCTGGAGGTGCTTCGCTGGCCATCCAGCCTTGGGTGGCCTGGCTGCCACCTCCTCACTCTGCTTCATGTACCCCCTGGATTTCTCAGAACCTCCTGGAAGCCGACATTGGGAAATTGGGCACAGTGCATGAGTTCAAAGACCTGGGAGCCTGGCTGGTGAGGATCACCAAATCCAACGGACCCAGGGCCTGTACCAGGGCTTCAGCATCTCACTCAAGGCATCATCATCTACCCAGCAGCCTCCTTCCACTAGTAGGATACAGCTGAGGGCATGCTCCCCAGCCCCAAGAACATGCACATCCTGGCAAGCTGAGTTACTGCAAAGACTATGAGGGCCATGGTCAACATGACCTCCTATCCTCCTACACGGAGCTCAAAGGAGCCCACATCATGCATATAGGGACCCTAGATTGTTGGAGGAAGATCTTTAAAGATGAAAAGGGCAAAGGCTTCTTCAAGGGCAAGGTCCAATGTCCTTGGAGGTATCGGGGGCACCTTGGTGCTGGTCCTGTAAGAGAAGCTGAAGAAAGTCATGAAGTGCCTTTGTCTCCTCCACAGAAACAGGAAACAACAGAATCATGGTGAGTACTCAACAGCTGCAGACCATTGACCTTCAAGAAACTCCAATTGTCTATCCTGGCCACACATGTCTGTGGAGGGTGGGGGAAGGCTCTGGAAAAGGGGCACGTTGTGATCACATTCGACCATCAGCATCACAATCAATGACCATGATCAATTCCATGAATTGATCACTGGGGGGAAGCAGGCCCACTGGCATTTTCTCTGCTGCTCAGACCTAGAGTCTAGTTGTTTGTAGGGCCTGAGTGGTGTGTAAGTATTTATGTAAAACAAAAGAAACATGTGTCCCATTTGTACTTAAGCACTGGCTCCTCATTTGCACAGCCAAATATTTGCAGTTATGTTCTATGTGGGCATTCTGCTGCAAAACAATAAAAAGAGAGCACTGAGAACCTCAAAAAATGAAGGCAAAGACATTTTCACAGAAAATAAAAACTGAAAAAGAATCATCACCGGCAGATCTGTACTATAAGAAATAGTAAAGAATGTTCTGCAGGCCAAAGGCAATTGATTCCAGATAGGGATGTCTATCTACAGGAAAGAAGGAAAAGCATGAAGTGAGTAGGAAAATATAAAATAGCCTGGAGTTTCTTTTCTTCTCATAATTGTCTTAAAACACCACTGACTATACAGAGAAAAATATTGTAAGGTGAGATTTACAACGTATATTGAAGTACATGTCAGGGGAACAGGTTCAAGGGAGTTTACTCTTGTAAGGTTATTACATTTATAAAGTAGGAAGTGAAACATTTCAGACCAGGTGTGAAGTACAAACTGAGAAATGGTACAAGGTTGACTTTAAGTAAGCTTTGATAATTGAAGGATGCATATTGTTAGCCATAGAGCAACCACTTAAAAATTAAATTAAAAGAGATATTCCTAGGAAACCAATAGAGGAAATATAGTCTTATAATCCAATAAGCAGATGGCAAACAACCCAATAAAATATAAGCAAAAGGGCCATGCAGGGTGGTTTATGTCTGTAATCCTAGTAGTTTGGGAGGCCAAGGCAGGCAGATCACTTGAGCCCAGGAGTTTGAGACCAGCCTGGGCAACATGGTCAAACTTTGTATCTACAAAAAATACAAAAGTTAGTCAGGCATGGTGGCACACACCATGGCACTACTTGGGAGGCTGAGACTGGAGGATTGCTTGAGCCACTACTTGGGAGGCTGAGACTGGAGGATTGCTTGAGCCCAGGAGGTCCAGGTTGCAGTGAGTTGTGAGTTGTGATCATGCCACTGCACTCCAGCCTGGGTGACAGAGCAAGACCTGTCTCTTTCTCTTTCTCTCCCTCTCCCTCTATCTCTATCTCCCAGAAGATTTTTTGCATACATATATGCAAAAGATTTACAGAAGGAAGTATACAAATGTCCAGCAAGTCAATAAAAAGCATTTGCATAATTAGTCATCAAAAGATACAATTTACACCAAAATGTGATATCACTATACACCCACTAGAATAGATATAATGAAAAAGGCAAAACTTTCTTAGCGTGGGTGAGCATCTGGAGTAAATGGAGTAACCCATTGCTGGTGGGAAGAGTATGTTGAAGCCAACAATTTTGGAAAAGTGTTTGGTAGTTTCTAGAAGCATATACACACTCTATGACCCAGAAATCCCACTCCTAGATATTTATTGAAGAGAAACAAAAACATGCCAACAAAAATACTTTTAAAATATTCACAGTAGCTTTATGCATACCAGCTCCAATCTGGAAATTACCCAAATATATATCCCCATTGGGATAGATAAATTGTGGTGTATTCTACACAATGGAATAGTATACAGTCATAAAAGGAATGCTAAGTGAAATAAAACATACACAAAAATAATCCACAAAGAATTATTCCACTAATATAAATAGAAATTTGGACAAATTGGGAAAAATTAATATTTATTTGGGATAAGAAATCATGAGAGCAGTTAGCATTGAGGGAAAGTAGGATGTGGAGACTGAGAGGGACAAAAGGAGGTTTCTGGGTGCAGATATTATTCTCTTCTTGAGCTAGTCAGAGGCCACATGGATGTGTTCACCATCTGAAAATTCATCAAGATATGAACTTCTAATTTGTACACTTTTCTGTATATGCTTTACTTTGATAAAATAATTTCCTTTAAAAATATATTTGGCTGCCACCACAATAATCATTGTTTCAAGCAAGAATCATCAGTTGAGGGAAATAGCTGATTGGAGACAAGTCTAACCTGCAGCCCCCACTGAGACACAGCAGCATGGAGAGACACACCTTGTGAAATTTTGTTCCAGGAACTACCGCAGGAACATACCAGGAAAGCAGAGAGAATCCACAGGCCCTTTGAAGGAGGTGAATTGCCCCTGCAGGCTCTGTGGGACAGCTGAGGAACTGTGAGTCGGCTTGCTTTCTCAGCTGGGAGGCTTGCAACCTGGGGCAAGTTCTCAGCCCTACTCACTGGCTGCCTGGAAATAAACTCAGTGCTGTTGGGGTGTGGGGAAGGAGGGCATGCTGGGAGAGAGACTAGCTTTTTGGGCTGCATGGGAGCTGGGGGAGACCTGTGGTTGCTGGCTTTCTCCCACTTCCCTAGCAACCTGTATGACACAGCAGAGACAGCCATAATCCTCCTGGAAACATAACTCCATTGGCCTCCACACCCCCATCCCCCTCAACAGCTGCAGTAAGCCCTGCCCAAGGAGAGGCTGAGCTCAGACACACCTAACTTTGCCCCACCTGATGGTCTTCCTCACCTGCCCTGGTAGCCAAAGACAAAGGACATATTATCTTGGGAGCTCTACCACCCACCTCCTGATCCTCCCTATATTTCTGCAGCTGATGCACTCTTGCAAGCACCACCTCCTGGCTGGAGGCCAACCAGCACAAAACCAGCACACTAAACACAAATAGAACCAAGATCCCTCACTGAGTCCACTCCACTCCCCTGCTGCCTCCACCAGAGCAGGTGCTGGTGTCCACAGCTGAGAGAATTGAAGACAGATCATATCACAGGACTCTTTGCATTACAAGCCCAGAGCCTGGTAGCTCCGCTGGGTGGCTAGATCCAGAAGAGAAATAACAATCACTGCAGTTCAGCTCTCAGGAAGCCACATCTCTAGGGGAAGGGAGAGAGCACTACATCAAGGGAGCACCCTGTGGTACAAAAGAATCTGAATAGCAGCTCTTGAGTCCCAGATCTTCTCTCTGACATAGTCTACCCAAATCAGAGGGAACCAAAAAAACAATTCTGGTAATATGAAAATCAAGATTCTTTAACATCCCCCCAAAAAAATCACACTAGCTCACCAGCAATGGATCCAAAACAAGATGAAATCTCTGAACTGCTGCAAGAAAAATTCAGGAGGTTTACTATTAAGCCAATCAAGGGGGCACAAGAGAAAGGTGAAGTCCAACTTAAACTAATCAAAAAAAATATACAGGATATGAATGGCAAAATCTTCAGTGATAGCATAAATAAAAATCAATCACAACTTCTGGAAAGGCAGGACACACTTAGAGAATTGCAAAATGCACTGTAAAGTCTCAGCAACAGAATCAAACAAGTAGAAGAAAGAATTTCAGAGCTCAAAGACAAGGCTTTTGAATTAACCCAACAGTGACAAAAAAAAAAAAAAAGAATAAAAAAAGAACAAAGCCTCCAAGAAATTGGGATTATGTTAAACAACCAAACCTAAGAATAATTGGTGTTTCAAGGCAAAAGAGAAATCAAAAAGTTTGGAAAACATATCTGAGGAAATAATTGAGGAAAACTTCCCTGGCCTTGTTAGAGATCTAAACATCCAAACACAAAAAGCTCAAAGAACACCTGGGAAATTCATCATAAAAAATAAATCATCACCTAGGCACATAGTCATCAGGTTATCTAAAGTCAAGACAAAGGAAAAAAATCTTAAGAGCTGTGAGGCAAAAGCATCAGGTAACCTATAAAGGAAAACCTATCAGATTAACAGCAGATTTTCTCAGCAGAAACCCTACAAACTAGAAGAGATTAGGGTCCTATCTTCACCCTCCTTAAAAAAAAATTATCTGCCAAGAACTTTCTATCCAGTGAAACTTTGTATCCAGTGAAGCTGCATAAATGAAGGAATTATATAGTCTTTTTCAGACAAACAAATGCTGAGAAAATTTGCCACTACCAAGCCAGCACTACAAGAACTGCTTAAAGGACCTCTAAATCTTGAAACAAATCCTCAGAATACACCAAAATAGAATGTCCTAAAGCATATATCCCACAGGACCTCTAAAACAACAACACAACAAAAAATAAAAAATAAAAAAATAAAAAACGAAGGTTTTCAGGCAGGCAACAAATAGCACGATGAATAGAATAGCACCTCACATCTCAAAACTAGTGATGAATGTAAATGGCCTAAATGCTCCACTTAAAAGACACAGAATGGCAGAATGGGTAAGAATTCACCAACCAAGTATCTGCTGTCTTCAAGAGGCTCATCTGACACATAAGGACTCACATAAACTTAAGGTAAAGGAATGGAAAAAGATATTCCACTCAAATGGACACCAAAAGTGAGCAGGAGTAGCTATTCTTATACCAGATAAAACAAACTTTAAAGCAACAGCAGCTAAAAGAGACAAAGAAGAACATTATATAATGATAAAAGGAATAGTCCAAGAGGAAAATATCACAATCCTAAATATATATGCACCTAAAACTGGAGCTTCCATATTTATAAAACAGTTACTACTAAACCTAAGAAATGAGATAGGCAGCAACACATTAATAGTGGGGGACTTCAATACTCCACATAGCACTAGACAGGTCATCAAGACAAAAAGTCAACAAAGAAACAATCGACTTAAACTATACCCTAGAACAAATGGTCTTAACACATATTTACAGAACATTCTACCAGAATATACATTCTGCAGAATATACAACTGCAGAATATACATTCTATTCATTGGCACATGGAACATTCTCCAAGATAGACCATATGATAGGCCACAAAACAAGTCTCAACAAATTTAAGAAAATTGAAATAATAGCAAGTGCTCTCTCAGACTTGGAATAAAATTGGAAATCAACTCCAAAAGGAATACTCAAAACCATGCAAATACATGGAAATTGAATAACCTGCTCCTGAATGATCTTTGGGTCAACAACGAAATCAAGAGGGAATTTAAAAGCTCTTTGAACTGAATGATAATAGTGACATGACCTATCAAATCCTCTGGGATACAGCAAAGGTGTGCCAAGAGGAAAGTTCACAGAATTAAATGCCTACATTAAAAAGTCTGAAAGAGCATAAACAAATAATCTAAGGTCACTCCTCAAGGAGCTAGAGAAACTAGAACAAACCAAACCCAGACTCAGAAGAAGAAAAGGAATAACAAAGATCAGAGCAGAGCTAAATGAACCTGAAACCAAAAAAATACAAGAGATAAGTGAAACATAAAGCGGTTCTTTGAAAAGATAAATAAAATTGATAGACCATTAGTGAGATTCACCAAGAAAAGAAGAGAGAAGATCCAAACAAGCTCAATTAGAAATGAAATGGGAGATATTACAACCGACACCACAGAAATACAAAAGAACATCCAAAGCTACTATGAACACCTTTACACACATAAACTAGAAAACCTAAAGGAGATGGATAAATTCCCAGAAATATACAACCCACCCATATTAAACTAGGAAGAAACAGAAACTCTGAACAGACCAATAACAAGGAGTGAGATTGAAATGGTAATTTAAAAGTTACCAAAAAAAAAAAAGTCCAAGGCCAGATGGATTAACAGTTGAATTCTAGCAGGCATTCAAAGAATTGGTACTAATCCTATTGACACTATTCCAAAAGATAGAGAAAGAGGGAATCCTTTCTAAATCCTTCTGTGAAACCAGCATCACCCTAATACCAAAACCAGGAAAGGACATAACAAAAAAGAAAACTACAGAACAATATCCCTGATGAACATAGATGCAAAATCCTCAACAAAATATTAGCTAACCAAATCCAACAGCATGTCAAAAAGATAATGCGCCATGATCAAGTGGGTATCATACTAGGCATTGCAGGGATGGTTTAACATCTGCAAGTCAATTAATGTGATACATCACATAAACAGAATTTAAAACAAAAAATCACATGATCATCTCAATAGACACAGAAAAATCATTGGATAAACTCCAGCATCCCTTTATGATTAAAACACTCAGCAAACTTGGCATAGAAGGGACATACCTTAAGGTAATAAAAGCCATCTATGACAAACCCACAGCCAATATTATACTAAACGGGAAAATTTGAAAGCATTCCCACTAACAACTGGAAGAAGACAAAGATATCCACTTTCACCACTTCTACTCAGCATAGTACTGGAAGTCCTAGCCAGAGCAATCAGACAAGAGAAAGAAATAAAGGGCACCCAAATCAGTAAAGAGGGTACCAAACAATCACTGTTTGCTGATGGCATGATTGCATACCTAGAAAACCCTAAAGACTCACCCGAAAAGCTCCTGGAACTAGTAAATAAATTCAGCAAAGTTTCATGTTACAAACTTAATGTACACAAATCAGTAGCCCTGCTATACAACAATAGCAACAAAGCTGAGAATCAAATCCAGAACTCAACCCCTTTTAAAATAGCTGCAAATAAAATAAAATACTTAGGAATATACCTAACCAATGAGGTGAAAGACCCCTACAAGGTAAACTACAAAATGCTACTGAAAGAAATCATCAATGACACAAACAAATGGAAACACATGCCGTTCTCATGGATGGGTAAAATCAATATTGTGAAAATGACCATACTGCCAAAAGCAGTCTACAAATTCAGTGTAATTCCCATCAAAATATTATACCACCATCATTCTTCACAGGACTAAAGAAAAAACAATCCTAAAATTCATATGGAACCAAAAAAGAGCCTGCATAGCCAAAGCAAGACTAAGCAAAAAGAACAAATCAGAAAGCATTACATTACCTGTCTTCAAACTACACTATAAAGCCACAGTCACCAAAATAGCATGGTACTGGTATAAAAACAGGCATATAGAACAATGGAACAGAATAGAGAATCAAGAAATAAGCCCAAATACTTACAGTCAATTGATCTTAAACAAAGCAAACAAAAACATAAAGTGGGGAAAGGACACCCTATTCAACAAATGGTGCTGGGATAATTGGCAAGCCACATGTAGAAGAATGAAACTGAATCTTCATCTCTCACCTTATATAAAAATCAACTCAAGATGGATCAAAGACATATCTGAGACCTGAAACCATAAAAAAATCTAGAAGATAACATTGGAAAACCCCTTCTAGACATTGGCTTAGGCAAGACTTCATGCCCAAGACCCAAAAGCAAATGCAACACAAAGATTAATAGATGGGACTTAATTAAACTAAAAAGCTTTTGCACAGCAAAAGAAATAATCAGTAGAGTAAACATAAAACCCACAGAGTGGGAGAAAATCTTTGCAATCTATACATCTAACAAAGGACAAATATCCAGAATCTACGAAGAACTCAAACAAATCAGCAAGAAAAAAACAAACAATCCCATCAAAGAGTGGGCTAAGGACATGAATAGACAATTCTCAAAAGAAGATATACAAATGGCCAACAAACATATGAAAAAATGCTCAACATCACTAATTATCAGGGAAATGCAAATCAAAACCACAATAACACTTTACTCCTGCAAATCAAAAACTAATAGATGATGGCATGGATGTGGTGAAAAGCGAACACTTTTACACTGTTGGGGGGAATGTAAACTAGTACAACCACTATGGGAAACAGTGTGGAAATTCTTTAAAGAACTAAAAGTAGATCTATCATTTGATCCAGCGATCCCACTCCTGGGTATCTATCCAGAGGAAAATAAGTTATTATATGAAAAAGATATTTGCACATGCATGTTTATAGCAGCACAATTTGCAGCGGCAAAATATGGAATGAGCCTAAAGGCCCATCAATCAACGAGTGAACAAAGAAAATGTCATATATATAACATGGAATACTACTCCACCATAAAAAGGAATGAAATGATAGCATTTGCAGCAACCTGGATGGAATTGGAGACCATTATTCTAAGTGAAGTAACTCAGGAACGGAAAAACAAACATCGTATGTTCTCACTTATAAGTAGGAGCTAAGTTATGAAGATGCAAACGCATAAGAATGATATGATGGACTTCGAGGACTCGGGGGAAAGGGTGGGAGCAGGATGAGGGATAAACGACTATACATTGGGTGCAGTGTACACTGCTCAGATGATGGGTGCACCAAAATCTCAGAAATCACCACTAAGGAACTTATTCATGTAAATAAACACCACTTGTTTTCCAAAAACCTATTGAAATAAAAATAAATAAATAAATAAAAGTAAAGCAAAGCCCCACAGAGGGGAAAAAAAACAGAATCATCAGTGGATGCCGAACTGTGTGGCCTGAAGGCATGATGGAGAACAGGAGGTCTGTAGTCTCACTCTCTCCCCACAACACACTTACCACTCGCAAAGACAAAAATAGTAATTTTACAATAAAGGGAATTGAGGACACCATCTAACCAAGTGATCAACATATCAACATTAACATGTGTGTTAGTTTGCAAGGGCTACCATGGTACCACAGACTAGGTGGCTTAAATCACAGAAATTTATTTTGCCATACTTCTGGAGGCTGGAAGTTCAAGATCGAGACATCAGGAGGGCTGTTTCCTTCTGCGGGCCATGAGGGAAGGGACTGTTCTTCCAGACCTCTCTTCTTGGCTTGCAGACAGCCACTCTCTCCCTGAGTCTTGATAGCATCCTCCATTTGTACATGTCTGTCCAAATTTTATCTTTTTTTTTTTTTTTTGAGACAGTTTCACTCTGTCACCCATGCTGGAGCGCAGTGGTGCAATCTCAGCTCACTGCAATCTCTGCCTCCCAGGTTCAAGCAATTCTCATGCCTTGGCCTCCCAAATAGCTGAAACTATAGAGGCGTGCCCCCACACCCAGGTAATTTTTGTATTTTTAGTAGAGACAGGGGTTTCACCATGTTGGTCCAGCTGGTCTCAAACTCCTGACCTCAAGTGATCCACCTACCTCAGCCTCCCAAAGTGCTGGGCTTACAGGCACAAGCCACCGCACCCAGCAGATTTCCTCTTCATATGAAAACACCAATCATGTTGGATTAGGGCTCGCCCTAATGACTTCGTTTTAACTTAATCACCTTTTTAAAGAACTTCTCCCCAAATCCTACCACATTCTGAGAAACTAGGGGTTAGGGCTTCAACATCTGAATTTTAGGGGACAAGACTCAGCCCATGACAATGTGTACCAGTCATGGAACAATAGGGCACCATGGGCTCAAGATAGAAGAAATTGAAATGCTCACAGCATCATTTTTGCGACTTTCTTGCCGGAAATCTCAAACCTGCATTTCATCATTAAAAAAAAAAAAAAATGAGAAAAACCTAAATTGAGGGACATTCTACAAAATAACTAACCTGTACTCAAAAGTCTCAAGGTTATGAAAACAATGGTTAAGGAACTGTTCCAGATGAAAGGAGACTAAACAGACACAAATTAAATACAGTGTGTGATCCTCAACTGCCTCCTGGCCCAGATGAAGGAAACAATTGATGAAATTTGAAGAAAGTCTATCAGTTGGATAATAGCATCATATGAATATTAATTGCTGATTTTAATAATTGTGCTGTGGTTTATAGGAAATGTCCTTGTCTTTTGGAAATTTTCATTGAAGGATTTAGACATAAATATAAATTTGGGGGATCTTGGTGAAGAGTCCTTATATCATTTTTGCAACTTTTCTATAAGTCTAGAATTATTTCAAAATTAAAAAAAAAGTTACAGAAGAGAAAAGTAATACTTTAAAAACTCTGCAGTTGAAAAAAGTGTGTGTGTGTGTGTGTGTGCGTGTGAGTGTGTGTGTGTGCCTGAACACATCTAACACACACAGAACCTGAGAAAATCGAGGATACCCATTTGTTCATTCTTGCATATTTATGTAACTAGGAATTATTGATATAGCAAGTTGAAACCAAAGACAAAATGTGCCTAACCTTACACCATCTAGGAATCAAATTAATTGGCAGAGTGGCCCTTTAAAATAGGGGTGAGTGGGTGATTTGCTCAAAGACCTTCATCTTGGGTTCCTCAACTGTTCCCATAGCTTTGGCTCAAATTCTGGTTAAAAGTAAAATTTCAAGAGCATGAACCCTAATTAAAATGTTGCTGGTGCTGCCTGGATTTATATTTAAAACCAAAATCATAGTATAAAATTTCAAGTGACTCCATTCTCCCATGTTTTACCTCTGAAAACATTGTATAACTGTCACACAATCCCCAAAATTAAGATGACAGACATTTCCCCTCCAAAGATGATTATTTCAGCATTGTGTAGGTTCAGGTTCTAACCTCCCTCAATCAGGATTTGACTCAAATCTTCCACGTGGTTATCTCCTGATTTGTTCAGCCAGCAATCATTGAGTGTCCAATGTATGCCAGGCACAGTTCTATAAACTACATGAGTGGAAAAATAAATCAGACATAGAAACTGTCTTTGAGGGGCTTGCCTTTACCTAAGATGTTGAGAATAAATGTTTTCCCTTTATTCTTAAAATTATTATTAAAAATAGGAATTATTTGGCATTAAAATCTTGTGTACTGCCTTAGTTTCCTAGGGTTGCCATTCATAACAACAACAAAAGAAGCCCAAAACCAAGGTGTGAGGAGGGCCAGGCTCCCTCTGAGACTCTGGACAGAATCTCTCCTTGCCTCTTCCCTGCATCTGAGGGTAGTTGCCAGTCCTTGGTATTCTGCGGCTTGTAGCTGCATCAACTCCAACCTCTGCCCTGTTGTGACACAATATCCTCCCAGTATGTCTGTCTCCACATGGCATTTTCCTCTTCTTATAAGGACACCGGTTATACTGGGTTAGGGCCCACATTAATAACTTCATGTCAACTTAGTTGCATCTACGAAGATCCTGTCTCCAAATAAGATCACATTCACAGGTAATGGGGATTGAGGCTTCAACACATCTTTCGATAATTCAACAATTCAACTCCTACACGCACATTTCAATAAATGAATTTGGTCTTCTCCTCAGGGAACTTAAATCTTCCTAATGAGAACACAAATTTGTGTTTCAGACTTGTTTTCCAAAATACTATAAATGACTTTCCATGATGTGAAGGGCATCTTTCTGGGCCTCAGGAGAAAGTTTAAACGTAATACTTGCTTAGTTAGATATGTGGGTGAAAGGATGAGTTCAAGTGTAACGCTAAGTATGAGGTCTCAAGGCCGCTCTGATCCGTTATTACATAAATATTAAACCTGTATTATCCATTATTACATAAATATTGAAAACCTGTACTTTGGGCTGGGAACGGGGGATGCAGGGAGGAGAGGGGAAGGGAAAGTGTGTAACTGTCAGAGTAGAGGCGGCTGGATCCCACCCCAGCCAGAACAGCCATCATTACCACCTTACCTGCTGTATACACTGGGCTCCTGCACAAAGATCCCCCTCTAGAAAACAAACAAAGCAAAACAGGGATTCCCAACTTAAAACACTTGAAAATCAATGGCTTGGATTTCTGGGAAATTTTTTCATAAATAGATTGAGGGGGTACATGTGCAGTTTTATTATGTGGGTATATTGTGTAATGCCGGGGTTTGAGCTTCTAATGAGCCCATCACCCAAATAGCGGACACAGTACCCAGTAGGTAATTTTCCAACCCTCACCCCCTTCTCATCCTTCCCGATTCTGGAGTCCCCAGAGTCTCTTAATTCTGTCTTTATGACCTTGTGTACTCATTATTTAGCTCTCACTTATAAGTTAAACACAGCCACATTTTATTCCTATGGTGATATTTTTCTTTGTCTTCTTAATAAAATTAGGCTGGTCAATTTATTTTCCAGTTTCAATTATATTTTCCAAACCATTGTTTTTCTGCTCCTGTACTAATAAAATGCTGTCATCGTAGGTCCCTGCTAATAGTAAAAATGTTTAAACAGTGGAAAACTATAGCAGCATGATTTATAGTCCTTTGGGTATATACCCAGTAATGGGATGGCTGGGTCAAACGGTATTTCTAGTTCTAGATCCCTGAGGAATCGCCACACTGACTTCCACAATGGTTGAACTAGTTTACAGTCCGACCGACAGTGTAAAAGTGTTCCTATTTCTCCACATCCTCTCCAGCACCTGTTGTTTCCTGATTTTTTAATGATGGCCATTCTAACTGGTGTGAGATGGTATCTCACTGTGGTTTTGATTTGCATTTCTCTTATGGCCAGTGATGAGGAGCATTTCTTCATGTGTTTTTTGGCTGCATAAATGTCTTCTTTTGAGAAGTGTCTGTTCATGTCCTCTGCCCACTTTTTGATGGGGTTGTTTGTTTTTTTCTTGTAAATTTGTTTGAGTTCATTGTAGATTCTGGATATTAGCCCTTTGTCAGATGAGTAGGTTGCAAAAATTTTCTCCCATTGTGTAGGTTGCCTGTTCACTCTGATGATAGTTTCTTTTGCTGTGCAGAAGCTCTTTAGTTTAATGAGATCCCATTTGTCGATTTTGGCTTTTGTTGCCATTGCTTTTGGTGTTTTAGACATGAAGTCCTTGCCCACGCCTATGTCCTGAATGGTATTGCCTAGGTTTTCTTGTAGGATTTTAATGGTTTCAGGTCTAACATATAAGTCTTTAATCCATCTTGAATTAATTTTTGTATAAGGTGTAAGGAAGGCATCCAGTTGCAGCTTTCTACATATGGCTAGCCAGTTTTCCCAGCACCATTTATTAAATAGGGAATCCTTTCCCCATTTCTTGTTTTTGTCAGGTTTGTCAAAGATCAGATAGTTGTAGCTATGCGGCATCATTTCTGAGGGCTCTGTTCTGTTCCATTGATCTATGTCTCTGTTGTGGTACCAGTACCATGCTGTTTTGGTTACTGTAGCCTTGTAGTATAGTTTAAAGTCAGGTAGCGTGATGCCTCCAGCTTTGTTCTTTTGGCTTAGGATTGACTTGGCGATGCGGGCTCTTTTTTGGTTCCATATGAACTTTAAAGTAGTTTTTTCCAATTCTGTGAAGAAAGTCATTGGTAGCTTGATGGGGATGGCATTGAATCTATAAATTACCTTGGGCAGTATGGCCATTTTCACGATATTGATTCTTCCAACCCATGAGCATGGAATGTTCTTCCATTTGTTTGTATCCTCTTTTATTTCATTGAGCAGTGGTTTGTAGTTCTCCTTGAAGAGGTCCTTCACATCCCTTGTAAGTTGGATTCCTAGGTATTTTATTCTCTTTGAAGCAATTGTGAATGGGAGTTCACTCATGATTTGGCTCTCTGTTTGTCTGTTATTGGTGTACAAGAATGCTTGTGATTTTTGTACATTAATTTTGTATCCTGAGACTTTGCTGAAGTTGCTAATCAGCTTAAGGAGATTTTGGGCTGAGACAATGGGGTTTTCTAGATATACAATCATGTCATCTGCAAACAGGGACAATTTGACTTCCTCTTTTCCTAATTGAATACCCTTTATTTCCTTCTCCTGCCTGATTGCTCTGGCCAGAACTTCCAGCACTATGTTGAATAGGAGCGGTGAGAGAGGGCATCCCTGTCTTGTGCCAGTTTTCAGAGGGAATGCTTCCAGTTTTTGCCCATTCAGTATGATATTGGCTGTGGGTTTGTTGTAGATAGCTCTTATTATTTTGAGATACGTCCCATCAATACCTAATTTATTGAGAGTTTTTAGCATGAAGGGTTGTTGAATTTTGTCAAAGGCCTTTTCTGCATCTATTGAGATAATCATGTGGTTTTTGTCTTTGGTTCTGTTTATATGCTGGATTACATTTATTGATTTGCGTATGTTGAACCAGCCTTGAATCCCAGGGATGAAGCCCACTGGATCATGGTGGATAAGCTTTTTGATGTGCTGCTGGATTCGGTTTGCCAGTATTTTATTGAGGATTTTTGCATCAATGTTCATCAAGGATATTGGTCTGAAATTCTCTTTTTTGGTTATGTCTCTGCCAGGTTTTGGTATCAGGACGATGCTGGCTTCGTAAAATGTGTTAGGGAGGATTCCCTCTTTTTCTATCAATTGGAATAGTTTCAGAAGGAATGGTACCAGTTCCTCCTTGTACCTCTGGTAGAATTCAGCTGTGAATCCATCAGGTCCTGGACTCTTTTTGGTTGGTAAGCTATTGATTATTGCCACAATTTCAGAACCTGTTATTGGTCTATTCAGAGATTCAACTTCTTCCTGGTTTAGTCTTGGGAGGGTGTATTTGTCGAGGAATTTATCCATTTCTTCTAGATTTTCTAGTTTATTTGCATAGAGGTGTTTGTAGTATTCTCTGATGGTAGATTGTATTTCTGTGGGATCAGTGGTGATATCCCCTTTTTCGTTTTTTATTGCATCTATTTGATTCTTCTCTCTTTTCTTCTTTATTAGTCTTGCTAGCGGTCCATCAATTTTGTTGATCTTTTCAAAAAACCAGCTCCTGGATTCATTAATTTTTTGAAGGGTTTTTTGTGCCTCTATTTCCTTCAGTTCTGCTCTGATTTTAGTTATTTCTAGCCTTCTCACTCATAGGTGGGAATTGAACAATGAGAACTCATGGACACAGGAAGGGGAACATCACGCTCCGGGGACTGTTGTGGGGTGGGGGGAGAGGGGAGGGACAGCATTAGGAGATATACCTAATGCTAAATGACGAGTTAATGGGTGCAGGAAATCAACATGGCACATGGATACATATGTAACAAACCTGCACATTGTGCACATGTACCCTAAAACCCTGAAGTATAATAAAAAAAAAAATGGAAAACTAAAATATTGTTCCTCCATTTTTCTGACAATAATTCAAAGATTTTTTCCTTAAAAAAAAAACAATGAGTTCTCTTTTAAAATTCAAATTCCAGTATTGATTTAAATGTTATTATCACTGATGTATGAAAATTTCAGGTCACTTTTTTCTTTGCATTTTTAATCTTTTCTCAATACACTTTCACCTTCTAATTTCTTGACTCACAGAAGAAAAATTGTATGAATAAAGTTAGTTTTCTACCTTTTTCTTGCCATACCTTCTTTTATCTTACCTCACTGTCTTTACATCCTCCCTACATTATTCCTTTACCGTTCTTTTCTACTATGCTTACACTTTCACAGTTTTTCATTTCTTTATTTTTCTAAGCCTTCCTTATTTCTAATTTTATAGTCACATATTTTAATAAACTTGAATGATTCTATTTGGCATTTTTTATTACTCTTACACCACTTTTAGTAGAAATTTAAAATATGCTGTCACATTAAACATCTTCATTGAAAAATTTTCGAAATACAGATAGATTTAAAAATTTTTTTAACTCCTGAACGACCACTTGGACAGCATTTTCAATACTTTGATGTACTGTATATACTTCCAGACCTTTGCTATGTAAATAGTTTTTATTAAAATGTAAGCATATGGTAAACTGATATTTGTGGATAGGCCTAGTGAAACTGCAGGTAATTCACAGGGAAATCTACAACTGGCAGCAGCGAGCGGGCCTGTGGTTGGCCCTGGAGTGCTGCGTGGAGACGAAGCGGCTGCGTCCCAGCGCACCCATGGAAGCATCTGCGTGCCCCACTTCTACGCCCAGACGTCTGGTCAGCTGCATCCGTGGAACCCCATACTGGCCCTCAAAAAGCTAAGGGAATCATATCGATCCACTTCCTCCCGGCTCCTCCCCAGAACCCCAGTCCTCACATCCTAGGTCCTCCCTGCTCCGCCTCTGATGGTTTGGAATGTGCTGGAACCCAAGACCCATCGAGCAGCTGCTGAGAATGCCACAGCGCCCAGGCCACAGCAGCCAACCCTGAGGGGTGGCCTTAGCTGGAAAGTCACCCCCAAACCATGCTCAACCTGGCCCACTTCCGGGATTTAAAGTTCCGACTCTCTTGCCGGAAGTTGGGACTGTTCTGGAGGCCCACTCATCTTCAGAGCTGCCCCCTACAGCATGGCAGACAGTTTTCCACCGCCCACTCCTGCTTCGTTCTCGCCCCTTGCCCTCCAGGTGCAGATCCCAGGAACAGCTCCCAATGTGTCCAGAGTTTGTTCCTGCCGGTGGGTGCGTGGTCTCGCTAATTTCATGAATGAATCCACAGACCTTAGGGGTGAGGGTTACAGCTCTTAAAGATAGCACGGACCCAAATAGTGGGCCGTAGGAAGGTTTATTGTGAAGAGTAAAAGGACAAACCCTGCACAGCCTGAAAGAGGATCCTCAAGGTTGCCGCTGCTGGCTGGGGTGGCCAGCTTTTATTCCCTTATTGTCCCCTCCCATTTTCCATTTCTGTCCTATAAGAGTGTCCTTTTTTAAATCTCCCGCCATTGGCTACTTTTAGAATCCTGCCTATTGGTGCATTTTACAGAGTGCTGATTGGTGTGTTTTACAATCCTCTTGTAGAGTGGGAAAGTTCCTGATTGGTGCATTTTACAATCCTCTTGTAAGACAGAAAAATTCCCCAAGTCCCCACTAGATCCAGGAAGTTCAGCTGGCCTCACCTCTCACCAATAGGCATCCCTCACACCCATCTCCATCTGGGGACCCCAGCCTTGCACTGATAAGATGGGATTCCAGAAACAGCAGCACCGATTTTTCCTCCCTCTGCAGACCACCAGGCTCCAGTGGCTCCTCAACGTTTTAACAAATCTTTGTATATTCAGTTTAAAAAAAAAATGGGGCCAGGCGCAGTGGCTCACGCCTGTAATCCCAGCACTTTCGGAGGCCAAGGCAGGTGGATCGCGAGGTCAGGAGATCGAGACCATCCTGGCTAACACGGTGAAACCCCGTCTCTACTAAAAATACAAAAATAATTAGCCAGGCGTGGTGGCGGGAGCCTGTAATCCCAGCTCCTCTGGAGGCTGAGGCAGGAGAATGGCGTGAACCCGGGAGGCAGAGCTTGCAGTGAGCCGAGATTGCGCCACTGCACTCCAGCCTGGGCAATAGAGCGAGACTCCGTCTCAAAAAAAAAAAAAAAAAAAAAATGGTAGCTGATTTTATTTTGCCTTTCTTTGATCACTACTGAAGTGGACATTTGTTTCTCTTGCTTACTGGGCGTTTTCACTTGCAATTTGTGACTGTTATATAAATCATATTATTTTCACTCAACCACTTTCTCCTACTGATTGGTAAGAGCTTCTTAGATGAATTGTTAAAGCTTTGCTATACATTACAATTCTATTCCTAGATGTATTCTTTATTGTCTAATGCTATTTATAATGTTTTGAAATAAGCTGAAGTTTTTGTTTGTATTTAGCCAAATGTCTCAGTCTTTTCCTTTGTGACTTAGCGTTTGTAATATCATATACACAAAATTCTCGGTCCCTCCATGATTATATGAATATTCACCAGAGGGAAAAGATGTCTATAATTATTTCAGTGAACATTATGAAGTTGTCTATAAATTGGAAAAACTGTTATTTGTTTTGTCAATGTTTAAAAAAACTCTTAATTTATCAAGGGAGAAGATAAAAATCAACCACTATGACATTCAGAAAGGCTTGTGCCCTCCTCTTGCAGACTCTGAACTCATTCATTTTCACGAGCCAACCAGGTGTCCTGGTGCAGTCTTCTCCAGGACTATCTTGGCCTTTATTGCCTTGTAAACTGTATTTCCTGGGACCAGGACCAGCAACATAATTTGCAGGGCCCAGTGTGAAAAGAAAATGTGGGGCTCCTTGCTCAAAAAGTATTAAGAATGTCAAGAGGGTAACAACAAAGCATTAAACTAAGCATGAGGTTGCACAGGGGTCTCACACCCATGAAACTACCCTGCTCGGAACACAAAGAGCAAACCTTCTAGATCAATTCCATTTACCAATTAGATTAGTCAAGTCAGTCAAAAATATATTTCATGAGTTTTTCACTTGATTAGTTCTTAAAAAGATGTGATTGAATTCTTTTTAACTGAATTAGGTGGATCTATTAGGATGGGGGAAAAAGTGAGGATGTCATTAGGCTGAAAGTTCTGCAAACAATTTGGGGGCAATATTTGAAGTTAAAATCTGAGATCTATTATCTTTGAAGATCCCCAAGTATAATTCCAAAATTAGATAATAACTGCCAATAATGATCTCTGGCCAAGATCCTGGGCTAAGAGTGTTTACAGGGAAACCTTCATGGCAATCTCATGGGTCAAGGAGTCACCCATTTTACCGATGGTTCACCCATGGATGGCTCACCGATTTTACAGATGCAGAACTTGAGGCTTGAAGGAGAGCAAGTAACTTCCCCAGTTAACACTGCCAGTCAGCAGCAGAACAAGGGCTCAGATTCGGGTCTGAATTTAGAGCCTCACTCTTGGCCTCCGTGTTGTTCTGACATCATGATGACAGGTCCCACCTTCTATAAACACAAGTGAAAATCTGGATTTGGAAAGTTCTATCGTTTGAAAATTTGCCCCCTCTAAAACTCATGCTGAAACTTAATTCTCCATGTGGCAATGTTGAGAGGTCAGACCTTTAAGAGGTGATTGAGTCATGAGGGTTCTGCCTTCATGAATGGATTAAGCCATTCATGGATTAGAAGATTAATGAGTTAATGAATTAATGGGTTATTGATTAATGAGTTATCAGGAGATTAGGACTAATGGCTCTATAAGAGGAAGAGAGACAAGAGCCAGCACAGACAGCCCTTTGCCACGTGATGGCCTGCACCATCTCGGACTCCACAGAGTCACCACCATCAGGAAGGCACTTAACAGATGCAACCCCTCAATCTTGGATTTCTCAGCCTCCATGAACTGTAAGAAATAAATGTTTTTCTTCATAAATTACCCAGTTTCAAGTATTCTACTGGAAGCAACAGAAAATGGACCAAGACAGGAAAGCAGTAGGGAGGCTCACCTGGTGGTATTGCATGTCATGCATTCTTTTTTTTTTTTTTTTTGAGACTGAGTCTCGCTCTGTCGCCCAGGCTGGAGTGCAGTGGCGCAATCTCGGCTCACTGCAAGCTTCGCCTCCCGGGTTCACGCCATTCTCCTGCCTCAGCCTCTCTGAGTAGCTGGGACTACAGGCGCCCGCCACCACGCCCGGCTAATTTTTTGTATTTTTTAGTAGAGACGGGGTTTCACCGTGGTCTCGATCTCCTGACCTCGTGATCCACCCGCCTCGGCCTCCCAAAGTGCTGGGATTACAAGCATGAGCCACCGCGCCCGGCCGCTGTCATGCATTCTTAAGATGGTCCTCGTACTTGTAAAAGAGCCAAAGCTCCTGGACAGCACTGAACTTGTATGCCCACATTTCACGGCTGAAGGAGGTGGAGCTACTCTGTTTTCATATAAAGACAAGGAATTTTTTTCTCCTCTGTATAAACAGCAGGTTGTTTTCCTAGTTCTAAACTGAATGCCAAGCTTCACTTAAAAGAAATTTTTTTTTTTGCATAGAACATTAAGGATTGGGCAATTGCATCTCAAAATCCCAAGTGTTCAGGTTCCACGTAGTGGCCAGCATTTCAGGTGCTTACTTAAACCTTGCCCTCACCCAACAGAGTTTAAAAGCCGACAGTTACAAGCATTTGCATTAGATTAACCTTCTGCCTTTGATCCTACCAAAAACAGTAGGATCAAAATGACCTGTTCATAGCACTGTGTTACTTATCTGCTTTTGTGGCTGCCTACAGACCCAAAACAAAGCTAAAAACAAGAATTGAGTCATCTGCACGATTTAAGCCAAAATCAGGGAAAAAAATATATATTTTTTAAATATATTCCATGTATATATGTAAATTCTTCAGTTTTCCAGTTTACTTTCTGCATATAAACATCAAAATAAAATATCAAACACATATTTACCTTTTCATACTTCCCACAGTCCCTTCAGGATGCAGTCAACTGCACTGAAGTTTTCAAAAGACATTTATTTGTTTTTCTCACTCATATCTAATTTGATAAGAATTCAGAGGGCCCCCCAATTTTATACCTAATGATTGTTTAGCACAGTGATAGCCAGTGCTTTTAATGAGAACCCTGAAATAAGATGCAGAAGTGACTTTCAACCATTAAAAATAATATTGTAAATAGGATGTTGCAAAAACTATATTTTATAATATTTTAGAAATTGAAAAACCCTTTTAATATCACTTACGTATCTTTTTAGTGGTGTCTACTCTGGTAGATCACCTAACCTGGCCATAAGTTTCTCCCATCCAGGTATGCATGCCCCTTTGTAATATGACTTTGCTGCTCTCCCATAAAGAGGTAGAGCCTACTTTATCATCTCTTGAATCTGGGTTGGCCTGGTGATTTGTTTTGAACATTAGAATGCTGTAGAAGTGATATTATCCAACTTTCAAGGCTGACTCTTAAGAGACCTCGCAGCTTCCACTGTCACCCTCTTAGACTGCTGCCCTGGGACTGCTAGGTAAGAAAGTTGGTCTAGCTTCCTGGATGAAAAGAAGCCATGCAGAGCAGAGCTGAGAGCCCCAGTCAACAGTCAGCAGCCATGGCCAGCGACGTAAGTGAGGTCACTTTGGGCCTTCCAGCCCAGCCAACCTCCAGCTGAAGGAAGCTGCATGAGTGAGCCCAGGGGAAACCTGCTAAGGAACCACCCAGCTAACACACAGAATCATGATAAATAATAAGTTGTTGTTGCTTTAAGCTACCACATGTTGGTATGGTTTGTTATACAGCAATAGATGGCTGATATATATACAGTAATGTTGAAAATATGATGTACAAATAACTCTTCATTGCATTGGAGGCTACTGCAAATGTAGGGACTCTCCAATTGTGACATTATACAGACATCAGAAACAAGTAAGATCTCAAGGGTAGACGCTTCACTTGTGGGCAGGGAGAGAAGAGCCACTAAAGGACTTATAAGTATCTCCTGGTTTTGCAGGGATTAAGCAGGGCTCTGAGGCCAAACTGTATAAATTCAAGTTCCGGCCCTACCATTATTAGGTGGGTAGCCTCAGTCAGGTTATGTTACCTCAATTTCTTCATCTGGGATGCAGGGGTAGAAACAGTACTTTCCCCTGAAGTCTGCAGGGACTGAATTAGGAAGTGTTCATATTTTGAAACATACATGGTACCTAGTAAGAGTATAATAAATATTAGCCTTTATCATTGGAGGTAGAGAAAGCCTACATATTTCATAAAAGCAAATTTAATATCAGAAGATGACAGCCTCCATTTGTGCAGCTGGCTTTCCTGTACTCTGACTTTTAAAACTGTAGCCTTCGCACTGGATGCCGTCAATGTCACGTCTTTCTTTCCAGAAAAGTTTGGGGAAAACAAGGGACTCCACATTTATACCTATACAAGAGCATTTCGTAAAAAATATGGCTCTTTCAAGCCTTTAACTTTTTTCTTCTACTAGTCTCTCTTTCGTAAGCCATAATACTTCTTTTGAATACTTTACACATGTGAGGGTATGAGAAATTTATTTTTATCCAAGGGAATCACAAGTTTAAAGGCTCTACATGGATAAAAACAGATGGAAGTGAACTAGACCATTTATTATTTTCATTTGTATTAAACTCTCAAAATAAACCTTTTACCAGACCAATACTTACCACCATTACTGATTGATAACATCACAGCTAAAAGTGGAACTTGCAAGAAAAAAAAAAATCTGTGCCAATTTGTTTTTATTTAACTAAACAAAATGAAATTCTTGCAGCCAAAATTCCTTCTGATGCTGAGCCTAGCATAACCTGAATAATTCTCTAAGGCTATGTTATCAAGACAATTAAAAATAAAATGTTGGCTGCATTCTTGACTGAACTGGTAGATCTTTAATTGATTCCAAGCACCACTCAGATACAAATGTTATTTTACATTCTTGACAGAAGCCACTCCATGTGACCACAAGGAGCTGAACATGCTTTCCCTGCACTTTTTCCCTCTCTCAGTCGTCTTATGCCTCAATGTAAATATTATCATGAAGCCTCAACTGTTAGACTTGACTATGGTGTTATCCAAATTTAAGAGAGTGATAGTGTGCTGAGCATAGCAACCTGGAAGTTTATACAGGAAGAAATGAGACTGGCCATAAGCTGTGGAATGTGCTTAAAATTAGAAATTCAAATGGCAAGTGCCTCTCTGGAGCTTCTTTCAGAGAAGCATCCTTTTGGGGTAATATTAATCACTATCTGATGGTTCAAATGACATCATAGGATAGAGGAGTCTGCGCGGTTTTGAATATGTTAGGCACCTTTGATTATTTTCAAAGTTTCCACAAGAACATAAAACATATTGTAGCCAGCACATTTTCTTTTAATTTTTAAATTCATGCATATTATCAGAGAAATGAAATCCATATGCTTGTGAAAATTCATTTACACTTTGCCCTTCAAAATGTGTGACAGAGTCTCTTCATAAATCTTTTAATGTCTTTGTTTACTTTTGCAAGCATCCGGTTTGTGAGAACAAACTCCAAATAATTTGGAATCAGAACCCAGCTGCCATATTCAATTAGCATGCACCCTTCACAGATGACTAATAGGGCTGTAGACATCTGGAACAAACTCGTGGACACTCTAAAACTAAGACACACTGTTAAGTAAGAAGGCCTGATGAATGCTTGTGAATGTTACTGTAACAGTAAATTCTACTGCTACCTTTTAAGTCGTCTTTTGTCACTAATTTGGTGTGTGTGCCTTGGAAGTCTTTGAGAATTTGTGGATTTCCTCTAGTTAAAGTTCGGCAATATATGAGGATCTCACCTACATTTTGAATTTCAAATGACACCTGAGAAGGACAGGACGTTTCCTCTCTCAATGGCTGTAAAAATCTGATAGGATCTTTCAAAGAGGGAATATTTGAAATGTAACTCTTACTGAAGATGATGAGTTAAAGGCTTGTGTGCTATCTTGCGGTGTCTCCAGTAGCAGCTAGAATATGTAGCTTTGCCTTAATGAAAGTCATTTACTCATCAAAGAGACACAAACTGAAGCCCAACATGGCTACCCATAATCATTGCACTAAAGTCAGCAGCAGATGCAACAGGCTTTTCAGCCCCTTTGAGGTGAATGCGTTTTCCAAGTAGGACGAGGTCTCTGCACACCAGTTCTGGATCTGTGGACATGACACAAAGCATGATCACATAAAATTGATCTAAGTGGACTTGCTACACAAATTCTACTTCAATGCAGTAATGGCAGTGACCTGCTGGCTGTTAATCCTCACAGGTCTAGCCATGAAATCATCAAGTAGTCTTAAGGTCTTGGTGAATGTCCCAAAGCCATCAGATATGATTAGTAGCTGACGATGGCTCTTCCCTCTGATGCTGTCAAGTGCTCCAGTAAATTCAGAGATTTGCGTTAGCAGTCCTGATGGGCTCTGGATCATTAACAAATCTAATATATAGCCAAGGCCAGGTGCGGTGGCTCATGCCTGTACTCCTAACACTTTGGGAGGCCGAGGTCAAGGTGGGAGGATGGCTTGAGCCCAGGAGTTCAAAACCAGCCTGGGCAACACAGCAAGACTGCATCTCTACAAAAAATTAAAAATAAAAAAATTAGCCAGGTGGTGCACGGCTGTAGTCGTAGCTGCTCAGGAGGTTGAGGTGGGAGGATCACCTGAGTCTAGGAGTTCAAGGCTGCAGTGAACTGTGATCAGACCATTATACTCCAGCCTGGGTGACAGAGTGAGATCCTGTCTCAAGAAATAATTTAAAAAAATAATTTTTTATATATATATATATATAACATATATTATATATATATATGTGTAATAGCCAATGTGGTCTACAAGGTTAAAACACGATTTAATTCACCACAAAATGTTGATGTACAAAGAAAAAGAAGAAAACAGCAACAACAATTAGAACACTAATAAAAGCTGACTGTGACCCAAAGCAAGTCCCTACCCTTTATGTATATTATTACATTTAATTCTCAGAACAGCCCAGGGATAGAGGTATAATTTCCATTAAACGGATGAGGAAACTAAGGCTGAAACGTTTTGCATAAATTTACCCAAAGCAACACAACTGATAAGTGGTAAAACTGAGACTTTGAACCTAGATAGCTCTGACAACTTTTAGCTACACATCCCCTATCTTTTCCTAAACTGCTTCCTGCATAAAGATGTTCCACAGCTGGTATTCTGAGTTAAATATGTGCAAAAGACCACATTACAGATGGTAAAAGAGGCTCCTTTTTTTAAATCTAAGAAATAAATTATCATTGCCTCACCCATGGTGATCTTTCTGGATTTTATCCTGAAATAAATAGAAAGTGGAAAGATAATCATTTTCCTTGCTGTTTGTTGCCTCTGTAATATGTTGGTCTTTACACAGAAATATTGTATTGTGACTTTAAATGATTAAAACTTTCAAAAAGATCACTAAATATAGATAAGTTGCTTAAAATGAAAGACAAACTCAAATGAACCAAAAAAATTAAAATTTCACAAATATAAATGAAATTGATTTTATTTCCCAAAAATATCAGTTTAGATTAGATTGGTTTTTTGGTTTTTTTTTGTTTTTTGTTTTTTGAGACAGAGTTGTACTCTGTCACCCAGGCTGGAGTGCAGTGTTGCAATCACAGCTCACTGCAGCCTCCCTCTCCTGGGCTCAAGGAATCCTCTTGCCTCATCCTCTCAAGTATCTAGAACTATGGGCATGCACACCACATCCAGCTAATTTTTGTTTTGTTTTGTTTTTTGTTTTTTTTTTTTGGTAGCGATGGGGTCTCGCTAGGTCGCCCAGGATGGTCTCAAACTCCTGGGCTCAAGCAATCCTTCCTCCTCAGCCTCCCAAAGTGCTGGGATTACAGGTGTGAGCCACTGTGCCTGGCTAGTTGCTTTTAAAATTCACATATGTTTATTTTAAACTCAAAGACTTCAATATATGTATATATTACAGTCAAAGTTGGAAGTGAAACTTATTTTCAAGGTGCTATTGATGTCTAAGCTAACTTGTTTGCTAAGTCATGTGTTGATGAGCCTAGAAAGTCCATTTTTTACCACATGTGCAAGCATCTGGCTAACAATAATAATAACAACAACAACAACAACAAGAGCCCTTCTCTTGTAAGTAGACCTTCACAACAGGACAGTTGCCACTTTAACAAAACGACAAATCTTTTACACTGTATTGTTTATCTTCATGCTTGTCTTTATCTCCTGGAACAATGTGTGCTCCCCCTGGTGGCCAGAATAATACTTTCGGCTTCCCAGTTCAAGCTAATCATGTTACAACTTGTTTGCCGGAGAAGCATTTTATTTTTTATGTTTCACAAGTTTCAGGCTCGAATTCAACTTTTTAAGAAGTCAATTTCTTTCCATTCATTTAAATATCTTTCCATTCATTTAAATATCTTGCTTACTTTTCGTCTAAGAGATTATTCAATCAAAACCATCTAGTAATTTTTGTTTTGTTGTTTGTTGTTTGGGGTAAAATAAAATCTTACAAAGCTAAAACCACATCCACAAATGACTGGAAGAAACCCGAAAAGTTAAAATTGTGAGGTCTATATAAGAAATGACACTGCAGATAATCCATCAAGTCAATATATTTCACCAGAGAAAAGGGAAATAAGACGTTACAGGATGGAAATGTAATTTAATAGCTGAATGAATACTTGTCTGCCTATTTCATCCTTAAGAAGAAAAAGGAAAGTGAAGGCAACCCAGGTGATTACATTATAATGCAGTTGAAATTCTGCCACCCATGAAAACTGCAATTGGGATTCCACTTTTGGATTTGGCCAGCCAGAAACAGATGTGTGTTCCAACAAGAATCACAGGCTGCATCTCCTGGACAAGAGCTCTTTAGAGTGCAGCAGGAGTTTCAACTGGTTTCAACTCCAAAGAAAGGACTAGACTAAACTGAGTATAATTGTTCCAAGTGTTTAGAATTCCCAAGTTGGACTGGGGCTAAATGTGTGATTCTCATTTTATGGCCCTGAAAAAGAAGACAGTGTGATTCTTCCTTGTTCTGTTTAAAAAAAGAACCGAAAAAAAAAATTTAAGGTTGAGATACAAAGGTTTGGCTAGAAACATCTCAACCATAGGACATTTCTTCAGTGAGTAAGGCTATGGTTCAGACAGCAAGGTCAAGGTGAAAACTGAATACCACTTTGTGCATAAATCTTGCCCATTAAAAGAAGGGATTCAAATGTTTCTTATTATATAGCCTGTCTGGATGCACAATCCTTTCAACTGAGTTCCTCAGGCACATTCTAGCAAGATTCTAAATGCATATCATGCAGCATTACATGGGGCAGGTAGAGTTTCTTTTGAAAAGAAACCCAGGCCAATGGAACCCTAGCTAGGGAAGCTGATGCCAGAAAATCTACAGTGTGCTTTACTGAAACCACAGTTCAATTAAATAAATTCCATCCTTCTTACCAGGAGTCAAGAAACACACAAATGGCAGAAATACAGTTGTCAGTGAGTGGGGTTCACTCATCAGGAGGTTAATTCCACGTAGATTTTAGTAAATTGAATTTGGGATAGGTTAAAAAAAATGCTTGTGCCAGTATTGGAAATCTAAACTTTATTTGTAGCTGGTATTTCTTCACACAAGGTTTTCCCGCACCCCTCTGTCTCCACGTCTCTTTCCTGGCCCAGAGAGACTGACTCCCTCCAAAGGAGAGGAAGCCTTCCCCTCACACCTTCAAATGACCTTCAGTGATCTGTAGAACAATTCGGGGCATATTCAAGAAGGGCAAAACTTCATGCCTCTTGTCCCTCAATTCTCCTTTCCTTTGGTTTGTTTTCCTTACTTTTTGCCAAAAAGCATCTACCTTTGGCAGGGAAGTTATTACAATCCATCGCAAGTACACCCTCCAATAATGAACGCAGCAAAATCCTGTCTTTATTCATTTAAAGCACGAAGCTGGCCCTCTTTACAAATACCCTGTTTTTAATAAATCCTCGGTAATAGACATCCGTTCACGAGAATAAAGTAGGTACATTGGAGCTGAAGCTGGTGGTACACAAAGAGCAGATCTTCAGCTCATGTCTGTGTGTGCACAGCACAACTCATTAGTGTGCACTTTTAAATAACACATAGAAACAGGTATTTTCCCGCATGCATGTTTTTCCTGGAAATATTCACAAAAGACTATAACAGCATTCACCTTTAAGAACAAAAATGAGGGCAGGAAGAACTTCCACTTTTCATTTTAATGTTTCTGTACTGCTTGAGTTTTTTAGTGATACGCATATATTATTTCTATTCTTTCAAAAACTCAGAGGGCTATCTAAGTGATTATGTCTTTATTTTCTTTGGGTTGCATCTCTATATTTTTTTTTCAAAAAAAAACTTAAATTAAAAAAATAAAAGGCAAAGACAAACTGCGTTTAGGGAGTGATTGTTTCTCAAATTATTCTACCCGACGTGGTGCTGCATAATTTTGTTATGAGCTCTCAGTGCCTCCACAGATCCATATGAACAAAGAGCAAAAGTGCAATATTCCAATGGGATCTTTTGGAAAATATTTAAATTCTGGGTCTCCCACCAGCCTTGCAAGTGATTCCTCTAACTTTTGTTAGCAGATAAGCAAAACTGTCTCCAGAGAGGTGAAGCCACACCAGTGCCAGTCTTCCTACAGGCCAGGTCACCGTGTGCGTTACTGCATTGAAGGCCACATTTCACAGACAGGTTCAGAGAGGTCCCAGTCCCCTGACACCTACAGTGGAGCAGAGATTTAAGCAAAGTTCACTGAGACGTTCCGTGACCCCCAGCCGCGAGAGAGGGGGTATATCCCTCTACACCCCACATGAAATGTCAGAGCCTGCTGGCTCTGGGACGAAGGCTGCCTGTCCTCTGTGAATGCTCGCCCCAGAGCCAGGGAACTCAAAGACCCGCCTCCAGCCACAGGACACAGGGAACAAGAGGCAGATTTGAAGAATGCCTCCCTTTGCAGGTGGCACTTAAAACACAGGTGCTTTCCATCCATCCTGGGGCGCGCTTCCCAGCTCTTCTCCCCCATAACCCTGATCAGCTCAAACACAGAAGTGGGCCATAGCAGGGAAATGGGGATGGTGACAACTCAAAGTTAGAAGTTGTCATATATATTCTTCTCATTCCTTCAGAAAAGGATGTGATGTCTTCCTCCTGGCCTGAGCAAGCCAGTCCTTCTCCAGGCAGCACAAATGGGTGCATGAAAATTCTGTCCAGGATGTCACGACTGAGCACGCAATGCTTATTAAGCACAAGGAGACAGGCTGAGAGGATGGGGGACTTGGGAACATGCTTCTCTGTCATACATTTTTGCTATTATCAGTATGACAAGCTCTTCTACAGGATATGCTGCCATGGAAGGCTGAGGACCTCAGTCTCAAAGTCCAAGTCTCAATCCTGCCTCTCTGATGAGATAGTGTCACCCAGTTTCCAAGCACAAGCCCTCTAAATCATACCTTGCTATGTGGTCCAAAGAAAACAAATCAGATCTCTAGCCATCACTAACACTGTCTACAAAATGAAACTTTAAAAAAAAAAGACAAGAGACTTTGAATCTGAGGAGAAGAGTCTCTCTAGGAAAAAAGTAAGTACTGTTTTATAACTGATACCTTCAACAGGTACTATCGCAAAGAGTTGAAATAAAAACTGTTTACCACTGGTCCCCTAGGTGGGACCAGTGCACACACCAAGCAGGCAGCTCCACTCACAAAGAGCAACTTCAATTCAAAAATCTCTTCCGTCAGTTTTAGAAAGTCAAACAGAGGGAGGAATACAAACAATTAGCCGGAAGCCCCTTTGTAGTGCAAACCCCCAAGATTACTTGGTAGCCTGGGATTGTCTTCTTTAGCTTTTAGAATACTAGAAATGTTCTGAAGAAATCCTCCATTCTGGCTCATTGCCTTTTGCCTATTTTACTCTTTTCAGAATTAACTGCATTTTAAGGTGGTTTCTGCATATTGCCTCTCTAGCTCCGTTTCTCAGGGCTCACCTGGCATTTCCTGGCCGGCTAACATGCCCATCCCTTGTGAGGGAAGAAGGGGCTCCCCATCCCATTGGCAAATGCCTTCCCCATTTCCATTTCGCTTTCTCTTCCACTTATTGACCAACCTGGAATGCAGGTGCTCATGAGGAAACCAAGAAAATCATTTCCCTTGATAGTGTTCATCCTAGGAACTCAGGGGAGAGAGTAGCTGCGGAGTAAGAACTCAACACTCTGCGCTGAGAAACAGACTTGCTCACCTCACCACACACCTTTCAGACGCTTTCCTTTATTCAGAGGCAGCCACCTTTAACGGGCGATGTTAGGCTCTCGCCAGGGATATTGCTATGACTACAGAATTGCATTATGTCCAGGGGACCACCACCAGCTCGCCTGACTTGGAAGCAGTTCACAGCTCTTGTGGCTGGCTCTAGAAGATACTTTCTGGGTTGTTTCGTTGTTGTTGTTGTTGTTTGTTTTGTTTTTAACCCCCATCCCTTGCAAACCAGAAGTCCAAATGAACCTTTGTACCTGGAAGCAGTTTGTGGTTGAAATTAACAAATGTGCTGACCCCTGAACACCAAAAAGTGCTGATGTGTTTACCACTGGTCGGATTCCCTAGCAAGTGTTGCGAGAGGAGGGCTGGGAGGAGACACCTGCAGGACACCCAGTTTTCTAAGCACTGAAAACACCAACAACCCCGTACTCCTTACTCCTACCCCAGTCTTCTTTGGGGTGACATCATCTCAGAAGGAAAGAGAAGCCCGGCGGCCAGTGGGCTCTGAGAAAACAGATTTCCAGGCAGTATGCTGCTGGGATCGACGGGAGAGGACGGTTCCTGGAGGGTTTTTTAGGGTTTGTTATTACAAAAATATATATAAGATAAAGGCTGTGGCTTTTCTGTCCACTTCCTAGGTTTGAGCCCCCCTCCATTAGGGCTGGGGGGCTCAGAGGAGTGAAGGCTACAAAGTCCCAGGTGCCAGAGAAGGGACTGTCACCGAGATGGCTCTAGGGCTCTCAGGGACTGAGGGAGGGTTGGGGAAGCAGTAAAACAAAGGGAATCAGGGCCCTTGACAGTAGAACAAGAGAGACAGAGGAGAGGGAACGACAGGGATGGACCAGGAAAAAGGGCTGAGAGCATAAGAGGAGTAGATAGAGCAGACGGGGAAGGAGCCGGACTGGAGCAGAGGTCGGAGCAAGGAAAAGAGAGTGGAAGGGCAGAGGGAGCCCTGGAAGGTCGGGGAAAGCCGGGGTGGAAGGTAGGGAGGAAGGGAAAGAGAAAGGGAAGGGAGGGAGACTGAGAAAGAAAGAGGGGGGAAGGAAAGAGGGAGAGAGGAGAGACGGAGAAGGACAAGAGAGTGACAAAAAAGAAATTTGAGGCTGGCAGAGCGAAATTTTCAATTTTGTTTTTTCCCCAAGTCCTTCTTTAAAGGGGGAGCTTGGAGCGCCTCGATTTGAAGTGAGGGGACTGAAGGAGGGTTGGGGAAGCAGTAAAACAAAGGGAATCCTTGCTGTCAGAGCAAGGATTGTGAGGAGGGTGCGACAGTCCAAAGCCAAAGTTCAGAGAAGCCTAAAAACCCAGGCCAATAAAGGAAGTGTGGTGGGTCCGGCCAGAGGCAGGGCTGGGCCTGGGGGCTAGTGGGCGTGCACCCCGCGGGCCGGCGCTGGCTTCCTCCGCCGCGAGTCCTCCGATCCTGCCCGCGCCGGTTGCCGGGGCCGCCGCGCAGACCTGTGCGCCCGGGTCCGCCTGCCGTTTCCTCCGGGCTCGGGTCCAGGGAGAGCTGCCCCTAGGAGGTCGAGGCCGGGATGGGCAGTCCGTGTAAGCTACTGAGGGCGTCCGGGGCCTTGCTGCCGGGGCTGGGAGGCTTCCTGTCAGCCACTGCGGGAGGAAGCACAGAGGCGTCGGATCACTGCCTAGCGCCGCGCAGTGCGAGAGGCACTGGAACTCAGGACGCCTGCAGAGCGAGGTCGTGAGCGCTCAACCGTTGAAGGCTTTGGAAGAGGGAAGCAGAGACTCGCGCTCTCCAGAGACCCCAAGCTTCCGTGGGCGACCAGCCCTTCCTCTCCCGCTAGGAGAGCCACTTGCAAGGAGAGCGTTGGCAAGCAGGACTCCTCGCAAGGCCATTTGCAAACACTGACCGCTGGCCAGGTGCAATTCCCGTTGCCCTCCAACCTCCTCACCACCTGCTCAGTAAAGGAAGTGAAGGGCGCAGAGGGCTGGGAAGCTTTCAGGTCTGATGGAGACTTCCGCAGAAGGGAGCGGGACTCTAACGTTGCGCGGACCCTCACCCTTTCCAAACCCCAGGCGCGCGCACAAGTGGGAAGAGCAGCCAGTGCGTCGAGTCCGCTGACACTCGCGGCTCGGAGCTCGCTGTGGGCAGGGGGAAATCGTGCGGGAAATGAGCCACCAGAGATTTCCCTGGAGCGGCCTGGATTCCTCCGACGTAGGAGGCAGTTGCGCTTTAAGTGAGCGGCAGACTTCGTTGTGCCCACGACGTGCGGGGATCCAGATGCGCTCACCACTGTGGGCACAGCACGTCCTGGGACCTGTGGGCCCCCGGATTAAGTGACAGTGGGATTACCAGATCGGGCAGTATTCTGCGCCTTACTCTATTATTTAGGGGTTTGGGAAGGGGCCCAAGTTTTGCTACCGGAAGCCAGAAAGTGACGCCACGATTGCGCAAGCCTGTTTTTCCTTTCCCAACCTTGGGCCACTCTGCTTCTCCTACACTAGGATCCACAGTTTGTTTATACTACAGGGGCCTATTTTCAATTTTCTTTTTTCCCCAAGTCCTTCTTTAAAGGGGGAGCTTGGAGCGCCTCGGTTTGAAGTGAGGGGAACTCTGGATATTTTTCTCCTGCAACTTCCCTCGCCTCAGCCTCAGGCGCAACTTGCTGTGGCTGCGCAGAGCTGGGCCAACCACATCTGTGCAAGACACACACACACACACGCACACACACAAACACACGGTTTCGTTGAGGTTTTAAAGAGGTCTAAAGACCTTCCCAGGACAGAGTGGCCCCTCTGCTTTTCCCTGGCTCTCAGCTGTTTTTCCTAAACAAAGTTGTGGCCGCCCAGCCAACAAGTATTCAGACCTTTTCTTTCTACCCTGGACACACACTTCAAAGTGAGGACCTGTTTAGAAAACATCTGAGGAGGTGGAGGTTTCTCAGCCAAGGGACGGTTACCTTAGAGACAAGCAAGAAACTGAACTCATGAAAAATAAACACCTAGGACGACTGCATCCCACCCTACAGGGGCGAATCCTGCTGTGTTTTTAGCCCTGTCCAAGCCATCCTTCCTCATAGGGCCCCTCCTGCCCTCCATTCCCTCCATAGGACAACATGGGTGGGTACTTCTGGGCCCTCGGAGGCCAGAGCCTAGGTCAGGCTCATTTAATTCAGGGGCTAAGAATGGGGAGAGGCATTTTTTAAGTATTCAACAGCAACTGCAGGGCACTCTGGGACCACCGTTGAGGGGAGGCACGGGTCTGGGAAGGGATCCCCGGGGGCTAGGTCAAACGGAGGCTGGGGTTGCCAGCGTCCAGGTGCGACAATGCCAGCGCCCTAGTGCTCTTTGACAAAGTTTACTTTTAGGATCCTCCAAGAACCAATCCTGAGGCAGAGGTAACTGGAGCGAAGCTGCAAGTTATCTTTAGCAAATATAAGCACTACATTTTCTTTGTGCCTATGCAATATCTTACAGATTTGATTTCCAACTCTTTAGTCATTCCAGAGCCCCACGAGGAGGAACTTAAAACCCTGAGGTTTTGAGGGTCTCTGAAAACATCCTGTAAATACCAGCTGTCTTGAGGGAACATCTGGTGGTGTCTGTCACCTAAGGGTGGGGAAGGGAAGATGGTCGTGCCCTGGCTGTGAAAAAACATTTGGATGTGGGTGGAGAATCCTAGAATGTCAGCCTCTCCAAGTGAAGATTAAGCAAAACTTTCTATTCTTCTCAATTCCCAAAAATTAAAGTTTCCTTTCAGGGGATGGGAAATGTAAATCACACTTTTTGCATACATAATAGGAAACCCAGACTCGCTACCTTAAAAAAAAAAAAAAGAAAAAAATTCATTATAATATTAATTAAATAACACAATTAATTAATATCTAATTAAATGCTAAATTTTCAATTTGACATTTGATTAAGTTTCACTTAGGGTAACTGTTAAGCTGTTCACTTGCACTAATTTGGAGGACATATTGATATATATTGCACTGTGTGTGTGTGGTGTGTATGTGTTAGGTGATCAAAGGTATTTGCTTTTCCTGAGCATTTATTATATTAAATTGCTTTTCATTACACAGAAGAATTTTTTCTTACTGAAAAGAAATTCAGTAAATACTATTCTTATGAATTGAACAATTGCTGACAGTAAATTGTCCTCTGGGACACGTTTCTTTGAAGATATTAATTTCTTAAGAACTGATCAGAAAATAAAAGGCAGTGATTCTTATTATTTTTCTGTCTTTTCAAAGACCAGTTGTGTTGAGGGAATAGATCTTTGAAGTCAGCTGTTCTACCAGTAAGGAGTAAAAATCCATAACCCAAGTATGTATGTAATTCTCAGGCTATGAATATAGATAGATAATGAATGATTATTTCTACATTCCTGTTTGAACACAAACAGTTGCATGCCAGCTTGAGAAATCATTGCTAATGGTGTCCCCAAGTTATCTGATTATCTTTTATTAGAACTTTTAAAGAACTTGGAGGACCACAAAATTAAATTATTAATAACTAGAGTAACAAACTATTGCTGTAGTTTTTAAAAACAGGTGGGATATTACATAATAGGAAATCGATATAATGGTAAAAGGGACTTAAATGCCAGCACCGCTCAATGGCCCTGTATTTCTGAAAAGGAAAGTGTCTTCTAAAGAAAGTCAATCACCAGTGAGGCTTAATGTTAAAATCAGCTTCCCCACAACTTCCACCTCAAATTAAAAGAGGTAGTTTAGAATTAGGAACTGTGTGTGTTACCTTTGGCTTATTATCTGCACTTTATAATTTGTGTCTAATGTAGAGCTTAAAATGCCTCCAGGGCAAAGTGGCTCTATTGAAAACAAATGCATTCCTCTGAAGACTGTGGGTCTTTTTTCTAAGTCTTCCTTCTCCTTAAGATGAACCCAGGGAAATATTTCAAATCTGTTTTTCTACTTTTTTAATTCAAAAGAACCTGCTTATTTAAGTGATTTGTGTAATGTGGTAAATTTTATTTTGATTTCGATTTCGACAGATAACCTCAATTGTGGAGAAAACAGGTTGATTGGAGGCTGAGGATGAGTGAAGCGCTCATCTGCGACCCCTTAGCTATCCTTAAACATACAGCTTAAAGGAGTTCTCACTCTCAACTTTCAACATTTCCTTCACTTGGATTTTTCTATAAATGAGCAAGTGATCGTATCCTATTTAAATTACACTTAAAGTTTAAAAGAGCTCCAAATCCCAATTTTTATAAATTTTCCTTATTTGGATTTGTCTATAACTAGGCAAGTGAACATTATCCTAATATCCCAGGATGTCTGTGCTCTAGGAAAGGTGGAAATAGAAAAAGTATTTTTCTCCCTTCATTTCACTGTTGTGGATGGCATCTTTATTTCCTTCCTGCCCCCTACTCCACCCCCACTCTCCAGGGCATGCCCTCCTATCTTATCAAGACTACTTGGAAATAGCACTTTTTACCTGGGCAGCACCAAGGAGGATGGCCCTCCTGTCCCGGGCCTGCCCACTGCCACCTGCCACTACATCCACCTCGCTTCCAGCCCTGGACAGGTGGAGGCAAAGCAGCTAGTAAAAATCCTTTTATAATCTGGGAACTCCATGCTGTCCCCCAGGTTTGTGCCTTGTCCCTTTCTCTACTGGGGCTGGGATGCCCTGGGGTGACCCTTTTCTTTCCCAGGTTGATTGAAGTTGCAAATTTCTGGTGCTCAGAACCTAAGCACCGGCAAGTTTGAACTTAGCAAATCAAGCCATTCCTTTTAACAACAAAGAAAATGAGGATTCAAGGGCTGATGAGCTTTTCCCAAGCTAAAGGAAAAACTGGAACCCTCCTGGTAGTGTGAGAAGATGCCCCTCACACTGTTGACTGTCAGTGAAATACCTAAAATCTGTTCCTTGACTGTTCAGGAAGTGGACTTATGGAAGAGGAAGAGGAGGAGGAAGCGGAAAAGGAGGCAAGACTCCCAGGCACATTTTGCACAGAAAGAGAGAACCCCCCGCCCCCACCACAACCACACAACCACCACCACCAACCACAGGAAGCTCCTCAGCCTGGAGTAAAAGACACTGATTCACATGGCCTCTACTTTCCCACAGTGTGTATTTAAGAAAAAGAATCCAAAGGCCTTTTTTTTTTCTTTAAGGAACCTGGAAAAAACAGATGGGCAGTGGGGCAGAGACGGGGTCCTGAGATGGAGGTTAGGTGCCACTAGCAAGTCCAACCCAACCTAAAGGCTTAGGTGCCAGAACAGGTCTACAGAAAGGTGAGCCTGGAGGGTGCCTGCTAGACGTGTCTCTGGATGGAGAAACAGAAACCCAGAAAGAAGCAGGAACTTGGTCGAAGGTGCCAGAACCGGATCCAAACCCACCCGTCCTGTGTGCCAGAAGGACCTCCTTTCTCCTCTCCCCTCATAAGTGGAGGGGACATGGGGCCAGTCTCTCTCAACCTCGGGTACCTTTATAGGGACACCTGTCAAAACTAATCTGCTCCAAGAAGCTACAGGCTTAACGGTTAACCCAGAAGAAGGGTTTATGCCCAGGACCCACCTCTTCCCCACCCGCTCTCCCTTTTCCCAGGCTCACACTCCCTCCCCAGTACCCTTCCTAACACTTCCAGCATCCACCCGCCTCCCTCCCTGCGCTCCTCACCTTCTCGGCTGGGATGCTTGAAGGTCATTGCTGCCGCGAGTTCCCCGCCAGGCACAGCTACGCCGGCCCCGGGGGGCGCCAGCGGAGGGCCTTGCGCAGGCGGCCACGGCGGGCCCGGGGCTAGGTAGCTGCCGCCCGGGGCGCTGTACACGCCGTGCTGGTTGGAGGCCGGGTAGGCGCAGGCGGGGAGAAAGCTGCCCACGGCAGAGAGGGTGGAGGCCGACTGTGGGGATAGAGAGGGACCGTCAGCAGCAGAATATCCTGCCTTCTCTAGCCCACGCCATCACTGAGACGGGGGTTCTCGTCCATTATCCCTCCCCCACGTCCTGTCCCCATCCATTATCCCCATGGGAGGCCCGGCCTCTAAATTTCCTAGTCAGGACTCTTTGGCAAAGTGATTTCTAAGAATTCACTCAAACTGTTATAAATAACATTTGAAGGGGTCATGGTATTCATATCGGGATTTAGAGAAAGAAGGCCCTTGACTGTGGATTTGTGACCTGGAGTTCCAGCTTTTTTAGATAAGCTATCTTGGCAAAGGCAAGTCAACCCCTCGAAAGTCAGACTCCCCCAAACTAGTACGCTTGAGGAAAGGACAGAAAGGGCGCTTGCTGGCCGGCTGCCAGATACAACCATCTCTCTGCCTGGAAATTTTTTCTTTTCTTTCTCTTTTTCCCCACTTCCCCAAACCTTCTGCTTCCCTACTTAAGGTCACCACCTCACGTGCCTTCTGGTTACCTGAGTGTATTTAATGTCTGCCTCTAAGGCAGGTTTCTCGAGCCCATTCACCGCTGGGGTGGCGGAGAAGGCCGTGCGGTTCACGCCAGCCCAGTCTTCCATCTTGGGAGAGTAAGTGGTGCCTTCGCTCCCAGCCAGGGCCCCTGCAGGAGACAGAGGACGGATTAAAAGGTGCCTCCGAATCTGCCCTGGGCACACGTGTGGCCAACCACGCAATTTGTATCTGAAGACACGGCTAGGGGTCCCACAAAATTTGTAGGTGGCCTGACACTCCACCAGGAGGCAGAGGGCGGCAGGGCCTGGGATGTTCACCACTCCGGGTGGGGCGGAGGAAAGGCAGCCAGGCCTGCTGCCCGGGACTCCTAGCCTTCAACCCGCTTCCCACGAACGGGAGGCTGCTGCTGAGTCAAAGCCTGGGCAGACTCGGCCAAAGGGGCCGCTCCATTGTCCAGACACGGCCCCCAGAAACTTCCGAGTTCAAAGCTACAGCAACCTCACGAAAATTGTATTGATTTCTCAACATCTGCACAAGCATCTGGAGGGCAGGGAGACGATTCTACAAGAACTGCCTCTGGAAACGCCCAGGGTTTCCCAAAAGAAGCGTCAACATTGTGGTCCCCACGGGTCAGATAGAACCACACAGCTGCTCCCCGGGGCCCTTGTGTGTGCCAGGAACCAAGGGAAAGCTCCAGATCTGCGTGCAGGCTTGGTGGGGTCACCTCCCGACCAGCTGCCCACTGCCATTCCATGGAAAGCTTTAGCCTTAGGCTGGGTTAGAGCCACCAGGAGACACAAAGCCAGAGCAGGGCCACAGAGGCGCTGCTGCTGCTGGAGCTGAGCACTCACAGTTTCTTTCCAGCCACCACTCTTTCCTCCTAGGCTACCGTGAATTTTGCTTCTTACCCTCCTCCTGAGTCTGATCACCTAAGAGTGTGCTATCCCCTGGCCAGCTGCTGGCAGCTGGGGACAGTGCAAAGAAATCCAGACCCGATTCTGGCCGGATTCTTTCCCAGCCAGGCATCAAAGTTGTTCCAAACCTCCCGCCTTCCCCATCTTCCTCGTCACCCACTTGACCAATAGTTTGTTGAGCTTTAATTGCAGATAAATGACAAATCCTTGTGAAGGTGGCTGCAGCCCCAGCAGCCATCACCCAAACTCCAGGACCTGCAAGGCCACAGGACCTTAGAGATGTAGGCCACTCGATCGACTACAAGATCCCCTTTCCTTTAACTCAGAAGAGCCACTGGGCCTGGGAGTAGGGGACAGAACCCTTAGGAAATCGTGAAGGATTCTGAGAACTAAAGAAAGGGTCTCAGAATTGAGCGGGTTTTTTCCCCCTTAGATTTGGCAACAGGGGTTTGCATACTTTTTGCAAGAATGAAAAAGCGCAATTTCAGGCCTCCAAATTTGTGGTCGGCGATTGTTCTTCTATTTGGGAAATATTTTCCATATTTGTCATAAAAAGTTCAAGATGTCCGAGGTCTCTTACAAAAGGCCCAGGACCCCCAGCCTCCCTGGCCAGTGTGGAGCCCTCCCCTGAGCCAGAACCGGTCCCGGGAGGAGAGCGAGTGTGAGTCCTCTCCTGCAAACCTGCCCGCCCCAGGTTCTGCCCCTTAATAGAAGGCTACGGAGGCCGCCACGACTGACCTGTTTGCTCCATAAACGTCCGGATGCCCAGGATGTTGCTGACCGAGTGTGCCGAGGGCCATGAGCGCGGGATGCTGACGTGGCCCGCCGTGCCCGGGACCCCGGGGTGGCTGCCCATCTTGGCGCCCGTGGGCGACACGGGACTGGGGTAGGGGTACTGGTAGATGTGGTTGTAGGGCAGCGTAGGCTGCGACGGCGGCTGCTTACTTGCCTCGTACGGTCCGGGCTGCGCCAGGCTGCCTATCTTGTTGCGCAGGATGCGGCTGATGGAGCTCACCGAGGGCACATTGTACTTGTCACAGACGCCGTCGGCCAGCAGCCGGTCGCGGATCTCCCAGGCAAAAATGCCAGGGTCTCCCTGCTTGTAGTCCCGGATGTGCTTGACCACGTTGGGAGTGGTGACGCGGGGCTTGCTGCCCCCGATGGCCCCGGGCAGAATGGAGCCGGTCTCGTTGTAGCGCGCCAGGATCTTGCTCACGCAGCCGTGGGATACGCGGAGCTGCCGACTGATGTCACAGGGTCGGATGCCCAGCTGCGCCAGCTCCACAATGCGCAAGCGGATGGCGTTGGGCAGGGGGCGGCCGTTGACGAACACACCGCCCAGCTGGTTCACCTCGCCATACGTCTGCTCTGCGGATGCGCCAGACAAGAGTGAGCCGGCGGGGGAGAAAACACCCGGCGGGTTAGCCAAGGGTCCCCACGCGGAGCGAGGGACTGCACCCAGGCGCACTTCCAAAGGTGACCTGTGGGTCGCCAGACAGCTCGGAGTCCAAGGGCAAACCGCCTGGGTCCGGCTTGGAGTGGGCAAGGGCGCAGAGGAGCCGCGGAGTGGAGCGCCGCGCATTGTTGCCCTCCGTGCCCTTTCGCGACTTTTAGCGCGTCTACTTGGAACACTCCCTTCCCAGACTTGCTGAACTGCCCCCTGAAGACTGGTGACCAGAGGAGAATGCAGCTTCTCCAGGACCCAGGACTGGGTCGCCCAGGGAAAGCGGACGAGAGGGAAGGGAGGCAGGCGGACCCGACCCACCTCATCAGCCCGCCCGCGCCCTGCCTGTCGCCCGCCCCTTACCCATAGCTCGCGGGCGGGCCAGCTGCCTGGCGCCGGGGTGGCCGGGGTGGCCGGGGCTGGGCCCGGAGCAGTCCGGGAGTGCTTGGGCGCCGCCGCCGCCGCGGGAGAGGCATAGAGGGAGGGCGCGCGAGAGCCGAGAGCCGCGGCGGCCCAGCCGCGGGCTGGAGAAGCGCTGTGCGCGGCAGCCGAGCGCGCTGCCGCCCGCTCCAGGGCCTGCCGCCGCCGCTGCTGCCCCCTCCCAGGACACTCTCCACGCCCGCGACCCCGGGCCCAGGGTGAACTTCATCCGATTGGGAGAAATTCGTCTGACCGGGAGGCTGCAGCGTGCGGGAATCAATTTGACGTGTCCTCCACGTCAATCTCGGCAGTCACGCCGGAGACGCGCGAGTTGGCAGCTCATTGGTTCCCGTCACTGCGCCCCAGGGCCCCCCTCCCCGCCCTGAAACTCTACCCCATCCTGCTATCCTCCCCCCTCGGCCCTCCTCCACCCCCCCCCCGCCCGGAACCCACCCCTCTACACACACACACACACACACACACACACACACACACTCGTCCCAACCCCAGCTGGGCTCGGGACCTTCCACTGCTCTGAGGCCCTTGCAGCCCCCTCCCTCCTCTGGCTTTGGAAATGATGGGGAAGTCATCTCAAACTGATTAGTGTGTTAGTACTAGTACTCGTTTTCGTTTTGGTTTTAGTTTTATTTCCGCCACCATTAATAATAAGATAGAGAATAAAAGTTTATCGTGGCAAGGTGTTTAGGGTGTGGCTCTCTCTACCTCCCCACTCCCTAGGCAGTGGCCGGGGAAGAGTGGGATCAGTACCCCAGCTGGCTGGGAGTGTCAAGGTGAGCGTCCAGCGCGGTGCAGGGCTCCTGGTAGGAAGACACAAGGCGGAACTGATTCCTGCGTGTACCATTCCTGGCCAGGTCCTCAATCCTTCTCTCAGGAAATCTTCACAACATTTAATAGCCAACCACTCTTGGAATAGTGGGGGTGATTTCGGTGACGCGAGAGGGGCACGGTCCAAATCCTGTCTCCTACAGCCAGGCCCAGCCACCAGAACTCATTCCTCTCCAAGAAGTGACAGAAGGGGCAGGAGGAAAAAGGATCCCGATCTGCTGCTAAGAGGCGCATAGATCCGGCGCCCTCCTGTCCGCAAGCGCTACCGGCGGGAGGCCAAATGCATAGCTCCAGCTCTAGGCCTGAAGGACAAGTTCCTTTCTCCCTGGCAGTGGAATCTCGCACCTCTCTATCCCAGGTGACCTGGCTTCGTCTTTCTCCCAGCACCTGCAGCTTCAGGAAGTCTCTGTTAAACCACAGAATGATCATTTCTCCTTCATTTAAATGAGGTTTTGCGCAGCCCTGAATTATTTACCCCTGAGATTGAACATCAACAATTTCTCTGTTTCTACCCTGCATCAAAGCAGTTCTGAACTCCCCAACCTGTGCAGCTAACCGTGCCCGGGAGCCATGCGGTGAGGGCCAGGAGGAGGAAACTGGTGGTTTTGAACATGAACTGATTTGAGGGGGTCAGGATCTGGAGTTCTGAGGTTGAGCCCAGTAAGCACCAAAGGCGTTGGGCTGAATGTGCTAGGCCAGGAAGAGGGCATGGGGAGAGAATAGAAACAGCCGAGGTTTCTGAAACTCCCAGCGCTCCCCTGGAGGCGAGAACCCTCTTCCCCTCCCTCCTGCCCACCCCAAGGGTCTAGCTCTCCTTAGCCACCCAGAGTTAAGTATGGCGCCAGCGCGGTGACAGTGGCTGAGGAGCACATGGACCCTATCAGCCCACCCTGGGGAGCCATGGCTGCGGAGGCCCCGACCCGTTTCCCTCCGCTGCGGGGCCAGAGAGCATCCCTGGCTCCTAATCCACCTGTCTAAATGTATCTGTTAGGAGAGACTGGCTCATAATTCCTGGGCTCTCTAGAGAGAGCACGCGGTGGGGCCACAGACAAGAATTACCCCTGGAAAAACAAAAATCAGGCTTAAAAGAAGTGAACTCTTCCTCTCCGGCGGCATGAACACAGTACAGTCTCTGGCTCTGGGAGGTCCTGGAGACCTGGAGGAGGTTTGAGGGTCAGTGCACTGGCAGGAGGGTGCGATAGTGGGAGCAGGGGAACCTATGTAGAAGATTAGGCCTGTCCACGACAGCGTAGGTTTGGAGTAAGGAACGGGGAAAGAGAATGGTTTGGATTAAAGTGGGCACGCCTAAGCCAGGAGTTCCGCGAAGGCAGCGAAGAGAGGACTAAGCACGCACAGTATGCCCGGGGCTCCGGGGGTGCGGGGAGTGGGGACGCACCCTGCCCAGTGCTCTCCATTGCGGAATCTGCTAGCTTCGTCGGGCGCGAGATACCAAGAAAGGCTGATTTCCAGACCTTGGAGTCTCTGAGATAAAGGAACGCCGCATCCCTGCCTCAGTCCAGTGCATACTTGTGATCCGGAAAAGCAGCTAAAGCCGCTTCTTCCCCCCCAGTAGGTGAGGAGTCAACAGGCACACTCAAAGGCGAGGAAATAAAGCCGATCGTGACACCGTGAGAGCTGGTTCGCCCAACTACCCTTTCAGGGGAACATCCACCCCACCTCTGCTGCTGAGCTTGGAAAAGTGGCAAGGAGTCGCAGTCCAGAACAAAACTCCGCCCCCGTCCCCGTGAAGGCCGCCCGTGGCTGGGGGCGACTGTAGAGGGGTGAGTTTGGGGATTGCGCACAATGAGAGGGGGTGGTTCTCCCCGGTAGCAGAGTCCGCGGGCCCTGGTCTCAATCCTAGCCCCTTTCCCGCAGCCAGTTGTGCGCGATCGGGAGCACACAGCCCTCGCTGCAGCCTTCTGCACGGTCGGGCATAGGGAAAACCTTACAGTTTGTCGCCCCCTGTCGTCCCCTGGCGGGGCATCGCGGGTTCCCGAGCTGCAGGCTAGGCTTGGGGAGAGCGGCCCTAAGATGGGATTGCAGAAGGAAAAGAAACATCTCTCCCACCTCCCAAGGAGGCAGCTTAGCCCTCTCCATGGCCCGGGGACAGCTACTAGTCAGCGCTGAGCGCACAGAGGTAAAGAGCTCGCGGATTCTGCGTTTTTGTTTGGCTGGGTTTGGCACCGTGTTTCAGCGTGCTCTGGGCGCGGAGTGCAACAAAGTTCCGCTTCCAGAGTCGCGGGAGCCTATTAGCTGAGGGCGCACTCAGAAACCTGGGGCAAAACTCCTCCGCCTGGGGCTGGACTCCTAGCAGGGCAGAGGATGGATTTGAGGGTACCCCAGAGGCCTCGGGTCCTCGCCCAGTTTTCCCAAGGCATGAAAAGAAAGAGAGGTAAACTCTGTGCCAAAAGCAGGAGTCAAAAATGAGGCGCGAAGGGGTGCCTGCCCTTCTGGGGACTGGGGGTTGGCGGCAAGGGGGGTTACTGATGAGTACTCCCCTGCTGCACGCCAACCTGAGCCGTGAACTCAGCATCCGAAACTTCAGACTGCTAAACACCCAGTGGTTCGGTGACAGGGCCGCTCTCGGAGCTACAGTCGCCCCCACTTCATGTCTCCTACTTCGCTTTGATTTTTGGTGGGTTTGTTTCCAGGAGTTAAAACAAGCAACAGACCGGGATGTTCCCTGGGCCTATGCATTTCAAGGTCTCCAGGAGAAACCTTAAGAAAAAGCTGATTTAAGTCCAACTTGGGCATATAGGTGCGCATTTCGGTTCTTGCGGGAAGTAACAGAGGGCAGAAAACACAGGTGGCACTCTCCGAGATCCCTGGCCAGACTTGGGCCTAACAACAAACGCTGGTACCCACCAGCAGCAGCCCACAGGGGCCGCAGGGCCGGGATCTGGGGTCTTCCTCACGACGTCCTAGCCTCAGGCCTTAATAGGCCCGCTTTCGCTCCTGCATGAGTCCTGGCTCTGCTCAGGACCTGCGCTTTTACTGTGTTTTTAAGAGTTTTAAGAGCACTGAGCCGTGAGTCCTGTGGTTCAAAATCAAAGTCAAATTGAGTCTCTTAATTTTCCTCTTAAATTTACTTTTGAAGAGAGAAAAAAAAAAAGCAGCTCAGGCTACAAACGCACTTTATGCATCAGGTTATAGTACCAAGCTCCACACGTACACATGCCCATAGTTTTGCAAAAAAGATCCGCCACATCGTACTTAAGAAGAAAATTGACGAAAAGAGAAATGAGGAGCTGCTAGCTGCAAACAAACCATGGGAAGAAGAGCTGAGCCAGATCGGGGAGCTGCAAACCCTCGGGGAATGCGAACAACTAACAAACCAAAAGCTGGCTTGTGCGACAAAGCAACGAAACTCCGCGGCGAGTGACTGAGGCTGTGGAAGGAGGGGGGCGAGGAAGGGGAGAGGAAGAGTGGATTCTGAATTGGCGTCTGTGAGCGCTGCCTTGGAGCGTGAGGTCAGAGCGTCCTCCCAACAGTGTGGATCCTCAAGGACGAGGTGGGGAGTGCGTTTTGCACAGAACCTGCCTCTCCTGACTAGGACACACAGACTCTCTAGACCCGAAATTGAAGGTGTTGAGGACCCTGCCAACTGGCATTAACAGAGCCCCCAAGAGCGAGAAATAACGTCCTTGGCTTCGCGGACCCATTCCCGCGGCTTATTTCCACTTGGCCTGCTGCTGACCAAGGCGGTCGTAAAGTTGGTTCTTTGCCTAGGCGTCCATGATGTTCGCTACCCTGGAAATGTTTATTGTCGAAAATGAGTCAGGTCAGCAGTGGTGGATGGAGCACCGTTTCCGCTGACACTGGCCACTACCAGCGAGCAATGTCCTTGGCAATGCATGGCGAGAGAAGCTAGGAAAACTTTTTTCGTTTTCCTAAAGTAAAATGAATAAACAAGAATAGGTGAACATTTTCAATGTGATTAACAAAACGGTGGAAGACCAGTGCTCCTCAATTCTGTTCAGAGATGTAAGAAAAAAGCAAATTGGAACACAGATTTGCTGTGAAACCTGCACTAGAAATAAATAGGGGGAAATTGAGTGTTGGCAACGAAGATCTAAGATACTTTCTACCCTGCAATGCAGGGATCTGACTACTACATTAATAACATTTATTTTGGACTAGAAACATTTTAAACGTGGAATTTGGCTGATAAAAATAAACTACAGAGGGCTGGTGCCTTTGTAGGAAGAACGGTTTCTAGAGCCTTCAGGAGGATCTGGCATTCTTGCCATTCTCGTGTGTATATTCTCACTAGCCCCAAATCGAGTTCTGCAGATTGCTATTAAGTCTCTCTCTTTCCCTGGCAATGAGCGTGTCAAATAAGCCTCAATTTCCTCTTATATAAAATGACCTCTACCGTGCAATTAGATCTTATTTAATTTCATTTCATCAACATGAATGCCTGCAGAAATTTCCAGACATGGGTCAAAATTCCACTTTTGCAGTGAGCACTCAGAAAATGTTTAAGTGACAGTATTAAGTCTAAATGTCACTAATAAAATGGGAATTATTTGGGAAACTTGAAATGTCCATGCGGCATATCTCCTGGGTATTTGGAAAAGGGGAGATCTAAGAGTAGCCACAGGGGTGCAAAGGATAGAAATGGCATTTGTGAAGGGAGCTGAGAGGAAGGTGGTGTAAATACCTGCAGGATTGTTCGCAAAGGCAACAGTAAGGAGGGTCTCCTGCTGTCTAGAGGATACCCCTGCAGATCTGACTAGCTCAGCTGCAAATACTGACGCGTGTGAGACATCCACACTGGCCCAGCCTAATTGGAACCAGCTTGAAGTGTGTTGCCCTTGAATGAAAGGGTAATGCTTTGGAAATTCTGTTCCTACATGGTAATAGAACCTGAATAATGGACAAGGAAGCTGAAGGACCCATGTGGAGCCCTTTGTCTTGATTAAATACAACGTCAAGCCAGTCCTTGTTTGCCTGGATTTGTCTAGTTTCTTATTAAAGATCAGTCCTCTCCAATCTTCAGCACACACCCACACAAAAACATAATTCAAGCCCTGAAAATTAGATAGGTAGGTCTGCCAAAGGAACGCTAACGCCTGCAGCTACTGCAGGTGTTAAAACCAAAGTACTGCCCCCATCTTCAGTTATCCATTTCTTCCATTATTAAAATTATGATTAGAATTAGATGTTAAGGCTTTTATTTTTTATATCCAGCGTACTATTTAGAAACACCGCTATTTTGGAATAAAGACTTTGTTACAGGGTTTTGTAAACTCAGAAGTCTTGAAGTCCTTTATAATTGAATATTCTCATGAAAGTAGGATCTCCTTCATGTTCATTTAATTTCTCATATGTATATCACTGTTATTTCTACCCACCATGGCATAAATCATTTTCCTTGTTAGAAATCAAGTATCTTTTATGATGAGCTTTCTTTAAGGCACAAATGGATTATTTTTACTTGTGAGTAACTTTTTACTGTCTGCCTAGCCAATCACTTTTAACTAATTATTGTTCTACATATTTTTGTCTCTAATTGCTATGACATCCCAATGCTTGCTACATATATATACATACATACATACATACACACACACACACAAATACACACACACACATATAATATGTCCGCAGCTTGGTGATGGTTTTAATTTTCTTCTCCCTCCCCCTTGTGTACAGACTATGAAGTTTTATTGAAGACCCGTAATGCCTCCGGTTTTGATTTAATGTTTTGGAGTTTGTGATCTCATTGCCTGGCATGGAAAATATTAGACAGGGTCTGTAGATTGTATGCAGGAAAAGACCCGCATCACCACCGCGGGTGCGTGCTTCTCCCCAGTCCTGCAGTAAGCCGACTGAACAGCCATTTAGAGTCGATGTTCAGTTCTGTGCCATTGAATAGACGCCACTTGAACCAGTCCTGCTTTTGTAAAGGGTTCTTTAAGAAACACTGAATCTCAACTGGTGCTGCATATTGAATTCACCAAAGGGAGCCTCAGAAGGCCCTGATGCCTGGGCCCCATCCCCAGAGATTCCGATTGAATTTTTCTGGGCTGTAGCCTGGACACTGGGATTTTTAAGAGCTGCCCAGGTGATTCTAATGCGTATTAAAGTTTGAGAATCTTTGCTTTAGGAGAAACTGGGAAGAGAAGGACTGGTGTAACATGATACTTCTTGCTTCACAAGTGTTTTCCTGGATGCCGGAGGAAAGGCTGGCGGCTCACTGGTCTCACCTCTGTGAACACCTTACAGTGGCTCATGAAAATATATTTAAATCCATGTCTAAAACAGCCTTCCTGGGTATTTTCACACTATGTCACTTTGACCCCTCCTGGAAACAGGGAGAACACTGCCTTCCCAGGCTGGGTTGGCTGCCTGAGGTTTGTCGTCTTTAAAGATTCCTTTGTCTTCCTGCCCTCACACAGGTGACCCCAGCCTCCTGCTTAGGTGTAACCGTCTGTACAGCTTCACTGTACAGTAAGCTGGAGGGGGTGGGGAGCAGCAGAGAGTCAGCGACTGACTTAGCCTCTCAGGCTGACAGATCAACTTTGGGAGAGGTGGCAATGAATCACAAATGCTACCCGGTGGGGGATTCAGAATGATTTCATTGTCCAAGGAGGTAGGAGTTGAACTCAACTCTTAGCACTGTTAAATAGCACAGTTCTCTAGATATGTAAGGTCACAGAGCAATCATAACCCTCAAGCTTCTGATGCCATCTGAGAAATACAGAATCTTCTGAAGGGCTCAGTGTAGTTCATATCTTTATGACTAGTGGGGTTGTTAACATTATTTCATGGCCGTGCAGCTTAGAATGGGGGTGACTTTTGCACACTGGCTAGGGACTGCTGCATTGCAATCTGAGCATTGCTTTTATCCAGACCCAGACTTGTGGTCCTGATAGAACACTTCACTTATGCTCTTCCAAGTCTCAGAAATCAAATAAAAGGAAGCTCCTTTTCCTTTTCACTAGCCTCACCTTGGTAATAAATGTTAAAATCTAAACTGCTTGATTTCATTGGATTTTTATTGTTTTGTAAGCTTGTTCTAAAATACAAACCTCATTTCATTTTTTAAACAAATTGCAAAAAATCTGGAAGTAACTGCATCACTGTAGGACCTTTATGTCCTCAAAAGGTACATAAAAGTACAGCATTGTAAGCAATGGTTTTTCAGATTCTTTTTAGCTATAAAGTGTTGTAACTAAGTCACTATTAAGACTAAAAAAGCAAATACGCAAATTCTTGAGGGGCTTTAGGTCTTGTTTATCTTTTAAAATCTTGCATGGACACCTCTTGAGAAGATCTTGAAATGCATATTTTAGAAACCTCATCAGTTTTTGTAAAGTATCTTGTAAAATATTCTTTACATTCATCTACTTTAATAAAATTAACTGTGGGTTATATGATGATGTTAAAATAATTTAAAGGTACATGAAAATTAATAATAGCAACAACAGAAACTAAAATGTCCTTAAAATGACATTTAATATTTGGTGTTTCTCAGAAACACCCAGAAGCTTAAGGGCTACAGGGTTATAGGAAATGCAGTAACAGATGCGGAACGAGGGTGCAGGACTATAGATTTTATGAACGAGTATGCTGAGAAAATGAGTTTTGACAAGGTTTCTAGGCATTTCAACATTGGCAAAGTGGATAATTGAATTAACATCCGTCAGACTGGGAAATGCTCTACGTTTGGAATATCGCTTTTTGACAGGCCAACAAGGCGAGAGGTTTGCTCCCCTGTAATGGGTACCCTATAACAGTACTGTCCATTTCGTTTTGCATAATAACACTTCTGGCTGAGCCCAAATTCTGTGTGGTTTAATCTCTGTTATGCAATTTTGCTATCCAAAATATAACCCAGTTCGTTTTGCAAGGGGCTGGTCATTTCATGTGCAGGATATGTGTTCATGTTTGCGATGTCAGCCAGCTGATTTGGGCAGATTGAATGAGGCACTTTCGTCTTACTTTCTCTTTAAACTAGGGTGTAGGTAACTGTGGAAGAGGAGCTGTGGAACTGGCTGGGGCTTGGCATTCAGCAGAACTTTAATTTGGACGAATAGCTTTAGGCAGGGTTTGATAGCGTTTTATTACCACTCAGGCTTGAGGTTCTTCTGCCATTTTAGGCTGTACTCACCTGCCCTTCATTACAGAGGGAGTGGGGACTTAATTAATGACCCTCTGTTCTCACTGTGCCTTCAGAGCTTCTCTTTGCAGCTCTAGTATTTAGGCTGCTAGGAAGGTTGAAGAAATTTGTGACCAGACACTATTAGAGCTACTACCCATGGCTAGTGCCTGCGTGTGTGTGTGTGTGTGTGTGTGTGTGTGTATTTCATTGTCGAGTAAGCACACAGAGGATCTACACATTCTCTTTAAGTTTCAGTATTTATAGGTCAAAAAATGCTTATGCACCTCAAACTCAGAAAACCACCTGGCTACAGAAAAGCACAATATGGACAAGTCTAGGCATTTTTTTTTTTAGCTCAAAAGTCCTCAGGCTGAAATCCATGTTCTGGATTCCACCTCCTGAGGCTTAATCTCACGGATCTCATGGACCTCAATGTTTTCATCTATATGATAGGGTCATGGCCAGGGCCAAATGACCTAACCACAGAAAACACTTGATGACGGGAGATGCTGAATCACTGGCCATTATTCTCATTATACTATTTTTCTATACTTTTTTTGAGACAAGGTCTTGCTCTGTCAGGCAGGATGAAGTGCAGTGGCACAAACACAGCTCACTACAGCCTCGACTTCCTGGGCTCAAGCCATCCTCCCACCTCAGCCTCCTGAGTAACTGGGACTACAGGTGCACGCCACCACATCTGGCTAATTTTCTTAATTTTTTGTCTCACAATGCTGCCCAGGCTGGTCTTAAACTCCTGGCCTCAAGAAATCCTCCTGTCTCAGCCTCTCAAAGTGCTGGGATTATAGGCATAAGCCACTATGCCCTTCTTATTTTTCTATACTTTTAAAAAACTAATACATTTTAATTTGTCTTTTTTTTTTTCTGATGAAGTTTCTCTCTTGTTGCCCAGGCTAGAGTGCAATGGCATGATCTCAGCTCATCACAACCTCTGCCTCCAAGGTTCAAGTGATTCTCCTGCCTCAGCCTCCCAAGTAGCTGGGATTACAGACATGCACCACCATGCCCGGCTAATTTTGTGTTTTTAGTAGAGATGGGGTTTCTTCATGTTGGTCAGGCTGGTCTCGAACTCCCGACCTCAGGTGATCCACCCACCTCAGCCTCCCAAAGTGCTGGGTTTACAGGCGTGAGCCACTGCTCCCGGCCTTTGTGTCTCTTTTATAGGACATCTGTTAAACATGCAGTGAATGATTTGCCAATAGAAATATGTATACATCAAGCCATCTTAAATCGAGTCTCGAGAAGAAAACAGCCCTATTTTTCTGAGTTTCCATTAGCTTGTCACGTTCTTCCCTGGTTCAGAAGCACTTCACAGGGCTGCATTCAAGACCCTGAAGTGACACTCACTAGGGAAACAGGGTCAGCAGCATCTGTTGCCAATAGAAGATGAGTGATGGAGGTGGTGAGTGACAGCTATACGCTCTCCAGTTTCGGAAAGCCGAGGAAGACGGCAATCCACAGCTGGCCAGGTATTTTCCTGTAACATGGGAGAAGTATGGTTCTTGCTGAGGTCCAGTCCTCTTGAAATGCTGGGCCCTGCGCTAAACAGGAATCACCGGCTTGTTCTGGCTAAACCCACTGTAACATCAAGCTCTTCCTTTGCCAGAAAGAAGAAGATATTTTACTTCTGTGTTTACCGTTATGCTTTTTTGTCCTGAGTGTGGTTTTTCCCCTTCCTTGTTTGCCTTCTGAACATGTTATTTCATCAGGAGCTCCCTCAGGGAATGGGCCAGTCTCTTACAAATCAAGCCTGGGCTTGGGGTTCAGGGACTGGCTCTCTGAGCAGGCCCCTGCTTGTGACAGGGTTCCTGACTAAGGAACAGTGAGACTTGACTCTTCCTTTATCCCAAATTACCATTTTTCAAAAAATTCACGCCTCTCTTGGGTTGCCCCCTTCTATAACTTCTCCCCATTCCCTGAAGTGCCTGATGTCTAAGATTTTAGTGAAGTGACATCTTCTATTATGAAAATGTTGTACTCTTGGGATAAGCAGGCTCCTAGTTATTCGTCCTTGTTAATGCAGTGGAGTGCTGTAGGGAGCTCATGGCCTCTGTTCACCATGAGGCTGGGCAGCTGTGTATTGTAGCTAACACTGACCAGCATGCCCAGATCCCCCCACCAGCACTGAGATGCTCATTCCCTCAAGGCTGGTGGCTCACAGCAGAGCCTCCTTTCCATTGCCCTAGGCTAAAGAGAACCATAAAACCCAAGCAAACACCCCCTTCCTGGGGACCACTCACTGTGGGGTACAAAAGCTTCAATGGAGGACAACTCTGAGGACCATCCCAGCACCAGAGCTCCACGGAAGATCAGCTTGGGTCTGTTTTGCTACTGCATCACAGTCAGACTTCTCTCCTGGTCAGCCCTGCTCCTCATCCCTCACAGGCATCAATCCCGATAACTCTTCCCAGTACACCAGCTGCCTGCCGGGAAACCCAGCCCATGCCATGCCAACCATATGGGTTTGTTATAACAGTTTCCTTGCTGCAAAGATGAAGGCATGGAGATAAAATCATTGCTACCCAATCACACAGAGATAGAAGCCAGGGTGGCTCCAGCCAGTTCACAGCCCCCCTGCCCTGGCAGGAGGAATTATTTTGAGAAGGTGGGAGTTCTTGCTGAAAGGAAATGATTTAGCCTGTGGTGCCCCAAGCAAGGAGGGGGCAGGCTGAGCTGCAGCAGGGCCACGTCAGAGTTAGGTTAACATCGGGTCTCTTAGAATCTCAGCGGCAGGAGAAAGGCAACGAATACGGAGGTGGGAGGGCTCTGGGACAAATGCAGCGATTTAAGAATGTGGTCTGGCTCTGTTTCTAGCGCATGTAGATTTCTGAAATGGAAAAGCAACAGAACCTCCTAGGGACCCCACAAATTAGAACTTGGGAACACAAACTATGTTGGTGGGCTCATACCAGCTCTAAAAAATAGCTTCATTGAGCAAATTTATCAAGTCATTTTCATCACAAGGAAAACCCACATCTACTGAGAAATAAATGATTTTCAGACCCTTTAAGAGGTGATGTTAACATGTAATCCATTTGAGCAAATATAAAGTTCATTCTTTCTACAGTTGACACCGGCTGGTGAGGCAGGGCGAGAGGCAGTTTTTGCCTTCGAGGACTTTGTGTTTTGCTCACCTGCTTCTTAAACTTGGATGTGCCTCTCCTGTTAGTGCTTGGCAGTGGGATGGAGGAAGGGCCTGCCACGGGAAAGCACGTCTTCCTGAAATCTCAACCTCACCTAATGATTTTGGAAAATAACATTATTTTGATATCAAAACAAGTGTAGACTCTTCATGGCACGAGATAGAAATTTTTGTCCATTTGAAGGACAGAATAGAAAACATTAAAAAATGCCGCCCTGGTTATCTAGAACGCAGGTTGAGGTCCCTTTCCGGAGTGGCAGGGCATTTACCTCTGGGAACCAGGAGGGGGTGCTGTGGCAGAATACTTTGAGCCCCACTGTAAGCAGAGGGAACAAGGTAAACACACAGTTCTAAGAATGAGGAGGCCATGGGCCGCCAAAGAACACGGGGCATTTCAGGAAGGAATTGGCATCTCAGACGGACCTTGACGAATAGGTGGAGTTTGACAGGCGGAAGTCCAGAGGCCAAAGGAAGGACAGGAAACGTCTGCCTGGGAAAGCAAAGGTGGTTGCAGAGGTAAAGTCACAGGAAAGCAGGCTTGAGACAATTTGGCTCAGGAAAGGAGCTGGGCAGTGTGGGATGTGGTGGTGCAGAGAGCAGGAAAGAGGGTTGAGGTTGATCACTCGTGAGCCCAAAAGGCAGGTTAAAGTGCGGTTACTGAATTGAGGGGGGCATCCAGCGAGGGGAGAGGCCCAAGTCCTAGGAGGTGGAACATTGACTTCAGCCTGAAGAGGCCTCCTGACTCATCCACTTTCATCCTGTGACCCAGGCAAGTCATCTAACCTCCAAACATCAGATTTTTTCCATCTGGAAAATGAAGTCACAACAGAACCCATTTTGTGAGGACGGCCAACAATTAAATGAGATGAAAAAGGTAAGGTGTTTGGTACAATGTCAGCTGCATAACAAGTGCTCAATAAATGATTGTTATTATAATAATATTATATAGCTATAATAGATGACAATTTTCATATAATACATAATTGTTATCATGGTTTTCAAGACTAACCATGAGAGTTCTGAGAAATCAAGAGGAAGCCAGATGAGCTGTGAGCTAGGAATGCCAAGAGAGGAAAGATGCTCAGACAGACTTCCTTGCTTGGCTAACTGTGAGACGATCATAGCTATTCACTAAGGCACAATTTCTGCAAGCCATATCCTGCTGGCATCCTAGATATTCCTTCCTGGAAAGCAACAAAGCCTCATTTTTAAAATCTCTTCTGAGTTGAGTTGCACTTTCACAATGTTCTTCCTCTCTATACTCCCACCCTAAAACACTCAGTCTTGGGAGCAACCCCTGGAAATCAAAGCAGCCCTCGGAGGATGGCCTTGAGGGGCCAGACCGCAGAGGGAAGCAAAGGCAGGAGTCAAGGAGCCCAGTCAAGGGCCCCCGTGGGCTTCAGTAGGGGAGGACTCTGGGCAGAATCACCTCTGTTTGCTTCCTTTAACTTTGACTTTCAGACACCAACTTCTCCGCCTTTGTCTGTCTTCTGGGTCTCTACCCAGCTGCTAGTAACTGGGGGTTCCCCAAAGCCAAGGGCTTGGCCCAGCCTTCAGGCTTCTTATGTGATGGTGGGGTCAGCCCTGCAGTTCAGGGAGCCCCATCTTCAGCCTGCTGTGGGACTGTGACCCTGCTTCACATGGACCCCTGGCCTACCCTCCTGTCTTCTCTCACTTTCGAGCTCCATGGAAAGGAGAGTGCTGTTTCCCTCCTCACTCTCCTGACCTCTGGCTCAGCCAGCCTCTCTTGCTGGGGTCCTCAGTTGCCGCTGACTGTGTCTGAACGTGCTCCAGGCTTCTCCGGAGTGGTCTTTGCATCATGCCTTGCCCTCCATCCCTTCTGCCTTCCTGCTCTCAATGCTCTAATCTCCCCAAGATCGCCCAAATCTTGTGATTTTTTTTCTCTTCCTTCACTCATGCCTCCTTTCAGCCCCTGCACCCTAAAATGTAACCATTCTCAATCTCTTTAGTTTTACTTTTTCCTCTCTGGAGGACTTCTGCTGTATCCACTGCTTCAAGCCATGCTCACAGGAATTCCAACATCACAGCCCCCTCCCCAGCTGCCACCTCTTCCCAGAGCCCTGATTCTCATTTCCAGCCACCAGCTGCACTCCCGCCCCATGACACAGGCCTTCAGGACCTTAGGAGGCTGACAGGCTCTTTCTCCCAGCTCTGCCCCTCTCCTGGCTGTGACTCTGGCACCCTCTTTTCCACTTCACCACTTCCCCATGACCTCACCTCAACCACCATCACCCCTAATCCTGTTTGTCCTGTTTCACTGGTACTTTTCGTACAGTTGGAACCCCCTTCATTCCAGCTCCAGACAACCTCTCCTAGATGCCTTGATTCACCTGCTTTGCTGATTGGATTCCTGACTCCAGCATCTTCTCTCCTCCCAAATCTCTACAACACTAACCATTCTCTCCTCCGGAATCTCTACAACACTAAACATTCACCAGATGAGCCTTTCCACTTTTTATTTAAGCATCCCAACTTCTCTGGAGGCTCCCCTAGGCCTCCATCTTCCCCTAAAATGAATGAATTGAACCTGTTTCCTGTTACTTGGTTCAGACTTCTAGTGCCTCCCTCAGCACACGGCCCCTAGTCACTTTTTATAAACCTGTCTCCCCAGGAGATCACCAGCTCCTGGCTGGGTGCTGAGTGGTGCTCATCTCAGTGCCCCAGCACCTGGAGCAGTGCCCACTGTCTTAGGCACACAGGAAACGCATGAACAGATAAATAGAACTGCAGCTCTGGTGGATTCAAAGGGACTCAAAACCCTTTAATGGCACCCCACCACCTGCAGAATAAAGTTCAGGCTCCCATCTGGACAGGTGGGGCCCCCCAGTGCTGACCCCAAGGGCCATTTTTGTCCTCCAGTGCCCTCTGCTCCCAGAAGGCCCATGGTGCTCTCAGCTGCTGCCCACACTCACCCAGACATTGCTCCTCTGAGCTTTTCCTCCTACTATTCACTGCCTGTCAGCTTCTCCTCAATCAGCACCTGTTGAAACCAAGATCCAGCTCAAGTGCTTCCCCTTCCATGACACATTTTTTAAATTACCCCCTCAAAATCATGGGCCACTGTTCCCCAGTGAGTGCTTTTTGCAGGGTGCATCTTGTTGCTGGGGCTTCCTGTTACATACACTGGTACACAAGCCTTCTCCTTCCTGAACAAGCTGTATACCTTTCAGACCCAGGACCATTCATGTTTTTAAATTTTTTTTTCTTTTGAGACAGTCTCGCTCTGTTGCCCAGGCTGGAGTGCAGTGGCATGATCTCAGTTTACTGCCTCCCGGGTTCCAGCGATTCTCCTGCCTCAGCCTCCTGAGTAGCTGGGATTACAGGCACCCACCAACACTCTCATCTAATTGTTGTGTTTTTAGTAGAAATGGGGTTCCGCCATTTTGGCCAGGCTGGTCTTGAACTCCAGACCTCAGGTGATCCACCCACCTCAGCTTCCCAAAGTGCTGGGATTACAGCCACTGCGCTCAGCTGTTTTTAAATTTCATTTTTTGTAAATATGTAAGATATTCGCATGACTCGAGGGCCCATACGATACATAAAGGTCCACCTTGAGAAGCCTTCTTACTCACACCCTGCCCTGTCCTCCCTTAGGTCAGTTTTTAATCTGTTTCTTTTGTTTCCTTTTATGCAAATACATGCAAATAAAAGTACATGGTCTTTACTCTCCCTTTCTTACCCAAAAGGCGGCATGCCAGGTACTCTTTCTGCACTTGCCTGTATTCACTGACTCCAGTGATTTTTCCATAACAGCACATGGAAAGCCTCACGGTCTCTGTTAATAGCTGCATGGTGTTCCACCGATTGAGGTACCAAAGTGTTTTTGGCCTTTGAATTGTGTCTAGTTCTTTGCTTTTTGTGGGCACACAGGTAGGCATCTGTGGGATAAATTCCAGAAGTAGGATTTCTGTGCAAATAATATATGCATTTGTAATTTTGATAAATATTCCCAAATGGTCCTCTCCAAGGGTTGTACCATCTTCTGCCCCCAACAATCACTTTTTTCAGCCAATCTAGTAGAGATGTATGTTAAGTTATTATTACATATCATGACAGTTATTACAATTACATCTGCATTTCTCTCCTTAAGAATAAGATTAAACATCTTTTCACATGTTTAAGGCCTTTTGTAGTGGTTCTGTGAAATGTTTTTGTTTATTTTTATATTGGGTTTTTGGCCCTTTTCCCAGATTCTCGGAAATCTTCACATATTAGAAAGATTTGCACTTATCTGTCATATAAGATGCAAATATTTTTCCCAGTTTCTCAGTTGTCTTTTGATTTTGCTTATGGTGATTTTTTTTTTTTTTTTTTTTTTTTTTTTGGTGTACAAGTTCTTGACTCTTAGGAGTCAGAGTAGTCTTTTCTTTTTAATGGATTCTGGATTTTGTGTTACAACTAGAAAAGCTTTCCTTCCTCCATGTTATAAAAAATTATTCCATGCTTCTGTCTAGTACTTTCATGGCATCATTTTCCATATTTAACCCACTGGGGTTAACCTAAGTGTGTGGTGTGAGCTATGGATCTGTCTTTCTTCAGGCCACCTAGTAGAGGAACAACCCACAGAATTGTAGGTCTGAGCTTGACCATTACCAAAGCTCTGAACACACTCTCTTGGCCTCTTATCCTGCCATTCTATGCCCTTCCTTCTGTGTACAGTAATTGACCAATTCTTCATTCTAAAATGCCTTTGACAATGCTATTCTCCAACCTGCAACTTTCAGTACTCCTCCTCCCTACTCGGCAGCACCTATGGCCAAATATTCCACAAATGGTCCAGGCTCAATATTACCAAAAACAGAAAGGAGAGAAGTTCCCATTTCTCACTTTTGAGCAACCAGGTCATTCTGCCTAGGGAGGAATCTTCACCTCCTCTGGATTACCAGGCTGACTTAGGGAGGTAGTAAAGTAAAGTGGTTCAAGCTAACAATGGCAATAATATCATTATTTAGTCTTGCAATGCACCAGACTCTGTTCTAAGTATATATATACAAAGCACTTGGCACATGGCCTGTTATATGTGTTTTTAAAGTATTATTATCCATATTTCTAGCTTCATCTTGCTTTGCTTCCCTCTATGAGGTTTCTATTTTTGATATGAGTTTATTAGCTATACCCAGAATACTTTAGAGTTAAAAAATTGTCTTCAGGTCTTTCACGGCCCTAATGAAATCCTATTCATCAATAAGGCTGTCAACATCTGAACCAAATGATTAATCGTTTTCTTTTTCTTTTTCTTTTTCTTTTTGGAGACAGGGTGTCGCTCTGTTACCCAGGCTAGAGGAGTGCAGTGTTCAGTGGCACGACCATAGATCACTGCACCTTTGAACTCCTAGACTTAAGTGATCCTCCTGCCTCAACCTCTTGAAGCACTGATATTACAGGTGTGAGACATTATTCCTGGTCTCCAATTATTAATCTTGATATCACAAAGAGAGAAACAACTGGACTTTATGTGTCTCTGTATGGTGCAGTAGGAAGCCCCAGGCCCATGGAGTAAAACTGAATCTGATAAAAACTTTGAATCTAATCACCAGCTTACAGGAATTATAAGATGAAGGTTCTCATTAAATGACCTCATGAGGATGCAATTAGCCAAATCTGAAGTGTGGGAAATTTTACAGAGCAATGGCCTAACACGTTCTGTAAATAAATGGCAGTGGAAAACAGAAGGGTATGTAACACATAAAAGTAAAATTAGAAGAAATAAAAGACACCTAAGAGATAAATCAACCAGTGGAGAGGGTTGACCTTGTTTGAATTCTGATTCAAACAAATCAACTGCAAAAATTCATTTATTGATCCACCACAGAAATGTGAACACTGACAAAATGTTAGAAAATATTTTGAAATTATTGTTAATTGTTTAGGTGCGTAGTAGTGTTGTGTGTGTGTGTGTGTGTGTGTGTGTTTTAAATCCTAACCTCTTAGCGAGACATTCTGAGACATTTTCTGATGAAATGGCATCTGAGATTGGCTTCAACACAATCCAGCAAATGTACGAGCTATATTCCAATACATTTCTTGCCCATGCTTATTATATCAGAAGCCATTCAAGGTCAGGAAGCAGATCCTAAATTCTTCTACTGAGCCTTGAGTGTAGATTTTCCAGGAGGCATATGCTGAATTTTCTGAACACAGTCACATCAGCAGAGGAGCAGAGCTTGGTTGCCAAGTGCCCCTCATTTTGAGGGTTGGGTAAGTTGGGTCATCACATGAATATGACAAGATGATAGGAGTCTAGTGAGAGTTGGCCTTCTTGGTTTTTCATGGAAAACATTGCCAAACCTATTCTCAGCACCTAGTCTCCTTCCACCAACAGAAGCCTAGGAAATGGCAGTAACAAGAGCTTCATTATTGTAACATCCAACCCCCCTTGTGTGGAGCACAGGAAAATAAAACACTATGTAGTCCACTTAAAGTGGTCTTTAAGGCTTTTAGTGTTTTGTTCCCAAACATAGTTGAACTCAAATAGCTCTCTAAAGACAGGCCAGAGTCCATTGCTCTGTTTCTTTTCCTAAATGCTAACCTCCTGTTCACCTACAATTTAGAGAGCTACAATTCCTGCTTACTTAAAATACACAGATGAGGCCAGGCGTGGTAGCTCACACCTGTAATCCCAGCATTTTAAGAGGCCGAGCCGGGCGGATCACTTGAGGTCAGGAGTTTGAGACCAGCCTGGCCAACGTAGTGAAACCCCGTTTCTACTAAAAATACAAAAATTAGCCGAGCATGGTAGCGTGTGACTGTAATCCCAGCTGCTCAGGAGGCTGAGGCAGGAGAATCACCTGAACCTGGGAGGCAGAGGTTGCACTGAGCCAAGATCATGCCATTGCACTCCAGCCTGGGCAACAGAGTGAGACTCCACCTCAAAAAAAAAAAAATGTGAAGTTTGAAGCTGAGTTTATTCATGTCATATGAAGCACAGTTTTCCAGCTTTAACTTCATCACCAAATCAGCATGAAGAACACCAGTAAAATGTGTCCATCAAGGAGAACGTTTTTTAGACTCAAATTGTCTTTCTTAAAGAGCTGGTCTGCTTCCTCTTCAGATGCACAACTCTATACTCCATCATGTTTCCCCAACATTTTAATGTTCAACTTCAACTATTATATTGGCTATCACTGCTGGAATATTCATCATCCATTTTTGACCTTGCTATTTAATTTTTTATTTTATTAGCCTTATTGAGATACAACCCTACTGACAAACCAATATAAAATAAAGCAGATATTTAGAACTTTTACGGAAGCCTAACATGTGTAGAAGCTGTCAGATGCTATTGGATATGATTTTGAAAAACGTCAGGTTTTGATGTAATGGGAGGCAAAGATGGGTGATGGCCTGGTAATCTGAGGGGAAGTCCTCTCACCATTCATAATGATCTTGCATAAAACACTCTACCTATGGATACATTTTGTTTTCTCTGGAATGGGACATTGGCCATCCTGTTCCATTTGTTTTTCTCATCTCTAGTCTCAGAAAATTTGTGTGGGCAACTTTGGACAGCAAAGAGATTATCACATTACTCCTGAAAACCACAAGCAGATTCTGTTCAGAAACCACAGAGTGGCTTGGAGCTCAGAAGCAGCAATGCTCTGACCATGACCTTCAGTGTCATCATTCCTAGGACTTCTTGATCCTTTGCTTCAACTGCACATTCCCCCACAGATGCATCTCCAGCTGGCTCTTGGCAGTGCAAGGAAGTCTGAGTTCTCCCACCACTGGTGGATTGTCTTGAGTCATTTCTACTCCCAAGCCAGAGCTGCCCCAGACGGGAGCACACACTGAGAAATGGCTGCTCAAGCCAGGGTGTCAACTGTATCTCATTAATAACAAAGGCCCCTCTAAGTGTCCCTTTCTGCAGCAGTCACTGGAGCACAGAAAAAAAAGTGTTGTTTAGTATTTCCAGCTGGGAATCACCTGAATTGCATTATACTCACCATTCAGGTCATGAAAGCAGAATTGGAACTCTGAATTTCAAAAGAGGTGAAGAGGCTTCCTGTGTTAAAAAGATAATAAATTTTAAAAAAAGAAGATAAGGTGTTTTTAAGTTTAAAAAAAAAAAAAAAAACTATTTCCAGGGAACATTCCTTTTACGCCTAGGAATAGAAGCTGTTTCCAAGGTGAAACTCCTGAGGTGAGGATAGTTTATGACCCAGTGCTAAGCCCCTGCATGAGAGGACCTGCATCTGAAATACTGGAAAATCACAGCAGCTTCACACGTAGAGCAAATGAACAATTAAAGGGGACAAAGGAGACAACGCAGTCGCTTCCAAAGAAAACAGGCCCCTTTTTGATAAAATATTCTTTACCTTACCAATTTAAGTGAAGAAAAATGCCAACTTGGATGTTTAGCCCCACAAGGACTAAAAATGCAGCTGATGAGCAAACCTCAAGGTCGGGTCTTGCCTGGTTACCGAAGAAATTACAGCAGCTGCCTCACTGTCAACTATCCCACTCCACTGGGTCCATATGGCTGTAAACTGATGTGCTCCTTCTTGACCTTGCTAGGAAGAGCTGAGGCTTGCTGAGCAACTTTTATGTGCCAGGCATCATTCCAGGCATTTCCACTTACTATCTTGCTTGAGCTTCACAACAGCCCTGGGAGGCTAAACTAACCAAGTTATCTCCAATGTACAGACGAGGAAATTGAGGGCTATAAATGACAACTCACCTCCAGCCAAGCAAACCAGGAAGCACCTGAACCAAGATTTGAACCTGGCATTTGACTCCAGAGTGCACATTACTTCCCTGTGCTATTCAGGGGATGAGAACGTTGGGGCACAAACACTTTGTTCTCAATTCAGAAACATCCAACCCTCCTCTAAGGTTTAATATGCAGCCCACTCAGAATTTCCCAAAAAGGATTTCTGACCAGCAGGCTACCCAGTCCCTGAACGACTCCTGTAGCCCCCTCTAGAGACCCACTGGGATGCTCTGAGTGCTCACCAGTGCCTCCACCAGGAGGCGGCTGATGGGAGGAGAGGCAACGAAGGCAACTGGGGAATTTGACTAAGGCTGTTTTCAAAAATATTTGGTAGATGATTTGTAAGGTGAAGACCTAATAGAATTTACAGATTTTAATTATCTATCCATTACATTTTAACTGGAGATCCCAGGTGCCATGGATGGCCTCTGGATCCACAAATCCACTAACACTGATTGCAAATTTGTGTATCTTAAATAATCCTTTGTTTTCATTATATTGTCAAAAGGCTTACTAAAAAATTTCTAAAATCATTGCTATCTTTGTTATTCAAACTTGTGAATAAGTAAAAGTGTATTGTGAAATAGGCAACACAGTGGCAAATGCAGTTATTTAAGGTAGCACAAGTTTTATCTTGTTTCCTACCAGGAGTCAATTTTGCTTTTTAGAAAAGGCATTGATCTTGAAATTGGAAGACCTCAGTTCTTATGCCGGCTTGGCTATTCACCAGCTGTGTGTCCCGAGGAAAGGCCTGTATTTCTCAGCTGGCTTGCTTTGTAGAAGGACGATAGCAAGATTTTGCCCTGCCTGCTAAATCCAATGGTCCAGTTATGGATTTTAAAAATATTACATGGTCTTGTGAAAGAACATTAGCCCTTGAAAATGTCCATGGAGTTTAGATACAATATTTTCCTAAGCTTTGGATAATATTTCCTAAGGACAATATTTGTCCTTCAGGGAGTGATCTGAAGGAGAAGCAATCCTCTTGCCTGGCCAAATTCGCAACAATCTTCCACTTCCATGAAAGACGGGCATTAAAATGAAAGGAAAAGCAGGTACTTGTCCTTATGTTGAACGTTGGGAAATATTGCTGCCTTCTCAGGCTGCAAGGACTCTGGACTCTTGAGCGGCCCAAGTGCCGTGAGGTCTGTCTACAGCCAGAGGAGACCCTCGCTGAGAATTCAGGGCCTGGCAATGAACATTAAATGCCTGAGTCTCCTTTATCTTTTCATGAAGTTGTCTTGCTTGGTCCCACCTCTCTTTCAGGTGATGAACCACACTGACCTTGTAGGAGGAAGGTGGAATCAGAGTACCTGGGCCCAACGTTGTCCAGAAATTTTTAGCCAAATATGGCAATTGCTAACAAATGCAGGCTCCTCCATTGACAGTCTCAATGTATTCATTAATAACCGTATTCATTAATACTGAAGGCCCTAAATGCCAGTGACTACTCACCCCTGTTGAAGAACCTCATCTCAGACCCCGTAACACTTTTTTGAGGCCTCTATTTGAAATAATTTATAGTCTTTGGTCTGGTGGCTTTGTATCGCTGAGCCTAATGACTGTTTCTATTTGAATTTCAGATGCTTAATTACAGTGGAACACTTCAACACCATTAAGTTAACGCAAGCTACTAGCTTGTTCTTGATCATGGCCTGGCACACATTTATAGCAATATCATATATTTAATTCATCCCACACATTTTGCAAACCTTGGAACAAAATGGGAAAATGCCTTCAAATCAGCTTGTGAGCTAAGAACTCTTCCACCAGGGAAAGAGTTTGGGGCAGCATGTCTCATCTGCTAATGAGATTTTAGTGTTTTGCGGACATCAGAGTCCCTTTTCTTGAGGAATAATGATTTTCCAATTTGGTTTTCATAAGGACTGCTTATATTACATGATGTGAAAACTAATAAAATTACATATTTCTTGTAATCATGGTCTTATTTACACCACCATGTGACCAAGCCTATTATTTGGACTTGGCAAATGAGCAGATAGGCCATTAATCCTCAGCCTTTCGGTGTAGAAAGCAAGCTTTTCAGGTGCCACAAAATCCTGCAACACAAGTACCTATGTTGGAAGAGAGTTAAAGGCAACATCAGGCCCCTGTAAGATAATATTCCTTGGGAATGGAAGTTAAGAGTTAGTTTGTGTCTTTACAACATCAGTCATATGGGTATTGTTTGCATCTGACAGTTTTTCTTTTAAGATTAATGTGCTTATGAAAACCTTGTGCGTTACTCTACAAGGCAAGCTTGAAATCCATCAGCATTACCATCGGAATGACACAATGCTGGGAGAGCAAACCAAATGACAAACAGAATCTGGTTTTCAGAGGCCAGTGTGTGTTGAAGAGAAATGATCTGAAGCCAAATTTGGCCTCCTTCCAGAAATTCCTCTTGCTACACTGTTGGCACAGCCCACCAAAGGGTGGGGGCTGAGGGAGGAGGGAGGGCACTCGGACATGGAGCGGGAAACAGTACCATGGGGACAGGGGAGTCGGAAGGGAGCATGATGGATTGCAAAACTTGATCTTTATTGCAAACAATAGTCATATGTAAAACTAAGTCATGGAGAAAGAAAAAAAAACCTTTGTGAAAAATGGGACTTTTTCTGGATCATTAGGGAAAGTCGTTTCTAACATCACCATTTGACATGCAGTTGGTGACATCCATGCAATTGGATTTGAGGCCTAAGAGCAGAATGGGGAGGGGGCGGTGCACCAGCTTAAGGGGAGGAAAATCTCGAGGACCTCCACTGCCTCAGGAGCCTTTGGGTACGGCAAAGGGATGCTTGCGCTTGTGAGAAGGGGAGGGGGAATTGCGGTGTGGTCTGTAGGCCAAGGGGAAATCAAAGCAGTGTCCAGCTTGAGAAATGAGGTTGCTGTCTGCGGCAGCCAGAGATGCAAACAGCACTCACTGGGCTCAGGGCAAACAATCATATAGAGATGGAAAACGGATGCCGAGACTGGCAGCAAGAGCAGCAGGCAGGGTTGGCGAGGCCCCACTCAGGCGTTCGGACTGACAGTCCACCAAACTGAAACGGATGAGGGGATTCTCACCACCCACTGCCGTCACGTTGGCTACTATCTTTCTTGATTTCAGCAGTTTCACTTCGGCTCAACTTGGCCAGATCCCACTCCCTCAGCTCAGAAATAGGTGGCCAGAAATAGAAGGGAACAATGCTTCAGAGTTTCCTCGATCCACAGCCTTTTTGAGTCCCAAATCACTTCCAAATGTGGCAGCCCAGCAAAGCACTAAGAGATCGCACTGCCTGCAGCAACCGCACATTGGAGATATGATGAATTGGTGGGACCCCACGGCAGGCGTTGCCAGTGGAGCAGGCCAAGAGGCTCTCACTGCCTGGGGGAGTTAGGAAACAGTGGGACAGGCTGGGTTTTCACACCATCTCAGCCCAGGCCGGCACGCTGCGACTCCAACAGCTTCCAATGGGTGTTGCCTCCTGTCTGGCTTGGGAGAAGCTGCACAAAACCAAGTGTCTGAAACAGAGAGTAGATGCAAGAGTGGGGAAGACGAGAGAGGCATGAGCAGTAACCAGAGAGCAAATTCCACCAGCTGCGTGGGATTTGTTCCTAGACATCTACATCTGGGGGCCCCTTCTCGGCTGAGGCCTTAGAAAAGTGTGTGTGAGTGGAGTTCAGATTGGCTGGCCCGAGATGGGATTTCTCAACAGGCTGCGGGCATGCACATCTCTGCAGCTTTCAAGGAAGGGAGGGAGGGCTGGTGGCTGAGGCTACTGTGAGCCACAAGCCTCCACATGGGCTTCGGTCTCCTCTCTTGACCTCACAGGCGTCTCATCTGCTGAACAGATGACGGTCATTCTGTGTGCATTTGGTGGGTGGGCTACTTAGCCTGTCCCTGGGGTTTTGAAAGCAGAATTATCATAATACACCTTGGCTTCTTGAGAATCCAGAGTTGATTCCTCTGCTGATTCCTCTGCTGATTTCTTTCCTATGGAGGTGGCCCTCATCAAAGCCAGCTCTGCAGGGAGAAGCAATGGTCCGGAACTGGGTGAAACCCCTGTCAGGCTCATTTTATTTCGATCTACAAGTTCTGCAGGAGAGAGGCAGCCAGGTGGGGGTATACAGTGTTCGAGTCTCACTCCTGACACTTACTTCCAGCTGTCCCTGACCAGCCCATTAACAACCTGGCACCTCCACTCCCTCATCTGCAAAATGGGAGTAATACAGTGACCACCCATGCATAAGGCGGTGGCAGTGAGGAATGTACTGGTTACTGGGTTTAAAAATCATCATCATAAACCTAGTCTATTGACAGAACATAGGATTTTCTAAGTGAATTCAGCTCAAACTCTTGAAAAGTAAATAAATGGAGTACAATTTCAAAGGCTTGAGTGCCTTTGCATGATGGTGACATGGACATATATTTATTTCATTTTGGTGACCCAAAGCTCTTAAGAATTCAATCTTTCTTTTCTTTTCTTTTCTTTTCTTTTTTTTTTTTTTTTTTTTTGGCTTTTTCTTTTTGCTTTTGTTTTTTGTTTTATTTTGTTTTTGAGATGGAGTCTCACTCTGCTGCCCAGGCTGGAATGTAGTGGCACGATCTGGGCTCACTGCAACCTCTGCTCCTGGGTTCAAACGATTCTCCTGCCTCAGCCTCAGGAGTAGCTGGGATTACAGGCACACAGCACCATGCCGGGCTAATATTTTGGATGCTTAGTAGAGATGGCGTTTCACTATGTTGACCAGGCTTGTCTCAAACTCCTGACCTCAGGTGATCCACCTGCCTCGGCCTCCCGAAGTGCTGGGATTATAGGCATGAGCCACTGTGCCCAGCCCTTTCTTTTATTTTCAATAAATAAATCTATTTATCTATTTCCTTTCTCCTCCCATAAGCCTAGCACCATAAACCAGCCTATTCTTCTATTATGCCATAAAAAGGTTGAGGAGACATTATTATTTTTTTTTTTTTTTGAGACGGAGTCTTGCTCTGTCGCCCAGGCTGAAGTGTAGTGGCGTGACCTCGGCTCACTGCAAGCTCCGCCAAGGAGACATTATTCTATACAGGTCCTAGAGAGCATACAACATCACTTGTCTCTGCCCTGTTAAGTGGTGCATTCCGGAAACATTTTTAATCTATAGGAATGAACTAACCACTCCATCCTCAAGGCATCCTAAGTCTCAGTGAAACACTTAACTTACATGCTCTTTATGCAGCCAGACCACGTCATACATGTGGTCTGACACTGACGGAAACATTGTTACATAGCACATGACTGTATAGAAAATTGTTTAAACTATGGTACAATAGAGTAATATGCAACCAAAGTTAACATGATATCAAAAAACTAACATGTGGTGAAAAAATCAGAGCAGTACTTTCTTGAGAGTGGAGTGGAGGTTTGACCAGGAAGAGACACGGGAGAACTTATAGGTTGATGATAATGCTTTACACCTTGACAGGGCTGTGTATTACCCAGGTGTATGCCTGTGTCAAAATTCTTTGAATTATTCACTCAAGATTTGTGCATTTCAGTGTATGTAAATTTCCCTTAAGCAAAGAGCCATAAACAAATATTGAGCTCTAGTTACTCGTGTGCATGCTGAAGTGTACTGGTTTTTGCAACTTACTTGAGGCTACAGTCTGAATGTATGTGTGCCCCGAACGTTCATGCACTGCAACCTGATCCCTAATGTGATGATGTTGGAGAACAGGGCCTTTGGGAGGCGATTAGGTCATCATGGGGTCTCTGCCCTCTGCTCTCATGAACAAGATTGGTGCGCTTGTATAGGAGACCCCAGAAAGACAGCTAACCCTTCTACCATGTGAGGACACAGCAAGAAGTTATCATTTATGGACCAGAAAGTGGGTCCTTACCAGACCCTGAATCTGCTGGCATTTTGATCTTGGACTTCCCAGCTTCTAGAACTGTAAGAAATAAATTTCTGTGGTTTGTAAGTGACCCAGTCTGTGGTATTTTGTTACAGCAGCCCAAACAGACTAAAACCTTTGAAATCTGTTAAACAGAAGATGGAATGATCGATGGATACGGTGATGGAGAAATGAATAGATATTTAATAAAACAAATATAGCAAAAGATTAGTAACAGAATATAGGTGGTGGATATGCAGGTGTTCTCTGCCTATAATTTCTGTCATCTTTCTGTATTTGAAATTGTTATTAAAAATATAAGGAACAGGATGACAGGGAATATTTAATGACATTTATCCTGATATTTAAATATATTTCATTCCATTTTTTGTGAAAATGTCGAAAGGGGTTATTTCTAAGTATTGGAATTAGAAATGGCTTGCTTATGTTCACATTCTGAGAAAATGTGTCAGTTTGAATTAGAAGTTGCTTTTTATAACCTTGCTTCTCCCACTGCTCGAAGTGGAAATTGAGGCCAGTGTTGCCAGGTGGAGTAGACAGGTTCTGCACCTCCAGCCCACCCTATAAGGGCCACTGAGGACCTCTCCCATATGAGGTCCAATAGATTTTGTGATCGCAACCACAAATAAATGTGTGTTTGTCATGCAGTTTCTAAAGCCTCAGAGGTGTGTTGCTCAATTATAAATTGAGGCCAAACTTTCTTTTCTTTGAGACCAAGCTACAGATGGCTTGAAGATAATCATCAGAGGTGATGTGATAATACACTTGGTTTCCAAACAGCTCCATGAAGTTTTAAATCAAATCCCAGTTGTTTTTTCCCCAGTGTTTCCTACGGGAATGATAAGGCATATTCAATGTGAAGGGAGGGGTGAGTCCTAGAGTTATTGTGGCAAATGTGCTAAGTGAGTCTTGTACCCTCACTATGTGGTGAGAAGTAGATCTCGTAGAATAATTTACGAACACGTCATTTTTGATGAACTACTGAAGAGAACATTTGTATTATTTTCTGCCCTGACACTTTTAAGTAGACAGGAAAGATTTATTTTCTTCTGTTGAATTATTGACACAAATACTTTCGTCCTTTCATTGTAACTTTTTAATTTTCCAATTTACATACAGTGAAATTCCATTTTCTTGGTATACAGTTCTATGAGTTTTGACGAATGCGTAGTCATGTAACCACAACCCTAATCAAGATGTAATCTTTTCTCCCAAGAAGCACACGTATAAATATTTGAGCTTCTGGCTGCAGCAATGCTTTGGAATGTTGTTTCAATTCTTTATTGTTTTAGAGATGGAGTCTCACTACATAGCCCAGGCTGGTCTCAAACTCCAGGGCTCAAGCAATCCTCCTGCCACACCCTCCAAAGTAGCTGGGATTACAGGTGTGAACCACCACGCCTGCCTCAGTTCATTTTATGCCTGGAGAAATAGAGGCAACATAAAGATTGTGGAACCTCTTTGCTGAAAAATGGTATTTGAAGTTTTGACTTTTGAACATTTATCCTCTTCTTGAAATAAATCAGATTGTAGGAAAAGTTGAGTAAGGTGTGGAGTGGGGGGAACTCTGTATGAGTAAATAAGATGACATTTTTTGCAATATAAGTTCAAAATCAAAATGTGGAGCATAGCTGGATGGTGCAGGAGCCAACGCTGATATTTAATTAGGGCATGGATGCTGATGCCAAACTCCCTGGGCTCAAACCTTGCTCTGCCACTTGCTAGCTGTGTGACCTTGGACAAAATTCTTCCTTGCTCTATGCCTCAGTTTTCTGATCTGTAAAATGGGTCATAATAACATTAATCACATAAGGGCATTGTAAAGATTAAAGGAGGATTTAGGTACATGGTAGGCAATTGATACACTTTTATCACACAATCAGGAAATCCTATTTCTATGTATATAATTCTATTTCAAATGTATATGCTGGACCCAGTCACATGGAATACAAAACTGAAAAGGTTAGGAGAGGGGAATGTGCCTCTGACTTCAGGCAGCTTTTTAATGGAAAATTCTGCCAAGAGAGAAGGCTGGTGAAGAAAATCCCAAAAGCTTTTGTTCCAGGGAAGATGGGAAGCCAACTGGGAAGACATTCTCTTTAAAGTAATTGACAAGCCACACTTGCCTACTACACCTGCCCACCGTGTGCAGGACATGGGCTCAAGAACGTCACACATTGGCATGCCTTTCCCCACTGCATCAGACTGGAATGGGAAGGCTGTGGAGGATGCCTCTTAGGTAGGGCCTCTCTGTGTTGCCTAAAAACGCTGGCTTTGAACAAGAGCTGTCTGCGGTTTGTCAGGCAGGCCCACCATCAACAGACACATTACATCCCTGCTTGGGCCTGCAGTCCTGCTCACCAGCGCGCCCATGTTGAGGAGATGAGGGGGATGTTGTATACCATGATTATCATATTTCTGTAGACGTTGGAATCTCAAATCTCACTGGGGATTCAAAAACAGTTCCAGGAAATGGCTCTTGGGGAGAAGAAGGATCTCACCACCTGTGTTTGTGGAGTCGCTGATTGGGCTGGCTTGAGCCTGTCCTGGTTCCCATCTCTTTCTGTCATGCTCCGAAGCCTGGTACCATCCCTCCTGCTCACCAGCCTTGCTTCCCACCGCTCCCTAACCTTGATGGCTACTCCAGTCCCACTCTCCCGTCACCATCACTCCACTCAGCTTGTGGCCAAGGACTCCAGCCCTGCCTTCTGAACTAGGTTTTCTTTCTGAGAAAGCTCTCCTCCTCTCCCACCCTAACATCCCATATGTCTCTTCCATTCTACAATCCAATTACATGGTTGAACTGACAACCCAAGTCTCTCCAGACCCTGTGCCCATTGAATCCCTCTGAGAACTGAAGAACAACTTAGGGAAAAGCACAGTGAAGAGTTCAGCTGAGGGTCGGGAACTAGAGGCTACCAATGGGGAGCGGGGGACGGACTCTGGATGAGGCAAGGCAGGGGGGCTGCTTCAGATGGGTCTAGTACTTTGTTTCTTTCTCCTAAATTCTGGTATTCTAAGAACTTCTACTAAGGAATGTTGGCCATTGTCTCACCTAACTCTAGTCATGTCAGACACAATCAATTCCCCAGAGCACTAGGCACTGAGAGAATTTATGACCTTGATGTGTGTGTGTTTGTGTGTGTGTGTGTGTGTGTGTGTGCTGGATTTGGATTTCTGTTTACCAAATTCTTTTTTAAAAAAAGTAAGGAAGAAAATTGACCACTCCATAAGGTAATCAGAAACTCTCCACAATGTGAAATTGTGACATTTTTACATAAATTTGAACAAATGTATTCAAATTAATCACAACAGTCTAAGCAAGAATGGCCCCCAGTGAGATAGAGCAGCCAAGTTTTTTTGAGTGTTCTGCTAAAAGTAGATTGGCCTAAATTTGCAGCTACACATTGAGTATTGAGGGTTGAAGGAGGTTGAAGGCACCAGGTATGTCATGAGATTGAGAACACACTGGCAAGAACAATGCCATCCCTGCTCTTCTGTGATCCTCGCTGCATAACAAACCACCCCAAAACTTAACGGTGCCAAAGAATACCCATTTGATTTCACCCAAGGATTCTGTATGTCAAAGTGGGAAAAAGGGAGGGTGGTTGTCTCTGCCCCTCCATGTCTGAGGCCTCAGCTGGGGATACCTGACTGGGAGTGACTGCAGCTGCTAGAATCATCTGGAGACATCGTCACTCACATGTGTGGTGCCCGGGCTGGGGTGACCAGAAGAATGAGCCTGCTGACTGGAGCACCAACACAAGGCCCTGCACATGACTTGGGCTTCCTCACAACATGGTGGCCTCAGGATACTGGACTTCCTACATGTGGCTTAAGACTGAGATGTTCCAGTGTCCAAGTTGGAAGCTGCATGGTCTGTCATGAATTTGCTGCAGAAGTTCTGTGACATCACTTCCAAAAAAAGGTATATGTGCAAGTGTCCTTTGCTGGTGTGTTTCATATTCACTCCACTCAGATGTACAAGAAAATGCAACTTCTTTTTTTTTTTTGAGACAGAGTCTCACATGGCCCCCCGGGCTGGAGTGCGATAATGTGATCTCAGCTCACTGCAACCTCTGCCTCCTGGGTTCAAGCAATTCTCCTGCCTCAGCCTCCTTAGTAGCTGGGATTACAGGTGCCTGCCACCATGCCCAGCTAACTTTGTGTATTTTTAGTAGAGATGTGGTTTCACTATGTTGGCCAGGCTGGTCTCGAACTCCTGACCTCATGATCTGCCTGCCTCGGCCTCCCAAAGTGCTGGAATTACAGGTGTGAGCCACCAAGCCCAGCCGAAAAATGCAGCTTCCTTACTTTCCATCACTGCTTCCATCATTCTCTGGGGCCCCACCATCCCCAGTGGGGAGACATAGGTTGCTAATTCACAGTATTTTTGCCGTCTTTGGCTTAATTAATTACCTTCTACTGAAAAGAGGCTCCATCCATGAAATATTCAATAGGTTCAAACTGCAGCACCCTGCCTCCTTCCCAAGATGTCGCCTGGGGCAGCTGAGAGTCCCCCTGGAGGTTGTGGCAGGTCTCCCTGGACTCCTGTTTATCCTTGTGGAGATGTGGCTGAGGGGCAGTGGGTCTGGTCTTTGAGTGTGTGCAGGCTGATTTAGCTGAGGTGTGGCTCATATGAGTCTATCCCAGGGAACCTTGCTGGTGATTTCTGCTGGCCTCTGCACCTGGCGAACTCATGGTCTTCTCTCAGCTCTCTAAGAGTCAGATGGTTTCTCTTACTGAATCACAACACCGTGGCTCTTGCATGACACCATGACCGCAGAGCCCACCTGGCTCCTAATTGTTCTTCAGCCTGGTTACCTTCCCTGCAGCTTTCAGGTGCTAGCATTTTCCCTTGTCCATGTGGTTCTCAAGCCACACTCTTAGATACATTGTTAAAACACAGCTGCACATTCTTTAACATTGTTTCCATTGAGAAGTGGTGTTTCTGTACTTTCTCTTTGAATCTGGAAGACTTGTGGATACTTTGACCAATAGATTATGGCTGAAGTAAAGGTTTATGACCTCTGAAGCTAAGGTATAAAAGACCATGAAAGTTTCTGCCTTGTTTCACTGGAATGCTCTCTGTTAAAACTGTGAGCTGCCATGTTAGAAGTCAGCTGCCATGTTAGAAGTCAGCTGCCCTGTAGCGGCCTTGTTGAGAGGAAGACCAAGCCACATGGAAAGGTCATATGTGGGTGCTCCAGTCAACAGGCTCAGCTGACCTGTTCTTCAGGCATTCCAGTCCAAGCACCAGCCATGATGGAAAGGTGCTTTGAGATGATTCCAGCCCCAGGAAATTTGAATCTTCCTAACCGAGACCTCATTATGGAGCAAAGACAAGTCATTCCCACAGTGGCCTTTCTGGATTCCTGACCCACAGAATCTTTGAGCATAAAAATATGGTTGTTGTTTTTACACTACTAAGTTTTGAGATGGTTTGTAGGGCAGCCAAATAAAGATAACTGTAGCTATTGTCATCCCACTTGGGCATGTGGCTCCTTCTGGGCCACATGTGAACCATGAGGAGATCAGAATACTAACTCTGGTTCATCTGTCTGGCCACCTCTTTCTTCTATCAAGGCACCATTCCTTCCTACATTCATGGAGTCCACACATCACCCTGTGAGTGAGCTCCTCCTTCCAAGTCTCAGAGCAAGCAAGGGCAATAAGTCCCCCTGATTTTACCTTTAACCCTTCAAAATATCCAACACATCCTTTGGAGGATTTTGGTTCAGAACCAGAAAACCAGAGCATGTGCACACTGGCCACCTGCCTTTCCTGTTGTGCCAAGTCCAGCAGGTACTTCATCCATTTATCTTTTTTCTTTGTGTCATGGGCTTCCCTTACATCAGGTCTTGAGATTCCCTCTATTCCTGACTCATAGTAAATGTCTTGACATTACCCACAGTGTTGGGCTTTTGATATTAGAAAGCACTTTGGTCTCTCCCCAAAGCCTAGCTTCCAATATTAAAGTTGAGAACCAAAAAAGAAAAAAAAAAACTTCCTTTCTATCTCAAAAGTTGGACATAGATTCTTGTCTCGGCATTCTTTTTGTAAGGATCCTGTTCCTCCTGGAGGCAACTGGCGGGAAGCCACAAAGAGCAGAGACGGTGCTATATTCATAAACATTGTCCCTAGTACTTCAGTTATGCCTTAAACATAGATGGATACTCAGACTGATCATGAGCTGTAGTGACAATAATAGTAAGATCTTACATTGTGAATTGTACAATTTGGAATGTGATTTCTTCGACAATAACTTACTGCATTTTCACAGCCTTCCTGTGACGTAGCAGGGGCGAGCCTCACTACTGATGAAGAAACCAAGGCTCAGAGAGGTTCAAAGGCTCTCCTTGGGACAGGCAGCAAATAATGTGAGCAAGGGAGCACACGGATTACTTGAGCCCAGGAGTTTGAGACCCGTCTGGACAACATGACGAAAACCTGTCTCTACAAAAAAATTAGCCGTCCATGGTGGTGCTTCCCTGCAGTCCCAACTATTCGAGAGGCTGAGGTGGGAGGATCGCCTGAGTCCTGGTTGAAGCTACAGTCAGTCATGATTGGGCCACTGCCCTCGAGCCTGGCTGACAGAGTGAGACACTGTCTCAAAATAAATAAATAAAAATAGACGATAAAGGTGTCTCTGAAATGTTATGGTGTTGAGTGGCCTTTCTTTTTCGGGGCGGCAGAGGATCCCAGAGTATAAAGACGGGATACTGGAAGACAGTGGCAAGGGAGGCGTGATTTTTGAAGCCTTCCCATCGCCCCCTTCACAACACACAGAAATATTAAAATGGAGAAACCAAAACCCCAGGAACCCGAAAAATACCAGCAGATAGAGATGAACCACCCAGTAGCTACAGGGTCAGCATGGGCTGTGCAAGGGGAAGGAGAGGGAGGTGAGGGGGTGTCTGAAAGCCCTGAACCCAGTTTTCTCCTCAGAGCCAGGAGGCATTTGCCACAGTGCTTAGTTAAGGTCTGAGTGGCCGGAGCAAACAATATGCTCTCAAAACTGACCCCTCAAACTCTCTCAGAATAAACTGCAGAGATCAGAATCCAACCTGAACAGTGCAGGTGCAGAAGAGACAACAGAAAGCAAAAGTCCAGAGAATTGTGGAGAGGCACAGACCCAGAAGATCTCAATGCCAGCCGCCAGGCTTGTTCACACTCACACCGACAAGGGAAGCGCCCTCGGGAGCCACGACATTAGAAAACTTCTCAAAGTACACTTCCCTTTTAAAAGCTCCAAAAGTCTAATTTCACGGAAAAATAAGAACCAAAAAATGATTGAAGTCAAATCCGATACAAAATTATTATAAGAAAAAAGAGAAGAAGGTAAAGAAAGAAAAGGGTGCACACCAACAAAAACTCACACTTCAAAAAGTCTTTACAATGTAATTTACATCAATACAAATATGACTTTACAATAATTCCTAATAATGTTCAAGTGATAATATACTTTAAAAGCCTAAAAAAGGATAAATAAAAAATAACTCCCAGGCATGTGGAATTTATCCTGTGACCATGAGCAAAAGCCAGTCATCATCAAAATTGTCTTCATGCTGGGCACAGTAGCTCATGCCCATAATCCCAGCACTGTGGGATGCTGAGGCTGGAGGATCACTTGAGCCCAGGAGTTTGAGACCAGGCTGGGAAACATAGTGAAAACTCAGCCCTACAAAAGAAAAAAAAATAGGCAAGTATGGTAGCACATGCCTGTAGTCACAGCAACTCAGGAGGCTGAGGTGGGAGGATCACTTGAGCTCAAACAGTAAAGGCTGCAGTGAGCCATGATTGTGCCATTGTGCAACAGAGAGAGAGAGAGAGACTCTGACTTTAAAAAAAAAAAAAAGTGTGTTCTGAGTCCATCCTGCTTCAGGCCACACTCCCAGAGATAGGAGTCAAGTTCTGGCTTATGCCAGGACCAACGGAATCAAAGGGAGGTGTGAGTGTGTGTGTGAGAGAGTGTGTGAATGCGCAAGTGTGAGGGGGCTGTATATGTGCGTGTGTGAGTGTGTAAATGCGTGTGCATGTGTGTGTAAATGTGTGTGCATGTGTGTTAAATGTGTGTGAGTGCATGTAGGTGTGGGAGTGTGTATGCAGTGGGAGTGTGTAAATGTGTGTGTTGCTGTGACTGTACGTATATGTGGGGGGGTGTAGTGTGTGTGTGTGTGTGTGTGTGTGTGTAGGAAGGAGGTTGGAAACCCGATAGACTGACCTTGTGCTTATCAATAACACTCTTCTGAAAAATAAAACACAGATGATTCCCCAGTTTAAAACCTGTCCTGGGTGAATGGGGGTACCTTTGACAATAGGGTGCTAGTGTAAGCAGATGGGGAGGGTCTCCAGGGACCATAGAAATTTAATTGACTTAAGCAATCGGCCTGTTTTACAGCCTTCTGCCTTGCAGCTGGTTTTCTTTTCTTTTCTTTTCTTTTTTGAGACGGAGTCTCGCTCTTTCGCCCAGGCCAGACTGCAGTGGCGCTATCTCGGCTCACTGCAAGCTCCGCCTCCCAGGTTTACGCCATTCTCCTGCCTCAGCCTCCTGAGTAGCTGGGATTACAGGTGCCCGCCACTGCGCCCAGCTAATTTTTTGCATTTTTAGTAGAGACGGGGTTTCACTGTGTTAGCCAAAATGGTCTCGATCTCCTGACCTCGTGATCCACCCGCCTCAGCCTCCCAAAGTGCTGGGATTACAGGCGTGAGCCACCGCGCCTGGCCTGAAGCTGGTTTTCTCCCAAACCTTGAGTGGAATGAGGTCACTTAGTCATTGGAACCAGCTCCTGACAGACCTCAGCAACTTACAGACAGACCCAAGTGAACTTTCCACATGACCATGCTAGCGTCTCCACCCAGGAAGGAGCCACAGCTTCATTACCATAACATGCGTCCTACATGCTGGTGTGATGACTCGCTGCGTCTGTGCCACTGGGACCCCTCCTCCACATGCCATGACGCATCCTTTCCCCTCTCCATCGCCCTGTAAAGCCCTCCTGTTGCTTTCCCTTGGGGAAGCACTCCTTTGGAAAGCATTCCAGGGCTCTTCTTATCTTAGGAATAAAAATCCTATTGATCAAAACCTGAATTTTCATGGAGAGTTGTTTGTTACTCGCCAGGCAAACAAACCCCAGGTTTTGGGGGGAAACACTAGTTTGGAGATGAATATGAAATTTGGCTTTGGGCCTGTTGAATCTGAGAAATGACGGAGATGCAGGCAGAACTGCCCTCCTGGCACCCAGAAACCTGAGACTGGGACTGAAAGGAGGTGGCAGAGCTGGAAGCTGCAAGAGGAACTCGTGCTTGGGGCTTATCGTTCTGCATTTGCCATCTTGAAATTCTTGTATTATTTTTGGATTTGTGTTTTGCAACTGAATCCCATGGACAGTGGGGCACGGGCCAGGTAGTTGGAGCTGCGTCTCACACATCGTCTTGCAGTCCAAAACCTTGGATGAGTTCTAGGCCCCCGCTCCCTGACCCCAACTCCCCGGCCCCCCCAGGCTTCTCTTTGCTCTTTCCTCATGACCATGGCCACCCTCTATTTGGGGCAGTGACCTGGTTACATCAGTAGGACAAAACTGTGTCCTGGCATTGCTCTCTGTCCCTAGTGAACACCTGAGTGAGGCCAGGAGAGGTTAGGATCAAGTGTTCACCTGTAGAGTATCAGGGCAGGACAAAGCCATCCTCAACCCCCTGCAAGACTGGCAGCACCTACACATTCAGCCAGTGACTTGGCAGAAGGCATTTTGCCCATCACCAATCCATATGCCTTAAGATGCCAGGGATGGTCTCCCAGCTGCAGCTGAAGTCAGAGGTGGGTCAGGGGAGACAGGCTGGGCACCTGGACTTTTGGCGACTTAGGGGAATATTTTCAGTAGAGTGGAAGGACACATCACATTGGAAGGGGCTGTGATGATATCAAAACAGAGGCATACCTAGAAGCAGAAGGAAGGAATGAGAGCAAGTGTCAAGAAAAGACTTCTCTGAGATGCAGATAGCCTGGAGGAAGAAGACCTAGTAGCGCAGGAGAAGCAGAGAAAGGAGGGGTGTGGTGGACAGCAAGGCATGCTGACCCCATCTCCTTCCACACTTGCAGCCCTGCTGGGGAAAGCACTGCCTCCAGGGGCCTCCAACCATCAGAGCCTCAGGGTCTGGGTCAGAGAGTGCCCCACCCATACTGAAACCCCTTCCCAGGCTGTCCCAGGTCCCACAGCTGATTGTTACGGGAGTGGAGGGCTGGCTATCTTCACCAACTCAGGCCAACTTGAAAAGGCCTTCCTGCTGCAGAGCTCCCTATGGAGCTGGCCAAGGCTGTCCTTGGATGGGAATCACAGCTCCACTTCTCCCTCTGCCCTCTCCTGCCTCCTTCCCTCCCCTTCTACAAGGGTGCTGCTTCATATACAGCCTGCACACTACACTCCATGTCAGAGCCTGATTCCTGAGGACCCTTCTTGTGGCAGGTGGAATCAAGGGTCTATGAGACTGTGGACAGAACAATAGGGACCTATGGGATCTCAGAACAATAGGGACCAATAGGCATGGGTGGAGAGGCCAGCCTTCTAAGAGAGGCCTGAGATTCAAGCACCGAACCATTGGTCCCACCCAGCCAACCAGCTCTGAAGATCTACATCCCATGAACCCCATGGTTTGTGTGTGACCAGCCCTCTTGAGCCATCAGACCATCAGGGTGGCACCTGAATTAGCTCTCAACACCCCCAGGCATTGGTCACACTCGTAGACCTGAAATACTTAGAAATAAATGTTGTATGTAATCAATTGTGTGATATTGGGCTGTTCAAGTTTAATTACACTGGAATTACACCCTAGAAGTATGGAATTATCCATGATAATGCCAAAATAATAACAAAGGGAAAATAAGTATAAACAAGACAACTGCACTTAGGATCACATCCAAAACTCACATACCAGGCCTGGCCGCTCCCGATTCATCATTATCAATAAAAGACGGCATAGGGCCTGCTCAAGCCAGTTGTCTGATGATGTGGCCCCTAGAGAGTAAGTTTTTGTTTTGTTTTGTTGTTTTTGTTTTTGAGACAAAGTCTCACTCTGTCGCCCAGGCTGGAGTGCAGTGGTGCCATCTCGGCTCACTGTAAGTTCCGCCTCCCGAGTTCATGACATTCTCCTGCCTCAGCCTCCCAAGCGGCTGGGACTACAGGCGCCCGCCACCACACCTGGCTAATTTTTTGTATTTTTAGTACAGACAAGGTTTCACCATGTTAGCCAGGATGGTCTCAATCTCCTGACCTCATGATCCGCCTTTCTTGGCCTCCCAAAGTGCTGGGATTAAAGGCGTGAGCCACTGCGCCCGGCCCAGAGTAAGTTTTTATGCTCCTCTCCAACATTTTCCCTTCCTCTGAGACTGAAGAGCAGGAGGAGAAGCTGGGAGCTTCTTTTGGAGAAAGGGGATGCTTCCAAGTGACTTTGTTAAAATGGACCTGCTTTCAACCTCTGGGCACAGGAATCATTTCTTATGCTTTACTATCAATATAGAGGAAGGATAGCAGGTAAGATGCTATGCAAAACACAGAATGAGTCTGCTTTTCTTTCTATTGGATTTATGCCCTAAATTTATTAATTCTAAAAATATAAGACACATACAAAAGGTTCTCAAATCTGTGATAAAGAGACAAACCTCAGAGGGCAAAGGACATGAACAGAAAATACACCTGAGGAATACAGCTAATGTGCGATGAAGTGTTCTAGCTTACAAACTGAAACAACAATGTGTCAGCCTTGTTCTTCTATCCTAACAGCAATAATTAAAACATAGATGCAACCCAGTGTCAAGGGTGGAGGGCAAAAGGTACTTTTGTACAATATGATGGGCGTGTACTACCTTTCTGGAGATCAGCTTGGCAATATGTGTCCTAAGGAAAGGGTCATTCATGACCTGTAAAGATTTGCCCACAAAGACATTCCTTGCAACACCGTTTGTAGTAGTGAAAACTAAAACCAACTGAAGTGTAATTACAGCATTGGTGAAATCAATCATAGTACATCTAAAACAGAATAATACAATACAATCACAAAAAAAAAATGCAGTATATTTGGGGAGTGGAGGAGAGTAAAATAACAGTGATTAAAAGCGTAGGCTCCAGAATCATACTGCCTGGCTTTAAATCCTACCTGTTCACTCACAGCTGTGTTAATTGCTCTCAGCCTTAGCTTCCTCCTCCATTGGATGAGGACAGTCACATCATCTTCATAGGGTTGTGGCAAGAAGGCAATGAGACAATGCTTGAAAATGCTTGGCAGAGGATTTGACGTGGAGTAAGTACTCAGTAGTAACAGTAGTAGCACTAGTATTTACCAACATGGAAAGATGCTCACTGCAGGCAAGTGATTAAAAAGACATATAATGTACTAACTAGAATCAATGGACTGAGAGCTTATTAAACAGAAATAAATGAAAGAGAAAGGTTAGATGAAAATACACTTAAGTCTTCCATGACTGTCAAGTTATGTGGTGAAAACTGGAAGCCTAGTGGAACATTTTGGCACAAAAAGAAATCTTTTGTCTGAGTGATCTAAATGGGAGTTTTCTTGCTTTTTTTTTTTTTTTTTTTTGGGACAGTCTCACTCTGTCACCCAGGCTGGAATGCAGTGGTGTGGTCTCGACTCACTGCAACTTCTGTCTCCTGGGTTTCAGCAATTCTCCCGCCTCAGCCTCCCCCAGTAGCTGGGATTACAAGCACCCGCCACCATGCCCAGCCAATTGTTTTTGTATTTTTAGTAGAGACAGAGTTTCACCATGTTGGCCGGGCTGGTCTCAAACTCCTGACCTCAAGTGATTCGCCCGCTTAGGCCTCCTAAAGTGCTGGGATATAGGCATGAGCCACCGCACCCAGCCTCTCATTTTTTCTTGACGAAATATTTAATTTGCTATTCTCTGCCTCTGTTGGAGTTTCCTGCTGGTCAGGAATGGCTTACAGATTCTTAGAGGAATCTGTTGGTGACTCAGGTGAGATTTTCCGGAAGACGTGGTGTCTTAGACAAGCTTCTGATAAACATGCTCCTTTGAGAAGCCCGTGAATCAGCCTGGCTGAGTAACCAGTGAACAGGAGAGAAGAAAACAGCATTTCAGCATTAACTTACTGGCTGAGTTGAGAACCAGTGAAATTGCAGGCAATTTCATCCCCCCTGGGGGTCATGAACCTTATATGGGAAACAGCTTGGAGAAGAAAAAGGAATTTTGGTTAAAAGGATAGTAAAGGAAACTCAAGTTCTTCAAGGTTACTGGCTGAGTTCATGAAGTAAATACCCAGATCTGAATCACTGACGACAAAAGAAGTCAGTAAATACACAGCAGAAAGGGTCGGGGGTGAGCACATCATTTTAAAATGAGTCCCAGTATTTGTGGAGGTCACATGACACTGTTGCACAAAGGGTGGAGCTAGACCCTAATTCTACCCTCGCTGGAGTTTTTTTTCATCATCCCAAATCCGCATTTGTAGTATTTTCTCCCTTTGGGGTGGATATTTTGCTCCCTACCTTCCAGTAGAATTGATAGAAGCAATACACCAATGGTAGTGAAGTCTGTGTGGGAAACGAAGATTGAGGGTTTATCAACATCTTTCCTGCTGTAATGCAAAGTGAGCTCCCAAGTTCAGCTGTGCCTGCAGCTGCAATCCAAACCCCAGACCTGAACATGAAGGAGATTGTTGATAACACTTAAAGGAAACTCAAGGTGGCTTAGATATCCCGGGACATCGTATTGGGTAAGTAGGATCTTCCAAGAGACCAGGTCAGCAGAAGAATTGCTCTCACGTCCTCAGACACTCCTCTACACCCCTGGTTGCAGCAGGGTCTGCTGAGTGCAAGGGAGCCCTTTGAAGAGATGGGATGGGGCTCCCCAAGCATGTTTGTCTCCTTAGGGTCGATCTGTTCAAAAAATGTTTCCCCATTGCCTACAGTGTGTAAGGAGTGAGCAGCCACATACAAGCTTCTTCCACAGGGCTTGCTATCCAGTGGACCTTCTGAGAATGGTTAAATAGAATGGAACCAAAAGAAATCAGAAACTGCAGCTGGAATCACAAAGTACAGCTCTAAGCCCCAGATAGTGCCAGCTGAGCCAGTGCTATGCTCACCCTTCAGGGTTCTCCTTTCCTCAGATTATAGAAACTTCAGGAAAATTTTAGTCTTTGAAATATTCCTAGTTAAACTGATACCACTTGGTCTTTTTACCACAAGAGGTGTTTAAACCACAGCATTTCAGCGTTAACTTACTGGCTGAGTTGAGAACCATGTTTCCTTATTTGAGGCTGCTGGTCAACCCCGGCTCACTGTTCTGATAATCTTCCGTGAACTTGGAGTCAGACAAACCTGAATTTGAGCCCAGGCTCTGCCAAGCAATCTTACTACCTTTCCTTTGTCCAGCATTTCTCCAAGTGTGAATGGGGTGCCTGAGACCCTTTCAGGGGGCCTGTGTGGTCTAAAAATATTCATAGTAATATCAAGAAGTTATTTACTTTTTCCATTCTTCTTTTCTCACAAGTGTACAATGTAGTTTCCCAGAGGCTACAGGAAGTGGGTCATCTTAGCAGATCGAATGCAGAAGCAGTGATGAGAATACAGCTATCTTCTATTAAGCCAGACAATAAAATAATTTGGGAAAGAAAGGTAAAACTGCCACTTCACTCACTTCCCAGCCCTGGTTCTTACCGTACTCACTAGTTTTTTTGTTTTGGATAATAGTTATTTTTTAATACAATGAGTCATGCTAATATGTAATGGGGTTAGTACTCTTACTTTAAAAATGTATAATTAAATTTAATTTTTTTCAGTTAAAAAAAAACAGTACATTTGGATAGAGATAACCCGTACAAATAAAAACTCCTTGAGGTCCTCAATTTTTAAGAGAGCAATCAGGTCCTGAGACCAAAAAGTTTGAAAACTGCACACCCTGGTTCATTCATTTTCCCACTCAAATACAATGGCTTTGTTTCTTATTTCACAGACAGAGCAAAAGCAATCAGAAGAAAGGAGAACTAGCTGTGCAAGGTGGCTCACGCTTGTAATCCCAGCACTTTGAGAGGCCAAGGCGAGAGCCCAGGAGTTCAAGACCAGCCTGAACAATATAGGGAGACCTTGTCTCTGCTAAAGAATAAAAATAAATTAGCTGGGCATGGTGGTGCACACCTGTAGTCCCACCTACTCAGGAGGCTGAGGTCAGAGGATTGCTTGAGCCCAGGAGTTCAAGGCTACAGTGAGTTATGATCATACCACTGCACTCCAACCTAAGAGACAGAGTGAGACCCTGTCTCAAAAAAAGGAGGGAGTAGAACAGCCTCATATTCCCACCACTAACTTCCCAGCCCAGCTGCATCTGTCTCCATGCAGCCTCCTTCCCTCCAGCTCCATACATAAATTGACCCATCTTCTATCCAAATTTAGTTCACCACTCTTGCCCAGACCCCATCTCCTCTAGCCCTTCCCAGGGATTCTTCCCTGTAATTCTCTCTCCTACATCATGGATTTCTTCTTGGACTATCCTCAGCAGCATGCAAACATGTTCCAGTTTCTCTGTCTTCAAAAGCTCCTCCCAGGACTCCACGTTCTTCTCTACCTACCGTACCATTCCCCCATGCGCCCTCATAACAAAGCTCCTAGACATAGCCTGTTTTGACATCTCCATTGATTCACTTCTCTTTTTCTTCTTAACCCATGCCACTGAGCACACTCTTTGAGGTCATAATGGATCTCCATTTTGCCAAATCCAATGGACAATGCCATATCTTTGTCTTACTCAAACTTTGAGCAACATTTGGAATAGTTGGTTACTCCCACCTCCTGAAAACAGTTTCTTCACGTGTTTCTAAGACCCCACACTCTCCTCGTTCTCCCTACCCTACTGACCACTTCTTCACAGCCCCCTCTCCAGGCTCCTACTTCTGCACTTCTAAGTGTTAGGGTACCTGAGGCTCAGCCTTGGGCTCTTCTCTTCTCTCTCTACCTCCTTCTCTTGGTGATCTCTGTCCCTTGGTTCCAAACACCATTTCTATGCTGATGACACCCAAATGTATATTTCTGCCTCATATGTCTTCCGTAAGTTCCAGATGCAGCCATCAATTATCTCCTTCGCATCTCAATGTGGTTGTCAAATAGGCATTTAAAACTCAATATGTCCAAGCAAAACGTTCTTTTTAACCCACCCCAAGCTCCTTCCTCCTGCAGTCTTACCCTCTTGGAATATGGCGCAATCATCCACTCAGTGGCTCAGATAAAAAGCCTGGGAGTCATTTTTGGCTCCTCTCTACTTCTCACACCCCATATCCAATCCATCAACAAAGCCTGACTGCTTCTTGTCACCCCCATGGCTGACACCCTGTCCAAGCCACCATCATCTTACACAGGGACTACAGCAATAGCTCTTAACTGATCTTTCTGCCTTCAGCATTTTGCTTTCTAAACCAAAAATCAGAACATGTCACTGCACTCAAAGCCCAACCATGGCTTACTTACATTGTACCTGGAATCACAGAACATGGTACCACTCCAAGGCTTTTGTGGTCTAATCCATGCCTCCCTCTCCAGCCCTTGTTCTTAACCCATACTCACTCTTGCCATCTACCTTGCCCCCTTTGGTGACCTCATCCCCAACCTCCCTGTGCCCCAGACACATTGGTCTTCCTTCTTGCTGTCCTAGAACAAACCAATTTGTTCTTGTTCCATCTGCCAAGAATGTCCTTCCCTATTCTTTCACATGGCTCACTTCTTCACATCATTTAAATGTCACCTGCTCAAAGACCCTTCCCCAAACACTCTAAAATAATCTCTTCTATTAGTTAGGTTACATTCAGCTGCAAGTAACTGCTTAAACAAAATAGACATTTAATAATTAAACAATATACATACACATTTAATAATTAAATAATATAGACACTTAATAATTAAATAATATAGACATTTAATAATTAACAAGACCCATAAGAGAAATAAGCAAAAAATTTACATAACCTATGATCACACATTGTAAATATTTTTAGAAATCTCTCCCAGCCTTTTTCCTATGAAAATGTAATCATTTTAAATCTATTTGGGACCATTCTAGAAACATAGTATTATCTTAGATTTTAATTTAATATTAAATGATAAATGTTTTCCCAAGTCTTGTGCAAACAAAATCACAAGCTCCTTGAACTGTAGGAAACCTTGGAAGTTATTTAGTTCTGGCTCAGCACGCAAACTTTACAAGATGAGGCACCTGAGGGCTGAGTTGTTTGAGTTTCTCCAAAATGTTTTAATACCTCAGTGATTTTCAGTCTGATTAAGCTGATGGAGAGCCAGAAAGCCTGGACCTATTGGTTGCTTTGTGTGCATAACCAACTAAGGGTATGTGTCTCTTTATCCCACAGAAACTGGGCTGCCAGCAGAGCTCTGCTTACCCCTTAGTGATTTTGCTGACAAATATGTTATCCGTCTACACCTTTCTGTCAACAACTCTCCCTCAGGAGAGGTTCAAGACCTCGATAGGATCTGGGCACCAAAGCAAACCTGTCAGACCAGCATGCATTGGGAGACAGCTGCCTGCTCCGCACCCTTCTTGGGGATCTGGGTGTTTTGTCCAGCTGGCACATTTGTACTTCAGAGGTGGGAGAGGCACATAGCACAGGGGAGTATGCCAGCGGAGAGAGCACAGCCAAGCCTGGGGCTGTAAGACTGCTCATGGCAAGATGTATCTATGTTATGTAATGGAATGCCATCACTCACTATTTTGGAAGCATGATGGCATGGAGCAACTGAAAGACTGTGGGGTGGGTTAAAAAACACGTCCATTGCTTTATTGCTATGGGATCTCGAGCAAGTTCCTCTCTGATCTTTAGTTACCTCCTTGGTAAAGAGGGAATCATAGTTCCACCTTGTAGAGTTGTAACACCTTCAACATTTGTGTAGGGATACTCAATAAGCAGCAGCTGTTATTAACAAACATTCTTTTTTCCCTCTGTAACAGTCTAAGACACAGAGTAGGGGCTCAGTTAATATTTGTTGCATAAATATGGGACCCAAACAAACAAAATCAGATCACATATTTTGAGACTAAACTACTGAGTCTGCAGGAATAACAGTAATAATTGTTGCCTACACATGATTCGGGAAAAGCCAGAAGCCAGGTCTCTTGAAATAGACATTTTCACACCCTCTTATTCTATCAGGATTTCGTTTTGTTCCCAAATCATTTTGACTTAATTAGAAAGAGGATTTTTTTTTACTTTATTTGCCTCCAAAGAATCAAAATAAATAGTACTCTTTCAGATTTTCTAAGTCATTATCTTATTATATAATACCATTGGTTAAGTTCTCTTCTTCATTACAAAAATGACAGTTAATTATAGAAAATTTGAGAAGTACAAAAAAGAAAAAAGGGGCCAAAATATCACCAATAGCTATAAAAATGTTGGCATATTTTCATGCACACTTAGTTAATTGTGATCCTACATTATATCCAATTTTATCTTCTGGCTTTTCTCCTTAACATGATGAAATGTAGTTTTCCAAAATATTCCCCTATTGTTCATTCTGTTACCAATTGTTCACAATTTTAAATAATGCAAAATGAATATAATTCTTAATTATATACTGCAGTCATGGAAACATTTCTTAGGCTAAGTTCCTAGAAGTGAAATTATTATTTTTAAAAATGCAAACATTCTTTGGTACATACTATTAAAAAGGCATTCAAAAATTGTTGGAGAAATTTATAATCTTTCAACAGTCCTGGATATTCTCATGATAATTGAGAAGAACTATTTCATTTTAAAAATTATAATCTATTTTTTTACCAATGAGGCTGAAAAGCATAAAACATTTATTAAATAACAGTATTTTCTCTTTGGTGAATTATCATAGTTTGCTTTTGCCCATGAATTTTTGTGGGGTGTGGTGTGATTTTTATTAAATTATACGATACTATATTTTAAGGATTAAACTTTTGTCAAATGTTATAATTTTTAAATGTCTTTCTGGGTGCATCTTTATTTTGTTTATACACCCTTTTGGAAATTAAAGGGATTTTAATTCCTGTTTGGAAAATTTCTATTAATATTTTCATTTATGAGTTTCTTATTGGATTTATCCTTTGAATTACCTTTCCCATTTGAAGATCAGATAAATACTCACTATCATATTTTAAAATGCTTTAATCATTTATATTTTTTTGGATAGGGTTTGCTTTTACTATTTTTTAATTGTGGTGAAATATATATGATCAATATATGTATGATCAATGGTATATTGCCATTTTAACATTTTTAAGTATATAATTCAGTGCCATTAATTACATTACAATGTTGTACAACCATCACCACTATTTCCAAAATTTTTTAAATCACCCAAACAGAAACTCTGTACCCAGTAAAAAATAACTCCTCAGCCCCCAGCCCTTGTGACCTCTAACCTATGTTCGTCTTTGTGAGGTGCCTATTCTATATACTTCATATAAGTAGAGTCATGCAATATTTTTCCTTCATGTCTAGCTTATTTTACTTTGCATAACATTTTCAAGGCTTCTCCGTATTATATAGAGCATGTCAGAATGTCCTTTCTTTTATGGCTGAAGGGATTTCAGTGCCATTAATTATGTGTATACCATATTTATCCATTCATTCATTGATGAACACTTGGGTTGTTCCCACCTTTTGGCTATTGTGAATAATGCTACTATGAACACAAGTGTACAAATATCTGTCTTAGTCCCTGCTTTCAGTTGATATGTAGATATGCCCATAAGTAGACTTGCTGGATTAAGTAGTAATTCTATGTTTCATTTTTTTTAGTAACTGCATGCTGTTTTCCACAGTGGCTGCACCATTTTACATTTCCATCAGCAATGCACAGCGCTCCAATTTATCCACATCCAGGCCAACACTTGTTTTGTTTTGTTTTTTGATAATAGCCATTCTAATGAATGTGAAGTGGTATCTCATTGTGGTTTTGATTTACATTTCCCTGATCATTAGTGATGTTGAGTGTTTTCTTATATGTTTGTTGGCTATTGGTATGTATTCTTTTGAGAATTGTCTATTCTTGCCCTTAGCCCACGTTTTAATGGGATTTTTTTTTTCTTGTTTATTTGTTTGAGTTCATTGTAGATTCTAGACATTAGTCCTTTGTCAGATGGACAGATTGTGAAGATTCTTTCCCACTCTGTGGGTTATCTGTAATCACTCTACTGACTATTCCTTTTGCCATGCAAAAGCTCTTTAGTTAAGTCCCTGCAATTTACCTTTGTTTTTATTGCATTTGCTTTTGGGTTCTTGGTCATGAAATCCTTGCCTAAACCAATGTCTAGAAGGGTTTTTCCAATGTTATCTTCTAGAATTTTTATAGTTTGAGATCTTAGATTTAAGTCCTTAATTCACCTTGAATTGAGTTTTTTATAAGGTGAGAAATGAGGATCCAGTTTTATTCTCCTACATGTGGGTAGCCAATTACCCCAGCACTATTTGTTGAAAAGGGTATCCTTTCCCCACTTTATGTTTTCGTTTGCTTTGTCAAAGGTCAGTTGGCTGTAAGCATTTGGGTTTATTTCTGGATTCTCTGTTCTGTTCCATTGATCTATGTGCCTATTTGTACAGGTACCATGCTGTTTTGGTGACTATGGTCTTATATAGTATAGTTTGAAATCAGGTAGTGTGATGCCTCCAGATTTTCTTTTTTCTTAGTCTTGCTTTTGCTATGTGGGCTCTTTTTTGGTTCCATATATATTTTAGAATTGTTTTTTCTAATTCTGTAAAGAATGATGGTGGTATTTTTATGGGAATTCTGTTGAATTTGTAGACCACTTTTGGCAATATGGTCATTTTCACAAAATTGATTCTCCCCATCCATGAGCATGGGATGCGTTTCCATTTGTTTGTGTCACCTATAAGTTCTTTCAGCAGTGTTTTGTAGTTTTCCTTGTAGAGGTCTTTCACCTCCTTGGTTAGGTATATTCCTACTTTGTTTTGTTTTGTTTTGTTTTGTTTTGTTTGCAGCTATTGTAAAAGGGGTTGAGTTTTTGATTTGATTTTCAGCTTGGTCGCTATTGGTGAATAGAAGAGCTACTGGTTTGTGTACATTAGTTTTGTATCCAGAAACTTTGCTGAATTCTTTTATCAGTTCTAGGAGCTTTCTAGAGGAGTCTTTAGGGTTTTCTAGGTAAACAATCATATCATCGGCAAACAGTTACAGTTTGACTTCCTTTTTACTGATTTGGATGCCCTTTATTTCTTTCTCTCGCCTGATTGCTCTGGCTAGGACTTCCAATAATATGTTGAAGAAGAGTGGTGACAGTGGGCATTCTTGTCTTGTTCCAGTTCTCAGAGGGAATGCTTTCAACTTTTCCCCATTCAGGATTATGTTGGCTGTGGGTTTGTCATAGATGGCTTTTATTATATTGAGATATATCCCTTGTATGCTGATTTTGCTGAGAGTTTTAATCATAAAAGTTGCTGGGTTTTGTTGAATGCCTTTTCTGCATCTGTTAAGATGATCATGTGATTTTTGTTTCTAATTCTGTTTTTGTGGTGTATCACATTTATTGACTTATGTATGTTAAACCATCCCTGCATCCCTGGTATGAAACCCACTTGATCATAGTGGTTTATCTTTTTGATATGTTGTTGGATTCGGTTAGCTAGCATTTTGTTAAGGATTTTTGCATCTATGTTCTTCAGGAATATTGGACTGTAGTTTTCTTTTTGGTTATGTCCTTTCCTGGTTTTGGTATTATTACAGGACCCCAACACTTACTCATAGGTAGCCTTTGGGTCAGGGTTTCTGCACTATAGTCCCTTCTGTGGTAGCCACAAATATGTTACAGGACTCCAACACTTACCTTACCCAAAAGTAGCATTTAGGAAGGGAGTTTCCACACTATAGTCCCTTCTGTGGTTGCCAGAAGGATGTTACAGGAAAGGGGTCTGATCCAGACCCCAAGAGAGGGTTTTTGGATCTCACGCAAGAAAGAATTCAGGGCAAGTCCTCGGTGCAAAGTAAAAACAAGTTTATTAAGAAAGTAAAGTGGTAAAAGTACAGCTACTCCATACACAGAGTAGGATATTCCTGGAAGTAGGAGATGGAACGCATCCACCCTAGGTACAATGCTTGTATATATGGGGAGATGTGTTTTGCTACAAGGGTTTGTGATAAAGGATTAATTTTCTTAATTACTATATTTTGCAAGAATCAATATTATTGTCTTTAAAGCAAAATTAGGAATGCCTTTGTTCTCCAGATATTGGGATATCTGGACACTCCCAAGTCTGGGTGTGTTTAGTAAACATTATTAATTTGTTCCCTTAACCGTAAACATCTAGAGGCTAGGAAAGCCTAACTTTCTGAGAATGCAGCCCAGCAAGTCCCAGCCTCATTTTCCTAGCCCTCACTCAAGATGGAGTTGCTCTGGTTCAAATGCCTCTGATATATTTCCCCATTCCCTTTGCAAGAAGATCCTCAATTCTAAGGGTTGCAGAGGGATGAAGATCCATCTTCTGTAACTTCTTCAGGCTGAATAGGGGTGGTGATATTCCTGCCTATTAGGGTGTCTTGCATCAGGGTAGAGAGAAGCTCAGTCCGAGAGTATTGCTATAGTGAAGGTCATTACTAACTCCAAGTTCCGACAAAAGGTGGTATCTGGAAGATTAATAAGTGTTCAATTTAAGAAAGCATTGAGTGAGCTTGTCTTGCATTTCTACACAAAGAGTACAATCACAATATATTCCACAACAGCAAAGCAAAAATAAGTAAAATCGTTCCAAGTAAACTAAACAGGAAGGCTTTCCAAGAACTGGGCAGTTGTTGGAACCAAGCCAATATAGAGTCAACTGATAGCACATCAATGGCAGAGACCTGAGTGTCTAAAGCTTTCATAGCCTGAGTAATACTACGTGTATAGTCTGGAACATATACAAAACGTTCAGTTTTGATCATACACAAGTTCCCGCTTGGGCCGCTGGTACATTAAAATGTCCACATATCCAACAGTTTGTCTGATTATGTAAAGAGGCTAAAGTCTATGCCTACTCAGTAAATAAGTTACTCTCTGCATGATTCCAACTTATACCCAAAAGTAGAATGTCAATCCATATCTTTATGTTACTCATCCCTCTCATTTCTTCTGAATAGGAGTCAGAGATTGGCTCACAGGAATAAACAGGATCAGTCTCTTTTGTTCCATTGGCCTGTGGGACTTCATAAGAGACAGGTTTAATTCAAGATAAGTGGACCCAGCTGTTTATTCACAGAAGATTAACTTCAGTTCGGGTACTAAGGAGAACTTGATAGGATTCCTTCCATTTTGGGGGAGAGTTGATCTGCTGGGGATCCTTCCTTCCAAATTTTTAATAGGACCCAGTCTCCCGGCTGGGTTGTAATGAGATTATTTTCCTTAGTGGGGGAAAGGAGTCTTTGATTTCCATATTCAAGTAGTGCGTTTTGCACTTCTCCTAAGTTGATCACATAATTCTGTAGCTTGAAAGTATCTATGTCTATTAGGCAGTCTATAGTTAGGAAAGGCCTGCCATACATTATTTCAAAAGGACTGAGCTGCAGATTTCCCTTAGAGGCTATTTAAACCAGTAAGAAGGCTACAGGTAACAAAGACAACCAAGTTTCTGATGTTTCTTGGCATAGTTTAGCAAGAGTCATTTTTAGAGTTTGATTAGCTCTTTCTACTTTCCCTGAAGACCATGGCCTCCATGTTTAGTGAAGGTGATACTGAATTCCTAGGGCTAAAGATATGTTTTAGGTAACTGTCTCTATGAAAGATGGGCCGTTATCACTCGGCAAGCTCTTAGGCAGACCAAATCTAGGAATTATTTCCTTTAGTAGGAGTTTAGAAACCTCAATTGCCTTTTCAGACCAGGTAGGAAAAGCTTCGATACAACCAGAAAAGGTGTCAACAAATACTAATAAATATCTAAACCCTTTACATGGGGGCATTTGAGTATAATCTATTTGCCAGTCTTCAACAGGGTACATTCCCCTGTGCTGAACAGGCCTTACTAGAGGAGGAGGTAAAGATTGGTTATTTGGGTTATTCCGGGCAGATAGTTCACAGGCCTGAGTTAGCTGCTTTACTGTTTTAAGTAAGTCTTTTCCTATAAAAAGGAGAGACATTAATTGAAACAGGGAATCTCTTCCCAAATGACTGGAGTCACACAAATGCTTAACTATTTGCCACTGATTAGCACCTGGTAATAACAGTTTGTTGTCATTGATAAGCCAGCCAGAGGATCTTTAATTAAACCCTGACCTTTAGCCCATTCTTGTTCCTCTTTAATATATCTAGGGTCTGTCATTGCAGTGGCTGAGGGCACCAACATGCCAATAAGTCCTATTGGCTCCTTTAGTGCTGCTGCGTTAGCAGTTGCATCTGCAAAGGAGTTTCCCTTAGCCACACCAGAGTCTCCTCTTTGATATCCTCTACAATGGGTTATAGCTACTTCCTTGGGCAGCAAAACAGCATCCAATATGTTCCAAATTTCTAAGTAATGTTTTACAGGGGAACCCTTAGCAGTTAGGAGTCCCCATTCCTTCCAGATAGCAGCATGAGCAGAAGTACCAGAAAGGCATACTTAGAATCAGTGTAAATGTTAATTCTTAGGTCCTTTCCCAATTGCAGGGCTCTAATAAGAGCTATTAATTCTGCCTTTTGAGCTGAGGTAGAAACTGGTAAGGCTAGAGATTCAATTACCTCATGTTGACTGACAACAGCCCTAGCTTTCCAGTTTCCCTGGTGCATGAAGCTACTTCCATCTGTAAACCATTCTACCTCAGGATTATCTAGAGGCTCATCCTTTGAATCCAGATGGCTGGAGTAAACTAGCTCCATAATTTGTATACAAGAATGATCTAGGGTGCTGGTTCAGGTAAATAGGTAGCTGGATTCTGTCTGGCATACTTTAAGAATTTTATAAGGATGTTTAGCAACAAAGCCTGATATTTATTCATAGGAAAGGAGAAGGAGAAATTTCTGTCTGCCTTGTGATTTATGAAAGATACTACTGTTTGCAGCTGAGTTAACAAATCCCTTCCCGACGAGGTATGGGGCATTCAGGAGAAAAACCAAAGTCCCTGATGAGCAACTTAAAGGATTCTTAAAATGGTGTCTATGGGATTGTCCATCTATCCCCATGACTATACCATTTTGGGGTGACAAAGACCCATTATAATGGGTCCAAACAGAGTAAGCAGTCCAGAAGGGAGTTAATATTCTTACCTGCCACATCAAGGATTACCCAAGGCTTCTCTGGAGATATGGCTAGTTGTCCAATGGGAATTTCAGTGGAAGGTCTCGGAACCCATCACTCTTGGGCTTGCCTGGCTATTTCAGCCATTATTGGTTCAGGTCCCAATGACTCCCTTCCCAGCCCTGGGGAATCCTTCTTCCTATGGCCAGTTTTCTTACAGTGTGCACATGCTTTATGCCCAAGGCACGGTGACTCAGACTCCCAGCTTTGGGCTTCTCACCTTTCAGCTTCCCTTGTCCAGGCCAACATCCAGGAGGGCAGTCCCACGTGCGAGGTAAGTTTGAGGCTGCAGCCAAGAGCTGCACCTTGTGGGAGGTCCTTCTTGCTCTTTCTGCTTCCTCTGCTTTGTCCCTGTTATTAAAAACTAAAAATGCCATCTCCAAAAGCTGTCCATAGGAGTTTGGGGACCCATAGCTGCTTTTCGTAGTTTCCTATGGATATCAGGGGCAGACTGGGTTATAAAATGCACTCCCAGAGGGTTTGTCCTTCCCTTGAAGCAGGATCAGTGTTAGTATATTTCCTCATTGCCTCAACTAAATGCCTTTGCAATAAAGCTAGATTCTCATCTTTGCCCTGAGAAACATCCTTAACCTTTTCATAGTTAATGGGATTTTTCATACATTTCTTCATCCCTTCCTACAAACAAGTGACCTTATAATTCTCCTCCCCAAGTCCTCACTGCCCCTTTGATAGTTCCACTCTGGATCTTGATCTGGAACTGCTATACCTCCTGCCTGATATATATTATGGTTCAGATTGTGAGCCAATACCTCATCTGCATGAGTCATAGCTGTCCCCAAAATGCGTTGTTTCTCTTCCACTGTACAACACAGAGAACACAAAACATGCAGATCTTGCCAAGTTAAACTATAGGTCAGAGTTAATTTCTCAAATGTCTATGAATTTTCCTGGATCTTCAGAGAAATGACCACACTTCTCTTTACATAGAGCCAAATCAGACATAGAAAAGGGAGCATGTACTCTCATAGCACCTTCTTTCCCATCTGCAACCTCCCTAAATGGACAAAGATTTCCTTTTGGAGGCTGATAGGAGGCTTCGCTATGAGTAGTACTCGCTGGGCTAAGTTCCTCAGGGAGTGGTGGGTATAGAGTAGACTAGACAGGTAAGGAGGAGGGGACAAAGGGTTCTCAACTGAACTTTCAGGTGGACTGGAGGGAGAAAGGACGGACACATCTGAACTGTCAGAGCTGAGAGAAGGAGGATCTGCTCCACCCAAAACTGCCTGCTGAATGGCAGAGAGGGGAGGGGGGTATTAAAGAATCATCTAGTATATCTAGCTCTTTTTCTTATTTTCCTTCCTTTCCTCTCATCAAACATGATTCACATTATCCAAATAACATAAGTGAGCCGAGCCATGAATCTCAGATAAACCACAATATGGACTTTGACAAAAATGTCAAATAAGGCAAAGGAAATAAAGAGGATTTAGATGGGAATGACCAGAGCAAGCAGGTTCTGGGAAATAGCGGCAGTGTGGATTGAACAAGCAAAGCCAGTTCGCCTGAATCCAAGAAAGGAAAGAAGTTTTTTTAGTGTGGAAAATGAAACAAAACAGCAAGGAGAAAAGTCCCCTGATTTCCATCCTAGTGCTTCTCGATCACACCTAGTCAGCACAGTGGCAACCAGACATAACCACATCTGTTTAATTTTATTGCTTATAACTGTTAAATACCAAACCTCAATCAGCAATTTTAGAGACAGAGCCTTCAATGGTTTTTGCTCCCAATGTTTCACAAGTAAACAGACAGAAATCAAGAGGCACATAGGAAAAGAGTAAGTTAAAATCCCTAAGACCCGTTAAATAAAGTCTTCTGAAAATGACAGCGAAACAGACAGCAACCAAGAAATTGATTCATGCAGCAAGGAGAACAAGGCAGATTAATACAAAGAGCATAGCCTGTGGTGCCAAACTCATTCTTAGCTGAGAGGGACTTTACTGAGAGAGGCCTCCAGCCCCCTAAATCTTGGAAGGGATTTTAACCCTCCTAAGTCCGGCCTCTAACCCAAGGTGGGTCAAGTATCCTTGCCTTTCATTAACAGGGGCCTCTAACCCACTCTGGCTTGGGAGAGACTCTAACTCCCCCAGCTGGGCCTCTAATCCAATCCCATTCTTTACCCAGGTACCCCACTACTTGCTCAAAGTCATCCAATCAGTACTACAGTCTATATCCTTTGGGTTGGGGAGTTTCTTCAGTATTGTCCATTCCATGGTTTGCCAGAAATATGTTACAGGACCCAAATACTTACCTAAAAGTAGCATTTGGGAAGGGGGATTCTACACCATAGTCCCTTTGTTGTCGCCAGAAAGATGTTATAGGAAAGGGGTCCTGATCCAGGCCCCAGGAGAGGGTTTTCGGATATCGCACAAGAAAGAATTCAGGGCAAGTCTGCAACGCAAAGTAAAAACAAGTTTACTGAGAAAATAAAGTGGTGAAAGTACAGCTACACCGTAGACAGTGTAGGACATTCCTGAAAGTAAGAGGAGGAACGCATCCGCCTTAGGTACAGTGCTCGTATATATGGGGAGATGTGTTCTACTACAAGGGTTTGTGATAAAGGATTAATTTTCTTAATTACTATGTTTTGCAAGAATCAATATTATCTTCAAAGCAAAATTAGGAATGCCTTCATTCTCCGGTTATTAGGATAGCTGGACACTCCCAAGTCTGGGTGTGTTTAGTAAACATTATTAATTTGTTCCCTTAACCATAAACATCCAGAGGCTAGGAAAGCCTAACTTCCTGAGAATGCAGCCCAGCAAGGCCTAGCCTCATTTTCCCAGCCCTCACTGAAGATGGAGTCGCTTTGGTTCAGACGCCTCTGACAGTATTAGGGTGATACTGGCTTCATAGAATTATTTAGGGAGGGTTCCCTCTTTCTCTAACTTGTGGAATAGTGTCAATAAGATTGGTACCAATTCTTTGAATGTCTGATAGAATTCTGCTATGAATTTGTCTGGTCCTGAACATTTTTTGTTGGCGGTAATTTTTTAATTACCATTTCAATCTCTCTGCTTGTTACTGATTGTTCAGGATATCTAATTATTCCTGATTTAAGCCAGAAGGATTGTATCTTTCCAGGAATTTATCCATCTCTTCTAGATTTTCTAGTTTATGTGTGTAAAGGTGTTCACAGTAGCCTTGAATGTGGTGTCACTTGTAATATCTCCTGTTTCATTTCTTATTGAGCTTATTTGGATTTTATTTCTTATTTTCTTGGTTAATCTTGCTAATGGTCTATCAATTTTATTCATCTTTTCAAAGAACCTACGTTTTGTTTCATTTATCTTTTGTATTTTTTTGGCTTCAATTTCATTTAGCTCTGCTCTGATCTTGGTTATTTCCTTTCTTCTGCTGGGTTTGGGCTTGTTTTTTTCTTGTTTCTCTAGTTCCTTGAGGTATGACCTTAGATTGTCTGTTTGTGTTCTTTCAGACTTTTTGATGTAGGCATTTAGGGCTATGAATTTTCTTCTTAGCACTGCCTTTGCTGTGTCCCAGAGGTTTTTGATAGGTTGTGTCACTACTGTCATTAAGTTTGAAGAGTTTTTTAATTCCATTTTTATTTTGTTTTTGACTGATCATTCAGGATCAGGTTATTTAATTTCCATGTATTAAATATTGTATAAAATATTTAATATTCCATGTATTAATTGCGTGGTTTCGAAGTTTCCTTTTGGAGTTGATTTCCAGTTTTATTCCACTGTGGTCTGAGAGAGTGCTTGATATAATTTCAATTTTCTTAAATTTATTGAGGATCATTTTGTGGCCTATCATATGGTCTGTCTTGGAGGAAGTTCCATGCAATGTTGAATGGAACGTATAATCAGTGGTTGGTGGATGGAATGTTCTATATATATCTATTAAGTCCATTTGTTCTAGAGTATAGTTTATATCCATTATTTCTTTACTGACTTTCTGTCCTGATGACCTGTCTAGTGCTGTCAGTGGAATATTGAAGTCCCACACTATTATTGTGTTGCTGTCTATCTCATTTCTCAGGTCTATTAGTAATTGTTATATAAATTTGGGAACTCCAGTGTTATGTGCATATATGCTTAGGATTGTGATGTTTTCCTGTTGGACAAGGCCTTTTATCAATATGCAATGTCCCTCTTCATCTTTTTTAGCTGCTGTTGTTTTAAAGTCTGATTTGACTGATATAAGAATAGCTACTCCTGCTCAGTTTTGGTGTCCATTCACCTGAAATGTCTTTTTCCACCCCTTTACCTTAAGTTTGTGCAAGTCCTTATGTGTTGGATGAGTCTCTTGAAGGCAGCAGATAGTTGGTTGGTGAATTCTTATCCATTCCACAATTCTGTATCTTTAAAGTGGAACATTTAGGTCATTTACATTCAATGTTAGTATTGAGATGTAAGGTACCATTCCATTCATTGTGCTATTTGTTGCCTGTATACATTGGTTTGTTTTTTTTTTTTTTTTTTGAGACGGAGTCTTGCTCTGTCGCCCAGGCTGGAGTGCAGTGGCGCAATCTCGGCTCACTGCAAGCTCCGCCTCCCGGGTTCACACCATTCTCCTGCCTCAGCCTCCCGAGTAGCTGGGACTACAGGCGCCCACCACCACGCCCGGCTAATTTTTTGTATTTTTTTTAGTAGAGACGGGGTTTCACCGTGGTCTCGATCTCCTGACCTCGTGATCCGCCCGCCTCGGCCTCCCAAAGTGCTGGGATTACAAGCGTGAGCCACCACGCCCGGCCTTGTTTTTGTTTTTTAAATTGTATTTTTGTTTTATAGGTCCTGTGAGATTTATGCTTTAAAAAGCTTCTGTTTTGATGTGTTTCCAGGATTTGTTTCAAGATTTAGAGCTCCTTTTAGCATTTCTTGTAGTGGTGGCTTGGTAGTGGCAAATTCTCTCAGCATTTGTCTGAAAAAGACTGTATCTATCCTTCATATATGAAGCTTAGTTTCAGTTGATGCAAAATTCTTGGCTGATAATTGTTTGGTTTGAGGTGACTGAAGATAAGACCCCAATCCCTTCTAGCTTGTAGGGTATCTGCTGAGACATCTGCTGTTAATCCGATACGTTTTCCTTTATAATTTACCTAGTGCTTTTGTCTCACAACTCTTAAGATTCTTTCCTTCGTCTTAACTTTAGATAACCTGATGACAATGTGCCTAGGTGATGACCTTTTTGCGATGAATTTCCAGGTGTTCTTTGTGCTTCTTGCATTTGAATGTCCAGGTCTCTAGCAAGGCTGGGGAAGTTTTCTTCAATTATTCCCCCAAAATATTTTCCAAACTTTTAGATTCCTCTTCTTTCTCAGGAAAACCAATTACTCTTAGGTTTAATTGTTTAATATAATCCCAGACTTCTTGGAGGCTTTGTTTGTATTTTCTTATTCTTTTTCTCTGTCTTTGTTGGATTGGGATAATTCAATGACCTTGTCTTTGAGCTCTGAATTTCTTTCTTCTATTTGTTCAATTCTATTGCTGAGACTTTCCAGAGCATTTTGCATTTCTATAAGTGTGTCTATTGTTTCTTGAAGTTTTGATTGTTTTTTATTTATGCCAACTATTTTCTTGAATATTTCTCCCTTCACTTCTTGTATCATTTTTTGGATGTCCTTACATTGGGCTTCACCATTCTCTAGTGCCTCCCTGATTAGCTTAATAACTAACCTCCTGAATTATTTTTCAGGTAAATCAGGGATTTCTTCTTGGTTTGGGTCCATTGCTGGTGAGCTAGTGTGATTTTTTGGAGGTGTTATAGAACCTTGTTTTGTCGTATTACCAGAGTTGGTTTTCTGGTTCCTTCTCATTTGGGTAGGTTCTGTCAGAGGGAAAGTCTAGGGCTGAAGGCTGTTGTTCAGTTTCTTTTGTCCCACAGGGATTCCCTTGTTGTAGTACTCTTTGAGGCTTCCTGAGAGCCCAGCTGTAGTGATTGTTATCTCTCTTCTGGATCTAGCCACCCAGAAAGTCTACCCAGGCTCTGGGCTGGTACTAGGGGTTGTCTGCAGAGTCCTGTGATGTGAACCATCTTTGGGTCTCTCAGCCATGGATAACAGCACAGTACTTGTGGTGTCTCCTGGGTCCTGCAGGAGCAATCCACTTCCTTCAGGGGGTCTGTGGGTCCTCTCAGGTTTTCTGATTTATTCCTCTAATCACTCTGGAGCAAATATTCATGATGTAAGCTTCCCCCTGCTTCTCTGTCAATCAAAGTTGGAGCTGCAATCTAGTCCTGCTTCCCATCTGCCATGATCTCTAGTTTTTATATGTAACATTAGTCAAAGGTCCAACTTCATTCTTTTGCACATGGATATCCAGTTTTCCTAGTATTGTTTGTTAAGTGCCTTCAACAAATGATAATACTTCTGCACTGAATAGTTTTGGCAACCTTGTCAAAAATCATTTAACCTTATATGTGGGGTTATGTATTCCTGGGCTCCCTTTTCTGTTCCATTGAGCTATATGTCTGTGTTTATGCCAGTATCACACTGTTTTGATTCCTGTAGCTTTGTAATATATTTTGAAATCAAGAAGTGTGAGACTTTCAACTTGGGTCTTTTTCAAAATTGTTTTTGGCTATTTGGAACCCCTAGAGATTCCATGCAAATTTTAGGACAAATTTTTCTATTTCTGCAAAAGATGCCACTGTGATTTTGATGAGGATTGCATTAAGGCTGTAGATTTTTTTTTTTTTTTTTTTGAGACGGAGTCTCGCTCTGTTGCCCAGGCTGGAGTGCAGTGGTGCAATCTCGGCTCACTGCAAGCTCCGCCTCCCGGGTTCACGCCATTCTCCTGCCTCGGCCTCTCCGAGTAGCTGGGACTACAGGCACCCGCCAGCACGCCCTGCTAATTTTTTTGTATTTTTAGTACAGGCAGGGTTTCACCGTGGTCTCGATCTCCTGACCTCGTCATCCGCCCACCTCGGCCTCCCAAAGTGCTGGGATTACAAGCGTGAGTCACCGTGCCCGGCCTGTAGATTGTTTTGTGTAATGTTGTCATTTTCACAATATTAAGTCTTCCAGTTCATGAACATAAATAATCTTTCTTTTTATCTATGTCTTCTTTAATTTCTTTCAGCAACTTTTTATCATTTTCTTTCATTTGTTTGTTTGTTCGTTTTTTGAGATTGATCTCATTCTGTCACCCAGGCTGGAGTGCAGTGGTGCCATCATGGCTCACTGAAACCTTGACCTCCCAGGTTCAAGCAACTCTCCTGCCTCAGCCTCCTGAGTAGCTGTGATTACAGGCACATGCCACCACACCTGGCTAATTTTTGTATTTTTAGTAGAGATGGGGTTTCACCATGTTTGCCAGGCTGGTCTCGAACTCCTGACCTCAGGTGATCCACCCACCTCAGCCTCCCAAAGTGCTGGGATTACAGGTGTGAGCCACTGTGCCCAGCCAACTTTTTATCATTTTCAGTGTAGAAGTCTTTCACTCTTTGGTTAAACTAATTCCTAAGTATTTTATTATATTTGATGCTATTGTAAATGGAATTGGTTCATTTAATTTTATTTTTGAATTGTTCATTGTTAGTGTATGAAAATGCAACTAATTCTTGCATATTGATTTCGTATTCTGCAACTTTGTTGAATTTGTTTATTAGTTTTAAGACTTTTTTGTGGAACCTTCAGTGTTTTCTACATATAAGATCATGTCATCTACAAACAGAGATATTTTTATTTCTTTACAAACAGAGATATTTTTATTTCTTCGTTTCCTATTTGGAGGCTTTTATTTGTTTTCCTTGCCTATTTGCTCTGGATAGAGCTGCCAATACTGTGTTTAATGGAAGGGGTAAAAGTGGGCATCCTTTCCTTGTTCAGGATCTTAAAGGAATTTGTCAGCCTCCTACCATTGAGTATGATTCTAGCTGTGGATTTTTTATATATACCTTTATATTGTTGAGGTAGTTACCCTGAGTGTGTGTGTTTTTTTTTTTAATAATGAAAGGATGTTGACTTTTGTCAAATAATTTTTCTAAATCAATTGAAATGATCCTGTGGATTTTTTTTCTTCATTCTGTTAATGTGGTATATTACACTGACCAACTTTTTTATTCTAATAATATATTGTATTTAGCCCAATCATATCCAAATATTATCATTTTAACATGCAATCAATATAAAAAGTGTTGAAATCATTTGCATTCTTTGTCACTCCAACTTGAGAATACCTTTATATTCACATATATTTTCTTGCTTTTTAAAAATGGCTTAAGCTCATTGGAGAAACAAAGCAAAATAAAGACAGATCCACATTGACCCATTTTTGCATATTGAACCATCCTGCATTCCAGGAATAAACCACATTTTGTCATGGTGTATAAACCTTTTAGTATGCCACTGAATTTAGTTTGCCAGTATTTTGTTGAGGATTTTTACATTAAAGTTTATCATGTATATTGATCTGTAGTTTTCTTTTATCGTAATGTCTTTGTCTGGCTTGGTATCAGTCAACACCCAGCCTCACAGAATTAGGTAGGAAGTGTTCCCAACTCTTCAATTTTTTGGCAGAGTTTGAGAAGGATTAATGTTAGTTCTTTAAATGCTTAAGAGAATTCACCAGAGAAGGCATCAGGTCCAGGGCTTTTCTTTCTCAGGAGGTTTTTGATTACTAATTCAGTCTGTTTACTAACTAAAGTTCTATTCAGATTTTCTATTTCTTCACGATTCAGATTTGATAGACTTTGTGTCTCTGATTTATTACTTTCTCTAGGTTATTTAATTTGTGGGCATACAGTTGTTCATAGTGCTCTCTTATAACCTATTTTATTTCTGCGAACCAGTTAGTAATGTCCCCACTTCCATTCCTGATTTTAGTTATTTGAGTCTTCTATCTTTTTTCTTAGCCAATCTAGCTAAATGTTTGTTAATTTTGTTAACCTTTTTGAAGAGTGAACTTTTGGTTTTGTTGATCTCTATTATTTTTCTTTTCTCTATTTTATCATCTCTGCTTTAATCTTTATGATTTTATTCATCTGCTAACTTTGGGTTTAATTTGGGTTTTTTAGTTCCTTAGTTGTAAAGTTCATTTGTTCACTTGAGATATTTCTTCCTTTTTAATATGTTCACAGCTTCATTTATTTATTTATCTATTTATTTTTGAGATGGAGTCTCGCTCTGTCACCCAGGCTGGCGTGCAGTGGCGTGATCTCAGCTCACTGCAACCTCTGCCTCTCAGGTTTAAGCAATTCTCCTGCCTCAGTCTCCTAAGTGGCTGGGACTACAGGCATGAGCCACCATGCCCAGCTAATTTTTTGTATTTTTTTTTTTTAGTAGAGACGGGGTTTCACCACGTTGTCCAGGCTGGTCTGAACCTCCTCACTTCGGGTAATCCACCTGCCTTGGCCTCTGAAAGTACTAGGATTATAGGCATGAGCCACCACCTCTGGCCTAATGTGCTCACAGCTTTAAATCACTACTTTTACTGAATCCCATAGGTTTTCGTATGTTGTGTTTTTATTTTCATTCATCTTTAAGTATTTTCTAATTTCTTTTGTGATTTCTTCTTTGATCCTTTAATTGTGTAAGAGTGGCTTGTTTAATTTCCACAAATTTGTGAAATTTACAGTTTTTCTTCTGTTATTGATGTCTAAATTGACCCCATCATGGTCACAGATGATAGTTTGAATATATCTGTTTCTTGAAATCCACTGAAATTTGATTTGTGGCCTGACATAAGGTCTGTCCTGGAGAATGTCCCATGTTCACTTGAGAGGAAGTTGTTCTGTTGCTGCTGAGTGGAGTGTTCTGTATGTATCTATTAGATCTAGTTGCTTTACTGTGTTGGTCAAGTCCTCTGTTTCTTTACTTATCTTCTTTCTGGCTTTTCTGTCAATCGTTGAGATTGGGTTTTGGAGTCTCCAATTATCATCGTAGGGTTAACTAAGTAATATTTGTGATGAATGTTTATAAGTAGGAGTTTGTCACAGAACAACATGGAATGAGTCAGGGATGGGGAGCAGGTTACCTTCTCAGAAGAGAAGATAACACATACAAAGGAGCTGAAGTATGGACTCATAGAGAATAGGTGTGTATGTTGTAGCAAGGTAAGTGCTCCTGGGATAAGTGAGCAGGGCTAGTCAGATGGTGAAAGGTCTCGCACGCCATGCTAAGGAGTTGGAATATCACCCTGAAGGCAGTGGATGTCCATGAGCTTACAACAATAACGTGGTCAGGGTTTCATTTTAGAAAGATGATTATGATTCCAACAGGGAGAACAAGTTGAAAAGGTGACACAGGAAGCAGGTATAGGAGACAAGACCACTGCCATTATCCAGCTAAGGAAGGATGTGGGCCTGGGCTAAGGGTGACAATAGGGTGGAAGGTTAGGTTTTCCAGATAGGAAGTGACTGATCACCCTTAGCAGGTGGAAGACAGAGAGAAGAAACAATAACGCCTCCCACCTTAGAAATCTTAATGCGACCACAGCGAACCCCAGAAAAATAATCAAAGTGGATTTAAGCAAGAGCATCCCACAAGAGGAAAATTATTCCTCTCAGGTAGCCTGAGGAAGCCTCCATACTAGGCACCTGTGGAGTACCCATCAATTGTGTTTGTGCTAATCCCAAGGATCTTGGAAAGCAACACGGATTACTGGTGTCCTGTTAGGTCAGAGAGGCCTCCTGTTAGTCTTTCCTTCTCCTGTCTTTCCCCTCAGCCCCACCTTTCATTGTATTCCTAGGAGACAACTGTTTTCCTTCTCTCACCTTCTTCCCCCTTCCTGGGCTGCCCCAGGCTGACTGACAAGGGAGCCTTCAACCGTCATGCACATGAAGCCGAAATTTAAGTCCCTGCACAATGCTTACCCAAGCTCCTCCAAAAAACTTGTCCTTGCATGTTCGTAGTAGACAATACGCTGTTTGTTTTGGCTAACACACACACACATACACCAAAAAATGCTGATGGAACCAGCACGCAACACTATATGACAGGTTTATTGCCCAAAGTTTTAAGGTCAGTATGAAGCTGGGCTGGAGAGGACAAGGAGAAAGAAAAAAATTGGTTTTCTTTATCATTTTAGGAGAGGGCTCACTATTTGGGTATTTTTATATACCTGACATTCCCATGGTCACAATAGAGCAGTTATTAGGGGAGAAAATGCCACAAATGGAAAAATAAAATGCATCAATATATGGAATCGTGTTGCTTGCCATGAACATCTCAAGGTAACTTCTTTCATGCAATCTCATATGAGTAAAACTATGTTGATTTTCGAAATGCATTTTTGTATCTAGTCCATTCCTATGTAGTTCAAGAAAGTGATGACTATTAGACAATAATGTGGAATCTTACTGACACTATAGCCTGGCCAGTGTTTTTTAAAGGGTTCCACTGTGACGTATTGCTGAAACTTGTTAACCTGCCTGTATTTCATTTCTCTGTTGATTTTACTGTCTCTGGGTTGGCTGTAAGATATTAACAAGCAAAATTTTTCCAAAAATTAGCTTATCTTATGAGACTCAAAAAGTCAGTCTATTCATGGATAGGCCTATCAGAATTTATTAAAAGTTTAAGTTTATAGGGTTTTTTAAAGAAAGGAATATGCTTTTGTTATCACTTCCAGCCTATTGCTGGAAGTAGTAAAACTCCTATTGCTGGAAGCCTATTGCTGGAAGTAGGCTGGTAAAAAGATATTGTCTAACAGGAAGCCTCAGGGAGCCCTATCAGATATCAACAAGTGACCTCACATGTCCCCAGCACTGAGCTCATGTTACAGCATTCTCTCCTCTGGTGTTTTCAGTAACCCTGTGGTGTAGGTACTGTGATTATTGCCCCATGCAGGTAAAGAAACTGAGGCACAGACAGTTGAAGTTATACAAGTTCACACAGCAAAGACATGGAGGAGCTGGGATCCATGCTTAGTGTTGGAAACCTGGAGTTCTGGCTTTTTAGCTATTTTGCTGCACAATGCCCAGAAAGACACCAGGAGCTGCAAACTGCATGTCCCTCAGGAAGGGTTCATGGCATTGGTACCACAAGCCTATTTTAGGCTATACTGCCTACTCCTTGACCCTAAGGTTTTTAAAATACGGGTGGGGGATGGGAGAGAAACACTCCCAAAGAAAGCAACCAAGGCAATTACATGCTAAACACATAATCACATCAACTCTATGTGAGTAAATCAAATCCTTGCTTCTAGGCTTTCTGTCACTGATTTTGTCTTAAGTCCTATAATTTGTTCTCTCAATCTGCTGAGCACTGCTCTTTCTTATCGAGAAGACAAACTTCTGCCCAGTACCCAGTCAAGTGATCACAAAAAGCAGGTTAATGGGGGTCTCTGAAGCAGTGAGAGCATCTGTTTTTAGAAGTCAACCCAGACGTAACTTGGTTGGAAAGAAAGATACAAACTGTAAAAAGAAAACTGCTGGGATTATAAGATCCATTTAGTGTGTCACTGTCAGCTTTTTAAAAAAAAATAAGATATAATACAAAGTGAAAATTGTTTCATGAACTTTTAATTTTAATTACAAATTATACATTAAAATGTGTATAACGGGTTATATTGTAAAATGTATTTTTTGTATAACTTGTGGTCAATAACATTTGAAAGACATTGTTCTTAAAAAGTAAATCATTGCCCCCAAGTTGGGACATCTCTGGTCTTTTTATCCCAGTGGGGTTCTTCACCGTGTGCGTCTGTGTAAATCACACCAAATAGAAGATATACGGAACACCTGCAGTAATAGGGGTCAGGGGAGCTGCAGGAGGCCCCCTAGAGACTGTGATAGACTCTTTATGATGCCACCTTTTCTAATAAAGACTTGAGTCTAGAAAGTTCTGAAGGCCTGAAAGATATTTATTCAAGAACAGGAATGTGAGATAAAAGGTGTCAGGCAAGTCAAGCCTTGTGAGTGCCTCTGAATCTGGTTTGCTGATGACATTCATATTATCCACACTGATGCGGCTGCGGCTGCCCCTCCTGATGGGCCATAACCTGGTGCACAGGAATCCCTACACTAATGTTTCTCACCATCAGCTCCTGGGTCCCCCCCCAGCCAACAGCTGCTTTGGCCCGAGACTTCTCATCTGCTGGACCAATCAAAGTCCATCACAGCAGCTCCTCTGATGCTTCCTCCACCTCCACAATATTTTTTCCCCACCAAGTTGGGTTCCTTCTTCCCAATTCTTCCCAAACTCCACATCTTCACCAAACCTTCCTTGAGCAGCCCAGCCTCCTGCCAATCCGTGCCTCATCATCCTTCCATCATGTCTTTCTCATCCTCACAGCCTCCACATATCCCCACAGTCAGTACTTTTGGGATGTTTGTGCCTGTGTTTGCCCATCCAGCTGTTTGCATCTTTGTGCCTCCCCACACCTTTCTGGGCTTGGACCACATGCCCAGGGTACGGTCAGCCCCTACCAGGGAAAGGAGCACAACTGGCATGTGTTCACAACCCCCAAAGGCTGCACACCATTTGGCAGGTGCTCAGATGCAGCCTGGCTACTCCCAATGTGCCTGGCTACTCCCATCTGCCAAGAAGGTAGATATTCTAGCTCAGAGAGATGAAAAATCCTTGGAAGATGGAGTCTGTGCTAAGCCAGGCTGTTTTGAGAAGCTAGTGTCTGCATCACATACATTCAGACTTAAAGTACTTCTCTAGAGGTATTCTTTGACTTAAACCGCATAGCTACTTCTATCGCCTTGACAGCTAGGCTGAACCACCCACCTTAGCAGGTTCTTCTTTGCTGGCCCGTTGCTACCACCTATTGGCTCCTGGAGGAAACAAGAATGAGCCACATGTCTGAGGATAAGTGCTTCCATCTGAGTTCCTAAAAGGTTTTCGGGGGCTGGAAAATGATCACATGAGAAGCCACCATGTAGGGAATCCGATGCCTGCAGAATGCTTTTGCCATCTTGGCTCTGTCTTCCTGCCCCTCATCAAAGTTGGCTCAGGGAGTTCAAATATAGAACCAACATTTGTTTTAAAAACATAAAGGCAGGCAAGCCCTACCCAATAAAAATTGACATAGAGAGGTAAACTACCCCACATTCAGAGAAAAACTACTATTCCAGGCCGACCTTCCCAAGCACCTTGCTTCTGCAGAATTTTTATCCATGAGGCATCTGTTAGGTTACCTGCCTTTGCCAGGGCCTAAAATCCCGCCCCTTAGCAAAGCAAAAACCTCATCTAGATCTTTCTAAGATGAAAGACACTCCTGTCTCTTTACATAGTATCAGCATAAGGATGGACACTGAAGCAGAATCTCACATGATAAATTAAGCTATCCTTGGAAAACACAAGTATTTCCCAAAGTAGAATGTAGACTGTGTCACAACCCACCAAAAGTGGAAATTTTTGCATTCAAATTTCCTGGCTATGAGCTCAGACCACTGCCACTACCAAACAAAATCTGGCTAGAATGGACTGCAGGGAGTGAAGTTGATGCTGATTTTCTCAGGAGCCCAGGGTTTAAAGTTGGGCTTTTCCTGGTTCCAATTCGTTGTCTACCATTGCTACAGGAAGAATATAGCTCAATTGTTCCTAATTTTGAAAAACATCAGAGCTGACCATTTGCCACAAGAAGTTAATTTTCAATGAAAAGAGAGGCAAACTCTTTCAGTTATTTAGTGCTGCATAAAAAACCACCTCAAAATGTAGCAGCTTGAAACAATTTATTATTAAACTAAAACAAGTTATTAAAGCTACACCATGTCAGCTGTGGCCATTCCTGTGTTCAGCTGGGTGGGGCTAGAGCCTCCCAGACAGCCTCTGTCAGGTATCTGCACCTGCATGTGCTGCTGGGTGGCCTCTTCCTCCATGTATTGACTCATCCTCCAGGGCCTCTTCCCATGGCATCGCTGTACCAGGATAGCATGGATGTTCTTACAGCACAGCAGCCCATTTCCAGGAAGGCCAACACAGAAACTCCCAGATCTCTCACCATTAGGCCTGGAATTGATACAGTGTCACTTCTGCTTCATTCTACTGATCAAAGCAAGTCACAGGCTCGCCCAGATTCAGGGAGCAGGAAACAGATTCCACCTATTAACAGGAAGAGTGATAAAAGCCTATGTGAAGGGGAGGATTGTAGGCACCATCTCTAAGACAAGCTAACACAGACCTTAACAGAAGAAAGAACCAGATAGGCCTCATTATTCCACTGTCCATATGGAGGATCAACATCTTTATCTGTACAATGGCATTAACAATGACTACCTGGAGCATTGTTCAGATTAAAGGAGATAATGACAGTTAATGCTAGGCACATGGTACATGCTTGTGGCTCTCCAAGTGTAGCCAATTCCCATGAAACGCTGGGCTCCACCAGGAGCCTGTGAAGACCAAACCTGAGAGGAGGTGCCATTTTGAAAGCACGCAGGGTTCAAGGCTGGCTCCAACCACACCCTGCTGTGAGTTTGCCAGGGAATGTTTATGCTCTGGTTGACTTTTCTCACCTTCATTTTCTTCTCCGACCCATCTAAAAAGGCTTCAAATTTATTTCTTTTGAAATCAAAGGTTCAGAGGAGACTAGTTTCTCACTTGCAATAAGGATGCTACCATACCGAAGGGCACCCCGAGACGAGCACACAGCAGGCCAGTGAGGCCATGCATGCAGGACGTGGAGCCTGCTGGCCCTCCGACAAGCAGCTCAATTTTTAACCATTTTAAGCATTAGGGTCGTTCAATAGAAAATCTGGTGTGTGTTTGGAACCCCTGGTTTATTACAAAGCGCCACCTTGGCTAGCAGAATGTCAGCAGACTGGAACACCAGAGAGCCAAGTTTTGATGGGGATGAGAGAGATTTATACTTCAAGAGAAGTGGGCAAAGAGAAGATGCATGATTGAGGGAAGAGGGCATGCATAAAGTGAGCATCTTGGCAGCATTCAAGAGATGAAGCAGAGTATGCGTATGTAATGGATGCATACAAAAAAGCCTTAAAAAAGGAGGAAATCCTGCCTTCGCAACAACATGAAGGAACCTGGAGGACACCATGCTAAGTGAAATAAGCCAGATACAGAAGGAAAATTACTGCAAGATACCACTTTCGTGAGGAATCTAAAACAATTAAACTCAGAGGCAAAGAATTGAATGATGGTTGCCAGGAGCTGAGGGGAGGGGAAAAGAGAAAGATATTAGTCAAAGGGCACAAGGTTTTGGTTATAAAGATGAGTAAGTCCTAAAGAGTTACTGTACATCAGAGTGTCCATAGCCAGCAATACTATATTGTGTACTTAAAAATTTGTTAAGAGGATAGATCTTGTGTTATGTGTTCTTATCACAAAAATAAATAAATAAAAAGGGGACAAGGACACTTTGGGAGGTTATAGATAGGCTTATGGCCTTGACTGTGGTGGTGGTTTCACCTTGCATACTTATCTCCACACGTACCAAGTTGCATGCATTAAATATGTACAACCTTGTACCCATGAAAATTAAAAATAAAACATTTTAATAATATATATACAGATTATTGTATGTTAATCATCCCTCAATAAAGTGTTGTTTGTTTGGGTTTTTTAAGAGAGAGATGAAGCAGAGTTGGAGAGTGCTGTGACCTCTGAGCCAGTCTCTGCCAGGCCTGCCACATCTCCCACCAGGAACTGTCCTTGTGCTTATTCTTGGCTTCCGGAATCACTGCATCAGGGCATTCTCCCTGGAAGTGGTGGGGAGTCACCCCTAGTGAGACACTCAGCTACAGACAGGCAGGAGTGGTGGTGAATACCTCATCTTTCCAAGCCCGCCTTCTTATATCTGGCGGTGGAGGAAGAATCCCCTAGTTTGTCCCCTTGGTCCTCACCTCCACTACTTGTCCTCTTGACTACTGGTTTTAACCCATCCTAGCCACTCTTTCCATAGACAGGGAGACAAAAATGAATGGAATTTCTCAATGCTCTTGTCACTGTAAAGGGAAGAAACCAAACTTATATTAGCTCAAAGAAATACGAGATTTATTGCTCACTTAACTAAAAATTCCAGCAGTCTTCTAGCTTCAGGCACCGTGGGAGTCAGGAGCTCAAATGATGTCATCTCCATATCTCAGTCCTGCTTTCTTAGGGGGATTGTATCCTTAGAAGGCTGAGATTGATGCCCGCAGTGCCAGGATTAGTGGCCTCAGTGCAAGGAGGACTCTTCCCTTGATGGTTCTAGTATAAGTCTGGGATGGAGTTCTCATGAATCTGTCCTGATAATGGGCCAACCCTAAATCTATCACGGTGCAGAGCAGTAAGGATGCTCTGGTTGGCCAACACCGACTTGTGTATGCACTGCAGGATTTAGGCAGCACTGGCTCCACACAAATCACATAGAGGAAGGTGATTTTCTTTTCATTATTATTATTATACTTTAAATTCTAAGGTACATGTGCACAACGTGCAGGTTTGCTACACAGGTATACATGTGCCATGTTGGTTTGCTACACCCATCAACTCATTATTTACATTAGGTATATCTCCTAATATTATCCCTCCCCCCTCCCCCTACCCCATGACAGGCCCCGGTGTGTGATGTTCCCCTCCCTGTGTCCATGTGTTCTCATTGTTCAACTCCCACTTATGAGTGAGAACATGCGGTGTTTGGTTTTCTGTCCTTGTGATATTTTGCTGAGAATGATGGTTTCCACCTTCATCCATGTCCCTGCAAAGGACATGAACTCATCCTTTTTTATGGTGGCATAGTATTCCATGGTGTATACATGCCACTTTTCTTTATCCAGCCTATTATTGATGGACATTTGGGTTAGTTCCAAGTCTTCGCTATTATGAATAGTGCCACAATAAACATACCTGTGCATGTGTCTTTATAATAGCATGATTATAATCCTTTGGGTATATACTCAGTAATGGGATTACTCGGTCAAATGGTATTTCTAGTTCTAGATCCTTGAGGAATCGCCACACTGTCTTCCATAATGGTTGAACTAATTGACTCTCCCACTAACAGTGTAAAAGCATTCCTATTTCTCTACATCCCTTCCAGCATTTGTTGTTTCCTGACTTTTTAATGATCGCCATTCTAACTGGCGTGAGCTGGTATTTCATTGTGGTTTTGAATTGCATTTCTCTGATGACCAGTGATGATGAGCATCTTTCCATATGTCTGTTGGCTGCATAAATGTCTTCTTTTGAGAAGTGTCTGTTCATATCCTTTGCCCACTTTTTGATGGGGTTGTTTTTTTCTTGTAAATTTGTTTAAGTTCCTTGTAGATTCTCGATATTAGCCCTTTGTCAGATGGATAGACTGCAAAAATTTTCTCCCATTCTGTAGGTTGCCTGTTCACTCTGATAATAGTTTATTTTGCTGTGCAGAAGCTCTTTAGTTTAATTAGATCCCATTTGTCAATTTTGGCTTTTGTTGACATTGCTTTTGGTGTTTTAGTCATGAAGTCTTTGCCTATGCCTATGTCCTGAATGGTATTGCCTAGGTTTTCTTCTAGAGTTTTTATGGTTTTAGGTCTTAGATTTAAGTCTTTAGTCCATCTTGAGTTAATTTTTGTATAAGGTGTAAGGAAGGGATCCAGTTTCAGCTTTCTACCTGTGGCTAGCCAGTTTTCTCAACACCATTTATTAAATAGGGAATCCTTTCCCCATTGCTTGTTTTTGTCAGGTTTGTCAAAGATCAGATGGTTGTAGATGTGTGGTGTTATTTCTGAGGCCACTGTTCTGTTCCATTGGTCTATATATCTGTTTTGGCACCAGTACCATGTTGCTTTGGTTACTGTAGCCTTGTAGTATAGTTTGAAGTCAGGTATCGTGATGCCTCCAGGTTTGTTCTTTTTGCTTAGGATTGCCTTGGCTATGCAGGCTCTTTTTTGGTTCCATATGAAATTTAAAGTAGCTTTTTCCAATTCTGTGAAGAAAGTCAGTGGTAGCTTGATAGGGATACCATTGAATCTATAAGTTACTTTGGGCAATATGGCCATTTTCACAATATTGATTCTTTCTATCCATGAGCATGGAATGTTCTTCCATTTGTTTGTGTCCTCTTTTATTTCATTGAGCAGTAGTTTGTAGTTCTCCTTGAAGAGGTCCTTCACATCCGTTGTAAGTTGGATTCCTAGGTATTTTATTCTCTTTGTAGTAATTGTGAGTGGGAGTTCACTCATGATTTGGCTCTCTGTTTGTTATTTGTGTATAGGAATGCTTGTGATTTTTGAACATTGATTTTGTATCCTGGGATTTTGCTGTAGTTGCTTATCAGCTTAAGGAGATTTTGGGCTGAGACAATGGGACTTTCTAAATATACAATCATGTCATCTGCAAACAGAGACAATTTGACTTTCTTTTTTCCTAATTGAATACCCTTTATTTCTTTCTCTTGCCTGATTGTCCAGGCCAGAACTGAGGAAGGTGATTTTCTTTTTTTTTGAGACGGAGTCTCGCTCTGTTGCCCAGGCTGGAGTGCAGTGGCGCGATCTCGGCTCACTGCAAGCTCCGCCTCCTGGGTTCACGCCATACTCCTGCCTCAGCCTCTCCGAGTAGCTGGGACTACAGGCGCCCGCCACCACGCCCAGCTAATGTTTTGTATTTTTAGTAGAGACAGGGTTTCACCGTGGTCTCGATCTCCTGACCTCGTGATCCGCCCACCTCGGCCTCCCAAAGTGCTGGGATTACAAGCGTGAGCCACCCCACACGGCGGTGATTTTCTAAAGGAAAGTCCAGGTACTGTCACCAGAACAAGAGGAGGATGGAGTTTGATTAGGAAAAAACAAGTTACCCACCTCAAGAACTAACAATGCTGAACATATATCATGGTTCTGCCACCTGCCAGGCTCTATTTATATGCTGTCATTAAATCCTCAGAGGTAGACATGATCCCCAATCCCCCCATTTTATAGAGGAGAATACTAAGGTCAAGGAGGTGAAGGCACTTGCCCAGTGCTGCACCATTAGAAGGGATGATTTCACCCGTGTCCAGATTAGAAGTTATTTGCTTTTCTTCCTGGAGCTCCTGCCTCTACATTCTTTTGGATTTGGGTATGACAAGCTGGCCCACAAATCTAGCTTTGTAGTTTGGTGAGCATGCACTTCTCTGTCTGTTGGTCAAAACTGGCATCCAAGAGCAAGTAGCCTGAGAGGCTTCACTAGAGCCTCCAGCTTCACATCCCTATTTCCCAGAATTCAAGAGGCAGATTTTTGGCTCTCCTAGCTCGTGACTGTGGGAATTTCCAATTCTTTTTTTTTTTTTTTTTTTTTTTTTCTGAGACAGAGTCTCGCTCTGTCACCCAGGCTTGAGTGCAGTGGCACAGTCTCAGCTCACTGCAACCTCCGCCTCCTGGGTTCCAGTGATTCTCCTGTCTCAGCCTCCCAAGTACCTGGGATTACAGGATATGCCACCACACCCAGCCAATTTTTGTATTTTTAGTAGAGACAGGGTTTCACCATGTTGGCCAGGCTGGTCTCAAACTCCTGACCTCAAGTGATCTGCCCACCTCGGCCTCCCAAAGTGCTGAGATTATAGCGTAAGCCACTGCGCCCAGCAGGGATTTCTAATTCTCAGCCTCATTGCAGAAGAGAAGAGAGTCGTTGCTTCCTCAATTTGACCTGCAGCTCAGTTTGTTTTTCACTTCTCTGGTATAATCTGGGCAACAACTCTGATACTTCATGCATGTCTGTTCTGTTCCACATATGAATGTCCTTGGAAGGCCTTTCTGTCATCCACCAATCTGAAGACAGTGGGGAATAGTTCAGATCCCCTCGAGGCCTTTGCCTTCCCACTGACTATCTCCATTTTCAGAAGGGCAGCAAAGGAAGAAATTATGAGTAAGAAAGCCACCTCACGTCTTCAGCCAGGACCCTGCAAGAGCCCCTGAGAAGGGAAAGTTACTACCCAAAGCCCGAGTAGCTAGAGCAGCACTTCTGAACCATTTTTTGAACACAGGACACTTCTGGTAAAGCCATTGAATCCCTTCTCAAAATGCTTATAAGCACATTAAGTAAAATACACAGGAGTACAAAGGAAACCACTTATACTGAACTACAGTTATCAAAATATCTTACAACAAATTTATGATATGCTAATATCTGTGATTATTAATTGGCACACTAAATAGCAGGATCTAGCTGTATGTCTAATCGTTAACATGATTTTGAAGTCATAATGAGCGTAAATAATGTTTTCAAATGCCTATAAAACTGTAATGTAATATGAAAATATCTATGGTTTCTACTGATGACAGTCACAGGTACTACTAACACTGCCACGAGTTGTTGTCCACAGAATTGAAGGAAATGCTAAGTTGTGCATCACTTTCCATGTTAATAAAGGTGCAATTATATTATTGAAGTTTGCAAATCTCTTGAATTCTACTCCTAGAATTTTGAGGGACTCTCAGCAGATCACAGGCTAAGAACCAAGTGACATTCTAGAGTGTCTGACGTTACAGCATCCATGTATGGGTGTCTACAGCCATCCTCTTGGCAGCCCTGTGAGTATTGTCATCCCCATTCTTCAGCTCAGGAAACTAAGGCTGGAAAAGGCTAAACCATGGGAAGGCACAGCAGTGAGTGGACCCGGCTCTGGAGCCCATGGCCTTCCTGTTTTCCTGCTTCTGTCTCAGCAGCCTCATCGTGGTGAAGCCAGTGTCTCATGCCTTGTCTCCAGGAAGAGGGGAGATGAAGTGGAAAGTCCATACCCCCAACGCCAGGAACAAAACAAGCAACCTGCAGCAATTTCTGCTTCCCGCTTCCCCATGAGCCATTCTGAGAGATGGAGAGAAATGTGGCTATACATGCAAGCCCTTTAGAGGGGAAATAAATATGTGAAAAATTCCACTCAACCAGGCCTGCAGTTAAATTGTGCCACCTCATGAGGAAACGCAAGCTTCCTGGGAGTTAATGCTTTTGGGGCTGGTTAATATCAGCATGAGCAGTGTCCAAGGAGCACTGCTGAGGCCCTGCACACTTAGGAGGTGAACTGCCTCTTGCCTGTGCAGGACATGAGGGCTCCTGAAGGCTGGGCCTTTGGAAATGAAGCATCAGGTTCAAGTCCTGCCATCAGCGTCCCCATAGCCATTGAATGCAGGGAAGGGTAAAACTGCAGCCTCCTGGCCAAGGCCCAGCTCAGGAAATTGCTTTTTGCCTACTGGGACTCCACATGCGTTTTCACTTTGCTGGCCTCTGTCCCAGCAGCCAGTGCAGTGAACATCTGCCAGCCATCGAGTCCACCTCACTGGCACCCAGGGCCTCCTCTTATATCTCAGCGATTCCTCATGGATGATAATCTCAGTCTGCATGGAACAGAGCAGACCTCTGGGTTGGGAAGGCCCACGGCAGAGATGAACTGGAAATAAAGACTTAACTCAGGGTATAACAGGGGTGTCTACAGTTCCTGTCAGCTCTGTTGGAGTGTTAGGCTGACAACTCAGCTACCAGCCTTACCCAGCTTAGCTGAAATCTGTTCCAGAGGTAGACTATGCTGTCCAGGCTCAACTCCCCTGTGCAATAGCGTCCCCGGTGTCGAAGCAAATTGAGAGCAGATTTCATTCAGTTTGAAGCCTTTAAAGGGGCTTTGATTTTTTATTAATCTGAATCTCCTCATGAGGAAACAATCAGACAAATCCCAAATGAGGGACATTCCAAAAATAACAGCCTGAGGTTTTCAAAATTGCTGATGCCATGGAGGAAGAAAGGGCTGAGGAACTGTTCTACTATAGAGGAGGCTAAAGAGATAAGTCAGCAAATGCAACGTGTGAACCTGGGCTGGATCCTGGAGCAAACACACAGGAAAACGGTTATTAAGGACACATACTGGGACAACTGGGGAAATTTGAATATACACCATATTAGATAACAGTGTTGTTCCAATGCAAAATTTCCTGATTTTGGTGTAGGCAAAGATCCTTGGTCTTAGAGCATCTGCAGATCAAAGGTTATGTGTGCATAACTGCATCTCAAATGGGTTCAGAAAAGATTAGAGAAAGAGAGACAGAGAGAAAGAAAGGAAGAAAGATATAGATAGATGATAGATGATAGATAGATAGATGATAGATAGATAGATAGATAGATAGATACATAGATGATAGATAGATAGATAGATAGATAGATAGATAGATAGATAGATAGATAGACAGACAGATAGATAGATAGATGATAGATAACTAAGCACAAATTGAGCAAAACGTTAACAATTGGTGAATCTAGATGAGGAGTAAATTGGTATCTATTGTACTATTTTGCAACTTTCTATAGGTTTAAAGATTTTCAAAACAAAAATGTGGAAGGAAAACTCTTTAGAAAAGGAAGAAGGAAAAATAAATTTTGTACTTCCAAATAATGTAATGTAGTGGTTACCTTCCAGGGAAGGTAAGTGAATGGAATCAGGGAGATACATACAGTTAATTTCAACAGTTTTAGTAATGTACACTTTCTCAAGGTGGATGGTGGGTTCAATGTTTATTTTAATACAATGCTTCATCAATTCAAAATGAGATATATTAGAGTCTTTCATATGTATCAATTATCACATAGAAATACATATTTTATCAAAAAAATTACCTTGCAAAAATGTTTTTATGAATATTTTCCTTTTTTCTTTCTTTTCGGTTTTTTTTTTTTTTTTTTGGAAACAGGGTCTCACACTGTCACCCATACTGGAGTGCAGTGAGCCATGATAGTGCAGTGGCATAATCACAGCTCACTGCAGCCTTGACCTCCAGGATCAAGGAATCCTCCCACCTCTGCATCCGAAGTAGCTGGGACCATAGATGCATGCCATCATACTCAGCTAATTTTTAATTTTTCTGTAGACATTGGGGTCTCACTACATTGTCCAAGCTGGTCTCAAACTCCTGGGCTCAAGCCATCCTCCCACCTTGGCCTCCCAAAATGTTGACATTACAGGTATGAGCCACCACACTCAGTCAATATTTCTTTATATTTTTTATTTATTTGTCCTCAGAGGTAGATCAATGAAAGTATTTTCTGAGGAGGTCCTGAAATTCCATGTGTCTGTTATTGGCCAAAAAAGCCCACCCTAGCTGGTAGAAGGATAGAGGGTCTTTATTTACAACAACATAACTGCTTGGCTGTTGATGGCTTGTTGGTGCTTGTTGGTGTTTGTTGCCAAAGATGTCAAGACTGCCTTCTGTAGTGATCACCAGCTCCCTGCTTTGATGGTTGGTTCACTACTGGCAGGCAAGAAGAGCACTTCTTTTGGCCTTAGGGGTTTTGCCCTGACTCTTTCTTTCCCTACAGCCACCCCCACCCCAACACCACCTCCAATGCCTAAAGTTGCTTAGGGGTGGCAGGCAAGTGCTGAAACCACGGGTGGAGAGGGGGATTCCCAGCTGTGCGATTTCTCCCAGCAACTTGATGTTAATGGAAACAAAGCCTGGGGAGCCGCCAAACACAAAACCATGTAACAATGGCCACATCAAGAGTACAAACCAGACGGAGCAGCCCCTGCCTAGACCTGTCCAGTGTCTTCCCAACGCACCTCAAATGAACATCAGTCTCATTGCTGTGACCTTTAAGGCCCAGAAGGGCTCCTCTAAGCCTCTGCATCCTCATCTTCTACAACATCCTCTCCCTACCTTTTGCTCACAGTATGGCTGCTGTGCTGGTTTTCTCTGCCCCTCATATGCACACACCTCAATACCCCTTGGGGATTTTGCATTTGCTCTTCCCGTCTCCTGGGATGCTTTTCCCCACAATCCTCACATGGCTGATTCTTCTGGTTGTTCAGGTCTCAGTGCCAACATCACCTCCTCAGAAAGCCCCTTCCTGACCCCTTAGTGTGAGACAGCCCCATCTTACAGGTACTCGTTTATTTTTTGCATAGTATTTTTTCTATACCTGTCTGGTTTATTTATTAACTTATTTAATTTTCATTTCCCACCAGTGGGATATAATGGCTTGTTCATTGCTGAAGCCCCAGCACCCAGCCAGTGACATCCTAAGGACCTCATATTCACACTTCCACTCACGTGTGACTTAGGCAGTTATTCTCCCTACCACCTTCAGTTTCTTGCTCCATAGAAAAAGTCCTAACACTTAACAGCACCACATCAATGTGAAGAAGAGAGTATACATCAAGGGCAGGTATCACTGTAGCCACCGTGCACCTGCTACTGGGTGGGCGCTCTATAAATGCTGGTTTCCTTCCTGTCTCTCAGCTCCTTACAAAGCAGTTTTGACCTATGCTGTACCATTTGCCCTTTGTCAAACCTTTTAGTTAAGCTGTGTTAAACCTTTTGCAGTAGCTAGGGAAGGGATTGTTACCCCTATTCCACAGACGAGGAAACGAAAACTCAGAGAGATAAAATTACACAGAATCACACAGTCAGGGGTAACATGGGCTATTCTTGAATCCAGTCTTCCTGTTTCAAAATTTTGAACCCATGTTCCTTACACTCCCTCACAATACAATGTGCTTACTTAAGGACACACAAAGATAGAAATGAGAGATGATGATAATGGGAAATACTCACCAGCTTTCCAGATGGTGGGAGAGAGAGACAGGGAAGTGTGGCCCTCCTTCGCACATGTTTGTAGAGCTTGCTCTACTTACAGCCAGACCTTCCTTTCTCAGCTGTTGTGGCCCTTGGAGTCTGATCAGGAGAATGGACTTTTGTCCTGGAGCCCTTTTCTCTAGAGCCCTTGCTGGTCTGGACTGGGGGAGATGATCCCTGACACATCCTTACGAGCCCACATTTCTAAAAGAGCATCCAGAACAGTCTCTGCATCTCCAGACCTCAGCACCAGGGATGAGCTCGACAGGTAAAGTTTCCCTACTCACCAGGAGACCAGGTTGCTGCCAGCTGTTCCCAGGTTAGAAATGACAGACTTCCTCATTGTCATTGTTCACTGAACAAAGCTGTGTTGGCTTGGTCTATCGGCACCATTGCTTCCACACGGGTTATCTCTAATCTTTCTCTAAGAGCTGAAGATTTGCCTCATCTCCAAGACCAGAAAGCTTCTTCTTTTTCCAGCCATGGGAATGGACAGGATCCCCAACTCTGGCCTCAACCATCACGCACACCTGGGCGTAACCTCTCCTGCTGATGTCACCAAAACACCAGGGTTTCGGTCTAGGTCCCATTGCTTGCAGCACAGAAAGCCTATCACTGAGATCACTGAGGTGAGTATTGCCAGGAAAGAAGGCTTTAATTCAGTGCTGCAGCTGAGGAAATGGGCAAACAATCTCAAATCCATCTCCTCAACTGACTTCAATTAGGGGTTTATATAGCAGGGAAGAAATGTAACCATGTGTGGGAAAATAGGTATTAGGGAGGGTAGGGGAGAGGAATTGGTCCACAGGAAGCAGGTGGCCGGTTAGGCAGTCATGACAGGTGGGGGGAGTCTGGCATCTCATTGTCCAGATGCAGTGGTCTGATGAGTTTCAGGTCCTTGATATAATCTGGGAGGCCTGATTATAGGTTTCCTGAGGAAGGAACTCAGGTAAGACACATGTAACTTTCTCAAGTTTTAAGACTGGGAGAGTCCATTTCTATGTTTAGTCAAAAGAAACCATAAACATTAGTTATATGGGACAATTGGGCCAGTGTCAATGTGAGCAATTCCTGGCAAGCCAGACATAAGAGGGGAGCACAGGTGCAGGTAATTAAATGATGTGTACCAGGGACTCAGTTTTGCTCCTCTGACTCAAACACCAACTCTGTGCATAGCAAGCTCTATGGCAGTAACATCAGCTCACAATGATGCTGATGACACGTGTAACACTAGCCTTCACTCTGCACTTCAGCTGTGCCAGGCGTGATACACATATGCCCCTGTGCACACTCACCTAGATAAAATCGAGGCTAAGAGAGATTAAATGACTTTCCCAGGGTTGAAAGAACTTTTAAAACTTTTACTAGTTTCTATTTTTAGCAAAGTTACAAATACATACAGTTTAAAGAGCCTAACAATTCAAGTTTTGTTATAAAATATCATTGCCCCTACTCATCAGCCCCCTTGACAGATCTTAGCTGATTGTTTTGGCATATGCTGGCCTTTCTTGAAGAATATGTTTTTGTTGCTACATCTTGACTTTTACGTCACCTCTGTACACACATGCCACTTTCCCATAACCCTGGCTTCTCCCAACATAATTATTTCAAAATTTGTAGTTAGAGATAAATCATCAGTGTTTGAATTATTATGAATATGTAAATACTCCTCAGATCTTATTATGATTTAATTTTTGTAGTTATTAATACTCCAAAGTTAATCATTGTTTTCTTTTGATTTGCTTAGATTTCTGTGTATTTATCGTTCATTCAATCACAAATGCTATCAATTGTCTAAATTTCTTCTTAATGCATGAGGCTTTCTATTGATTTTAATTTCCTAAGGCAGTCTCCCCAGGAGCCTTCAGAGGGGCTCTAAATTGTCGTGATTTCTCTCTATTTCTATGTCACCCACAGAGAAAATGAAAAGAATGGCTTGCCCAGAAGTTGAGCAGTGTACATCCTGCACAGCCAAATGCAGCAGGTCTTTTCCAGAGTCTGCTGCCACTTGGTAACCTCCTGTGTTAGATCTTCTCATTCCTATACCTCTTGTCTTCCTTTTTTGGATTTACTCTGTAATTTTGATGGAACACACACCTTGAATAGCTTTTGGCGGTGGTTCAGCTGGGAGTAGAATTCTAGTTGGTGATCATTTTTCTTCACTAATTTGAAAGCATGCTTCATTGCCTTCTAGTTGGCATTGAGAACTTCAAAGCCTTCCTAATCCTAGGTTCTTTATAAGCCTCTCTATAGATCTAGATCTAGGTCTAGATATAGATATAGATATAGGTATATCTATAGATATAGATAGATATACCTCTTCTTTTTGACCGCAGTGATGATGTGCCTTGTCATAGGCCTATTTTCACCCATTATGATAAAAACTTGGGGGACCCCTCCAATCTGAAAACTTACATTCTAAAAAACTTGGAAAGTTTTTTGAATTTTTTCCATTTATTATTTTATTCCATAAGTTTTACTTAATCCTATTTCTGCAACTTCTATTAATCAGATGTTGGGTCTCTTGGACTCATTCTCTAATTTTCTTTTCTCTTCTAGTTTCCATCTATTTCTTTTTGCTCTGTTTTTTGTAAGAATACCTCAAGTTTATCTGGAAACTTATTTTGAGGTTTTCTTTGCTGCTATGTTATTTTCATTTCCAAGAGTTTATTTGTATTCTCTGAACGTTTTTTATAACATCTTGTTCTCTTTTGATTATTGCAGTTTATTTTCTTATCTCCCTAAAGCAGGGGTCCCCAATCCCTGGGCTGCAAACCAGGGGCCGTAAGCCAGGTCCATGGCGTGTTAGGAACCAGTCTACGCAGCAGAAGGCGAGTGGCCGGTGAATGAGCATTACTGCCTGAGCTCCACCTCCCGTCAGATCACTGGCAGCATTAGATTTTCATGGGAGCGTGAACCCTATTGTGAACTGCACATGCAAGGGATCTAGGTTGTGTGCTCCTTATGAGAATCTAATGCCTGATGATCTGAGGTGGAACAGTGTCATCCCGAAACCATCCCCACCCCCAACCCCCTCAACCTCCATCGTGGAAACACTGTCTTCCATGAAACCAGTGCCTGGTGTCAGAAAGGTTGCGGGCCACTGCCATAAAGTATTAATAGTCTGTTTCTAGAGTGTCTTCTTCCTAACTATTCTATGCTTCTTCTGTCTGATTACTTTCACCTTTATTTTATTCTAAGTCAGTCTTTCTCAACTAGGTTCTTCTTTTGAACCACAGATCATAGAAAATTGTTTGTGACTATTTTCTTAATTCCACCCCCTCAAAATGGTACATAATAGTATGATTCTATGTATGTCTGGATGCCTTAGGCTTACTTCTATCAAGGAAATACTGATTATTCATGAGACAGTTGTGATATGCTGAATAATGGACTTCCCATACCCTAATCTCCAGGACTTGTATATAACAAAAGGAACTTTTCAGATCAAATTAAGAATCTTGAGATGAGGAGATTATCCTGCATTATCTCAGCGAGACTTAAATGTAATTAACAGTGTCCTTAAAAGAAGGAGGCAAGATCAACAGAGACAGACGGCCATGTGACAACAGAAGCAAAAATTGGAGTGAAGGGGCCATAAGCCAAGAAATCTAAGCAACTCCAGAAGCTGGAAAAGGCAAAGGAACATATTCCTTGGAGTCTCTAGCAGGAGCCAGCCTGGCCAATACCTTGCCTTGACCCAGTAAAATTGATTTCAGACTTCTAGCCTCCAGACCCGCAAGAAAATAAATGTGTGTTGTTTCAAGCCCCAAGTTGATGGTAATTCGTTATAGTAGTCATAGGAAATGAATCCCATGAGTAACTCTTAGTTTTCTGCTAGCATTTCAGAGTAAGGAACTAAATGCTAATTGGAAGATCAGAGTGCAAGAACCACACTCGGCATCTGCAGCCCCACTGTAGGAGACTCCAGATGGGCCATGTTTCTGGGAAGCTGCTGATTTCAGTACCTTTAACTCTTTCTTCTTTGGCTGGACAGACTCCCGAGAGAACACTCTCCAGGTCTCCTGACTGGAAGGTGAAGACTGACTGCAGCATCCTGGGAGCCAGGTCAGGAAAGCGGGCTGAGGCTTATCAGCATCCAGCTGCCCCTCATCGCACTGCTGCAGTGCACAGCTCGGAGACCATGCCTTACCCTCTCCAGCCAGTCTTTGCTGAGAGGGCTGGGCAGTGACCTGGCTGCCCACAGTAGGGTGAAGACATAGAGATCTGAGTGCTTACTAAATAAATTCTCCTTATTTGAGTCTTTCTGCCTTACCCCCAATTTCAGAGGTACCTGCTGCCCCTAGTTCCCAAGGTTTGTGGAATTTGCAGCACACATCTGCTGTTTTATAATTTTCCCCACTTCGGCCTTCTGAGCTTTGTTTTCTTTCATCAGTTACCACTCATCTGTCTATATTCTGACTCCCAAACCATGTTGTCATTTCTTCTCCCATTTTTTCCATTGTAGTGGGTTGTGCCTTTTTCCAAACAATCCATTGCTTGTTACTGTTCCAGTGGGACTTCAGGAGGAGAAAAATGCAGACACATATATTCAATCAGCAAACTTCACCTAGAAAAGTTTTTAATTCACTTATCCATCTTATATCTCATTTGTTTTTTGTTGTTTTTTTTTTAATTTAGAGACAGAGTCTCACTCTGTCACCTTGGCAAATACAGTGGTGTGATCACAGCCCATTGCAACCTCAAATTCCCAGGCTCAAGAGATCCTCCCATCTCAGCTTCCTAAGTAGCTGAGACTACAGGTGCATGCCACCACACCCAGCTAAGTTTTTAAATTTTTGTAGAGACGGGGTCTTGCTTTGTTGCTCAGGCTGGTTTTGAACTCATGGCCTCCAGCTATCACCCCACCTTGGCCTCTCAAAGTGCTGGGATTACAGGTGTCAGCCACCACCCCCAGCCTTATGTCTCATTTCTATCTTAATAACATCTATGTAAGACGGGTGAAGACCATATTCTCATTCCCATTTCATGAAAAGTGAGCCTCAAAGAAGTCATATGCTTTATCCAAGGATAAGAAGTGTGAGGCTCTGAGTCCTGGTCTGGGATTCCATGGGCCAAGAGATGCTATCAGTCACATTCTGTCACTGTCACAGAAACCTGCAATACCCCAGAACAGGCATGGGGAAGGTCAGAACATAGAGACGGAGGCAGTGAAAACAGTTGAGGATGCTAAATTGTCTCAGAAGATTCATTGAGGCCAAATTTCGGAAAGAAACAAAGAAGGAAAAGAAACAAGACATGGGGATAGGGAGGGAAGGAGGAAGGAAGAAAGGAAAAAATAAGAAAGAGAAAGGAAAGAAGGAAGGAAAGAAGGAAGGAGGGAAGGAAGGAAGGAGGGAAGGAGGGAAGGAAGGAAGGAGCGAAGGAGGGAAGGAAGGAAGAAAGGAAGGAAGGAAGGAAGGAAGGAAGGAAGGAAGGAAGGAAGGGAGAAGGGAAGGGAAAGGAAGAGAAGGGAGGGAAGGAAGGGAAGGAGGGAGAGAAAGAGGGAGGGAGGGAAAAGGGAAGAAAGGAGGGGGAAAAGGAAAGAAAAAAAGAAGGAAGTAAGCAAAGAAGGAAGGAAGGAGGGAGAGAAAGAGGGAGGGAGGGAAAAGGGAAGAAAGGAGGGGGAAAAGGAAGGAAGAAAAGAAAAGAAGGAAGTAAGCAAAGAAGGAAGGAAGGTAGGAAGGAAAGAAGGAAGGAAAGAAGGAAGGAGAGAGAGAGAGTCTGGCACAAATGAGAATTCCCCAATGAGAAAGCAATCCTAGGAATGTTAATAAATTTTTGAATGAAGGTCAAAGCTTGGACTTTTATTGCATGTAAAATTATCCAGTCACTCAAAAATATCTATTGAACAATTTGCCAGTTATTGAGCTACTATCTCTAAGCTCCAAACTTATCCTTTTCTACCCAGCTTTGTAATGCCAGGGCTAGAACTCTGCATCCACCATTCTGCCCAGCCAGCTGCTCCTTGGGATCCACCAAGAGTGGGTAGTAAAGGGAGACCGTGAGGCTGGGGAAGGGAAAGTGGCTGTCTTCTTCCTGTTCCTGAGTACTTCCTGCTCCTGAATACTTCCTGTTCCTGAGCACTTCCTGTTTCTGATTAGCTCCTATTCCTGAATACTTCCTCTTATTTCTGCATCACTTCCTCAATGATAAGCCAGGCACTGGAAGTTCTTTCCTGTAGCAGCGACTCCATCCAGTTTGCAGTTTTTACAGTATACACAGACCCAGTTTCAATGTGGCCTCACTCAGATATCTGAGTCCCAGCTCCATGGGGCCCCTCCTCTGAGCTTCTACATTTTAATAATTTTCTGTTCTTCCTTCTATTCCCTCAACTCTAGGGGAAGTAGCTATTTCCTGCAGTTGCCACCACCATGATCTCTTAGAGTTCTCTTTTTGCCTTTCTGCGAAGGAACCCACATAACAATTTTTATATAAAATTATGCCTGTTAAAAGGTATGGTTTTATCTCCTGACTGATGAAAGCACTCACTATGAACCACCACTAAAGCTCTATATTAGGTACAAATCTGGGAGGAAAGAGTCCCCCCTACATAAATGCTGACACATTGCCAAAGGATGAGAAGGTGGCTTTCCTAGATGAATCAGGCTTTGTATGTATGCTGCATTGACCAAATGTTCGGACCAGGGCAGTTTGTGGTTCCCATGGACAGTGTCCCTTAACTCCAAGAAAATGACTTCAGATATCAAGTCCCCCGGGGCTGTCTCTGATGTGCCAGGAGGCAGCATGAATCTTGGACAATGGTGCTATCAATTTTCTGTAAGTCAGCCAGGATGACGGCTTTGCTCAGTAAACAGATTTCTATTTGAGCACTTTCAAAAGCCAGATTCATTCTTTCTAGCGTGGTCGGTGTATGTTTCTGTGCTAGGCAGGTTATTTTATAGCTGCAGAACCAACAGAACATTTCAGATCTCATCAGAGTTCCCTGGACGGCTGTAAAATGTCTTCTTTAAATGTCCTCAGGATCCACATGTGAGACTGAACCAGTTTTTCAGGTTGGGAAAGCCGGTGCTGGAAAGGAAGAGGCAGTTTCCGGCAGCCACAGTTAATCAGAGCTCAGCTCCGGCCTCTGAAAGCCACCTCCTTTTCTTCCTGGGTCAGACATATGGGTCATCTTGTTAAGACACATTAACCCCCATGGCTGGTTTTGTCTGTGTCTCCTTCCCACCCTGTCTCCACTAGAATGAGCTTCTTGAAAACAAGGCTAGGGTCTTGTTTATGTCTCGGGAGTGCAGCATGGTACCTAGAGCCTAGCTGATGCTCTTGTTTTTCTAGAGCTGGAACAAGCTGAATTGAGCAGATAATTCCTAGTGGAAGTTTTAAGCGCTGTGTAGGAACATGAATCCATGCTCTGATAACCACACTCTAAATTTTTATGGGTACATACATAGTAGGTGTATGTATTTATGGGGTACATGAGATATTTTTACATAGGTATACAATGCGTAATAATCACATCAGGGTAAATGGGGTACCCATCACCTCAAGCATTTATCTTTTCTTCATGTTATAAACATTCCAGTTATAATCTTTTAGTTATTTTTAAATGTATAATCAAATTATTATTGACTAGTTATCCTGTTGTGCTACCAAATATGAGATCTTATTCATTCTATCAATTATTCAATTGACAGAACATCATTCATTCAATTATATTCTGGTACCCATTAACCATCCCCGCTTCCCTTCCCCACTACCCTACCCCCACCATCACTACTCTTCCCAGCCTCTGGCAACCATCCTTCTACTCTCTATCTCCATGAGTTCAATTGATTTAATTTTCAGCTCCTACAAATAAGTGAGAACATGTGAAGTTTGTCTTTCCGTGCCTGGCTTGTTTCACTTAATGCAACCACCTCCAGTTCAATCCACATTGTTGCAAATGATAGAATCTCATATTTTTATGGCTGCATAGTATTCTATTGTGTATATGTACCACATTTTCTTTATCCATTCATCTGTTTATGGACACTTGGGTTGTTTCCAAATCTTGGCTGTTGTGAATAGTGCTGCAGTAAACATGGGAGTGCAGATATCTCTTCAATACGCTGATTTCCTTTCTTTCAGGTATATACCTAGCAGTGGGATTGCTGGATCATATGGCAGTTCTATTTTCAGTTTTTTGAGGAACCTCCAAACTGCTCTCCTTAGTGGCTGTGGCTGTACTAATTTACATTCCCACCAACAGTGTACAGGGGTTCCCTTTTCTCCGCATCTTTGCCAGCATTCGTTACTGCCTGTCATTTGGATATAAGCCATTTTAACTGGGGTGAGAGGCTATCTCATTGTAGTTTTGATTTGCATTTCTCTGATGATCAATGATGCTGAGCACCTTTTCATATACCTGTTTGCCATTTGTATATTTTCTTTTGAGAAACATCTATTCAGATCTTTTGCCCGTTTTTAATTGAATCACTAGATTTTTTCCTTTTGAGTTGTTTGAACTCCTTATATATTCTGGTTATTAATCCCTTGTCAGATGGATATTTTGCAAATATTTTCTCCCATTCTGTGGGTTGTCTCTTCACTTTGTTGACTGTTTCCTTTGCTGTGCAGAAACTTTTTTTTTTTAGACAGAATCTCACTCTGTTGCTCAGGCTGGAGTGCAGTGGAGCAATCTTGGCTCACTGCAACCTCTGTCTCCCCAGGTTCAAATGATTCTCCTGCCTCAGCCTCCTGAGTAGCTGGGATTATAGGCATGCACCACCACACCCAGCCTATTTTTGTATTTTTAGTAGAGATGGAGTTTCGCCATGTTGATCAGGCTGGTCTCCAACTCCTGACCTCAGGCGATCCACCTGCCTTGGCCTCCCAAAGTGCTGGAATTACAAGCGTGAGCCACCACGCTAGGCCAGAAACTTTTTAACTTGATATAACCCCATTTTTCCATTTTTGCTTTAGTTGCCTGTACTTTTAGGGTATTACTCAGGAAATTTTTGCCCAGACCAACGTCCTGGGGAACTTCCCAATGTTTTTTGTTTTGTTTTGTTTTGTTTTTGTTTTTGTTTTTGTTTTTGTTTTTAGTAGTTTCGTAGATTGAGGTTTTACATTTGTCTTTAATCCATTTTGGTTTGATTTTTGAGGGTATAAAGTGACAGGGGTCTAGTCTCATTCTTCTGCACATGGATAGCCAGTTTTCCCAGCACCATTTATTGAAGAGACTGTTCTTTACCCAGTGTATGTTCTTGGCACCTTTGTCGAAAATGAGTTCACTGATCATGTCAGGATTTATTTCTGGGTTCTCTATTCTGTTCCATTAGTCTATGTGTCTGTTTTTATACCAGTACCGTGCTGTTTTGGTTATTATAGCCCTGTAGTAGAATTTCAAGTCAGGTAATGTGATTCCTCCAGGATTGTTTTTTGCTCAGGACAACTTTGGCTATTTTGGGTTTTTGTGGTTCCACATATATTTTAGGATTTTTTTTTTTCTGCTTCTATAAAGAATGTCATTGGTACTTTGATAGGGATTTCATTGAATGTATACATTGCTTTGGATAGTGTAGGCTACAACCTATAATTGGTTTTGCCCTTTCCACTTCTGCCTCACCTCTTTTTAATCAAAAGAGGGAGAGAGAATGGGCTGGACATTCTTTCCCATCCATGTCCTCAATGAAATGAAAAAGCCTCCAGAAAGAGCTGAGGATAGGAGTACAAGGGCCACCAGTGATCCCAGAAATAGATAGAGGCAGCCCAAGACGAAAGACACCTTCAGGTGAGAACACAATTCTTTATCCACTTCTCTCTCTGTTTAAAATTGAGCCCTTCTGACTTTCCTAATAATAAAAATGCAAAATTTTAAAGATCATAAATCATCTTTTTCATCTATGAGATTGATAGTTACTTATTAGTGTTATTAACAGTAATACTAATTAATAGTGTTATTAACAGCCAATATATATTGAGATTGACTTTTAAAATTCACCTATAACATTTACAAAGATAAAAAAAATGGGAGGCACTAAACATAATTTAGAATGGGTTTAAAAAAAAAAACCTGGCAATACCAAGCACTGGCAAGGACGCAGAGCAACTGGAACTCTCAGAAATTGCTGGTGGAAATGCAGACTGGCTTGGCTGCTCTGGAAGAGGCTTGACAGCTTTTGAAAAGTGAAACATACACTTACTGTGTGACTCAGCAATCCCACTCCGAGGCAACTACCCAAGAGAAATGAAAACTTACATTCACACAAGAAAACCCTACACATAAATGTTTATGAAGCTGTATTCATAATCAACAAAAACTGGACACAACCCATTTGTCTTAATGGGCAAATGGATAAGCAAACTGTGGTTCACCCACATGATGGAATACCTACCACTCAGCAATAAAAAGGAACGAACTATTGATGCATGCAACAGCTGAATCTCAAAGGCATTATGCTAAATGAAAGTAGAAGCCAGATTCAAAAGGCTGCATACTGTGCGATCTCATTCTTGTAACATTCTAGAAGAGGTAAAACTGTAAAGACAGAGATAAGATCAGCAGCTGTCGGGGATGAAGGGCGTGTTTGACCACAAACAGGAAGCACAAAGTAGTTTCTGGGCATGAAACTGTATCTTTTCTCCCCAGTTTTACTGAGGTATAGCTGACAATTAAAAATTGTATATATTTAAGGTGTGTAACTTGATGATTTGGAGTTGTTCTGTATCTCAATTACAGTGGTGGCTTCACAAACCTATATCTATATTGAAATTCCTACAACTACACAAAAAATGTCAACTTTATTTTATATAAATTTTAAAACTAATAATAATAAGAGAGATTAAATATTAATAAATATATAAACAAAGATGGGAGGGCTCTCGGAGAAATGGCTGATGCCAGACCTGAGGCAAGGAAAGTGCAAGATGAGTCTGGAGCATCTCGTGCCAGAGAGCAGAGAGGGGCTCGGAGGACACAGGTCCCGCTTGAAGGGGCTGCCACTTGCCAAATTTGGGATGATCTGGCTGTCAAAATGGATAGTTACAGAAATACACTGGATAGAGAAAGAAGCCATGAGTACAATCTGATACTAAAAAAGTTGAGGGATAGAATAAGAAGCTTTTCTTTATAGAAGAGTGATAACTTTTTTTAAAAGTAGAAAGAATGGGAAATGAAACAGCACTTTATAGCCAGCAAAGCAGCAATTGATCCAGGCAAGGATGATCAATAGATTCTAAAATCACTGGGTAAAGATTGTTGGGAAGCAAGATATTCCATCTCAAAGTATCACCCAGTAGGTCACTTAATAATCACAAAAGATCAGGGTACATTTCCAGTGGAGAAATATAGCAGACACTCACTTAACTGAGTGATCAAAGTTAATGTCACAAATTGTGGACAAATTGGCATCTTGTTGTTGCTCCTGATATGACTCCTTGAGAAGGAAGCAACAGCGTCTATATAATATGCCTGCCAACAATATTTATGCTAAATCTAATCCTGAGGCCCAATCAGATAAATCCAGGTCTAAGTACACTCTATAAAACTCTTCAAAATGCCAGTGTCATGAGAGACCACAAAAAGACTGGAGATCTGTTCTGGATTCAAGAGACATGACTGCGAAACTCAATATGTGACCCTTGATTCCATTCTGGATCGAGACAAAATCTGTTAAGTACAGACAGTCCCCAAGTTACAACTGTTCAACTTACAATTCTTCAATTTTACAATGGTGCAAAAGTGATAAGCATTCAGTGAAAACCGTATTGTGAGAACCCATACGACCATTCTGTTTTTCACTTTCAGTACAGTATTCCATACATTACATGTGATATCTAACACTTTATTATAAAATAGGCTTTGTGTTGGATAATGTTTTCCAACTGTAGGCTAATGTAAGTGTTCTGAGCACATTTAACGTAGGCAAAGCTGTTATAATATTCAGCAGATTTAGTGTATTAAATGCATTTTTACTTACATTTTTTCAACTTATGATGGGTTTATGGGATAATCTCGTTTTAAGTCAAGAAGTGTCTTTATTCAATGACTTGATGTGGATTTTGTATTAGAAAACTGTATTTTAGCAATGTATTTTAGCAGTTCCCAAGTGTACCGATTATATTATGCTTAGGTAAGGGTGTGTCTTTGTTCTTAAGAGACACACACCAAAGTATTTAGGCATCGAGTGTTATGATGCCTATAGACAACTCCAAAGTTTGATAAAAACTAATAGAGAGCAGATGTGGCAAAACGTTAACACCAGGTGGATCTACATTGGGTGAAGCACTTACAAGCACACATTGCACTTGTTCCTACAATTTTTTCAAAGGCTGTTTTTTTTTTTCTAAAGAAAAATATCGTGAAAATGGCCATACTGCCCAAGGTAATTTATAGATTCAATGCCAGCCCCATCAAGCTACCAATGACTTTCTTCACAGAATTGGAAAAAACTACTTTAAAGTTCACATGGAACCAAAAAAGAGCCCGCATCGCCAAGTCAATCCTAAGCCAAAAGAACAAAGCTGGAGGCATCACGCTACCTGACTTTAAACTATACTACAAGGCTACAGTAACCAAAACAGCATGGTACTGGTACCACAACAGAGACATAGATCAATGGAACAGAACAGAGCCCTCAGAAATGATGCCACATAGCTACAACTATCTGATCTTTGACAAACCTGACAAAAACAAGAAATGGGGAAAGGATTCCCTATTTAATAAATGGTGCTGGGAAAACTGGCTAGCCATATGTAGAAAGCTGCAACTGGATCCCTTCCTTACACCTTATACAAAAATTAATTCAAGATGGGTTAAAGACTTATATGTTAGACCTAAAGCCATTAAAATCCTACAAGAAAACCTAGGCAATACCATTCAGGACATAGGCGTGGGCAAGGACTTCATGTCTAAAACACCAAAAGCAATGGCAACAAAAGCCAAAATCGACAAATGGGATCTCATTAAACTAAAGAGCTTCTGCACAGCAAAAGAAACTATCATCAGAGTGAACAGGCAACCTACACAATGGGAGAAAATTTTTGCAACCTACTCATCTGACAAAGGGCTAATATCCAGAATCTACAATGAACTCAAACAAATTTACAAGAAAAAAACAAACAACCCCATCAAAAAGTGGGCAGAGGATATGAACAGACACTTCTCAAAAGAAGACATTTATGCAGCCAAAAAACACATGAAGAAATGCTCATCATCACTGGCCATCAGAGAAATGCAAATCAAAACCACAGTGAGATACCATCTCACACCAGTTAGAATGGCCATCATTAAAAAATCAGGAAACAACAGGTGCTGGAGAGGATGTGGAGAAACAGGAACACTTTTACACTGTTGGTGGGACTGTAAACTAGTTCAACCATTGTGGAAGTCAGTGTGGCGATTCCTCAGGGATCTCGAACTAGAAATACCATTTGACCCAGCCATCCCATTACTGGGTATATACCCAAAGGACTATAAATCATGCCGCTATAAAGACACATGCACACGTATGTTTATTGCGGCACTATTCACAATAGCAAAGAGTTGGAACCAACCCAAATGTCCAACAACGATAGACTGGATTAAGAAAATGTGGCACATATACACCATGGAATACTATGCAGCCATAAAAAATGATGAGTTCGTGTCCTTTGTAGGGACATGGATGAAACTGGAAAACATCATTCTCAGTAAACTATCGCAAGGACAAAAAACCAAACACCGCATGTTCTCACTCATAGGTGGGAATTGAACAATGAGAACTCATGGACACAGGAAGGGGAACATCACACTCCGGGGACTGTTGTGGGGTGGGGGGAGGGGGGAGGGACAGCATTAGGAGATACACCTAATGCTAAATGACGAGTTAATGGGTGCAGGAAATCAACATGGCACATGGATACATATGTAACAAACCTGCACATTGTGCACATGTACCCTAAAACCCTAAAGTATAATTAAAAAAAAAAAAGAAAACCAAAAAAAAAAAAAGAAAGGAGAGAAAAAACTGATGAGGAAGCCTAGTATTAACAAGGTCGTGGGGCACTGGAAATTCTCCTGTGTGGCTGTTGGGAGTGTGAGCCGGCACATGCTGCCTGGAGGGAAGTCGGGCACATAGTAAAGCATAAATTGAGCATACACTTTGACCCACAAACGCCACACCCCACCACTTCCAGGTTAACTTAGAGAGAACTCAAGGTGCAAAGATGTATATGCCCTAAAGTTTCACTGCAATCTTATTTTTTATACCAGAAAAGTAGGAAATAGCTTAATGTCCATCACTGGAAAACTGGTAAGTAAATTATGGTTCATTTCTAGCCTACTGGTCAAGATCCTAGGCTCTGAGGTCAGATACCCTGGCAGTGCTGATCAATTTTCTTGTGCCACAGCCTCTTCATCTGCTTAATGGGCATAATACAAACTCCTCTTCGGTAGAGTTGTTATGAGATTATGCAAGATCATGTATGTGCCTGGCATATAGCAGGTATGAAATCAGTATTACATACCATTAGCTTTATGTAATTGATAAAAAACAATGAGACCAAACTTTATTTATTGACCTGGAAAGACGCTTCTGTCATAGTGTTGAATGAAATTCAACTGTCATAGTGTTGAATGAAAAAGCAGGTTATGGGATAGAGGAGTACAAGGTCTGACTGCACTTATGTAAAAGTACATTTTTAATTTCCATTTGAATATATTCATAGCAAGATGTCTGGAAGACTGGCCACCTAAGCGTTAATAATAGGTCCCTACGGTGAGGACGCTTCCAGTCTTTTATTTTCTTCTTTGTACATTTCTATATTGTTTGTTTTTTCTTTTTTTCTTAAATACATGTCACAGTTTTACAATCAGATTCTATTTAATTATAAAAATATTAATAAATCGGATCCATGGATCTTTCCTGCTCAGACCTGACTTTGTCTGAGGGGTTGACCAGATGCCTTGCTGATTGAGACCCCAGAGGCTACTTCCCTACCTTTGGTACAAGTAGCTGTCCGTTTTCTCAGCCTGAGTTCTCTCTGCCAGGCACGCCGGAGGCATTTACGTGTTCAGCTCTTTGCTCTCTCCATGGGGTTATGTTTTCCCCACATTTCTACCTCATTTTCACGCAGCCTGCAGAGTGTGTGTGAGGCATGTGTTTGGCTCAGGGGATGACAACACACCTGCAGAGGAGTCACTGAAGCCTACCTTGGGGGGCACTCAGCTCTTTTCTGGGTGTTTTCTAAGGGCGTCCACATTGTCCAGCAGAAATCCAGTTTGCAGCACCATTTCCTCCCCAAGCCTGGTTTTCTGCAGCATGGACCCTCACCAAGGTGCCAGGATTGAGCTGACCACGAGATGGCAGTCTTTCCTTGCATCAGGCTGGCCGAAGCCTGCATCCCCAGACCTGTGTGCTTCTGAATCCAGCTTCTGTGCTGCCCGAAGCAATTTCAGCAAAGAGATTATTGACTAAAGAGACCTTCACTAAAGAAGAGAACAGTAGGATTAAATATTCGGAAACAGAAGAACTCGAAGAAGAAAATACAATTTCCCAACGTCACATGCTTACCCATCCTTCTCCTCTTCAACAAAAGTCAAAACAGTTGTGTGTCCATTTGCAGTCTGGGGTAGAATTAGAATTGCCAAGCATCCCAGTGAGGTCTGAATCCACATTCCTTTATTTCTTTGTGCCACTCACAGCCAGATATTGATGTCTGAAAACAAGATACATAAGCTTCATTATTTAAGTGTCTCTTCCTTAAACAAGACCGCTTTAATACTTAACAAGGTAGGGAAGCTACATAATTTAAAATCTATGCGACAAGAAATAAGAAATTATTTGTAGCGGGCTCCACTTTTACACCCACCAACAAAGAAAGACATTCACAATTTTTTGCCTTCCCAGGGCCCCAAAATACAACACAGGCCTGTTCTCCTGCTCCGGGCAGAAGCCGCAGCTGAAACTGTTCTTTATCAGCTTTTCTTTCTCAATATTTACCAACCAATAAATCTTTTTTCCCCTAAGACAACTGACATTCGAATCCTGTTCATGTGGAGGCTTGTTATCCAAATAATATTAAATAAACTGCTTCATTTTCCACTGAAAAAGTATTAAGATGGATTTTTTTTTATTTGCTGGTCAATATTGCAGAAGAGAGGGGCTGCTCTCATCCATGGGAAGGGCAGCTGCCTGCCTGCAATGAGCACATCTCAATCTCCGAGCCTCCTGCAGAGGTGCCTCCTCTCTGTCCTGTCCTGGAGCCATGAAAGCTCATCTTCAGGCTCCCACAGTCCCTGCTCTGTGGCACCAGCAGTGTGGAGCCTGTCTGTACCATTGTCACGGTCATAACTGAGGACCCCATAGAATGTTGCCAGAGCTGCAGGAGTATTTTACCCATTTTCCAAAGCGGGATAAGTCAGTCTTTTGAGAAAAATTACAATTCTGTTGTTCCACAAGCCAATTCCAGCTTCCTTTTTTTTTTTTTTTAGACAAGGTCTCACTCCATCGCCCAGACTGGAATGCAGTTGCGTGATCACGTCTCACCACTGTCCCAGGTGATCTTCCCACCTCAGCCTCTCAGGTAGCTTGGGATTACAGGCACACACCTCCATGCCCAGCTAATTTTTTATATTTTTTGTAGAGATGGAGTTTCACCATGTTGCCCAGGCTGGTCTTGAACTCTCGAGCTCCTCCTGCCTCAGCCTCTCAAAGTGCTGGGATTCCAAGCATGAGCCAGGGCGCCCAGCTCAGCTCCCACTCTTTCCTCTGTCAGAGGAGTGTGTAGTGCCAACGGTCACAGAGCTGGCCAGAGGGGTCAGGAGGGAGGAGGTCCGGGCTTGCTTTTCTGCTAACTTCCTGGGAGGATCAGCAATGAGACTTGCATCTCTGGGCCTCAGTTTCTCCATTCATACAAGGAAATGTTGGACCTGACTTTCTTTTAAACCTTCCCGTGATGCTACTTATCAAGGATCTGAAATAAAGGAGGAGGCTTTGGAGCTGGCTTGATCTTAGTGGAAATTAAACATCTGAGTCCCTAAAGAAACTTCTATGGAAGAATAAAAAGCTTTTGAAGATTGATAATAGCAGATAATATTTACGTGGAGATGTCGCTATCCTAGGTACCATTCTAAAGGTTTGGTCATATGATTTAATTTAACTCCCACAACACCCCCATATTCTTGTACCCACTTGACACTCAAGGGAGCTGAAGCACTGAGGGGTGCATGACTTCCCCAGGGATCGCATCGCTTGGAGAGATCGGAAAAATGGGAAGCCAGGTGGCTTGGCTCCAGGGTTCATTCTCAACTTCCTAACCCCACAGCTGGCAGCAAGCCCAGGAAACCTCTGAGGGCTGCCGCAGCCCGGGTGGGTTGCGGGGTGGAGCTGGAGCTAGAGGCTCTGGCAGTTGGAGTCATGGGCCCTGGCCTTGAGCACCACTCTGTGAGTGCTCTTGTCTCTTTCTCTCATTTTTATTTGGCCTTTACTCAGATAGACGTTGCTGGGGTGATAGTCACGCTCATCAATGTACCCAGATTTCTGACATGATTTTATTACTACATAAATAAGACATGAGTAATGTTTCCTCATTAAAAAAAAAAAACTCCAAGAATTACAAGTAAGACTAAAAATCCCCTTTGAGCACCCCCGCTCTTGGTTTCCTCCTCTCCTACTACAGGAGATACTGTCATCATTTTGGATGTTGCACTACAAATTATTTTCTGTGAGGTATGTTCCCTTAGAAAACCTGTGGTCACGCTTTATAGTTTATGAGGTTCTGTTTCCTTCAGCAATGCTATCGTGCTGTGTGTATTATCTGGAAATCGCTTTCCTCGGTCAACAGTGCATCTTGAGACCCTTCCATGTTCCCACTTACAGATATGTCTCGTGAGCATCCCATTGTATGAATGAATCTGAGTTTATCTGTCCATCCCCGTTTTGACGGCCATTTAAGGCATTTCTAAATTCGTATTTTTCCAGAAATTGCCATAATGTATTTCCTTTCACATACTGCCTCCTGCATGTGTACAAATATTCATTTGGTCTAAATGATGAAAGTGAAATTGCTGGGTATCATCATATTTTATTAAGCTGGCATAAATATCATATGAGATTTTTATAAAGGCTCCCCCCAAAAATGTTGGGATTTGAAACTCTATCATAACCTCAAATTGCTATAAGTGGTAACAAAACATCAGTAAGATTTGAGGGCCATGAGATGCAATAATGGTGAGAGAGGAGTGGGTGATGCCTGTGAATTGTAAGGCTATGCTTTTCCCTTCCACCCAAGAAAGCACAGCAGAATGAAAGAGGGGTGAAAATGACATGAATCATGAAAACTCTTAAATGCATTAGAATTGGAATTTTTTAAGTAACATACTTGCAAACATGGTCGAGATTTGCTGTGATTTACCTGCAGGGTCCATCCTTCTGCACAACCCATGCTGTCAACTAGGAACTATTCTGTCCCCACCGACTCAATGAGGCAGCAACCAGTTCTGTACATGAAGATTCCAAGGGATCCCAAATGGCATGTGTTAGAACAGACACTATCCAAGAAGGAAAGGACATATCTGTCAGTCATGCTACAAGTGTCATGGAAGTTGATTGCTAGATACTGGGCTGGCATACACCACATACACACACACACACACACACACACATGCTGAAGCATCCTCAGAATTCCTGCAACTCCAAGGTTCAAACATCCAAGAAGAATACCGTGGGGTGAGGACTGTGTGCTTCGCTAGGCTCTTTGGAGCCTACTTGGTGTCTCTGAAGGACTGGAAATAGAATTTGCTTTTAGTTAAAGGAGCCCTAATACCAGTCTCTGCCAGAATGCCAGAAGTTATAAATCCTCATGCCCTGTCCACCCTCTCTCCAGTGGAGACTCTGTGTGTGTGTGTGTGTGTGTGTGTGTGTGTGTGTGTGTGTGTGTTTTCCTGTTCAGTGTTTTTTCTTTTTCTTTTTTTTATTATACTTTAAGTTTTAGGGTACATGTGCACAACGTGCAGGTTTGTTACATATGTATACATGTGCCATGTTGGTGTGCTGTACCCATTAACTTGTCATTTAACATTAGGTATATCTCCTAATGTTATCCCTCCCCCCTTCCCCCACCCCACAACAGTCCCGGCGTGTGATGTTCCCCTTCCTGTGTCCATGTGTTCTCATTGTTCAATTCCCACCTATGAGTGAGAACACGCGGTGTTTGGTTTTTTGTCCTTGTGATAGTTTGCTGAGAATGATGGTTTCCAGCTTCATCCATGTCCCTACAAAGGACATGAACTCATCATTTTTTATGGCTGCATAGTATTCCATGTTTTATATGTGCCACATTTTCTTAATCTGATCTTAAGATCAACCTCAGGCTAAAAAACAGTGAACAAAGTCAGTCTGTATGGAACCCTAACATTCTCTGTCTTGGCGCTTCCCCTGCTGAAGACAGCCCACTTCTCTTACTTCTTACACCTGGGTCCCACATATTTTATGGCTTTTTCCTTTGCACCTTTCCCATTCCAACTCTGCCTTCCTGAAAATAGCTTCTGTTTGCTCTCTAGACCTGTGCTAGTCAGCAAGCTGTCCTGGGCACCTGAGCTGGTGCACTGAGGATTTGTGCTGATCTGCAGTGAGACCAGTGGAGATTGGGAGGGCAACCACTTAGAGACTTTGATACCAATTAAACAGAGTAACTTTAGGTCTGTTAAGTCTAGTAATAATTTTAGGCTTGAACTTTAGTGTATATTTTTGTTTTATTTTCTTAGTAATTCATTGCCATTGCATTTCTATTTTTATTGTTTTAGAGACAGAGTCACTCTGTAGCCCAGGCTGAAGTGCAGGGGTGCCATCATAGCTCACTGCAGTCTCAAACTCCTGGGCTCAATTGATCCTCCCTCCTTGGCCTCCAAAGCACTAGGATTACAGGAGTAAGCCACCACACCCAGCCTGTTATTGTATTTTATGAAAATGCTCACCTATGGTGGATTGGAAATGCATTTAAACATGTATTTTTAAGTCAAGATGTCCTCTCTCTGTCTCTTAACTTTCCATGACTTGAATAGCAGGCACATTCAAGTTACTTCATGCATCATGAAGCAGATGGAACAGGCGGCTCTCCATTCTACAGATCCCTGGCTGTAAGGGGCTGTCCCTTTGCTAGTGTGGGAGGTCAGCCTGCCTTGCAGAATGAACCATACGGATTCAAAGACTAATCCCAAATATGCCAGGATTGTCATTTTCATTTCATTAGACTTCCTAAGCCCAACATAAGTGTTGTTTATGCTGAATGGTTGTGTTCCCTACACCTGGTAGAAAAGAAGCCAAGTTCATGAAAAGGCAGGACAGCAGGTGGTTTGTATGATCATGTGTTTAGATAAAGCCACCTGCTTGTAAAGAGGCACCTTGGATCCTTTGGGTTTTTCCTCTCCAGTATTCCAGGAGGAGTGCAATTTTTTAAAAGTCCGCATGTGAAGACTTTGCCTTTTGAATAAGACCTCCAAGAGTAACCAAGATTTTGCAAGATTTGTCTCAGCCCTTGAGGGCAAATGTGACCAAACATCTGCTTGAACTGACGCTCCAATTGTCTGTTGCTGGGTACCAAACCTCCACAAAACCTGGTGGCTTAAGCCCACAGCAAGTTTGTTTGGTTCCTGAAGATGCCATTTGCATAAGGCTCTGTAGGAGGAGTGCATCTCTGCTCTACTAGGCATCAGCTGGGCAGCCCAAAGGTTGGAATGGAGAAAGCCCCTCACTCGTGGCTGGTGCCGGCTCTGGGGAGATGCAAACAGGTGGGACTGGACCAGCAGGGGGTCCTCCCTGACCCCAGCATCTCTCTCTGTCCTTGTGTGGTCTCTCCACATGGTCTCTCCAGCACAGCAGCTTCAGGGCAGTTGGACTTCCCATGTGTGCCAGGCTCCCAAGGCACTTGACCCAAAGTGAGAGCCATGAGGAAACCCTACTACCTTCCATGGCATAGCCCCAAGGTCACACATTCTATTCACCAAGGTAGTCAACAAAGCCATACCCTTGCAACAAAGTGCAAGGGGAGGGAAACAGACACTACCTCTTGTTGCGAATGAGGCAAGGTTCTGGAAGAGGATGTGGATCAAAAATACTGATGCAACTGCCTTTGAAAAATACAGTCTATCACCACAGATACACAGCTACAGAAGAAAAACGTGCACGGAGTTCACCGAGAGTGTCGAGCAAGGCTAGGTGTGAAGGTACTCGAGTGGCAGTCAGCTCTGCTTCTCCAGCTTTGATGCCTGCGGTGGCCCAGATGCAGCTGAGAATCCCCCAACCCACTGTGGTCATGGCAGGCACTTGAAGCCACCTCTTCAAAGAAGAATGAATTGATGGGATTCTTTGCTCTTTCCCACACATTCCACATGCATGTCTGGGGTCAGAGTTATTGTCTGTGGTTCTGACACCAAGCCCAGCTAAATGAGTGGTCTGCCCTGATCTGGCGGGGCCATCCAAATCAAGAGCCCCTGCCTCCATGCAGCCCTCCTTGATCCTCCTCCTCTGGCAGGATGCAACATCCCATCTTTTGTGCCACAGCTGGACCCTCCCATAAGCTCTCTATCCGAGTGTGGTAGCACGTCAGTGCCCTGAGTCATTGGCTTGTGTTCCCCGAATAGCCCATAAGTCCCTCAAGGCCTGAGGCCACATCAGCTGTTTGTCATATGCCTCACTGTGCCTGGCGCAGTGACTAGCACACACAGGCCAAGGACTTTTGACTGCTGTATGACAAGAAAAGAACAGGCGAAATCCTGGGATTTCAAGCGTTTGTTTTGTTTTCATAAAGAGAAGTTGAAATTTTATTTGGTTTGTATTTGTTTCATTGGGAAACTCACTCATATACACACACTTATATGTATCCTCGATGTGGTAAACATGCATTTTTATGTCAGTGTGTATGTCTGTGTGTAAATGTATGTATGCATATGTGCATATTTTGTGTAAGAATTAGTCTGTGACTGTGTGTATAAGTGTACAAAAAGTGTGTATGTCTGTATATAAATGTGTTTGTGTGGGTGTGGAAATATTTTTGTGCCTGAGTGTGCACGTGTTTGTGTGTGTCTACATTGGTTGTTCATGTGTGCTTGTGTGTAAATGTATGTATGTCTGTGTGCATATGTATTTATGTTTTTGTCTATGAGTACATATTTGAATGCATGAATATATGTATGGTTGCATGTGTGTCTACACATGTGCATGTGTATTTGTGTGCGTGTGTGTCTCTGAGAACATGCACAAAATCACCCATCCAAGAGGCTGGCAGTGGGTCTCTAGGCCTGGGCCAGGAGGCAACCCGCCTGCATTGATGATTCCTCCAGCGTCCCAGGGAAGCCATCCTCACTTCCTCTCCGGGACGAGGAGCTAAGCAGAGGTCAAGTGACTTGCCCCAGACCCCACAGCAAGTCGGTGGCGGCTCTGCGAGGGTCTGATTGCCAGGCTCACGCCCCTCTGCAGGCCGAGCTGCCTCGCTGTGGCATGTTGGCACCCGGCCCAGGCTGCGCCGCCCGGCTCTGAGAGCTCCCATTGTGGCCGAGAAGTGGCCGAGTGCCATGGCCCGGCATCCGCAGGTGACGGCAGAGGGGAGGAGTGACTCCCGAGGCGACAGGAAAAGGGCACCCCTCATTTTGTGTGGCTAAAGGGTTGGAAATAACAGACGTGTAAAAAGGGGAGGGGGAGAGAGGAAACCAAAGCTAATGAGGAATAATGAAGACATGGAGAGGGACACACACGGAGAACGGTGGGAGCCGTGGGCAACGCGAGAACCCCGCACTCACACAGCAACAGGAAGCAGAGCCAGCCGGAGGCCGCCGGCTCAGGAAACGTTTTGTTTCCTCCTTTAATTGGTGACCCCGCTCAGAGTTGCTGGAAATGGGCACAGCCCGAGAGACTCGAGTGTGGCTGTGGCAAACAATGGGCTGCTGAATGGCCTGGAAAGGCAGCCAAGAGTGGGCGCAGTCCCAGCGCCAGTGGATCTTAGAGTGGCTCTGCTGGGCACAGAAGGAGGGCTCTGAAATGCTCCCGAATTGTGCTCCCAGCTGGGCTCTCCTGGAAACCCACCTGCACAGACGTGCCCGTGAATGGGAGAGCTCTCCACGAGAGATGCCCAAACGCCACTGGAAATAGAGTCACATGAAGAAAACTGCATTCACCGGAGCATGTCTCATCTAGTGTGGCCAAAGGAGATTTTTTAAAATAAGCTTCTAGGGGTTGGGAATCAGAGTTCCCAGGAGTCAAGCTTAGGTAACTACAGGTGGTCAATGAACTTCTACCTAGAGCAGATGGTGCTGGCTAAGAACTGGCTTTTGTTTTGTGGGCCGGGGCCTGTGAGTTAGAGACTGGGCACAGTCACCTGGGACGGCCAAGGACCTGTCAAGCCACCACCAGCCGTTGCTGTCCAGCACCCCTCCCAGATACCTCTCCTCAAATGAACAAATATTGAAACATCAGTTGAAAGGAACACCAAATTATTTCCCATACCTGGGCTTGGCCAAAAGCAGGACTTGTTCTAATACCAGGAAAATTAACCCAAAGTAGAAATCTTAAAAAAGGGACAAATTGTAGATAGAGACAGGGCATACTATTTGTCTTCCTCTTCTCCTAAGACACCTTGAACATGGAGGAATCGAGGAATAAAAATCTCTTAAGAGCAAAGGATAACAGTAAGGAAACCAACGGGCAAAAGATGAGAGGTTTCTAAAAAATAATGCTGGGCCTGAGTGGCTTGAGTGTGTTGATGAACAAGCCTGTGTGAGGGAAACGGTGGCTCAGAAGGCACAGGAGGGGACAGCAGGGAAATGGCCACCCTGCCAGCAGGACACAGGCTCCTCAGCCAGCAGACCAGGTCTGAGCAATTGAGGAAAAGGGACTGCAAAAGAGGAGAGGAATTAAAAATGTACTCCCAACCCACTGCACCATTCATTTCTTATACCCTGCCCTACTTTTCCTCCAACTCTGAGCACAAAGAGGGCAGGCCGCCCACCCAGCTTGTACCTCTGGCTCCTGGGGAAGAGAAAGACAACAGTGACAACAAAGCTTTCTTTTCTAAATTGAACATGCTTTTTAGGAGTTAAGATCCAGGACTCCTAGAGTGTGTAAAAGCACCCATGGCCTGCTTGCCTGCCTCTTCTCTCTAATGTGAGGCCTATCAGTCAGTTAGCCCTGCCCTCATTCAGGCGCCTCACCCAAGCCACACAACTAATAGCAGCAAAAGTGCACACCAGTTACCTAGAAAAATGGATCCATGTCTTCCTTCTTAAAAATGAATACCATATTTGCCAGGAATATGGAGAATACTAACTACTACACAAAGCAGAAGCACCAAACAAACAGAACTACACAACACCAGAGGAAACAAACACCATTCAGGCAACCAAAGAAGAAATTAAGAAAAAAAAAAACCCTAATTAATGACCTCAGAAGGATTTGAGATTATATCACATCTACAAAACAAGAATGAAATGCTCTAAAAAAATGAACAAAAAATAAGAAAGAGCTCTTGGAAATTAAAAATATGTTTTCTGCACCAAAAGCAATGGCAACAAAAGCCAAAATTGACAAATGGGATCTAATTAAACTAAAGAGCTTCTGCACAGCAAAACAAACTACCATCAGAGTGAACAGGCAACCTACAGAATGGGAGAAAATTTTTGCAACCTACTCATCTGACAAAGGGCTAATATCCAGAATCTACAATGAACTCAAACAAATTTACAAGAAAAAAACAACCCCATCAAAAAGTGGGTGAAGGATATGAACAGACACTTCTCAAAAGAAGACATTTATGCAGCCAAAAAACACATGAAAAAATGCTCATCATCATGGCCATCAGAGAAATGCAAATCAAAACCACAATGAGATACCATCTCACACCAGTTAGAACGGCGATCATTAAAAAATCAGGAAACGACAGGTGCTGGAGAGGATGTGGAGAAATAGGAACACTTTTACACTGTTGGTGGGACCGTAAACTAGTTCAACCATTGTGGAAGTTGGTGTGGCGATTCCTCAGGGATCTAGAACTAGAAACACCATTTGACCCAGCCATCCCATTACTGGGTGTATACCCAAAGGATTATAAATCATGCTGCTATAAAGACACATGCACATGTATGTTTATAGCATCACTATTCACAATAGCAAAGACTTGGAACCAACCTAAATGTCCAACAACGATAGACTGGATTAAGAAAATGTGGCACGTATATGCCATGGAATACTATGCAGCCATAAAAAATGATGAGTTCATGTGCTTTGTAGGGACATGGATGAAACTGGAAACCATCATTCTCAGCAAACTGACGCAAGGACAAAAAACCAAACACTGCATGTTCTCACTCATAGGTGGGAATTGAACAATGAGAACACATGGACACAGGAAGGGGAACATCACACACCGGGGACTGTTGTGGGGTTGGGGGAGGGGGGAGGGATAGCATTAGGAGATATACCTAATGCTAAATGACGAGTTAATGGGTGCAGCACACCAACATGGCACATGTATACATAGGTAACAAACCTGCACGTTGTACACATGTACCCTAAAACTTAAAGTATAATAATAATAAAATAAAAAAATATGTTTTCTGGTTTTGAAAATCAGATGGAAATGTTGAGAAATAATGTCAAGGTAATTTCCTGGAATCCAGAGCAAATATACAATGGACAAAATCATAATAGAGAAGGTACAATGCATAGAGAATCAATTCAGGAAAATGATCTGAGCATTAGCAGTTTCAGATGAAATGCGGGGGCACGGGGGTAGTGGAGAGGGGATTATCAAAGACATGCAATGAGAGAAGAAAGGCTGCCAGAGAATTTAATCTGAATCTCCATCTTTAAATGGCCCACAGCATGCCAGCAAAATGAGTGAAAAAGGATTCAGAACTGTGTACATACTTTTGAAATATCAGAATCCCAAGGACATAATGAAAATATAAAATGCTTAAAGACAGAAAACTTAGATCATATTCAAAGGATTGAGGCTCATACTAACATCAACAATACTGGGTGTTATTAGCCAATGCAGAAAAGTATTCAAGTTTCTATCAGAAAGTTAATTTACAATAATTTTATACTCAAATTAATGGATGCAAGAATTTTATACCCAACCAAACTATTATTAAATCTGAGATAAAATAGGCACATTTTTAATAATTCAAGGACTCAAAAAGTAAATCTCCTGATATCTTTTTCATAGAAATTACTTAAGGCTGTGCCACCACAAAAGAAGAATAAAAATTAATAGACTGAAAGAGTCTTATACAAAAAAAACAGTAGAACAAGCCCTAAAGTGCAACTAAAAGAAATTCAAGGGTGAGAGTTATAAAGTAGGTCTATAAAGCAAAACTCCAAATCAGAACAGAAAATAAGTAGGCTCCACAAAGAATATATTCATGAAAGACTGGGAAGAAACCAACTGATAGAATCAGTAAGAAGTTTAAAAATAGCTGTGACGTGGTGACATATCTCTGCAAGAAAAAAATATATAGTAGCTTTCCCTCATTCTCAATGAATATGTTCCAAGAACCCCAGTGGATACCTGAATCCACAGATGGTACTAAATCCTATGTATACTGTTTCTTCTACACATACCTATAATAAAGCTTAATTTATAAATTAGGGACAGTAAGAGATTAACAACAAAAACTAATAATAAAATAGAAAAAGTATAACTATATATTGTAATAAAAATTAGGTAAGTGTGTTCTCTTTCTTTCTCAAAATATAAAAACAGTTGACTGCAGGTAACTGAAACTGCAGAAAGCAAAACCTGGGATAAGAGGAGGAGTACTAGGGAAACAAAACTGCACAAGAGAATCAAGCTCGCACTGCAAAACAGACTACACTGTGACATGATTGTGAGAAATCAATGGTGGGTAAAAAGGGGACCTTATTTGCCCTTGGTGCTAGAAACATCCTCCTTTGAGTGATGTAGGATTCTTGGCATGGAACTCATGAAGAAGGAAAGGCAAAACCACTTGGCCCTGCAATTCTCGATAGATATAAAGGCATAATAATGTACACTTAGTTTATTGGTTTTCAACTTTTAGAAACAACTTATAGGGAAAAAGTATCCCAAGATTATTCAAATGTTATTACAGAATGTAAATGTTAGCAACGTAAACACTGTAAAAGTGAAGAGAGAACTAAAAATACATATAGAAAAGTAGAGAAAAGGTGGAAGAGAAAGGAGGGGAAATATCTGATCTTAGACTGAAAATAATCAGAAATACAAACTACCATCAGAGAATACTATAAACACCTCTACACAAATAAACTAGAACATCTAAAAGAAATGGATAAATTCCTGGAAACATACACCCTCCCAAGACTAAACCAGGTGGAAGTCAAATCCTTGAATAGACCAATAACAAATTCTGAATAGTTCAACCATTGTGGAAGACAGTGTGGTGATTCCTCAAGGATCTAGAACCAGAAATACCATTTGACCCAGCAATTGCATTACTGGGTATATACCCAAAGAAATATAAACCATTCTACTAAAGACACATGCACACGTATGTTTATTGCAGTGCTATTTACAATAGCAAAGACATGGAACCAACCCAAATGACCATCAATGATAGACTGGATAAAGAAAATGTGGTACATATACACAATGGAATACTATACAGTCATAAAAAGGATGAGATCATGTCCTTTGCAGTGACATGGATGAAGCTGGAAGCTGTCATCCTCAGCAAACTAACACAAGAACAAAAAAACAAATACCACATGTTCTCACTCATAAATGGGAGTTGAACAATGAGAACACATGGACACGGGGAGGGGAACAACACACACTGGGGCCTGTTGGGGGGCGGGGGGCAAGGGAAGGGAGAGTATTAGGACAAATACCTAATCCATGTAGGGCTTAAAACCTAGATGATGGGTTTGTAGGTGCAGCAAACCACCATGCCACATGTATACCTATGTAACAAACCTGCATGTTCTGCACATGTATCCCAGAACTTAAAGTAAAATAAAATAAAAAAGAATTAAGATATAGTGTCTGTACTTGATGGAACAAGAAACAGAAATCCATATATTTTGATTAAAATTAACTATAAATTTAAAACTAAATCTTTGTTTGAGCTAACCCAGAAGCAGATCCTAAATTAAGGATTCAGCCACAGGTGGTTTATTTGGAAGGTGAAGAAAACATCGGTAGAGGAATAGGGAGGTGGGATAGGGAAAGGAAGTAGCCTTGAAAGGGCCCATTATCAAGCCTGCCATCCCTATGGGTGATCGCTGCACAGGTGGGAAGTCAAGCTCAGATCAACAAATGCAGGTGCAGCCAGCTGGAAATCAGGCCAGTGTGCCCCTGAAGTGGTAAGAGCAGTGGGATATGGGTATGGCAACAACAGATGCCATGTATGTCTATTGCAAACTAGAAAGAGAGACACATTTCCAAGTAGGCATGTGCCGTGCCATAGTCTGGGACATATCTAGGTAATAGGTGATGCCAAAGCAGAGGGAGGTGAAACTTAATGCTTAGAAGAAGGGATAGAGGAGATAGGCTGATTCACCCTAAGGAACCGGTTCAGGCTAAGGGATTGGAGGAGCAGCTATTAAAGAAAGGGGGTTGAGGTCTAAAGATCTTATGAAGAAGGTGGAAAACTTCAGAGGGGAGCTGACTGAGTTCGGTTTAAGGAGCAGCCAGAATGCTGAGGGGAGGGAAAGGGAAATGGAGTCAGAGAGTGGAGTGGGAACGGATTGGGGCTGCCTTTCTATTTCCCCGGAATTAGGGCTACCTTCCTCTTTTCCCAGCAGTAATTCTAACTCGGATTTGCACCACTTGCAGCCACTTCTGATGCTGAAATCCCTACCTCTGGCTAAGAGTAAGCACTCAATCAATATTTGCTGAATGGCTGAATGAATGAATGTGAACCCTATCGGAGTATAACCAGATATTTCAACTGCAAAACACCCTCTATGAACTGAAGCTGGTTGCACCTTGTGAGGTGCCTGGTTGAGACATTTTGTTTTACCATAGCCATTCTGCTGTTAATAATAACCACGAACATACAATAAACCCCTATGTCTTCGATCTGAGAAAAGGATTGGAGTGTATGTAGTTATTTGGGAGATGACTTCAATAAACATGGGTAGGGGAGTGAGTAAATAAGGCAGGGAAGAGTGCCAATGAGCAAGTTAGTGCTATGAGCAATGGAGGCACAGTCCTTCTAGCTTGGGAATTTGGAGAGATGGTGTAGAACATGAAGGTGGATTGTTGATCCACAAATTCCCATCCACCATGGTTGAGAGCTGCTTCCAATGGATCAACCCTTTCCTTCTCCCCCAGCCCCACTCCACCAAATCCCCACCTCCAGCCCTCCCTATCCACAGTAGAGCTTGCTTCCCAAGCCCCAGGAAGCCCCAGGTGGAGATGTGCATATATGCTTGAGGAGGAAGCCATTGATAGTGAATGCTGAGGGGATATGAATGGGGCACTGACTGCATTTGCTACAGATTACTGAATGCCAGGCACATTGAACAATAAAAAGAAAAAGAAAAGAGCTAGCTGGACTAAAAAACTGAATGAAGGCCAATATATCAAGAATATAATGAACAAGCGGGAGAATGGTAAGATCAAGCCAGAAAAGCAGTAAGAATCACGGAGGGCCCTGTCAGCCAAGTGTATTAATTGGGATTGGCTACACTATGCCAAGCAGTAACAATTGGGAGGAAGAAAAAAAGAGCACAGATATCAGGGGATAGAAAAAATCTGGGAGTTATAGTGAACCCTAAGCTCAATAAAAGTTATAAAGGTAGCATGTGAGGATGATGCCCTTAGGAGCACTTGCCCATGTATGAAATGTGGGGGTCAGGGATCAGCCCTTTTGTTTCAAGCAGGCTTGGTTGAACTCTAATTGTGTCTAGATTTAGTCTTCTCACTTTCCAGTGTTTGTGGAAAAAACAGTAGAGGAGATTTGGCAAAAAGCAATGAAGAAAGTAGAGTTTGCATAACCAGCCCAGAAAAAGAAAGACAAAATAGCTGTCTATGAGCTTATCGATGTTTATTGTGAAAGGAACTCCAGCCAGAGGTCGCTTCATTCACAGGAGAGACGGTGAATAGAACCCTGAGGTCTGATTATCTCTGTCCTCAGAATCCCCATGATGCAGTCCATGCCACCTTGATCATCATCTCGGTGGTGTTCAGTGTTCCCCTGCATTGGTCCAGGGTACCTTACTGGACCAACAATTCAGTTCAAACTTCCTTCAGCTTCCCCATGGAGTCATGGGAGATTTTTAGGGGCTTCCCTGCCCCTAGTTGCAGCCCCTCCCCTCTAAAAGCTCTGATAGCAGGAGAAAATACCACGTTTGAGTAGTTTGGATGTTTGCCAATCTAAAGATGAGGAATTGATAAGACAGGGACATGGAACCCTTTCTGTTTTTATAATTCCATGGGCACTAAACTGTAGTCATGAGTCAGAATCCTACATTTTTCATTAAGGCTCTGTAGAGAAATCTCCAAAAAGATTTCTGTCTCCTGACTTTTTCGGTCCAGTTTCCAAATATCTTAATCGGCAGTCAGGAGGAAAGAATGCAATTTAAACAGTAAGAATAATATTAGTAATAATAATCACTGTGAGCTTTCATCAAGTACTACTAAACAGCAGATGCTGTGCTGCACATCTGTTCCCATATATCTACTGTTGCATAAATAAACTACTCAAAAATTTGGTGGCTTTTTAAAAATATCATTTATTTAGTTTATGAATCTGGCATGTCAGCCTGGACCAGTGGGGAACATCATCTTTGCTTCATCTGGTGTCAACTGGGGAAGCTCAAATGGAGACTAGGAGTTCATTTCCAGGATTCTTCAGATCTGTGGCTGGTGAGTTGGTGCTGGCTGAGAGCTCAAGCAGGGTGGGAGGCCAGGATTCTCAGTTTCTTTCTTTCTATTTTTTTTTTTTTTTTTTGAGACGGAGTCTTGCTCTTGTCGACCAGGTTGGAGTGCAATGGCACAATCTCAGCTCACTGCAACCTCTGCCTCCTGAGTTCAAGTGATTCTCCTGCCTCAGCCTCCCGAGTAGCTAAGATTACAGGTGCTCGCCACATTTTTGTATTTTTAGTAGAGACAGAGTTTTGCCATGTTGGCCAGGCTGGTCTCGAACTCCTGACCTTACGATCCACCCACCTCAGCCTCCCAAAGTGTTGGGATTACAGACATAAGCCACCGCGCCTGGCCTCTCAGTTTCTTTCTGTGTGGGCCTCTCCATGAGCTGCTTGGGCTTCCTCACAATATGGTGGCTGGTTTCAAAAACAGGCCAAGAGGACCAGGTAAGAACTGCATCACCTTTTATGACCTAGCCGTAGATGTCACATAGTGCCATTTCCACCATACCCGTGAGTTCAGATTTAAGATGGTGGAACACAGAGCTCATCTCTTGATGAGAAGAGTATCAAAATCACATTGTAAGGCAACCATGGGGATTGAAATTATTGTTGTGGCCATTTTTAGAAAACACAATCTCCCACAGAGGCATTATTCCATTTAATTCTCATGGCATCCCTGTAAGGCAGATAGTGTTAGCCTTCCCTTTACCAATGAAGAGACAAAGAACTTTTGTTACTTGCCTCTGATCAAAGCACTATCATGTGACAGACCTAACCTCAATTATCTGTGGCCCCCAATCCTTTCTCTTTAAATGCTATTCTATGCCATCTTCCACAAAACAGCTACAACTTCTGACTTGGAGCAATGGAATTAGAGTCAACTCCGTCACTTAGCTTTGTGATTTTGAGTCAATTCTCCACATGTCTTTGGTTCTCAGTTGCCTTTTATATAAAATGGGAGCTAAGAATATCTCCTTGTTAATAACTCTCTGTTTCATGATTAGATGAGATAACAAAAGTAAAGAGTGATGCATAGCCTAATAGGTGATCTTAAATATTTGGAGATATTAAATCTCAGGTAGTTAGTATTACTTAACATTCAGTAGAACTCTTAGAGTGACCACCTTTCTGATAATTTCAGTTAGTACCCTGCTGTACCAGTTAGGTTGACATTGGACTTCTAGTCAGAGACACAAAATAATAGTGGTCCAAAGAGATGAGCTGTTTGTTATCACTCACATTAAAGTTTGGAGATATTCCATGGCTGGTTCGAAGGCTCCCCTGTATCATCAATCCCAGGTTACTGCTCTTTTTTTCCTGCCATCTGTAGACTACAGCCTCCATTTTCAAGTCATCTCATGGTCACAAGACGGCTTCTGAAGCCATCCACTATATCCAAGTCCATGAACAGAAAAAGGAGAAAGGGGCAAGAGCAAAAAGGTAACTCCCAGTTGAATAATCCCTTTAGTGATCTTTCCCAGAAGTTCTACCCAGTAACTCCTCCTCATGTCACATTGGCCTACCTTCTTCTCAAGGGAGATTGGAAAACATAGTTTTCCAGGTGGATGCATTATAGTAGAGATTCTATTAGTAAACAGGGGACCATGATAGTGGACATTGTAGGTGACATGTCATCTACAATAGCCTGTCACTGCTCTGTCCTCCTCAAGTGTTGCCCTACTCTACCCTATCCTGCTCCACTGTTGCATTAAAAATAACTCCAAAAAATAATGGCTTAAGGCAACATGTTTTTTCTCACAAATCTGCATTTGGGGCAGGGTTTTGTGGGGATGGCTCATCTCTGCTGCATACAGTATCAGCTGGGGTAATTCAGTGGACCACTGGAGGATCGACTCACTAACATGCTTGTTAGCTGAGATCCCAGCTTGGTCGAAGGCTGAGCTCCTTGGCTCCTCTCTATGGGGCCTAGGCTTCTTTACAACATGGTTACTGGGTTCTAAGGACAAGGATCCTGAAAGAGAGTCAGGGAAAAGTTGTATAACCTTTTACTTCCCAGCCTTGGAAGCTGCATAGCACCATTCTCACTATGCATAATTCACTGAGGCCATTGCAAAGGCCCACCTGCGTGGATGCTATTTGTTGATGGGGGAGTGGCACAGTCCTGAAAGAGCACGTGAAATGGAAAATATTGCTGCAGTCATTTTTAGAAAATAACATTTTCTGTGATTAAAAAAATCAAAATTACAAATACAGTTTTCTCCTACACTAGGCTGTATCATCTCAAGATTTCAATCAACGAAACACTCCTCCAACATGATGATGTAATACCATCCTGAGATTCATTTAAACTTGAAGGTAACAATTCCACTGGAAATCATTCTTGTCCTTAGGTGGGCTCTAGTTTGAAACTTGCTGAGGTATGGCCTAATTTACAATCAAAACTCATGAGACAAGTGATATGAGATTGAATTCTCAACAGCTACATGCAAGTGGTAGTCTTCCTAGGATAGCATAGTGTAGGATTGAGCTAGGATAGAAAAGTGAAAGGTTTATGTGGACAGACAAAAATGCCTAGTGACCAAGAACCATTTACCTTCTTCATCAACCCACTGAGAAAATTTTCCAAAAGCCCTCAGATTAGGACATGTCCTACAACCACTAAATTGAATTTGATTCAACTGGTTGGAAAGGCAAACATCAAAAATTCTCTAGCTAAGTTCAATAACTTTTAGCAAAAGTATGACCTTCAAATGTTGTTGGACATACTCTGAATAAGAAATGAGATTTATATCACAATTTAATACACATATGCTTTTAATATTGATATAAAACAATTTTATAAAATAATTCTTACATTTACCATATATAACAACCCTCGTATTTTCTATTTTACTCTATTTTGTTCTAGTCTGTTCAATTTCATCAGTTAAAAAATCAAAACTGCCCATAATCCAATGAACTGATTTCACAGCCTACTAATGAATTATGGAAATCATTTGAAAAATACTGAGCTAAGCTAGGCATGGTGGCTCACACCTGTAGTCCCAGCTACTCAGGAGGCTCAGGTGGGGAAACTGGCCCAATTGTCCCATAGAATTGATGTTCACTGGGTTTTTTGTTTTTTTTTTTTTTGGATAAACATAGAAATATACTTTCTTGGTCTTAAAGCTTGAAATGCATTTGTCTTATCTGAGTTCCTTCCTCAGAAAACCAACTGTCAGACCTCGCAGATGGTATCAAGGAACTGAAGCTCACCAGATCACTGCATCTAGACAATGAGACACCAGACCCCTCACCCATCATGATTGCCTAACTGACCACCTGCTTCCTGTAGACCAACTCCTCTTCCTTACCCCTCCATAATTCCTGTTTTCCTACACTTAGTTACATTCCTACCCTATGATATAAATGCCCAATTGTAGTTGGTCAGCGAGACAGATCTGAGACTGAGATTTCCTTGGCTGCAGCACCCGATTAAATCCTTCTTCCTTGGCAATACTCATTGTCTCAGTAATTGGCTTTCTGTGCAGCAAGCACCAGCACCTAGAACAAACTGGTGTTTTGGTAACAGCAAGAGGATCACTTGAGCCCAGGAGTGAAAGACAAGCCTGGGCAACAAAGAAAAAGCCTGTTTCTTAAAAAAAAAAAAAAAAAAAAAAAAAGACGTAAAGAAAAGAAAAGAAAAAGAAAGAGAGAGAGAGAAAGGAAGGAAGGAAGGAAGGAGGGAAGGAAAGAAGGAAAGAAGGAAGGAAGGAAGGAAGGAAGGAAGGAAGGAAGGAAGGAAGGAAAGAAGGAAGGAAAAAGAAAGAAAAAGAAAAAGAAAGAAAGAAAAGAAAGAAAGAGGAAAGAAAGAAGAAAGAAAGAAAGAAAGAAAGAAAGAAAGAAAGAAAGAAAGAAAGAAAGAAAGAAAGAAACTGAGCTGTTTTGTTTCTTATTACATCAAACTATAACTCACTCCCCACTTGGATTTCACCAATACTTAGTGAATGGTGCACCTATACAATGAAGACAAGTCACACAATGATTAAAGTAGTAGAATTTTAACAATAGTTTGCTCTACCCAAATGCAAAATATATATATTTTTTTCTTTTTTCTGGTCATAAAACATAGGGAACTTCCAGTTAATCCTGGAAGATTAAACAAGAGCACTTATCAGTGCTCTTTCCTCAAACCCTTCTAAAATGATTTAAAGTGAGGTGGGGTGGGGCAGGAAGGATTAAAAAGAGACAAGGAGAATGGGAGAGTAGATTGCAGCAACAAAATTTAGGGAGGTGGTAGAGAGCTGATGAAGGAGTTGCAACAAATAATAGACTTCCTGACTTATGCACACCTGAGAAAGATAACTCTAACCCAGTCATGGGAGTACCCAGAAGCAAAACCTCAGAACCCATGAAGTCTACAATTCTGGAGGTACCTACTCCAGAGAATGGGAGCCCAGCTGGGCCTGAATTGAAATAGTGGAACTGGATGCAAACCTACGGAGGAAGATACAGTTCCAGAGAGCTGCATCTCCCTCACTGTGTTAGATGACTGAGCTTGGCTCTCTTGGAAATAAAGTAGAACGTTTCTGGCCTGGGGGATACCAGGCACATGGGAGGACAGGTGTCCATACTACAAATAGTTCATTTTATGGAATTTCCATACTGAATATTGGAACCCTCAAACCTATTTACCCCCAGACTCACTGGCCAATAAATATACTGCCCAAAAGGAAATGAGAAGATTATTCTCTGGGAAATTTGACCAACACAAGAGAAAGGACCTAGATCCTGACATCAAGAGTTCTCCTATGATGACCTGAAAAGATTACCACACAGTGGAACCCATAAGTGATAAGCCTTAACTATATGCTCAAAATTTCCAATCTACTTTTCAGTGCTCCACTTTTAAATTTGAGCAGACAGCTAAGGATGCCCAGACATATAGGAAAAGCTCTAGCATGAAGTAGATCCCCCTATGAAAAAAACAGATAAAAGTAAATGAGAGGAAACAGAGCCCATGTTGAAAGACAAAAATTATACCAAAAAAGTATCATTAATATTTTCAGAGAAATTAAAAGAAGCTATTGTATCGATGAATCTAAAACAATATTATGTAGAAAGGGAACAATCAGAGAACAAAAAATGAGCTCTTAAGAATTTAAAAATATGCTGGGCATGGTGGTGCATGCCTGTAGTCCCAGCTACTGAGGAGACTGAGGCAGGAGGACCACCTGAGGCCAGGAGTTCAAGGCTGCAGTGCCCTATATGATCATACCTGTGAATAGCCACTGCACTCCATCCTGGGTAGCATAGTAAGCCTCTGTCTCTTAAAATAATTAAAAATATGATAGTAGAAAAAAACTCAGAAGAAGTTTAGGAAGTATAGTTAACAAAAGCTCTTCTAAAAAAATAAGAGAGACAGAATTTAAATTTTAACATACTTTTAAAATTAGAAGATCAGTCCAGGAGGATCCACAACCAGCAATGAAAGTTCAAGAATGTAAACACAGAAAGGAGAATATTATTTTTTAAAGTAAATAAATTAACTAAATAAGGTTTACCAGAACTGAAAGACATAAGTCTCCAGGTTGCAATCCCCTATCAAATATTCTTCAAAATAGGTGAAAATAGATTTATACCAAGTCTTATTATTTGGGAATTTTAGAGTATTGGAAACAAAGAGAAGGCTCTAAACATTTCCATAAAGAAAATAAAATTGTGTATACAAAGGATTAAGAGTCCTTTGTTGTTGGACTTCTCAACAACACCACCAAAGCTAGAAAAAAGTGTTTCCAACCTGAAATTCTGTATTCAGCAAGCTGTCGACAAGTGCAAGGATAAAATAAAGACATTTTCAAACTTTTGAGGCCAAACTTTTGTGTCTCTTTTGGGTACCCTTTTGCAGAAAGCAACTTGAGAGGTGCTTCCCCATGTGGATTTTACAAGTTCCTGGTGAATGGTGCACCCATACAATGAAGACAAGGCACAGAATAATTCAAGTAGTGGAATTTGAAAATATAGATTTCTCTACCCAAATGGAAAAAAATCTTTATTTTTTTTTCTGGTCATAAAATATAGGGAACTTCAGGTTAAACCTGGAAGATCAAATGCAAGTATTGATCACTGTTTCTTCCTCAAACCCTCTTAAAGGAGCGGAAATTGAAAAGAGGCAAGGAAATTGCAGGGGTGGAGGCAGTAAATCAAGAAAGAAAGATGTGGGATCTAGAAAACATTCTTTTGAGGTGAGATTCATCCCAAAAGAAAAGCAGAAAGAACCAGATGATGGTTCAGGGAGCTTCCAGGGTGGCCGAGCAGGTCGGGAGAGAGGCCTGCAATCTTGGGACGAGAGGATGGGGATATCCAGGAGGGGTGTCATCAAGATGATGAAACTGCTCCCAAAATAGTTGAATGTCCTTGAGGCAGGAGACTGTCAGGACTTATTTTTGAGTCACAACCCCGCTGATGGAAGCAGGATCTAGTCACAACAGGATGCAGGGAAGAAGCCACCCAAAACCAGCAGACAGCAATGAAATCAACCTCCAGTTGGCCTAACTGCTCATTACCATGAAGACACTTCCACTAGTGCCACGACAGCTTGTAAACGCCATGGCAACAGGCCATGGCAACAGCCTGGAAGTTAACTTAAATGGTTCCTGAAACTTCCCTCCTCTTTTCCAGAAACTTCTCAATAACCCACTTCTTAATTAGCATATGATTCAAAGTGGGTATAAATACAGTTGCCAGCGTACACTGCTGATGCCAGGCACACTGCCTATGGGCCAGGCACTGCTTGTTAAAAGTTGATTTCTCTCACCACTGACCTTGAATTCTTCCCTGGGTGAAGCAAAGAACCCGCTCATGCTAAGTCTCAATTTTGAACCTTCCCTGCCCTGCGTCATCTTGAGAAGAAACAGGATCCCAGCAGAAAGCTTGAAAATGAATGAGTGATTTTCTTTTAATAACAAGCAAAAGTTTTTTAAAAAGAGACTATTACCAACTTTGGAGGAGAAGTTGTACATGAATAGAAATGTAAGTCTACACAGTACATGGTGTGGCTTGGCTGCAAGTGGTACTGACCTAGGGTCATAATAATGTGCATGTCTCACACTGACTAATGATACGACCACAGTGGAATGATGAGGGATGGAAGGAAGGTACAGAAGGGGTCTGAATCCTCATCTTCCACAGCAGGAAGTCAATATATAATATCTAAAACCAAACAATAACAAATAACAGTAAAACCACTCAATTTAAGATGGAGTAATAAATTTCAAACCTGGCTCTGCTCTTCATTAGCTGTTACTAAATCTCTATGAACCCCAGTCTCCTAATCCCTAAAACGGTGCTCTATAAGGGCGGATCACGAGGTCAGGAGATCGAGACCACGGTGAAACCCCGTCTGTACTAAAAATACAAAAAAAAATTAGCTGGGCATGGTGGTGGGCGCCTGTAGTCCCAGCTACTCGCAGAGGCTGAGGCAAGAGAATGGTGTGAACCTCGGAGGCGGAGCTTGCAGTGAGCTGAGATTGCACCACCACACTCCAGCCTGGGCGACAGAGCGAGACTCCGTCTCAAAAAAAAAAAAGAGTTCAGAGTTGTTGCCTTCTAATACTGGTGGGGGTGAGGGAGGAGACAAGGTAGAATATCTCTCTTATTACCAGCCTTATGGGACTGTATGATTTTTTTAAACAATATCCCTGTATGACTTTGTATTTGTGTAAAATATATATTTAAGGAAACCATTTGCATTTATAAAATTTAAATTTAAAAACTAATAAAAGGAATTCAGGCATATGTAAAATAGAATGAAGAAGCTTTTCTGAAACTCTTACCCCCAAAGATATCAACTAACTGCTTAATATATGTTCTCTTCTGAATGCAATTAAACTAAAACGGTACCACATTAAACCATATTGTAAAAATCCATTCTTCTCAAAGAACAATATCTCTTGGATGTCTCTTTGTTGACACATGCAGGCAATCTCAAAAACACTATTGTGAGGACAATATTAATGACTGCCGAGCAAAGCCATTTTGGGGATTAAATGCTTATGAGACACTGTATGTGGAATCACTATGTAAATTGTAAAGCAAGATAAGTAGTGTTGGTTATAGCTATAATTATAGTTAAAAATATAGAAAATTTGATCTGCAGCCAAAGTGCTTGATTAAGTGGTGTACTCCATGATCAACAGATATTCTCATTCATCATGCCCAGAGATCACAGAAATCACGGGAGAAGCTGCTGGGTTTTCAGAGTACACCTGAATTAGAGCATGCCATGCATTATTTAAAACCAGGAGAAACAGCCTAACAGATGTTCTAGATAATGGCTGTTTGTCATCGATATTATCTCCTTTGTCTGGGAACATGTACTCATGTTTATAGAAGCCTCTCTTGGGTTCCACATACTGCATAATGATGGAAATGATTCTTTAAAATGCAGCTGCTGGACTATATTTTTCCAACTGTGAATCTAGTGTGACCAAAACACAGCTTTGGGCTCACAAGCCAACTGGTGGGCCTGACGTGGTGCAAAAAGCAGTGTGCAACCTAGCTGTGCTCCTTCTTACCTGTTACTAAATCTCTATGAACCCCAGTCTCTTGATCCCTAAAGTGGTACTAACAAGGCTTTCCTTTCAAATTTGTTAGGCAGGTAAGAGATAATATGCATGATGTGCCCAGCATATTGGAGGCATTTACTAAATCAAATCTATTACTACTTTGTATGTATTTATGTGGAAGTAATGCTAGGAGATAACTTCATTTGCTTAAGCTAAAGCAGTGAAAAGAATTAATTCCTAGACCCATCAAACTGAATTTGAATTCATCCAATATTAATTTTACGTGTGTACACCTAACGGCAACCAAAATCTATAGCAAGTAGGCCAGTTACTTTGGTGTCCAACCCAGGTCTGAGTCCAGGCTCAGCAAACTTAGAAACAAGAGGCCTTCGGCAAATTACTTAATACCCTGAAGCTCAGTTTCCTCATCTGTAAAACAGAGATAATAATATACACCTTAGAGTATTGTTATAAAGACATAGTGAGGGCATACTTGTAAAGTATCTATCACAGTACCTGCTTCATTTTAAGGGATCCATCAAACATAGCTATTGCTATTGTAGGACTCAGATCCTCTTAATATCTCTCACTAACAGGAAGACACTACTGCAGGCATTTCCCAAGGGGAAACATACTTGCAGACTAGTAGATATTAAAGAGTTGACATGCTTTTGTAATGAAAGAATAACAGAGGTTTTGTGTCAATATCAGTGTGCTGATGCATCAAACTCTGCAGGTCATAAAAGACTGTAAGTAACTTTCTTTTACGGCTTTAATACGTTTAAAATGAAAAGGGTCTGACAGCAAATTGTTTTTATGTTAACTAAATTAACCAAAAAAAAACAAAAGCAGCAAGAAGGAATAAAGGAAAAAGAAGTTTGTAAACCTTAGAATCTAGCCTTGACTCTGTTCTAATTCACTGAATGACCTTGGACAGGCCCAAGTCTTTGTTTCTTTGCTTGCAAAATGAAAGTGTCCCTCTGTCCCTGCAAAAATTCAGCATTTTCTTGGAGGTTTTAGTCAATGCAATGAGATGAGGAAAAGAAGTTAAAGGTATAAGAATGTTAAACAATGGGTCAACATTGTGATTATTTTGCAGACAATATAATTATCTACATAAAAAATTCTAGAAGATGTGCAGACAGACTATTAGAATTAATAAAAGAGTTCAAGAAGATTTTCATATGCAAGACACACTTAAAATTACTAATGTTCTTTTACACCAGTAATGACCAATTCTTGGAATCAGAAAAGAAAAAAATCTCTTTATCATAGCAAAACACTACAAGACGCCCAGGAATAAATTTAACAAAAGATGCACACAACTTTCATGAGGAAAATTATAAAATGTTATTAAAAGACATGAAATGAGATGGAGAAGATCTTGAGGTGAAACGGGTCCATGTTTGAGAAGACTCAATATTATAATGATAGTGATGCTTCCCAAAACTAATTTATAAATTTGACAGGGTTTCAATCAACACTCAAACCAAACTGTTTTTGAAATTTGATACACTGACTCTACAATTTATACAGAATTATAGTTTATAACAAAGGGTGATTTTTGGCCCCAGTGGACATTTAGCAATGTCTGAAGTCTAGGTGTAGAGACCAGAGATGCTATTCATCATCTAGCACACACAGGACAGACCCTACCACAAAGAATAATCTAGACCCAAGTACCAATGGTACCAAAGTTGTGAGGCCCTAATATAAACAAGCAAAGGCTCTGGAATGGATAAAGACTAATTTGAAAAAGAACCCAGAGGGAGACTTGCCTGCAGTTATCAGAACTTAATATAAAATGTTAGTAAATATTAATAAAACTATGTGAAGCAGTACAGGAGTAGACACATTTGTAAATGCAGCAGAATCGAAAGCCAAACCCACACATAGATGGGATATGAAAGAGGGCAGCTGGACAGCCACTAACTGTGTGGCCTTAGGCAAGTCACTTAACCTCTCTGTGCTTCTTTCATTCCCTAACTGCAAAATGAAGATAAAAGTACTACCTCCCTCATAACTGGTGGGAAAATTTGATTAGTTAACCCAGGCAATGTGTGAGAACACAACCAGAACCCTGAGAAGGCTGGCTATTGTTGATATTGTTGTCTTCCTGGCTGGGCATCGTGGCTCACACTTGTAATCCCAGCACTTTGGGAAGCCAAGGCGGGTGTATCGCTTTAGCTCAGGAGTTCAAGACCACCCTGGGCAACATAATGAGACCCTATCTCTACAAAAAATACAAAAAAAAAGTTAGCCAGGTACAGTGGCGTGCGCCTGTGGTCCCAGATACTCAGGAGGCTGAGGTGGGAGGATTGCTCGAGCCTGGGAGGCAGAGGTTGCAATGAGCTGAGATCACATCACTGCGCTCCAGCCTGGAAGACAAAGTGAGATCCCATCTCAAAAAAGAAAATTGTTGTCTTCCTAATGAATGTTACGTGTCCTACTCACCTAAAGGATTGATTGGATTGGGGGGGGAAGGGTAGTCAATTCTCAATTATCGATACTATTGGAAACAAGCAGTAACACAGAATATACATACTACAACTAAGGACAACCTAAAACTGCACTATCCAAGATAATAGCCAGTAGCCACGTGAAACTATTTAAGTGTTAAAGTTAAATAAAATTTAAAATTCAGTTCCTCAGTAGCAGTAGCCACATTTCGCAAGCTCAATGTTACATGCAGCCACCACTACCATACTGAACAGAACAGAGGATAAATATGCACATCATCAGCACAGTAAGCTCTGTTGGACAATGCTGATTTAAAAGCCATATGTGAAAAATGTACCTCCCTACTTCTATATGAAAAAATATGCATTCTCTAGGAACAGGTAAGTAGGTTTCAGGGAGGTAGGTAGGTCACAGGTGAAGGGTCTTTCTTGGGTTACCATTACACATAGCAAATCACATATTCTACTTTGTAATCTACTTTGGCTTTTTCTTCATTTAAAAATATTTTGTTTTACATTTTTAAAACTTACTTCAATGGAACAGCCCTTTAAGATGCAAATCTGGAATCTGGCACAGTGGCTCACGCCTGTAATCCCAGCACTTTAGGAGGCTGAGGTGGAGGATTATTTGAGCCCTGGAGTTCAAGACTTGCCTGGGCAACATGGTGAAACCTCATCTCTATAAAAAATAAAAAAATTAGTGGGTGATGATCCACGCTTACAGTCCCAGCTATTCTGGAGGCTGAGGTGGGAGGATTGCTTGAGCCCAGAAGTTCAAGTAAGCCTTAATCACACCACTGCACTCCAGACTGGGTGACAGAGCAAGACCCTGTATCAAAACAAAAAAGAAAAAAGAAAAACAAAAACTAATTTCTGTGGGGAAAAAAATTCAGTTTAAGACATCTGGATAGCTCAGCATTACCAATTAAGATGCCGCTATGGGTGGCACTGTGACTCATAAGAGAGGGCCATGGTGCTGGGCCATTTGCACATGAATATCCTGGTCTGAAGTCATTACAAATCCAGTATGTTTGCGACTCAGTAAGATGTCCTTACTTAGTTTTTCTATTACTGTTATCATGGTGGATCAAAACAGACAGATGCATTTACTGGTTCCCCTCTAATGATAATAAAAAGAAACAGTTTATAAAATCAGATTATATGAAAAATTGCCTAATGATAATAATTTATAAGCTCATTGTGGAATAATGATGTATTCAAGAGTTGTCGTTATATGATGAAAGAAAGGTAATATGAAAGATTTTCTTTGTGAAGAATGACTACAGATGAATTGCACCGAGATACAATTCTCTGATAAGGGACAATAAGAACCTCTAGAACACTTCATAATAGACTACTCAGGGTGAATTGAGGATTGCAATAAAAGCCCATAAATTTAAAAGTTTCCATATGATTTCTGATAAAAGACATGCCAAGGTGAAATAAAGAATCATTGGAATCAACTGATATCCTGCCTGTAGCCAGCAGGTCATGAAGGAAAAATTTCTAGGAAACTGTATAAGATATAATTTCTTAAGCTCAGAATTTTCAAAACCTGGGTTTCAACTACATCTGCTTAGAATTGTTTTGCTAGGGAAAAGAAAATTTTAGAAAAGAAGAAGTAAGGTTTCAATGCAATTCAAACTGCATCCATTCTCATGTCAAGACCTGGGGAAAATGTGGTAGATGGTGTCTACAGTATAAGCACATCTTGTTAATCTGTTGGATGACTTCTACAAGCTCACATTTTTTTTAACAGATGAAGAACCAGGCCACAAATGAGAAAAACATGCAACAGGGAAGCTAAGTAAAGTGTCCAAGGTCACATATGTACAAAGTAGTGAAGCCACAATTTCAACCCCAGCAGGCTGACAGCAGGTTGAGAGCTTGTGATCACCACTCTATAGTTGCTTCAATGCAGCCTATCTGTCCCAAGCCACACTACGCAGCAGCCAATAGAATGAGGTGAAGCCAGACATTCCCAGGTATAAAGTTCTTCAAGACACATCAAGCTAAAAGAAAAAGAAAGTGTGGGAGGGGAGATGGAGAAAGGAAGTTGCAAAATAATACATATGATCACAAGGATTACACAAATCCTGAAAACAAGACCATGCCTTTTCTACATGCATGTTTGTGCATGTAAACACATAGAAAATATATGCACACCAAATATCTAGAATATACACCAGAATGTAACTGCGGGTACCTTTGGGAAGGGCGGTGGGGTTGAAAGTGAAGAGGGAGAGGGGTTCAAATGGCATTTTCACTTTTTTCTCTGTGTACTTCTTTATTTTCTGATGCTTTCTATGATGATAATATATTCTTGAATTATTTAAAAATTAAATAAATAGCCTATGTGTGCATAAATATATAACACCTCCCCACACAGAAATATGACTAGACAAAATGACTACCTAAAGTCATAAAATCTTTCAAAACATTACCGATTTGGATAAAAGAGACAAATGCCATTCTATTACTTGCTAGAACTTACAAGTCGTTCAGTCAGATTATTAGTGATTTTTTTCCAAACAGACGTCCTACAAAAGGAAGGGTGTGGGAGTCCAGGAAAGCATGGACTAGAACAGACCCAAGCTTGTGTTAAGACAAGCATACCTCCACGTCCTTCTCTGCACAGTAAGGATCAATAATCACGCCCCTGCCCAGGAGGGCTTCTGGCATCTAGTCCTTAAAGGCATGGGATGGCAGCATCAGGATGATTCCTGGAGTAGTCTGGGTTGTGCTTGTGCATTTCACCAAGCTCTCTGCTCTCCCAAAGATCCTGTACACTATCTGATATAGTTTCAGAAAACCAGCCAGGTATGGTGGCTCATGCCTGTAATCCTAGCACTTTTTTTTTCTTTGAGATGGAGTTTCACTCTTGTTGCCCAAGAGTGATGGAGTGCAATGGTGTGATCTCGGCCCACTGCAACCTCCGCCTCCCGGGTTCAAGTGATTCTCCTGCCTCCGCCTCCCCAGTAGCTGGCTTACAGGCACCTGCCACCACACCTGGCTAATTTTTTGTATTTTTAGTAGAGACAGGGTTTCACCAAGTTAGCCAGGCTGATATTAAACCCCTGATCTCAGGTGATCCACCTGCCTCGGCCTCCCAAAGTGCTGGGATTACAGGCATGAGACACCTCGCCCAGCCCAATCCTAGCACTTTGAGAGTCCAAGGCAGGCAGATCACTTGAGCACAGGAGCTTGAGACCAGCTTGGGCAACAGGGCTAAACCTCATCTCTACTACAAATACAGAAAATTAGCTGGGTGTGATGGTGTGCACCTGTAGTCTCAGCTACTTGGGAGGCTGAGTTGGGAGGATCACCCAAGCACAGTGAGCCAAGATCGCGCCACTGCATTCCAGACTGAGCTATGGGAGTGAAATCCTGTCTCAAAAAAAAGAAAGAAGTCCATAAATCCGAGTTTCTTAACCTCAGCACCATTGACAGTTTGGGCTGGGTAACTCATTACTGTCGGTGCTGTCCTGTGCACCAGAGGATGCTGAGCAGTGTCCCCGTCCTCTACCCACTCAATGCCAAAAGCACCTTTCTCAGTTTTGATGACCCAAGTCTCCAGACATTCTCAAATGTCTCCTGGGGGACAAAGTCACCCGTGTTTGAGAACCATTGCCCTAAGTTATTATACTAGCTAAAGCTGATATAAGCCCATCGTCATGGCACCTTCTGAATAGAAGACCCCTATTTTATATACTCCCACAAATAAATATAAAACTGCTTCCAAGTAGAAGTATGTGGAAAATAAAAATAAAATTTAAAATATACAGTAAGACAACTATAGTTAACAATAATATAACGTATATTTCAAAATAGCTAGAAGTTTCCCATTGTTCTCACCACAAAGAAATTATACATGCATGAAGTGACAGATATGCTAATTACCCTGATTTAATCATTACACAAGGTATGCATGTATTAAAACATCATATTGTACCCATAAATGTGTACAATTATTATGTGTTAATTTTAAAAATAAAACAAAATAAAAAGAAGTATTGGTGCAGTTAGATATATCCACTGAAGTTCAATTTTAGGAGACATAAGCCATCACATCTTATTTTGTAGCAGAGAGTATTTAATTGGTGGGCTGAGTGCTTACAAAATCTTTGGAAGAGCAGATGGAGCAGACTCTAGGCTAGACTTCCAGTTACTCTCAGCAATACCATGGGCCTGTTCCTCAAGGACAACCACCAACCATGGGAACCATCAGGGAGGCAGAGAATCGAGAGGCTCTGGGAACACACCACCTTCTCTGTGATCCAAAGATCAGTAAGGAAACCATTATCATCTCAACTATTGGTCTAAACCACAGCACACCAGATAGACACACAAGGGCAAAATAATGACTGACCTTCCCTCCGTTGATCTCTTGACACTACAAAACTTGACTGCTGGAAAGGAACCACAGAACAACCCCACATCTCTAGGTCTGCTTGCCGGAAATGCACAGGAATGCAGAAAGCACAAAGTGGAAAAATCAGAAGGCAGGCTTCACTCCACCTGTGCTACAAAGGAACTTCCCAATGACATCCAGAAGCCCAGCCCCACGGGAGTCTGGAAAATGTGGTTTCCTGCTGTAAAGCCTCTTGAGGAGCACTGGGCAGGCCTGTCCACCAACGCCCCCTCAGCATGTGGCAGGGGGACTTGCGCTCACCAGGATGCCAGGGCAAGCATTTCTGAGAAAAGGGTGCTTAGATGAGATCTGATGGCTGAGGAGGAGTTATCTAGGCAGATCCTAGAAGTCTTCTAGAAAAGGCAATAATGGTAAGACACTAAAGAGACATGGCCCAGTGCAAACTGATGAGAAACACAGTGTGTATGGCAGGTGCAGGGAGGGTAGGCATGGTTTAGACAGTGCATGAAGAAGGGAACCTGGTATGGTCTGCATAGCAGTCCCTGCAGGTGCCCTGCCCAAGCCCCTCAGTGCTACCCTTGCACACCAAAGGCTGCTTCCTGTGTACTCTCGAATGCACTGACCACAAGCTCGCAGGGTGAGCCAGGAGTCCTGGCGATCCCACGCTTCTGGACGCAGCCCTCACCCAGCCACAGACAGGGATTGGGAGCACAAGGACTTCAGCTTCCTGGCCTCTTCTTTGAGAGCTCGCCACCATCTCCCAGAGTTTCCTAAAGGAACTGTCCTCCAGTTGCCAGTGTAACTGGCTTCCCTTCCCTGTTGCACTGCCCCATCCCCTGAGGATGTTTATCCAGGTGGTCACTCAAATCTTTGTCTCAGGGTCTGCTTCTGGGGAAATCCAAACTAAAATATCTTGAAACAGAAGTTGTTTTCTTAGCCCTACCTACTCAAGGGTTATAAGTCAATGTGAGGCAGATGTAGGGAAGCATCTGAGGGAGTCCAGCCATGACTGGCTTTTGTAGTCAAGACTCTGGTGCTGTCCATAGGACTCCAAGAATAATACCCAACACAGCTGACCACAGAGGTGCCTGACTTTGCAGGTCTGGCTCTGGTGAGAACTGCAGACAGACAATGCTGCATTTTTTCAGATCTACACTTGGACAAAACATTTGCTGACTTAGCAGGGGGCCTCAGACTTTGAGCAAGTCATGGGACTTCTGGAAGAGCCTTCAGAGCTTGGAAGCATCCTCAGCCCACCTCCCAACTACTGCATGCATCCAATTAACCTGCTCTGACTTGGACATTTCCAATATTCTACACAAATATTAAACATTCCTCTTTAAGTGCATAAAGAGTTCACCTACTCACAAGTGTCATCAGTAAATTCTGGTGGCTCAGTTTGGGTAACTGGCAGAGTGGCTCTGAGGAAGTGCATGGCCATTTTTATAGGGCTGCTTACAATGTAAATCCCATTCCCTCTGCAATAGGGAAAAGAACACTTGACTGAGTCTGTAAAGCAATAGCCATTTAGTCTACATGACTTCAATCTGCAGTGCTATAAAGGAAAACTCCAAACTTTCTACTCCAAAACAGCCTTCTAATAAAAACTGCACCAGTATAATAATTGGAAAGCAAGAGTTAATTCATATATGTGAGATTCTAGAAAAGGCAAAACAATAGTCCCAGAAAACGGGTCAGTGTTTACCACGTGCTGGAGTTGCAAGGATGGGTTGAATACACAGCAGCCTGGAGAGCTTTTGGAGTAATGGAAATGTCCTACGTCTTGATTGTGAGGGTGGTTACATGACTGTGTACATTTGCCAAATTAATCAAGCTATCCACCAAAAGTCTACAGATTCTATTGTATGTAAATTTTACCTCAATAAAGCTAATTGAAATACTTTTATAATTTATGAGAAACCATTCAGTAATTGTCCCAATGATATGTTTTTATCTGTTGATGTATGGTAATATATGTTACCTATTCAATAGATTATCTGTAGTTAATAATAATACTATAAATTTAAGATAAGTCATTTTTGTTAAGTGGATTCTTTATTCTCTGGAAATTTTAAAAACTACCTGATTGAAATTCTCCATCCTCTAAGAGAATCAAAGGAGACAATAAAGATCATAGTTTTGGAATCAAACAGATATGGGTTCAAATATTACCTCTGTTATTTTTCTAGCTGTATGACTTTGGGAATTTTATTTAATCTTTGGTCAACCTCAGTAGTCATAGCTGCAAGGGAATCTGGAAAGTGTCTCATTTATTCTATGCAACCATCTCTCCAGCTATAAATTTCTACAGAAGAAAAAGCAAGCAGATTTGGGTGAGGAAAGGGGGTGCAGCTAGCCATATCCATCACAGGGTGCATTTCCTTTAACACACATTGGCCTTTGGGAATAACCACACCAAAAGCAAATTCTGTTTCTTTTTTAACAAAAAAAAATACCTATCCTTCTACTCCACCACTCACACCAAACACAAGAGCCTCATTGACCCATAAGTATTGGAAAGCTTGATCCCTCTGTGCCCACACAGGGAACCTCTCTGAGGGAGGCTTTCTCCCAAGTCACCCATGTTAGAGTGGGATCTGCCTCCTATGTTAGCAGCCAGCAGCCATGGTGCCGTTCCTAGCCCAGAGACCACCATTTTGCACAATCTTTCCCTTTGTTCTATTTGATTTCTCTCCTCAACAAGATGCAACAAAGCCCATCTATGCTCAGCTCATTAGCAACCACCAATATGGTTGTCCTTGTCAACCTAAGTCCCTTGGAAATACAGTGGGCACCTGTGCCATGTCTACTTGTGAAATCAGAAAATGAGGCAAACAAGAGGGAAAGATTCTTTCAACATGAAAGAACAGCATGTTACATTTTCTATATCATCAAACCAGACAATGGCTTTAAAATCAGAACAGCACTGGGGGTGATTGCAGCCCCTTGCTATTTTATGGGGCTCCCCTGGGAAGATGGAAGGACAGACAGTAGTAACATAAGAGGCAAAGCATTAAATATGAGGATCTCACATCCTTTCGGTGCCAGCAATAGCCACGTTTGCTCACGGCTAACCAGTCAGGGAAGGAGGATGATTTATTATAAGCTGTTGCAGAATATATTACGCAGGGTAGAGGCATGGAAAGGTCTTTGATATGTATCTGAAAGAGCTTCAAACCCATAAAAGAGATAAATTTTGTATGAAGAGTGTCACTGAGAGGCCGGGAAGAATCTCCAACACATCTTCATATCACAGGGAATAATGAAGGGCTGCTCTAAGCACACAATCCGGGCATTAATTTCACTTAAAGAGGCCGTCATTAGCATATCGATGCACACAACTTCACACTATAAGCCGTCTGTGCAATCGGGAAACACAGCTGAAGACTTCATGGTCAAGGCCTTGATCCATGGTCAAGGCCCGGAATGTGTGTTTTATCAATTGTTTCGCCTTGAAATGCTGACCTGATCTCTGGTTCCTTTCTTCTAATCCTCCAAAACCACAATTTAAGAGCAGTAAACTGTCTTCCTTTTCTTTTCCCTTAACTCCCAGCTCCTGTGTAATTCCCAGCTTCTGATCAAAGCCTCCTGGAATACAAGCTCCCCTGGCCCGTGGGCCTGTTCAGGGGCCTGTTCTCTGAGGGGGCTGCCAGCATGACCCTGGCTCCCCACGGCCTGTCTCCTTCAACCCGGCCTCTCCCGTCTGTCCAGGCTTTAGAGAAAGCAGGTAAGAGCTCTCCTGAAGCGGCTCACAGCACCCTGGCACACAACCAGTTACTAGGCAGACAACATAATATTTGTTGAGGACACCTCTTGTTCTTGAATTATGGTTTCCTGCTCCAAGCTGCTGCTGCTGTTTGAATTGGGCTGCACCTAATTATGGTTTTATTTGCTTTAATAAAGAGATATCCAAGTGTGCAGAGAGTTGCACACAAAACAATAATAACAATAATAATAGTAAAGTGTCTCTCTAAACATCTGCAATTAAGGCATTTGTTGTTAATTGCATTAATTAACCTCCCCCATGAAGCAGCTGGTGAGGTTTCCACAACAAGGAAAAGAGAAAGCCAATTCCCAGAAGTATTGGGTTGGCAGTTTCTCGAGAGCCCATCCCCTGGGTTACCGGCTCCCTGTGCTTTCAGATGGAGGTGCATTCCCACTAAGCTGCCCATCACCCTGGGACGAGGGACCAAAGCGCCCTTCAGCTGGAGCATTATGGCCAAGCTCTTGCAGGCCACTGAAGCCTGATGGGATGGCCGGAGCTTACAGAGAGCCAGTCCTACTGAAACACCAATCATCGCAACATGAATAATAACAAGAGTGACACTGATTCAGCCCAGTTCTCAAGTCTCCAAAGCAGGAGGACCCAATACAGCAGCCCCTTCCACTATGGTCTAAGGGGTGGCCTCCTGCCCTTTGCAAGACAGGACAGGAAAATTTGGTGGAATCCTGATCCTAAACGTGATTGCCCCTTCCGCAGTGGATTAATGTGATTTTACCATTTTGCAGAGACACACAAATATTATCCCATTCTCACAAGTCCTGGAGACCCCAGGGGCATGTGACTGCCCCATTCTGCAAACAAGAATAACAGCATGACCAGGAGGCATTCACCCTTAATAGCCACATGATTTTCAGGCTCCAGGCTCCAGGTCTCCTGACCCTGCTCTGTAAGCCACAGAGGATATGACCACTGTCCAAATTTTTTTAAAACCTGAGGTGACATGAGTGAGCCTTTGTTTCCTGCCCAAGGAACTAGATGTCCCAGATTTATCAAAATATTTTTAAAAATCTGAACCACAGCTATTACACTAATTCTCCAATTTTGGTACCTTGGCTAACATTAATTGCCTTCCATTAAAAAATTAGGAAAATGTAAAGAATGAAATTTCATGTATTCAGTCAGCAAACAGTTGTGTGTCTAATATGTGTCAGGCATTTCACTAGGTGTTGAAGATCAAACAAAGGCAAAGGAAAAAACTACAGTCATGAAGCTTCCATGAGGAAGAGGACATTAACCAAACATGCTCACAGTGAAATGTAAACGTGTGGCCATGCTAAGTATCTGAAAGGAGAGGCATGTGGCGTCATGGGACACATAACATGAGGGAGGCATTTGCAGGGCAAGTTGTGCATATGGGGAGGCCTGGGCAGGCAAGGAGAGGGGCAAGGGCTTCCTGAAGAGGGAAGAGCATAGGCAGAGGTCAGCAGTGGGAGGAACCAAGGCATGATGGGCTGGTGAGGTTGGAGAGCAGAGAGTGGTGGGGTAGGGGGGTAGGGAGAGGGGCGTGAAGAGGTGGGCACGGGCCTGACCCAGAAGATCCTTGCAATCCCTGCAGAGACAGAAGACACTGGAAATCCTCTGGGGGGTGTAGGCAGGGGAGCACCAGGACCAGGCTAGTGTTTTGAGAACAGAAGTCTGGCTACCGGGTGGAGAATGCATGCTGGGAGGGTGTCAAGAGGGTGGGAGGCCCAGCTGGATATGAACCCTGACTATGGCAGTGGAGAGAAGCAGAAGGCGACATCAAGACATAATTGTAAGAAGCAAAATCAATACAATTTGGCAGTGGAGGAGGGACCAGCAATCCCCCCTGGGTTAATGGTAACACCACTCCTTGTGCTGGGGGAATCCTAGAGGAGGATGCTGTGGTTTGAACATGGTTTGTTTCCACCAAATCTGCTGAAGTCTGATTCCAGTGTGTCAATGCTGGGAAGTGGGGACTAGAGGGAGGTGTTTGGGCCATCGGGTAGATTTCCCATGAACAGAATAATGCCCTCCCATGGGAGTGAGTGAGTTCTCACTATTAGTTCCAGCAAGAGCTGCTTGTTAAAAAAAGCCTGGCACCTCCCGACTCTCTCTTGCTTCCTCTCTCACCAGTGATCTCCGCAAGCCGGGGTTCCCCTTTCACCATGAGTGGAAGCAGCCTGAGGCCCTCACCAGATGCAGAGGCCCAATCATGAACTTTCCAACCATCAGAATCGTGAGCCAAATAAACCTTATTTTCTTTATAAATTATCCAGTCCCAGATATTCCATTCTAGCAACACAAAATGGACTAAGACAGAGAACAAGTGTGAAGAGGAAAGATTGAGTCAGGTTTTGGACACGAACATGTTAGGTGCTTCTGGACCATCCAAGAAGGGGCACTGAGCTGGAATACAGGCCTAGAGCTCCAGGAGAGATGCCAGGCAGCATGCAAATGTGAGGGTCATGTGTGTGGGGGCAGAAATTGAAACCACAGAAGAGGATGAGATCATGTTGGTGAAAATATGGAGTCAGAAAAAAAGTACGGAATTGCTGAGCCCTAATCAATTCCAATACTTAATTTCAGAGGAGAAAATGGTGAAGGAGACTTCAAATGAGAGAAAGAAAGTGGCCAGAGGGCTGGGAGGGGGAAAGCCCAGGGAACGTGACACCCTGCAAGTCAGGCAAGGGACTGTGTCCAGAGGAAAGGAGCTTGAGGTGCCACCGAGGGCTAAGGAGAGTGATGACTAGAAAATATCCCTGGATTTGGTGACACAGAAGGAATTGGTAACCTCAGTGAAGATGGCAGGATGGGTAGGGAAGGGGCCAGATGGGTGCAGGGAGAGGCTGAAGAGAAGAAACGGGTACAGTGCTGTCGAAAAGTCTGATTGGAAATGAGGAGGAGCAATTCGGGGCATTAGCTGAATGGGCCTGAGGTGAGGGCAGATTTGGCTTGATTTTTTAATAGAAGAGATTAGCAGATGTATTAAAAGCTAATGGGGAAAACTTGCCCAATGCTACATGTGAGAATTATGCATTTCACTGTAAATTTTTACTTAACAGAAAAAGAAACAAAAATGAATCTTGAAATCTGGTCAGTGGTATGCAGGCTGAAGTGTGTAGGAAGCGAGTGTATAATGTCTGCAACCTGCTTTGAAATGTATTTTTTTAAAGTCTTGGTGGGCGGTTAGAAGAATGGACAGAAGACCAGATGTGTGATCCGGCACATATAGCAAATGCCAGTTGTTGCATCTGGGTGGTAAGTGTGTGATTTTCTCTACAATTCTTTCAACTTTTGCAACATTGGTGAAAAAGAAAATAAGAAGAGTCCAGTTGACAGGAAAAGGCTGTTCAAAAGCAAAAAGAAAATAGATGTGGTAAGTTTCCCAAGGAGCTGGGAGGAGATGGGGTTGATGAAGACATCTGGCTGAGATAGGAAGGTGAGGAGCTTCACAGAAACTAGAGAAAAAGGAAAATGACAGCAACTCTCCCTACTCAGCCATGATTAATCAAGCAGTAATCCACAATGGTCCTCCCCTGGCATCACTGAGGGGCTTTTTTTTTTTTTTACATAGATAATGAATTTGCAACAATCTCCATGATTTAAGGTAAACCCTACGAGGTGATTCCAAACACACTACTAACCAGGCTAGAATTCTTTGAACTTCCCGTCAGATGCTCTATCAGCCTAACGACTCCCACCAGCCATGTCTTAAGAAAAGATAAGTGAAATGAGTTCCTGCTACATCCAAGCCACTGCAAGTTCTATCGTCTCTTCATCCTCAACAAGCACAAGCTTTGGGATCCACAGACTTGAGCTCAAGAATCCCAGCTGGATCCTTCACTAGCTCAGGGATCTCAGTCTCCCCCCCTGTAAAATGGGGGCAAGAACCACTCCTGCCTCTCCCAATCACTGAAAGAGTTACATGAACGAGGTGCTGCACATAAAACCTGTAGGCCCACACTGGGTCCATAGTAACCAGAAAACACAGATTGTTATTTTCCAAAAATACAAAGCTTAAGTGCAATTCATGCACAAGGATGCACTGTTGTCACTCAGAAGACACTTTATAATGTCGAGAGAGCGGCGGTGCTCATCTTCTGAAATCTCTTTTGCTCTCTACTCACATCTCAAGCTGCATGAAAAGTGTCCTTTCTGGTGTCCCTGGTGCCTTAGGTCATGTTGCTCGTCCACATAAAAGCCCATTCGAGAATCATTATCACCCAAGCGGCTTCCAGATTGGCAGCTCATCACTTCTGAAGGGTCCCAAGGCAGCCACAGAGAAGTGCCCCAATGCCTTGTTTGCTTCCTTGGGCCAAAGGTCCACCTGTGGTAATTAGCAAGATTGGTCCTGGACCAGACTCAGTTGGTGTAGCCACAAGACCAAATGATGCCCTTCAACATGCTGCATGGAAAAAGTGTCTCTCTGATTATCTGCTCCCAGATCTGAAAAGCTACCTTCTGTGAGCTCAGTGGAAAACTCCAATTCATTAACCGATTTCAACAGAAAAAGACAATCTCAAAAGGCTTGTTGACAACTACTGTAGCCATGGTGTAACCTTGTCCTTATCTTTCATTATTCTGCTTTTATTAGGAAAAGAAAAAAAGGCATTTGTTTTCATGGACATAACCTCACAGAAAGCTTTCATACACAAGATGCACAAGATGAAAAAAATACACTTATTGGCGGAACGCTCGATATACTTGAAAGTGCTAGGAACATCTCCATTCTCTCTATAGAAGTCACATTTCCTTTAGGATTGTGTAGCCTCAGATATAAAAATGTTGTTAATTCAGTTCATGTGAACCCTTATAATATCCCACTGAAGGCAGACTTTGTAACCGACTGCAGTTCAACCCTGCTCTCAATATAGACAAGACTTGCCCACAGTACCAGAACTTTCTTCAAACAGAAATATGTGGCGGACAATGTTAATGGGTCCAAGCAACAACACATGGAATGGACAGGCAGTGGGCAAGGGGGTCACCTGCCCCTGCCGTCAGCCCCTCACCTGTATCCCAGCTGACCAGGCACCTAGGAACATAGCAGCTCATGTTTATTATGCCTGTTTCATTTGGCTTGCACAATGGTTAGGGATTTTTGAATTTATAGTTAGCTGCTTATATTTTTAAATCCTGACATTTCTGATTTAAAGAAAAAAAAAACCTGGATTTCCAGCTTTCTCACGAAATATCAGGAACTCTGACAAAACGGAGTCCCAGAGGTAGCACTAAGGGAAGACATAGGAAGCCCTAGACCCCCAGTGCCCTTCAGCGCCCCAAATTCACCCTCCAAATAAACAAAAGACCTCAGTCTGCAACCCCCTCTTCCAGAGACATCCCTGGCCACACTCACACAGATGCCACCATGGGCCCCTTCCAAGAAAAAATGATGGGGCCCCAACCCCTGCCAAGCTTGAAGGAGGAGAGGAGCTGCAGCCTCCTTTGGACAAGGCCAGTGACCTCTGTTCCACCTGAGTTACCACCAGACGCTGGCACTGCCCACCTGACCCCTGGGAGGAATCACTTTTGAGACCTGGACCACGATGAATGAACGAACTGGAAAAGGACATTGTTTTTAAATGGCAATTAACTCAAGATGCAAACAACCCTTATTATTTGTGGACTCCAAATTTTACCAGCTACTCGATAAAACTTATTTGTTGTCCCAAAATCAATATTCCCAGCAATTTCCTGGTCACTCAAAGACACTGGCAGAGTAGGGAGAAATTTGAGTCATCTAGTGCTACGGATGAACAAGATGACATCCTACCTTCTGGTTCCAGTTCTCATACTGCAAACAAGCAACCTTTTTGTGGTCTATTTAGTGCCATGATTTTCACATTTTTGTGGGGTTTCTTTGGTGATTTCACATTTATAGTGGCCCCAGGCATCGTGCTGCAGTGCTGGCTAGAGTTCCCAGGCACGAGAGGCTGTGAGGTGCCTTACAGAGGAAATCCATGTGCTAGAAAAGCTTCCTTCAAGCCTGAGTCACACCTTTGCTGGTCCTGAGTTCAGTGCTAATGGATTTACACTATACCTCAAACAAGGCATCTGTCAACAGAAACATACATAGAATGAGGTTACGTACGGATCAGTTGACAAAACATGACCAGAGGCCAGCAGGAATCTAACTCTACGCTTCTCCTAGGAGCAACGATTAAGCGTCTACTAGTTCAGTGTTCGTGGCAGCTTTATAGAACACAACTACCATGAGTGATGAGGCTTTAAGTCATTTCTGCCACAGGGGGCCACCAAGAAAGGGTTTACGACAGAAGTGATTTCTCTATGTGGTTTCAGGGGTGCCAAGTTGCAGGGAGGATTCAATGAAAGGGTTAAGAGGAATGAACTGTTTCTTCTGACTCTGGGTGCAGAAGGGAGCAGAAGTACTCCCTGGTCCCAGCCTTGGGGTCAACTTTGAGGCTGCCCTGCCCTTTGACTAAGGCCTCCTTTTCCCCTTCCTACCTACGCCAGGCCCTGTTTTGCTGTGTCTGGAACCCCGTGCAGAGCCCACCTCCCCGTGACTGGTGTTCCCTCCTTCCATGGGTGGAGTCTGAAGAACCAGGTCTTTGCACCTACAGGAAGCCCCCAGATCAGAGCTGCCAAGGAAGTTCTGTGTCTGCAGAAGGGAGAGGTGCAGGAGTGAATAGATTGTTTTTTATGTCTTCAGGCTTTTTCAGCTTTCTCTTTTTAAAAGACACTAACTCTGCATATAAAATGCATTATCTCTGTATACCTGCTAGCAAGCAGCCTTCCTTAAACAAATCAACCTATCCAGGGCTAGAGTATACCGCTGCCCAGGCTGGGCACTGCACAACCCCAGGGAGGAATAATGCCATTCACATCAGAGTCTATGTGCAGCACAGAGTCCTGACACAGTGGGATATACTGTGAAGCCACATCTTCCATTGCATAGTGTTCTCCTTTGGGAACGTGAATCTAAGTATCTGCCTTCCCCACCCAAGTCAATGGGAAATGGTTTCATTGGCCACCAGATTTCACAGATAATAAAATGGGAGTGTTTTCCCTTTCCTCCAGAAAGACTTTTTATCATCAAGTCACCATCTTACTCCAGCGTTTCTGGAACTCACTACTGTTTTTGTTGGTTTCCAAGCAGCAGCTGGAGACCTCCCTGGACCAACCAGTGCTGGATGCAAACCCAACTCAGGTTAGAACTTAACTCCAGCAAGCACAGCGCTGCCTCCTACAAGCCCCCACATAGCATTTGCCTCCAAAACTAGTTAGGCAGGATCCCATAGGCCTCCCTGTAACAATCTCTCCATGGGAAGGAAGCAAGGAAGGAAGGAAGGAAGGAAGGAAGGAAGGAAGGAAGGAAGGAAGGAAGGGAGGGAGGGAGGGAGGGAGGGAGGGAGGGAGGGAGGGAGGGAGGGATCTGCCCCAAAGCTGTTCTTGACCATTTTTTGAGTGACTTCACATTATTTTAAGCTTTATGCAGAAAGTGCAATTGTATTAATATTTCTATCTTGCTATTTCATATTCACTGCAATTCAATGTGTAAAAGTTGCCACAGTGACACTAAGTGGTAAAGAGTTAGTGGTCTTCCCACCCACTAAGTGCATGGAACCAGAACAGAACAGGGTCCTGAGCCCCAGTGCCCAGGGCCAAGTTTCCATTCTCCTACGGACTTCTCTTCTCCTGTTTTTCTCATCATTAAAGGAGAGAGTGACCATGCCTACTTCAGAGGAAGGTTATAAAGATTAAATGACATCATTCAACCTGTCTCAAGGGGCCATTGGGGAAAGTTTTCTATCTATAATAATTGTGTTTCAGTAACCTCACAAGCTAAGAAAACCATCAATGTGGACAGATGAATCCTGAATTCATAAACAGCACCTTCCAGGCAGCAAGAAGGCAGATGAAAGCTAGCTTCCCTCCAGAGACTCTTTGCTCATCCCACCTCTCTAAGTAAATGCTTGGGCCAAGTGCAGTGGCTCAGGCCTATAACCCTAACACTTTGGGATACCAAAGCAGGAGGATCTCCTGAGGCTAGGAGTTTGGGGCCAGCCTGGGCAACATAGTGAAGTCCCTGTCTTTACAAAATATTTTTAAATTAACTAGGCAACTTAGGAGGCTGAGGCAGGAGGACTGCTTGAGCCCAGGCATTCGAGGCTGCAGTAAGCTATGATGGCACCACTGCACTCCAGCCTGGAAAACGCCTGAGCTATCTAGGTTATTAACCACCAACCAAAGGCTGAAATCCAATAGGTCTTTAGTTCTATTTCTTTATCTCCCTCCAGAATGTGATGGAGCTTTTTCCCTGGGGCGCTGGAAGAAGCTAGGGCAGAGAGATAATAGCAGTTGAAGGTGGAGATGCTGAAAAGCTTGTTTGGCATGGATGGAAATTTGGCCTCAGGCAGTGGGAATCAGGCCCCTATTCTGTTCTGGTTCCATGCACTTAGTGGATGGGAAGACCATCAACTCTTTACCACTTAACGTCCCCGTGGTAACTTTTACATATTAAATTTCAGTGAATATGAAATAGCAGGATACGAATATTAATAAAATTGTACTTTCTTCATGAAACTTAAAATAATATTAAATCACTCCAAAAATTGTCAAGAACAGCTTTGGGCAGATTGCATTTTCTCTTTCTTCCCTTTCTTCTGTTAATTTTGCATGTTAATTTTCTTCTTAACTGTTTAAAATGTGCTGCTATTTGATGACACAATTTTCAAGAGAAATGAGAGGCTGGGAAATGTTTCCTGGTGTGGCCACCACCTAGGAAGACAGTTGGTGCCACAAGAGCGTGTGTAGGGGAAGTTCATGGGCCCAAGGGTTGACCTGCTGGAGCACGCAGCCATGCACCCATGCCGGACTCAAGGAGGGCATCACACATGGAGGGGGCAACACAGACCAGGATGTAAAGCTGGGAAAGTGCAGGGTGTGTCTGGGGGCGTCCAGCTCAAGTGGCTGTTTGAGAATTGCTTGTGCTATCGGACAGAGAGGTCACGCACATGGGACGCGAGAGGATCGCGGGTCATAGACTTGGAGCCAGAGCACCAGAGCCCACGGAGAGAGGAGCACAACACCCAGGCCCCTTACCACGTTCATTCAAGCGAGGTGAAGTCCCTCTGGAATGGCTCATGCACCCGGCTTGTGGACAGGAGTGGGATGGCGTGGCTGAGATGGAGATAGGAGGGAAGCAAGGGGAATGGGAAGATGGCAGCCTTGAAGGCCACTCCCAAAGAAAGCAGAGCAGGATGAGAAAACCCCAAATCCACATAATGCCCTAAAGTGCACTGGGGTCAGCTAAGGCTATGCAGACTGAGGAAGAGGCTCCGAGTCAGTAAGACCAGCACCCAAGATTCCTCTAAAGAAAGGCACTAAAACTCCATGGCCCCTCATCAGTGTTTGAAGAGATATTTGGCTGCACTCATACTTTAACATGTCCCGTAACGTGCCCTGAGATACCATTTTTCACTTATCCAGTTGGCAAATCACATAACACTCAGTGACTCCGGTGCTGGTAGAGGTGAAGCAGATCACACCAGGGTACAAACTGGCAAGGCTTCCACAGACGGCAACTTGCAGTTCTTTTTAAAAAACCCTCTGAGACAGGAATTCCACTATCAGGACTGTATCCTACATGTGTCCCCACATATGCACATAATGACAGTTGTACAAGGCTACTCATTGTGGCACTGTTGTCATAGCAAAGATTGGAACCAACCAAGATGTCCTTCAGGTGGGGACTGGTTAAATAAATAACAGCTAATCCACATAATGGAATGCCAGGCAAAGGGAATGAAGAAATCTGTTTCTTCATAATGACATAATCTCCCATTATTTAATGAGAAAAAGGACAGGCTATGTATGTCAGGTACAATTATTGGTGGTTTTTGAAGGAAAAATGAGAAAGAGAAAGAAACTTTTTTTTTTTTTGCTTATGCATGGACTATCTGTGGAAGTATACAGAGGACGCTGATTACTTTGGTTGGCTCTGCGGGGAGAACGGTGCAGCTGGAAGATAGAAGAATGAGGAAGATGAGATCCAACACCTTTCTGTTATTGAATTTTGAACCAGGTAAAAGTTTTATCTATTTTCTAAATAAATATAAAAACAAAACCCCAGGCCCTGAATACAGCTTTAGGTGAAAACAATGATCCCAATTCCTACCCCTCACCCATACCCAGCCTCCTATCTCCCTCTCAGCCACACCATCCCACACTTCCCACCCCTCACCCATACCCAGCCTCCTATCTCCCTCTCAGCCACGCCATCCCACATTTCCCACCCCTCACCCATACCCAGCCTCCTATCTCCCTCTCAGCCATGCCATCCCACTCCTGTCCAGCCTTTTCTTTCCATCCCAATTTTATAAAACTTCCCTTCACCTCACTCCTTTGGCGGCATGATTTCTAACACTTCACAGTTTTACAAGCTTTTGCATTTCAGATTTGAGTCTCTGACTTAAATCAAAAGCTGGAAGTGTTTCTTACAGAAAAACTCACATATATGTACAAAGTATTCTTGTAATGGGAGATAAATGAAAGCCATCTAAATGTCCATCTGTAGGGGAGAAAAATCAGACAAATCAGGTTATTTCCACACTGCACAACAGCATGCAGCAGTAAAACAGTCAGACCACTTTGTGTTTTAAAACCTCAGGCTGGGTGTGTGGCTCACACCTGTAATTCCAGCACTTTGGGAGGCCAAGACGGGAGGATTGCTTGAACCCAGTAGTTCAAGACTAGCCTGAGCATCGCAGGGAGATTCTGTCTCTACAAAAAATTAGCCAGGCATGGCAACTTGCACCTGTAGTCCTAGCTACTTCGGAGGCTCAGGTGGGAGGATCCCTTGAGCCCTGGAGTTCGGGGCTGTAGTGAACTGTGCCATTGCACCCCAGCCTGGGCAACAGAGCAAGACCCTGTCTCAAAAATAAATAAATAAAAATAAAAATAAACCTTATACAATATATTTTCAGACTTTATATAGTACATAAAAATATATTATCAATATGAGCATAAACTTTATATTAACATCGTATAAAGTATATAATTAAATGTATATTTTTATATATTTATATAAGTTTTTAAATATTTTTACATTTGTAAATATAAAATATATGCACATATATGTCATACAAGATATATTTTATGCTTATGTATAAGTCATAGGCTTCACATGTGCACATATATATTTCTACGTGTCTACATCTCTGCGTAACATATAGAAACGAATATATAATATACATATATATCATTTGTAAATGCATAGGAAAGGAATGGAAATGTTCTCTAGGAGTGTAGTAAGATCGGGATGATAAAAGGAAATGCAGGAAAGCTTGAGATTGTTACTGTATGAACCTGCATGGGCTTGTGTGATGTTTTTAAACAATAAAAATTAAATTAACCGTCTTTTGGTGCCTGGCATGACAAATGTCTGCCACTAGAGGGCACTAGAGATCGCTAAATATTTCCCATGATTATCTTTGAGGGAGGGGGCGCGGGTGCAGGGGATTTGAGGGAAGCTCCTTTACCTCTTTATAAGGGTCCCTTTGCACGCTGGGGGACTGGGCCCTGAACCTGAACTTTCAGTGAGGGTAAAGCTTGCCTGGAAGCCCGGAGCCCTTCTCTCTCCGCTGCCTTGAATGGGCCCCTGAGGCCATTTGGGGTGGGAGTCCTTTATCCAGCCCACTCCATTTTGCCCACCAGTTTCGTCCACCAGCCCTGGTCTGCGGGACGCTGCTCCGGTGTGGAAGGTGGAACTGGCATCGAGTGCATTTCAGTGAGCTCACCTTCACTCCTTATTCCACATGAATGTTCAACGGGGAGCCCTGAGACATTCGAGGGGGCCGTTTGTGACTGCTCAATTATAGTGGAGACATCTTCGCATTTGGGGGAGGAAGAGGGAAGCTAGAATTTCTGAAATGCTCAAAATTCAGCCTGAAATGCATGTCGGTGAACAACCACTTGCTAATTAGCTACCCTAGACCCTAACTCTCTGACACGTAATCATAGAGCATTATCGCCTGGTTTAGTATGAGCGGAATATACAGGAACCCAGAGTCAGTCAACGTGTAATGTTGTGCCCAGAAATTTACTGAGCATTTTTCACCAGTATGGAAAACCACGGCACCATGACGCCAAGCCGGTAGTGTCTGAGTCACTGGTCCTGTGCTCCAGGCTTGGCCTGGCTCTGGGGCTGTTCGGATCACATTCTTACAAGACAAACACCAGGATACTTTATTACATCTTTTAGAGAACTTGTGCCCAAGCATTTACCTATCGAATATATATGTGTGTGTGTGTGTGTGCACGCATGTGTGTGTGTGTTTACCAAAAGTTACCTTTTTCAACTTCTCTTTTGTTTCTCCTTTATATTACAGAAAGAACTTTTTTTAATGATGCATGTAAGTAGTTTATACAATCTGTGAATTTCATTTCAAGATAGGACAGGAAGCGTTACAAAATATTCGTGGTCTCCAAAGTGATTCTGACACCTCATGACGACTAAGACCTTTGGTTGCCGTTGCCTCAAATAATTTCCTCCTAGAGCAGCAGTTCTTCAACTCAGCTACACATTGAACTATGTGGGAAGCTATTAAAAATACAGATGCCTGAACCCCACGGCCTTCATTATCTTGTGAGCATCTGGGCCAAGTTCAGTGCTGGTGCTCTTGTTCGGATGGATGTAGCTGGTGGTGCAGAGATCCATGAGCTTGCTTTTACGGGACTTTCTGCTGTTGTTGATCTGGGATGCAGTCAGAATACTAGGGCTTTTTTAAAGTTCCCCAGTTGACTCTAATGCAGCCAAATTTGAGAACCATTCTCTGCTCAATACCTTCAAAAATGGAAAACTAGCAACCTCTCACTCAGTGCCTCCCCAGGTATGACATGCAGACCAGCAGCATCAGCATACCTGGGAGCTTGTTAGAAATTCAGAATTTAGGATCTATCTCAGACCAGCTAAATCCAGATCTTGGGAAGTAGGGCCCAGGTACCTGTATTCCACTCCACGCCTCCACAACATTGGCCTGCTTTTAATTTAGCTTTAAATTACAATTTTAAAATGGAATTAACCAGAAGGCAAGGGTATACGGAAAATATTTTTTTAACACTTCTCACGTAAACTCAAGTCTTTTATTCCTTTTTCAGGGGTAAAACAGGCTTTTCCATTTACAAGCTTATTCATGAGTTGCAAAAATTCCCTCCCTTCCTCCATGCTTTTGTAATCCTTACATTCCGCCATTTAGTCTTGGAGGCCACAATCAAACAGAAATCATGAGGGCCCTTTCCTCTTGCATCTGTAGTGGCGACCTTTGCAGCAGACAGTAACTGCTCCGGATCTGTCAAATAAATGCAAGTACCTGTATTTCTAAATCGCCTCCCAGTAATACATTCTCATACTAGAGTTTTTACTTTGCATGCCCTAATCCTTACACGAGCACGAATTCCTCTAAATCCCAGCCTGAATTTGTTTAACTTACCAGAGAAGGCTTGCCCATTGAAGATTGGTTCTTCAGCCACTGCTTTTCATTCTCATACCAAACAAGCGCATTTTTAAGAACTCGCGAGAGTCTTGCCACTCTTCAACAGAGAAAGTCATCTCCAAATTAATCCACAGTCAGAAGCACCTCATGCTGCTTTTATATATCATTAAAGTCCTGTAAAAGCAAGCTCACGGATCTCTGCACCACCAGCTAAACCTATCTGAACGAGAGCACCAGCCTTGAACTTGGCCCAGATGCTTACAAGATGATAAAGGGCACCCCTCCTCCAGCCTGTTCTTGTCCACTCTCCCAGGGAGGCTTAGTCCTTTGGCACAAAAGCAGTGGTGGCCATTCATTCCTTGCCCTAGTGAAGCCAACTTCCTCCACATTCATTCTGCCCATCAGCATCTGATGCCCCCACAATGGCAAACACTGCAGGGGGCCAAAGTCTGACTCCACAAGGAGGCAGAATGCCAGGTCTTCTGCAGTGGTGCCCTCGAATGGCCATCTCTCACTGCCCGGGGTTAGCCTACATTGAGATCAATGATTAGCAGGTAACTTGTGAAGCCCAACCCTAAAAGTCCCATTGGGACTTAGCTCATTTGGGAAAACAGTTTTTCCAACACTTCTTATATAAACTCAAATGTTAGATTCTTTTTTTGGATTTCACAGATAGGACTAATAATCGATCCACTCATGTAGATATGAATACAGTGAATTGCACATAGTAGGCACTAGATTATTTGTGAAAGTGTTGAATTAGGCCAGACACAGTGGCTCACACCTGTAATCCCAGCACTTTGGGAGGCCAAGGAGGGCAGATCACTTGAGGTCAGGAGTTCAAAACCAGCTTGGCCAACATGGCGAAACAGTCTATACTAAAAATACAAAAAAAAAAAAAAAAAAAAAAAAAACTTTGCCAGGCGTGGTAGCGGCACACATCTGTAATTCCAGCTACTAGGGAGACTGAGGCACGAGAATCGCTTGAACCCAGGAGGCAGAGGTTGCAGTGAGCTGAGATCGCACCACTGCACTCCAGCCTGGGTAACAGACTCAGACTCTATCTCAAAAAAGAAAAAATGTTGAATTAATACATGTATGTGAATATACTATATGTATGTGTACCTGTGCATCTATCTATAGCTGTGTCTCCATTTATATGTTCATTGATCTATGTATCTGTATATCTACAGATAGACTGGCCCACCTGACCCAACAACCAGTCCAATAAATGAGCCCTTATTCTGCGCTGCCAACCAGACATCACAGCATTCCTAACATGTCTCACTGAGTCCTCACACAAAGCCAAGAAATAGCTATTATTCCTGAGGTCTCATAAAACCATCTGAGAAATGTGTAGCAGAGAATCAAAGCCATGTATGGCAAAAAAAAAAAAAAAAAGGCACTGGTGCAAAGATTTCCAGAAGTACTGGAGGAGCCATGGGCCACCTGAGAACTATTGACTTCACAAGCTCAGATGCAAGGGAGAGAAATTACCTGGTGTAGGGGAGGATTAGACCTTGGCCACCTGGATTCAGTTTCCAGTTTGCCAGGGCCTCAGCAAGTTCTTCCTTTTGTGCACCTGTTTCCTGGTAAACTCCCTACAGCAGCAGAGAAGCTGGTGGAGCTTGGAGGAAACTGTGAAAAACAGGGACAATGAAAACAGTCCTTTGTATGACACATTTGGCCCTTGTCAAGAAATACAAACGGGGAACCTAGCTTAGGAAAAGCAAGACGTCTTCATTCATTTCCTCAAGGAAGTGGCCCTTGCCTATGACTGCTACGAGTCAGTTTCCAAAAAGCTCAATATTAAGCTCTGATTGCTCCCTAGCAGAAATGGCTGCTTTCATTTATTCTTGCCCATCTGGCACAAAAGCAGTATGCAGAGCTCAAAAGAGGTACGCAGAGGTGGCCTTGTAAACATCGGCCTCCATTTCATTTCAGTGGGGGTGGGTCATGCTTCTGCGGGAACAAACGCTGAATCCTTGCTCCGGGTGCATGAAAGGCTGCATCCAATTTTGCCTCCCGTTGCTTTCCCAGTATCCAGCATGCCTGGCCCCACAATAGATGCTCAATAAACACCTGAGTGAATAAATTATTAACATATAATCATGAATGTTGTTACCAAATATTAAACACCTTTTATAGACCAAGCTCAGGGCGAATTGATTTACATATCATTGTTTCATTTACTCCTCCTGACATCTGAAGGAGGTAGAGGGACCATTAGCAAACCCACATGGTAGATAAGGACGTTGGGAAGTCAGAGGAGTAAAGAGATTGGCACAGGATTGCACAGCCTGTCCTCAGCGCCAAAATCCATACAGAGACAGTCTGACTCCAAAGCCTGTTTTGAGGAAGGTTTTGTCATGTAATTTTGTAATGTATTATGTAGTTTTTATAAAATTGTAATTTATGTGATTTTTATCTATTTGTAATTTTAAATTTTTTAATTATGGGGTTGTAATTTTACGTGATTATAACTTATTACATAAAATTGAAATTTTATGTAATTGTGTAAATTGTAATGTAATTTCGAAGATGGCCCTTTTTAGGTAATGAAGTTGCATATGTATAAATTTCACAAAATATTTAAGTGAGAAATAACTCCAATCTTTTAGACTGTCCTTCAGAAAATGGAAGAAGGTATATTCTTCAACTCATTTTTGAGACTAACATAGACTTGAAACCTTAATTCATAGTAGAAGGGAGATGACAGATGAATATCATGTATGACTGTAGATGCAAAAATTCTAAACAACAGAAAAAGGCAGCCTGAATCAAGGGATGTGAAATAGGAGGATACTTCATTACTAAATTTAGTTTATCTCAAAGACACAAAGCTGGCTTAATGTTAAAAAAATCAATCAATGTAATTCATCACACTGAGAATATAAAGCAAAAACGTGATTGTTTCACAGATGCAAAAAAGCAAGTATAAGGTGTAACATTCATTTATTATTTGAAATAAACACTATCAACAAACTAGAAAAAGAAGGGGACTTATTAATGTGATATTGTTTACCTATAGTAAATCTTCAGCAAACCTCTAACTTAATAATGAAATATTAAATACTTTCCTCTGGAAATCATGATAAGGACAAAGATGCCCATAGTAACCACTTCCCTTCAACATTTAGAGTAGAGATTTCAGCCAATAGAGTAAGACAAGAAAAATATACTAAAATGCACAAAGATTTAAAAAGGAAAGAGCAAAACTATTGTTATTTTGAAAATAATGATTGAATACATAGAAAACTGACAGAATAAGATATTAGAAACTATGAGTTTTACAAGGCTACTCATTACACAACAATCGACTACATTTCTCTGTGTTAGTAACAAACAGCTGGAATATTGATTTAAAAGAAAAATATATCATTTACATTTGTGTTGAAAGGAATATCAAGTACCTAGGAATAAATCTAACAAAACATTTCAAGACCTCTATGCAGGAAACTGTAAATTTTTATTAAGGAAGACCTAAATTAATGAGAAGCAACACCGTATTCATGCAGTGAAAGGCTCAATGTCATAAAAATACCAATCCTACATGAACTTGGTGTATAGATTTACTGTAGTCCCAACTGAAATCCCAACAAGCAGATTCTAAAATGTATATGGAGATGAAAGGACCAAAAGTAGTTAAGCTATTCCTGAAGAACAAAGAAGACAGTGGATTTGCTCTGCCCAGTATCAAGACTTAAAATAACACTACATTAATTAAAGCAGCATAGTGTTTGTTCAAGGACAGATAATAGATTAATGGAATAGGATAAAGTGTTCTTAAAGAGATCCAGATATATATGGACACTTGATTTATGGCAAAGATAAAATTGAAAGAGGATAGAGAAAAAACTATTTTAAAAATGTATGTGGCTGGGACAATTGAGTATCCACAAGGAAAACATGAAATGAGGCCCCTACCTCAAACCATATATAAAATTCAATTCCAGGTGGAGTACATGTGAAAACCAAGTTGAAAAGACCAAGAAAAAAAAAGCTTTTAGAAGGTTAAACAAAACTGATAAATTTGATTACATTAAATATAAGAATTTTGTTAATCAAAAGACAACATTAAGAGAGCGAGAAGGCAAGCCACAGAGTGGGAGAAAATTTTAGGGGCACATAAAACTGACAGAGAGCTCAAACTACATAGAGAATGTCTATAAATCAGTAAGGAATAAACAAAACATAGAAAAATGGGCCCCCCAAAACCCTGATATGCGTTTCAAAAAAGGGAATCCAAATAGCCAACAGACATATGAAGGATGCCCAACCCTGTTAGTAACCAAGGAAAGGCAACTAACATAGTGTTCCTATTAGCCCAAATCTGGAACAACTCCAATGTTCATGAACTGTAGAATGGATAAATAAATGGAGGCATAGTCGTACAATACAATGCCATACAAACAACAAAAATAAACTTTCCAGGCACGGTGGCTCATGCCTGAGTAGCTGGGATTACAGGCATGCACCACCACGCCTGGCTAATTTTGTATTTTTAGTAGAGGAGGGGTTTAACCATGTTGGTCAGGCTGGTCTTGAATTCCTGACTTCAAGTGATCCACCCATCTCAGCCTCCCAAAGTGCTGGGATTACAGGCATGAGCCACTGTGCCTGGCCTATTTCCACCTTCTTACTGTAAGGATTTTTGAGACTCATGAGCAGCCCTCACCAAATACCTGTGGATTCCTTTAGCAGTGGGATTTATGTGTTGTAGAAAAAACAGTAATAGCTAATATCAAGCCCTCTTCCAAGTGCTTTAATTGTTTTAATTCATTTAATCCTCATAACCACCTTGCGAGTCAGTGATCTACCAAGGGCAGGTCATTGGGGTATTGTCTGTAGAAAAGTTAACAATAATACTAATCCTGATAAATCTTTTCTGCTTTTTATTATCATGGTCCAGCAATTCTTAAAGAGATCAGGAATAAAATCCTCCTCTGTAAAAAAAAAATATTTTGTTGATCAAAGGTCTAAATAATTCATGATGATTACTGATAAGTTATAATTTTATATAAATAAATGTAAGTTTCAAAATAGCATATTTTTATTACAGATACTTTAATAAACATTGCATCCTATTCAGAAGTTAATTCAGAGAATTCTCAGTTCTACAGCCAGCACCTGACTCAGGTGGACTCAGGCTGTTTTTTGGTTTTTTTTTTAATTAATTTATTTTTTTTTATTATTATACTTTAGGTTTTAGGGTACATGTGCACAATGTGCAGGTTTGTTACATATGTATCCATGTGCCATGTTGTTTTGCTGCACCCATTAACTCGTCATTTAGCATTAGGTATATCTCCTAATGCTGTTTCTCCCCCCTCCCCCCAACCCAACAGGCTGTTTCAAAAGTGGGTTTCTATGGCTGTGTTGTCTGAGCTGCCTTTCCTTCAGGTGCAATCACAAGACAAGCCCTGGGATGCCGCAGATTCACCATGAATGGTGGATTCCAAATAAACAATGATAGCAGGGTGCCTAGAGAGGTGAAGATGCAAACTTTGAGTTATTTCAGTTCTGTCTCCATGGGACCACTTGGAGTTTTTGTGTTTAAAATTCCAAACGATGAAACAGAATGCAAACTATGAGATGACTAATTTAATATGAAATGGGCAAAATTGAGTTCGGATCTGAAAAAATGGTACCGCATTTGAATAATATCTTTAAAATTAAAATGTAAACCAGACATTCCCCTTCCCCCTCGTAGCGCTCTGGCTCTGCAGGAGCCTCTGCACAGAGCAGAGAGCCTGGACATTGCACTCCTGTTGCCCCTGGACGCACACCCGCAGGCACTGTCTCAGACCCCATGGGGCACAGGCAGTACTTGCCTACCGGGCAGTGTTTTGTGCCAGTGAACTCAAGGGGAAGTAACTTAAATAAACACTGACCATGGCTAAAATGCCTCGGTGTGAGAACAGGAGGTCAGAGTCCAACAGGGTACATGGTGAAGTGCAGTCGGCCGGAAACCTGGGGCAGAGCCTGGGTCTATTTTCTGGCGCTCAGCCCTGGAAAGACTCCATTAGACCAGAGTCCCTGAGGGACAAGCACCCTGTCCTTCTTACACATTATCCCCTGCCATTCGCACAGGTGTTTCCCCCCAGATCATCCCATTCCACAGGTTCCCCTCTATTGACCCCGCCACCGCCCACACATCCAGCTCCCCAAGCTTGAAATGCTGGTCTTCAGCCTCTCCACACTAAAACAGTCGCTCTCTCCTCAAAGTCGCTTGAGTCTCTTATTTCCTTCCTTTTTTTTCCCAGTGGGAATACCCAGGAAAGGGCTCCACTGCCTGCCATCTGGGCTCCCCAGCCCCTTTCTTGGGTTCCCAATGTCATCTCTGCCCTGAGCCTCTCCTGCGTTTCACACTTCGTTTGTCACACGTCTGCTTCAGGGGCTGACTTCCTGCCTGAATTAAGCCAAATCCAAAACTCTTTTTTCTGGATTCAGTCAACTCCTGCATACTCTCTCCATCCTGCACCCTCAGTCCTAGCCAGCTCATTGTCATTTCTTCCTCTTTCCCCCGAGATCCTTCCTCCACAAAGACTTTCGCAATTCTCCACAAAACTGAGCCCATCAAAAGCAACAGATATTCTGGTGGGTCAGGCACGGTGGTGCATGCCTGTAATCCCAGCACTTCGTGAGGCTGAGGCAGGTGGATCACTTGATATCAGGAGTTTGAGACCAGCCTGGCCAACATGGCGAAACCCCATCTTTACTAAAAATACAAAAATTAGCTGGGCGTATTGGCGTGCACCTGTACTTCCCAGCTATTCAGGAGGCTGAATGCTTCCCATTCTAGCCAGGGAACACACTGTGATCACCACTGATGCAGATGAAGCTGGGAGGACCACTGTGGGTTTTTTCCTTCCCAGCGTACTTTTGTTCTCTAGTAATAGCTCCTGACAACATGCTTTGGAGAGCCATGCCTCCTCAACTCTTAGATGTAGGTGATGCCTCACCACTTCAGGAGCAGGAACCAGACCCAAGTCGGGCCAATCCACAGAATCTGTATCTGCTCCAGTGAGTAATGGGTTCAGTGATGGGTGCATAATATAGTCCAGTGAGAGTCAGTGCTGAGACTTTTGCTGAAACCCTTGAGAAAAGGTGCTAAGTTGGCAAGACATAGGCCTGGAGCTACTAGTGACTGTTTTACCTTTGCCTGGGAGGAACCTGCCTGAGGATGGAGCAGGCAGGTGAAAGCAAAAGAGACTGCGAAACCAAGTAGATGGCACCGTTTTATTCCCTGGATCCAGCCAAATCTGAATCCAGACGTACATTTTTCAGTGGCATGAGCTAATAAGTTTCCTTTCTTGCTCAAGCCAGTTTGAGGTGGGTTTTTGTCAAGTGCAGTTCAGAAAGTGCTGATACATGAAACATCACAGTGCACCCGCCACCCTGCAGAGGGGGATTCCAGCCTCTCTTCTGGAGGCTGCCTCCATCAGGCAACCATCTTCAAAAAGGCCCCAGGATGGAGCAACAGAACCCTTAGATGTCAGTCAGTGTCATCACCTCCCTGCTTATATGGGAAGACTGGGGGACAAAGAGGGGTAAGGAATTGCCCCAAGTTGTGCCTTCGACAGAGCCAGATAGGATATCAGCCCTTGGCTCTGTCAGTAGGCACACCTACACCAGGGGGCAGGTGACAGCCAGCAGGCAGCGCCACCATGCTGCTCAGATCTCCTTGGCAAGGGCACCCACTGTAGGGAGGGGATCTCACTACTTCATGAAAAGTGGCTTTATTATTGCCCACTTCTCAATGTCTCCGTGTTTCTAATTGCAATCTAACAAACACACACTTTTTTTTTTTTTTTTTGAGACAGGGTCTCTGTCTCCCAGGCTGGAGTGCAGTGGCGCAATCTCGGCTCACTGCAACCTCCGCCTCCCAGGTTCAAGTGATTCTCCTGCCTCAGCCTCCTGACTAGCTGGGATTACAGGCTCCCACAACCATGCCTGTCTAATTTTTGTATTTTTAGTAGAGATGGGGTTTTGTCATGTTGGCCAGGCTGGTCTTGAACTCCTGACCTCAGGCGATCCATTCACCTCGGCCTCCCAAAGGCTGGAATTACAAACGTGAGCCACCACCCCCAGCCAACACACACCTTTTCAAAAAGCCATATCAAATCCATGATTCCTGGGATATTATTGCTTAGAAAAGTATTAGTCAAACTGTAGCCCTCTAATTAGCAACATCAGAATCACCTGAGAAATTGATAAAATGCAAATTCTCAGCCCCTCCCCAGACCTACTGCACCCTGAGCTGGAGATCCAGCCATATGTCATTGAACAAGACCTCCAGGTGATTCTGATACATGTTCAACTTTGAAAGCCACTGGCTACGGCTAAGTAAATTTTTTAAATTGATTTAAAATCTATTGAATGAAAATGTAAATGATTTGTGAATATAGCAAAAATGTAGGAAGCTGTACAGAAGTAATTAAATATGAAGAAGTGCCATCCTATAACATTGAAGCTTCTAGGAGTGCAACGGAAGGAAGGTCTATCCCAGCCCAGGGAGATTAAACCCACCCGCAAACATTGCAAGAGTCCCCCTATGCTGGCAAGGGCGGCTTTATCACTTGTTTGTTGTTTTGCTGAGGGACAGAGAGTTTACCTGTTTGATCACTTATCCCTCACTATTTGGAAAACTAAAATAGAAGAGTCCTCTCTTTTAAGATGATCTACCCAGATGACTTGGGGACTTTCCCTTTGTTATAGAGAAAGAAACAGGTTTTGGCCCTAAGGCTTTGAACATTTCCCAGTGAATAACAGTCACTGCTGGTTATAGAAACCCAGCTCACCTTGAGCACACAAGACCCAGTGAAACCATCCCGTCACGTGGGAAGGGTGGGCCTGAAAGAGCCTTCACAATCACAGAGCATCCATAACGACCTTGAACGCAGATTCTTAAGAAGGACCAGGGATGCACGTGGTTTCCTTGATAATGAGAGCGTGGATTTCAGGCGGGGCCCTCAGAATGCTTGAACCCAGCCCCACCAGGGGCTGCAGTCCCTCGTGAATCTGACGCATCTGCTCACAACAGCCTTGAACCACATCCATGAAAATCATTGTCGCCGCCGTTGGACTCACCTCGCCACTGAATAGGTGAGCAGAGTGCTTTGTTGAGACCCCTTTCCTAAAGGGTTCATCTATTTCTTTAACCATGTTTATGTGGGATTCTCTGACATTCAAAAGATAGCAGACTCGCATTTAGTGTCTTTATAGCATAGCACTGTGTGTACCCTCGATTCCAAATGCAAAATGTAACTCGTGAGCATAAAAGCTCTAAAGAAACCTTGGTCACTCATGAGGATGGCATAAAATTCAGAGGTGCTGTATCAAGACGGGGTTCGTCTGTCCCTGAAATGAAGACACAGTGGTGGTCTTAAATCAGAAGACAGCTCTGGGGATTAATTGGTGTGAGAATGATGAAAAACAGCATTTTGTTTCTTTGTAGTCTATTTCTTTTTGTTGTTTTTTTTTAATTGGGATAAAATACATATAAGAGCCATCATCTGAACCATTCTTAACTGTGCAGCCCAGGGCATTAACACACATTGTTGTGCAGTCATCACCACCATCCATCTCCACAACTCCTTTCATTTTGCAAAACTGAAACTCTATGAGTGAAACAACTCCCCGTTTCTCCCTCCCTCAGCCCCTGGCAACCACCGTTCTACCTTCTGTCTCTACAAATTTGACCCTAGTCTATTTCTGAGTGAGACCTTTACCTGACTCGTTACTGGGTAAATCCTAATGAGAGTAAAATTGTCTCAGCCCCTCAGCGAGCAAGTTTCGGATTCAGGCATCTCTGGGATACCAGTATGACCATAAAGCAGAACTCACAGAATGTGGCCATAAGTGGGGGTTTTCTGCTCAGTATTTTGCTCTGGATTTGTTTATGTGAACATCCGTGGGGTAGCAGCAGGCACACTGGGTTCAGATTCAGAAGAATTGGGATTGAAAACCCAATGCTTCATTATCTTGGAGAAGCCACCTGCTCTCTCTAAATCTCTTAGATTGGTTCTCATTTTGATTTCTCTTTTTTTTTTTTGAGACAGAGTCTCACTCTGTCGCCCGGGCTGGAGTGCAGTGGTGCGATCTCAGCTCACTGCAAACTCCGCCTCCCAGGTTCAAGCAATTCTCCTGCCTCAGCCTCCTGAGTAGCTGGGATTACAGGCCTGTGCCACCACACCCTGCTGATTTTTGTATTTTCAGTAGAAATGGGGTTTCACCATGTTGGCCAGTCTTGGCTCAAACCCCTGGCCTCAAGCGATCTGCCTGCTTTGGCCTCCCAAAGCGCTGGGATTACAGGTGTAAGCCATCGAGACTCATCTGGTTTTTATTTTTAAAAATCAGATGATTTCATGTAAAAATCTCAATTTCCAGAATCTCTTGAAAAAAATAAAAAATCAAAACAAGCACCCATTTTTTTTAATGTCCAAAAACTTCAAATAGGCACTTTACCAAAGAAAGATATACAAGAAGCTAATATGCCCAAAAAAAGATGCTCAACATCATTAGTCATCAGGGAAATGCAAGTTAAAATCACGATGAGATACCACTTGGAATGACTTAATCAGTAAAGCTGACAATACCAAGTGCTGACAAAGGCACAGAACAACTGGAATCTGCATCCATAAGCAGTCTGGAAGCTTCTTATAAAGTTAAACATGCACTTACTGTATGTCCTCCCCTACCCTAGAGAAATGAAAAATTATCTTCACACAAAAATACACACCTAAATGTCTATAGCAGGTTTATTCATAATTACCCCAATATAACACAAATCTTCTTCAACAGGAGAATGAAGAGAAGCACTGGTCCATCCATGTCCTGGAAAACCACTCAGTAATAAAAAGAACACATGACTGGTATGACCAACATGAGTGAATCTCAAATGCTTCATGCAATGGAAAAGAAGCTAGACTCCAAAGACTGTCCACTGTCTGATTCCATTTCCATGACTTACTGGAAAAGGCTAAACTGCAGGTCAATGGCCGCCAGGAGTTGGGGTGGGGAGGGTGTTGCTTAAAATGAGCATGAAGGAATTTTGTGGGAGTGCCAGAACTGCTCTATATCTTGATTTTGGTGGTGGCTACACAACTATTGTATTTATTTGCTGAAAACTCACAGAACTGCACACTAAAAAGAGTGAATTGTCCTACGGATAAATCATACCTCAGTAAACTTGACCACCGCACCCCACCCTAAAAAATATATCTAGCACCCCTGGGCCCACCTTCCTGCACAGCCACAATTGGCTGAACAGGACAGAGCTAGGCGGTTAGGCAACGGGCACTCACCTCCTGGCTTAGCTTGGGTTCTCTCAAATTCGGTTCCTGTGCTCAGAATAGGCAGCTCTCCTGTGAGGGGGTGGCAGGGAGCAAGAGTGATGGAGAAGAGTAGATAAAGGGTGCATTGATGGTTTGGTTCATCTGAACAGCAGTCACCCTGAGGCACTTTGTAGAACCAGCTTCCACATCCTCCGTGTTCTTCGTTCGCAGGTCAGGAGGCTACCACACTTACCCTGTCACATTCCTCGTTGTTGGAGTCACTCTGCACGCCATGAGCAGCCCCCATGGCTGTGCAGGGTAACAAAAGCTCCTGCAACTTGGGAGAAAGCTCTGTCTAAAAATGTGGGGCCGTGCAGCAAGCTCTGCAAGGTCAGAGCTGAGTATGGCAGGTGTGGCTAAGAGCAGCGGCGCCACTGGGGGATGACACAGGCTGCAAAGCATGCTCCCCGCCCACCTCCATGAGGAGCCCCACCCTCAGCCCTGTGCCCGCTTGTGTCCTTGGGCCAGCCCAGGGAGGGGTATGAGCTCATCACTGCTGCTAGGTGCGATAAAGCGACTGCTTATAAACAACAATCGGGGGGTGGATGAGGGGCAGATAACACGAGGCTGAAAATGAGTAAACCTGGTTTCTATTTCTGGTTCTTCCAACAACTAGTTCTGAGACCTTGAGCAAATCATGTCCCTATAATGGGTCTCAGTTTTCTTCTGTGTAAAATGAAGAGAGATAGAATTAAGTAAGCTCTCCAGTCCCTCTGCCATCCCTTAAAAAGCTATCATTCCGTCACATCTCCAAGGAGTGTCTCTCTTTGCAAAGTAGTCACTTTAGAAAGCCATGGTACATGGTACAGTTCACTGGAATTGTTCAAAACATGTCAAGGCTTAGAACACATGCTTTTGGTTATCTCCAAAGGTGAAGAGCTCCCAAATCTGGGGATGGATTATATTTGGGAATTTCGATGTTTATGAACCATATGGGGATCAACCTGGAAAAAGCTTGATCCAAAACCAGGTATAAAGCAGTGCTTCCAAAACGTGGTCTGAGGACAGCCTGTGTCAGGGGCACTCGGGTGCTTGTTACAAAGCAAATGTGCAACAGACCCAGATTGAGGGACCTTCTACAAAATAACTGACCAGTACTCTTCAAGATTGCCAAGGTCATGAAAGACTAAAAAAGACAGAGGAACCATCACAGATGGGAGGACACTACAGAGACATGACTGTGAATGCAATGTGGGATCCTGGCTTCCATCTGAGAACAGGAGAAGGACACAGCGGAAGAGCTGAGGGAATCCAGATAAAACCTGGAGTTCAGTCACTAGCATTGCATCCATGGTAAATTCCTGGTTTTGACCATTGCACTATGATTGCATAAAACAATAACAGTGGGGTGAGCTGGGTGAGGGATAAACAGAACTCTCTGTACTGTTTTTGCAACCCCTCTGTAAGTCTAAAATTACTACAAGATACGAAGGATTTACAAAAAAGAAATATATATCACTGCAGCCACTGTTACAATTACTACTAAAAGCTAACACTCGTTGAAGGTTTATAATCCACCAGGAGAAAGAGTAGATGTGGGTCACCTCCCTACCATCACCATCCTGTTGAATCCAATTTCCTGGACTTGGAACTCAGAACCTTCCTTTTCACACGTTCTCCAGGGGATTCTAACACAAGCTAAAGTTTAAGAGCACAAGCAGTAAAATAATAAAAACCTTGTGTGTGTGAGTGTGTGTGTGTGTCTGTGTGTGTGTGTGAGAGAGAGAGACAGAGATGCGAAGACAAGACAGGGGAAATGTTAACATCAGTCAGATTAAGCTGGTGGGTACATGGGTATTGATCATTTTCTGTTTGGGTAAAATATGAAATCCTTTTTTAAATTAAAAAATTTAAATTAATAAATTTTCTGAACTGATTTGGCCTCTCAACTTTTCCAGCCTTCAGCTCATCACGTGTGCTCAAGCTGTAGGCCTGAGAAACACGTCTGGGAGTCGTCATCATAGGGGAAAGGAAAGGGCATGAGGGCAGTCTTGAGTGTTGCCCTGTATCCTGTCTGAAGACTCAGAAGGATCAGCAAAGAGAAGGAAGAAAGGAAGGAAGGAAGGAAGGAAGGAAGGAAGGAAGGAAGGAAGGAAGGAAGGAGGGAGGGAGGGAGGGAGGGAGGGAGGGAGGGAGGGAGGGAGGGAGGGAGGAAGGAAGGAAACAGGGATACGCCTGTAATCCCAGCTCTCAGGGAGGCAAGAGGCGGGAGGATAGCTTGAGCCCAGGAGTTCGAGACCTGCCTGGGCAATATAGCGAGACCCCGTTCTCCCGAAAAAGAAAAAAAGAAAAAAAAAAAAAAAAAAACAAAAGACAAAGAAAACAAGGCTGAGGAAGTCAAACAAACCTCCACTGAACTGAGAAATATGATTTTCTTGTTGGGTTGAAAACACAGTGTTTTGTGTAGATATATGTATGGGTGTGTGGGTCTACCCAAAGGTTCTGCTTCTTTGTAGATAGACAAACTTTTTGTGGCTTTATGTCCTGTGCCTAATGTCAAAAGCCATCCTAATTTGTTCCAACTCTGGGACCCGAGGGCCAGGGGTGAGTGACACAGTAGGGGAGTTTTCACTATTTGTTTTGTTTTGAATTGGCAGTCAGTTCCAACAAGAGGCAGAAAGGAATAGGATGAAGACTCACAAAAACTCAAATGTCGTCTTCTTTTACTCCCTCTGTCTCTTAAACTCAACTCTGTAATCATGGGGAGAGCCAAACATTCCACATTGCTATCCTTTCAGCAAGCTCGTTCACTCTGAAAATGTCAGCTCAAGGTCAAAATCACTTCTGAGTCCTCAAAGACTCAATCCCAAAAGGCCGGTCTTCTAAGAGCAGGAGATCCCGAGCAGAAAGAAAAGACCACCCAGCCTCCCCTCTAAGTGCACAGTCCAGCTCCTGGACCACCTGCCCTGGTGGCCCACCAAGTCCCCGGGCTGCCTGCACTGGACCAGTGCCAGGGCATTGGAACAAGTCCTCCTTTGAACAAAAAGACGCCTAACAGTACCATTGAACAGACACACTGCTAGGATCCCTGCACCCACTTCCTGTGAAAATTACTAGGATGTTTACATCAAAATCACAACAGCATTTAACTGGAGAGAAGGGGCAGAAAAAACAAATACGATGGTTCAATTGTCTTTTATTCTGCATTTCTTGCATTTCAGAACCAGAGAAAGTAGAGAGGAAAAGAAGCAGCACTTCTATATGCAGCTTAAACTTTAAACATCATATTATTCAAGACACAGCTTTATTGGGGGAAAAAATAAGGGTAAAACAAAGCCAGATGAACTTAATGCGAACGGGATGCTTTTATGGAATCACCAACGTTTCCATTGTTCAGCCTGAATTGCCCATATTTTTGTATTCACTGCAGACAATGAGTTCTTGTGACATTCTGGCATACATTATACTGGGGGAAGAAAACCCAGCCTGCTTTATTTGTTCCATTTTCTGCTTTTAGACGTAATGGAAATGTTAACATGCTTAACATCCGTGGCCTCTCTTCCAGCCTCGCTTCACTTTTCGTAGTTATCATGAGTCTTGGTGAGGGTACGCGGTGCTTCCAGACAAGAGGTGGTGCATGCTAATGTGAGCTCAAAGCCAGTCTGCTCTATATCCTTCACCGTGCAAACTCTCTCGCTCATTCTTTTAAAGACTTTCACGGCATATAGTCTCCATTATGATTAAAATGATCTCAACTGTCCTTCAGAAAAGAATGTAAGGCTTTTGACTACGTGAACCAGTTCAAGGAAAATCTCCCAGGAGTCCAGGACATGAAGATCACATTGTTGAACCTCTTTTATAAGCATTCAATTCCACCTGGGTTTATAGCTGCCTCACTCCCCTCTCTGGATGGATTTCTCTTACATTAATTGATAACACTATGTTTAATTTGAAGTTCACACCTAAGGTGGGAGCTATATAAATAAACTATTTCAGCTTCATGAGAGTAGGAGAAGGCAAAAGTGCTCTTATATTTTTAAATCCTGTACAGGACTAGAATGACCGTTCCATCTCAGTTGCCTGCTTTTCCAAAGAGGTGTGCGTAAATGTCTTTCTTTAAAAAAAAGTGTGCAGACGGGCATGGTGGTTCAAGCCTATAATCCCTCAGGTGGATCACCTGAGATCAGGAGTTCTAGACCAGACAGACCAGCCTGACCAACATGGTGAAACCCTGTCTCTACTAAAAATACAAAAGTTAGCTGGGTGTGGTGGTGGGTGCCGGTAATCTCAGCTACTCGGGAGGCTGAGGTGGGAGAATTGCTTGACCCCGGGAGAAAGAGGTTGCAGTGAGCCAAGATCGCACCACTGCACTCCAGCCCGAGTGACAGACTGAGAATCCATTTAAAAAAAAAAAAAAAAAAAAGGTGTTCAAACGCTATACTTTTTTTTTTTTTTTTTTTTTTTTTTTTTTTTGAGACAGGATTGCCCAGGTTAGAATGCAGTGGTACAATCACAGCTCCTGGGCTCAAGCGATCCTCCCACCTCAGCCTCCTGGTAGGTGGGACAGGTGCATGCCACCATGCCCAGCTAATTTCTTGTATTTTTTATAGAGATGAGGTCTCACTATGTTTCCCAGGCTAGTCTTGAACTCCTGAGCTCAAGCAATCCTTCCACCTCAGTCTCTCAAAGTGCTAGGATTACAGGTGTGAGCCACTGTGCCCAGCCTACATTTTTTTAAAAGGGGAATTTTCGCCTGGTAATAGATATTTTCCTGTATAGTTACCCTTTGTGCCTGTCTTTACTATCTCCACACTGTCACAAATCCCACCACCAACTCCCTGCAAAAACAGGGAGAGAACCTATTATATGGAGAAAGATAGAGATTTGGCTTCTGAAAAGCTCTGAGTAAGTGGAAGAACACTTCCCAGCCCACCAAACCCTCCTCAGATGAATCAGGAGAGGCCTCCTGGTCTCCTTTGGGGACCTGAGAGGGATGGAGGGGGAGGACAGTGAGGAAGGCCCTGCAGCTCAGTTCCATGAGGTTTTCCCAGGTGGGTTCATCTTAGGTTGGGTCCCCAGCACAATGCTGGCACCTCCGTGAACATAGAAGCCTCATAAGGCCCCAAAGGGGGCTGCAAGAGTAAACAGAATATTCAGCCTTAAAAAGGAAGGAAATTCTGATGCATGCTACAACACGCATGAACCTTGAACACATGAGTGAAATAAGCCCATGACAAAAGGACAAATCCTGTAGGATCCCACTTATATGAGGTACCTAGAGTGGCCACATTCATAGAGACAGAGCCTCCATTCATAGCATGGAGTTTGCCAAGGGCTGAATGGACCAGGGAATGGGGAGTGATTGTTCAATGCACTCGGAGTTTCCATTCTGGAGGATGAAAGGTTCTGGAGATGGATGGTGGCGATGGTTGCACAATACGGAGGTGCTTAGTGCCACTGGACTGTACCCTTAGTAATGGTTAAGATGGGAAATTTTATATTATGTGTATTCTACCACAAACACAAAAAAAAATTTTTTGAGCAACCAGGAGTAGCAGACAGCCACTAGGCAGTGTTATCACTGGTACTTCCCAAGGCATCTGAATTTCCAACCATGACCATTTGTTCCTTTGGGGTGGCCCATAGATCCAGCTTCAGAAGTCACCCACAACTTTACAGGAGCCAGAGCCTGGAAAATGCCACCTCTGTGGAAGAGGCTGGATGGTGCTGTCTGCCCCACCATGGTCTCTCTCAGCCCTCGATGGCCCCTCCAAGACTCCAAAGGAGACCCTCCTTCCTAGATGTCACTTCAAGCTTCTCTCTAGACCCGCCAAAGCCCACGGCTTCCTTCTCATCCACTCATGAGAACCGTGATCCAACAAGTACAAGAAAGAGACAGGACAATTTCTTTTATGCTTGGTTTTGCTGTGGGCGCTTTATACAAAATGCTAATTTAATATGATTATAATAGTAAAATACATTAAGCACATTTTTTAAAAATCCAGTTGCATTAACAACAAAATAAATGAAAATTAAAATAATAAACCAAGACAGCACAAAAATTTCAAATGATGCCCTGTGTTGTCAAAAGGGCAGAAAAACCAACACTTCTCATAAATTATGAAAGAGTAAGCTCTTTCTGGAAAACAATTTGGTTAATACACATAAAAAATCTTTAAAATTTTCACTTACTTTAACCCAATAACTTTAACTTTTAAATTATTTTATTTTATTTTACTTTAAGTTCTGGGATACACGTGCTGAACATGCAGGTTTATTACATAGGTATACATGTGCCATGGTGGTTTACTGCACCTATCAACCTGTCATCTAGGTTTTAAGTGCTGCATGCATTACATATTTGTCCTAATGCTCTCTCTCCCCTTGCCCCCACCCCCTGACAGGCCCCGGTGTGTGATGTTCCCCTCCCTGTGTCCATGTGTTCTTATTGTTCAACTCCCACTTATGAGTGAGAACATGCGGTGTTTGGTTTTCTGTTCCTGTGTTAGTTTGCTGAGGATGATCGTTTCCAGCTTCATTAGTGTCCCTGCAAAGGACATGAACTCATTTTTTATGGCTGCATAGTATTCCATGCAAACCCAATAATTTTAAAGAAATAACTTTTAGGGGCTGGGTGTGGTGGATCATGCCTGTAATCCCAGCGCTTTAGGAGGCCAAGGCAGGTAAATTGCTTGAGCCCAGGAGTTCGAGAGAAGCCTGGGCAACATGGCACAACCACGTCTACAAAAAATGCAAAAATTAGCTTGGCATGGTTGCTACTTGCAGGTGCTGAGAGAAGAGAATCACTTGAGCCCAGGAGGTTGAGGCTTCAGTAAGCTATGATTGTGCCACTGCACTCCAGCCTGGGTGACAGAGTAAGACCCTGTCACAGAAAAAAAGAAGAAAAAAAATGAAAGAAAGGAAAGAAAGAAAGAGAGAGAGAGAAAGAAAGAAAGAAAGAAAGAAAGAAAGAAAGAAAGAAAGAAAGAAGAAAGAAAGAAAGAAAGAAAGAAAGAAAGAAAGAAAGAAAGAAAGAAAGAAAGAAAAAGAAAGAAAGAAAGGAACGAACTTGTAGGAATTTACAGTGAGAAAATCATCACTGGATTTATATCTCTGCCACCAAGCACAGTGCATGGCACACAGAGGTGCTCAATAAATGTTTGCACAATGAATATTATTTACAAATAATATAAATTTTATATATGTAACTTACAACTTCTAATAGCTGTGTTAGAAGTTGAAAATGGTTTGCAAAGGAGGAACTTCTACTATCTTTACTTAGCAAATATTATTCATCCAAAGAAAAGCAGCTGCATAATGCATCACAGTTTTGTTTTTCTCGTGTTGTTTTTTGAGACAGGGTCTCTCAATGTTGCCCAGGTTGGCCTCAAACTCCTGGACTCAAGCGATCCACGTAGCTGAGTACATCACAGCTTTCAAAGCAGTTTCATATGCATCACTTCCTTGGCCCTCACAGCAACAATGAGGATATTACCATCCCATTTTATAGGCAAGGAAACTAAGGCCTCGGAGCGATTAAGTGACTTGTGAAAGACATTTGAAAATGAAGAGTCCTTGAAAGAACGCGTTCATTCGGTCCAAGCCCCCCAGCTTCCTGACAGCCTGGGTGGTAGGTTTTCTCCACCTCTTCCTTAAGTCAGCTCCAGCTCTCTAGATTAAACTAGCAAGCACCTAATTTCCATTCTGACTCCCAGCCATTGTCTCTTCTTTGCTTCTTGTGGAAATGATGTAGGAGTGGCTCCCTTGAGCACTCACTCTAGCTTTAGATGTGCTTCCCCTCTGCAGCACGAGCTGCTCGGCCTTACTATTCCCCGTACTTAATTTGAGAATATTTGTTCAATTTGAGTGTGTTTTTGACCTGCCAGGTATCTGTGAAACAAAATAACTCCTACTGATAGCTTCTTATCAAGAGTAATTTAAAACATCCATCATCTACTGCTGAATGTCAAAATAAAGGTTGAGAGAAATTCCCGTTTCCCTAAATATGTTTTCTTTTCACTCTTGTCAGCATCATTGTCAATCCTGAAATTATAGAGTGCCATGGAAGACCTCAGAAATTGAGGCTTCAGAAACTGTTACAATGAGAACATACAAATCAGCCCATGGTTCCCAGAGGCCCTGGACATAGTCGCCCCGGCAGAGGAGCCTGGGACCCACCTGTGCCAGGATCCGAAAACAAAATGAGCACCCTGGGGGGGCAACTGTCCCTCCTTGTAATCCTGGCTGGAAGTTTATAGCACTCAATTAGTTATTCCAGAGCCTTGTCGGTGTGCAGACTATTCTACCACCCTCCTGACAATGATTAAGCAGAAGGAGGGAGAAAAAGACAAATCTATATTAATAGCCCCCTCTATTTAAACAGCCCTGTGATTTTCATCATGTGGAGGTTGGAGACTGTGTTTTTTCAGTTCTTTCTGTCACCAACTCAGCTACTGGATGTACCTGGGTACACACCTGCCAACAGAGACCCAGCAAGAGATGGAGGCTGGAGGGAGAGGCATGAGCTTAAAGCACCAGCCGTAACAGAGAACTTACAGAAAGATAATGTCATTCTGTGTTATCTGGTAGAAAACTCCAATGTTCCTAAGATCCAGCTGAAGTGCTCCCATTCTCCATTCCCAAGGTTCACCCCTGGAACGGTCTGGAATTGTCTTTAGAGGAAAAGAATTCAATCACTTCAGAAAATCAGTAAATATGTATCAAGCACAAACAAAATTCAAGGTATGGTACATACCTGCAAAAAGATTGAGATATGTGAATTTTCCCATCTTTAAGGGATTTATCGTTGTAAAGGGAGCTATTAGGAGTAGGACCTGGGATGTGGATGGTAGGCATGGGCTGGCTGTTCAGAGGGCTACGCACAAGCATTCCCTGCCACAAGGGTGGAGCTCCATTTCCAGCTTGTGACTGCTGGAGAGACAGTGGTGCATGGAGGGGGGGCATTAGGTGGATGTGCGCCCCTTTAAGAAGGTTTTGATGGGTGGGGTGTGGTGGCTCACACTTGTAATCCCAGCACTTTGGGAGGCCAAGGAGGGTAGATCACTTGAGGTCAGGAGTTCAAGACCAGCCTGGCAGACATGGTGAAACCCCGTCTCTACTAAAAATACAAAAACTAGCTGGCCGGGGTGGCAGGTGCCTGTAATCCCAGCTACTCGGGAGGCTGAGGCAGGAGAATTGCTTGAACCGCGGAGGCAGAGGTTGCAGTGAGTGGTGATCGCACCACTGGACTCCAGCCTGGGTGACAAAGTGAGAATCTGTCTGAAAAAAAAAAAAAAAGAAGGTTTTGATGACTTACTGCAGTAGCTTTGTTACCTGCCTGAGCAAGCCCACTCCAAAAATACCCTCTTGTCCCCCAGCCACTTTGCAGCTAGCAGTGGTCATAGGGTAGGGTTCTGGTTTGGGCCAGTGAGATGTCTGCTAGGAGAGGCTTCCAGAAAAGCTTTGCATTACAGATGAACACACAGACTCAGCTGGTACATTTGTTTGCCATTTAGTGTGCCCCCACCCTTCTCCCTACCTGGAAAGCAACTGTGAGGCCTGCAGGGATGGGGGACAGTAGCCATTTAGCCATCACGAGGCAATATGAATGCATTCATATTCCAAAGCCCTAGGGATGGTGGAATTGAAACAGAAGTGTCCTCTACCCAACCTCAACTACCTACTCAAGACTTCTTGTTATGCAGGAGGAAAAAAGTCCCTATTAATACCTTCCCCAGCAATCAGGTGTTTCGTGGTTTGCAGCCGACTTCACCACTAACAGAGATACCAACACGCTTAAGTTATGCGACCAATAGACACAGAAGAAGAAAGTCGTTGCAAGAAATTTCCACTGTCTTGATCTTGAACGGACCTCATCAAGAATATTACATATCTCTTCAGCTGTGAAACTTCTGACCAATGCAAGGGGATTTGCAGATTCTCAGGGCAAAACCAGATGAAATGGTTGGCAACTGCAAGGTTTTGATTTTATGGCAGGTGGCATTTAAGGCCCTGAGCTGAGTGGGTGCCTACGCGGTAACGTAGTTGAAACAAATGACATAAAGCAAGTCTTCTGGTCACCGTGGAGTGGCTTACTAACTCAACTGCTCTAACCAACAGGCTGCATTTGGGCTTTTCTAAGACAGGAACCCTATCATCTCATCTCCAGATATTATTTACTTTCCTCCTTTTTTTTTTTTTTTTTTTCAATGAGACGGAGTCTCACTCCGTCGCCAGGCTGGAGTGCAGTGGCGCGATCTTGGCTCACTGCACCCTCCATCCCCCGGGTTCAAGCGATTGTCCTGTCTCAGCCTCCGCAGTAGCTGGGACTATAGGTGCGTGCCACCACACCCAGCTAATTTTTGTATTTTTAGTAGAGACAGGGTTTCACCACGTTGGCCAGGGTGGTCTCAATCTCTTGACCTCATGATCCACCCACCTCAGCCTCCCAAAGTGCTTAGATTACAGGCGTGAGCCACTGCGCCCGGCCTTACTTTCCTCTTTCAAAGCATCTCCTGATTCTGTTCTCACCAGGAAGCAAGGCTTCCCAAACTAAAGGCACAGAAGTAGACCATGGCTGGGAAACGTACTCTGGGATAAGACCTCTGAATGAATGCACTACTTTTTTTTTTTTTTTTCTCTCTTCATCAGGTTTTTTTTTTAATTTTTACATTTTTAACTGTGGTTTAAAAAAACATAAAAATTTACCATTTTAACCATTTTTAAGTATACAGTTTGTAGGGTTAAGTATATCTACATTATTGTGCAGGTTTCCAGAGATCTTTCGTCTTGCAAAGCTGAAACTCTGTGCCCACTGAAGAACAGCTCCCCATTCTGCCTCCCCAGCCCCTGGTAACCATGATTCTACCTTCTGTTTTTATGAATTTGTGACTCTAGGTAGCTCGTATAAGCAGAGTCATAGAGTATTTGTCTTTTAGTAACTGATGTATTTCATTTAGCATAACGTCCTCAAGATTCATCTATGTTGCAGCATGCGACAGAATTTCCTTTCTTCTTTAGGCTGAATGGTATTTCATTGTATGTGTCTATATATCACACTTCCTTATCCATTCATCTGTTGGTAAACATTTGGGTTTGCTTCCCTGATCATGTTTTTATTTCTTTTATCTTCCAATCATCAATCCCTCCTGAAAATATCATTTAGAGTGCCTTCACTTGGATAAAAACTATTGGTTTCCATCTATTATTTCTACTTTAGCATAATCACTCAAAATGGAAAAGCCTAGGCATTTGAGTGTTCAGGATTATATTTTAGCCACCACAGGCCAAAAATACGATGTACACACAGGTAAGAATACCATGAATAGCAGCTATGAACATTCTAAAGAAATTATCCACAGACCAGCAAAAAATTAATCCAACATTTCAAGATGGTATTTGAGACAATCCCTAGACTATTCTCTGCCCTGTTCTGTGAGGTTAAATGCATGCTTTACAATAAATGGAAGGTTTTTAAAAACATAGCTGTAATGTCCTGCAGCTCCTTCCATCAAAAAGTTAAGTCTATTTCCCCATCCCTCAAGTCAGTTGGCTTTGAGCCACGGAACGTGGCATGGTCCAGAGCTTAGGCTGCAAGGGAACTTACAGCTTTCACCCTTGCCCCTTGGAACACTCTTGAATGATGCTGAAAGCTACTCTGTAAGGAAGTAGGTGAAACATCCTGGAGGGCAAGGGCCACGTGAAAAGCCTACCCCAGCTGACAGTTCCAAGTGCCAGCACTGAGTGAGGCCATGTAGACCTTCCAGTCCCACCCACTTCAAGCTGAATACAGCTGCAGAGGAAAGCCCTGGAGAAGCCAACAAAGGAAACACCCGGCCAACCCACACCATCACGAGAAGTAATAAACCACTGCTGTTTTAAGTCACTATGTTTTGGGGGTGCATTCTTATGCAGCAACAGTTGATTGATACTCTGTGTAGGCACTAAGTTATCTCAGGGCCCATATTACATTCTTAAGTTGTTTGTTTGTTTTGTTGAGTAAACAACAATTAAAAAAAGGACAAACAGGAAAAAAAAACCTTTAATTCTACCAAGAACTATTAACTGATGTTAATGTTTTATTATTAATATCTTTTCTTCTGTACATAATTTATTTTTCCTTTCATTGAGATATAAACCACCCAAAAAAGTGTTTGTTTTTTTAGAAACTAACATGTGCTTGAGGCAATTTGTTCAATCAACTAGTATTTACTGAGCATAATTTTTAAAAATCAAAATTAAATTGTCCCAGTTACAAGCTTTGGAATCTGACAACCTGGATCCATTGATTCACTGCACTTACCGGAACCTGAACAACTTACCTGGCTGAGTCTCAGTTTCCTTATCTGTAAAAAGGGGGATAATATTATCTGACTTGCAGAATTGCAATGAAACGATAAATGTGATTGTGCAGGGAAGGCATGGAGCTGCGCCCCTGGAACAGAAGAGGCGTGTGATAAAGAACATCTTCCACACCGCGGAGAATCCTCCAGGGGAGAAAGGCCAGCCCCAGCAACCACACAGAGCATCTCAGCCAGAAGACCCTGAGCTGAATTCTTAGAGTAACAGGGGATTTACTGCCTGCAGGCATCTCTGGACAGCTACTTCTGCTCAGAAGTTTTTCCTAATACAAAGTTAAAATCTATTCTGCTCTAATTTTCAGGGATCTATCATCATTATTTCAACCCTCACATCTAAATAAAGCATGGAGATAATAAATTATCCCCCACGTGGGAGCCTTTCCAGCACTTTCCAGTAGAACTTCTGGTGACGATGGAAATATTCCACATCTGTGCATCCAGTACTAGGCACCTGTGGCAATTGATTATTGGGAATGTGACTACTACAACTAAGAAATTGAATTTTTATTTTATTTTATTTTAATTAGTTTTAAATAGTCCCATATGGCTAGTGGCTTTCAGATTGGTCATAAGTATTGGACATAAAAAAAGCAACAAGAGTCCCCTCTCTTTTATTCACTAAATCAAACATCGTCCATTTCTTTACACATCATCTATATGTGATCACCTGAGTCCTTCACATCCCAATTGTGTCCTCAGGGATTCACTCTAATTTTCCACATCCCTATGAAAGGGTAGCATCAGAATTGAACCCGTCTGCAGGTATCCCACGAAGGAATACCAAATTCTGATTAATAGGGACAGAGCGGCATCCCCGGGGCTGGCCTTGTATCCTTCGTTTCTGTATTCCTAGCATCCACCCCAGGAGATAGCTCATTCATAATTGATGAGTGGATGAATACATTTTCTCAGCAGGGTGGAATACAGTGGAACTCTCACTTCCTTTGTTCCAGGTATGAATTTCCATGACCGGAATCTAAGAACACATTCTCTCTTTTTTTAAGTTAATTTGGTGGGGGGAGACATCTTGACCTATATTGACTTTACTGTCAACTAAAGCCCCTCTTTTCCATGTCATCTCTCCTCCAACCTTGTGCTGTTGGGTGTGGCTTTCCAAATGCAAGCCTTTACGTTTAACTCTGTGGTATGGTTTGGATATTTGTCCCTGCCAAAATCTCATGTTGAATTATAATCCCAGTACTGGAGGCAGGGCCTGGTGGGAGGTGATTTGACCATGGTTTAGCACCATCCCCTTGTTGCTGTTCTCACAATAGAGAGTGAGTTCTCCTGAGATCTTGTTGCTCAACAGTGTGTGGCACCTCCCTACTCTCTCTCTTGCTCCTGCTGTCACCATGTGAAGTGCTTGATCCCCCTTTGCCTTCTGCCATGATTGTAAGCTTCCTGAGGCTTCCCTAGAAGCCAAGCAGATGCCATCACCATGCTTCCTGTAAATCCTCCAGAACTGTGGGCCAATTAAACCTTTTATGTATACATTACCCAGTCTATAATTGCTCATTATAAACTATATCAATGCAAGAACAGCCTAACACACTCTGAATATCTTTTTCTCTGATGTCCCACTTATGAAGACCATGAGGACTCTGATTCACATGGCCACAAGTATCTTTGGGCCTCCATGCCAACTGGAGATGGCTGCCCCTCTGGCTGGACAGCTCATGGCTTGACCATGGATAGCCATCTCTCTGGGAAGATTTGGAAAAAGCACTTACTCTGCTGGGGAACAGCCATGCAGGTTTGCTGAGCAAATCCCATGTCTGTGAGAATAAACAGTTATCCCTATTCTGAATGGACGCCCAGGTCCTAGACAGCTGGGCTTGGGAATAGGAGCAGGGGCTGAGTCCTGGCTCCCTCCCCACTGCCCTCCTGTTCCAATCCATCTGATAGTCCATCCAGTATAGATGGTCCCTGACACATGATCGTTGGACTTATGACTTTTCAACTTTACAATGGGTTTGTTGTGGGGTAGCCCCATGATAAGGGGGGGAAGCATGTGTACACTGCTCCCTAATTTAACACTCTTATCTTCTATAATAGCGCTATGCAAACTATCTGAGGGTAAGAACCAGGGTTTTCTAAATTTTTTATCATCCTCAGATTCATACTTTTGTAAAATACAATAAAAATAAACTATAAGAAAAATAAAATTTTAAAAATACAAGCCCAAACTTTATTTTTAGGTTAATCAGAAGGAACATTACACTTCAATAAATATAATAAAAACAAACATAATGAGAAAAAAATTGTAAAAACTGGACATGCACTTTTGAGAAGTTGTGTATAGGCAATTATCATATACAATTGCAATTACACTCTTAGCTTTTTGTTGCTCAGCAGTTACAATTGTGGGACAGTTAATCTGGGCAATACCTCCTTTAACAGTCCTCCCATGGGAGGTGGGATGTGTCCCCTCCCGTTGAATCTGGACAGGTTCTGTGACCACATTGACCAGTGAAATGTGGGAGAAGTCATGCTTTACCACTTTCTGGACCTGAACCTCAAGAGGCTGGGAATTTCTACTTCCTGTCTCTTGGAACCCTACAACATCAAGTAGAAAATCTAGTGACCTTGTTGGAGGGATCACAAAGAGAAACCCTGATTCTATCTGGGGTACAGCCCAATCTTCCAGCCATCCCCTCCAAGGCCCCAGGCAGGTGAGCAAAAATGTCTTAGACCCTCCAGACCGGAGTAGCCACTGGCTGAATAATACTCAGGGATCCCAGCCAATGCCAGGTAAAGCAGAATTGCCCGTTGAGCCATGTCGGAATTCCTAACATAAAAAATCACTAGATATAATAAAATGGGCCAGGCATGATGGCTCACACCTATAATCTCAGCACTTTGGGGGGCCAAGGTGGGAGGATCACTTGAGCCCAGGCATTCAGGACTAGCCTGGGCAACATAGCAAGACCCTGTCTCTACAAAAAGTACAAAAATTAGCCAGGCATGGTGGCATGTGCTTGTAGTTCCAGTTACTCAGGAGGCTGAGGTTGGAGGATTGCTTGAGCCCAGGAGGTTGAAGCTGCAGTGAGCCATAAGCCATGATTGCACGACCGTACTAGCTTGGGTAACAAACTGAGACCCTGTATCAAAAAAAAAAAAAAGATAATAAAATGGTTCTTGTATTTAAGCCATTAAGTATTGAGGGTAGTTTGTTCTATAGCAATGCATAACCAAAAAGAGAACTAAAGAAAAATATATAAAGTTTTCAACACAACAAACAAGCCTTCTCCTCGCTTGTTAACATATATAACCCAGATTGCACTGACAACAGTTCTGCTCACAGGGCATAATATACAGCTAAACCTTTCTTGTTTGGCTTCAATAACACTCACAGTAGAGAAACCCGTCCACAAAGGTACCTTTTTAGGAACTTCTTTAAACAATTTCAAGAAATTTACAATATTCACTTTAAATTTTTATTCCAAGTGAAGTAAGACCGTATTTTCAAATTCATCTTCAACTCTTCATCAGAGGCCAGTTACAAAACTTTATCCTGTAAAGTCACAGGATATAGCAAAGATGATGAGATGCTTCTTCCATGATTAGATTACATAAGGTTGTGACTCCGTTTTGCTAGTAGACTCTTTTCCTTGTCAGTTCTGATGAAGCAAATTGCCATGTTGAGGAGGCCCACATGGTGAGAACTGTGGGTGGCCTCCAGCCAATAGCCAGCTAGGAGCTGGAGCCATCAATTCAACAATCCAGAAGGAACTGCATCCTACTATGTGCTAGGATGTGGACTCTCCCCTGGTAGAACCTTCAGATGAGACCCCAGCCCTGGTCTGCACTTTGATTCAGCCCTGTGAGAAACCTTAGAACAGATAATCCAGCTAGGCCATGCCTGAATTCCCAACCTTCAAAAACTGTGAACAGGCTGGGCACGGTGGCTCACACCTGTAATTCCAGCATTTTGGGAGGCTGAGGAGTGTGGATTGCTTGAGACCAGAAGTTCGAGACCAGCCTGAGCAACAATGTAATACCCTCCCTATCTTTACAAAAAAAACAAAATTAGCTGGGTGTGGTGACACGTACCTGTACTGCCAGCTACTTGGGAGGTTGAGGCAGGAGGATTGTTTGAGCCCAGGAGATTGAGACCAGCCTGGGCAACAAAGTGAAACCCTGTCTCCATACGATACGATACGATACGATACGACACGACGCGACGCAACGCAGCGCAATGCAGCGCAGCGCAGCACAATGCAACGCAACCCAACGCAACGCAACACAACACAACACAACACAACACAATACAATACAATACAGTGCAGTGCAATGCAATACAAAAAGCAAAAAGCTGTGAGGAAATAAATGTGTGTTCTTTTAGGCTGCTGAGTTTACTATAATTGGTTGTGCAGCAGTGGATGACTAGTATAGATTTTGGTACCTGAAAGTGGGGTGCTTCCATAACAAATTAAAATGTGAGAGTGGCTCTGGAACTAGGCAGTGAACAGCAGCGGGAAGGATTTCGAATGGCATCTTAGAAAAGGTCTGAAGATTGGTTAGTAGAAATCTGGGCTTTGAGGGTGCCGCCAGTGAGGGCTCAAAAGGAAGTAAGGAGCATGTTCTTAGAAGCTGGAGGAAAGGGATCCTTGTTATGTAGTGGCAGAAAGCTTGGCAAAGTTGTCATCTGCAGTTACGTAGAAAGCATAATATGCTTCTGATGAACCTGTTTGTCTAAAGAGATTTCCAAGAAAAGAGCTGAAGGTATCATTTGGTCTCTTCTTGCAATTTACAGTAAAATGTAAGAAGAGAGATAAACTGAGAGAAGGATGATAGCAAAACACACCTAACTTTTATCTCCCACTGGCCCTGTTCACTTTATTCAGTGGGGGGGGATCCTTCCTTGCCGCAGATGGAAACTCCGCCAGAGCCTCTGATTTTTCACTTCATTCCTGGGAAGCAGAAGTCTTATGAACAGCTAAGCCAAAGTCTCAGTGTCATAAATCAGGGTGTCCAGTTAGTTATCAAAAGGCTTCCCTCAGTCAAGAGTAAGACTTCTCCCCACCTTTCTCATCTTCGTCTTCATGTCCCCTTCAGGCACAGGTGTGGGTAGCCTCTGCTCTCCACCTGTCTATGCCCACCTCCTCCTCCATTTCCTGGTCGTTGTTTTGGGCCAAGCTTCCTCCCCGGAACGCACCTGGGTGAATATGGCTGGCATGTGGGGAAGAGGCCAGGCACTCAGCAATCCTTACTCAGCTAGAAGTTGCTCCCCTCCGTCTGGCAGGTATGCACTGGACATTTTCTCCTGGACACTGCCTTGAGTCCTGTGGAAATTCCCGCAGCCACTCTGTCCTGCACATCCCTTGGCTGAGGCAAGAGCAACTCTATGCTAGGCGGCCACTTGAATTGTCCCCGCAGGACCCTGGGATCCAGAGGCGAAGTTCAGTGGATTTTGCATACAGCTAGTGAAGCTTAGGCCTGAAGGGCCCCCCACCACATCGAGCATTACAATTTATTAAATGACTTCGGGCAACTCTTGAGATTCTAGTATAATTTTTCTTCATTGCTTTATTAGTAGGTTGAACTACATGAGTAGGTTTTGCACAACTCTCCATAATAATGTATTTTTAAATTAAACCAGTGATGGTTTATTTACATCACTGATTATTTCAAAGAACCAGTGCTTGGGTTTTTTCTTCAGTATGATTGTTTTTCTGTTTACAAATTCACTTATTTCTGATTTTTTATCTACTTTAATCCCACCCTTCTTCTTTATTTAGATGTCTTGTTGATCGTTTTCTTAACTTCTTGAATAGAATACTCTTTATTTTCATTATTTCTTGTTTAATAATGAAATTGTTTACTTTCTTTCTGAAATTTTTGGAAGTTTTGTTGTAGCTTAAAATGTGGTCCCTTCCTCTGACATGGGTGTCTGAATAAAAGTATAGAGATTTCAACATAGATGCATGATGTGGCTAGTCTGTCGTATGTAAAATTTATCTGTCTTATTAGTTATCAATACTTTTACTTTTTATTTTGAAGAGATTCAAAACTACAGGAAAATTATAAGAATAATGTCAATGAACTGCCATATATGCTTCACCAGCTACTCACACTTTGCCATTTGTATGTGTGTACAGATGTGTATGTGTATGTGTATGTGTATGTGTGTACGTGTGTATATGTGTGCATCTATGTATGTGAATGTGTATGTATGGATATGTGTATTGTGTACATGTGTATATGCAGATGAGTATATGTGGATGTATATGGATGTGAATGTGTGGGTGTGTATATGTACACATGTGGATGCCTGCATACATATATGTATGTGAATGTGTGTATGTGGATGTGTGTGGATGGATGTGTGTATGTATGTATGTGAATATGTGGATGTGTATATGTGTGGATGTGGATGTGCGGCTGTGTGCACGTGTGTGTATATGTATGTATATGAATGTGTGTATGCATATATGTAGATGTATGTGAATGTGTGGATATGTGGATGTGTGGATATGTGGAGGTGTATATGTGGAGGTGCATGTATGTGTGTGTGTGGATGTGAATATGTGTATGTGGATGTGTATGTGTGTGGATGTCTATGTATGGATATGTGGATTGTGTGTATATATATGTATGTGAATGTGTGTATATGTAGATGTGTGTGGATGTGTGTATATGTCTGTGCGTGTGTGTGAACCATTTGAGAGTAAGTTGCAAATATAATGACCCTTCACCCCTAGATTCTCTACCATGTGTCTCCTAAGAACAAGAACCATCTCTGTAAACCACAGAGCAAGTATTTAATTCAGGAAATTGAATACTGATACAATGCCATTATATAACATCAAATATACTTAATATTATCTATATTCACATTTCACCAGTTTTCCCAATATTCTCCTCCAAAGCAATATTTTTTCAATCCATATTCCAATCCAGGATACTTATTTTTTTGTTTCCCTTAACCTGTATGATTGAGAGAGATTTGGCAGACTTGTGTTACGTACATTTCTGTTTGTGTTTGTTGCTTGCTGTCTATACTTTGATGCTACATCCATGTATATGCACTGGGGCACTGTGTTTGGTAAGGAGATGTCATCCATTCAAGGATGCGTCCTTCCACCATAAGGACTTTCCTGGAGATGAGGACACTTCTTCAGCTCACTCCTCCTAGATTTTCATACTGAGTAGACGGGCTTGGAGAACTTGTGCTGAAGCAGCTGAGAGCCACCACATTTTCCCTAGAGGACTCCATTTAAGATCAAGAGGATCCCTGCATCTAAAACTCAGTTTCTGGGGCAAAAAGGACTTCTGAAGATAAACTCTTATTGAGATATTTCCTGCTTAGTAAGGAAAAAAAAAGGCTGAATGCCGTGGCTCATGCCTGTAATTCTAGACTTTGGGAGGTTGAGGTGGGAGGATGACTTGAGGCCAGGAGTTTGAGAACAGCCTGAGCAACATAGCAAGACCCCATCTCTTAAGGAAAAAATAAAATAAAATGGGTAATTAAAAAGGGATAAAAAAGAAAATTAAGCTAGGCGCGGTGGCTCACGCCTGTAATCCCAGCACTTTGGGAAGCTGAAGCGGGCAGATCACGAGGTCAGGAGTTCGAGACCATCCTGGCTAACACGGTGAAACCCCGTCTCTACTAAAAATACAAAAAATTAGCCGGGCGTGGCGGTGGGCACCTGTAGTCCCAGCTACTCAGGAGGCTGAGGCAGGAGAATGGTGTGAACCCAGGAGGCGGAGCTTGCAGTGAGCCGAGATTGCGCCTCTGCACTCCAGCCTGGGTGACACAGCAAGACTGTGTTTCAAAAAAAAAAAGAAAAGAAAATTAAAATAGGATAAACCAAACAGAAACAAATGAATCTAATATTACTACAAATGAGTAACATATCCATACTGGAGAAAAGAAAAAAATGTTTAATTAATTTAAAAAACCTATTCCAAGTAATTTTGAATGCAGTACTCTATTTCTCCTCAGCTTAAAACTAAAAAGAACTAAATAGATATTGAACTTCAATTAGAATGTTTGTTTATCTCAACGATATGTGTTTGCAACACTGAAGCTTTTTCTATATTATGTGGCATTGAGCAAATGAATAAATAATCAGAGCCAGGTTTCCCACCATTAAAAAAGGGAATTAGAAATAGTGAATTTGGCCAGGCATGGTGGTGTGTACCTGTGGTCCCAGCTACTCAGGAGGCTGGGGTGGGAGGTCACTTAAGCTCAGGAGGTCCAGGTTGCAGTGAGCTATGATTGCACCAGTGTACTCCAGCCTGGGTGACAGAGTAAGACCCTTCCTCAAACAAAAAGAGAGAGAGAGAGAAACAAAGAAAGAGGGAAAAGAAAAAGAAAGAGAGAAAGAGAGAAAGAAAAGAAAAAGAAAGAAAGAAAGAGAAAGGAAGGGAGGGGAAAAAAGAAAGAACGAAAGAAGGAAAGAAAGGAAGAAAGAAAGGAAAGAAAGGAAGAAAGAAAGGAAAGAAGAAAGAAAGAAAGAAAGAAAGAAAGAAAGAAAGAAAGAAAGAAAGAAAGAAAGGAAAGAAGGGGAGGGGATGGGGAGGGGAGGGGAGAAGAGAGGGGAGGAGGGGAGGGGAGAAGAGAGGGGAGGAGAGGAGAGGAGAGGAGAGGAGAGGAGAGGAGAGGAGAGGAGAGGAGAGGAGATCCATGGAAAGTACCAGACAAGTTTAGAGAAAGGAAAGGATCCATGGAAAGTACCACATGAGTCTAGGATACATTGTTGTGCCAGAACACATAAAGAAGTGCTCAAAAAATAATGAGATGGGCCAGAAGGACACTGGGGCCAGCTTAATGGAGCACCCTCTGGAAAAACCCAGGACCACCTGAGCATCAAAATGATAAGATGGTAGTAGGTCATAATCCTTGTAATAAAATAAGAATCGATAGATAATACCAGTATTAATTAGTTATTTATCTCTTGAGAAAAGGTAAAGTCCATTAAATAATTTAAACCTGCTAGAGCAACAAAAGTCACTAAGAAAGGCCTTTTAGTTAGCTGACCTAAGTTCTAAGAACTGAGAAGGCGAAGTTGGATTATTCTTATATGGAGAAATCCTCCTGAGGGCAAGACTATGGTGTCTAGAAAGAATGCTATGGCCACAGAGCCTCGGGCTCACCCCTAGAGCTGGCTACCACATTCTCTGTAGGATAGGTGCTAGGGAAGGGTTCACTTCCCTAGGTATGATAGTTGGAGAAAATCCAGAACATGCTGGAAGCACCCTGCCTCTGTTTGCTGTCACATTTATTTTCTATTGCTGGTGATAAATTACCACTAAGTTAGGAACTTAACCAAGGCAAAGTTAGCCTCGGTACATGTTAATGGGGGTCCTCTGCTCAGGGACTTCGCGAAGTCGGTTGGGGCTGTTATCTCGTATGAGGCTCAGTGTTCTCACGAGTTGTTGATGGAATCCATTTCCCTGTGGTTGTAGGACACAGCTCTCTGGCCAGGGACTCCTCTCACCTTCAAGGGGGTGCTCTGGTTCCCGGCCATTAGGCCCTTAGGTAATTCTCAAAGTGGCTGTTTGCTTCCTTTCTGGCAAGCACCAGGTAACCCTGGATGTTTTACCCTCTTCAAAATGGCTCCCATGGCTAGGTCAGACCCACCCAGATAATATCCCCTGTGATTAACTCAAAGTTAACTGGTGAGTAACCCAGTCACAAAAGTGATATCCTGTCATATTTGCAGAAGGGAAGGGTTCATACCGGTTTGTACACAAGAGGGCTGGAACCTCAGGGGCCTCCTTAGAATTCCATCTCCCATGACTGCTGGTAACAGGAGAAATTCAGCCAGGAATTCAGTCTCACTGTGGATAATAAATCACTTTGTAGATAATGAGAGGGGCTTATACCCTAAAACCTAGGTATTTTGCTTAAAAATTTAGGAGAAAAAAAGCTGCAACCGCACTTGTGGTAATTCATCCTAAGAATATAATTGAAAAACTATACTCTAAGATATGTACAAAATAATGCCTGCAACATTGATTATAAAACTGAAAAATTTGAAACCAACTAAATACCTGTCGGTAGACTAGTGAAATAAATTACGGAACATCTTTATAGATGTTAGATCTATATTTACTGACATGGAAAAGTGTCCTAGAGATCTAGTCAAATGAAAAAGTAGCTTATGGAGCAGTGGATTCCAAATAACCTCAATTATTTTATTTATACATATTTGCTTATACCTATGCATTTAGAAATCAAGAAATACATGTATCAAACTGTTAACAGTTGTAATCTCAGTGGGGTGGGATTACAGAGATACCTTCACCTTTCACTTTATACTTCTGCGCTACTCAAATTACTTTTAACAAGAACTTAATTTTCTTATAATTAGCAGCAAAAAGTTAAGTTACTTCCACTTTGACAAAAAAGAGTAAGGAATCTTAGAGGAGGATGTTATTTTCTCTTTGGGTCACTAAAGTTACAATCCAGCCTTTTTTCTCTCCACCTTCAACTTTTCATACCATCTTGTCAAACAACACTAAATTGAGTGTTTTTAAAGAAAAGAAAATTTGAGGCCGGGCGCGGTGGCTCACGCTTGTAATCCCAGCACTTTGGGAGGCCGAGGCAGGCGGATCACGAGGACAGGAGATCAAGACCACGGTGAAACCCCGTCTCTACTAAAAATACAAAAAATTAGCCGGGCGTGGTGGCGGGCGCCTGTAGTCCCAGCTACTCGGAGAGGCTGAGGCAGGAGAATGGCGTGAACCTGGGAGGCAGAGCTTGCAGTGAGCCGAGATTGCGCCACTGCACTCCAGCCTGGGCGACAGAGCGAGACTCCGTCTCAAAAAAAAAAAAAAAGAAAGAAAAGAAAAAAAAAAGAAAAGAAAATTTGAGTTCCTTGCTTATGAATGACAAATATATAAAATGCACACAACTATAGGACATGTGGAGTAATTGGAACACAAAGTAAAAGGCCGTACTATATATTTCTAGTACAATATGGTGGTAATTGCAAACTCAAACAAAATCATTTATGTACTACAAATGTATTACTTGCTTATCAGCTTCTGATTCATTTACTTTTGAAATGTGCTTATTCCTTCTGTTAAAACATTGCTAAAACCATCAACCAGTTCATCTCTAAGAAAATGCGCACTGGCTCTCGTGTCATATTGATTTCTCAATGTGTCATTATGGTTAAGTTATTCTACACCAAACAAGGCTAATACTCTGAAATAATAATAGATTTCAGCCTTGCTACAGTATTAGCTTCCAACATATGGCTGTTTTGCATGTTGAGAATTAATACAACCTGCCAGGAGCCTCTCGTCAGTTTGCCTCCCAAGTTCTCACACACAGGCTGCGTGCTTTCCCATCAGACGTATTTTATCCAAATAATTTTGCAAAGCAGTCATATTTTGGAAATGTCAAAATTTAAAATATATGTTCTGTATGTGCACAGATGGCAACTCTGGCTGCTGTAAGCAACAGAAACTCAAGACCCAGACAAGCAGAAGTTCTTTTCCAGGAAGCTGCTAACAGAAACCTCAAGCAATATGACACTGCAGACAATGCCTGGAAATAATTCATTAAGGGTCATTATATAATCTAAATCACTTCTCCTGGAAAATCTCAGCTGTCCTCACTTCCCCTGTGAAGAGGAGCTATACTTAACTCCACCGAGATGGTGGAATCCTTTCTTGGGAGACGCAATCCCCTGTTTAACTGCAATAGTCTACACATTGTCCTTGACAGTTCAGTTTGCCATTCAGCCAGACTGTAAAATAACAATAGCACCGGGGCGCCATCTGTTCCACCCAGGTGTGTGTGTTCTGTGACTCTGCTCAGCTTGCTGAGTGTGATGGGGGTGGGGAGGTTGGTCTCTCAGCTTCTGTTTGGTTTTCATCATCTAAAGTGCCTTCTGAGTGGCTTGAGAGCATGGTTTTGTGCCTGGTACTCTTGTGTCATTATGTTTCATCTTAGAACCTGACGAGTCACCTGTATATGTTTGTGCCTGGAACAAACACAGTGTTTTCACCTGAAATAACAAAGGCCCGGTGAGTTTAGATTTGGCAAGGGCTGTCTCTCCTCTTGGTGAAAGGACTTCCGTGCCCAAGAAGTAAGAGGTTCATCCAAAGCACAACTTCCCTGCAGGTTTTGGCACTCTTCGTAGGAGCCATGCCATAGTAACAAGCAGGAATGAGTGTGTCTTAGTCCCTTTTGTGCTGCTAGAACAGAATACCACAGACTGGGTAATTTATAAAGAAGAGAAAAGCATTTTCTCACAGTTCTGGAGGCTGGAAAATTGAAGATCTAGGTGCTGGTATCCAGCGAGAACCTTCTTGCTGTGTCATAATATGGAGGAAGGCAAGAGGGTGAGAAGAGAGACAGCCTACTCTCCAAAGCCTCTTTGTAAAGGCAGTAAGCCCACCCAAGAGAGTGGAGCCCTCATGGCCTAATCATGTTTTAAAACCCCACTTCCTAATACCATTACATTGGCAATTAAATTTCAACATGAGTTTTAGAGGGGTGAGCATTCAAACTATGACAGAGAGTAAATATCTGCCTAACTTCAGAAACCATTTGAAAGCCAACAGTTCTCCAAGGTTCTCAGGCTGGCCGGTCTTCTCCCGGTTTTCTTTAAAGTAACCTATCTGGACCAGCCGATGAACTGAAGTGGGATAGGATGAATTTCATAAAACATGCATAGATCCTCATTTTAAAATGGCAAAGATAGGCCCTTCAATGATTACGTAGACTATTAAAGAAAGATAGTCTGGTTGTCCCCACCTAACAGTCCAGATGGAAAAGGTGATGAAATCAGAGTTCAAAGTACATGAAAATAAATGTTTTGATTTATTTGAGTAGTACAGCCTGAAGCAACCAGCAGCAGGTTTGAAATTTCCTTGGCCACTCATGTTTTATCATAAAAATTCATGTAAATTCTGTTTTCTCCTCCACAATATATCTATATTGTTCATGTCAAAAAATAGCATTACCAACATTTCAACACAAGGGGAAAGAGGGGCCATCTCTTACCTGTTTTGCTGCATAACTTGCAAGATGCTATATTTATACCCTTCTTTGGATTCTGGAAAACAGGTCCCTGTTGAAGAGAACTGCCACTGCACCTCAGAGTTGGCAATGAGCAACTTCTTCTCTCTGTTTTGGCATTGCCATGTTTTGAGAATCCAAACTTACTCACAAATCATGCATTAAAATAGCCCTCAAGGAAAATGCACATGTTCACATACACACACACACACTCACACACACTGCACTGCACATGTCAGACAAAGTATTGAAAAGCCTGGCAAGAAATAACACCAGGGAGCAGCATTTGAATGAAGGACAAGTGAACACAAAGCAAACAGACCATATTGACCTCAGATCATACCTAATTATGGAATTATTATTGTCTTGTCCCCTGGTGTTGTCGCTCACTTTGTCTCTTGGCATTCTTTTTCTGGTGCCTTCTATTCAGCCTGCTTATTTCCTCAATATCATTTTCCAAACTCACTGTTTTCAAATAAACACCCTCTCCCTCAGGTTCTTCTCTGTTTCCTGTAGCACACATGAAGCCCAGTGCCACCATCTCAGGTCCACTTTATGTGCTCCAGCCCTGCTCTTGTCTATTCCCAGTGCCACTTGCATGCCTTCCCCATGGTCCAGAGGATCCCCACCACTGGAAAATTCTGTCGTCACCTCAGTTGAAGCCTGGTGGGATCCTTGCCCACCACCACCCACCTTGAGATCCTGTTCTTTTCAGGACAACTCAAAGAAATGACTTTGCAAGGGCAGTGAAAGTTACTAGCATAAAAATCTGACAAGACTGGTTGTTGTAGGACAAGTGCCAAGAAGTATAGAAAGTAGACAGCAACTACCTTCCTCTTCTGCAAGTAAAGAGACTGAATGGCATGGTTATGGGACGTAGAGAAGGGAGTTATAATTTGGAATGCTATGAAGAGATATTTGAAACACTTGCAGTTTAATTATTCATCTCTTTTAAGATCCACTTTCTCCAGGAACTATGTTATTGACCAGCAGGTAGACACATAGACTAATGCCTTAGGTTGGCAGTATGTAGAAAAGTGTTAAATTCAGCCTTTTAATCCAGAAATTCTTCTAGGAATCTAAATAAATACTCTCTTATGGGTTCAAAGATTAGTACATTCGAGGATTATTTTGGTGCAGTATTAATTGGAGTTAAACTTGGAAACAACTTAATGTCCATTAGGAGGTAAGTTAAAGAAATTGTGATGCATTGATACTGTGGAATATTATGCAGCCATTAGGAAGGATTAGAGACCTGCAGAGATCTTCAAAATACATTGATAAGTGAAAAAAAGGCAGACAGAGCAATGCATACTATATAATAATATTATATGTTTGTGTGTGTACATGAATATATGTACATTGCATGTGTGTACACGTAGACCCAGTGCTATCCACATAAGGTTATATGCAAATTAGAATTCTCCTGCAAAGCACTTCATTTCTATTTGTTGTGGAAAAAAAGTTATAATAAATAAACAAACCTTTAAAAACCTAAACAGAAAAAATGAACTTTCCTCCTAAGACCCTCTGGGAAGTTATATTCTAAATACCAGAGGTTTAATTGACTAGGAATGAACTAATCAGAACCCCAACCAATTTTTGACATGCTACCTGTTAGAGAAAGGTCAAAGTCCATCATTAGAATAAACTTGCTCATACCAGGGATAAAGCATCTACTTCTCCCACCCCAAAAGGAAAAACCCAGGTCACTCTCTAGCATTAGGACCCAGTCTAATCACCTACACTCTTCTTGTCTTCAGAAATTGTGCAATAACTCCAGAAATCACAAGATCCTCTAAAAATGCTCAATTATCTTTAGAATACTTTAATCACATTGGAAGAATTGTGGACAGATACATTCTAGAAATACTTCCAACAACAGATTAAAACAAAACAATTATATTAGCTCTAAATTAAATTTTAAGTGTTTTACATATAAAAACCCCACTCTTCAAGCACTTATTGGAGTTTAGATTTTTACTCTTAAAATGAAGCCAGCTAGAAGGGAATAAAATAAACATTTGACCCAAAATCTCACTAATGATTTGTAGTTTTGGTTAAAAAAAGAAAACTTTTTTTTTTAACTCAAAATATTTTAGGAAGTAGTTGATACTAATGAACTTCATACCATCTTCCCTCAGGGAAAATAGCAAGTGGGTGTTTGTTTGTTTGTTTGTTTGTTTTTGAGACAGTCTCACTCAGTCACCCAGGCTGGAAGGCTGGAGCACAATGGTGAAATCCCGGCTTACTGCAAACTCCGCCTCCCGTATTCAAGCGATTCTCCCACCTCAGCCTCCCGAGTAACTGGGATTACAGGCACCCACCATCACGCCCAGCTAATTTTTGTATTTTTGTAGAGATGGGGTTTCACCATGTTGGCCAGCCTGGTCTTGAACTCCTGACCTCAGGTGATCCACCCACTTTGGCCTCCCAAAATGTTGAGATTACAGGTGTGAGCCACCGCACCCGGCTGCAGGTAGGTTTTAAAGACTCGTAATTCAGAAACCATCACACAGGGTCTCCCACCCCACCTCTTCATCCCACATTTACATCATCTGAGATTCTTCAGACACCATTTTCCGATTCAGTATTAACCACTAGAGAGGAAAAGGCCTTGGGCACACTTTTGAACACTTATCAACCTTGGCTGTTGGAACAGTTTGTTACCTCCACCTCCGTGTGGCCCCAAGTTTCCTTTCCCTCTGACCTCACCAGAGGCAGGGAGCAGGAGTCCCACTCTCTCCTTGCAGATGGTCTTTCCTATCATATTCAAAAACCATTGGTAAGTTTTCCTTCTGCCTGAGGAAAGAAACACCCACCGTGTGAAAGGGAACATGGATAAATTTTTTAAGTTTTTGGAGCATCCTCAAAAGCACAAGGTGGGAAGAGTAATCCACCACCACCCTCCATAAAACAAGAAAGAAGCATCTGCCGTGTCCTGCTTGAACGAACAGTACGGGATGTTCACCTGGACAGTCGGTCCCTGCAAATCCCGAGAGATGTCCTGCATATGCATCCTTTGGAGTCTATCAATATTGATGCTGTGTTTATGAACTGAGTCACCAGCAACCAAGATCTCTCTTGTCCCCTCCAGCCTGCCCTATGTAAACACTTCTGTGATTCGAAGTGTGCGGTTTCTGGAAAAACAATACATCTAATTTTCTCCTCGTTCACAGAAATCATCTGTTTCTGCCATAAGGGCCTGTGAGAGGTAGAAGATTGTCATCCTACCTTTTCCAAGTAAAAACCTTGGCCCTGCGTATAAACGACCTTCCAGTTCTGCAGACGTGGACCAAGAGAAAAGGTGTGCTCAACATCTGGCCACAGACAACTCCACTGTTCAACAATGAAGTGGTATTTCCCCCAGGATGGAAACACGTGCTCAGGAGAATAAACAAACCTCTGAATGCTATCTGTAACAGCTCCATCTGCTGGTTCCCAGATAATGTTACAGATCTGACAGGTGGTCATCGATCATATTGATCCAATAATAAACAGTGCATTATAATAGAAGTTTTGTCGTTTTTCTTCTCAATTCATCCAGAACTGCTCCTGCCCCAGACACCAGCTAGCATATGCAAACAGCAACTGGGGAGGCTAAAATGGAGAACAAGGATAGCTTTGGAAGACAATCTAGCTAAATGGAGAACTCTCCAGAATAAAGGAACAGTGGGGCCCTGTCTGTCTGTCTTTGCAGCATCAGACAATAGATCTTGCTGTCCTGTTCCTTGGGTTTTCCTCCCCTAAGGTGGAGGTAGTGATACTTGTAACTGGGTCCAAGTGATGTTAAGAGGATTACAGTAATGAGGCCATGCTTGGTATGCTGTGAGCCCCTAAAAGTCATGAGTCATGTAAAGACAGAGGCATTATAATTACATCTGTATATTCACTGGAAGTTATTATTAAGCCTAAAATCTCCCATTAATTCAGCGAGAATTAGATGTCTATCGGAGACATACAGTTGGATATTGCAATATCCAAAAGAAGTAGGTTTGGTGAAAAAAAAGATGTGAAAGGGCCGTAGTAGGCAGAGCTCAAATAGGCCAAGTTCATCATTGTTTCACCGGCAGGAAAAACAGATCCAGGAAACTTTCTTGTCTTTTTTGTTTAATACACATATGCCCACTTTCCTAATGGGATTGCTATCCCAAATTATTTTCATCTGCTTAAAAGTCATATACCATCAAATCCCAGAGGCCCGCCACCGCACTGAACACCCAAGCCCAAGGCATTTGTGCTCAGAGGCAGGCACTAGAATTGGACTAAATTTTGGCATCACGAGGGTACAATGGCTTGGAGCCTTTGGGCCTTCCATGATCTTCATCATCCCCACCCTAAACCCATCCAAAGTGTCCTGGGTTAAATTGTGCCCCCTCCTGTCCAGAAAGAGGTATGTTGGAGTCCTAATCTGCAGTACCTCAGAATATGACCTAATTTGAAGATAGGGTCTTTACAAACATAATCAAGTTAAATTTAAGTCATTAGGGTGGTATCTAATTCCAATATGACTGGCATCCTTGTAAAAAGAGAAACTTTAGAAACATGGACAGATGGGTAGAGACACAGAGAGAAGATGGTCATCTACAAGGTATGGAGAGAGGTCTGGAACAGACCCTTCCTTCACTACCCTCAGAGGGAACCACTGCTGCCAACCCCTTGACTTTGGACTTCTGGCCTCCAGAAATGGGAGACGATAAGATTCTGCTGTTTAAGCCACCCAGTTTGTGGTACTTGTTACTGCGCCCCCAGCAAACAAATACATCCAGTAAACACACTGTTTACGTAAAAACAGTTCGCTTGTTAATGTATCAATTGAATTATTTTAGAACAAGTCTAGAGTCATTTCATTCCCTCGTGGCAGGCAGAATGGCCATGCCATTTTCTCTGAAGTGAAATCCTTACAATATAAAAAGTTGATCTGCAAACAATTTTACATGTTAAACCCAAGAAGATTTATAAATTCTCAGATGATCTCTAAATTGACAAGAGGAAAAAAAAAGGAAACCTTTTCCTCATTGCCAAGTCCTTTATCAAGTTCACTTCCATGATGCTTCCCATTGAAATTGAAAACTGTCAAAGAATCGCTGAGATTTATGATGAGTTGTTTCTATCCACAACAGAATGTCAACACCAGTTAAAATTTGACAACCATAATCTAGATGACAATTTTGTGATTGGGTCCAAATGTAATTTTTTCTTCCCCTGCTGCTGCAATTGACCAGGCCTTATCATTTACTTTATTGTGATATCAGCCATGATACCTTTTTTCCCAAAAGATCACCTAAAGCACGTAAACTCACCAGGGTCAGATAAATATTAACTTCTCAAAGAAAACCCTAGAGGGCTCAAAAGCAAACCTTGTAATTCAGCCGATGGATTGTGCATCACCTATGGAAAGCTGTTCAGGATGGGAAAAGTATAACTAAGTATAATTTCCTGACTTCGCTCTCCCACTCCTAACATGTTAGACATGTCAGAGAGTCGGAGACCATGAATCCAGAATAATTCCATGAAATGCCAATGCACTCTGTCTGTATATCTTTTTCTAAGTGTTTTACTTCCAATATTTACATTTGCATGATGCCTTCAAGGAAAAACCTAGCCTCATTATTTATTCTCCATGTTGTACCTGCCAGAGCAATATGCCCTGCCTTGACATTCCCTTTCTTAGTGGGGTACTCATAACCCCCAAAGGGATGAAGGACAAAGGAAAAGGAGGGGGCACTGACTGTGATCCATGCAGTGCGAGAGAGAAAGAGCTAACCTATGGTGAACCCGCTGTGATGAGACAACTGCCCCACCCTCTAGACTGCCTTGAGCCTGGAGGCCTCCTAGCCACAGGACTCAGTGCAATTCAGTCCTATTCCAGCCTAGGGGCTTTGCATCTGTAAGATAAATACATCACAAATATAAACCCTCCAACCAAAAACCAAAGGATCAGATTTACATGTCAAATTTAATACTTCTCTAAACCAGAGTTACTGGAAAGTGACATGATTTTCCACTGCAAACCTCTAGTCTTCTGCTGCATCTTTTTACTGGAAAGCAATAACAGGATGCCTGAGTCAATCATTTATTTAGTCTTGAATGCCAGCAGCTGAGATAAATAGTGTCCCTCATTGCCACCAGTAGAATGGACCGAAGAGAAGGAAAACACTACAAAGGAAAACAAAATTAAAAGAAATGGAAATGGAGGAGAAAAACCAAGTACATGTAGAAAAAAACAGGAGAATTCAGACAATGAACGCTACAAGCCTCTAGGTGAAAAGTTGTTGGAGAATATGGGGATATTTACTCAGTGACAAAGAATATTGAAACAATGCCAGAGGTCACTTATCCCTCAGTGACTTCTTAATCACTTACTAATTCACATAAGGTGATTTGGTGGTCACCACCTTAACCAAGTGATCAAACTTAGCCTGTCTAATAGAAGAACATGATTTGCCTCCTAATGAGATACAATGTGACACACTACAATGTGACATTCTTCCCACAAATGTGTAGCATATGCCTCATCATGACTCCAGATCTGGCATCCAGTTTCCGGTTATGCAGGGGTAGGGGAACAAGGCAGATAACACCAGGAGAAAGCAATCTGGCATATCCAGAATGTAGGGTGTTCTAAAAATGCCTTGGGTTCTCAAAAGTCAATGTCAGGGAGGGAGGGAGGAAAGGAGGGAGGGAGTAAGATAAGGAAGACTGTTGTAAATCAAAAGAGCATAAGGACATTAAAATATGTTGTAAACCAAATATAGTACATGAGCCTTGAATAAGTCCTGGATCTGGAAAAAATAGACTGGATATAAAAATACATTTTGTTTTTGGCAAAATGTGAGAAATGTAAATAAGGAATTAATATCACACAGTATTATGTAACTATTGTTAATTTTTAAGATGTGGTAATGGTGTTGTGATTATATTGAAGAATTGTATTCTTAGGAGATTCCTGCTGAAATATTCCATGGGGAAGTTCCTGCAATCTTCATTCCAAATAGTTCGCAAAATGAAAGTGCACTTATGTAGAGTGATAAAGTATATGTGGCAAAATACTAACAAATATTGAATCCAGGTGGAAGATACCCAAATGTTCACTATTCTTTCAACTTTTCTGTGTGCTTGAAAATACTCAGAATAAAAATAGGGAAGATGGAAAACAACTTTCAGGATCACCTGTCTTCCCCCAGTGCCTCCCTCCCCTCCTAGCTTCTATCCCAGCACCTTCTAGCCCAGATAAAAAAGAGATGCATTGGCTTTTTAAATAGCTTTATTTTATTGAGATGTAATTCATACACCATATAATTTACCCATTTAATGTCTGCTGAATATGGCTTTTAGTGTGTTCACAGATTTGTGCAACATCACCAAAATCAATCTCAGAGCATTTCCCTCACCCCAAAAAGAAACCCCACACCCCTCAGCCCTTACTCCCCAGCCCCCCAGCCCCTATCTCCCAAGCCTAGGCCACCGCTAGTCTAGTTTCTGTCCCTAGATGAATTTGATTGTTGCTTCTTGAAGATTTTATACATGTTGCCAAATTCTTTGGCTGTGGCCAACTCTTTAACAAAACAATCTGTGTCCTGCAGTGTCTCTTATCCCAGTTCTCTGGTTCTCTGCAGGAGATAAGAAGGAACTGGTATTACTCTTGGCTTCTGAAAGCCCAGGAGCCTCATAAGACCATGCCTCTTGCCTTCTGGCTATGCTGCTGAAGGAACTGAAGGAAAAGCATCAAGTCTGCTGGAGAGCACATTCAACCTTTCACTTGCTGAGGGCACACGGAGAGGCATTGCCCATCTTCAGCTCCCCATTGTGCACTGGGATCTTTGCAGTTGCATATTGCTTCCTGACAGCCCTTTGTGGTCTGGGGTTGGGGTACTTACTTCCTTCAGACTCCATCTCAACTCTCACCTCCATGGTGCCTCCCTGGAGGCCACATCTGAGGCTCAGGTAAGGTGTGAGCAAGGCACTTAGCTTCCTTAATTGAATCAACTGCATAGCAGTGCCAACAGCTACAACAAGCAAAGAACTTCTCCATGAGAGGACCTTTGAATAACTCTTTTCAAGACAATTCCATTATATCCTATTTCAAGTCAAAAGGCGCTAGAGTATTTATTTCAGCTGATTGTGTGTTGACTTGCAAGTGAGAACTGATCACTCCCAGAGGGGAACAACTATACCTGATGGTGCCTTTTGGAGGGGGCTTCGTGGAGGAAGGTTTTTCCAGTGTGAAAAGTCTGTGAATTTTGAGTCCATGAGTAGGACAGGAAGGTTTCTGAAGTAAGAATAGCATAAAAGATGGTGGAACTAAGAACCGCATGCAATCTGTTAAGGTTGGAGGGTGTAGTGTATGAAGTTTAGCACCAGATTACTGAATAAGCCCAAAGAGAAGAAACAGGAGTTGTATCTAAGCAGTCGTATTTCATTTATGCTTGCTCCCCACTGCATCTTCTTTGTCATGGATTTTTAGTATCAGTTACCTAGTAGATGCCCTGCTACATTTGCTGGTTTAAAATGGGTTTACCTAACCAGGGAATGATGTAAAGCCTGCCTTGATGTACTCTTTGCTTCATGTATCTCAGTTTTCCACCCTGGGAGCACCAGACCCTGACTTTCTAAGCTCCTTGTCTGCATCTCAGTCCTCTGCCTAGCACATATCTGTGGTACATGCAGGAAGAAAGCATGAGCCTCTTCACAGGGCACTTGTGAGACAAAGACACCCATTCCCACGAAGACTACATATGTGAAGGCCTGCCTTCAAATCCGCTTGTCTAATTTTGGTCATGAAGCAATATTTTCATCCAAAGAAGCAATTGATCTGTGATCTCAGCGCTTCCACTTGGAGGTAATGTAAACCCAGAAATAGACCCTATAGTTTGGTTTTTAACCATAAATAAAGATGTAAAAATCCAAGAAAAAAGAGTGAAAAATAGTATAATTTCCCAAGATCAACCACTCCTGCAGGCCTGAAGGTAGCCTCAGGTTTTTCTGCCATTAACTAAAGCTTTCTAGGAGCTCATCTAAAGCCCAAGAGAGCAAACCCAGAGAGTCACTGTTCCTGCTCAGCACTTCAGGTTAAGAGGTTCATTTTATAGCTCTTTTTGCCCCTATCAAATGGGTCCCTCCTCCCCACCCCCAGCCCATGTTGGTTCTCCCCTTCTCTCCCACCCTCTTTCAACAGCATCATTTTTCCACCCTTAACAGCCATCTAAGGATAGTTATCCAGTGAACACAGACCTGGGTTAACTGGTAATAGTAAAGTCAAAGGCTTATGTTTTTCCCTGCAATAGGGCAATATTTTTCATCTCTTATTTTCCTTGGCCAGAAGGAAGATGTCATTCAGGGAACCCCAGGTGTTTTGAAGATGAAAAGGAAGGTAGGGGGCCTGGCTCAGTGCTTATTAACCACAGAGAGAATTTGGTTCACTTCAAGAAATAGTAAAATAATGGCAATGGAGAGACAATGCCTCTTAATGAATTCATGTGAGTAAAGTACGAGGTGACCAGTTTGGGGACATGCAGTCCTGAGGCTGCCTTCTGAAGAAGGAAAGCAAAACGATTGTTTTCTATTAGAACAGAGTATTTACTTCCTTTTCCTGCAGCACCCAGGGCCACCGGATTCCATATTCCGAGGCCAGGGCTGCCTCTCCCAGTGCTCTGGCTGCCCTTCAATTTAAATAAGGCAGGTGACATGCGACCACCGGCCCGAGGCAAGAATAATTTCAGGTGCTCCCTCAGCCAGGTGAACTGCTCCACTTCCCAAAATCCTTTCCTCAGGGCTCAGGAGACCCCACCCTCAAATCCCACCCACCCACAGAGTTGGGCATCTCTAGCACACTACCCTTGCTGTGTCAGACCGGGTCCCATGAAACGTATCAACCGCCTGGAAAATAAAACAACCTCCCAGGGGCTCGTAATAAAAGGAAGGCAAGAGCAGGGGAAACAGGAAAGCTACGGAAATAAACCCCAGAGACTGCCTTTAATCCTGGACAGGTGGCATTTTGGCACAAGCGCACTGAAATCACTTTCCTCCCCTGGGCTGCAGGGGTGAATCCCTTTCCCGGGAAGACCGATACCCCTCAACCTGGAGAGGAGATCGTGCCGGGGGAGGAGCCTGGAGCCGGGGCGAGAGGTCTGTGACCTCCCGCGAAGTCGTGCTATCGGCCTTGGATCCGCGTATCTAGTGTAAACGCGGTTTCACACATAAATAACGTGCCACATCTGGCCCTTTGGTTTTATGGCGTCTTAGCGACCGAGCAATTTATAGATGGCGACCTTGTTAACCAGCAGTCCGGGCTCGCCAGGAGCTGCGGAGTCCAAGGCACTGCTGGGGAGGGAGGAGGGGCGAGGGTCAGGAGAAACCTGGGGTGCTGGAGGGAGGGAATCTACCGGCGCGTTTGGGGGCAGGGGGCCGAGGCGGGGTGGAAGCCCCCTCCCCGCAAAGCCGACCATGTGGCAGCTGAAAGAGCCATCGAAGCCCAAGTGTGTTTGCGCTCATACCCAATTTATTACCACTGAACATATGGCCAATATTTTGACTCACGTCAGTCCGGCAAGGAAAACAAACAGAGCGCGCGCGGCGCGGGGGAGCTGCCCCCTCCACTGGGGCTGCGCGGTGGCCGCGGGGCCGGAGCTGGGAGGGTGGGGCCGCTGGGCCGGGAGCCTGGAGCCAGGAGCCCGGAGCCGGGAGGGGGAGCGCTCGCCCGCCGCGTCGAGCCGCCGCCCGAGCGCCCGCGACTCCGCAGCCGCCCGCGACTCGGGATAAAGAACGGCCGGGACCTGCGCGCTCGCCCAGCCGAGGCTCCAGCGGCGCAGCCGCGCTCCAGGTGAGCCTCTAGCTGGCGCGCGTTTCCGGTGGACGCGGGATGGGGGTGGCGCGGGGCACCCGGCGGAGCCCGGGAGCCGCAGCGGAGCCCGGCGGTGGCGATGGAGGAAGCCCGGCGTCGCCCTCGCTGCCAGGCGCTGACTGTCTGGTCCTCCTGCCACAGCCGCCCGGCGCGGGAACGCGCTCCGGGCACGGTCACCGCGGCCTGCCAGCAGAGAGGGGTTTCAGGGCACCATCGTCGCCGCCGAGCAGCGCCGGAGCTCGGGTTCACGGCGGACCCCGGTTATGAGCCCCTCGCTCTCCCGGGTCCTGACTTGGCTCAGTCCCCAAGCCGCGTAGTCCGGACGCAGCAGGTGGGCAAGTGCGGGGCCTCTGAAGTTCTCCCCGACTTCGCGGATCACGGCAGGAGTGGGGAGCACTCGAGGACAGGCAGAGCCCCTCTGTCGCGCCTGCAGTCAGGAAAAGTTTTACCTGCCGCCGAGGCCAGGTGCTCCCGCCGCTGCGCACTTTCCGGTGCGGTCAGGGAAAGCGGGACTGTCCAAGGGGCTGGGAAGGTGCGGGGCTGGGGGGTGGAGGAGGAGGGAGGGGCGCGGCACCCGCGGCGGTCCCCGCCTGCGGTCCCCTGAGCCCCGCCTGGTAGGGCGCGCGGTGGGGGAAGGGCGCAGAGCGAGGGGGGTCCGGGTAGGTGGAGTACTAGATAAAGACGCGCCTTGAAATGCGGCGGGGCTGTCGCCGCAGCTCCGGGAGTAGGAGGCGGAGCGGGCGCGCGGAGCCCCTGTCTAGCTCCCTCCGGATTGCTCGGGGCCGGTTGCGCCTCGGCTGGCGGGGCCGCGGTGAGGAAGGGGCGGCCGCTGCACCCACCTCCACCGGGTAAGTCGCCCCCTGTGCGTCGCAGGGGGCTCGGGATCGGGGATTGAAACAGAGGCAGAAGTCCCGAAGGTAATTTGGAGATGGCGCCCAGTGGAGACAGGGGCTTCTCCTCAGGCGGAACTGGGACGTGAGGGGACGGTGGTGATGACCAGGAGGGCAAGTGGTGGGAGTCGCAGACAGGAGGAGCCGGGGCTGAGGGCCCGCGCCGTGGACTGAGGTCTCTGGAGAGGCGACTGAAGACTGGAGTTTGGGGGGCGAGTGTCGCCTGGGCCGCGGCCGGCTCCGGACAGTTCTCGTTTGTGTCAGTAGAGATCGCCAGAGGATCAGAAATGAACCTCGGTGTGGTCCTTGTCTCCGAGGGGCGCCCCCTCCGCCCCAACCTCCTCCCACAGCACACACGCACACACTACCAGGAGGCTCTTTGGAGCTCCTCTGGCGCCTTCTCGACTTTAGTGGCTCTTGGGGCTGGAAAGGGGACGTTGCGTCTAGGGGAAGGTTGTGAACCTCTGGTGCTCACACTGGAGAGAGAGAGACAGAGCCCTAGGAACCCCCCTCTGTGCCCGAGGGCCCAGGGGTGCATTCCCTGTCCTTCCCGGACCCAGCCCTTAGCTCGAGCTAAGAGCGTGCCTTCCCCGCGCCACCGACAACTACTTTTCACATCAGCCTGCCCGACCCAGCTTTAAGTGTTGAATGCTAACCCGTTAGGAGAGCCGCTTGTTTTCCAAAGTCTTGTGGTAATGATTTTGTCACGTGTTAAGAAGTAAATTCAGATAAGAGAGTGCTTTCAGCGCGCGTTTCCTGGAGAAACCCAGATCTCCCGTATTGAAATCGCCCTCATCCGGGAAGGTCGGGCTTGGCTGAAAGAACGTTCCTGAAGGCAACACTGACGATGCGTAATCTCATTGTAACATATTTAATCATTAGAGCAGCGCGAACGAATAAAGCGAAGGAGTTCGCCCAGGGGGACGTGGCATTTGGTTCCCCAATAAACCGGTGATAATGGATTGGCTGGGACAGGCTCGTTTGGCCCGAGGGGGGCTTAAAGCTAGGTTTTTAAAGAAAATATTGGAGAGAGGCCGGTTCCATTTTGTAGCGTGCCCGGAGCCACAGTTCGTGTTCAATTTAACATCCATGAAAGTTAAACGGCTTTCCTCGCCTTTTATTTTATTGGATGCATTTTTAAAGATCTCATTAAAGTGCATTTATCAAAGTCCTAACATATGCCCGCAGGGTCTTATGCCCACACAATGAGGCTGATTAATAGAAAGACAAATACTAATTTCTATTACTATTTACATCCTCGGGAGATATTTGCCCCTTTTGTGGTGGGAGGGAGGCAGATTAATTGGGAAAGTATTGTATATTTCGCCTTGAAAAAGAATAGGGAGAAGGGAGCTCACCTAGATGCCTTCCTCCTGCACCCACAGTTAATCGCAGGGAGACTCCAGGCTCTAGGTCCCAGTATCAGTTCTGTCCGTGGCATCAGTGGGGTTCCCGCCACTCTGTAGGAACGGGGTGGGGATTTTCCCCCAGACACAGAATCTGAACTCAGTCTCTAGGCCTGGAGAACTTAGCTACCCAACTCCTTCTTAGTTGACTTGGGAGGATTGTCCATCTGGGAGGCATCCACTCATTCTTCCCTTCCTGGGGCAATTTAAAGAGTTAATATAATATGGACCAAAGGAAAAAAAAAAAAAACTCACCTTAGGCTTGAACCCAAAGTTGGCTGAGATTTCCTTTCTTTTCACACTAGTGCCCACTTTCTCGTCCACCTGTCCAATGGCTGTGAGTCTCTCCTGCCAGAGATCTGCCGGGCACGGTCTGGCCTCTCCAAAGTTGCAGGCTCACACAGCTTTAGGCCTCCCCAACCCAGAGACTCCACTCTGCCACCCCACAGATAGAAGGGATTTCCTATGACCCTGTTTCCTTCTCCGGGGGCAGAAGGTGAGGGCAATTGGAGCTGGGACTGATTTTCATATTCTGGTTAGCAAAGGTCCCAGCACGGGGTAGTATTCCTGGGGTGCATTCCCCGATTTCTTTCATCCAGGACGTGAGAGCTGACACCTCTGCTTCCTGCAGCCCCTGCTCCCGCATTGGAAGGCGAAGCCAAAGTGGGGCTGTTTTGGAGATGCCATCCTTAAGGTGAACGTCTTTATCGCCACACTCAGGGACCAGATTGGGTGACATTTTCCTTCCCCATTGATTTCAAGTGCATGCCACGCTCTGAGTCTCCAACCCAAGATAAAATAAACCTTCCCCCTCCGACAAAACCTTTGTGTCCGCGCCGTTAATCCTTGCTGGAGCAGGAAGGTGCAACGCGCTTTGTTTCCGGAGTGAATGAAGACAAACGCTTGCACCTTGGCGCTAACCAGACAATAAACTAATCCACTTGAAGGTTGTTATCTGAGATGGGATGTGCGAGGGCCTGAGAGCTCAGCCACATACTGTACCAGGAAAGGAGTTTCTTTTCAACCCTTTTTCATTCCAAAAAAAAAGACGAAGAAATGAAATGAAGTCCAACAAATTAGTGTTTCCAAATAAAGGGAAAAGACCTTGTGTGTTTAATGATTGGAAGCGCTTTTGTGGGTGGGGAGTGTGAGGTGTGCCGCCTAGGGCTGCTGAAGCTTTGGGCTCCTCAAGGTCGCCCCCTCTTTAGAGCAGTCCCCAAGACCCCATCCCCCATCCCCGAAGACTTTTTCTGCCCTTAACTCCCCGGGAGGACAGGGGGCAGGTACCCGCACTGCAAGCTTTCACCACCAGCTTGAACGGGGAAGGATGCGAACCGAGCGCCGTCTCCCAAGAGGTGCCCAGAACAGAGATGGGGGGAGGGTCGAATGCCGTCCACGGAGCCCACTTCTTCCACAGGCACAAGAAAGGCTCCCCTCCGTGGGGTGTGCCGAGGCCTCGCCTGCTCTCCTGTATCCTCCTTTCTTGCCTGGTTTGCTGTTGTTTAGGGCTCACCCCCACAACAGGGGGCGTAAAGCTGAGGCGTGGGAGGACAGGAGCCGGGAAAGCAGGGTGCCTCTGGGCGGCCCCCGTGCCCTGGAGCACAGAAAAGGCGCTCGTGTTTGAGCTACCTGGGAAAGTAAACAGGTAAACACTGGGCCGACTTAGAGGGCCACTTGTCCTGGAGTGGGGCCACTTAGCCTGTGTACTTTCGCCTCCCCTCCTGGGCCTCCGGCGATTGTTCAGCCTCCCTGCGCCCGCTCCAGCCGCCTGAGCCCGAACTCAATTCGTTGCGGAACCCAGAGCAGCAGAGCGAGCGAGTCACTCCTCTAGCTTCCAGGGGCACAGGTTCTCTTCCTCCCCTCTCCTGCCTTTCCCCCGGGCCTAGGACTCCCAATGAGTCCGTTCTCAACCTAGGAAGAATGAATAGAACTAGAAATGTGTACGGAACCTGGAGCCCCAATGCTGATAATAAAGATGGAGTTGGGGGGTCCAGCTGTTCAGGTTACCCCAGCAGGGGTGCGCGGTGTTCTGGACGCTAAGGAGACACCAGGCAAATCTCCTCCGGCCCGGGGCACGCTGGGTTCAGAACTTCCAGCACCCGCCTTAACTTCCTCCCCAAGCATGCAGCAGAACGAGGCATCTTGCAGAGTGCCTACGAGGTCTCCAGACCACGGCAGCTCAGCCCAAAGCTCAAACCCAAACTTGACGGAATGGAGGACGTTGAACTCGCTTGGGTGCAAGATGGTACCTGGAAAGAATTTCTAAAGAATGCCGAGTGGGGGAGACGAGGAGCTGAAACTGGTGCAGGCAGACGCTGACAGGGGACAGAAGCTCCCGGGCTCTAGAAGGCCTAGCTGTGATACTCGCGGGGATGCCTCTTGGGGAGTCCTCAGGATGCAATCACCTGTTTAATTGGGACAGAAAAGGTGCGTTTGGCGCCTGGCCCCTAGGCTCTTTGGGCGCAAGCCGGGCTCAAGAAATTGAGGAGACACTGGACTGTGCTCTGGGCACCGGACTTGCTCTGGCCGCCAGCCGGGCCTGCGCAGGCCTCCCGGCGTCCACAGGCCGCTCCTGGGGGACTTATATTTTATGATCTTCCACTAACAAGCCCAGTTTCTCCCCTTCAATTACCGGCCTCCCAGCGGTCTCCCTGCGCCTTTTCAATTGCAAATGTTAACGCTCTGGAAACGGACGCGGGAACCACACGGACGAGAAGTGATGGGGAAATGGAGTCTCAAGGTCCCAGGAGAGGCTGAGTGCTGTGGACCCGGCAGCACCGATCGCGGAGGAGGCAAGGCGGAGGCTCTCTCCAGTTCTCTCCCTCCTTGCCCAGCTGTCCCCAGGCCAAGGGAAAGAAAAACTGGAAGACTAGCTGGGGTGAAAGTGTAGGAGGGGCCGGAGTCCAGGCGGCGTCCTGCGAGGGCAGGGGACGTGGGCGCCTCAGGTGCTCCGGCAAGAGGACACCGCAAGCTGAGACCCAGAAGGATTCGGCTGGTCGTTGAGGCTAAGGGGCAGGAGCAAAGGCAAACCCGACCTTTGAGAACTGGGCTGAGGGCCTCCCTCTCTAGGCGCCTAAGGCAGCACTCCCTCCCCAGGATTAATTCCAGAAGCCAGGATTCCCCTAGGAAGGCAGTCCTCTCTCAGGTGCTCTGCGGACCTTGCAGGCTCCCACGGGTGAAGGGAGGGGACTTGATCAATAGCAGCGGTGCTGATTTAGATCCTTGGAAGAAAGGCCCACTATGCTGGGGAAGAGGGAGAGAAGTTGGGAACTACATGGAACTTCAGCGAGGTGGTTCCCAGCTGAAGAAATGAACACGCTTTGGGAGGCCTCTGCGGGCACTCCCCCACCTAAGATGGCTCTGGGAATATGCCAGAAACGACACTTGCTGCCAAAGACCCCTTTGCCACCTGACCCAAGAATTTGCCTGGCCCAACCAGGCCCTATTCTGGGTCCCCATCCTGGTGGCTGCCCTGGACCCCAAGAGAGCCTCCACCCCCTTAGGACTGAGGAATAAGAGGAGGAACAAAAGGTGGGTCTTTGCTGCAACGCTTGGGTTGAGGAACTTTTTTTCTCACCAGTTATGTATTTAGCAGCCGAGTAACAATAGCAGTGGCAGGCCCACTCCCGCCCCTGGATCCAAACTCGGCGCTTCCCCGACTCCTGGAGAACCAACTTCCCTCCTCCGACGGGGCAGAGAGACGAGCTCCCACGTGAAAGGGCGGGGGAGGGGGGGCGCTGAGAAAGGGACGGAAAGCGAGCAAAAAAAAAAAAAAAAAAAGCACGAAAAGTAATGGGTTCGAGGAAGACGATTCAAACAAGTTTCTATTTCTTCCAGTGGAAAAAAGGGGGGAAGGAGGGGGAGAAAGGAGAAAAGAAAAAGTAGGAGGAGAAAGAGGAATCGGGGAGCGTCGACATGAAGGGGTTTCCTTAATATTGTGGACGGATTCAGAAATGAATGAAGAGATAGTCCATTGAAAAGGGTTGAATGCCATGACAACTAGGAACAACCTTAGATTTATTCCAAACAGTTAGGACACATTGAAAGAGAGCGTCAATCATGTATTATTTCGCCACTGAAATAAATGCAAAAACCGAGCCGGGACAAAGGCTTCCAACGGGAGCGGGACATTTGTCTACATTTCGCTCATTGTCCGCAGCTTAGCAATCGGTTTGTATTTGTGTTTGCCCGGGTCCGACCACCCAGGACGCGCCGACGAGGGGCTCGCTCTAACCTGGGCCATTGTCACCCACGTCACATACTGGGGGCGAGGCAGCGAGGGCTGCAGAAAGCCGCCGAGCGGCTCGGGGAGAGGTGCCCTCACCCGGCGCTGGCAACCCGGGGGCAGCTGGGGCGCGGCGGCGGCCGCGGCAGCTGCGCGCGAGGAGGACCCGGCGCCCGCGCTCTGCTTGGCCCGCGCGGAGGCAGCCCAGGTTGTGGGAAGACTAGACCTGGCCCCCGCAGGAGTGGCCTTCTGTAACCCTCCCCGCCCCCAGACAAAGCTCCTTCCTGACACTCCTCTGGGATGAACGAACATCAGGTAGCCAATCTACCCCGCTGCACCCCCCCAAAAAATTTTTAACTAGAAGGAGTGGTAAGTGCGGCGTGGTCTTTTCCTACCCCAGCGCCGAGGAGGAAGTGCAAGTCCCGGGAAAGTTCAGTTCCCAGAGCCGAGAGTGGTTGAAAACTTCACACTAACCTGACTTAACCTGGAAACGTGGAGCGCGTACTCCGAACGCGCCTAGGGAGTCCAAAAGGAGACCATACTAAAGAACTCGAGTGGGAGAAGAAAACTGGGGAGAAAACGCAGCATCGTCGAGCCACCCAGCGACCCCCCTCCCTCGCAGCTTTCTGGGTCCTCACCCAGGCTGGAGACACAACCCCCACCCCCACCCCCGCAATCCCGCCCCGCCGCCTTCCCGCTGCTCCACCTCTAGCCGGAGGCTGGAGAGGGAGGGGGCCGGAGAGGGAGGGATAATAGAGGGCAGGAAAGAGCAGGGCCGTCTGCCCTTTCCTCCACCCGGGGAAGGAGGCCCGCGGAGCTCAGAGGCACCAAGGCCAGGGTCCGACCCCAGCCGAAGTTGGAGCTCCTCGCTCTTACCCCGCCCTCCCCGGGACCGCCCGCAAAGCAGAAAGTGAACTGCGCGTCCTCCTTGGCCGCAGAGAGGTGGAGGCGGGGGGTTGGGGGTGGGAGGTAGGGGGAGGCGGAGTGAAGGAAATAAATGAGTCTTTAGCAAATAAAGGGCGGCTGGAAGGGGGCGGGTCGCTTGGTGGTGGCTCTGGCCGGCCCGGAGCGGAGCTCTCTCCTGGGTTTCGGGCTCTCTCGCGGTTAACTGGAATCAATTACTTGCCTTGTCATTTCTAGCACTCATCCTTAAGCCTCAACCAAAATATTGACCTAGGAGGCTTACAGAAGTTGGGCTCTTGCCATTTGAACCGGATCTTGTTTAGGGAACCACCAGCGATGGAAAGGAGAGATTTCCGCAGCTCGGCCTTCGCCCCCTCCCCCTTTTCCAAAGGCGCCACAAATAGCCAATTTTCCGGCTTGCAGGGGGTGGGCGCGCGGGGGCAGGGAGGTAGGAACCGGTGAATGTTAAAGAGGATTTTTTTCCTCCTCCTGGTTTCTGTTTTGTTTTCTCTCCTCCTCCTCCCCACCCCCACCTTTTTTAAGATGCAATTTGTTAAAACGGCCCTTTCAAGTGTGTGGACTCGCGAGCGACGCGGTGGCCCTTTGTATGTAAATACTGGGTTTTAAAAAAAAGGCTCGCCCCGTCTTTGCAATTAATTGACACGTTACACCTCTCATCTTGCTCTAGAGGGCCGTTGGCTGGGAGCGCGGAGCTCCCCAAAACCCACAATTTCACATCTGCAAATACTGTCTTCATCCACTTGACTCCCAAGACCCGCCCACACGTGGCCAACCTTTGCGTTTTTAATGTCTCTTCCCCCTTTTTTCCACCCTTCTCCCGCTCCCTCTCTCGCTCCCCCTCCCTCCCTCTTTCTTTCCCTCCCTCCCTCTCTTTCTCCCCCTCTCCCCCCCTCCCCAGGTTCGTGAGTGGAGCCCAGCCTTATATGGACTGATCGCTCGGGCAATGGCCCATTTTTTCCTCGCCACCAGCCGCCACCGCGCGCCGAGCGGCCGCCGGAGCCCGAGCTGACGCCGCCTTGGCACCCCTCCTGGAGTTAGAAACTAAGGCCGGGGCCCGCGGCGCTCCGCGCGCAGGCCGCCCGGCTCCCTGCGTCCATTTCCGCGTGCTTTCAAAGAAGACAGAGAGGCACTGTGTTGGGCTTCATTTTTTTCCTCCCCATCCCCAGTTTCTTTCTCTTTTTAAAAATAATAATTATCCCAATAATTAAAGCCAATTTCCCCCTCCCCTCCCCCAGTCCCTCCCCCCAACTCCCCCCTCCCCCGCCCGCCGGGGCAGAGGAGCGCCACGAATTGACCAAGTGAAGCTACAACTTTGCGACATAAATTTTGGGGTCTCGAACCATGTCGCTGACCAACACAAAGACGGGGTTTTCGGTCAAGGACATCTTAGACCTGCCGGACACCAACGATGAGGAGGACTCTGTGGCCGAAGGGCCGGAGGAAGAGAACGAGGGGCCCGAGCCAGCCAAGAGGGCCGGGCCGCTGGGGCAGGGCGCCCTGGACGCGGTGCAGAGCCTGCCCCTGAAGAACCCCTTCTACGACAGCAGCGACAACCCGTACACGCGCTGGCTGGCCAGCACCGAGGGCCTTCAGTACTCCCGTAAGTAGCAAAACTTGGCTGCTGAGGCCGTGGTCCCCTCCATTCCTGCGGCCGCAGCCCGGGATGGACGCTGAGAGTGAAAGGGGAAGGGGCCATGTAAGCCCGGACCCCCTCACTAGGATCCGTAGAAAGATTTTTAACACTTGTATAGGTTGTCCTCTGCCCTCCTCTTCAAGCCCCCTTAGTTCCGGGAAAGAACTTGGTCTCCAAAATTTTCTTCAGTGCGAGAAATTAAGGAGAAAGAGGGAGCAGGGCTATACCTCCCAGGGGCTGGTATATGATGTCAACCGGGACTGATGGCTCCAGCCACAGCCCCCGGACTCCGGCCGCTGGGAGGGACTGGCCCGGAGCCCTGTAGGTAGCCAGCGAGCCTCGTCCGGGTACGGGTGGAGGGTGGGGAGGCTTCGGGTGGCCCGGGTATAAATAGCTCACCCTGCCCCCTGCGCGATCACAGAGGACGCTTTGTGCAGTGCAGGGGGTGTCTAGAAGGCCCGAAAGCAGAAACGAAAGCCCCCAAAAACCTGCCTTAAATGGCCGAGCCGATCAATGCTGGGATTGTGGGGTTTTTCTTTTAAAAATCTGCCCACGTCTCGCCAGAGAGGAAACCGCTTAAGGGCGCCGGAGCCCTTAACCTGCGATGATCTTCAGTGCCACTCCCCCCCACCAAATTCTCACCCACACTATGTGAGCCCCTTGAAACGCGAGCCCCTAGCCCCCACTCCTGCGGATTTCCCTCTTTACCCTGGGAGGCCCCGACGTCTTCGTCAGGCGTAGAGCAAGGCAGGGGTCATGGTAAAGGCAGCAGGACTGGGCTGCCAGGCGCGGAGGTCCAGGGTCGCACGGAGGATCCAGAGTGCTCCGAGTCTGCTGCAGGCTGCGCGCGGCCTCCAGACGCCTGAAGCGCTTCTCTCTCCCCCTCCCCCCAGTGCACGGTCTGGCTGCGGGCGCGCCCCCTCAGGACTCAAGCTCCAAGTCCCCGGAGCCCTCGGCTGACGAGTCACCGGACAATGACAAGGAGACCCCAGGCGGCGGGGGGGACGCTGGCAAGAAGCGGAAGCGGCGGGTGCTTTTCTCCAAGGCGCAGACCTACGAGCTGGAGCGGCGGTTTCGGCAGCAGCGGTACCTGTCGGCGCCCGAGCGCGAGCACCTGGCTAGCCTCATCCGCCTCACGCCCACGCAGGTCAAGATCTGGTTCCAGAACCACCGCTACAAGATGAAGCGCGCCCGGGCCGAGAAAGGTATGGAGGTGACGCCCCTGCCCTCGCCGCGCCGGGTGGCCGTGCCCGTCTTGGTCAGGGACGGAAAACCGTGCCACGCGCTCAAAGCCCAGGACCTGGCAGCCGCCACCTTCCAGGCGGGCATTCCCTTTTCGGCCTACAGTGCGCAGTCGCTGCAGCACATGCAGTACAACGCCCAGTACAGCTCGGCCAGCACCCCCCAGTACCCGACAGCACACCCCCTGGTCCAGGCCCAGCAGTGGACTTGGTGAGCGCCGCCCCAACGAGACTCGCGGCCCCAGGCCCAGGCCCCAGCCCGGCGGCGGTGGCGGCGAGGAGGCCTGGGTCCTTATGGTGGTTATTATTATTATTATTATAATTATTATTATGGAGTCGAGTTGACTCTCGGCTCCACTAGGGAGGCGCTGGGAGGTAGTCTGCGTCTCCTTGGAGTAGCAGATTACACCCACCCAGCTCTGCCCATGCCTCTCCTGCTGAACCTTTGGAGAGGGCGGAACTCTACGCCGTGTTTACAGAATGTTTGCGCAGCTTCGCTTCTTTGCCTCTCCCCGGGGGGACCAAACCGTCCCAGCGTTAATGTCGTCACGAGAAAAAGACAGACCCCCCACCCCTGCTTTCGTGAATTTTGTAAAATATGTTTGTGTGAGTAGCGATATTGTCAGCCGTCTTCTTCTAAAGCAAGTGGAGAACACTTTAAAAATATGGAGAATTTCTTCCTTTTTTTAAAAAAAATAAGAAAATGCTAAATATTTATGGCCATGTAAACGTTCTGACAACTGGTGGCAGATTTCGCTTTTCGTTGTAAATATCGGTGGTGATTGTTGCCAAAATGACCTTCAGGACCGGCCTGTTTCTCGTCTGGGTCCAACTCCTTTCTTTGTGGTTTGTTTGGGTTTGGTGTTTTTTTTTGTTTTTTTTTTTTGTTTGTTTTTTGTTTTTTTTTTTGCGTTTTCCCCTGCTTTCTTCCTTTCTCTTTTTATTTTATTGTGCAAACATTTCTCATATAAGGAAAAGAAAACCCTGTAGGCAGAAAACCCTCTGCCCTGTCCTCCGGGCCTTGAGCCCCGAACTTGCAGCTCCGCTATTCGGCGCGGTTCCCCAAGAGCGCCGGGCGCAGAAAGCTTTCGATTTTTTAAATAAGAATTTTAATAAAAATCCTGTGTTTAAAAAAGAAAAAAAGAAAAAATCCCTGCCCTCCTGTTTGTCTTACTGCGCCGGGCCAGAGGCCTGGGCCTGGGAGCCGGGCCCGGACGCCCGCGGGGCTCTCACAGGCGGTTCTTCTCGGGCGGGGAGGCCGGGGGCACCGGGGCCCTGGGGCCAGCGGGGCTCCCGGTGCAGGCCCCTCCGACCACAGGCTACACCCCGCGCCTAGGATTGGGGCGGGGACGGGAACGCTCGGCCTCCGGCCTGCGAGCGGTCGGCCGGAAGCCCAGGGTCGCCCACCCTCCCCGGCCTCTCCCCGGGTCTCGCGCGCTGTCTGAACCCCGGGCGGCAGCGTCCGGCTGCGGGAGGAAAAGTGACTTCGGGAGCCGCAAAGGCGAGGAGAGCAAACCCCCCTCGCCGGCCCAAATCTACGAGTGGCTCCTTCAGCCGGAGAAGCTGTTGAAGCCACTACACTCGATGACTTTCACTTTGTTGCATTTGACTTACCTCACACTAAGAAAGTGGGTGAGTGGGGGTCTGAGGTTAAGACTGGCTGCCTTCTCCCCACTCCCCACCCCTTTTCAAAATCTGCGGGCTGGTGCTGACCTAGGAGACCGCTAAGGCTGGGGGTGGGAGCGGTCAGGGCGCGCTAGGCTTTGGCTTAGGGGGCGTAGGGGGAGTACGCGGGGTCCTGGGCTCGGGGGAGGGAGGGGATACTGCAGCCCTCTCTAGGATCTTTGGCCCCAGGAAGCCAGGGAGCGAGAGTCTTTGGCAATCCCAGCAAACCGTGCCTCCCCCTTCCCTTCCGCTCCCATCCTTTCCAGGCTTCCAGGCCTCTCTCCGGGGACTGGATCCCGGGCCACCTCCCCTCTAGCGTTCGGCGGTGTGCGGTCCCCCCAAGTCAGCCCTTGAGCGTGGGACTGAGTGGATTGCTAGGAAGTAGAGGTTTGGGGGTGGGGTGAGCGCCCGGGACGGGAAGTGGGCACACAGCCCCGGGCTCGCCCGGGAAGGGCGCATCCATCTTTCCGGCGGGGAACTGATTCCGTCCCACCCTTGTTGCTGGGGGCAGATCTCCTTGGCGGATGCTGGCGCACACTTGGCCACGCGGGGGAGCGTCTTAGGAAGCCTGGCGAATTGGAGGATGAGCCTTTCTCCTCTATCTCGGGGGTTTCTAAAAATACTTGGGGCTCTGTAGCTCAGAGCCCAGCGGGTGCTGCGAGACGCTGGGGGACTGAAAGTCGGCGCATTTGGAAATTGTATCTCTGTTCTCTCTGAAGCTGCACCACCAAGGCTGGGGGGTGGGGTGGCAGTGAGGAGGCCGGGCAAAAGGAGCGGTCCCAGCTGACTTTCTCGCTCCCTCTAGTTGATGATCAGGTTTAATTCAATATCTAAAGCAAACATGATTATCCGTGCGACCAAATCTGTGCGTCGATAGCACTCAGCGCAGCAGCGCAGGGACGCGATGACACTTTATTCCCACGTTCCACACCGCCCCTGGATAATTGAGGGCTCGGAAGTCTTTCTAACACCCCAGTAAAGGTCCTTTCCCATCTCCAGGCCCATCCTCCGGGAAAGGGCAGTTTTTCTAAATGCTGAAAGGTCTCCCTTTGTTCTCCACACTAGCTTGGCAATGTTTGGGGCTTATGTCTTACTGTTTTTAAAGGCCAATGAATTTCTCCCAAATAGTTTGTTGTGCAATAATTGAATGCCCAACGTGCCCTGGTACTAACCACTCAACATCCACTTACAACTTCCCCTAGTCCCAAAATCCTCTGGGAGGAAAGGTGAGGGTTTCAAGTCTCTTGGAGCGGAGCTGTCAGAAGGCCTGAGGCCATTTTGACTCTTCCAGGCCCCAGGGTTTCCAGGGTGAGAATGATCACAAGAGACCCTCAGGTTTCCAGAGAGGAAGGGTAAAGCGTGGAAGGTCCTCACCCTGGCAGGCTTCCACCACTTGCCCATTGAGGACACATTTGGAGCGGTGGCCAGGACCGCGGGTCTGCAATCTGGGTGTGCGCTCCTGCGGCCGTCCGGGAGCCCGGGAGGTGGGCCCGGCGCCCGCCTCTCTCTGTCCTCGGGTCCCCATGGAGTCAATAAAAGCGCCTGTGGAGCCCTGTGTGGCCCTAACCCCAGCGCCCTGGGAGCGCACCCGGCGCGGGGTCCGCTTCAGCAGTCTATCTTCGCCCAATCTACAGCGGGCGGTACAAAACCTCACAATGGGAAAGCTGGGAGCCGGAGATGTTAGAGGCGTGCATATTAAAAAGGGACAGAGAAAGGATCGCGGGGACAGAGAGAGGGGAAGAAGGAGAAGGGGCCCGCCCCCCACCCCCCGCCCCACCCCGCACCATTCAGCGCGCTTATCGCGGGCAGTGAATCCCGGAGTCAGGCAGAAGTCTCCTTGGGGTTTTGTTGGGCTTGTCACTGGGTCCCTTTGTCATCCGCGGGCTCCATGCTGGATTCCATATGGCCAGCTGGACCGAGGGAGCGCGAGGAGGGACCCGCACAAAACCTAAATTGTGTCCGGCTTTCAAACCCTGTATTGTTGTCTGTGAAAGGAAGACGCATTAAAAATTCGTGCTATATCTATTGGGGAGGAGGCTGGAGGAGGGGAGAAAAAGCCACCCCTGTCTTTGATGGCTTCAGAGGCCGCTTGCCCCGCCTAGGCCCCGTGACACTGAAAGCTGGATCTCTCTCATTCTGTCTCTCTCTCTCAAAATCTCTCTTTTTCTCTCCTCTCATAATCTCGCTCTCAGAATCTCTTTCTCTACTTTCATAATCTCTTTCTCTCATAATCTCTCTCTCTTCCTCACTTCTCTCCTTCCTCTCTTCTCTCTCCTTGACTCTAACGCTGGGACGGGAGTCCGCGAACCTGCGCCTTCAGGGTTTGGGCTCACTTACGCGCACTTTGCTCACTCCTGTGTGTGTATCAGGAAACTAACTTCTGCCTGGGAGCTCTGCACCATCGGACCGTCCTGGGACTCAGGAGGCAACTCAGGGTACCCAGGGCCTGGGTGATGCTTGGTCCCCTACGGGCTTAGCGGCTCCTGGGTAGATGAAAATCCACCCCCCTGATTTCGCAACCGACAGGCCCCGAAGCGACAGCGCGCGGAGCCGCCCTTCCACTCACCGCGACAAAGGTTCTGAGAGGACAAGGGTGCCGCTCAGTCCCGGTCCCAGCTACACTTGGGCTGCAGCCGGTTCCAAGGCGACTTGCGCCCTGCCGGGCCACTTAGTTACCAACCCCGAAGAGCTAAAGACGCGCGCGTTCATTTGAATTACGCGCGGGGATCCATCCCACTGGCCTCTTGGTGCGATCGGAAACCACTTCAGAAACTTCTTCCAACAGCGTCTCTCCCCAGTTTGGAGGAGGGAGATACTTCCTCTAATTTTCAATGTCTCCTGTATTGCGTGCTTACAAAATTCAGTACCAGGGAGACACAGCAGGGCTTCCAAGGAATTTGCCCATTTTTTGCCTCCTCTAAGCAGTCCAAATTGGCGCGAGGCAGTCGGAAATAATTTGGGTCATGCCTTCTCCCCTGCAATTGCCAGGTCAACACTCCCATAAGCAGTCCCCAAATAAACCATATGTACTAAACAAAAATAGTTTATGCTGAGCTCTGTGGAAATAAAAAATGGAACCCAGATAAGTTCCCCACAAAGTCAGTCAGCCCGTAATGAGCAGAACTGAGTTGGTGGAAATTCCGACTAATGGGAAACTTGGATGCGCCCCCTTTCCTATTTAGTACAACGGTCATATTTAGTAGAATCAGATAATTTAGTAAGAGTAGAAGCTCCCCTTCTCAACATTCCCCACCTCAGATAGGGAAATAACTTATTTCCTTACCTATTGACTGTTGGGCTTAGTTGAGACCTGGTGTGGATTTCTCGAGCCTTTTCAAGAGCCTGGTCATTGAAAAGCTAATCCAATATTTACCAAGCATAAGGACAGTTCTCAGACGTATTTATTAAGGCCCATCGCTAAGTGATTACTTGGACTGAAGACAAAGGCCAGGGGAGGGGGCGTCTAGGCGCACCAGATCCTTCCCGGCTGGGCTCTCCCCACCCAGAACCAGGAAGCCGGGAGCGCGCTTGTGCGGTGCCGAAGTTCTCCTCCCGGTGTTAAGTGGCGGGCGGATTAGATACTGTGCTGGGCGGTATTTCAGGAAATATGTACTTGTGGCTTCCTGAGAGGCTAGGCGCAGTGACACTCTAAATCGTGTCGATATATCATCTTTTATCCAGGATCTGCAAATAAACCCCTGATCCTCCCGGCGCATTATAGCCGCCGCTATCTAGCCAAGGAAGCGATCTGAGTTTTATTGCTTTCACCAACGCCCCAAGACACACAAACACACACACACACACACACACACACACACTCTCTCTCTCTCTCCTCTCTCGCACTCTGATTTTTAAAGGCTCTATTTTTTTCCTCCCGAGGCATCGTTATTAATAAAGAAGGGAATAGGCCTCAGCGCCGCCATCCGAGCAAGCGGGGAAATGCGGGCCCGCAGCCCAGGCCCGCGCGCCGATCCCGCCTAAGCTCCACGCGCCCCCTCGGGCCGCAAAACCATGCGTGTGCCGCGTGCTGCCGCCGCCAGGAGGCGCCCAAGACGCGCGTTCCCGAGCGTCTCTGCGCGCAGGTCCGGGCCGAGCCCGGGAGCCGCCGGGAGGCAGCTGCGCATCAGCGGACTGGCGGCCCGGGTCGGAGCCCGGTGAGTGGTGCCAGGAGGCGGCGGCGACCCGGAACCTTAGGGAGACCCGCGAGTCAGACGGCGGCGGGTGCGCGGCTGCCTGGGAGGTGCGAGTGGACCTGTCTTCAGCTGTGGTTTTCCCGCCATGCCTCTTCTCCACGTGCGTACCACCGCCCGTCCCAGCCTCGGTTTCCATCGTGTTTGGGCACAGACCACAGCCGACTGGTCCAGGAGAGCTCTGGCCACTGGGAGGGCCCCACCAGGCGCCAGGGCGCGCGGTCTCCGCGATCTCAGGGCCCCTGGCGGCGTCGGCCGCGCGGGTGGACGCGGGGACGGCGGTGCTGCAAGGGCCCGGAGGGTGGGTGCCCACGTGGGGAGGCGGCCTAGGGAGAGCGGGAGCGATGCGGAGGAGGGACCCGGTTTGGGTGCAGGTTTGCGGGGCAGGGGTTCTGGGAAGGAGAGACCCTCGCCTTCCGCCCGCCCTGGATCCGGGTCCCGCCGGACCCCCGGCTCCTGCCGTTCGCCGCCTGGAAGCGGAGCAGGCGCACAGTCCAGACGCCAGGGGGAGACGCTGAGCCGACCCGGACCGTGGGGTCCGGGCCCGGGAGGCCAGAACGCCGCCACCCAGCAGAGCACCCCGGGCAACCCTCACTCCGTGCTGAGACCTCGGCTAGGGTGCAAAGGTGTCCGGGAATGGAAAGGACACGAGGATGTAGACGCCTCGCATTCTACTCACGCCTGGTGCCTTTCTGAGAGGCTGGGCGTGGGGCAGCGGGTAGGGGACAAGGGGGTGACATTCCTCAAGGTCCTCCCCCCAACAAAAGTAGGGCCTGCAGTTCCAGCTTGATTCGTTGATTATTGGGTGCAACCGCCTCAGATCAAAGGCATCGTGGCTCCAAACACTGACCCCTTTACTTTCCTAAGCCCCCGTTTCAAAACCAGCTGTCGGTGGGCCGGTGAGGGCGTCTGCAGTACCCAGGCTTTCCGCGGGGCGGCGCGGTTGGATAAGAAAAGGCTTCCCGGCTGGGGCGCGGAGCGCAGCTCAGACACCTGCGGGATTCGAGATATCCCTGCGAGGTGTCCTCTACACCAGGGCTGCATTCCCTAAATAATGAAAACTCCCTGCCCTTGCACTTGGTGCCTGGAGTGCGATGAAGAGGCTGAAGGTATCCAGCCCGGCCCTTCTCCCCTCCCTCCTCAGGTTGCTGATGTGACATGCGTGTAACTGTCACCCCACGCAGGACGTGGAAGACTTCCACCACCCCAAAATGTTCCCTTCTAATGGAATAACGTGTTCTGTCCTAACAAAAGAATAGCTCAATACTTAAAGGTATCAATTCAAAGCTGCAGATGAAAAATCCCGTCCGCCCTTTGTTGCTTGTTCTCGCCTGTAGTATTTTTACCTTTCTTCATAAAATGATACAAAGAAAGCCCCAGGTCGCTGACCCCAGCCTCTCTCGCATCTGAAGACGATGACCATCACCGCTGCCACGTATTGAGCACCTTCTAGGCCAGGCTCCTTCTCCTTATCGTCTAATCAGATCATCATAGCCAATCTGTCCTTCTGCAGAGGAGCCTGTTTCAGAGAAGTTAAGCACCCGATCTTATAATCAAGCCAGTGTTCTGACAAAGAAAAGCATTCTGGGAGTGCAGGTGGGATCTACCAGGGCGTCTTCTCCTATTCCAGAAGAGTGGGCAGGGGTGGGGGAGGACAAAGGTGCCCTCCCTCTCTGCAGAAGGCAGTTGGGTGACTTCTCCATGGGGCAGGGTTCTGCCAGTTCTCCTCTGGCAGCCAGTGCCCAGGTCCCATCCTGGTTGGTGGGGGCTGGGCCAACCCCTTGGCATCCTCAGGGAAGCCTGTATGTACACCAGCACCTCCACTGGTGTAGAGTGGCCATCCCGGCCAGCGAGTGTCCCCCGAGAACTGAGGGGGAGTAGGCAGAGGGTCCACCTGAGGGGCACACACCAGAGCCTGTTCTCTCTCCTGGGCCTGGGCCTTCTATGGTTTCGATGACATGAGCAACTCCCCTCTCCCCCCAGGATGATAAAGTGCACAAAAAAACTATAGCGTTTTCACTAGCCAATTGATCTTACTGCTTTAATTAAATAATTACTTTTTTGCCTAATGTGGGGAAAAGGTAAAATAAGTTAACATGTTTTTCTGGGCATAGTGTTGGGCTCCCTAATCTGAGAGATTTGCAAGTTTTTGTTTTGTTTTGTTTTGTTTTGTTTTGTTTTGTTTTGTTTTGTTTGTGAGACCGGATTTCACTCTGACACCCAGGCTGTAGTTCAGTGATGCTATCATAGCTCATTGCAGCCTTGAACTCCTGGGCTCAAAAGAGCCTCCTGTCTCAGCCTTCCCAAGAGCTGGGACCACAGGCATGCACCACCATGCCCAGCTATTTTTCATTTTTTTGTAGAGATATCATCTCACTGTGTTTCCAAGGTTGGTCTCAAACTCCTGGCCTCAAGCTATCCTCCCACCTTGGCCTCCCAAAGCACTGGGATTACAAATGTGAGCTACTGTGTCCAACCACAAGAATTATTAAAAGAAATTTTATTTAAGTATCTACTTCCAGATCTCTCCATGTTTCTTTAACCCTACTAGCTACAAAATAAAAGAATTACCTCATCAGCCTCTGTAGGGTAAGATGAATTGTGTGGAATGGGCATGAAATGAAGGATAGTTAGATGTAGAAGGTAAAACAAAAGGAATCAGCTTTTTGTGTCTGTGACAGAGGATCTGATACTTGATGGTCTGACCACAAGGCATCTCTCAGAAATTGGCAGTCCTTTTCACCCAGTGAACAGCCAGCTGCTTTGAGCAGAGAGAGCTGTGGTTGGAACTCCTGCTTCATGACTCGGGAGGAGGCAGAGCTTGCTGCAGAGTGCAGCCACTGCCCACAGCCCCAGCGCACTCCCTCTTCCCTTGTGCTGGCTTCCCGCTGCCAGCATCTGCAAGTCTCTTCCTGGAGGTGAGCAGGAGGGTGCTGGGCCCATTAGACAGGTGGCTAGGGCTGGGGAGTTTATGGTCTTCACCCAGTTTCAGGTGGAGGTTGCAGGATATACAGCCCAGCTTCCTGGCCCCAGGTGGAACATGGAGACATGTTCGCCATCTCCCACAGGCCCTCAGTGGAACTGAGCCCTAGTTGTCTTCAGTGGCAATCTGCTCATTACCACCTCTCGTGTTGATTTTTTTTCCCTTCACTCTCTCATTTTTCCATTTCCTTGTTGGTCCCAATTAAACTACTTGCACATGAATCTTTGTCTCAGGGTCTGCATCTGGGGGACCCCAAAGACACAGACACTTGAGCTCTTACTCTGCCTTTATCCTAGACCTAGCATTGGTCTCTAGAGGTCACTCATGACTTAATGGCCCACGTTGATGGCCTCTTTCCCCATGTGTTCCTTGGGAATGTCCATTTTTGATGCCTCTTTCTGTACCAAGTAGAGTTTTTGGGCTGCAAGGAGGCAGTTAGCACAGGGAACTATGTAGTGAGGGACATGGAGACTAAACAGCAGCGGGCCCATCTCTCTGGCTTCTCATGGCCAAGGCTGGGACACACAGCTGCCCTCGTGCAGGTCCAGAACTATGGCACTTATTCCCTCAGGACCCATCCTCAAAGCCAGTGACTTGGTCTTTTCCTGTGACAAAGGAGCTCCCAGAATGTGGCAGTCCCCCTTCCTAGAGGGAGAATCTGACTGGGTCAGGGAGGCACCCCCGGTTTGCAGAGCCCCCATTGGTCAGGTTCAGTATCCAAAACACCTGAGGGGCAAGTGGCTTCTCGAAGTCCAGCCCATATGGTTACTTTTGACTTGGACACTCAAGGCACAGGGACACATGACACAGGCACAGGGTGTGACAACTGCATGCAGAAAGAGCCACTCTCATTCCTCAGAAGAGACTGTGGAGATGAGTGGCTGAGCCATGTGCCCCAAAATTCATGTTGAAGTCCTAACCCCCAGTATCTTAAAATGTGACCATATTTAGAGATAGAACCTTTAAAGAGCTAACTGGGTTAAAATGAATTCATTAGAGTAGGCCCTACTTCAGTATGACTGGTGTCCTTAGAAGAAGAAGAAATCAGGGTACAGACACGCAGAGGGGAGGGCATGTGAGGACATGGGGAGGAAATGCCGCTTGGAAGCCAAGGAGAGAGGCCTCAGAAGAAACCAGCCCTCCTGACACCTTGATCCTGGACTTCCAGCCTCCAGAACTGTAAGAAAATACATTTCTGTTGTTTAAGCCACCTGGTCTTAGAGTTCTGTCTTGAATTTCTCTCTGCTTCAGACTTTTCTGTTTTGTTTTTTAGCCTAAGTGCTATTGAAAAGAGCAGAGAAGATAGAGTGCAGTCCCCTAGAGACAGGATGGAACGAAACACACAGTGTGCGTCTGTGTCCTGCTCAGCATACGCTCTTGGTCCCCACTGGGCCATCTGGCTGCTGACTGGCATCCCGAAGAACAGGCAGATTGCACAGGGGTAGCTCTTTCCTCCAAAGCTGCAATGTGGTGCAGGAAGTCCTCAGATTTGGGAACTCATCCAGGCACTTGAGCTCAAACATATAGTTCTGATCTAACACATCACAGGTAAGAATATCCAAAAAGGTGAGCTTTCCCCCTGGAAACCATGACTTCCTCAGAAACAAGGAGAAATATTTCAGCTGCCCAGGTTGCAGTTCCGAGTATGGAGGCTTCCATGTTTCATGGTCAGGGTCATGGTGGAGCTGCTTCAGCTGCAGGTGGTATTCCACCATCTGGTCCTCCCTGATGTCTCCTGGCACCTTTCCTTCTTCAGTCTCACCACTCTGAAGAAGCATGCTTGCAAGCGCCGCGGGATGATCCAGGACGTCCAGAATTGTGGACGATCCTGTTCTTCCCATCTATGAGGTAAGGCAGATTAGGAACGTCCAGGTCTAGCTTGAATTTCACATCCAGCCATTGGCCGCCACCATGGCCAGGAGCTCCTGCAGATGGATCACCGTTTCCTCTCCCAGGAGCAGGCAGGTGTCCAGTGCCAGCCCCAGAACATCCCGGTCACCCATCTCCATAGGGCTTGGATGACATGGTGATGCTCTCTGTGCCTTTGAGGACGGCGCCTTGGGTCTTTGTACACTAAATCCCACCTTGTCCTCTCCTCTATTTGAAACAGCCATTTCCCAAATCCCAATCTGATGAAATCCTGTTCTTCCTTCCCTCATGTTTCTTTAGGCCTCCTGTGGACTCCCAGAATGTAGTCAGCATTCCCTTGAGCCTTTTGGGGACTTATAAGCGCATGGCCCAAGGTCCACCTAACTCCAGGTGTATCCTATAGAACCAGTATTCTAATCCTAATTTTAAAGGTCTTACACACAGGGTGTGTGTAAAAAGCCTGCTGCAAATCAGAGTGCTTCAGTTGAGTATTAATGAGATGGAGGAAAGAGGCTGTGAGTGCAGACAATGAGTCCCTGAGTAAATAGACTCCAGAGCCAAAGGTGTTCTCCACACCGAAAGAATGACTGTACCCAGAGAAGGAGCTCAGACTCACCTGGACAAACCCTGAGGGGACAGCCATGTCCCAGTGTGGCTAGGAGGGTCTGGAGCTGGGCACGTCCCCCATGTCTGCTTGATTCCCCTCCGGCCGAGTTCTACTCAGGTAAGTTGTGCTCATTCTTGCTTCCCCAGGGCCTGGATCACAGTTCCTCAAGCTTTGGGATACAAACGAATCATCTGGGATTTGGATAAAATGCAGATTCACATGCAGCCCTGGCATTCTGCATTTCTTATTTCTTTTTTTTTTTTTTCCGAGACGGAGTCTTTCTCTGTCCCCCAGGCTGGAGTGCAGTGGCGCGATCTCGGCTCACTGCAAGCTCCGCTTCCCGGGTTCACGCCATTCTCCTGCCTCAGCCTCCCGAGTAGCTGGGACTACAGGCGCCCGCCACCGCGCCCGGCTAATTTTTTGTACTTTTAGTAGAGACGGGGTTTCACCGTGTTAGCCAGGATGGTCTCGATCTCCTGACCTCGTGATCCGCCCGCCTCGGCCTCCCAAAGTGCTGGGATTACAGGCTTGAGCCACCGCGCCCGGCAGCATTCTGCATTTCTCATGAGCTCCAGGGAGACGCTGGCGCTGCTGGGGCAGGACCACACTTTGGGTGGCAAGGGCTTGGCAGGCAATTCCAGGTGTCACCCTAGAGATGGCCTGCTATTGCACTGTCGGTAGGTAGCTGCCACAGTGACGGCCGCTCCAGAGCAAGGGGAGAACCTTTTGAAAAGGGTCCTTGAATCATTTGGGAAATAAATCAAACCATATGAGTAAAAAGTAATCAAAAAATATGTTGAATATTGGAACCGGAGGAAATCTTAGCATCATTTTGTAATGACTCCCTCCATGCATTTTCCAGATGAGGAAACTGACAAATCCAGGTGGCCTGTGGCTGAAGAGTGAGACAGTCAGCGAGGTCTCCCTGCTGCACTCCCATGCACTTCCACAGTGAAACCCTGCTGAGAGACACAGGAAATGTTGAACATAGTATCTTTAAAATTAAGACCATGACTGCCCTAAACATTTACAAAGCACAAACCATGAGAAAAAAGCCTGTACCAGAAATCAGAAGATGGCTTTTGTCCACGTGCAACCTTGGACAAGTTAGTTACTTATCACTGCTCTCTGAGCCTGTTTCCCCACTGGTTACCAAAAAAATAGAAAAGGATATGCCTGTCCTTCCTAATTCGCAGGGCATCGCAGGGAGGTAGGTAGTTAATATGCTGAACCACTTCAAAACGGTGGAGCTGAACTCACAGTAGGAACCCTGTCACACACACCTTTCCATGACAAGGATATTGGTGGGGTGAGGGAGGTGGGGAGAGGCATGAGGATGGGAGACAAAGGGGTGGGGTGGGGGGCGGGGGAAGAAGGAAGCCAGAAGGACAGGCCCAGGCTAGGCTCTGAAGTCAGCAGGTGAGCGAGGTAGAGAACTAGCAGCACACTGTCCGTGGATATTTGCGGTGATGGAAATGTACTGTATCCATGCTCTCCAGTATGGCAGCCACTAGCCACGTGTGGCTATCAAGCACTGGAAATGTAACTAGTGTGACTGAGGAACTGATCTTTAATTTTTCTTTAATTGTTATTAATTTCCATTTAAATAGCCACATGTGGCCAGTGGCTTATGTAGCAAAGATCTAGATCATTTGTTTGAAGCAGTAAAAAGAGATGTGAATCTGCTCTTCTTACCTCCTATAACATGCTAATTAACACCACTGCAATTAACCACCATTCACAGCTCTTCAGCTGCTCTGTGGAACCTCAGCCCATTCTGAAATGAACAGCCGCAGTGGCAGGGGTTACAGAATGGGCTGGGAGTGGCAATGCAGATTCATCTCTTCACACACTCTTTATGCCCTCAATCAAAAATGCCTCAGGCTGTGTAAAATTCCATAAATAATAAAGAGATTTTAAAAATATGAGTCTTGATTGATTCCTTACTATGTATCTGGCTGGAATTGGGGTGGGAGGAGGCAAAGAGAGTGGCTGAGCACTCAGAAATGGCCATTACTGCTCAGCTGGAGGGAAGAATGGTGCCACCTTCCAGAGGTTCTTAACACTTTGTGTCCCACAGGCCCCTTCGCCAGGCTGAAGACTCCTATAGAACCCTTCTCAGAAGAATGAGTTTAGGTTATAAAGTAAATTAGATTAAGAGGTAATTCTACCCCTTGGGGATGAGGGACTGCAGATTAAGGACTCTTACCCTGCAAAGACTGACAGAGTCCCTTTGCTCCGGCACCTCTGCCCCTCCCCAACCAGCTGCCCTTTTTGCCAACCCTGGGTGAGTCAAGGAAAGGAAAGGACCAGCCAGGACTTCCCCCTCCCCTGGGAGGGGTGCCATAGAAGGCAGAGGACTGCTCTCTGTGTCAGAGCACCTGCGGTCACCGTGGGCTACAACACGGTGAGACAACAGAAGGAACAGTATTGAAGGGCAGCTCTGCCCTGAGGTAGAATTTTGGTCTTAATGGACATGTAGGCTGGGTGGGGGGCTGAGATGGGCTGCAGCATTTGCTCTTATGTTAACCCTTCCCCACTCCCATCTCCTTTCTGTGAACATAATGGCATTTCATAAAATTAGGCATGCTATCTATCAGCGAAAGGAGAAAATAATTTAACAGGGCAAATTGAAATACCACTCTTGATGCAAACACCCTTTTCAAGTTTATCACCCTGATCCTATGCAATTAGACAAAGGAATTATGAACACTGCTGTCCAGCGCCTTCCCCAGACTCCCTGGGTGAAATGAAAGAGGCTCTAGTGGAGACTTGGTGGGCCAGGCCGGAGAGGCTGCCTGTGCAGGGGCTGCTGAAGCAATGACCAAAGCGGGTTAATTAATCAAATGAGGAAGCAGATGAAAATCCGTGTTGCAGCAGCAACCCAGAGGGTTCACATGCAGAGGCCACAGCATAAACAAGGCAATCCACATTTGTCTGAATCCTTACTGTTAATGAATATAAAGTTGGAGGATCATGTTCTGATTTGAGTTCAACTATGTGGCTGAAAAGTACGAGAAGACAATACTAAAGACTGCTTTAATAGAAATCCCAAAACAAAAAACTGGTAATATTATATTCAACAGGAAGTTATCCATTCTTACATGATTTTTTCTTTTTGTTTCCCCAACATTTATAATATATACATTTATGCCACAATATAGCCTTCACGAATTCTGATAAGGCTGGTCTTAAAAGCAAATTTATTTCTTTAAACATTCTACTACCTCATCAATTTAAAAGGTTCTTCAGATTTTACAAGGCATGAAAGTTATTCAAATAGAATTTGGATGAATATTTTAATGACTGTTTAGTAATGGAATGAAGCTGTTCATGGTTGTGGCATGTACTAAAAACATACTTTTAATGTCGACATTTTAGAGCTCTCTGCTGAAAATTTCAATAAAGTCTGTGTCTAAAATGTATTATGGGCCATTGCCTCTTCATAAAAGTGACACAATATGCCATACCATTTTGTACACAATGAAACTCTTAATAAGCATTAAAACTATGTGTCCTTTCCAAGTTAAATAAACAATTTAAATGCAGTGTGAATAACCACCAGAATTAAAAGCAGACTCTGCGGAGTAGGACGAGGCAATTTAAACTGCTCATTTTGTGCCTCCTACATTGTTTGAATGTATATTTCTATATGCATAACTCCAGCAATAATAACAAGAAAAGCTAAAAATGTATCTTTTCTCAAACACAGTTAATCACAACAATAAAAGCCAGTAATCTGAGACATAAAATTCTGAAACCATTCCAGATGACTTTTTAATATGAACAAAAATTCCTGCCTTTTATACCAGACTTCAGAAAATAAAGGACATTACTAACTAAAACCTACCCATCTTTTAAAAATTGGATTACTTGGCCAGGCACAGTGTCTCACGCCTGTAATCCCAGCACTTTGGGAGGCCGAGGCAGGTGGATCACTTGAGGTCAGGAGTTCGAGACCAGCCTGGCCAACATAGTGAAACCCTGTCTCTACTAAAAATACAAAAATTAGCCAGATGTGGTGGCTCATGCCTGTAATTCCAGCTACTCGGGAAGCTGATGCAGGAGAATTGCTTGAACTCGGGAGATGGAGGTTCCAATGTGCAGAGATCATGCCACTGCATTCCAGCCTGGGCGACAGAGCAAGACTCCCTCTAAAAAAAAAAAAAAAGAAAGAAAGAAAGAAAGAAAGAAAGAAAGAAAGAAAGAAAGAAAGAAAGAAAGGAAGGAAGGAAGGAAGGAAGGAAGGAAGGAAGGAAGGAAGGAAGGAAGGAAAGAAAGAAAGAAAGAAAGAAAGAAAGAGAAAGAAAGAAAGAAAGAAAGAGAGGGTTATTTATTCTTAATAATTCCAAAGTCACTAAGGATCACCCAATAATTGATTATACTCTTGAAAAATCGTAGTTTGCACTATTTCAGTGAAATTTAAGGAGACTGGCCCTTTTTTCTTCTTTTACTGCGTATCGTCATTTTCCCCCCAACATGAGGAAGTGGTCCCCAGCTTACTTAAAGCAAAACAGTGCCCCTTCTCCCTCTCCACCAGCTGCCCTCTTGGTCTTTCCTGATACATTAGCAGCACAGCCTTATCTTCAGGCTCACGAGCTGACAAACTATTTCAAGGATGTCTGCATTCAGAGTGCTGATTCATTTCTTCCCCTGCCCACTCTCCCAACAAGTCGAGGCAAAGCACTGGGCTGCAAAGCACTGAGTACAGCACCTGTCTGTTGTGGGTGTTTAGTACAAAGTCATCTCCCTCATTATCTTCCTATTACTACCATTACAATTATTTGAATGTGAAGTAATGGTTTAAAGTCCCAGCCAGCTGGGCGTGGTGGCTCACGTCTGTAAATCGCAGCACTTTGGGAGGCCGAGGCAGGTGGATCCCCTGAGGTCAGAAGTTCGAGACCGGCCTGGCCAACATGGTGAAACCCCGTCTCTACTAAAAATACAAAAGTAGCTGGGCATGGTGGCATGCACCTGTAATCCCAGCTACTCCACGAGAGTCACTTGAACCTGGCAGACAGAGGTTGCAGTGAGCTGAGATCGCACCACTGCACACCAGCCTGGGCGACAGAGGGAGACTCCGTCTCAAAAAATAATAATAATGATGAAATAAAATAAAGTCCCAGTTCTGTGGTCAACTAACCCGAGTTTATATTCTGAGGAATACTGGACTGTATTAAATGTGATTATTCACATAAAGCCTTTAGCATGGGCTCTGGTTAAGTGACCTCTTAATGAGTATCAGCTAATTTTATTAATAACAGGTACCAGTTAGTCTTCTTTCTTCAGTTTTTTCCACCAGTCTTGACTGCTTCTACATATTGTTTCAAATAAACCTTTGTAAATGTGGTTTTGTACATTCTTGCTTTAAAACATGGCATGGGGCTTCACTACCATTCACTTCCCTGGCTGGGTGTCTGCCCCTGTCACCTACTTCCCCACTGCAGGCCTAGAACAGCCTTCTGACCTATACCAGAAAGTCTTTCCATCTACCCTAAACGGCTGCATCTCTTTCCTACCTTGGTGCCCAATTTCTAGGTTTTCTTTCAACTGATGAAGGGGTTTAGTCCTGTGCATCCACCGCACTCCTCAGCTTGGCTGGCAGTGACTCAAGGGCAGAATCTGAGTCCCACTCCTGGTAGGTACTCAATGTTAGCGGTTGTTGAAATAAAATGAGGAAATGCTATAAAGCCCACAAAGCATGGTAAAAATGAAAGGTGTTCATTAAAATGTCACGTTTACGTAGATTACTAATCATCATGATCAGGGAACTCTGAAGGGCATTAACAATCCAGGATCCTTCCAGATGATCCGTCTTTCTTCCTGGCATTTGTCACCTAATGAATCTCGAATGTGGAGCCTGTGAGAGCTCTAGTTTAATAAAGATCCAAGTAATGGGCTGTGCTCAGCTCTCCTGAAAAAGTTAATACACAGGGAAAGTGCACTCCAAAAAGCCCTGGGCCAAGGCTGTGAAAAGCAAAGGGGTTTCTCAAAGAAAAATAGACACCTGTACCAGTCTCCCCAATGTCAGTACCTTAGTGAATCTTAAAACTTCTTAATCAGGTCGTATGAGCCTTTGCTTATTTTTCTCTCTGGAGTTAAGACAGGCTTATTTTTAATTTTTTTAAAATACATATTTCTTTTTCTTTTCTCACCTATAATGCCAAATTTGATAACAAAGACAGCTTTAACCAAAGAAAAACACCACTAGGTTTTCTATGATGCTTTTAGAAGTCAGGATTTGGGACGTGCTGTTAAAAGATGTCAGTTGGACAAATATAAAGTTCTTTTCCACATATTCATAAATACATTTTATAATATGCTAGTGAATGTTTACTTTCACAATATCAATGGTATATTTTGTCAACAGGAAAAGCTTTGATTTTTTTATTTTTTATTTTTGGTATTTCAATTATTCCCTTAAGGTAAGGAGAATCTGCTTTGAATAGTTCTGTATTATAATTCCTTTTTTTTTAAAGCCAGTTTATGGCTTCACATCTGCCAGGCCAATTAAACCTGCCAAAACAATTTATATTTGGAGACTTCCTGCTGAAAAGGACACTTTTAAATTTTTTTCTTTAACTTTGTATTTTGAAGTTATTTTAGACTTATACAAAATTACAAAAATAGTTCAGAGAGTTTCCATCTACCCTTCACCCAGACTCCTCAAATATTAACATATTGACATAACCATTGTGTGACTATCAAAACCAAGAGATTAACTCTGGTGTGAGCTTCCTAGCTACAGACTTTACTTGGATTTCCCCAGTTTCCCCACTGCTGTCCTTCTGGCCGAGGACCAACTCCAGGACCCCACTTTCCATTCAGTTGTATCTTCTTATTTCCTCTCCAATCTGGGACAGTCCCTCAGTCTTCCCTTATCTTTCATGACCCTGAAACTTGTAAAGAGTACTGGTCAGTTACCTTGTAAGTGTCTTTCAATTTGGGTTTATCTGGTGTTTTCTCATGATTGAGAGTAGACTGTGCATTTTTTTTTTTTTTTTTTTTTTCAAGAATACCACCGAAGCGATGTTGGGCTTCTCTCAGTACATGATATCAGGGGTATACGATGTTAATGTTGTATCACTGGTGATATTAACCTTGATCTGTTGCATAAAGTGCTATCTGTCTGGTTTCTCCACCATAAGTTTACTATTTTTCCTCTTTGTAATTAGCAAATATCTTGGGATGGGGTACTTAGATCATGAAAATATCCTGTTCCTCTTCAGACTTTTGCCCCCTGGTTTTAGCATCTATCGATGGATTTTGGCTGCAGCAATTATTAGTGTGGCATTGGCCTACTGGTAGTTTTGTATTTCCCTCCTTTGCAAGCACACTTCTGAATAGACCAGATGCTTTTCAAAATAGGGGTCATGTTCTTGGAGATTTCTTCTTAACGGTAACTTCTAAAGATGTTAAAAGCTATCTCCAAGGTCATCTCAGGGCATCTACTTTCTTCCCCATACCCCAACAATTGTTCACAGTTGAGTTTTGTCTTCATACTTAAAGTGTGCTATCTGTGTCTCTATGGGTGTTTTAGTGTTCATTAACTGGAATCTTCTTCCAAAGGATACAGCAACTTGTCCTTGAAACAAATAAGACCATGCCAAAAGTGGCCACAGACCTCTGCTTTGTCCTGTTTCCAGGACAGCACAGACCATCCATGTTCAATAAGAGTACCTTATTCTCTTTGGTTTCCCAAAAGAAACATGGCCCAGGTATGATGAAGGTTATTTACCCAAGAGATGGAGGACTGAGCAATCTTCCACCCTAAAATATAAGAGGCTTTATAAGAAAAAACTTCCTGTGAAAGGGTCAAGGCTGCCTAAGAACTATGAGTTTTTCAAAATCCACAAGGAAAATAACGATGGCCCTGATTTTCTTAAGAAGACATTTGGAAACAGGATTGAGAAAAGTGTTGCTCAGAACAGGAGCTGCCCAATGCAGCTGAAATCCGAAGTCTTAATTCTGAAGTAATCCTCTTGCTGTCTTAAGTTATCCATACCTAGCCAGGTAAGCTCTCAATACCGAAGACGGGGAGTGCTGTTGATGCCGATTTAACTCCCAGTATTGCAAAATGAGGCTATGTTTTTATTGCCTTTATAATGCATTATATTGCATTATAAAGTTGCCTTTATAATGAAGAGTGCTGAGATCACAACAAGTCAATTTTAGTGATAACTGCTCATCACTCATTAAAAGAAAATGATTTTTAATAATCATTGTTCACATTTGCTGAGTATTTACTATGTTCAGGTACTGTTGCAAGTGCTTTCTATGTATTAACTCATTCAATCCTGACACTATCCCTATGTGATAGTACTACTTACTGCAACCATTTCATAGATGGGAAAACAGCATCGTGGAAAGGATTAAGTTACTTGCTTGAAATTACACAGTAAATAGCAGACCTGGAATTCAAATCCATGCTGTCTAAAGCCCGAGCTAGTATCTTAACCTTCTTGCTCTACTGGCTGCAAAATAAATGGCTCATTTAGTAGCACCAAATAAAAGGCAAATGCCATCTTTTGTAATGTGAAATGTCAGAGAGGATGCTTAGAAAAATCACCACCAGACACCATCTGTCAATCCATAGTCCAACCTTAGCTGTTATAATTACATCTCACAGATATCATATGTGTCTGTCATGGAGCAGGCAGCTCATCTGGGCCACAGTGAAGGCAGGAAGCAAAGGTACCTCTCATACCCGAGTGCATACTTACCTGAAACCCAACTCCCTTCCCCTCCTTCCCCACCTGCCTTCCATCGGGAAAACGAATGGGGATCAGAATGAATCCACTTATCATCAGCACTCTATGTGCTGGGCAGCTCCAGAGAAAGCTAATCTCAGCTAACATGAGAACTATTTTCTTCATTTCTTTTTCTTTTTTCAAAGATGGGGTCGTGCTCTGTCTCCCAGGCTAGAGTTCAGCGGCTATTCACAGGTGCAATCATAGCTCACTGCAGCCTAGAACTCCTGGGCTCAAGTGATCCTTCTGCCCCTCAGCCTCTGGTATATTTGGGACTACAGGTGTGACCCACTGTGCCTACTCATGAGGATTCTTTTGGCGAAAGTAAGCCTCAAAGCAAAGAAGAGGTCTTTTAGGATCGTCTCTGGGTAATTCTAGAAAAAAACAAGCTGGTCAAAGTAATGCTACTAGAAGAAACAGGTTTTCTTTATGTCACAACTGGAGTCTTTGGAAGAAAGTGAATAGCCCCTGGCTGTGGCTGGTGTGTTTTTGAGAATGCATTCGAGCAGCTGCAACAGCGCTGTCAGGGAGTGCAAATGGGAAGGGCAGTGCCCACAGCACATCCCAGCCCATAGAACCACAGCTGGCGCAGCCATCATTCTCAGAGCAACAGAACCCCGGGCAGGGAGAGCTCCTCTAACATCCAAATGAAGAAAGAGCCACTAGAGTTCGTAAGAAAGAAAGAGGAATTGAAATCTGGGACTGCTTTCCTTCTAAGAAGGAGGCAAGTGTCCTAAGGGAGGTGGTGGAGAAAAGGAGAGACTTAAAAGTGTCAGAGGAGAAAAAGGGGGATGGGGAGACAGAGGCACTCTGCCCTATTCTTCAAAGGGTTTCGTAGAACTGTGACCTAGATTTCCACTCCTGTTTCTTTCAAATTTTTTATTCCTCCCAGCATAGCAGCTCTCTGAGGTGTCAGGAAGAAAGCAGTATTGAATTACTTGACATTAAAATGTAAATAGCTGCAGGACTCAGTCTCCTACAGATCTTGGCATTTCAGAAGGAGGATAAAGAGTCTCTATTTGGTTGGATTCCAGGCATGGTCATAAGTGAAGACCATGTACGTGATGTATAGGTGGCTAGGGGCAGAATACGCCAACACAGAGAGACACCAGTTCTGTGCAAGTACCTTTCCTCAGACTCCAGCTTCCTACCCCTAGTTGTTACTGCTTTTCTTGGGCTTCTTTTCATCTCCACTGCATTGACTGAGATCCCTTCACTTTCTCTCATACACACAGGGGCACCAGTAGCTTTTGGGTTTGGGTTTGGAGGCATGGAGGTAGAGCAGCACAGTGACATTCTTTGTACGGTTGACAGATTTTTAATTCAGGTGTTCTGGCTATATATTGATGCTTAACAAATCACCACAACATTTCGTGGCATAAAACACCATTTGATTCTGTGCACAGATTGTGCAGGCCAGGAATTCAGGCAGGGCAGAGTAGAGACAGTTTATCTTTGATTCTCAGTGTCTGGGTCCTCAGATAATCTAAGCTGGAGGCTAGAGCCAGAGTGCTGGAGGAATCACCTCCAAGAAGGCTTCTTTATTCCCATGTGTGGTCCCCGGGCTGGGAAAGCTAAAAGTGGGCTCAGCTCAGACTGTCACGGACTATCAACCAGATGACTACATGTGCCCTTGCCAGCATGGTGGTCTTAGAGTAATTGAACTTCTTACCTGGGCATCTTAGAGTTCCAAAAGCCAAGATTCCCTAAGGAAAAGACAGAAGCTTTATGATTTTTTATGACTTGGTCTTGGTCGCAATGTAATTCTTCTGCCACACTGTATTGGTCAAAGCAGTCCACCCAGATTTAAAGGGAGAAGATAGGTCCCACCTTGTTATGGTCTTAATACGGCCCCCAAAATTTGTACATTGGAGCCTAAAATCCAAAGTGATAGTATTAAGAAGTGGAGCCTTTAGAAGGTTAACTCATGTGGGCAGAGCTCTTGTGGATGAGATTCTGGTCCTTATAAAAGGGCTTGAGGAATGGGTATGCACCCTTCCACTCTTCCACTGCACAAGGACACAGCATTCATCCCCTCAGGAGGATACAGCAACACGGCACCATCTCGGAAGCAGAAACAGGGCTCTCGCCAGACACCAAACCTGCTGGTGCCTTGGTTTTGGGCTTCCCAGCCTCCCAAACTGTGAGAAATAAATTTCTGTTCTTTATAAATTACCCAGTCTCAGATTTTTTTTAATAGCAACACAAGCAGACTAAGTCACAACTCTTGATAAAAAAGAGGTTTAAAGAATTTGCAGCTGCATTTTAAAGCTGCCACAAGGAGGTGCTTTTTGAAACCAAAGACTGCTTCTGCCACACGTTTATTTCCCATGAAAATTTTCCAGGAAGCCATTGAGAATGTTGCTCTGGCTATATTCAAGTGGTTCCTAAACTATAGGATGTGTAAGAATCGCTGAGGAGCTTGTGAAAAGTGCACATGCCTAGGCTCACCCCCACAGCTTCTCTCTTATTGCTCTACTTATCACCTGTAACCTGCACCCAGGTCAATCTGATACTTCTCTTTATTGTTTGTTTTTCTTTTTGTACCTTTTCCTTTGCCCCTCTTAACTGATTTAGAAGTTATACAATCTATCTCTATTCTTTTAGTGGAAACTTTGAAATTTTACCTTGCACATTTACTTTAATAGTCTTATACGAATATCTTAACATTTCTCCTTTAATACTTTAGAACACTTAACTCTGATCACCCATTTCTCAAATGAAGGCCTGCTGATGTGTAATATTTTAGTGCTATACATTTTGGATTCCAGTCCTGCCACAGACACTGTTGAGTGCCCTGCCATATCTCCCCAGTCGAGCCGGGAAGTCACCAGCAGCTTCAGTGGACAGTTCTTACACACATTGATGGCTGCCTGTCTCAAGCACCTGCATATCTCTTCTGAGGGTTTTCACTGATTGCAGGAGCATATTCTGCAGGCCAGAAAAGCTGACACCAAAAGGGAATTCTCAGCCAATACAAAACAGCAGTTAGTAGATAAATGCCCCAACTTCATCACTCTTTGGTGAGAAAATTCTAAAATGTGCTACACACAGATTTTCAGAGGATTCCCAGTGGGGTTGAGCCCTGTTGTCAACAGCAAGCAGTCACTTGCTCATTGATGCACCTTCTCTTGGCTTCCTTTCTGTTATGGACCAAATGTTTGTGTGTCTCTCTGAAATTTATATGTTGAGATCCCAACTCCCAGTGTGATGCTGTTAGGAAGTGGAGACTTTGGAAGGTGATTAGGTGAATGGGATTGGTCCCCTTATAAAAAGACACAAAAAAGCTCTCTCTCCTTCTCTCTGCTCTCTGCCACATTAGGTACAACCAGAAGTCAGCTGTCTGCAATTCAGAAGTGGGTTCCCACCAAAACCTGGTCATGCTGGCCCTGTAATCTTAAACTTCCAGCCTTTAGAAAAGTGAGAAATAAATTTCTGTTGTTTATAAACTACCCAGTCTATGGTACTTTGTTACAACAGCCTAAAACTTAATATTTTTCTTGAATAATACTTTAGAATATTTAACTCTGATCACCAACTTCTCAACTGAAACCCTACTTTGTTTAATATTTTAGTGTTATACATTTTGAATTCCAGTCCTACCACAGATGCTATTGAGTGACCTGCTGTGTCTCTCCAGGTGAGCCTGGAAGTCACCAGCAGCTTCAGTGGACAGTTCTTACACACACTGTTGGCTTCCTGTCTCAAGACTAAGACACTTCACTCCCCTATTGATGCTTCCTGGCATCATTTCCCAAATAAAGGATTTGTACCTAAATAGTTGTCTTAGGTCTGCTCGGGGAATAGCCTGAACTAAGACAGGCCCCACATATTAGAACTTTGTATTTTATGTAGAACAAACTTTAGATATACCATGCTTACTAAATCCTTTGCTCATCTTTCCTTCTTCTAGCTCTGACATTTCTTCTCGTTTCATTTTCCTTCTTAAAGAATATGCTTTGGTGGAAAGATCTAAAGGGGTGATTCTGAACCTCTCATCTGGCAGTGGCATGTTCCCTGTCCCACTGTTGACCATGTATTCTGCAACCAAGACTTTTGTAGATTTCTTCTCTCAGTGCCTCCATGAGGAGTATAGGAGAAAGGGCATCTTTGTGCAGAGTGTCCTGCCATACTTCTTAGCTACAAAACTGGCTAAAATCCAAAAGCCAACTTTGGATAAGTCCTCTTTGGAGACATTTGTGACATCTGCAATCAAAACAGGAGGCCTGCAAATCCTGAACCAATGGATAACTGGACCATGCTCTTCTGGGCTCCATAATCTCAATCCTGCCTTCTTGGATTTACTTTAAAATAACCATGGATATGAACAAGTCTACACGGGCTCACTACCTGAAGAAAACCGAGAATAACTAAGCATCAATAGCTACATTTTAACTTGGCCAGATGCTCCAGACTATGCATGTTCACTGCAAGGCACACTACTGGTCTTGAAAATCTGAACTTGTCATTTGACCAAATGTTAATTAAGAGGAAAACAGAAGTTGCTTTTAGGGGTCTCCGACATATATTGTGGATACTACCAGAAGTAATTTTGAAGTTTAATATAAATGCTCATATCAAATGAATATAGAACTAATATTGTCGAGAACAGCTAATAGGAAGGAATACTATTATAGCAAATCACAGAATGATAGACTCAAACATAAAACTCAGCAGTTTTATCTGCTCCAAAATGCCATTGATCATTATTCCTGTATTTTCTCTGAAGCTGATTATAAAAAGTAATGTCCAGCTATTCTTTTGTTTTTGACACTTTGAAGAAATGGTGATTAATTGATTTGATTTGTTTATAAGCAGACACACTGCAGTTTACAAAGATCTCTTTAACGTCTTACAAAATTATGTTCCAGTTTGTACATTTATATAGAATTGTTCTTTATCAAGGGTAGCTAATGACGTAAAAATAATTATGAAATATGGAGTTATTTCTGACACATGAAACCCACTAAACTATGCTTTCTTGTAATGCATATTCCTTCTCAGTTTAAATGTATGTAAATATCGAAGCTATATGGTATGATTTATAAAGATAAATGGGCCAAAGTGTACATTGAGACTGGCACCCATCTATGGTACCACTGAAACCCCGACCCAGAAAAGTGGCCTGCTTGGACACCCAGCCTTCTTTGTTTCTGCATTGCACCAATCTCACACATGTGACACGGGCTAGTCCTATAAAAGTAATGATATCATAGAAATGGCATTATAATTTTTAAATTGATACTCTATAGGTAGTTACTAATAAAATTAGTTTTAATAAAATATGCTGTAACCATGGTATACAACACAAATACATTTCTTTGGTGATTGAAATTAATTCATATTTACACTGACTTAATGCAAGACTGAGTTTTATCCTGCTTCATAACTTGTATGGAGAACTCACCAAGAAAGAATTCAATACTGTGAAATATGCAACAAAAAGATTGGCCTTTACATAGGCTGTGGTTCCTAAGCTCTGAGATTTAAGCACCAGTAGATTTGTATTAAAAAAAAAAATTGGGGCCTTAGTTGCTGGCTTTAATTTTGCCAGCTAAGGACATAAAACAAAAACAAACAAATAATAAAAAAAAAAACCATCTGCTATCAACATCATTATGTAAAAGAAAACATATTTTAGCCCCTAAAATTAGGAAGAATATAATTTCAGAATAAAGGTTGTCATTTAAATTGAATAAATATAGCTTTATGAAAAACAAAGAATATGCTTTAGAAATTTATTTGCCGGGCACGGTGGCTCACACCTGTAATCCCAGCACTTTGGGAGGCTGAGGCGGGTGGATCATAAGGTCAAGAAATTGAGACCATCCTGGCTAACACAGTGAAACCCTGTCTCTACTAAAAATACAAAAAATCAGCTGGGCATGGTGGTGGGCGCCTGTAGTCCCAGCTACTCAGGAGGCTGAGGCAGGAGAATGGCATGAACCCAGGAGGCAGAGCTTGCAGTGAGCCAAGATCACGCCACTGCACTCCAGCCTAGGCGACAGAGCGAGACTCCATCTAAAAAAATTTAATAAAGAAAGAAATATATTGATGACTGTCTGGTTTTTTTTGTGTGTGTGAATGTGTCTTTATTTCATATCCATTCTTAAAGGATATTTTTGCTGGATGTAGAATTCTAGGTTGGTACTTTCTTCTAGCTTCCATTGCTGATGTGAAATCTGCTGTAACTCTGCCATTACTTTGTTGGTGATCTAACTTTCGGTCTTCTCTTGGTCTTCAGGATTCTGCGGCTCCACTATAATTTAAGTATGTTTTTCCTTTTCTTTATCTTAGTATGCAAAAGTTTCATTTTTATTTATTTGTTATTTTTTTATTTTAATGGAGTCTCACTCTGTCATCCAGGTTGGAGTGCAGTGACATGATCGGGGCTCACTGCAACCTCTGCCTCCTGGGTTCAAGCGATTCTCCTGCCTCAGCCTCCCAAGTAGCAGGGATTACAGGCACGCGCCACCATGCCCAGCTAATTTTTGTATTTTTAGTAGAGACAGGGTTTCACTATGTTGGCCAGGCTGGTCTTGAACTCCTGACTTCAGTGTGATCTGCCTGCCTCGATGGATAATCCCACAGTGCTGGGATTATAGGCGTGAGCCACTGAGCCCAGCCAAGAGTTTCATTTTCTATACCTGTAGATGAATATCTTTCATCAGTTTCAGAAAGTTCTTAGGCACAATTTCTTCAAATATTACCTCTCATTCTTTGTATTATCTCTTCTGGAATTCTGACTAGATATCTGTTACATCTTCTCATTTTATCTTTTATGACTCTTTATCTCTTGTTCATATTTTCTTTATATATATTTATGACCATCCATGCAAGGGTAACTCACTCGTGTACCTCTCAAGCCCAAATCCTGCTCTAGAAATTCAGATTTCCTATTTCTGACTCTATAGGATATATGTCCCTGAAGGGCCCATTGACTCTTCAAGTCAACATTTCCCCCACAGTCCAGCCTCACATAACAAAATTAACCTTTTTAAAGTTTTACAATTCAGTGGTATTTAGCATGTTTGCAATGTTTATACAACCACCACCTCCTTCTAGTTCCAAGATATTTTCACCACTCCAAAAGGAAAGCCCATATCCATTAAACATTCAATCCCTACTTCTCACTCCCTCCTGGCCCACTAGTCTGCTTTCTATCTCTATGGATTCTAGATATTTCATATAAATGAAATCATACAATATGTGACCTTTAATGTATAACTTCTTTCACTTAGTTTAATGTTTTTGAGGTTCACGCATAGTGTAGCATGAATCAGTTCATCATCTCTTTTTATGGTTGAATAATATTCTATTGGCTATATATACTACATTTTGTTGATTTATTCATCAGTTGAACATTTGGGTTGTTTCATTTGGCTATTGTTGATAGTGCTGCTATGAACATTCATGTACAAGTATTTGAGTACTTCTTTGCAATTCTTTTTGGTCTATATCTAGAGGTAGATGCTGGATAATACGATAACTTTTAATTTTTTGAGGAACTACCATGCTTTTTTTCACAGTGGCTGCACCATTTTACATTCCCACCAGCAATGCACAAGGGTTCCAGTTTCTCCACATCTTTGCCAACACTTATTTCATTTTTTAAAAGCCAACTTAGTGGATGTAAAATGGCACCTGGTTGTGGTTTTAATTTGCACTTCCCTAGTGGCCAGTGACGTTGAGTATCTTTTCATGTGCTTATTGGTCATTTGTGTATCTTCTTTGGAGTAATGTCTATTCAAATCCTTTGCCCATTTTAAAATTGTGTTTTCCCTTTGTGTTGTCACTTTATTTCTCTGTGCTGCATTTTGGGAAATTTCTTCAGCTCTGTCATAGTTTTTAATTATGTCTAGTCTTCAGTTTAATTCATCCAATAACTTTTTTAACAACTATGTTTTGTCTACAGCCATATCACCCTGAATGCACCCAAACTCCTTTGATCTAGGAAGTTAAGCAGGGTCAGGGTGGGTTAGTACTTGGATGGGAGACAACTATATTTTTATTTCTAAAAGTTCTAATTGGTTCTTTTTAAATCCACTTTGTCATTTTTTAGTCTCTTACTGATTCTTCATTTTTGTGATGCCATCTTCCATACATAGTTATTCTATATTCTATAGGTGAAATTTCAATATCTGAAGTCCTTGGGGTCTTAATCTGTTTTTTTGTTGATTCTGCTCTCACTCCTCACGAACTTTGTGTGTGTGTGTGCGTGCATGTTCTGTTATCTTTGATTTTGAGCTCATATTTGGACCTTTGGTGTATAGAAAACTTAAAAGCCTAAATTGAACAGTCTTTACTCCAGAGTGGATTTGTAAGTGATTCTACAAAGATCCAGGGATACTAATGACCTGGGATCACTTTTGTCACCTTCAAAGGTTGCCAGCTTAATCCTGGAGGCTTGAATTTGCTTTCTATATCCCCAGCTCTCCTCCCAGACTTTCTCTCTCAGACACACACACACACACACACACACATACACACACACACACACACACCTTTTAACCCTGGAAATGCTGATAATGGCCTTTGTGTGTGTGCATGCCTGGCTTACTGTTCTCCACTCCGGTTTCGGCTTACTTTTATTTTTGCTACTACTACTCCCCACGCCCATTGGAGATTTTCCTTACATACTGAAGTCCAGCAAAGGTGTAATTGTTCCACAGTAGAAGGATCCCTCAGGAAGTTCTCAGTCCACTATACTTCCCAAAGTGGAATGATTCTTACATTTCTGTATCTTTGGCTCACACATTAGGTAATACTGTAGAGTACCATATAGGGCATGTGTGTTAGATTGTACTACTGTTCAACAAACATTCACTCTCCCCTCTTTCCCAATAGGACAAGTCTCGTCCCTTTTTCATTGATGTTAGTCTTGGCTATATGACTTGCTTTTGCCAATGGGATATAGGCAGAAGTGACAGACATTTTAAATGTCCAAGCAGACATTTAAAAAAAATTGGAATTTCTGCCAATACTTTTGAACTCTTACCCATTGCCATAAGAGAGTGTCCATTAACACCGCACTGTCAACATCAGACAGATCAACGAGACAGAAAGTTAACAAGGATATCCAAGAATTGAACTCAGCTCTGCATCAAGTGGTCCTAATAGACATCTACAGAACTCTCCACCCCAAATCAACAGAATATACATTCTTCTCAGCACTTCATCACACTTATTCAAAAATTGACCACATAGTTGCAAATAAAGCACTCCTCGGCAAATGTAAAAGAACAGGAATTGTAACAAACTGTCTCTCAGACCACAGTGCAATCAAACTAGAACTCAGGATTAAGAAACTCACTCAAAACTGCTCAACTACATGGAAACTGAACAACCTGCTCCTGAATGACTACTGGATAAATACAGAAATGAAGGCAGAAATAAAGATCTTCTTTGAAACCAATAAGAACAAAGACACAACATACCCGAATCTCTGGGACACATTTAAAGCAGTGTGTGAGGGAAATTTATAGCCCTAAATGCCCACAAGAGAAAGCAGGAAAGATCTAAAATTGACACCCTAACATCACAATGAAAAGAACTAGAGAAGCAAGAGCAAACATATTCAAAAGCTAGCAGAAGGCAAGAAATAACTAAGATCAGAGCAGAACTGAAGAAAATAGAGACATAAAAAACCCTTCAAAAAATCAATGAATCCAGGAGCTGGTTTTATGAAAAGATCAACAAAATTGATAGACCATTAGCCAGACTAATAAAGAAGAAAAGAGAGAAGAATCAAATAGATGCAATAAAAAATGACAAAGGGGATATCACCACTGATCCCACAAAACTACTACCTACCATCAGAGAATACTATAAACACCTCTAAGCAAATAAACTAGAAAATCTAGAAGAAATGGATAAACTCCTGGACACATACACCCTCCCAAGACTAAACCAGGAAGAAGTTGAATCTCTGAATAGACCAATAACAGGTTCTGAAATTGAGGCAATAATTAATAGCCTACCAACCAAAAAAAGTCCAGGACCAGATGGATTCACAGCCGAATTCTACCAGAGGTACAAAGAGGCCTTGGTACCATTCCTTCTGAAATTATTCCAATCAATAGAAAAAGAGCGAATCCTCCCTAACTCATTTTATGAGGCCAACATCATCCTGATACCAAAGCCTGGCAGAGACACAACAAAAAAAGAGAATTTTAGACCAATATCCCTGATGAACATTGATGCAAAAATCCTCAATAAAATACTGGCAAATCAAATCCAGCAGCACTTCAAGAAGCTTATCCACCATGATCAAGTGGGCTTCATCCCTGGGATGCAAGGCTGGTTCAACATACGCAAATCAATAAATGTAAGCCAGCATATAAACAGAACTAACGACAAAAACCACATGATTATCTCAATAGATGCAGAAAGGCCTTCAACAAAATTCAACAGCCCTTCATGCTAAAAACTCTCAATAAACTAGGTATTGACGGGACGTATCTCAAAATAATAAGAGCTATTTATGACAAACTCACAGCCAATATCATACTGAATGGGCAAAAACTGGAAGCATTCCCTTTGAAAACTGGCACAAGACAGCCATGCCCTCTTTCACCACTCCTATTCAACATAGTGTTGGAACATCTGGCCAGGGCAATCAGGCAAGAGAAAGAAATAAAGTGTATTCCATTAGGAAAAGAGGAAGTCAAATTGTCCCTGTTTGCAGATGACGTGATTGTATATTTAGAAAATCCCATCGTCTCAGCCCCAAATCTCTTTAAGCTGATAAGCAACTTCAGCAAAGTCTCAGGATACAAAATCAATGTGCAAAAATTACAAGCATTCCTTTACACCAATAACGGACAGAGAGCCAAATCATGAGTGAACTCCCATTCACAGTTGCTTCAAAGAGAATAAAATACCTAGGAATCCAACTTACAAGGGATGTGAAGGACCGCTTCAAGGAGAACTACAAACCACTGCTCAACGAAATAAAAGAGGACACAAACAAATGGAAGAACATTCCATGCTTGTGGGTAGGAAGAATCGATATTGTGAAAATGGCCATACTGCCCAAGGTAATTTATAGATTCGATGCCATCCCCAGCAAGCTACCAATGACTTTCTTCACAGAATTGGAAAAAACTACTTTAAAGTTCATATGGAACCAAAAAAGAGCCCACATCGCCAAGTCAATCCTAAGCCAGAAGAACAAAGCTGGAGGCATCATGCTACCTGACTTCAAACTATACTACAAGGCTACAGTAACCAAAACAGCATGGTACTGGTACCAAAACAGAGATCTAGACCAATGAAACAGAATAGAGCTCTCAGAAATAATACCACACATCTACAACCATCTGATCTTTGACAAACCTGACAAAAACAACAAATGGGGAAAGGATTCCCTATTTAATAAATGATGCTGGAAAAACTGGCTAGCCATACGTAGAAAGCTGAAACTGGATCCCTTCCTTACACCTTGTACAAAAATTAATTCAAGATGGACTAAAGACTTAACTATTAGACCAAAAACCATAAAAACCCTAGAAGAAAACCTAGGCAATACCATTCAGGCCATAGGCATGGGCAAGGACTTCATGACTAAAACACAAAAAGCAATGGCAACAAAAGCCAAAATTGAAAAATGGGATCCAATTAAACTAAAGAGCTTCTGCACAGCAAAAGAAACTACCATCAGAGTGAATAGGCAACCTACAGAATGGGAGAAAATTTCTACAATCTACCCATCTGACAAAGGGCTAATAACCAGAATGAACCTACAAAGAACTTAAACAAATTTACAAGAAAAAAATCAAACGACCCCATCAAAAAGTGGGCAAAGATATGAATAGACACTTCTCAAAAGAAGACATTTATGCAGCCAACAGACACATGAAAAAATGCTCATCGTCACTGGCCGTCAGAGAAATGCAAATCAAAACCGCAATGAGATACCATCTCACACCAGTTAGGATGGTGATTATTAAAAAGCCAGGAAACAACAGGTGCTGGAGAGGATGTGGAGAAATAGGAACACTTTTACATTGTTGGTGGGACTGTAAACTAGTTCAACCATTGTGGAAGACAGTGTGGCGATTCCTCAAGGATCTAGAACTAGAAATACCATTTGACCCAGCCATCCCATTACTGAGCATGTACCCAGAGGATTATAAATATAAATCATGCTGCTATAAAGACACATGCACACATATGTTTATTGCGGCACTATTCACAACAGCAAAGACTTGGAACCAACCCAAATGTCCATCAATGATAGACTGGATTAAGAAAATGTGGCACATATACACCATGAAATACTATGCAGCCATAAAAAAGGATGAGTTCATGTCCTTTGTAGGGACATGGATGAAGCTAGAAACCATCATTCTGAGCAAACTATTCCAAGGACAGAAAACCAAACACCGCATGTTCTCACTCATAGGTGGGAATTGAAGAATGAGAACACTTGGACACAGGGTGGCGAACATCACACACTGGGGCCTGTCGTGGGGTGGGAGGAGAGGGGAGGGATAGCATTAGGAGATATACCTAATGTGAATGACGAGTTAACAGGTGCAGCACACCAACATGGCACATGTATACATATGTAACAAACCTGCACATTGTGCACATGTACCCTAGAACTTAAAGTATAAAAAAAAAAAAAAAAAGAAAAGAGTGTGTCCAGGGTAGCGATTGATCCTCCATTGCAGGTCACAGAATGAAGGACAAAGACCCACAGCCCAGAGCAGGGCCATTGCAGCTGACTCACAGATATGGGGCAAGAAAAACAAATTTTTTTTTGTGAACCAATGAAATTTGTGGTAATTTGTTAAGCTACATAATAACAGAGAAGATGAATAATACTGTGAAATAAAATTTGTGGGAAGCCACTGATTTGGACTCCTGCACTAAGTCCAACAGACCAAATCAGTATGGTCTTCTGTTTCCTGAGACTTGGTACCCTAGACACAAATAGGAAAGATAAAGTGAAAGGGATCCCCATTTCAGAGGATGAAATGTGTGCGTCATCAGCGTTAGCCCCAGGAGAAAATCCTGTGTGAGGAACATAGTCCAATAAACCAGAGGAATAGTAGTATCAAATATTCCATTCAAATCTTCCTTTTCTCTCCTTCGGAAATATTTGCAAGCATTTTGAGTTAGTTGTGTTTCTTTGGGAAATAAATGCATTGCTTTGGGTCCATCCTTTGAGACAAACCATCCCTAGCAGAATTGCTGCATATGGGGAAACAGTGATGAGATAGTCAGAGAGGAGGGATGTTGAAGCCCCATGCAAGCAGCATCAAGTCTGCCAAGATGCATTTGTAGAACTTCACAGCATTCTTGGGAATTCCTAGGAATACAATATAAAAGGAACTGATGAAAGATAAGCACTTTCTGCTGAAGATGGGATTTCGGACATTATTACCAGTATTAAAGGGGAGGATGGTCCTTGAAGGGTGAAGACAGAGAACAAAGAGGTGCTTATTTATTTCTCTCTTAACTTTTTAAAAGTTTAATATTCACACACAGAAAGGACAGATATAATAAGTATATGGCAGGCCGGGCGCGGTGGTTCACACCTGTAATCCCAGCACTTTGGGGGGCCGAGGCGGGTGAATCATGAGGTCAGGAGATCAAGACCATCCTGGCTAAACACGGTGAAACCCCGTCTCTACTAAAAATACAAAAAATTAGCCTGGCGTAGTGGCAGGTGCCTGTAGTCCCAGCTACTTAGGAGGCTGAGGCAGGAGAATGGCATGAACTTGGGAGGCGGAGCTTGCAGTGAGCCAAGATCGCACCACTGCATGCCAGCCTGGGTGACACAGCGAGACTCCATCTCAAATAATGATAATAATAATAATAATAAGTATATGGCTTGATGCATTTTCACAAAGTGAGCACACCTATGAAACCAGCATCTAGATCAAGCTTGTCCAACCCATAGCCCAAGGGCTGTAGGCCGCCCAGGATGGCTTTGAATGCAGCCCAACACAAATTCATAAACTTTCTGAAAACATTCTGAGAATTTTTTGCTGGTTTTTTTTTTTTTTGGTTCATCAGCTATTGTTAGTGTATTTTATGTGTAGCCCAAGATAATTCTTCTTCTTTCAATGTGGCCCAGGGAAGCCAAAAGACTGGACACTCCTGCATGAAACAGAACATTCCCAGCACCTCCAGAAGCCCCCAAATTGTGCCTCCTCTCAGTCACTACCCACCCAAGAATAACCGCTATCCTGACCTCTAACAGCGTAGATTCGTCTTGCTGGGGTTTATACTTTATATAAATGGAATTATACAGTATATATTTCCTTGTGTCTAGCTGAAATTCAAGATTGTAATTATGAGATTCTCCTGTATAATTCCATGTAGTTGTCATTCATGGCATTCTCATTGCTAAATTCCTTATGTGAATATAGTACAATTTATTTACCCATTTTACTGTAGATGGGCATTTAGGTACATTCCAGTTTGGGGCTTCTGAACTGCTTTTACTCACAACACTACTGACACCAAATGTGTTGGCTCTTGTCATACCACCACCAAGTTCTCCAATTCTCTGGCACCAGTTGGGTGTCCTACAATTCAATTCTGACACTACTTAGAGTGTTAGTGTCAGATTCTGCAGGTTTAAGCACTCAGTCCCATAAGACTGTCCTTACTTCAGATGCCAGTCACAAGTATTATGTGCCCAGGCTACCCATGCTTCTGTCTGACTTGGCTACAAAGTTGGGGATTCCCAGAACACCCAGTCCTTTTCAGGTTCAATAATTTGCCAGAACTCACAGTACTCAGGAAATCACCTTGCTTACTACTATCAGCTTATTATAAAGGATACAACTCAAGAACAGCCATATGGAAGAGATGCATAGGGCAAGGTATGAAAGAAGCAGGTGCATGGAGATTCCATGCCCTCTCCAGACATACCACCCTACCAGCACTTCAATGTGTTCACCAACCTGGAAGCTCTCCAAATCCTGTTGTTTAAGGGATTCTATAGAGGCTTCATTACATAGATATGATTGATTAAGTCATTGGCCATTGGTGATGGACCTGAATCTCCAGCTCCTCTCCCCTCCTCAGAAGTCTGGGGGTGCGGCTGAAAGTTCCAGTTCTGTAATCATATGGTTAGTTGCTCTGGCCACCAGCCCTCATCATGAAGCTGTCTAGGGCTCCCACCAAAAATCACTTTATTAACATAAACTTAGTTATGGTTGAAAGGGGTATGTTATGAATAACAGAAGATAGTCCTACCACCCCTATCACACAGAAAAGTTCAAGGTTTTTAGAAGCTCTGTGTCAGGAACTAAGGACAAAGACCAAATACATATTTCTTACTGTAGCACAAGACTATTATGAATATTGTCTTTTGGGTGTTTTGTTTTCTGTTTTTTGTTTTGTTTGAGACAGAGTCTTGCTCTATCACCCAGGGTGGAGTGCAGTGGCAGTAGCGTGGTTTTGGTTCACTGCAGCCTCAACCTCCCGGGCTCAAGCGATCCTCCCGCCTCAGCCTCCTGAGTAGCTGGAACTACAGCCACGTGCCTCATGCCTAGCTAACTTTTGTGTTTCTTGTAGAAATGGAGTTTTGCCATATTGCCCAGGCTGGTCTCGAACTCCTGGGCTCAAGCAATCCACTTGCTTTGGCCTCCCAAAGTGCTGGGATTTGACCATGCCCGGTCGAATATTGTTTTTATAAACATTCTAGTTTATGTATATTGTTGAACAGATGTATACTTTTCAGTTGTATATATACCTAGGAGTGAAATTGCTGGATTTGCTTAGGTTTTAAAATATCACCTACTTCCAAAATAAATTTGTGACTGATTAAAACAAAAATAAGTCATACATATAACAAAATTCAAAAGTATTTGAAAAATTAAAGGTCCTAAAGAAGGAAGTGTATTTTTATATGTTCCAACAAGAACTTAACTATTGTCCCCAAATGCAGTTCATCTTGCTTATCTCCTTTTTGTCAAACAACTAAAACAAACTCTATCTCTAAATGATGGATTAAAATATATTTCTGAATTGCCAACTTACTCTATGTGCAACTTTTACTTCTAATTACTAAAGAGCTGGGGAGCAATCTATTATAGGGTGTGTTTTATGGCTTAGTATGTGATCTATCTTTAATGTTCCATGTGAGTTTGAGAAGAATGTATATCCTACTGCTGTTGAATGAAGTAGTCTATAGATGTTCATTACATGCAGTTGATTAACAGTGTTGTTATGTTCAACTGTGTCCTTTTGATTTTCTCTCTGCTGGACCTGTCCATTTCTATTAGATGAGTATGGGAGTCTCCATCTACATTAATGGGTTCCTCTATTTCTCCTTGAAATTCTATAAGTTTTTGCCTTGTACATTTTGATGCTCAGTTGGTAGGTGCATATAAGTTAAGGATTGTTATGTATTCTTGTAGAATTGACACCTTTATCATTTTGTAACGCTCCTCTTTATCCCTGATAACTTGCCTTGCTCGGAGGTCTCTGTCTAAAATTAGTATAGCTACTCTCACTTTAGTTTTTACATTTTTAGTTTTATTTTTTATTTTTCCTCTGTCCATAGCACTCCATAGTCTTATTTTCTTTTGATTAATGTTAGCATAATATATCTTTCTCCATCCACTTATTTTTAATCTATCTGTCTTCATATTTAAGGTGCATTTCTTTTTTTTTTTTTTTTTTTTTTTTTTTTTTTGAGACGGAGTCTTGCTCTGTTACCCAGGCTGGAGTTCAGTGGCGCGATCTCGGCTCACTGCAAGCTTCGCCTCCCGGGTTTACGCCATTCTCCTGGCTCAGCCTCCTGAGTTGCTGGGACTACAGGCGCCCGCCAACACGCCCAGCTAATTTTTTGTATTTTTAGTAGAGACGGGGTTTCACCGTGTTAGCCAGGATGGCCTCGATCTCCTGACCTCGTGATCCGCCCGCCTCGGCCTCCCAAAGTGCTGGGATTACAGGCTTGAGCCACCACGCCAGGCCTAAGGTGCACTTCTTGTAGATAATACATAGTTAGTTCTTGTTTCATGGTACAGTCTTTTAATTGGTGCATTTAGACCTTTGATGTGCAGAGATTGCTGATACAGTTGGATTCGTATCTATTAAATTTGTTACTGTTTCAATTGTTGTCTGTGATGGCTAATTTTAGGTGTCAAGTTGACTGATCTAAGGGATACCCAGATAATTGGCAAAGCATTATTTCTGTGTATGTCTCTGAGGATGTTTCCAGAAGAGAAGGGCATTTAAATCAGTGAATTAAATAAGGAAGATCTGCCCTCACCAATGTTGGCTGGTGCCATCCAATTCGTTGAGGGCCCAGATAGAATAAAAAGGCACAGGAAAGGAGAATTTTCTCTCTCTTCTGGAACCAGGCAGGACACCCATCTTCTCCTGTACTTGAACATTAGAACTCTAGGTTCTCTGGCCTTTGGACTCCAGGGCTTCCACCAGTGGCCCACCAGCTTCTCAGGCCTTTGGACTCAGATTGAATTATTTTACCAGTTTCTCTGATCTTCCAGTTTACAAATGACGTACCATGGGACTTCTCAGCCTCTATAATCACATGAGCAAATTTTCATAATCAATCTTAGCTAGCTAGCTAGCTATTTGTCTATCTATATATCTACACATCCTATTTGTTCTGTTTCTCTGGAGAATCCTGACTAGTGTCCTTGTTCTTCACTTCTGTTTTTGTCTTCCACTTTTTTTCTGCCTTTTCTTTTAATTGAGCCTTTTATGTAATTCCATTTTTTTCTCCTTTCTTGTCATATCAGCTGTACTTGTTTTACTTTGTTCATGTTTGCCCTAGAGTTTGCAATATGCATTTATAACTAATCCAATTCCACTTTCAAATAATACTATACGACTTCATGGATAGTGTGAGTACCTCATAATAGCTAAATAATCCTAGCCAGGCACAGTGACACACACCTGTAATCCTAGCACTTTGGGAGACCATGGTGGGAGGATCACTTGAGGCCAGCAGTTCAAGACCAGCCTGAGAAACATGAGAAGACCCTGTCTCTACAAGAAAAAATTAAAAAATTAGCCAGGCAAGGTGATATACACCTGTAGTCCCAACTACTTGGGAGGCTGAGGCAGAAGGATCACTTGAGCCCAGGAAATTGAGGCTGTAGTGAGCTATGACTGAGCCATTGCACTCCAGCTCAGGTGACAGAGTGATAATCTGCCTCAAAAAAAAAAAATCCCAATTCTATCCTTCTATCCCTTTCATCATTGCTGTAGTTCACTTCACTTATACATAAGCATATATGTGTGTGTGCATACATATAGACATACATAGGCATACACAATTGAATACATTATTGCTATTATTATTTTGAACCATTATCTGTTGATAATCAAGAATGAGAAAACAAGTTTTACTTTACCTTCACCTATCCCTTCTTCAGTGTACTTCTTTTCTCAATGTATATCTGAATTTCTCACCTATATCATTTTCCTTCTCTCTGAAGAACTCCTTTTAATATTTCTTGTAAAGCAGGTCTACTGGCAATAAATTCCCTCAATTTCTGTTTGTCTGAGAAAGTCCTTCTCTTTCACTTTGGAAGGATAATTTCTCAAGGCACAGAATTCTAGGTTGGTGTCTTTTTCTCTCAGCATTTTAATTAATTCAATACATACTCTTCTTGCTTGCATGGTTTCTGAGGAGAAGTCAAATGTAATTTTATCGTTGCTACTCTGGAGGAAAGGCATTTTTTTTCCTTCTGGCTTCTTTTGGGATTTTTTCTTTATCTTTGATTTTCTGTAGTTTGAAAATAATACACTTTGGTGTAGTTTTGCGGCATTTATCCTCCTTGGTGTTCTGTGAGCTTTCTGGATCTGTTTTATGTGAATGTTTTATGTAAATGCAAACAAATATAGTATGCACCTTATATGGTAACATACTAGAGTACTTCCACTTGCATAGAGTAATCAAGGAGAAGAAAAATCATGAATTGTTTCTCCATAGTCAAAGCATGTTAGAAGATAAAGGTATATACACAGCATGTGCACGCTCACACATACATCTTTAACTATCTCAACCCCCTTGAAAAAATTACAATGTTATAAGTTACCAGGACCCTGAATCATGGACTTATGGGTACGGAGGCATCCTGGTTACAACAAATTCTCCAGTACTTTCGTAAAATCATTGACAAACCAAAACAAAAAATAAAAAAAGAAACCTTGAACCAAATATTAGTAAATTTACCATTAAACATTTGTAAAATATGGGGGGAAAGGATTAACTATGAAAATATCCACATTGAAAACTTTGATCCATACAGATCTGGGTGGTGGCTGATTGGAAGGACATAGTGCTGGAATAAATTGTCTTAGTCCATTTTGTGCTGCTATAACAGAATACCTGAAACTTGGTAATTTAAAAACTATAGAAATTTATTTTCTCACAGTTCTGGAGACTGGGAATTCCAAAATCAAGACATCAGAATTTCGTGTCTGATGAGGGCCTTCTTGCTGCATCTTCATATGGCAGAAGATAGATGGGTAAGAGAGCAAATTAGCTGAATGCTGCATGAAGCTTATTTTATAAAGGCCTTAATCCCATTGAGGAAGAAAAAGCTCTCATGGCCTAATCACCCCTTAAAGGCCCAACACTTAAGACTATCACATTAGCAACATCTGAATTTTGGAAGAGACACATTCAAACCATAGCAGTGTAACTCCTTGGAGGGTGTTCTGATAGGAAGCAAAGGAAAGGAAGCTGTTCTTGTCCAAGGTGACAAGAGAGTCAGATGACTCATCTACACTGCTCAATACCATGCAGATGCAAACTGGAGGCCAAATAGTAAAGAACTGACACCAGTAACCAAGAACAACCACACCACAACTGCAGGCCCAGGGTGAGAATGAGCACTTTCTTTCCTCAAGAGAATCTAAATAGTCCATGACAACTAGATAAAGTAAAGGTGCTCAGAGGAAGCATGAACATAACTCTTGATAACTGGGCAGAGGGGAGGGTCTTTTTAGGCATGACATGAAAATCAGAAGTCCCCGACTAAAATTTCTGGTTGTAAATTTCTCTTTGTAATTTTGTCAGTCTTTGCTTTATTTCAAGGCCACATTGTTAGGAATATACAGTTTCTGAATTTTATTTCCTTGTTATAGATTACAACTTTTATCATCATCCCTATTTATGTTTTTCACTTTAATTTTTTTCACATTATTGCTACATGAGCTTTCTTTTGATCAATATTTGCATGGTAAGTCTTTTTCCTTTCTCATTTTGATTTATGTATTAGGATTACTAAAATATTTGAACTGATATCTACTGCCTTCTATTTTATGCTTACCATCCTCTTATGTTTACCTTTGCTTTTCTTCTTTTCTGTCTTTTGTTGTACTGGTAACATTTTACATATTCCCTCCTTTTATCCTCTGCTCATTTGAAAGCTTTATTTATTTATTTATTTATTTATTTATTTATTTATTTATTTTGAGACAGAGTCTCGTTCTGTCACCCAGGCTGGAGTGCAGTGGAGTGATCTCAGCTCACTGCAGCCTCCACCTCCCAGGTTCAAAGTATTCTTGTGCCTCAGCCTCCCAAGTAGCTGGGATTACAGGCGCGCACCACCATGACCAGCTAATTTTTGTATTTTTTTAGTAGAAACAGGGTTTCACTGTGTTGGCCAGGCTGGTCTTGAACTCCTGACCTCAAGTGATCCACCTGCCTTGGCCTCCCAAAGTGCTGGGATTACAGGCATGAGCCACCACACTCAGCCAAAAGCTTTATTCTTTTATTGGTAGCCTTTCAGATATTAACATGCACAATTATCTGTCCGTTTTTTTCCAACAGTTATTCAATATGTCTCATTTCCTACAGACCACAATGACTTTAGCATACTTTATCCATTGAATACTACTCAACACTCCCTTCTTCATATTGTTATTGTTTAGAATTTGAGTTTTACCTTTCTTACACCCCAAAAGAGGTTTCTCTTTTTTTAGTTTTACAGTCAATAAATAATTAATTTTACCAATATACTTTACCAATTGACATAGTCACTTTTGTTTCTGATAGTCCATAATCTCCTGTGATATCTTTTTTTTTTTTTTTTTTTGAGATGGAGTCTTGCTCTGTCACCCAGGCTGGAGTGCAGTGGCACAGTCTCAGCACACTGCAACCTCCGCCTCCTGGGTTCAAGTGATTCTTCTGCTGCAGCCTCCCGAGTAGCTGGGACTACAGGCGCATGCCACCACACCTGGCTAATTTTTGTATTTTTAGTAGAGACAGGGTTTCACCATATTGGCCAGGCTGGTCTTGAACTCCCAACCTCGTGATCCGCCTGCCTCAGCGGCCCAGAATGCTGGGATTACAGACGTGAGCCACCGCGCCCAGCTGGTATGTTTTTAAAAAATTTACTCAAGTGTATCCTTTAAAAAATGTTATTTTAGAGAGAATCTGAAAATAGTATTTGTATAACTAAAAATAGTTTTATTTTGCCTTCATTCTTGAAAGATAGGTAAACAATTATTTCTCCCTCAACATCTTGAAGATATTGCTCTACTGTCCTTGACATTTATTGTAGCAATGAGAACTCTGCTCAGTTTAGCCACAGTTCTGAGTGGAAAGCAGGGGATTCCCTCAATACCCTTTATAAAGTAAGATAAAATTGTATCCAGTGAAATGCATAGCTCTTAAGTATATAATTGGATATGTTTTGATAAATATCTACATCTATGTAACCCCCTCCTAACGAAGATCTAAAATGTCTCTATCACTCTGGAGTCAGAACCTCAGTGCACTTTAGGATTGTTGCTTCATCCTTGCTCTTCCGTGACCTCATTATGATGGGTCTAGATGATTTATTTTTATTTATCCTTTCTGGAGTTGAAAGTGCCCTTTTGACTTCAGGACATGTGGCTTCTCTCAAATTCTGGAAAATTTTAAGCTATCACCCCTCTAAACGTTGTTCATCTTCCACGACCTCCATTCACTTCCGTATTCCCTATGACTGTTGGAGTCATTTAGTCTATCATCTATATCTCAACTAATCTTTCATATAGATGTGTTTCACATATGAAATGATTTTAAAGTCTCTTTCTATCTCTGTTCCACATCAGAGTGGAATCCTTTTAGCTTCCAATTCACTGATTTTTCTTCTCTTTAATTTTTTGATATAAGGAACAACATGGATTAATCTTAAAATCATTATGTTGAATGAAAAAAGCCAGACGTAAAAGAACACACACTGTATGGTTCCATTTATATAAAGCTTAGAAACAGGCAAAGAGTAATCTATGAGGATAAAAGTCAGAATACTCATTAACTCTGGTGGAAGTCTTTATGAACTGGGAAGGAACCTAAGAGAACCTTCTAGGGTAAGGTTCCCCATTCCATGCCAGACAGGAAATTACCCTGTCTGGAATGGAATGGTGGTTACACATGGGTGTTTACATATGTGAATGTTTGTAGATATATATAGTTTGTGGAGCTATACACTTAAAATTATGCACTGTATGTCAGAGGAAGGAAGAGGGAAGGAAGAGGGAAGGAAGGGAGGGAGGGAGGGGAGATGAAAGAAAGAGAAAAGAAAAAAGTTAGGGAAGGATGGAGGGAGGAATGGAGGGAGAAAGAGAGGATGAGAGAGAGAGAAAGAAAGAACCAAACCCAGGAATATGTCATCTCTCAGCTCCTGGGGCTGCTAGGAATGGCAGATCCAGTAGTCCATGTCCTAAATAAGCACTGAGGTGCAAAAAATGGACTAATTTGAAAACAGGAGACTGATAGGCTATTATAAAGGCACTGGGCCTCATAAATACCTTCAAAGATAATAGCAGGGCCAAAACAGGGACATCATTTATCAAACGGCCAGAAAGAAAACAGAATTGGTTCATTCATTCCCTATACCACCATTTGAAATTCATACTCAGTGTCACTGAATGTAAGCAACACTGACTCTGTACTAATAGTGCTCTTTTATGCTGCACCAAGCCTACATTTGCCAGGGACTGAAAAAGGTGCCATGAGATGATTTGCTGCTGCTGCTGCTGCTGCTTCGGAAGCTCAGAAGCAATATGAAAGCATTGCAATAAGGATTAGGTTTGTCTGGGAATGACAGAAAACCCTAAATGACAGTAGCATTTTGTGATGCTTAATTGTATGTGTCAACTTGACTGGGATAAGGGATGCCCAGATAGCTGGCGAAACGTTATTTCTGGGCTGGGCATGTCTGTGAGGGTGTTCCTGGAAAAGATTAGCATTTCTTTTTTTTTTTTTTTTTTTTGAGACAGAGTCTCGCTCTGTCGCCCAGGCTGGAGTGCAGTGGCGCAATCTCTGCTCACTGCAAGCTCCGCCTCCCGGGTTCACGCCATTCTCCTGCCTTCAGCCTCTCCGAGTAGCTGGGACTACAGGCGCCGGCCACCACGCCCGGCTATTTTTTTGTATTTTTAGTAGAGACGGGGTTTCACCGTGGTCTCAATATCCTGACCTCGTGATCCGCCCGCCTCGGCCTCCCAAAGTGCTGGGATTACAAGCGTGAGCCACCGCGCCCGGCAAAGATTAGCATTTCAATTCATAGGCTGAGTAAGGAAAATTCCTCTCACCAGTATGGGTGAACATCATCATATTTGTCGAAGGACTGAATAGAACAAAAATGTGGAGAAGGGTGAATTTGCTTCTATTTGAGCTGGAACATCCATTTTCTCCTGCTCTCCAACATTGGCACTCCCAGTTCTCAGGTCATCAGACATGGACTAGGACTTACACCTCTGGACTCGAATTGAATTATCTACCAGCTTTCCTGATTCTCTAGCTTGAAGATGACAAATCATGAGGCTAAATCACTTCTTAGCCTCCATAATTATGAACCAATTTCTATCCTCTCTCTCTCTCCCTCTCTCTCTTTATATATAGATGTATGTGTATTTGTATACAGTCAGCCCTCAGCATCTGTAGCTTCAACTTCAGATTAAAAACTGCAAAAAAAAACTGCATCTCTACTGAACATGTACAGACATTTTTTCCTTGTCATTGTGCCCTAAACAATACAGTTAGCAATTATTTACATAACATTTACATTGTATTAGGTATTATAAGTAATCTAAAGATGATTTAAAGTATATAGGGAAGGGGCCAGACACGGTGGCTCATGCCTGTAATCCCAGCACTCTGGGAGGCCGAGGGGGGTGGATCACCTGAGGTCAGGAGTTCAAGACCAGCCTGGCCAATATAGTGAAATCCCATCTCTACTAAAAATACAAAAATTAGCCAAGTGTGGTGGCGCATGCCTGTAGTCCCAGCTACTGGGGAGGCTAAGGCAAGAGAATCACTTCAACTCAGGAGATGGAGGTTGCAGTGAGCTGAGATTATGCCACTGCACTCTGGTCTGGACAACAGCGTCTCAAAAAAAAAAAAAAGTTAGATGGGAAGAGGTAAATAAGATATACATAGGTTACATGCAAATGCTATGCCATTTTATATCAGGGACTTGAGCATCTACATATTTTGTTACCCACGGGAGGTCCAGGAACCAGTCTCCTGTGGATATATGTATATATCCTATAACCAATAGGAAATGTGTGTGTGTGTGTGTGTGTGTGTGTGCATGCGTGCATTTCCTATTGGTCTATTTCTCTGGAGAACCCTGAATAATACACTTACATAAGATAGAAATTATTTTTCTCTCTTGCAAAATAAATGTGGTGGCATACAGTTCAGGGACTGGCAAGGCAGCTCTGCAAAGTCATCAGAAACCTGGCTCTCTGAAGTCGTCTGTTCTACCATCTCTAGAATGACTCTTTTTCTCATGACCCAAGACGGCAGGCAGTTGGAGGCCTAGCCGCCCACATCCGCATTCCAAAGTAGCTGGAGAAGTAAGGAATAAAGATGTGCCTCCACTCTTCAAGAAATACCATATAACACTTCTGCTTTAAACTCATTGGCCAAAACCTAGTCACATGGCCTAGTCATCTAGCTTGGACACTGGAAAATGTGGCCTTTTAGTGGATCATATGTTTGTCCTAAATAAAACTAAGCTTCTATTAATATTATAGGAAGAAGGAAAGAAGAGATTGTGCTAGGCAAACAGGAGTCTTCCACAGAAGTCAATATACATGAAGAATTTATAATCATTTCCTCCACAATACACATTTTTGTACATGAATAATGAGTTAGATATATTTTTAAACACTGTTTGTGGCTGTCCATATTGAGAAAAGATGGTCATTATTATTAAAGGTGCTCACTATTGTTTTGCACTTAAAGTCAGTCTGTATAGTTGAAGCCAGGCAAATAATTGAGGCAATCAACTTGTTAACAGTATTAAGAAAATAATCTCTAGGTCTTTATGTTAGTACTCACAAAATCTTAAAAACCAAACAATGCAAATAATTATTCAATATTTCAATACATTTTTGGATAATTTGTATCGCAAAGAGTAAGACAACCCACTTACCTCAAATGAATTGAGGGATTAAAGATAAACAGTGTATGAGGAAGGCTTAATTTTCATTATTTTCCTATCATTTGAAAGAAATTTTACCATCTACTTACATCACCTTTTCAAAACTTTTTGTGGGCAGGGTTGCTCTGACACCTAGGCTGGAGGGTAGTGGCACACTCATAGCTCACTGCAGCCTCAACCTCTTGGGCTCAAGCAATTCTCACATCTTGGCCTCCCAAAAGTGCCAAGACTACAGATGTGAGCCACTGTGCCCAGCCAGTAAAAAAAACTTTTTTTAAGAAAATAGTGTGATTAAGATCCAAGGCTATCTTGTTTCTATGCATTTGGGGAAGAAGTGGGATTTGGGGAGAGTGAGGTTCAAAATCAGCAAAACTCTGACATCTCCCCTTTTTGAAGGCTCATTCAGGGAAATGTATCTTTGAAATGATGGTCATGTTGCTTTGGCCTGCCTGTTATTTTAAATAGAACCCATTTGTTCTCCTAGTGACTCATAATATGGCTTAATAAAAGCCTAAATCAAGAAACTGGTGCTCCCTCCTTTCTCAAGGATACAATCCTTAGACAAAGAGTGGGCTTAGATTTGGTTGTCGTTTACATTTCAGTCATGGTTATTTATGATTCTTCTGTTATGCCTATTCTAAACTCTACCATCGTTTAAACAAATTTACTTTCAGTTCTCCACTGAGTTCACCAAAGACAAATAATCCTTCTGCAACTGGCAGGGCTGAAGATTAAGCCACCCTGGGCAATTAAGCATATCCCAAGGTTCAGCTGGTATGCTGTAGTTTACATTCATTACAGCCATTTAGCAAGGTTCGGCAGCTTATACCCCTGGTCTGAAGGATGATTTGTATCCTTCATTAGCATTGTTATATTCAGCTAGGATGTTGTGGCATATACCACTGTCAGGCTGAGTCCCAACACTACGAGATTAGGGCTGCAAATTTCACCCTTCTGCCACTAATGGAATCCTCTAGGACTTGGCCTCTGTAACCAGCTGTGGCAGCTTTTGAAGGAAAAGCTGGAGTGTGTACCAATAAGGAAGTATAAACAACCAGGGTTGATTATTATGGTCATACAATTTGAAACTGGGAATTCAGTTTTGAATCAGGACCCAAAATGGGTACAAAAGAACTTAATTCAGGATCTCCAGTATGGTGTCTTTTAAAAAGGAAGCTACAAATATGGTAGCAATATGGCATATCAGTTAACTATTGCTGCATAATAAGCATCCTCAAAAGAAATCTCAGCAGCATACAACAATAAGAACCTCAACCGCTTGCAGATCTCTGGGTAGGCTGAGCAGTTTAGCTGACTTCAACTGGGCTAACTCACATGTCTGGGCATCAACCAATCCAGCCTGGGCTTGGCTAAGGTGACTGAGCTCTGCTTCACATGACTCTCATCCTCCTGGCACTGGCTGGTTAGCCTGGCCATGTTTTTTTCATGATAATGATGGAGGCCAAAGAAAAAGACTTCACAAGTGCTGTCCCAGCACTTTCTTTCTTGTCTGCCGATATCCCACTAGCCAAAACAAGTCAGGTGTGCAAAAGTACACCCCTTCTTTGCAAAGCTACATGGCAAAGGACACAGATTCAGAAAGGGATGAAGAATTTAATGTAATCTACTAGATAGGACAACAAGACTTGAAATTATACATGTGATTAACCCATTTATGCTTGAGGTTGCAATTTTTTGAATTTGAAAAATCAGACCTTGGCAATGACCTTGAGCAGAAGAATATAAATAACTCCCACATGCTTAGCATTCCAATAATGGAACACTACGCATAAATAGGTTCAGAATAAAGAAAGAAAATGAGTTAATAAACAATTAGGTCCTTCATTGAAAAAGTTGCTAAGGCTGCCAGCTATGTTGAAGACCTAAAGAACCCTGGAATAGTACAGCTCAAACTGAATTTAGGGTCCTCTAGATCAGTGGTTCTTAGCCTTTGTGAGGTCTGAATTCTTTAAATATATGCAAAAATACACATTTTACAAGCATTCTGTGGACTCTCTGAAAGCCATCTGTGAACACCTTGGAAATCCATAAACCTATTGTTAACAGGTGGAGAAGCTGAGTTACATTATGATTTATGCTCAGAGAGATCTTTCAGCTACCGTGAAAACTGCATTTAGTTGAATTTGGTGTTGTATCAAAGTGAATATAAGCCAGACAATAGTCCACTGCTCAAGAACCTCCTAAAGCATTCCTTCACACAGTGTAGAACCCATACTCCTTATTATGGCCTTCAAGGCCCTCCAAGGCCTGACTCCTGCCTACCTTCACAAACTTGCTTTCCCTCTTGCATCAGCATCCGACTAGACAGGCTTCTGTGCTGTTTCTTGCACTTGCCAAGTTTGGGGCCTGTGCAATTGCTGTTCCCTCTGCCTGGGATGCTCTTTTCCTGCCAATTCACACTGCTCTCTCCCTTGCTTCATTTAGGATTCTGTACAAATAAAGGCCTTCTCTGAACATCGCATTTAAAATGCCAACCGTCAATCACTCTTGCTTTATTTATAATTTGAGCCATTTGTTTTTTCTCTATGCCTGTGGTGGATACAACTACCTGAGCATAGGGACTTAATTTATTTGTTCCTTCACATATCTCCAGCATCTAGCACCAGGACTGAAACAGAGAGGGCACTTGAGTAGGTATTAAATGAGTAAATTGACATGATACACTATAAGATATATATCCACAGAGAAACCCAGAGATGAAAGTATACCAGAATACATTTCACAACCAAATTGTAAGAGATTTCATACAGCTCAGTCTTGCAAAGAAAGTGGAACCCTTCTACCAGCTTTCTGAATGGTTTTCATTTAAGAATCTTGATGTTTAATTTCAAATAATAACAAGTCATCAAATCAAATGATTAGCCATAGCTAATTAGCCCTACCAAGGATTTTGTAGGGTTTTTATTATTTAGGAATAGATCCATTGGTGCAGGTGGGAATGTTGTCTGAAATAAAGCTTTGGAGCAAAAACTCGTAATTGACTGATCAATGGGTATGTGTGTTTCTTTACAGGTGGGCACCATAACATAAGGCTTAGTTTCTTGATATGTAGCTTTCTTCCGTGTAACCAGCCTAAGATTTGGAGCATCTTATCAAACACTGAATAGAGATGATGAGTTGGCTGTGAGGCGGTTATAAGCTGTCCTTAGCAGTGATTTATGGAGGCTCTGATTTCAGAGGTTAACAAAGATTTGCTTTAGGTTTATGTGCCGTTTTCCAAAGTCATTCTGAACTGACAGATAAATGTGTAGCCCTCTTTGCTGGCACCTTTTATGGGTAGGTGCAGCTGGATGAAAATCAGCCACAAAAGAGATCCCAGTGTTATCATTAATGGTGACTGTGTAACAGATGTTGTCTACATATTAGGGGAGGCTGCTTAATTTGTCTCTTGCAAACATGAAGCCTCTTAAAACTATTATGTGCCAAACATTGTCTGGAAAATTTCATTCTTTTGTAACACAGTCCTCCTTTAGGAAGAACAGCAGTTTGAAATTAAAAGAATAAAAGAAAGACTCAAATGAAGGAATACTATGTGCATTACATTTTTGTTCATCATGATTATGGTGAAGAGACAAAAAAAAGACATTATGGTATTGCCAAGGGAAAATACACGTATTAAAGACAAAAGTCTAAATGAATAGGTACTGAGCAAGTGATGAGAAATTAGGGCGGGGATGGGGTTTTGCCTCCTGTCATTTATAAGCAAGCATCCCCATTGACTTACTGCCTAGGAAGAACAGAGTGGGTGACAAAGAGTTAGAAATCTTGCCCATAATGGTAGGAAAGTGATTTCATTCCACTCACCATCTGGTCAGCTCAGCCTATTTTTCAGGCAAAAGATTAGTCGTTTGTTAGATACATTAAGCCCCAATTCTTTACAAAGCCCACCACAAACACACACACACACACACACACACAGTTGTGATAGTCCAACACCATGTTTCTCTACCTTTTCTTCTCTCTAAATATATGCATGAATTTCATTTTCATTTTGGAGAGACTTTGGGGAGTTTATCATGCATATGATAACACAAATGGCTTCCACTTTTTTCTCAGTAAATAAAAGAAGACGTTCATAAGACCATAAAAAGAAAGTTGTGTATGGGAGAGTTGTACATTGGTATAGTCATTTTGGAAAGAAATTCGGAAATTTTGTCAAGAATTAAAACGATTTCAAACATTGTGCCCCAAAACTTCACTTCTGAGAACCTGCCCTTAAAAAGTTCAAAATAATAAAAAGGCACATAATAAAAATACATTTTATAATAGCAAAAATGGCATTTTTATAATAGTAAAATTGGAGGCAAACTCAAATTCTTATATTAGGTTATATTTAAATAAATTATTACAAGTTACCTAACAAAATAATTTTAGCATTAACATTATAGATATGAATACTACATAATAACTTGAAGACATTTATGCTATATATTAAATTTTTAAAAGGAATGAAAAATTGAACATAGATGATTTGTATCCTTGTAAAGTATGAATATGAAAAAGTCTATAGGGAAATATACCATTAAGATAAATATTTTTGTAAAAAAAAAAAAGAAAGAAAGAAAGAAAAGATGGCTATAGAACGAAAGCAGGTTGTATCCGAAGAGTAATTTTTTCCCTCAGTAAGCACCAGCTAGTGTATTTTAGAAGCAGTTTCCTGCATATCAGACTACTTTACTATCTGTTTATCATTCGTGGCAATCTTCCTTCCCCGGCCATATTTTCAGATTATTCATTAGATTATCAGTATAAATAAGAAGGTAAATGTTTGCATCAGCACTCATTTTAACACTAAAATGGCAAGCCTGTTTCTCCTCTTGATTTAGGGGGCCAAGGTGTAGAAGTCTTTCCATCCTATTCCCAAGGAACCTCCAGATTCTCAGAACAAAGGTAGTATGGGAGAACTGAAGCAATAAAATGTCCTGCAATGTTTCATGTAAATTAATTCCCCAACACAGTGATTTCAGGGCATGTCATTGCAATATACACTCAATAAATACCTTTCCACTTTGGAATCCTTCCAGTATTCTAAGTGGAGAGACGTTGGTTGACCTAAGAGATTAATAAAGACCTCCAAAACTGCTTGAATTTTAGGGCCAGTTTAAAATACAGGTCTCAGGCATTGTCACTGGCTGCCAAGGAGCACCACAAGCTGGAGTCAGGGAATATCTGTGAACTTATAGATATCCAGCTTCAAAGTCAAATGTAACCTTCCAAAAACGTTTTAAAATTGTTGCCAATGCCATATTGCTCATGTACTGTAAAACAATTTACCTGAGCTATACCTTTATTTTATAATTAATACCCCCCCCCCCCCAACAATAGGTGAGAAAGCATTAGTTTAAAACAAAACCTTTGTGCCACCAGTAGACCAAGCAGAATGTAAAGATTATCCAGGATGTGGGGAAGAACCTGCCTCTGCTCTATGCCCAGTGCGGGCCTGGCTTTTGGTTGTTTCAAAAGCATCAGGTGTATTCCTGCCCTCAAAGACCTTCGAATCTTGTATAGGGACACAACATGTGAGTAACTGATGCAGCAAATGGTCTCTGCTCAGCAGGCAATAGACAGAAACTGGCTTCTATTTCTCTAGCCTCTGCTTCCAACTTGGCCACATCAGGTCCCTTGTCCTAGTCCTCATCTTAGGCCTATCAGAGAATTTCTCCTCTAGTTGCTTTTGGTTATTAAATTCAGTCCATAGAATTCCACTGAAATCTCCTTTCCTCCTGTCCCCAGTGTGGGCTTCAGCAGAGACCCCGACTGCATGGAGTCTGGGGAAATGGAATACACAGGGTTGGAAAATGATGCTGGGATGAGGAGTGAAGGAAGAAACTTGTCTCATTCCTCAGCTGGCAGCAGCTGGCATTCTTTCTCCCCTGAAGTCATTGCTGCCCTGGCTGACAGTGTCTGGCCCTGAAGCCCACAACAAGGCAGGCTCCATGTATCAGCTCTCCTGGGATATGTGGATAATTTGGGGGAGATCCAGCAGCAGCACCTCCTAAAGTTCCCTGACATGGGAGAACTACCTTGCTAAGAACTGTCATTGTTCTCCCTTCTGGCAGGCCCTCTCTCTACTGGAGTCCTATGGAAGCCCCCTGTGACCCCTCAGCACTCCCACCCCCCCCATAGGGAGGAAGGGGATAACCCGACCCTACTAACATTTTCCTTCTCCAAGGCCCACTCTCCCCTCCCAGTGTCCTCCTGACGAAGAGATGAGAGGTAGGCTGCTTGTAGGAGTGTTTGTTGAGCTATTTCTGCCACCTCTTAGGTGATGTGTGGAGGGGAGGTTCTGGCTTTAGTTGTAGCTGCTTTCTTAAAATTAGAACACTGGCTCCCAACCTTGGTTGCTCATTAGAATCATTTTGGGGAGTTTTTTAAAATTACCAATGCCTGGGTTGGCCCACCCCATGCAATAGCAGAGTCTTGGGGGATAGGCCTAAAAGACAGGATAATTTTTCAAGAAATGTGGTTTGAATCTGCAGTCAGGACCCAGGGCAACTACAGTCTAAACATTTAGAGTGGAGGTTCTCAGCCTTAGCTGCACATTGGATTAACCAGAGGGCTTTGAAAAGCGCATATGCTGGGTCCACCCCACAGATTCTGATGTCATTGGCTGGGTGCTTCCACTGCTGTGGGAATTCCTGTTTTCTGTAGCTGACATCACTGCATCCTAAGAGAAGGCTCCAGGGAGGAGGGGATTCTCAGGCCACAGAAGGCACCCAGGCCTGGTGTACCTCAGCAGCTCTGCCAACCTGTGCTTCGTCTCCTCTGCCTATAGGAGCTTCTCCAACGATCCTCCGTCACCTTTACCCCCACCCACTGCCCACCCAGCTGCTTCAGTCATACACTGGTCTGAAAAATAAATCTTCACATCAAACTGTGTGGTAAGGCTTTTGGCTTATTATGATGAGGAAGATTAAAAATACAGGCTGTACTAATAACAGAAATTTTATGTCATCCTTGGTTCACCTTAGTACAAGTTAAGAACAGAGGAACCCTGTCTTGGGACATCATGGGTCTGGTCTACCTATGGCTGCACACGTGCTACCCTCACAAACACTCAGAAATGATACTGAACTATGGTTTGAGTTTTCCAATATTATCTTTTTTTTTTTCAGCTTACTCTAAAACAAACCCATCTGATAACTTTTCTGGAGGTTTCCAGTGGCAAATTATAAAGAAAATCTAACAGGGTGCTGGATGGGAGTCAAGCTTGTGAATGCCTTTCATCTTTCCTTCTCTTCCTTTATCTAAATTTTGTTCAACCTCCAAAACTCCCCTTCACCTCCTCCTTGAAGCCATTCCTGACATCTCCTGCTTATGAACTCCTACTGCTATTAAATCCAAAACCTCAAACATTAATACGTATATTTTGTGTATGTGTCCATATTTTTCTACGTACATGAAACAGAATGTTGAGCAGGAACTTCTTTGCTGCCCTAGAATCAATGGCTGGAGAAAACAGATTCTAAGTCTCAAGCTGGGCTACACATCAGAATGCCTTGGGTCTCTCACAAGCCACCAGGTGTTCATGCAAAGGTCAGAGGCCTCAGCAAGACTTCTGGAAGATCTGGAGAGGAAAATTCAGACACTGGCAAAGTGACTTTTCATCTGGTAGACTCATCTGGTTTGGTCATAGAATCAGGCAATGTGAGAATGTGGTCTGGGAGAGCAGCAACCTCAGGGTGAGGGGCCCAGTACTGGGGGACAAGGAGGGGAAAGTGGAACTCAACAGCTGTGAGCTCTGAGTGGTTGAAAACACAGTCAGAATCCTCCCAGAAAAAAAACTCCACAGTGGCATTTTGACACAGAGGGTCTTTAAGAGCAAAACTCAGTCATTCAAACTATAGTTGAGTAAGAACAGGGGTAACAGTGGTTATGTCCCCAAAAAACAGAGTTCTCCCCTCCATAATGCACAACTGCAGCCTAAAGATGCCAAAGACATCTCTCCCTCGAGGAAAGAGGGAAGAAATGGAGTAGCTTCCATGTTCCAGGCAAGGTACTAAGGATTTTCACAAACGTCATCTCACTTAATTCCCACATCAATCCTTTTAGGATAAATATTAACATTCCTGTTTTCACAGCCAAAGAAACCAAGGCTCGGAAAAGTTAAGTACTTTGCTGACCGCAGAGTTGGGATTTGAACCGAGATCTGACCCTATGTCTCTTAAGCCCACTTCAACTCCCAGTTTCCTTTGGGAGGCCTCAAGTGACTGCTTTTATCTTTCTAAAGTTTTAGGTAAAGTACATATCCACAGTGTCTCCCATCCTTGTCCAGGTTACCAAGGGGAGACCCAGGGCAGTGATGCCTTGAATTTCCTAGCACTGGACACCAGTCATGGACGGGCACATTCTCTGCATTTCATCCTGGGAAGAGGATGGCAGGCCAAGAATAAAGGACACCAGTGGACAGGAACATGTGGGAGATTAGCAAATATGTCCATTTGGGTGATGCCATTATTTATGTTGTCATGCTGTTACCCAGTTTAAAAACAAAGTTTATTATGAAAATTTTCAACCATTCAAAAGAATATATAACAAATCCCCAAACACTCATTATGCAATTTCCACAGTTACCTAGATGCTGCCGCATTTGCTTCATCTATCCTTTTTTCTTGCTGAACTGTTTTAAAACAAATCCCAGACATGTCATTTCACCTCTCCATGATGTAATACACATCTCTAAAAAATGCAAGTATTTTGTTATGTAATCACAATGCCATTATTATACCTCAAAAAAAAGGTATCATACTTGACAGGTATGAGACTCAGGTGAAGTAAGCAAGGCACCTAGGGCATGAAAATGAAGGAGGAATTACCCTCTCGGCTGTGCTAATGCAGGGTCAGTGCCTCCTTAAAGTTTGTACTACAAGGCACCTCGTGTGCCTCACCCCAGGACCAGCTCTGTTATTTGGTACTCAGTCCATAATTGTATTTCCCCTATTGTTTCAAAATTTTATTTCTACACTTTATTGTTCAAATCAGGATCCAAAAAAGAGCCAACTCTTCCTTATAGTTGCCATGTGTCTATGCCTTTCATGTAGGATGATCTTCACCCCCTTCTTTTCCAGTTACTGATTTGTTGCAAATACTGGGTCACACTCTGCATTTGTTTCCTTCTTGATACTTTTTAAAACTATTTCTCTCTTCTCTGTATTTCCTATGAGTCTGCAGTATATGATGCTAGGAATACATTCAACTATATACCTATTTTTTAGAAAATATTTACTTCATCTATGGTTTTTTATTTATTGGTACAAAATTGCCCACAGCAATGTTTCATAAGTCATCTGTCAGATGTATCTTTTATAAGTCTCTGCATCTGTAATTATATACCTTTTCTCATTGCAACAGATCTCTGTTTTATAACCACAATTCTATTTTATTAATATTTTGAAGAATCAGCTTTGAATTTCATTGAACTACTCTTCTGGGTTCTTTAATCTTTTATTTATTTTTATTTTATTTTATTTTATTATTTATTTATTTATTTATTTTTTGAGACGGCATCTTGCTCTGTCGCCCAGGCTGGAGTGCAATGGCACGATCTCGGCTCACTGGAACCTCCACCTCCAGGGTTCAAGCAATTCTCCCGCATCAGCCTCCTAAATAGGTGGGATTACAGGCGCACAGCTAATTTTTGTGTTTTTGTAGAGATGGGGTTTCACTATGTTAGCCAGGCTGGTCTTGAACCCCTGACCTCAGGTGATCCACCCTCCTAGGCCTCCCAAAGTGCTGGGATTACAGGCATGAGCCACCACGTCTGGCCCTTTTTTAATTTTTAATTATTTTCATCATTCCCTTTTCTCTGTTTTGCTGCCCGACACCTCATAGAAGTAGGGACAGGTTGGCCAGGCTGCCTCCAGTTCTAACCAGAAATAGTCCTTCCCAGGACTCACTGAATAGGTGCACCCATTCTGTAGTAGGCCTCCCTAGGAATATCTTGGGATAGTTTCTTCTTTCGCTCAATTTCATTTGTCTTCCACTTTTCAAGGATTCATCATTGGTCCATTTACTGAATACAAACCATTTCAAACTTGATGGCTTAAAACAGTAACAATTATTTATTTTGCTCAGAAATCTGTAATGATCTGGGGTTGGACGGAAACAGGTCATCTCTGCTCCACGTGGCATCACCTGGGAAGGTGCAACTGAGTACTGGGTATCTGTTGTTAGATGGTTCATTCACATGGCTGGTAGCATGGTAGAGGTTATCAGTTAAAAGCTCAACTGAAGATGCGGGCCAGCGGTCTTGGGTCCTCTCTACAGGCTGCTTGGGCTTCCTCACAACATGGAGACTCTGATCTCTCCAAGAGAACAAAGCGGAAGTGTGTGACATTTTTATGACTTCTCAGACATCATATAACATCTGTTATACTATCTCTATGGTCGACTCACAGAAATCTATCCAGGTTAAGCGGAAGATCTACACCTTACCATTGAGTAGGAGGAATGTCAAAATCACACTGCAGCATGCAGGAAGGGAGATATTGTAGCCAATGCAATCTGCCACTCATTACCTCTGATATTTTTCTGTTTTCCACTACCATCGTGACTTTACATTAAATAAAACTTGCAGTTATTTCTGGGAGCGGGAGCATGTATTGATCAGTAATTTCATGTTATTTTCTCTTTCTGATTAGAACTTTTTAAGCAACTTATAATCATTATTAAAGCTCATTAATGAGCTATTAGATGAGAAACTTTGAGATTTGTCAGACCTTACTCCCTTAAGCGCTATAGATTAGCACTTTCTTCTGAAAGACAAATAAGGTCTCTTTTGTGGCTGACACATGGGTTTCCTTTCCAATGGAGAGGAATGGAGAAGGAGCCCAGGAGTTTAGAGGTCACAGACAAAGATTATCTTTCTGCCATGAATGATCAGAAGCACAGTTTGAGCCTGTGCAGCTGAGCAGCAAGGAACAGTAACTGTGTTTGTCCACAGGGAATAAGCAGCCATTTTCATTCATCTTCAGGCTGGTGAGTCTCTGTGTGCCCCTCCCCTAGGCCCATTTTCCACCCTTCTCTACCCTGCTCTGCTCTGTGCCCTGGGAGTCTGACCTCTCTGTGCCATGTGCTCTGGGCCCCTGTGCCCTTCTGGCTTCCAGCTGGGAGATGAGGGAGCAGGAAGAGAAAGGAGCTGGGGTATCTATTCTACCTTCATAACTTCCTCTATCTGTGGTTAAAGAGAAAATCCAGAGGAAGGGAAAAAAGGAAATATAACTTTTTAAAAGTGAATCACAATGAGATCATACATACCCTTAAATTTCATTAAATATTTTTTTAAACCCATGGTTTACTAAAGTTGATACCTGGGTGTGCCTTTGTCTTTAATGATAAGAATTATTTTTAGTCTAGATTTAAATACACCTTATAAAGTTAACTTACTGAAGAGAATCCAAATAAGTATGAATGGGCACATGAAAACTTTTAAATGTTAACTGGCACTATGTGAATGGTTGTAAAATTTGCAAACAATTACAATTTCAATTTTTAAAAATTTTATATTTGATAAAACACAAAAATTATATTGTATTTCCAATGAACTACACAATGGAACTTGATGATGTGAAAATAATGTAATACTGCTGTGAACAACTCTGCGTTTCTGACTTCATTTCTGATTATTTCTCAATATACACCCCTAAAGAGGAATTACCAGGTCCAAGGCTATAATAAACATTTTCCTGCCCTTGGTCCAAACTGCCAAATCCTCTTCCAGGTTGGCTGTACCAATTCGCATTCCCACCAGCCATGATGAGAGCTCCAGCCCCAACACATCCTCAGTGGCATCATCAATCTTCAGTCTTTTCTAATTTTATAAGTAAAGTGGTTTCTCATTGCTATTTTAGTGGACATTTCTTTAATTATGGATGAGTCTGAATTTTTCACAACCTTTTTGTTATTTAGGCTTATTTTGCAAAATTACCTATTCTTGTTCTTTGTCCATGTGTCTGTAGGGATTCTAGTGCCATCATATTTGGAAGCCATAAATTTTCTTTCCTTTTTTCTTTTTTTTTTTTGAGACAAGAGTCTCACTCTGTTGTCCAGGCTAGCGTGCAGTAGCATGATCTTGGCTCACTGCAGCCTCCGTCTGCCGGGTTTAAGCCATCAGGCTCGGCTAATTTTTGTATTTTTAGTGGAGACAGGGTTCTGCCACATTGCCCAGGCTGGCCTCAAACTCCCAGCTTCAAGTGATCCACCTGCCTCAGCCTCCCAAAGTGCTGGGATTACAGGCATGAGCCACCACCCTCAGCCTGGAAGTCATAAATTTTCATACTTTCTCTTTACTTTTTAGTATTTACAGAAATAAAAGTTTATAAACTCAAAAATGCTGATCTTTTTCTGTGTGATTATTTTCATTAGTTTTATGCTTAGAGAGCTTCTCCTCTTCTAGAGATTGGTTAAATATTTATCAAATTTTTTTCCAAATATTATTACTTTTTATACATTTAATCTTAAATGTATCTAAAATTTACATTGAATTTTTTTTTCTTTTGTGACAGAGTCTTGCTCTGTTGCCCAGGCTGGAGTGCAGTGGCACCATCTCAGCTCACTGAAACCTCCGCCTTCTGGGTTCAAGTGATTCTCCTGCCTCAGCCTCCTGAGTAGCTGGAATTACAGGTGCATGTCACCAGGCCCAGCTGCTTTTGTATTTTCAGTAGAGACAGGGTTTCACCGGTTTGGTTAGGCTGATCTCAAACTCCTGACCTCGTGATCTGCCCACCTCGGCCTCCCAAAGTGCTGGGATTACAGGTGTGAGCCACCACGCCCAGCCCATATGATGTTTTTTTATTTCCATAGATTTTTGGGGAACAGGTGGTATTTAGTTACATGAATAAGTTCTTTAGTGATTTTGGTGCACCCATTACCCAAGCAGTAGACACTGTACCCAATCCCTCACCCCATTCCCACTCTTTCGCCCAAGTCCCCAAAGTCCATTGTATTATTCTTATAAAATGTACATAGGATTTTGGCAGAGAAGGAAAAACTGTGCTTTCCACCAAATAGCTTGCCAACTTTCTCAAAACATTTATTAAATTACTTGCCTTTTACCTATTGATCTGTGATGCTTCTCTTATCAAATCTGTTTGGAGGCTATCTATTCTGCTACATTTATTTGGTTCTTTTTATACCTTAATCACTCTGTTTTAAATACTATAGCTTTAATGCATGCTTTTACATTTTATTTAGTAGGTGATCTCCTATGACTGACTTTAAAGTACCTGCTTTTTCTCTTTCTCAGGTGAACTTTAGAATTATTTTCTAAAAGTCCTCAAAAACAAACCGTAAATTGCATTAAGTAAGTTATCTAATTTGAGAAGAATTGGGTCCCATTACCCAGTTTAGCCATCCTTCCCAGAAACACAAGTGTCTTCATTTACTGGAGTTTTATATTTATTTTTTATTGCTGGGATTTCTTGCTAAGATTAGATTTATTTTTTAAATGGAGTGTGCAAATCCTGTTACCTATAATATTTTCAAATTAGATGTTATATGAATTGTCTTCAAGTGCTCAAAAGGATCAGTTAATTTATTTTCCTGGCTGTTATGCATGTGTGTATTTCCATATTAATTTCAGTTATGCCACCTCTAATTGCTTCTTTTAGGTCTTACCTATACAGGCAAAATATAATGAAGAAACAAACTCAAGACCAAAATAAAAATTACATGGATATTTCAGATAAAAGGGAAAGAAAGGAGAGTGCTGCTTGTTTGAATTGGATCCTTGGTACAGGTCTTACATTAACTTTCCCTAAGTAGACATAGCTCATTAAAACAAATTACTTAACTTTGTAATGGTTATTCTAGTTTACTATGGATTCATCTATGCAGAACGTGAAAAGTTAAATGTTCACAGTGCTTGTTGCACATAGCTTTTCTCCTCATATCTTGAGTTTCTGATACTAATTTGTCTGTTAAATAGTTTCAGAAGCATTTGGGTTTTGCCTTATTTGGACTGGCTGAATCAAATCTGAGTTAATCTGGTTCCCTGATATTAAAGCCACTGAAGAATCCTCCATAATTCAAGGATCCATATGAAAATTTAACATTTTCTGTATGTTTGATATGATTATATTGTATGAGTAATGCCCCCAAATGATTTTGTTTCAGAGTGATTCATTTTCTCTCAAATTTGGACTTGATACTGATTATTTCTTCATCTCATTCTTAGAGAACATTTGTTAATATTGAATACATTCGTGTCATCACTACTTTATTTATAAAATAGATGTATGAATTGCATTTCAAAATGAAAAAAAATCCAAAAACATTTTTTAACTCTAGAAAATCCTAGAACATTGTATTAGAAAGTTTTCCAAATGGAGAACACTTTGCTAAAGATGATGTGAGATTTGTAAAAGTAATGCAATCAATGTGCCACCCAAGAGAAAATATTTTATAGATAACACTAGTTCTCAATCCCGCATGTTTGTAAGCTTACATAACAACATATGTGAAGCTTAATTGCCACAGACATTCTCCCACGTGTCTCTCAGTCTGCATTTGAATTTTCTACCTAGGGTCTCAGTAAACCACAATTCTTTCCTGATTAAGTATTTGAGTGTGGTCAGTGATTTTTGAAATTTTTCAACGATTTGCTTAAGTTCCACTTCAGGCACACCATGATCAACCTCTGAATCAACTTTCCCGTTTTCCTGCAGCAAATGCTTTCTGAAGGATGCTCACAAAGCCTCCATCACATCTGCTTCAGAGAGCACTGAGCATCAAGCTATCTGACCTAAGCTCTGGAGAGCTGGACACGGCTTGATGGGTAGGAGTCCAGTGATATATTTTTCATCCAGGAGACTAAGTAATTTTTTTGAAGAATTTTAAAGAGGCCAAGCCACACAGGAATCCTTATGACAGCCTAATTGACAAGCAGCTCTCCAACCAGATTGAAATTCCAAATCATCTTTCAGCATTTGTCATATTGATCAATACCATTTTGAATATCTGTGACTAGTTTTCTGAATTTCACCTTCACAAAATTCTGTCCATGAGGAGTTCTTTTTATTTCCCTTAACTTCAACCCACAGTCCCTGCCACCTCCAGTAATATTTAATTTTTTTTCAATAATAAGTGTTTTGGCAAATGGTTGCTTTTTTAAAGTTCATATTATAGATAGAAAAATAGAGTACATATGTTTTCTTACAGCCAGGAAACAGATAAGAGTATATTGTCAGACTTTTGTCTACTCTGCCTACATTTTTGAGAAAAAACTAGATATATTAAATATTCAAAGAGGTAAACATAAGAAACTTTCATGTAATTGCAGAACCTTAAGGACAGAAAGGACTACAGGTCCTCCTTGAGGACTACAACTTTACAGATATTATAACTACAAGTTAATCTACAAACAATTTCAGAATTAAAAACTTTTTGGGAGCCAGGCACGGTGGCTCATGCCTGTAATCCCAGCACTTTGGGAGGCTGAGGCAGGTGGATAACTTGTTGTCAAGAGTTTGAAACTAGCCTGGCCAACATGGTGAAACCCTGTCTCTACTAAAAACGCAAAAATCAGTCGGGTGTAGTGGTGCATGCTTGTAATCCCAGCTACTTGGGAGGCTGAGGCAGGAGAATCACTTGAACTCAGGAGATGGAGGTTGCAGTCAGCCAAGATCGCACCACTGCACTCCAGCCTGGGAAACAGAGCAACACTTCGTCTCCAGACAAAAAAAAAACACACACACACACATCTTCTTGGGGTCTTGTCATCAAAATCATCAAGATTCACAAACATGTGTGCTATGATGTTTCCTATGTGTCAGTCCCTGTGATTAGTATTCATATAGATTAACTCACTTATGCCATATTTTTATCCTCCTAGGAAGATGCCATTATTATTTTCCTTTGTAGATGAGGAGGAGTTTAAGCTATTTCCTGTAGGAAGTGACAGCTGAGATATAAGCCCAGGATGGATTCCTGAGCACTGAATCTTCATCACTCACTATACTGTCCTGCTTTCTGTCCTTGAGCTTCAGCCAAGAATCAATCTTTGAATCTCCTTTTCCTCCACCCCTTCTATTCAATTACTCATCGCGTCCCATTGATTCTAACTTGGCTCTCAAAATTGCCAATGCACGGATCTCAAATTTCCATCCTCTCCATGACTGAGCTTGCACCAGCACACATCATCTTTCTCTTCCACGATGCCTAGTGCCTCCCTACCTCAGTCTCCCTCCATTCTAATCAACCCTCTGCACTGGCACACAGCAAGAACCAAACAAGACCAGTTTCCCCTTTCCAAAAGCAGAGATGTGGTCATGACATTCTCCGCTAATGGCAGGATAAAATTTCAAGTTTCAATCTTGCCAAAGATGGTTCAAAGTTCTTAATGTTCAAGTTACAACCCACCTGAACCTGCCATTCGTTCCCATGAGTCCTATGGTCCAGTAATCCAAGGCTACCCAAAATGACCCACACAAATCAGGGACTTTCCTTCCCTTGCGCCCTCACTCCAGTTCTTCCCTCTATTGAAATGTCCTCTCTGACACAAACAAATGGAAAAACCTTCCATGCTCATGGATAGGAAGAATCAATATCATGAAAAAGAAATTTGTAGATTCAATGCTATTCCCATTAAACTACCATTGACATTCTTCACAGAATTAGAAAAAACTATTTTAAAATTCACATGGAATCAAAAAAGAGACCAAATAGCCAAGACAAGCCTAAGCAAAAAGAGCAAAGCTAGATGCATCATGCTGCCCAACTTCAAATTATACTACAAGGCTACAGTAACCAGAACAACATGGTACTAGTACAAAAATAGACACATACACGAATACAACAGAAGAGAGAACTCAGAAACAAAACCACACACTTACAACCATCTGATCTTTGACAAACCTGACAAAAACAAGCAATGGGGAAAGGATTCCCTATTCAGTATATGGTGCTAGGAGAACTGGCTAGCCATATGCAGAAAATTGGAACTGGACCCCTTGATTATACCATATGCAAAAATTAACTCAAGATGAATTAAAGACTTAAATTAAAACCCAAAAACTATAAAAACCCTAAAAGGCAACCTAGGCAATACCCTTCTAGACATACGAATGGGCAAAGATTTCATGATGACAACACCAAAAGCAATTGCAACTAAAGCAAAAATTGATGAGTGGGATCTAAATCAACTAAAAAGCTTATGCACAGCAAAAGAAAACTACCATCAGAGTGAACAGACACCTATAAAATGGGAGAGAATTTGTGCAATCTATCCGTCTGACAAAGGTCTAATATCCAGTCCATAAGAAACATAAACAAATTTATAAGAAAAAAAAAACAACCCCACAGACACATCTCAAAAGAAGACATTCGTACAAACACTGATCATTAGAGAAATGCAAATCAAAACCACAATGAGACACCATCTCGTTCCAGTCAGAATGGCAATTATTAAAAAGCCAAGAAACAACAGATGCTGGTGAGGTTGCAGAGAAAAGGGAATGCTTTTACACTGTTGGTGGGAGCGTAAATTAGTTCAGCCATTGTAGAAGACAGTGTGGTGATTCCTCAAAGATCTAGAGGCAGAAATACCATTTGACCCAGCAATCCCATTACTGGGTATATACCCAAAGGGATATAAATCATTCTACTATAAAGACACATGCACATGTATGTTCACTGCAGCACTATTCACAATAGTAAAGACATGGAATCAACCCAAATGCCCATCAATGATAGACCGGATAAAGAAAATGTGGTACATATCCACCATGGAATACTATGCAGCCATAAAAGGAAACATGATCATGTCCTTTGCAGGGACATGGATGGAGCTGAAGCCATTATTCTGAGCAAACTAATGCAGGAACAGAAAACCAAACACTGCATGTTCTCATTTGTAAGTGGGATCTGAATGATGAGAACACATGGACACATGGGAGGAACAGCACACACTGGGGCCTGTCGGTGGGGTGAGGGGAGGCAGAGCATCAGGAAGAATAGCTACTGAATGCTGGGCTTAATACCTAGGTGATGGGTTGATCTGTGCAGCAAACCACCATGGCACACATTTACCTATGTAACAAGGCTGTGCATCCTGCACATGTACCCTGGAACTTAAAATAAAAGTTGAAGAAAAAAGAAAGAAATGCTGTCTCCTTTATCCTACCTCTGATTCCTATTTTCTGCTAATTGAAAGCCTACACTTTCTTCAAGACCCTGCTCAAGTGCCGTCTCCTTTGCAAAGCCTTCTTTGACTCAAGTTGGAAGTATTTGCTTTCCTAAGACTTTCAACAGATCCACACTACTTTGTTCACAATTCAGAAATGTAAAATGCTCTGAAAACTAAAAGTTTTTTTGTAATTTTGATGCAAATTTTTTGGTGGCTTGATCTAATCTGAACTGACATGAGACTCTTTGTAGTCAAATACAGATATTCATGCTTCACTTTAGAAACACTGGCTTTAGAAATCAAAATTGGGTTTGATTACTGCGTGCTGGTCCAGATCCCACTGGAGAGCTATGTAAAATATAGTACATGTAGCATATTGCCTTAAATTCTGAATTTCATAACACATCTGCCTCAAGTCTTCCAGATGAGGGACTGTGGACCTACAACTAGCACTCACCACAGTATTTGGCACTAAAGTTAGTTATCATCTATCTCACCACCCACCCAAAGGCAGGAATTATGACAATTTCATCTCCACAGGACCAGGCATATATGTGGCTGACATCACCACATTCTTTATGGAAAGCAATGAGGGACATCAGGTCTGAGTAAACCTCAGTACCTCCTCCATTCCCAAGTAGTTAAACCAGCCCTGGCTCTCGCTCAAGTTCCAAAATGACATTATCAATAGCCTAATGGTAAGCCTTTCATGGATGCTTCCAACTTTACCCAAATTACTTTATTATCTCTCTCCCTTCAAACCATCTCCTTCTTCTTTAGGAATTTCACTAAAATTCCTAACCACTCATTCTAGCTTCAAACTGCAAGACTGATTTAACTCCTGTCTTTTCCTCCCTCCCTCTGCCAGCCCATCCTCTCCTCCACCCTTAGCCTCTAACGGGCTGGGCCTGGCTGCCTAGAAACCTGCCCAAGTGGCTGGTACTAATGACACCATCCAGTCTCTTACTGGACTGTGGCCCACATTCTTTAACATAAGAGTCAGAGCCCTTCCCCATCCAGGGGCAGTGTGTCTTCTGGCTTTACCTCTATGACTTACCTAGTGCTCCCTCCACTCCAGTTACACTCGGCTTCTCACCAGGTGGCAGACACATCGTACCATCTCATTCTCTCGCTCTTCTGCATGTGCTGTCCTTTCTACCCTCCCCTAACATTCCACCTGATGATCCTACTCATTTCTCAAGGCCCAGTTTAAATATCCCTTCCATTATCAAGTCTTTCTTTATCCTTCCTATCAGATTTAATTAAACCATATTTAATTTTCTGTGTTCCCACAGCACTTGATTTGAACCGCTGTTTCAGTGCCATCTGCAAACTAAAGGATAGCCCGGTTAGTGGCATACATACCTGTCTCTCCCTCCAAATTTTAAACTCCTAAGAGGCAGGGTTATATGTGATTCAGTTTTTTTTTATTTCCAGCAACTCCCAAGCACATCGTAGGCCATCAACAGAAGTTTAAAAGGACTTTCATTTCTGCACACTGCAATTACTCTGGTTGCCCTGAGGCATCTCTAGCAAAGTCTGCCAATCTTATTTGAAGTGCCTTCGTTATTAGCCCAATTACAGCTCTTCATTCCTTTTTCTACGGCTCATTTTCGGTTGGTTCCATATATAAAGCCTTGGCTTCCACTTTGCTTCTTACCTCTTTCCTGCCCTGAGTCCTGTCTGGTATCCTGCACTATCCTGACGTCCTACCTTCCTCTTTCCTGCTGTCTTCTCTGGAACCTGACTTTCTGGAAGAGGTGGGATACACCTTGACTTGCAAGAGTGGTAGACGCAATCATTCAATTCTCTCCAAAGATTTTCATCCTATTCTTTTGTCCCCATTCTCCAGCCTCTGCCAGGTGAGCTGTGCTCTGCACTGGGTATGACCCTGTAGGCTGCATAGCCACTGTATTTAAGCTCCTTGAGAGACCTCACAAATCATCCAGTATAAACCCTTCAACTTGCAGGTGAGAAAACTGAGACTCAGAGAGGTATGAAGACCTCTCTAAGGTCACCTAGGCAGTTGGCAGCAGCCTTTTGAGCCCACTGCTTTTTCTACTTTAAATCACCTCTGTTAAAAGAGCTTCCCAGGCCAGGCATGGTGGCTCATGCCTGTAATCCCAGCACTTTGGGAGGCTTAGGTAGGCAGATTGCTTGAACTCAGGAGTTTGAGACCAGCCTGGGCAACATGGCGAAACCCTGTCTCTACAAAAAATACCAAAAATTAGCTAGGTGTGGTGTTGTCCACCTGTAGTTCCACTGTAGTTCCAGCTACTTGAGAGGCTGAGGTGGGAGGATGGCTTGAGATCAGGAGGTAGAGGTTGCAGTGAGCCAACATCGGGCGATTGCATTCCAGCCTGAGCAACAGAGCCAGACCCTGTCTCAAAAAAAAAAAAAAAAAGTTTCCTATATCATCACTCAGAAATTTGAAACAGTCTTCCCATAAAAGCCTATTTCACAGCCCTAGCTCATCTTATTTAGTAACAGGTAGTCATGTTCCAATTTTTGATTGCTGAATGTATTTTATTTCTTCATGTTTGCTAAGTAGGCTTTCATGTATTGTAAATAACACAGGAGGACAATGTCTCACATATGGAAACTGACGAAATATTGACCCCTATTTTGGTAGATAATTGTAAAATAATAACCACCTGAGGAAAAAAAGATATAATTTTCTATGCCATATTGTCTTCAATAACACTGGATTTGATTAACATGGAAAAAGAAAACCATAGCTGAAAAGAGAACTAATGTTATTTACATACTGGTTTGTTTGTATGTCCTCAAAGACACTGTAATGCAGCACAATTTCAATGATTGTCACAAAATTGGTAGTTCTCAACAGCACCGAATATGCTCCATTGACCTGATTGTTCCTGGAATTCATTATAAAAGAAAGATAAGGATAATTTTCCTGGGATTATTGTCAAGCATCTGATTGTGTAAGCAACTACCATTTTCAGGTGTTTTCTGAGCACAAAAGCATAGCAAACAGAAAGCAGTGATTAGGAAGAAATCCACAAAACATGTTATAGTCAAACCTTCTTGCATGTTCCTGTATTTGTTCTGTCTTCTTTAAAATTAAAAAATCAGGCCAGGCACAGTGGCTCACGCCTATAATCCCAAAACTATGGGAAGCAGAGGTGGGCAGATCACTTGAGGTCAGGAGTTCGAAACCAGCCTGGCCAACATGGTGAAACTTCATCTCTACTAAAAAATACAAAATTAGCCAGGCGTGGTGGTGGGTGCTTGTAGTCCCAGCTACTCAGGGGGTTGAGGCATGAGAATCACTTGAACCCTGGAGTCAGAGGTTGCAGTGAGCCGAAATTGCGCCACCGCGCTCCACCCTGGGTGACAAGAACCAAACTCCATCTCAAAAAATTAAATTAAATTAAAAAATCAAAGAAGGCAGAAACTATTACTTCTTGGTTTCACCTTTACTTAATACTATCTTCCCGAAGATCATGTAAATGTTCTTCCTACTTCTTGTATTTGGCATGTGTTAAGTGCTTTATTTAAAAAAAAAAATCTAAACAATGCATGAGCCATTTCCAAAATAAAATGTCTTCCCCAGCTCCTAAGGGAAGTATATCCAACTACAAACAGAAGTTTAATGATGCCTAATATGAGTTTAATTATACAACCATTCATGTGATGATGTGCCTCCCTCACTCTATACAGCAGGATGTCCAATCTTTTGGCTTCCCTGGGCCACACTGGAAGAAGAAGAATTGTCTTGGGCCACACATAAAATACACTAACACTAATGATAATTGATGAGCTAAAAAAAAAAAGTCACAAAAAAAATCTCATAGTGTTTTCAGAAAGCTTACAAATTCATGTTGGACTGCATTTGAAGCCGCCCTGGGCTACATGCAGCCCATGAGCCATGCATTGGATGAGCTTGCTCTACAGTAAGTTCCATTAAACACAAATGGTTTGGTTTGGTTTCCTCCAGTAGCAGGTACTCCTTTTAAATGAAATTCTCCTAATTTTGTGTTTGTCTGACATTTCCTTAAGATTATAGGGAAAATATTCTAATGACTATTAGAGTGAGAATCCTCTAAAACTACTCATACTGCACAGGTGATGTCATGTCCTTCTCAGGGTATTGCATTTGAAGGCACACAGTGTCTGTCTTCCCCTCAATTGGTGCTGTTAATTTTGATCACCTAGCTAATTGGGAGGCTGAGATGGAAGGAGAGCTTGAGCCCGGGAGTTTGATGCTGCAGTGAGCTATTTCGCACCACTGCACTCCAGCCTGGGTGATGGAGTGAGACCCTGTCTCAAAGAGAGAGAAAGAAAGAGAGACAGAATATGGGAAATATATCTATATCTCTATAGAGTGATTTCTAGGATATACTGTAAGATTTAAAAAACAACAAAGTAAAAATTAGTGTGTATAGTATACTCCCATTTATATAGAGAGGGTATATGGATGGATAGATGATAGATGATAGATAGATACATAGATAGATAGATACATAGATACATAGATACACAGATAGTCAGATAGACAGACAGATAGATACACATATATAGTCATGTATGAACAATGACAATTTTATATCATGGACTTATGCTTACTTTTATATCTGATAATAAATAGTATTATAGGCTTTTTCAAAAAAAAGCATTAAAAGGTATACTCCAGTAGACCAAGAGATCGGGGAGAAAAGCAGAGCTCAAAAAATAGAGAAGTAGAAGAGAGATGCAAAAGTCTTTTTAAAATTTATGAAATCCATTATTTTATAAAAAGGATAATGCATCGTAATGAAGTGTTTAACCCAATAAGACAAAATTGGTTTAATATTCTTTAAAAATAAACATAATTCACCACATTGATAGAATAAAGGAAAAAGCCAGGCCAGGCACTGTGGCTCACGCCTATAATCCCAGAACTTTGGGAAGCTGAGGCAGGTGGATCACTTGAGATCAGGAGTTTGAGACCAGCCTGGGCAACATGGCAAAACCCTGTCTCTACAAAAAAAATTAGCTGGGTGTGGTGCCACGTGCCTGTGGTCCCACCTACTCCAGAAGCTAAATCACAAGAATCCTGAGCTTGAGCTCTCGAAGCGGAGGTTGCAGTGAGCCGAGACTGCACCACTGCACTCCAGCCTGGGTGAAAGAGACCCCATCTCAAAAAACAAAAAAGGACAAACCATATGCCTAAAAAGCATTTGACAAAATTCAACATTTGTTGAAGATAAAAACTCACAGCAACCTCGAATTAGAAGAAAACTGAGCTGAGATTGCAGTGAGCTGAGATTGCAGTGAGCTGAGATTGCACCACTACACTCCAGCCTGGGTGAAAGCATTTTACAAAATTCAACATTTGTTGAAGATAAAAACTCACAGCAACCTAGAATTAGAAGAAAACTTTCTCAGACTGATAAAGGGCAACAGGAAAAAAAAATAAGTATAGCTAGCATAATACTTACTAGTGAATGACTGAATGCCTTCCCCCTAAGCTTGGAAATAAAGCAAGGTTGTTTTCTTTCATCACTTCTATTCAATATTGAACTTATCTTTGCTATAAGTTAAGAAAATGAAATAAAAGCAAGAGATTGAAAAGGAAGAAGTAACACTATATTCATAAATAAGATCATATATGTAAAAAATACCAAAGGAATCTACCAAAAAACACTAGAACTAGTAAATGAATTTAACAAGGTCACAGGACACAAGGTAAATATGCACAAGTCAATTGTATTTTTATATACTAACAACAAACAATCCAAAAATTAAATTTAAAAGATATCATTTACAATAGCAACAAAACTATAACATATTTAGAGATAAATTTAAATATATGGAATACATATACACTGAAAACATTACTAGTAAAAATTAAAGAAGACCTAAATAACGTTCATGAATTGCAAAACTCAATATTGTCAGAATGATAGTTCTCCGTATATTGATCTATAGGTGCAACATAATTACAATCAAAACTTCTGTGGACTGTTTTGTTGAAATTCAGCATGTCTACTGCATGACTCTAGGCACCTTGGAATTTTACACAACCCATTCTAGACCTGATTGAAGCCAGTTTCCCAGCATCAGTGATGTGAAACAAGACTGATCTCTCTCAAAGAAAGCTGTATAATATTTGTAATCTGCCAACCAGACACTCAATCAGAATATTACATTATTTGAAATACTTTTTTTCATCATATATTTAACTCTTCAAATTTTTGCTGAGACAACTTGAGCTCACACCTAAATGATGCCGTTTTCCTTTGTCAGACACACAAGTAAATTCACCTTTGATTAAGAGGAGGAAGAGAGAGAAAGAGGTGATGGCATATGGATTGGTAGTTTATATTGTAATAAACTAAAATGGAATTCAAAATGTTGGTTATATTCAGCATTTTGGGAGGCCAAGGCGGTGGATCACGAGGTCAGGAGTTTGAGACCAGCCTGTCCAGCATGGTGAAACCTCATCTCTAATAAAAATACCAAAAAATTAGCCAGGCATGGTGGCGCCCACCTGTAATCCCAGCTACTCTGGTGGCTGAGGCACAAGAATCACTTGAACCCAGGCGGCGGAGGTTGCAATGAGTCAAGATCACGCCACTGCACTCCAGCCTGGGCAACAGAGTGAGGCCTGTCTCAAAAAAATAAAAAAAGTTTGGTTATAAAACCAAAATTAAATGTAAAAAAATTATGTTGTATATATTACCACAATGAAAAGAGAAAAAAAGTTAATCTTTTAAATTTACTTAAAAATGTAAAAATCTATAATGCAAATAAAATTATACAACCACCCTTCACAAAAATTATAATAAAACATAATGTAAAAATTTACCAACTATTTGGATCTAAAACTCAGTAACATAAAAACAGAAATGAGGAGAGGAATGAAATTATGCCAAATCTCTTGCTTAATAAAATAGACTTTGACTTTGTATTTTCTTCTGTCTCTGAAGAGTATAGAAATAACAGTTAAATACTATTTGTGGAAACTTAAAGGTAATCATTAGCAGAATTTAAAACAGGATATATCCCTTTTTGATCACTGAAGATGAATGCAAATCACATAGTACACACACAGAGAACTATCTACAAAAGGCAAAAGGAAAAAAGATAAAAACCAGGAAACACAAAACAAAATGACAGAAGCAAGATAAGACATACCAGTTATAATAATTATTATCAATTTATAATAATTATCATCAATTATAATAATAATTAAAATACATTAAAAGACAAATTCTTTGATTCAGTAACAACAATGTGATATCACAAATGCTAAAGGTCAGGCCAGTGTCTATCAGACAGATTCAAGGAATAAAAAAGCAGGGGTACAATACTAATATCAAACAGATTAGAATTTAGGGCAAAATATTAAATGGTCAAAGAATATCAGAGCTAATAAAAGAATACAATTCAAAATGAATTAGCTTTATGAACTTGTAATTTCTAAATAGAATTGCATCAAAACATACAAAAGTTATGTATTTGTATCTTGCACTTGCAATAATAAATTTACCAGTTTTCATATGAGCAGGGCAGCAGGAGGTAGAATAGAAGCAAGGAAAGAATCTTTTCTGATTCTCCCTCTGTCTCTGACAGATCAAATAAACAAAAAGTAACTATCATAGGTCAGGTTCTCCGGAAACAGACTCTGAGACCAAGGTTGTGTTGCATTCAAGAGTACTCTCAGGAATAACACCTGTAATGGAATGGTGGAAACAGGATTGGCACAAGAGGAACTTTGACAAAGTCCTCAGCAGATCCTGCAGGGAGCTCTGGAGCCAATGTGGTGCTTCAAAAAAAATGTCCCCCCACTCATTTTTTTTTTTTTTTTCGAGCTGAAGTCTCACTCTATCACCTAGGCTGGAGTGCAGTGATGCGATCCCAGCTCATTGCAACCTCCGCCTCCTGGGTTCAAGCGATTCTCCTGCCTCAGCCTCTGGAGTGGCTGTGATTACAGGCACGTGCCACCACGCCCAGCTAATTTTTGTATTTTTAGTAGAGATGGGGTTTCACCATGTTGGTCAAGCTGGTCTCGAACTCCTGACCTCCTGATCCACCCACCTCGGCCGCCCAAAATGCTGGGATTACAGGCATGAGCTACCGTGCCCAGCTCAGATTTTTTTTAAAGTCCATTGTTATGTCTTTATTTTTATTTTTTGCTTAACTTTTTTTTAAAATATACTTTAAGTTCTGGGGTACATGTGCAGAACGTGCAGGTTTGTTACATAGGTATACACATGCCATGGTGGTTTGCTGCACCCATCAACCTGTCATCTACATTAGGCATTTATCCTAATGCTATCCCTCACCTGCTCCCCCACCCCTCCCCCAACAGGCCCCAGTGTATGACTTTCCCCTCCCTGTGTCCACGTGTTCTCATTGTTCAACTCCCACTTATGAGTGAGAACATGCGGTGTTTGGTTTTCTGTTCTTGTGATAGCTTGCTGAGAATGATGGTTTCCAGCGTCATTCATGTGCCTGCAAAGGATGTGAACTCATTGTTTTTTATGGTTGCATAGTATTCCATAGTGTAAAAGGGGTTAAATCATCTGTAATAATAAGTAGGAAACCAAGAATGTCTCTGTTTTAAGAGTACCCCATTGCCCAATTCATAAAACTTAGCAATACTGCAGGACTTCCCCCCAAAAAATGCCATAAGTGTAAACAAACAAAGAAAAATATCCCCACTGAGGCAAGGAGGGCAGACTTTTGTATTCCTGTATCTTATCAACCAGTCATTGGATGTAGACTGCCCCCAGGGATGAGGCTTAACACTTCTGATGACAATTTCTGGGGAAAGATTCACCTCTGAGCTGAGTAAGAAGGACTATAATACTACTGTTCTAAACAAGAGAAGCAGGAGCCAGAATAAATGAGGCCCATTGGATCAGAATAAAACGTATGGAAGAGAGGTGAACTGAGCATAAGTTTGATTATTCTGATATGCTTTTTCCAATCCAAGTCAGAAGCATTGAAATCTATCTGAATAATATAAAGGTTGGTTTAAATGATAAACATCAAGCTTTTTACTTTAAAAACAGAACTTACCTTCTTATCCAGCATCAGGAACATTTATAAAATTTGATCGAGTATTTAGGTTATAGAAAATGCTTAAGTACCTTAAAGACATAGTCTCTACAATGTTGTAGTGGAAGTAATAATCATAAAAGTTATAAGAGAATAACTAATCAGTAAAAAACTCAAAATAGAGTCCAAAATAATAAAGCTAGAGTCAAAATGACAAATAACAATGAAGTTACTATTCCTAACAAACAAAAGGTGCTTATAAATTAAACAGGAAATGAATAAACACCTTAATAGAAACAAAAAAACATTAACAGACAATTCAGAAAAATAAAGACTACTCATGACTACTTAATATGTGAAATATGTTTGGCTTTACTTAAAAATTTTTTAATGAAAATAAAACAATATCAAGATACATTTTTCACTTATCAGTTTGGCAAAGGTTAAAATGATTGAAAAGCCCATTGCTGCCTAATTCGTCTCCTGCAAGGATGGGGAAAGAGGATCTAAATTGGACCATCTTCCTGGAAAGCAGTTTGACATTTGAATAAAAACATGCATACCATTTTACTCAGCAATTCTACTTTAGTTTATCCTTTTGTAGCAGCTCTTTTAAAGTTGAAGTATAATTTACGTATAGTAGTGAAAGTTGCCCTTTTCAGGGTACTAGTTTTGACAAATGTACAGTCATGTAACCACCACAGTACAAAACAGTTGATTAGCCTTCCTTCCAAATTCCTTCATTTTACTGCTTTCTAGTCAAACCATTCCCCTAGTCTTACCGCTGATCTGTTCTCTGTCACTAGACTGTCACCTTTTCCAGATCTGTTCTCTGTCACTAGACTGTCACCTTTTCCAGAATGTCATATAATGGAATCACATAAGATGTAGCCTTTTGAGGCTAGCTTCTTTCACTTAGTATACTACATCTGAAATCCATCCATGTGGTTGTATGTATTCCACCATACAGATGTACCGAAATTTGTTTATACATTACCCAATTGAAGAATATTTCGGTTGTTTCCAGTTTTGACAATTTAATAGCTTCTTTTATGGATTGTCATATCTAAAAAATCTTTGCCTAACAAAAGATCACAATTTTCTTCTGTTTTCTCCGAAGAGTTTTATAGTTTCAGGTTTTATATCTACTATTTAGGTCTACAATCTATTTTGTGTTCTTTCTTTTTTTTTTTTTTTTGGAGATGGAGGCTTGCTCTGTTGCCCAGGCTGGAGTGCAGTGGTGCGATCTGGGCTCACTGCAAACTCCACCTCCCCGGTTCAAGCGATTTTCCTGCCTCAGCCTCCTGAGTAGCTGGGACAACAGGCTCAAACCACCATGCCTGGCTAATTTTTGTATTTTTAGTAGAGACAGGGTTTCACCATGTTGGTCAGGCTGGTCTCAAACTCCTGACCTCGTGATCCACCCGCCTTGGCCTCCCAAAGTGCTGGGATTACAGGCATGAGCCACCATGCCCGGCGCATTTTTTGTTTCTTTCATTAGAGTTTTGCAGTTGCAAGCATACAGATCCTACACATAGTTTGTTAGATATATATTTGAAAATCTCATTTTTGGTGCTATTTCATTTTTTGGTGCTATTTTGATTTCAATTTCTAATTATTCATTCCTAGTTACAGAAATATAATTATATTTGCATGTTGACCTTATATCCTATTACCTTGCTAAACTCACTCATTAGTTCTAGTAGCTTTTCTGAAGATTCCTTGAGATTTTCTACATAGTCAATTATGTCATCTGCAAATAAACACAGTTTTATTTCTTCCTTCCCAAGCTGTAAGTTTTTTATTTCTTGTTCTTGCCTTTTTGCATTAGCCAAGACATCCAGCACATTAAATATGAGGGGTGAGTGGACTTCCTTGCCATGTTCCCAACATTAGCAGAAAAGCACTCTGGTTTTTTTTTTTTCTTTTTTTCTTTTTTGAGATGGAGTCTTGCTCTGTCGGCCCAGGCTGGAGTTCAGTGGCGCGATCTTGGCTCACTGCAACCTCCACCTTCTGGGTTCAAGCAGTTCTGCCTTAGCCTCCAGAGTAGCTGGGATTACAGGCATGTACCACCACACCTGGGTAACTTTTTTGTATTTTTAGTAGAGACAGGGTTTTACTATGTTGGTAAGGTGGGTCTCGAACTCCTGACCTCATGATCCGCCCACCTCAGCCTCCTCAAATCCTGGGATTACGGGTGTGAGCCATTGTGCCTGGCCAGAAAAACACTCTTTTTATCTTTTATCATCAAATGTGGTGTTACTGACAGGTTTTTTGTAGAGACACTTTGTCAGGTTGAGGAAGTTCCCTTCTAGTCCTAGTTTTCTGAGAGTTTTTATCATGAATGGCAGTCGAATTTTGTCACATTCTCTTTCTGCATCTATTGGGATGATCATATACTTTTTCTTCTTTCATTTGTTGACAAGGTAAGTTAATTAATTGATCAATTTTTGAATATTGAACTAGCCTCATTCATATTCATAGTTTTGTTATGATGTATTATAAGGATTGAAAAGGAAGAATTAAAATTTTCCTTATTCACAGACAATATGATTGTATGTATGGAAAGTTCAAACAAATCTACAAATAAATTATTAGTTAGTGAATTTAGCAAATTTTCTGGATTTGAAGTATTTGTGTGCTAAATATATAACAGTGACCATTAGAAAATGAAAATTTAGAAATATACCTTATACAATAACTTTTAAAAATTATATTCCTGTAAATAAATCAAACAAAAGATTTATAAGAAGATCCTTATAAGGTAAACTATAAAACATTGAGAGACTAAACAAAAGAAGAAACACACCATGTTCATGGATTTGAAAACTCAACATCATAAATAAGGTGATTATTCCAAATTGATCTACAGAATCAATTCGGTCCCAAATAAAATTTCAAAAACTTTTTTTAAGGAACTAACAAAGTGATTCTAAAATTTACATGGAAATGTATAGAACCAAGACTAGCCAAGATAATCTTGAAGAAGAACAAAGTAGGAGGACTTAGGTATCCAAACTTATTGTAAAGTTACAGTAAATAAGACAGTGTGGTACTGGTTCACGGAAAGACAAATAGATTAATGGAATAGAATAGAATTCAGAAAGAGACCCAAGCCTATACAGACATTTGATTTGTGACAAAGTAGGCAAGACAAAGAAAAGAAACGATGGTATTACCATGGTTAATTTTTACAAATTTGTGTTCTAGTATTTGTCATGTTGTACTACAAACTGGAACAATCTATTTAGGGGAAGAAACTGGATTTTATTCATATTGCATAACACTAGCTGCTAAAACAAGCTCTGGTATATACTAGGTGCTTAATAAGTGTTGATAACCAGCCAGGCGCGGTGGCTGATGTCTGTAATCCCAGCACTTTGGGAAGCCAAGGCAGGTGGATCAACTGAGGTCAGGAGTTTGAGACCAGCCTGGCCAATATGGTGAAACCCCATCTCTACTAAAAATACAAAAATTAGCTGGCCGTGGTGGCATGCACCTGTAATCCCAGCTACTCGGGAGGCTGAGGCATGAGAATTGCTTGAACCCAGGACGTGGAGGTTGCAGTGAGCAGAGATGGTGCCACTGCACTCCAGCCTGGGCGACAGAGCGAGACTTTGTCTAAAAAAAAAAAAAAATTGTCGATAGCAAATGGCCAAAGCACTAAGGAAAGATCATGTGAAGCTACATGTTTTAGGGGTCCTATGCTGTTCCACTAATTGGCAACTAGGCAGTGATCAATGGAAATGACAGCAGGGAGATACTGCGTCGGTGGGTGCTCTCTGAATCTATTTGACCTGTAACCCTACTGCCACTGCCACCCTCAGAGAGAATACAACTGACCCTTCTCACTTCTACACACAAACTTCAGACCACATAAATATTCTGTGACTACTTCCTCCTTCTAGATTAACCTGATTTTACCTTGTAAGTGAGAAAAGAGGGCATAAGGAATATAATTTTCCCTTCATCTCAGCCCTAGCACAACAGGAACATTCATTTTATAACTTGTCTAGAGACATGTGAAACAGGCTGTTCGAATGCTTGGGGAAGTCCCACAATGGAGCCATCTCTATCTTTTCAGGCAGGAAATTAATACCATAATTTTTCTTTCCATGGTTTATCACCACACACAAAAGCCATCTTTCAACGTCAGTATGAGGATTGTACCTAAGGGGTCTCAAAATGCAGAAAGGGTTGTTCAAGACAAAGCAGAATTAAAAATTACCAATTTCTAAAATAGTATTCAGATATCCTTTATATAAAAAATAAGACTGGGTATGGTAGCTCACATCTATAATCCCAACACTTTGGAGGCCAAGGCAGGAGGATCACTGGAGGCCAGGAGTTCAAGACTAACCTGGGCAACATAGTTAGCTCTCATCTCTACAAAAAAAATTTTTTGTTTTAATGAGCCAGGTGTAGTGGCATGCACCTGTATTCCCAGCTATTTAGGAGGCTGAGACAGGAGGACTGCTTGAACACAGGAGTTTGAGACTGTAGGGAGCTATGACTGCACCACTTCACTCCAATAAAGGGCAATAAAGTGAGAACCTGCCTCACAAAAAAAAGAAAAAGAAACAAAGAAAGAGAGAGAGAGAAAGAAAGAAAGAAAGAAAGAGAAAGAAAGAAAAAAGAGAAAGAAAAAGAAAGGAAAGAAAGAAAGAAAGAAAGAAAGAAAGAAAGAAAGAAAGAAGAAAGAAAGGCTGAGCAGAGTTTAGAGGAAAACTATTGAGAAGGTAATGTCACATAGTGGGGTTGGGGTCTTTTATATTTTAGAATATAGCATCTTGGCTTGTGATAGTTTGACTTACTTTTTTCTTTTTCTTTCTTTTTTTTTTGAGACGGAGTCTTGCTCTGTCGCCTAGACTGGAGTGTAGTGGTGCAATCTCAGCTCACTGCAACCACGGCCTCCCAGGTTCAAGCGATTCTCTCCTGTCTCAGCCTCCCAGGTAGGTGGTGTACAGCTGTGCGCCACCACACCTGGCTAATTTTTGTATTTTTAGTAGAGAAAGGGTTTTGCCATGTTGCCCAGACTGGTTTGGAACTCCTGACCTCAGGTGATCCACCCGCCTCAGCCACCCAAAGTGCTGGGATTACAGGTGTGAGCCACCTCACCTGGCCTACTTATATTTTTCAAAACTTTTCTGATGGGTTTATCAGGGTATTAAATGCATTTTACACTTATGATGTTTTCAACTAATGGTGAGTTTATCGGGACATAACCCAGTCATAAATCAAGGAGCATTTGTATTAATTTTTCAATTAGCAGTTAGTCAGGGTTCTCCAGAGAAACGGAACCAAAAGGATATATATATCTTATATCATATATATATATAGGAATTGACTCATGTGATTGTGGGAGCTGGAAAGTCTCAAATCTGCAGACCAGATTGGAGACAGAACTCCTTCCTCTGGGGACCTCGCTCTTTTCTCATAATGTCTTTAACTGATTGGACGAGGCCCATGTACATTATGGAGAGTAATATGCTTAGCTCAAAACCTACTGATTTAAGTGTTAATCAGTCTAAACAATACCTTCACAGCAACACCTAGACTGGTATTAGACCAAACAACTGGGCACCATGGCTTGGTCAAGTTGATACATAAAATTAGCTATTATATCTTTATATCTTTAGTACAGATTCTACATATTAGAAACATGAAAACATCATGCCACTCCTGATTCCAGCCTTTCCAAATGCTTTAAGATGCCATGCAATCACATGCTAAAATCTGATTCACTGACCAAGAGAAATAAGTAACTACTTACTAATACAGCAGCCCTTGAACATGGTTCCATGACTTATTCAGACCTCTTGAAGGATAACAGAAACATTCTAATGGTAAATGAGAACAATATTTGACATTGCCATATTTTCTTATGAACATAAGCATAAACTACAACATTGAATAGTAACATTGAAGGATCATCAGATTGTATTAAAGTTTAACATTTTACAAGACTGACATGCTGCCAACTGTGCCAACAGGATGATTAAAGTTTAATATTTTAGATACCCGTTTTGGGGAAATTATGTCTGAACATCATGATTATACTTTTATAGCATTATTTCACCATCATATTAGTATTGTGTTTATTTTCATAAGGAACAAGATACAGTTCTCTTTCAATAATCAACATGTAGGTACACTAAATGTAATTTTGACAGATTATAATGATTACATTAGTCAAGTTATAGTATAGGTGCTGTCAGGATTATGCAGTAATTGCTGAAATTTTTCTGAGTTCAGAGCTTACTGATTTAATTCCATTTGACTTAATAAACAAATCTAATCCATGTTAATGCTGACATTACAATTTATTTGCATTTTACTACAGAATTTATAGCTTTAAGTACAAGAAGCCAATATCACTCATGACTTGAAAATTATTGCCCCTGTTTTAAGTAAAATTTTGTCCAACATTTTCCAGAAAAGCTGGATCAAGGATTGTTACTTTCCCATTTTTAATTTTTGAGAGGTTTCTATATTAACAATTTTTATTTCTGCCAAATATGTCTAGCAAAGAAATCTCTCAACCTCATGAACTTGATCTAAGTGTGAAATTCCTGTTGCTGTCTCAGAAATTTCTGGTTTGGAATTCTGACAAGCAGAGAAATGGAATAAAAAGGATTTCTGCAGTGAAAGACACTTGAATAATGCCTTGAAAATGAAAGCAAACTGTCTAACACGTAAGAAAAATCTATGTAGGAAACATATATCAAAGGACTTAAAAAGGCATAGTAGTATAGAAACAAAAGAACAGAATACTAATCTTTTAAAAACAAATAACTACAAATGGAATTTATGACACAAGAGCCTGGTATATGACAAGCTTTACAGAATGCAAAAATTAATCACATAGCATAGCATTAAGTGGTGAAAAATGAGTAATATTTGATTCTTCAGTTTTGCCAACCCAATCATTCAGGCCTTGAAAATTAGTATTGAACATGGAGTCCAATTTATCTCAAACTAAAAATGGTCACAAAGATATATGTAGTTAATCTAAGTCAAAGAACCCACTGAACTCAAATGGCCATTTACACTCTCAACAAAAGCAGGCGTATCCAAGAAATAAATTCTATACTACCTCAGTTTGTACTGATCAAAGTGGTTACCAAGAAAGAAGAAAATCTGAAAAGCAAGCAGTCAAGAGCAGTAACTGCTGCCTAAAGAGAGAGAATAAGATTACTGACAGTGATGGAATGGTTTCAGGAGGAAATGAGAAAATCACATATCAACGAATGGAATTTTCACAAAGGAAAATGGCCACAGTTTACCTGAGCTTTGATACTCGGTATGCTAGAAATAAATGCATTGCTGACATATGATTAATAGGACATTAGTAACTAAATCACCAAGTAACGAAAAAACTGAGGACAGGCATTATTGTTAGAGGAGTATAAGGTGGTTGTATGTCCACATGGTTGAGTCATTTAAAATCTGTCTCAACATAAAAGTCAGGGCCATCCAGCTGCCTCAGGGTAGATGTGGTCAACACCCACATCATGATCATTTGAAGCTCCTGACACAAATGTTTTTATTTTTAATAGTGGTTGGTTGATTGTCTCTTGCCATTAGCAACTACATAAACATGGACATAAACTAGCACTTTGGGGGAGTGAACTCTCCGATATACCAGTGCTCCCACCCTTCAGCGCTTGAAGGAGCCTAAGGATATGTCAGTGTAACTGCTCAGTGACTGGCGATTATATGAGTCTAACTCTGGTTTTTGACATCTGACTGCTATCTGCTTTTGAGCCTCACCCTCCCTCTGCCACTCTGCCCGATAACTGGGTAAGCTGATAAGAAAGTCTGGGGGCTCCCTCCTTTGTCACTGGGGGAAGATTACAACCATGCAAACCACTGCCTGCATACAGGAACCCTCTCTCCAGCCCCAGCCACAACCCCAATAAAATCCTTAGCCAGGCTTCTTTCCTGCCCTCTCAAGCCATTTGAGACTCACTTGGGATGCCTGCTCTGCTCTCTCCAGAGACCACAATTATGTACATAATTAACCTTTTCACACTCTTGGGGTGTGTGTGTGTGTGTGTGTGTGTGTGTGTGATCATCAGTCTCAACACCTGAAACAAATTTTGAAAGGGTGTCCATTGTGTTTCTCAGAGTGGCTACAATAGTAATTAACATATTGTTTAGCCAGGACTCTTTCCCTTTATACAGAAAAATCTAGCCCGACTTATTAGTGGCTTACAGATTATAAAGTTGGTATAGATTTGACTAAGGCTGGAAATAAAAGGTTTGTTCAACTTAATAACAATAACAAGAGAATCACAAGTTCCACCTCTCATTTACTAATGAAACACTTGAGGAAATTGTGTAAACCTCTGTGTAGGCACACCAATGTCACCAAACTGGGCTCTAGGTTCTACCTAGTTTCTGCGGTGTTCATAAGATTCCAGACCTGCCAAAAGGTGACTTCAGATTACCCTTCTACTATTCACATGGGAAGTCATTCTACCATAATCATCCTCATAACAAGACAGATCTTCCATGTGTAAAAGATTTTTAAAAATCATTGGAGCAATAAAGACATTTAAATATTTTTATAATATTTGATCAGGAAAAGAATGAAAAACCAAAAGCCACAAAGGAAACTACAACAGATTTAGTTGCATAAAAATTTTAAGGTCCATTTATTAAAAGACATTGGAATCAAAATTAAAAAACAAACATCAAACTGGGGGAAATATCTGTAATGTATACACAAAACAAAGAGTTAATATTTTTACCATATAAAGAACTCTTAAAAAGCAACAAAGAAAAGATGAACATCAAAGTAGAAATAAGATACGAACAGACAATTCACAGAAAAAATCCAAATTACTATTAAGTATATTAAATGATGCTCAGTCCCATGAATAATTACAGAAATGCAAGCTGAAACAATAAAATATCGTGTTTCCACTGGTGTGGGTATGGTCTTAGATGAAAAAGAAGGCTAAAGTTCATTGCTAGCAAGTGTGTGGGGGAAAAGGTGACCCTTATATACAGCTGGTGAGAGCATAAATGGTGCTACTTTTCTTTTCTTTTGAGATGAAGTCTCGCTCTGTTGCCCAGGCTGGAGTGCAGTGGCGCCATCTCGGCTCACTGCAAGCTCCGCGTCCCAGGTTCATGCTATTCTCCTGCCTCAGCCTCCTGAGTAGCTGGGACTACAGGCGCCCGCCACCATGCCCAGCTAATTTTTTTTGTATTTTTAGTAGAGATGGGGTTTCCCCGTATTAGCCAGGATGGTCTCGATCTCCTGACCTCATGATCCGCCCGCCTCAGCCTCCTGAAGTGCTGGGATTACAGGTGTGAGCCACCGCACCCAGCCAAATGGTGCTACTTTTCTAAAGGGTAGTGTGCATCAAAATGAAAGTTCCATCAGCTCCACTTCTAAGAAAATCATTGTTCAGGTGTACAAAGCTGTATATACACTGACATCCATGGGACCGTTGTTCACAACATCTGAAAACTGCAGCAACAGGAACAGCAGTCAATAAGGACCTGATGAAGTAAACCATGCTAGAATTATACGATGGAATTTCATGCAGCTGAGAACATGAAAAATGTCATCAACATAGGAGTACATAAACAGAGAAGCCTACAGTATGTGGTATCACCCCATGTATGTAAAAAAGGGAAATGTATAAAGGAGTCTAAAAGACTACATACCACATTTTTAAATGGCTGCCTCCAGCAGTCGTGTCTTGGGAAGGAGGGCAAGGGCAGGCATGACTAAATGCCCTGGAATCATTTGCACAGGTGTCCCCCTATAAAACTGAGATCTGGAAAGCCAGACGGAGTGATGGAGGCTGCAGGTGAAAGCAGCCTCTCCTCTGACACCAGCTGGCTTCTGCTTGAAGGGAAAGAAAGAGAACTAAGGGGAGAGATGTTCTCCAATTACAGGAGTCCCTATAAATAAGGTACCATAAGCACAACGAGGGTGGGTGGCTTAATGGGAGGCTTAGAATACATTTCATTTAGCACCACTTAGCTAGTTATTCCTGGCTGTAATGCCCTCAAGAAAAGGGAAATAAGAGAGTCTGTTGTAACACTGGGGTAGAGTGGGGAGGAGGGAGTATTGCAAAGTGCTGAGGAACTCTGTAAACCCCCAAGCTGGCATAATGAGTTGTGCTCTGACATCAGCAAAGGGGTGATAAGGAGGACTACTCACTTTATCAGGGACAGAGGGAAATGACATCAAGAAAAGGGCAATAACTTGCCTTTTGTGAGTCATCCAAGAATGTTGGGACAGAGTACCTTCAGAGTCACACTCCACAAGCAGTCAATTGGAAGACAGGCCCAGGGCTTTCGCAAACAGGAAACACCACAGTGTAGTGAAGGCAACCTGGTGCGACCCTCAGCAGGTGCAGGAATGTTCCTATCTGTAAGCCCAGCTCCAACTTTTTGGAATCTGGTGCTGAGCCAGGTGCATGGTACAGAGTAGGAAGGAGCTTCAGTCTGTGAAGAGTGCCAGGGCAGAGATGAAAGTTTCCAAAGCCGAAGAAAGCCGCCAAATGGTACTTTCAGAATGAGAGCTACTGGTGAATAGAACAGATGAGATCAGGGTTCCCAGGATGGATCAAGGTGAAAAACTTCCCCTCTCATTCCTCTCCCCCAACAGCCATGGCTATACCCAGGAGTGACTAATTCAGAATTCCAGATCCTGGAGGTAAAGGGAGGAGCACAGTTTTTAGTGGTTGGTGCTCTATCTCTACTCCCGACACCACCACTGCCAATAGAGACAAAATCTGCCTACAACTAAGTATAGACTTGGAAGGAAAGAGTATATTAGATTTAAATCATCTGGTGGACTACAACTCTTCTCAAAGGAACCAAGGAAGTCTTGCTTTGGATGTAGGCAAGGAAAAAGTCAGGGTACCCCCAATCTTGATGCGCAATTCAAACTCAGGGCAGGCAAGATGAAGTTAGACAAAAACAAAGACACTTTTACTAGGAGGTCAGAGAAAAACCATTTCTGCTTCCTCAGTAATGTTTTATTCTTGAATATTTTAAATATTCAAACGGATTTTCTGGAAGCCAGAAAGTAATTATAGCACCAGAGACAACCCGTGACAAGGATGGCATAAATGGTTTCATTGTGACATCTGAAATATTTTCACATGACAGGCTTAAACATGTTAACATTTTCATTTCATTACACTGGCAACATAATTAGTTTCAGGATATAAGTACTGAAGGTGTTGATCCAAATGTAATCTCTGTATTTTAGCTCTGAGATATAAATGTCAATGAGTTACAGTTGTCTGAGGCATTTAAAAAGTCAAAAATAGAGAGAGAAATAACTTTGCTTGGTACTTTTTTGGCATGTCACAGCTCAAGTAAGTGGTGAAATAGTGATGACAGTAAGTATGAGGTCTTAACCACACTAATCAATTTAAAACTTGTGAGGTTTATAGATATACCCATCAATGAAATAAAAGAGAGAGTTGAGAAATTTTTGGTGTACACATATGTCAATTGATTTTCAGCAAAGACAAAAAGGCAGTTCAACAAATGGTGCCCAAATAATTGGACATTCATTTGCAAAAGAAGGAAGGAGAGAAAGAAAAGAAATTAGGTCAACACTTCTTCATGCTTTACACAAAAATCGACTCAAAATGGATCACAGACCTAAGAATAAAATCTAAAACTTTAAAACACTTAGAAAAAGAGTAAATTTGAGGGGTTAATGAAAATATTCTTTATTTTGACTATGGCGGTGGTTACATGACCCTACGCAGTTCAACATTGATTGAACTGAATATTTTTAAAAGGTGAATTTTTATGTATACAAATTATATATTAATTTAAAATTTTTCAATGGCCAGGTGCAGTGGCTCACACCTGTAATCCCAACACTTTGGGAGGCCAAGGTGGGTGGATCACTTGAGGTTAGGAGCTCGAGACCAGCCTGACCAACATGGTGAAACTCCATCTCAACTAAAAATACAAAAATTAGATGGGTGTGGTGGCACACGCCTGTAATCCCAGCTACTCAGGAGGCAGGAGAATTGCTTGAACCTAGGAGGCAGAAGTTGCAGCAAGCCAAGATCATGCCACTGCACTACAGCCTAAGCAACAGAGTGGGACTCCATCTCAAAAATAAATAAAATAAAATAAAATATTTCAAAATTGTAACTGTTAAAAAAAGGGATCAATTTACATAAAACCAATCAACTCTGCCACTAGCCATCAAATGTGACCTGGGCAAAACTTAAGTTTCGGGGCTCAGTTCTTTAATTAGTATACTGAAGTCAATATAAGTAGCATCTGGAACATAGAAATATATCCACAAATGTATCTTGGATTGATTAGAATAAGGAAAACACTGAATTATATACAATTTAGAAAATCTGAATTACATGAAATTCAGAAATATTATTACCTCAAAATGCTATTTCTTAGCCCTTGAAAACAACTTTTAAAAGAGTTGGTGGCCGGGTGCAGTGGCTCACGCCTGTAATCCCAGCACTTTGGGAGGCAGAGGCAGGCAGCTCACTTGAGGTCAGGAGTTCAAGACCAGCCTGGCCAACATGGTGAAACCCGTCTCTACTAAAAATACAAAAATTAGCTAGTGTGGTGATGGGCACCTGTAATCCCAGCTACTCAGGAGGCTGAGGCAGGAGAATCGCTTGAACCCGGGGGGCAGAGGTTGCAGTGAGACGAGATCGTGCCACTGCACTCCAGCCTGGCCAATAAGAGCAAAACTCCATCTCAAAAAAAAAAAAAAGAGTTGTTGGTTTTTTTTTTTTAACCTTTTGGAGCATAAATATTTCTTCAAAATAAAACAGTAAGATGTAAAACAACCAATCAAGGTTTTTCCCTCTTTCATCATTAACAATAAAGCTTCTAGTGCAAAAAGCAATATAAAGTTGCCATACCATGCCCAAGCTCTGTATTTTCAAAAAGCTTGCTACACACAGCAGTTTCCCAGCAATGTAGATAAATTCTAGGACACCTTAGGCCTATCTCTTCCCTGCACGAAAGCTCCTGCAGAAGGAGAAAGTTGGCTTCTTGGGAGGCTGTGTACAGGCATATTCTCTCTCCTTGCCTGATAGGCACACCTGTGAGCAATGTCCCTCTAGCCCTGCTACGCAGAAATGCATGCTTGGTGGCTGAGGTCTCTGAGGTCTTATTGGGAGCATAGCTATGGGCTAGGCTGGTAGCATGTGTATAATCTGCTGTGGAGAAGCTCCAAGCCTAACCTCACCTGCAAACCTGAAATGCAGCTCAGGACACCACATCAGCTTCCTCAAAGGCCATCACCATTATAAATGGGTAAGTGGATTTAAACTCTATTTAGACAAAAATTTGAACGAGAAGTAGCCTTTTTCTCCTTTGAGAATTTAAAAGACACCTTGAAATCTGGAGAGACAGATGAATCCAGAGAGTTACAGCCATCAGCTGCTAATGTGGAACAGAAGTGCTAGAGTCTTAATCTGAAAGGAACACTTAATTGGTGAGTGATGAATTGCTGGAGGTTAAAGATGGACTAGTGTGAGAGTGAGAAACTCTTGGAGAATGCAGCCTTGCCGAGGAAGTGTGGCGGGGGGGTGACATACTTTCATGGGTTTTACCTCCAGGAACCCCACCAGGTTCTTGCAGTATAAAGTCAGGAAAGAGCCCCTGTAAGGCTCTGTCAGGGGAATGGAAAAGTGACCATTGTGAAATACACCCAGAGCATTCCCCTACAAATGCCCACTCTCAAGGGAGAAGCACTTTACCAGAGACTTGCCCCATCTGGGGGAAGAACAATTCTCCAACTCCAATCCCAGCTAGACTTCCCGACTCGCCAAAGGGTGCAGGAGGCAAGAAACACTTGTGAAGATCACAGCCAGGAACACAGACCCATGAAAAGACTAAGATTTCATCACTAGAATGAGAATTCCATATTCATAAACATGACTTATAAGCAAGATCATTTAATTCTATAATCATAAAATCATAAAATTAGAGAAATTTTAATCTTAACCATAAATTTAAGATTTCTATATTGTCATAAGATTATAGAACTCCCCCACATGTTACCACTAGACCAAAGGGCACCAGTATGATGGCAGTCCAGTGGATTGTAACTGAAAGAGCTATAAGATTCAGACTACATTTAAGAAAGAAGCCCCAAAACAACAGGCAAGCACACTACAGAAATCTGAAGCCTCTGGCACCTACAGCTATAGAAAACATGGAACACAACCCAACTCCTAGCTAGATTAACATAAAAGCCTCCCTTTAAGGCCTATTTACCTCAGTTCCTATTACTTGATTTATAGTATTTGTCTTTCAACAAGAAAATTACAAAGCATGTTAAAGACAAGAAAAGGCTGGGTGCGGTGGCTCACGCCTGTAATCTCGGCACTTTGGGAGGCCAAGGCGGGTGGATCACCTGAGGTCAGGAGTTCGAGACCAGCCTGGCCAATATGGTGAAACCCCCTCTCTACTAAAAAATACAAAAAATTAGCCAGGCATCTGTAATCTCAGCTACTCGGAAGGCTGAGGCAGGAGAATCGCTTGAACCCGGGAGGTGGAGGTTGCAGTGAGCTGAAATTGTGCCATTGCACTCCAGCCTGGGCAACAAGAGTGAAACTCCGTCTCAAAAAAAAAAAAAAAAAAAAAAAAAGGCAAGAAAAAGTCTAGTCTGAAGAAGCAAAGCAAATATAAGAACAAGATTTAGATATGGCACAGATTTGAAGACTATCAGACAGGGAATTTTAAATAATTATGATTACGTTAAGGGCTTTAATGGGAAACAATAGACAACATGCAAAACATATGGGTAATGAAAGCAGAAAGATGGAAACTAAGAAAGAATCAAAAGAAAATGCTATAAATCAAAACCACTCAGTGGGTTTGAAGAGATATTAATAGAAACTTCCCAAACTGAAATACAAGAAGAAAAAATAATGAAAAAACAAACAAAAAAAAACACAGGGCATCCAAGAACTGTGGGACAAATTCAAAAGGCATAATATACACCAAGGGAACATTAGCAGGAAAGAACCAAGCAGAAGGTAATAATGACCATTTCAAAATTAATGATAGGCCAGGTACAGTGGCTTATGCCTGTAATCCCACACTATGAGAAGCTGAAGCAGGCAGATCACCTGAGGTCAGGAGTTCGAGACCAGCCTGGACAACATGGTGAAACCCTGTCTCTAGAAAAATACAAAAATTAGCCTGGCATGGTGGCAGGCACCTGTAATCCCAGCTACTCAGGAGGCTGAGGCAGGAGAATTGCTTTAACCCAGGAGGCAGTGGTTGCAGTGAGCTGAGATCACACCACTGCACTCCAGCCTGGGCAATAGAATGAGACTGTCTCAAAAAAAAAAAAAAAAATTAATGATAGACACCAAACTAAAGATGCAGTAAGCTCAGAGAACACCAGCAGGATAAATATTTTAAAATGACACCTAGGCACATCCTATTCAAACTGCAGAAAACCAAAGACAGAGAAAATCTTAAAAGAAACAGTGGGGAGGGGAGACACCTCACTATAGAGGAACAAGTACAAAAATTATAGTGAACTGTTTATCAGAAACCATGAAAACAAGAAGAGATTAGAGTCAAATAGTTAAATGATCAACACTGTGGTAAGTGCTATGAGGAAGAGATAACATTATCTATAGCCAAAGAGTTAACTAACTGGGAAAAGGAGGTTAACATGTAAAAATTAGATAATTTAACAATCACAGCCGTATTTAAAAAGTGAAAATGCCTCCCTTTAATCCCATCTATTCCTATTCCCTAGGGATAGCTCCTTGTAACTGTTTGGTGTAATTCCTTCCAAATAATTTTCTAAGATGATAAAACTATAAGTATATTATTTAAGATATACAATGCTTTCTTCCCTCCTCCTCCTCCTCCAAAATGGGATCACATTGCATAATTTTACAACTTATCTTTTTTTGTCAACAAAATATCAGAGATATTTTTATGGCTGTGAATGCACCTGAATCCAGCCTGCCCTCACTGTTTTCAGTGACTATATAGCTTTTTCCTATTGATGAAAATTTAAATTATTGATAATACTACAAATTACCTACTGCTACAAATTAATTACTATCTGGACAGTTTTTATGTATATCTTTGTCCAAGTATCTTTTCAGGATACTTTCCTAGAAATGGATTTGATAGCTCAAAGGGAAGTATATTTAATATTTTTAGACCAAAAAAGCTATATCACTTTAGGCTCTTATCAACCTGGTGACCTTGTGATCCTATATTCTCCGACTCTGAATATAATGTACATCTTTCTGGAGAAAAAGAATGGCTTCTCATGGCTATTTTATGTCCACTACCTAATTCCACTGGGGAACAAGCATCTTTTCAGGTGGTTATTAGCCATTTGTGTTATTATTATTTTTTGTAAATTGTCCATTCTCTATTGGCTTGAAGACACTTTTTTAAAAATGTTAAGAGACGGAGGTCTCACTATGTTGCCCAGGCTGGTCTTGAACCCCGTGGCTAAAGCAATCCCCTCACCTCAGCCTCCCGACTAGCTGGGACTATGGGCATGTGCCATTACATCCAGTTTTTGAAGTCACTTTTATAGTAGAAATATTAATCCTTCGTATATATGTTGCACACATTTTCCCCAGTCATGTGTCTTTTAATCTTATCACATACTTTGCTTCACAGAAATTTTGAATTTCTATAAAATCAAATCTGTAATGTTTTCCAGTAACAAGCCCATACCCTTCATTCTACATGTGTGGAAACTGTCAAGTCTCATGCCCAATTATATATTCCAAGCTAGTACTAGAGCTGGCATCAAGATCCAGGTCTTTCCACATAATGTCTTCCAACAATGATAAAACAACAACAAAAAAGATAAATGAAATCATTTAATAGGAACTCTTAAGTTGGAGTAGGATATCAGTGGAGAGGGAGAGCAGCAGGGCTGGCCTAGCTGGCAAAGTCTTTATGGAAGAGAGAAAAATTTAAACTGAACCTCGATATACGGATAGTATGTGGATTGTTGGGAAGAGGACATGAAAATGGCAGAGAGGCAGAGTGTGCTAGCATATCTATGGGGTAAAGAGAAGAACAGCCTGACTAGATCACAAGATGTAACCTGGAAGTAGGATGACTAAGAAATAGGTATCCACAGAGAGAGATTACTGGAACCATAAGAATACTGAATTTTCTGCATATAAAGCAGGGGAATGAAATCCCTCTGTAAAATATTGGCTATTCACTTCCCTTAACCCATGAGATTGCTATGATGGTAAAGTCTCCAGAATGTCAAAGAGAAGTGGCAAAGCCAATCGCACTCATCCTCTACCTGCTGGATATTCAGAAAAAGTAGAGAGAGGGAAGGATAGTAGCAGCAACCAGTCTGAAATTTACCAATCAAAAGCTTGGGATCTATTGCTAATCAGGATATGAAGGGCTCAGTTTTGAAATCAGTCATTATAAGGAGCAAAAATAAGAAGCGGAGTCAATATAGGAATCATAGAATGAGCATGAAGCAGGCCCAGATACTAAGGAAGTTTTCCAGAAAGCAAAGATGATCCTCAAAGGAATAAATCTTTCTACAGGTCTAGATCCACTGATAAACTAATGTTACTTCTCAGCTATCTCCTTTGACATATCGGTAGCCAACCCTGGAGCCCACTGCTACCAGCACTGGTGACTCCACCCATCCCAGCAGTAAGGCTGCCTCGTGCCTGTGTGCAATCCACAGGGGCCCAAGAACTGGCCCACCTGGGGCCTGCCACCTGGGACCAGCCTACCTGGGACCCACTGATTCCACATCAGCAAATCTGCCCCCTCTAGCAGAGGGGATGCTGCCCACCCACATGTGCCCCTCAGGGGCCCAAAACCCAGCCTATTTAATGTCCTTGTCCTCAGCAAACAATCACAGCTTCCACAAACAATCACAGTCTAAGCCACTGAGAAACTTGTGAATATTGCTGACATTGATTACAGCTGAAGAAATCATATAGAGACTACACTACTGCACTCAACCAGAACCAAAGCCAGAGTATCATACCCAACCAACACTATAGATACATCTACAGAAAAAGGCCTTTCCCTTGAAAGCTACTCCATAAAATTGGAAGAAGTGACTGCACATACATCAACACAGGGACAAAAGAAACATGATAAAGCAAAACATGACATCGCCAAAGGAACACAATAATTTTCCAAAACAGACCCCAAAGAAAAGGAAATATATGAAATATCTTTTAAAAATTCAAAATAATGCCTGGCCAAGATGGTGAAACCCCGTCTGTACTAAAAATACAAACATTAGCTGGGCATAGTGGCAGGCTCCTGTAATCCCAGCTACTCGGGAGGCTGAGGCAGGAGAATCACTTGAACCCAGATGGCAGAGGTTATAGTGAGCTGAGATCATGCCACTGCACTCCAGCCTGGGCAATAGAGTGAGAACTCTATCTCAAAAAAAAATTCAAAATAATAATCTTAAGGAAACTCAGGAAGATAGAAGAGAACACAGACAAGACAAGGAAAGCAGGAAGACGATTCATGATCTAAGTGAGAAATTCAACAGAGATAGAAAACATTAAACACAAAAACAAACAAATCTTAGAACTGAAAATTTCAATGAATGAAATAAAAATACAATTGAGAGCTTCAACAACAGACTAGATCAAATAGAAGAAAGAAAAACAACCAAAAACCAAACAGAAGAGAATGAGGAGGACGTGAGGGTGATCTGGCAGTGACATCTGTCACCCCACTAATCGCCAGGGCTGATTTGGCTAATCTGTCTGGCTAAGGAGGTGTCCTCTTCCTCCCTCACAACTCCATGTGTGTTCCTCCCTTCGTGCTTGGTTGAAGAGGATGAACATCCCTAATAAAGGAGGACCATTCTTTAGCCAAGGGTATACAAGTAGCTGCGCTCCCCTACTAGAACCTCCAAACAAGCTCTCAAGGATGAAGAAAGCCTATATAACACATGGGACACCATTAAGTGAACAAATAATCCAGAAAGAGAAGAGATAGGAAAGAGTAGAGAAAACCTATTTAATGAAAGAGGCCAGGTGCAGTGGCTCACACCTGTAATCTCAGCAATTTGGGAGGCTGAGGCAGGAGGATCACATGAGCCCAGGAGTTCAAGACAAGCCTGAGCAACATAAGGAGACCCCATGACATAGTTTGGCTCTGTGTCCACACCCAAATCTCATGTTGAATGGTGATCCCAAGTGTTGGAGATGGAGCCTGGTGGGATGTGATTGGATCATGGGGGATGGATTTCCCCCTTGCTGTTCTTATGATAGTGAGTTCTCACAAGATCTGGTTGCTTAAAAGTGTGTAGCACTTCCCCCTTCACTCTCTCTCTCTTCTGCTCCACTATGTGAAGATTATGCCTGCTTCCCCTTCCCTTCCAACATGATTGTAAGTTTCCTGAGGCCTCCCCAGCCATGTCTCCTCTACAGCCTGTGGAACTGTGAGTCAATTAAACCTCTCTTCTCCATAAATTACCCATCCTCAGGTATGTCTTTATAGCAGTGTGAGAACAAACTAATACAGAAAATTGGTACCAGAGAAGAGGGGCATTGCTATAAAGATACTTGAAAATGTGGAAGCGAATTTGGAACTAGATTATGAGCAGAGATTGGAACAGTTTGGTGGGATCAGAAGAAGACAGGAAGATGAGGGAAGGTCTGGAACTTCCTAGAGACTTGTTGAATGGCTGTGACCAATATGCCGATAGTGATATGGACAGTGAAGTCCAGGCTGAGATGGTCTCAGATGGAGATGAGGAACTTACTGGGAACTGGAGTAAAGGTCACTCTTGCTATGCTTTAGCAAACAGACTGGTGGCATTGTGCCCCTGCTCTAGAGATCTGTGGAACTTTGAACTTGAGAGAGATTATTTAGGGTATCTGGCAGGAGAAATTTCTTTATTTTATTTTGTTTTATTTTATTTTATTATTATTATACTTTAAGTTTTAGGGTACATGTGCACAATGTGCAGGTTTGTTACATATGTATACATGTGCCATGTTGGTGTGCTGCACCCATTAACTTGTCATTTAGCATTAGGTATATCTTCTAATGCTATCTCTCCCCCCTCCCCCCACCCCACAACAGTCATGGGATTGTGATGTTCACCTTCTTGTGTCCATGTGTTCTCATTGTTCAATTCCCACCTATGAGTGAGAACATGCGGTGTTTGGTTTTTTGTCCTTGCGATAGTTTACTGAGAATGATGATTTCCAGTTTCATCCATGTCCCTACAAAGGACATGAACTCATTATTTTTTATGGCTGCATAGTATTCCGTGGTGTATATGTGCCACATTTTCTTAATCCAGTCTATTTTTGTTGGACATTTGGGTTGGTTCCAAGTCTTTGCTATTGTGAATAGTGCCACAATAAACATACGTGTGCATGTGTCTTTATAGCAGCATGATTTATAGTCCTTTCGGTATATACCCAGTAATAGGATGGCTGGGTCAAATGGTATTTCTAGTTCTAGATCCCTGAGGAATTGCCACACTGACTTCCACAATGGTTGAACTAGTTTACACTCCCACCAACAGTGTAAAAGTGTTCCTATTTCTCCACATCCTCTCCGACACCTGTTGTTTCCTGACTTTTTAATGATGGCCATTCTAACTGGTGTGAGATGGTATCTCATTGTGGTTTTGATTTGCATTTCTCTGATGGCCAGTGATGATGAGCATTTTTTTATGTGTCTTTTGGCTGCATAAATGTCTTCTTCTGAGAAGTGTCTGTTTATGTCCTTAGCCCACTTTTTGATGGGGTTGGTTGTTTTTTTCTTGTAAATTTGTTGGAGTTCATTGTAGATTCTGGATATTAGCCCTTTGTCAGATGAGTAGGTTGCGAAAATTTTCTCCCATTTTGTAGGCTGCCTGTTCACTCTGATGGTAGTTTCTTTTGCTGTGCAGAAGCTCTTTAGTTTACTTAGATCCCATTTGTCAATTTTGGCTTTTATTGCCATTGCTTTTGGTGTTTTAGACATGAAGTCCTTGCCAATGCCTATGTCCTGAATTGTAATGCCTAGGTTTTCTTCTAGGGTTTTTATGGTTTTAGGTCTATCATGTAAGTCTTTAATCCATCTTGAATTAATTTTTGTATAAGGTGTAAGGAAGGGATCCAGTTTCAGCTTTCTACATATGGCTAGCCAGTTTTCCCAGCACCATTTATTAAATAGGGAATCCTTTCCCCATTGCTTGTTTTTGTCAGGTTTGTCAAAGATCAGATAGTTGTAGATATGCGGCGTTATTTCTGAGGGCCCTGTTCTGTTCCATTGATCTATATCTCAGTTTTGGTACCAGTACCATGCTCTTTTGGTTACTGTAGCCTTGTAGTACAGTTTGAAGTCACTTAGCATGATGCCTCCAGCTTTGTTCTTTTGGCTTAGGATTGACTTGGCGATGCGGGCTCTGTTTTGGTTCCATATGAACTTTAAAGTAGTTTTTTCCTATTCTGTGAAGAAAGTCATTGGTAGCTTGATGGGGATGGCATTGAATCTATAAATTACCTTGGGAAGTATGGCCATTTTCACAATATCGATTCTTCCTACCCACAAGCATGGAATGTTCTTCCATTTGTTTGTATCCTCTTTTATTTCATTGAGCAGTGGTTTGTAGTTCTCCTTGAAGAGGTCCTTCACGTCCCTTGTAAGTTGGATTCCTAGGTTTTTTATTCTCTTTGAAGCAATTGTGAATGGGAGTTCACTCATGATTTGGCTCTCTGTTTGTCTGTTATTGGTGTATAAGAATGCTTGCGATTTTTGTACATTGATTTTGTATCCTGAGACTTTGCTGAAGTTGCTTATCAGCTTAAGGAGATTTTGGGCTGAGACAATGGGGTTTTCTAGATATACAATCATGTCATCTGCAAACAGGGACAATTTGACTCCTTCTTTTCCTAATTGAATATCTTTTATTTCCTTCTCCTGCCTAATTGCCCTGGCCAGAACTTCCAACACTATGTTGAATAGGAGTGGTGAGAGAGGGCATCCCTGTCTTGTGCCAGTTTTCAAAGGGAATGCTTCCAGTTTTTGCCCATTCAGTATGATATTGGCTGTGGGTTTGTCATAGATAGCTCTTATTATTTTGAGATACGTCCCATCAATATCTAATTTATTGAGAGTTTTTAGCATGAAGGGCTGTTGAATTTTGTCAAAGGCCTTTTCTGCATCTATTGAGATAATCATGTGGTTTTTGTCTTTGGTTCTGTTTATATGCTGGATTACATTTATTGATTTGCATATGTTGAACCAGCCTTGCATCTCAGGGATGAAGCCCACTTGATCATGGTGGGTAAGCTTCTTGAAGTGCTGCTGGATTCGCTTTGCCAGTATTTTATTGAGGATTTTTGCATCAATGTTCATCAAGGATATTGGTCTAAAATTCTCTTTTTTGGTTGTGTCTCTGCCCGGCTTTGGTATCAGGATGATGCTGGCCTCATAAAATGAGTTAGGGAGGATTCCCTCTTTTTCTATTGATTGGAATAATTTCAGAAGGAATGGTACCAGGTCCTCCTTGTACCTCTGGTAGAATTCGGCTGTGAATCCATCTGGTCCTGGACTCTTTTTGGTTGGTAAGCTATTGATTATTGCCACAATTTCAGAGTCTGTTATTGGTCTATTCAGAGATTCAACTTCTTCCTGGTTTAGTCTTGGGAGGGTGTATGTGTCGAGGAATTTATCCATTTCTTCTAGATGTTCTAGTTTATTTGTGTAGAGGTGTTTGTAGTATTCTCTGATGGTAGATCGTATTTCTGTGGGATCGGTGGTGATATTCCCTTTATCATTTTTTATTGCGTCTATTTGATTCTTCTCTCTTTTCTTCTTTATTAGTCTTGCTAGCGGTCTATCAATTTTGTTGATCTTTTCAAAAAACCACCTCCTGGATTCATTAATTTTTTGAAGGGTTTTTGTGTCTCTATTTCCTTCAGTTCTGCTTTGATTTTATTTATTTCTTGCCTTCTGCTAGCTTTTGAATGTGTTTGCTCTTGCTTTTCTAGTTCTTTTAATTGTGATGTTAGAGTGTCAATTTTGGATCTTTCCTGCTTTCTCTTGTGGGCATTTAGTGCTATAAATTTCCCTCTACACACTGCTTTGAATGTGTCCCAGAGATCTGGTATGTTGTGTCTTTGTTCTCGTTGGCTTCAAAGAACGTCTTTATTTCTCTGGCAGAAGAAATTTCTAAGCAACAAAGCATTCAAGATGTGGCCTGGCTGCTTCTAAAAGCCTGCATTCATTTGCATAAACAAAGAAATAACCTGAAACTAGAACTTATATTTAAAAAGAAAGCACAGCATAAAAGTTGGGAAAATTTGCAATCTGACCATGCAGTAGAAAAGAAAAAACCATTTTCTGGGGAGGAATTCAAGGCTGCAGAAATTTGTCTAAATAAAGAAGAGTCAAGGCAATGGGAAAAATGTCTCCAGGGCATTTCAAAGACCTTCACAGCAGCCCCTCCCGTCACAGGCCTGGATGTCCATAGCTTTGTGGGCCAGGTCTGGGGCCCTGCTGCTCTGTGCAGCCTTAAGACATGGCACCCTGTGTCCCAACCACTCTAGCTTCTGCCGTGGCTAAAAGGGACCACAGTACAGCTCAGGCCATGCCTTCAGAGCGTGCACACCCCAAGCCTTGGTGGCTTCCACGTGGTGTTGGGCCTGCAGCTGAGCAGAAGACAAGAGCTGAGGTTTGGGAGACTCTGGCCAGATTTCAGAGGATGTATGGAAATGCCTGGATGTCCAGGCAGAAGTCAGCTGCAGAGGTGGACCCCTCAAGGAGAACCTCTACTAGAGCAATGCAGAGGAGAAATGTGGGGTTGGAGCCTCCGCACAGACTCCCCACTGGGACACTCCCTAGTGGAGCTGTGAGAAGAGGTTCACCATCTTCCAAAGCCCAGAATGGCAGATCCACTGACAGCTTGCACCATGTGCATGGAAAAGCCACACGCACTCAGCACCAGCCAGTGAAAACAGCCGTGGGGGCTGTATCCTGCAGAGCAATAGGGGCAGAGCTGCCTAAGGCCTTAGGAACTTAACCTAATCCTTGCATCAGTGAGCCCTAGGTGTGAGACATGGAGTCAAAGGAGATTATTTTGGAGCTTTAGGATTTAATGACTACTCTGCTGGATTTCATACTTGGATGGGTCCTATAACCCTTTTGTTTTGGCCAATTTCTCCCTTTTTGAGTGGAAGAATTTACCCAATACCTGTACCCCCACTGCATCTTGGAAGTAACTAATTTGTTTTTTATTTTATAGGCTCATAGGCAGATGGGACTTTCTTTGTCTCAGGTAAGACTTTGGACTTGGACTTTGAGTTAATGCTAGAATGAGCTGAGACTTTGGGGGACTGTTGGAAAGGCACAATTGTGTTTTGAAATGTGAGAAGGACATTTGAGGTTTGGGAGGAGCCAGGAGGAAATGCGAGGTTTGGGAGGGGCCAGGGGCAGAATGATAGGGTTTGGCTCTGTGTCCCCATCCAAATCTCATGTTGAATTGCTTGGAAGTGGGGTCAAGCATTGGAGGTGGGGCCTGGTGGGAGGTGACTGGATCATGGGGATGAATTTCCCCCTTGCTGTTCTCACGATACTGAGTGAGTTCTCATAGATCTGGTTTATTTAAAAGTGTGTAGCACTTCCCCCTTCACTGTCTCTCTCTCCTGCTCTGCTATGTAAAGATTGTGCCTGCCTCCCCTTCACCTTCTGCCATGAATGTAAGTTTCCTGAGGCCTCCTCAATCATGCCGTCTGTACAACCTGTGGAACTGTGAGTCAATTAAACCTCTTTTCTTCATAAATTATCCAGTCTCAGGTATGTTTTTATACCAGTGTGAGAATGGACTAATATACCTCTACTCCATTAAAACTATTTTAAAAATTAGCCACACATGGTGGCCTACATCTCTAGTCCCAGCTACTCTGGAGGTTGAAGCAGGAGGATCACTTGAGCCTGGGAGCTCAAGGCTTTAGTGAGTTGTAAACACACACTGTACTTCAGCAACAGAGAGAGAGAGAGAGAAGAAAAGAGAAAGGGAAAGGAAAAGAAGGGAAAGGGAGAGGAGAAGAGCAGAAGGAAGGGGAGAGGAGGGGAAGAAAGAGTAGGGGAAGGGGAGGAGAGGGGAAGGGAAGGGGAGGGGAGGGAAGGGGAGGGGAGAGAGGGGGATGGGGAAGGGGAAAAGAATGGGAGGGGGAGGAAAGAAAAGGAAAGAGAAAAGAAAACCTATTTAATAAAATAATACCTAAAAACTTCCCAAATCTTAGAAGCGATATAGACATCTAGATACAAAAAACTAAAATATCCCCAAATAGAGTCAGCCCCCAAAAATCCTCTGTGAAGCACATTATAATTAAAACTGTCAAAAGTCTAAGTTGGGGTACAGGTGTAGTGATTCATGTCTGTGATCCCAGTGCTTTAGGAGACTGAGGCAGGAGGATCACTTGAGGCCAGGAGTTCAAGGATAGCCTAGACAACATAGTGACATCCTGTCTCTACAAAAAATAAAAATAAAAATTAGGCCAGCTGTGGTGGCTCACGCCTATAATCCCGGCACTTTGGGAGGCCAAGGGATTACTTAAGGCCAGGTTTGAAACCAGCCTGCCGAACATAGTGAAACCCCGTCTCTACTAAAAAAATACAAAAAAGTAGCTGGGAATGGTGGTGCATGCCTGTAATCCTGGCTACTTGGGAGGTTGAGGAATGAGAATTGCTTGAACCCAGAAGGCAGAGGTTGCAGTGCACTGACATCATGCCACTGCACTCCAGCCTGAGCAACACAGTGAGACTTTGTCGAGGAAGGAAGGGAGGGAGGGAGGGAGGGAGGGAGGGAAGAAAATTAACCAGAGTGTGTTGGCATGTGCCTATAGTCCTCACTACTCAAGAGGCTGAGGTGGGATGGTCCCTTGAGCCCAGGAGTTCAAAACTGCAGTGAGCTATGATTATGCCACTGCACTCTAGTCTGTGAGACAGAGTGAGACCTTGTCTCTAAAAAGTAAAAAATGAAAGTCAAGACAAAGAAAGAGAATTCTAAAAACAGTAAGAGAAAAGCACCAAGTCACATATAAGGGAATCTCCATCAAACCAACAGCAGATTTCTCAGCAGAAATCTCACAGGCCAGGAGAGAATGCAATAATCTATTCAATGTGCCAAAAGAAAAAAACCTGCTAGTCAAGAATACTACACCCAGCAAAGATATCTTTCATAAATGAAGGAAAAATAAAGTATTTTCCAGACAAGCAAAAACTGAGGGAATTCATCATCACTATACTGGCCCTACAAGAAATAATTAAGGGGGTCTTACATCTAGAAGTGAAAGGAAGATATCTACCATTGTGAAAACACACAAAAGTATAACAGTCACTGGTAGTACAGATACACAAATGAGAAAGAGAAAGGAATCAAATGTTATCACTACAGAAAGCCACCAAACTGCAAAGATAAACTGCAAAGGTAAACAATAAGATGGCTCATGCCTGTAAACTCAGCACTTTGGGAGGCCAATGCAGGAGAATCACTTGAGCCCAGGAGTTGGAGATCAGCCTGGGTAACACAGTGAGACCTCATTTCCACACATACATACACACACATACACATACACACACACACACACACGCACACACACACAAAAATTAGCTAGGTGTGGTGGGCATGTGTCTATGGTCCTAGCTACTCAGGAGGCTGTGGTGGGAGGATTGATTGAGCCCAGGAGGTTGAGGCTGCAATGGGCCATGACTGTGTCACTGCACTCCAGCCTGGGCAATACAGCAAGGTCCTGTCTCCAAAACAGTAATAATAATAAATAGCAATCAGAGAAGAAGAAAGGAACAAAGGATATTCAAAATGACAAGAATAAGTCCTCATCTATTAATAACAACTATTTAAATCCCCCAATTAAAAGATACAGACTGACTGAAAGAATAAAAAATAAGACCCAACTATATGCTGCCTACAAGTAACTCACTTCACCTGTAAAAACACAGAAAGACAAAGTGAAAGAAATAAAAACGATATTCCGTGCAAATAGAAACCAAAAGCATGCAAGAATAGCTTTATTTATATAAGACAAAATAGATTCTAAGTCAAAACGTAAAAAGAGACAAGATAATTATATAATGACAAAGAGAAGAATTCAGCAAGAGGATATAACAATTTTAATATGTATGCACCCAATACCAGAGCACCCAGATATATAAGGCAAATATTGAGTTAAAGTGAGAGATAGGCCCAAAAACAATGAAGTCAGGGGACTTCAGTGCCCCACTTTAAGCACTGGACAAATAATCTAGACAGAAAATCAACAAAGAAACACCAGACTTAAACTACCCTATGGAGTCCAATGGACCTAACAGGCATTTACCAAAAATTTCATCTAGTAGCCGCAGAATATACATTCTTCTTTTTTTTGTAATTTTTTTATTATACTTTGAGTTCTGGGATACATGTGCAGAACATACAGTTGTGTTACATAGGTATACATGTGCCATGGTGGTTTTCTGCACCCATCAACCTGTCATCTACATTAGATATTTCTCCGAATGATATCCCTTCTCTTACCGCCACCCCCCAACAGGCCCCAGTGTGTGATGTTCCCCTCCCTGTGTCCATGTGTTCTCATTGTTCAACTCCCACTTATGAGTGAGAATATGCGGTGTTTTGTTTTCTGTTCCTGTGTTAGTTTGTTGAAAATGATGGTTTCCAGCTTCATCCATGTCCCTGCAAAGGACATGAACTCATTCTTTTTTATGGCTGCATAATATTCCATGGTGTATATGTGCCACATTTTCTTTTTTGTTCCCATCCAATTTTTTTTTATTGTGGTAAAATATACATAACATAAAATTGACATTTAATCATTTTAAGTATACAGTTCTGTGGCATTAACTACATTCACATTGCTGGATAACCATCACCAACATCCATCTCCAGAACTTTTTCATCTTTTTACTTTATTTCATTTTTTTATTGTACTTTAAGTTCTAGGGTACACGTGCACAACGTGCAGGTTTGTTACATATGTATACATGTGCCATGTTGGTTTGCTGCAACCATTAGCTCGTCATTTACATTAGGTATTTCTCCTAATTGCTATCCCTCCCCCACCCTCCCACCCCATGACAGGTCCTGGTGTGTGATGTTCCCTGCCCTGTGTCCAGGTGTTCTCATTGTCCAATTCCCACCTATGAGTGAGAACATGCGGTGTTTGGTTTTCTGTCCTTGGAATAGTTTGCTCAGAATGATGGTTTCCAGCTTCATCCATGTCCCTACAAAGGACATGAACTCATCCTTTTTTATGGCTGCACAGTATTCCATGGCGTATATGTGCCACATTTTCTTAATCTAGTCTATCATTGGTGGACATTTGGGTTGGTTCCAAGTCTTTGCTATTGTGAATAGTGCCGTAATAAACATACATGTGCATGTGTCTTTATAGTAGCATGATTTATAATCCTTTGGGTATATACCCAGTAATGTGATCACTGGGTGTGCCACATTTTCTTTATCCAGTCTATTACTGATGAGCATTTGGGTTGGTTCTAAGTCTTTGCTATTAGGAATAGTGCTGCAATAAACATATGTGTGCATGTGTCTTTATAGCAGCATGATTTCTAATCCTTTGGGTATATACCCAGTAATGGGATTGCTGGGTAAAATGGTATTTCTGGTTCTGGATCCTCGAGGAATCGCCACACTATCTTCCACAATGATTGAATTAATTTACACTCCCACCAACAGTGTAAAAGCATTCCTATTTTTCCACATCCTCTCCAGCATCTGTTGTTTCCTGACTTTTTAATGATCGTCATTCTTACTGGCGTGAGATGGTATCTCATTGTGGTTTTGATTTGCATTTCTCTAACGATTAGTGACGATGAGCTTTTTTTCATGTTTGTTGGTTTCATAAATGTCTTCTTTTGAGAAGTGTCTGTTCATATCCTTCACCCACTTTTTGGTGGGATTGTTTTTTTCTTGTGAATTTGTTTAAGTTCTTTGTAGATTCTGGATATTAGCCCTTTGTCAGATGGATTGCAAAAATTTTCTCCCATTCTGTAGGTTGCCTGTTCACTGATGATAGTCTCTTTTGCTGTGCAGAAGCTCTTTAATTAGATCCCATTTGTCAATTTTGGCTTTTGTTGCCTTTGCTTTTGGTGTTTTAGTCATGAAGTCTTTGCCTGTGCTTATGTCCTGAATGGTATTGCCTAGGTTTTTTTCTAGGTTTTTTATGGATTTAAGTCTTACGTTTAAGTCTTTAATCCACCTTGAGTTAATCTTTGCATAAGGTGTAAGGAAGGGGTCCAATTTCAGTTTTCTGCATATGGCTAGCCAGTTTTCACATCAGCATTTACTAAATAGGGAATCCTTTCCCTATTGCTTGTTTTTGTCAGGTTTGTCAAAGATCAGATGGTTGTAGATGTGTGGTGTTATTTCTGAGGCCTCTGTTCTGTTCCATTGGTCTATGTATCTGTTTTGGTGCCAGTACCATGCTGTTTGAAGTCAGGTATCATGATGCGTCCAGCTTTGTTCTTTTTGCTTAGGATTGCCTTGGCTATATGGGTTCTTTTCTGGTTCCATATGAAATTTAAAGTAGTTTTTTCTAATTCTGCAAAGAAAGCCAATTGTAGCTTAATGGGAATAGCATTAAATCTAAAAATTACTTTGGGTAGTATGGTCATTTTCATGATATTGATTCTTCCTATCCATGAGCATGGAATGTTTTTCCATTTGTTTGTGTCCTCTCTTATTTCCTTGAGCAGTGGTTTGTAGTTCTCCTTGAAGAGGTCCTTCACATCCCTTGTAAGTTGCATTCCTAGGTATTTTATTCTCTTTGTAGCAATTGTGAATGGGAGTTCACTCATGATTTGGCTCTCTATTACTGCTGTATAAGAATGCTTGTGATTTTTGCACTTTGATTTTGTATCCTGTGACTTTGCTGAAGTTGCTTATCAGCTTTAGGAGCTTTGGGGCTGAGACGATGGGGTTTTCTATATATACAGTCACGTCATCTGCAAACAGAGACAATTTGACTTCCTCTTTTCCTATCTGAATACCCTTTATTTCTTTCTCTTGCCTGACTGCCTTGGCCGGAACTTCCAATACTATGCTGAATAGGAGTGGTGAGAAAGGGCATCCTTGTCTTCTGTGGGTTTTCAAAGGGAATGTATCCAGGTTTTTCCTATTCAGTATGATATTGGCTGTGGGTTTGTCATAAATAGCTCTTATTATTTTGAGATACGTTCCATCAATACCTAGTTTATTGAGTATTTTTAGCATGAAGGGCTGTTGAATTTTATCAAGGGGCTTTTCTGCATCTATTGAGATAATCATTTGGTTTTTGTCATTGGTTCTTTTTATGTGATGGATTACGTTTATTGATTTGCATATGTTGAACCAGCCTTGCATTCCAGGGATGCAGCTGACTTGATCGTGGTGGATAAGCTTTTTGATGTGCTGCTGGATTTGGTTTGCCAGTATTTTATTGAGGATTTTTGCATCAGTGTTCATCATGGGATATTGGCCTGAGATTTTCTTTTTTTGTTGTGTCTCTGCCAGGTTTTGGTATCAGGATAACGCTGGCCTTATAAAATGAGTGAGGGAGGAGTCCTTTTGTTTTTCTATTGTTTGGAATATTTCCAGAAGGAATGGTACCAGCTTCTCCTTGTATCTCTGGTAGAATTCGGCTGTGAATCTGTCTAGTCCTGGGCTTTTTTGGGTTGGTAGGCTATTAATTACTGCCTCAATTTCAGAACTTGTTATTGGTCTATTCAGGGATTTGACTTTTTCCTGGTTTAGGCTTGGGAGGGTTTATATTCCAGGAACTTATTTCTTCTAGATTTTCTAATTTATTTGTGTAGCGGTGTTTATAGTATTCTCCAATGGTAGTTTGTATTTCTGTGGGATCAGTGGTGACATCCCTTTATCATTTCTTATCGTGTCTATTCGATTCTTCTTTCTTTTCTTCTTTATTATTCTGGCTAGCAGTCTATTTTGTGAATCTTTTCAAAAAACCAGCTCCTAGATTGATTTTTCTAAGGGTTTTTTGTGTCTTTATCCCCTTCAGTTCTGCTCTGAACTTAGTTATTTCTTGTCTTCTGCTAGCTTTTGAATTTGTTTGCTCTTGCTTCTCTAGTTCTTTTAATTGTGATAGGGTGTCAATTTTAGATCTTCCCCACTTTCTCCTGTCAGCATTTAGTGCTATAAATTTCCCCTAAACACTGCTTTAGCTGTGTCCCAGAGATTCTTGTACATTGTGTCTTTGTTCTCATTGGTTTCAAAGAACTTATTTATTTCTGCCTTAATTTCGTTATTTACCCAGTAGTTACTCAGGAGCAGGTTGTTCAGTTTCCATGTAGCTGTGTGGTATTGAGTGAGTTTCTTAATCCTGAGTTCTAATTTGATTGCAGTGTGGTCTGAGAGACTGTTATGATTTCTGTTCTTTTGCATATGCTGTGGAGTGTTTTACTTCCAATTATGTGGTCAATTTTAGAATAAGTGCTATGTGGTGCTGAGAAGAATGTATATTCTGTTGATTAGGTGTGGCGAGTTCTGTAGATGTCTATTAGGTCCACTTGGTGCAGAGCTGAGTTCAAGTCCTGAATAACCTTGTTAATTTTCTGTCTCATTGATCTGTCTAATATTGACAGTTGGGTGTAAAGTCTCCCACTATTATTGTGTGGGAGTTTAAGTCTCTTTGTGGGTCTCTAAGAACTTGCTTTATGAATCTGGGTGCTCCTGTATTGGGTGTATATATTTTTAGGATAGTTAGCTCTTCTTGTTGCATTGGTCCCTTTACCATTATGTAATGCCCTTCTTTGTCTTTTTTGATCTTTGTTGGTTTAAAGCCTGTTTTGTCAGAGACTAGGATTGCAACCCTGCTTTTTTTTTTTTTTTTTTTTTTGCTTCCCCTTTGTTTGGTAAATATTCCTCCATCCCTTTATTTTGAGCCTATGTGTGTCTTTGCATGTGAGGTGGATCTCCTGAATACAGCACACCAATGGGTCTTGACTCTATCCAATTTGCCAGTCTGTGTCTTTTAACTGGGGCATTTAGTCCATTTACATTAAAGGTTAATATTGTTGTGTGTGAATTTGATCCTGTCATTATGATGCTAGCTGGTTATTTTGCACATTTGTTGATGCGGTTTCTTCAAAGTGTTGATGGTCTTTACATTTTGGTATGCCTGCAGTGGCTGGTACCAGTTTTTCCTTTCCACATTTAGTGCTTCCTTCAGGAGTTCTTGTAAGGCAGGTGGTGACAAAAATCCCTCAGCATTTGCTTGTCTGTAAAGGATTTTATTCCTCCTTTGCTTACAAAGCTTAGTTTGGCTGGATATGAAATTTCAGGTAGAAAATTCTTTTCTTTAAGAATGTTGAACACTGGTCCCCACTCTCTTCCGGCTTGTAGGGTTTCTGTTAGCCTGATGGGCTTCCCTTTGTGTGTAACCTGACCTTTCTCTCCGGCAGCCCTTACCATCTTTTCCTTCATTTCAACCTTGGTGAATCTGATGATTATGTATCTTGGGGTTGCTCTTCTTGAGGAGTATCTTTGTGGTGTTCTCTGTATTTCCTGAATTTGAATGTTGGCCTGTCTTGCTAGGTTAGGGAAGTTCTCCTGGGTAATATCCTGAAGTGTGTTTTCCAACTTGGTTCCATTCTCCCTGTCACTTTCAGGTACACCAATCCAACGTAGGTTTGGTCTTTTACATAGTCCCATATTTCTTGGAGGCTTTGGTCATTCCTCTTCATTCTTTTTTCCCTAAGCTTGTCTTCACACTTGATTTCATTAAGTTGATCTTCAATCTCTGATATCCTTTCTTCCACTTGATCAATTTGGCTATTGATACTTGTGTATAGTTCATGAAGTTCTCGTGCTGTGTTTTTCAGCTGCATCAGGTCATTTATGTTCTTCTCTAAACTGGCTATTATAGTTAGCAGTTCCTGTAACCTTTTATCAAGGTTCTTAGCTTCCTTGCATTGGGTTAGAACATGCTCCTTTAACTCGGAGGAGTTTATTACCCATCTTCTGATGCCTACTTCTGTCAATTTGTCAAACTTATTCTCTGTTCAGTTTTGTTCTTTTGCTGGCAAGGAGTTGTGAACCTTTGGAGAAGCAGCATTCTGGTTTTTGGAATCTTCAGCATTTTTGCACTGGTTTTTCCTCATCTTCATGGATTTATCTACCTTTGATCTTTGATGTTGGTGACCTTCCGATGAGGTTTTTTCATGGGCATCCTTTTTGTTGTTGTTGATGTTACTACTTTCTGTTTGTTAGTTTTCCTTCTAACAGTCAGGCCCCTCTTCTGCAGGTCTGCTGGAGTTTGCTGGAGGTCCACTCCAGACCCTGTTTGCCTGTGTATCACCAGCGGAGGCTGCAGAACAGCAAAGATTGCTGCCAGCTCCTTCCTCTGGAAGCTTCGCCCCAGAAGGGTGCCCGCCAGATGCCAGCCGAAGCTCTCCTGTATGAGGTGTCTGTCGACCCCTGCTGGGAGATGTCTCCCAGTCAGGAGGCATGGGCATCAGGGACCCACTTAAGGAGGCAGTCTGTCCCTTAGCAGAGCTTGACCACTGTGCTGGGAGATCTGCTGCTCTCTTCAGAGCCAGCAGGCAGGAACGTTTAAGTCTGCTGAAGCTGCACCCATAACCACACCTTCCCCCAGGTGCTCTGTCCCAGGGAGAGGGGGGCTTTATCTGTAAGCCCCTGACTGGGGCTGCTGCCTTTCTTTCAGAGATGCCCTGCCCAGAGAGGAGGAATCTAGAGAGGCAGTCTGGCTACAGCAGCTTTGCTGGGCTGTGGTGGGTTCCACCCAGTTCAAACTTCCTGGTGGCTTTGTTTACACTGTGAGGGGAAAACCACCTACTCAAGCCTCAGCAGCGGCAGACGCCCTTCCCCCTACCAAGCTCAAGTGTCCCAGGTCGACTTCAGACTGCTGTGCTGGCAGCGAGAATTTCAAGCCAGTGGATCTTAGCTTGCTGGGCTCCGTGGGGGTGGGATCCACTGAGCAAGACCACTTGGCTCCCTAGCTTCAGCCCCCTTTCCAGGGGAGTAAATGGTTCTGTCTCACTGGCATTCCAGGTTCCACTGTGGATACGAAAAAAAAAAAAAACCTGCAGCTAGCTTCATGTCTGCCCAAATGGTGCCCAGTTTTGTGCTTGAAACCCAGGGCCCTGGTGGTGTAGGAACCTGAGGGAAACTCCTGGTCTGCGGGTTGTGAAGACACCAGTGGAAAAGTGTAGTATCTGGGCCGGATGGCACTGTCCCTCACAGCACAGTCCCTCACTGCTTCCCTTGGCTAGGGGAGGGAGTTCCCTTACCCCTTGTGCTTCCTAGGTGAGGTGACACCCCACCCTGCTTCTGCTCACCCTCTGTGGGCTGCACCCACTGTCTAACCAGTCCCAATGAGATGAGCAGCTACCTCCATTGGAAATGCAGAAATCACCTGCCTTCTGCATTGGTCTTGCTGGGAGCTGCAGACAGGAGCTTTTCCTATTTGGCCATCTTGCCAGCCGCAGAATACACATTCTTCTTATCAGCACATGGAACATTCTCCAGGACAGACCACATATTAGGCCACAAAAAAACAAGTCTCAACAAATTTTCAAAAACTGAAATCATATCAAATATCTTCTCAGACCACAATGGAATAAAACTAGAAATCAATAGCAAGGGGAACTTTAGAAACTTTGCAACTACATAGAAATTAATATGCTCTTGAATGACCAATGAGTCTGTGAAGAAACTAAGAAGGAAATAAAATAATTTCTTGAAACAAATGAAAATAGAAACACAACATACCAAAACCTATGGGATACAGCAAAAGCAGTGCTAAGAGAAAAGTTTATAACAATAAACATCTACATCAAAAAAGTAGAAATATTTCAAATAAACAACCCAATGATGTACCTTAAGAAGGTAGAAAAAAAAGGGAAAACCAAAGCCAAAATTAATAAAAATAAAAACATAATAAAGATCAAGCAGCAGCCTGGGTAACATAGTGAGAACTCATCTCTACAAAATAACAAAATAAAAATAAATTAACCAGGCACAGTGCACATATCTGTGGTCCCATGATCCCAAGCTACTCAGGAGGCTAAGGTGGGAGGATCACTTGAGTCTAGGAAGTCAAGTCTACACTGAGCCATGATTGTGCCACTGCATTGCAGCCCAGGTGACAGAACAAGACCCTGTCTAAAAAAAAGGAGGGAGGACAAAAAAGATCAATGAAACAAAAGATAAAATCTATAAACCATTAGCTAGACTATGAAAAAAAGAGACACAACCCAAATAAAGAAAATCAGAAGCAAAAAAGGATACATTACAACTGATACCACAGAAACAGAAAGATCATTAAAGACTATTAATAAACAACTATACTCCAAAAACTGTAAAACCTAGAGGAAACAGATAAATTCATGTATACATATAACCTACCAAGAAATAGAAAGCCTAAAAAGACTAATAAAGACAAACCTACCGCCAGATGGCTTTACTGTTGAATTCTACCAAATGTGCAAAGAAGAACTAAAACCAATTTTCTGAAACTATTCCAAAAAATGAAGAGCAGGGAATTCTTCCTAATTCATTCTATAATGCCAGCATTACCCTGATACCAAAGTGAGACAAGGATACAACCAAAAAAGAAAACTACAGGCCAATATCCCTAATGAACATAGTTGTAAAAGTCCTCAACAAAATACTAGCAAACCAAATCCAAAAGCACATCAAAAAGATAGTACACCACAGTCGAGTAGGATTTATCTCAGGGATGGAAGGATGGCTCAATATATGCAAATCAATAAATGTGATACCTCTCACCAATAGAGTGGAGGACAAAACCTTATGATTAATAGTTGCACAAAAAATATTTGACAAATTTTAACATCCCGTCATGATAAACAAAACTCTCAACAAATTATGTGTAGAAGGAACATACCTACACAATAAAAATCATATATGACAAACCCACAGCTAACATCAGACAGAACATGGAAAACTGAAAACTCTTCCTGTAAGAACTGGAACAATACAAGAATGCCCACTTTCATCACTCTTATTCAACGCAGTACTGAACGTCCTAGCCAAAGCAATTAGGCAAGAGAAAGATATAAAGGGCATCCAAATTGGAAAAGAGGAAGTCAAATTGGCCCTTTGCAGAGAACATGACCTTATTGATAGAAAAACCTAAAGACTCCACAAAAAAAGCCTCTTAGAACTAGTAAATGAATTCAGTAAAGTTGCAAGATACAAAATCAACATATAAAAATCAGTAGATTTTCTACACACCAATAATGAATTATCTGAAAAAAAATCAAGAAAGCAATCCCATTTACAATTGCTACCAAAAAATACTTGGGAAGAAATTTAATCAAAGAGGTGAAAGATGTCCACGATGAAAACTACAAAATACTAATGGAAGAATTTAAGGAGGACACAAAACATGGAAAGACCTCCCATGCCCACAGACTGGAAAACTTCATATTGTTAAAATGATCATACTACCCCAAGCAATCTACAGATGCAATGCAATCTCTATCAAAATATCAGTGATATTCTTCACAGAAATTTTTTAATCCTAAAATATGTGTGAAACCACAAAAGACAAGTAGCCAAATCACTTCTGAGCAAAAAGTACAAAGCTAGAGGCATTACACTACCTAACTTTAAAATATATTACAAAGCTATAGTAACCAAAACAGCATGGTATTGGTATAAAAACAGACATATAGACCAATGGGACATAAAAGAGAAACCAGAAATAAATCCATATATTTACAGTTAACTGATTTTCAACAAAGGCATCAAGAATATAAATTGAGGAAAGGACACCCTCTTCACTAAATGGTGCTGGGAAAACTGGATATCCATATGCAGAGGAATAAAACTGGACTTTTATCTCTTACCATATACAAAAATCATCCCAAAATGAATTAAAAACTTAAATGTAAGACCCAAAAGTATAAAACTACTAGAAGAAAACATAGGGAAAATCCTCAGGATACTGGTCTAGGCAAAGATTTTATGGGTAAACACAGGAAACAAAAAACAGAAACAGGCAAATGGTACTACCTCATACTAAAAAGCTTCTGCACAGCAAAGGAAACAACAAAGTGAAGAGACAATCTGTAGAATGGGAGAAAACATTTGCAAACTATACATATGAAACAGGACTAATATCCAGAATATATAAGGAACTCAAAAGCAAAAAAACTAATAATCCAAATGAAAAGCTGGAAAAATAGATAAATACCACAGGTCCTCACTCACATAGGAGCTAAAAAGTTGTGCTCATAAAAGTAGAGAGTAGAATTGTTGTTATTAGAGGCTGAGAAAGGCAGGGGTAGGAAGATAATGGTTAACAGATACAAAATTACAGCTAGATAGGAGGAGTAAGTCTCTTGTGCTCTGTAGCAATGTAGGATGAATATGGTCAACAATAATTTATGGTATATTGAAAAAGGTAGAAGATTTTGAATGTTCTCAACACAAAGAAATGATAATTTTTGAAGTGACAAATATGTTAATTATCCTGATTTGGTCATTGTACGTTGTATTTGATCATTGCACATGTATTGAAATATCACCTTATCTCATAAATAGGTCCAATTATGAGGTGTTACCTAAAACGGAAAAGAAAAAAATACATACTTTTGGGACATACTGAAGGAGAATGGAATAAAAGAAATAATAAAGCAAGTATTTTCTAAAATTGCTATGATGGGTGATTTCATCTATTACTTAAACCTATTTAATCTAACCTCACATTTTTACAGATGAGAAAACTTAGATTCAGAAAAGTTAAGTAAAATTTGCCACCAAATTTTACAGTTTGGTAGAATGTGATTCAACCGAAGTCCATCTAATTCTTTTTTTTTTTTTTTTTTTTTTTGGAGATAGTCTCACTCTGTCGCCCAGGCTGGAGTTCAACCTCCGCCTCCCAGGTTCAAGTGACCTCCGCCTCCCAGGTTCAAGTGACCTCCGCCTCCCAGGTTCAAGCGATTCTCCTGCCTCAGCCTCCCAAGTAGCTGGGACTACAGGCAAGTGCCACCACACCCCAGCTAATTTTTGTATTTTTAGTAGAGATGGGGTTTCACCATGTTGGCCAGGCTGGTCTCGAACTCCTGACCTTAGGTGATCTGCCCACCTCGGCCTCCCCAAGTGCTGGAATCAAAGGCGTGAGCCACCACGCCTGGCCTGAAGTCCATCTAATTCTAAAGCATAATTGCTTTTTACTAAACCATGAGCCTCTCAAGGAAAAGTAACAAGGTTGAAAGTAAAAATATGTTAGAGTGTAGGCTAAAATTTTCAGCTTGAATACTTCTATAATAGTGGTATTTCTGGGTATTATTTTCAGGGGACTTTCCCCTTACAGTTTATATATTTCTTGGTTAATTTTCTTTTCTTTTTGGTTGTTTAAATGAGCAATAGTTTTTTTTTGTAAGTGAAGAGTATTAAAGAAATATTAAAGTACTTAGTAAAACTGAATTTAGACTGGTTAAAAACCTTTTAAATTATTATCTAGTGTTGGTTAGAGACGTAGGGAGAAAAGTCATAACACTGCTAACATGTAAACTAATGTGTAAACTAATAGTCTTTTTGGAGGGCACTTTGGCAACCTCTACACTAATGTGTAATAAATTTATCCTCTGACTGGCTGGATGAAGTGGCTGACACCTGTAATCCCAGCACTTTGGGAAGCTGAGGTGGGAGGATGGCTTAAGATCAGGAGCTCAACACCAGCCTGGTCAACAAAGCAAGACCCCCATCTCTACAAAAACTAAAAATATTAGCAGAGCATGGTGGCATGCACCTGTAGTATTGGCTACGCTGGAGGCTGAGTGGGGAAGATTCCTGGATCCCCAGGGTCCAAGGTTACAGTGAGCTATGATTGAGCCACTGCCCTCCAACCTGCGCAACAGAGCAAGACCCTGTCTCTAAATAAACAAACAAAAAAACTTACCTTCTGATCCAATTTTAATCCTAGAAATCTATCCTGAAGAAATTTCTGTACCAGTACACAAAGATCTGTATGTTCACTGCAACACTGTTTATAATAGAAAGGAAGAAAAGAAATAAAGAACAAAAGAATGAAAAGAGAAAGAAAAAGAAAGAACAAACCTCAACTCCTTTATGGGGAACTGGTGAAATAACTTACAGTAAAACCATATTATGGAATATAAATAATCATTAGAAAGAATGTTGAAGATCAGCTGGGCACAGTGGCTCACACTTGTAATCCCAGCATTTTGGGAGGCTGAGGTGGGAGGATCACTTGAGTCCAGGAGTTTGAGACTAGCCTGGGCAACATAGGGAGACACTGTCTCTACAACAACAACAAAAAAATTTCTGTATTAGCCAGGTATGGTGGTGCACACCCCTAGTCCCAGCTACTTGGGAAGCTAAGGTGGGAGGATCACTTGAGCCCAGGAGGTGGAGGCTGCAGTGAGTTGAGATCACATCAATGCACTCAGAGTGAGTAGATCTGGGCAACAGAACAAGAGACACGATCTCAGAAAAAAACAAAGAATTATGAAGATGTGCACTGCTGTGAAAACATGTATTTGTACTGATGAGAAACATATGTATATGTACTGATGTGGAAACTGATATAAAATATAGTTAAAGAAAAGAAATCACAGGATATATATGTAATAACATTATATTAAAAAGTGTAAATATGTTATAGATACATAAATAAAACTAGCCATAGGATATATGTGGGTGTGTATACACACAGATATACAGACATATATACAAAGATCAAGAAAAACAAAAAAATACCCTAATAGTGATTGCTTCTAGAAACAGGTGTGGGATTGGGTATATGCATAAGTAACTTTCTCTTTTACTCTTGCAGAGGTTGACCCACATTTTCTGTAAAGGGCCAGTAATTAATTAAATATTTTAGGCTTGTGGGCTATACAGTCTCTTGCAATTACTCAACTATGCTGCCGTAGCAAGAAAGCAGTCATAGACAAAGGAGTGCAAGTGTGTTCAACAAAACTTTATTTATGAACACTGATATTTGAATTTCATAGGATTTTCACACATCATGAAATATTATTAATCATCTAATTTTTTTCAACCATTAAAAAATGTAAAGACCACTCAACTCCTGGGCTGTACAAAAACAGGTGCTGGACCAGATTTGGCCTACTGGGTCATAGTTTCCTGATCCCTACTCTAGAACAATGCTGCTCAATACAATAGCCATGAGCAGCACACTGCTACTGAGCACTTGAATTGTGACTAGTCCAAATTGAGATGTGCAGAAGGTGTAAAATTACAAAGGCGTAGTACAAGAAAAACCTCCTTAGTGATTTTACGTTGAGTATATAGTATATGAAAATAACAATATTTTGGAAATACTGGGTTAAATACAATTTTTATTTTTAAATTAGAGATGGGGGGTCTCACTATGTTGACCAGGCTGTTCTCAAACTCCTGGCCTCAAACAATCCTCCCATATCAGCCTCCCAAAGAGCTGGGATTACAGGCATGAGCCACTACGCCCAGCCTAAATATATTTCTATTTAATACCACCTATTTCTTTTCATTATGTGTAACGTAGCTACCAGAAACTTTTAAACTATACTTGTGGCTCACATTGTATTTCTACTGGATAGCATTGCTCTATATATTTCCACATTATTTGATTTGTTTTACAACAAGCTTTTATTTATCACCTCAGTAATTTTAATAATATTGAGTTAATAATAATCAATGCCAGTGTTCTACAAATATTTGTCACTATACCTGAGAAACTATATTATTCAATTATCTAAGAAAATTATTTCAAGCCAGGCTTGGTGGCTTATGCCTATAATCCCAACACTTTGGGAGGCCAAGGTGATGAATTGCTTGAGCTCAGGAGTATGACCAGCCTGGGCAACATGGCAAAACCCCGTCTGTACAAAATATACAAAAATTAGCAGGGCGTGGTGGTGCCTGCCTGTGGTCTCAGCTACTCAGAGGCTGAGGTGGGAGGATTGCTTGAGCCTGGGAGGCACAGGTTGCAGTAAGCCATGATCATGCTGCTACATTCCAGCCTGGACAACACAGCGAGACCCTGTCTCAAAGAAAAGAAAAAAGCAAAAATGAAAATTACTTCATTACTGTAGTACCTAGAGGAAAGAAACACCTTCTATTACTGCTCCATTAACTCTGCTCTAACCACTTGAAACTTCCAAACCTTCTGCTGCCCTTATAAAGAAAATGTATACAAAACAAATATCCAATTAAAATAGTCATCAAAATCATCTGGCAATGTAAGAATAGACTCATTAACAACAGCTACTCAAAAATACCACAGATCAGGCCGGGCACTGTGGCTCATGCTTGTAATCCCAGCACTCTGGGAGGCTGAGGTGGGCGGATCACTTGCAGTCAGGAGTTTAGACTGGCCTGGCCAACCTGGTGAAACCCCATCTCTATTAAAAATAAAAAGATTAGCAGGATGTGCTGGCAGGTGCCTGTAATCCCAGCTACCTGGGAGGCTGAGGCAGGAGAATCGTTTGAACCCAGGAGGTGAGGGTTGCAAGTGAGCCAAGATCACACCACTGCACTCCAGCCTGAACAACACAGCAAGACTCCATCTAAAAAAAAATTGCATAAATCATCATCTATTAACCTTGTAGAGATGCAGGAGAGCAGCCATAAATAACCTTAAGATTTCTTTTTCACCCCTATTTAGAAGATTTTTACGTTTGAACTGTCAATGTTGATAACACTTAAGTTCTCTTCTATTGTACCTATTAAATGAGATAAACACACAAAGCTCATGAAAGTAACTAGTAAGATTAATAAATATTAGTAATGTTTATAATTTTTGCCTTACCTCCACCTTACAAATGGGATGTGTTCTGAAAAGTTCATTAGTAAGTCAACTATTTAGAATTTGACATGCATTTTCTTTTAGACATATATATATATATATACACACACACACACATATATACATACAGGATATATTCACGTGGATATAAACATATAATTTCAAATAGTACATAAAAGTACATAAACTAATACATATTATGTATACATGTCTTAGTCCATTTGCTATATAGGAATACCTTAGTCTGTTGCTATAAAGGAATACCTGAGGCTGGGCAACTTATAAAGAAAAGATGTTTATTTAGGTCACAGTTCTGTAGACTGTACAAGAAGCATCTGCTTCTGGTGAGGGCTTCAGAGTGCTTCAATTTATGACGGAAGGTGAAGGACGGCAGGCATCACATGGCAAGAGGAAGCAAGAGAGAGAAGAGGGTGGTGCCAGATTCTTTTAAACAATCAGATCTTGCAAGAACTAAAGGAAGCAGTCACTCACTACCAGAAGGAAGGCACCACGCCCTTCATGAGGGATGCCTCCCCATGATCCAAATATCTCCCACCAGGCCCCACTCCAACACTGGGGATCAAATTTCTGCATGAGATTTGGAGGGGTCAAGCATCCAAACTACACCAATATATAATTTTAAAATACTGCTTACGTCAGGATACGAATGCCAGGAATAAGTTTATTCCCTCTAATATCAGAGGGGCTCCTTCCCCAATTTTCTAAAGCACTAAAACAATCTTAAGCATATAGTAATCGCTAAATAAATTCTTAGTTAATATAATTGTATGTGTTCATTCTAGATCTTTTTGCTCTGGAGGATTTTTTTAGTATGAAAAGGAGAAAACATTGGTAGAATATAATATAATATTCTCTTATATTTAGAGTGCTTTGTGGGAAAGAACTAGAGTTACAGTTCGGCATCAAAGAACTGATCTAGGACTGTTACCTGCAAATTATGGTGACCTGTTTAGCCTCAGTATCAGAACTTTCTAATAAATAGGGTATCAAACGATGTTGTGGTTTCTATGATTTTTTTTTTTTTTTTTGAGACGGAGTCTCAGTCAGTCACCCAGGCTGGAGTGCAGTGGCACGATCTCGGCTCACTGCAAGCTCCGCCTCCTGGGTTCACGCCATTCTCCTGCCTCAGCCTCCCAAGTAGCTGGGACTACAGGCGCCCACCACCACACCTGGCTAATTTTTTGTATGTTTAGTAGAGACGGGGTTTCACCGGGTTAGCCAGGATGGTCTCGATCTCCTGACCTCGTAATCCACCTGCCTTGGCCTCCCAAAGTGCTGGGATTATAGGCATGATCTATGAAGTCATTTTTTTGAAGTATGAAGCATTCCTGAATCAGAAGGCTACAAACCTGAACTATATTTTGTTCCTAAACCTTAGAGTCCTTAATTGAGATGATTCGATGTTGAGGTCTCAGACTTTTTAGGAATGGCCACTACAACAAGCCAATATTTAAAAATAATTCCATCTGCTATAGAACCATTAAGATGTTTATATTCAGTGCTCCCTCCATGAAGCCCCCTGACAAAATTTTTTTTTTTAGAGCTGAGTATTAGGAAATGCCTCTTTCCTGGAGAAACGTTGAGTGTATGTGTGTGTATTGGGAGGGTGTTCTTCCTATATGCAAGGAAAATATAACTGACTTTTTCAATTGACCACGAGGAAGCTTAGAGCCAAATGTGAGGCTCAACTATAGGAACTCAGTAGGCTTTATAGCCTGTTTAGTTGATGTTTTTTCAACTTATATCTTAACTTCCTACTCTTTTATAAGATCCTTATTTATGAGGTCGAGTCTTACTAAATGTTTAAAGTGCACAAATATATTTATTTATAAACTGTCTCGGATTTTTTATGAATCAAGGCAGAGGAAGAACAAATGTTTACGTTTTTCTTTTTTGCCTTACATATGTCCTCGTGAGTCTCTAAGTAAAAATATCTATGTGAGAGAGATACATCTTGCTTGAACATATGGAAACGGGACAATCCATATACAGGAAGCTAAGGACAATTCGTGATTAGACTTTCTTGTGCATGAAACGTGTTTGATCTTCATAAGTGTGTTTATCTGTATCATTTATTACCTATAAAGTTAAATACAATCATATGTGTATATTAAATATACAGAACATTCTCCATTTTTCCTTTAACATGGGTACAGAAGCCCTGATCTGTTCATACAATATCCATGACGAAATAATCTCTTTCTGCCACATAAATTTTTTTCATGAGCAGCCCACTTAAACAACAATTGTACCTGCTAAACCTGGGTTTTATGTAAAGATTATTTCAGAGGGCACTGGAAACCCCAGGTTTCTCTTCGATCCTCCAGTTCTTTAGAAAGCAATTTCTAACCCACCAGTTCTACCACCCTTTTAATCTCCATAAATTGTTGGTAAGAGCTGCATCAAGGCATTCTGCCATCAATTATGTTCACAACAGTAGCTCAATCATATATGCACTATCACTGATTATCCTAAAGAAATACTGCACTTAAGAGAATCAACTCTAAATCATCATACATCTCATTCCAGCAGACGTAGCTAAGAAATAAAAACCAAAAATATATATATACCTCAATATTTATAGAAAATAAAATTTCACATAATACTTTCCATTCAGATCTTTCAGAGTATTTTGTTTATATGTTTGTAATGGTAAACATATAAAGATTGTATTGAAACAATGGCCTTGTAAATTATTCTATTATCCAAATCCTAGAATAACTTATGCAAAACATTTAACCTTAATATATCCTTTACCATTCGAGATTTAGTTCTTCATTAAAAAGTGAACTTTAAAAAATATAAATTTGATTTAAATTTTTTTGAATATGTTATTTAAAAAAAATCTTTCACTCATTGAAGTTTGCCATTTTTTATGATTGAGTTAGTTTTTTAAAAATTTATCTTGGATACATAGTATATGCTTTTTGTTTTTGAAGAGGTAATCTACTCCAAATATTCCATTTTCCTTCTGTCAGATAATTATACATTTTAAAAGACATATACATGCCAATGATAAGCTGCTTTCATTTAAGCTGGTTCTGATTTTCTCAAGCAATTCTCATTTCTCATTTCTCTGGCTTGGTATTTTGGGCCAAATTCCAATGGCTGTGGTTTGTGACATTTTTGTGTAATTTCCATGATTTCTAAAAGTAAAAACACCAGTTTGAATAACTTTTCAGTATTACCCTACATAATTCCCTACATAGTGACAAGATCAAATTGCCTTTTACATTTAGTACTGCACTTTTAAAAACTTTATAATAAACCCTAGATTTACTAGAGTCAGATCCCACAATTTATTTCACAAACTGGATATTCTGGGGCAATAATCAGTAATTTTCAAGTCCATCTGACACGTCTGTTGTGGTTTAAGACTCTCATTTTATTAGGTTTTTTGGGTTTTGGTTTTCTTACTTGAGAAAATCTTATAAGGCAACTTTATTAGTCAGGTTTTCCTTGTGGCACTTACTGTCTGAATAAAGTAGATTAATGAAATTGTTTCATATTAAACTTTTTAATGCAAATTATTAAGCAATACATTGCTTAAAATCTACCAAAATTTGCATTGATTTATGAGGTAAACATTAGCCTATTGCTTCCTTTTAAGAACAATTCTCAACCTACAATTCAAACAGATACATGTGAATACAAGTATCTGTCAACTATTCCCTCAACATTAGTAGTACACAGAAGAACAAAAGGGGACAAAATTGAGCAAATTATTCTCTAATTACTATATTGTCATAGGTGTTCCTTCTAAAATGTACACAGTAAAACTTTTTATTAACAAATCCAACAACCTAATAACAAATTTACCAAAACATCAAAAATTGGAGCTCTCCTTCAAGTACCTGATGGTGGCAACAACCCAATTACTCAGCCCAGATGTTAAAAACTGATACCTTCCTTGATAATTACAAAGTAATTTGTAAATGTAAGATGACACATCTTTAATGAGACTTGTAGGAGAAAAAGAGTTTACATTAAAGCCATTAAATCTCAGATTTGAAAAATGTGACAGTATGTGAGAAGTTATAAAATAATGTATTTTTAAAAGCTTTGTGTATTTACTCTAATTAGGTTGTGTTGCAAACATGGTGGAACACTTAGAAAAACTAACTCCTCACACAAAATAACCAACAGAAATAGAGTTTTGCTTAAAATTCAAAGGATTCTTTTTCCTATAAAACAGCCATTTAATGACATTCCAAAACATCTAAAAAATGTTGTTCAATGGAAATATCACTATGTTCTAAAATATTTTAAACTTTCTATATACACAAAATATACAACAAACTTGTAATTCAGAAATAAAAAATTATATTTCAATATTGCCATTGTTTTTCCCATACATGTATTATTACTCTAAAAAATAATTTTTAACATAGAAAAATTTGAATTTGTGGCTCAAGCTCCTAATCCTAGGGTGAGAGAATTGGGACATACTGGATAATTTCCCTATTTTTACTCCCCTGTTATAGCCCAATGTTATTCTCTACTCTGACTGTAAAAACTAGTGTTACAGCTTGACCGTAGAAGGGGAGGTTTCTTGTTTGTTTGTTTTTTTCCTTAGGGGATGGGAGGAGGAATCATTTCATTGGACTATATTATAATAATTTTGACAACAAAATGTCTTCACCTACTATTCATTCTCACACTGTACTAATAATTGTGTTAGCTTAAAATGTTTATTGATACCAATTATCATTGGTCAGAAAACAATTTTCAGTCTAAAATATCTGAATCTCAGGAAAAGGATCACAGATTTTTTTGAGTAAACTGCCAGGAGTTTGCATTTTGTGAAGAAAATATGAAAGGATTACTGTGTTCACATAGAAATAACAAAGCCTTATAAATGCAAGTGTAAAATTACTGTAAGACATTTAAAAGAACTGAAATGAACACTATTGGAAAAAGGCTTATAAAGGGACTAAAAAGAAATGAGAACCAGATCTCAGAAACTGATGAATTTAGCAAAAAAAAAAAGTAAAATAATTCAAATAAACTTTGTGTTTCATCTCTATGGCAGTTTTATTTTCCACTTTATAACCTCAAATTTTGCTGCAAAATACTGGTATCCTTAAGATGTTTCTTTATTCCTTCCCAACTGCAAAGACAATATTTTAAGGCTACTTCCACAACATAAAACTTTCATTAATCAAATTATTTCACAACTAGTTTAAACTAATTGCAAATGTAGCAAGTGTCTCAGTTCTAAAAGGCACTTACGTTTTTGAGTATCAAGCAGAAAGTTGTATTTTCAAACAGTTAGTCTTGATGAGGAAATACAAGACCCACTGGAAACCTATTCACCACCTAGAGAAACAATATTTCCCTCTAAGTACTGGCTGGACCCCCACTTCAAAGTGGATATGTCAGAAGTTTCTCAACTCCTCCCAGGTCCCTTTCGCTGAGCTTCTGTCTGCCAACAGCAAATCCAAACTGCAGAAGGCTCTTTCTTTAAAATTTTTTGCTAAATATTTTTGGCACTAAGGCTATCTCACACATCAGAGATTTTCAACAAATACCACATTTTGGCCAGAAAGCCAGGAGTGTTTTGTCTAGAAAAATCTTGTCTTTTTGTCTAGAAAAAATTTCTGTATCTGCCACAGCCTATCTTAGCCTGCTTTCAATGTTGTAATGTGTGAAACCATAAAAACCTAAACTATGAAAAAAGCAAGGTACCAAATAACATAGAGCATGCTATCTTTTGTGTGTAAAATGGTAGGATGCTTCTAGATGGACAGGCTATTCCAAAAGAAACAGGTAACATGAAACTCCTCTGAGGCGAAGAACTAGGAGACTTGAAGGATAGGAGAGAGAACCAATTCTTTTCACTGTATTCCCTTAGGTAGTATTTGCATTTTATTTTTTAATTTTATTATTTTGCTGGGTGCCAGCATTGTTTTTTAAGGAAAACAATGAGAAAACACTCCTGAGAAATACATTTCCTGTGAAATGTAGTTTAGTCAATAATATTTGAGAATCTACTAAGTATAAATTTCCACACATAATTTAGGTACACGATAATCTGATGAAATGAATACGAAGCTTCAATGGAGTATCAGTTGGGTTATATTGTGTCGATATGTAAATGTACACATACAGCCTTCACACTATATCAATTTTCAGAATCATCCACACACATCCAAATAGTGTTTCCGGCATGAAGATATGTAATTTCTAGAATGAGGTACAAACAATTGACAGGGAGAAATGTCAAAGATTGTAGATTTTTCTTTCCCAGAACTGTTTACCTATAGTGATGGAATACTATTTGGCTTATCAAGTTCCTAAGCAGTCAGAAAGTGACTCTCTGCAGAGAACCTTCAGATGTGATAAAGTGCTTTTAATTTAAAGATGGAAGCATTCCAGATGTATATGCACTTATAACAGGACCCAATGCAGTTGAAAAACAAAATAAGCAAAAATTGTAGTACAACCACTTGATGCTAACTGCTATGTCAAAGTTCTACAAAGAAAATTACATGAGATGAAATATATAGCCTGAAAACAGAGTAATAATCATCTGGAAAAAATTAAAATTGTAAACACCTTTCAATTTGGACAACTAATCAATATGGAGATTATGATAATGGGTTTCATTTCTGAAATACGTTTGAACTTGAAAAATAAAATATAATGGGCCACAAATAACTTTTATATTCACAGATGTCATAACACAATTATTTTTTACTTACCCTCTTGTGTCGGAGAAACGTTTGAAACGACTATTATTTTATTTAGGCTAATACATACAAGTAAACAATACAATTTAAACTAAACCGGAAATGTAAAATCCAAACTGTAGTTTTCAGAAGGATCCCAGCAAGGGTTTAAATACATAAATAAATGCTTCTTTGTGTATCATTAGTTTGTTTTTTTTAAGTAGGTAATTCCAGTGCAGGTGAGGATGAAGACCTAGCCGATATGTTTCAAGTTCACAGAAGACCTGTAAAAGTAGCATCGTGTTAAAACTGTAGCAATATTAATCTTGCTAAGTCAATCCTGATGTCTGTAAACAATTCCTGAAACCTTGCATTTTATTTTTACAGTATATTAAAACATTGCTCTTAACATTCGTCTGTCACTTCCTTCCCATAGGTGACCTATGGCTTTTTCCCCCCTAGAAAGGGCAGATTCTTTGCAAAACTATACTGAGATGAACAAAACAATTCTTAAAATCATAAGAACAAAACCATGGAGAACATTTCCACTAAAGGGCTAAAACCAAACAGAAAAAGGAATATGTAATACTGTTCCTGCCTTCAAGACATGTACTGTCAGGTTAAACTTAAATCGTTTCCACACACCCTTTTCTGGAAAAAAAATAAAATAAAATGTTGCTTAAGAAAGCACTCTCCTTGTTTTTCTTTCTCCTGCTCCAGTTTCCAGGAAAACTTAAAAGTGTTATCTTCGTTTTCTCGTTATCATTATTATTGCTGCAAGATTGTTTTCAAAATTTAATCAACATGCTTTGCACACTTCTTTTGTCTTATGCTTTGTCTTGTTCAGTATTTAGTAGAGAGTTCATAATGTCTAAGTATTCGGGTAAAACTGCAAGTCAAAGGATGACAAAGTTTTAAAAATCTGTTTATCTATGGTTTTGTATTTTTCCAAAGAAACTACAATTTTCACCTGACTTCTGCATCCATTTTCATATCGCTTGAACAGGTTATATTTTTCCAACAACAACAAAAAGACCCATTGCGAACAACTAGAAATATTTAGAAGTTTTGGTACTTTGTCTTTCTCTTGTTTTTGATCATGGTAGTGATGGGAGAATAAACTTAAGTCAGAGATATTTACTGAGAGAAAGAGAAAGAACACACACAAAGGGAAAGAAAGCAGAAAAAACAACTTTACAAGTGCAAACTCAGTAGGAAACATTTTAGGAAATAAAAATGTTTCCCCTCTTTCCCTTGTTCAATCTCCATCCCCACAGAGGAAAAACAGAATACTTACAAGTTAGCATCTGCGTATTTATCAGTGTATGTGTGTTTTCTCTCTTCCTTGGGCTTGGATACTTTGAGCTAATTTGGAAGTGCCCGTTTGGTTGCCCACAAAATGATGCTTAAGGGTCTAAAAACGCATAAATTAGGGAGCCCTACAATGGCAAAGGACGGTCATTGTACCTCCTCTCTTTATGCGCTCTTACGGTGGGACCCAAGAGCTTTTTTTTTTTTTTTTTTTAACACTTTAGGTGATGGAGCGAATGAGGGGCTGATAACTGGAGAGGACGAAGCGAGCCCCCGCAACACCCTCCCCCAAAACTTAGCAGCACGTTCCCCACTCCGCAATTATACCGGACTTTGGTGCGAAGTCACTTTAGAAAACTGGGATCTGGACGGGGCCAGGCGCGGTGTCCATGTCTAGCCTCGACGCCAGCCTCCGAGTTTCTATTTCTGGTTCTCGAGGGCTGGGGTAACGGCCGCGGATGCAGGAGCGAAGGATGGGAAAAGCAACGGGGAGTGATCTTTCCAAGAAACATCCAACTGCCCCTTTTACCTTTTTTGCCTCCATTATGGGGCGGGGGTTGGGGGGGTTGAGAGAAAAAGATGTCAATGACCATTGTTTGCTCGTTTGGGATGTTGCTCCGCCCCCCGAGTCTGTCGTAAACCTGGCGCCGGACTAAAATAAACCCCAGATCCCTCAGACCGGGGGGCTCGCCGAGCCGCCGACTACTCGTCACAGGCTCAGCTGCCGCGGCCGAGGTGGCGGCGACGAGCGGCCGCCGCGTCCTGCCGGCGCGCGCCCCGGGCCCCCCTACCTGGCCGCCCGCCGAGCCATGTCGTTGAGCCCAAAGCACACGACGCCCTTCTCCGTCTCCGACATCCTGAGCCCCATCGAGGAGACCTACAAGAAGTTCGGCGGCGCCATGGACGGCGCGCCACCCGGCCTGGGGGCGCCCCTGGGGGCCGCGGCCGCCGCCGCCTACCGCGCGCCGCCACCTGGGCCCTCCTCGCAGGCGGCGACCGTGGCGGGCATGCAGCCTTCTCACGCCATGGCGGGTCACAACGCGGCGGCCGCGGCGGCGGCAGCAGCAGCGGCGGCGGCGGCGGCCGCCACCTACCACATGCCGCCCGGCGTCTCGCAGTTCCCTCACGGCGCCATGGGCGGCTACTGCAACGGCGGCCTGGGCAACATGGGCGAGCTGCCCGCCTACACCGACGGCATGCGGGGCGGCGCGGCCACCGGCTGGTACGGCGCCAACCCGGACCCACGCTACTCGTCAAGTGAGAGGGGCCAGGAGCGCGGGGCTGCGGGCGGCTCAGGCGTTTCCCGCCACAGCCGAGGGGCGCGGGGGCGCGGGACGGTGTGCGCGCGGCTTAGGCGGTCCTGGGGCCGAGCGGGCGCGCGGGGCGTCCTGAGACGCGGCCCGGGACGCGCGGGGTTTCCGGGGACCCTGGGCGGGAACGCGCGCGGCGTCCTGGGACCCGTTGAGGGCGCGCCATGCCCTGGGACCCGCCGAGGGCGCGCAGGGCGTGCTGGGGCGGGAGGCCACGACGCTCAGGGGGTCTTGGGATTCAGCGAGGGCCGGGCGGCGTCGCGGCCGCCGCGGCGTGAAGAGAGCGGCGGCTGGACCGGCTCCCGGCGGGCCTGGAGCTCACTCGCTTTCCCCCTTGGGCCTCTTCCCCAGTCTCCAGGTTCATGGGGCCGTCGGCGGGCGTGAATGTGGCCGGCATGGGGTCGCTGACGGGCATCGCGGACGCAGCCAAGTCGCTGGCACCGCTGCACGCGGCAGCGGCGGCAGCCGCTCCGCGAAGGAAGCGCCGCGTGCTCTTCTCGCAGGCGCAGGTCTACGAGCTGGAGCGGCGCTTCAAGCAGCAGAAGTACCTGTCGGCGCCCGAGCGCGAGCACCTGGCCAGCATGATCCACCTGACGCCCACGCAGGTCAAGATCTGGTTCCAGAACCACCGCTACAAGATGAAACGGCAGGCCAAGGACAAGGCGGCGCAGCAGCTGCAGCAGGAGGGCGGCCTGGGCCCGCCGCCACCTCCGCCGCCGTCCCCGCGCCGCGTGGCGGTGCCTGTGCTGGTCAAGGACGGCAAGCCGTGCCAGAACGGCGCCAGCACGCCCACCCCCGGCCAGGCCGGTCCGCAGCCGCCGGCCCCGACGCCCGCACCTGAGCTGGAGGAGCTGTCGCCCAGCCCACCCGCGCTGCACGGCCCGGGGGGCGGTCTGGCCGCCCTGGACGCGGCCGCCGGGGAGTATAGCGGCGGCGTCCTGGGCGCCAACCTGCTCTATGGCAGGACGTGGTGACAGCGAGGGTGCCCCGGGGCTAGGTTCTGGTGCAGCCGAAGGGTCTGCAAGAAACTGCTAGAACGGTTGGGGGAGGCATGCGAAAACCGACTCGCGTCGGTCTCAGGAGCAGGCTGTGAACCACTTGCTGGGGGCGGGGGACAGCGACAGCCCGGAAACCGAGTAGTGTAACATTATGCCACGCGGCTTTGAAGTGGTGGTTTTCTCCTCCTAGAAGTTCTTAAATGACGCGAAAAAGTGAAGTCTTGACTACAGCTCTCAAAGTTGGAAACTTTGTTGGCGTTTGTAACTATAAAAACCAACCCAGCTTTAACAATGAGTCCTTTTTGAAGTGGAATTTATATTGGGAGATTAATTTTCGAAGGGCCCCCTAAGTGCAATTTCATTAATGTTTGATTGAAAGTAAATTGAATTGTAGCTCAAGGTGGATCATACACATAGCAACATTATTGCAGAGGAATTATTGCCATTTAGGTAATAGAGCAATGGAATCAAAATAAAATACTAATTATGTGGATTGATGGAGCTTTTTAAATTTAATGCTGATTTCAAAATGTTTTGATGATTATTTGGCAAATGAGTGTTTGTATGTTACCTTAAAAGAGGATTTTCCCTCCTAAGATGCAGCTCACCATAAGAAAGAAAGGTTGTATACTATTTGTATATGAAATCTGGTCTCCCAAAATCAACTGAGAAAATAACCCTATCCTTCTGTAAACATGGTATTTACTCTCTTTGAGGTATTTTCTTGTCTGAATTTGAATATCTTGATAAAGTACTAGAACAAACAAGTAAAATTTCTAAAATTGACATCAATTAATCTATATTCAAAAGCATGACAAGAAGAAAGGTGATTTATTGAATTGTAATCAAGATGTAAGGAATAAGTAACTAAAATATAATTTTTCCACCATATTTAGAACTTAGGAGTTGCACTGGTTTTGTTGGTGTTTTATTGTACAAATAATGTATTTACTCTTTAATATGCCGATTTATATTTCGTATGTTTCAAATGGATATTTAAATATAACTTAAAAGAAACAAGTTCTTTTTTCTAAAAGTCAAGTGGTCATTTCGTTTTCATTAAGTTTATACAGGGCTTGGTGTGTTTTAAAAATACTAGTTGTCATGATGTGACAACACAGCTCAGTTTACTCATAAATGACTGGTATTGGAGTACAAATACTAAAAGCTGAAGAATTTGTGCTTATAAATAATTAATGAAAATTAAAGAAATAACATGGATAAAGCATGATTTGCAAATTATCAAAACAAGTAGTTACCGGAGACCCCAAACCTCTTCCACATTTGAGATTTTAGAATTACAGCTTGGAGCTGAAACATTGTGTTTCACTTCATTGTTAGAACATTTTTCTGAATGTGCAACATGAATTCATAAGAAGGTGTTTTAGAAGTTAAACTTGCACTTTTTCTAGACTCTTTTGTATAGTAATTTTTTAAAACTCCAGTTTCTTTCACAGAGGGAGAAAAAACACTAAAGAAGCAAGGGAATCACCCTTTATCAAGGGGCTGTAAAAGAATTTTTAGAAAATGAGATCTAATTTTTAAAACATTTTATGTAAGAACAAATAATCTGAGCAGACAAATTTGTATGAAAATGGTACTGTACACCCACAGAAAATTCTCTCAACTTGGGGTTTTTTTGGCATATTAATGGAAATGACTTTAGAAATGTTAACTAATATAGCAAATCTATTATTGATGTGCCAAATTTCAAAATGTTTGTTTATATTAGTTTGATTTCCTCACAATAGTACCATAATTCTGAAATTTTACTTGTAGAAAACGTTCTAAAAGTCCACATGGTTGGCGATGTTTTTTGTTACAGTCTAATGCCTACAAAAACAATAATAGCTTATAGTCCAAGGGCTCTGGGTAACATATTTAAAGAAAATGAGTCTTCCTGGACAGTTTATTTCTGGAACAACAAATCCTTTAGACTGAAGAAGTGCACTTTCTTTAAGAAATGTGTCACATTAAGAAGAAACAACTTTTATATACAATATTTTCTGAAAGTGTATTTTGTGTGAGCATATCTTATTCCTTTCAGCATTCCTTTGAGCAGTAAAAAACCCCAAACCAGAAATAATTGCTGCAAAGGGCTTAACATTCTATACCCAGAGACTGAGTGTATGTGTGCATATCCTGAAATTAGGGAAAGGTTTGATTCTTGAAGCTTAAAATAGAAATGTTTTTACCATAGAATCCCACCTTCTGATGAATGCAAAACGAGCTGTTTTCTTCTTTTTGCAGTTAGTGCTTTGCAGATCTTTTATAAAAATACAAATGGCCAGACTAGGTGAAACTCATTAACTGAAGAGGAGGATAAGTGTCTCCACAACTGAGAGGGAGGACTGGCGCAGGGTCTGAGTGGAACAAAGGCCCCTCAAAGTTTGGCAGAGACCACAGCAAACCTGTTTCAAAAATGCTTACTCAGCAGATGTGACCTTTTCCTAAATGTTTTTTTTGGGTTTTACAACAATCTAACTTGTCTTTTCCAATTGAGGCACGGAAACCAAAAGCCAGAATCAAAGTTGCAGAGAGGAACGGAGGGATTGCAGGTACTTTTCTGTAATCTGTGTTGGGATGTATATTGAAGTGCTGTGTGTGTGAAAGTGTGTGCAGTTTTGAAGGACACAAGAAGGGTGTTTTGTATATGGAAGGATGGGGGTGTAACCCAGTTGTCTTCTATTTAAGTCTTTGCCTAGAACTAAAACCTAATGGTCAGAACAAGTAGTCAGACTTCTATCAACACAGATGTTGTGTTCAATCTCCATTCGGCTAGCGACTGTTTACTTTGAATTTAAAGCAAATCAGAGACTCAATCCTGTTCACTAAATGCAAGCATCTTCCATAGACTTGCTTTGTTAACTGCATTGAATCCTGATGATTTTAAAAAACTTTTTAGAATAAATTTGTGAGCCATAATTATATAAAGACCTATCAATTGGATTTTTAGATGTGAATTTGTGCCGGAGAAAATAATGCATTATGTGGTGGCAACACAAATTTCAGACACAGTTCAAAGCATGGATAATACTCCCTCACTACTTACCATAACACTAATGTGTGGATGAAACCCTGTATGTTAATTATTTGAGTACAGTTTTTTGAAACACTAGTACTTGTTATCCTGCAACCCAGTGAGACAGAGAACGATGATACATTTTTAAAAATATAAATACCCTTTCACTACTAGTGAGATTTGCTGAACATCTGGGGAAGTTTCAAAGAAGATGCCTAGACTGGGGAACTGCATTCACATCCCATCAGGAATTTGTGCTCTCCAGTAAGTACTGAGATAACTTTGTGATTTCAAGATCACTTTTGTTTTTATTATTTTTAACTTCAGAGGTAATGGAAGTTTCTGGGAGAGGTGGGTTTGGTTTTGTTTTTGCTTTAGAATGTTTACCTGCAATTGAATGAAATGCCTTTCGTTTTTTGAAATTCCATGTAACCTTCAGTAATTGTTCAGGTGACTTCTAAAAAAGTTTAACTAGGAACATTGCCTAAATTTAAGTTGTGCAAACTATTTTGCAGTATGAACAGCTATATTCCTATTTCATACACATCGATTAAAGCCTGTTCGCTTTTGGCCCTCATTCCATAAATAAGACATGGAGAAACAAGCCACAGGAGGATTCTGCTTTACTGAGTGGAGGAGAAATCCATCGAGAATGGACCGTTTGCTAGTTCATTCGTTTGGTGACTTTTTCCTGATGGGAAATAGCAGAGCAGTGGATCACCAGGAATAGAGTCTGGCGAGATCGCAGCTCCAGGACCCTTTCGGGGTGGGCAGGAGGCGTCAGTCAGTGGGACGGAGCCAGATCGAGAAATTGGGGACTCTAAGTTGACTCTTCAGAGAATGTCCAGATTTTAGATTTCTAAGCATAGCGAAATTCGGTTACTTTCACACTTGGAACTTAAAACGGCAGCCTCGGAAGGAAGACCATTTCTGGTATTCTACAGCTCTGCTGCTTGCAGGGAGTTGAGATGCAGCGGCAGGTTGAGAAGCTGCGGCGCCGCGTGCTGGGACGCGGACGAGGAAGGAGGGTGCGCCCGAAGGTGGAGGAAGAAGCTTTCCGCGCCCATCCTGTGCGTGCGGCCGGCTCGCGGGGCTCCCGGGAGGGCCAGCCGCGGGGTCTGCGGGCTGGGCCGGGCCGCTAGCGAGCCTCGGGGGAGACCCAGGCGCCGGGCGCGTGCCCCACGTGCACCGAGGGCCCGGCGCTTCCCGACCCCGCTGGGAGAAAGTTGAGCCAAGCACCTAGGACCTGAGCTCTGAGTAGCATGCAGGTCCCGGGCGCCGCCACCATCCCGCCCCTGGCTGCGAGGCCGCCGCGCCCGGGCCCTTCAATTCGGTCCAGGCGCGCCCAGCAAAGGAGTGCTGGAACCCCGGCCTCACCCGGCCTGTTCCTGGCATCCCACGTCATCGTAAGAAAATTAACCTATCGCTCATTACACCCAATTTGCCTTTGTAACGCTAAATGGCAATCTAACACCAGTTTGTAGACGGTTTTGTACATTAACATACATTACCCCATTTGATCTTTAAAGGGAAGACAACTGCTCATTACGGGACTAAGTAGTCAGGCTGCTTCCAGGTTCTAAGATTTTTGTTTAATAGCAGACCCTGAAAAAACGTGCCGTTTAAAGAGAATATTAATTGCGTACAAGTAACTACTTAAAATTGGCCCAACGAATTGATTTTTACATCAGAATTTGAAGGAGATATTTACAGCTTTAAACATTAAAGCTCTAAAAAGCATTTTGCTTATTGAAATGGGCAGGGCATTTTCCTGGAGGATTCAAACGCGGAGCCAAGTTGGAAAAAGATGAATACTAAGGATGGAGGAAGCAAGGGTGAGGTCAGGGAGCAGGGCCTGAAGCCGGGTCAGCGAGAGAACACCTGCCAGTTCTGCAGAGGAAATCTGCCGTCATCAGTTTCTCCATCAGGCCTTTTGCTCAGATGTCTTCCCAACAGTGCTTTAAACATTCAGTCAAAAACTGAGTCTCAGGACAGCTTAAAATAAAACTAAGCCAAAACTAAATGTCTGAGAATATAAAGAGTGGAATTGTGGGTTTTGACTATGAACAGTAAAACATTTATAAGCTCCTTTGGAATATGCAATGCTTTACTGAGATGGCTATCTACATTTTTAATATTTGCGAGATAAACTTACAGAGAAATTTAATAGAAGGCATTATCACTTGAATGTTGAGGGAAGGCAATTATGTAAGGGTTAGGTTGGTAATTCCTGATGGAGAGACTCTTTGTCTCAACAATAAAGGATCCTGCTCTGGTCACCCATCATTAGCAATGAACTCAATAGCTACAAAATACCTTCCTATTCAAGGTTGAGGTGAGATTTTTTTTTCCCACAGACTAAGTTTAACAAGTGTGCTTCAGTTGAATATTAAAGCAAAAATATCCTAAGTCAGGAGGTCAAAGAGAAACTTTACCTCACAATCTTGGGCTAGGAGGGAAAAACTGAAACAAAGCAAGTCTTTGTATGTGTGTCTAAATGTTTTGGCAATCAAATGAAAATGCATATGTACATGCTGTATGTGAACTCCAAACACACATTTAAGCAATTTATAGTGTCCTTAGTAGCAAGGAAAAACATGAGTACAAATTGGAATCTAATGACATACAAAAAATATGCTAAGGAGCATAGACTATTTGGCCATTAATTAAAATTGTCAACTTGAAGATTTAAAACAAGTCCTTAAAACTGGAGAAGTCTACATTAAATTTGTAAAAATGTAATTTATCTCACAAAGATTTTTGAGTTAGCCAGATCAGTCACTGACATAATACAACAAAGTTAAAGCTTTTGTTATGTCTTGCTGACCCTATCTTTTAAAATCTACTTCTTCATTGACTTCTTTGTCCTTTGGTTTGGACATCTGATTATAGAAATAGTTTTCTGCAAAAGTTAGTTTTAAAAAACCATGCTTGGTCAAGATTTTCAAAGTTGAAATACTGCAAAATAACAAGAACACAAAACAGAGTTTTAAAAGTTTAACTTTATTTTTTTTACTAAAGTCCAGAAATTTCTGTAAGACAAGTACATTAATGAAATGTTTCCAAAGAAATACTGAACAATATATACTCTAGTTTGCTGAGGGTTCCAGCTCAAGAGTTCAAACCTAATTCTTGTGCAATAAAAATCAGCATGGATCTTACATGATCTAGAATACACTGTGTTTTGAAATCCACAGCTGGTTTCATTTTTAACCATTATGAAAAACCAGTATTCCTATTCCATCAAATGTGTTTTATAAGCAATAATAAATTCAGATCCACTGTATTATGCAACATACATCTTTGGAAAGCAACATAAACAGTGAGATCAGATCAGTAGAAATATACAGTTAAAAGAAATACACAAAGTACTGTAGTTTTATTAAAAACTACTACTTGAGAAAGAAATCTTTCCACAAATAGCATAAAACTGTAGAATGATGAAAGGATTTGGGAAAGCTTTACAAAAGCTTAATTCCAATTGTATCTTCCTGAGGGTGGTGGCAAAGGGTATTTCCTTCCTTCTCTGGGATATCCCTGAAAATAAACAAAAGAAAGAGTTTATTTTCTGGACCGATACTCCTGCAAGTCAGTTAATTTTAAACCTCTATGGAAAAACACATCATAAGGAAACTGAGTATGTGTTAAAGGTACAGCACATGGAAAGGCCCCATAAAAGGTACTTTGATCCAGAGCTTTAATATAAACTTGTTGCAAAGTTGGAGGCTAGCACAAATGCTATTACTGAAAAATAAACCAAAAAAACCTTAACAATCACAAATGCACACAAATGAACTAGAGTTCAGTGTTTTGTGTAAACAACATGTACAGACAGTGTTCTCAATTTTCCCACTGTCCTAGCAGTAGTAATTCAAGTCACTTTGTGGTAAGATACCCACATCAATTTAGACTTATTACACAAGGAAAGTAACTTTGCTTTAACGAAGGCAAGAGCTTGCTAAGTCAGTTAAGGCCAAATGAGCAACTGATTTTAGGGATTTTAGGGCATTAAATGATTTATTAAGGTTATTACACAATCCATTAGCCGTGACCTTTACAACCATATCCTAGTATGTTTGCAAATAACATTCCTGTATAACAAAAGATAAACCTGACACCTCCTCATTGTAAGTCCTTTTCTAGGCCTCTAGGGTTTTGAAATGGAACCCCCTCCCCCCTCATTTTGCCAGCCAGAGAGCACTTCAGTACTTTAAATATGAACATGTGCAGAATCAAGGCCAGAATGCAGGCTAAGGCCTTGTTTGGTCATACAAAACTTCATACAATGAAGTAATGATTCTATGTTTTTAACAACAAACTTCTGCAATTTAATAGTGCTTCAACAATTGTGATTTAATAAAAAGTATCTCCCTGGAAAAGAGACTGAGAAAGAAGAAATGTTATTTTCAAAAAGTCCTAAAAGAATAATAAGTTTACCAATTGGTTTATATCTTCTAAGTAAATAAGAATTTTACCTCCTATAACAGCAGAGAGTTCCTTTAAAAGGAAGATCTCCAAAGGAGAGAGGAAAATGAATGAACTGGGGTCAGCAGTCTAGGCAGCCAGCTCCCAGCTCTCCTGCCCAACTGTGTGGGATTTTCAGGGTTTCAGTTCCTGACTTGGAAAATGAGGTGACTAGACCACACATTCTCCCAGGTGTCTTCCAGTTACAAATATGTCCTCACTTCAAAAATGCTCTTCACTGAAACTGCCTACTGCCATCTGACCATAGTAACACAAAGAGCCTTAGTTCACTGATATGATTTTTAGAGGTCCTGGGTTGAAAGAAATCAAAGCAAAATTCTATAAACTGATTTAAATAAACCGTAACAAAATCCTCTCAGAAGACATTAACTATTTGCAATTAAGGTGATTATCTTCTTGTAAGGTGGAGATACTTGTAAGAATACATCAAAAAATATACAAAATATGTTCCTTGGCTGTGAGAAGAGAGGTCTTACTAATTAATATGTGAAGCACTGCAAAAGGCCTGGAGGCAACACCAGGTAAGCAATTTAAAAACCACTTCACATCACTGCAGGTGCCAAACTCCATACACATTACTCTGAATCATAGCATTCCAATCTTGTTCTCTAGTAAGGATTCCATTAAAAGCATGTAAATACTGGTCAGGGTGTCAAATTGCTGGAGGAAATTATGTCAAACAGACCTCAGTCTTAAATGCTGCTAAAACTGGATGCTGTAAAGAGAAGGACATGAAGCTTACATACACTAAATTTGTCTAGGAATTATGATATTCATTCAGTGATACAGCTGCTTACATTGAGAAGAAAAATATGTGGAAGATTATCAGGCAGAGATTTCTTTTATGAGGAGGGATAACAGATGAATCAAGACAGGAGATTTCTAAAATGACAACATTTTAAAATGAGTTCTAAAAGACAACAGCTGAAAAGGCAGACTTACTTTCCAGCTTCCAGAAAATCATCACCCATTAAGAGGGATCTAGGTTCTATTAAAGAACAATATCCTTAAAGGAAAAACAATGTGTTTTGGTGACTGACTATATTTGGACTAATTATCACTGACTGCTATGATTTAAAGGGCTTTTGGGTTAGAAATTCTTTGGCATCTTCAAGGTATATAACCTATTTAGTGAAGCAGGTACTCAACCCATATACATTTTTAAAGACAGACCCAAGTTCAGCCACGCTACTGTATCAGTGTCTTCTCCAGAAATATTGGTAAGAAAATATGGAGTCCTGTGAGGCTTGTTGAAATATAAAGTGAGCAGTATGCTTTTCATCCCACAACCCATTTACCTGTCTCCCTCCACGATCATCTCGTCTGGGTGGATACCCACAAGGCCCAGCTAGCATCTGGTACTGGTTTGGCTGGAAGGCTGCATTCTGGGTTTGCAGCATCCGGTTCCATGGGAGCAGAGGTTCAGCCCCAACGCCTCTGTAGGAAAGTATCAGGTTTACATCAGAAGCCACGCCTATTATACAGCACAAAGCCTAAAATCGGCAGGTGTCATCTCCAAATTTTAGTACAATCCAATTTACCTGGATTTATCATATGGGATACAGAGTATCAGAATGGCCTTTGTGTCCCTTATATTCAGTATAATCTAACATGTTTCACGAAGCATCAGCATTTATTACAATGGATGTTTAAACTCAGCTGAGAAGTTCTGACTTTTAAAAATTATATTGTTCATTTTCAACTGGGAAATTTCCTTTTTAGTCACTTAAAGATGTAGACCCAAGATCACCAAGTTGGCTACATTTAAGATGCTATCCAAAGAGTAAACATGTACAAGACAGGAGAATGAGGCTTTATTTTCAAAAATGTCCAGACTCGTTCTTGGATCCATTCTTTCTACTTAATTGCAGGTTGCAAATGAATTCTTACTGCTGAGTATTTTGAATCCAGGGTAGGAGACTTGGCTGCTTTTTCCCATCCATTATTCTGTTCAATATGTCAGAAGGTCTGATTGGGAGGAAACCTTTTCAAGTTCTATTGATGCAGCTTTCAATTGACCACGGTGACCTAGCAACATGAGCACTAATTGGCATGGGCTGACTGGCATTTGGTGTACAGTTTACATGGGAACACAGATTCAACGGCTATTATAACCCAGTTTGCTGTCCCAGATTACTAGTCAAAAGAAATGTTTTAATTGTCTTCAAGTGCCTATTTTAACTTTGCAGATGCAAAGCAACAGGTATAATGTACTAAATCATAACTTAATTAAAAACTGTCACATAAACAATGTAGCAAGGATATACCTTCTAAAGGCAATCACCATTTAAGACTACTTTCTCCTTAAGGCACTTTCCATAACTTCCATTTTATGGAAGGCACTACAAAGAATACACAGAGGCAAATTCTCCAGTATATTTGAACATCAGAAGCTTTGGGGCCACTGACCATGTTAGGAGGAATTCAATAAAACTTTAAATTCACTGAAGTGCTGACTAGCTGGTAATCAGTTATAACCATATCAGCATAAGAATTTCACTTCCGAGGTCTTAGGGGAAAAAAGCCCGGCGCTGGGCTCATTGGGTAAAGCATTCTTCTCACAGCTATTCAAGCCTGAATCCATCCTCTCTACCCCCACTCTCCTCCCTTCACTTGGAGCTTGCCTTCTTTTTATTAAAACAACACCAGAGATAATTATTTTTGTGTGATGGCTTGAAGAGATGAACTGCTCTCTAAGGAACTCTAGAAAGGCTAAAGTTTTTCTTTACAGTTGGTAGCTGAAACCAGAGTTCTAATAACAATCTGTTATAAGTAATTCAGAATACAATTAAAATAAGTTTTTATCTCAGAAAAAAAATGCATATGGCTAGGGTTTTAATTATTTTTCAGGATAATTACTAGCACAAATATATTTTAGCAAGAATGCCTCCATCTGTTTTAGCAAGAACAGCTCTGTGTGCAGAGACAGGAATGGTCTCTTCCAGTCTCTGCAGAAGTGAAGGGCTAAACTAAGGTTTGTGCTGTAACCAAAGTCTCACCAAAAATGGGCCAATTAATGCAAAACCCACGGGCTAAAAATACAATTTACATCTTAACTGTGATCAGTTTTTCTTTTGAGTCTTACAATAATAAAATTCAATTGAATTTTAGGAATTCAATTTTAGGAATTCAATTTAGGAATTATTTATGCCAGATCTGCTTGCATAAATAATATACATTATAAATGCAATTCAAAACTATTTTATATTCCAAAAACAGGTTAAGAACAAAGCCACAGTTTAAAAACGCAAAGTTCTTTTTGTTTGAATTGATCACTTATAATGTTTTTGACAAAGATAATTTTTATGAAAAAAACATCAATAATTAAAATTAAACAGAAGAATAAAGCAAGGATGTCATGTACTACCCTCTTCTGACTTTTATGACAGGCCTTTATTTTCAACAAGTTTATCATATGTCTAGACTAATTACATACTTTGCAAATACTTACAAAACTAAAAATTTGCCTAGGAAATTATGTTTTAAAATCTGGGATGGAAGCACAGAAATTGACATATCCTAAATTATAAAAATTAGCCATTAGGCCAGGCACAGTAGCTCAGCCTGTAATCCCAGCACTCCAGGAGGCCGAGGCAGGCAGATCACTTCAGCCCAGGAGTTTGAGGCCAGCCTAGGCAACATGGGAAAACCCTGTCTCTACTAAAAATACAAAAATCGGCCAGGCATGGTGGTGTGGGAGCCTGTAGTCCCAGCTACTTGGAAGGCTGAGGCATCAGAATCACTTGAACCTGGACGGCAGAAGCTGCAGTGAGCCAAGATCATGACATTACACTCCAGCCTGGGTGACAAGAGTGAGACCTTGTCTCAATCAATCAATAAAAGAAGTTAATAAATAAGGCAACTTATTTGAGCCATTTGGCATCGTAGATGGCAACAATCTTAAGTTTCCAAATTGTTTTGGAAAGTTACTGGAGATGTGAACTACTACCAATTTGGATATTTTAAATGTATACATATGGTAAAATTGGAGTTTTAAAAGGTTTTTCATGATTGAGCTTAACACCCATAGAAAAACTAAATGGCTGCCTTGCAAATGACTGAAAAAGAGGCCTCCATTGACAAGAAGAACCCAAACAATGTGGCAGAACTCAAGTGACAACGGGAACTCCAACGCTGGGTATCTATTAACTCCAGGCTGTGTCTGTGTTGGGAGGATGTTCCTGTTGTATTTTTAAATCTACTGGATATATGGATTATACATACCATCTTAAAGTAGGAAATTATTCAAGAAATGCAATGTAATAAAAAAAAAGACACTCAAAATTCTCTTAATAGGATTCTCAATAAACACTCAGAATAGTGTCATGGAAACATACTGAACTAAGAACTGGTAAAACCTGGTTCTGGAACAAAATGGTATATTTCTTAAATGTCTGTGATGTTAAGACTTTTATGATAGAACTCTACTATGCTCACATTTACCTTTTGCTTTCAGGCATAATTTTAAGTATCTGACTAAAACTAAACCAAAAAACATCCCCACAAAACTGTCACTAACCTGCTGGGTTCACAAAGTCAGAATAATACTAGTATTTGGCTAGGGTAGAATAAGAACAAAACCTGATGGACAGCAGGGCAAGGGAAGGGACAATGATGATGATCTTAGGAAAACTTTTAATATGAACAGAGGGGAGGAAAGCTGTTGGGGCCTTAGAAGTGGAAACAGATCCTTTACTTCCTTTGAAGTCCCTACATCTTTATATTACGCTCAGAGTAAATATTCTGGTAAGTTTTGTTCCAGTGAAAAGTTTCTTGGTAAAGAATGGCACAAAAGAGTGACCTTAGGTAAGCTGCTGAACTTCTCTGTGCCTCACTTTCTTCATTTGCAAAAATGTAAAAATAACAGCATCTATTTCAATGCATTGCTAGGAGGAATAAATGAAATCATTCTTATTAAAGGATGTTAACACAGTGTTAACACTTTGTAAGCAGACATTCACCATTATTATTAGTATGGAAAGTGAGCAGTAAGATAGGGAAACCAAGTATATAATTCAGGAAAAATTTACCCCTTACTTAATTTCTGCTTAAAATTGGTGGTACTGAGGAAATTGAAACAGCACATACTGTGTGCTTTCAGAACATATACTAAAATCAAAACATTAATACACACATTGCTAGTCGTATTACATTTAATGAGACTTGCACTAAGTTGATACTATTAGTAAACATCGAATAACATGATTCCTTTTATCCTCTTGAAGATAACAATGAAATGAAGTTCTGGAGTCTCTAAAGAGTTATAAAGTTTTCTTAAAAGGGAAGCTCCATTTAGAACCCCATTTATAAAAACACTATTCATTTCAGATGTGAACAGATTAGAGACTGTTAACATGGCAAAGGAGAAGAGAATAAAACAGATTAAAACTGGGAAGGCAAAAAAGAAAGCCTTATTATGATGGGGCTTCATTTGTTTTTGCATTTACTGATGTTGGCAAAACCATCGTGAAATGATGCATCTTAAAGCTGGCCTTTAAAAATTATTCTACAGATGTTAGCCTAGTTGTCTTGTCGTACAGAGTCCATCTGACTTAGGAGCACACAACTCATCAATGAAGGAATACATGTTAAACATCCCTTGTTATTAAACCATGTCACATTCTTCCTAGTCCATGGTACTTATTAGACTGCAGATCCCATAATCCTCTTCTGAGTCCCTTCTGCGTTTAATTCAGTTCAGTCTTAAGTAGTTAAAGAAACTGTTTTCAGTGGCAACTAATAACTACTGACCTACAGTGACACTGCCCTACAATAGGCTTGTCAGCCCTGAAAAAGTTGTACCAAAGAAGCTGATTAGGACTTCAAGAGGTTTGTAGCAAGAATCAATGGTTGGTCTGTACTAACGCTGCAATGCCCGCACAGAAATGATAAAAGTGGAACACCATTAGTTATGCCTCATTAAGCTGCACAACCCTTCTAAAAAGAAATTTGTTTAGCCTGACCAAAACCTAATACAGTTTTAAGCTGTGTTGCGTTTTTCAGGGCATCTCAAAAGCATCAATAAAATAAAGGCCAAGAACCAAGAAAAGTAAGAAAGTATATTAAACATGAGTCTTTTAATTCAAAGTATTAGCTATATATTTTCCTAAAGGATAGGCACAAGGGAAATTGTTTTTGGTGGGAAAAAGTACATTTCAAACCATGGAGGTTTTAGTTTCCAAAAACCCATAAACCCCAAATGTTGGTGTCATGTCTTTAAAAGTAATGTCTACTTTAATATTACCTGTCAAACCTTTGCTGCTGGAAAAGGGGAGGAGGACCTCGCCAGGAATCCTGGGGCCTCATATCTGAAAAAAAAACAGGAAAGAATTAAGATTTTTAAAAGTAACCAATATTCAACTACCCAATATTTTATAATTAAAAGTTCTTGAAAAAAATCTGAGAAAGACTGTAAACCAAATAAACTAGTATCATAATAACACACACCACAAATGTAAAAAGGTAAGTAACTAACAAGGTCGCAAATTTTTTGTTTTATTATTTTTCCTTTGATAACAAAATAGGTTTAGTAACCCCTGGCCACTAAACTCACATAATCGTGTGTGTGTGTGTGTGTGTGTGTGTGTGTGTATAAGTAAAGATACATATATTACACACAGTTTTTACATTTATATTTTAAATGCTGTGCAAAAGGAAAGGTTTAGTTCTTTTCCATAAATAGAATTAATACAAACTGAATGAATAGTATCTACAACAGAAATCCTGAAATTTTCCTTCTGAAGGCATAAATTGCTATCATTAACATTAAGCAGAGCACACACAATCTCTCCAACACAAACCAAGAAAACACGTTAATGAAGGGACCACCCACTTCTCCATCTTTTCTGATAGTTTTCTTGTAACACAAAGCTGAACTAGCAACATCATCTAACTAGAAGAAACAATTAAATGGCTCCTGCTCTTCTACATAAACTGACAGATATGGGATGAAAGAAACATCTGGGCCTGTCCCTGTCTGTATCAATGAACCACAGCTTCCAGTCACTTCACCTTCAGCGGGGTCTGCTGTGACCTAATTAAAACTGCTGGTTCCAGAAGTTGTCTAATGAGTTCACCATGTGAGGACAGTAACCTCCTCTAGACTCCCATGACCAAGGACAACAACGCTTACCATAATGTATTCAGGCTCACATTTTAATAGAAACACAAACTAGAAAACTGCTTTTCAAAATTACTTAAAGAAAAGAAGAGTTGAAAGCTTATCTCTGGTTAGAAACCAAAAATATATATGGTTTTTACTTAAGAAAGAGAAAGAAAAAAGTAGAATCATGCTTTAAAAGTCCCATGACAAAGAACACGGAATCAATAAAATATCTAGCTGCTCACAATGATTCTAGCTCATAACTGGCAGCCTCAGCCCTGGGCTTCCTTCCCATCTTGACATGCTGAGAAGGCCAGACTGAAGAAAGTTTTCTTTATGTGGACAAACTACCTGAAGGAGGGCAGCCATCTGCAGCTGCCACAGCCCACTCCCACCTCAGTCCATGGCCAGCTGGAAAGTTTCTGCAGCCATACCCATGGGTGCCAAACCCACCTCTCAGAAAGGTGCAGGACGCCCTTCACCAGCTGTCACTTCCAGGCAGATTCCCATTGTGAATTAAAAGGTGGTATCTTTAGTCAATTGGAATTAAGTTCCTTTTTTATCTCTTAAAAACCAAACTACTAGCAGTCAAACCGAGTAACAACGTGGAGGATGCTGACTACCACACACTCCACAGAAAACAGAGGAAGACAGTTCCTCACCCTAGGCCCAGTAAGTTCTGAGTCATTACTACAGACTATACACTATCAGAAAATCAATTTTCTGAAGAGATAAAAGTAAAAAATTCTTACAATAATAGCAATCATTTCATTTGTATGGTTTATTTCTATGGGAAAACTTGATACATTTACATATATGACATGAGTTACCATTTGTGAGAAAGTAATCTACTGAAAGTAAAATCAATGTTTGAGCCACTTTTTCAGCTCATGTACAAAATTAGTTTAGTGAGAATCAGTTAAAATGTTCCCAGAAGTATTTCATTTTAGTGCCCTTATATATACAAAATTTGCAAATGTAACAGAAGTCAAAAGAAATACAGCAAATATTCATCCGGACCCCTCTACTTCACATCCCCTGGAATCACTGCAGTTACCCTGGAAACACGCCCTTTTTTACCATTAGGACTTAATTCCATATTGTGCTTGCCTGGTGTCTTTTTACGTATGGTATAATCGCAGGATACACATTCTCCATGGTACTTACGAAAGCTTCTACAGTGGCTCCCTAATAAATTTAAAATCGAATGAAGACAATACAACGATACAGCTACATTAAGAGAAACCTTCAGAAACAATCTAATGTTTTAAGAAAAATAAAGACGGGAAAAAATCTTGTATATTTTATCCTAGAAACTGTGCTAATGGAGATGAAGCCATCACCACCCATAATATATATTCATTAGACTCAAACAGGCTATTCTTAGATTAAGCACAGCAGTATTTCTAAGTAGAACTGGAATGTAAAGTTTACTAAGTGTAAATGCTTTTTTTAGAGGAGGAAATAATTGTCTAACCTATACACCTAGAAGTGTCTTAAAAAACAGCCAACATTCCTAATATATCACTTCTAGTGTGCCAGGTGCCTCTCTATTTTCCATTTTCTATCTCTCACCTCCAGGACAATTTTTTTTCCATATAAACTAAGCACATACAAAAATTACAGTTTTTTGTTAAAACCTAAGCAAATTTTCCAAAACTTTCAATAAACTCTGATGCAACTGTTAAAACACTCCCTGTTTTCAATCCAAAAAGAAAAAAAGGCTCAAAGAAATATTTCAAGGCTATTTTTAACCAAATTTCTTTATATGGCTCTTAGTAACATGTATAACCTGGAAGTATTCACAAAGCAGAAATATTTCCTGGCTGATCTGTAATGAAGTAGATGGTAAAACAAACTTATTATCATTCATTTGTATGGCTCTAACAGAAGATCCATTTGAGAGGAAGAAAAAAAATTCTGAGACAGTGAATTGTACTTCAGAAGGTACAGGCGAGAGTGGAAAAATGACAGTTAATTTTTTCCTTTGGTCTTTAAAAACTTACTCCTTTTCTAGAGCTCTAAGACCACGTAAACCAAGCTTCGCCAATAGCTTCTCAAGTGACAATTTACCTAATCAACATGGCAATCACAGAAAAGATTCCATGTTTACTGATTGCACTAGTCAAAAATCACTTTTCAACGTGGCTAATTGACAAGTTTACAGACTAAAATGAAGAGATGTCACATTTAAGGTTCTCTGGGCTACAGAAACCAAATGCTTTATTCAGACTGAGTGAGTACTCAGGGCTACACTAGATTCCAACAAGTTATCAGTACTCAGACAATTACTCATCAGCCAAAACTGACACATCAAAGACAAACACCAACAATAAGAAATACCTACAGCAGACACTTGACAGTTGTCAGTTTGACCAAATGGCCCTTCTTGAGTGCAATTTCTTATTACACGAAGAAAATGATTATGATACTAAAAATATTTTAGACTGAATAAATGGCTTAGAACTCAATCTTACTATAAAACAAGCTATTTGACTAAATTTTAAAGTTCAAAATTCTATATAAGTAAAGATGATCTTTTATCACTTAATACTTTCAGAGTACTTATTATGTACAAGGTACTATTTTAAGTGCTTAGCTACTTAAATTCATTTAGTCTGGTTATTTTGTCAGATAAATATTCTTATCCTCTGTACTACTTTCAAAATGAGGAAACTGGGGCAATGACGAAACCTGTCAGAGGTCACACAGCTATTAAGGGTCAGGGTGAGGCCAGGGGCTATGTTCTCATAACCACTCTCTACTACACTGTGCAATCTCAAAGTTTCACATACATTTATGCTGTCGATTGAGATGGCACTTCATGTTAGTTTATTTCAGAAGACGCAGAGGAGAACCACCCATGATTTTGTGCTTCTTAATCAGGAGACTCAGAAACTTATGGTTTCAACAAGGCTGGATGGGGGGTTTAACAACTACTCTCAACATCTTAAAGGTTTACAACTGACATTATTACTCATATCCAATTAGGATAGGAAAGAAAAATAACACGTTTTAGTTGTAAGCATCTAGGCAAATACAGGATTTATAGGGAGAAAATAAGAAAACGTCTTGGCTAAAACACTGGAATCTCTGCTCTTTTTAAAAGGATAATACTACCCCTCAAAATCTGGCGCTTAAAATATAAAGAGAAGGGATCAGATAAAAATCAGTATCAGCGGTTCCTGAAGCGCAAACCAAAATGCAACATCACTGCAAAGAGCTCAGCCGGTCTGTCGAGGGACGGAAAGAGCGGAGAGGTGCTCTCGAAGCCGTGACAGCCTGGGTGAAACGAACCAGGTCCCCTTCCTGGTCAAGCCTACCTCCCTAGGGACAAAAAGGTACCTCTCTGCCCTCATAGCCAGAGGAGGCGACGGAAAGATGTGGCGCTTAGATTCACTCTACAATCCCGTCCAAGTCCAAATAATCTTAAGGATGCTTTTCCTTGCCCTCTATCTCTCTCCCTTTTATGTTTTTCTTCCTCTTATAGCTAGATGTGGATGAATGGATGAAAGATTGATACATAGGTGAAGACTGGTTCTACACAAATATTGAATCTAGAAGTAACGAGATTACAAAATAAATGTCAGAAGTCTTAATGACAGTAAACTAAAAGAAAAAAAAAAACAACACAGGCCGGACGTGGTGACTCACGCCTGTAATCCCAACACTTTGGGAGGCTGAAGCAGGCGGAGCACTTGAGGCCAGGAGTTTGAGACCAGCCTGGCCAATATGGCAAAACTCTGACTCTACTAAAAATACAAAAAGTAGCTGGGCATGATGGTGCATACTTGTAATCCCAGCTACTTGGGAGGCTAAGGCAGGAGAATCGCTTGAACCTGGAAGGCAGAGGTGCAGCGAGCTGAGATTGTGCCACTGCACTCCCCAGCCTGGGTGACAAAGCAAGACTCTGACCAAAAAAAAAAAAAAAAAAACCCTGACAAATCATATGTTGGACTATGTTTAAAGACTATTAAGAAAATATCAGATTTTGTTTCTTCATTGTCTGCAGCATTTGCCTGAACTTATCATACTTTAATGACCATTCCAGATGAAGCTAATTATTTATCCAATACATTTCTTACAAAAGTATCAGGGAATGATTTGTGAAATGACATGGTTGCCTTCTAGGAAGTCCAAACTCTTAACCCAAGCTTTCCAAGGTTTTTTTTATAACCAAGAGCAATCAAAATCCATCAATCTATTCAAATCTTTTTTGAGCTTTTGCTTTTCTAGTTTATATGCAGACAATCTCCAAATTTCTCTCCAAGTACGTCCTCTCTCTCTTGAGCAAGAACCTGACTCCTGTGACTACCTAGCACAGATGCCTCTAATGTCTTTCAGGCACTTTGACCCCCACAAACTCACTCATCACATTCTTTCATATTCCTTCACCCTCTTGGGTTTCCAACTCTGTGAAAGGCCTCACTAAGCACCCAGGCATCACAGTGGACACATAGGACTCTTCATTCCCTTCTCCCTCTCCTCCTCACTCTTCATATTCAATTATCCAGACTTTCAGCCTTCCCTTCCTCCCACCTTCCGGACTTTGGATCCACTCTGCCAGTGTAGTTCAGACCTTCATCATCTCTCCTTAACCCACAGAGTTGTGGTTCTAGAATGCAGATGTATCTGGTTCATTCTTCTAGAGTTTTTAAAACCTCATAAACAAACAGACTAGTGCCCAAATTAAATCAGCATGGGACAAGAACAGCCAACTTACAAAAGAAAAACTGGTCAGTAAAAATATGACCAAAGTAGCAACTGAAAAATCGTATCTTAAAGACACATTATTCCTTATCAAATTAGCAAGAACTTTATTTATTTCATGTTAAAGAGACAGGGTCTTGCTGTTACCCAGGCTGGAGGGCAGTGGCGCTCTCATAGCTCACTGCAGCCTCAAACTCCCGGGCTCAACCAATCCTCCCACCACAGCCTCCTGAGTAGCTGAGACTACAGGCACATACCACCACGCCTGGTTAAATTTGTGCTTGGATTACAGGTGTGAGCCACTGCACCCGGCCAAGAACTTTTTAAAAATAACACCTGGTGGCTGGGCGGAGTGGCTCACGCCTGTAAACCCAGCACTTTGGGAGGCCGAGGCGGACAGATCACGAGGTCAGGAGATCGAGACCATCCTGGCTAACGCGGTAAAACCCCGTCTCTACTAAAAACGCAAAAAATTAGCCGGGTGTAGTGGCGGGCGCCTGTAGTCCCAGCTACTCAGGAGGCTGAGGCAGGAGAATGGCATGAACCCGGGAGGCGGAGCTTGCAGTGAGCCGAGATTGCGCCACCACACTCCAGCCTGGGTGACACAGCGAGACTCTGTCTCAAAAAAAAAAAACAAATAAATAAATAAATAATAAATAAAAAATAACACCTGGTATTGGTGGGAGTGGGATATTAGACATTCTCATATGCTATTGTGGGAAGTATAAATTGGTATACTCTTATTTAGAGGTTAATGTGGTGATATTGACCAAAAGTCTAGAAATTCACCATACCTTCTGATCCAGCAATACCATTTCTAGAAATTTAGCCTGCAGTTAAGAAATATATATATTTTTAAAAGATTATTGGAAAAGCCCTATAAATTAAAAAAAAAATTAAGCAATATACTTCTAAATAACCCATGGGTACATAATAAAAAATAAAAATCAGAAAATACCATGAACTAAATGATAATAAATATGTGAGACAAAACTTTGTGGGATAAGGCTAAAGTGATTAGAGAGAAATCTGTAACACTGAAGTGCATATATTGGAAAAGACCAAAAATAAATTACCTAAGTCTCCATCTCAAAAACTTGGAAAAAGAATGCCAATTTAATCCCCCCAAAAAGTAGAAGAGAATAATGAAGACAAAAGCAGAAATCAATAGAAAACAAATGTACATGGAGGGAAAAGAAAAAATATCTATATATCAACAAAGCCAAAGGTTAGTTCAATGGGGGAAAAAAAAATAAAATTAAATAGGTTCTAAAAAAAAAATTAAATAGATTCTAGCAACACTAATCAAGAAGAGTGACTATATACTACCAGTATCAGCACTTAATTTTTAAGTCTTACAGTCATTAAAAATATATCTAAAAATCTTATGAACAATTTCTGGCAATAAATTTGAAATTTTAGAATGGGCACATTCCCACCAAAAAAAAAGAACTTACCAAAACCAACGTAAGAATTACTGAAAAATCTGAAAAGCCAGAACTAAAAAATTTGAATCTATAATTGAAAACCTTTTCATAAAGGAATCTCTAAGCCCAACTGGCTTGACCATTGAATTCTTCTAAAAATTAAGAAATGACAACAATCTTAAGATAACCCATACAGAGAACAAAAATGTAGAAAATATTTTCTAACTTGTTTTATAAGGCCAGAAAAACCCTACCCCAGAAGGTCCAAAAAAGGGAAATAAAACTAATCTCTCTCATAATACACAGATTTTAAAAATCCCACCATACACTGACACTTAGAATGTAGTGACATATAAAAAGATGATATATTCCAGAAATTAGGTTTACTCCAGAAATGCCATGTTGGTTTAATATTTCAAAATCAATCAGTGTAATTTACCATATTAACACAACAAAGAAAAAACAACAAACAAAACCCCCAGGTTTTAGAGAAAAAAAGCATCTGATAAAATTCAATACCCACTACAAACAAAGAATAGAAGAACTTCCTCAATCTGATAAAGGTTATCTACACAGAAAAAAACTGCAGCAAACATCATATTTAATGATGAAATAGTAAAAGTCTCCCCCTTAAAACGGATGGGGAATGAAATGAGTATATCTACCATCATCACTTCTATTAATTATGAGAGGTCCTAGCTCGTGCAATAAAGCAAAACAAAAAACAAACAAAAAAGGCATTAAGATTAGAAAATAATAAAATGGTCACCACTTGGAGATGACATAATTGTGTACACAAAAAAATTTCAAAGAACATACAAACTATTAGAAGAAATGAATCTAGTAAGGATGTCAGGTACAAATATCAAAAAAAAACTTTATTTCTACATACAAACAAGCAATGAGAAAATGATATTTAAGATACTGTTACTTAAAACATCAAAACACATCAATTATATAGTATTAATTCTTTTTGTCCTGAATTTTTTATTGTGATGATTTCAAACTTAAAAGTTACAAGATGAGTACAAAGAATTCCCACATCCCCTTCACCCACATTCCCCAAATGCTGGCATAAACCTCTATTCATCATATGACACCAATAAAAAAGCGAAAAGGCAAATTGCCAAGTGGAAAAAGATATTTCCAATATAAAACTACTCTCATAACCAGAATATAAGAACGCCTACAAAACAAAAAGACAGACAACCCAATTTAAAAAAACCACACAAACCTTGAACACTGCATCACACAAACAAAAATATCCAAATAGTCAATAAACATTTAAAAAAAATACTCTACTTAGTCACCAGGAAGATGCTAACTAAAAGCTCGGTGAGATACTCACTCCCTGCTTAGTCAAATAGCTAAAAGTGCAAAGACTGACAACACCAGGGCTTGGCGACAACACCAAGGGTTGGCAACAACATGAAACAACCAGAACTGTCCTACACTGCTGGAGGAATGTAAATTCATACAAACTGAATGTAATTTGGGAAATGTGTCTGGCACTTTCATTCACTAAAGCTGAACATACCTACAATCTTGCAATTCCACTCCTATGGAGTACATACCCATCATGAGTGTTTACATATGTGCGTCGAAGGACGCACAGGTTTCACAGCAGTCCAGTTCAGCAACCTCAAACCAGAAACCAACCCAAATGCTATTCCTACTGGATAGGTAAATAAATGGTGATATAGTCCTATGATTCAACACTATAAGCAATGAAAACAGATGAACTGCTGGGCGCAGTGGCTCATGCCTGTAATCGCAGCACTTTGTGAGGACAAGGCGGGCGGATCACGAGGTCAGGAGTTGGAGACCAGCCTGGCCAACATGGTGAAACCCCATCTCTACTAAAAATACAAAAATTAGCCGGGTGTGGTGGCACATGCCTGTAATCCCAGCTACTCAGGAGGCTGAGGCAGAACTGCTTGAACCTAGAAGGTGGAGGTTGTAGTGAGCCAAGATTGTGCCACTGCACTCCAGCCTGGGCGACACAGCAAGACTCCATCTCAGGGAGACCAAAAAAAAGAAAAAGAAAATGGATGAACTACTACTACAAGCAATATAAATGTCAGAAACAAAGACTGAAAAAAAGGCAAGCTTTTAAAAGGGTAAGTCATGTAATAGCTTTTTAAACTATTAGGTAATGTTAAAAAAACAAAAAGGTAATGTATGATACTATGATACTGCAGTCAGGATAGAGGTTCCCTTTAACGGGCAGGGGGTAGTGCCTGGAAAGGACACAATAGGGGGCTTCTGAGGACTGACGCGTTTCTACTCAATCTGAATGGTGGCTACATGAATATATCCATTTCATAAAAACTACACTGTACAGTTCGATTTGGCACTTTACGTATGTCACATTTCAATAAAAAAGTATATGTAAAAATACATGTACAATAATCTAATTTTCAAAACTTGCACACATGAAATAATAAAAAGAAACACTGCTTATTTCAGGACTGTGGAATTATGGGTGTTTTTTATGTTTTATTGCTACATGCCACATTTTATTCAATTAACATGTACTGTAGTTAAAAATGCATTTTAAAAGTATATTTAAAAATCACTAAAAATATTTTAAAAATTAGCTCTCCTCCCCTCATAATCTGTTCCAAGTATGCTCCCAGTCTAATTTTGTACCAGTTATGCTATGCTTAATACCACCCAACTACTTGCCATGTACTTCAAAGCTCATTATTTTCTCTCAGCCTAGAGTAGCCCCAATTCCCCACTTGTTGGCTCAATTTAAATATCACATGATTGCCAATTTTTGGTCCATAAACTTTTTCACTCCTCCCATTCCTGTGCCCTTTGAAAAGATGTTAAATGTCATTAGAGTCCCAGCACTAATCCTCAGTTGAGTCAATGTTTACAAGTCACAAGGCAGAGGGTACTTGTTTCTTGCTCTAAATCAATCCCTACTTTACAAAACATATCTCCCAATTTTTTCATGATGTAACTGAAATAAAGATATTCTAACTGGAATAGATTCTAATTAAAGTCTAAGTATTTTGTACTTTGTAAGTACACATTCAATCTAATAACAGCCACAACAATGGCAAATAAGGAGTTATTTAACCAAAGTAATACTAATAAAAGTAGAGAGGGGGACTCCACTATTTGAAATAAAATACACAGATGCAAACAAGAGTTGTCTATTTCCAAAGAAGGCAGACCAAGAACTATAGAACTGTAGGCCCCTAAGGGCATGAAATTCTCTCCTTTGGTGTAAAGCTAATAAATAAAAGAACCTTCTGGCTTCTTTCCCTTATTATTGGACCATGATCCTTCTGCTAGAAGCAGAAGGCCATGGTATCCATGTAAATGGTAAAAAGTCACAAGAAAAAAGGAACTGATAAGGAATGTGTCAATAACAGCTGGCTTTAAAAATATGTTGGATATGCTTTCACCATTTATTCATAAAATCTTAGGGCAAAGATAGTTCATTCAAAATGATTAGACTCTCCTGTTGTACATGGTATGACTTGATACTGAATATATGGAAATACCTAGAAATGTTATTTGCTAAATCTTACGGGAAGCAGCTGTTAACCACTGCACCAAGCAGATTCCCACAGGACCACCGACTCTGTACCTCTGTGCCCCTTCTGTGCTTCACTGAACAGAAGTCCATAGTTTCCATGATAGAGCCTCACAAAGCTCCACTCAATGTCATTAAGCCATACAGCAAAGCTACACCGCCAGAGAGAGGAACAGAGACAGAGAGTGAATACACTAAAAACAGAGGGCCCTGAAAGAGTAAGACCTATAGAACCAATTTCTTCTTGGGTACTACATCCAGAAAATCTGGACTTCTGGTGTGTAACTTAACTAGCATTACAACAGTACTAGGTGCATAGTGCAAATATTTCCCATCAGTTATCCATTTTAACCTGGCACGTTCTTTAATAAGTACAGCTTCAGTTTAAAAACAGCTCTGAGGGGTATCTATAACAAAGTATCACTCTGTTTTTTGGAAATCAAATTTTTATGAAATATTTCAAACATTCAGAAAAAAATGTTTTCATGATATGACACTCAGATTTAACAAACGTGAGCATCTTGCCACAGTTTCTTCTTCCCCATGCTGCCCTTGTAGCAACCAGACAACCAGGAATGGAGAAACAAAGCCTTCATGAAGACATTCGTTTTGAGAAACACTGGCACATGACTTACACTTCTTTGATAAATGGGCGTAGCAATGGAGCTCAAAAATAACATTAAATGGGGACACAATTTAAAATTCATGTAAAATCTATGAAGTCTAACATTCAACTATCTTTTCCCTTTCCCACTGCAATCCAAATGCTATGTTAATTATTTTTGTGGTCAACATTTCTGACCTGTCCACAAAACAGATTATGAGGGGTTAAGGAAAGACTAAGGTCTTCCAGAACTATAGGGTTAAAGGTATAGTCTACCTAAAGCAGTGCCTGGCTATATTGTAGGTAGTGCTGAGATACAATTTCAATCAAGAAAGGGACACCTTTGTCTTTCAGGCAACTAAGTGATGACGATCCATATCTATCACATCTGATTTAATTATACCTGTATTAATGAAATAAATTGTAATCATTTCCACATACATTTTTTTGCCTGTGTTAACCAAGAAACAGATTTGTAAGTGAAGATTAAGGAAGAAATCCAAATTATCTTATTCATTTAACTATATATAGTCAAGACGAAAAACAGACCCAGAATAATCAAAGTTATCCTGAGCAAAAAGAACAAAGCTGGAATAATCATATTACCTGACTTCAAATTATACTACAGAGCAATAGTAACCACAACAGTATGGTACCGGCATCAAAACAGATAGCATAGACCAATGGAACACAACAGAGAACCCAGAAATAAATCCATACATCTACAGTGAACTCATTTTCGACAAAGGAACCAAGAACATACACTGAGGAAAGGACAGTCTCTTCAATAAATGGTGCTGGGAAAACTGGATATCCATATGCAGAAGAACAAAACCATAAATTTATCTCTCATCATATACAAAAATCAAATAAAAATAGTTTAAAATCAAATAAAAATAGTTTAAAGATTTAAATCTAGGAAACTGCTACAACAAAACTTTGGGGAAAATCTCTAGGATATTGGTTTGGGCAAACATTTCTTGAGCAATACCCCACAAGCACAGGCAACCAAAGCAAAAATGAACAAATGTAATCACATCAAGTTAAAAAGCTTCTGCACAGCAAAGGAAACAATCAGCAAAGTGAAGAGACAACCCATGGAATAAGAGAAAATATCTGCAAACTATCCATTTGACAAGAGTTTAATAACCAGAATAGGTAAGGAGCTCAAACAACTCTATAGGAAAAAAACCTAATAATCTGATTTTAAAGTGGGCAAAAGATCTGAATAGACATTTCTCAAAAGAAGACATACAAATGGCAAACAGGTATATAAAAAGTTGCTGAACATCACTGATCATCAGAGAAATGAAAATCAAAACTACAATGAGGTATCATCTTGCCCCAGTTAAAATGGCTTTTATCCAAAAGACAGGCAATAACAAATGCCAGTGAGGATGTGGAGAAAACGGAACCCTCGTGGACCACTGGTGGGAATGTAAATTAGTATAGAGCTACCATATGATCCAGCAATCCCTAATGCTAGGTATATACCCCAAAAAAGGGAAATCAGTACATCAAGGAGACATCTGCACTCCCACATTTACTGCAGCACTATTCACAGTAGCCAAGATTTGGAAGCAACCTAAGTGTGCATCAACATGAATGGATAAATAAAATGTGGTACATATACACAATGGAGTACTGTTCAGCCACAAAAAAGAATGCGATATTGTCACCTGTAACAACATGGATGGAAACGGAGGTCGTTATGTTACATGAAACAAGTCAGGCACAGAAAGACAAACTTTGCATGTTCTCACTATTTGTGGGAGCTACAAATTAAAACAACTGAACTCGTGGAGACAGAGAGTAGAAGGATGGTTACCAGAGGCTGGGAAGGGTAGTAGGGGAAGGGTTGGGGAGGGGAGGATGGTTAATGGCTATGAAAAAATAGTTAGAAACAATGAATAAGATCTAGTATTTGATAGCACAGCAGGATGACTATAGTCAATAATAATTTAATTGTACATTTCAAAATAACTAAGAATATAATTGGATTATTTCTAACACAAAGGATAAATGCTAGAGGTGATGGATACCCCATCTACCCTGATGTGATTATTACTCACTGTATACCTGTGTCAAAATATCTCATGTTCCCCATAAATATATACAGCTACAAAGTACCCACAAAAATAAAGATAAAAAATATATGAAAGATTTTGCATAAGGTATTCTCTTACAACTCTTCTAACTTACATGTTTTTAAAGTTCACTGTCTGCACTGATACAACAAATCTTTTTCAGCAACGAAGATTAGAAACCAACATTTGCTGTGATATTTAATTTATAATGTAAAATAACCGGTTTGTAAAAGCTTACTTGACATAAGTTTTGGAATCTGGGCTTGTCCTCTCAAAAGCGGCCTATATAAGTTTCCCTGGTAAGTCGCAGGTGGTGGTGCAGCATTGCTGTAAATGCCAGTTCCTGAGCCTCTTGGCATAACATGGCTATAAAAGGACCCAACAGAAGAAAAAAAAATTGTATAGTGATATACCCATCATAACACAGCTGACACAAATAAAACAAATGCTCATAGCCATGTCTTCACTAACAGATCTGATTAAGATAATACAAACAAAAAGGTGGTTTATAATTAAAGCTCAAAACTACATAATGGTAATAGTGATAGCAAATGTTCATCTGCCACACCAAGACTCTTAATTGATAACCATTTAAATATTTACAACTTACATCATACAAAAAATAATTTGAATATTTTTCTTTTTTTGCATTATGTTTCAGTTTTGTCCTTAAGGATTCATGTTCTTGCTATCACTGTATACATGACTACTCTACATCTTGCTATTTTTAATTTACTATATCAAATACCTGCCTGTATCTTTTCTTCATCTTTGTAATTCCAACATGTAAACCTATAGAATACTTTACTATGTTGTGTCTTACACCTTACTAAACCATTTCTCTCATTTCGTACTAGTAGTATAGATTACAATACAATGTAAATATTCGGGCATATAATTATGCTCATCTAAAATTATTTTCTCCTCACAAATCCAAGAGGTAGGAATTTGGACCAAAGGTTAAGAGTATCTTCTGAACTCACTGCTCTATTTAGAGGAAATACTATGTTGCTTTCCAAAATAGTTGAAATAATGCAAAAAGTTAAGACTATTTTAAATCTGCATTTCTTTTACTGCCACTAAGAATGAAGATTTTCAAAAACAATGACAATAACAGCTAATGTTTACATAGTGTTTAGGAACTACACTAAGCACTTGACAGACATTAGGCTGACTTAATTCTTATAACTTCATAATTTTAAGAATATGTAGGTATAATTACTGTCTCCACTTTAGACATAAGGAAATAGAGGCATAGAGCGGTTTGGTAAAGTTCACAAACATATTAAGTGGTAAAAAAAAAAAAACAGTTATCTGAATCCAGACATTTAAGATCTAAAGCCCATGCTCTTAATCATTCTGCCACACTATCCCTCTTAGTATTTGCTGTATAAATTACATGTTGATGGTGATCTTCTGCCTAAATAATTTTTTGAATCTTAAGGTTTCCCCACTAATTGGAAACATCTATTTATAAGTTATCATTATTAATGCATGAATCCTAACTCATTAATATTATGGCAAGCCTGTTGCTCTTTCTATACCAGCTTTACCTGTTATTGTTTACAAGTCCCCTCTCTCTATAGTATCTTCTACAGCTAGGAAAAAGACAATTCAGTTAACTAATAAGGGCAAAGGATAAAAATCAGAAATTTATAGGAGAGGAAATACAAATTACTAATAAACATATTAAAAGATAATTTCAGTAGGCAGGGAAATGCTAATTCAAGCAACTATGAGATACCACTGTTCAAGCACTGGGCAAACAAAAATTTAAGAGACTGGAGGCTTCTATACCAATGTATTGGTTAATACTTGAAAAAGAGTCTCCATCATACATTAATTCAGCTAAAACTTTCTTGCGGGTAAAGAGGAGGTTTTATTCCCTTGAAATAACAGTCAGAAAAATAATAAAACGTCTTAGAGAAAGTAATAGAATTCTCATGCAACACATATAGCAATACATAAATGGAGAAGTGAATTTTTAAAAATGAAGAAAAGCAGAACAGTATCGAAGTTATTAAAATATCTACAAAACAGTTGTATTTTATGGTCTGTTAGATATTTATGGCATACAATAATGTGTTGTCCAAAATGCCTGTTTAGGTTTTAAAGATGGAGCTCCACTCTTTGCTTGGTTTTAAGTATGTAAGCAATGTTATGAGAGGACATAGTAGTAGTGGTGGTCAGCCATGGTGGTGAGACAAAAAAATATGTGTGAAACAAACTCAGTATTTTCTCTTTCTTTTTTTTTTTTCGGTTGAAACGGAGTCTCGCTCTGTCGCCCAGGCTGGAGTGCAGTGACGCAATCTCAGCTTACTGCAAGCTCCGCCTCCCAGGTTCATGCCATTCCCCTGCCTCAGCCTCCCGAGTAGCTGGGACTACAGGCGCCAGGTGCCTGCCACCATGCCCGGCTAACTTTTTGTATTTTGTTTAGTAGAGACAGGGTTTCACCGTATTAGCCAGGATGGTCTTGATCTCATGATCTGCCTGCCTCAGCCTCCCAAAGTGCTGGGATTACAGGAGTGAGCCACTGTGCCCGGCCCAAACCCAGTATTTTCATAAAGTTAAAAAATATACATATATGGCATAAATACTGACTTGTTTTATGGGATGATTCAGAAAAAGCAAAATATACAAGGGCTAGAAACTGACAACTCACCCCAAAGTCCTGAAGGCTGCCTGATCCAGGTGCACAGGCCTCCGGTCACGGTTAAAGCCAAGCTGAGGCTTCCACTGCCGTCCATTGCTGGATTTTTCCCAGTCACTAGGTTTCAGTACTGCTGCTGGCTTTCTGACCATTTAAAAAGACAACACTTAGTAATAGGGATGAAAACCATTTGTACAAAATAAATCTAGGTAATTTACTGTTGTTACCTTGCTCCTGGAAGCATTACAGCTTTAAAAATGTAATCTTCAGCAAACTGTGGGTCTTTAAAATTAATACTGGAAAAGAACAAGAAACAATTCAATGATCTGATTATATCAGCCTGTCTTAATTATCATGCAGACTGAAGTATTTTTCATGTTTAAGTCCTCTCCAAAAATTATTTTAGTTAATAAATGGGTTTGACAAATGGCTAAATGTCTTCCTCACCAAACTGTCTCTAATTCCTGGTACATATAACCTTCATGTAACTTTATCTGTGGGAAAAGTCATGTTCTAGCTGACTATTGGTGATGACAGAGAAGTAACAGACACTGCCCCAACTCAAATTTCAGTATGATATTGTAGACAGGTCGAAGACCTTTACAACAACAAAATATAAAAATAAAATAAACTTTCATTTTGTTCAGTCCATTGCAAATACCCCAAAGCATCTTGAGGCAGACTAGCTCTTATTTTAATAAAGAAAAGATAGATATACCAATAGAAATATTTGCAAAATCAAAAAATGCACACAAATAGCTAAGAAATCTATGGTGGGGGCGGGGACGGACTTACAAAAAAATTAAACTTCACAGTTGGAGCTTTGTACCCTTCTCTCCTAATGTGTGATTTTTAAGTAATAAAATAATTTTCACCATTTGAAAACTACACAAATACGCTTTTTTTTTTTTTGAGATAGGTCTCACTCTGTTGCCCAGGCTGGAGTGCAGTGACACACCCACAGCTCATTGCAGTCTCAACCTCCCAGGCTCAGAGATCCTCTCACCTCAGCCTCTCGCATAGCTGAGACTACAGGTACGCAACACCATGCCCAGCTAATTTTTGTATTTTTTGTAGAGATGGGGTTTCCCCACATGGCCCAGGATGGTCTTGAACTCCTGGACTCATAAGACCCACACACCTCAGCTTCCCAAAGTGATGGGATTACAGACATGAGCCACCGCGCCCAGCCAATACGACTATTTTTAAAAGCTATACACTCAGGCTTTGAGTATAAGCTGGGTTGAACTTCTTTTCTGGTAGTGATGGCGGTGGTAGTGGTATGCATGTGTGTGTACCTATCCCAAAGGTTGGTAAGTACCTAAGTCTGTCTTCTGACACAGCAATGCTTCTTCCAGGACTCTGGTTATACACCAGATTTATACTTAAGGATACTTATAACACTATTATTCATAATGTTTCAAAGACTGTAAAACCCAAGTGTATGAATAACAGTGGACTGGTTAAAAAAAACTAAAGTTCTTCCTTTTTAGGAAGAACTCAGATAATATTTTTAAAAATTTAGTAATAGAAGGCCGGGCACAGTGGCTCATAAGGTCAGGAGATCGAGACCATCCTGGCTAACACAGTGAAACCCCGTCTCTACTAAAAATACAAAAAATTATCTGGGCGTGGTGGTGGGCGCCTGTAGTCCCAGCTATTCAGGAGGCTGAGGCAGGAGAATGGTGTGAACCTGGGAGACGGAGGTTGCAGTGAGCCAAGACCACGCCACTGCACTCCAGCCTGGGCGACAGAGTGAGACTCCATCTCAAAAAAAAAAAAAATTTAGTAACAGAATACTTAATGACCTTAATGACATGGGAAACATATATACAACAGACTAGACATATTCATCAATCGATTATCAGTGATTTTTCTCTATAAGTTAGTAACTTGTTTCCTTTTTTTAAATATTTTTCAAAATTCCTCCAATGATTACACTTACAGTCAGTTAAAAAGGTTTTTTAAAAAAGTTTTATTGACCTGGTGGACATTTTTAGATAGCAGTTTTCTTTCTGAATACTGCCGCTTTAACTAGAGTCCATCTGCTTTACAGAAATTTTCATTTTAATTTTAAGTACACAAAAATGGATTCACTTATAATAAATATACCATGAGCTCAATAACAGCTGAACAATACTTATTACTCAACTAGTTCTTCTTACAACTCACTCTTCACTGGTAACTGTCTTTAGCTCAGATTTTCTCTATTGGTAAGATGGCATGGGGCAGGGCAAGGTAGGACAGGCAGTGACAAAGGTTTAAGAGGATGACAGAGAAAATGATAAGTATTTGTGCTCGTTAGGGCTTTGCAGATAAAAAGTCAAGTAACAAAGCAAGACTTGCAAATAAAGTGTTTTGAAGCAGGTATCTATGTTTCAGCAGGGCTTTTTTAGCACTCTGCCAAACTATTAGAATACCTATTGCATGCACAGTTCATGGTGGGAGGGGGGTTATGCACACAGCCAGGCATCAAGCCTGCCTCCCCGTCTAATAAGGGAAATAAGGAAGAAAGTGGAAAATGCAACAACAGGCACAGAAAAGATGCTGAGTCAAAGCATGTGTGTGTATATACCTTCCATATAAACATCTTTGTCAGTGTGGGCTAAAGGTATGTGTGTACTGTGGGGTGGAAATTATTTCACCTGAGGACCAAGGAAAACATCATCCAAGAGGCTGAGGTTTAAGATGAGACAGGATTGGTTACAGGGTGGCAGAGGAAACAAATGGAACAAAGATATGGAAAGGGCCCCAGGACCAAGGAACAGTACAGTTTTACTGGAGCAGCCCTTCTCAATGGGGACGTGGGAAGGAATTAAGCCCTACAAAAAATGATAAGTGAGTACATTCTCAATTCTCCAAAGAAAAAACCTAGCTAGTATCATTCTAGAGATACAGAACACAAACTGCTACCTACAATCTGATACGTACAACAGATGCTTTAAGATCTCAAGGCAGAATTCTCCCATGGAACTCCAGTTGAGAAGGGCTAGATTAGAGTAAAAACACATTTGAGCAGAAGTGGGGCAGGAAGAAAGGTGACTAAAGTGGGTTATGGTCATGGAGGGTTTGTGTGAGTATAATGTGATGCCTTTGCAAGTAGTCAATGAGGACGTGAAAGTGATCAAAGGTAATTTCAGAAAGAACAACCCAGCAGCAGTGTGCGAGACAGCAGAGGGACACCCATAAAGAGGTCACCAACAGAGCCTAAGCAACAGTCTTCGACATACATCTTGGATGGGAATGTTGGGAAAGTAAATAAAATGGTAAGGCTGGAACTAGAATGGAGATCGAGCTCAGATGAAGATCTCCAAGTTGTGCACAGAAAGACCTGAAACTAAGAAAATGAAGGAAATAGCCAAGGTAATAAGCTCCCAGGGAGAAGAGAAAATCCCAGGGTCACAGAGATAATCACTTCTGCAGGAGAATGGTTATAACAAGAGATTTAATAAGACAGCTGAAACTAAAGTTTGAGAAAACAAATCCATTTGTTTTCCAATTATTCCTTAATAAAATTGTTTTTAAAATTCCATTATTCACGCTCATGCTCTGAAAGGGAAAAACTTTCCAAGTCAATAGGACAATCTCCAAGATCATCCCTACTTCCCCTCAGAACCACATTCAACAAAAGGATCTACACACTTAATACAAACCATTAGGAGATAGAAAAGGAGTATCTAAAAATAAGTTTGGAAGTTTCCATTCAAAGACAAGGACACTATTTATAATACCAAAGTATTAATATCATTTTTCCTTCGATCTTTGAGAATAATTTGAAGACACACTTTCTCCTAAAATGGATTAAGCTTCCAAGAGTTGAAAGATTCTTAGTATTTTAATTTGTTCCCAAAAATGTATACTAAGATCTATTATGTTTTTAGAAATATATTTTTCCAATGTGATAACAGCCATGACTCAGATTCAAACAAACTTCCTAAAAGTCAAACACAGAGACTAGGCAGGAATCCATTAGGCAAAGACTCAAAAAGGTAACTTTTTATATGGATCCAAACTTTTGAAGGTCTTTTATTTTTTTCATGTCTATATCATTTAAATTCCATCATCAGAAGCAAAAGGGTTTACTTGTGGAAGGCTTATCTAGGGAAGTAGTAAGTAACACTGAGGTAAAGAGAGAAGCACCCTCACGCAAGCTCTGAGAAGCAGAGGAAGGAAACGAGTTAACACAGCCTATGGACTCAACAGTCTGCCCAGCTGAGGTAAGAGACTTGTGTTTAGATTTGTATTGCTTCATCTAATTCTGTATTAGATGAATACACTGAGGTATTTTTAAACAATAGTATTTTTATCTACTTTTTCCAAATGCAGGTGAAACACTGTTGACTCATCAAGCTTTTATGTACCAGACCAGCTTTCCCCCAACTAGCGTAACAGATCCTTTCCTTGATAGGTAACCTCACTATTTTGAATGCTTGATTGTCTTCATAAACACATCAAGGACAAAGTAAATAAAAATTTAAAACCTAAGCATGGTTGAAAATAAGGAAATTGAACAGTGCTTTTATTTATATCACAAGTAGCACTTTCAGCACTGCTGGTAAGAAGAAAATATTGTAGCAAAGTCTCAGTAGAAAAGGAATGGAATATAGAACACCTTTTTCTGATTCGCTTTAAGAATTATCCTTAGAAATGCTATTTTAAGTATTACTGTTAGAGAGTGTTAACACACTTCAGAAAGAAAGCAGAAAACTCCAAATATCAAGTTTCATTTTTACACAACCTTTCCCTGATACATTCCATAATTAATGCTAAATTGGCATACAAAGGCAAACTGTTCTTGCAGGAAAATCTCATGATTCATATACTTGACATTTTAAAACACTTAAAGAGTTTATAGGATTGTGACATTCTGTCAGAAGAGGTTAACCAATTCAGCATCCTATAAAATATTGCAGGCAGTGAAAGTGAAACCCTCCCAAATGTTTTCCACCATCAAATCCACTGCTGACTGCATGTATTCCACTTCCTTCAGGCTTTGGATTTCGAGTTACCTGCTTGCCAAGCATAAGCCTTGCAAATAAATGCTGCAGAAATAGCTACTTTAAAAATCCATCTCCATACACATTCACATTAAAACAAAAAATCTCTTTGAAGGGATAAAACATTCTCTATCTTGTCTGATTCATCCAAAAGTGAATACAAAACGTCTAAGAAACACTCCTCTGAAGAAAAAAGTTTAGGCTCTTCAAAGACTTTGGCAAACACTGGTTGCAACACTATGAACAACTGAGCTTTTTAAATATGGGTTTAGAACTCTGCTAGGTGCCATGAGGAAAAAAAAAAAAAAACAACCTAACAACACTACTGCTGGAAACAACACATACAAAAACTATATAAATTATGCTTTAGAAGAAAAGCAAAGCAATAAACGGCAGGCTATGGGGCAGGTGGAGAAAAGAAAGGAAGAGCACTCCAAACAACAGGAGGAAGAGGCGTAGGTCAAAGGGTATTGAAAGGATCAGCCTGGGCAGGAAGGAAGCATCCTGAGGACCTGGGGGTTCAAGCACAGAGCCAGGGCCCTGCCAAGGTGTGTCAGGCCTTGACAAAGTAAAAGCACACATATGCACTTACCCTCCAGATGACAGACTGGGAGGAAAACTCACATGCAGAAGCTAATATGTTGAGTAGTTTATGGAATTAGAAATGGGAAAAAAATATGATCTCCTAGGTTAGAGTTGACTATATTCTCTAAGGGTCTGTCTACAAATTTAAGGGACTTCAACAGCCTGTATAACATACTTTCTGAGCACTACAGATAAGAATAAATACAATGGGAAGAACTTACCTAAACTCAACTTGAGGAAACGATTTCTCAAATATCAAATGGGATACTAGATGTATTTAAATAAGGAAGAGGAAAAAAATGCCAGGAGTCAAAAGAGAAATAACTGGCAAATGACTGGTGAGTATATTCTGAGATTTTTTAAATCTGCAAATTGTAAGTTAAAGTTATAAAGCAAATTTAACACTGGAATGTACAACAAGCCCTAAAACAAACATGCAAAAATCTGCTGTAAAAACTGGATCTCAGCCTCAATGTTGCCGCCCTTCAGAGAAAACACTGAAAATTACTTTTACCTAAGGGAAAAGTTAACTTTGGTCTCCCACAAATCTTCAGCAAATTAACCTAATTTAATTGATTTTATTATAAAGTTATTTTCAATATACACCTGAATATGCATTTAGATCTAGGATTTGTTTTATACATTTTTTTTTTTTTTTTTTTTTGAGATGGAGTCTTGCTCTGTTGCCCAAGTGGCGTGATCTTGGCTCACTGAGGCCTTGGCCTCCCGGGTTCAAGCGGTTCTCTCACCTCAGCCTCCTGAGTAGCTGGGACAACAGGCATGCACCACCATGCCCAGCTAATTTTTTGTAGTTTTAGTAGAGATAGGGTTTCACCATGTTGGCCAGGCTAGTCTTGAACTCCTGATCTCAGATGATCCACCCACCACCCACTCTTGAACTCCTCATCTCAGATGATCCACCCACCACCCTGGCCTACCAAAGTGCTGGGATTACAGGTGTAAGCCACCGCGCCCGGCCTGTTTTATAAGTTTAATAATCTTGTGAACATATTGTGTACTAAATACCAAAGGCCCCTTTAGGCTCAGAAACAACCAACCAACAACATCATCATCCAAACAAAAATTCCAAAATGTTTCCATTAATTCTGTAACTCTCCTCTGGGCAAGCCTCTCTATCCTAATTAGAAAGTTAAGTAGAATTAACGACTTCTAGAGGGTTAGGCAGGAAGGCCCTTGAATATATGCAGAAAAATTGAGAAGCACAAGCAAACATGTGACAATCCAAAGAGAGAACCGTGGAATTAATTGGCCTGAAGCGCCAATGCTTTAATGAAAGCCAGAGACCCCAAGGGTTAATACACAGTATTCACACTGAATCTGTCAGAGCCAGATTGTTTGTGATGGGTTTAGGAGCATGGCTTTCAATTCTGTATTCCACCCTTAACAAAAGAGCACAAAGACAAAGAGCCAGGACAAATTAGGTGTAAAGATAAACAAAAAATTATACGTAAAGATAAACGTAAGCAACTCATCCAGAAAGATTTTCCGAATTCACAGTAGTTTTCTTTAAATAGCCTTTCTAGAATGGCAATCATTTACTACCTGAATCCATTAAAGATAGGAAATAAACATGTTTATACTTCACAAAGGGAAATCTAAAATATTTCCTGAGGGGGAGAGAAACAAAAATGGATGGAAAAGGAGGATTCAGGATTAGCAGGCTTTTATCAAATTCTTGAATACCTGAGATGTGTTTGCTTTAGTCTTACCTAAAGATTGGAGAAAATGACAACTAAATTCTGTCATCAAAATTTGTCATTATAAAACACAAATGAGTAGTCAATTTGTTGGATTTTAGTCCAAACGGTCATATTACATTTTATATTATTTTTACTCAATAGAAAATGCTGTCAGCACCAAAGAACTGAGATACAAATTAGTTTTCCAGAGAGAAGAAATTAGCCCTTTAAGTTTATAATTGCTACTAAAAATGTTCACAAATATATTCTGTTCTACGTCATCTTAACTAAAACATACTACAGAATATTTTTGTTTTCAAACTCTGCAGGGCCATGATTATAAACATAAGTAAAACAGTCTGTCGTAATACAGGGAAGCTGTGTGAACCTCTGGGGTGTAGAGTTCTGTTGTTCCTATATAACAAACTGCTAGATACTCCTACTCTTTACCTCCCACTTGCCTAATCCAGGAAGAATTACAGGTTGTCATGGGAAACCAGAAAACAGATAAGCAAGCATGTTAAATCAGTAACCTTAACAATATACATAATTTAGAGTCAAGAGGCTCTGCTCTAAGGTCTGCTACACAGGGACTCTCCAATCTTGAAGCATTGGTGGATTAACAGCTGCCATTTCCTTGTGAATCAAAGGTCTTTTAAAATGGATTTGCAAGTTCAGAGCTGTGTTCTGGGTGAATGCCATGAATTTTGGAAAACTTACCTGACTACAGTGTTCTGTGTCAGATCCCTTAACATAGGAACAGGAGAACACACTATTCTAGAAGGAAACAAGAAAAGAAACATCTATCTGTAAACTGTAACCTTTAGGTAAGTGGAAATAAGATGTTGCTATGCTTGTTAGTCTTTAGAAAAGATAAATCATTAGAATGCACTAACAAAAACAATAAAAACCATTGATATCTTTAAAAAAAAAGAGTAAGTACCACATAAATGAAATGGTTAACTATTAACCATAAGGCATTCAATCTCATTAGTACTCAGAGAACTGCAACTATAAACCACAAGATGTCAATGAGCATCCACCAGATTGACAGAAATTAAAGCTGTGACAAGGGTTTGCCAAAACGTAGAGCAACAAGATCTCTCACAAACTGCCACTGGGATTACAACACAGTGTAACCACCTTGACAAACCACCTAGAAATATTACCTAGAAAAAAAATGAAGATATACATACTCTATGGCCAGCAGTTTCATTCCTGGAAATGTACCCTCGAGATGTGGTTCACAAACTCTGGTCTCAGAACCCTTTTACATTCTTAAATCTCAAAGGGCTTATAGTGGTTATATTTATGAACATTTACTCATTAAAAATTATGACTAAGAAATTTTTAAAATACTACAAGATAGCCCTACATGTTAACATAACATTCTTATGAAAAGCTATTTTTTTTACAAAGCAAAACAATGTCATTTTTGTATACTTTCAAAAATCTCATTAATATCTGTTTAGTATCTATTTAATAGCTACTCTCCTCTGCTTCTATCTCTTGAGAGGCCTCTGGAAAACTCCACTGTGCACTCAATAGAGAAAGTGTAAGAAAATCAAGTAACACCGTAACATCTTAGTATCATTATGAAAAGAGTTTTGACCTTTAGGATATCCTGAAAGGGACTCCCAGAGCTCCCTGCACAAGGTGACACAGCTACTATGAAGAGCTGGGCTTTGAACTCAAGCCTTTTTCAGTCAGCAAGGTTTTGTATTATTTTAAATACAATTTTCTCACTATTATTAGAAAATAAACATTTAGACAACAAGGAAAAAAATCCTAACTAAACTTCCTTCCAGTCACCTCAATTATATACAAAATGAAACTTACTGATCTGGAAGAATGGCTTCTTCATCCAAAGAAAACCTTCCTTGAATCCCATGACATAGTTCAGGGGGTACATCCACTGGCTGTGGAAAAACGCATTCCTGATCTCATATGCAAAGAATGGAAAACTGGGACTCAAGCAGATTCTTGAGTGTTCATAGCAGCATCATTCATAACAGCCAAAAGGCAGAAACAAACCCAAATATTTACCAATAGATAAGTGGATAAAAAAGTACACACAGAGTATTATTCAGCCATAAAAAGGTATGAAGTTCTGATACATGCTACAACATCAATGAACCTTGAAAACATTATGCTAAATGAAATAAACCAGACACAAAGCCAATACAAAATACTGTATCATTTTACTTATATGAAGTATCAAGAACACAGGTATCAAATTCATAGAGGTAGAAAGTAGAAGAGAAGTCACTAAAGGATGAGAAGGGCAGAATGAGGAGATATTATTTAACATTATTTAAAAGGTACAGAAATTCTATTTGGGAAGATGAAAAAGTTCTGAAAAAGTGCTGATGGTTATACAACACTGTAAATATACTTAATGCCACAGAATTATAACCACTTAAAAATGGTTACTATGGTAAATTTTATGTTATGCATATTTTACCAGAATTTTAAAAAGTGCATTTCTAATTAACTAAATTGCGTAACATACCTCTGTGGAACCTGTCTGGTACAGCTCTAAAATGAAGTCATGAAGTGGGTGATGTTTCCCCACAAATAAGACATCACCTCCAAGGCTGTTTCTTCTGGCTAGGGGGAAAGAAAAGAATAAGACCCACACATAAAAAAATTGTACCTACAAGACCAACTTTCATGAGCATAAAACAAGGGAAAGCATCTGTTAAGAACTTAATTATAAAATTTATGAAAAATAATTTTAAAGTGATAGGTTAGACAAGAGTAAGTTCTAGTATTTGATAGTACTGTGGGGAAGTTAGTAATTTATTACATATTTCAAAATAGAAGAAAAAAACTTCAATGTTCCCAACACAAAGAAAAGATAAATGTGAGGTGATGGATATCCCAATTACCCTATTTTGATCATCACATATTGTATATAGGTATCAAAATATCACATGTAATAGTTACACATATTTTTTGGGTCCATATCAATTAAAAAAAATTTTTTTAATTATAGTGATAGATCTAAATGTGTGATGTGCTTCTATGGGGAAAAAAATATTTTAACAAAAAAGTTTCAAAAAGATCAATAATTATCAGGAAAAAAAAACCCACTGAAATATGTATGAATATACTGCAAGATAAAGGGCAATGTTTTCATATTTATAATAAACTCATTTTCTTAGTATAAGAAATACATAATCATTCCCTGAGGAAACATAAACAGTGTCATTTGATGAAATGATTGTTCTAAAAGACAATCTTTTTTGATACAGAAATTGTTTCTAGAGGTTTATTATAATGATATTAATATTTTTCAATAGAGCCCAGCTTTGCAATTTCCGAATATGAATACTTTTTACTGTCAGTATTAATTACAAATTGCCTCCTTTTGTCATATTTCAAGTTAGCACTCTAAGAGCATATGCTTTTGTTTCACCCTAACCTTTTAAACAAAGTAGTTATTACTGGGGGGAAGGAGGAGTGGGGAAGAAGGCAGATGGAGAAAATGAATAATATCTTCCCAACAGGCAAAAGATACTTTCGTGTGTGCATGTCATATAAGAATCAAAATGTCAAAGGATATTGTTGAAGTATTGCTTTTTAAAAACTTTAACAAATACTTGTAAGTTAAAACATTTTATTTAACTACTACTCAACTTACAGATAATGAATTAAGAAGCAAAGTCAACGTCTGTAATAAGAAAATAAAATCAATGATTTATACCCCTTTATGGGAAATCTGACAAATGGGGGAAGGAAGGTCTAATTTTATACAGATATATAAAGTGTATATTACATAGATCAATGTTAACTAAGAAGTATAATTCTTACTCTCTTCTGGAGTGAGGTCTGGGTATACCTCTTCTAGGGCAGCTCGTAGCCTTCGCTCATCCACGAATGGCAAGAGAGCAACACCTGGGAAAACAAGTGCAAATGAACCACCCCTGCTACCAGGATCATCCAAATTCCAACTCAAAAATGGACGTTTCTAGTAGAGTTTTTGCTCAAAATGGACGTTTCTAGTAGAGTTTCCTTGCTGGTACAAAAACATTTTGGAACTGAACTCTTATTGTCTCATTAAGCCAAAACTCAGATGCTAATATTTCCCCTGTAGTCGCAGAAGAAAAAATTCTACGTATTTTCCATTCTTAAAATGGCTTATATGGAAAATCATGTTTTCTGAATCTTAACTCCATGGTGATAAAAATTTTAAATAAATGAACAAATGGCTACCTGGACACCAGTATATGTTCTCACTTTAGTTACTAAGATGCCCCCAAGCAAGCCAGTTACTCTCCCTAGGGCTTGAGTGTGTCCTTTCATCTTTCTAGTACTTGGTTTCATCTTTTGTAAAATGAGAGCATTTCAAATAAAATACTCAATTCTGTTCAACCAGAATGCATAGATCTCCTCCTGCTCTAAAATTCCATAGTATTCTTTTTACATTTTAAAGTCTACTAATTATATAAAAAAAATTTTAAAGACTTGCTTAAATAACTTAGGGGGCAGGGGACAGAACAGAGGCTATTCATTTGGGGCTTAAAATGATCGTCTGGAGTATGCTGAAATTAAGGACACTTATTTGGACCCAGAAGCATAATTTTCAAAGAAGCACATCACTAATACAATGCTATAAGAAAAATATACAAAGTTATTGAAACGTATATATTTTCTGCTCTATACAGTATAAGTAGTATTTTGGCTAAATAAAAATTTTACGATACACAGCAAAGACAAATGCTAAATAGTGTTAAATAATTCTGAAACTACTGCTACTCAAAACCACTGTTATTTGTGATTATTCCCTTTAAAATTATGAGAAATGAAAAGGTTTCCAAGTCTTAATTATTTAGCTATTGCATTTTCAAAGTTAGGAAACATGTTCAATTTCACTACCTAGTAAGAGATTTTTTTTTTTTTTTTTTTTTAAGATAGGGTCTCACTCTGTCACCCAGGCTGGATTGCAGTGGCACGATCATTGCTCACTGCAGCCTCAAACTCACAGGCTCAAGCAGTCCTCCCACTTCAGCCTCCTGAGTAGCTGGGACTACAGGCACATGCCACCACCACACCCAGCTAATTTTTTAAATTTTTTGTAGAGATAAGGTCTCCTTGTGTTACGCAGGCTGGTCTCAAATTCCTTGTTTCAAGCAATCCTTCCAACTTGGCCTCCCAAAGTCCTGAGATTACAGGCATGAGCCACTGCACCTGATCTTTTTTTTTTTTTTAAGTTAAAAACAAACTAAGTTCTAGTATGAATTTTGAATGGCCTAAAAGAGTGATTTCAAGGCTCTTAATACCTAACATGTGAGTCAGGCTATTTCAATTACTGGTAAACACATGAAAAAAACCCAGGAAATTGCTAAAATATTATTTAGTCATACACTTAAGAGAAATAAGGGGAAACTACAGCATCATCTAGCTTGTTTTCTACGCACTACATTTAAGGTATATATATATATATCCTACCCACTACATTTATATATATGTATATGAGACTTTTCTACAGTATCAATTCCAGAAGCTAAATCCAATCAGTTAACAATGTAAAGTGCTACTCAACAGCAAGAAAATTACTAAGCAATAAATCAGCCCTACTGGCCAGCATAGAAAGGAATGCCTTACATCCAGATATGACAGAGCTAGAGTGAGCCGATAGTAAACATGAGAATAGCAGCTACTGTTTTCTGAACACTTCTTATGTTACATGCATTATCTCACTGAATTCTTTCAATACCCAGATGGAGCCCAAGTAGTGGTAATAACTTAGGTATTACACAGTCACTTCAAATGTGAGCTCTAGTATCAGACTTTCTGAGTTCAGGTCTTAACTCTGCCACTGTGTGACTTGATGGAATTACTTAAATTCTCTATTCATATATAAAATATACAGCAATCAAAACTACTATGCTATATATCTATATAGTACTAAGCAAATTACCAAAACGATATTGCTTTTAAATTATGCATGTTGGGCCAGGTGCAGTGGCTCACGCCTATAATCCCAGCACTTTGGGAGGCTGAGGTGGGCGGATCACCTGAGGTCAGGAGTTCGAGACCAGCCTGGCCAACATGGTGAAATCCCACCTCTACAAAAGATACAAAAAAATTAGGCGGGTGTGATGGCACACACCTGTAATCCCAGCTACTCAGGAGGCTGAGGCAGGAGAATTGCTTGGACCCGTGAGACGGAGGCTACAGTTAGCCGAGATCACATCACTGCACTCCAGCCTGGGTGACAGAGTGAGACTCTGTCTTTAAAAAAAAAAAAAAAAAAAATTACATATAATGTTGATAAGCACACGTTTAAAAATGTTGACGTATCCAGATATATTTCATCTTCTATTAAGATGTACTCAACCCAGGTAAGACCTTAACTATTATCATCACTTTCACTAAGTAAGTTTTAAAAACATGTATGAGGAAGAAACTGTATTTCCCAACAGTACTAAATTTTACCTCAAGAAAAGTGTGTTCTCGCTACTAAGCTAAGTAAAAATATTTATATAAAACATTGTATAAAATACAAAAATATTTGAGGTCAAAATTTAAACCCATCCTAAAATTCATGTGAAATCTCAAGGGACCCTGAATAAGAATAAAGTTGGAAGACACAATTTCTGACTTCAAAACTCACTACAAAGCTACAGTAATTATAACAGTATAGCATTGGCATAAGGACAAACACATAGCTCAATGAACCAGAATAGAGAGCCCAGAAGATTTTCAACAAGAGTGCTAACTTATTCAATGGGGGGATGAATGGTCTTTTCAACAAGTGGTGCCGGGAAAATTTGATATGCACATGCAAAAGAATGAAGTTGGACCATTACTTTACACCATATACAAAAATTAATTCAAAATGGATCAGATTTAAATGTAAGAACTAAAACTGTGTAACTTTTAGAAGTAAACATAGGAAGAAAGATTCATGATGTCAGATTTGGTAAAGATTTCTTGGATATGACACCAAAAGCACAGGAAACAACAAAAAAGATAAACTTGATTCCATCAAAATTAAAAACTTGTGTGCATCAAAGGACATCACCACAGGGTGAAAAGATAATCCACAGAATGAATAAGAGAAAATATATGCAAATCATATATCCAATAAAAGATTAATGTCTAGAATATATAAAAAACTTCTATAATGCAACAACAAAATCAACCCAATTGAAAATTGAGCAAAGGACTTGAACCCAATTCAAAATTGGCCAAAGAAGATTTAGAAATGGCCAAAAAGGACATGAAACGATGTTCAGTATCACTAATCATTAGGAAAATGCAAATCGCCACCACAATGAAATACCATTCACACCCATTAGCATGGTTATTACTAATAAAAACAAAATAACAAATGTTGGAGAGGATGTGAAGAAATCTGAACTCTTGTACATTATCTCATATCCTGTCAGTGAAAGAAATAATATATACCACAATGACAGAGTTGACAAGTCACCTGCATGTTTACATATCTACTTAATAAACCCAGACGATTTAATAATTTACTTATTTAACAAACACAAAAATATATTTGCTTCTTAATTAATTTACTTAGTATTTTTACATCCCTCACTGTCCTATGCATCTTCTCTCTCTGCTTTAATCAAGACATCCTCCACAAAGCACCTTGAAAAACCCGAATCTCCAATCCATTTAACATGTAATAATACATGATCATGAAGCACACAACACTTATATAATCCCAATGTGTGCATTTCCATGATCATTCCACTGAAGTGATATGATATTTCTGCTACTAAATAAATCAAGTCAACTCCAAAGCCTCCCGATTTTTCAATTTGTAAACTGTATTATTTATTCCCCTTTGTCTCAAGATTCTCTGTGTCATTTTATTGGCCATTCCAACCACAGGGAACAATAAGTAAAAAATGAAAATATGATTTTACCAAATGTGTTTATTACCCTAGGAAAATGTATGGTGGAAGAAAAGGTTAAATAATTTGCTGCAGGATGACTTTAGTGTGAAACAACAGCTGGTTTACAGTGTAAGAGATATTTCTTTTTTTTTTTTTTTTTTTGAGACGGAGTCTTGCTCTGTCGCCCAGGCTGGAGTGCAGTGGTGCTATCTCAGCTCACTGCAAGCTCTGCCTCCCGGGTTCACGCCATTCTCCTACCTCTGCCTCCCGAGTAGCTGGGACTACAGGGCCTGCCACCACACCAGGATAATTTTTTGTATTTCTAGTAGAGACGGGGTTTCACTGTGTTAGCCACGATGGTCTCCATCTCCTGACCTCATGATCCGCCCGCCTCGGCCTCCCAAAGTGCTGGGATTACAGGCGTGAGCCACTGCACCCAGCCGAGGTATTTCTTTATTGTATTTTACATTCAATCATCATCACACATTGGTTGAGTGGTAAACATACCTTAAAGTTAGTACAAATTTTATATAGCCATTCCTACAAAATCTGTTAATGGAATGAAAAACTAGTAGGAAAAGTAATGATCAATATCAAGTATTCAAACTAAATAAAAGTTTCGAGCATATATTTCAAAAGTTTCCATGGAGTATACGTAAATCTCCACATGGACACTACTGTGTTTCTGTATTTCTCAGCAACCTCAAAAGGTGTTAATGAGCTACTGACTGAATTGTAACGAGCCCCATTAATTAATCACAAAGGAAACAAAAGATGTAATTATCAACCTATTTCAACCCAATTTACTGCTTCTAAGAATGTTATAATTAAATTTACTATTAATCATTGCTAAGCCCAGGTTGGATGGAGAAATATCAACATTTCACATATAATTCTCAAAGTATTTACCTTTTAAAACATTTATTTATTTATTTATTTATTTATTTATTTATGAGACAGGGCCTCATTCTGTCCCCCAGGCTGGAATGCAGTGGTGCAATCATGGCTCCCTGTAACCCAGACCTCCCAGATTCAAGCAATCCTCCCACCTCAGCCTCCCAAGTAGATAAGATTACAGATGCAAGCCACCACGCCAGGCTAATTTTTGTATTTTTTGTAGAGATGAGATTTCACCATGTTGCTCAGGCTAAAATATTTATCTTTTACAGAATTATTTCATTTCAAAAATTATGTTTATTCACAGTTTTACCAGAAAAGAACGTCTAAATTTTACCTTGCCAAGCATATTTCTTCCCATTCAAATCAATAGCAAAATCTTCAGGATAGAAGTCAATTATACTAGAATCCTATATTAGGGAGAAAAGTAAAGAATCAAAGCAGAAGTCACACATCTCTGTTATAAAGAATTTGATACGACTTTCATTCAAGTTATAAGGTCTGATGAGAAAATAAAGTGCATTCCTTTTAAAAAATGTTAAGAGACATTAGGTCATTAATCCCAAGTATAGTAAAACAAAATGAACAATGTTGTTTTAAAAGATGAAAAGAAAAAGCATTACTGTAGAAGAATTTTAGAATTGACAACTATGCTTCAGGCAGGCAGAAAGTAAAGGGTTTACGTACTCTAACACTTCCTACTTCCCGGCTGGGTCTCACTCTTTCTAGCTAGCATACAAAACAAGTTCACAGGTGATTTTGGGTAAGGCAGTCTCCTCATCTCTGGTGGCTACCAAATATGGCTGGAACAAATAAAATTAAGACTTACAGGTAGCCAGAGAACAAAAATTTTCCCCAGTCAGGCACGGTGGCTCACGCCTGTAATCCCAGCACTTTAGGAGGCCAAGGTGGGCAGATCACGAGGTCAGGAGATCGAGACCATCCTGGCTAACACGGTGAAACCCCGTCTCTACTAAAAATACAAAAAATTAGCTGGGTGTGGTGGCAAGCACCTGTAGTCCCAGCTACTCAGGAGGCTGAGGCAGGAGAACGGCGTGAACCCGGGAGGCGGAGCTTGTAGTGAGCTGAGATCGCGCCACTGCACTCCAGCCTGGGCAACAGTACAAGACTCCATCTTAAAAACAAAAAACAAAAACAAAAACAAAAAATCAAAAACTAAACAAAAAAATTTCTCCCCAAAACAAACTGATTTACTGTGCAGGGCCAAAGAAAGCAGGAAATATATGTGTGTTTGGAGTAAAAAACATACTTTGTTTCTGTACTTCACTGTTTTAACTATCAGCTGCAAAAGCAATTGTAACTGATATTAATAAAATGTGACAAAAATCCTGTCACCCGCACACTCAAAATACTGAGACTCACAGGGTCACTCATGAGCTTCCGCCATGATGGAGGTAGAAAATTACCACTTGCAGCTGGAAAAACTCCCATAAGTTGTTCTAGTGGTTTAAACTGCAAAAAAAGAAAAACGTTAAAGACCCAAGATTATTATCTAATCCAGAATTCCATAAACTTTATGACTTTAAGTAATTAAGCTTACCGGTTTTGTACCCTTCTCAAAATCAGATGGCATGTCTGCAATGCCTTCAAAGTCTGAAGCAAATGGTGCATAATGAAATGGATAATACCACTTCCAGGAAGCACAGCCCTAGAATCATTAAAAAGTAACAACAATATCAAAAACCTATGTTAATGATGAACACAATTACAAAAACAAAAATTAGACTGTTAACCTAGAATATTCTATTTATAAAACACATGACTTCTGGCATATATTCCAAATACTGATCTTTTCCATGACTCCTAAAAATTGTTAAGTTTGAAGTTTCTAATTCATATCAATGGCTCCTTGACTTTAAAAATGCTAAAAAGCATCTTTGAAAAATCAGTAGTTACTGCCAAACTTCATATTCACAAACACAATTTGGTAAGATTTTTATCCTTAAAATACATTTGGTGACATTTCTTTCCATCTCTTGAGCTGTCATCATCAAGTAAAACCAAAAGCAGTCACAGCAGACATTTACTGAGCATGTAAGGTGGTTAGAGACATTATTGGAACAGCACTTGAGAGTAAAACAGCCATGAGTTTCATTTTAAAATTCACCATTATATTTTCACCTGACAAGTTTCTTTTGACTATAAAAACATGTGAGTAAACACAGAAAAAAGAAAACAAAAGCAAGTTATACTCATAGGAAAGAGATATCTAAGATGTGTTAAGACAGTGTCTAGCGAATTTAAATCTTGACAGTAGGAGTAAAACATGCAGAGTACTTAACAGTCAAGACTCAGTGCACTGTGTTACTTTCTACTTGTCAACAAACTTCATCTATTCCCAGGTCACATCAAATTTAACTTGGTTTGCTCTCTAAGCATGAAACCAGATATTAACTATCAGTGTTACAATCCTCAATATGTCTACATAATTTCTCACCAATCTGACACCTCAATTATCAAAAGGTAGGATACAGGTTATTCCAATTAGAATGTGCTTCATGTATCATCACTGTATTATAAAGAGAGCAGCATTCAAATTCCTTTAGAATTCTTATTGGTATATTCCAGGCTTTGTCCTCTGTTCAGTCATTTAGTGACTGTCAATTCATTACTCAGTTATTTTTAAACTCCAATTTAAAAAGCACTAACCTTTCATCATCTTAAAGACAAAGTGCAGTCAACCACATTACTTGATGCTGAAAATACTTTTAACAAAATTAGCTTTGTTTCTATATTAATACCTAAGAAGCTTCCACATCTTCAGAAACAAGTATTTACAAATACGGACTTCTGAATAGGGAGCTTTAAAAAATGAGCCTGGGTTTGTTTTCAAGATCCAGCTCAATAATACCATTATTACAGAAATTACTGGGCTGGACGCAGTGGCTCATGCCTGTAATCCCACTACTTTAGGAGGCCGAGGCAGGCGGATCACGAGGTCAGGAGTTTGAGACCAGCCTGACCAACATGGTGAAACCCCGTCTGTACTAAAAATACAAAAATTAGCTGGGTGTGGTGGTGCGCTCTGTAATCCCAGCTACTCAGGAGGCTGAGGCAGGAGAATCGCTTGAACCTGGGAGGCAGAGGTTGCAGTGAGCCGAGATCACGCCATTGCCCTCCAGCCCAGGTGACAGAGCAAGACTCCGCCTCAAAAAAAAAAAAGAAATTACTATTTTTCTTAAATGATTAACTACAAATTCAGAGGAAAATATTCTTTTTGTACCTGGTAATAATATCTAAGAACCCAGCAAAGTCCTTCAACGTATGACTGCACAACTTTCCGACGGAATTTCTCATCAGCTGCATCCACATCAAATTTGTTCTTGTAGTACCGCTGCTTCCAGCCAGCTTCCCATAACCTAAAACCAGGCACAGCTCATTTATGCTGAATTAACACACCATCAGTAACAGGCTGTCTACCAATTGATACCCCAAATCAATTTATATTTAATACCCAGGGGAAATGTGAAAGAGTTAAACAGTCATGCTAACACAGATTCATTTAATTATTTCTACAAAGTCTAATTTCATAGGATTTATTATCAACTTAAAGACAGTTAAACACACCCCAATCACTGATTCTGGTAAGACCATTATAAAACCACATTTTTAAAAATATTATTGAAAAAGATATAGAACACGTTTGCTCAAATTTTACTACTACTTTATATGTTTCTTTGTACAATTCTAAAGCTACATTTTAAGATTCAAATATTGAAGATATTTTATATAGTTCAAGTTCCTTAGTTTGTTAAAATATATTTAAACCATACAAAGAAAGTCAACTAAATTACTTAAGACTCACACAAGTAACTTTTTTAAATGTAAAAAATAGTTTATAAAAGAATAATCTAGACATTAGGCAGAAATTATGTGTATACCTACTCTCTCTATCCTTGCTTGGGCCTTATCCCTCTTTCAGCTAAGAGCTGTTGATGGCTTAAGGAAAGGAGATAGAGATATATATAGAGAGACATACACATTCTATATCTCTATGTATCTATGTATACATACACACACACAAACATATGTATGTTATGGTAAAATCTAGAAGCAGGTCAATGAATCCACTAAATTATCATTCATCACTGAAAATACAATGTGACCAACCACATTTTCACCCAATGTATTATGTTTTTTTAAGAATCCATTTCTTATTCTCTAAGATTTAACATTTAAGGAACATGAAGAAGCCAAAGAACACTTTTAAAAACATCAGAACAGATCAAGAACATCAAGATGATTCTCCATTTAGGCCTCTTTTCCATGTGCCAGATTTCACATATTAATTGCAGTCATGTTTCAGAATATACTGTATCAATTTTAATCTATCCCTCCCACAACACAAAGGATTCATAGAATAACAGTTAGAAATATCCCCTATTCATAAGGTGGATTATCACTATTTTACAGAAAATATTAATGAAAAAATGCTAAAAAGCCCCAAGCATTTCTTGGTAGAGGCATTTCCACCCTTAATTATCCTCTAGGATTAAACAATAAAATACTAAACAACTCAAGTTACCTATTAAACTAGTATTGATCATGATGGCTACATAGTAAACAAAACCAAAGACATGCTGTAAGAGGAAAATCCAAAGTACAGAAAGTAGAGGATAGAAACTAAAGATATATAGAGTAAATGTTCAATCACAAGTAGACATGAATCTGAAATCAAAGGATGTTAGAAAAATGTGCAGAACCACACGTGACCCTTGCAAAGTTTCTAATCATAAACACAAATCACACACTTTCCATGTCCTGTAAAAGAAGCATGAGCTGTAGGTGACTACTGTCTTGTTTACCTTTGAAATAGATCGTTTTCCTAAATTCTTAATGAGCTACAATTATTGAGATTGTTGGCCTTTTGCACTTGGAGCCCACGGTTCAAATCTGGATTTAATTACATGAGAGGTTGTTAATCTTATTATATAATGATCTCAAACTTCAGGATGAATTAAAGAATCAGCTTCCTATTTTAAATTTGAAGTATACAGTTAAAGGGAAACTCCTCTGTCATGAAATATAATTGCACATATGCAAGTCTGTGGTTTTTAAAAAACATACATATTGATCTCTTAACAGAATGATTTCTGCATATTCCATTTTGAGGAAGAACTCTCTCAATAGAGAAGATTAAGGCAAACTATATTAAGTATCTAAGTATAACTGAACTTTCTAGGTTAAGCAGCTTGAAAATTTAATCAGTCTCCAAACAGCAACATTCAGATCACATAGTCAGAGCTAAACACCTCATATCTAGCTGATCTTGTGCCTGGTCTCAGAGGGAAAAGTGGATTGGAGGACGAAAGCCTGCACGCATACTAATCTAGACACTTAGGTTTAACAGCTACAGCTTACACATCTCACTGGAATTTACTGACTATTCTAACCCTCCACATTAATTACTGATGGATAAAAAGATCACAGGCAAGCATCTGAAGGCACTGCTGCTCTAAGCTAAATAGCATTAATTAGACTGCATCTATTTCAGCAATTTGCTAACAAAGTGCTACCAAAAAATGGCTTCACCTGACGTTATCCTCTGGCTCAGGTTCACTGTCACTGTCTTCTGCTTTTCGCTTAATTCCTCCTATTGGAGACGGGGAGCCATCAGATGTGAAACTCGTATTAGGAGATATCGAAGGACTCTGCAGACAATGATGACATTACAGAAGAAGGATTTCATTATTCATTTTACATAAGAAGGTACATCCAACCACCACTACTTACTGTGTTTCACAGTAACATTTTTAAAGCTACTACATAGAGATGGTAAACATATTTAGAAGGTACAGAGACTGATCTTGCTCCATTTCACTTCCCCTCAAAAGAAGTAACGTAATACCCAAACTTTCTATGCTTAAACTGAAAAGAATTAACATTATTAGGGCAAAAAAAAAGTTTCTGAAGAAAAAAAGTTTTAATTTTATAGATTTTTAAAAATTATAGTACTTGAATTTTATTTTCCTTTGGTGGTTCACAATCATTTGTGACAATCAATTGTAACAATTCCTGTTAGGAATTCACAATCATTTGCCACCTACCAAATGGCAAAGCTATGAGGGGAAAAAACATACATATATTTTATATATATGTATATTTCTATGTTATATATAAAATATATTACATATATAGCATATAATATACAATAATATAGATGTAATAATATATAAAATAGTCAATGCTGGTGAGAATGCAGTGAAATGGTTAAGTCTTCAACCTAGTACAACCACTCTGAAAAGCAAGTTTAATGAGACTGTGTTAGAAAAATTATATGTTCCATTTTAAAAATCAATCTACAAATAAAAATCTATCAGTCATCTTAGAAAAATGCAGATTTTATTAGTATTTCAAAGACTTAGCTGTCACTTTAAATTCAGTATTATCTTCCCTTTATACCTAACTCAATTAACATAATAGATTAATTTTAATTAACATATTTTAATATTTAAAAATTAAAAAAAATCTTCTGCAACTTTAGTTACTCAGGCTAAAGGACCACATCACCAAAAACATAAGGGGCAGAAACATTTCCACAGTCAAGTTTTTCTTCTGTTATTCACAGTATATTAGCTATTTCAAGTAAATTGAATTTTTTTAAAACTGAGAGCACATACCTGACTTTAAACTATACTACAAGGCTACAGTAACCAAAACAGCATGGTACTGGTACCACAACAGAGACATAGATCAATGGAACAGAACAGAGCCCTCAGAAATGATGCCGCATAGCTACAACTATCTGATCTTTGACAAACCTGACAAAAACAAGAAATGGGGAAAGGATTCCCTATTTAATAAATGGTGCTGGGAAAACTGGCTAGCCATATGTAGAAAGCTGCAATTGGATCCCTTCCTTACACCTTATACAAAAATTAATTCAAGATGGATTAAAGACTTATATGTTAGACCTAAAACCATTAAAATCCTACAAGAAAACCTAGGCAATACCATTCAGGACATAGGCGTGGGCAAGGACTTCATGTCTAAAACACCAAAAGCAATGGCAACAAAAGCCAAAATCGACAAATGGGATCTCATTAAACTAAAGAGCTTCTGCACAGCAAAAGAAACTACCATCAGAGTGAACAGGCAACCTACACGATGGGAGAAAATTTTTGCAACCTACTCATCTGACAAAGGGCTAATATCCAGAATCTACAATGAACTCAAACAAATTTACAAGAAAAAAACAAACAACCCCATCAAAAAGTGGGCAGAGGACATGAACAGACACTTCTCAAAAGAAGACATTTATGCAGCCAAAAAACACATGAAGAAATGCTCCTCATCACTGGCCATCAGAGAAATGCAAATCAAAACCACAGTGAGATACCATCTCACACCAGTTAGAATGGCCATCATTAAAAAATCAGGAAACAACAGGTGCTGGAGAGGATGTGGAGAAATAGGAACACTTTTACACTGTTGGTGGGACTGTAAACTAGTTCAACCATTGTGGAAGTCAGTGTGGCGATTCCTCAGGGATCTAGAACTAGAAATACCATTTGATCCAGCCATCCCATTACTGGGTATATACCCAAAGGACTATAAATCATGCTGCTATAAAGACACATGCACACGTATGTTTATTGCGGCACTATTCACAATAGCAAAGAGTTGGAACCAACCCAAATGTCCAACAACGATAGACTGGATTAAGAAAATGTGGCACATATACACCATGGAATACTATGCAGCCATAAAAAGTGATGAGTTTGTGTCCTTTGTAGGGACATGGATGAAACTGGAAAACATCATTCTCAGTAAACTATCGCAAGGACAAAAAACCAAACACCGCATGTTCTCACTCATAGGTGGGAATTGAACAATGAGAACTCATGGACACAGGAAGGGGAACATCACACTCCGGGGACTGTTGTGGGGTGGGGGGAGGGGGGAGGGACAGCATTAGGAGATACACCTAATGCTAAATGATGAGTTAATGGGTGCAGGAAATCAACATGGCACATGGATACATATGTAACAAACCTGCACATTGTGCACATGTACCCTAAAACCCTAAAGTATAATTAAAAAAAAAAAAAAAAAACTGAGAGCACAGAAGTCCATTTCAATGATATAACAATTAGAGTATCCACAGCATAAACACAGTTCATACCACAGGTCAAGAAAAGCTAAAATAACATGAAATCATATTTCACATAGAACTTAGAGCACGTCTCTTTTAAAAACATAATGTCAATGTTATTAATGAAATGATATAGACAATATTGTCAAAAAAAACCCAATAAAATAAATACAAGAAGGCACTGTTGTACTTGGAAAACAAGGCAGGTATTGTTGTATTTTAGTTATACAGATCTGAGTCTGAAATACCAAATTCAACCTTTACTGACTGTGTGGCCTTGAACAATTTATTACTTAACCTCTGTGAGCCTCATCTTAAAATGGGGATGATAATGTTCTGTTTCCTTACAAGTTATTGCAAGGATTAAATGCATCAATACATGTGAAAGATTACTGGCATGCTGCCTACCTGGTACATGGTAGTTAACCATTCAGTAAGTAATCACTATCGTTTTTTCAACCCTACACTAATCCATTTGGAATAAATTATGAGAGCGACATTCCCATTAACTGTCTACAGAGAAGTTGTGTAAAAAGCAAACTTTAACAAAATTAATTATTGACTAACAAGATATAAACTCTATCTTTAGAAAACAAAAATAATAACATACTTTCCAGAAAAAAAATGCTGTTCACCATTTAATGCTAAATCTCCGCTGCTCTGTCTCTACCAACAAAAATATTCCTTTGTGAACATACCAGATTCATATTAAATTCAAATTTCTTCTTAAGCTGTTTTTTTCATCAAATTAGATATAATGAAACCATACTGAAGAATGCTAAATATAAAACCACATATATAAGGAAATGGAAGCTATTTAATAAAACACTAAGAATGTTAATCATCAGTAGACAAGTACTAGAGACTACAACCCAACAGCTCAGAAAAATAAAACACAAGAAATCTGTAACTTTAATGGCTCCCTTTAAATAAACTGGTAATTTGACTTCAAAATTTCCTTAAATTTAGAACATTCTAGGTGAAAATCCCACTCTGCAAAGATTCAAATTCCATACCTCCTCTATATAGAAATAACTGTGGCAAGGGAAGTTAATTAAGACAGAATCAAAGAAGCGACATCATCACCAATCTCCCCATTACTACTCCTATGGCAGATGTTATCGATCTACAGTCTGGTCCTGTGGCCTAATACTACCGGGCCTGAAGATAATACCAGAATCCTTCTTGAAGCAACCACAGCTGGCAAAGTTTAAACCTGCCTGCCTCCCAAGATTTAAAAAAAAAAAGTACTCTACCATCAACAGGGCATATGACAACACCAGTCACTTTCAGTTCTGCTCTGCGGGGATGGTAGTCACTAAAATCTTGAATGATGGGCATCAGCTATGTCTGTTCCATATGAGCATCAATAGGATAACTAACAGAATAACAAAAATTAAATATCCAAGCTTATTCAATTTCCTTGGATATATCATAGCAAAAGTGTATGTTCCTTCCTCTACTGTTAGATCAGGGTCTGCTCCCTCAGCCCTGCTGCTGCCCCACTGGGTATTCTGAGAGCTCATGGTCTATTTCCACTACAATAGGAAGGTGTTGGACAAAGTACAGCCTTGCAGGATAGGTTGATTTGCTTCTGGAGTTTGGATTACCAAGTTCAAATATGGAAGAATACCACAAGGCAAATAAATGCATGCAGTTGCTGAGTTCACAAACAGGGAGTAACCAGAGTTTGAATAGTAAGGGCTACCTTAAGATATTTATTCAGATCTATTCCATGCTGAATTGGAGAGCCAGAGTTTACACCTAAGGTAAAATGCTCACAATTGCCCACTGAAGGAAAGGGGAAATAAGGGAATAAAACCCATCCTCCTCCTCCTGCCCCAGCTTTGAGACATGGATGTCCCTTGACAAGCTTCTAGCACCATTCACTACCCTATTCTTTGGAGAAGGGAGAAGCAGTGTGTGGTTCATCTGCATTACAAAAACACTGCAGCCACTTAGCTTATTTTTGAGACAGGGTCTCACTCTGTCACCCAAACTGAAGTCAGCTATCTCTTTATATTCGCATGTATCAACAATCCTACGTGCTCTTCTTTCACATAATTTGGATATTTTCATATTGATAACGATGGACTTAACAGAACTAAAAATATCTCAAGGCAAAGCAATTAAGAAAAACTATAAAACAAAACTCCAGGCTGTGATAAATTTCACACACACACCACCCCTGCAAGAGGTATCTGATATTCACCACTCTTAAATGTCACATAAAAGTAAGCCACTTACAGAGTTATTCTGCATCCTCATTTCATAGGCTGCTTGTCTCAGATTACTGGCTACTTGAGAACCTGGTGAATTTCTTGAACCCAAGGCATGAGGAGTTAATATTCCACTAGGAGTGAAAGCTGGTTGATCTCTCTAACATAAATGGAAATGAATGTAGAAATTAAAATTAAATCACAACACAGTTAGATGACAGAAAGAAAAGAAGGGCAATGGAATAAAGTCCAAACCGTAAGCACTTTACAAAACTCACTAAAAGACCAAATGATCTTCGTTAATATTACAAGGTTGTCTACACTTCGATTTGATGGTAACTTTTACCTTCTAAACAATAGCCTATAATACTTAATAACTCAGCCCTAAAGTACATATAATACATTGTCCTGAAACATAGAGAAAATCTTTCAAGTCTCATTATGCTAATCCACTGCTTTTTACAATTACAGAAAACATTCAAGACACAATTTCAGGCAAATAAAAACAACATAATTTAGGTTTAAAAAAAGTTGAGTTTGAGTTATACTTGGGAAATACAACTTTTTAAATTTATTTATTTATTTTTGAGACAGAGTCTCACTCTGTTGCGCAGGCTGGGGTGCAGTGGTGCGATCTCAGCTCACTGCAACCTCTGCCTCCCGAATTCGAGGGATCCTCTCACCTCAGCCTCCCGAATAGCTGGGATTACAGGCGCACGTCACCACACCAGGCTAATTTTTGTGGAAATACAGCTTTTATTTACCCTTCGCCTTGCTAGAATTTAACTCTTTATTTCCAATTAATATGATTATAGCTAGCATAGGTGATAGTATTGGCTGACTGATAAAAGATATTGACAAAAATAATAATCTATAAGTAGAAACCAAATATGCCCCTCCCAATCTAAATGATTTTGAACCCACTGCAACAATAAACAACTCTACTTTTCTCCCTTCTTGTTTCCTGAAATTGCTTAATTCTAACAAAACGTAGTAAAAGGCAGTCCCTAAACTCCACAAGCTTGAAAATCTAGTAGGGAAGATAAGAAAACAAGAACTAAAGAAATTAAATGACTATAAAGCATTATGCAATTAAGTAAGAAAACATGTATCAGAGGTAGGAAGCACCAGAGTTAAAAGAAAGGATTGCTCAACCTGTACTATGAGCATAACCAAGAAGGGAGGCCTTGTAGAAAAGGTAAGATGTCAGTGAGATGCAAAGTCAAAAATCCATTCAGAGGTTACAAATGAAGGCAACACTCTTAGTCAGCAGGGACATGGTGTATTTAGAAGACAACAGGGGATATGCTGGACGGCTGGAATTCAACCGGATGACAGTGTGCTCTGAACACCAAACTAAGAATTGGATTCTGAGGGGATTAAGGAGTCAGTGGTGCTTTTAGAGCAGAGAACAAGTTTAGAGTGTTGTGTTCTAGAAAGATTAATCTGACAAAGATGTAGAAATAAGAGTACAGTAACTTTCAGGGGATACAAAAGATTGACCATTTTTACTTAAAAAACAATACTTGATTGCTGTAAACCATTCAAATAGCTAAACGCCACCCACCTCTCACCTCCCAAGTGTGTCCCTTCAGACATCAGAGCCTAGAGGACCTTCTTTAAAATCGACACCAGTGTTCTTCCTACAGGTAAAAAGGCAGCTGGGTGGACACTTACGTCCCTGACCAAGTCCTACTGGACAAGGAATAAAGCTACTGTAATGAACATCTTCCTCATAAATTGTAAAATTACGCTATTGCCAACCTCATGAAATCAATTAAAACTCACCTTCATTCTCTTTCTTTTTTCTTTCTGTCGTCTTCTAAAACTGTCCTAAAAGTATAAAATCCACACATTCTGTCAATTACACAAAAATGTCAGAGTTAAGCATTACCAGGAATGATTTGGGAGACAACTTAAGTTTTAAAGGATGACCCCAGAAATCTAGGTACATGATTAAACCAGGCAGTAAGACTATATGTTCAAAATGCTGCTTATCAGAACTTAACAATGGAAGACTGAATTTAGATACAATTTAATTGTTCTTGGTAATTCTGTTCAGAAAGCTTTTCAATCACTTCAGGAAAATGCAAAACCATTACAAAGACCCTTGGTTTTATCTTGGAGCAAACAGGCTGTCAATATGGAGAAGATACAAGTAAGTTTAAAAAAAAAAAAAAAAAAAAAAACAATTCTTAAGGTTTAGTTGAAGGTAGTTAATAACTAAGGTATCCATTTTTTAAAAAATTAGCAAGACAATTTAGACTCTGTTACCTAAAAAGGGCTCTTACTCTGTAGCATGCATGGCACAATGGAGAAAAGAGAGAAGTGGGACTCTGTGCAAACATTATCCCCCACCCTGGCCAGATTCCAAAAATATCAATCCAGTGAAAAAAAAGGAAGGAAATTCAGATGTATGCACGGCTTACTACTCTGGGCCAATCTAATTCACAGGAGAGGGTCCAGCCCACGTTGATTCTTTCCCCCTACTCATTTCCAAATTGTAGCCATGGTTTCAACTAAACAGAATTTTGTGTTCATCTTGTTCCCTACTAACTCTGGGCCATTTGCAGGCCTCCCATACCCATGCCCAAGTTTCCCTGAGTATCAAGGAACTGAAATGACAGGGTGGCCATAGCTACTGTTGTAGCCTAAAACAGGGGCCAGTGGATCCTATACTGATGGTCATCCTAGTAGGTACGCTTCCAAGTCAGTCCTACCAACTGCAATATAAGGCCTTAAGGAAATTGGAAATTGGTGCTTCTGCCAGGCAAAAAGCTGAATGCCGGATACATAAGTCTCCTGCTCTAAAGTGGAGCCCAGGTGATCAACTACCCTAAAACCTCCTCTGATGCAGAAACCACTGATTTATTTAATCAAGCTTCTGTCCCAACTTCAATGAAACTTCTCTTGTGTAGGTCACCAATGACCTGCAGACTATGAAATCCATTAGTCAGATTTCAGTCCTTATCTGACCAGGATTCTTTCCTCCTTGGATCAGTCTTCACTTGGCTTCCAGGAGGCTACACTCACCTGATCTCCTTCCCTCTTGCTATGTGTCTTTGCTCCTCAACTCCCCAGCCTCTTAACCCATTTATGCCGGAGGTTGCAAGTTTTTGTGTGAAAAATCAGACCTTGGTGATGACCTTTAGCAGTAGGATATAAATAACTCCCACAAGCTTATCGTTCCAATAATGGAACACTGGGCACAAATGGGTTGATGTTGGTGCTCCCCTGGGCCCAGTACTTGGATCTCTCCACTTCTCTCCTCCCATGGGAGTCATCACCTGGTCTCATGGCTTTAAACACCATCCACATGCTGATGACTCCCCAACCAGAGCCTCTCCATACTTAGCATCTCCATTTGGCTATCTCAAACTTCCCATGTCCAAAATAGAATCCCCACCCCACCTTTGCACCTCCCAGTCTTTCCATGAGGGTTGCTCAAAACATCTTTCAGTCTTTTGTCACCTCTCCTTCTCTTACACTCTATATTTGAACCATTTGCCAATCCCACTGGTTCTACCTTCAAAACGTGTTCAGAATCCAACTGCCTCTGATGATCTCCACTGCTACCATCCAGGCTCCCTTGGATTACTGTAAAAAAGGCTCCTCACTGGGCTGGGGCTCACTGCTTTGACCTTTCCCTCCACACAGTACTTCCAACATGGCAGCTAGAGTGATCCTTTTACAGTATGTGTCCAATCTTGTCACTTTTCTACTCAAAACCTTACACTGATGCACAATGAAAGTTAAAAGTCCTATGATGACCTGTTGGGTCCTACCAGACTGGGCCCTCCGTCTTCTTTCTGACTTCATCTCCTACTGCTCTTCCTTTGCCTCCTCTGCTCCTTCCACACTGGCTCCTTTGTGTTCTGTGAATATCCTGAGTATGCTCCTGCCCCAGGGCCTTGGCACTCTGTCTGTAATGTGCTTCCTGCAAACATCTGCATGGTGTGCTCCCTCACATCCTTTACATCTTTAATCAAGGTCAGCTGTCAGTGAGGCCTTCTCTTGTCACCTTTTCTAGAACTGTAATGCCCAACCTCTCCCTCCCAGATGCCTCCTCACCTGCTTTAGTTTTCTTTTTTTTTTTTTTTTTTTTTTTTTTTTTTGAGACGGAGTCTCGCTCTGTCGCCCAGGCTGGAGTGCAGTGGCGCGATCTCGGCTCACTGCAAGCTCCGCCTCCCGGGTTCAGGCCATTCACCTGCCTCAGCCTCTCCGAGTAGCTGGGACTACAGGCGCCCGCCACCACGCCCGGCTAATTTTTTTTATTTTTTAGTAGAGACGGGGTTTCACCGTGGTCTCGATCTCCTGACCTCGTGATCCGCCCACCTCGGCCTCCCAAAGTGCTGGGATTACAAGCGTGAGCCACCGCGCCCGGCCAGTTTTCTTTGTGGCACTTATTCTCTAACACTTAATGAGGTTTACTTAGTTACTGTGTTTATCTTCCAGCTCTCCCAAGAGAATGTAAACTCCATGAGGGCAGGGATTTCTGTCTCCTTTTTTGTTTTTTGCTGTATCACTAGCACTCAGAACACTGTCTGGCACATGGTAAATACTTAAATATTTGCTTAATAAATGAACAACATTCCCAAGATAAAAGGTAAACATGAAAGCTCATACAATAAAAAGCAACACATTTCTTGCCTAAATGCTCAACTTTAATAACAATTTTTTTTTCTTTGGAGACAAGAGTCTCGCTCTGTTGCCCTGGCTGGAGTGCAGTGGCATGATCCTGGCTCACTGCAGCCTCCACCTCTTGGGTTCAAGCAATTCTCCTGCCTCAGCCTCCCAAGCAGCTGGGATTATAGGCGCCCACCACCACGTCCAGCTTAAATTTTTGTATTTTTAGTAGAGATGGGGTTTCACCCAGTTGGCCAGGCTGGTCTCAAGCTCCTAACCTCAGGTGATCTGCCCACCTTGGCCTCCCAAAGTGCTGGGATTACAGGCATGAGCCACCACGCTTAGCCAATAACAAATAGTAATGTATTCCTTTTCTACCATTTGTTCTGCTCGTCTGTTAAATGCCTATCTCTAAGGGTGGTAGTCACACGCAAACAGAAGACCACCTGGGTGGACCTTACGGATCTCTCCCTTTTTTGTGCTATGAACTCCTTTGGAAATCTGTCAAATGCCAGGGACACACTTCCCAGAAAAATACATATATCCAGAAACTTTCCTATTGCATTTTTGAGGGTGTCCCCTGGTGTCCAATCATGCTGAAGGACATGGCATGACTTCAGGGACACCAACAAAGATCCAAAGCTTTAAAATGCCCTCTCCTGCCAGGTCAGCTGAAAAATCGTATTAATTAAATCTGTAACACTATGGTATCTACCAAATCCCACACTTCCTCCTCTAATGCCAACTCAAGGTGCAGAGTCTGCTAAAGAGACAGTAGAAGGCTACTGTAACTCGAGGTTTTTAAACCAAGTGGTACAAAGTATGTAGCAGCAGATCAAGGGATGCCACCATAATTGTTGAAAAAGTAGTTAAAAATGTTCCAGTTGACATCTGATCCTCCAGACAAAGCTAGTTCTGTAATTTGAATTCTATATGCAAAAAACTCTTGACATCACATAAAAACATTACCAAGTACTGAAGGCTTTTGGAAAGAATGCTTACGGTCAACTCACTATGTTACATAAAATGACACCCAAAGTTCTAAAAATAAGAGATCACTAGCTACAGTATACAAAGTTGATGAAAACAGAAAATAAGATTCAATGACACATTTTAATGTGTTGGGAGATCATGAAGCAATGTAGCAGTAACATATGTTGTTATCTGCTTAAAATAGCCACATGACTTTTATAAAATCAGTTTCTGAAAGGATTTCCTTACTGTTTCTAAGAAGCTATTATCTGCTTATTTTGCCCACTGCTGGCCTCCCTTGCTACACCCTGCAATCACCCTCCAATCACTCTGCCTCCAGGCTGCTGCCCCTCCACTCCTATCAGCTCACCAGGGGATCCCAAACCCTGTCCACAGACGAAGTGCCTGTCCATCTCACTGTGACCCCTTGAGCATGGCTTCTCATCTCTTCAGGAATTTCCTTCTACCTCTCCAGAACTGGCTCCTCTTTCTCCTTAAATGTCCATGGTTCCCCAGGCTTCTGTTAAAGGCACTTTTACTCCACACAAGCTCCCAGGGTCACACTCATAGTACAATCATAGTTTCAAGTACCTTCCATTAGTTAATGGTTCTCAAATCTCTTTTCAAAAGACTTCTGCCCTGAGCTTTATACACATTCAACTGCTTAATGGACTTTTCTCCTCTCAGGTGTCCTATAGCCCCTTCACATTAAACATCTCCAAAATGAAACTCAGTTTTTACTTTGTCCCCACCCCAACCCATTCCACCCCTAGTGCTTGCATCTTAGTAAGTGGCACCAGCAAATTCCTAACTGCCCAAGCCAGAACCTAGACTTTTCATGTAAGCACTCATCCATAATATGCAATCAATTTTCAAATGCTTTGTTATTTTATTTCCTTCTTGTGTTTCAATTTCTTAAGAGATGCAGCTCTCCACAGATCCTACATTCTCCCAACCCTCTGCCCTGGCTGATATAATCCAACCCACACTCCCTACACTATCAATTCTTCTTAACCTGTCTTCCTGCCTTCAAAACATAACAGCCACTAGTTCAATCCCAATAGTCTTCCAGCCTTGGTACCCGCATTTCAAATCCTATTGATTAGAAATGTGTTTGGATTTATATTCAGATTATGAAGACAGAAAAAACATTACAGTGCAACTCAAACAGGGTACAATACATAGTTCCACAGAGCAAGCAGCACAACCTTTATAAAATAATCAAAGAACTGACCACTCATGATTACATTAGTGTTGACACACCATAATGATATAAAAACACATTCAAAGAGATTAAAAATAATCACAGGATCATCATAGCCTATTAGAGACAGGAGTAATTTTAGCTACTGCAATAGGAACACTTTACCTCATCATCCTTTCTCTTTTTAAAAATGCTATCCTCAACTTCACCAACTGCTAACATGATCATCTGTACTCTTTGCAGATTGACATAACCACTTTCTGTAAGGTAACCCTGTAAGTGATAAAATACATGTAAAATGATCTTCTTATTAAAGCAAATACTTCTGTTTTGAAATCATTGAAGAATGAACTTACCCCAGTTTTGTGTACCACATTTTTGTATATGTTAACCAAACGGTCAATTGCATTTTCCCTGTTAGCAAGAGACAAACATTATGCATTAGGACCAGTAGGCACAGTAAAGTCAAGAAGCCTAAAACAGTAGTTTGAAAAGCTACCCAAATGCACGTACCTAATCTCTAATGACGGCAAATGAGGGAGGAAGTCATTTCCCACAAAGAAGCACATGAAAACCCAGTCATCAATGCTCCTCTCAACATCAAATGTGAACGGTAGGCTGGCCATTGTGAGTTCTCTTTCCAAATACTACAACCAAAAAGGAATGTTGCCATTACAGCTATCAAAGGCACCCTGCTTTAGAGTGCTGACTTCAATGATTATTGCTACATACCTCACGAAGAACATTAAGCCGAAGGAAGATAAACTCTCCTTCTGCACAAGGAAGACTATCGGCAAGTTCATCATGCTGTAAGAACAGGAATGAAGATGAAAGAAGTCTACTCTACGTCCAGTAATTTTTTCCAACCAAGCAAATTTTAAGGCTTTTTCTAACGCACGATCCACTTTAATATCATAAGTATTTAATTTTTAAAAGCTCACCAACCCATTTTAAAATAAAAATTACCCATAAAATCAACCACGTCTAGACCAGGGGTCAGCAAACATTTTCTGCAAAGGGCCAGACAGTACATTATTTTGGCTATTGGGGGACATATATGATCTCTGTTTAATAGTCTTTCATTTTTTATTTTGTTTTTAACAACACTTTAAAAATGTAAAAAACACAGCTCACAGGCCAAACCTGAAGGACTGAAGTTTGCCAACTGATGACCTATACCCAACCAACGATTACCCCTTCCAGTTGTGAACAGATGTGCATAGATACATGTATACTGTCTTTATTGTATTACATATCTGAAATATGTACATAGATACACGTATACTGTCTTTATTGTATTACATATCTGAAATAATACACTATATCTCTTTTTTCACTTAACGATGTCTTTGAAAGAGGCACCATATTCTTTTTCCCCCCTCATAAAGTATATGACTCAAGAGGCACTGTATTATTGAAACAGAAGCCCCTTTAAAGGGGACTGGACATAACCAAGTGAACCTAAAATACATAAAAAGTGGGAATAACTTAAAAGTCTCAAGAAGTTGTAGTTCCTTTTAAGAAGAGTATTTCAAACAAATAACTTTCACAAACAAATTACAAGCTATGGGCATTATTATCTATGGGAACTAAGCCTCGTGTAGATATAGGCAATATCAGAAAAAGAGCTAAGTAGAAAGGATGAGTGTGTGCATGTTTTTGAATGCAGGTTTATTTTAAAGTACTTTAAAAGATACGTCTCTGTCTAGACTGTCTCAAAAGAAAAAAAAAGAAAAGATACATCTCTGTGAAGGGTAACGGTAACAGAACAAGCACATAAAAAACTAATCAACCACAATCTTCTCTTCATCCATTTTGAAAACAATGTAAGTCAGATATTTAATGCCATTTAATTGTATACTTTAAAATGGCTGAAATGATATTTTATGTCATATACATTTTACAACAGATTTTTTTTTTTTTAATGAGGCAACTACCATCTCAAAGTTCTTACCTTTCCCTTCTTTTCTCTTGGCAAACCTTCACAATCTTTGACCTCATGTCCAAACTGATTACAAAGACCACATGGTTTGGGCTTGTTTGGTTTGAATTCTTCTCTAATAATGGTAAAGTTGGGTTCATGTGTGGCAAGGCCAAGCATAATGAGATCAGCTATCAATCAACAATGAGAAAAACACTGAACAGTGAGTATTCTGAGAGAAGTCTTACCATAAACTACTATGAGATGCCAACACAAAGAAAAGCCCAAATGAGCACCCAAATGAGCAGCAAAGCCCCAAAGCCTGACACTTCCTGGCAGTTCCCAGTTAACAGGAAGTCCCCTAGATACATGAGCCTACAACACAGACTGCCACTAAGGATTAAACACTTCGTAAGTTCTCCATTTTAAAGGTATGGGGAGTTAAAAGGTTGAAAAATGTAAGAAAGAAGAAAAGAAATTAAAGATCATTGATCACAGATTAAACAGCAACTCAATACTAGCTCCCGGTCGAACATAAAATAACCAAGGCATTTTGGAACTTCCGGGTAACCATGAATAATCCATTACTGCACACCAACCCATCAACTTGATATGGTTTAATCCAAGAGAAGCAAATCCCAAAGAAGAAACTTACCATCTGCTCCACATAAACAATGATGAGTATTTGGGTCATGGTTAGGCTGGGCTAAACAAGAAAGAAACATGTATTTACATTAATATATTATATTCCACAAGAATATCACTTCATACCAAATATTTTCTATTCAATGGCTTTTTAAAAATAGAACATATAATCAAATATTGGTAAGTAAGCTTTACCTCTTTGCCTTCTAATGTAATCCATGATTTTATGTTCTCCTTCACCAGGAGCACTAGCATCAGATAAAATAACCTATAAAAAAATTTTTAACACTTTCAGCTTATCCCCAATTTTCTATAGGCACAAAAATCAAAAGAATTATGTGTCTCAAGAAAAACTGAGATAAGTGTTACGGGAAAATTTTCTGAATAAGGGGTATGTGTGTGTGTGTGTGTGTGAGAGAGAGAGAGAGAGAGAGAAACACCAAAACTACTTCACTGAAAATTTTCTGAATAAAGTAGGTGTGTGTGTGTGTGTGTGTAACACCAAAACTACTTCACTGAAAATTTTCTGAATAAAGTAGGGGTGTGTGTGTGTGTATGTGAGGCACCAAAACTACTTCATTGATTAACTTACTACACAGAATGGAAAGGAATGAAATGTCTGGGTCAGACCTAGCCATCAGAAAAACTGATCATTCACAAGTTCCTATTTTCACTACTATGCAAGGATACAGTGCTGAACCATATATGCCCCAAGAATAATCAATAACAGATACCTATTAAATATAATTGAACATTTCTCATTAATAGGGAAGCCAGCTTATGAACCTAAAATTACAAACAAGTTCATTTAAATATTATTTAAATATTTGGGAACATAGCCATTTAAGGCAGCCCCACAACACTAATCTTGCTGTATTTTGATATGTAATAATGGAAATTTCCATTTAAAAATTACTTTCCTATATATATTTTTTAAATTATGAATCCCATTTTATGGCTTCGTAGTGATGGTAAGTGGACAAAATTGGCTTTAAGAGAAAATTCAGCTATCTAAAACCTAACCATGCAAGGATACCCCATCTCTAATAACCCTGGAAGCTTTTCTTTCCTCCAACAGTCAACTAGCATTTTATGGGGCAGGGCAGAAGGATAATGTCAGTCATATCAAAGTACAGCCGTGAATGATCACCCTAATCTTTCTGAAGTATCAAAATGTGAAACTTACTGTCAAATTTTTCCACCCAGGGTCATTATTTAAACGATCAGCTACGTAATAGCGAAGGCATTTAGCAAGATTGTCCATGAATTCAGTTCCCTAAAATGATAGAAAGAAATAAATTAACCTATCATTTAAGAGTTAGCAATAGCTAGCAAAATATGAGACTACTTACTGGTGTAATACAGTTGCTGTCAAATCTTTCTTTTATTTCTTCTGGAGGAAGAAAGCCACCTAGAGAAAAGAGGCAACGTTTTGTTCTCCCCATAAAAAGTGAGATAAATTACTCAATATTAAGCCAGAACAACAAAAACAAAAAGTTCAAATACAAAAGAAAGTGAAGCCTTGTCATCCGAGGAACAATGTTCCCTCATTGGGAAGAAAATAAGACTCCATCTCTCAAATTTAAATTATTATTATTATTATTATTATTATTTGAGACAGAGTCTCATTCTGTCACCCAGGCTGAAGTGCAGTGGTGCAATCTCGGCTCACTGCAACCTCTGCCTTCTGGGGTTCAAGCGATTCTCCTGTCTCAGCCTCCTGAGAAGCTGGGATTACAGGCGCCTGCCACCATGCCTGGCTAATTTTTGTATTTTTAGTAGAGACGGGGTTTCATTGTGTTGGCCAGGCTGGTCTCGAACTCCTGACCTCCAGTCATCTGCCCTCTTCGGCCTCCCAAAATGCTGGGATTACAGGGGTGAGTCATCGCGCTCAGCCTTTTAAATTATGTTTTAATAAGACTGTAAAACAATATATGGTACACAAAAGGTATTATATTGTTACATAAAAATTATGAAGTTCTTCTCTCTGTAAGAGAATACACACACACACACACACACACACACACATATACACCAGATAGAGGCCACATTTTTGATAACAGTTCCTAAAATAAAGGTGCCTAAGAAAAGTGAAATTTAAAATGCCGAGTTCATCACAGCTTTACAGGATAAGAAATACAATTATCAGGTAGAGGAATATAAAAATCCTATTTTTTCCTCTGTATCACTATTAGCTGCTTCTCAAGAAACATATATTTCATCACATCTTCAAAAAAAAAAGACATTCTTAAAATCAGAAACATTGTTATAAATACAAACAGGTTTTAGAGTCTTAATTACAAGTTGCAGCTAAAGGAACTATATACTTGTACACTTCCAGCAAAATTAAACTAATATAAAATTTATTGTAATTGCAGGCCTGAGCTGACTATACTATGGCATCCTTTTTCAACTGCAGAGTGCAATTATCTGGAGCCAAGACACTGTGGCTTTTCTGGTCTATTATACCCCCTTAAGGAGCAGAACACCAAACAAACCTGCTACAACCATACCCTACCTCACACACAGGTGTGGCAGGAGAGAACCAGTCCCAACTGGCATCAACACTCCCTGATCTTCCTTTTCTCTGAGGCTTAGTCAGTTCCTACCCATGTAGCCACCAGGAATTTTAAGGCTTTGGGGAACTGCAAAAATGAAGAAATCCCACCCCAACCCCTCCAAACTTGAAGGAACCCTAAGTACTGTGCCTGCTCCATCAACCTACATTGAAAGTATGAAAATGACTTGGCAACAGCCTGTAAATGTGGATCGAATCACCTCTGGCTTCCTCAGATAGACCTCTGAGTTTCAAAAAGCAAGCAAACCAAAGCTGATTTGAGGAAAATGTTAACAGCACTATAGCCTTCTGACAGCCACCACAGAGAAAAGTAGTAAAAAGTACTTACTATATTTCTATTCTACAGAGATATAAAAGTTTGTTAAGGAGCTGCACTGGCTCTGAGAGGAGTTGACAATTTGCACTCTCCACCAGAATTCCCTATTCTCAAGGCTCCCTTTTACTGGAGAGTTTGAAAATAAACAAGCCTATTAAGCCTATTGGTAGATTTCATGAACTACTTTTCCTCAACAGTGAACACTGGATAGTCTGGGATCCTTATTAAATTAAAAACTTGCCTATTTGTAAGAAAAAGTTGCCACTACCCCCTCATTCTGCATACATCTTATAAAAAAATCCAACTTCAAGATGCATATTCTTTACCTTTTGCCAATATTTCTTCCCTGACTCGCTGCTTCTCGACTGCTGCTTCCATTCCTTCTTTTGATGCCCTGAACCTCCTTGAACGCTGCTGGTTCATTTTAGCACGTGGTGCCTGAAAATGTATTTCATATTCCATAATACTAATCAAAATATTCACAAATAAATCTGTACATTATTTTGAATCAGTTGTTCTTATAAAAGTAGTATACTAAAATGGAAGAAACGTAAGTAATGTGTCTAATAATCCTTTCATGACAGATACCAGATCCTGAGAACTTAAATTTGGACCGAGAACCTAAAAGCTGAGCTCAATCAGGTGAATGAGCGCCATGTCAAATGGACAAACATCCTATGAAGCCCTAGCACTTATACTGCAAGTCCTCCCAGTCTAACACCAGTTCCCCTCGGTTAGGGTACTTGATTCAGGGCACCCAAGAAAGAAAGCTCACTTTACTCAAAAGACCCAGCCAGCATTTGATGAGTAGTTACTACTGAACTAAGATCAGGAAGACCTTCTCTATGTCCACACCTAAAAGGAATAATGGTCTCCAAATGGGATCCACAATGTCTCATAAAAGCAACAGAACACTATTTCTTTATGTGAAGAATCTTGGTGCGCTTCTATTTCCCACAATAAGGTTTATAATTATTACTCTGTCTTTTCAATAAGGCATAGCAGTTAGAAAATAAATAATGTTTTAACCAGAAGTACTTTTAAATCACTCTAACCAAATGCAATTTCACTGGAAAAGCCCAAATAAAGTGAACTAGATTGTAAGATTTTGGAAGTTACTGAACTGAGTTTTGGGGTGGGAAGAAACTGTGAAATATCCTGTTTACATCTAAATGTAAGTTATTTAATATTCTCTTTAAACAATTCCCTTTTCTGTAGAATGAGACCATCTAATGTAGTCCTCTCAAGTACAAAGTTCTGTATCTACATTTATATATAAACAAAAAAATGTGTGTATAAATATGTACATACACATATGCATATAAATGTGTACATATTTTATACTTGATGTAGCAGAAAGAACACACTGGAGTAAAGCTAAAGATTTCTTCAAAAAAAATTAGCTGAATATAAACTGAAATGTGCTCTAAACAAGACATATTCCTTTTCTTTTTACTCTTTACTCCATTCTAACTGCAACTTAGCAAGTTATCACCTGGTAGCTAAGGTTTTTCACTGAGTAAGACGAATCTCACAGAAAAGTTAATCTTCTTGGTTTCAAAGTTCTCTGGATTTCCAAAATCATTCCATTAGCCGCTAGGATGCACTAAAATTAAAAGCATCTACTTGCACACAGCTAAATAAATTTAGAGTTATATCTTACCTTACCCCCCTGATACAGTTTGCTGGTCATTTATAAAAGGAGCTACTTGGTATTATTATCACAGGTCAGTAACTTACTCCTCTCAAATCATTTTCATGACTACTCATTGCCTATAGGATACAATCCAAACTCCAGATGGTAAGGCTTTCTCAAGCTTTTGCTATACTTCCCTTCTCAATTCAAACCACCTGTAGTTGCCAAAACATGTCAGTGTGGTCAAAGGCATGGAAAGTGTGTTTACCTGCCACATTTGAGAAATCTGGAAGGTCCTCCCTCCCCAAACCCTGTCCCATCCATCTCCCACTACCACCCACCAATCTCCCAATTATTTTTCATTGTTAAAGAAATGGAACAAAAGTCACCTCTTCTCTATATCCTAACTTCCTTAGTAGCACTGACTTCCTCTTCCCTCAACACCCTGCATGTATTATCTAGTGCTTATAACGCCTATAAATAACTAAGCTCACCCATTTATCTATGCCTCCTTCCCTCTGACGGTAAGCCAAAAGTTCAAAAGCAAGGGCAGTCGCCAACATCCTCAGTATTTCACAGTACTGAGCACAAAATAAGCACAAAACACACACACACACAAAAAAATCTGAATGAATGACTGAAGGATGAGGCTTTCTTTCTCAAGTTCATCACTGTCAACATTTTTCATTATTTAGCTGACTTTCATTCTAGACACTGGTAACACAGCAAAAATGGAGGCTTCTAAGTTAATTACTTTAGCACTTACCACTCCATCTATTGCCATGTAGAGAAGTCGTCTTGGTCTTACAATACTGAAAAGTCTGTCAATGTACTCAAAAATTGCAACCATCATTTCATCTTCATTTTTTGGTGCTGGTCTATAATGACAACCAAACAATGTAATATAATATAGTGTTTCCTCTGTGATTTGCTATATCAGTGACAAAAATGGGTTACGTACTTGTCTTCAGGATGAGTACAGGGATGGATGATTCCATTCATATCCAAATACAGATTATCAAACTCCACATCATTTGGATTAGGTTTACTGGCATCAACTGGAATCTTTACACCATTGCATTCTTTTGGCTATGAGGAAGTGATAATTAATAGTAGTTTGATTGTTCAAGTCTAAAAATGACAGATCCTAGGCTCAGTATGAACTTGTGTTTCATTTCTAAACTGGAAATAAAACACTTCAAGTAACCTTTAAATTATAATAAGTTATTTTATTCCTTAAAGCAAACTGAAACAGATATTTTATCTGTAGGAAGTGGATGGCTTCTAACACAAGTTATTTTTGACAATGTAGGAGATGTTTAGAAAACTCCCAAATCATTCAGGTCGTTCAAGTGAGAAATCATGGGAGTCATCTTAAAATTCATTTCCCTCACCACTCACATCAGTAAGTCCTGTCAAAGTAACATAAAAAATGCTTATCTACTTCATCTCCTTTCATTCCCACCACCATGAACAACAAGAAGTTACCATCTTTAACCTAAAAGAGCACAACAACCTTCATCTAGTCTGCCCCACCTCTAGACTCTCTGGTCTCCAGCTCACTTTCTGCATTGTCAGTTTTCTGACATCTCACTTTCTGCATTGTCAGCTCACTTTCTGCATTGTCTCTTTCTAAAACATAAAAGTGTACATCTTAATCTTACCTAATTTTTCTAATGATTCTCACGGCAGGTGCTTACCAATGAGCCTGGAGCCTTCCTAGTCTCCTATCCTGCCATACTGTTGTTGAGGCCCACTCACTCTCTTGTAAGTTTCTGGAAAATGCCTTTTGATCTCTCAATGCCGTCACATGACGCTTCTTTCAGAACGCCTTCTTCCTCCCTTGCCAACACCCACTTCCTGAAAAATTACTAATTTCCAGGGTCTACACTCAAATCAAATGTCACTCACTTTATAACATCTTGTACATATCTCCCAAGAAATTAATTGTTCCTTCTGAATGTCCTCATAATTTTGCTTATTCACTTGTAGCACTTCCACTGTTTTATAATTAGTCAATCTACCCCAGCTACATTGAGTTCTTCAAAAGGTAAGGGCTTACTCACTGCCAGAGATACTCAATTATGTTTTTGTAAATGTTACTACCTTTGTTTTTCTCTTCCAGAGCCTCAGCAAGAGATTAAGACTATGAGATCTAATCTATTAACAATAAAAGTCACTTAAAAAAAAAACAGTTCCTCAAACACATATAAAACATTACTTGTAACAGCAAAAACTGTAAGCAATTTAAAAGTCCATCATGTACACACATCATGGATGAAGCTCAAAAACATTACGTTAAGTGAAAGAAGCCAGTCATAAAGTACCAAGTACTATACAATCCCACTTATATGAAAAGTCTAAAATAGACATGTTTGCAAATATAAAAAGTAGATTAATGGTTGCTTCAGGTGAGGGTGGAGACAGGGGAGGGAGATGGGTAGCAACAGCTAATTACTTTTGAGAATGAAGAACCTCTAAAATCAGATAATAGTGATGATTGCACAGCTCCGTAAATATACTAAAAACCACTGAATCATACACTTTTAGCAGGTCAATTTCATGATATACAAATTATATCTCAATAAAGCTGTTAGAAATAGAAATTTAAAATCAGGTATAGTGGTATGTGCCTGTAGTCTCAGCTACTTCGGAGGCTGAGGTGGGAGGACTGCTTGAGGCCAGGAGTTCAAGGCTGCGGTGAGCTATGATCACACCACTGTACGCCAGCCTGGGCGACAGAGTAAGATCTCATCTCTTAAACAAGTAAACGGATCAACTGAGAGGAAAGGAAACAAGCCCATCAGGAAAATAATAAACTCATATAACATCCATATACTTGTGAGATGCAAGTGAGATTGGAAGAGCTAGAGCTAGATGGTCACAAACATACTGCTAAGCCCAAAAAAAAAAAAAAAAAAAGAACATATACAGTATACCACTTAAAGAAAGTTATGAATAAATAAAACAGCATTCAATATTACTCAGGGACGAATGCATATGCAATGAAAGCATGGTGAAAAGCAAAGGAATGATAAACACCAACTTCAGGATACTGACAATCTTTGAGAAGGAATCACAGGAATGCAACTGGGTTTCAAGTTGCATTTAGAATTGGAGGGAAAGAATAACAAAAGGGACTTAAGGCAGAACAGAGAAGAAGCTATTAGACAGTCTTCTGTACATACATGCTGTGAATCAAGAAAAAAAGGCTTGATCAGGAACAGTGAGTGCAATAAGCAGTAAAGAAAAAAGCAGGTCAATTCTTGGGGAGGGAGGTGGAGTCTATAGAAAAAGATAATTTGATGACCCCAAAATTAAAACAAACTCTATGATGGCAAGAGGCTCTCTGCCTCTTCATCTAACCTCTATACCCCAAAGTCCACATCTACCTTCATCCTGTCCAAGAGCCCACCACACTCAGGAAAATCAAAACTCATTCTTTGTGCTCCCTAGGAAAACAATCAGTAAATATTTCAGACCTGCTGGCCATATGATCTCAGCTGCAACAACTAATATCTGCCTTTGAAGAGTGAAAACCATTAAAATCTTACAAGAAAACCTAGGTAATACCATTCAGGACATAGGCGTGGGCAAGGGCTTCATGTCTAAAACACCAAAAGCAATGGCAACAAAAGCCAAACTTGACAAATGGGATCTAATTAAACTAAAGACATTCTGCACAGCAAAAGAAACTACCATCAAAGTGAACAGGCAACCTACAGAATGGGAGAAAATTTTTGCAACCTACTCATCTGACAAAGGGCTAATATCCAGAATCTACAATGAACTCAAACAAATTTACAAGAAAAAAACAAACAACCCCATCAAAAAGTGGGCAAAGGACATGAACAGACACTTCTCAAAAGACATTTACGCAGCCAAAAAACACATGAAGAAATGCTCATCATCACTGGCCATCAGAGAAATGCAAATCAAAACCACAGTGAGATACCATCTCACACCAGTTAGAATGGCCATCATTAAAAAAATCAGGAAACAACAGGTGCTGGAGAGGATGTGGAGAAATAGGAACACTTTTACACTGTTGGTGGGACTGTAAACTAGTTCAACCATTGTGGAAGTCAGTGTGGCGATTCCTCAGGGATCTAGAACTAGAAATACCATTTGACCCAGCCATCCCATTACTGGGTATATACCCAAAGGACTATAAATCATGCTGCTATAAAGACACATGCACACGTATGTTTATTGCGGCACTATTCACAATAGCAAAGAGTTGGAACCAACCCAAATGTCCAACAACAATAGACTGGATTAAGAAAATGTGGCACGTATACACCATGGAATACTATGCAGCCATAAAAAATGATGAGTTCGTGTCCTTTGTAGGGACATGGATGAAATTGGAAAACATCATCCTCAGTAAACTATTGCAAGGACAAAAAACCAAACACCGCATGTTCTCACTCATAGGTGGGAATTGAACAATGAGAACTCATGGACACAGGAAGGGGAACATCACACACCGGGGACTGTTGTGGGGTGGGGGGAGGGGGGAGGGACAGCATTAGGAGATATACCTAATGCTAATTGACGAGTTAATGGGTGCAGGAAATCAACATGGCACATGGATACATATGTAACAAACCTGCACATTGTGCACATGTACCCTAAAACCTAAAGTATAATTAAGAAAAAAAAAAAAAAGAGTGAAAGCAGCCATAAACAACACAACATGAATGGGTATGGCTGTATTCCAATAAAACCTGACTCACAAAAACAGGACATCACTAGCAGGCTAATCACTGCCCTACTGCCTAGCACAAGAAAAGGCACAGCTCTTCATATGGAGTGGAGCTACATGAGAATTTCTACTTCTACTACCTAGGAAAAAAATAAAGTATGGAGTAGGTGGGTTCTAATTTTGAGAAAAGAGCTCCAGGTATTCCCAGTAAGAAAACTGAATATTATTTTCCCCTCAAGAGTACTGTAGACATGTCCAACACACTTATTATGTAACTTTAGAATTCCTTTCATCAAGAGAAGACTGATGCTCAACAAAGAACTGACTCCTCAAGAACCTTGTCCAATGCTATACCAACACGTTTCCTGTTCAGTTAAAGAGAGATCCTTAATCAAAGAGCAGCTAAAAGGAGAGCCATTCTGAACCCTAAAACCAATGTATTTCAAGTAACGACTTTTAATTATTTTTTGGATTCCCCAGATGACAGACTGAACACAAACTGCCGTCCTCCCTTTCTACCCCGAGACCACATGAAAGACCAAACAAACAAATCTACTGTATAACTATGGCGGAAAACCAGAATTTCTGTGGCTGAGAAATGATGAGGGATATCTAAAATATGGGGAACCAATAGCCCTAACTGAAGATGGAGTGCAGTACCTCCAACATGTGAGAAGAGACATGCTGCCAAAGGTGGGCTAACACAAGAGGGCTCTAGGCCCAGAGAGGAGGCTCAAGGGACAGATTCTGGATGATTCATCAGCGCCAGTCACAGCAACAGCCAGGTGGGTCAACTCCTACCCTCTCCTCTCCCTTCACCCACCCAGGTCCCATGTGAACCAGGCAACTTGAGAAAGGAGCTCCCAGAGAATGTGAAGGCTTAGGTTAGAAAGGCAGTGCAGTGCCCTGGCTGAGTAACAATTCCCAGGAAGGAACAGAGAACACCCCTACCAGAAGGCTGGCAGTCAAGGTAGCTCTGCCTAGTAGGAAGCCTGCTCCTTCATGACTTCATGGATAAAGCAGGAGACATATTTATTCCAAATAGGCAGTTGGGATATCATTATATTTGTGCGTGAAAATGCCAAGAAATCAAGATAAAGAAGGTATTTAAAGAAGTAAAGATAATGCAAATATACAAATAATGTTTGTCTAAATATACATTACACAGGTTTTGAAGTAAATCCCTAAAATGAATTTCATGCCAACCTACTGTTCCAGTCAACCTTATGAGGAGAAACCACCACCAATAGCTCAGTAGATGCATTGTTTTTGTTGAAACCTACAAAGGATTTAACAGCAACATTAGAAAAACCATGAATCCTGTCTGAGGTTCCAGGGCAATAGGAGTATCCCACTGATGGAAGTCATATGCCAAACCATACAACTCAGTTTTAGATTTCCCTTAAAGAAGCTTGGAACTACGAAAAGAAATTCAAAACATGGGTGATATTTTAGAGAGAAATGGCCAAAGGGCTAATGAAAAATTTAAATTACAGTATTTTGGCTTAAAAATTCAACCTATAATAAAACATTTTAACACTTGTGGGTGATTAGTATTTTTTCAATTTGTACGTGTGTTAGATCTTCATTTTTATACAATGTTAGTAAATGAGGACTAATAATTACCACCAGTATTTACGGAGCACTTAACATGTGATAAGCACTGTTACAAGGGCTTTTACTCATGGATTATTCCATTCTATCCTCACAACAACCTTGTGAGGTCTGGAGTATCCCACTTACAATTAAGAACACAAATGCTTAGAGAGGTTAAGTGGCTTTTCCACAGTCACACTACTACAGGTTCAGGAACTAGGATTTAAAACCATGACTCAGAGATGGTACCTTAACCAGTATGTTAGACTAATTAATTGTAATTTCACTAGATTCAAAGTGATGTGTGCCAAGGTCTGTATCAAGTACTACAGAGGATACAAAAGAGTCAAAGTGTGTGACATTGATCATCATTTGCTACATAAAGTCTTATCAGAAGATTTTATTCTAACATGACAGCATGAAGAGCTTCAATGACCTGCTCCTCAGTGAAATTGGTAAATACTACTTTTAAAACAAAAACATTTAAAGCCTTTGGAAATGATCCTGAGGGCAAACAGCAAGCAAATCAAGAAAACCTGTAAAAATTTTAGAACAAAATTCATTTGCAAAAGTGCACAGTAAAGTTTAAAAAAAAAAAAAAAAAAAAGCTGTTCTCAAGAACAGTGAAAGTAGAGTGAGGCCCAGTGGCTCATGCCTGTAATCAGCATTTTGGGAGGCTGAAGCGGGAGAATCCCTTGCACCCAGGAGTTCAAGGCCAGCCTGGGAAACATAGAGTCCCGGAGCCCCATCAAGAATCAGGCAGGTGCAGTGGCATGTACCTGCAGTCCCAGCTACCTAGGAGATTAAGGCAGAGGGCTGCATGAGCCCAGGAGTTGGAAACTACAGTGAGCTGATTGTGCCACTACTGCACTATAGCCTAGGTGACAAAATGAGACCCTGCACACACACACACACACACACACACACACACACACACACACACACACAGCAGGCACAGTGGCTCATAACTATAATCCGAGCACTTTGGGACACCGAGACAGAGCACTTGAGCCCAGGAGTTCAAGACCAGCCTAGGCAATATGGTGAAACCTCACCTCTACAAAAAATTAGCCAGGTGTGATGGCACACCTGTAATCCCAGCTCACTCAGGAGGCTGAGATGGGAGAATCACCTGAGCCCAGGAAGTCAAGGATGCAGTGGGCGAAGATCACACTACTGCACTCCAGACTGAGCAACACAGTGAGACCCTGTCTCAAATATAAAGAAACAAACCAAAACAGTGCAAGTTATGGTGAAAAGCAATTGGGAGGAGACTAATGGATCTAATGAAGATACAGGCCTGGACTACAGGCTAGTTTGCAGAAGAAAACTAGGGATTAAGATGGCTGGGAGGAGCACTCCTGGGGTTGGCACAAATACCAAACACTGACGTCAGAAACTAATCCCTGGAAAGATCTACAATTTAGGAGTTCGAGATCAGCCTGGCCAACATGGTGAAACCCCGTCTCTACTAACAATACAAAAAATTAGCCGGGTGTGGTGGTGCATGCCTGTAGCCCCAGCTACTTGGGAGGCTGAGGCAGGAGAATCACTTGAATCCGGGAGATGGAGGTTGCAGTGAGCCAAGATCATGCCACTGCACTCCAAACTGGGTGACAGCAAGACTCTGTCTCAAAAATAAATAAATAAGGCTGGGCGTGGTGGCTCAAGCCTGTAATCCCAGCACTTTGGGAGGCCAAGTCGGGCCGATCACGAGGTCAGGAGATCAAGACAATCCTGGCTAATACGCTGAAACCCTGTCTCTACTAAAAATACAAAAAATTAGCCAGGCGTGGTGGGGGGGCGCCTGTAGTCCCAGCTACTCGGGAGGTTGAGGCAGGAGAATGGCGTGAACCCGGGAGGTGGAGCTTGCAGTGAGCCGAGATCATGTCACTGCACTCCAGCCTGGGCGACACAGCGAGACTCCATCTCAAAATAAAAAATAAATAAATAAATAAATGAGGCCAATAGGTAGTGGGATAACATAAAAAGCAGTAAAGAAGTAAAAACAAACAAACAATAACAAAAGAACCCTGTCAACCAAGAATTCTCAGTCCAGGAAAGCTAGGGTTCAAAATTGGGGTGACATAAAGACTCAGATGAATAAAAAGCTGAGAGAATTATTGCTAACAGACCACACTGTCAAAAACTACTAAAGGAAGTTCTTCAAGCTATAAAGTTACAAAAAGTTTACTAAAGTTACTAAAGCAAGTGACTCTAGATGGTAATTCAAGTCCACGCAAACAATAAGCACAAGTATATTTTCCTTCCTTTCTTCTCTTAAATGAATTAAAAAGCAATTGTATAGATATTACATAGTATAATGTTGAGCTTATAAGGTAGAATGTAATATATGTGTAATATATTTGCCCTAATAGCACAAAAGGGGTGGATGGAAACAAAGTTGCAGTGGGCTAAGGTAATGGCTTCAGATGGTAAAGTAACTCTTAAAAAAATGTATCATTGGGTTATGTCAATATATGTAATATATATAACAATAATATACAAAGGGGGGATGGGAATTGAACTATATAGCAGTAAAGTTCAATAAATTTTAGCATGTATTACTGAAACTAAGCAAGTATAAATCTGAATCTGATTCTGATAAGATACATAGGGTAAGCTCTAGAACAATGACTTTGAAAAAATATATAGTGGAAAAAAATTACTAATGAATTTAGAATCCTTCTAGTAACTGGCCACTGAATAAGAAAAGAAAAAAATTTGAATGCTATATTAGAAAATATCCTCTCATTGCAAAAGAAAGCACAAAGGAGAAATAGAGAAAAATGACATGAGACATACAAGAAACAAAAAGTAAAATGTAACTCTATCAATAACTACATTAAAATGTGAATGGATCAAACAACCCAACAAAAAGGTAGCTTGTCAAAGTGGATTTTAAAAACATGATCTAACTATGCATTATCTACAGGAGATACATTTGAGATTCAAAGACCCAAAAGAGTGAAAGTAAATGGATGAGAAAAGATAATCATGCAGACAGCAACCACAAGAAAACTGGAGTGGCTATACTGATATCAGATAAAACAGACTAAAACAAATAAAAAAATGTTACTGGAGGTAAAAAGGATCATTTTATAATGATAAAAAGTAAATCCATCAAGAAAAAGATATAACAATTAAAAATACAGGTGCACCTAATAACAGCACCAAAATACACAAAACAAGACATATGGCAATTCAGCAATGATAGTTGGAGACTTCAATACTCCACCTTCAATAATAGAAGAAAATAGAAGATCAACATAAAAACAGATAACTTGAACAACACTATCAACAGACACCTAACAGATGTTTCTAGCACATTACACCTAACAACAGAATATACATTCTCAGGCGTAGACGAAATATGCTCTCAAAAAAAGTAAAAGCATAAAAATAATACAAAGTATATACTCTAACCACAATGAAATAAAATTAGAAACCATTAAGAGAAAAAAAATTGGCAAATTCACAAATATGTGGGAATTAAACAACACAGTTCAAAATAACCAAGGGATCTAGGAAGAAATCAAACGGGAAACCAGAAAATACTTTGGGATCAATACAAATGAAGACACAATATACAAAATGTTATGGAATACATATAAAGCAGTATTCAGATGGAAATTTATAGTTGCAAATGCTTAGATTAAGAAATATCTCTTCAGAAGTATTTGGCTCTGAAAAAGTTAATTAAAAAAAAAATCTCAAATCAATTGCCTAACTTTCCACCTTAAGATACCAAAGGAGAATAAACTAAACCTAAAGCAAGCAGAAAGAATAAAAGATTAGAGTAGAAATTAATGAAACGAAAATTTTAAAATAGAGAAAAATCAATGAAACCAACAAAGCTAGTTGTTTAAAAAGATCAACAAAAAATGACAAACCTTCAGCTAGTTTGATGAAAGAAAAAAAACGGAAGACTCAAATTACTAGAATAAGACACGAGAGACAGGACATTACTGCTAACCTTATAAAAACAAAAAGGATTATAAAGAAATACCATGAATAGTCATACACCAACAAATCAGATAGATGAAATGGACAAATTACTAGAAAGACACAAACTACCAAAAATGATTCAAGAAAGATATAAACTGCATAAACCCGTAACAAGTTAAAGAGATTAAATCAGTAATCCGCAAACTACCCACAAAGAAAGTCAAGCCTAAATGGCTTCACTGCTGAATTACATCAGACATTCAAAAGAAGAATTTGTACGAATTCTTCATGAACTCTTGCCAACAATTCCGAACACATTTTACTGGGCCAATATGACCAATACCAAGACTACATAAAAACATAAAAGAAAAAACTGCAGACCAGCATCTCTTATGAGCAAGGATGCAAAAATCCTCAACAAAATACAGTCAGCCCTCCATATCTGTCAATTCTACATCTATGGAATAGATCAATCATGGATCAAAAATATTCAGGAAAAAAATGGACAGTTGCATTGGTACTCAACATGTGCAGACCTTTTCTTGTCATTATTCCCTAAACGATACAGTATAACAACTATTCACACAGCATTTACATTGTACCAGGTATTTAAGTAACCTAGAGATTATTTAAAATATACGAGAAGATGTGCATAGATTATATGCAAATACTACACCATTATATATCAGAGATTGGAGCCTCTGTTGATTTTGGCATCCACAGGACGTCCTGGAACCAATCCCTCACAGATACTGCAAGACGACTGGACTAACAAACAGAAACCAGCAATACATTAAAATATTATACACCATGACCAAGTAGGATTTATCCTAGAAATGCAAAGTTGGTTGGACATCCAAAAACCAATCAATTAAACACATCATATTAAAAGATTGCAAAGCAAAATGACGCGATCATCTTCATACAGAAAAAGCATTAGAAAAATCCAACACTTTCATGACTAAAAAAAAATACTCAACTAGAAATAAAAGGGAAATTCTCAACATAAAGGGCATTTGCAAAAACAAAAACAAACACATAAAAAAATAACCCAACAGTTAACATCATACTTGGTGGTCAAAGCCTAAATGCTTTCCCTCTAAAATCAGGAACAAGACAAAGATGCCTGCTCTTGCCACTTCTATTCTGGAGGTTCCAGCCAGGGAGATTAGGCAGGAAAAGGAAAAGGTATTGGCATTAGAAAAAAATAAATTAAACTACATTTGCACATGACATGATTTTGTATATAGAAAATCCTAAGGAATCCACTAGAAAATTCTTAGGATATATGACTTCAGCAAGGTTATAGGATACAAAATCAATATATAAAAATCAATTACATTTCTATACACTTGGAATGAGTATTCCAAAAATAAAATTAAAACATTCTCAAAATAGTATCAAAAAACTAGGGCTAAATCTAACAAAGAAATGCAAAATTTATATTCTGAAAACTACAAAACACTGTTGACAGAAATCAAAATAGTTCTAAATAAATAACATCCCATATTTATGGAACAGAAGACTCAACATTAAGATGACGATACTCCCCAAACTGATTGACAAATTCACTGTGATCTGTACCAGAATCCCAGCTGATTTATTTGTAGAACCTGACAAGCTGCTTCTAAAATTTCATATAAAATTGCAAGGTGCCATAATAGCCAAAATAATCCTGGAAAAGAATAAGGTAAGAATTATACTCTATTTCCTGATTTCAAAACTTACTACAAAGCAACAGTAATTAAGACAGTGTGGTACTGGGACAAGGATAAACATTTAGATCAATGGAATGGAACTGAGTCCAGAAATAAATGCACATAGCTATTATTAGCTGATTTTTGACAAGATGTCAAGATCATTTAATGAGGAAAAGAACAGTCTTCAACAATGGCATAGGACAACTAGACAGCCAATGCAAGAAAGTGAAGCTGGGCCATTACTTCACACCTTAACTCAACTCAACTCAAACAACTCAAAATGGATCATGAACCTACATTTAAGAGCTAAAGCTATAAAACTCTTCCAAAAAACAGGTGTAAATATTTGTGACCTTGAATTTGGCAATGGAATTCTTAGATATGCCATCGAAAGCACAAACGATAAAAGAAAAAAGCAGATGAACTGCACTTCATCATCAAAATTTTAAACTTTTTTGTTTGTTTGTTTTTTGAGCCTGAGTTTTGCTCTTGTTGCCCAGGCTGGAGTGCAATGGCGCAATCTTGGCTCACTGCAACCTCCGCCTCCTGGGTTCAAGCCGTTCTCCTGACTCAGCCTCCCGAGTAGCTGGGATTACAGGCACCCACCATCACGCCCGGCTAATTTTCTGTATTTTCAGTAGAGACTGGGTTTCACCATGTTGGTCAGGCTGGTCTCGAACTTCTGTCCTCAAGTGATCTGCCCACCTCAGCCTCCCAAAGTGCCGCGATTACAAGCGTGAGTCACCACATCCGGACAAAATTTTAAACTTTTATTCTTCAAAGGACACCATCAAGAAAGTGGAAAGACAATCCACAGAATGTGGGAAAACATTTGCAAATCATTTATCTCATAAGGGACTTATATTCAGAATATATTCTTTAAAACTCTTACAATTCAATAATAGGACAACTCGATTTTAAAAGGGCAAAGAGGCAGGGTATGGTGGCTCACGCCTGTAAGCCCAACACTTTGGGAGGCTGAGGCAGGTAAATCATCTGAGCTCAGGAGTTCGAGACCAGCCTGGGCAATATGGCAAAACCCTGTCTCAATCCAAAATACAAAAAGTTAGCCGGGCGTGGTGGTGCCTGCCTGTAGTCCCAGCTACTCAGGAGGCTGAGGTAGAAGGATAACTTGACCCTGGGAGACAGAGGTTGCAGTGAGCTGAGATTGTGCCACTGCCCTCCAGCCTGGGTAACAAGAGTGAGACCCTGTCTCAAAAAAAAGGGGGGAAGAGGAGACAAAGAACCTAAATAGACATTTCTCCAAAAGATACACAGATGGCCAGTAAGTGCATGAAAAGATGCTCAACACGACTAGTCATCAGAAAATGCAAATCAAAACCACAGGAGATACCACGTCACACACCCACTAGAATGGCTAAAGCCAAGTCAGATAACAAGTGTTGGCAAGTGTGGCATAGTTCTTTGGCTGGCCTTGGACCAACTCAGTTCCTTTTCTTGCTCATAGTTCTCAAAAGTGACTGTAGAATGTGATGGGAATGCAATATCCTGAAATAGGGAAGAACTGCCTGAAAATGTCCAGCCTTGCTCCTGTCCCTCCCAGGAATTTAGCATCTTGAGTGAGGGTGCAACTGCCCAGGACAAGGTGGGCTTTGTTCCTTTCACCCCTGGAAGCAGGACATTTTATCAAAGCATTAGCTCAGTGTGTCACATGAACCCTGAGGTGTATAACCCAGAGTAGGATGCCTTTCGGGGTTCCTCTCCCGCCATGCAAGTGTGGCCCCTGCAGTCAAGACTCTATCTGCCCTGGGCATGATTCCTGAGCCATGGGGGACCCATTCAGAATGAATCCTAGGCTTCTGTTGTCCTTTACTATTTGTAAATAATAAACCCTCTTCATGTAACATTGAACATGGATGTCCTTGTCTCCTCAGACTCAGACAAGTTGGTAAGCAACACACAGTAAACCTGCTTCACAGCAAAAATGTGGAAAAATTGGAACCCTCATACACTACTGGTGGGAATATAAAATAGTGCAATCACTTGAGGCTAGGAGTTCAAGACCAGTAGGCAACACAGAGAAACCCCATCTCTTAAAAAAAAAAAAAAAAAAAAGTTAGCCAAGCATAGTGGCACATGTCTATAGTCCTAGCTATTCAGGAGACTGAGGCAGGAGAATCGCTTGAACCCAGAAGTTCAAGGCTGCAGTGAGCTATGATCATGCCATTGCACTCCAGCCTGGGCAACAGAGCGAGAACCTGGGAAAGTGGCTGGCAGTTCCTCAAATGATTAAACCATATAATCCAGCAACTCTACCCCTAGGTATATACCCAAGAAAAACGAAAACATATCCACATAGAAACGTGACATGAATGTTTAAAACAGCATTATTCATAATAGCCAAAAGATAGAAACTGTTCAAATGTTTATCTACAGACAAACGGATGAACAAAATGTGGTATATCCATACAATGGCACAGTATTTGGCCATAAGCAAATAATAAAGTACTGAAACGTGCTACAACATGGGTGAACTTTGAAAACATGTTAAGTGAAAGCAGCCAGCCAGAAATGATCATATTCTATAGATTCCTCTCATGTGACAGTCCAGACTAGGAAAAATCTATATAGACATAAAGTAGATTAGTGGTTGCTTAAGGCTGGGAGAAAAGACGACAGCAGTCAGAGGGACAACAGCTAAAGGGTACAAGTTTCTTTTCAAGGTGATTAAAATGTTCTAAAATTGACTGGGGTGATGGATGCACACATTTGTGAAAATACTAAAAATCATTGAGTTGTACACTTTAAATGGTGAATTTTATTGTATACAAATCATATCTCAACAAAGCTGTTTAAAGAATGTGGTAACCAGCTCCAAAAAAAATCATATTGGAGAAAATAGAATGTAGGGTCAAGGATAAATGTCCACCTTATTATTTTTCTCCCTTCCCTCAGAGTGATGCCTATCACAAAAGTAGTACTCAATGAAATGGAAGAGAGAAAAGAGGCAGTGGAGGAAACCTGGATTTCATTACATGAAAACAGTAAGACCACACTGTACACTACAACACAGATTACCAAGAGTTAGACTCAAAAACATCTCTGCCTTTACTTGGACACATAAACTACTAAAAATTAATTTACCAAATAAAATTCTGAAATCAGATTTTCCAAATAGTTGCCATTTAGCAAATGCTTCTGTAACAGGATTGTAACTGGTATTAATACATCTAATCCACACAATCACCCTCTGTGATATATACATAGCCAATCTTCATTATTCATGAATCCCATATTTGCAAATATGTCTACTCATTGAAATTTATTTTTAATCCCAAAATTAATAATCATGGTACTTTCGCAGTCATTTGTGGACATGCACAGAGCAGCGAAAAATTGAGTCACCCAACACACACACTCCCAGCTGGTAACAAATGAGGACACGCAGCCTTCTGCTTTCAGCCCTTGCACAGAGATGACCAGAGGGGGAAACTGTAGGGAGCAGCACAGTGTAGCATAGTGTAACTTACAGAAAATTTGGCCTGAGGACGGCTCCTTACTGATTCTTCACTTGAGAACTGCAATATTACTTACATAGAGTCCATTAAGGAAAAGCCTAACTTAGGAGCGTACTTTTGTAACAAAAAGCAGTCTTGGCCAATCACAGCAGTCAAGCTTCAGTCAATCACAGGTTGCCAACTTATCTGGCCATGTTCAAATAACCCAAAAGATCAAGCTGTTTCTGTACCTCACTTCTGTTTTCGAGAGCTCCCCAAACCTCTTCTGGTTCTGAGGCCCACTCAATTGGCAAATTGTTCATTGCTCAGTTAAACTGTGTTATTTAATTTATCTAGGGCCCGGGCATGGTGGCTCACGCCTCTAATCCCAGCACTTTGGGAGGCTGAAGCAGGCGGATCGCCTGAGGTCAGGAGTTCAAGACCAGCTTAGCCAATGTGGTGAAACCTCTACTAAAAATACAAAAATTAGCCAGGCGTCATGGCGCACATTGGTTGTCCCAGCTACTTGGGAGGCTGAGGAAGGAGAATGGCTTGAACCGAGGAGGCAGAGTTTGCAGTGAGCAGAGATTGCACCACTGCACTCCAGCCCGGGCGGCAAAGCAAGACTCTGCCTTCAAAAAAAAAAAAAAAAAAAAAAAAAAATTATCTTGGGGTTTGGTTTTAACAAGAAGCTCTGGCTCTCTAGAGTTTAGGCATTTAAGTCATTTTCTGATGGTCAGAAAGCTGATAAATGGAGGACTGCATGAGCCAAGCAGTTAAAGTATATGAAGTGAAGAAGCTGATGATTGAATCAGTAGAGTTCTTAATAAGTGAGCAAAGGGAATAAAATGAAATCATAAAAACACAACCTAAGGCCGGGCACGGTGGCTCACACCTGTAATCCCAGGAAGGCAGGAGATAGAGACCATCCTGGCTAACACGGTGAAACCCTGTCTCTACTAAAAAAAAAAAAAAATACAAAAAATTAGCTGGGCTTGGTGGCAAGTGCCTGTAGTCCCAGCTACTCGGGAGGCTGAGGCAGGAGAATGGCGTGAGCCCGGGAGGCGGAGCTTGCAGTGAGCTGAGATCGCGCCACTGCACTCCAGCCTGGGCAACACAGCGAAACTCCTCTCAAAAAAAAAACAAAAAAAAAACACAACCTAAAAGAAGGCATAAGACTTAAGAAACTGAAACAATGAACAGATGAGACAGAAAACAAATAGTAAGATGACAGATTTAAATCTAACCATATCAATAATCTTTTTTTGTCTTTTGAGACACAGTCTTGCTCTGTCGCCCAGGCTGGAGTGCAGTGGCACAATCTCAGCTCACTACAACCTCAGTATCCCGGGATCAGGTGATTTTGTGCCTCAGCCTCCCGAGTAGCTAGGTTTATAGGTGTTGTACCACTATGCCCAGCTAATTTTTTTTTTGTTACTTTTTTAGTAGAGACGAGGTTTCACCATGTTGTCCAGGCTGCTCTCGAACTCCTGGCCTCAAATGATCCATCTTCCTTGGCCTCCCAAAGTGCTGGGATTGCAGGCGTGAGCCAACGTGCCTGGCCATGAATAATCACTTTAAATATAAATGTTCTAAATGGCCCAATTACAAAGCAGACTAGAAAAACAGTTTGGTGGTTCCTCAAAATGCTAAACACAGAATTACATGATCCAATGATTCCACTCATAGGTACATACTCAAAAGAATTGAAAGCAGGGACTAAAAAAGATACTTGTACACCAATGTGCATAGCAGTGTTATTCATAATAGACTAAAGACAGAACCAGCCAAAGTGTCCAGAGCGTGACATATACTCCCATATACAATGGGAGTATCATTCAGCTTTAAAAAGGAATGAAATTCTGAGACTTGTAACAACATGGACAAACTTGAAAACACTATGCTAAGAAAAATAAGCCAGACACAAAAGGAAAAATAATATGATTTCATTTACATAAGGTAACTAGAATAGGCAAATTTATAAAGATAGGAAGTGGGGAGGGGGACAAGGAGTTACTGTTTAATGGGTAGAGTTTCTCTTTGGGATGATAAAATTGTTCTGGAAATAGACATTGGTGACGCACAACAATTTGAACATACTTGGTTCCATTGAATTGTACACTTAAAAACAGTCAAAATGGTAATTTTATGTTATGTATGTTTTATCCCAATAAAAAGAGGGGGCAGAGATTCTCAAACTGTATAAAAAAGCCAGACCCGGCCAGGCGCGGTGGCTCACACCTGCAATCCCAGCACTTTGGGAGGCGGAGGCGGGCGGATCACGAGGTCAGGAGATCAAGACTATCCTGGCTAACACAGTGAAACCCCATCTCTACTAAAAAAAAAAAAACAAAAAAATTAACCAGGCATGGTGGCGCGCCTGTAGTCCCAGCTACTCGGGAGGCTGAGACAGGAGAATGGCATGAAACCGGGTGGTGGGGCTTGCAGTGAGCCAAGATCGCACTACTGCACTCCAGCCTGGGCAACAGAGCGAGACTCCATCTCAAAAAAAAATAAAAAATAAAAAATAAAAATAAAAAAAAGCCAGACCAAACTTTTATGTTACCTACAAAAATGTCCATTTTAAACATAAATATGTAAACAGGCTAAAATAAAAGGATAGAAAAAAATACACCATGCTGACACTAGTCAGAATAACTGGCTGTATTAATGACAAATAAAATAGATTTCTGAGCAAATATAAACCAAGAATAATGAAGGTCATTTCATAATAAGTGTTTATCCATCAAAAAAACTAGAACAATGTTAAGCATTTATGTACCTAATAAAAGAGCTTCAAAATACACGGACCAAAAACCAATAGAACTGAAAGGAGAAACAGAAAAATCCAAAAGTTATAGTCAAAATTTCACAGCAGCAGAAAATGTATCCTTTTCAAATATACATAAAACATTTATAGAGACCATATTCTGAACCAGTCTGATAAACTTCAACAGATCTCAAATTAAATATGATCTCTGATAAGGGAATTAAATTAAAAACCACGAACAGGAAAAAACACCAGGAAAATCTCCCATGTGTGTGAAAATTAAGCAACACTCTTAAATAACCAATGGGCCAAAGGGAGTTTTAGAATATATTTTTAAGTGGATGAAAATGAAAATACAACACGTCAATATTTGTGGCACACTGTTTAAACAATATCTAGAAGGCAATTTATGGCACTCAAGATCTATATCAGAGAGGAAGAAATGTCTCAAAACAATGACCTCAGCTTCTACCTTAATAAACAAGAGAAAAAACAAGTTGAACCCAAAGTAAGCATAACAAAGAAATAAATATAAGAGCAGAATCAAAGAAATAGAAAACAGAAAAACAATAAAGAAAAGCAGTGAAACCATAAATCTGAAAACAGTATAGCCAGACTGATAATGGGACAAAACAAAGAAAGTAGAATTACAAGCATCAGGAATGAAAGAGGTAACATCACTACAGATTCTAACAATATTAAAAGGACAATAATAAGTTAATAGGAAGAAAAAAGAAAACAAAAGAGAAGTAAAAACAGGAGTGAAAACATTTTAATAACAAAAAAAAGGATAGTAAGAAAATACTATGAACAACTTTATGTCAGCCAATTCAACTACTTAGATCAGGGGTGTCCAATCTTTTGGCTTCCCTGGGCCACTTTGGAAGAAGAATTGTCTTGGGCCACTAATACTAACGACAGCTGATGAACTGAAAAAAAAAAAAGAAAAGGTCTGTGCATAAATCTCATGATGTTTTAAGAAAGTTTACGAATTTGTGCTGGGCTGCAGTCAAAGCATCCTGGGTCGCATGCGGCTTGCAAGCCACAGGTTGGACAAGCTTGACTTAGATGAAATGGGCAAAATCTGTGAAAGATACAAACTAAAAAAGCTCATCCAAAAAATAAATAAATAAATAGGTAACCTTAATAGTTCTAGATCTACTAACGAAACTTAATTTGCAGCTTAAAGCCTTCCCACAAAACTCCAAGTCCAGATGGCCTCACTGGTAAATTCTATCAAACATTTTAGGAAGAAACAATACTAACTCTATACAAACTCTTCCAAAAAACTGAAGGAATTCAATTTGAGGTCAACATTATTCTGACATCTAAACTAGACATTACAAGAATGCTACAAATATCTTTTGTGAACAGAGACGTAAAAATTCTCAAGAAAACTTTAGCAAACTGAATTCAACAGTATATAAAAATAATACAACATGATTAAGTGGGGGTTTATCCAAGGAATGCAAGGTGGCTTTAGCATTTAAAGACCAGTAATTCACCATATGACTAGACCAAAAAATGCAAACCACAGAATGAACTAAAACTATAAAACTTCTCTAAGAAAACAAGGAGACCTTGGCTTTGACAAAGGATTCCTTAAATACAAAAAGCAGAAATATAAAGGGAAAAAATTAATCAGACTTCATTAAAATTTTTAAATGTTTGCTCCCAAGACACTGTTAAGAAGTAAAAAGACAAGCCACAGATCAAAAGAAAATATTTGCAAAAGATATATCAAACTAAGGATTTCTATCTAGAATATGTAACAAACTCTACATTTAAGTAAGACAACCGAAGGTAAAAATGGGCAAAAGATCTGAACAGATGCCTCACCCCGCCCGTGATGATATACAGAAAGCAAATAAGCATCTGAAGGAAATGCAAGTTAAAACCACAATAAGGTAACAGTACACTGGACTACCTAAAACTAAAAAGGCTAACTATATCAAGTGGTGGTGAGGAAGGTGAGCAACTGGAACCCTGATATGCTGCTGTTGCCAATGTAAAATGGCACAACCAGTTTGGGGAAAAAAAAAAGTCTGGCAGGTTTTTCTTTTTAAGTAATTACACACCTATTATACAATCCAACCATTTCACTCCTAATGTTTTTCCCCCAAACAAATGCAAGCATATGTCCCTACAATGACTCATACACAGATGTTCATAGGTTTTCTTTTTCTGAAAGCGGAAAACTGGAAACAATCCCAATGTTCATCAATCATGTGAATAAATAAATAAAATGTGGTGTATCTACACACAGAATACTATCCAAAAATTAAAAGACGAGGCAGGCAGATACTTGAGGTCAGGAGTTCAAGACCAGCCTGGCCAACATGGTGAAACTCCGTCTCTACTAAAAATACAAAAATTAGCCGGGTGTGGTGGCATGCGCCTGTAATCCCAGCTGCTCGGGAGGCTGAGGCAGAAGAATTGCTTGAACCCGGAAGGTGGAGGTTGCAGTGAGCCAAGATCGCACCACTGCACTCCAGCCTGGGCAACAGAGTGAGACTCCATCTCAAAAAAAAAAAAGAAAAAAGAAACTACTGACACATACAACAACGGAAGAATTTCAAAATAAATATGCTGAATGAAAGTAACAGGGGCAAAAAATGAGTATATACTATATAATCTCATTTATAAAAAATTACAGAAAATGAAAACTTATCATAGGGTCAGAAAGCAAACCAATCAGTGGTTGACAAAAGACAGGTGGCAGGGAGGGATGGTAGAAAGGAACTACAAAAGGGCAGAAGGAATGTTTTAGAGGTCACGTTCACTGTCTTGGTTGTGCTGGTTTCACAGATGTATGCACTGTATTAAATCATATACTTTAAGCCCAGGAGTTTGAGGCTGCAGTGAGCTGTGATTGCACACTACATTCCAGCCTGGTGACAGAGCAAGACCTCATCTCTAAAAAAAGTTAAAAGAAAATTGTACACTTTAATTACCTGCAGTTTATTCTATGTCAAGTATACCTCAACAAATCTGCAAAAACGCCAAAGGTTGGGGGAGGTTTCAAGGAAAGCCAGAGAATGAGAGAGAAAATAAAAATAAAAATACATGAGTCTAGGAGGACCAGTATCCTGAGTCTGGAAAGGGAAGAGAAAAAGGTGAAGAAATCATCAAATAGCATTCCCTAAAACCGAAGAACATAAGACTCCAGACTCAAAGAGTGAGCCATGTACTGATCAAAATGAATCTGAATTTAAAATAACATCTATACCTACGTACCTAATAATGAAAGTTTACACTATCAAGAAAAAGATCTTTTTAAAATCTAGGAAGGAAAACTGATCACAAAAGAATGAAAGCATACAAGCATAAAAATTAAGTCCTTCTGGTTCCCACACTAGCTCTGACATTTATCAGCTGAGTGACCTTGGGTATGATACTCAACCCTGCTGTGCTTCCATTTTCTCATCTGTAAAATAAACATAACAATAATCATTATTTTTCTGAGATGGAGTCTCGCTCTGTCACCAGGCTGGAGTGCAGTGGCGGGATCTTGGCTCACTGCAATCTCCGCCTCCCAGGTTCAAGTGATTCTCCTACCTTAGCCTCCCAAGTAGCTGGGACTACAGGCGCGCCACCACGCGCAGCTAATTTTTGTATTTTTAGTAGAGATGGGGTTTCACCATGTTAGCCAGGATGGTCTGGATCTCTTGACCTCGTGATCCACCCACCTCAGCCTCCCAAAGTGCTGGGATTACAGGTGTGAGCCACCGCACCCGGCCAATAAACACAGTAATTATTATAACGTAATAACAATATTGGTTGCCTCTAAATATCATGCTTCTATTATTTGTATGTAATAAAAATAATTACAACAGTAGGAGTCATGTGGTTGTGAGGATCAAACAAGTTATAATAAAGTTCTTAAAACAATGGTAAATGCTATATAACTGCTGATTAAATAAATACATCACATTAACACCGAACTTGTCATCAACACTACTAGATGAGAGAGTACAAAAGAACAATCTCTTTCAAAGTTTTAAGGGAACCTAATATTAAAACTCGAATTCCTGGCCAGGTGCGGTGGCTCATACCTGTAATCCCAGCACTTTGGGAGGCAGAGGCTGGTGGACCACCTGAGGTCAGGAGTTCAAGATCAGCTTGGCCAACATGGTGAAACCCCATCTCTACTAAAACTACAAAAATTAGCCGGGCGTGGTGGCGCGCCTGTAGTCCCAGCTATTCGGGAGGCTGAGGCAGGAGAATGGCTTGAACCCGGGAGGTGGAGGTTGCAGTGAGCCGAGATCACACCACTGCACTCCAGCCTGGGTGACAGAGCTAGACTCCGTCTCAAAGAAAAAAAAAAAAAACCTCGAATTCCATGCCTAACTAATGATCATTCACGTGTATAAGGGTACAATGCAGCTATTTTGGGTCCTACAATGACTCCGAAATCTCACATCCCACACAGCATTTCTTAAGAATTAAGAATAAGGAGGCCAAGGTGGGCGGATCACAAGGTCAGGAGATCGAGACCATCCTGGCTAACATGGTGAAACCCCGTCTCTGCTAAAAATACAAAAAAAATAGCTGGGTGTGGTGGCGGGCGCCTGTAGTCCCACCTACTTGGGAGGCTGGGGCAGGAGAATGGCATGAACCCAGGAGGCGGAGCTTGCAGAGCGCCGAGATTGCACCACTGCACTCCAGCCTGGGCGACAGAGCGAGACTCCGTCTCAAGAAAAAAAAAAAAAAAAGAAGAAGAATAAAAACTAAGAAAAGGATTTAAAGGAGGAAAGGTGGGCCAGGCGCCGTGGCTCACGCCTGTAATCCCAGCACAAGGGAGGCCCAGGGAGGCGGATCACGTGAGGTCACGACAGAGACCAGCATAGCCAACATGGCAAAACCCCGTCTCTACTAAAAATACAAAAAAAAAAAAAACGGCCAGGTGTGGTGGCTCATGCCTTTAGTCTCAGCACTGTGGGAGGCTGAGGCAGGCGGATCACCTGAGGTCAGGAGTTTGAGACCAGCCTGACCAACATGGCAAAACCCTGTCTCTACTAAAAAAAAAATCAGATGGGCGTGGCGGTGCACACCTGTAGTCCTAGATGCTCCGGAGGCTGAGGCAGAAGAATGGCTTGAACCCCGGAGGCCGGAGGTTGCAGTGAGCCGAGATCATGCCACTGTACTCCAGCCTAAGAGACATAGCGAGACTCCGTCTCTAAATAAATAAATAAATGAATAAAGATGATGATCCAGAAAACAGTACCTCCCACTGAAGAAAGATATGATAGCAATAATAATAATAAAATCCCAGATGCAGCTTTCCAGCAAGCCTACAGAATAGCCAGGTGTAACAGCAACAAAAATAGACCCCAAGGAGGACTCTTCAAGAAGAAAGATGACTCTTGATAGACTACCTGGTAAAATAGAGTCTGGGCGCGGCAAGATGGAAAGTGGAAAAAGAAAGGCACCCCCAGGGAAAAAGACAAAAGCAGCACAAAAAAACAGAATCACAGTACATAACCTGAATCTACACAGTGTCAACAGTCAACTATTCTATTTGATTTTTCAGCTTTTTAAATCTGTATAGTCAAAGCCCTGATCATTTAATTTTGGATGCCCACAACGCAAAAGTACAGCTGACAAACTTGAGGTGAAAGGGAAGAAAAGCTAAGATCGACCTTAGAAAGCATTAAGTCAAGGGATACTTTACACAGGCGATGGAATGAAAAAGGCAAATTACTTAGTTATAACGCTTACCAATAAAAATATATATCTAGTGATTTACTCCATTAAGAGTATAGAGGGAGGGCTGAATAAGTGACTAAATTCTCTCCTATTCCAGCTAGAATTCAACAGATCTAAAAGTGATAAAGTATAAGTATGATACTTAGAGACAGAACCAAAACAGTTAAAGGTGGAGAAATCGGATGAGAAGGAGTAGAGCAAGAGCTGTTGCTTTTTGTTTAACCCACATGCAAGTAAAGTTCAATAAAGTTCGATTAAAATTTTACAAAGGAAACAAGTATTCAATTTAGCAGTTGCTTTTTGAAAAAAACAAGAAATAGTGGGAATGTCACTAAAACAAGGCTTTTGGTTCCTCCTTGGATAGAAGCCAAGAAAGTTAAAAAAAAAAAAAGCAGAAACAAGTTCACAGTGACAGGCAAGCACTGCCTTCAAAAACTAAGGAGTGAGGTACGCGTGATGTGCCTCCGAACCTTTCCAATCCAGAAATTCTAATTAAGAGTACAAAATCGAATCCGCACGGAATGACGAAAACAATAAAAACAAAACTCAATAAGGGCCAAAAATCTACTTACGTATTAACTAACAACAAAAATTGTACTGCTCAAGTACATCCAGTAATCTTGAAAATTTCAACAAGCACCCACCCTGTCCAGTAGTCAGGGCACATAGAGAAGGGTAACTTCTCAGAATTCTATAGCGCTCATCCTGGACCCGACATACTGCTTTCAGCGTCCAATCTAACCAAAACAACAAATGGTCCTGAACACTAGGAGAAAAACCTTTCAGGCACGATTGGTAAACAACGAAAAGCTCGCCGCCAGGGATTCCTTTACAAGGTTGTCAAAAAGCTGGCCTCCAAATCCGTGCAACCATAACCCGCTAGTTCAGCCGACCTGGCATGCGTTGCTCAACAACAGCCTCCGAACCTCTTCCGAGACCCAAAATGCGCGGTCTCGAGAGGAAACAAAGCAGGGGGCGGGGCCTTCCGGTGCCGGGAAAAAGCGGGTAGGGGAGGAGCGACCCTCCTGCGAGTTCGGAACCCCATAGGCCCTTGCCCCGCCGAGGGTCCCGAATCCCTCGCCCCCGGGGGGCTGAACCCCACAGCCCACGTCCCACCGCGTGTGGGGCTACGACTGTTAGCGAGGCTGGCAACAGGGCGCGAGCTCCAGCAAGGCTCCCCAGGGGCAGGCGGCGGAGCCCGAGGGCCGCGGCCTAGACGTGCCAGGAGCCCCGGCTCAAGTGTGGCGGCCGCCTGGCGCCTCCTCACCTTCTCTTCCACGCAGTTGACTATGATGGACGGGTACTTGCGGCTGAGCCAGCGGAAGAACGCCGGGACTCCCATAGCGGCACACGGCTGTAGGCGGCGGCCGACGGGCTGACGAGCGTAACCAAAGAGACGGGAGCAGCGGCTGAGGGCACCAGCACTTCCTCCCACGTGCGCGCTGAAGACCGGAGGTGACGTCACGGCGCCGCCGCCGAGGAAGCTGGGAAGGAGGCTCCGCTGGGTGAGGGAGCGGCGGAAAAGGGCCTTGCCGGGCTGCTTGTGTGAGGTGGAGTCCGGCTGCAGACCGGGTGGCGAAGGCTGCAGCTCGCCCTCGGCGGTCCCAGCCCCGGAGCGCGAGGCCGAGCGCGTCTGAGTCGCGGGGGCTCACGGGCGACTGCTCTGCCGCGGCTCCGCCGGGATTTCCCAGCCCCAGCCCTCCGGCTCCCTGGGCACAGAATCGCTGCGCTCTGCATGCCCGGGAGGAGGTCTCCGTTGCCCGTTTGGTCACCTCTTGTTTGGAAGAAGATGTCTTTTGTCTCTGTTCTCACCCATCTCCATCTAGGGTAGAATCGAAGCATCCAAACTCACTCGTTACTTCCATTTCCTGGTTTCTCCTAGTTTTGTGCCGCAGTACGTACCTGGACTATAAAAAGGAGCATTTTAAAGTATTTTACAGTAATAATGGCTGCTTTGCACCAATAATTTGCTTGTTATGCAAATAAATAATTATAATACCGAATGGAATCTAGCCGGTATTTAGCATCCAATACAACCTTCCAGCTACAATTATGGGTATAAAATAGTTGCTAATATGATTTTCCAGCATTTACTGAACCTTTACAGTGTACCAAGACATTGACTAAGGGATTGTCCTATGTAATCATCACTTGAGCCTTGTGAGGGTACTGTTAGCACCCTCGTGTAAATGATAAGAAAGCCAAGTTACAGAGGGGTTAAGTCACTTATGCAGATAGCTTCTGTTTCAGTTCAAGCAAAGGTCATTTTTAATCCGTCCTTGTTCTAACATGGTACTTTTATCCTTTGTTTTCTGGTGGTCCCAAACGAATTTTTTTCATATGAAAGGAGAGGTCTGGAAGAGGAGGTATATTTGTCCATTTGCTCAAGCCTGGAAGTCTCCCTGAATCCCCTCTTGGTTTGACACACATCACACACAATGCTAAATGCTAACCTTATGAGGCCTCTGTGAAAGTATTCCTCCGAGTTACCTGGCAGGCAGTATTTATTGCCCCCTCCTCTGTGGTCTGATGACTACTTTGTTTAAACTACTAGTGTGGAAATTAGAGAAATAGTCATCCCGTGTTTTACTTAAGGATAGCCAAAACTATTCCAAAGTATTATGTCTATGGTGAAATTCCTCCTTTTACCTGGAAACAGCCCCTCTGGTTTCCCTGGGAGGTGCTGTTATAGGAACATGTACAGCATAGGCAGTTCAGGGATAGACAGCTGGCCAAGTTGAGCCATTTAGAATCCTTAACCAGCATTTTGGCGGGTTGGGAGGGTTTATTGTTTTGTTTTTGTTTTTTCAGACGGAGTCTCACTCAGTCACCCAGGCTGGAGTGCAGTGGCAAGATCTAGGCTCACTGCAACCTCCACCTCCCGGGTTCAAGCGATTCCCCTGCCTCAGCCTCCCGAGTAGCTGGGATTACAGGCACCTGCCATGACGCCCCGCTGATTTTTGTGTTTTTAGTTGAGACGGGGTTTCACCATGTTGGCCAGGCTGGTCTCGAACTCCTAACCTCAGGTGATCCGCCCACCTCGGCCGTCCAGAGTGCTGGGATTACAGGTGTGAGCCACTGCGCCCAGCCTTACCAGCATTTTTGAGCTTTGAACCATAAGAAATTTAAGACTGCATCTTTCCGGTGCGTGAACACTAAAAGATAAGAATTGGGACTTGTTGCCAGCAGGCAATGAGAAAAGCAGGGTTAATTCCCTGGTTCCATTTAAATCCCTCTCTTCCTGCAGTTTGATTAAGTCTGTCCTTTGATTCTGTGAGCTAAAAAAGTTTTTTTTGTTTTTTTTAAGACAAAGTCTCACTCTGTTACCAGGCTGGAGTGCAGTGGCGCCATCTCAGTTCACTGCAACCTCCACTTCCCGGGTTCAAGCGATTCTCCTGCCTCAGCCTCCGGAGTAGCCGGGACTACCAATGTGCGCCACCACGCCTGGCTAATTTTTGTATTTTTAGTAGAGATGGGGTTTTACCATGTTGGCCAGGATGGTCTCAATCTCTTGACCTCGTGATCCGCCCGCCTTGGCCTCCCAAAGTACTGGTATTCCAGGCGTGAGCCACCACTCACAGCCAAAAGTTTCCTTTTGCCCTAAGCTGGCTTGGGCTAAATTCTTATCCCTTGCAAAGGAAAGAGTCCAGTAACAAAATTTGGGGAGTGCGAGCAAATTCACCTGGGTGGTGAAATTGGTTTGCATAGAAGTACAAAAATTGGAGTTTCGGCACTCAGAGAAGGGGCGGGTAAAAGAGAGAAGAAACTTGAAAGGTGGTAGGAGGATATGGACTAAGTATTGTGACACTTTCCCTGGCCCAATGTGTCCAGTAAAGCCTGTCAGACTCAGGCTTGATATGGGTTTTTCTTGTAGAAATCGAATAAAAAGTCTCCAGTTGGGGTCACTGTGGCCTGGAACCACCACCGGGTGGGCAACATAGCAGAGCTCTAGAAGCAGAAGAGGTGAGAATTTATTAGTGTTAGAAATTAGCAGGGAGGCCAGGTGTGGTGGTTCACATTTGTAATCCTAGCAAATTGGGAGACTAAGACAGGAGGATCACTTGAGCCCAAGAGTTTAAGGCTGCAGTGAGCTATGATTGCACCACTGCGCTACAGCCTGGGTGACAGAGTGAGACACTATCTAAAAAAAAAAAAAAAAAAAGAAGAGAAAAGAAAAGAGATTAGCAGAAATACTGAACCAGACTTTGGACTTATGCAGGCAGAGAACCCAGAGGTTTTGAAACATTTTTGCCTAGATCTCAAAGGAGAGAAAGGCCACAGCTAGTATCTGGATTACATTAATGTGAAAAACAATATGAAAAATATATATAGAAACTAGGATGTTTTTAAATATTCATCAATTCATTTTTAAGCCCCATTAACATTGTAATTATCATAGAAAAAAATCTCAGTTTTTTTTTTGCCTACTATTGGTCCCTCTACCAAGTGCTTCCTTTCCTTCTTTATCCTTACAAAATTCATTGTGAATAACCTGATGTATTTAAAACAGTAATTGTGGCCGTTTTGGGTTGAGATAAACATTTTTAATCAGTAGAGTAAAGCAGATTGCCCTCCATAATGTGAGTGGACCTCATTTCATCAGTTGAAGGCCTGAATAGAACAAAAAGTCTGGCCCCCAAACAAGAGGGAATTCTCTAGCCAGCTGCCCTGAGATGTAATCTGCCTTCTGAGTCCTGAATCTGCTGGCCTACACTGCAGATTTGGATTAGCCAGTCTGTATAGTTATGTGAGCCAAATCCTTATAATAAATGTCTTTATATATGCCCACATGTTGATTCCATGTCTCTAGAGAACGCTGACACTAGATTCTGGTACTAGAAGTGGTTCAAGTGGAATGGAATCTTAGGGATGCATTTTTGAAATTGGTTCTGAGGTTTCTGGAAGTGGTTCTCTAGTCTGATTAGATTAAAAACAGGAATGATTTTCCAGTAGTAAATAAAACACTGATAGTCTATGGCATGATGAAGTAGTAGAATTACACAAAATATTACCAAAACTAAAAAGCAGGATCTGGGTGACCATGCGTATGATACTTTATAACATATTTGCCAAAGTAACAAGTATAATGAGATTGGTTGCCCCTAATGTTGCTGGATGAAGTGGGAAAAGAAAAGGATGAGCTCAGGGATTCAAATTCCCAGCTCAAGTGTAACATAAGTGACCTGAAACTTTCTATTTCTTCCCTGAAAGATACCCTTATCTCCTGTAGCTGCAGAGCCAACTACGAATCACATCCTGTAAGTGGCTGAATTAAAATGCAGATTGAATTCTTGACTTTGCAGGTTGTCTACTTCTAAAGTGAGGGCATTGATGGGGAACGAATAGGATCCTGGAAGTTGGAATGGGGGCATATGGAAAATCCTTGATGGCACTGGGGACATTGAGTTCCTAAATTCCAATGAGTCATCTTTGCCTGTAGAAGCATTTTCTCCACCCCAGTAGATATATCCTCTCCACCCCCACCTGAGGGAACTAACCTTTCATTGCTTAAGGAATCTATCATGACCTTCCCTGATACAGTTGTCTCGCAAGACAATGCTGATTCTCCTCAGGACACACCCCCATTACCCCTCTTGGCTTCTAGAACTGTAACTAGACTTAAGTCCTAGCAGTCCCAAAAGGTGAGGCACAAAATGTGATCCACAAGACATACTACACTCCAAAAGAACTACTTGAGTTTTCTAATTTAGTCAGAAATTCAGGGAATATGTGTGAGAATGGAAATTAAAGGTGTGGGATAAAGATGGAAGAAACATAAAATTGAATCAGGCTGAATGTATTAATAGGGGCCGATTGAGCAGGATTTCTGCATTTAATGTTGCAACTCAGGGAGTTAGTGCTATAACTGATGGGTTGGTTGACTGAAACGTGGACCAAAAGGTAGACCACAGTGAGTGAGTGAGAAATGCCAGGCCTACTTGGGTTTAATGTAGAGAAGAGAAAGCTCAGGGCTGGTTTACAGGTGGTTCTGCATGATGTGCAGGCACCACCTGAAAGTGGACACTGCAGCACTACAGCCCTTGAGACTGACCTTCCCTGAGCAAGAATGGATTCTGCCAGCAGATGCACCTCTTCTCTGGGTCTCCAGCCTGCTGGACTACCCCATCAGATTTTGGACTCATCAAGCCCCCACAATCGTGTGAGCCAATTTCTTCAAATAAAACTTTCTCACATCGTATTGGTCCTGTTTTTCAGGAGGATTCTAACTAATGCATTTTCAAGATGCTTCACCTCTCTAAGCTTCAGTTTCTTCATCTGTAAAATGAGGATCATAGACTTCATAGGTTTTCTGTGAAAATTCAGTGATACCATGCCCAGTGCACAGGCCAAAACTTGCTAAGAACCAGGAAGTGATCGCCATTGTATGGCTATCTGTTATGCTCCACACTGCTTTGAAGAAGCCTCACAATTTTATTAGCATGTTCCACTTATTTTGGACAATTTAATAATCTAACAGGCCTCATTTTGCCACTCCCCAGCTAGTATTAACTTTCTTTTCTTCTTTCCTTCCTTCCTTCCTTCCTCTCTCTCTTTCTCTATTTCCTTCTTTCTTTCTTTTTCTTTCTCTCGTTCGTTCATTTTTCTTTTTCAGACAGGATCTTTCTCTGTAACCCAGGTGGAAGTGTAGTGGGGCAGTGCAACCTCCCTCTCCCAGATTCAAGCAATCCTCCCACCTCAGCCTCCCAAGTAGCTTGGACTACAGGCATGCCACCACACTGCTATGGTGTTAACTTTCTAATACTGACTCTGTCTTCATTTTCCCTCACTTATATTTCCTGCTCATTTCCACTTTGCTGAGACTCGTAGTCTTCTCACCACCTTTTTTACAGCTCAAATTCTACTCATTCAAATTATCTCTTCCCCTCTTCTGCATAAAGTCTGTCCCAGCACATGAGCCCAAACTGACTCTTGCCCATTCTCATCTTCCACATCACTCCTGACTCTTCGTACATGGTATTGTGTCTTACATTATTTCCTATTTCATTTATGAACATTCTTTTTCCACTAATATTCCAGGATAACGTAGGCTTTGCTGTAGTAACAAGTAATGCCAGAAACCTCTTTAGCTTAGTTTATGTGGTATCAGGCTACTCTCCAGAGCTGTCTTCCAGGTGATGACTCGGGCATCCTGCTGTTTTCATCCTGGGATTCTGCCAGCTCAACATGGCCACCATAGTCACTACCAAAAGGGAAGACAGGGCAGGAGGGCTGCACTGGGTGTTTTTAAGGGTCAGGGTTCGTGGTGACTTATATTCTGTTGGCCAAACCCAGTCACATGGCCCTAACCCAATTGCAGGAGAGACTGGGAAAGAGTCTGAGTGCTCAAGAACAGGAAAAGGAAATAGGATTGGTGAGCACATAGCTTTGTCTCTGCCACACTCAATAGTTGCAAATCAAACTACTAAATACCAGTTTAAGATCCACAGTCTTCGCTACTTACCTTGAGCACCATAAGTAAAATAAGTTATTGCTCTGAAAGAGCCTACCATCAGTAGCAAGGACAAGATATAACCACAAAATATGAACTATTAATAAGTCACAGTTTGATCAATAATAAGTCTCCCTCTGTGGTGTATGATTAAAATCCCAAATGAATTGCACAGATAATAATTGCTACAGACACTTAGGAAAAAAGTAGAGCTCTTGTCATCTAATGGGATAAAAAAATGACAAGGAGGAAGTATTATGGAATGACACTGAGTCTTGGAATATTAAGATTTGGTTTGAAATGAGGTGTGGAAGGGGACAGTGCAGGTTCCTTGGAGGCGAGGACATGTCTTTGTATTTATCTTACGGGCATCCAGTAGGTTCTCAATAAATATTATACTTTTATTGAATTGAATTCTTAGAGCAGTAGTTCTCAAAGTGTGATTTGGAGACCCCAAGGGCCTCAGAGACTCTCTCAGAGGGTCTGTGAGGTTGAATCTATTTTCATAATATTAGGATGTTATTTACCCTATTTGTTCTCATTCTTTTTTTTTTTTTTTTTTTTTTGAGACGGAGTCTCGCTCTGTTTCGCAGGCTGGAGTGCAGTGGCGCAATCTTGGCTCACTGCAACCTCCACCTCCTGGGTTCACGCCATTCTCCTGCCTCAGCCTCCCGAGTAGCTGGGACTACGGGTGCCCGCCACCACACCCGGCTAATTTTTTGTATTTTTAGTAGAGACGCCCATGTTAGACAGGATGGTCTCAATCTCCTGACCTTGTGATCCACCCACCTCGGCCTCCCAAAGTGCTGGGATTACAGGCATGAGCCACTGCGCCCGGCCTTTTTGTTCTCATTCGGAAGTGTAACAGTGAAATTTTTCAGAGACTCTATGACATGCAGTATCAGCAAATTGAATCAGAAGCAGATGTGACAATCCAGTTGTCTTCTACCAAACCAGACATTGAAAAGATTTCCAAAAATGTAGAACAATGCCAATAGTCTCACTGATCTTTTTGCAAAAATGTAGCTATTTTCACAAAAATGTTGCTTTTTAAGATCTTATGGGTTTCTTATTTTTAAGGTAATAAATTTGTATTTTTAAATTTTCCCAGGTTTGATTTCTAACATAGTAAAAGTGAATAGATATAATCCACTTAAACAAAAGCTCCTTGGGATTTTAAGAGTATAAACGAATCCTGAGACCAAAAATTTGAGAACCTCTGTCTTAGAATGTAAAACTGGAAGTGGAATCTACGAGTTTCTCCTCCTAGAACCCATCCAAAGCTAATTTTTCACATTTCCAGGATTTTGTTATATTCAGATCTTGTCTCAAATGTTCCTTGTTACCTAAAACAGTCTGCAATCATTATCACCAAGTGTACAAATGAACATGACATTGGTGAGCAAATGTACAAAACACTTTTGTGTATATCCAGTTCTGTCTTCATTGAGCTTTAGAATATAGCTCAGAAATGTACAGAAAGGTAATACAGATATATAGACACAAAAATGTGCCTTTTTAGGGCCTCAATAAGTGTACTTTGATAAATATAGAAAGATTATTTAATTCTGGCTTGGTGCTGTGGCTCATGCCTATAATCCCAGCACTTCAGGAGGCCGAGGTGGGTAGATCACTCGAGCTCAGGAGTTTGAGACCAGGTGAAACCCTGTCTCCACAAAATATGCAAAAATTGCTGGGCATGGTGGCACATGCCTGTATTCCCAGCTACTCGGAAGGCTGAGGCAGGAGGATAGCTTGAGCCCAGGACGTCAAGGTTGCAGTGAGCCGAGATTGTGCCACTGCACTCCAGCCTGGGCAACAGAGCAAGACCCTGCCTCAAATTTAAAAAAAAAAAGAAAAGATTATTTAATTCAATTCTACACTTTCTCAATCTGTATTAATGCCTTAAGTCACTCAAAAACATTTTTGTGAGTAGTGTATCCAAAAATATGTGAAAAGGAGGTTCTGTGGTCAAATAACTTTGAGAATTCTGGATTAAATTGAGCTAAACAGACTACATTTCTGCAACCATCTTAGAGCCTTTTTGATTGTGCATTTCTAAATTTCTCTAACCCTGAAAATCCTTTTTTGCAAACCATACTTGTTATTACATGGATTTAGATGACCAATCCCATGGTCTAAACCATAACCCCAAGCAACCAAAGCCTGCTAGAACATGATTTGCTTGTAAAGCAGGTACAAGATCCTAGATCCATTACTATGGAAGGTGTCCTAGATCCATTACTATGAAAGATCTTCATACATTTCGTTCCCTAATATGACATTTGAGAAAATTCTGGCAGATTTCTGTTTAAGGCCACAGGTTGTATTGTTCCTTAAAGGAAAAGACAGGGAGTTGACAGGAGCCATATGTTTCAAAGAGCTGAACAGTAATAATTCCCTGGAAGAAGCTGGATGGAAAAGACCTCATTTAAAGGATAATAAAGTGTAAAGCACTCTGAGAAGTGTTGAAGGTAAGACCTCAACCCTACAAGCTGATAAGCAGGCCCAGACTTTTATTTATAGTGACATGAGTGACATTTATCTGCCTTTCACTAGAACATGTAATCCACTTGTCAAGTTGTGTCTTAAACGGAGACCTGATTTCTGGTCAGAGTTGGCAGGCTTCGAATACAAATGTGACTGCCCTGGCTGAAATTCCTGATTGGAAAAACAAAACAAACAAAAAATTGAGATATGAAATCATGGGATGGGGTAACTATATCAACTCAATTTCAGTTTGCCTCACAGAAGCCTTTGCCTGAAGAGGGTGTTGGCTTTGTGATAGAAAGTATGGTCTGGCAATTAAAGGAGGAGTGGAATGAATTACCAAGGGGTTCACAAACCACAACACCTCCCTACTTAGTCCCTAGGTACAGTCATAATAGAATTGTAGGTTTATCTTCCTTCCCCAAAATGTTAACCCAGTCCAGTTTTAGGAACGAAAATCGATGAATCAAGAACATCTACAAATCTGCCCAGCTGCTGTAGTTAAGGAACTATGGGGAGATCCAAGGTACAGGACTCTCTTAAGGAACTTGTGTTCTAGATATGAGATAAGGCATAAGCACATTTGAAAATAACTAGCAGTAAGCGATTTGAATAGCAGTTCAAGAGAAAGAGGCCATAGTTATTTACACATAAATTAAACAGAACTTACTATAAGAGTACGAAAGAGGGAAAGATGAAAAGGTTGCTGTGGGTAGGGACTCAAGCAAGAATTTGCGAAGAAAGTGGGATTTGAACAGGCCTTGACGGAAGAGTGAAATAAATAAGACCTCCTCTAAAATGATGTATCATTCTTTTAACTCCAGGCTATGGTGGACCTACTCCCCCACCTCTCTTTCTGTCTGTTTCTCTCTGCCTCCTTCTCTATTTCTTGTCCATAGGCTTCTTTGGCCACTTAATCCATTCTGCCACCCATTGTTCCTAAGGGCAGGGCCTTGTGCCATGGATCTGCACCTCAGCTTCGTACTAAACCATAAACACCCTAGGAAAGTCTCTTCTGTTTCCTCCCCTTGGCCTTGTGTAAAGCTATGCCCAAATATAGTTCTCTTTTTTTTATAACCTGTCAACTTTATTGTGGTATAATTTGCACATATTTAAATGCATCCATTTTAAGTGTACAGTTCAATGAGATTTGACAAATGTATACATACACTTGGGCAACCACCACTACAATCACGATATAAAACAATTTTTTCACCCCAAAAGGTCTCTTTTGCTTCTTTGTGGTAGAAACTACCTCCCTAGCCCTAGCCTCAGGAGACCGTTGATCTGCCTTTTGTCCCTATACATTAGTTTCATTAGAGTTTTATGTAAATGAAGTCATACTAGTTATAGTCTTATATCTGGCTATATTAAGTGTAATGTTTTTGAGATTCACACGTGTTGTGTTTATCAGTAGTTTTTTGGTTTTGGGGTTTTGTTTTGTTTTGTTTTTGTTTTTGTTTTTGCTGTGTGGTATCTCATTGTATAGATGTAACACAATTTGTTTACCCAGTTACTCATTGATGGATATTTGGGCTGTTGGATTTTTTTGGAGTAAAGCTAGTATGAATATTCATGCACAAGTCGTTTTGTGGAAACACATTTTCATTTCTTTGGAACAAATAGGAATAAAGGATGCATAATAGTGTATATTTGACTTTGTAAAACTACCAAACTGTTTTCCAAAGTAGTTGTGCCATTTTTCCTAAATATCTGCTTGGTGATTATAGGAGTGGCCTCCATGAGCATTATGGCCATTGTCAAAAACTGTGGAAGCCGCTGGGCACGGTGGCTCACGCCTGTAATCCTAGCCCTTTGGGAGGTTGAGGCAGGCGGATCACGAGGTCAGGAGATCAAGACCATCCTGGCTAACACAGTGAAACCCCGTCTCTACTAAAAATACAAAAAATTAGCCGGGCATGGTGGCAGGCGCCTGTAGTCCCATCTACTCGGGAGGCTGAGGCAGGAGAATGGCGTGAACCCAGGAGGCGGAGCTTGCAGTGAGCCGAGATTGCGCCATTGCACTCCAGTCTGGGCAACAGAGCAAGACTCTGTCTCAAAAAAAAAAAAAAAAAGATAGCATTAGGAGATATACCTAATGCTAAATGACGAGGTAATGGGTGCAGCACACCAACATGGCACATGTATACATATGTAACAAACCTGCACGTTGTGCACATGTACCCTAAAACTTAAAGTACAATAATAATAAAATTTTAAAAAAAATGTGGAAGCCTCTCCGGTTATCTGTTGGGTGGAATTCACACTCCCGAGTCTAGCATCCTTGGCTCTCCACTGTCTGCCCTTATTTCACTTTCCAGACTTGGCCTTCCACTGACCTGGTAAATGCTTGCTTCACTTGCTCACTCACCATTGAACCACTTTCTTATCCACAGCTGAGCCATACATGACAGTGCTTCCAGGGCTGCAAAGGGACTTAGGCTGGCCCGGTGCTGCTTTTTGCCTGGCTTTCCATGTGGCCAATGACACACAATGACCAACCAAAAGGTCAAGGTTAGGATCAACAGGATCTAGGTTAGGCATCAGCATGGATATGTGACTCACTACCTTCTTAAGACAAATTTCACAGACATTATCCATCTTGAAATTTTATTTGTCTCTAAGGAGAGCCATACCAAACATGTTTCTAGGATTTTAGAAATCCCCCTTTTTATTTATTTTTATTTTTACTTTTTTTTGTGTGTGTGACAGAGTCTCACTCTGTCGCCCAGGCTGGCGTACAGTCGTGTGATCTCAGCTCACTGCAACCTCCGCCTCCCGGATTCAAGCGATTCTCCTGCCTCAGCCTCCCAAGTAGCTGGGATTACAGGTGCATGCTACTACGCCCAGCTAATTTTTGTGTTTTTAGTAGAGACAGGGTTTCACCATGTTGGCCAGGCTGGTCTTGAACTCCTGACCTCAGGTGATCCACCCGCCTTGGCCTCCCGAAGTGCTAGGATTACAGGTGTGAGCCAACTCGCCCGGCCAGAAATCTTGTTTTTTGAAAGGAGGGGAGTACAGAGGGCATTCTCTCTTCAAAGATTCATTCAATAAAGCATCTACTATAAGCAAAGCTTTGTGGGAGATACAAACGTACTGTCTCTGCAGGATGGTTGAGAGTCACTGCCTTTGAAAAGGGAGGAAACCAGCAGAGGCTCTTAGAGAGCCTGAAGAAACTAAGTGGACTGATGTGATTTTAACTGAAGCACAAACTGGAAAATTGGAATGTATGGTTCATGACACTTACAAAGAGAAAGAAAAAGAAAAATGCAACCCACCCTGTCTCATTATTCATTCATTGCTTAAGCAAACAACTTAAATCATCTATTTGGGTGATGCTGAATTTGAATGAAGTCTGTGCCTGTTAGTAGTATCGTCATGGGCAAGATTTGGTTCCATAATGTCTCCTGGGCTCAGCTGTGGTTTCTTCAAGGTAATGCTAGTCATGAAGATTAAAACAAGATAGGAGGGGGGTGAGGGGAGAAGAATTATGCATTTTTTAAATCACCAATGGCCAATTTCACTTAGTAAGACGATATCAATTTGAAGGAGAAAATACATTAGGAATTTAGTGTACAACGTGTTTAAGCACTATTTCTCATTTCTTCTATTTTTTAAAAACCTGATTTGCACTGTTCTGTGAATCCCCATACTCTTTTCTGAAATGAATCTTCCACCTGGACTAGTGTGTTTCTTTGTCCTAACACATGTTACTTAAATAGAATCCATCAATAAACTTGAATAATAACTAAAACAGGGAATTGGACACTTGCGTTATGCAAAAATGAGTCATTATCTGGCTATGGTTGACAATGTGGGGGCTGCTTATAGTGTAGAATTTAGTCCAGCACAATAGAAGAATGCCTTAAATTAATTAGTGCTCTCAGAAATGTAACAAAGGTAAGGATCAAAAAGCTTTTCTTCCAGTGAATGGCAGGAACACGTTTCTATCTGTTTATCGTGGAATCACTTGCTTAAAGAGAACCAGCTTAGAAATCACTACCTTTTACAGAGAGCATGTTAGCCTATGGTTAGAAAAAAAAAAGGGGGGGATATTATTACACCCAAAGATGAGGAATATTTTTATGTGGCTGATCCCACCACAAAAGGTAAAACAAACGACCTAAAACTCCAAAGAAAATGCATTTTCCTTCTGTCTAGTACAAAGAGAACCCTCAAAGTGTTAGCCTGACTTTTAACATCCAATTCAGAGTCAATATTGTTTCTGACATCTCATTCATTTCTACCTAACTGCACTGCCAGGCTAGGAACACTCCTTTCCTAAAAGATGCTGCACTTGGCGGAGGAGGCAGCCCTGCTGCAGAAGACCGAGAGCCTGGAGCTCTTACTAGTGGCCCACGTCACGTGGCCTGCCTTCTAAGCCTGCTGCTGTATGTCCTTGAACGAGCCTTTCATCTCCTTTAGATCCCACTACCCTCACCCAGAAAATGAGGAGCTAAACCAAGTCACCCCTAAGGAGACTTCCAGCTCTCATGAGTCAGGATGAGGTGCTGTCTCCCTTGTCTGAATGCCTGTGACATTGGTGATCTGCATTTAACACACTGATAACTGTTATTTATCAATGGTCTGATTGCCACTTGTTTTCAGCTATGTAGGCTCCACCTCCCTTCCTGGAGTTACTCCATTCATTTAATTACCTTCAACAACTCCTGACTAAGCAGCTGATGTGCACCAGATGTGGTTGTAGGTGCTGGGTGGACAGCACAAAGTGCCTGCTCATCTAGATTTTACAGTCTTCTTGGGGTGGCAGGTTGGGGGAGAGAGAGACAGCAAACAGGTGGAAAAGACAATATATCATGCTGTGACAGTTGTGGTAGGTGCTACGAACTAAAATATAACAGGGCAAAGGGACGGGGAGTGACCATAACTGGGGACTCGAGTGCAGTGGTGCAATCACAGTTCACAGCAGCCTCGACCTCCTGGGCTCAGGCCATCCTGTAGTCCCAGCTACCGAGTAGCTGGGACTACAGGCTTGCACCGCCAAGCTCGACTACATTTAAAAAATTTTTTTTTGTAGAGATGAGCTCTTGCTTTGTTGCTCAGGCTGGTCTCGAACTCCAGGCTCAAGCAATCTTCCTGCCTCAGCCTCCCAAAGTGCTGGGATTTCAGATATAAGCCACTGTACCTGGCCCATTTTTCTATTTTTATTTATTTATTTATTTAGAGATGGAGTCTCATGCTGTCACCCAGGCTAGAGTGCAGTGGCACAATCTCAGCTCACTGCACCCTCCGCATCCCAGGGTCAAGTGATTCTCCTGCCTCAGCCTCCCGAGTAGCTGGGACTACAGGTGCCCACTACCCTGCCCGGCGAATTTTTGTATTTTTAGTAGAGATGGGGTTTCAACATGTTGGCCAAGCTGGTCTCAAACTCCTGACCTCAAGTGATTCACCTGCTTCAGCCTCCCAATCTGCTCGGATTACAGGTATGACCCACCATACCCAGCCCCATTTTTCTATTTTTTAAATTGAAGTGTAACTGACCTACCATATGATGCACAGTTAAGTGTTCAGTTGACAAGCTGTGACAATTTTATAGACCTGTGGTAGTTTTAAAACATGTCTGAAAATTCTATGACACTGTTCCCATCTTTCCCACTATTCTCATCCCATTCCTTGATTTTATTTTATTTTTATTTTTTTGAGATGGGGTCTTGCTGTGTCACCCAGGCTGGAGTGCAGTGGCACAATCTTGGCTCACTGCATCCTCTGTCTCCCAGGTTCAAGCAATTCTCCTGCCTCAGTCTCCAGAGTAGCTGGGATTACAGGCGCACACCACCATGCCTGGCTAATTTTTTTGTATTTTTAGTAGAGATGGTGTTTCACCATATTGGTCAGGCTGGTCTTGAACTCCTGACCTCAGGTGATCTGCCCGCCTCGGCCTCCCATAGTGCTGGGATTAAGGCATGAGTCACCATACCTGGCCCCATCCCTTGATTTTAGACTGGCCTTGGTGACTTGACATCAATGCATACAATGTACGTTATATGATTTCTGAGACTGGGTTAGACAAGCAAGACAGCTTCCACCTGGCACATGCTTGCCTGTGCTTCCTCTCTCTCTCTCTCTCCATCCACCCACCCCACCCCCCGCCCACACCACCACCAACCTCATGCTTATCCTCAGAACCCACCCAATTGCACTGTGAGGGAGCCAAGTGGCCCCGGACAGGCCATGTGTAAGTAGGTGTTCTGGCCACAGCTGAGGTCAGCTGACAGCCGACACCAACCACCAAATATGGGAATAAATGAGCCTTTGGATAATCGCAGCTCGTAGCCTTCAAGTTTTCTAGCTAAGGACCCAGACATCACAGAACACTCTGTCCGCACTGTGCCCTGTCCAAGTTCCTATACTGCAGAAATCCCAAGAGGTAAAAAATAATGGTTTTCTTCAACTAAGTTTGGGAGCAATTTGTTACGCAGCAATAGACAACAGAAAAAAATCCGTGTAATTGCCACCCAAAATAAAATGTAGAACATTTTCATTACCCCAGAAATTTCCCTCAGGCCCCTTCCAGGCAATTTCTCCTCCACCCAGAGACACCGCATTCTTCTCCTACTAGCATTAATTAGTTTTGCTTATTCTAGAGAGGAAAGGCCCTTTGGATGAAATGCTCTTTGATTAGACGCCTGTGGGAAGTAAGGAAGTGATTATGCCTGCCAAGGTCCATGGGATTCAGGCAGAGGAAACAGCCACTGCCAGGGCCTCCAGACAGGAATGTGAATGGCGAGGTTGGGAAATAGTGGAGACTAACGTGGACTGCATGGAGGAAGCAGGAGAGAGGGGCCAGGAGAAGGGGCAAGGGTCAGATTAAGTTGTCTAATTAGCCAGGAGAGGAGAAGCTGTTGATGAGCTCTAAGATTTATGTTTTATTTTTGTAGGTTTTTTTTTTTTCTTGAGATAGGGTCTTGCTCTGTCGCCCAGGCTGCAGTGGAGTAGTGTGATCAGAGTTCACTGCAGTCTCAAACTCCTGGGCTCAAGTGATCCTCCTGCCTCAGTCTCCAGAGTAGCTGGCATAATAGGTGTACACCACCATGCCTGGCTAATTAAAAAAAATCCTGTAGAAATGGGATCTCACTATGTTGCCTAGGCTGGTCTCAAACTTCCAGGCTCAAATGGTCATCCTGCCTTGGCCTACCCACGTGCTGGGATTAGATTACAGGCATGAGCCACCACACCTGGCCAGGGATTTATGATTTTAAAAGGAGGTGTCTAAAAGTTATGTGGGGTAATGGTAGAAGCAGAGAGACCTGTGTGGTGGACTAATGATGACCACAAATTCTTTGCCTCTTTCCATTGAAAGCTGGATACTATTTCTCACTACTTAACTTTGGACAGATTCTGTGACTGCTTTGACTAAAGGAATGTGCAGAAGTGGTTCCCTAGTCTGTGATTTAAGAAATATGCAGTTTCCCTTTCAGTGCCTGGAATGCTCCCACTTAGAACCTAGCCACCACGCTGTGAGGAAGCCCAAGCATTTATGTGGAAAGGTTACACCCAGGTGGAGAAGAGTCAAGGTCCCTGGCCAACAGCTATAGCTGAGCTTCCACTGGATAGTCATCCTCAAATCCCAGCCATGAGAGTGAGGCCATACTCATCCTTCCAGCCATCCTAGTACCCCAAAGGACATCACGTCAAGCTGTGTAACTACCTGATCAACCCACAGAGTCATGGGAAATAATAAATGAAATGCTGTTGCTTTGAACCACTGAATTTCAAGTTGTTACACAGAAATAGCAAACTGAGACAACCTTTGAGGAGACTGTTAGTCTGGATGGGAGGTAATGGTGGCTTGGACTAGGTAAGTAGGGGTGGAGGCAGTGAGGAAAAAGATGACAGGATTTGTAACTGTGGAGTACAAAAAAAAAAAAGAAAAAGGGATGAAACCAACAATTTAGGCCTTGATACTTGGAGGGAGGAAGTTGTCATTTACTAAGACATGAAGAATGACAGAGGGACAGGCTTGGGGGAGAAATCAGGGATTCAAAATGGGACTTGTTAAATTTGATATTTAAATTAAACTTCCAACTGGAGATGCTGAGTAGGCAGGTGGGTCTGTGAATCTGAAATCCATAGGAGGAATCTGGGCTGGACACTTAAATTTGGAAGTCAGCAGCATATAGGTGGATTTAAAGCCACAAATATGGACGCAATTACTTTGGTTTCACGTTAAAAAGGAAGAGAAGAGTTCTGGAGACTGAGCCCCAAGGTACTCCAGTATTGTGAACTCTAAAGGATAAGGAGAGGCGGGGTGTGGTGGCTCACGCCTGTCATCCCAGCACTTTGGGAGGCTGAGGTGGGTGGATCACGAGGTCAAGAGATCCAGACCATCCTGGCTAACATGGTGAAACCCCATCTCTACTAAAAATATAAAAATTAGCTGCACGTGGTGGCGCCGCCTGTAGTCCCAGCTACTTGGGAGGCTGAGGCAGGAGAATCACTTGAACCCGGGAGGCAGAGGTTGCAGTGAGCCGAGATCCCGCCACTGCACTCCAGCCTGGTGACAGAGCGAGACTCCGTCTCAGAAAAATAATGATTATTGTTATGTTTACTATTATTACAGATGAGAAAATGGAAACACAGCAGGGTCGAGTATCATACCCAAGGTCACTCAGCTGATAAATGTCAGAGCTAGTGTGGGAACCAGAAGGACTTAATTTTTATGCTCGTATGCTTTCATTCTTTTGTGATTAGTTTTCCTTCCTAGATTTTAAAAAGATCTTTTTCTTGATAGTGTAAACTTTCATTATTAGGTACGTAGGTATAGATGTTATTTTAAATTCAGATTCATTTTGATCAGTACATGGCTCACTCTTTGAGTCTGGAGTCTTAGGTCGGGAGTTCGAGACTAGCCTGACCAACATGGAGAAATCCTGTCTCTATTAAAAATGCAAAATGAGCCGGGCATGGTGGCCCATGCCTATTAATCCCAGCTGCTCGGGAGGCTGAGGCAGGAGAATTGCTTGAATCTGGGAGGCAGAGGTTGCAGTGAGCCAAGATCGCGCCATTGCACTCCAGCCTGGGCAACAAGAGCGAAACTCTATCTCAAAAAAAAAAAAAAAAAAAAGGATAAGGAGAGATCTCAGAGGAGATGAAGAAGGATAGCCTGTGAGATGGGAGGGAAATCAAGAGCGTGTCCTGGAGGCCAAGAAAAGAACATGTTTCAAGAAGAGAGTAGGCTGGATGTGGTAGCTCATGTCTGTAATCCCAGGACTTTTGGAGGTCAAGGCAGGAGGATCACCTGAGGTCAGGAATTCAAGACCAGCATGGGCAATATAGGGAGACCCAGTTTCTATTAAAAAAATTTAAAAATAGGCCGGGCACGGTGGCTCACGCCTGTAATCCCAGCACTTTGGGAGGCCAAGGCAGGCGGATCACCTGAGGTCAGGAGTTCAAGACCAGCCTGGCCAACGTGGTGAAACCCTGTCTCTACTAAAAATACAAAAAAAAAAAAAAAATTAGCTGGGCACTGTGGCACATGCCTGTAATCCCAGCTACTTGGGATGCTGAGGCAGGACAATCGCTTGAAATCAGGAAACAGGTTGTGGTGAGCCGAGATTATGCCACTGCTCTCCAGCTCAGGGGCAACAGAACAAGACTCTATCTAAATAAATAAATAAATATTAAAAAATAAAATTTAGCCAGGCTTCACAAAACAGGGATGCCTTCTCTCACCACTCCTATTCAACATAATGTTGGAAGTTCTGGCCAGGGCAATCAGGCAGGAGAAATAAATAAAGGGTATTCAATTAGGAAAAGAGGAAGTCAAATTGTCCCTGTTTGCAGATGACATGATTGTATATTTAGAAAACCCCATCGTCTCAGCCCAAAATCTCCTTAAGCTGATAAGCAACTTCAGCACAGTCTCAGGATACAAAATCAATATGCAAAAATCACAAGCATTCCTATACAGACAAACAGAGAGCCAAATCACGAGTGAACTCCCATTCACAATTGCTTCAAAGAGAAATACCTAGGAATCCAACTTACAAGGGAAATGAAGGACCTCTTCAAGGAGAACTACAAGCCACTGCTCAACGAAATAAAAGAGGACACAAACAAATGGAAGAACATTCCATGCTCATGGATAGGAAGAATCAATATCGTGAAAATGGCTATACTGCCCAAGGTAATTTTTAGATTCAGTGCCATCCCCATCAAGATACCAATGACTTTCTTCACAGAATTGGAAAAAACTACTTTAAAGTTCATATGGAACCAAAAAAGGGCTCTCATTGCCAAGACAATCCTAAGCCAAAAGAACAAAGCTGCACGCATCACGCTGCCTGACTTCAAACTATACTACAAGGCTACAGTAACCAAAACAACACAGTACTGGTACCAAAACGGAGATCTAGACCAATGGAACAGAACAGAGCCCTCAGAAATAATACCACACATCTACCACCATCTGATCTTTGACAAACGTGACAAAAACAACAAATGGAGAAAGGATTCCCTATTTAATAAATGGTGCTGGGAAAACTGGCTAGCCATATGTAGAAAGCTGAAACTGGATCCCTTCCTTACACCTTATACAAAAATTAATTCAAGATGGATTAAAGACTTCAATGTTAGACCGAAAACCATAAAAACCCTAGAAGAAAACCTAGGCAATACCTTATTCAGGCCATAGGCATGGGCAAGGACTTCATGTCTAAAACACCAAAAGTAATGGCAACAAAAGCCAAAATTGAAAAATGGGATCTAATTAAACTAAAGTGCTTCTGCACATCAAAAGAAACTACCATCAGAGTGAACAGGCAACCTACAGAATGGGAGAAAATTTTTGCAATCTACCCATTTGACAAAGGGCGAATTTGCAGAATCTACAAAGAACTTAAACAAATTTACAAGAAAAAATCAAAAAACCCCATCAAAAAGTGGGCAAAGTATATGAACAGACACTTCTCAAAAGAAGACATTTATGTAGCCAACAGACACATGAGAAAATGCTCATCATCACTGGCCATCAGAGAAATGCAAATCAAAACCACAATGAGATACCATCTCCCACCAGTTAGAATGGTGATCATTAAAAAGTCAGGAAACAACAGGTGCTGGAGAGGATGTGGAGAAATAGGAACACTTTTACACTGTTGTTGGGACTGTAAACCAGTTCAACCATTGTGGAAGAGAGTGTGGCGATTCCTCAAGGATCTGGAACTAGAAATACCATTTGATCCAGCCATCCCATTACTGGGTATATACCCAGAGGACTATAAATCATGCTGCTATAAAGACACATGCACACGTATGTTTATTGTGGCACTATTCACAATAGCAAAGACTTGGAACCAACCCAAATGTCCATCAGTGATAGACTGGATTAAGAAAATGTGGCAGATATATACCATGGAATACTATGCAGCCATAAAAAATGATGAGTTCATGTCCTTTGTAGGGACATGGATGAAGCTGGAAACCATCATTCTCAGCAAACTATCACAAGGACAGAAAACCAACCACCACAAGTTCTCACTCATAGGTAGGAATTGAACAATGAGAACACTTGGACACAGGAAGGGGAACATCACACACAGGGGCCTGTTGTGGGGTGGGGGGAGGGGGGAGGGATAGCATTAGGGGATATACCTAATGTAAATGATGAGTTAATGAGTTAATGGGTGCAGCACACCAACATGGCACATGTATACATATGTAACAAACCTGCACATTGTGCACATGTACCCTAGAACTTAAAGTATAATTTAAAAAAAAAATTAGCCAGGCTTGGTGGTGTGTACCTGTAATCCTAGCTACTCAGGGAGGCTGAGGTGGGAGGATCACTTGAGCCCAGGAGTTCAAGGCTGCAGTGAGCTTTGATTGCACCACTGCGCTCCAGCCTGGGCAACAGAATAAAACTCCATCTCAAAAAAAAAAAAAAAAAAAAAAAAAGGAGGAATGGTTAGGTCAACATGGTGTGTTAATATGGAAATACTCTAGCAGTTTTTAAAGACCAAAGTAGATCTACAGATAGTAATATTTTGTAATTTGTAGCACTTTTGTAACAAACCATGAAACTTTAAATTCCTAAATGTAAGCATATGTTTGTAAATGCACACCAAAACATCTCTAAGGATACTTAGCTATTTATCATTTCAATATTATAGAACAAGAATCTGCTCATCTAATATGTGAACACTTAAAACGAAATTTGGTAGAGAAACTAGAAGAAAATGAAGCCCAATATTTATAGCGCCTGCTTGGAAAGGTAAGACTTTTGTGTTCATTTTCCCCTGTGTTTTTATTTTTCCACTGAGTACATTTTCAGAAGGATTATCTGTATGGGAAAAAGACAGTGGTGAAATAACAATGGGTCAAGAAACAAGACCACCAAAAAAAAAAAAAAAAGTTGTGCTCATTAAAGGAGGTGAAATTGCACAGTGAGAGTTCCTGAGCATGTTTTAGACTCTTCTCCTCATTAAGTATAAATCTTTCCCAGAGAGTTTGTATATGGCAGCAGGGGTGGAAAAGGGTCTAGGGGGCCTCTGAAATCATTGTTCTTTGTGGACCCAAAATTGGAACAGTGGCCTAATATGGCCAGGTGGTAGGAACATCTCCGTGGGACCAGTTGTCTTGATCCAGAGAGAAAACAGGTTCCACAGACAACAAACTGTGTAGCTAGGACCAGCCTTGCTTCAGTGCAAAGCTGTTGGCCACAGGGAGGACTGATCAACACCACCTCATTGTGGGTGGATGGAGTTGCACCTCCGCCCACTGCCAGGCTGCTAAGGTTTCCCTTCCTTCTCCCTCTGCTTCTACTCCTGTCTGTCTGCTCGACAGGCAGGGTTGCTATGCAAGCCAGCGAACTGCCTGCCCCTGCACAGGGATGACATGCTCTGTCCCTCTCTGTTCCCTTCTTGTAATGCTCATCTTCTGAGATAAGGAGAAGTAAAGCCATGTCCTCCCTTGAGCGAGGGCTGCCCACTTTTTCACTAGCACTAGTTTGAGGTCCAGGCCTCCACATTCCCATCTCTAGTTTCCTCATCCTCTGGATTCTAATGGTCCTGGTTACACATTAATTGACCAATGGCCTTGGACCCTGGTAGCGCTCAAAGGTGAGAGTGCAAGACTATGGGGTGTGTCTGGACAGTGTAAATGGAAAGTGAGATCTAAGCATTAACACCCATTTCTTAAGACCTGGTTTCCAATCCAAGCCAAAGATCCTGGATGGGACCAAAAGAAAGAAATTCTGAATTAAAAAAGAGCTTGCACTCAACGCTAGAAAGATTCAAGGTGGAAGGTGCACAAACAGTGCTCCTTTGCCTCCCTGGGGGGAGGCAAAGAAATTGCTTTGCCATCTGAATAAAATAGTTCGCATACTGATTTTATTTGGGAGTGAGGAGATACTGACAGTGACCTCTGAGCACAAAAGAGGGTTAGTGGTGTCCCACATCAGGAAAAAAGAAAACCTGTGCTTTGAAAAACTTGTTTATTTTGAAATAATTTCAGACTCCCAGAAAAATTGCAAGAATGGTGCACAGAATGCCCATACACTCTTTATTCAGTTTGATGACGTGTAAACACTTTGCCACATTTGTTTTGTCATTCTCTCTCTCACACACACACATACACATATTTTCTTAACCATTTGAGTAAAGTTAGTGCTATAGTTTGGATGTTTTTCCCTCCAAACTTCATGTTAAAATTTGATCCCCAGTGTTGGAGGTGGGACTAAACAGGAGGTGTTTGGGTCATGCACGAGGGAGAATCCCTCATGAATAGATTAACGTCCTGGGAGTGGGGTGAGTGAGTTCTCACTGTTAGTTTCCACAAGCACTGGTTGCTAAAAAGAGCTGGTCTCTCCCCTTCTCACTCTCTCTTGCTTCCTTTCCCACCAGGTGATCTTTACACAGCCAGCTCCCCTTTGCCTTCTGCCATGAGCGGAAGCGGCTTGAGATCCTCCCAGAAGGTGAGCAGATGCTGATGCCATGCTTCTTCTACAGCCGGCAGAACAGAGTCAAATAAACCTTTTTTCTTTGTAAGTGACCCAGCCTTGGTCAGGTGCAGTAGCTCACATCTGTAATCCTGGCACTTTGGTAGGCTGAGGTGGGTGACTGCTTGAGCTCAGGAGTTTGAGACCAGCCTGGGCAACACGGTAAGACTCTGTCGCTACTATAAATACAAAAAAAAAAAAATTAGCCCGGTGTGGTGGCACACACCTGTAGTCCCAGCTACTGGGGAGACTGAGGTGGGAGGATCACTTGAGCCCAGGAGGCAGAGGTTGCAGTGAGCCGAAATTGCACCATCCTGGGTGACAGAGTGAGACTCCATCTCAAAAAAATTACCTGGCCTCAAATATTCCTTTATAGCAACTCTAAACTCCTGACCTCAAGTGATCCACCTGCCTTGGCCTCCTAAAGAGCTGGAATTACAGGCTTGAGGCACTGCACCCGGCCAGAAGGGAAAGCTCTTCATAGGAGAATGCCAACTAATAATGTATAACTGCTATATACAAATACACACGCATCTATACACATTCATAATATACTGAAATAACACACATATACATATTCATAATATACAGATTCAGAATATATTAAAATATGAATTTAGTATATTCATAATATACTAAAATATGTTATGCTATGTAGTATAATACTATACACACATATATAATATACTAAAAATGTATATTTATATTTACCATTTATTATAGAATACATTATACTATGTAGTATAATGCAGTATGTTAATGTATACTACTATACACACATAAATAATATACACAATATACTAATAATGTATATGTATGTATACTTTATATATATTTGTTATTAGTTGCCATATATACACACACACACACACACACACACACACACACACGAAGAGTGTATGTGCGTATAATAACCAGGGACAGATGGATTCTTCTTTTATTTATGGGTTATAGTCCTTTGCTGTCATTGTTTATGTTTTTTTGTTTGTTTGTTTTTTAAATAGAGACAGGGTCTCGCTCTGCCATCCAGGCTGGAGTACAGTGGCGCAGTCATAGCTCATTGCAGTCTCCAACTCCTGAGCTCAAGAGCTCTTCCCACCTCAGCCTCCTGAGTAGCTGGGACTATAGGCATGCATCACCATGCCCAGCTAATTAAAAAAAATTTTCTTTTGTAGAGATGGGGTCTATGTTGCCCAGGCTGATCTCAAACTCCTGGTCTTAAGGGATCCTCCCACCTCAGCCTCTCAAAGTACTGGGATTATAGGCATGACCCACTGAGCCCGGCCTTATCTTGGCTTCTGTTAATGTTCATATTGTCTCAAATGTGGTCAGTGGAAGCCCCTTCAAATTAGCTCCTGCATCCTTTTGATGTTTCCAACCGTTTTAGAGTTTGCCCTTTTCTTATGGCACAATAAGATGTTCCAGGCTCATCTTGAACTTTCCCTGTGCCAGCTCTGGAATCAGCCATTTCTCCAAGTTGCCCTAGAAGTCTACATGTTCAGAAATGAAATTAGTCCCTGTCTAAAGCTCTCAAAAGTGTGCTGGCTGCTCTGGTGGGATACCCACTAAGCTCCCCACTAACATGCCGTATCAAATTAAATTTTATCTCATTTAATTTTATTTTATCTTAATTATTTGTAATATGACACGTTGTAAAATGATTGTTTTTTAAAAGAGAAACTTTTTTCTTTTTTTGAGGTGGAGTCTCGCTCTGTCACCTAGGCTAGAGTGCAATGGCACAATTTTGGCTCACTGCAACCTGCGTCTCCTGTGTTCAAGCGATTCTCCTGCCTCAGCCTCAAGAGTAGCTGGGATTACAGGCATCTACCACCATGTCCAGCTAATTTTTTGTTTTTTGTACTTTTAGTAGAGAAGGTGTTTCACCATATTGGTCAGGCTGGTCACAAACTCCCAACCTCAGGTGATCCACCTGCCTCGGCCTCCCAAAGTGCTAGGATTACAGGTGTGAGCCACCATGCCCGGCCTAGAAGGTAAACTTTTGATTTACTCTATATGTTTAAACATCTTATGAAATTTAGAATAAAATTTAGTTTCCTACTTTTTGTTTTTGTGCAAAATTAGTAATTGCAGCCATGTTACGGGGTGACTAAGCTTTTGTGAACTGATCTAAACATTCCATTAGCCATCAGGTAGAACCCTGATTGCATGAGATGAGTTCTGAGCATGAAACAACCAATTTATAAATGGACTTTGGGAGATGGGATATTTATAAGATGGGTTCACAGGTAGTTAAACTAGAGAGTGAAATTTAAATTCTCCTTCATTCCTAAAATTCTTTTTTTTTTTTTTTTTGAAACATAGTCTTGCTCTGTTTTGCAGTGGTGTGATATTGGCTCACTGCAATCTCTGCCTCCCAGGTTCAAGTGATTCTCCTGCCTCACCTTCCCAAGCAGCTGGAATTACAGGCATGCACCACCACTCTTGGCTAGTTTTGTATTTTTAGTAGAGATGGGTTTTCACCATGTTAGCCAGGCTGGTCCTGACCTCAAGTGATCTGCCTGCCTTGGCTTCTCAAAGTGCTGGGATCATAGGTGTGAGCCACCACGCCCAGCCATAAAATTCTTTTTTTTTTTTTTTTTTTTTTGAGACAGAGTCTCGCTCTGTCATCCAGGCTGGAGTGCAGTGGCGTCATCTCGGCTCACTGCAAGCTCTGCCTCCCAGGTTTACTTACATCATTCTCCTGCCTCAGTCTCCCTAGTAGCGGGGACTACAGGTGCCCACCACCACACCCGGGTAATTTTTTTGTATTTTTAGTAGAGACAGGGTTTCACCGTGTTAGCCAGGATGGTCTCAATCTCCTGACCTCATGATCTGCCCGCCTCGGCCTCCCAAATTGCTGGGATTACAGGCGTGAGCCACAGCGCCTAGCCTATAAAATTCTTTTGCTTCCATTCATCTATGATTTACCTTTGACCAGAAAGCAATTCAAAGCTCAACTCCTGCGGTTGGTGGCAAGTGTTATTTTAGCCCACAACTCAGCACTTGTATTCCTTTCCACGTTCCACCAGGAGTCAATTCAGAAAATACCTGTGAAATGAACTCTGGAGAGAAAAGAGTCCCATGGTTTGGGATCATAGTTTGCTCACAGTGTGAGGATGTGCTCAGAAAACAAGAAGACAGAGGGTAATTACTCAATGCCACAGAGATCTAAGGCAGTGGTTGTCAAAGCGTGGTCCCTGGTCCAGCATTAGTATTTCCTGGGAAGTTGTAGGAAATATTCATATTCTCAGGCCCCAAACCTGACTTCTGGATTGGAATCTCTGGGGTGGGTCCCAGGGATCCAGGTTTTAATATGCTCTCCAGGAGATCCCAATGTCACTCAAGTTTGGGAATTGCTGCTCAAAAAGGTGTGGCAGAGTCAGGGCTGCACCCTCTAACAAGCCGGCCGGCGTCCCAGCAAGCAGCCAGCCAGGGATCTGGAAAGGGAAGCATCTTCTACCGTGGGGACGGGGACTGTTCCTGCTTCAGGTCTTGGCCACTCCCAGGTTTGCCCAGAGCCAAGTGTTCTGGTGACCCAGGATCTGCAGGAGAAATCACCAAGAAGAGGTTATGTGCACAGAAAATTCACACTGGATGGGGCGAGCCAAGAAGCGTGACTATCTGCTCTCTCCAGTGGTTCCCCATGCTACACCTGATTCCGTTTTCAGAGCCATCTTCTTGGGATATTGATTCTTCGCCTGATTATGTCTCATCTGACAGGCGAGGAGGCAGGGAATTCAAAGCAAACAACTATGCAAAGCTCCGCAGAACATCCTTACGGGGAGAGGGTCAGGGGCTCAGGGATAATGGGTGGGGGCAAAGAGGGAGGAGCTTCTCCTGGACCCCCACCCCACAGTGGGAATGTGGCCACCTCAGAACTTATGTTTATAACCACTAAGATGGTCATGATCCCAAACTGCAGCTATAATAATATTTGACATCTATTTTGAAATCTCAGAACAAAGCTTTGGCTGCCCTAGAAAAGGGACTGGCTGTGTTCAGCAGATGGAGGCAGAGTTAGCATGGAGGGGTCAGGAGTGGTCACAGACAAGCCTTGTGATAAAGCTATGCAAATAGGCACCCATGTGCTATTCTGGACTCAGGGCCAACGTCATTTCCCATTTTCTGAAAAGAGAGCCTTGGAGTGACTTTCACCTTAGCCTCTTTAGGAAATTAAAGCCTGGAGCTGTGACGAATGCCTTTCTGACCAGGGCAGCACGGGCAGCGTAAAGATCTACACGCTTCTTATTTAATGATGAGCTCAGGCCAAGATCAGCCTTCAAGGGGAAACCACTGCGTCTCCTTCCTGCTCACTCCAGAGCAGGGCTTGAGAGTCCTACTGGGCTGAGAGGCTCTTCAAGGATCTCAAGTTTACCCAGCAGAGATGATATTGACCTTCCGTTTTTAATCAATGGTTCGTCCCCCGAGGCCACACAGAAGATGGAGACTGCAATCTGTCCTTTCGCCTTCTTTTCTCTAAGTCCTTTCCCAGTTCTGACAATGCCGTTTCCTTGGGAAAAAATAGGTAAACATTTACGTCAGAATCCCAAGGTCCTAGTTATAGCCAGTGGGGTCCCACAGCCTTCTGTTTTCTTATGGTTTCCTGAGGGAGAGCATGGAGGAGGGGAGCCATCTAAACCAAGGGTCATAGTTCCTTTCCCTCCTTAGAGGACTGGCAGAATGGGGACTCACAACATAAAAGGATTGAGATCACCAGTCAACCTTTCCATATCTTTGTGAACAGTTTAACGTTTATTACGGTAAAATAATGACTTCCACACCATGTAAAGGCAGTATAAACTCACCAGTAACCTTCAGCATCCTCTCCTGCGATGTCAATAAGAAGCTTGTAAATTTACTCAGCTTGGGAGCAGATAATGCACAAACCAAGGAGAATTAGTGTGTGTATGCCCGGTTGGTTCTTCAGGCAAACAAAAAATTGATTTCAATGCCATGACTAGTGTTTCTAGACTCATGTATCCTGGACTCCTCTGGGTTTCTGGAAATGTCCTACTGCCTCTTCCACCAACAGGGGCAGGAAAGCCCTGTGTTGAGTTACTATCCCTCTCTCCTGATACTGCACTGCAAAAACTGTTTTACCTTCCTCTTCCCTTCTCCCACTCCAGGTCTCACTCCTTCTAAGCAACACCCTGCAGAGTGATGCATCTCTACCCAGAAAAGGTCCACTGAAGGAACCAGATGTTTCCATAGGAGAAAGGCACAACATGGAATTACTTTACAGAGAAATACATGAGCCATCAAGAAATAAAGTGAGAATGTGGATGAGGCCCATGAAGAAGCCAATATTCCAAACAGTGAGCATACCAGGTGTGCATGTGTGACCAGAAATGAAAACGGTTTCTGTGAAAGCACATTTTAAAATAGACAAGAACATTTACAATAGTGTTCGCCACAAGTAAATGACTTTTACTGAAACTTATAACCTGAGAAATAGGTAGAACAGGTGGTGTTCCCAGTTCAGAAAGGAGCAAAGAGTTGCCCAGGTAATAATCACACCATGAGACAAGGTCTGGCTCTGTCACCCCGGCTGGAGTGCAGTGGCACTGTCACAGCCACTGCAGCCTCAACCTCCTGGGCCCAAGCAATCCTCCCACTTCAGCCTCCTGAGTAGCTGGGATTACAGGCACATGACACCATGCCTGGCTAATTTTTGTATTTTTAGTAGAGATGGGGTTTCACCATGTTGGCCATGCTGGTCTGAAACTCCTGGGCTCAAGCAGTCCTCCCACTTCTGCCTGCTAAAGTGCTGAAATTACAGGCATGAGTCACTACTCCCAGCTGACTTCTAGTGAGGATCTTTTTTCTTTAGTGAAATAAATGCTTTTCGGGAATTCTTCACATTCATGAAAGCCAAATGCAATGAGGAAGCCTTAAGTAGCTCCTTGAGTTAAAAAAAAATATGCTAGAATAGAAGATGTTTGTACAAACTGGGAAATGTGAATGGACTGTATATTGGATGGCATTCTTGAATTAGTGTCAATGGTCTTCATGCGATGATAGTGTTGTGACTAGGGAGGGGCCATCCTTGTTCTTTGGAGATGCTGGCTGGGGGACTTAGGCCGTAAGGAAAGAAGTGACCACAGAGGAAAGGAGAGTGAAGGCATCAGGGGACCTGGCTGGTCTGCTCAGGACTCCACTCAGCCAGATGGAAAGCACAGTTCTGAATATCTATTGCTGTGTAATAGACCAGCCCAGAACATGGAGCATGAAAAACAACAATTGCTTCTTTGCTCCGAGTCTGCACTTCGGGCAGGTGCTCCTCTCTGGTCCTGTGGCATCACCTCTGGTGCTCCAGTGCTGGGGGCTGAAAGGAGTCACTTACTGTTGCCTGGGTTCCTGGGTTCTCTCCATGTGTCCTCTCTATGTGGTGAGCTTGTGCTTCCTCACAGCATGGTGGTCTCGGAGTAGTTGGACTTCTTACGTGACAGCTGGCTTCCCCTAAAGTGCAAAAATAGAAGCTGCTAGAACTTCACAGGGCTTAGGCCTAGAACCAGCACTATGTCACTTCTGCCACAGTCACAGAGCCGAGCCAGCTTCAAAGGAATTAGATATAAGGAGAGGCTTATGGGGTTGGGGGTCACTAAACAGACAGTTTACCACACATAGGGATGAGGAGCTATGGTTAGTGGAAATTTACCGTAGGCCACCATCCACAGGAACAGGGTACTTGATAAGACCGTGTCTCAAAATTATTTGCTCATTGGCCATATCAAGGCACCTCAGTTGAATGCAGTGATCAAACCATTCAATGAAAAATGGGGAAAACAAGAGTTTCCTTATTGCAGGACTACTCCAAGAACTTAAGAAGCTCACACACATTGGGTGTATAATAAAGAAAGGACTTCCTATTCAGTAAATAATGCTGGGATAACTGGCTGGCCATATGCAGAAGACTGAAACTGGATTCCTTCCTTACACCATAAACAAAAATCAACTCAAGATGGATTAAAGAGTTAAATGTAAAACCCGAATCTATAAACACTCTGGAAGATATCCTAGAAAATATCACTGTGAACACAGGCCCCGGCAAAAATTTCCTGATGAAAACGCCAAAAGCAATTGCAACAAAAACAAAAATTGACAACTGGGACTTAATTAAACTAAAGAGCATCTGCGCAACAAAAAGAACTATCAACAGAGTAAACAGACAGCCTACAGAATGGGAGACAGTATTTGCAAACTATGCATCCAACAAAAGCCTATTATCCAGCATCTATAGGGAACTTATTAACAATCAGAAAACAAAGAACCCCATCAAAAACTGGGCAAAGGACATGAACACTTTTCAAAAGAAGATGTACATGCAGACAACAAGCATATGAAAAATGCTCTACACTACTAATCATTAGAGAAATTCAAATCAAAACCACAATGTGATACCATCTCACACCAGTCAAAATGACGATTATTAGAAAGTCAAAAAATGGAGAGGTTGTGGAGAAAAGGGAACAGTTAGACACTGCTGGTTCAGCCATGTGGAAAGCAGTGTGGCAATTTCTCAAAGAACTTAGAACTGCCATTCGACCCAGCAATCCCATTATTGGATATATACCCAAAGGAATATAAAGCATTCTACCATAAAGACACATGAACACGTATGTTCATCGCAGCACTATTGACAATAGCAAAGAATGAGATCATGTCCTTTGAAGCAATGTGGATGGAGCTGGAAGCCATTATGCCAAAAAGACAAATGCAGGAACAGAAAACCAAATACTGCATGTTCTCACTTATAAGTGGGAGCTAAATGTTGAGTACACATGGTAACAAAGAAGGGAACAGCAGATACTAGGGCCTACTTGATGGTGGAGGGTGGGAGGAGGGAGAGGATTGAAAAACTACCTGTTGGGTACTATGCTTATTACCTTGGTGACAAAATAATCTGTACACTAAACCCCTAGGACATGCAATTTACCTATATACAAGCCTGCCCATGTATTTTAATTCTAAAATAAAATATCTTAATTCTAAAATGAAAGTTAAAAAAATAAAGCATTTGCCAAACCTATCTGACTGCAGTGCACACTTTTTAAAAAAGACTATCATTTGAGACATTAGGATTATAAAGACTCCAGTTTGGATTCTTATCCTCCAAGACATGGAGGATGAGTTTCTCATTAGATCATAGTCCTGGGTTTTCTACTGTCTGTCCTCAGTTTCACCACGTTCCTGTTCACCGATTCTCATGATGTATGTTGATAGTCTCTCTTCTCTCTCATCCTTCCAAGGGGATTTGCTGAGGTTCAATGTTATTACGGGGTGAGAATGTGAACCTCAGGAGCCTAATATGAGCTCCCTTGGTATGAGAAAATTCTCACTGCTCACAGGTAAAAATAATATCCTGGTCACACACTTCCCTTGGCACACTCATGCCCAGAATGACTGAACCCCCAATCGTGCACGCACTGAACTCTTACTGGACCTCCGAGACTCAGCCCAAAGCTTACTTCCTTATCTAAGCCTGACAGGAACCACTCACAGGCAATCTATCCAATCCAAATGCATTTCCATGAAATAGTAAATAACAATGCTGTCGGCTAATAATTGTTGGGTACTTACTATGTATATGACACTGTGCCGAGTACTGGGATTTGAATGTAGATTAGTCCAACTCCTGAACCAGACTGTTTAACCATTGCACGGTCTGGCCTCTCCTGAGCTGTTCCCCTGTCAGTATTTAGCACATAGCTTTGTGTGACAAAGACTGCCAGTTTTCCACCAAAATTCACATTGCTCTTCTTCCTGAGAATATGGCTGCCCAGGTGGTGAATGTTTCCTGACCTATCCCATGGCTAGGTGTGGCCAAGTAGCCAAGCATTCACCAATGGAACTGGAGAAATTCCCATGGCCCTCCTTAAAAGGACATCTCTTTCCTAGGACTTCCACTCTCTCCCTTCTCCAGTACCTGGAACTCGCTTGGCCATGCAGACCGGGATGGTCCCTTGGGGTTGGTGGAGGGATGAAATGGAATGAAATGGAAGGGCTTCAGAATGTGCGGAGCGGAGCCACCTGCCAAACTGGAAGCTGTTAATGAATGAGAGCAAAATGAACTTCCCTGTTCTCTGAGCCACTATATTTCGGGGCCTGTTTGTCACAGCAGCTGAGACACTGCCCTAAACAATTCACCTTGAGATGATCTGGTTTTTCCCTACAAGGCAATGAAGTCCTTGAAGTCAGGGATCATGCCAAACTCATTTCTCCATGTATCCAGCCTGGCATAGTGCCTGGGGCACAGCAAGTGTTCCCCAGTGATGCTCCTGTTGAATGTATGAATAAACAAAGTGTTACTTCTTATATTGCTGCAAAAATGCCAATGAGAAATGTGTGTGCATTGAGACTAGATGCAGGTATATCTGAACAGAAAGAAAGACTGGTCCTCGGTGAGAATTGGGACCAGGAGGCAAGACTGACAGCATTCCCAGGGGACTGGAGGGAGAGATGCATCCGATTTCGGTTGATTTCATACAGTGGCAATGAGTGTGCTCGTAAATGCCAGGAAGGCTTGGCCAGTGGCACCCTGTGAACACCATTTCATGAGCTCCTGTGGTGATTAAACCACAGGGTGCTCCAGAGAGGCTTTCTAGCTTTTTTCCCTGGCACATCCCCTCGTTTGAGTAATGCCAGGCTTTAAATTTGGGAAGGCAGAAGATGGCAGTTGGGCTGTCTGTCAGTGTCATCATCTGTCATCATGTTCGGGCTGCCGGTGGGACAGCTGGGGAAGAGCAGGATCAAGTTGACTGGCAGAGGGTTTTACATCTAATGAGTTTGTGTGCAGTAATAGTATAATAAATAAGGCTCTGGAGGAACTCGGCTATCACTCGCATTCCAAAAGTGAGATATGGCCTTCCCAGAAGCTCACGGAACCATCTGTCACCAAATATTAGTCTGTGTCAGTGGCTGGACTGGCCTGAGGACATGGAAGATGTCAGTGGAAGGAGGCAATGGACAACACCATGTCATTCAAAAAGATTTAAAGGGAGCCGCCTTAAGGAGCTGGAGATTTCCAGGTGATTTTTGAAATACACATATGAAACCACCACCAAAAGCAGTCAGACTTGAAATCTCGGCTGCTGAATGCTAAAGAGTCTTTCCTTAGGAGGAGCTCAGTTTCTGTCACTTAGGGTAAGTTCTTGAGTCATATCATCCTTATCTGCTTGGATTTGGGGCTGGAATTAATGCAGTCTTCTTTAATGTGTTTTTGCCGGTGTGATCCATCAAGATCTGATTGTCGTCGAAGAAGTCCTCCGATGACACAGCCGTTAGTGACAGGAATATTGAGAGTGGACAAAAGCTTGAGTATTGGATAAAAGCTGTCAGGATTGGTAGCTGTTTGGTTTCCTTGTTTTTTTTTTTGCTGAGGAAAAGGAGGAGGAGGCTTACAAGCTGTTACAAATAAAGAACTGGGGCCTGAATAAATCTTGTGTTGGTAACACAAGTACATGCTGAGCTATTAAACCACATGGTAATGAGGAAAGTCAGGGGGACAGAGGGGCATGGTGACCCTTTAAAAAGGAGGCAAAATTAGGAAAACAATTCCTTGTGCTCACTTGAGCAGCACATATAGCACATTTAGAAAAGCAATTCATTGAAATGAAAAGTTCAAGGATAGCCAAGTCCCAGTGGTAGCAAATGGAGGAGATTTTATGGGCCTTATCTGTGTAAGGTAAGGTAAACCCACCGAGATTTGCCTTGGTGCGTTTATGCCTGCAGAAAGTGTGCTTTCCCATGTTAATTGAAGACCCTGGATTGGCCTCTGCTGGGGAGTTGAAGGGATGGGTCCCTAAGGACAGGATTCAGTGAGGTCGATTTTAGTGCTTCAAACTCACAGAGTTTACCCCTCATTCTCTGTCGAGAACAATCCTTCTCAAGTGTATTCCAGGACTAGTACTGTAGATTTCTGTGGTGGATATGGTAGAATGGTACTCCACATCCATTTCAGCCCCTTCTGGTATGTCTAGTTATACTGCAGAGCATGGAAAGCAAATCACTACATTTCCTAGACTCCCTTGCAGCTAGGGTTCTGGTGTGCTCTAGGTAGGTCCTACTAATCAGATGTGCTTGTAAGAGATTTGGAGAGTGGGAAGCAGGCAGAGCCGTGCCGCTGCTCCTGGGGATGCAAGCTTGCTTGTGGCAGTGTCAGTGGAGGACCCAGGGCATTGAATCAGAGCGCACAACATCCGTTTTGCCCTGGACAGCTGTGACAGTGATGCTCAATGGCTCACCTCGGGTCACCCTGGCACAGGAAGCCCAGTAGTGTGGGTGGGACTGTGGCTTTGGTTGTAGCCCTCACACACCAGGGCTTCGGACCTGAACCCTCCACTTACCCATGTGTATCTCAAGCCTGACTTGAGACTCTGTATTCAGTCTCTCCTTTCAATGGGGCCCACATGGAGTCATCCTTGTGCTCAGCTTGGTCCCCTCCCCAGGTTGCCTCCCATCAACCCGGTGCCAAGCCATTCTCCCAGAACCAGCCCAGTGAGACCTCACCTCAGCACCCCCTCCAGGCCAATCTTGCCATCTCTCACATGCTTCAGCACTTTATCCTATCATGTCACCTGGTGCATTTGGTCGCTTGTGTATGTTTACATATGCGTGTATCTTGTCTCTCCAAAGACCCTGGGGGAGCCTGTCCCAGCCTTGTTCCGCAGCTCCTGGCACAGAGCTAGGTTGCTGACAAAGGCTCAGCTTGCTCTTACTTGGATTCATGTTGGACCTGAAGCCCTGGGGCATCAACACTGGGATCTGATCAGGAAAACCAGCTGGTGTTTCCTCCGGGCATGAGTGGTCTGGTGAAAGATGAGGTGGGAGCTCTGGCCAAAGGCCTTCCCACACTGAGCACTGGCTGCAGCGATGGGGTTTCTCCCCACCATGTGTCCCCTGGGGCACCAGGCAGTCAGAGCTGCAGGTGAAAACCTTGCCGCATTCAGAGCACTCATAGGGTCTCTTGCCTGTGTGGCTCCTCTGGTGCATCAGGAGGCAAGAGCTGTCTGTGGCTGAGGTCTTGCTGCACTCAGGGCACACGGATGGCTTCACGCTGTGTGCACACCTGGTGCACAGTGAGGCTGGAACCCTGACTAAAGGCCTTGCTGCATGTGCTGCAGATGAAGGGCTCCTCCCCCGTGTGCACCCTCTGGTGCCACCTTCGGCACGTGCATAGAGATTCCTGCTGCGGAGGCCAGGCTGGGGCTGTGGCCGACAACTTCCCTGAGCTCCAGACGGTTCTTGCCTCTCTCCTGGGAGACATTTCTTTTCTTTTGCTGGGGCCTGCCTGGTGTCTTTTCATTTCTCCCCATTTGCTCCCCTGCAGGCTATTCCAACAGCTCTGCTCCTCTGTTCCCTGCTTCTCGGGCTTCCCCAAATGCACAGGCCTCTGGAATCTCACCCTGGAGTCTTCCAGAGAATTCTTCTTTCCGATTTGTTTATTCCAGAATCGAATCCTCCTTTTCAACTTTAGTCTCAGTATCCAGCCTGGCTGAGGCCTCTCTACTCAGCCTTGGCAGAACGTCCCCAACAGTAGCCCTCAGGGCAGGGAACAGATGGGTCCCAGGCAGCAGGTGGCCTCAGAGGGCTGAAGTCAGAGGAAGCCCAGGCCCTTCTCTCATTGTGGCTTTCTCATTCAGAGCTCATGCTGCTGTCGCCAGACCAGTTCTGAGACTTTCTGCTGTGGCACACCAAGTTCCTGTGGGAAATGCCCACCCTGCTTCGGTGGGGGAGCTGACCCCTTTAAGTCGACTTCATAGAGGCACAATTTACACGTCATAAAATGCTCCATGTTAAGTGTACAGTTTTGATAAATGCATACACCCATGTGATCACCACCACAATTAAGAACAGTGGTGAGGCTCGGGGCTCCTCCTTCAGGCTCACAGGGCTCTCCCCATTTGTATGCACCTCATTCACATCTGACCCCAAGTGACTGGAGAGAGGAAACTCTGATGTGTTCTATGGGATCAGCGAGTGTCACCTGAGCAAGCCTGGCAGAGCCTGAACCCCATATCCTCAGTGTCTGTTCACTGCTCTGTCCAAAATATCTTCAAGCCATTTTATGGCCTATTGTTGTAGGGAATCTCCAAATACAGCTCCGTGATAGTTTCTGTTGTATACACATGCAACTCTACCCATTAAGAGGTGAGGTCTCATACGTCTCCCATTGCTGGTCCCAGTGACTTGCTTGACCTGCAGAATGCAGTGGAAGTGACTTTCAAGGCCCGATCATAAGAAGCATTGCAGCTCTGGTTGGGCCTCTTGGAATTCTCGCTCTTGGAAGACTGAGCTACCACAAGGAAAGTCTTGCTGCCTTGAAGCCACCATGCTTTGAGGAAGTTCAAGATGGCCATAAGGGAAGCCAACTGCATTCAGGAGATAACTTGCCAAGCAAGAACGGAGCAACGGGAATGAGTGGGTGGCATTTCTGTGATGGCCTTGTGCATTCCTCCCCACTAAACCTAATATCCATGCCAAATGAATCTATTTTATACACTGGCTGGGAATATGGAGAAGACACATTACAAATACTTGTTTGTTAGGCTCATGTTTTTTTTTTTTCAGCTCTTAAAGGTGGCGCGGACCCAAAGAGTGAGCAGCAGCAAGATTTATTGTGAAGGGCGAAAGAACAAAGCTTCCACAGCATGGAAGGGGACCCAAGCGGGTTGCCCTAGGCTCCTCTTTTTAAGAGCCTATGCTGACTGTTCTTAAGTGTGGTGGTGATCGCATGGGTGTATGCATTTATCAAAATTGTACACTTAACATGGAGCATTTTATTACATGTAAGCTGTGCCTCTTTGAAGTTGCCTTCAAGTTGTCAGCTATCTCTCTGGAGGCCAAGTCATGCCACAGGTCTTGAAGGTGGTGGGGTGTGTGGTGACGTCTACAGATGTCTTGGATACCTGGCTTCATGGAACCCAAATATTGTAAATTATCAGAGATCTTCAGGGAAAAAACATCTCTTGTGCTACAAGTGTCTAATGTATTAGGTTGGAGCAAAAGTAATTGTGGTTTTTGCCATTTTTATTGCCAAAAACCACAATTACTTTTACACTAACCTAATAAGATTATATACTGTACTCCTTGTGTGATTCATTCAATGAATTCTTTGGGAATGAAGTCAATGTATAAGTAAACTTTCTCCCTTAAAAACTAGGGGAAAACTTCATAATGCAGACCCGGCAGAGCTTGGATTTAGAATGGATGACAACTCCTATTTGTCCTATCTTGCTAAAGGTAACAGGCTCTCCTATAACAAATGATGAATGGGGAGGTTTTGTCTATTCCAGCCTTAGTCCCCTGCTTTGTCTGGTTCCTTTTCTTCCTTTAAGGTTGATGCTTCCTTCACTTCAGATATCCAAGAAACCCTGGTCTCTTCTTGGGACCCTGTCTTATTGAAGTTGAGAAAGATATAAAGTTCACTATTATATTTATGCCTTCTTCTTCTCCTTCTTCTCCTTCTCCTCCTTCTCTTCTCCTCCTTCTCCTCCTCCTTCTCCTCCTTCTCTTCTCCTCCTTCTCCTCCTTCCTCCTCTTCCTCTTCCTTCCCCTCCCCCCTCCTCCCTCTCCTCCTCCTCCTCCTTCTTCTTCTTCCTCTTCCTTTTCTTCTTCCTCTTCTTTTTTATTTTTATTTGAGACAGAGTCTTGCTCTATTATGAAGACTGGAGTGCCGTGGTTGCAGCCTTAACCTCCCGGGTCCAAGTGATCCTTCTACCTTAGCCTCCCTAGTAGCTGGGACCATGACATCGAGCTAATTTATTTTCGTAGAGGCAGAGTCTCACTATTTTGCCCAGGCTGGTCTCAAACTCTGGGGCTCAAGTGAACCTCCCACCTCAGACTCCCAAAGTATTGGGATTACAGGCGTGAGCCATTGTGCCTAGCCTATTTATACCTCTTGATTCATTGTTTATATTTTAGCTTGTATTTCAGTCCAGGAATTTGGCAGCTATTGTTAAGTTTGCCAACTCAACCCATATTCCTATTTCAATCCCTATAGGATTTGCCTGCCTATGTCATAGAGGTGAGAGTATGTAATATGATCTTTTCTAGACTCCTATGCAGCTATGATGCAAACATGTGACCTCGAACCTCCCAATAATATGCACCCCTGTAAGACCTGGATGTAGAAGCAAACTACAGGACGATCCCTCTGTAGAAGAACTGGGCCTTCCAGCAAGCACAGCGGCAGAGGAGTCAGGTCTTCCCAAGCAGTCAAGGCCGAGTTTGTTACATCACAGTTGGCAGGCAGTGGAGGCAGCAGCGTTTTCACTAGAATGGGAACTAGGCATTTTTTTTCTGGTTTCATTGTACTGACTATATGAACATACAGCCTAGTTGGCTAGTTCTCCTGGAGATTCTGGTGTTGTCAAATATTTTTCAATAAATCCCTTTCTGCCTAATCTAAGCTAGAGTGGACACTGTTGTCTGCAAGTAAGGACTCTGACCCTTATAAGTGATGACGGTGACCAGGCAATTGTATTCTAAGTGTTATTTCTTATCATGAACCAAGAACCTTTTTATTCAGTGAAAGAAATTTCAGGCATCTGTGACAAAGGAGTAGAAAAATATAGGGGGTCAGTCTAACAATTTTCTGCAGTAACAATAGGCTAGGGCTGGGCATGGTGGCTCATGCCTGTAATCCCAGCACTTTGGGAGACTGAGGCAGGTGGATCACTTCAGGTCAGAAGACCAGCCTGGCCAACATGGTGAAAACTCGTCTCTACTAAAAATACAAAAATTAGCTGGGTGTGGTGGCACACACCTGTAATCCCAGCTACTTGGGAGGCTGAGCCAGGAGAATCGCTTGAACCCGGGAGGCAGAGGGTGTAGTGAGCTGAGATGGTGCCACTGCACTCCAGCCTGGGTAACAGAGTAAGACTCTGTCTCAAAAAAAAAAAAAAAAAAAAAAAAAAAAAAAAAAAGAAAGAAAAACAAAAAACAACAACAAAAAAAGAGTCTAGGTCTACTAGATATCATTTGACTATTTGGGGTGAAAAGTGGAGAATCAATTGGGACTGTATGTGGTCTTCTTTCACTAAAGAGGTAGTGAACCCTCTCATTCTTTTCCTATGAGGGATGACAGAATTTTAAAAAATCTTCAGAGCAAATGCATACTGATGCACTGTCTCCTTTTTGCTTCAGTTTTTGACATCCCAAACTTCTACTTGCTGAAGTGAAATTATAACTGTTTATTCCTACCTAAATTTCAACTATTCTAATTCATTTGATACCATATTTGGATTCAAAATAATTTCTTATTTAAATATATTTTAAGTCTTACATTCTTATGTGTTCAACATTCTTTCATTTATATAAATATTTAAAAATTATTTCAGTCCATTTGACAATAGTTCATTAAATCATCCTCTCATTATAACCATTATTTAATTGAATCTAAAATGCTATTAATGGCCAGGCATGGTGGTTCACGCCTGTAATCCCAGCACTTTGGGAGGCTCAGGTGGACAGATCACTTGAGGTCAGGAGTTCAAGACTGGCCTGGCCAACATGGTGAAACCCCATCTCTACTAAAAATACAAAAATTAGCCAGGCGTGGTAGCACATGCCTGTAGTCCCAGCTACTAGGGAGGCTGAGGCAGGAGACTTGCTTGAATCTGGAAGGTGGAGGTTGCAGCGAGCTGAGAGCATGCCACTGCACTCCAGCCTGGGCGACAGAGCGAGACTCCATCTCAAAAAATAATAAAATAAAATAAAATAAAATGCTATTAATTGTAAGGTTTAATGTTATTTTATGTACCACTAAGAAGGAAAAAAAAACCTTCCACTTAACCTGTGATCTAATGCTTCCTTTTCTCTTAGAATATTTGTTTTATGTTTGTTGAAAACACTCTTTTAGGCTTAAACATAGATTTAAAAAATCATTCTACAAAAATCCAAACATCTTGATTTAAAAAACGGGCAAAAGACTTGAATAAACATTTCTCCAAAGAGGATATACAAATGACCAATAAGCACATGAAAAAATATTCAACATCATTAACCATTAAGGAAATGTAAATCAGAACCACAATGAAATATCACCTCATGCCCATTAAGATAATAATATGGTTTGGCTGTGTCCCCACCCAAATCTCACCTGGAATTATAATAATCCCCAGGTGTCAGGGGTGCGACCAGGTGGAGATAACAGAATCATGGGGGCGGTTTCTTCCATACTGTTCTGGTGGTAGTGAATAAGTCTCATGAGATTCGATGGTTTTATAAATGGGAGTTTCCCTGCACAAGCTCTCTTGCCTGCTGCCATGTAAGACGTGACTTTGTTCCCCATTCTCCTTCTGCCATTATTGTGAGGCCTCCTCAGCCATGTGGAACTGTGAGTCCATTAAACCTCTTTCCTTTATTAATTACCCACTCTCTGGTATGTCTTTATTAGCAATGTGAGAACAGACTAATACAGATGGATACTATTGTTTTTAAAAAAAGAAAAAAGTGTTGGTGAAGATATGGAGAAATTGGGATCTGTGCACTGTTGGGAGGAATGTAAAATGGCACAGCCATGATGAAAAACAGTCTGACAGTTTCTCAAAAATTAAAAATAGATAGGATTCATATGATCCTGCAATTCCACTTCTGGGTATATACCCAAAAGAATTGAAACCAGGGTCTCAAAGAGGTATTTGTACACCCATATTCATAGCAGCATTATTCACAAGAGCCAAAAGACAGAAGCAAACCCAGGTGTTTATTCATGGGTAAATGGATAAGCGAAATGTGGTACATACATTCAAGTATTTTTCAGCCTTACAAAGGAAAGAAATTCTGACACATGCTACAGTGTAGATGAACCTTGAGAACATGATGCTAAGTGAAATAAGACAGGCACAGAGGAACAGGTATTGTATGATTCCACCTAACTGAGGTACCTAGAGTAGGCAAATTCATAGAGACACAAAGTTAGGGGACCGGGTGCAGTGGCTCACACCTGTAATACCAGCACTTTGGGAGGCCGAGGCGGGCAGATCACACTGAGGTCAGGAGTTCGAGACCAGCCTGGCCAACATGGTGAAACCCCGTCTCTACTAAAAATATTTTTTAAAAATTGGCCAGGTATGGTGGTGGGTGCCTGTAATCCAAGCTACTAGGGAGGCTGAGGCAGAAGAATTGCTTGAACTCAGGAGATGAAGGTTGCAGTGAGCTGACACAGTGTCATTGCACTCCAGCCTGGGCAATAGAGTGAGACTCCGTCTCAAAGAAAAAAAAAAAAGGAAAGTTAGAATGTGGTTGCCAGGGACTGGAAGAAGAGGGGAATGGGCAGTTATTGTTTAATGGTTACAGAGGTTTAGTTTTACAAGATGAGAAAGATGTGGAGCTGGATGGTGTTGATGGTTACACAACAGTGTGACTATACTTAATGCCACTGAACTGTACGCTTGGTAATGGTTAAGATGGTCCATTTTATGTGTATTTTACCATAATTTTAAAAAATTAAGAAAAAATTTTTCACTCTTATGCATGTATATAAAAGAAAATACAGGCCAACCAAATGAGTTAATGCTTTTCCAAACTTCACGTATCAAACTTGCCTCTTCCAAATCACTTTTTGATTCTGAGTGGCAGATGTCACTTTCCCCATGTGATGTCATCCATGGTGCCATGAAGCACACTGGTGATGCAGCATGTCAGAGTTCCCCACTATTGTCCCCAGGACTTCTATCGAAGCAGCTGACACCCATTCTGCAATGACAACAATGCCACGACTGTTGTGTGGCCAACGAGATGCATTCCAATTTCAGAATTGTTAAAATGTGAAAAAAAAGTGTGCCAGAAGCAATAAAATATGGTGATTTCTGTTCTTGACTTTTATTAGCTGGTGGACTTGATGAGCCTAAAATGAGACTGTCAGAATACAAATGCTCTCTCAACATGGAAATCTCATCCCCTGTTTAAAATTCTTCAATGGCTTCCAAATATTGGCCAACAGAATAAAGTTCAAATTCCTTAGCATCAATATAGCACTCTTCGTGACCTGTTTTTTTTTAATTATGAACTATTTTAAACACACAAAAAGTCAGAGAAATACATAACAAATAACATGTAGCCACCACCCATGTTTGACAAATATTTGATAAATGTTGATGCTTTGCCACATTTGCCTAGACCATATAGATTTTTTTTTTTTTTGCTATGTAAACATAAGTAACATTTACAACACTAGGTTTCAAAAAGTCAGGGTAAATGATAAGTAAACCTATTAAAACTGTTCCAAAAAATATACATTGGAAAAAAGTCTAAAATAAAATAAACCAAAATTACAGGGTGAATAATATATATACCATTTTACATTTTTATAGCAAGCAATCATTGGAAAATTGTTTAAAAATTAGTGGTTATCAATGATATAACTGAATATCTATGTCTTATGTCTTTCTACACACAAGTACATGAAGTCGAGAGAGTATTTGGATTTTGATTGTTGTTGTTGTTGTCTTTGAGACAGGGTCTCATTCTATTGCCCAGGCCGGAATGTAGTGGCGCGATGTCGCCTCACTGCAACCCCTGCTTCCCAGACTCAAACGATCCTCCCACCTCAGTCGCTGGAGTAGCTGGGACTACAGGCCTGTGCCACCACGCCTGGCTAGTTTTTTTTTTTTGTTTTTTTTTTTTGTAGAGACTGGGTTTTGGCATGTTTGCCAGGCTGCTCTTGAACTCCTGGGCTCAAGGGATCTGCCTGCGTCAGCTTCCCAAAGTGCTGAGATTACAGGTGTGAGCCACTGTGCCCCACCAAGTTGCTTAAAAAAATAAGCCAGTACTGATGCATTGAAGTTCTCTATGTACCACCCACCCTAATCTTTTTTCTTCCCCAGAGCTAATCACTTTCTTGAAGTGCTCACAAATCCCTTCCATCCATGTTTTTATACTTTTATTCTATATGAGTCCTTTCCTCTCTATCTTTAAGTGACTCATTAAATTACTTTGTTTTTAATTGTACACATTATTTTTGTTTTTCTCTTTTCACTTTTACATATGTTTCATTAGCTGTATAAATCCTCTAGCAATGTGTTTCTTATCATTTTCCTGTCCGTGGGCCCAAATGCTTCCAAATTTTTCCTATTTCAAACAATCCACAATTAAATTTTGGACATGTCTTTGTGTACAATGGCCAGAATTCTCTATAGCAGCTTCAGCCAATAGAAATATAATAAAACCACAAATGCAAATCACATATGTAATTTTAAATTTTCCAGTAGCTACATTAGAAAATGCAAAAAGAGGCCGAGTGTGGTGGCTCACGTCTGTAATCTCAGTACTTTGGGAGGCGAGACGGGCAGATCACCTGAAGTCGGGAGTTCAAGACCAGCCTGACCAACACGGAGAAACCCCGTCTCTACTAAAAATACAAAATTAGCTGGTGTGGTGGTGCATGTCTGTAATCCCAGCTACTCGGGAGGCTGAGGCAGGAGAATCGTTTGAACCCAGGAGGCGTAGGTTGCAGTGAGCCGAGATGGCGCCATTGCACTCCAGCCTGAGCAACAAGAATGAAACTGTCTCAAAAAATAATAATAATAAAAATAAATAAATAAATAAAAGCAAAAAGAAACTGGTAAAAAAAGAAACTGTTGAAATTAATTTTGATGCTATATTATTTAACCTAATATATCTAATATATCCATTTCAAGATATGAACAATATAAAAATTAATAAAATAGTTTACATTATTTCTTGCAGACCGAGTCTTCAAATCCAGTGTGTGTCTCATAATTTGGACTGGCCATGTTTCAAGTGCTCAAGTTATATGTGGCTGGTGATGACTGTGCTGGGTAGCCTGGCTCTAGAGTATACATTTAGAAATGGAGTTGCTGCGTCAGGACATGCCAGTCTATAACTTCACTTGATGTTACAAACGGGCTCTTCACACTATGTCAAAGTCCCTCTTCCCTGAAGTCCTTCCCAATTGTCAGTGTGATCTGCCTCTCACTCTCTGCCAGTCTGTTGGGTAGGGAATGGCACCTTATCCTATGTCACCTTCACAGTTTATGCTAGTGAGTTCAAGAACCTTTTACATTTACTGATCATCTGGATTTCATTTTCTATTAACTTCTCATTCCGATCCTTTGTGTTTTTCTACTGAGTTATATTTTTCTCAATATGTATTTCTTTCTTTTTTTTTTTCAGACAGAGTCTTGCTCTGTCGCTCAGGCTGGAGTGCAGTGGTGTGATCTCGGCCCACTGCAAGCTCCGCCTCCTGGGTTCACGCCATTCTCCTGCCTCAGCCACCCGAGTAGCTGGGACTACAGGCGCCCACCACCACGCCCGGCTAATTTTTTGTATTTTTAGTAGAGATGGGGTTTCACAGTGTTAGCCAGGATGGTCTCAATCTCCTCACCTTGTGATCTGCCTGCCTCGGCGTCCCAAAGTGCTGCGATTACAGGCGTGAGCCACCGCCCGGCCCTCAATATGTGTTTCTTTATGTATTCCAGATACAGGTCTTTGATGGATATATATCCTAGAAACGTTACCTTCCAGCCAATGATTTGTCTTTTTTTGTTGGTATTTTTGTTGTTTAAAAACTTTCTTTCTCTTTTTTTTCTTTCTTCTTTCTCTTTTCTTTCTTCTCTTTCTCTTTCTTTTTCTTTTTCCCTCCCTCCCTCCCTCCCTCCCTCCCTTCCTTCCTTCCTTCCTTCCTTCCTTCCTTCCTTCCTTCCTTCCTTCCTTCCTCTTTCCTTCATTCTCTCTCTCTTTTTTTTTTGGGTCACCCAGGATGGTAGACACTGATCTCACCTCACTGCAGCCTTGCCCTCCCAGGCTCAATTGATCCTCCTGCCTCAGACTCCCTAGTAGCTGGGACTACAGGAACACACCACCATGCCCGACTAGTTTTTCTATTTTTGGTAGAGATGGGGTTCGTCATGTTGCCTAGGCTGGTGTCAAACTCCTGGGCTCAAGCCATCTACCTGCCTCAGCCTCCCAAAGTGCTGGGATTATAGGCATAAGCCACTGTGCTCAGCCACAGAAGTTTTAAATTTTCATGTTGTGATATTTATCAATATTTTAATGAGTTTTTGCTTCTTCTGTCTTGGCTAAGAAATTCTTCCTTGCTTCAAAGTCATAAAGATACTTATTTTTTCTTTAAAAGTTTTAAAGTTTTCTTTTTCTTATTTAGTTGTTTATTCCAGCACACATTTCTTTCATGTTAGGGATGAAGTCGAAATTTAATTTTCTGTTTTGCCATGTGGCTTGCCAGTTGGTCCAGCCCTGATTGAGAAGGTGGTGATCACCTCACTGATTTCTAATACTACGTTGGTCCTACACTCAGTTCTCATGCCTGGGAATATTTCTAGAGCCTGTATTCTGCTCCATGTTTCTATCCCTGAGCCAACACCACATGGTCTAATTCCTGCTCTTTATAATAAATCTTAATTTCTGCTATAGCAAGGCTCCTTGTCTTTATTCTTCAAAATTGCCTTCAACATTTTGGCCTTTTAAATTCCTTCTGAGTTTTATGACCAGCTTGTTAAGTACCTGGAAGACCTGTTGGGATTTTGACTGAAATCGCATTGGCTTTCGGATCAATTAGGAGGTAACTATGATTTTTTTTTTTTTTTTTTTTTTTTTGAGATGGAATCTTGCTCTGTCGCCCAGGCTGGAGTGCAGTGGCGCAATCTCGGCTCACTGCAAGCTCCGCCTCCCGGGTTCAAGCGATTCTCCTGCCTCAGCCTCCCGAGTAGCTGGGATTACTTACAGGCAACTATCATTACAAAACCACCCTAACACTCCCTTATATCTACCCATCTTGCCGACCTCTCACTGGTTCTAAGGCTTAGCCCTCAAAGTCTCTTGGTTTTCTTTAACAACCATATCATCTGTGAATAATGAATACTCTGTCTCCGCCCTTCCAATCTGCACTTACTCCTTTCTCAGTTACTTCCACCTACCTTCATGGACTCAGCCCTCACCTTGCTGCACATGTTCCCTATGCTGCTACATGCGACAACTAATCATGTTTAATTTACACATACTCTTTTGTGCCACTGAGCCTTGCAGGTGCCATTTCTCTGCCTATGTCCCCTTATGCCTCCAGGTTCACCCCATCTTGTATAAATGCCACCTCTCATGTGAAACTTTCTTAAGTCTACCTTAGGAGAAATTATTATTCACTCCTCTCAGCTTTGGGGACATATACAGATGGTCCCTGACTTACAATGGTTTGATTTAAAATTTTTGACCTCATGATGGGTTTACTTAATGGATTTCAACTTAACACTATTTTTGACTTACGATAAGGTTGTCAGGATGCATCCCATCGTAAGTCGGGGCTATCTTTCCCACCATCATGTACATAACGCACCATGCTTCAGGCTTTTTCTCCTTTCTTGGAGTGTGAGTATCCCGAGGTCAGTGACTGTGCTACATTCATTTCTGCATTCTAAGTGACTAGCATGACAAGGCCCCACACACAAGGAGTGTCAGAAAAGGGCTGAGGATTTATAATACTTTGGGTATATATCCAGTAATGAGATTGCTGGGTCAAATGGTATTTCTAGTTCTAGATCCTTGAGGAATTGCCACACTGTCTGCTATAAAGACACATGCACACGTATGTTTATTGTGACATGATTCACAATAGCAAAGACTTGGAACCAACCCAAATGTCCATCAATGATAGACTGGATAAAGAAAATGTGACACATATACACCATGGAATACTATGCAGCCATAAAAAATGAGTTCATGTCCTTTGCAGGGACATGGATGAGGCTGGAAACCATCATTCTCAGCGAACTAACACAGGAACAGAAAACCAAACACCGCATGTTCTCACTCATAAGTGGGAGCTGAACAATGGGAACACATGGACACAGGGAGGGGAACATCACACAACGGGGCCTGTTGGGGGGTGGGGGACTAGGGGAGGGAGAACATTAGGAGAAATACCTAATGTAGATGACAGGTTGATGGGTGCAGCAAACCACCATGGCACGTGTATATCTATGTAACAAAACTGCACATTCTGCACATGTACCCCAGAATCTAAAGTGTAATTAAAAAACAAAACAAAACAAAAATCTCCTTTACTTGGGGCGGGGGGAACGACTGCAGAATGACCAGATAATAAAGCTGTATCTGAACTTCAGTCGGGAGTTGGTGGGGAGTGGCTACCCCAGATCTAGAGCTGAGTCCTTAACTCTGTGAGTTCTGGTGCTTGTTGTCACCATTCACAGGATCCACAAAAATTTGATTTATAAATGGGAAGATCGGGTTATTAACTTATGCTGTGATAGTGATAGTGCTTTCACCTGGAAACAGGACTAGCCATGGGCCCCATGTGTGACCTCCCCATGAAGCCTGATCCTCTGGAAACCCCAAAATACATCAGAGGAGGTATTTGGTGAGCGTAACAGAGCAACTTTCCCCTCCTTCCACTTGGCCATGCCCTCCTAGCACTTGTTCTATTTTTTTTTTAAACTTATTTTTGAAGGTCAATTTACTTTTTCCCTAAAATGTATTTTAAAAGGGAACTTTATATCACTGCTATCCATTTTATTTTTTTTTATTTTGTCAGGGCCTCATTCTGTTGCTTAGGCTGCAGTGCAGTGGCACGATCATGGCTCACTGCAGCCTCGACCTCCCTGGACTCAGTGATCCTTCCACCTCAGCCTCTTGTGTAGCTGGAATTACAGGCATGAGCCACTGTGCCTGGCCACTTCTATACATTTTAAACCAGTGCCATTTGAGATAAATAGAAAGTAACTAAAAAGAAAAAAAAGGTTAAATTTTAGCTGGAAAATTTTGCTTGCTTCTAGTGTGGGGCCCTAGGCCTACTCTATTGCTACAAAGTAAGGAAATGGTTAGCAAAGTTCTAAAGACCAGCACCAAACCTAGGCTTTCTTCTGGACTATCATCAGTGCAGCATGTGATCTCTAGGTAAAAGATGTTAAGATGTAGGACTCTGTATACCCCATCAGCATTGCTGACAAAGAGCAAGTTAGCGCCCAGGTTGAAGGCCTGTTTTGTTTTCTTAGTGGGTATCAATCTTTTAAGCCTGGTAAGATTTCGATTAAAAATAGAAACGTTTAAGAGAATGAAAAAACATATGTGCATAGAAAAAGTGTGAAAGGGTATCACCCAAGTGTCAATAACATTTATTGGTGGAGGTTAGTTTATGTGGAATAATTTTAGATTTGTTGCAAATATAATGCAGAGTTCTTATATACCCCTAGCCCAGTTTCAGTTGCCCTTAATATTATCATCTTACATTGCTGTGACACATTTGTCAAAACTAAGGAGCCAACAAGGTACATTAATATTAAACTCCAGACTTTACTCACATTTCACCAGATTTTCCATGAATGTCCTTTTTTTGGTTCGAGGATCCCACCAGGGCCCCACAATGCATTTTAATTGTCATGTCTCTTTCTCCTCTGGTCTGTGAAAGTTTCTTAGTCTTTCCTTGCTTTTCATGACACTGTCTGTTTTGAGGAGTAATGGTTGGGTATTTTGTCAAATGTCCCAAGGTTATCTGATATTTTTCATGATTAGGCTGTGGTTAAGATTTTTCAAAAAGAACACTGTAGAGGAGAAGTGCCCGTCTCCTGGCAGCATGGCAGGGTTCCAGATATCCACACGAGTCCTGACTCATGGGTGTTAACCTTCATCACGTAAGATGGTGTCAGGCAGGTTTCTCCACTGTACCATTACTATTTCCCCCTTTCCATCTCTATTCTGTGGAAGTGAGTCACTAAGTCCAGCCCACATTAGAAATGGGGGGAGGAGGGAGAATTCAGTTCTACCTCTTGGGTCAGATGGTTGGAGGAACCCAGTTCATTTGCTATTTTCCAGTGGAGATACATACAAATACCCAGAGAAATGCTCCAGATGCTGTGCCTGCTTTCCAGAGACCACAGAGGGCTTCCCCGCAGGCTGTGGTTTCTGGAGGTTTTCCTGTCAACAGGCTCCCATTTATTGGCTACCACAGCTCAGTTCTAAATATGTCCCCCAATCCCTGCCCCAAGGTGTGCCACTTGTTCCTCACCTTCTGCAACTGTAATTGTTACAACTTCATTTAGAAATAGTCTAACCACAGATGCTTGAGGTTCTCAACTGGAAAAAGGAAAAAAAGATGTTCTTTATTCAGAATCAAATTTTCTTTAAAAAAATCTCAAAGGTGTAATGTTTATCCAGTGAGCATTTAGGAAACCTTGCAAGTCTCACCACTCCAAAATTAAATTACACGTGGCCTAATCAGGATATACATAAATGGCTAGGCGTGGTGGCTCACGCCTGTAATCCCAGCATTTTGGGACGCAGAGGCAGGCAGATCACTTGAGGTCAGGAGTTCGAGAATAGCTTGGCCAACATAGTGAAACCCTCTTTACTAAAAATATATAAATTAGTCAGGTACGGTGGCGCATGCCTGTGATCCCAGCTACTCGGGAGGCTGAGGTGGGAGAATCGCTTGGGAGGTGGAGGTTGCAGTGAGCTGAGACCCTACCACTGCACTCCAGCCTGGGCCACTGAGTGAGACTCTGTCTCACAAAAAAAAAAAAAAAAAAAAAAAAGAGTATACGTAAATGGTACGTAAATGGAAGAATAGTATTATTGGTCAGGATAGGCCAGAATTTTCCTGTGGTAACAACCTGCCAATTCCAGTGGTGCAAACATGATTAGCAGCAGAGGTCTGCTCTTCCTAGTTACTGAGGCAGCCAGGCTGATGGAGGCTCCACTTGTCCCATGCTGCCATGGCTGCTGACACAGGAAACAGGACACAGAGAATCACACATAGCACTAAAGCTTCTAATCAAAAGTGGCATTGGTTACTTGTGTTGGCATTGCATTGGCCAAAGGAAGCCACATTATTCCATTTAACATCAATCCTTGCCAGGCACACTTCTCTTTCCTTGTCTTCTTAGTGTCTACTGACAAGTTAGTATCTATATTGCTCTTCACTTCGCTGCCATATTTATGTATCACTTTTGACCAAGTTTTCTAAAATGAGTTTTGATGAATAATGTCCTTTTTGACTCTAAAATTCAAAGACCATGTGATCGCTAAAAGCTTTTCCAGTCCTAAAATAGCATGATTCTAAATCTTTCCATCGTGTGCTTTGAGCCATAATGTACCCCCTTTATTTATGTGGAGAATTACCATTAGAGTCAACTCCCATTATTTAATAATTGTGGATACGGAAGAAAGAATATAGAAAAATAATGCTGTAGTATAAAGCTTAAAAGTTTTAAAAACCAAAGAATGAAATATTTTCTTATTAAAAGAAACAACTAAGCCAGAACAACATAATGAAGAAAAACAAAAAACAAAACAAAACAAACAACAAAAAAAAACCAAACAGCCAACATTCCTTGCCTCCTATCAAATGGATAAAAACATGGATTTCAGAGTTGGATTTATTTCCTCATAGTAGATACTTGTCTTTCTAGAACAGTGATTCCCACAGGGGTGCCTGCTAAAAATGCAGATTCCTAGTCTCTACATCAGCTCTGAGTTGGTTTCTGTGCTGAGCAAGCAAAGTGTCTGGGATATAATAGGGTGCTCAATAAATAGCAGCTATTTTATTATTAGCAAATTAATAATACCCAAGTTATACCTTTTTAAGAAGAAAGAAAAAGGAAACCCATGGCAGGATTTTCCTTAGTTGCCAAGGGCAGTATCAAGACACCTGCTATAGAAACTCAGGTGTGAAGGCTCAGATGGGGATGGTGATGATGGCAGGGAAGAGATAGGAAAGGCCTTGGCAATTTGAGTGAAAAGAAGGAATGAAGGAGTGAATCAAAGGCAACTCCCAAGTTCTTGAGCAGGGTAAGTGACAAGCAGGAGGTGATTGAAAAACAAAATACACACAATGCTTTAAAAATCATTTCAATTTCAGAGATTCTGAGGGCTCAAAGGAAGCCAGAGTAGTCACATGACCCACCATGAGCCCCAGGCTCCTGAGTTGCACAATTAACTTCTGACGTTGACTAAAGCAACCATTTAAAAGTGAGAAAATGTTGCACCAAGAGTTGCCTGTAGTCACTGGAGTCACTAGACCCCAAGATGTATGAATTACCAATTTCCTTTTCCTAAACTGTATTGACATGCAATTTACGTAGCATATAATTCACCTATTTAAAGTGTACAATTCAACGGTTTTCAGTGTATCCACAGAATTATACAATCATCAGCACAGTGAATTTTATGACATTTTCATTATCCCTGCCAAAATCCCTCATATCAGCAGTCACTCCTCTCCCGACCCCAGGCCTAGACAACCATTCATCTGTCTATGGATTTTCCTATCCTAGACACTGCATAGAAATGAATCTGACATTATGTGGTCTTTTGTGAGTGACTTCTTTCACTTAATGTTTCCAAGGTTCACCCATGCTGTAGCATGGATTAGTACTCCACGCCTTTTTATTGAGGAATGATAGTCTATTCTATGGATATTCTATTTACCCATTTATAAGTGATGGACATTTGGGTTGTTTCCACTCTTTGGCTCTTATGAATAATTCTTCTATAAACATTCTTGTACAAGTTTTTGTGTAGATATGTCTTCGTTTCTCTTGGAGTAGAATCATTAGGTCATAATCCCTCTATGTTTAACCTTTTCAGGAACTACTAGAGTGTTTATCAAAGTTGCTGCACCATTTTACATCCCTGCCAGCGATTTCTTCATCTCCTCACCACTTCTGTTACCTGACTTTTTGATTCCAGTCCTGCTAGAGGGCATGAAGGGGTACCTCACTGTGGTTTTGATTTGCATTTCCTTGAAGACCAATGATGCCATGCATCTTATTGGCCATTTGTATATCTTCTTTGGAGAAATATCTATTCAGATCCTTTGCCCATTTTAAAAACTGGGTTTTTTTTATTGAGTCATAAGAGTTATTTATGTATTTCTGGATACAAGTCCATTTTTAGATGTATAATTTGCAAATATTTTCTCATTCTATAGATTGTCTTTTCACTTTTTTTTTGAAATGGAGTCTCACTCTGTCACCCACGCTGGAGCGCAGTGGCGCTCTCTTGGCTCACTGCAACCTCCGCCTCCTGGGTTCAAGTGATTCTCCTGCCTCAGCCTCCTGAGTTGCTGGGACTACAGGTGTGTGCCACCATGCCTGGCTTTTTGTATTTTTAGTACAGATGGGGTTTCACCATGGTGGCCAAGCTGGTCTCGAACTCCTGACCTCAAATGATCCACCCACCTTGACCACCCAAAGTGCTGGGATTACAGGCATGAGCCACTGCACCTGGCCTTAACTTTCCTGGTGGTATCTTTTGCAACCACATCTAAGGCTTTGCGGTCATATCTAAGAAACTGTTGCCTAATCCAAGGTTAGAGAAATTTACATCTATGTTTACTTCTTTTTTTTTTTTTTTTTTTTGAGACCAAGTCTTGTTCTTGTTGCCCACGTTGGAGTGCAATGGTGCGATCTTGACTCACTACAACCTCCATCTCCCAGGTTTGCCCAGGTTGGAGTGCAATGGTGCAATCTTAACTCACTACAACCTCGGTCTCCCGGGCTCAACTGATTCTCCTGCCTCAGCCTCTCAAGTAGCTGGAATTACAGGTGCCTGCCACCATGACTGGCTAATTTTTGTATTTTTAGTAGAGACAGGGTTTCACCATGTTGGCCAGCCTGGTCTCGAACTCCTGACCTCAGGCAATCTGCCTGCCTCAGCCTCCCAAAGTGCTGGGATTACAGGCATGAGCCACCGTGCCTGGCCACCTATGTTAACTTCTAACAGTTTTATAGTTTTAGCTCTTACATTTAGGTTCTTGATCCATTTTGGTTAATTTTTGTATATACTGTGAGGTAGGGATCCAAGATCATTCTTTTGCCATGTGGCTATCCATTTGTCCCAGCATCATTTGTTGAAAAGGCTATTCTTCACCCCATTGAGTAGCAGAAATTGTCACCCTTGTCAAAAATTAATTGACCTAAATGTGACAGCGTTTTTGTATTCTCAATTCTAGATACATATGAATCAACATAGTCAATATTCCATTGATTTCTGTTTATCTGGTACCACAGTATCTCAATTACTGTAGCTTTTCAGTAAGTTTTGAAATAAGGAAATGTGAGAAATCCAACTCTTTCTTTTTTTTTTGAGAAGGAGTCTTGCTCTGTCACCCAGGATGGAGTGCTGTGGCGTGATCTCGGCTCATTGCAACCTCTGCCTCCCGGGTTCAGGCAATTCTCCTGCCTCAGGCTCCCGAGCAGCTGGGATTACAGGTGCATGCCACCATGCCTCACTAACTTTTGTATTTTTAGTAGAGATGGGGTTTCACCACGTTGGCCAGGCTGGTCTTGAACTCCTGACCTCAAGTGATCCACCCGCCTTGGCCTCCCAAGTGTATTTCTTTTTCAAGATTGTTTTGGCTATTCTGGGTCTCTTGAATTTCCATATGAATTTAAGATCAGCTGGCTAATTCCTAACATAGAAACCACCTTGAATTTTGATGGGCATTGCATTCATCACTTTGCTTCATGATGACACTTAAAAATGAATATGCAAGTTCACATTTATGTCATAAACTTTCACTTGAATAGCAATGTAGTCCTAAGTTTTCCTATAAAACAATGAGAAAACTTAAAAGAACATATTTATTTTGGACATCACATATGAACACAGGGTTTCAGTTTGTTTAAAGACTATTTGCAACAGACGTCACAGCACGTTAGTCATAAAAATCATCAGAATCATCGGTGTTATGGTTTCTAGGGCGTAAAGCAGCCTCAATTTCTGAGTTACTGTCGTCAGACTCATCCCAGAGGGCTGGAAAATAAAACCAGACAGTCATTTAACATTTTTGCACTCTGGTTAAGAGCTTACAAAACAGCACAACACGGAAGGACTGGTTAAGCGGAGTGTCGGTCTGCAAAATGCCTAACAGGGACACCACATGATGTACCTGACCAGACACACCCAAATGTGCATGTCATACTGCACAAATTACACATTTCAAAGTGTGTCCTCTGCACTGTTATGGAAAACAATTTGCAGAATACTTCCTTTTCCCTTCTGTTGTGCCCAACTCTTTATTATAGGATAGGAATTTAAGGTCAGGGTTACATGGAAGCAGGGTTCCCTGGGGTGTTGTATCAGCCTGATGCCGACCCACCTCAGCTGCCCCTCCACTTTCATCTCCCACTCTTCTTTATGAGAGCAGAGAGGAGATGGGAAAGACGTGGCAGAGGAATAAGCAGAGATGTTTACCCTGACACAGGACTTTGGTCCACATCGTTTACTTGAGAGGTGATCCCAGGAACCATGGGGACAGTGACACAAGGAAGACAGGAAGCCAATGAAGGGTATGATGACAAGTGGGTGCCTGGCAGTGAGTGGACAGGCAAGGCTCAGCCTGCTGGGGCCCCCTGAGAGACTGCAGAACTCTCGCCAGATTGTCCCAGTAAAGAGCAAGGGAGCGGGGTTACTGATCCACCAACTTGCCTCTGTTGGTTGAGGGTTGCTCTCAACCCAGGGCATCAACTCCCTGGTACTTTGGGACGCCTTGTGAAGGCTGAGCACGCTGCCAGAGAAAGCCCTCAGGCAGAGAGACACAGCTGCTTGGTGCAGGAAGCTGTAGGTCCGTCTGTGAACTGGAGCTGAGGTACCCTGCAGGTGGTCTGGTAAGATGTGGTGAAGCGGACCACGTCTACTACATCAACAATCCCTTAACTCTGCTGACATCTGCATGGCACCACATGCCAGCTCTGTGCTGACTTCTCATACGCGACCCCATCTCATCCTCACACCAGCCTGGCAAGGTAAGTATTAATGTATCCATTTCACTGAGCAAACAAACGGACGCTGAAGGGGATTAAGAAATTGGCCACAATCACAATGCCAGTGAGTGGCCAAGCTGGGAGTCCCACCCAAGTCATCTCACTCAAGCCCATACTCTCCATCACAACCCACTGGGTACTTCTCTCCCCCACAGTAGGTAGCTGTCCTTCTAGAAGAGTGATTCACACTGTGGTGCTTGCTAAAAAGGCAGATTCCTAGGCCTAGGTTCTACAGCAGCTCTGAATTAGTTTCCACGCTGGGTTAGCAAAGTGGGACATACTGGGGCTAAATAAATAGCAGATTTTTTGTTATTGTCAGTAAAACTATTAATCAAATTATACCTTTAATTTAAGGTATAAGGGGTTTAAGGAGACAGGAGCTGAGAGAGCCCAAGCTGGGCAGGGGATATGCCACAGTGTTATGGTAGGAGGGCTAGATTTTTCCTGTGAGCTGGGTGTTGAAGGATGAATGGGAACTCACTGGGCTGAGGAGAAGGAAACCGAACTCCCTACAGAAGGAACAACATGGGCAAAGGTACAGAGGCACAGGTGTGCTACAGCTGAAAAAAGCTGACTGTGGCTTGACCCAAAGAGGCGACCTTGAGAGGAATAAGCTGGAGAGCAGGGCTGGGGCCTCCCAGGAATGGAGAAAGCTCAGACTCTACCCTGCAGGCACGGGGAGGCCCTGGCCGTCCTTCCACAGGAAGGTCGGGGGAAGCCAGGGTTTGGAGGCTGGTGGCCAGGTGGAGGACAGTCAGGAGCTGGGAGGAACTGGGTATGAGGAAACCAGTTAGAGTTACTCCAAGAGCCTGTCCGGTCATGAGCGATGGGTGCTTCTGAGGATGAGGAGAGAGGCAAGAAACATTTCATTGGTAAAATACACAGTGCTGATAATTCATTAGACATGGAGGCCAGGATCCCCTGCAAATCCATACTTTCAAATTACAATGCTCTGCCCCTGTGGTCCATGGCACCTGTGTGGTCCTGTCTGTGAAGAACTGAGCCTCCAGAAGCCCTCAGTTCCACCCCAGGGAGAGCTGCAATGGCAGTCCCTGTGAGCATGCCCGCTTCAGGACTCACATGAGGGTGTAAACAACAAATGCATGTCACAGAATTTTTTGGTTAAAACATAAAAAGAAAATCTGGTGTCCGATTATCTCTCTTACCATTAGATTTTAAATTGATCACGGGTTTCTTTTTGTTTTCATGCCTGCAAAATAAAGAAACAGTCTAAGTTCTGAAAAAGAAAAGACAACGAGGCTAATATTTTCATAATGAACGCATTAGAGAAGAAGCACTTTGATTCACTGGAGGCCAGAACTTTACACTTACTTCCCAGAGCTTAAAAGTAAAGGGAAAATATTGGGATGCAGCGTGGCCTTGTTGGGAGGGTTGCTACTCAACAGCATCGCTCCCGTCCTGCGTGTGTCCCCTCGGCAGGTCTGCATGGCCCACCCCGCCCTGCTGAGCTGTGCCTGTGTGGGGCCATGTGTTCTTGGGGGAGGACGATCGCATGGGCCCCTGAGGCAGAAGACCGGTTTCCCTCAACAGTCTTCTGGAAGACAGTGATGGTGAAACTTCAGTGCTTTCAGGCAAGCTACAAATGAAACACTTGCAGTAGGGAATTCAAGATGTTGGTAAGGAAGTTAAAATACTTAGTGAAACCAGTGGCAGCAATACTAACAGCTTAAGAAAAGAGTTCAAAACAAACACCTGGTAGGGGGCCCTGCAAGTGTCATATAAATGCTAGTGTCTGTGGCATCCAGGACTGTCTCGACTGAGGCCAATATGGCAAGAAAACTGGCTCCACGGGATATGATTTGTCTGTGTGCCTTTTCAGGACCTTTGCAATTTTAATGAATTTAAAACTTTCCCCAGGGGCGTCACTCGAATGTTTTATGATGCTGAGATTCTTTCAGAATTGCCTGAATGGTCACAGGAGATGTTGGGAGAGAAACCATTCTTGGTGCATGGCTCGACACTTTGCCCTACCCCATGCACCACCACCGCCCTTCTCACGGCCAGGGCCTTGCTCTTCTGGACACAGGAAACCCTGCAAATATATCTTTTCCTTCCCTTTGGGCCAAGTCTGGTTGACTTTTGGCTTAAAAATCTACATTTTGCTATAATTTACTTTTTTTTTTTTTTTTTTTTTTTTCAGAAAAACATGCTCCACTAAGGTATGGTTTTCTAGGCTATCTTTCAGTGTTCCCTGTAAATTTAGTGCCTGTTTCTTTAATTGCCATGACGGAGTCGTGCTCACACCCATTTCTCCATGAAGCATGGAAGACCCCTACGAGCATCTGGAAAGGCCAGCAGCTGACTGACAGTCCTGGAGCTGCCAGGATTGTGGGGACCTGCCAGTGAGGTGAGCCTGCAAGAACCCATTTTACAGAAAGTGACACACACATCACACACACACTAAATGCAATTGCAGGGATGTCTATTATTTCCCCACCTCCCCCTACCTGAGGACACTGGGCTAGGTGCTGCAAGGGAGGGTGGATTATAAAAATGCTAGGAGGGGTGGAAAGAGGCTAATTTGCCAGCCACGGTCCACACAAGAAGAGCCACAGGGGGAGCAGGAGAGATCTTTGCCAGCTGGGAGGATGGAGAGCACTGTGGCAGGTGATCGCGGGAGCTGCAGGACCACAGAGGAAGCCAGGCACCTCCAAAGGCAGAGGCCTTCACAGGCCAGGACTGAGGAACAAGGTGTGGTGGGGTGGGGCAGCAGGGAGCCCGGACACAGGAGAAAGGACACAGTGGCAGGTGAGCTCAGCTCCTCCTGTCTCAGCAAATGGCACCCCTGACCCACTAGTCTCCCCAAGCCCCTCTCCAGTCTCCACTCCTCTTTCCTTCACACCCAGTCTGGCCCTCAGTCCTGCCAATTCCACCCCTCCACCCCCACCCACAATACTTCCTGCAGTCCTCACCAGTTCCCTGGGCACTGCCAGCACACTGGTCAACAAAACTATCAGCTCTTGCTTCTGTCTCTGCAACAACCTCCTAACTGGTGACACACACTCATCTTGTCCCCTACTATCCATTTTCCACTAGGCAATGACAGTGAGCTTTCTGAAGTGCAAATCTGGTCACTCCACTTCCTCGCTTAAAATTCTTCAATGCCTTTCCATTGATTTCTGCACAAAGACCTAAATACCAAGCAGTGCCTCCAAGGTGGATCCCCCAGGAGTGTCGTGCTGTCCTGCTGGAGCCTTCCCACTTCTGACTCCCTATCTTTACCACTGAGTCCTCGTCAAGTTGCTGTTTCACATCCACTTGTGCAGCCAACTGATGTGCCACTCCTCCCCCTCTGAACTGCAAGATCCATGCGGGTAGTGACCACACCTGTTTCAGCTCACCTGGGTAACTCGGTGCACAGCACTTAACAGGTGCTTAATGAGTATGTTCACTTGGAATGAACAAGTGAACTTCACTAAGCTTAGGGCCCTGCTTAGTATATTCAATTATACAATACTTGATTTACATATTTCTATTAAATACTGCACTTCAGAATCAAGTTCAAGTTTCTTTGGCTTCCCTGCTGGCAAAGAAAAAAAAAAACCCCAGAAAAGCTGAAGGGGAAAAAAAAAAGAAAGTCATGCACAAGGCTGTAAACACAGACACATGAGAACATCTATGCAAGTGTGTGTTAGTCGTCACTTAACTCATCAAAAGCAATCAGCCAGCAACGCTGAGTCCCACCACGGAGGTGACCCATGAGCATTTCAGGGACCTCACTTCTGCATATGGCACTCTAGGAAAAAATGATTTCCTGAAGCCATGTCTCTATGAGGCCACTTGAACTTGCTTTTTCTGTTTGTCCTGTGGTTACGCAGTGTGGCTTTGAGAACATTTAAGCCACAGGGAGCCAGTAAACATCCCAGTGAAATGTGAATTAATTGTGTAATGGTTCTTAATTGTCTGTGTGATTGGTTTTCTCACAGGAAACAGGTTTCAGAGCTAAACGTGCGTGGTGCGTGGTCCACCCACGGAGAAGGGCAGGGCATGCTTTCCAGGGTTTTCTTCTCCACTCGCATACCTAAGGGGCAATTATTTTTCCTTTTGGGAAAATCTCTGAAAGTCAATGTGACCCTGCAATTCATAGTTGATTTTTTATTATACAGAATTCTTAGGGCCAACATTTTTTTCTCTAGGTCATACCTAATATGTAAAGCTAAGGCAAGGCTGATGGAGAAGCCTGAGAACTTTCTATGGTGTGCTGGATAGAGCCAACTACTTTGGCTACTAGAGTAGATGAAAGAAAAACAAAACTGCATTTCAGAAAGTAAAAGAAATCAAAGAGTTAAGGTTGTAGACCATGGGACATGGTCACCATGTGGTCTTATGTGCTCAGAATCTAACTGTGTAATCTTTGCTGAGAGTGTAGAAGTAATGTTTCCATCTTGTAAGGCAGACGTTGGCAAAGGTTTTCTGTAAAGAACCAGAGAGTAAATAGTTCAGGCTTTGTGGGCCATATGGTCTGCCGCAACTATTCAACTGTGTTTGTAGCACAAAAACAGCCATGGACAATTTGTAAAGTAAAAGATGTGGCTGTATTCCAATTAAACTTCATGTATAGACACTGAAATTTGAATTTCATATAACTTTCAGGTGTCATGAAACATTATCCTTTTAATTTTCTTTCAACCATTTAAAAATGTGAAAACCACTCTTAGCTTGCAGGCTGTATGGACCCAGGCAGTGGCCTGGGCATGGCCCAAGGGCCACTACTGTTGTAAAGAAGTGCATCACATAAGGCCCATGCTGCGAGCCAGAGAGCCTGCCTCTCCCCTGCACTGCGGCTCAGGGGTGACTCTTGGAACCCCAGAGGGCAGACTTGGTATTTTTTCCCTAGAAGTTTACAACTGGACTGGAGGTCCTACTTCAAAATAAGCCATTTTCAGGCAAGACACTGCAGATGATTAACTGAGTAAATTAAAATATTAACCATGTTCCGCTGGTCTCATTTGAATGGGACAATCGGCTGGGTGTGGTGGCGTAAGCCCAGCACTTTGGGAGGCTGAGGAGGGTGATCACCTGAGGTCAGGAGTTCGAGATCAGCCTGGCCAACATGGTGAAACCCTGTCTCTATTAATAATACAAAAATTAGCCAGGCATGGTGGTACGTGCCTGTAATCCCAGCTACTCGGGAGGCTGAGGCATAAGAATCGCTTGAACCTGGGAGGCGGAGGTTACAGTGAGCTGAGATTGCACCATTGCAGTCCAGCCTGGGTGACAGAGCAAGACACTGTCTCAAAAAAAAAATAATTAATTACTTTTAATTAATTAAAAAATAATGGGACAATTATCTCTGCAGAATTTCCCAGTAGCTTTGGTAATTTTTTCTCCCCGCTGTACCAGGAATGTCCCATTCCCATCAGGGAGATGCTCACTTGTTACCATTCTGCTGTACTGACTTCATCACATCTCTCCCCTCTGCCTAGTCATTAAGCCGTCTTATTTTGGATGCATTTTGGTAACTGCTTATAAATGCCCCTGCTATTGATAAATCAGATTAGGACAATGCTAATCAAAGTCACTTTTGTTCTCAAGCTTGTTAAACTTAAAAAGTTAGGGCCAGCCAGGACTTCAACAGAATAGGTTTTATCTGAGAGCAGCCCTGGCACACAACGAACACTCTGCACATGGAGTCAGGATGACATAGTGCGCTATGGAAAACAGTAACAATTACGTGTCAGCTGCTCATTTTATACGAACAAAAGGCTAACGTAGTTAGAATTGGTCTACACAGTCAACATCAATATAAAGTTAGATAGTAAGGATTACTGACAATAGGTTTTGCTTTGTGGAGCCAAGAAGTAAAGACAAAAATGAGACACAGAATACCCAAGGCCAAGAAACCCACTATTCAATTAGAACACAGCATTCACAGATTATCAATCCAAAGCCTTCACTGTACAGTGGTTGAGCCCAGAGAGGTTGAGAGATGTGTCCTAAGACACACAGAGCGAGCCAGCAGTAGAGCAGAAGTGGAACAAAATGCTCCTCCTGGGACACTCCTGCAAATGCACACGTTGTAGACACCCATCCCACAGGGCCTCCTGAGAAGCAGTAAAACAGTAGGGCAGGGAGAACCCTGCCACAGTATGTGCCTGGCTATATGAGCTGCTTTCAGAAGCTGAGACAGAATCAGCTCTGGGGCCAGACAGACTCTGCTCACTGCGTGATCCTGGGCAAGTTCCCTACCTCTCCAAGCACCAGTTTTCTTGTCTGTAGAATGGGGACAGTAATGCCTTCCTGGAAGTGTTCTGATAAATTTACAGACAATCCTGTGTGAGAGCCTGCAGACAGTAGACTTCAGTAAGCAGTGCCACTGCACTGTCAGCACATTTGGATCAACAAAAGCATGTGCTCAGTTTGCTGATGTGCAGCCGTGGGTTCTAAGTGGAGGTGATGAGTACTTAGGCACAGGGGCCAAGGAATGGGTGGTTTGGGGACAGACAGAGAGAAGGCAGGCTTGAGATGCGTGAAGTTTCTTCCTCGAGGGACCTGATGGGTGGGTGCCCTTGAAATGGGAAGAGACAGGGAAACTGCCTCAGCCAGGCCTTCCAAGAGCAGGGGCAGAGCAAGGCATCGGACTCTGTGCTGGGGCTGCAGCAGCAAACAAGACAGACTCGCTCAATGCCCTTGAGGTGCTCATGCTCCGGTAAGGAGACTGACACCAGAATAAACATCATGAAATTGGCTGAAAAGGCAACAGTGGGGTTGGCTGAGAACTGATGACAGTGGAACTGGGGGATGACGTTCCAGGCCTCCAGCATGTGCCAAGAGCTCTCATCAAGGTCAGGGCCCGAAGCCAGACACCTTTCCATCAGCAGACAAGACAGCAGCCAGGAAATAACCCCAGTGAGGCTCTCTGCAAGTGTGTTCACCCAGGTCCTGCTTCCTGAAACTGGGGATGCATGAGCAGAGGGCATATTCACAGTCATCACCAGTCTCCCTTTGAAAATGTATGTGTCCGCACACACACACATTCACACACACACACTCTCACACACTCACACCCTCTCTCACACACACTCTCTCTCTCTCTCACACACACTTATGCAGATAACTGTATGAAATGCATGATTCCCTGCAGCTCAAGTACATGATGCCATACAGAAGTGAAGGAACTTGTACAAAACTGACTTTTATAAAAAAAAAACAAAAAAACTGGAGTGAACGGTGGAGCTATACATCCATGCTTACTCACTCAGGAAGTGCAATGACTATCCAGCACTGGCGATTAAGAAACCTGCTGCTGGGCACGGTGGCTCGCCTATAATCCCAGCACTTTGGGAGGCCGAAGAGAGTGGATCATCTGAGCTCAGGAGTTCAAGACCAGCCTGGGCAACAAGGCGAAATGTCGTCTCTACCAAAAACACAAAAAATTAGCCAGGCGTGGTGGCATGTGCCTGTGGTCTCAGCTACTTGGGAGGCTGAGGTGGGAGGGTTGCTTGAGCCTGGGAGGCAAAGGTTGCAGTGAGCGGAGATCGTGTCACTGTACTCCAGCCTGGGTGATAGGGCGAGACCCCTGTCTCTAAATAAATAAATAAATGAAACGAAGCCTGCCCCACTGTGGGAGGGAGGGTACTGGGAAATGGCTTCTATCCCTGACTACAGATGATAACAGAAATAGCTAGGGGGACCACAGGAGGGGCAGGCTGTGCAACCAGGTCTCTGCTTAGGAAACGTTCAGAAGGTTAAGCCTTGAAAAATCTAGAAGGCCTTAACCAGGTAAAAGAGTGGGGCAGGAGCATTCCAATAAAATCCAGGGACGTAAAATAGTGGGTCATATGCGGGCATGACATGCGGTCTGGTTTTTAACTGTTCTTGAGCAGGGAGACAAGGGGAGCTGGCTGGGAAGGCTGTACAGTGTGCAGACTACCCGTGCTTGATAGGGGTGCAGGCAACAAGGGTCTCCTGAGAGATTTGTGGCAGCAGAGGTTGGTGTCAGATACTCATTCCCGGCTCAGGGCGGGAGCGGGGGTGGAATTTGGAGAAAAGAACAGAGGGAAAGCCTAATGTTAGTAACACATTGACTCAATTTCATGGTCAATATCTATTTTTTTTTTTTTTTTTTTTTTTGAAACGGAGTTTTGCTCTGTCACCCAGGCTGGAGTATAGTGGCACAATCTCCATGCACTGCAACCTCTGCCTCCTGGGTTCAAACGATTCTCCTGCCTCAGCCTCCCAAGTGGCTGGGATTATAGGCACCTGCCACCATGTCTAGCTAATTTTTGTATTTTAATAGGTTTTGCCATGTTGGCCATGCTGGTCTCGAACTCCTGACCTCAGGCGGTCCACCTGCCTTGGCCTCCCAAAGTGCTGGGATTACAAGTGTGAGCCATCGCACCCAGCCATCATTTTTTTTTTTTTTTTGAAACAGAGTCTTGCTCCATTGCCCATATGAGTGCAGTGGTGCAATTTCGGCTCACTGCAAGTTCTGCCTCCCAGGTTCATGCAATTCTCCTGCCTCAGCCTCCCAAGTAGCTGGGATTACAGGTGCACACCACCACACCTGGCTAATTTTTTTTCGTATTTTTAGTAAAGATAGGGATTCACCATGTTGGCCAGGCTGGTCTCGAACTCCTGACCTCAAGTGATCTGCCTGCCTCGGCCTCCCAAAGTGCTGGGATTACAGGTGTGAGCCACTGCGCCTGGCCTGTCATATCATTTTTTTTTAAAAAAAGAAAAAATAGCCATGGCCCATTAACAAATATACCCGAATTGTTGTGACTTTGAGGCCTCACCAGTTGAGTGTGGCAATGAGACTCAGAGGGTCCTGCCAGGAGCACTGTCTATGATGTCCAGGATAAGGAGGAATGGCTCCTGGCAGGAAGTGTCCTTCCAGTTCTGGAGTCTTATTAGAAGGCTGAAAATAGCTAATTTATTAGAAGACACGGTCTTTAGACTCCAAATTCTAAAATTTGTAATAATTTTTTACTGCTAGTGGAAATCAGTATTACAATTTCTAAAGGAGCAATTTCAGCTGGAACGTTCCTCAAAACAGACATGTTTCTGAAAAACAGAAGGCAAAAAATAATCCAGAAAGAAAAAAATCCCAATGACTATGCCAACAAATCTCTGTAAACATTAATTTTAGGTTTTAAAGGCCTACCAGTAATTTAACAAAGTCTGAGCGCCCCCTGATGGTTAATCAGGGGTCCTACAGAAGATGCCACTTTCAGCTGCCTGAGGTCAACTTGTTAACTTTTTCTCTTCAAATAATCAAGCGATTGTTCTTATTTGCTTTGTGCAGAAAAAACAACGTATTAGGCTTGTGATGAGAAACGTTACATATTTAGGAAGCTGCTAATTCAGTGCAATTTAAGAACGGAGATGTGCCAAACCCAAGACAGAGAAGAGTGCTTTTATATAAGAACCTAAAGGACTTTCAGGAAAAACTCATTTTTGTTTCACTGGACTATTGGTTCCTTATAATCTTTATGTTATCCTGGGGAAAATGGCACAGTGACCAGGCAAAGACAGAAAATGACACAGCCCCCATCAGAGCATCAGCTGCACGCTGGCGCCCTCCACTGGCCGCTCTGGTGGCTGCAAGGCTGGCACAGAATGCCACCCATGGTGGCCCTGCCAGGGTGCAGTGGCTGGGTGACTTCTGCTACCTTTCCCCCAGGCAATTATGTTGCAAGTGCACACCCTTTCCTTTTGGTAAAACATTATCTGGTCCAACCAGTAAGCTGAAGTTACAAGGCAGGAACCAGTAAGCTAAGGGCAGGCTGTTAAAATACACTCTCCATTGAACAAATGGATCTGGGAGAGTGAAAACCGCTTGCTGGGGAAGGTAAAGCAAGACAATGTTTGCAGAGAAGAGGAAGCTCTGGCATGCACCCCTGAACAAAAGGGAACAAGTGGTCTTTACTTGGAGAACGGCTTCCTATTAGGACTCACTCCTTCGTACATTATGCCTTTCATCCCCACTCAACCACAAAATGATTTTGCTGAAGCAAATACAATGGTAGAAAAAGATTTACACTGAAAGAATCTTTAATAATAAACTGTTGCCAATCTGCCTACTTGCCCGTGATTTATAATACAATAAACATGGGATTCTATTACGGCTCATGCACTGAAGCTGCTGCTCTGAAAAACGGAATATGAAAGCACCCGAACCCCACCACCATCACAATGAAATGAGCATGTATAAATGTGCTAAGAGTATCTCTTTGCATCTTTTATAGCTTGTGTGTATTAATCTGTAACGCTTATTAAGAAAGTCATTGCTATGCAAAGCAGCACCCAATCCCTTTCTCTGGCTTTTCAACAGGAGTGCACTGTTTAGCCAATAGGACGGACCCTCTGGCCCTAATTCTGCATTCATCACAGGCAACATTTGCACAATGTATCTCTCAAAGGCGGCTGAAAAGAAGGCCTTAATACTCATGTAAACAACTGCAAACCAATTACTTAATGAATCAGGCCCACACATAATGAGGTGCAGACAAAGAGCTATAAATGCATTTTTGCGCCCAAGCCGCTGCTTTAAAGTAAAATCCCTCAGCTGTAGTTTGGGCTTAACTAGCACATCATAATTATTGTCTCTAGGACATCAGAGGAAGCCATTTTTTTTTTTTTTTTTTTTTTTTAAGGTCCAGCGGGGGTTTTTTTTTTTTTTTTTTTTTTGAGGTTGCTCATCAGCTCACTGACAAAATAGAGCAAAGAAGAATTTTAAAAGTGCTACAGCAGCACTGCACTGTTATGTTTATTCTCAAGTACCGGGTTTCGAGACCACTTGTAAAAGCAATAAAGCACAAGGAGTGACTGCAGTAAGTGGGATCCTTAAATGTAAGCCTCTAAGAAATTTCAGTGAATCCAGCACAAACGGCAAAACTGGAGCTCTCCAAAGCCCAGGGTGGCGTATGAACACCACCAAGCCCAGCACAAGAACCAAACCGTGACAAACAGCACACCAAACCCACGCGCTCTGGGCCCAGACCTTTTCATCACTGGATTATTATCAAGTGCCTAGAACCAAGAGTTCCTTCAAGGCCTTTTTGTGGTTTTTTTTGTTTTCTTAAAGGGGATGATGAGATTATTTGTAATTTATTAGGAAATTAATTTCATACAGAAACAATACTAATAACAAAAGGCCTCTGCCTCAATTTGAAGGAGGAAAATGTTTTAGTTTAGTAAAATATAGACAAGTTGTGAAATTATTAGACTGAGAAATGTTCTGCAAAATCCAATTGCTTTCTCAATGTCTTTAAAAATTTCCCAAAGAACCTATGTAAAGACTGTTTAGGAAGAACTGGGTTTTTTAGTGCCTCTATATATTATTAAGCCAAATGGTAACATTCGGCCCTGAAAACTATCTGTAGAATTTATTGTTCTTTTAAAATTTCTTTTAGGAGACCTAGAACTTGAATTTATAATATAATCATAATGACATAATACTTTAACACTCTTCCTGTCCCGTTTACCTCCCACTTCCTTCAAAAATATGGATGAAAACTCAGGCATTAAAAATAGGTTAACTTCTGAAAATTAAATGAGTTATTTCCCTAAAACTGAACTTGTCAAGTTTCTAAAACCCATAATTTTAGAAATTCAATCTCATTTTAATATACTCCAGGTTCTAAAAACATTGTATTGTTTATAAAATATGAATAAAAATAGGATTTTTTTCATTTAAAAAATTCAACATTTCTGGCTCAAATCATTTTCTCTTATGGAACATTATATGTTATACTAGAAATGTAAAGTTCCTGTTCTAAAATTTCATCAGAGACAAGCAGTTAATTCAAATGGAATATAATCATCTGAAGGACACCTTTCTACTGAGCAATGCTGTTCCAAAAGGAAAGTTGCTATGCCATTTTAGACAATATTTAGCTCAAAGCAAGAGTAGGGTATTTCATCAGATGATGGCTTATATTCCCGTCTATAAATTCTAAGTGACCTGAAGCTACTGTGATTAGTATTTTATGTTAATGACAAATTCAGCACACAACTCTCTTATCACTGCTCAAAAAACTTACAAGAAGCGAGTGCTACAGTTTGACAAATGTGAAAAGATAAATTTTGTTCTTTATGGAAAATACGCAAGAAAGTATTAGAAAAGGAAAGAATAATCTAGCCTAAACACTTGGTTAAAAAAAAAGAGGAAAATAAAAATGAATATCCAGCAATTACTAGTTTATATATTAGCCATCACAAAAAGAAGAAACATGCCACTTTATTTCTTTTAGGGCCTGATGTTTTCTCTCTGCCCTTTTTCTGACAACCTCCATTGTGTGGTCTCTAAGCAGTCCTACTGCGAGCAGCTGTAGACGCTAATTTGTGGTTCACTGAGGTGTCAATTGAGTCTTAAACCAAGGAAACAACAGCTGCAAAACAATACTTGGCTCTGGTGCAAATATTTTCAAAGGTAGACTAAAGTTTCAACTGTTATTTTAGATAAACAAAAACCCAAACCATAACCCTCCAAGTCATACAACAAAATAATATGCAGCCAGAGTTTAATTCATTGCGTTGTGACATTTCTCATCTTGTTGCTGCTATTCAGAAAGGCTTTCACAACTTTACCTTGACAAAGGACTTCCTTCACTAGATGAAAAACTAGCTTCCGAAGCAATTTTGTTAGCTGTCTTTGTCTCGAATGCACCGCTGCCAATATTCAAACCTGTGATAAGCGTAAACATGGAGAGTGAGGGTTAGCTGTCATGCAGCCATGGGACAAAATGAATAAAGTGGCCTCACAGTAAGTTTGGTGAAACAAACGCCAACAGAGGAAGATGCTGTTCAAGCCACAGAAGGCAAGGGAGCTTCTGAGGCAGAGAATGAAATGCTGGTAGAATACTGAAAGGGAGTGGGGCGCTTTCCTGTGATACCGAAACAGAAGCCACAAAAGTGAAAACTGAAATCATCCAAAGAGTTCAATTTTAAATGACTAAAATGCACAGAGTAGGCATATGGATCTCTACTGTGTCACAAAGCACTGGATAATTCCCATTGTTATAACACACAGGCAGCAAACCAGGGCTCAGAAATAATTAAGACTCGTGGATAACAGTTACCCTATCCACTCTTAAGCCCCTCTGTAAAATCCTCTATTTTCCATTCCACAGAGGAGAAAGAATCTCCACTGAAAATCATCAAGGCCACTCTTTACCAGCCTCTAAAGGTTGAGGAGGAGTATGCACACTCCACCTCTTTCTTTGGAGCCAGAGACTTGGATATTCCCACAATGCCCCCAGTTTGCAGGGCAACCCCTGATCTTTGCCTCCTGGGAGTTCTCAGCCTCGGATGTTTTCTGCTACAGGTCTGCTTCTTAACTGGCAGTCAAAATCACAGATACAGCACGCATGGCATCTTTGCAAAAAGCATGTGCTGAGTTTCTAACCTGTAACCTGCCTGCTTGCATGTACACTCTGCAGCAAAGTGATTATTTTAAAAATGTGTCCACATTCAGCCCAAAGAGGGTGTCCACATGCTTACCAGGAAGAGGTCTTTTCAGACATGAAAACTAAGGCTCAAGGTTTATTTAAGTGGCTTTCCTTCAGGTCCAAAGACTCAGAAGTAAGTGAAACATGCACTGCTTCTTCATTAGTTAGATGTGGGGTGGGCTCCTTGAGCACAGAGCGCACCACCACCTCCCATCCCTGCTACTTCTAACAACACTGTGAAGCTGCCCTACACCCTCCCGGCCCACTTTCTGCTTTTCTTTGGGGCTCAGATAAGTCCTTAGGATCAGAATGAGAGTAAAAGGGTAAAAGACAAAACACAGCCAAAGGATCTGACTACAATGACAGTGACAGCAAACATAGGCAGGAGCACTTCCATGATTCTACTGCCAGAAAATTTGGAATCTTGCACAACACGTAGTGTAATTTTGAGTATGGAGCAAGAGAAATGAATTTAGGGGTGCTTGACTATACAACCTAGAGTGTCATTTCACTTATGAATAAATTAATAAAAATGCATTAAGTATAAGGTTATTAATAGTACCATAATCCATAATTTCTGATACACATCGAATGGACTACAACTTATATGTCAAATTTACTCATCTTTTTGTTTGTTTGTTTTTTGAGACAAGGTCTGGCCCTGTCACCCAGGCTGGAGTGCAGTGGCGTGATCTCAGCTCACTGCAACCTCTGCCGCCCGGGTTCAAGCCATTCTCCTGCCTCAGCCTCCTGAGTAGCTGAGGCGCCTGTCACCATGTCTGGCTAATTTTTGTATTTTTAGTAGAGACAGGGTTTCACCATGTTGGCCAGGCTGGTCTTAAACTCCTGACCTTAGGTGATCCACCTCCCTTGGCCTCCCAAAGTGCTGGGATTACAGGTGTGAGCCACAGTGCCCGGCCAAATTTACTCATCTTTTGCACCTGTCCAATTAACTACTGAAAATAACACTTACCAGAAACAGATGTGTGGAGTCACTTTCCAAAGTATGTGTGTCAGCTATCCAGCTGAAAGGCTCTGAGCAAGGTGTTACTCTCCTGGGGCCTCATTTGTAAAATGGGAGTGTTGAATACATTCTTTCTAATATCCCTCTGGATTCAAATTCCATGACTCAAATGTGAAGAAGGTCATGGAAAGCAAACAGTTAAGAGTTTGCAAGTGATGACAACCTCCATCAGGACAGAGGCCCTGTTTTATAACTCAATAAACTACAGCGTCTTATGTTTGCCGAGTTCAAATCACCACTAACACCACAACGGCCAGCTCTCCCAGGGGGCTTTTCACTATCAGGCACTGTGCTGGGCACTTAATGTGCATTGGTCACCAAATCCTCAATACCACCAAAATAACTGAATTTTGCCGCAACTGACTTTAACCACTAATTATTATCTAGGAAACAGCTCTCCAAACACAGCTAAGTCTGATGTACCGTAAGTATGTCCCTCGAAAATATCTGTCTGAAAAAGACATTTTTTGTTTTCCTTTTTAGATAGCATCTTGCTCTGTTGCCCAGTGCAGTGGTGTGATCATAGCTTGCTGCAGCCTCAAACTTCTGGGCTCAAGTGATCCTCCCACCTTAGCCTCTTAAGTAGCTGGTAGTATAGGAAGATGCTAACATGTGTGGCTAATTTTTAAATTTTTTGTAAAAACAGTGTCTTGCTATATTGCCCGGTCTGGTCTCGCACTCCTGGCCTCAAGCAGCTCTCTCACCTTGGCCTCCCAAAATGCTGGGATTACAGGCATGAGCCACTGTGCCTGGCTGAAGAAGACATCCTTGAGACAACTGGGAAATCTGAATATGGACTGGGAATTACATGCTATTTAGAAATCACTGTTCATTCTGCTAGATGAAATTATGGCATGGTGGCTAAGAAAGTCATTAATGTGGATTTCCTTCTGTATTAATCCATTTACTCTCACAAAGGAAACTGAGGTAACTTATACTCTAAAAACTGGTACAATGAAAGGAAAACCACTGAAAATAATAGATGTACAATAACAAAGTATAAAAAAACAAAATTACAATTAAAACAAAATCTTAGATTGAAGGAACTATAATTAAGCTTAAAATTTAGCCTTCCTCACTGGGCATGGTGGCTCACACCTGTAATCCCAGCACTTTGGGAGACCAAGGCAGGCGGATCGCTTGAGTCCAGGAGTTCGAGACCAGCCTGAGCAACATGGCAAAACCCTATCTCTACAAAAAAATACAAAAATTAGCCGAGTGTGGTGGTGCACACCTGTAGTCCCAGCTACTTGGGAGGCTGAGGTGGGAAGATTGCTTGAGATTGGTAGGTTGAGGCTTCAGTAAGCCATCACGCCATTGCACTCCAGCCTGGGAGACAGAGCAAGACCCTGTCTCAAAATTAAAATAAAATAAAATAAAATAATACAATCAATACAATCAATACAATAAAATACAATACAATAAATAAAATTTAGTGTTCCTGGGATTTATAATCCTTTCAGTAAAAGAACTCAAAATCCCCCAACATTCTGGTGAGGGAATGCAGCCCAGTACAACACTGCCCATTGAATGACTAAGACACTAGTAGCCGTGGGGAAGAGAAGGAATTTGGGTGTGTCTTCTCAGGGTCAGTGGTGACAAGTCACTATCATGACCTGCTTGGCAGAATCCAGGGCCTGGGAGGGCCATTGCCATGCTGGCCAGCACATGTCTAGGACACAACAAAAGGGCTTTTCCACATGTCCGTTTGCTAAGGATAAAAAAGTACTAGCTCATTCTTTCCCGGTGACAGCTCGTTACAGAGCAAACTCCAGAAATCTTCATAAAGAATAACCACCCTTCCCCGAACACAGCCCTGCCTGCCACTTTGGGCCCCTGGACACTGCCATCTGTTCTTACTTACCTGACAAGTGTGACATAGAAGCATCTGCCTTTTGAAACCTGTTTTCAGTTTGATTTGTATTATCCTGAAGGGTGGCCTTCTTCAGCAACTGGTAGGCTTCTGTTTCTATTGATTAAAGAAAAACACAGAAATACTACATTTTTTACTGCCCAGAAAGAAGCTTTTTAAATTCTTCCTATGAGATTAACACTTCTCAAATGCATGCAAATTATTATTTTTTGAACTGTCACTTTTTAGACATTCTGAAAACAAACAAAAAACAATTCAGTTGAACCCAGGTTTCAAGACTCAAAGACAAGTTGTATGAGTTTATTTGAGGCAGCCAAATTGTAGTCATTGTTTTGAGTGGGTCTGTGGATAGGTTCCCCATCACAGCAAAACAATTTCACTTCCCTCTGGGCCTTGTAGAGGCAGCTATGGGAATGAACCAGAAGAGAAAGCAAGTCTTCCTAGGTGGTCAGGTCACTCAGAAACTCTCTTTGCTCTGGCTCTTGGGCTCTCACACTCGAGTGCAGGGGCTCTGGGACAGGGCTGGGGGAATGGGAAGAGGGTCAGGAAGGGTGGTGACAGCTGGATGAGTCCCACAGCTGAGGAAATCTAACCAAGTCTTGCCATGGGGAAGGAGCAAGAATGGGTTTGTAGAGAGCAAAGCCAGGCGTCCACAGAGATCAGTGGCAGCCTGCAACTGCTCATGTTCATAGGATGCTCTTGGCCATGCAGGGCTTCTAATGGCATCTGCTATAAGTGAAACTGGGGAAGACTGTTGGGAAAAACAGTAAACAAAAATTCGTAAAGAAACTGAGTGACACAACCTTCCCCATTACTCTAAGTTTCAAGGGCACCCAGATGAAATGCAGGATGAAGAATCAGAGTTTCAGCACAGACATGACAAAACAGCATCCATGTCTACATCTTCAACGTAACACAAAAGGAGTCCCACTGTCAATGCTAGGGGCTGGCAACAGGTTGGATTCCTGCTTTTGCTGGCTTCATTTAAGACCTTAACCATGAGACCCTATTACTGGATTAAAACTACCATCACACTGAAGAATAAAAATACAACTTACCTTGCCCTACTGAAAATCAGTCAAGATAAAAATGAGTATTTAAAATGAACATTATACTTTGGAATATTAAATAGTATATAATTAAAATATATACAGATCAGGGATTCTTTGAAGATAATAAATTCTAAGGCAACACTTTTTAAACATTGCTGGATTGTGAAATCAGTTTAGGTTGCTGAAACTAGTATTTTGAAAAATCTAATAAAGAAAACATCAGACACAGTGCATACAGAGGGGAAAGTAGTTTTGTGTAACGTGTGTATGTGTGGGGGGCGCTGGGACGAAAATGTTTCCTGATGAGGCTGGTCGCATTGTCCTAGGATGGCTCCAACGGGATGGTGTTGTGATGCCCTCCGGCTAATCCTAACATCCGTGTTACTTCAAATATACTGTAAGGTAACTGTGAAAGAGGGATAATATTAATAAAATCAAAAACAGAGTGTCCGAATTCTAAAGGTAAGGAGTCAGTGTAACAGGTAAAAACGCCGTTTTGTTTTGTTTTTATTTTATAAAAATCAACCAAAAAGTTTTTCAGCTCTCAAGATACAAGTCCAGATCTTAATGACCACATGTTATTTCTACATTCAATTAAACTTATTTCATCAAGGAAAAGATAGCAAAGATGGAAATTTGAAAAAAAGGAGCAGCTTCTTGATAAACAAAGCCTCCTGGCCACTGGAAGCTGGAGCTGCATGCTGCAAATTCATTTCTCCATTGTCTGAAGGTAAATCACTTGACTCCAGTGAGACGGCTCTCCTGCTTCTCAGAAACCAGGAAAACGTGTCACTGGCAATCAGAAGGGGATTTCTGTGAGAAATATCAAGCTAGTAGTCCTGAGGTAATTTCAGATTTGGGGGGCGATTAAGCATTCTGCCCAAACAGAAGAAGGGCTGACAGTATTACTGGTTTGAGGTTAGCAAGGGAGGAAATTACCAATGTGAAGTGAAATCACTTCTAGCAACAAGGGACCATTTTGATACTCTTGAAGAGATGAGCCCTTTCTATGCTCCACACTTTCCATTCTGGTCCCCCTCCCTTCCTTTCTAAAGAGTGTGGGCTCAGGAGCTTTTGGCTAACCACCCATCCTGAGATGGCTCACTCTCCTGCCCCACTCAACCAGAGCCCACCACTTCCCAATCACCTCACTGGTGTTTCATCCTTAAGCCTCTGTGGCCCTTCTCCAAATAGAGTCACCAAAGCCCACCTGGGCAGTTTTTATTTGGGATGCAGCTGCCCTGACCTGAGTCATAAAGGGCTGGCAAGATCAGGCTGAGGACTGCTGTGCACATCTCTCACCCCCAATCCCAGTGCGCACTCCCTCCAATGGTCTAAAGGCAAAGTGAAGTTTAAAAGGTACAAAGATGAAGTGCATTCACCTGGAGGAATGACACTCACTGAGGCAGGACCACAGACGTCAAAGCAGCAGGAGAGGGCAGAGCGCCTAGCACTGCTGCCGCCCAACTGTGGATCAGATGCATGGGAGATGGAGTCGCTCTCCCTATGCATCACCCCCCTATTTAGTCAGAATTGTTGCACAAAACTATTTATGAAAGACCGAGAGATGATCTACATAGGAAAAACAAAATTAATAAGGGTTGGCTAAAACAAATTAGAAGTGATTAAAGAATACATAGTCTGCATAGAACAAGGTTGGAGAAGGGAAGGAAAGTTCAGGTATTGCAAACAGACTAGACAGGGTGGGCATTGTGGATGCAGATGCCTCTGGGGCCAAGCAAGTACTTCCAATAAGTGACTATGGCCAGGCAGGAGCAGCAGGAAGGGCCTGCCCTGTAGCAGGCAAGGAGGCACATGACTTGTCTATAGCGCACAGCTGCTCCTTGGCTCCAGCCAATTGCTGCCTGGTGGGAAAGTGGGCCTGGTCTTGCCAGACTTCTGCCTTTTCTTTCTTCTTTTCAAAAATAAAACACAGCACAGACAAAACAGAACATATTTGTGGCCTCGAAACTAGATGGTAGTGAGCAACTTTTTGTGTTCACTGAAAGTGGTACAAGAACACTGAGGCAAAAACTGCAGCCAAAGAATACAAGCTAGATGTTAGGAAAAGCTTTCTTGTTGAAAGGGTTGTTGGAACATGTTATCCAGGGAGGATGCATCAGCTGTTTGAAGATTTTTAAGGGGCTGTCTGTATCAAACAGACCAGGTTTCAGACTGGAGGCAAGAGTGTACTTTTTCTAGGAGTTCTCAAACAAATCAGACATCCTCATGAAACAGCCCAGAAGACTTGGCCAGGATGCTAGTTTCATGAAGCAAGAGTGTAAAGTTACAGACATGAGGTGTGTGGCAATTCAGGCCCAGGATTTTTTTAGAAGGAAGAAAGACAGTGATGAACCAAGCAGTTAAAAGCTCCACTTTGTTGCTGCTCTGCAAATTCATAGTTATTAAATTAATGAACAAATAGAAGGAGCAAAAGTAATGACTCTAGAAGTTCAAGTTAGTCTGTTACAAACAAGGTAGGGACAAAGTCGATATATGTCCAAGGGGAAAAGAATTTAGTTTTCTCAGCTGCAAGTAAACTGTAAGTCTGAAAATTTTAGGATTGGGTGGTTGCTTTAAAGGTTTCACTTTCTAGCCTGACTTAGAAATCCAGGGAAACACTTCCTCCCATTAGTAAAGTTAAACTCTCAGAAAATACTGAGTAGTAAAAATGTTTAGATAAAACAAACATTTCTAAAGAATACAATCATTTTCGGTTGGAATGTTCTGATACACACAGAAACAAACACACACACATGCTCAAGGTTTCAATTCTGAATCTTTTGTTCAAGCACTGATTATATACTCAAATCTGTGTCAAGATTTAGTTTAAAAAGTAGAAAATATTGTAGTTTAAAATGTAAGGCAAGGCAAGGGGGGCCATCCCATGCAGTCTACAGCTCCAGAAGGTGAAAATCTATCCTTGTCTATTAACTCCTGACTGATGACATGACATAAATGTATTTTCCCTTACTTTGTTACATAGGCTGCCTGAACCCAATCATCTATCTTTCTGCAAAGTGCTGAAGGATTGCTGAGACTGTTTTTTTTTTTCTTTTTGATATGCGCTTCGTGTATAGAAAACAGAAACAGCTACAGAAAGAAAGTGAAAACATGCTGAATAAAGAGGTGGGAGAGAGATGATGTTGAGGAGAGGAGAAAGAAAAAGCCTCGACTTCTTATCTTTTTTCTCTTTTATATGCAAATGTACACCTGCTAAAATACTTCTAAATCTACAAATAAAAAGAAAATATCTGACGAACAAGTGCTTTTAACACCCCATTACAAGAGCCAGACAAACACGTGGTTCACCAGTCTCTAAGGGACGTCTTGGAGGCAGGGAATCTGCCCATTGCTTTTGCAGAAATCCTTAATGAAAAAAAGAAGAGTTGGGCTCAGAAAAAAAACAACAAAGGGAGATGCAAACAATACTATCACTACGGCTAAAAAACCGACCTTGAACCGACAGAGAACTGGGCATGTTTGAGTAAGGAAGGATAATTGCTATTTCTATATGAAGTTAAAATGAAATCTGAAAAATATTCTGTCCATTGAGTTTCTCAGCATTGTTACTTTTCACATATTTCTACACCTAAGTGTTTTTTCAAATTGTACTAGGTGTGTTGCTGACACTGCAAACTTGGTCATTTTTGCAAAATAAAATAAAAATTGTGAGATATATTTCTTTTTTCTTTTCTTTTTTCGAGATGGAGTCTCGCTCTGTCGCCCAGGCTGGAGTGCAGTGGCGCAATCTCGGCTCACTGCAAGCTCCGCCTCCCGGGTTCACGCCATTCTCCTGCCTCAGCCTCTCCGAGTAGCTGGGACTACAGGCGCCCGCCACCACACCCGGCTAATTTTTTTGTATTTTTTTAGTAGAGACGGGGTTTCATTGTGGTCTCGATCTCCTGACATCGTGATCCGCCCGCCTCGGCCTCCCAAAGTGCTGGGATTACAAGCGTGAGCCACCGCGCCCGGCCGAGATGTATTTTTTAAGTTACTTCAAAAGATAAATATTATCACTGAGAATCCAGAAATCATTTGCCTAGTAATCTGCTTAAATAAAAATAAGGGCCGGGCGGGGTGGCTCACGCCTGTAATCCCAGCACTTAGGGAGGCTGAGGCGGGCGGATCACCTGAGGTCGGGAGTTCGAGACCAGCCTGACCAAAATGGAGAAACTCTGTATTTACACCACTGAGTGGTGGCGCATGCCTGTAGTCCCAGCTACTTGGGAGGCTGAGGCAGGAGAATCGCTTGAACCTGGGAGGCGGAGGTTCGGTGAGCTGAGATCATGCCGTTGCACTCCAGCCTGGGCAACAAGAATAAAACTCTGTCTCAAAAAAATAAATAAATAATACGGAAATAGGGCCGGGTGCAGTGGCTCATGCCTGTAATCCCAACACTCTGGGAGGCTAAGGTGGGTGGATCACTTGAGGTCAGGAGTTTAAGACCAGCCTGACCAACATGGTGAAACCCCGTCTCTACTATAAACACAAAAATACAAAAATTAGCTGGGCATGGTGGTAGGCGCCTGTAATCCTAGCTACTCAGGAGGCTGAGGCACGAGAATCATTTAAACCTGGGAAGTGGAGACTGCAGTGAGCTGAGATCACATCACTGCACCCCAGCCTGCGTGAGAGAGCAAGACTCCGTCTCTGAAAAAAAAAAAAAAAGAGAGAGAGAGAGAGAAAACAGGATATGGCTGCTTTTGCAATTCTGAAAATACAGAAAAATCATCAAATATATTTAGGAATTTTTTTTTTTTAAAAGACAGGAGGATACACAAGTTTGGGTCCGTAACCAGAATCACTTTTCACATCCAGACTTTCTGCAATAAACTCCACTCCACCTGTAGACCTGGGCCTGCAAATTCCATTGTCAAGGTTGCTCTCTGCACTCTCAGGAAGACGGCTGATGCACGAGAAGAGACCCGCCTAATTCACATGAGTTGTCTGGGCCTGCTTCAGAAAATAGAGATTTATATCATAGTCTTCATTTCTATGGGGCAACTCAACAATTAAACCTGAAAACAAATTCCAGGCTTGAAACTGACCTTTAACCAACATTCCCAAAACGAGCTGAAACACTTTTGCTTGCCATTTAACACTGTTCAGTCGTGAGAGGTGAATTTTCAACTTTCAACCTCATGAAACCTTTAACTTTTCAAAGCTTGAGTAATCTTAATCAGAAAGCTGTATTTTATTGATTTAAGTAGCTTTTTAAAAAACAGTATATTTTAGCCATTTGTACTCTTATTTAATGAGAGAAATTAGAAATGGCAATATTATCTTTACCATTATTTATAGTAGGTTCAGGAATAATTACTTTAGAAGATTAACTGGATGCTAAAAATGTAAAATATGAAGAAGTCCTTCCTCATTCCCTGTAGTTGGTTGAATAATGTTGTTCCCCTCAACCCGACAAACTCATGTCCTCCCAGAACCTCAGAACGTTACCTTATTTGGAAATAGGTTCTTTACAGATATATTAGTTAAGGTTCCCTAGATGAAATCATTCTGCATTTATGGTGGGCCCTAAATCCAATTTCTGATGTTCTTCTAAGAAGAAGAGCAGACACAGAGACACAGAAGAGAAAGCCAAGTGAAGACAGAGGCAGAGATGGGGCTTATACTCCCACAAGCCAGGAGCCACCAGCTAGCATCTTCAGAGGCAAGGGCCCTGCTGATGCCTGGATTTCAGACTTCTAGCTCTCAGAACTGTGAGAGAATGCATTTCTGTTGTTTTACGTTTGTGATACTTTGTTACAACAGCCCTAGGAAAATAATACACTCCAACCCCTCATTTTATTAAAATATTTAAAGCCCGATTTCGTCTCTCTCTCAGAGTCTCCTGTGTAAAATGAGGGTGCTTCAAAACAGGGCCTACAAGGGCTCTTTTGAACTGAGACCCCGGCTCCACAGTTCTCAAACCTAAGAAGTTACCTGGATGTGTTATAAAGTACTTATGCCTGGGTGCCACTCCCAGAGCTTCAGAAATAATTGCACAAGGGTTTGGCTGGGGCATGGGTATGTTCTAAAACTCTACATGGGATTCTACCATGAACCGCTGGGGAGAATTTCTCTCAGCATTTATGAGTTCATCTCTTTGAACGTAGAAGCATCCAGTCCAGAAGACCCTTCAGAAAGGTACCTTTTATCCTTTAATGACCATGTTAAATAAACAGCACTGCCCTGCAATATAATGAGGACTGTTTTGCTACTGCAAGTAGCAGGCAGCAGGCTCCATGGGTGAAGCCCCAGCAGGCTGACCCCTGGCACAGAGACAGGGCCACGTGGACTTTCAATGGACAATCCAGCAACATACAGTGGTTCCCCTGGTTTTGCACAAGCTGGGGGTTTCCTGTTCCAGGCACAACAGGTAACATGTCTTGACTGATTCTTGTCAGGAAAATGCTTCTGGGACAGGACAGGTGAAGCACATTCTCGGTAAAGCCTCAGTACTAGCGGTGTTATGCCACTGTGCTTTGCGAACTCAAAGTCATCACTACAGTCTTTCCTCCCAGGATAAATCCAGTCACCAGTGACAACCTAGCCACTGTATCTTTCCAGCCCTTTTCTGAATTGATGTAAAACTCAAGCAACCATGTTTTCGGAAGCACTGCTTAGAACTCCAAGTGGCACCCTCCAAATCTATACTAACCTCCTGGAAAGACTCTAAATGGATATCTTAGTATTACCTTGCATATTTCAGCTTGCCAAAGAATATCCACGAGGAATGGCACAGTCAGGCAACCACTTTCAACACAGCTTGACCAAGAGAATTGGTGTCAAAAGAATGAGAGGCTGAATGGACATTCTTAGAGGCTTAATCCTCTTGAGATAAAAGCTGAGAGCCCTTTTCACATGGAGCTTAAGGAGCCCAGTTTTGCCAGGATGGGCACGTGGGGTGGGAAAAGTATTGGTGGAGTGCATGACTGAAAGAGATAGTATTCTGTCCTGAATCATCAAGCATTTAAGAAAATTCCTTAACATCCCCATTTTTATTCATTTGACAAATTAAGTGCCCACTCTGTGCCAGATACTGTGCTAGGTGCTGTATTTTTATGACATTTAGCATAGCTGCATCATCTACTAAAGCTAAAACTCACTTAATGCTGAAAGGTAAATTTAGTGTGAATACAAATAAAATTGTCAATGTGGGAAATTTTCACTTTGCGGATATAAGTAGTTCAAAAGGCAGACTTTCTCTCCCAATCTAGATAAGCATCACTTTCCTCATGGCCTGAGTGTTTCAGGCACACTGACCTATATATTAGGTCAGGAAGTGTTTCAGGGAAACCGACCTCCCAGCAGCCCAGCTGGGCTCAGGTTTGCCCCACTTTATAAAAGGCCTACCTCTTGGGATGAGCTGCATTTTAAAATCCTTGCATGCTGCCCACCTCTCCAGGCCTAACCCAAGAGAAAGGAAAGGCAAGCTTTGTTTATCATTGCTCTCAGAAGCAGCCTTGCAAGGCCCATCTTCTGTTATGATGTACACTGATGTTTAATTGATCCAGACATCCTGATGCAGTTGTCTTTTTGGTAAAATAAAAAAGGCAGGGTAGGCCGGGCATGGCGGCTCATGCCTGTAATCCCAGCACTTTGGGAGGCCAAGGTGGGTGGGTATCTTTAGGCCAGGATTTGAGTACAGCCTGGCAAACGGGGCAAAATCGTCTCTATTAAGAATACAAAATTAGCCAGGCTTGGTGGAACATGCCTGTAATCCCAGCTACTCAGGGGGCTGTGGCATGAGAATTGCTTGAACTCGGGAAGCAGATGTTGCACTGAGCCGAGATCGTGCCACCGCACTCCAGCCTGGGTGACGGAGTGAGACTCTGTCTCAAAAATAAATAAATAAATAATAAAAAAACAAAACAAATAAAAGAGGCAGGGCAGTGAAATGGAAGGAGTTCAAGGGCCCAAATCCTAAAGTCTGAGTTCAATTCAAGATGTAACACACCAGCTACATGGCCTTGAGCAGGACACCTTTCTAAGTTTCTGTTTGACCACTTGTAGGGTGAGTACTAATGTTTACCCTATAGGACTGTTGTAAAAGTTAGAGATGAGGGAGGCTTAGTGAGGGCAGGGATACCATCTTTTGTGGTTCCTGGTATCCCAGGATTCAGCCCACGTAAAAATATTAATTTTATTAACTAATATAATTAAGGACTTTATATATAATTATCGATAATTATATATGATATATAATTATCGATATTATATATGATATATATATTATCGATAATTATATATCATATATATATAATTATATATATGATATATAATTATCTATAATTATATATGATATATGATATATAATATATAACTAATATATATTGTATCAATACATCTAATTATATACTTATTATATACAGAAAACCATACATTTATAGATATAAAAATGCATCTTTGATTTCCACCTGGATTCTTTTTTTTTTTTTTTTTTTTTGAGACGGAGTCTCGCTCTGTCGCCCAGGCTAGAGTGCAGTGGCGCAATCTCAGCTCACTGCAAGCTCCGCCTCCCGGGTTCAAGCCATTCTCCTGCCTCAGCCTCTCCAAGTAGCTGGGACTACAGGCGCCCGCCACCACGCCCGGCTAATTTTTTTTGTATTTTTAGTAGAGATGGGGTTTCACCGTGGTCTCGATCTCCTGACCTTGTGATCCGCCCGCCTCGGCCTCCCAAAGTGCTGGGATTACAAGCGTGAGCCACCGCACCCGGCTCCACCTGGATTCTTTAGTGAACAACTATACTAATAAAAGGGGTAGATTATATTCACAACAACAGATCATACAGGCTATGGAATACCGACTCTGTGTTTGTGGGTGGGGCATCAGTGTGTGCCCAGGAGGGTTTCTATGTAAACCTAAACACAGAAAACTTGCATGCTCCATAATAATGATTAGCAAAGCAGATGCCTTCAAAGTGATAGCAGACTCTTTAAGGAGGAGCCCCAGCCAAGAAGACCTCCGTTTTGGGGTGATAAGCAAATGAGAAAGGGAAATGAAGAGATGAGAATGCTGGCACACTGGATTCCATTAGCATAGAGGAAGAAGCACAGTCCCTTGGCATTAGAAGGAATGTCAGGGGTCACAGAAGAAATAATTCCTTCCACGATGCCTCTTTTAGAGACCCACAGGGCCAGGCAAGGTGGCTCATGCCTATAATCCCAGAACTCTGGGAGGCCAAAGTGGGCAGACTGCTTGAGCTCGGGAGTTGGAGACCAGCCTGGGCAACATGGTGAAACCCCATCTCTATAACAAATTCAAAAATTAGCCAAGCATGGTGGTACATGCCTGTAGTCCCAGCTACTTGGGAGGCTGAGGAAGGAAGATCACTTGAGCCCAGGAGATAGAGGCTGCAATAAGCTGTGATCACAACAATGCACTACCGCCTGGGTGACAGAGCAAGACCCTGACCCTGTTTCAAAAGAAAAAAAAAAAGTCATGGTTCCTGCCATGGTTCAAGCACTCACACCTGGAAGATACTGAATTTGGTTTTGCTGAAATGAAGAGCTAGAAAGTTGTTTTGTTACTGAGCTACACTCTATAATTAAGCTCGATAAATATTCTACCTGGTATATGGCAGCTCCTCAAATATTTAAAGAGCTACTGTGCCCTTCTCAGGTTAAACATCCCCAGGATCCCCTCATTCTGATAAAGGTATGACTTCACAGCTTCCCACCCCCAACCTCCTGTGACTTCCCAGATTTCACCTCAGCCATGTCTTCTCTTATACTTCTGAAATGGCTGAAAAGCAAATAAAGACACACAGAAGGATCCCACATTGATGAAGAGCACTTCTGGATGCCTAAAGTTACTATTGTAACCTTCCTGTCAATTCAAGGAACAGCTGTAACAAGCAGCTGTCAGTCATAACATCTGGGTGTAGTTACAGTAAGGTAGCCCAAAATCTCATTATAAAGCAATCTCACGCACAAGGGAGCTTCCCATAAAATGAAACCACAGAAAAATGCTGAAGATAATTTTAGCATATTGAGGAAACTGGTGCCCCCATTGGACTCACTGCTTTCAAAAGTGTTCCACATATATGTGTGTATGTTTCACAAAGCATGTTCCACAGAACATTAATTCTGTTGGCTGTTAACAGGAAGAATTACATTTTCAAATACATGATAAGTTATCTGAAACTCTAGGTTCACACTTTTAAGCAATTCCTTTGCTGAAAGTCTTCTCCAAGTCTTCACTATGCTTCTATGCATTATGCATACTGCAGAGAGAGAGAAGGATCACACAGGGCTGTGCAACAAAATATGTATTAATTGATGTCTTTTCTGGGTGGAGCACTGCAAATAACACATTTTGGAAAATGCTGCATTAGCTCATCAATACTTGTGGGGCAGCACACACATCAGGAGAGGTCTGCCGCCTGGTGATCAGGTACCCTGCAACATCTTCCACTGTGAGCAAGTAAGGGTTACTAAGGGCACATAGGCACCCCGAGACAGAGATGTCTGGGCCTTGACCAATGAGATCTTCAGGAGTACTTCAGCAGCTTTTTCGGATTTTTCTCTGTGGATTTCCTCAAGGGACTAAGTGGAAATTGGAAAAGTATCATCAAACTCTTCTTGAGATTCCTTTTTGGTAAGGTAACTATCCTTCTGGATTTGAATCTCATTTGGGTTCTCAAGTGGCAATTTCTTGCAGAAACTAATGTAGCAGTACTATTGGGAAGCACTGTCTTCCAGGTACTGCAGCAGTATTGTGCTTGTGTGGGTCTTGGTCCCAAGTGGTCCCACAACTTAAGAAAGGTATGCAGGTCCACAAGAACAGACTGAAACTGTCCACTCTTCCGGGGGTTCATCTCACAATGGCACTTTCTGTGATGCTGCATCCCCATTCTCTCTACTTCTGTTCTTCTTTGAGTTTGCTTTGTGAGGCTCCTCATAGCTGGTTTGGAAATGCTGGGGATTGTGGGGGCCAGCACAGAAGACCAAGAACACTAATAATGTTCACATGAATATTATTATACATCACAGATAAAATTGAGTGTCTAGTATCTGCTTGGCACTTTCACAAATGATTTCATTTAAACTTTAAGACAATCCTATTGGGCAGTATGTCTGCCTTCCCAATACAGAGGCTCAGAGAGGGTAGAGAAACAGAGCAAGGAGTAAAAGAGCTGACATTGATGGCTGTTTCCAAAGCCCCAGCCCAATTGCTACATTTCCTCAAAATTCAGGGGACAGCCTCTGGAATATTTCTTTTCTTTGGAATATTCTAGAAGGAATGTAGCCCAAACACAACCAGCATGCACCCAAACAGGACACCCCAACAGAACTATTATAAAGAGGCAGACAGACTCTATCTTAAACTAAACTACATATTTGCTTTACTCTACCAAAAGTGAAATCTCCAAATAGTTATGCCAAAGTCACAAACACTTAATAAAGGGATGATGGTCAAGAACTTAGAGATCAAAGTAGCTGCAATGATGGACAAAGCAACAGTTTTAGTAGTGCCAAGGTGCGTGAGGCCCTCAAACATGAATTTCATGGGAGGTCCCTGGGTGGGGAGAGTACACTGGCAAGGACAGAACAGTAACACCTTAACGATGTATATGGCTTTGCTAAGTTTTAAAAAAATTTCCAAACTTTTTTTTTAATGTCTAATATTTTGGCACAAAATAGGCACAAGGCATTTTTTTTTAACTGCCAACTATAGATGGATCAATGTCAGGTTGTTGGAATTACAATTTCTTTTAAAATCTTAATGGCAAATAGCCCAGGTTGCTTCTAGTCATATTGCACTTCTGCATAAGGAGGGATTTGAAACCCTGGTGCTTAATTATCCGTTTTCTTATAAAGAAAGTATATGAGAAAATACATTTGCATTAACTTTGGGGAGAGTCAACTACTCCCAGCAAGGGATGATTGTAAAGAATACTGAAAAGAGAAGAAAGAATGAACAAGGTCATTTCCCGGTTTCTCCTCAATAATCCTTTATAATTTTAACTGAAATAAATTCAGAGGCCATTAGATACTTCTGCATCCAAAAGTAAATGCAAGAGAAAAGTATCCAAATGACTTCATGGTTATCTATAGTTTGGGATCATCTACATTTCTATTAATAAAAATAACAGAGAGCCATACCAGAGTTTGCAGAAAATGCAGAGTAAAAACACAATAAACATATCATTGGGGAAAATGTTTAAAATAAAAAAACTCTGCATTTTAGAGTGAAATATTATCTGAATGCATAATATATACAATAATTGCTCTACCATAAACTCCTTTTTCAAAACCAGAGTTCATCACAGAAACATGAGTTTAAAAAATTAATCATGCCAGGAATTGCATTGCCATAAAAGTAAGCCATTCTTTTCTGCTTATAAACAACAAAACTACCACATATGCAGATGCATGCCTCAGTACCTTGGTGCAATGGTGTATTTACTTGTATAAATATTTAAAGTCAGACCTTTGAATTTATAATGAAGTAGTACACCACTTTACAAAATAAGGTACTAGTAAATTCAGATGTATGACAAATAGAACTCTGTACAGAATACTAATTGCTGCTGTTCCTATTCTAAAAAGAAAAAAATAATGATATCGTTTAGATTGCACCTAAACAAGCCTAATACATGTGCAGAAATCTTAATAGGTCTTGATGAAGCCTGACTGGTACAATTTTTAAATTATCAGACAGGCTTTGTAACTGAGGCAAATGCAAGCTTCCTATCTGGCATTTTTTTATTATCTGCTTATTTTAATATACATATTCAATTACTACAGGAAAGAAAAGAGTAAAATCAGAAACATCTATAGTTTGCTATGTAATGACTGGGTATTCCCCAAGGAGATGGACCTTTCCACAGAGACGCAGGTGCTGAAAGGGTGCATGATGGAGGATGTTACAGGTGTAAATATATAACATGGTGATGAAGAATTCAATAGACACAGTGATTTTCCACCTTAGTTTATGTTAACATAAGTATATACATTCTGCTCTTGGGATTAATCTCCTGCTCCAGCATGCAGTAGCTCAATACACATGCTCTTAGTGGGGTCCACAAACCACTGACCCAAAATGTTCTGATTATATAATAATGCTAAATCTTGTGTCCGAAACTCTTAGGCAACCATAGCTTTACCTGTGATTGGGATATCTGCAGCCACGTTTTCTTTCTTGCTCTTGTCTCCACAGCCACTTGAAACTTCTAAAAATTGAATGCATAATAAAAAAAAGTATTTCAAAGTTAAGGAATAGATCCTTTGGGTGTTTGTCATTCATATTCCCTTTTTTTTTTTTTTTTTTTTGGTTAATGTACTTCTTGTCTGAAACAATACTGTTCCTAAAAGGAAACCTATTCTAAAATTAAGGTATCTCATAAATAAAAATTTTACAATAAAATTAAATTAAAATACCACTATGTTGCTTTCATGCAAAATAATTGGGCCTGACATCTATCAAATTTGGGTGGGACATAAAATAAGTGAGTCTCACATCCTGCACATGTACATCAACTCAAGCAATTCCTGAGGAATTCATAGCTGTCTTGGAAAACCATTAAAGCAGTTAAATGGCATGTCTTAGCAGTAATGCTAAAATAATCACAGTTTCTGGGTGCTCAAAATTGGTTATTAAATTTAGGGGGCATAAATTCATTGATTCTTAATCAACTGTTTAGACACTGGTAAGGTTCTATTATAATTAAAAGGAATGTTTACAATTATGAGTAGATTCTATTAAGTGATATCAAAAACTTCACAGTACTTTATGGAATCATCTTCATCTTTGTGGGATCAAAATTATCTACTGCCAAGTGATTAGTTTTGTTAAGATTTCGTAACTTCTTCAGACTTATTTTATTAGAAATAAATTCACTAGAACTACAGACTTACAGTTAGATTTCCCATTCCTGTTAGACTAAAGGAGAACATATATATTTACTGGAAGGTGGTATAAAACAAATACTATATTATGCATATTAAAATCAGAGGTATTCACTAGTCAGTGATATTCTATAGGTATACCTTGAGAAAGATGATGATGACCCTGAATGCCTTTTTGCTGTGGACACACACTTTAACAACAGTTACCTTGTTCCCTTGTAGGAACACTGTTGAGCCATACAGCAGGTTTGGCTTCCTTTATTCCACTATTGTCATTCAGAATAGATGGCAAGCTGCAAGATGATTCACTTCTGTGAATAGCTGACCTATGGCCACACTCTACCGTAAGGGCTTTTCTCAATAATGCTGTTGCCTACAGTGTTTCAAAAAAAGCACAAAGAAATAAAAACAAACTGTAGCCACATTCCTCTTGGTCTCAAAGACATAGCCTTCAAATATAATTTTAAGTTAAGCTTTACTTAGGATTTAATTTGTTTCCTACATTTAAATGAAATTAAAATGTCAAGATAAAATAACACCTGGTTATTTTCTACTATAATCTAATTCTTTACAAGTTACCCTCACAATAATATACTTTTTGAGGGCTGAATCTTATGTAATGCAGAAATGTTCTTCTGCTTGTTAAGTATGTATATGAAACGTGACCACCTCTGTTAATCTGGGCAGGTTTATCCTCCCTTCGATATATACAAAAGGCAGAGCCTCAGAGCTTTCTGAAGGAAAAATTTATTCCTTCATTACATGAATCCTATTTTCTAGGCATGTCAGACAGAATTACTTTGAACTGAGATAAAGATCTGGAAAGATGTGACCTTGCCATATCCCCATCCTCCTAAAAATGACCCACGAACTTCCCCTAAACAGGAAGATTGCAGAAAAATTTGTGGCACTAAGAAGAAAGATAACTGCCCTTATTCTAAATCCCAATCTTCAATCCCAATCTTCAATCAGGTACTAAGATGGTCTGCACTTTGCCTGTAAGTCGTCTGGGGATCTGGGGAAACTCACCCACCACACTGTCTATCTTTTTTCAAAGGCATTGTCTTACTTACACGCCTCATGTGTCCTGAGCAAGGAGGAGGACACAGGTTTTTATCAGAGCCAACCTTAGAGGTGGAGAAAAAGGGGCAATTCACACGACCTGGGTTAGTAGCCATGTCTCTTGATTTTCAGGTCAGTACTTTCCCCTAAGAAATACAAATATGCTGGTAATAAGAGTTAAACTTTTAGTAGATAACCACTGGTCACATTATCCCACTGCCAGAGTGTATGTTTCTCTCATTTCCTACTGACAGGTGGCGATTTCCTTAGGTAGCTGGAGAGGAAACCTCGGTGGTGGTGGTGACCCACAGGTAGCTGACAATGACAGTAAATACTGGGTAGTGTCCAACCCAATTGTGGGAAATGCACATGAGAGTTTAAAATTAATATGAAGAGCAGAAGTGGACAAATGTTCATAGGTCATCATTAGCCAAGAGTGAAGTGTTAACAATCCAGTGAACAAGGTGGAAAAAATAACCTTCCTTGTGATTAACATGAAACAAGGTGAAGACACTCCGACAGGGAGAGTCACTAAAGCAGAGCATAGAAGGTCCGGGAGGAAGGCCCGGACGGAAGGTCTGGACGGAAGGTCTGGTCTTGCATGTTTGGCATTTCAGACACTTCAAGGCAACTGCCTTTAGTCCTGACGTCCTTGCAGAGTTCTTGCCTTCTTCCCTCCCTAGTACTGGCTGACCTCCTGGACCCATGGTCTACCCGAGGAGCTGGAGTAGCTGATTAGGGGGATTTAAGGAGTTCTAGTCCCCTTGGCCAAAGAACTTGGTGTCAAGTTAGCCTTGCATCCAGGACCTTTCTGTGGCGCAGTTATAGTGACCATGGGCTTTTCCTCTATTTCTAGAAACTAGTCCCTGGATTTCACTCCACTGTGATAACACTGTTGGGATGACTTGCTCAGTATTCCCATTTCTGCAGTCTAGGGGAAGGCATAGGGTCCTGCCCTTGAAGGCCAGGCCAAGGCTGGTTCCCGTCACTGCCCCCATCCCAACTGTCTACACAGACCACTGCACTGCACCTGCTTCTGGAATCTACTACAAACACCTTTCTAATGAGTCCTCGTATGCTTGACAAGAATACTGCCATTGCCAACAGTTCTGCGCTGAGCTCTCTTTTCCACGGTGAGGTAAATAATGTGGTGGGCATACTGCACTGCTAGTTTAATTTACTTTGTACCCAGATGCTCCTTGAGTTTATGAAGGAGTTACATCCAATAAACCCACAAGTTGAAAAAACTGTAAGTCAGAAATGTATTTAACACACCTAACCTACTGAACATCATAGTTTAGCTTTGCCTACCTTAAACTGCTCAGAACACTTACTAATGTAAGCCTACAGATGGGTAAAATCATTTAACACAAAGCCTATTTTATAATAAAATGTTGATTTTCACATGTAATTTATTGGATACTGTACTATTTGCAGTATGGTTTCCACTGAATGCCTAACACTTTCACACCACTGTAAAATCAAAAAATCGTAAGTTGAACCATTGGAAGTCAGGAACTATCTGTACTTTATCCCATTTATCTTCACTACTCAATACTTATCTCCAGGATTTGTTACTTTTTTGATATAAATGTTTATAAAAGAACTTATCTGGGGGTGGAGCCAAGATGGCCGAATAGGAACAGCTCTGGTCTCCAGCTCCCAGCCCCAGCGACACAGAAGAGGGGTGATTTCTGCATTTCTGCTTGAGGTACCGGTTTCATCTCACTAGGGAGTGCCTAACAGTGGGTTCAGGACAGTCGGTGAAGCGCACTGTGCGCAAGCCGAAGCAGGGCGAGGCATTGCCTCACCCGGGAAGCGCAAGGGGTCAGGGAGTTCCCTTTCCTAGTCAAAGAAAGGGGAAACAGACGGCACCTGGAATATCGGGTCAGTCCCGTCTTAATACTGCGCTTTTCCAACGGGCCTGGAAAAAGGCACACTGGGAGATTGTGTCCCGCACCTGGCTCGGAGGGTCCTATGCCCACAGAGTCTTGCTGATTGCTAGCACAGCAGTCTGAGATCAAGCTGCAAGGCGGCAACGAGGCTGGGGGAGGGGCGCCTGCCATTGCCCAGGCTTGCTTAGGTAAACAAAGCAGCCAGGAAGCTCGAACTGGGTGGAGCCCACCACAGCTCAAGGAGGCCTGCCTGCCTCTGTAGGCTCCACCTCTGGGGGCAGGGCACAGACAACCAAAAACTCAGCGAGAACCTCCACAGCCTTAAATGTCCCTGTCTGACTGACAGCTTTGAAGAGAGTAGTGGTTCTCCCAGCACGCAGCTGGAGATCTGAGAACGGACAGACTGCCTCCTAAAGTGGGTCCCTCACCCCTGAGCAGCCTAACTGGGAGGCACCCCCCCAGTAGGGACAGACTGATACCTCATTCAACCGGGTACTCCTCTGAGACAAAACTTTCAGAGGAACTATCAGACAGCTGAATTTGTGGTCTCACGAAAATCCGCTGTTCTGCAGCCACCGGTGCTGACACCCAGCCAAACAGGGTCTGGAGTGGACCTCTAGTAAACTCCAACAGACCTGCAGCTGAGGGTCTTGTCTGGTAGAAGGAAAATTAACAAACAGAAAGGACATCCACACCAAAAACCCATCTGTACATCATCATCATCGAAGACAAAAAGTAGACAAAACCACAAAGATGGGGAAAAAACAGACCAAAAAAACTGGAAACTCTAAAAAACAGAGCACCTCTCCTCCTCCAAAGGAACGCAGTTCCTCACCAGCAATGGAACAAAGCTGGATGGAGGATGACTTTGATGAGTTGAGAGAAGAAGGCTTCAGACGATCAAACTACTCTGAGCTACGAGAGGAAATTCAAAACAATAGCAAAGAAGTTAAAAACTTTGAAAAAAAATTAGAAGAATGGATAACTAGAATAACCAATGGAGAGAAGGGCTTAAAGGAGATGATGGAGCTGAAAGCCAAGTTTCGAGAACTACGCGAAGAGTGCAGAAGCCTCAGTAGCAGATGCGATCAACTGGAAGAAAGGGTATCGCTGATAGAAGATGAAATGAATGAAATGAAGAGAGAAGGGAAGTTTAGAGAAAAAAGAATAAAAAGAAATGAACAAAGCCTCCAAGAAATTTGGGACTATGTGAAAAGACCAAACCTATGTCTGATTGGTGTACCTGAAAATGATGGGGAGAATGGAACCAAGTTGGAAAACACTCTGCAAGATATTATCCAGGAGAACTTCCCCAATCTAGCAAGGCAGGCCAGCATTCAGATTCAGGAAATACAGAGAACGCCACAAAGATACTCCTCGAGAAGGGCAACTCCAAGACACATAATTGTCAGATTCACCAAAGTTGAAATGAAGGAAAAAATGTTAAGGGCAGCCAGAGAGAAAGGTCGGGTTACCCACAAAGGGAAGCCCATCAGACTAACAGCTGATCTCTCAGCAGAAACTCTACAAGCCAGAAGAGAGTGGGGACCGATATTCAACATTCTTAAAGAAAAGAATTTTCAACCCAGAATTTCCTATCCCGCCAAACTAAGCTTCATAAGTGAAGGAGAAATAAAATACTTTACAGACAAGCAAACGCTGAGTGATTTTGTCACCACCAGGCCTGCCCTAAAAGAGCTCCTGAAGGAAGCACTAAACATGGAAAGGAACAACCAGTACCAGCCCCTGCAAAAACATGCCAAATTGTAAAGACCATCGAGGCTAGGAAGAAACTATAGCAACTAACGAGCAAAATAACCAACTAACATCATAATGACAGGATCAGATTCACACATAACAATATTCACGTTAAATGTAAATGGGCTAAATGCTCCAATCAAAAGACACAGACTGGCAAACTGGATAAGGAGTCAGGACCCATCAGTGTGCTGTATTCAGGAAACCCATCTCACGTGCAGAGACACACATAGACTCAAAATAAAGGGATGGAGGAAGATCTATCAAGCAACTGGAAAACAAAAAAAGGCAGGGGTTGCAATCCTAGTCTCTGATAAAATAGACTTTAAACCAACAAAGATCAAAAGAGACAAAGAAGGCCATTACATAATGGTAAAGGGATCAATTCAACAAGAAGAGCTAACTATCCTAAATATATATGCACCCAACACAGGAGCACCCAGATTCATAAAGCAAGTCCTCAGTGACCTACAAAGGGACTTAAACTCCCACACAATAATAATGGGAGATTTTAACACCCCACTGTCAGCATTAGACAGATCAACGAGACAGAAAGTTAACAAGGATATCCAGGAATTGAACTCAGCTCTACATAAAGTGGACCTAATAGACATCTACAGAACTCTCCACCCCAAATCAACAGAATATACATTTTTTTCAGCACCACACCACACCTATTCCAAAATTGACCACATAGTTGGAAGTAAAGCTCTTCTCAGCAAATGTAAAAGAACAGAGATTATAACAAACTGTCTCTCAGACCACAGTGCAATCAAACTAGAACTCAGGATTAAGAAACTCAGTCAAAACCGCTCAACTACATGGAAACTGAACAACCTGCTCCTGAATGACTATTGGGTACATAATGAAATGAAGGCAGAAATAAAGATGTTCTTTGAAACCAACGAGAACAAAGACACAACATACCAGAATCTCTGGGACACGTTCAAAGCAGTGTGTAGAGGGAAATTTATAGCACTAAATGCCCACAAGAGAAAGCAGGAAAGATCCAAAATTGACACCCTAACATCACAATTAAAAGAACTAGAAAAGCAAGAGCAAACACATTCAAAAGCTAGCAGAAGGCTAGAAATAACTAAAATCAGAGCAGAACTGAAGGAAATAGAGACACAAAAAACCGTTCAAAAAATTAATGAATCCAGGAGCTGGTTTCTTGAAAAGATCAACAAAATTGATGGACCGCTAGCAAGACTAATAAAGAAGAAAAGAGAGAAGAATCAAATAGATGCAATAAAAAACGAAAAAGGGGATATCACCACCGATCCCACAGAAATACAATCTACCATCAGAGAATACTACAAACACCTCTATGCAAATAAATTAGAAAATCTAGAAGAAATGGATACATTCCTGGACAAATACACCCTCCCAAGACTAAACCAGGAAGAAGTTGAATCTCTGAATAGACCAATAACAGACTCTGAAATTGTGGCAATAATCAATAGCTTACCAACCAAAAAGAGTCCAGGACCTGATGGATTCACAGCTGAATTCTACCAGAGGTACAAGGAGGAACTGGTACCATTCCTTCTGAAACTATTCCAATCGATAGAAAAAGAGGGAATCCTCCCTAACACATTTTACGAAGCCAGCATCGTCCTGATACCAAAACCTGGCAGAGACATAACCAAAAAAGAGAATTTCAGACCAATATCCTTGATGAACATTGATGCAAAAATCCTCAATAAAATACTGGCAAACCGAATCCAGCAGCACATCAAAAAGCTTATCCACCATGATCAAGTGGGCTTCATCCCTGGGATGCAAGGCTGGTTCAACATACGCAAATCAATAAATGTAATCCAGCATATAAACAGAACCAAAGACAAAAACCACATGATTATCTCAATAGATGCAGAAAAGGCCTTTGACAAAATTCAACAACACTTCATGCTAAAAACTCTCAATAAATTAGGTATTGATGGGACGTATCTCAAAATAATAAGAGCTATCTACAACAAACCCACAGCCAATATCATACTGAATGGGCAAAAACTGGAAGCATTCCCTCTGAAAACTGGCACAAGACAGGGATGCCCTCTCTCACCGCTACTATTCAACATAGTGCTGGAAGTTCTGGCCAGAGCAATCAGGCAGGAGAAGGAAATAAAGGGTATTCAATTAGGAAAAGAGGAAGTCAAATTGTCCCTGTTTGCAGATGACATGATTGTATATCTAGAAAACCCCATTGTCTCAGCCCAAAATCTCCTTAAGCTGATTAGCAACTTCAGCAAAGTCTCAGGATACAAAATTAATGTACAAAAATCACAAGCATTCTTGTACACCAATAACAGACAAACAGAGAGCCAAATCATGAGTGAACTCCCATTCACAATTGCTTCAAAGAGAATCAAATACCTAGGAATCCAACTTACAAGGGATGTGAAGGACCTCTTCAAGGAGAACTACAAACCACTGCTCAATGAAATAAAAGAGGATACAAACAAATGGAAGAACATTCCATGCTCATGGGTTGGAAGAATCAATATCGTGAAAATGGCCATACTGCCCAAGGTAATTTATAGATTCAATGCCATCCCCATCAAGCTACCAATGACTTTCTTCACAGAATTGGAAAAAACTACTTTAAAGTTCATATGGAACCAAAAAAGAGCCCGCATCACCAAGTCAATCCTAAGCCAAAAGAACAAAGCTGGAGGCATCACGCTACCTGACTTTAAACTGTACTACAAGGCTACAGTAACCAAAACAGCATGGTACTGGTACCACAACAGAGACATAGATCAATGGAACAGAACAGAGCCCTCAGAAATGATGCCGCATAGCTACAACTATCTGATCTTTGACAAACCTGACAAAAACAAGAAATGGGGAAAGGATTCCCTATTTAATAAATGGTGCTGGGAAAACTGGCTAGCCATATGTAGAAAGCTGCAACTGGATCCCTTCCTTACACCTTATACAAAAATTAATTCAAGATGGATTAAAGACTTATATGTTAGACCTAAAACCATTAAAATCCTACAAGAAAACCTAGGCAATACCATTCAGGACATAGGCGTGGGCAAGGACTTCATGTCTAAAACACCAAAAGCAATGGCAACAAAAGCCAAAATCGACAAATGGGATCTCATTAAACTAAAGAGCTTCTGCACAGCAAAAGAAACTATCATCAGAGTGAACAGGCAACCTACACGATGGGAGAAAATTTTTGCAACCGACTCATCTGACAAAGGGCTAATATCCAGAATCTACAATGAACTCAAACAAATTTACAAGAAAAAAAACAAACAACCCCATCAAAAAGTGGGCAGAGGACATGAACAGACACTTCTCAAAAGAAGACATTTATGCAGCCAAAAAACACATGAAGAAATGCTCATCATCACTGGCCATCAGAGAAATGCAAATCAAAACCACAGTGAGATACCATCTCACACCAGTTAGAATGGCCATCATTAAAAAAGCAGGAAACAACAGGTGCTGGAGAGGATGTGGAGAAAAAGGAACACTTTTACACTGTTGGTGGGACTGCAAACTACTTCAACCATTGTGGAAGTCAGTGTGGCGATTCCTCAGGGATCTAGAACTAGAAATACCATTTGACCCAGCCATCCCATTACTGGGTATATACCCAAAGGACTATAAATCATGCTGCTATAAAGACACATGCACACGTATGTTTATTGCGGCACTATTCACAATAGCAAAGAGTTGGAACCAACCCAAATGTCCAACAACGATAGACTGGATTAAGAAAATGTGGCACATATACACCATGGAATACTATGCAGCCATAAAAAATGATGAGTTTGTGTCCTTTGTAGGGACATGGATGAAACTGGAAACCATCATTCTCAGTAAACTATCGCAAGGACAAAAAACCAAACACCGCATGTTCTCACTCATAGGTGGGAACTGAACAATGAGAACTCATGGACACAGGAAGGGGAACATCACGCTCCGAGGACTGTTGTGAGGTGGGGGGAGGGGGGGAGGGACAGCATTAGGAGATACACCTAATGCTAAATGACGAGTTAATGGGTGCAGGAAATCAACATGGCACATGGATACATATGTAACAAACCTGCACATTGTGCACATGTACCCTAAAATCCTAAAGTATAATAAAAAAACAACAACAAAAAAAACAAACAAACAAACAAAAAAAAAAGAACTTATCTTTAAAGATAATTCCACAGATAATTTCTCAAAGATGATAAGCAGGGATGAAGACAAAAGTTAGCCTCAGACAAGGATAGACAAGAATAGGTCATAGATTTCTAGTCAAAAACAACTTCTTTTTGAGACAGAGTCTCACTCTCTTGCCCAGGCTGGAGTGCAGTGGCGGGATCTTGGCTCACTGCAACCTCCACCTCCCAGGTCCAAGTGATTCTCATGCCTCAGCCTCCCAAGTAGCTGGGATTACAGGTGTGTGTCACCACCCCGGCCTAATTTTTGTATTTTTAGTAGAGACGGGTTTCACCATGTTGGCCAGGCTGGTCTTGAACTCCTGTCCTCAGGTGATCTGCGTTCCTTGGCCTCCCAAAGTGCTGGGATTATAGGCATGAGCCACCGTGCCTGGCAAAAACAACTTCTGCAGTCAGGAAAACATCTGTAATACATTCTCAAGATGTACTGTTTGCAGATGTTCCAGAAAAGTGTATTTCTAAGGAAACCTCCAATCTGAAGGAGTTTGCAGTCTGAGACTGATGACACTAACACAGAGAGAAGCTCAGAGAACAGTTAACAGGTTGCTTTATTACATCTCATGCTGGGACTAAATGGGTTCTGCAAATTGGAGCTAATTCTCTGAAAAAAAATGTCATTAGATAACAATTTTACCACAGGCTTTCTGACAGTGCTTATGAATGAACTATGCATGGGTTTCAACTTACCTGTTATTAATAAAGGCTCTCTTTTTGGAGCCCAGAAGAGAAAACTAGAGATTGTTCCGTTGGTCTCAGCTGTCTGAAGGCTAAGTCAGTACCAATAAACCACCCCCTCACTTTTCAGCCTTCCCAGGAGCCAGGAGAAAGGGCTTGGAAATTAAACACCAGGGCACAAACTATTTGTGGAATGACTGATGTTGACACCTCCATATTTCAGACATTATGGCAGATAAATCGTTCTATGAATTACACCTACAGTACTATTCCTTTAATTATTAGCCCAGTTCTACTAGAATTTTCCTCCATGTTCAGTTTAAATATTAATCTTGCTCTATCTAGAACCCCAAGAATCATCTAGGCTGACTCTTAAATTATATCCAAAAACTTACGGTTGTGATATTCAAATGTATAAACAGACAGATGTAAGATATTAATAGAAAAGACATTGTATCCAAAACACCATTAAGAAAATTAAAAGACAAAAATTAAACTGCTAAAAAGATTGCAACAAAATGTCCAAATTTATATTTAAAAAGTTTTTGCAAGTCAATAAGAAAAAATATTACTAACCTAATAGAAAAATGGGCAAAGAACATGAGCTGGCAGATTATGAAAAAAGAAATACAAATAGCTAATAAATAGGTAGAGAAAAGTTTGACCTCAATTGTAATAAAAAGGTTAAATGAAACAAAAAAAAATTGGATGTCATTTTCATCTCTCAAATTGGTGCCCCTAATAAAAAAAGTTGATAGTATCTAGTTTCATAAAGAACTCAGAGAAATATTATTTTCATCCATTACTGGTAACTCTGATGACCCTTCCAGAGTGAGATCTGGCCATGCATAGCAAAAGCCTGAAAGATATACCCACCTTTTGACCTAGTAATTCTACATCTAGGAATTCATTCTAAGAAAATATTATAGATATTTGTAAAATCTGAATTGCACAGATATTCTTTGGAACTTTTTTACTGGAGGAAAAATTAGAAACAAATGTTGAACAACAGTAAATGACTGAAGTGACAGTGGACAGGGGACCTCTGTAAAGCCATTTGAAATGATGTAAATAGAACATGTAATGGTATGAAAGAGTTCACTTTGCAGCAAATGGGGGTAAAAAAAACAAGGTTATGTATTTATGTATACAAATAATGCAACCTATGTTTTTCAATATATTAATTATTATTATTATTATTATTAAAGACAGAGTCTCGCTCTGTCACCCAGGCTGGAGTGCAGTGGCACGATCTCAGCTCACTGCACCCTCTGCCTCCCAGGTTCAAGCAATTCTTTTGCCTAAGCCTCCCAAGTAGCTGGGATTACAGGTGTGTGCCATTACACCTGGCTAGTTTTTCTATTTTTAGTAAAGACGGGGTTTTACCACATTGGCCAGACTGGTCTTGAACTACTGACCTCAGGTGATCCACCAACCTCGGCCTCCCATATCAATATATTAAGTATTTAAAAAACATACACCATAATGTTAACACGGTTATATATAAATAGTAGAATAGTAAGATAATGGCCAGTTTTCTTTTTGTTTATCTTACTATTTCAAGATTTTTAATGCTTGTTTTTAAAAGAAAATATATGCTAGCTCTAAAGAAATTCAATTTCTGCTATCAGTGGTGCCAATACAAAGAGAAAATGAATGTAAATGCATCTGATAAAATTAAATTCCCTTCTATATGCAAACCAGTGCTACTAATACAGACACAGAAAAGCAAGATAATTAAAAATAATGGATGTGGACAGCAGATGATATTTTCCCTTAATATGCAGATTTAACTGACTCTTCCTCAGGGTTCAAGAATATTCCTCTTGGACACTGAAGTAATTTCTTGGTGTTTAAAGAGAAATGCAAGCATCAACACTTAAGTTCTACGTTAAAGGGAATGAAGGGATTTTACCTGTGTAGCAATTTTTTTTTAAATGGGAAGATATTCATATGACCCAGCAAATGAGCATTCAGGAGATAAGAACAAGAAAACAGTCCAGCATTTGGGGAAAGCATCTTCCTGGTGAATAAAACTGGTCTGTGTGTATAGTGGGGGCAGGACCCGATCTACTCTATGAGTATCACCAGCAAATTGCTCGGCTGTGACAAAAGTTCTCCAGGGCAGAAACAGATATCACTTGGGAGAAAAGTAATATTAAGGCATCTTGTATTTTAATGAAGCACCCAACTCATTTTTTTTTCCACAAAAAGTAATTACAAATTTTTCTGATTTAAAAGCAGGCAGCTCAATTATGTAATTGCCTAATAGGTTATGTGGGCACTGCAGACCTTATCTGGTCTCCAGGGAACGTAATCTGAGTTTCTGTGGCTTTGATGATGTATTTACTCAAGAGAAGGGATTGACTCGGGCTGACAGCACAGGGACCCACAGGTAAACATCATTTACATGCGGCTTTTTAATTAGCCATTTACCCAAGAGATCAAAGTAAATATTTCTGAGCTTCATTAGACTCTTAACCAAGTAGTTTCTAGTAGAGCTTTTCTAAATTTTGAAAATCACTTACTTTTAAGATTTTATCTAAAGAGAAAGATTTAACCCGTAGTATTTACTAAATGTGTAAATGGTTTCAATACACAGAAACAACTGAAAGACACTTTATTTTACTAATCGGAAAAGGATGACATGTAAACCAAAACAGTTCTAGGACTCACAAAAGCATTTTGTCCTTCAGTTCACAAGGCTTGCCCTGCCTGCATCATTTTGGTAATATTGTTCTTTGGGGCTGTGCATTTCTTCAGTCACAACCTAACTGGATGAGAAATTACCTGTTTACTTCCTTTTTTTTTTTTTTTGAGATGGAGTCTCACTCTGTCACCCAGGCTGGAGTGCAGTGGCACAATCTCGGCTCACTGCAAGCTCCGCCTCCCGGGTTCAGGCCATTCTCCTGCCTCAGCCTCCCAAGTAGCTGGGACTACAGGCATCCGCCACCACACCTGGCTAATTTTTTGTATTTTTGGTAGAGATGGGGTTTCACCGTGTTAGCGAAGATAGTCTCGATCTCCTGACCTTGTGATCTGCCCGCCTCGGCCTCCCAAAGTGCTGGGATTACAGGCGTGAGCCACCGCGTCTGGCCTACTTCCATTTTTAAGGATAGATTTTGCCATTAATCTATTGGTAATTTTTACGATTATCACTAAAATGAGATCAGAATGATTTAAAAAGGAACAAAGATCTATTAGGGGAAGCAGAATGTAATTTGATTCACTAGATATTAGTTGGACAGCACCCCCTCCCATTACTGGAAAAATTGAGTAGATTGGTTGTTTGGGACTTGGACCATGTTTTCTAATATAAACAATATCATTAAAAAAATATTAGATAGCAAAGGACAGTCGATCAACACTTATTTCACCCTTAAAATGCCTGAGATGTGATGTACTTGCAGTGAACAAGCATGGGAAATAATGTTGTTACAAGACAGTGCTAACTCAAAGGGACAATAAAACCCAAACAGTATCTTTCTCAAGATCTATGTTCATCGGCTGGGTGTGGTGGCTCACATCTGCAATCCCAGCACTTTGGGAGGCTGATGGGGGGGCGGATCACCCGAGGTCAGGAGTTCGAGACCAGCCTGGCCAACACCGTGAAACCCTGTCTCTACTAAAAATACAAAAAAATCAGCCGGGCACGGTGGCACATGCCTGTAGTCCCAGCTACTTGGGAGGCTGAGGCAGGAGAATCACTTGAACCCAGGAGGCAGTGAGCCTCGGTTGCAGTGAGCCGAGATTGCACCACTGCACTCCAGCCTGGGCAACAGAACGAGACTCCATCTCGAAAAAACAAACAAACAAAAAAGATCTACGTTCATCAGCAAAGAAGGAATGGATCTAGGTTATCTTTGAAAAGGGGCATGAAATCTGTGAGAGGCATATACGGGGCTGTATCTATGTTTGTAATAATTTATTTCTTCCCCCTAAGGGAAAGGGGGAGGGAAGGAAGTTTGAGGAGAAGAGGGAGAAGACAGAAAGAGCAGAAGAGAGAGAAGGTGGGTGAAGTGGGGGGAGGAAAGAAGGAGGGGAAGGGAGGGGGGTACGAAGATGGGAGAAAGAAGGAAGATGAGGAGGAGGGGGTCTGAAACAAATACGGTGCAATGGTAACAACACATGTGAATTTGGGTTGTGGGCATGGGATCAGTGGGTCCGTCCTATCACTGAATATATGTACGTTTGAAATGCTATAAAAAAAAAAAGTCCTGCTACTCTCTTAATTAGAGCGGCAAGGAAAGAGGGGTCTGAGGAGGACTAAAGGTGCTCTGGAAGGCTGGAGGGGCAATGCCAGAGGCTCTGGATGGCACAGCCACTTGGGCCTGTGACTTCAAGTCAGAGGCAAGGCTTGACTCCAGAAGGTGCAGATATATAATCCTTGAACTATGAGCATGATAATAATAATTTTAAAAACACCTTAAAAAGAATCAAAGCCAGAAAATCCTATATTATATATAAAGATGAAAAAACATGCTTTGAAACAAGACACATTCCCAAGATGTTCAACCTAGGAGAAGAAAGGCTGTTTCCCTGAATGTGGCTTTTCTAGGGAATGAGGAAGGAATATGCCAATGGATGTGCTCCGAACTTGGGCTTCTGGTTCCTCCCCTCGTGATTTCCTTGGGAACTTACTCCATCCGTTTCCATGTTCTGTTTAACATCTTCGAATTCTCTCTTGGCACCAGCTCCCAATCAGGCCCCTCCTTCCTCTTGCCTGAACCACTGCAGGGCTCCTTCCTTCAATGTCTCAGTCCCAAACCAAACATCAAATTCCCTAAGGCACTGCAGAAATCCTATCACAGCTCTGTTCAAAAAGCTCCAGAGGCTTTTCAAAAGCTACGAAAACTAAACACATTCTCCCTGGCCTGGCGTCGGATGCTGCACACCATGGCCAGCAACTACTTCTTGTGCTCCTTCTCACCATCCCCAGACTTAAGCCCACGCTTCAGCCTCAGGATGGCTCTGTTGCCTGAATATGTGTTGGGTTTCCCAGTGTGCTCTTTGGCTCATAGCAGCCATTTCTTGCTGCCTCTGCCCCCTCCCCCAACTCGTACCATCAAAAGTCTGTCTTTTAAAGATCACCTCTCATGCCCCTGTACTCCCTCCATCATGTCCTCTGCCTTCCTTGCTTCTCCAGGAGTCTTGGCTTGGCTCTGTTTCCTGAAAGCCCACATTTTTGACATTTTCTTATTACATGCATCCTATGATGTCACACCCCAGAAGGAGAGGGTCACATTTTATTTGTCTCTTTCCCTCCAACGGATCTGGGCTGATATCTGTGTACCGTAATAGATCGACAGGCATTTGCTGAATTGACATGAATGACTATGAAGTATTTCTAAAGTACGGAGTGGAGACAGAAAAACCAGTGTTATAAGATGCTTCGAAATTTCTTGGAAAACGAATTCCTACATAAAACATTATGCAAAAGGCCTGAGGTCAGAAAGTTAAAAACCAACCAATCACAAAACCTCACTTACTACTTTTCTTATCGTTATTTTTTTCAAATACATAACATTTCCTCAAATGAATAATTTGCACATCTTAATAATTTTTTTTTTTGAGATGGTGTCTTGCTCTGTCGCCAGGCTGGAGTGCAGTGGTGTGATCTCGGCTCACTGCAACCTCTGCATCCTGGGTTCAAGCAATTCTCCTGCCTCAGCCTCCCAAGTTGCTGGGACTACAGGTGCACACCACCACATCCAGCTAATTTTTGTACTTTTAGTAGAGGCGGGGTTTCATCATGTTGGCCAGAATGGTCTCAATCTCTTGACCTCGCGATCTGCCCGCCTCAGCATCCCAAAGTGCTGGGATTACAGGCGTGAGAGACGGCACCTGGCCAAAACTTTTTTTTTTTAAATAGAAATTACTAACCTTGCCCTGTGGTCCACATTTGTGATTGGGAAAACTTCAGACAGTTTAGCTACCTACCTCTTCTTTGACAGAATTATCATGTTTTTTCAAGGTGGCAACATGCTGACCCATCTGTGCCCTCGGTACGCCTGAGTCTGGTGCATGTCCAGGTCTATAAAACAGAAACAGGACACTCACTATAGATTTGTAATATTATAAGATTCCCATATTTTTAAAGGCCTCAATTACATTAGTAGAAGATGGTTTATCCAGAAGTCTGGAACTCAACATATTCTGGTCTAAGGGAGTTTTGAGTCCAAGTATCCTTTTTTTTAAACTTTTAAAAACTTTGGTTATTTCATTGCTAAATGAGTATTCTCAACTTTTGCTGCACACAGAACAACCTGGGGAGCTCTGCACAATCTGGGTGCCTGGGGCCACCTCTACAGAGTCCAGGAAAAAAGGTCTGGGGTGTGGCTTGGCCAGTAGGCTTTTAAAAAATTTTACTTTAAAATTTTAATCTATTTATTTATTTAGAGACTGGGTCATGAGACTGGCTTTCATCATGTTGCCCAGGCCGGTCATAAACTCCTGGGCTCAAATAATCCACCTGCCTCGGCCTCCTGAAGTGCTGAGATTATAGGCGTGAGCCACCATGCCTGGTTTGGTCAGTGGGATTTTTAAGGCTCACAGAGTGATTCTAAAGCACAACAATGGTTTTGAATCACTGCATAGATGGTCAGTCTCCCACATGTAGTGAAGAGAAAAAGATCGCATTTTCATCTCAACAGCAGATGTTTTGTTGTTGTTGTTTTGTTACACTCTTACCATGGTCTACTTACAGTTTTTTAAAAATTAAGATATTAGGAAAGAGTTAAAAAATAAGCCTATACTGCTGCTCAGGCTGTGGTATTTATATATTAAAAGGAACCAAAGTTCATTAAAGAAATGCCCTATTCAGGTCTGGGGCAGGAAACGCACAAGATGAACCTGAAACATCTTGTTGTACCAGAAAGTAAGGAAGATCTCAAAGTTGTATCAGAAGAACTGAAGGGCGGGAGGGGATATCTTGAGGAAGCTCCCACTGTCAAAGATGGGGCAATTTAAGCACCAAAAGGATACTGACTGCAATGGACTGAAACACAGGGAATACATGAAAATCCTTGAGTTGATCTAAAAATAAATAAATAAATAAAATTAAAAAATAAAAACCGCTGGATTCAGCCTTAAAAGGAAGGAAATTCTGTCACATACTACAACACAGATGAATCTTAAGGGCATTGTGCTAAGTGAAATAAGCCAGTCAGAAAAGGACAAATACTGTATGATCCCACTTAAATGAGGTACCTAGAACAGTCAAATTCATAAAGACAGAAGTTGAATGGTGGGTGCTGGGGCCTGGGGGGAAGGGAAAATGGGGAGTTGTTTAATGGGTATAGATTTTCCATTTTGTGAGATGAAAATGTTTCAGAGATCTGTTGTACAACAAAGTAAAGATATTTAACACTACTGAACTGTACAGTTCAAAATGGTTAAGATGGCTAATTTTATTTTTTTTTTAATCCACAGTAAAGACAAAATAAAAATAAATTTTAAAACCTTTGGAGGCTGGTACGGCAACAATTCATTATTCTGCAAATTGGTAAATAAAGAAATAGAATAAAGCATTTATCCTGCTTTTGTGGTCAAAAAATACATTTCAGAGTCACCAAGTAGCTGATAAGGAAAAGTTCTTCCAATAAATGCAGAAGAAATGATCAAATTAGAAAAGTCACCATTTTGTAAGTCCAAATTAATGAATGTATCTAGGAAATGGTCGTAATTTTGTGAAAATTACATAATAGTAAACTTCTGTCCTGGAGTCATCAGCCTTTCGACATTTGAACCCACAGATCGGTCTTAGTATCACGAACCATGGCATAACGAAACATCATGTGCTGCCCGGTTTTAAGTACCAGCACCACCCATGACATTTTCTTGCTAAAATAACTGGCCAGGAACTTAATCACATATTTGGATCTAACCACCAGTTTACAGGTAATAAAGAATAAAGAGGAACTGGTTAAACATACCAACCAAATACAGCATGTAAATTCTCCACGATAAGTGACCCAATTCCTCCAACGAATCAATAGTATAAAAAAAGGACGGAGGGAATGTCACAAAATTAAAAGAGGTTTCAGAGACATAGCCAATTGTAATATGTGGACCTTGTTTGAACTCTGATTCAAACGAAACAAATGTAGAAAAACATTTTTTCAGATAAGCAAGGCAAACTGACAAGGACTAGGTATTAGATAAACTGAAGAATTTTGTTGATAATGTTAAATGATGGTATTTTAAATCCTTATAAGTATTGAGGTATAAGTATTTGTGAGTGAAATGATATGTTGTCTGTTTTAAACTACTCAAGAAAAAAAAGTGTTAGGGAGAGAGATAAAACAAGACTGATGAAATGTGAGCAGCTGGTGGATCTGAGTAGTGGGTATATGAGACTTCGAATGTTTAAAAATGTCAAGGTAAAAAGTTAAATGTATATTAGTGTCTGCAACTTACTTAGAAACGTATAAAAATAAAGGACTGATGGAAGGATGGATAAACAAATATGAGAGTGCAATAAAATGTCAGGAGTACAATCTGGGTGGTGTGTATATGCATGTCCACCGTATGATTCCTTTTACTTTTCTGTATGTTTGAAAATTTTCATAATAAAATCTCTGGAAAAGAAAGTAAGTCTAGGTACAGTTCAGAACCTTCCTTAATAAATCTTAATTGTTATTACTTGTGCCTGACCTAACCCTATTTTTTTCCAGGACTTGAATAAAGTGAGATGAGTCATTGGAATCCTTTGATTCTAAGGCTTCTGTCTAGTTTGATAGAAAGACCTTTCAGCAACTTGCTTTCTTGGTTACCACCGTACCGCAATGATGTCATTAAACTACCCAATTCCTTTGTTTTGACCTTTGCATCTATATTTGGTTTCTTAACAGACTGCCCTGCTGGGAAAATGCACTGACCAGTCATCAGCAAATTCTAGCCCATTCAGCAGGTATATTTCTTATAAGTAAGTAAGTCAACTATGCTTTTGGCTTGAAAGCAAGTTTAATTAGGATGAATTAAATTAGTTAAATAGCTAAGTGAGTCAAATTATCAAAGAACAGTCCCTCTGGTGGCTAATACACATGATTTTCTGCAGAAGCAAAATGAAGGCAAGACTCTTGTTACTAATACACCACCCAATTGCACCTACCCTTTGGGTCCTAGCATGAAAAACTAGCTAAGGTTTCCTATAATTATTATACTTATTTCCCACAAAAGGACAAAATTGATTAATTGACCTGCACAAGTCAAATGGAAAATGAGCTGTTGAAGGAGGTACAGCACCTAGGGTTTGTGACTTCTGAACAACTAAGGCAACCCTTAAAGCACAAAAGAAAGCTGACTTGCAGATTTCTTTTGGGATAGATCAGGCAAGAAGTGCAAGAGCCATGGCTTCTTTAAATGGAGCTTCGCCCACGGCTCTACAAAAACATACCACATCAGAAAATGTGCAAAGTGGTACAAAGGATTTAAAGGAGATTTTTCTGTTTTGTCTACTTTACATTGGAAAATTTATAATACTGATGACACATAAAAAAACAAAGTTTAATGTCAGGTAATTCTTTAATTAAAAATGTAATAAAGGAATATAGTTTAAATTGTCTATAATTAATTTCATGTCCTTGAAAGGGCTTCCAATCAGAAAAGTGAAATTTAAACAAATGTATCCGTATTTCCTAACTTTAAATGCAGAATAATAAATACCCTGAATTTAATTCTGAACACAGGCAGACTAAAATAGAGATTTTTATATACTATAATCCAAACAATACAAAGCTGACTCAATTTTTCAGTATAAGCATGAGAACACAGTTGGGAAACGTATCTGAAAGTAGCCACTAATATAGAGAATTAGTTGCACCTGGAAAAAAATAAATGGATCGTCTCATTATGTTTCTCATAAAATACTTATTAATCCTTTTTATATTAAAATGTTTTCCAGAAGACAATAATGAGCAATTTTTACATCAATTTCTCTAAATAACATGAATCATATTTTTATAATTCATAATTGTCAAAAACAATAGCTTGGTCTTCCACATGATAATAGTAAACTTTGCATATGACTTTTTTTTTTTTTTTTTGAGGCAGCATCTTGCTGTGTCACCCAGGCTGGAGTGCAGTGGCACAATCACAGCTCACTGCAGCCTTGACATCCTGAACTCAAGCGGTCCTCCTGCCTCAGCCTCCTGAGTAGCTGAGACTATAGGTGTGCACCACCACACTTTGCTCTTTTTTTTGTATTTTTTGTAGAGATGGGGTTTCGCCATGTTGCCCAGGCTGGTCTCGAACTCCTGAGCTCAAGCAATCCACCTGCCTCAGCCTCCCAAAGTGTTGTTATTACAGGCGTTAGCCACCTGGCCCATATGAAGGTCTTAATCCTTGATATAACATACATCAATAATGATGACAAGAGTGGTTTGTTCTTTTTTTTCTCTTAAGATGCTTCATTTTGTGAGCAGGAATTCAGAAATCTTCACATTATCTTCTAGAGCAGGGGTCCCAATGCCTGGGCCACGGACTGGTACTGGTATGTGGTCTGCTAGGAACTGGGCCACAAAGCAGGAGGTGAGTGGCAGGAGGGCGGAGCATTAGCTCCACCTGAGCTCCGCCTCCTGTCAGATCAGCGGGAGCATTAGATTCTTATAGAAGCACGAACCCTATTGTGAACTGTGCATGCAAGGGAGCTAGGTTGCATGTTCCTTATGAGAATCTAATGCCTGATAATCTGTCACTGTCTCCCATCACTCCCAAACGGGACCATCTAGTTGCAGGAAAACAAGCTCAAGGCTCCCACTAATTTTCCATTATGGTGAATTGTATAATTATTTTATTATATATTAAAATGTAATAATAATAGAAATAAAGTACACAATAAACGTAACGTACTTGAATCATCCTGAAACCATGACCCTGCCCACACCTCCCTAACCCCGGTCCGTGGAAAAACTGTCTTAAATGAAACCGGTCCCTGGTGCCAAAAAGGTTGGGGACTGCTGCTCTAGAGTATGCTATGGGGGCAGGTGTCTCATTTTACAGATCAAGATTAAAGAGACAGATGTGAGCTGCTGCTACACCAAACACTCCTTTAAGGATTTTGTAAACAGTCAAAGCCTTTCCTGCCTGGATTAGAATTCTATGACACCAGGCCAGTGTGATGGCTCATGCCTGTAATCCCAGCACTTTGGGAGGCAGAGGTGGGCGGATCACTTGAGGCCAGGAGTTCAAGACTAGCCTGGCCAACATGGTAAAACCCCATCTTCTGCCAAAAATACAAAAAATTAGCAGGGTGCGGCAGTGCACACCTGTAATCCCAGCTACTCAGGAGGCTGAGGCACAAGAATCTCTTGAGCTCAGGAGGCAGAGGTTGCAGTGAGCCAAGATCACTCCACGGCACTCCAGCCTGGGCAACAGAGCAAGATTCTGTCTTAAAAAGAAGAAAAAAGAATTATATGACATAAGAGTTATTAACCATTAAAGAACAAGAACAAATCATTCTCTCCAAACCAGTGTTTCTGCAATGGTTGATCAAACTGGCCAGGTGATAATTACAAAGCAGACAGGTCTATTTCACTTAGACTTGAAGTTCCCAGCAGGGACTTCTGGGTACTAAGGGGCACAAGAGGAAGCTAGAGCAAGGAGGGCAGCGGGGCAGCCTGGTGACTAAAATCCATCAGGAAGAATCTGTGTTTAAAGACCTGACTGCTGTCTCTCAAAGGTCACAAACACTTGGCACTTTTTTCAAGGCTAGAGAGTGAACCAGTGATAATCAGTGTGTGTTAAACAGCATCCCCAGTCACAATGTATACAGCAATTCTAACTGTAGCAGAACATAATGCTGACAGCAGAAAACATTCTTGACTTCTTTATCTGGCTCTAAAAAATGATTGTGGTAAAGAAGCAGTTTTGAAGACTCCAGATATTAATTTTAAAATTTGTGGTGGTCATAAAGAAGGATCATTTCTTATGGAAGACTGATTTACACATAACTGTAGATCAATAGTCATGTAAAACACAACCTTTCATAATGGAAATCAATGCTCTATTATGAATGCTGAGAAACTCTAACAATCGTTAGTCTAGTGGGTGCAGACATCATGGCTTATCACCCATAATCACAGTTTGGCAGCCTAGGTTAAGAGAGTCACAAAATGAATCATTTAGTTTAACAACTCAGTTTGCACAGATAATTATAAATGCATATATCCTTTCCATGCTACATACCACAACTGTGGTTTATGCCAAATAGTATATAAACAGATATAAAAGGCAGTGAGAAAGAAACGTGAGATTAGTTAAAGAGCCTTCTAACACACAATCACCAAATGACCTAGAGAGCGCAGAAGGACTCCTCCCAACCCAGCTTCTTCCACCACGTTGTAAAGGATTATTTTAAGACCGTGGTTTTTATTCTGCATGATAAAAACTGAAAGAGGGTTTTCTGGCATTGCCCTTTACTGCCTTAGGTTGAAAAGCTACTGACCAGGAAGGTCATTTCCAGCATTTCCCATAGCTTCAAGATTACTAGTACAGACGCAGAAGGTAATGTAAAACAAAGCCACTTAATCCGGTGAAGTTTTCTTGTGACAAGGTCCCTTTAAAGACTGTTATCCTGATTTCCATCCACCCTTTGATAGAATCCAATGTGTACTAGATTTAAGCTGAATCCTCTAAATATCCTCCCTATTTATATCTTTAACATAAAATAGCCTAAGTGGCACATGACAGGTGAGGAAGACGGCACTATGTTGTAGGCTAAGCAGACCCAAAGCCACTCACTCACTCGGCCAGCCAAACAAGGTCCCTTCAGAGGGGCTTTCACAGACATGCATCTACTGACCACTCCTGAGTAATAATCTATTCTCTGCTAGTAAACAGTGCAGATGTATTTTAATAAGAGGATTGCGGCCGGGCACGGTGGCTCACGCCTGTATTCCAGCACTTTGGGAGGCCGAGGTGGGCGGATCATGAGGTCAGGAGATTGAGATCATCCTGGCTAACACGGTGAAACCCCGCCTCTACTAAAAATACAAAAAATTAGCCGGGCTGGTGGTGGGTGCCTGTAGTCCCAGCTACTCGAGAGGCTGAGGCAGGAGAATGGCCTGAACCCAGGAGGCAGAGCTTGCAGTGAGCTGCGATCACGCAGCTGGGCAACACAGCAAGACTCTGTTGCAACTCTGTTGCAGCCTGGGCAACAGAGCAAGACTCTATCTCAAAAAATAAAAAATAAGAGGATTGCAATTTTGTGATCTTTTTGATTTTGGAGCATTTGGGAACAAGAATGGCCATCCCACCATGACAGCAATGTCAAGCCAGTAAGACTTGACTTGTTTTTCATAGCTGCCACCCCCAGGGTAGGAGTCCTGGGAGCTGGTGAAGGACAGCTGCTCTGTGAGCTTCAAGGTCTTCTTTCAGAATGTCACTGTGATTACAGAGCCTATAAAATAAAAAAGGTGCTGCAGGAGATGCTTATTTAAGCACAGATCGCCAGCTTCTAGAATCTATGGTGGTTCCTCATGGTTTACTGAAATATATCTGTAATATAATCTGGACATTAAAATGCAGCAACTATACTGTCTCTCAACAAAGATATAAAATGGGGCAGTTTGAAAAACTTGTTTGTGTGTATGCGGCAATTTAAAATCCATCAGAGGAAGTAACTTTTAACCCTTTGTTGACTTTAATGATGTTCAAATCCACAGCTGGGCAATCTCATTCCACATTCCACCTGAATGATAGGTATGCTAGATAATCTTAACAGCAGAAAAGGCTAATTTTATATTGTCAATCATAACAAAGTTAGATCCCCACAACTCGTATGAAATTTACTTAAATTGTCACTGCTAAGAAATTGAAAACTTCTGGCTGAAGTATAGGTTACATCCTCTATTTCTGAATGTAGGAAAATGACTATCAGTTTTCCATTCAGATCCTACTGCAGTCAAATTTTCTTTATTCTTAATCAGAATAGGAAGGTATGGAAAGAGGGATTTATCTTTTATTATCTATATCCACTCTATTGAGTAAGTGACAAGAGTCTAAAAATTTGGTCACTGTTTTAGGTTAGGTCTGTCACTGTATCACAGTAGCCTTCAAACAGATTAGTTACTGTCTTTAAAAAAATGTCTATTTTGAGGGATGCATGACTCTAAAAAGCTATAGGAGAAGATATCAAAGACAAAACAGTGTTTCTACTTTAAAGGAGCTGCTCACGTTTGTAGCTGGGAATATTCAACACATACCCCAAAAAGAAAATGAAGATTAGTTACAAAGCAACTTATAAAGCAATATGTTAATTTGCAAAGTACTAATTTGTAAATAGCACTACAGTTGGTGAAGTTACTGGACCTAGTTGATGGCTAGGTGCCTGATGTGATAAGGATGAAGGAGACGTGGTCCATCTATTGGAGGGTGAGTGACAACTGCAGACTCAGGCTTACCCCTACTCTGAAGTGTACCTTTATGCTGGGAAGGAATAATAACAGGCACACAGGATTCAAGTGCTATTCCTGACTCTTATCTGCACTGTTGGTGCTCCAGCTCCTTGCCAATTCCCAGGCTTCTGTCTAAACTCTAAGCCTGGATTCTCAGTTCTTACAGGTCAGACCCTGAGTTGGGTCCTTCACTCCTGGGTTCTGCTGCCCCAAAGCTTCCAGACTTCAGGCCTATCTGACTTACAGTACCTATGAATACCTCTTATTGCCTAGGCAAAATCTGGATCCTAAGTCTTCCTGGAAGCCTTTATCTTGTCATCACTCAATTTCCAGAATAACACCTGCCCTTAAGAGGTCCCACCAATGGTGAGCCAATTTCAGGGTAGTAAAAGAGAGCCTGTAATCAACGGTGAGAGGTATAGGGCAGGCCATCAGACAATCAGGAATTATGAAGCAGTAAAGACACAGAGAGATCACTGGAGTCTCAGGGGCTTCATTAAGGAGGAGGAACTTGAGCCAGGCAGGTTTCAGGGAGAAGGGGAGATGACATTTGAAACTAAGGAGAGACACAGGCAAAGGTGATGGGAAATGTCAGGGTAAGAGTGGTGTGGGGACCAGCAAAGGAGACAAGTTTGGCTGGGTAGGGGTTGCTGTTGGTCATAGTAGGATAGCAATGGAAAATTAAATTCAATATGAAACTCTGGAAAGAATACAGCAATAAGCTTGTGGATTTCTGAGCCATTGCTGGTTTCTCGAAAGCAGTGTTTTTCAGAGGGTTAGCCTGGCAGCCTTGCAAGGATGGAGTTGGTGACGAGACCTGAGGCCCAGAGACCAGTCAGGAGACTGACCTTGTGCTGTAGGTGGCAGAGGAAGAGCAGGTAAGTAGGTGAGGCAAGGGAGGAAGAAACAGTCCTTCACGGCTCACCTGGGGAGCACTCAGATGACTACAGGGAAGGTAACTGAGACCATGCTGGCTGTTGGTGGGGTGGGGCTGTGGAGAGCTGGGGCCAGTGCCTCCATCAAAAGTTCCCCCTGAGGAGTGTGTGTCCCAGTGAACCTAGATCTTCTCAGCTTTTATGAGAAGCTGGAAGTTTATAATTGCAAGTCTTGTTTTTATTTAACAGCTCCCAATTTTTAAAATGTGGTGACTAATTCAAAAGGTTGCCTGCCCACTGACAGGACAAAAAGAACCTATCTGCAGCCCAAGGTAGGCCTGCAGGCCACCAGCTTATGATCTCCAAGCTTAGATTCCCTTTAGTCCCACTTCCCAAAGGATGCAAACCTGGAGCAAGGACCATGGCTTAATGTTTTTGGATATCCTCTAAAAGGTTAGTACTGTGCAGTACTGGAAACTGGCTGGACACTCCATGGTGCTGGTGGATGCTGCAGTGGGAGCAGGTTCTCTCCATGGGAAGGTGTATTTTATCTTTGCCATCCTTAGGAATGGTGACAACAGAAGGCAGACTGACTTTTAGTGGTCTCATTATTGTTTTTAAATTCTTCCATAGAATGCACCTACTTATTACCTGCATCTGCACTCCTCCAACATCCCCTCACTACCACCACGGCATGCATGCCAGTGCTCAGTAATGCTGGGTTGTCCTGCCAGGACAAATGCCAGATAACCTTTGTTCTTTGCCGATCTTATCAATCTAAGTGTCAGGCTTACTTAGACTAGCTCATCTCATGACCCTCTAGAAGCTTCCCTGACTACCTTACTCATAGGGATCTTTCTTATCCCTGAATTCTTTAGCACAAAAGAGACACCATCTTACCTTCTTACCTTGTGCTATTCCATAGTTAAGTCACCTCTGCTGAGTCTTCTCAACAAAAGCAAAAGCCTGGTGAGAATAGCAACTGCACTTCTGCATTTTTTACTTTTATTTCTCATAGCATTCAGCACAATGCTGAGCATACAACTTAATGATACTACATGTCGAACGACAAGCTGAAACTTAAACCCAGATAAAAGAAATTCATATGACACACTTATCTTTATAGTTTTTTTTTTTTATAAAAATGAGATGGGGTCTTGGTTTGTTGCCCTGGCTGGTCTCAAACTCCTGAGCTCAAGCAATCCTCCCACCTCGACCTCCCAAAGTTCTGGGATTACAGACATGAGCCACCACACCTGGCTGACAGTATTTTTATAATGGTTGTTGTTACACCAGTCCAGGGTTTCCCCCTTGGTACTGGGGGATCAATCAGGTGGCCACAAGCACTATGCACAGAGCTTATGATCTACTCTAACTTGGAACTTTCTCTGACTAAAAGATGAGCTGGTTTATGCTGAGGATTTCTAACAGTGCTCTTCCCAGATAGCAGACTTTAGTTTATAAAATATTCATCAGTTCTTTTGCTGAAAAGAACTCAACTAAAGAATTCAAACGCTGTATGGAATTAAATATTAAAGACTATGTGTTATAAAAACACGTAACTATTTTAGAACTCAAGACCTCAATTCCTTTTTCTATGTGCATTCCTGCCAAAATCATTCCAGCTAGAAGGGCACTGGCCTGAGGAACCTGTGTCCAGTCTCTGGCACCAACATGCTAGCCCTACCATCACCTTGTTCTCTGTGAGTTCTGGCAGGTGGAGGAACCTGCTGAATGACAAGTAACTTGTGGACACAAATGGCACTTTAAAGATGCATAGCTTATCTTATCCAACAATAGTTAAAGCATATAATAAATGTAAAAAATTTGGCCAAATTAAAAATAATTGTTTTCTAGCTTCATTTTCAGTCACACAGGATTTAGGAGACAACTCCACTCCAGGCTATTGGGAACACTGAAATTAAGGTACAGGGATTTTTAAAGTGAGTAAGAGGAAAAAGTGCTGTGCTCAGAATTGCAAACTGAGAATTACTTCTTGGCAAAAATGACCCTGTATGAGGGCTACAGAAAATAAACTTTTCCTTAACCCTACCAGATAACTTTTACATATTCCTGCCAGTGTTATCTTTTTGGTGAGTTAAATTTTTGTGTTTCAGTTATGGCACAATAGGCTTGATTTGCAGATTTTATTTTCTCCAAGGAATAGCAATCTCAAAATGGTGTGATCTCTGATCATAAATAGTAACAAGTTTGCCAACACTGGGGCTCAGAAGCTGATATCCAAAATACAGCATTTTGAAATGCTAGGCTGAAGCTGAGATGCAAGGTCTCTCTGAGCTTCCCTCCTCCGCCCCCACCCTGTCTCTCAAAACACAGGATGCAATTGTTCTCTGAAGTTCCCTTATCTGCCTAAAGTCTGGACCTGCTGGAAGAAGAAAACAATCACCTATGGTCCCTTCTCTGAATTTTTATTAACTCAACTTACACTGCAGAAAGAAGGACTAAGACTGTCAACACACCTGGACAGATTTCCTCACAAACCACTGTCTCCTTTGCAGGCCACACAGACTTTGTCCCAGGCCACTGTATGTTCTTCAAGTCCATTCGTTTTCCCCTAAAAATCATTTACTATGCCCCAAATTGCCAGCTTCCCCCATCTCCCCTCCCCTATGAAGAAGGGTAAAAAAGTATCCATACCCCAATGGGTTATTGGGTAATCATTCTCCTGCAATTTCCCTGTGCTGTGCATATCAAAACAAATTTTCCAAGTCTTTTCTCCTATTAATCTGCCTTTTGTCAGTTCATTTTTCAGGGAAACTTACACTTACATAATTTACATATTACTTTTTAGAAGTTTTATAAAATGTTGTCACTATATTTTTAGCGAGACTGAAGGTCACAGAGCACTGTAGTTTATCACATCCAGAATAAAATTTTAGGGAAGGAAATTGTTATTTCAAAAGAAGCAAGCCAGGCACGGTGGCTCCAGCCTGCAGTCCCAAATATTCAGAAGGGTGAGGTAGGAGGATCGCTAGAGCCCAGGAGTTGGAGTCTAGCCTGGGCAACATAGTATAACCCAGTCGCTAATAATCAAACAAAATAACACCCTCTCCCGCAAAAAAAAAAAAAAAAAAAAAAAATCCTGAAATGAACAACAAAACGGTATCATTTGGAGAGGTGGTCCCTAAGTGATGAACATGTAATTCAGGAATACCCTGTATTCAGAAAGGTGGGAAGAGGCAAGGCAGCCAACCTTTGTTTCAAATTCCAATTGTTTTCCAGTGACGCAGAAAAACTAGCTGGGAAACTCAACTTCTGTCTTTTCATGGGGTTGGCCCTACCTTCCGTCCTGATCCTGCTCCTTGCAGCCCTGGTTTCCCTTCTTCCAATCCCAGTGCACCCCTCCCTGCCAGCAGAAGCTGGGGTTGGACAGTTCCCAACAAAGAGGGTTTGTGAGTAGAATAAACTAAAACATTCTCGATAAGGGAGCTCCGGGCTGCTTTACTGCCTTCTCTTACTAAACTCCTTTTACTGTTATACTGGTAGCAGTCTGGGGCTGCTTTTTTTTTTTTTTCTTTCTTTTAAACAACCCCCCACCTCCTCTCCAAAAAACAAAACAAACTTGTTGGTTAACCTCATATACTAAAAATTCTTCTCAGGTACAAATCAACTAAGGTAAGTTCCTTTCTGGATGCTTCCCCCCTCTGTTCTCTTTTAGCATGTGTACAAAGACACATTAAAGCAAAATGAACAGGCTTCCTTATTTCAGTTATTTTAATTTTTAAACCATGACGATTTCTTTAGCCTCTGTGAGGGTCAATGAGCATCCAGTCACTGCCTCAAAATTTTCCAAAGTTAAAAAACTAAAAATAATTTCCTTGTGGTTGCTTTCTTGGAATACCAAAGCCTTTGCTGTGGCTCACCTCCCCAGGAATGGCTGGCCTGGCTTTCCCCATAGGTTCAAAACAACCTTTCCTGGGAAGTTCCCCAAAAGCCCTTCCACCCAGTGCATTCAATTTCTTTAATGTTTCTTAAAAGGGCAGTATTTATTTATAAGCAGTTGTGTCTATTTTCCTTCTGCCTGGCATGTCTATTACATGGAAAACTTGCAGGCTGCAAAGTCTGTTTAAATTATATTTACCATCCTGACTACTTTCAGCAACCAAGACAATTCTTTTTACTCCACGTGCAGTAATCACTAAATTCAGTGGCTAACACCATGCGTGAGATGGATACCTAGTAACTATTTGTTGAATAAACGAACAAATGCTTTACAAGGGAAAAATGGTGGAACTGGTGATAAGGTGGTCATTAAAATTTCCCAAGCTTTGTTTTCATTCCAACCAAGCATTCCAAACTCCCTCAATTTTCATCCATTTAATGTAGTTTAATACCCTCTCTTCCTGCCATGCTCCTGACCTGTTAGTTTCCCTCCCTGTCCACCTCCCTCCTCCTCCATCTTACAATTAGAACTCACTCAGGCCTAGGCTGAGCATCTGAAACTGATGTGTAGTTCCAGCTTTACATTATGAAAAGACAATTTCATCTATTGTCTATTGACAGGGCAATTCTAAACATAAAAAGGCTTTGATCTTTAAAAACATATGGTCTGGATAGAAAAAGATTACTTTTAAAACTATCATGTTCTGGTTTTTGTTTTTGCATATAATTCCCAAGGAAATTTGTTGCTTACAAATAACAACATTTAAAATCCTCCTAAGACCATGAAAATTTTTACTTGAAACAGATGTAGAAGAATGCATCCAAGTACCAAATACTCAAGGACCACAACTGCTATAAAATATAACTAATGAACCAAAGCAGACTATTGTCTGTCAGTTGGAACCTGAGAGGCTAATAATTCAATATTTGTGGCATACCAGTTATCCCGAAGCAATTTAGCACCCTCACCAATAAGAGAAATCTCTAGTGACTCTCCCATCCACAGGTACACAAATTCAACTGGGAACCAGAGAGGTCTGTAGAAGCTCTACCCCCATAACCATGCAAATTAAGATTTAAACAGTGTAACAACTGGCTAGCGCTAATCCTTTTACAGGGGTGTAAATGGCTATTGAGAACTGAATTCCGGGCTGCTAGCTTTTGTTAAGCAGCATTACAGGCAAATTTCACCCAGGAGCAATGCCCAGCCGTCAACTCTGAGGACTACTGATAAAATAGTTTAATAAAGCCAGTGCAATTTGCTTGTTTTGATATCACATTTCTTGGCCATAAATCTAAGCATGTAACTAGAAACCACATCAAGAATTAGTGTCCTGGGAAAATAAACTGGAAGCAACTATCTCAAGCCTGACACCCGATGGCTGGAACAGCTGTATGTGAGGCCACAGTGAAGTTTGTATACAGGGTTTTGTTTGCCACACAAAACAGTTGTAGAAAGGACAAACACATACATAGTTAAACAGTATTTTTCTTTTAAAGGGCTGTCTTACAAAACCTGTGTTTTGGTGGCTACCTCAATCTCCATTGTGCAGCCCCCTGGGTGGTCCCTTCCAGAGGGCCACTTGAAGGGAGCACAATGCCAAAAAGGAGGGAAGGAGGGGACAGCAACACAAAGGCCAGCACAGCGAGGCGACCATGGCAGGCTGTGGACCAGGGGTCAGCAAACAACGCTCCTTCTCTTTACCCAGGAAACAAGGGCTCCTTCTCTTCACCTGGAAACAGTGTGATGAAGCTGACAGCTTGAATTATGGGCTACATTTGGTAGGGCACCATCCGTCTGTACTAAGGTCCTCTTCATTGTAGCACAGGCTGCACAAGCAAAACCCTTGCCTTTTCCCCACTTTGGCCTCTGAACAGACCTCATCATTCTGTTTCATTTTAATTTTCAGAACGAACCCTCTCTCATATGACTTTTTTAAAACGTTTCTTAATGAAGAGCTGGAAGGCTTGGGAGAATTTTTAATAGGTATTTCCGCCCACCCTTAAAGAGAGAACCCATCACGCATTTTTTCCTCCACCCTTAAACCGCCTGAACCCATCACCCATTTTTAATAGCCAAGAATCATTTGTAATGGTGGCAGACATCCTTTATGAAATGAATAGCACTCTCTCTTTGATAATTCTATGGATCCCAAACTTAACCCGTTTAACAGAACAGGGGTTCAGTTTTTTTTCAGGTTGAAAAAAATCCTCCTGACTGGGCAGGTAAAGATTGGGAAAATTTACTCTTGCTTCCCTGGGTTTCTTCCAAATCAGCACCCATAGAAGGGTGTAGTCATTAGGGTGCTGGCTGAGTTCTCCAACTGAGATGCATAAACAGCATGCAGGATGGTGGCTCATGCCTGTCATCCCAGCACTTTGGGAAGCCAATGTGGGAGGACTGCTTGAACCCAGGAGTTTGAGACCAGCCTGGGCAACATAGCAAGACTCCGTCTCTTAAAATAAAATACAAAACAGGCTGGGCGTGGTGGCTCACGCCTGTAATCCCAGCACTTTGGGAGGCCGAGGCAGGTGGATCACAAGGTCAGGAGATCGAGACCATCCTGGCTGACACAGTGAAACCCCGTCTCTACCAAAAATACAAAAAAAAAAAAAATTAGCTGGGCGTGGTGGCGGGCGCCTGTAGTCCCAGTTACTTGGGAGGCTGAGGCAGGAGAACGGTGTGAACCCAGGAGGCAGAGCTTGCAGTGAGCCGAGATCGTGCCACTGCACTCCAGCCTGGGTGACAGGGCGAGACTCCGTCTCAAAAATAAATAAATAAATAAATAAATAAATAAATAAATAAATAAATAAATAAAATACAAAACAGATCTCTAGGGCTTATTATGGAGCCAGCTACCTAAAGTGACTGCTTTAAATATCTACTAAAAAAAAAAAAAAAAGAATGTGAAGGGTGTAGGGTCAGAAGGGGTGATCCCTTTCCTCCTCATCGTAAGGGTCACAGTCAACACAACAAACAGGTTAACAAAAGAAAACACAACAAATTTTATTTGATCACTGTTTTCTGTGACATGGCAGCCTTCAGATTGAAGACCTAAGGATATTGGGAAAACTTTCCATTTTTATGCTGAAGGTCAGTGAAGAACAGACAACCATGTAGAACTGTGCTTGGCCAAGAAGGTATGTATGATGGAATGCTAACAGACTGAGTGGGGAAACTCTGCCAGGACTGTCTGTTCATTCTTCTTGGCGTCTCTGTGCGGTGTTCCTTCCTCCCTGGTATGGGGCAGGACCCTTTCTGAAATGGGGAGTCTTACGACTCACAATCAAACAGGGTAGGTTAAAGAATTTCTTTATGGCCAACTCTGCCACAGAAATACAGGAGGGAAATTCAAGTAATATTTTTAGGTTTCATGGCTGGCTTTGGGGAAAACGGGTTCAGGTTTTTATGATTCACTTTGAGGAAAAGGAATTCTAGTTTCTATAGCTTACCTCTGAGAAAATGAGGCTGAGGTACAGGAGAGTGGGAGAAGATCAGAGAGAAACTTACTTCTGGGGCCTTCCCTTTGGGGTGTCATTTTCTGAGGCCCAACGAGGGTAAATGTCTTATTATCATACAACTTTATGCCTTCCCCAAATTTAATACAATTAGGCGCTGTATTTTCAAAAAGTTTTAAAATACTACAAACATATCAAAAAGAATTTACTAGACATTATAATCAGTTCTATCATTAAACTCTAGAGGGTAAATGATGATGATGAAAAGGTATCTGGTATTGTCAAGGTAGAATTATCTTTGTGAGGATTAAAGGCTGATGCAGAACCATAAAACAAAACATCAGACTCTGCTGTGTTGTTCCATGTCTGTCTGTCTATCTGTTTCTATCCATATATACACATGTGTGTTTAACAGAGGAGACGAGGAGGCTCAGACTGGGCTGGCGAGGTTTACACTAGGTGAGCGGATTCAGGGAGAAGGGAAATCAGAGGGCATGATGGGATGGTGGATAGGCTTACTGAATTTTGGCTCAGGCAATGTTGAGACCCTGAAATAAGCTGCCGTGTCACTTCTCTAGGATAAGTGAGTCTCCACAGAGGCAAATTTAGTCTGATGAATGGGAATGGGTCTAGTACAGCGTTATCCTCCACTGAGGGGGCACTCAGATGAGTAGGGCAGGTCCCATCCTGGGTTCTGACTCTGCTCGGGGTCTACTTCCATGATAACAGTGAAATGCCTGGCTTATGAATATCATGCCTCCTGCTCTCTGAGCATGGTAGATATCAAATACAGGACGGCTGAAAGGATTGGGCTGGTTTGCTGTTGAACCCTTAGAGGATCAATATAGGTTGAGTATCCTCTATCTGAAATGGTTGGGAATTTGGATTTTGAATTTTTTCAGATTTTGAATTGTGCTTTTTTAAATTTTTATTTTTTGATTTTGGAATATGAGTATCCCAAATCTGAAATGATCCAATAAACATTCATCATGTTGGCACTCAAAAAGTTTCAGATTTTGGAGCATTTCGGACTTCGTATTTGGGGATTTGGGATGCTCAACCTGCCCTGTATTAAACAGAAGATGCTGAATCAATTTATTATTCAAGTGCTTGTTTGTCTAAGAAGCTGCTAAGAGGAAGCCAAAGACAAAAAGAAAAAATAAGAAACATGAAAGTGGACAAGAACAAGTATTATGAATGGACAAATGGATTAAGTGTGGAAGAAGGGAAGGCGGGATGTAAGCAAGAAAACAACGAAAGCTAACTGGCTCTCCTAGGACGGTCTGTTAGATTTGTGTTTGTTTTCTTTACTGTAGTGATTCTCAGATATATTTTAGTAGAATTATTCTACATTTGACTAAAGTGGTCTTTTCTAAGTTCTTAGGAAAATTAATCTTTGTAATTTTGAGAACCTTCCCAAAATTGGTTTACTAAAGCTTTGGCATCTGCTATCTAGTTTGCCTACTAGAAGATAATAAAATGAATGAGAGTACCGAATGAAAAATAATGGAAAGTATGGAAGTAGCTGGGAACCAGATGCAATGACCTTTTTTGTCAGTGTCAGAGTTTAGGGGATGTCAGACAAGCATGTCCCAATTCCAGGTAAGTGGACTTTTCGAAACAGAAGAAACAGATTCCAAGTGTACTCATGATTACAGATGCCAGTCATGCTCCTAAAACAACCATGCCCAGTCCAGTCCATCACATAGACATCATATGTCCATGTGATGTGTGACACAGCTGATCAGTAAGGATCATCAGTCTCATGACCAGAAATTCTTTTAGGGATTTGGTTATACTGGAAAGTAGTGCTTTTCAATGTTTAAGGTGGCAGAACACCTGAAATTCACAAAAATTTTTGCCATGAAGTATTGATATATTCCATTTATCACACAAATTAGAACATTTTTTACTAGTAAACAATAAATATTTGTACACAATATAAAAATCAAACCATTAACACATATGTCCATGATTTAAGAATCTGTCGAGATCAGCAACTTCCATACTTTCCATTATTTTTCATTTGGTACTCTTTCATTTTATTATCTTCTAGTAGGCAAACTATATAGCAGGTGCTAAAGTTTCAGTAGACCAATTTTGAGACGGTTCTCAAAATTCAAAGATTAATTTTCCTATGAACTTAGAAAAGACCACTTTAGTCAAATGTAGAATAATTCCAGCAGGGCATGGTGGCACACGTCTGTAGTCCCAATTACTCGGGAGGCTGAGGCAGGAGAATTGCTTGAACCTGGGAGGTTGAGGCTGTGGTGAGCTGGGATGGCGCCACTGCACTCCAGCCTGGGCAACAGAGCAAGACTCTGTTAAAAAAAATTAATAAATAAAAGTAGGGTTGGGCGCCATGGCTCACGCTTGTAATCCCAGCACTTTGGGAGGCTAAGGTGGGTGGATCACTTGAGGCCAGGAGTTTGAGACCATGCTGGGCAACAATGGTAAAACCCTGTCTCTACTAAAAGTACAAAAATTAGCCGGGTGTGGTGGTGGCTGCCTGTAATCCCAGCTACTCGGGAGGCTGAGGAAGGAGAATTGCTTGAACCCGGGAGGCAGAGGTCACAGTGAGCCGAGATTGTGCCACTGCATTCCAGCCTGGGCGACAGAGTGAGAATCCATCTCAAAAAAAAAGGTAGAATAAGTTTACTGAAATATATCTGAGAATCACTACAGTAAAGAAAACAAATTCGAAACTAGTACTGTTTTCAGATTTAAAAACACATTTCCAGTCCATCAAAATGACAAGCAAATCAAAATGAATTTACACTGACAAAGGAAAACCGTCAGAAAAAAAGTGAGAAAAATAGTTGAAAGCCATAAAAGATAGGGGACTCAGAACTATTCCTCACATCTCTCTTACAGGTTAAGGTAATAGTCTAAAGCTTCCAACCCAAATTCAAAATAGATTCAGTATAAAAGTATAAAAAGCACGTGCACATGCATACACACACATACACACACAATTATTTTTTTCCTTTCCTTGAGACAGGGTCTTGCTCTGTTGCCCAGGCTGGAATGCAGTGATGCAATCATAGATCACTGTATTTCCCAACTCCTAGGCTCAAGCAAGCCTCCCACCTCAGTTTCCTGAGTAGCTAGGATTACAGGTGTGTACCATCATGCCTGACTAATTTATTTCTATTTTTATTTTTATAGAGCCAAGGTCTTGCTATGTTGCTTAGGCTGGTCTCAATCTCCTGGCCTCAAGCAATCCTCCCACCTCAGCCTCCCAAAGTGCTGGGATAACAGGCATGCCACGACACGAGGCCCCAGGAAACATTAAAGTCTTATTTCCTGCTTAACTTTCAAGTTTTAGGGTGTCTCATTCACCTGGCCTATCTGCAGACACTTTTCCCTCACTGAAGGGAAGCTTTCCTACTCAGTTATCAAGCTTGAAGGTTCTTTGTCAAATTCCACCTTAAAACAAACTTGGTTTTTCTAAAAGTCTGTAACTAGAAGCTCAACTGCTATTCTTCAAAGGTGAGAACTATAAGTTAAAGAGAATTAAAGGGAAAGTATGCCACAAAGAACTAAAGAATGAAGAATGAAATGGGCAACAACAGGTAGAAATGAAGTCAGGGGACCGGGCGTGGTGGCTCACGCCTGTAATCCCAGCCCTTTGGGACGCCGAGCAGGTGGATCGCCTGAGGTCAGGAGTTCAAGACCAGCCTGGCTAACACAGTGAAACCCCGTCTCTACTAAAAATACAGAAAATTAGCTGGGCATGGTGGTGGGAACCTGTAATCCCAGCTCTACTTGGGAGGCTGAGGCAGGAGAATCGCTTGTACCCAGGAGGCAGAGGTTGCAGTGATCTGAGATCGCACCATTGCACTCCAGCCTGGGCAACAAGAGCGAGACTCTGACTCAAAAAAAAAAAAAAAAAAAAAAATGAAGTCAGGGATGCAGAGAAGGAAAGTGTTGGGTCTGCCACCTGGCAACCATTAACCGAACCCAGTTTTATTTTGATGAACCACTACTCCCCTATCCTAACCCATACACCTTGAGTAAGCATGAGATCCAGGTAAAAGCCAACGGACTCTGCCCTTGCTTCAGTGATTGTGTAGGGGATGGGCATATGATGTGGTCAGAGCCAATGACAGCCTCTGATTCAGCATGCCAGGGAAAAGTTCTCCAGCTGCAGGGCCTAAGAACTGAGCTGATCCAGAGGGAGTGGATCAGAGGGAAACAGAGAAGTCAGAGCCCAGTGGTACCATCGGAGGCTTGGGTAAAGCCAGCCTGAAGACTGCCTACCACTGGGCTGCATTGACATATGCAGTGAATGAGTCCTACTGCATAAAAAGAGAAAATACACTTTAAAAAGAGGTAAAAAGGACAAAAAAAATCCTGTAATTTACTGTTTCTGTATCAGTTTTATTTTTATTGTAAGCATGCTAATTCTTTGATTATAAAATGTAAAACATTTTGCATGGCCTGAAAAATATTTAGCATATATGTAAAAAGAAATGGTCATTAAAAGCATTCCCATTATGGGAAGATTTCCAAGGCCATCCGTGAAAGCCATGAAGCTAGCCACACAGCCAAAGGCGCCCTTGCCTCTAAACAGCAAGCACCACAGAGCTGCGGTCCATGGTTTTTAAGCTTTGGAATTCAAGAGTTTTTTTTTTTTTTTAATTGCTCTACTGAGATATGACTCACATATCATAAAATTCACTAACTTAAAATGTACACTTCAATGGTTTTTATTAGTATACTCAGAGTTGTGCAACCATCACACAATCGAATTTTAGAACATTTCTGAAAGACGGTTTTAATTTTTTTTCTGATTATGAAAGCAACACCTATTCATCACAGACAACTTGTCTGTGGCATTCCCATTTTAACCCACCAGTCACAGGACAAACACCTTGCTGGGGTAGAGTTCTGTCTCCAGATTCAGTCCCTTTGGCTGTTTTCTGCATCTACTAACCTTTCTTTGGACCAAATTTAGCAATCATGCAGTTGCCTACTCAGTGCCCATCTCCCTTCTTCCTTTTTGTGGGACCCCAATTTTGTTTAGTAATCAACCTCTCCCTTGTATAACTCATGCGGCAATAACCCCTTGCCTCATTCCAGAGTAGACTGTGATTAATCTAACCCAGGGGTGACCAAATCCAGCCACAGCCTGCTGTTGTATAGTTCTTGAGCACATATTTTTTTTTTTTTTTTTTTTTTTTTTTGAGATGGAGTCTCGCTCTGTCGCCCAGGCTGGAGTGCAGTGGCGCAATCTCGGCTCACTGCAACCTCTGCCTCCTGGGTTCGAGTAATTCTCATGCCTCAGCCTCCCGAGTAGCTGAGATTACAGGTGCACACCAACACACCCAGCTAATTATTGGTATTTTTAGTAGAGACAGGGTTTCGCCACGTTGCCTAGGTTAGTCTTGAACTCCTGAGTTCAGGCAATCCGCCCACCTCAGCTTCCCAAAGTGCTAGGATTACAGGAGTGAGCCACTGCACCTGGCCTATTTGGTCATTCACAGAAAAGGCTTCCTTAGTCTAGAACAATTATAATAACCGTTGCCAGCAATTAGCTTAGGAATGGGTCTGTGAACAAATTTTAGTCAACGAGATGCAAGGGGAAGTCTATTGAATACTTTCCTTGCTTCTATCAGAGACCCAAGAAGAGAGAGTCTCTTTCTGTGTTTGGAAGCTATATAAGGCTGTGGTGTCTAGATGAGGTCCTTGGTATTTATCCACCTTCTGACTCCTCACTGTGTCCTCAGATGGTGGGGGAGAGACAGAGCTCTCTTGTGTCTCTTCTTACAAGCACATTTAATTCTATCATGACAGCCCTACCTTCCTGACCTCATCTAACCCAAATTACCTCCCAAAGGTCCCTTCTCCAAATATCACACTGAGGGTTACGGCTTTAACATATGAATTTTAGAGGGACACAAACATTCAGTCCATAATAGCACTGCTGCTGCCACTTTGCTCCTGGCTGTAGGAAGAGGTCAACACTGAGGATGTCAGAGCAGGGAAATGGAAAGGATCCGGGTCTTTGACAACAAAAGTGAAGGGCAGTACCAACCAACTCCATGGCCTGCTCTACCTCTGGACTTCCAGAAATGAGACAGAATAAATGCATTTCTTGTTTAAGCATCTGTGTTTCAGACAGTGTTCCTGTTATTGGCAACCAACAGCATCCTGATATATCAAGATAATAGCTGAATGTTCAACAATGCCAGAAAACTAAGTTTTAAAAAAGAACTCAGAAGCCAGGTGCGGTGGCTCACATCTGTAATCCCAGCACTTTGGGAGGCCAAGGAGGGCGGCTCACTTGAGGTCAGAAGTTCAAGACCAGCCTGGGCAACATAGTAAACCACGTCTCTACTAAAAATACAAAAATTAGCCAGGCATGGTGGCGCATGCCTGTGATCCCAGCTACAAGGGAAGCTGAGGCATGAGAAACGCTTGAACCTGGGAAGTGGAGGTTGCAGTGAGCCAAGATCATGCCACTGCACTTTGGTATGGATGACAGAGTAAGACCCTATCTTAAAAAAAAAAAAAAACTCTGATAGATGGCTTTTCAGTAATTCAAATTTGTGTTTCATTGAAAAGAATTTAAGGAGATATTTTAAAATGACAAATGTGCATCCTGCCCCTAACATGTCTCCTCTTTGTCCTCTTAAAAAATCTGAGTTAACAATAGAACCCTTGCCTTTGGTGTGGCTGGGCCAGCATGAGGCAAGACCAGGTGGCTGCTCTTGTGTGGGGACTGGAGAGATGAGGAAAAGACACTTTGCAGACCCTGACTGCATCCCCTGGGCCTACAGTGGTGCTATTTGCTGGCATGTGAGCCACTCCTTCAGCTGGAGAAACAATAGTTCCCAGATATGGGCCATGCTTGCTTATCTCCAGGCCTCTATTCACACTGCAGCCGTCAAAATCTGGAATGATCTCCTTCAACTAGCCAAACCAGTTATCATGGCTATTCTGGTTATCTACTGCTGTATAATAAAATACTACCCAAATGTAGTGGTATAAACCAACAACCAACAACTTTTTATAATGCTCATGGCTTCTGTGGTTCAGTAATCTGGACATGGGTAGGGCACAGTACAGGTGGCTTGTCTCTGCTCCATGATGTCTGGGGCCTCAGCCTGAACATCTGAGGGTGACTTGGAATAAAGGGACTGGAATTATTTGGTGATTCCTAAACTCACATCTGGAGCTTGGGCTGGAATTACTGGGCTCAGCTGGGACTACTGACTGGAGTACCTATAGCTGGCCTGTCACTGAGGCTTGAATGCTATTGGGCTCATTTTCTTGGAAACCTGCCTATGTTCTGCTTTCTCCTGCCTTATTTGGGTCTTGAACAACCAGGGCTTGACTCTCAGAGTCTCCTCTCTAACTTCTGAAACCATGGGTAAGCCTGTTCCACCAGAACAAACTACTCTTAGATCTCAAATTTGTATTGAAAGAAGTTTAGTTTTGCTATACCCATAGTAGGATTTGGCTTGACTGTTGGTTCCCTTCCCAACAGAGGCTGAAGTCGGCTCTATGCTCTCAGTAGCCTTCCTGACTTTTCCTCCCCTTGCACCCCTCTCTTCTTTCCTCGCCCCACCCCCTACCACTTATTTGGCTCCAGGAGAGTGGGGGTAGGGCACCTTAACACTTACTTGGGAGACTGCCCCAAAATGTTGTAATTTACTTAAATATAAAATGGTGAAAACAATTCTAGGAAAAGAGCTGTCACCATCATCATCTTTTTAAAAAACTGCCTGAATTTCCTTATTAAAAAAAAAAAAAGAGAGCAAAGAGCAAACCAAAAACTCACAGATTTTTGAGTTTGAAAATGAGGTGAAATACATAGCAATATAATACTGGTGGAAGACTTCAGTATTCCATTTTCAATAATAAATAGAACAACCAGACAAAATCAACAAAGAAACAACAAACTTGAACAACAGTACTGGCCAAATGGACCTAACAAACATATACAGAACACTCCACCCAAAAGCAATAGCATTCTTCTCAAGTGCTGACAAAACATTCTCTAGAACAGATCACGTGTTAGGTTACAAAACAAGTCTTACAAATTTAAAAAGACTGAATCATACAAAGTGTTTTCTCTGACGAAATGGAATGAAATGAGAAACCAATAGCAGAAGCAAAATTGTAAAATTCACAAACATGTGGAAAGTAAACAACACACTAACAACCAATGGATCACAAAATAAATCAAAAGGGAAATTAGAAAACATCTAAGACAAATGAAAACAAAAATACAACATACTGAAACTTACAAGATGCAGCAAAAGCAGTACTAAGAGAAGTTTATAGCAATAAAAACTTACATTTAAAAAGAAGAAAAGCTTAAATCAACAACCTAACTTCACACCTTAAGTAGAAAAACAGAACAAACCAAGCACAAAGTTAGTAGATAGAAGGAAATAATAACAATTAGAGAAAAATGAAAAAGAGAATACAAAAAATAGGAAAAAAAATCAATAAAACTAAGAGGTTTTTGAAAAAATAAACAGAATTGACAAACCGTTAGCTAGACTACTTAAGAAAAAAGAGAGGAAACCCAAATACATAAAATCAGAAATGAAAAGAGGAAACACTGCAATTGATATCACAGAGATTAAAAAAGATCAGAAGAAATTATTATAAACAATTATAAACCAACAAACTGGATAACCTGGAAGAAATAAATAAATTCCTAAAAACATACACATACCAAGACTAAATAATAAAGAAATAGTCTGAACAGACCTAAAACTAGTAAGGAGACTGAATCAGTAATCAAAAACCTCCCATCAAAAAAAAAAAACGCCAGGACCAGACAGCTTCACTGGTGAATTCTACCAGACATTTAAAGAATTAATGCCAATACTTCTCAAACTCTTCCAAAAAAACTGAAAAAAAGGGAATACTTCCAACCTTATTTTATTAGGCCTGCATTACCCTGATGCCAAAGCCAGGCAAAGATACCACAAAAAAGAAACTACAGACCAATATGCCTAACGAATATAGACACAAATATTGTCAACAAAATACTAACAAACCAAATTCAACAGTGCATTAAAAGAATCATAAATCATGACCAAGTCAGATGTTTATCCCTGGGATGCAAGAATGAATCAACATATAAAAATCAATGTGATACACCACAGTAACAGAATGAAAGATAAAACTCACATGACCATCTTAATAGACACAGAATAAATGTTTGACAAAATTCAACACCCTTTCCCAATAAAAAAATTCTCAATAAACTAGACATAGAATGAAATTACCTCAACTTAATAAAGGTCACATATAAAAAGTTCACAGCTAATATCATACTCAATGGTGAAAGCTGAAAGCTCTTCCTTTGACATCACGAACACGACAAGGATGCCCACTCTTACCACTTCTGTTTAATACAGTACTGAAAGCCCTAGCCAGAATAATTAGGCAAGGAAAAGAAATAAAAGCTATTCAAATCCAAGTAAAATTGCCCCTGTTGCAGATGACGTGATATATAGAAAACTCTAAAGATCACATACACACACAGATGCATACTGTTAGAATTAATATATGAATTCAGTAAAGTTGTAGGATACAAAATCAACATACAAAAATCAGTTGTGTTTCTATACACTAACAGCAAACTGTCTGAATATGAAATTAGAAAAATATTCCCATTTACAATAGCACCAATAAGAATAAAATACTTAGAAATAAACTTAATTAAGGAGGTAAAAGACTTCCATGCTAAAAACTACAAAACATTGATGACAGAAATTAAAGAAGATACAAGCAAATGGAAAGAATTCCATGTTCATGGATTAGAAGATTTAATATTGTTAAAGTGTCCATACTACCAAAGCAATCTCCAGATTCTATGAAATCGCTATCAAAATTTCAATGCCATTTTTTTTCAGAAATAAAGAAACAAGACTAAAATTCATGTGGAATCACAAAAGACCCTGAACAGCCAAGACAATCTTGAGAAAGAAGAAAAAGCTGGAGCCATCACACGTCCTGATTTCAAAATATATTACAAAGCTACCATAATCAAAACAGTATGGTATTGGCATAAAGACAGACATATAGACCAATGGAACATTCAGAATACAGAGCCCATAAATCAATCCATGCATATGCAGTCAACTGATCTTTGACAAGGGTGTCAAGAATATATGATGAGGAAAGGACAGTCTTTTAACATATGGTATTGGGAGAAACTGGAAATCCATATGCAAAAGAATGAAACTGGACTCTTATACCACACAGAAAAATCAACTCAAAATGAATTAAGAATTCAAATATAAGACCTGAAGCTTTAAAACTAGAAGAAAACATAGGGAAAAAGCTTCCTAACATTGGCCTTGGCAAAGATTTCATGGATATGACACCAAAAGCACAGGCAACAAAAGCAAAAATAGACAAGTGGGACTACATCAAACTAAAAAGTTTCTGCATAGCAAAGGAAGCAACTAACAGAGCAAAATGGCAATCTACTGAATGAGAGAAAATATTTGCAAAACACATATAAGGGGTTAATTTCCAAAACACGTAAGGAACTCCAACAGTTCAATAGCAAAAAAACTAATAACCTGATTAAAATATGGGCTAAAGACCTGAATAAACATTTCTCCAATGTCTCCATAAAACATATAAATGGCTAACAGGTATATGAAAAGACGCTCGTCACTAATCATCAGGGAAATGCAAATCAAAACCACAGAAAAATATCAGTTCATACGACTATTCACAAAAAGAACAAAATACAACAAGCACTGGCAAAGATGCAGAGAAACTGGAACTCTAGTACCCTGTTGGTGGGAGTGTAAAATAGAAAACAGTACAGAGATTCCTCAAAAAATTAAAACTAGAACTACCATTTGATCCAACAATCTCACTTTTGGGTATTTATCCAAAATAATTGAAATAAGGATCTCAAAGAAGTATTAGCACTCCAGTGTTCATCACAGCACTATTCACAATAGCGAAGATCTAGAAACCACCAAAATGTTCATCAATGGATGAATAGACAAAGAAAATACATGTACAATGAGATATTATTCTGCCTTAAAAAGGAAGGAAATTTTGACACGTCATAACATGGATGAATTCTGAAGACAACATGCTAAGTGAAATAAGCTAGACATCATTTCTCTACCAAGTCCAATCTACTGATAAGCCCATCAAAGGCATTCTTTATTTCTGTTAGAGTTTCTTTAATTCTAGCATTACTTTTTTATTCTTTATTATAATTTCCATCTTTCTGTTTACATTACCTATCCTTTCTTGCACGTTGTCCTCTTTTTCCTTTACAGCCCTAGAGTCCTAGCATATTAATCAGTTATTTTAAATTCCTAGTCTGAAAAATCCAACATCTGCCATATCTGAGTCTGGCTCTGATGCTTGCTCTGTCTATTCAAACTGTATTTTTTTTTTTTTTTTTTTTTGCCTTTTTTGTGCCTTGTAATGTTTTTTGTTGAAAGCTAGGCATGATGTACTAGGTAAATAGTCCTTTAGGGTGAATAGGTACACAGGCCTTCAAGCTGAGGTTTTATGTTCATCTGGTTAGAAGTTAAGCTGTGTTTATTGTCTGTTGTAGCTGCAAATGTAGGTATCAGAGGCTAAACTTTCCTTGGGTGTCCTTGTTTTTGTCTCCTTCCCCTGTCTTCAGCTTTCCTGATTGATTGATTGATTGATTGATTGACTAATTTGAGACAGAGTCTCACTCTGTCACTGAGGATAGGGTGCAGTGGAGCAATCTTGGCTCACTGCAACCTCTGCCTCCCGGGTTCAAGCAATTCTTGTGCCTCAGCCTCTCAAGTAGCTGGAATTACAGGCACCCGCCACCACACCCAGCTAATTTTTGTATTTTTAGTACAGACAGGGTTTTGCACTGTTGGCCAGGCTGGTCTTGAACTCCTGACCTCAGGTGATCCACTTGTCTTGGCCTCCCAAAGTGCTGAGATTATAGGCGTGAGCCACCGTGCCCAGCCTCCATTTTTTTTCAGACAGGGTCTCACTCCGTTGCCCAGGGTGGAGTGCAGTTGTGCCGTCTCGGCTCACAGCAACCTCCACCTCCTGGGTTTAAGTGATTCTCCCACCTCAGCCTCCTGAGTAGCTGGGAGTACAGGCGTGTGCCACCACGACTGGCTAATTTTTGTATTTTTTGGTAGAGACCAGCTTTCACCATATTGGCCAGGCTGGTCTCAAACTCCTGACCACAAGTGATACGCCTGCCTCGGCCTCCCAAAGTGTTGGGGATTACAGGCATGAGCGAGCCACCATGCCTGGCCTCCTAGAGACTTAACTAAGGTCTAAGACGTGTGGTTCATTCAGTTGTATAATCGTTTCCTGCTACTATACACGATCCCTATTGATGTGGTGGCAAGGTATGGGGGAGGGGAAGCCTTTTATGGTCCTTGGATTAGGTTTCAGTCTTCTAGTGACCTGTGCAGTGACCTGGGCTGTGACCTTCACAAGTGCTTCTCAGTTCCTATCTAACTCCTGCCTTTGCTTCATGTCACTCATGTTCTTCTGACTGAGGCTAAAAGCCTATATGGTGAGATGGCTGGCAAAGGATGGAGACCTGGGTTCATTCCTGTTGGCCAATGGAGACTTCTTTTAATATCTCCTATACACCAAGTGACAATGGCTGTGACTATGATTATTGCCTACTTTGCTGAGGATCGGGTCTCAGGACTATTCCCTTCTTAGTAGGTTTGGATTTTTACAAATTTAAACCAAAACAAGGATAATGAAAGTCTTAGATTTTTCAGAAACTAGGTGTGCTAACAGGAAAAGCACAGGCAAGATAAGAATGAAGTGACAGGTAGAAAACAAAGGGAATACCCTAACGGCCACATCTACTGGCACTGGGTTATTTTTCCAGAAGTATAATGCATAGCCTTACTTTGGGAACAAAGGACAGAGTCTGTGTGGTGGCAAGAAAAGGCTCAGGGGCCACTGGCCGTTGAGGTGCCAAAGGTCATGTTCAAGAGAAATAGGCAACTGTGCTGATGAAAACAGACAACTGAGAACAGACATCTGAAGGCATCATCACATCTGAAGGAACGCTGAATTTCTAAGTATGCTTCCAGCTCCTTATAAAGTGAATTCAGGGTAAATTCTAAATGAACATAGTTCAAACCTATTATTCCAGGCACATGACTTTCAGCAACAAATTTTTCTCAGATGCAATAACTTCTTTCCTACATTTAACTTTGAAGAGGAGCTAAATTAAAATCACTGGATGGGATTCAATCTGTGTGATCACATTTTTATGACCTTGAGAAACCAAGGCTTTCATTTGACTTAGTTTAAAAGGCAGCATTACCTTCTGTTTTCAGTCACACTCCAGGAGGAGAGAGAACAAAGCAACTTTGCAAGTACTTTCTTCAAGCCTGAATAAAGGCACATAGCACTTCATTGGCCTATTTGAGGCTGGAAAGCACAAAAATCAATATGGATGGAGCAAGAGGTCAAATTGTCACTACTTAGTTTTCTTTTCTTTTTTCTTTTTCTAATTAAAGAATCTAATTTGCTTTTTGAGCTTCCTATTTAACCTTATAAAATATTATCTTTGATGATACTCCAACTATCTAGGTAGTAAAGATTCACTGGGAGACAGCATAGGGTACCAGTTAACTCTGGTCACAGAGGTCCAGTTTGGAGCACACACAGCTGTTTTATGACTTTCGATATGTTACATAACTCCCTGTGCCTCAGTTTTCTCATCTGTAAAATGATGATGATAATAGGATTAAATGATTATAAATAAAGGTGTTAAAACAGTGCCTGGCACGGAGTCAGTACTATTGAAGGGCATATCACCATTCTGGTTGTGATTTGGGTGGTAGAAAACAGAAATTAAGAGCATGCATTCTGGCATCAGACTGTTAGTTTAGACCCTAGCTGCATCTCTGTGACCCGGGCAGGTTATTTAAGCTTTCTAAACCTCATGTGAAACATTCCACTTGGCACCTGCAGCACAACACCCTCCTGGTTCTCCTCGTTCTTCCCTGCAGCATCTTCTGAGACTCCTTTGCTGGTTCCTTCTGATTTTCCCGACCCTGAATGTGGAGTCATGCCCTGGGCCACTTTCCTATTTATATTCACACTCTAGTGTTCTTCTTAGGCCCATGGCTTTAAAATGTATGTATACCCTGATGATTTACAAATGTATTTATCTAGCCCTGACCTCTCTCTGAATTCCAAGTTCATGAAATCCATCTGCCTACTCAGTATCTCCCTGTGAATGTCAAAAAGGCATCTCAAATCTAACATACCCAAAACTTCTGTCTTGATTTTCTTTCCCTCAAGTCTGTGCCTCCTACATGTTCCTTATCTCAATAAATAACTCACTCTGTCCCCAAACCCTGGAGTCATCCTTCTACTCCCTTTTGCTTATAACCCACACCCAATCCATAAAGAATCCAGCTGGTTCTTCTTTTTTTTAAGACGGGGTCTCCCTCTGTTGCCCAGGCTGGAGTCTAGTGGCATGATCTTGGCTCACTGCAACCTCCACTTCCCAGGTTCAAGCAATTCTCCTGGAAGGAGAACATCACACACCGGGGCCTGTTGTGAGGTGGGAGAGGGGGGAGGGATAGCATTTGGAGATATGCCTAATGTTAAATGACGAGTTACTGGGTGAAGCATATCAACATAGCACATGTATACATATGTAACTAACCTGCACGTTGTGCACATGTACCCTAAAACTTAAAGTATAATAAAAAAAAAAAACTACTTTTTAATGATACTTTAAAGGTGGATACATATCATTATGCATTGATATATAAAACAAAGCAGGCCAGGTGCAGTGGCTCACGTCTGTAATCCCAGCACTCTGAAGGCAGGCAAATCTCCTGAGGTTAGGAGTTCAAGAACAGCCTGGCCAACATGGTGAAACCCCATCTCTATTAAAAATACAAAATTAGTTGGATGTGCTGGCACACGCCTGTAATCCCAGCTACTTGGGAGACTGAAGCATGAGAATAGTTTGCACCCGGGAGGTGGAGGTTGCAGTGAGCTGAGATCGTGCCATTGCACCCTAGCCTGGGCGACAAGAGCGAAACTCCATCTCACAAAAAAAAAAAAAAAAGTGAAACAAACAAAAAACCCACTAGCATGAGAAACTGCTTGTTGGTTAATGCAGATAGGCACACCCACTTTTAGAGTTCCTAGCAGTCTATAATGTTCCACTACTGCTTACCTGAGTGTGAAAATGCACTTGCTCAGATGGTGAGGGTACAAGGGGAGGGGAAACACAGGTTACCGTGGCTGCTGAATCACTCACTCAGCTACTTTGTTACCATGTGTTCCCACAAGGAACCCTGAACATGTCCAATTCAGCCTGTTCCCAGTCATTATGGGTAGACACTTCTATCCATGCAATCCTTGCTTCCAATTCTTCAACTGAGTTGTATTAATTTTCTTATTGCTGTATCACAAATTGCCACAAATTTATTATTTCATAGTTCCCATGAGACAGGAGTCTGGATCTGGGTTAGTGGGGTCATCTGCTCAAGGTCTCACCAGGCTGAAATTAACGTGTCTGCTGGAGATGCAATCTCATCTAAGGCTCAGGGACTTCTTCCACGCTCACTGGTTATTGGCAGAATCAATTTCCTTGTGGCTGCAGGACTGAGGCCCTCAGCCCCTAGAGGCTGCATGCCATTTCCTGTCATGTGGTCTTTCCCACAAGATGACAGTTTGCTTCTTCACGCAAACAGGAGAGTATCTTAGCTGCTTTAAATATCTCTGGCTTCAGGCTGGGCGCGGTGGCTCACACCTCTAATCCCAGCACTTTGGGAGGACAAGGTGGGCAAATCACTTGAGGTCAGCAGTTCAAGACCAGCCTGGCCAACATAGTGAAACCGGGTCTCTACTAAAAATACAAAAATTGGCCAGGTGCGGTGGCTCACGCCTGTAATCCCAACACTTTGGGAGGCTGAGGTGGGCAGATCACCCGAGGTAGGGAGTACAAGACCAGCCTGACCAACATGGAGAAACCAAGTCTCTCCAAAAAGAAAAAATACAAAATACAAAAGTTAGCCAGGCATGGTGGCACATGCCTGTAATCTCAGCTACTCAGGAGGCTGAGGCAGGAGAATTGCTTGAACCCAGGAGGCGGAGGTTGCAGTGAGCCGAGGTTGCACCACTGCACTCCAGCCTGGGCAACAAGAACAAAACTCCATCTCAAAACAAAAACAAAAACAAAAACAAAATTAGCCAGGCCTGATGGCGGGCACCTGTAATCCCAGCTATTTGTAAGGCTGAGGCAGAATAGCTTGAACCCAGGAGGCAAAGGTTGTGGTGAGCTGAGGTTGTGCCACTGGCTTCAGTAAGGGCCAGTCTCTTTTAAAGTCTCATCTGATTAGGTCAGGTCCACCTTGGATAATTTTCATTTGACTAGCTGAAGGGCAACTGATTTGGGACCTTCATTATATCTGCAAAATCCTTCATCTTTGTCACATGACAGCTTCATCACAGGAGTAAAATCCATCAGACTCCCAATCCTGCCCACTCTCAAGGCAAGGGGATTACACAGGGCACAGACAACAGGGAGTGGGAATCTCAGGGCCGTCTACACTTCTGCCTATCACACAGATGATTAATCCTAATGAACTAATGCTGTCAGGTTAATCCTCCTAAATCAAGCCTCATCACACTGTCCTTCTCCTAAAATAACCTTCAACAGCTCTGCAAAGCACAGAGTGAACTCTAAATTCATTAACCTGATATTCCAGGCCTTTCTCAACCTTACCCTAGGTGACATTTTGAACCTTAACTCCAAAAGGCCCTCCTCACCCATGGGGTCCTTTGCTCTGCCCCTCCCATGTCCTCTGTGTTCTCTGCTCCGCATTCCTTCTTGCATTTTCCTCCAGACCCTATTTGCTCTTTCCCTCCTCTTTCTCCTTCAAAGCCTATACAGACTTCAAGATGTTGCACAGATTCTACATTCTGGATCATATGCTCCTATGTGTCCTCCTTTGTCCCATTTATGCATCTTTGCTAATTAAATTCATTCAAGTGATTTTTCTCCAGGCCCCCAACAGACCCTAAAGTCAACTGAAATATTGAACTGTTGGGGTTATAGTGTTAGCTCTATAAATACGATGCTATGCTATGGTCTCAGACCAATAATTAACCCTCAGAGCAAAGGAGAAGAGCTCCAGTTAAACAATAAATTAAGAAAATGCGGGGCCTCAAATGCAGTGGTGATGTCAGCAAGTTAACTAGGATCATTTAAAACCACCTTCTATTCCTGGAGAATATTTTTACCCAGAAAATCAGTAGGCTCAAATTTGATAATGCAGACACAGAAACAACCACTGCTGACTGACATTTTCATTCTGGGGGCATTTTATTAAGAGAAATACTCAAAATTCCCCACATGCCCATATTTTCCAATAAATACTGGAAAACTATATGCCAAAACTCCAAAGAGCTTGACTTCATGCCTCCAAGATCAACAACAACAAAAAAAAGTCATTCAAATGGAGACAGAATGAACATTCTTGACTCTTAGAGAAATGTTTAGCAGGAATTCCATACACATACTCAATTTTTTTCACCTCAGAAAAAGACTGAGTCCTGGGTAAGTATATTAGTCCCCTTGTTAGCCTACCAAAGTACTAACTTGTCCACCATTCCATAAAAATAAGCCCACAAACACAAAACTAGAGATAGATATCATTCTATCTCCAGTAATAAAGTTTCTGATGATGTAATATGTATTACCCGTGCCTCTTTGATGAGGGAAGTATTATTACTAGAAAAATCCATTTGGCTTTCCTCTCCAATAAATCAAATTTCCCAATGACAGGCACCATGTCGGTTCTTCCATCCATAGTGCAAGAACTTTGTACTTGGATATGCTCTTAATAAGTATTTCCTGAACATCAGTTTGGATACAATCTATAAATTAAAGCCTATTAATAAACTTTTCACCATAAGTAGAAAATGAATGGTAAGAGGCAATATATTAAAAGGTACAACGGTGTTCTAAAGAGAACATATGCCCTCATATACAAAAATGCCCACTTGGATTTCACTGCTGCCAGCTTTGTGGAAATGAAAGGGTGACCAGCATTACGGTGTAACAGAAAATTCTGGGGGTGGGGCAGTGGTGTGACATTCAGGCAGACAGGCTGTGGGGTGTTCTGCCCCAGCAGATCTAGTAGACCTATGTGACACCACTCTGACCTGGCCTTCGTTTCCTCATTTGTAAAAGGTGAGATCTACCTTAGGTTGTTTACTTAGGTTCCCTCTACCCCTAAAAGAGATTTGATGTTATTAATGTCATTTTTCAGCACAAAATCAGTTTTCAACAGTTAACAAGTTTTCTACATAGTAGATACACAAGAACTTTCTACAAAGTTTTCTTCTAGCATCTCCAACCAGTAGGACAAAAACATAATACAAATTTTTATCAGTCGGATAATATAAGTTCTCAAAATGTATAACGCTGATGTTCCCATTTAACATTAGAGATGTTCCAATGTTTCCTATTTAGATTCAAAAAAGGAAATCTGGCTTATGTATACAATTAGAAGAACTTATTAACTCATATTTAAACAGATGACAAAAATGATACTATGGCAAGGAATATAAGGATTAAGCAAATTAATTAGACATAAAGTTCTCAGACTCAAACGCTGCATTCCTAGTAAGTTTAACTGTCACCTTCTGTGGTACCAAAACTTCAAAACAGATTTATTTTCTGAAAGGCTGGAGAGTAGGGGGTTAGGGAATGACTTATAAGTTAACCAGGGATTACGTGTATATAATTATAAGCAGCAATCACCATGATTCAATGATATTCAAACTTTTAAAGTTTTTTTGTTAAAGAAAGAAGGAAGGGAGGAAGGAAAGAGAAGAAAGAAGGACAGAAAGAAAATTAGGTCTCGCCTAAAAGATTACTTACGAGACTTAAGGAATTCACACATTCATGGCTGAGTGCTCAATAATACATTCCCAGTGGAATGGTCTCTAGAAATGTCTACAATTAAAAACAGAACAGTAGAAAAAAAAATTGAATGGCTTACTCTCTTGTTGGTGCGTTAGTGGAGGATTCCTTTTCTGAATCAGGAGAGCTTAGGGTTTGCAAAATATGATTTTTTTCAGTGGATAGGGCAACTCTTTCTTGCTCAGCATGGATTAATTTTAAGGCCTCTATTCCATCTTCTCCCTCCATCTTGCCACCTGGATTTGGCTGTGGTTCTGGGCTCTCTAAAATCAGATCATCTTCACTTATTGAAATGGTGAGGTCACTGCTGGTGCTCCAACTTTCCTCCTCCTTCTCTTCCTGCATTTTTCTGAAGGGCTTTTGTGACTTTGGGTCCCCGTGAGCAAGATGATCTGCAGATGGGGACATGAATTGATTACCAATCACTGACTTCAGGGGGAAGCAAGGTAACACACAGCAGAATTACTCATCAGTTAAAAACATGGAGAAGCAACCCACACACAATTCATTACGGAACTTAAAAGCTTAAACATATTTTCAAATGTTTAAAAAAATCAGTGGGTTTAAAAATCAGCAAACTCATTTGCATGTACATATTTAAGAGTTCATTAGAATGGAATTTGTTGGCAAAGATACTATTTTATGACAAAGAGAGATAATTAGAGAGTATATTTTGTCCTTACATAAGATCACTACCACCCAGAAAAATCAACAACTGAACTCAGCCTCTCATCCCACCTGAAACACCTTCCCAAGGAGAATGCTTCTCTTGAGACCACTTATTTTCAGATTCACAGTATTCTGAAACTGATATCGGAGAGACTGGTGGGCTGGCTCTTTTTTCCTCAACTTCAATATGTTCCTGTGTCAGTATTTCTCCCTCTGATCCCTCTGATCTGCTGGAACTGTCACACTTTAAATCAGTGGTTCTGTTCTCTGGACTTAATCTTTCCTGTAACGGGGAATTGAGTTCAGCAGACTTTTTGCCTTCAGATAAATTACTCTTGCCATGACGTGTGTTACTTCCTATCTCCAAGCAATGAGTTTGTTCCTCCTCAGACAACACACTGGCTGTGACTGGCGTTTTCTCACCAATCTGAAGAGATGCCTTTCCATCTATGTTGTCAGACTTATTTAAGCACTGTGTGTCATTACTAGTTTGTACTACACAGCTGTCTGTCACATTACTGCTCTGGGCTGTCTGTCGGTGTGAATGTGGGTCAGGAATTGAAAAGTTCTTTATGGGTTGGGGAGATTTGTGCTCTGTACTGAAATCTCCCATGCTTGAGACGGCTGACATTTGGCGGCCCATAAAGAGTGTTGCTGGTTGATACAATCCTCTTGACATGGCTGTTCCTGAGTTAATTCCCTCCTGCACTGCAACCTGCAACACCAAAAGAGATGTGAGTTAAACATACTGTGTATAAACAATTAGGTGGGTTTTTTTTTTTCCAGAAATGAAAGGAGGTCAAACAAAGCATGATTATTGAAATCAGCACCTACCATGTTTTATTAAACTCATGGCTTCCTACATAATGAATGAGCAAAAAGCAGTAAAGTCCATAGGATTTAATTTTAATAACAATGATAGTTCACAAAACAAATATAGTAAAGAAAGTAAGCCAGGTGTGGTGGCTCACGCCTGTAAACCCAGCACTTTGGGAGGCCAAGGTGGGCAGATCACCTGAGGTAAGGAGTTTGAGACCAGCCTGGCTGACATGGTGAAACCCCGTCTCTGCTAAAAATACAAAAATTAGCTGGACACAGTGGCGGGTGCCTGTGATCCTAGCTATTCAGGAAGCTGAGGCAGGAGAATCACTTGAACCCGGGCAGCAGAGGTTGCACTGAGCCAAGATCGTGCCACTGCACTCCAGCCTGGAGACTCCATCTCAAAAAAAAGAAAGTATAGAATATATGTTTTTGAAAAAAGAAATACATGCTTTGAAAAGACATCATCAGGAAAGTGAAAATATAACCCACACAATGGGAGAAAATATTGTAATTTATGTATCTGATAAGGGTCTAGTACCCAAAATACATAAATAAGTCATATAACTATATAATAAAAAGACAAACAGCCCTTAAAAGTGGGAAAAGGATTTGGATAGACATTTCTCCAAAGAAGATATATGAATGGCCAATAAACACATAAAACGATGCTTAATATCATTATTCATTAGGGAAACATAATTCAAAAGCACAATAAGATATCACTTTACCCACTACGATGGCTGTCTTGGTCTGTTCAGGCTGCTATAATAATACCACAAACTAAACAGTGCATAAAGAACAGAAATTTGTTTCTGATAGTTCTGGAGGCTGGGAAGTCCAAGATCAAGGCAGGCGCCAGCAGACTCTGGGTCTGGTAAGGAACTGCTTTCTCTCAGACAGCATCTTTCTGCTGTGTGCTCGCAGGGTGGAAGGGGCAGGCAAATTTCCACAGGCCTCTTTTATAAAGAAACTAATCCCAGCCATGAAGGCTCTGCCCCCTTGATTTAATCACTTCCCAAAGTCCTCACCCTCAAAAACCATCACCTTGGGGATTAGAATTCCAACAAATGAATTTTGTGGGGGACACAAATATTCAGCCCATATCAATGGCTATACTAAGAATGATAGGTGTTTTCATTTAGGATCTTATTTTTTTTTTTTTTTTTTTTTTGAGACAGAGTCTCGCTCTATCACCCAGGCCGGAGTGCAGTGGCACAATCTCGGCTCACTGCCAGCTCCGCTTCCTGGGTTCACGCCATTCTCCTGCCTCAGCCTCTCCGAGTAGCTGGGACTACAGGCACCCGCCACCACGGCCGGCTAACTTTTTGTATTTTTAGTAGAGATGGGGTTTCACTGTGGTCTCGATCTCCTGACCTCGTGATCCACCTGCCTCGGCCTCCCAAAGTGCTGGGATTACAAGCATGAGCCACCGCACCCGGCCTTAATTTAGGATCTTTAAGATGGAGAGTACCCCTCCAATAATTAGAAGAAATATGAGATGGAAATAAAGACATTATCACTTACAGGTTCTGGGGAGTACACGGCACACCTGGAGGCCACACAAACGTCAGGGAGTGCAGGCAGAGAGAGAGAGAGAAAAGGGACCCGTGTCCTCACATGGTAGAAGCAGGGGTTGAGGGGAAGGACACATGAGCCAACGTCTTTACTGAGTCCCAGGTGTTATCCAAACAGGTTTCCCACAGGCAGCCTGGGGAGTATTAACTGGTGAGTTTAAAGCAAGCAGGCATGAGTTCTGGGAGGTTACCCAGTGACTGAGAGGTAGTCACTGTGGCATATGGTCCATGGGGGATGCGAAGGTCAGAAGGGTCTGTCAAGCAGGCTGCATCCAGCTGTCCCACAGGGAAGTGGTCACCAGAGAGCAGCTGTGTAAGGCAGGTTATCTGGACTGACCACACTGAGGAACTGGAGAGGAGGGTGGAACTGCCAACTGTGTCAGGGGTGACTGAGTCCTGCTTCTGGTATGAGAAGGTTCAACTTAGATTTAAAATGGATGCTGAGGCAACACAAAATTTTAAGAATTCACTACAACAGGCAATAACAAGTGTTGTCCAGGATGTGGAGGAATTAGAATCATACACTGCTGATGGGAATATAAAACGGTGCACCCACTTTAGAAGAGTTTGGCAGCTCCTGAAAAAGTTAAACAGAGTTACCATCTGATCAGCAATTCCATATCTAGGCAGAGGTATGGAGAGTATAAACATATGACTACACAAAATCTTGTACAAGGATGTGCACAGCAACATTATTTATGATAGCCAAAAGTGGAGATAACTCCAATGGCCAACATTAGATGACTAGATAAAATGTAATACATTCACACAAGAGAATAAATTTCAGCCATGAAAAGAAATGAATTACTGATACCTGTTACATCATGGATGAACTTCGAAAATATCATGCTAAATGAGAAGCCAGTCACCAAAGACCATATACTGTAAGATTTCATTTATAGAAAATGTTCAGAATAGGCAAATTCTTAGAGACAGGAAGTAGTTAACTGTTTGCCCCAGGCTGGGGACTGAAGGGCTGGGGTGGGTGGTGGGGAGTAGAAGGAATCAGGGGAGGTAAAGAGTGATTCCTAACAGGTATGGGGTTTCTTTTTCAGGAATGAAAGTATGCTCACATTGATTGTGATTATGGCTGCGCAACTCTGAATATGATAAAAACTATAAAGCTGTCAAAAAAAAGAAAATGAACAAACGAATAAAAAATCCTTAGAAAAGAAATTAAGTTATGCAGCTAATCTGAGATTAGGAAGAGTTCCCGGCCCTGAGGCTGAGGTGGGAGGATTGCTTGAGCCCAGGAACTTGAGACCAGCCTTGGCAACATAGTGAGACTCCATCTTTACAAAATAAAAAATAAAAAAATTTTTTTTAATTAAAAAATATTTGGGCACCTGTAATCCTAGCTACTCAGGGGGCTGAGGCAGGAGAATCGCTTAAACCCAGGAGGCAGAGGTTGCAGTGAGCCAACATCTTGCCACTGCACTCCATCCTGGGTGACAAGAGCAAAACTCCATAAAAAAAAAAATAATAATAATAAATATATATATATATATATATATATATATGTATTTTATTAGCTGGGCATGGTGGCACACACCTGTGGTCCCAGCTACTTGGAGACTGAGGCAGAAGAATTGCTTGGGCCCAGGAAGTCAACGCTGCAGTGAGCTATGATCGCACCACTGCACTCCAGCCTGGGCTACGGAGTGAGGCCCTGTCTCAAAAAAAAATTAGGAAAAGTACATCTCTCCCATCTCTCCCCATAGAGGGAGGAGAAGCAGGAAGATCCAGCAGGATAGAAAAGTATAGAGGAAAAAGGAAGTTCTACCTCCATGATCCTTTAGTCCTCTAGCTGTTCTCCCCAAAGAAAGCAACTCTAAGTTTCTTGCAGAAAGGACCTGGATACACTAGTAGGTATGTGCATAAAGGGTGACATACTTTGCATTATATAATTATAGTTTTTATTATATTCAATTTTAACAGCTGCATATTATCCTATTCTATAGATGTACCATAATTTGTGTAAACAGTCTGCTATTGAAGGACATTGGTTTGTTTCCCACCATCTTCCACTCCAAATCATGCTGCAGTGATTATCCCTGAGTGTATGTCTCTCTGCACACAGGCGAGTGTATCAGTAGGATACTTTTCTAGAACTGAAATTGCTGGATCAAGCCTGCCTTATAGAATATTGTCATTTCACCATCCAAAGAGGCCATTATGTCATTTTAAAGAATTTTCCATTATACCATATGGTTTAAATAGCAAAATGATATTAATCAACATTCTGACTCACCAATATGAATAGTATTCGTAATATACTGTGTCTTCTATTCCTTTTGTAATAAAAAAGCTGATATATATTATACTGATATAATAACAAAGACAAATTTTAAAACAGGAAAAATTATCTATTACCACTACTATAATCTAACAACTACTTTCATTTTTCCTGTTATAAAAAAACTAGTTGTGTAAATAGATGGCTCTGAGGGATGGGCTACTATGGAGACTTTAGCAGGGCTAAAAGGGCTGAGGCCTCAGAGTGGCTGTGCAATAGCAGTCACTTGGTGGAGACATGAAGCAAATCAGTGATCAGACTTAGAAGTCTGAGAAGCCTTTAATTTTTCATTTTCAAGACGAGTTTATGAAGTGTTAATGCACCAACACCAGAGCAATGACTAACCCAGTACAGGCAGGACACGGCAGGCCTAAGCACCTTCCTCTTTTGATCCGCTAAAGGCCAAGCCAAAGCACAAAAGAAGGCACATTTCAGATATGAGAAAGACACCTGAGGAGGGCCAAAGGAAGTGCCCCTGAGTTACCGCTCTCAACTAGTAATTCTCAAATGTCTCCAACCCCCTAAGAGAGGCAAAACTGAACAACAAATCCAGAGCCAAGAACTGCAGAGAAACAACAATCAGATTGGTAATCTGCACAGTCAGGAAAAGCAGCAGGGAAGCATGATGTAGTTACAGTAAATGCTTCAGAACTACAGAAAGTGAAAATAAGGACCCAATTCAAGAGACAACACTGCTAGCAGAGGTTTAGTTCCCAAAAAGAGGAGCATTCACCACTCTCTGTGACAGCAAGTAGTTATTAACTGTTTTGCAATTTTGCCAAGCATTGCCAGACTTCTTGGAATACTGAACTCTGGGTCCTCAACAAACTCTCTTAATATACTAATTAATAAGTACATGGCATGTTAGTGGCCTGTAACAACTTAGCAGTTATAAAAAAGTGGCCCTTAATTATGTGTAAAAATAAAAGTCTGTGGACGATGCATCATTCATCCAAGGGCCCAAAAAAGGCAACGTGTACTTGAGGATCTGCTTCAACTCAAAAGGAAGGTTGTCTTCCCGCGCTATTTCTAGTTGTTGCCAGTATTATTTATAGAGAGCAGTAACTTTTTATTTTGACATAATTTAAACAATTTTTTTTATTTATAGAGATGTGGTCTATGTTGCCCAGGGTGGACTCGAACTCCTGGACTCAAGTGACCCTCCTGCCTCAGCCTCCCAAGTAGCTGGGACTGCAGGTGTGCATCAGCATGTGTGGCTTTATTTTGATATAATTTTACACTTACAGAAACATTGCAAAAATAATACAAAACATTCCCCTAACAGTGTTTAGCCAGATTTACCAAATGTTTACATTTTATCCCATTTATCATTTTCTCTCCCTCTATATACATGTGTTTGTCTCTGTATGTGTGTATACTTAAATATAAGCATATGATTTTTTTCCGAACCATTTGAGGGTAAGTTGGGACACCCTGCCTATCTACCACTAAGCACTTCAGTGAGCATTTCCAAAAGCACAGGGACATGCTCGTTCTTGAGAGCAAAGTTCATGATCAGAATCAGAAAATTTAACATTGATATAATCTTGTTTTCTATTCCACAACCCATAATCCAATTTTGTCAATTGGGCCAATAATAAGCCAGTAACAAAGTCATTTATTATTATTACCACCAAGTATTATATACTATACATAATTGTTTCTGCTATACTTTTATACAACTGGCAGCACAGTAGGTTTGTTGACACCAGCATCACCACAAACATGTCAGGAATGCATTACACTACAATGTTAAGTCATTAGGCAATAGGAATTTTTTCAGCTCCATTATAACCCTATGTCTAAGACTGATAACAATGTAATACCATTCTATAAACATTATATTGAATTTTTAAAAATTAAAATTATAACAATCCTGGATTGGGTCCTGGAACAACAAAAAAAGGAGACATTAATGGAAAAACTGGCAATATCTGAATCAAGTCTAGAGTTTAGTTAACAGTAATGTATCTGTGTTGGTTTCCTAGATTTGCCAAGTGTGGCATGGTAATGTAAGATGGTAACAATGGTGGAAACTAGGTGAGGGATCCAAGGGAACACTTTGTACTATCTCTGCAACTTTTCTGCAAATCTAAAATTATTGTAAAATAAAGATGATTTTTAAAAATTATAACCCCCCAGTACTGAGGAAGGTTAGGTGAAATAGAAGCCGTCACACCGTTGGTGGCTGAATAAATGGGCAGAACCCTCATAGGAAAGAATCTGGCATCAAAAGTCCTAATCATGCTTGTTACTTTGATTCAGTAATTCTATATGGAAATCCATCATAATAAGGAAATAAAGCTAACAGAAAAAAACAGCTATGTGGACAAACAAGTTCACTTAGAACATTATTTCAAATCATAAAAAGTTAGAAGCAACTTATATGACTATAAAATAGGGAAAGGTCATGAAGTCATAAAAATAAGGCAAATAAAGGCTATGTCATAACAAAAATACTTAGATATGGTAAATTTAAAAAATTACATACTCAGTATGCTTATACCTATATAAAATAAATCTAAACACAGGAAAAAGATATTTACCAAAATGTGTTTATATAGAATTATGTCAAGAATATTAACACTGCTATTCTCTTTTCTTTTTTCTGGTTTAATAAATTCAACTTGATTTAAACTTTTGAAAACCATTTTACTGAGATATAATTCACATACCATAAAACTTATCCTTTTAAAAGCATACAATTCAATGGATTTTTAGTATATTCGCAGAGTTGTGCAACCATCACCACCATCAATTTTGGAACATTTTTTCATCACTCCAACAAGAAACCCCATACCTTTTAGCATAACTCCCCATCCTCCCCAGTCAGTCTTCAGCCCTAGGCAGCCACTAATCTACTTTCTGTTTGTAAAAATCCACTTATTCTGCACATTTTATTAATATGTAAGTGGAATCGTATAATATGTTGTCTTTTTTAATTGGTTTCTTTCACTTAGCACAATGTTTTCAAGGTTTATCCATTTTGTGGCATTTATCAGTATTTTATTCCTTTTCATGGTTGAATAATATTCTGTTTTAAGGATATACTGTAGTTTGTTTATCCATTCATCAGATGAGAACATGTAAATTGTGTCCACTTTTTGGCTACTATGAATAATGCTGCTATAAACTTTTGTCCACTTTTTGTGTCCAATCTTGTACACAGCAAGCTGCTATGCTTGAATGCTATGCTACGAATGAAACTGTTGCCTCGAATGGTAACTCTATGTTTAACTTTTTCAGGAACTGCCAAACTGTTTTCCAAAGTGTTTGCACCATTTTACATTCCCACCGGCAATATAAACTTTTATAACAAAAATGAGAAACTTGCAAAAATTAACTGCTGCTCACTATAAGAAAATGCTGCATTTGAACTAGCTCCACACTTGCAAAGTAAAATACTGGCTCCAGTGAAATGTGAGCTGAGTTTCTGTAGGCTGGCAGGTTTCCCATTTGCTGAGATCAGGCTCTAGGACAGGTGTCTCTTTTCTTTTTTAAAAGTCTGTCATTTTATTAGCTTAGCAACAGGAAACAGAGTACTCTTTAATCTTAAATTCTGAACATTATTATGTGTCTTCTCAAAGCAGTTTCTGAGCCAGGGAAGCTGAAAAGAGAATGCCATGTTTCACATTATTGTTGACACAGGAGTAATACTAGGAATTCAAAAGTTTTTGAGAGACAGATGTTATTGCCAAAAGCAGCAGCATGTATCAGTATTTAAGGATCTGACATAATGACCAACTTTTCCACACCTTCCTATTACTTCCTGTAGTTGAGTGCTAGAGATAAATCTATAATCCAAGATTTTAGTTCAGTTCTTCTCTTCTTGTCACAGTTATTCATCTGCAGTCTCAAAAAATGTTGGGAGTTGTGGGAAGCAATAGCAAAGCACATGAACATGACTGAAAATATTTACTAGTGAACTGAAGATAACTTTTAAAAATCAGGAATTCATCTTTACTGAGGGAAAGAAGAGGAGTGAACATAAGAAGAGATCAACAAGTTTAGAATTGTAATGATGTCTTAATCATTATGAACTACAGTATTTAAAGGTAGACCTTAACCACTAATATACTTTGAAAAAAAACGTTATACTTCATGTTTTGCAAAATGCTAAGGAAATTTTTATTTTTTCTTCTTGTTATTATCTTCACAGACAAGGGAATGAGAAGCAGCAAGTTAAATGCAGAATGAAAATGAAGCCGTTATGCCAAATTTTCACCTTTTCACATGGTACAATTATTGTTTTTAATTTCTATGTAAGCAAGTTCTTAAGTCACATTGAGAAGATTTTTAAAAATCCATTAACAATAATTTACATGCAACAATCCTGAAGTTATATGTTTATTATAAAATTATTATACATATTTTAAATGATACACATATCACACACTGAACTGTGTCCAATTCATATGTTGAAGTCCCAATCCCCAATGTGGCTTAAAGGATAGGGCCTTAAAGGAGGTAATGAAGGTTAAATTAGGTCATAATGGTGGGACCTGAATCCAATAGAATTGGTGTCCTTATAAGAGGAAGAGATACCAATGATCTCTCAGTTCATGCACATAGAAAAAAGAGCACATGAGGACACAGTGAGAAGGCCCCTTCTATGACTCAAGGAAAAAGGCTTCATCAGAAAGCGACCCTGTTGGCACCTTGATCTTGAACTTCCAGCCTCCAGAACTTCAAAAAATACATTTCTGTTGTTTAAGCCACCCAGTTAGTGGTATTTTGTTATGGCAGCCCTAGCAAACTAATACAGTATGCCATTGTGATTTTTAAGTCTTCTTCTTACATGTTGCCACCATGATAAATGTAGTCATCACCAAAATCTCACAACTTAGGCCACCAAGAGATATCTCTGGCCGTGAAATTCAACAGTTATTGGAACTATCTAAATTTTAAGATGTATCTGTTAAATTAGGCTTTAATGGTGTATTCTGTAAATTATCTTGCACAAAATCAATCTTTATGAGTTGTCACCATCAAGTGGTATTACCTCCTATTTCTTCAATTCATAGGTAGTCTCCCTACCCCCACACCAACCTCTTCACTATCTTAAATAAGTGGCAAGAATCCAGGATCAAAGTAAGGCTACCCTAGTGGAGAACAACAATGGCAATGATGGTGGTGATGGTGGCATCAAGAGCAGGGAACATTTATCAAGCATGTACGAGGTGACAAGCAGGAGCTAAGAGATTTATATTATGAAAACAACCATTATTATTAGCCCTACTCTTATGAGACTTAGCCAGGTTGAGCAACTTGTCCATGTTCACAGAGCCAGGATTCAAACCCAGATGCCAGGACTCCAATGCAAACCTCTTATACTACAATATTCAAAACTGTGTCAGTCAAACTCAAATTGCATTACTGAACCACAGCTTTTAAAAACAAACAAACATAAAAATCCCTAATAATGGATCTGAAGCCTGTGCCTAATTTCTAACTTCAAATAACTCAAAATCTGATCTCACCTGAATAGAACTTGTATACGATAAATAAAACCTAGTCTATGTGGGGTAAATGGAAGAGTAAGAGAAAAGCAGGTATGAGCTTCAAGAGAAATTTGGCATTCCAACATAGTGACAGCAGGTAACTTACACAAAATAAACAGAACACCCCAAAACCACTGTTTCACATCCGTAGGCCTAAGCAACTGTCTTGGTCAAAGTAATACAAAGTTAAGTTATGGTTTTCAAGTAACACTTCCTAAGAGGCTTAACAAATACCTAAAAATGTCAAGGTAACAGCCCTTTCTTTTTATAATACAATTCAATATACCCTGTATATGCTCCACCATCCCCAAATACGGTAACTCAGGATAAAACTCTCTTAGAGATCCCCATTCACAAAAGAAATAAGCAGAACTACATCAGAGGGATAGAAAGGCACCTCCAGTTTCTATAATTCTGAGGGATTTGAGTAAGGACGTAAGCAACTCACACTCCCCCACAATTAAAAGAACAGTCTCAACCACAAGCAGGCTCCTTCTTCCTAAAATGAACTAACCACCTGCTCATCCCTTCTTCATAGGTTTCATTTTTAAAATTGTATAAAAATTATTAAATTATAGAAATGAGACACAAGGCAAAGGGATGTAAAGAACAAGTTACTTATTTTCCCCAGCTCATTGCCTCCCTCTCCCCTCCACGAGGTAACTGAAGCAAACCAGTTAGGATGCCTATTCACACCTTCCTTCAAACCCATGACAACTAATTCCTTGCTGGTAAGGTTTGGCCACTTGTACAAAGTGAGGGCGTGTTGTAAGCAACTCTCCGCAACCTGCTTTTCTCTCTTAATAATATTCCTTGGACACTGCCCAGATCATGAGGAATGCACTGGATTCTGGGTGCCATATGCAGAGTACTTGATCATGAGGGTGCTCTCTCTCCCTAGCTCAGCCTCTCCTCTGCAGCCGCTCATTCAGGCTGCTTCTGTGTTTTTGCTACTACAAATAATGTTGCAACACACAGACTACATTTTTGCCATTTTGAACAAAAGATTTTCTTTCTAGGGCACAGATTACCAAAAGTGGGACTGCTGGCACAAAGCATATGTGTGTATTCATCATGACTGTTACTACCAGATTCTTTTCCAAGAAAGTTCTAGGCACTAACTTTTTTTTTAAGACTGCATGAAGTATATCTTTTTCTAATAATACAGTATTTCATGGACTATAAGTATATGAATTTGGAAAGTCTTCTAAAGAACAAGAACTCAATACTCGTTCTCCTAGGGAGCTTCTATAAACCCTTTTCTACTATCAAAAGGAAAAAAGAAACAGTGTTTCCCCACAAAATTTATCTTCTTCTTGTTAAATTGACTTATATTTCTTTTCCCCTTCTCATCTACTTTTTTTCACTTCCCCCTCATTCCACCACACGATAGGCACCTGTATCTGTGAATACAATTTTCTCACTTGTTAGAGGCTCTGTCACATAATACACTTGCCACAGAGTCCTGCCACAGAGAAGAGCAAAGGAAGACAGCTGGCTAGCCAAATGTCCCCACAAAAGGTAAGTTTTAAAAATACTGTTTTTCTTTCCTTCTTGACTATGAGAGAGTAGCTAATCCCTTTTAAAAAGGCCCTCTCCCACCATTTTCCTAAGTAAATCCTTTCTTCCAGTAACTGAAAAGCGACTGATGTATTTATTAAGACTCCAGACCAATATGCCACTTACTAGCTGTGTGACTAAGAAATTAAGTTATTTAATTTATTTGAGTTCCCATTTCCTAATCTGTAAAATGGGTATTAAAATAGTTCTTATTTTGTAAGGTTGCTGTAACCAATGTATATTTCTATACACCTATATTATATAAAGTCCTTAGAATAGTGCCTGAAAGACCTATGGGGGAGCTGTCCATCAGAGCCACACTCCCCACCAGCTCCTTGGAAGGCACCCCCAAAAGCAGGAGTGGAGAGTCCAAATGTCATCTGCCCTCAAACACCACATGAAATGGGGAGTACCCTTCACTCAGAGAGCAGCCCACCCCTTTTCCTCCTTTCAGGTCAGCAGGTTACCATCATTCACCAGGTGCAGGGTTCTGTGGGGTGGTGTGGCAGGCAAGAAGGGGCCGGGCCCTGCCATGTGGAAGCTTACTGTCGAGTGAGCTGGGAGAGAAGAGCATGTTCTACCCTCTCCTGAAAAAAGGTCTGCAAATCTGCAGATGTAGTTTTAGGGCCAGGACTTGAAATACAAGTTGTGTAATTCGGGTTAATTTCTAATTGTTTTCTGAATACAAACACATATAAATAAGAAATCAGTGAATATAAAAAGGTCCAGCTGAACACAGAGAGGCTACTTTTTGACTTGTCATGGCTCTGTCTAAATCAAGTACAGCCATAACTTTGAGAATGGCAGAACTGAGGGCCATATTCCCCATGAAGGCAACTGCTCAGAGCCCCCGTCTAGGGAGATTTTTGTGTTGTTTATAGTTGAGCAGTGATTCAAGGAGGCTGCTGGTGAAGGCGGCACTGTGGGCTAATAAGGATAAGAAATCGGGCTTATACAGAGAATCTAAGGAATAACTTCTACCTCCTCCACCCACTGTTACTTCCCTTAGCAGGTGTGAGAGGGCGGGCCCATATCCCTGGGCCCTCAGCATTCCAATACCTGCCCAGTGTCCTCCTGTAAGCACCTGTGCCTCTTGGCCCGAGTGTTTCTCTCAGCTGCTGTGCAGCACCAGAAGAGGAGCCAGGCGTGGCACTCCGGCAGTGACAGACCTGGAGGGGAAACACCTCCCTTTCCTACTCCTTGAATGGGATATCCCTGAGGCATGCCCTACACAGTCATCCAAGATTCCCCAATGGGACCGAGCACCAGGTGCTATGAGTGATAACCCACTCAATCACACATTCTTATAGCCCACTTTCCCTTCTCCATGCCATCTTCCTCCCTTTTCTATCTGTGCTTCCTGGGACCACCTCCCAGATAAACTACTTACACTCAAATCCTTGTGTTAGGGTCCTTCCCAGGGGATTCCAACCTAAGTCACTTGCTCTTTCAATAGAGACACTTCAGTATAGTTTTAGGATTCCTTTCCCCCTTGCTGCAATATTTATTTCAATCAAGTTTCCCCCATACAAGGTATCTGGTCCCTTTACTCCTTGGAGATGAGCCAGGCCCTACAGTGGCTGCCTTGGTCTTATGAATGGTGCTCAGATCCTGGGAACACATCTGGAATGGAAGAATCCTTTCCATCATCTCATACTGGGGTGTTGTCTTCCCTGTCGTGCGCCTCTCCTGCAGTGGCACTGCTCCTGGAAGCACCTCGGACACATGCTCAGATCCATGGCTAAAGCCACTGCAGAGCTTATCCCTGCATACCAGGCACACAGCCGCCTCCTGTGGCCGTGCAGGCTTTCTCCCTTCAAGTTCTTCTTCAGTCGAGCTGTAAGGCATTTCTTCTGCCCAACAAAGCCAACAGAAATGGATGCTTCTTTTATTGCAAACATGGGCAGTTTAGGGGGCGGGTCCTCAGCCTACCATGGCTCACCTGATTCAGCTCAAATACTACAGCACCAAGGAAGACCATTTCCTCCCTCAAGTCTAGGTAAAAATGTAGTATTTAAAATTGTTTTTATTTCACCAGGAATTTCTCCAACTTTTGAAGAGCTACCCAAACTGTCTTTTACCCATACCACCTTAGAGGGCATTGTTGCAAGATGGTTAACAGCATGGATGCTAAGGTCCAATGGTCTGGGTTTGAATATTGGCTCTGCCTGGTTGTGTAGTTTTCGGCAAGTTAACTAAATTTTCTGAGCCTTACTATAAAATGGAGGCAACAATATCCTCTACTTCCAGGATTGTTGAGAAGATTAAATGAGTTGATACACATAAAGTGTTAATACAGCACCTGGCAAAGTAAAGTGCAGTGATTATTACCCATTGTTACTACCAGTATTAAAAGTGGGAATAACACCTTTATAACCATTCTCCCACCTGATCCTTGCAGGGAGGGTTACCACAGCGGAAGTGACGCTCCTCAACAAGCCTTCAGTTCTGTGATGAAATTCCCTGGTCCTCCACACCTATCCATCCCTGACAGAGTATAATCAGTTTGCTTCTACTTCTAGTAGAATATATTTCACAGCATAATAGTTCAAAGAAACCTTACAACACCTATCCCTAAATGTATACTCTCATTCAAAAACGCCATCTCAATCTTTCTTGAGGACATACATTTTTATGTGTTTTTATGTATATTCTCTAGTCACTGTTCTTCAACCAGAAGAATATGTCTGGAAACAGAGTTTGCCCCCAAAATAAAAAATAACAATATATATAATAGAGGTGAAGAATGACTATAGTAAAATTTGTGAGGATTTGAGTGGGGCTTGAAATGTGCCTTTTTGGTAAGACACATTTTTTGTAAGCTGACTAAGTAAATTAATAGTGGAAACAAGCATGGCAGATGAACAGACTAACTATTAATCCTTCTAAGCGAATATATGATTCTAAAGAGCAACCACTGGATGCAAGCAAACAATAGATGTCCTACACCAAAACTGAGCCAGAGTTTTATATTTAAAAAATGGACACACACCACTTGATGACTTTTCTTGGCATCCAAGTTACTAGCCTGTGGTTGAAAGCTGTACAGCCACTTAAAAAAATACCTTTTTATAATTCAGAATGATCACCAATTTGATAGATCCTCTCCCCTTTATTAGTATTTTCCACCTCAATGGCCATCCCCAATACAGGCCCTCCATTCTGTTAATTCCTCCTGTCTGAATGGAGCCTGATTTCCTCAGTTCCACGTACTCCTCCCCAGGCTCATCCTGCACAGCACTGCCAGCCTCATCTTCCCGCAGCTGCACACATGGGATGTAACTGCTCTGCTCACAAGTCCTTCCTTCATCTGCCCCAATACACACACACACACACACACACACACACACACACACATTCAAGGAGGAAATCTCAGTTTTTAGCCTGGTACCATAGTTCCAGGTACCAAATCTCACAAGGTAGCTTTCCAAGCTCATTTTCTACCACTGACTGGCATCCTGCCCATCCTTCTATGCCAGCTCACACACCACCTCCTCCACCAGGGCTGGGGTTACTCAATTCACAGGAAGCAGAACCTTCTTTCTTCTCATTGCTCATGCTTGTCCCATGTGACTGGCACTTTATCACACACTATTCTGTGCCTTAGAAAGAACACTGCTTTGTGAGAAGCACTTTGAAGCTAAGAAAATTGTGGCCTTCATAGAGGGGCCTACTGTGGCTTCTCAAACAGAACAGATGCTTAACAACTATTTATTGATTCAACCAGTGACTGTACTATGCTTCAGGAAAGGCCCTGGAGGTCAATGACCAAGACCAATTCATATGACTGCCCAAAGAAGAGAAGCTCGGATTTCCACTAAACAATAAGACATAACTCATATGATAAGGAATGGTTCAGGAATTAGTATAAGGATTAACTAAAACATGATTTTGCTGAAATGTATTTACCTTTTAATTGGTTGAACATCAATGGAAAATTAGAAAAGGCAAAATATAAATTTCTCAAAGTGTTACCTAATCGATTCTTACACAGCCAATAGTCAAAGCTTTTAAGGAAATGACACCTTTCCATATAAATGAAAAGACTTCTAATTATTATACGTAACATTTTAAGGGGTTGTCAACTGTATGTCTCTTGCCCTAATTTTAAATATGTCCTAAAAGGAGACTCCACAACTACATGCAAGGTAAAGAATCAGTGGGTAAATAAAAAAAAAAAAAGCTTCCGTTTTCCTGAAGTACCATTGACACTGCCGTGCTAAGAATATGTCTATCAAGAATGGCATAGAAAGAACTAACTGGCTTCTAGATTAAAACACATCAATTATTTCATGACCGAATGTCAAACAGAAAAACCGCCTGAATGCTTTAAAAGTCTATCACATCATACCACATTTGGCCTACATCGAATGGCACAGACATCATTTATCATTAAAGGCCTTTTTATATAGGTCAAGGTTGCTAGGGCTTGGTGTTTTGTATCTTACAGTTTAAAGAATGCTCTAAATTCTAGGGGTTTTTTAAACTTTTTAATCTATGAGGAAGGAAAACGAAAACTTCCTATAAACTCAGATTAATGCCTGCTAATGCACGGAAGAAAGAAAAACTAAAACCTTCCTCCTACTATAAAAACAAAATAGTGTGGCCTCTGTTTCTTTTCTGATAAGAGTCTTAAATACCAAACAGTTAACTGCATAATAACATTTACTGGCAGCCAGGCAGCCTGCTTAGCAGATATATAAAGCAGGTAAAAGGAGAAAAAGTTAATTTCTTGGCTGAATGATTCCATCGGTAGCTATAGGGCAAACCTGAAAGTCTTTTAGTAAAGTAGCAGTTGATTCTTCTATCAATCTGTAGCACACACACTCTTCCAAGGAAAGCATTAAATATGAAAATCATATCCCGTTATCATCTGTTTCCAGCTTTCAGCCCAGTAAGCTTTTCTTAATGAATGCTGCAGCCTAAGGAACAAGCACGCTGTTGGCTTTTCTGAATAATGGAGTGATGCTACCATTTTTGCTTATTACAATATCGACTGGCTGAGGGGGTTTCACACATAGTCACAAGTGACTACTCTTGCCAGCATGCTCCAAGTTATTACAAGATGTTTTTAGACATTTCATCTAAAAGAGCTTTACTGCTTTTAGTGAAGAAAACATCTATGGTCTTGAACAGAATCATTTATATGGAGATAGGCGGGAGGATTAGAAGCCTGCATTACAGCAGATACATAGCAGAATTTATTTAAGTATTCCTTGCCGATCTTTTTGTCTATTGCTTAGATATGCAATCTTTTCTTTCCACTTTTTCTGTGCAAAGGTTAAAATGTACAAAATTATAATATATTCACACAAATAAAAGAATCAAAGTGCCGTATTTTGTTTACTTTCCATTTAAAACACTTCTCAAACTAAGAAAAGAGCAGCTACAAGGCATGATTTAGAAAAACAACTTTACCTACTGACAACACTGAGGTTTTCTTTAGAGTCTATCCTTTCTTCCCAAAGTAACTCCCTTTCAGCAAACTTAATTAAATTAGACATTAAAGCAATATTCTGTAAGCAAAAATCTTTAAATAATCACTTAAGGTTTAATCAAAGGGATGTTTCTAATAAGATGATTTTATTTAAAACAATATCTTAAAATATAAACACTCCAGAACTCCTCTGTTAACAGAAAGGTTATCAATTTAGTTTATTACCTTTTCTCTGTCTTCATCTGTCAGTTCACCTTTTAGTCCCAGGCTATCTTTTGAGAGTAGCATCTTCTTAATTTGAGTCTCATATTCGAGCTAAATATAAACAAAGTTTGATTTTGTGATAAATATTTTTACAACTAGCACCTGCCTGTATACTGAAGTCTTTACAACATACAGGGAGCATTGAAGTAGAAAGTAAAAGCTGATGTGGCCAAGAAATTCACCTTATCTTAGAAAATGAACAATTTTGCAAATGACACATATCAAAAGTTGAATTTTACAAAATGCTACAATTTTTAAATGAAATAAGATTTGATGGATTTTTACTTTCATCAACTTAGGGAATAAAATCTTTATATATACACACATGTACATGTGTATATATACGTGTGTGTGTATATGTATACAGTTTGATACTTTATCACAAAAATACAATTCCTTTATTATGAAATTAGCACATTAGACAGTGTTTCCTTTTAGAAGTTTTGCCCCAAACAAAAAAAAAAATCAATCCTACTGATTTCTTATCTATATGATATCTACAAAATATCATGATTCTGATCATCACAGCAATTGAGTATACTTGCTAGATCATCAACTTAAAACAAATTCCATTTTCTATGAATAAAAATATACTGCAGACATCAATGATCAGAATCCAGTTTGCTCTGGCACTAATAACTACATAAAGATGTCTGCATCATCACCACACTATAATTGGTAAAAGTGATTCAATCTTAAAATGACTTTTTCTTAAAAGCAAGGCATAAAAAAGCACTTTGATTCAGTACGCTAGTAATTAAAGCCTTAAAAAAGTCACGGATTGTGGTCCATCACAGATAAGTATCAGAACATTTTCTAAATTAGGCAGGTATGCACTGTAATTAGAAACACACCTATGAGATGATGAAATTAGAAAGCTGTTTCCTTAGTTCTCTGATTGAACATAAAATAGGCCCGAGCTTTGTTTTGACACACAAAAAACAAATGGGCAATAATAACCAAACTGATTTGTTTCCCTCAAAATATTTTGAAAGGTATTATTAATATATGCTGTCTCATTTTTAGTAACAGGTATGGATTTTTTTTTCTCCAGCAGAGTACTATATGATAGATGGCAGTAATTCTCTAAATAGATACCCAATTAAATGAAAATTTTATCAGGCCAGTACAAATGATAAAATAATAAACTAGGAATAGATAAAGCAATAACAAAGATACAATTTACATCTCTCTGTTCCATATCTATTCCTCTGAACTTAGAGATGTTTACATTTTAGCCCCAAGAGCTTTAAACAGGCATCCTTTACAGATTCCAAGGGATAGTATCCCAAAAAAGAAATGGGGGATGAATTACAATATAAACATACAATTACAGGTTAAACAAAAATTCTTTTTTCCTGTGACTACAAATGTTTTCTTATGCTCTTTGAGATCAACGAGCATTGCACCTGATTTCCTCATTATAGGATCATTTCAGAGCCATACCTTCCAAAGACAGAGCACTTTCTCATAGAAATATGAGAGTTTTACTCATTTTGCTGAAGGAAAAAGGAAGTGATAACTGCATAAAGTCTTCCTAAAGAACAGAAAGAAGTATCTTTAAGAGCCCAATTTAGATTGCTCTCAATGCAACTGAAAAAGTCACTGAACTGTAGATACTCTTTATCTAAATTAATAATGCAAATAGAAACGGCACAATGAAGTTGGAGAGATACGATGTTAATAATATAGACTGTAAGTCTATATCCCCTGGGACCATGGATTTCCATCAAAAAATGCTTTGTTCTCTTTATTTTTCCTTTTTATTTTTGCATACTACACTTGGTTATTATCCACGTCCTGAACACTGGAGAGCAGGAGTTTTCCACAGCGCTCTCCAGAGCCTACTCATGCCCCAGTAACATCTCCTGGTCTGGAGCCCCTCTAGGGATAAATAATTCCCTTATCTCCCCCACCCCAACCCAAGAAATCTGTTTTAATAAACCCAAGAGCACTGAGTTAATCCATCAGGTAACTTGTTCTGTCTGTCACTGTATTGCTTCACAGCATTGGCTTGATGCTGCCCACCTAAACTTAGCAGGACCTTCCCATTTACTTCCTCAGTATGCACAAGTAATTTATTTCAGCTGAATTAACGAAATCTGTTAACAATGACTGGGGGTTGATGGAGGTTCTCGCAGAAGTTTCAGGCCTCTAGGATTTCTCTCCATGCTCACAAACGTTTTCCATTATGTTACTTTCTGTATTCTCACTTCCGTCAATTTCCCCTCCATCACTTTACTGTTTGCCTGAAAGTGCCATCACTACCTTTTCTTGCTACAGATTTCCTTTTTCATTGTTTTTCAGGGTTGCACAGCTAATTCTCAAGTTACAGAATAAGTGAATAATTGAACTGAATCGACATTTAAAATCTGCTGGCCCTGTCTCCCCATATTAGAGTTGAGGAAATGGGTACAGAGAGTTACATAATGGGCTGATTTGATCCTCAGGTCGGTATGAGAGATGCGACTAACATTCATAGTCTTTTGTTTTCTCTTCTCCTATTTTTTTCCAATATCTGTGCTTCCTCTTAGGTCATGAACTTTTACCAAAGATTTGGGGGAACATTCATTTGTTCAACTAATGCATATTAACAGTCAAGACACTTTGGTTGATAAAAAATGATATTCGCTACACACTTTGTCCTCCAGGGGCATGAAGGTTGTGCCCTGCTCAGAATGTCTATCACAATCCTCATAGAAATCAAATCAGAGTTCAAAAGACTTGTTCTCAAATATTAGCCCCTTATAGGCATACATAACCTAATGACTGAGTTTTCAAGGAGAAACACATCTATTTTACTTTATTTATTTATTTATTGAGACAAGGTCTTGCTCTGTCACCCAGGCTGGAGGGCAGTGGCATGATCACAGCTCACTGCCCTTCAGCCTCCCGGGCTTAATCAATCCTCCTACCTCAGCCTCGCGAATAGCTGGGACTAGAGCACATGCCACAACATCCAGCTAATTTTTTCTATTTTTTTGTAGAGACAGGCTCTCATCATGTTGTCCAGGCCTGGAGAATCACATCTTTAAATAACACATTATATATTCAGAATACCTCTGCTATTAAACAGAAATGCTAACTGGGAAGGTATAATAAAGAGTATCATCAATACCACATTAGTTCCCAAATAGTAGTTCATGGTCCATAACAGAATGAGACAAAAAATATAGAAGAATTAATTTCAGTCAAGGGGGAAGTCTCGATGCTTACTGAGTGCTTATTATGTGCCATATTCTGGGTCAGATACTGACAGCCTTGAAATAATAAGACAAGGAGCTCACAGTGAAGTGGGAAAACAGACATGTAAACAATTATAATACCATGAAGGAAGTGCTTACTGAGATAATTATGACACAGACCTAAGGCAGGGCAGGGGGAAAAAGGCCTTCTAATTGAAGGAGGTATGAGATAATGTGGTGCTTTCAAGGAAATGCAAATTGTTCAGCATGCTTAAACTACTGCGGGTGCATGTAAGAGAGTGTGTGTGTGTGTGTGTGTGTGTGAGAGAGAGAGAGAGAGTGTGTGTGTACGTGTGCGGGAGATAAAGATGAGAGAGACAGTGGGAAGATTTGGGGGTGGAAGAGTTACAGGATCTGGAGGAGACAGATTTAGGGGTAAGAAGAGGCAAGGAGACAGGAATAGGAGAGTGGGGAGAGATAAGAGAGAAATGGGGATGGCAGGAGAAGGTGGAGGGGGGAAATTAGGGAGAGATGAAGAGAAAAAATGTTCACATCTGTATTTGTGTGAGAGAGACAGACACACACACACACAGAGAGAGAGAGACAGAGTGTGTGTGTGTGTGTGTGTGTGTGTGTGTGTGTGTGTGTGTGTGTGTGTGTGTTGGGAGGAGTAATAAGGGTGAGGCTGCTCTGTGCAGGCAGAGACCAGCATCTGGGCTTTGTCCTCAAAATCCTGGGCCAGCATTTCAGGCCAAGGACAGACCTAACCAGGTGAAGACTCTTGTGCCTGCCATGGGGATCCTCCCTGAATGCCCTGACATGTCGGCCCCATGCCTAGCAATACTGCCATGAGGGGATCTAAGACAGATGCTGGCAATGCTCTACACATGTCCCTGGGACCTTTCTGGGCACTCCTAAGTTCTGGAATCTGGGGCTCCGTGCCTAAGGCTTCTCAGAACCTGGGAAGGCTGCTCTGGAGAGCGTTTGGTTAATTCCCTACCACCTACAACCTTGCCCACCACTCCTCAATCAATGCTGCTTAGGAGCTGCTGGACACATATCCCAAATGTGCAAAACACTTGCCAGAAGTTCCCTGTAGGATTTGGCGCCAGGCTGACTACGGTAGCTGGCTTCATAATATACCCAGTGCCCTCCCTGCCTCCCTTCCCCCATTTCCTATTGATATTCCTTATCTCCCAAATCAACCACTTACCGTCACATCCCTGTTCTCCAGGTTTGCTTCAGGGAGAACCCAACCTGAGACAAGGATAATGGGCACCTGAGTGAAACTGCTTTAAGTTAGGACCAACTGGGGCCCCTTCTACAAAAACAGCTAATACAGGGAGCAGGGGGGTAGAATGAGGGAGAGGAGGGCACACTCCTCACAGCATTAATACTAATATTTACATTCTTGGGTTTTTTAAATTTATTTCATTCTTATTATTAATTTTTTTTTGGAGAGCCAGGGTCTTGCTCTGTCGCCAGGGCTAGACTGCAGTGCCACCATCATAGCTCACTATAGCCTCAACCTCCTGGGCGCAAATGATCCTCCCCCCATCTCAGATTCCTGAGCAGCTGAGACTACTGGTGCATACCCCTAGAGCTGGCTAATTTTTAAATTTAGTTTTTAAAATTTTTGTACAGATGGGGTCTCACTATGTTGCCCAGGCTGGTCTCAAATTCCTGGCCTCAAGTGATCCTCCCACCTCAGCCTCCTAAAGCACTGGGATTACAGGCATGAGCCACCATGCCCAGACCTAATATTTATATTTTTGAACTGTGTTTATTCAGCCCCTTTATCCAACTGACAAGTAGCAGCATAGATATAACACTGTATTTTCAAAACTACATAACATGTCAATATCCTTTAAAAGCCCTGAAAATTATTATAGAACTCCAAATAAAGCATTATGAGTCATAAAATCAGTTGACAGTGTTTTCAGTATTTAGCTCATTTTTGGAGATTTTAGCATTATATAATGAACTGGGCCCAGCCCACCTCTACAAAGTGGGAGAAAGTCACTTGGTATCAGTTTGGGCAAAACCCCCACTTCTCTCACACTGCTTCGCTTGGTTGCACTTTCTGGAATTCTACCAATTTGAAGTTCATTTGTATTAACCGTAGTCTGTGAAAGGTGCAATACCTGTGGCATTTTGGGGTGTGTGGGCAATGCACTGTGAACACCTTTCTCCCAAGACTTATGTGAGGTCAGTCAAGAAAGGAGGTAAAGATCTGATACCTGGATGGGCAGCATTAACAGGAGACAAGTGGTTCTGGCATACCTGGGCCACCACTGGACTCTGGCCCAAAAGGAACAAGCAGAAAGAAATGGGAAAATACTAGAGACAAACATCCCATATGTTGAACCTCAGCTCACTGCACAGCCTGCTGAAGAAGATGGGATCACTGGAGGGGTCACTGACATTGCTGTCTGGGTTCGTAGGCACACAACAAACATTCATTGGCTTTGGACCTAGGGTGACGGCCAAAGTCTAGTTCATGGAACTCACATCCTTCCTGAGTGTAGTGCCACGATTTGGTCTTTTATGCTACTAGAAGAATTTTTTTTAAAGGCATTCCTTATCCAAAATTCAAAAAAGGAACACCTACATAATTTTTGAACCATGTTTATTAATAAAGCTTTTCATATTCCTATCTAGTTTGTAATGTTAAAATGGTCTCCCATGTTGATAGTCTTAGGCAGCTCATACAAGTTTTTTTTATAACATATCCTATTTTATATAATGAATGCTCTCAATATAAAAAAAATTACAAAAGATGATTCTTCCCTTCAAATTCCTTCCTCTCAAATTTGGTTATAATAAGAAATCAACAATTAAATGAAGCCTCAATATGAAAATAAGCAGAAATGTTCTACTATTTCCTTTATTGGGAAGACAAAATTCCCTCCTTTGCCCATCACTTTCATTTTCTCCATGAAATCTTTGAAAAGTGGTTTACAACATCGATAATGACAACTTTTTTTGAACTTTAAACATTTTTCATGAATATTAAAAGAAAAAATTGGGGAGCTAAAACTTGCTATTGCTTGAGCACATTTAACCATATATCTTGATTTCTAAATACCCCACTCCATTAAAAAGAACCACAGCTCCTTGGATAGTAGGCTAATTCCATATCTGAGGGAGAAAAAATGTGAGGTAAACCTGGAATATCTTGTTATGCCCCAGATCAAAGAAGGCTCAGAATTAACGGGGTTATGTCAAAAGGAAACAGGAGCCAATCTGGAGAGACTCCAATTCGCCAAATATAAGACAATAAAACAACAAAAAGAATAATTACTGTAATTGATAACATACTAGTAAATAGAAATTCACAAATCCAGCCGGGCGCAGTGGCTCACGCCTGTAATCCCAGCACTTTGGGAGGCCAAGGTGGGCGAATCATGAGGTCAGGAGATCGAGACCACGGTGAAACCCCGTCTCTACCAAAAATACAAAAAATTAGCCGGGCACGGTGGCGGGCGCCTGTAATCCCAGCTACTCCGGAGGCTGAGGCAGGAGAATGGCGTGAACCCAGGAGGCGGAGCTTGCAGTGAGCCGAGATTGCGCACTGCACTCCAGCCTGGGTGAAAGAGCGAGACTCCGTATCAAAAAAAAAAAAAAAAAAAAAAAAGAAATTCACAAGTCCATCATAACATTAAAAAAAAAAAAAGGGTCTATGGCCATACCACCCTGAACATGCTTGCTCTCATCTGATCTTGAAGGCTAAGCAGGGTTGGGCCTGTTTCATACTTGGATGGGAGACTTCCTGGGAATACCAGGTGCTGTTGTAGGCTTTAAAAAAAAAAAAAAAAAAAGAGGTTGAAAGAAAGAAAAGGGGGAAAACGCTCTTCATTACAGAGGAAAGCCAGCTAACAGAAAATACAATAAAACAGAAAATCACCACTTTTCATAACCTCTACTAGAAATAACTGGTTCAGGCAAGGCTCATCTATAGGTCCTAAAACCATTAGGTAAAAGGATATTGAGGAACACAATATTCCCATGATGCCAACCCATCACTCTATAGATTAGTTACTAATATGCAAAGGGGAAAAAAATGTACCTTACAATAGAGACATCTAGAGATCATCATCTTAACCAAGGGGTCAAAGTCAGCCTCACCCAGGGACCACCTCACATCATGGGCCTCCTGATGGGATGCAGTTGGAAGTACAACCTCAGGTGTAACTATTTAAATTAAAATTAATTAAAATTGACAAAATTAAAAATACAGTCTTCAGTGTCACAAGCCACATTTTAAGTGCTCAATAGCCATATATGAGCAGTAGCTGTATTAGATAGCATCAGCATAGATACAGAACATTGCCATCACTGCAGAAAATTCTACTGGACAGTGCTTGTTTAGACCACATTTCCAGTTCACAGGAAATATAGGGGATGCTGTGCAAGTTAAATGATGCCTTAGATTCAGAATGTGGATCATTCTACAAGCAGATGGACTGTCTTTTTCAAAATAGCCAATGACATGGGGAAAAAAAAGGAGGACTGGTAGGAGACTAAATTAGATTAAAAGAGACAAAAAAGGCACAATAATCAATAACACAAAAAACAATACATGAGCCCTAGTTGGCTACTGGTCTGGAAAAATAAGTTACTTTTCGGGAGAAGTGCAGAAACCTGAATACGAGCTGAAAATTAAATAATATTATGTCTGGGTGCAGTGGCTCAAACCTGTAATTCCAGCACTCTGGGAAGCCAAGTTAGAATTTCTTGAGACTGGGAGTTCGAGACCAGCCTGGGCAACATGGTGAGACCTCATCTCTACAAAAAAATAAAAAATTAGCCAGGCATAGTGGTGCATGCCCATAGTCCCAGCTTGAGGCTGAGGAGGGAGGCTCGCTTGAGCCCAGAAGGTTGAGGCTACCATAAGCCATGATCATGCCACTGCACTTCAGCCTGGATGCCAGAGTAAGGCCCTGTCTCAAAAAGCAAACTGTAGAATCATTTTTAATCTTCTTAGATGTGATAATGGTATGATTATGTAGAAGACTGCCTCTGCATTTAGGAGATCCATGCTCAAGTGCTTAGGAAAGAAGTGTCATGATGCCTGCAGCAGACTTTCAATGGCTCAGAGAAAAAAAAATACACATATGAAGCAATAACAAGACATTTACAACTATTGCATCTAAGTGGAGAATTATGAGTGTTCATCATAATTATGCTAACTCTTCTGTGTATTTGAAAATTTTACAATAAAAGGCTGAAGAAAAACTGCAGGGTGAAAAAAAAAAAAGGTAGCGGGGCTCAGTGGCAGGCTAGCAGGCAGAATACTGAATCCAACTCCTCCTGTGACCAGTGTTAAGATGGGTTAAATTGCACAACATCTGACCAGTGCAAATGGTGAGGATAAAGGCCTAGCTCCTGGCCCTCCATACTTGGCATAATTTGTAGAGCAGCAGGCAGCCAAGCACCTGCACTTCAAGGGGAAAAAGGTGCCAGAACCAGAGAGGGCTGCAAGGGCAGTCACTCTGGGTCACACAGACCAGGAGCATGAAGGCAAACTCCTCGGGGACAGTTCTACCCTTACTACTCTCCCAATGCACTGTTTGCCAGAGAAGAGGGGCCCAGACCACAGAAAAAGAACCCTTTCAAGACAGAATCAGTTTCTAGAGGGAACCCCAATGCTGCTCAAATTCAGTCATTCAGCCAACAAATACCATGTGTTACACTGTGCCAGATACTACTGGCTAGTGATCTTGCCTGTGTTAGAGATAACCCATTGATTCCTCAACTAAAAAAGAATCTTGGAAAACGCAGTTTCAAGTTCTCTGAAAAATTTAGCCATATGGTAATTCACAGAAAAAGCTGATACTTAATCCTAAGTATGAACAACGAAACATTAGAGACTACCACTGATCTGAAACTTAGTACTCATTATTTCTCATTTTAGCAAAAAAAAGATTAAAAACAAAACATAAACCTGGGGTGTGCATCTGTAATCCCAGCTACTCAGCAGGTACACAGCTACACGGGGTGTGCACCTGTAATCCCAGCTACTCAGGAGGCTGAGACAGGAGGACTGCTTGAGCCCAGGTGTTCAAGTCTAGCCTGGGTAATGCAGTGAGGTCTCATCTTGAAGAAAAAAAAAAAAAAACCACCACAACAAATACAATAAAACATAGTAAAAAACAGGAAGTCACCTTCAGTTTTTGAAGCTTCTCTGTATTTGTGGTGAAGTGTACAACATGAGCTTGGACACGCTCAAATCGCTTTAAATATTCTTGGTTTCGAGTATGAGCCTTCTTTTCAGATTCACATATTTCCTTCAGATAATTCTTTAGTTTTACGTATTTCAGCTTAACTCTAGAAAATTAAAAGCAGTTTTAAAACAACAGACTAGACTTGGACGTATCTAAGAAAGAGAATTTTCTTTACCAAAATTGTTAATGAGACAATGTATTCTAAGGTATTTTATCCAAACCACTGAAACCCAAAGGACAAAATGTATATACACATTTTTGGAGAGAGAAAGTTAATGCAGTACCACTGAGGTATCGTATCGGTTTCCTCTAAGCATAACTCCCCTGAGAAATACATATATAAGACCACATTCTAACATTCACATAGTAAAGATTTCTATGGATTTATTTCTCAAAATTAAATGTGATTTCAAGGGTAGTGTCTATGTGGACATGTTCGACGAATGGCTCGCTAACATTCTTATATATGACAATTTCAAAAATAACTGCTCATATGGAATTAAATCAAACTACAAATCACAATCCATAAAATTAAGAAATTAAAAAGAAATTTAAAAATGTAAAATACCAAAAGCTCTCATTTAGATAATATAAACATACTTGTTAGAAATTGCTACAATATAATTCACTATTAAAATATTTTATAATAATATATGGACTGTAACTACTCCAACTGTGAAAAAAACTTTAAGACTCTTATCCAAAGTATAATAGCAAAAACATACTCTCCATTCCAATTTTTCAGTGCATAAAAAAACATACTGGATAGTTCAAGTCGTGCAGTCGACTTTTCTCATGGCACCAACGCTGTTAATCCTCTCTTCTTCCCTGTTATACAGCATTTCAATTGTCGGCTCAATAAATTATTCAACATTCTTTCATCAAACAAAAATAAATTTTAAAATGACAAAAATATTCATCCTCAGAACAAAGATTTGCAAAGATGCTAGAGATGTCCAAAGTTGTTTAACAACAGATCTTAAACTTCCAATCCTAGGCCAACAATTTTCAAGAAACTCTTTATCGTGTTAATAATTCTGCGCTTTGACCATGGTTGGCTGTCTTCATTTTTCTTGCTGAATAAAAACTGAAGGCTGGTCTTACTGCTGCCCATGTCTCTGCATCTTTGACGCAAGTAACTGTAATAGAGGTAGAACCTAACATACTGTCGTTCACACTCAGGCACTCAGTAAAGCTGCTGCTGGTGGTGTCTACCTGGAGTGGGTACAATTGTACCATGCCTTCTCCATCCAAATTCTAGTTCCATTCCAGCTATCACATTAACCTTCAAAGCTGACCACATGAGTGAGTAACTCATCTACCCATGCAATCATCCATATATTCAGCACTCTAAAGATCAAAGTCTTTCAGCTAAGGTCGACAAAGAAAACAATGAAATAAGTAAATATGTGATTAATGCTATGAGGGAAACTAAAAAGGACTTCTGCACACCGGGCAACCTGACCTAGCTGAAAGGGCCAGGGAGGCCTTCCCAGCGGAAATAATTTTCAGCTAAGACCTGAAAGATGGGTCAGGCACGGGGGTTCACGCCTGTAATCCCAGCATTTTGGGAGGCCGAGGTGGGTGGATCACCTGAGGTCTGGAGTTCCAGACCAGCCTGGCCAGAATGGTGAAACACCGCCTCTACTAAAAATACAAAAATTAGCCAGGTGTGGTGGTGTGTGTCCGTAATCCCAGCTACTCAGGAGGCTGAGGCAGGAGAATTGCTTGAACCCGGGAGGCAGAGGCTGCATGAGCTGAGATCACACCACTGCACTCCAGCCTAGGCAACAGAGCAAGACCCTGTCTTGGAAAAAAAAAAGACCTGAAAGATGAATCAGAGTTAATCAAAATTGATGAAGTCAAAAATGAAAAGATGAGGGGAAAACATTCCAGGCGGGAGAAACAGCATGTCAGAAAGCTCAAAGGCAAAAAATAGGAAAAAGAATGTTGATATAAAATTGTAATAAATAATAATTGGCTCTAGGTCAGACACTGCTTTAAGGCTTTGTATGAATCTTATTGAGTTCTCACAGCTGTCATTATTCCATTTGACAGAAGAAGAAATGGAGGCACCGAATGTTGGAGTAATTGCCCCAAGGTCACCGGCTCAGAGCTGGTGAGGCTCAGATGGAACTGAAGCACCTAACCACAGAGCCTAGACGTTTATACCACATTACAAAAGATCCCGTCATGCTTAAGAGCCTGACGTTTCAGTCAGTGTCGAATCTTAGGGAGAGTCTGGAGAGAGATGGTGATAATGTAAATTAAAAAGGGTGCAGATAATGGCGTGTCTGGTGGGCTTCTGGATGAGACACCTCTTGTGCCCACCTCGCACCTCCTGGCCGGACCTTTTTTCTACCATCCACAGTCACCACAGTCACCACAGCCGCCACAGCCTGCTGCATGTGGTATAACCTGAGAGCATCTGCCTCTGCCTCAGCTGCACTTGGCATTTCAGGGCCGCCGTTCTGAGTTTGCAGCACGGAAAAGCCTATATGTGTAAAGGAGGTAACTCCACCTGGGGCTGCCCTTACCAGTGGGGGTCAGGAACCGGTAGGAATACAGCCCCCTCTCCTTTCGCAGGAGGAGACACTGTGCAGAGCAGAAGCTACACTGCTCCTCTGAAGGCTCCTCTGAAGGTCTGGAGGGACTGAGCCCCAGGTGCTCACTGCAGTGAACAGCTCTTACTTTGGTCTGCCCAGCCCTGCTCTCCAATTTTAGGTGACTACCTTGTCAAATAAATTACCACCTATACACAGACCCTCGTCTCAGACTCTGCCTTCTGGCAGGTACTAGGTGGAGGCAGCCTTGTTTGGATTTTCTTCTACAGGCAATCTAAGCAAGCCTATTTTTAGCAAATCATATCCTCTGTCTTCCAGGAAACAGTAAGAGGCTGGGAGAGAAGCAGCAGCTCAGTGAACTGACAGCTTGGTAAAAGTGCCCATCCTTTTCTCACACTTGCCCCTCCCACCACCAGAAGGCCAGGAGGCTTCCCAAGAACAGACTGCATGAAACGTCTACACACAATCTTCTGCCCTTTAGCCATGGGCTAGAAAAATGGCAGCTGCCAAGGATCCCCTCAGACTTGGGCCCACTCTTGAGGCCACAGCATCCACAATGCTGGCTATTTCTTCCACACACAAAACAACTGACTTCTTGTCTCTTTCAGAGTTACTAGAGTCATATGGCTGTCTACCTCAACTGGGAGCTTTTGAAGTACACTAAATCTTAAAACCAAAGAATAATTTTGAAGACAAGGGAAAGAACTGACCTAATAGGTAATTTGACTTTAAAGGATTCTTGGCCTCTCTCTTTTCTGGATGAGATCTTTTCATTTCTCACTCATAGTGTGACATGGATAAATTACAAACTTAATGCTATCAAAGCCAGAAGTTCTTCATATGAATAATATAAGAGGTAATGCCATACTTTTGGCTTAAGGATAAAGTTCAGTTTTTATAAAATAGAAATTAAAATATTTAAAATCTCCTCTTAATAGTGGAGGAAAAAACCTAAAAAGGATAATACGTACAATATATTATTCACTGCTTATAATTTTAATAGTCATTCTCATATATCCATGAACAAATGAGATACCAGGTAACCCTGCCTACAGTAGTACATTGAAAGATCAACTACAGTAATTATGTCTTAATCATCACACAAGCTCAATGTGTTTAAATTGCAACCAAAAAGATAAGGCTATGTCTTATTTTAAGATTTTTAAGCAAAACAGATTCTTGAAGTAAAACAAATATGAAATAATGAAAATATTTTTATCTCATACCGATTTTAACCAAATTTATTTGATAGTAATTATATTAAACTGCACTGTTTATTTCAAATTATTACACACTAAAAATAAGAGAATGGTAAGAGTACTCCAACTAGGCTGGGCACGGTGGCTCACTGCTGTAATCCCAGCATTTTCGGAGACAGAAGCGTGGGAATCACTTGAGGCCAGGAGTTCGAGACCAGCCTGGCCAGCATGGTGAAACCCAGTCTCTACTAAAAATAGAAAAATTAGCCAGCATGGTGGCACGCACCTGTAATCCCAGGTATCCCAGCTACTTGTGAGGCTAAGGTAGGAGAATTGCTTGAACCTGGGAGGCAGAGGTTACAATGAGCCAAGATCACGCCACTGCACTCCAGCCTGAGCGAAAGAGCAAGACTCCATCTCAAAAAAACAAAACAAAACAAAACCAAAAACCCAGTACTCTAACTACAATATTTATGACATAACATTAGGGTTAATTTTTGATTAATATATGAAACCTGGCTTAAAACTGTTCCCACTGTCGTCTCTTACCTGCATGTATCAGACTGATGATATTCATAGAGTTTCTTTTCCAGGTCCAATCTCTTCTTTTCACTATAATAAAAAACATTTTATAAATAATTATATGATAAGTAACAGGGAGTTGGATTTAGACCATGCTCTTCTTCGAAATCATGCCTTTGTTGCAAGGTGTTGATTAGAGGTCAAAAAAACCCCAAATACCAGATCACATCTTTGTGAGAACGCTTCTCTGGTCTAAGAAGCAGAAAATGCCAGATGCATCTAAAACAAAAGACACAGAAGTATGCAGCAGTCACCAGGGAAATCTAAAAAACAAAACGAACACCAATAGGAGACAAAAGAATAAAATCCACAAAGAAAATGGGGAAATGCAATAGGAAAAGTCTAGGAAGCAGGTGCCTTCATTTAGCAAGTATTTCCTGAGTGCCTATGATGACCCAGGCACTGTTCTAGGCCTGGAAACTAATATGGTGAACCAGCCAGCCAAGACTCCTGCCCTCAGAGAGTTGACATTCTAGGGAGAAGGACAGACAATAATAAACAAGATAAGTATATAAAATGTAACGTGGCCAGACTCCTCCGAGTCGCTGGCATTTCGGTGATGGGGTCCCATCGGATCTTGTGTACAGATTGAAGACTGGTGGCTTGCTCTGTTTTCAACCAGACAAGCCTGGGCACAGCCAAGTGGATGAGCTAGAGAAAGGCCTCTGAAAAGTAAACCTGGCCTCACTTACATCTGATAAAGACCAGGCCTTCTAAGACTATCATTTCAAATTTGGAGGGATTTCTTTTTATAACTCTGTAATGGTGCCATTATTTGTCAGAGGTTGCTGTTTTCCTGGAGCTACTAACAGTAAAGACTGAACCTGTGCTGTTCAGGTGAGTGCTAGCAGTAAGCTAGGGAGAAAACCTGTCTTACCCCACAACTAGCCTGGGCAAGGGCGAGGGGGAACTGGGCAGCAGAGGAAGCAGAGGCAGCCAAAACCAGGGGGCTGGGGGGTAAAACTGATGAAGCCATTCAGTCCCAAGAAGAGTGCCTGGGAGGACTAGCCACAGAGGGTTCCATCTGAGCACCACTATTTGTTTCAATCCCACCTAACTGAAGCTAAATTGCTCATCTAAATTAACATTAAGTAAAGGCCAAAAAAGAAACCACATAATATTCTATCCAAGCAAAGAATCCTAAACAAAAGGCTGTAAAATAAAGATAAGGACTCCAATAGAGGTGATCTCAGGTTGGCTTCCTGAGGGAAAGGGGCTGGCCCCATGCTCCATTTGTGAGCTCTTCATTATCAGTTTCTATATATCTTCAGATAGTTTTTTTCCTTTAAAAAAAAGATCATCCCAAAAGTCACTGTTAGCTACATTACAGGTTACATAACTTTCTTTCCTTTGCATAATGTTAAATGGAAACTACTATTTAACCAAAATTCATTTAATGGGAATATGGGGTCCAAAATCCAAACACAGAATCTTCACTTGGGGAACACAACCCATGGGTTGGGGTATGCCTATGTTAAAAAGAAAAAAAAAAAAAGATTAAAAGGAAAAAAAATTACAAAAACACACATTTTTAACTAATAGCATCACAAATCTTTACCTTCTCACTAGTAAGAGTGAACTTAGAAGTGAAGGAAATATAGCATAATTGCTTCTACATTAGAAATTTTTATTAGTTACCATTCCCCCCCTAGAGTTTCATGATCAACTGCGTACTTGGTTCATGCAGAATGAATGACTGGATAGTGTGAGCAACTTGTCATTAAATTACAAGGACAGGAAGACCTCTAAATACATCTATGACCCCATGCCTTGAGGTAGTGCTTCATTCCTGTTGTATTCCTAAGAAAGCTTGACTGCAGTCTGGTAATGAGACACCATCAGATAGACTCAGCTTGAGGGTCACCCTCTAGAATGAAAGCTGTACTCTATGAACTTGTCAGGAACATGAAAGACAGGGGAAGACTGAGGAATCGTTCCAGATGTAGGGAGACTGAAGAGACACGGCAGCCAAATGCAACTCCGGTTCGCAGGTGAGCCACTGGACCATGGGGAAAAAAGGGAGCATTGTTAAGATAGCTAGTGAAATCTGACGGGGTCTGCGGACTGGTTTCACCACTAGGAAGGCTGTATGGTGTGATCATGTGCAAGAACATCCTTGGTTTTTGGAAACACACATTGAAGATTTTAGGAGTGATGAGGCATCACATATGCACTTCTCAAACAGATCAGAAAAGGCTAATGGTTTTAGATAGACAGATTTAAATAGATACTCAACTGATACCTCAGGGTCAAAAATCTAATAAAATGTTAATAGTTGAGGGATCTGGGTGACAGGAACACTGGAGGTCTTTGTCCTACATTTGCAACTTTTTTGTAAGCTAGAACTTACTTAAAAAAAAAAAAAAAAATATATATATATATATATATATATATATATATATACACACACTTTTTTTTTTTGAGATGGAGTCTTGCTCTGTTGCCCGAGCTGGAGTACAGTGGCACAATCTCGGCTCACTGCAACCTCTCCCTCCCGGGTTTAAGGGATTCTGCTTCAGTTTCCCAAGTAGCTAGGATTACAGGCATGTGCCACTACACCCAGCTAATTTTTGTATTTTTAGTAGAGACGGGGTTTTGCCATGTTGGCCAGGCTGGTCTCAAACTCCTGACCTCAGGTGATCCGCCTGCCTCTGCCTCTCAAAGTGCTGGGATTACAGGTGTGAGCCACCACGCCCAGCCACTTTAAAATAATTTCTAAAATTCACCTATGACTTCTAGTGAAAAAGGACCACAGTCACTTTGGAAATCCACCACCTCCCAAGCTGCAAGTTCTTCTTAGTAATGAATGTAAAATTTATTTGTAAAACATCTTCAGCAGATGCAGACATCTGCTGCTCACACTTCTCTATCATAACACTTCATACCCTGACAATCAAACTCCTCTTGGCTTTCTCTCCCAGGCAAAATGGTGCTAATCTTGTTAACTCTTCTTCACAGGCCTATTTTCTAGCCCCTCAACCACACTGCAGCACCTCAGAATGCTGAGCCCTCCATGTCTTTTTAAAATTTAATACGAAAAACCAGATATTTGCCTCAATGAAAAGCCTTTCCATGGCTTGCAATTCTTACGTATTAAATCTCTATTTCAGAATCTTTGAAATACCCATCCCTGGGATGCTTACCCATAGTTCATGTTTTCAGTCACCCCTCACTTGGACCTTTCAGTTTTACACAGCTAAGTGGTCCTTATCTTGCGGAGTTTTCTACTTTTAAGCCACTTGCTATTCTGTTTTTGTCTCGATACCACAATTCTATATCATCTTCAGCTTACTCTACTAATATCTCAGTGTCAGTTTCTAGACTATTATATCTTACTCTGAATCAATATAGGCACTGAAAAAACCACGGCTGGCTAATGGGCCCTTTTAAAAGGATGTTTTTATATAACTGTAAGAGCCAATTCCACTTATAAGTTTCTACCATGCTTGTGGGTGCTATACACACTGTAACAAGTCACTCCATTAGACTCTTTTAGATTCAATTATTGACTTTCACCACAATGCAGAAAAAACACTGTACACACATAGGAAAACATTCAGATGATAAAATTACATCTACGTGTAACTACAGCTAAGATGACTTGGGCTAGAAATAGGTTGGTTATTTGACCAGCTAACATTGCAATGACCGCCTCTAAAAGGGCTGAGAAAGAGGGAGTTTTTTTTTTGTCTCCCACTTCCCAGAAGTTTCTGGATTGATAAAGCAGCTGTGACTACCCAGGGATGCACCCTATGAAATGACTCAGGAATTTTAGGAGACAGTGGTATCTGTGAACAGTGGGATGGTTTGTGTTTGTTTGTTTAAAAAGGTACAACCAAGGCCGGGTGCGGTGGCTTACACCTGTAATCCCAACACTTTGGAAGGCAGAGGCAGGCAGATCACCTGAGGTCAGGGGTTCGAGATCAGCCTGGCAAACATGGTGAAACCCCATCTCCACTAAAAATACAAAAATTAGCTGGGGTTGGTGGTGGGCGCCTGTAATCCCAGCTACTAGGGAGGCTGAGGCAGGACAATTCCTTGAACCTGGGAGGCGGGGGTTGCAGTGAGCTGAGATCATGCCATTGCACTCCAGCCTGGGCAACAGGGTGAGACTATGTTTCAAACAAATAAACAAACAAACAAACAAAAAGGTACATCCAAACACTCAAATTGGATACAGACAATAATATTCTTTACACATTGCTTTGCAAAACTACAGCTTTCAGCTTTTTTTTCTTTTTTTACTTTAAGGACCATTATTCTAGCAAAGAGAAAAAGAAAAAATCTGTGGCCTTACTTTGTATATTAGTCAAGCCCCCTCATTCCTGGTAAAGAACCAAGGTCCAAAGAGGTGGAACAACCTGCTCAAGGTCACACAATTGTTCGTGGACTAGAATCCAGGTTTTGATGTTTCTACTGCAGCCTTTTCTGTATCTAGAATTATCTGCCTCTATAACTGTGTCCAATGTGCATTAATTTTAGTTATAAATTCTTAAAATGAAAAATGAACACACACAGCAACAGATTTGTACTGACTTAAAAATAAAACAAACCTCGAAATGCAGAACCGTGAACAGGCTATAAAATGTGATTCAAATTCCTTATATATTTTCGACAGCCTCACCTTGTTTAATAATTAAAGGAATAAGTGTTAATCATAAAGTACATAATCATTATACAGTTATTGTGCCATAAGGACTATAAACAGCCAGGTGTTCCTAGCACAGGAAACAAAAATAACTTACAATTAATAGTTCAAAAAGAATGCCACTTATGAGTGCTGTAAGAATGCCAAGAGTCACAAAAGTTAGGGAATGGGTTGAAACAGGGAAGGCTCTGCAGGAAGAGATTTCTTTTTAAAGTTAGAAATTAAGAGGTCACTGATATGGGTGAGCGGTGATATGTCAGAAAGAAAATAGGATGTAGAAAAGGAGTACAAGGTAAAAAAATGCTAAGGACAGTTAAGGAAGCCTGTTGTAGATGCTCTATAAATATCTCACAAGAATTAAATCTAGCATAAGATAAATGTAATTCCTTTTCAAAATCATTTACTTCTGCCTTTATTTTCCATGTAATTATTGTTATCATTTTAGCACTGTCACACACACAGCTCTCCTGTTCACTAGAATGATTTTGTAACTTTTAACACTCATTAAATGTTGTGTTTATCAAGAGATCCAAAAATCTATTTCCTTTCTTGTCAACTAATGAGATTTACAACTCCAATTAACTTAGCAGCTAAATAAGAGGTCCAGCAATTTATCTTTTAGGTGGTTATTCATAGTACATTGCGGTATAATTTTCTCTCTATATGCACTCTTAGATCTAGCTGTTTTCAGTGGTTCCCATCTTTCATATCTTAATCAAAGGCATCGTGAACCCTCTGGAAGCTGGACTTCTCTAGCTGGAAATTTCATCCCTTCGCTGGAAATCTAGCCAGCCCTCCCTCCCCCTAAAAGTCTCCCGAGTTTAAACGGGGGCACATGTTTGACACACACACACACAACCGTCTGCGTTCCAGGACCTGTCATCATTGATGCAGTGCAGCTGTCAAGGCGGGATGGCAATTTGAAGAGAGAGTGGGGAGGGGCGTGTAAAAAGGGACAAGAGAAACTCACAAGGCTCGATGGAGAGTGACAGGCTGAAGAACTCCCACTTTCACTTCTGGGCAAATTCTGTGACGCGGCTGCATCCTCAAGCCGGAGACCAGGCTTTAGCTGCTACTGAGGGGGCGGGGGGCGGTCTCTCACCTCTCTCCGCTCCCACCCCCAATACAGGGGGTGGCTCTAGTAAACGTTGTCCTCCAGGCCCCACTGGGAGCCTGAGGGGCGTTGCGCGCGGGCCTGGGCCCCGGGGAACCTCGGGCAGGGGAGCGGGAAGGAAAATGGGGCAGGGCACGCGGAAGACCCTCGGCGCGGACCGACTCCCCACCCCCGCCCCAGTGCCCTTACCTGTCCCGCAGCCCGTGCTGGAGTTGGCCCAGCCTCTCGTAGTAGTCGGGACTCGACAGGGGCACGGCCGATGCGACGGTCCGGCTCATGTTGCTGCCGCTGCGCCAGCTCAGCACAGCCTCTGGGCGGCCGTTCGGCCGGGGTTGCCGAAGGAGACCGCCCCACCATGCACCGCGGGTAAACACCGCGCCGGGCCGCCTGCAGGAGGCGGGGCAAGACGCCGTGGGGGCGGGGCGCCGCTGAGGGACGGGGCGGAGGCCGGCTTTGTGGGGGGGCGGGACGAATACCTACATGGGGCGGGGAAGAGGCGTGGCAGAGGCGGGGCGTCGTGAGACAGAGGCGGGGCGTCGTGAGGCCAAGGCGGACGGCGTCGGAGGGGCGGGCTCTCGGTGCCCTCTCCTCTCCCCCTTGGCATGTTGTCTCCTTTCCCCTCACCTTCCAGAATTCGCACAAGCTACGTTAATGTTACAAGGCGCATTCCCTCCCTTTCTTTCGTCTCTCCTCGCTTGCTTCTTTTCCTCGGCCTCCTTTCTTGCCAGGATTTGTTGAGTGCCAGGCACTGTGCTAAGCTTGTTCTATTATATCAGCACTCAAAAGCGACACAAAGCACCACATAAAAAAAGACAAACCCTCAAATGCTAAACAGCTGTGCTCAGCCCCGACAGTGGACCAACCCCTTACTCAAAAATCTGTGCAGAATCTAAGGATTGTTCCAGGTGCCAGTATCGTTGGCGAGAGGGAAAAGTTGATAACTAGTTGCTTGAGAAGCAGACGTTTGTGCAGACAGCTCTAATGGACAATGCTCCTAATGTCCTGTAGGATCCTCTAGCAAGAGCCCAGGAGCCAGACTGCCTGGGTGTACATTCCCTATCCACGTCCCAGCTGCCAGGCCGTGTGCAAGTCACCCCAGGTTTCCTCATATGTAAAGTGGGAGGCTGTTAACACAGGATTAGTTTAGGATTCGATTGTTAATATGTGTTAGTGTTTGTAAGTGGGCCCAGCACATAGAAAGCATCAGGTTTTATTATCATCACCAACGTGGGGAAAAAGCTTCCTGAAGGAAGCCAACCATATTCCAAAACCCACTGGGCAGAAAAATTAAGGCTTAGCCTGCTTTTCTGCCTGCCTTCCTTTCCTAAATTTTTTTTTTTTTTTTTTTTTTTGAGACGGAGTCTCACTCTGTTGCCCAGGCTGGAGTGCAGTGGCGTGATCTCTGCCCACTGCAAGCTCCGCCTCCCGGGTTCAAGAGATTCTCGTGCCTCAGCCTCCTGAATAACTGGGATTACAGGTATGCGCTACCACACCCAGATAATTTTTTTTTTTGGTATTTTTTATATTTTAAGAAGAGGCGGGGTTTCACCATGTTGGCCAGGCTGGTCTCGAACTCCCAACCTCAGGTGATCCACCCACCTTGGCCTCCCAAAGTGTTAGGATTACTTGCATGAGCCACCGTGCCCGGCCTGTAGAGTTTCTTTAGTCTCTTACTGTTCACTTCTTTTGGTTTATTTTCTATGCCATTAATTTTACTTACACATACAAGGTGCAAGTTGTGACAAACTAAAATTGTAAGAGAGATGGAACACTCAAAGGCCAACAACACAAAACTATGATTTTACTCAGCCTTCCTTTCACATTTACCAGGTCCAGGGCAAGAGTGTGAATGGAGGCCCTCATACCATCTGCCTAAATATTGAATTATACTTCAAGATAACAAACTGTAGGTAAAATTTGTGTTCTCCTCTCCACTTTGACCAATATGCCTTCTTAAGAACCTGGAAAACCAGGGTGGAATTTAGTTTGCCTGCCTCTCCAGCTCCCCCACAATCCCATTTCCCACCGCAGGCTCAGTTTTGCATTGTGAGGGGTCTCACACACAGGCAGGGATGTGTGTGCCCTGCCTCTTCTCCTCCTCTTCTCCAGCCAACAAGTCCCAACCCTGCCCACATCCCCACCTCAACCTCCTCTTGGCCGGGCAGTGAGCATGCCAGCGATGGTCACCCTTGCAGGAAAGACCCAGCCAAGAGGTCTTTTAAAGCCTTAGAAAGCAGCCTGGGCCCCTTTGAGCAGGGAAGGTAAGCGTGTTGGGTACTTAGAATGTGTTCTAGAAGAGCATGTGTGTGTATGTGTGTGAGCACCCCAGGTGGGCCTGTCATCTGGCACTGGGACTTCCTTGCCTTGCATGGAGCAGCATGGGCAGAGAAGGGCTAGAACAGACACTCTAATACACAGAAGCTGGGGCAGAGGCCTTCTTGCCCTGGTCTAAGGGTAGCACTGATTTGACTTTTATTTCGTTTTTATTCAGATTATATCCCATTGACTCAGTGGTAACGTGCAAAGGTTTATTTTAATGAGTTTAGTGTAACTTACATTTTACTACAACCCTGGTGAAAAAAAGAAAAGCGTTAAATTTTTAGGATATTTTATTTAGCACCATGCCCCCAGGTTAGTTTTTTTATTTTTTTAAGAAAAAGAATCCCCAAACAATTAATATGACTATTTTCAGCAAGTAGCACAGAGTAAGAAGATGAGGCAGTCATTTAGCACCCCAAATTTTTATTAGGCCATTTTAGGAGAAACTAAAATTAAATGTAATTAAACAGTAAATAGATAATTCAAAATAATTATAATTTGCATCCTATGGTTGATTCATTAATGACGTATGACAAATCTAGATGTAGGACCTCCTTTATTAACAATAACACATAGCAAAAAAAAGGAATATTTCCAGAGTATTTATGCTAAAATTATGCATTTTAAATGGTGACAGGCTTTCAATAAATTTTGAGTTCTTCACTTTGAACATTTAATTTGCCAGAGCCCTCTATTTTAATATTTTTCTTCAAACTATTTAGCTGAGCTGATTTCTGTAAGCAGCCCTGCTTTTAGCTCACTGGACCAAGGGTCATCAAGTCTGCCTAGATCAAGGCTTCCTCTAAGTCCTAGAATGTCTTAGCTAGAACTGAGAGGGAGTCTAACCCCACTCCCTTGTTTTACAGGGGAAAAAGGTTTCAGGGCAGATAAGGGGCTTGGCCAAAGTCACATAGCTGGAAATCTATGTAATATTAATGAGTCTAGTTCAAAATATGGATTCCTAGTGGTCCCATTAAGCAAACAGCAAGGGAAGCCAGTGTCTCGGCCCAGAAGTCACATGAATCTTAGGGTGAACCAAATGAAATTGTTGTTTTTGTAGCTCAAAAACAAAATTGATTGTGGAAAATATATTGAAATTAGAATTGTACATGTATTCTAATATTGGGAAATTCTAATTTCAACATATTTCCATATATATGTATATATACATTACATTTACCAGTTTATTATAAGAATATCACAAAAGATACAGATGAAAAGATTCACAGGGTGAGGTCTAGGGGAAGGGGTGTAGAGGTTCCATGCCCTCCACGGGCACACCACCCTCCAGGAACCTCCTCCGCATGTTCAGCCAGCTCAGAAGCTTCCTGAACCCTGTCCCCTTGGGTCTTTTATGGGGACTTTATTGGATAGGCATGATCGACAGTTGTGTAGAAATGTGATCGGACAAAGGGGACATGATCTAATACTAATTGAGAGGGAAACCCAACAAGTCCTGTTCCGATTCCTCTTGGCCTCTCAATGCAGCAGCAATTTTTTTTTTTTTTTTTTGAGATGGAATTTCGCTCTTGTTGCCCAGGCTGGAGTGCAATGGCGTGATCTCAGCTCACCGCAACCACTGCCTCCCTGGTTCAAGTGATTCTCCTGCCTCAGCCTCCTGAGTAGCTGGGATTATAGGCATGTGTCACCACGCCTGGCTAATTTTGTATTTTTAGTAGAGACAGGGTTTCTCCATGTTGGTCAGGCTGGTCCCAAACTCCCAACTTCAGGTGATCCACCCGCCTTGGCCTCCCAAACTGCTGGGATTATAGGCGTGAGCCACCGCGTCTGGCCTGCAGCAGCATTTTATATTTTAAAATGTATGCACTATGCTGCTTTTAATTAAATCATGTATATTTGAGTCAATAACTGCTTGGATATTGTATTAATTTGCTAGGGCTGCTGTAAGAAAGCACCACAAACTAGGTGTCTTAACAGGATTTATTGCGTTTCAGGTCTGGAGGCTAGAAGTTGAAGATCAAGATATCTGCATGGCTCGTTCCTTCTGAGGGCTGTGGGGAAGAATCTGCCGCATGCCTCTCTCCTGGCTGCTGGTGGTTTGCAGGCAATCTTTGATGTTCCTTGGCTTGTAGGCACATCATCTTGACCTCTGCTTTCATGTTCACATGGTGTTCTACCTGTGTATGTGTCTCCAAATTCTGCCTTTTTATGAAGGCACCGATCATATTGGATTAGACGCCCACCCTTCCCCAGTATGATCTCATCTTAACTACATCTGCATTGACCCTGTTTCCAAAGAAGACTGCATTCTGAGGTACTCAGAGTTAGAACCCCAACATATGTATTGTGCAGGGGACACATTTCAATCCATGATAGATATGAAAGTAGGAAAAGATTTCATTTTGCAGTCATTATGCAGAAATAGAAGACATTGCTTCCTACCCCATTAGAAAAGTTGATGTAGAAGTAGAGATGAGGCCGGGCAAAGTGGCTCACACCTATAATCCCAGCACTTCAGGAGGCCAAGGCAGGAAGATCACTTAATCTCAGGAGTTCAAGACCAACCTGGGCAACATAGTGAGATCCCCCCCTCTACAAAATTTTTTTTTTTTAAATTAGCCAGCCATGATGGCACCCACCTGTAGTCCCAGCTACTCAGGAGGCTGAGGTGGAATGATCTCTTGAGCCCAGGAATTCAAGACTGTAGTGAGCTATGAGCCATTGTACTCCAGCCTGGGCAACAGCCAGCCTGGGCAAGACTCTACCAAAATAAAAAAGTAGAGACAAATCAAATGTAGGAAGTGGGGGGAAAGCTGTGATGTCCCATGTATGAGTATGCCATTGACGTGTACTCCTTCTGTCACTGACATGTACACTGGTGCAAGCATTTGTAGCCTCATTTAGATCTACAACCGTCCTTTGAGGGCACCACAAGTTGAAGCAACTAGCCCAAGATCACACTATCAGTGTGTTCTTGTCAAACCAATGGTAGTGGTAGGATTAAGAGTGGTAGGATTTGGACACAGGCCTGTTCCAATTCCAGAGTCCATCCTCTCTTATATATATATATATATATATATATATATATATATATATATATATATATATATATTATATATATATATATATATATCCTTTGCCTTGATCCTCATCATTTGAAGCTACCTATATTTTTTATTTTCCTTGTATGAGATGTGTAAAATATATACTATGTGACCCAGAAGGGTTTTTACAGATACATGGTTCATGTATTGGGAATAGCACGCATAGAATACATTTTTCTACATGCTGTGATAAAGCATGATGTGTTCACCATTCTGGTTAATTTCCTTCTTAGATCTCAGAAAGACTGCATTTATCATCCTTGCTAGCCGTTAGATGGATCTACATGACCAAGTCTGACTAGTGAAATGTGGGCAAAAGTGATGCAGCCACTTCCAGGCCTGACCCCAAAACATCCTGCACAATCTTCCTGTTTCCATTAGTTGCCTGGCTAGGTGCAAAGAATCCATTGGAGAACTCTGAGGCCCTGGAAGAAAAGTGACTGACTGCAATAAGCACGGGACTGTGACTTGAGCAATAAATCAATCTTAATTGAGCAATAAATCAATAAATAAATCAATTAAAAACTGATATTTTAAGGTTGTTTGTCTCAGCAGCTGGCATTGCTTATCCTGACTAATACACAAGCATTCCATGCAGAAATTGCACAAATGCATCAAAATATCTTTCCATAAAATTCTCAGTGAGGATTTATGTGACTATCTAGATGGTAATAAAAACCTGGAACAGTAATATTAAGAGCCAACACTCAAGGACAAAGTCCCAGATAATGAAGCCAAGGCTGTAATAAAGAACCAGTCAGAGAGACTCTGTCTAATAGGACTTTCTGCAATGATGGAAATATTCCATTTTGTGCTATCCAATCTGGTAGCCATTAGCCATGCATGGCTATTGGGCAATTGAATGTGGCTAGTGCAACTGAAAAATTGAATTTTTAATTGAATTTGTATTTATTTATTTATTTTGAGATGGAGTCTTACTCTGTTGCCAAGGCTGGAGTGCAGTTGTGCAATCTCAGCTCACTGCAACCTCTGCCTCCTGGGTTCAAGTGATTCTCCTGCCTCAGTGCCCTCTAATAACTGGGATTACAGGCATGCGCCACCACACCTGGCTAATTTTTGTATTTTTAGTAGAGACAGGGTTTTGCCATGTTGACCAGGCTGGTCTCGAACTCCTGACCTTAGGTGATCCACCCTCCTCAGCCTCCGAAAGTGCTGGGATTACAGGTGTGAGCCACTGGGCCCAGCCAAATTTAATTTTATTTTAATAATTAAAATTAAAATTTAAGAGGCTACATGTAGCTAGTAGCCACTGTGTTGAACCATGCAGATCTAGAGATGAGGTGGAAAGATGGATGAACATGGAACAGGGTGAGGGAGGATATAAATCACTGGGAAGTGGAAAGATAAGAATAGAAGGTAAGATGCCATCCTTGCTGGGAGGTTGATATGGTTTTGTTCTGTGTCCCCACCCAAACCTCAAACTGTAATACCTCTGTGCGAAGGAAAGGACCTGGTGGGAGGTAATTGCTGTTCTTGTGGTGGTGAGGGAGTTCTTAGGAGACCTGGTTGTTTGAAAGTGTCTGGCAGTTTCCACTGAGAGCTTGCTCTCTCTCTCTCTGTCTGTCTCTCTCTCTCTCTCTCTCTCTCTCACCTGCTGCCATGTAAGACGTGCCTTGCTTCCCCTTCCGCTGTGGTTGCAAGTTTCCTGAGGCTTCCCCAGCCATGCGGCAATTAAATGTCTTTTGTTTATAAATTACCCAGTCTCAGGTAGTATCTTTATAACAGTGTGAAATGGACTAATATAGAGGTGATGGTCATCAAGAGGAGAGGTGTGATGGTGAATTTATTTTATGTGTCAACTTGGCTAGGCCAAGTTGCTTTATCAAACACCAGCCTAGACATGACTGTGAAGATTTTTTTTTTAGATGTTGCTAATATTTGAAGCAGTAGGCTTTGAGGAAAGTAGATTACTCTCCAAAATGTTGATGGGCCTCATCCAGTCAGTTGAAGGCCTTAGGAGAAAAGAATGAAGTCCCTCACAATCTCATGAACCAATTCCTAAAAATAAATCTCTCTCTCTCCATATACGTATATATACACACGTATATATATACACACGTGTGTGTGTGTGCATGTGTGTGTGTGTGTGTCCTACTGGTTCTGTTTCTCTGAAGAACCCGGATGAATACAGGAAGACATGAGGTTACTAACAGCACTTTGCTCAAAGGCATTTGTTTTTTTAATTAAATTAATTTGATTTTAAGACAAGGTCTCAGTCTGTCACCAGGCTGGAGTGCAGTGGCATGATCATAGCTCACTGCAGCCTTGAATTCCTGGGCTCGAGTGATCTTCCTGCCTCAGTCTCCCAAGGAGCTGGGACAACAGGCACATGCCACCATGCCTGGCTAACAAAGACGTACGTAATACCTAATTTGAAATAATAAGAATTGGGTGCAGATTCCAATAAATAAAATAAAAACATAGATTTCCTCATTTTATTTCATATCACATAAACCAACAATTAATATGTGGGTCCTGACTGGGCACAGTGGCTCACCCCTGTAATCCTAGCACTTTGGGAGGTGGAGGCTGGAGGATTACCTGAGCTCAGGATTTAAGACCAGCCTGGACAACATGGTGAAACCCTGTCTGTACTAAAAATACAAAAAATGAACTGGGCATGGTGGCATATGCCTGTAAGCCCAGCTACTCAGGAGGCTGAGGCAAGAGAATCGCTTGAACCCAGGAGGCGAAGGTTCAAGCCGAGATGACGCCACTGCACTCCAGCCTGAGTGACAGAGTGATACCCTGTCTAAAAAAAAAAAATGAGTCTCTAAAATACTTGAGTTCTAGAAAAGCTAAATAACAGCCAAAAAATGGAATAATAGAGTAGTTAACTGCCTCTAGCTAGAGACTCACTACTTAAACAAGATGGGCTCACTCTGTCTCACAGCTCTTATATGCCTATGATTTCCACTGAAGTCCTTGAATTGGGCTTCCATGAGGTCTCCAGGATTATCCCTTTGTAGACAAAGAGGAATCCTCAGAGGAGACAGACTTGAAACACCAAATCTTTGCACTCTTTTCTCCCTGCAGGACTGGCCTGTGGCGTGGTGTACCAGGCAGGAGCAGCTCTACAGCCCTGCAGCCCTGCAGCCTTGGGTGCATGAGTGACAGGCTGTAGGTGCTGATGTCACATGTGAACAATCTTTGAATGCCAAGATTCTCCTCAAAAATCATTTGGTGAATTTCTTAATTGTTTGCCACTTGGATGCACTTCTCATCAGGGTTCAACAAGTACTCCTAACTACAAGGGTTGGAAACAAAGGGACGCTCTAGGCCTGTTCTTACAATTCGCAGGCAGGTTAAAACCAAAGGGTTTGCATAATAAATACCATTTATTTGATGACTATGTATTTATGTTTACAAGGTGGCAGGGCACCGCATGTAGAATGTTCCACTTCTCATTGTCTGCAATTATTCACAGTCTTTGTAGAAATGTTGGCTTCATTCATTGCTGGGGCACACCTCAATGATGACTGCTACACAAAACAACCTCCCTACACTTAATCATCAAACATTTGCCATTGTGTCCTTGAGAAGCAGTCAAATACAAGGGTTGGGAATTTGGGCTCAGGTGCCCCCTCTGCATGGTATACTATCACTTCTCTTACAACCTGTGTGACCCTGGGCAGATTACTTACCCTTGCTCAGCCTCCAATTCCTCATCTGTGAAATGGTGATCGTAAGAGTGCCTTCCTCTCAGGGTCATTGAGAGCCTTAAATGTGGTGATCTGTGTGATGCACTTGGAATCATGCCTGGTAGAATTATCCCTCAACCAACACAAGCTAGCATTGCTTCTTAGGGAGACAAGAAAAATATCCCTTTGGGAGGTAAAGCAAGTCATCAGAGGTAATGGCCCAAATTCTGCATTTTATGACTTATCTCTGTCTTTCAGAGGCATTTCCTGAGCTTCCTCTCTGTCCTTTTCATCAATTCTACTGGTTCTGCAGTCACCTGCCCACGCAGGGTCAGGTTCTGGTCACCTGAATTCATCACTGATGACTCAGTAGGTGACATTCAGTTGGGAACCTCAACCTGGGATCCAGTTTTACTCCTTTTGTGTCAACCCTGGCAGTTGAGGAGATCTCAGCCCATCAGCCTCAGGGGTAGAAATCAATGACACGCAGGCAGCACCATGTTGTCTAAAGATCATGTGCTTCAGAATCAGTAGACTTGAGTTCCAGTCCCAGCTCTGCCTCTTAGTGACTGTGTGGCTCTAAGCACATCCCAACATTTTGAATGTCTCATTTTGCTCATTTCTAAAATGAGGGCAATAGCATTTTTATTTATCAAATAATTGTAAGGAGTAAATGAAATAAATATTTAAGACGTTCTTAGCACAGGCCTGGCCCGTAGAAAACACTCTATAAACAAATGGTTCCAACCTCTCCCTGAGGACAAGGAAGCATTCTGAATTTCCTAGGACTTCTAAATGTAACCAAAGAGGAATGGCGACGGATTCATTTTGTTAGAGGTTGTACGTGTGAGGTCACATGCATGTGTGTCAGTAAATACCATCTGATAGCTAATATGATGGAGCTTCACTTTGTGCCTGGCTCTTTACATGTGTTGGCCCCATTTTCCAGATGAGGAATTTGGAGCATGTTGAGGTTAAGCCACTCCACCAGGGTCACATGGCTCGTCAAAGGAGGGGTGGAGTTATAACCCATACAATGTAGCACCAGAGCCCTAATTCTCAACCACTATATTCTGCTCCTTCTCACAATGGCAGGTGTTTGTTGGAGCAGCGAAACTGAGGCACGAGAGGCTGTGTCATATCCAAGGTGGGCCACTGCTGCAGGAATGGAAGCTGGGGTGGACCTGTGAAGGTGTTATGGGGGCATTGCTTCTTCCCAGTGTGGACTTTTTGGGAATGAATTTAAACTGGAATCTTTTTGCAAATATTTTAAGGCCGTGTTCTATGACCGCAACTTGATTATAGGCCATCTTCAGGAATAAAGGCTGCCATATATTTCTTCAGCATTCCTCAGCTGAGTTCTCGGACCAGAACCCAGGCCAGAAGACCACCCCAAAGATACTGGATGATGGTCGGGTGTAGCAACAAGAAGCTAACAAGATGTTTTTAAACATTGAGATATAGTTCACATTTGATGAAATTCATCCTTTGAAAGAGTAAAATTTAGTGATTTTTAGCACATTCACAAAGTTGTACAACCATCAACACTATTAATTCTAGAACATTTCATCGCCCCAAAAAGAAACCCTATACCTCTTAGCAGTCATTCCCCATTCCTCTGTATCCCCAGTCCCTGGCTACCACTAACCTACTTTCTATCTTTATGGGTTTATCTATCCAGGAAATTTCATATAAATAGAATTGTACAATAAGTGGCTTTGTATCTGAAGAAGCCATTATTTTTAATGCAATAAGGTGGTCAATATGGAAGCCAGCTTCCATCACGGCCCCCGTATTAGTTTGTAGGGCCACCATAATAAAATACCACAAATTGAAAGGCATAAACCACAGAAATAAATTTTCTCACAGTTCTGGAAGGTAGAAGTCTGCAATCAAGGCGTCAGCAGGGTTGATTTCTTCTGAGCCCTCTCTCTTTGGCTTATAGATGGTTGTCTTCTCCCTGTGTCTACATGATGTCCCTCTGTGTCTGTGTCCCAATCTCCTCTTATAAGAACACAGGTCATATTGGGTTAGCACTCACCCGGATGACCTCATTTAGCCTTTGACATGATTTGGATCTATGCTCTCACCCCCCCCAAATCTCATGTTAAGATGTAATCCCCAATATTGCAGGTGGAGTCTGGTGGGAGATGATTGGATCATGGGGGCAGATCCCTTATGGCTTGGGGCTGGGTGCTGTCTTCATAATAGTGAATGAGTTCTCACAAGATGTGGTTGTTTAAAAGTATGCGGCACCTCCCTACTCTCTCTCTTGTTCTCGTTCTGGCCACGTGACATCCTGCTCCCTCTTTGCCTCCCATGTGATTGTAAGTTTCCTGAGGCCTCCTGAGAAGTTGAGCCGATGCCAGCATTATGCTTCCTGTACAGCCTACAGAACCATAAGCCAGTTAAACCTCTCTTCCTTATAAATTACCCAGCCATAGGTATTTCTTTGTAGCAATGTAAGAACGGCTAATACAATCTTAATTACCACTGTAGAGAGCCTATCTCCAAACACAGTCACATTCCGAGGTACTGGGAGTTAGGACTTCAACATGAATTTTGAGGGGATACAACTCAGCCCATAATAGTCCTCCAATATTCCTTCCCCTGGAATTCATGCCTTTGTGTAGTCCCCTCCTGCATTGTATCAGGGCCAACCTGTGTGATGTTGTACCAGCCATGTGAGTGCTGGTAAGTCGGCAATTAGACTTAGCTGGAGTTAGACCCTCCAGCTCTAATTTGCAGATGACTACAGCTCTAGGCAAAATCTGACTGCATCGTCACAAGGGAACTCAAGGGAGAACTGAACAGCCAAGCTGCTCTTGAATTCTGACCCTAGAAACCATGAGATAACAAATTATCATATTCTTTTAAGTCATTAAGCTTGGGGATGATTTGGTAGGCAGCATTAGATAACTGATACAGTTGGGGTGGGATGGTGGTGATTCAAAAAGTCAATGATTATTATATACCCACTCTCTTTCAGCCATAGAATCATGTGTGGGAGTCTACTTCTTCAAGCCTCACAAGAGCTCTGCAAAATGTGTGTTATTATCCCTGTTTCATTGAGGCTCGGGGGGTTAAGGAACTTGCTGACTATTTAAATCTAGTCCAGCCTTTCTCCAAGATCTGTGGGTTTTCTACTGTATCATTGGGTCCCTATCATAGGAGACCACCACTCAGGGATGGTGGTGTTTACACAATTAACTACTTGCTACCATTTAGCAGCAACAAGAGTCACCCAAAATGTTTCTCACACTTACTCTAGAATTCTACTTTGGAAAAGTCACCATTGTGTATTCAACTTTTTCTTCTCTCTTTCTCTCCTATTTTTCTTTCCTTTCTTTCTTCATGTGTGCATGTAGGTTTTAGTGTCTTTAAACCAAAATGACTTATTATATCACTTGAATCTGTGGGCTGACTGAGCTCATTTGGATGGCCTGGTTCACATTTTTTTTTAAATCCAATCTATTTAAAAATCGAATCTGCCAGCTTAGCGTTTTCCACCAACTTGGGGAGCTAAAACTTTCATAGCCTTCACAATCTTTTGCTTAGGTGCTGCCTTTGTAGGTGCCTTAGCAGCAGCCATTGCAGTCTTTTTAGATGCTTGCTTAGCCTTTTTTTGCTTCCTTAGCAGCCCTGATAGCTTGTTCTCGTTGAGCCTTTCTAACTACAGGTTTCTGATCCCTCTTGGCCATTATATTAGCAAGAGATGCACCAGTAATGGCCCTCTGGAATTTGACTGCTCGGCGGGTTCTTTTCTTCTGAATTTCTTCTGACTGTCCCTTTTTGTGCTTCGTTCTGTAGAGGACAATCCAGTTTATCTGCCGAAGATTACTCTTGGAAAGGAACGCCTACTCGCATTTTGAATTAAGAAACTGGAAAACCTTCCCTTCGGTCCTGGCATAGCGCCTCCTGTGTCCGGAGTAGATCTTGTATCCGCTAAAACTGCACAGCTAGATTTTCATGGTGGCGGCTCCACGGGAGGAGAAAAAAGATGGTAAAGAGAACGGTTCACATATTAAGCACATTCAACCAGGAGCTTTGCTGAGGCTGCAATGTCCAGGATGGCTTCACTCTTGTACTGTGGCCTTGGTATAGATGTTGGCTAGGCCTTTCTTTCCACATTATCCTGTGTCAGTCAGTGGTCTAGTCTCTTTCTCTGGTGGCTGGCTTCCAGGACAGCTCTCATATATTCTTTCATTATTATAATATTTTTGAAACAATACATCATAGGAAAGTCAATTGTGAAAAAGAGACCAAAAAATGTCCCTCTCATTCCTGCCACAAGCCTTCCAGTTTCCTTTTCCAGAGGCAATGAGTTACCAGTATCTTACTTGGCCTTCCTGAGTTATTCTAAGCACATATTTGTCTATCTGAGCACCTCTACATTTCCGAACCCAGCTACTATAGCATTTAAAATATGTAAATAGCAGCACTCTTTACACACTGTGCTGCATCTTGTGTTTTTGCTTAACATATCTTGGCGATCCTTCTGTATCAGGATATGGAAGCTATAGATCTGCCTTTTCCTTTCAAACGGTTATGTAGAGTTTTGTTTGTGGATCTTACATGACGCAATTTGTCTAGTCCTGTTTTGATGAGACTGTTTTCGTTTCATATACTATGATATTGACAGTGATGGCATTTAATACAGTAACTTGTATTTAACTTTTAAAATTGACTTAAAACGTCATGGGGTAGGCATCTTTCTAGTATATCACAGCACCACCACACTATAGCACTGCTAATAAGTCATTTGTCAAATGTGTACATGTGCCTTGCTTATGGAAACACGTGGTTTAGTAAATGCTGCTGACCAGTACCTCTGGGCTTTTTAAAACTTGCATCGTTAAGTCATACTTACAGCTGTGCACCACTACTGTAGGCTCCCTTCCCCCCATGAGATTTTAAAATATCCCATATCACTACTATTTCATTATCTTTAAAAAATTATCCCTTCTTGGCTTCAGTGACCCGCACCTCAGTCACCACTTCATTTGCTGATTATGTTGCTATTTGAACCCACTCAGAAGAGTAATTCCTAATACCAGCCTTAGGATACAAGCATGGCATGCAGAGCCAGTGCTGGGCTATTAGTGTCCAATTACTTACTGCTGGATGCTGTGTTATCATTGTTTCAAGTGCATTACTCCCACATCTGGTAAGACTAAAGAACATAGTCTAGAACCGGAAGACCTGGGTTCTAATTCTAGTTCTGCTACTAACTACCTTGAACATTTGTCAAATGACCTATCTTGTTCTTGATTCTCCAAAGCAGATCCCAAGACAAGGTTTGGGGGCACAACTAGTTTATTTTGGAGGTTATCCCAGGAAGTGGTTGAGAGACATGGACCATGAGACAGAGAAGGGAAGGAAGCAGATTTAAGGGGCCTTAATGAGCAGGTTATCACTGAGGACAGCTGTGACTCAATTCAGCTGGGGACCTCTAAGGGACTATGTAAGGATGGAACAGAATCATCTTGACTGAGGGATGAGAAAGTAAGCTTTTGAATCTATCCACTCCCACCACTCACTGATGGAGGGTTGCTCCTTAGGTTAACTCCTGCTATGGTCTGAATGTTTGCAATACTCCAAAATTCATATGTTGAAATTGAATACCCAGTGTTTTTTTTTTGAGATAGAGTCTTGCTCTGTTGCCCAGGCTGGAGTGCAGTGATGTGATCTCAGCTCACTGCAACCTCTGCCTCGCGGGTTCAAGTGAATCTCCTGCCTCAGCCTCTTGAATAGCTGGGATTACAGGCATGCACCACCATACCCAGCTAATTTTTCTATTTTTAATAGAGACGGAGTTTCACCATGTTGGCCAGGCTAGTCTTGAACTCCTGACCTCAAGTGATCCGCCTGCCTCAGCCTCCCAGAGTGCTGGGATTACAGGAGTGAGCTACCACACCCGGCCCCCAGTGTTTTGATATTAAGAAGTGGTGCTTTTGGGAGGCAGAGCCCTCATGAATGGGATTAGTGTTCTTGTAAAAGAGGCCTGAGGGAGGCTGTTTGCCCCTTTTGCCCTTCCACCATGTGAGGATGTAACAAGAAGATGCCATCAGTGAAGTAGCGAGTCCTTGCCAGACACCCAGTCTGCTGGTGCCTCAATCTTGAACTTCCCAGCCTCCAGAATTGTGAGCACTCTACTTTCCTGTTGTTTATAAGTTACCCAGTCTAACATATTTTGTTACAGCGACTTGAACTAAGACAACTCTAGTATTTCCAGTCTTGCTTGCAATCTCCCAAGGAGTCCCAGCACCAGAGAACACCCTCTAACAGAGAGGTGGAGGATGTCCTGGACTGTACAGACACTATGAAGGTAACCTGCAGGGTAAGAAAGGAGAAATGAACTCTGACAGCGTCAGCTATTTAGAAACAGCGTGTGCATTAACTAAAAACATAGTTTTTCGTTCCTTAATGGAGCATATCATGATAGGCCAACAAGTGAGGATGTTTTGAACACTTGGACCTAAAGGGTATTTAGCACTTGGGAGCACAAAAGAAGTTTCCATGGAGAACTTAGAATATTAATCAAAGGACACTGACATATACTGAGTGCTATGATTCAGGCCTTGGCTGGGCTTTCAACATATAGATTCTTATTACTCCTAACTATAGCATGGCAAGGTGAGCATTATTATCCTGAGGCTTGGAGAGGTTGCTTCTCTTGTTCGAAGCCAGCAGAAGACAGAGAATTAAGGCTGGGCGCGGTGGCTCACGCCTGTAATCCCAGCACTTTGGGAGGCTGAGACGGGCAGATCACGAGGTCAGGAGATCGAGACCATCCTGGCTAACACGGTGAAACCCTGTCTCTACTAAAAATACAAAAAATTAGCCGGGTGCAGTGGCGGGCGCCTGTAGTCCCAGCTACTTGGGAGGCTGAGGCAGGAGAATGGCGTGAACCCGCGAGGCGGAGCTTGCAGTGAGCCGAGATCGCGCCACTGCACTCCAGCCTGGGTGAAAGAGTGAGACTCCGTCTCAAAAAAAAAAAAAAAAAAAAAAAAAAAACAGAAGACAGAGAAGTACAGGGCAACCCATGGTCATCTGCATGACAAATGTCCTCTTAGGATAATGGGGAGGAGGGAAACCAGGCTGTGTCATTCTGGTTTCTAGCCTTGCAGAGAACTAATAAGTGAGTTTAGCAAGGTTGTAGGATAAAAGATCAATATATAAAACTCAACTGTATTTCTATATACCAGCAACAAACAATAGGAAATTGAAAAATTTAAAATACCATTTACAATAGCATCAAAAACCATGAAATATTTAGAGGCAAATCTGACAAAAGATGTGATAGAACTGCACACTGAAAACTGCAAATATTGCTAAGAGAAATGAAAGAAGATCTAAATCAATGGAGAGAAATATGAGTCAGGACACTCAATATTGTTATGATGTCAATTCTCTCCAAATTGATTGATAAATTCTACAAACTCCCGATCAAAATCCCAGCAGGTCTTTTTTTTTTTTTTTTTAAGAAATTGACAAGCTGTTTCTAACAGCCAAAACAACTCTATAAAGAAGAATTGTGGAAAGAATGTTGGAGGACTAAGACAGATTTCCAGACCTATTATAGGACTACCGGAATAGACTACCTTGCTTAAACGGAAACTGTTGAACTTCCTCTCCATGCTCTAGATTTGCATTGAAGAACTCAGTGGATACACTCAGAATCTGTCAGATGGAGTGCTTTGGGCATGCACAGGAAGTCTCACCCTGAGCCTAAGTCTTGGGCCAGTTGGTTGCCTTGTGATATTAGTACTCTGGTGCCTTCAACAACAGACATACTTCCTGGCTTTCTGGCCTTTGTTGCTGTAAGATGAGAGCAATGCTCTTTCCAGCTCTCTTTTATCCCTAAGCAGAACTTGAAGTCAGTGAGATGAATTTTAAATAGAAGGTAAAGGGGCCAGGCGCAGTGGCCTGTGCCTATAGTCTCAGCTACTTGGGAGAATTGCGGAGCCCAGGAGTTCAATGCTGCAGTGTGCTATGATCATGCCTGTAAACAGCCCCTGCACTTCAGCCTGGCCAACATAGCGAGACCCTATCTCTTAAAAACAGAACAAACAAAAAAAATAGAGGGAATGAAATTGTGTCTAGAAGTGACAATATGAAATGAAGTGAGAGCCTCAGGCCAACTGGATATTGCAAGGTGTGTAGAGCAACGAAGATAGCAATAAGTTGAAATTTTCTACCACTTTGCACTCTAACACTCCATGGGATTCCTTCTCCAACATTCTTTAATTGCTTCCCTTTCTTAAGCTTCCTTGAATATTTCAGAGCTGAATTTCTCTATAGGAATAAATTTCTAATAACACATTGAAATTGTCACATCATTATCTTTGGGCAATAAAAAAAAACAGAAAGAAAAGAGTTATCTGCTATGGGGAAGGAAAAGAAATACAAAGATTCCCATGATCCCTCAAATCTCAGAAAATGCACCTGGGCATTCCAAGAGTAGGAAAACAATTGGACCTCATGTTTTTTTCTCTATTACGATATTCAACCTGATTTCTAGAATATTTTGATGACATCATTGATGAGAAGTGTTACCTCCTGTTCTGTAGAAAGCCCATAGACAAGGTCATTGCCATTATTTCACAAAAGCGCCAATAAAAACTCTCTCATCATAAAACCACAGAAATATTTCAGGTTTATTTAAGCAACATAATAAAGAAGAATAAAACTACTTTTCCTTAACCTACCAACTATTTAATTAACTTTATAACCTCTTCAGTGCCACAATTTTTATAATTTAGTAATCTGTCCATCTTATCATATTTAATTCTTTATTCTTTTTTTCAGCTTGGTGTTAACAAAATATGTATTATCAATTTAACTACAGCAGAATAGTCCACCTCATTGATGAGTCTTGGGAATTTGAGAGCAAGAAAGTTCGAAAGAGCTAAAATGTCAATCTAGGACAAGATATTCACTACAGAGATGATGAAACTGAGGTACAGAGAAGCAGAGTGGACAATGTCACTTCCTGTTCTGATTATTCTCATTATCTACTGCTGTGTGGTAAACAGTGGCTTTTTATTACTTTTATGGTTCTGTGGGTTTACTGGGCTCACCTGGGTGGTTCTTGGCTTGGATCCTTTTCAGCCAGAGTTCTCCAGAGAAAAAGAACCAATTACAGACATAGGTATATATATATATATACGTGTGTGTGTGTGTGTGTGTGTGTGTGTGTGTGTATATGTATGTGTGTATACATATACCCTGTATATAGATATACCATATATATATATATACTTAAAGGAATTGGATCATGTAATTGCAGGGGTTGGCAAATCAGAAATCTGTAGCACAGGCTGGCAGGCTGGAGATGCAGGCAGGAGTTGATGTAACAGTCTTGAGGCAGAATTTCTTCTCCAGGAAACTTCCGTTTTTGCTTTTAAGGCCTTCGACTGATCAGATGAGGCCCATTCACATTATGGAGGATAATCTCTAATACTTAAAGTCAACTGATTTTAGATATTAACTACATATATAAAATACCTTCACAGCAAGTTACTGGGTACCATAGCCTAGCCAAGTTGATACATAAAGTAACCATCGCAGGATCTCTTAAGTGTTTTTAAGTCAGATGTAAGAGCTGCAGTCTTCTGAAGCCTCCACTGGGCTGGACATCCAAGATGACTCATTCTCATGGTCATTGCTCACTCCACATTGGTGGCTAATGCTGGCAGTCAGCTGGGAGCTTAGCTAGGGCTGTTGAACTGCACGTTCACCTGATCTGTCTCCAGCATTGTGGCTGAGTTCTAAGAGGGAGTGTCCCAAGAGCCAGCATTCCAAGAAACAAGAAATGGAAGCTGCTTGGCCAGTTAACACCCACACTGGAATTAGTACAATGTCAATTTCACTGTGTTCTATTGGTCAAAACAGTCACAGGGCCCATCCAGATTCAAAGGGTGGAAAACTAAGTCCCACTTCTTGATGGGAGAGTGGCAAAGTCAATTGCAAAAGAACACGTGGGCTGGGAGATACAGACACAGCTGTTTTTGGAAAACACAATGGGACTCACCATTTCCATGCACATCGGCCCACCATCCAACTGCCAGCATCTATGACCCTTCACCTAGGGTCTTTCTTTGGCCAATGTCTTCTTCACCTCCTGTAAGGCAACTCTACAGTGTGGGCAAATAATGCCCACTCCAGAAGTCCTCAACCAATAATTGGATGCTACAATTCCCTTGTCCCTCAAGCAGGCATCTACACTGCCTCCCAAGGTTTCTCTAGTAGTATTAAGTTCCAGTTGCAATAAAATGGTAACTTGCTTGGTAATTCACTCTACATTGCTCCCTCCCCTTCCCTGTTTCTTTTCCTTACTTCCCCTATAGTGTTGCTTCCTGAGATCACCTCCTGAAAAATCTATTTGCACTCATCTTTGGCTTAGGGCTGACTTCTAGGGGAACCCAACTAAAATAAGAGAGTGACTTGTTCAAGGTCACAGAGCTATAACTAAGGGCTGAACTGACCCCTAGTCAAGAGTGCTTTCCAAATTTGCTACATTCTGACAAAGCTTCAGCGAATTAAAGTGGTCAGTCTTATTTGGTGATAGGGAGGGCCTATGAAAAAGAACAAATTAAACGTTTACGTTAGCTATTATTTGGAGAGAGCACTGGACTAGGAGTCAGGAAATGTGGGTTCTTGCTTTTGCTCTTGTAGTGAACAAGTTCCATAACTTGGGCCTCAGGAGTGGAGATAAATTCTTATCTCGAATTCACACTTTTAGCATTCCAGTGAGCATCAAATGGGTGATTGTGCAAAAACAGTACAATGAAGAAAATAGGCAAATGAAGGAAAGGAATTATTTTTTCCCATTTTTGGTGACTCTACTCAATAAAACCTTGTGTTTTATTTTTTTTCAAAAGCTTCTCATGTAATCTTGAAGTACACGGATTGCCGAGTTCACCAAACCATGTTGTCTGGATAATTCAGGTTATGTTCAAAATCTCCAGTTTTAAAACAAAGTCTTCAGATACAATTTTTTAGCCAATGGCCCACTTTTACCAGAAAAAGCTCCTGGCATTGAAAGCCACCTCTCAGTCCCTGACAACAAATGTCCTTGTCATTGCAGAGCATACGTAGGCATGAACTGCCTGGATAAAGATAGTCAATATATTTTTCACCATTGGCTTATAGCATTTCCCCCTCTGCACTAGCTTCTTTAGGATGTATGAATTTCACCTAGCAGTATGTGTGTGTGTTGAGTTTTGATACCCATCTCTTTGTGTGTTAGTGGACAGGGTAGAAAAATGCAGACAACAGATTAATAGAAGAGAAAATAACTCATGAGCGGTCTTGGACACATTTAATATTATCAATGATATTCTGTGATAAAACATAGGCGGGGGTAGTATTTACGTACTTATTGACTTACTAAATTGATCACATTTTCTGGTAGAAAAGTTAAATGCAATTTAGCTGCTGAGGATTTGGAACATGCCCCAGTTTGGTATTTGTTTATACTTTATATTTTAAAAAGGGAAAACAACTTGATTTAATCTCCGATTTGTGTAGAAAACTTGGCTTGCCAACTTATTGAAATTCACAGCTCTTGCCCAGAGGAACTGGTCTTCTGCTAAAAACTAGCCTTGGTTTATGCTAAGGTGGGAAGAGACTTAATTTGGGAATTATATTTCTTCCAAAGACTAATTTCAAACTAGGTATATATTTTTTTAAGTTGGTTTGCAGATTCACATCTACACCACCTCTTCCAGAGTTGGGGATGTTTTCCCTCTTGTTTATCGTTTTGCTGGTGTGAATGCTGAGAATTAATTACTCTCCTTTGTGCCACTAAGACAACTTTTAATGAGCATTTGTTTCTTCTATTGTATGGAATGAAATCATAAGAAGTTTCATTTAATTGGTTTATTCATTTAAAGAGATTCCTTTAATTGAAATAGAGAAAAGGAAAAATAAAACCCTAGAAAATAAAACCAGGTTCTAACCACTTTGGGGTGAAACACGTAAATCATTTTTAAAATGAATACTCCAAATTAAGAATTTAATTTTTAAAATTCTTTATGTCTCTCTCTCCACATTTGTAGTATGTGAAAGGCAAGAGAGACCTTTTGAATCAGGGAAAAGTTATTCTTTGAAATGACTTCAGTGATCTGACTCCATCTGTATTTCAACAGCATTAACTTCACACCGTCCACACTGGGCAATGAAGATGCACAGAGTCAGGTCAAATTCACCCTCCTGAAAAACTACCAATTAAGATGCTGTTGATTACACATCACCGGCTGTCTTAATCATCGTGATCAAAATCCAAATATTAAGGAAAGTGGCCTGGGAGGGTTACGTTTGAGCTTTTGACAGACCCTCAACCAAACTCTGACGCCCAGCCTGCGAGTTTCCACATCTTTTTCCAGGCAAGAGGCTCCACCAGCCCGCGTGGGGCTCGCAGTGTTTCTCAAGAGTGGCTAGACATCCCCCAGCCCCCAAACCCAGACACACCCCGACCCCCGCGAATGGTTCTGGGCTGTCAAAACACGCGGCGGCTTGTTCAGTCCCAATAACTCGAGTGATGATTAATGAGCAGCTTGATAATTTAATATCGCGTGTGATTAAATTATAAGGCGTGGGGGAGGGGAGCTCTGCGCCGCCTCGGCAGCCCCGCCGACGCCGACCAGCTAACCGGACTGGGCTGCGAGCGGAGCCCGCTCTTCCCGTGCACAGTGCGGGGCGAGGCTTGGCGAGCGGTGGGTCTGCGCCTCCCCAAGGTCAGTAGGTCTGGAGAGGGGAGGACGGCGGGACTGGGGGTGGCGGAAGGGGTGTCTTGCAGAGAGGAGGAGAGGTGTGGGCTCAGGGTAGCTCTGGTCTGAGCCGATGAGCAGGGCGAGTCATCGACTCTTTCTCCGGCAAAGGCGCGTGGGAGACTGGAAAATGGCCTCAGGCAAGGGAAGATTTGTTTTAAAAAATTCCTCTTTTCTCCGCCACGGGGGCTTAGAGAGTCCCTAGGATTCGGAGACCCCTGGGGGGAAGGGACGTCCCTCTGGGTCTCTCTCTGGATCTCGCCCCCCCCGCCCCCACCCCGCGCCTTGACTTTGTGGGGTTTCCCCGCAGGCCGGGCCGAGGTGGCGGTCGGGTTGGGCCACCCCAAGCCCCTTCTTTTCCCCAGCCTGCAGACCCCGGCCTTGCCTAGTGCTCGATGGGGTTCAGGTAGGTCCGGGGGAAGAGGGAGTGGATGAAGCCTGCGAGAGCCCGAAGCTGCGGGGAGGCAGAGAGACGCCCACAAAACTCTAGGCGCAGAGTCTCCGGGGTTTCCAGCCGGATTCCTAGGGGAGGCGCGAAAACCCGATCTCAACTGAGGTTAATGGAGGGACTCCTAGCCGGCACTCTTTTCTACTGAAGAGGTCCGGTAGAGGGGCTCAGGCGTGGCCACTCCTTCCCCTGGAAGAAGTGTGAGCGCAGGGCCCTCGCCGGGTGAGGGGGCCGGCGGCGCTCGCACAGTCCCTGCCGCCGCGGCACAGTCCTGCCCCGGGCCAGGTAGGCGGTTGCTTTTGCTGCTGTGCAGAGCCAGGTCTGCTCCGGGCCGGCAGCCTCAGAGGGGTACGTCGAGAAACCACTTGCGGGACACAGGGAGAGTCGCCTCTTATTCCATGACTGCGTCGAAGGGCTGAACTTTTAGCCCGTGGAGGGCAGGCCCTCGAGAGGTAGGGATGTCCCCACAAGACCCTAGGAAACAACACCCTGGGGGGAGGGGGGGGTTGTTCAGACCCAGAGCCGGAGGGTGAAAATTAAAGCGTCCCGACCAGGGCTCCAGAGGGCTCGGCGTCCAGGCTGTGCTGGCTGGATTTTCAGCTGGGAAATGGCATTCGAAAGGGGACCCGGCGGGCTGAACCCAGGCTGCCCGCTTTCCTTCAGCCAGAGAGGCCCTACAGAGCGCCGGAACGGCGCGCCTGGTGTCCGGTGCCTCGGGCTCCAGGTGCAGTGGTCAAACCTTCCTCCTAGACAAAGATGGAAGCTTCCTAGGTTGGGCTCCTTGGATATGCAGCCATGACCATTTCTCTCCCAGCTTCTCCAGATATTTGGAGGTAACACCAAGGAAGGGGAAAATCATGAACAACCAAATGGGCCTGTAAACAGAGGTCACAGTATAGAAAAAATTTATGAGTGTGTGTGTGTGTGTGTGTGTGTGCGCCTGTGTGTCTGTCTGTCTGTGTGTGTCCTCTCAAAACACCCAGAGAGAATATGTAAACAAAACCTGCCTAGCTAGAGCAGAAACAAGCCACAAATTGGTTCTAGGAGGCTCAGCCTGAAATGCCCCAAATTAGCAGAGGATGTAGGTTGTGACTGCAATTCCAGGATATTTGGAACACACAAAAAACCCTTCTTATGAAAAAAACAATAAGTCAGGGGTTGGGGGGTGGCGGGCAGAGGAGAAGCGCTCCGAAGCTGCCTCGCGTCCTGGGCCCCCAGCGGCTGCAGACCTGGTTGTATCTTTCTCCAGGGGCCGCACCTCTCTGTCCTGGCCCACAGGCCCTGAAAGGAGGCCACTCCCCTCAAGGTGCGTTAGTGGTAACTAAAGAGGGTTTATGGACAAGGCTGTTGCTTGCGGCCGCCTCTGCAGCCGGAGTCATTTTAAGGAGAAGCAGCCTCTGATATTACCGCTGACGCTCCTCCTCGGGGTACTGACCTGACCAAAGGCCAACGCGCTGGTTCCGGCATGCCGCTTTTGTCCTTGTTATGAAAATCATTCCTTAAATTTGCTCCTCATCTGTGCTTCTCTCAGACACAAACTGACCCCCTTATATCTGGTTCCACCAAAAATAGTGGCTGGGCCCACGGAGAACAATTTAAAAGCCCAGGACCAACCTGTTTCTCCCAAAGGTGCCACACCTAATTATAGCATTAATAATGTGCGCCTGGTGAACGCATTATATTTCCCAGGAATTACATTTGTTTTCCAGCAGCTGGACTGGGAAGGTCCTAGACAGAAGTGAGTCCTTGGAAGAAAGGACTGAGCGTCTCAGTAATGACATGGAGGTGGGGAGGGGGTGGGATAAGGGACTCCAAACTGGGTTTTATTTCCCAGATTATCGTCAGTCTGCTGTGTGACTGATGCCAGGAGACTAACAATTCCCAAAGTTGCGAAAGGAAAAAGAGTTAGTCTTATACTCCCGTCCACAAGATCACTCAAGTCTAATGATTTCGGACACCTGCCAAGAGGAGTCGATCAGTAACGCGTGGGGTGGCATTGTTCGCTCTACGTGCCAGGACGCCAGCGGTGCTACCTTTTCCTGTGTCCTGAGCGCGAGTTGGTGCACATTGATTTCACCCCTCGCTCTCCGTCCCGCTGCCGAACACCATTTAGGCCAAGATCGGGTATAATGGGAAACACCATCAGCAGACAATTACCCTTTCAGAGGATTCACTTCTCCTCACAGACACTGTTATTTGAGAAATAGGATCATTTGATTTCACACTGCACTAAATAACACCCAGCCGGTTCAAATTGCCAGCTTCTTAAAAACCGCCCATTGGAATAAATTGCAGCGGCCTCTTTTGCTTTTCAGGGCAATATGATGGGCACCGGGCAGAACTTGGAAAAATAACTACAAAGCCAGCCCCGAGCCGTGGCTATTGGTAGGAACAGCCCTGCCACCCCGCAGGCAAAGGCATCCAGCCACCTAGTTCCCTGCCACCGCCCCCTCCACCCTCCAACTTTGAGATGGTTCAACCTCTCGACTTCGGAATTAAAATGCACAGCCCCAGCCACCCCAAGGAAGCGCTTCGAGCCACAAGGCGCTTTCGTGTTGAGCAGAGAAAGATGGGCAGGTGTGCGAAATACACATGTATTTCGTTGTGCCCTGCCGCATTGCTTGCAGCGTCGGCGCGTTTGGACAGCGCCGCGGGTTTGGGGCTCTGCGGCCAGGGAATGCACCCTCCAGCTTCGCGGGTCTGGGGTTCCCAGGGCCAGACCAGCCGCTACACTCTGCACACCAATGCGCCCTCCAGGCCTGCCGGCCGCGACGTCCTTCTCCGCTCTCAGCACAGGGGCCAAGCCGGGAGTCAGGGCTCCCGGGTCCATCTGCGGACAGGAGGAGGGAGCCGCACTGGGGCTTCAGCACCGAGTCCAGAGGGAGAGAGAGGCGAGCGGGGTGAGCGGCGACCGGTGAGCTGGGGTTCGCTGCACACCCATCACCACAGACATTTCAAAAGGAATCAAGCCTTTTGAAGTCTGCCAGAGCTGCGGTTTGTTAATTGACACTGTTCAACTGAGTGACAATTGTTCCGCTCAGTGGGGGCCATCCACTCCCTTCCTCCCTCCCCTTCCTTTTTTTTTTCTTATAAAATAGGAGTTGACTCCTTGATTCTCCGTTCTTCTGTGCCAAGGGGCAGGATTTGTTTAAGACGGCAAGGGCTTTGGCCATTCTGTGCGTTGAAGTCTTTCTTACATTTGTGTGAATGTACTTCAGGAAGGCCGTGTTAAATTCTCTCTCTCCAGATCCCGGAGGGTCGCCGCTGCACCCCTGTTCCGGGCATGAGCTGGAAAGGCCCTCTTAGTGGGTCCCGTGACCTGGAGCGAGTTAGTCTGAGACTTTGAGGACAGGTTGGGAGTCTTTCCCCTTCCTTGACACTGGGAGGAGCCAGGAAGCAGGGCGTTGTGGGTATGCGGCTAGAGGGAAGGTTCCAGACACGTCGAGAGTGGGAAACTTAAATTCCCCTCTCTGGTATAGGCGCAGGCTTTAGCTCCAGGGTCTTTTCAGGGTAAGGAGTCGGTGCCCGCTTAAGATGGCATGATAGATAGCAGGGGGCCTCAGTGTGTCCTCACTCTCCACTTGGCCTTGAAGTGGGGACGCTGAGCCGCGCGGCTTCTTGGCGATTCGCCAGGTCTCTGTTCGCAAACAGCTCAGTTGCGAGGCCCAAGTATACCTAAAGCAGAATCTCGGCCGCGGGCCTTCAGCACTGCCCTCCAGGCCTGGGGAAGATACCTCGATGCCCAACTGGCCACGCCGCCAGGTCTGGCCTTGCGTATCCGCCTCCAAGGATCCAAGGCCGGCCTGGGGCTGTCCATTCGAGTCCGGGGAGAGCCCGGAGCTACTCCATCACCGCCCCTGCCCCAAGACGGTCGCGCCCTCACCCCGCGCCGCACTCCGCCCCCAACCACCCCCGCGTGCCCCCCGCGAGCCTCTGGCCCCTGCACGCAGCTAGGGGGCTGTTTTCCAACTCCCATCTCCATCCCCACGGTGGCGCAGCCGAGGAAACCTTTCATGACTAAGGCCAAGCCCAAGCCCAATCGTGGCAGCTTTTCAGGAGGCAGGCACTGGGCGGTTAAATTCGAAGGAGCGGGTAAATACGTCTTGCCCGGCTCCAAAGTTAGCTGCTGCGCAAAAGGAAGCGCTGAGCTACCCGGTGGAACTGCCTAGCCGCTAGCGTGGCTACTCCAACCTGGGGCCCGAGCCCCTGGAGCTGGCGGCCGCGGACTGCGTCCCTGGGGACACTGGAGGGGACTCCAGGGACAGCGTGGGTGGGTCTTTCCCCACCGCACGCGCCTCTGTTACTCTCTTTCGGGGCCAGAGCCGGGGCAGCGCTTTAAATTAAGGTCGACCTCCAGCGCTGGGTGAAGTCTTGGGTCCGCCCGGTCCCGGCCCGGGAGCCCTAGGTGAGGGTGGTCGGGGTTTGGCGGGGGCTAGCGGGTCAGCCCCTATTTCTGCCACCACCCCGATTGCTTCTCGATGTCTGCCCCCGCGCTCCCTCCCTCGCCCGCGCTCCCTGCACGTCGCCGCGTTTACCAGCGAGTTTTGTTCCCTTGTCGGATTCCCGGCCGACAGGCTGTAACCGTGTTCTCCTCCGACGGACGCTAATCAAGTAATTTCCCCATCCCAGCCCCATCAAATTGCTCTTTAGCTGTTGAACCGCGGAGTTTTGCTCGCCTTTTCACATGCTAATCACGCCCATTCAGCGGCTCTCGGTGGGGCTGTTTGTCGCGGGATAAATCTCCTTGTTTGCCCGCTGCATGATTAATTGATATTGTTGTCTGGCTTTTGTGGGGACCGCGAGGAGCTGAAAGGCGGCGCGTCGTGGCTGCGCCGGGGCCGCTGGCGACATCATCGGGCTGCCGAGGTCCCGGCGAGGTCGGGCCGGGACTGATGACATTATGGGCCCGATTTGGTTTTCCTTATTAGAAACATGATGAAAGTAAGACTTGTAAGACTTGGAAACCTCCTGTCTTACAACCCACCAACTGGGTGCAGAAACCGCACGGCGTTTAAGCCACAAGTTCAGACAAAGCCCTGGTGTTTGCTCAATTCAGGGGAAAAAGTGGATGTCACTTCTCCACGCAGGAGACAATTAAATCTCATTTCGGCCCACCCGGGATTTCAACAGAGTTGAACATGAACGCACAGCATAGTGGTTTGGTTTTACAAAGAACAAAAAGAAAAAAAATGTTTTTTTGGGTTAGCGGTTGTAAAAGCAGGAACCTTCTAAGGTTAAAACCCCTAAAAAATAAGTAAATGGAAGCCAGAGCCTCCCTTGTAGGCAGCGGTGGAGGAAAGTTGCGCAGAGGAGCTTCCACACCAGGCCCCTAGCGATGCAGTTTGCGGAAACGCGACTCCCTTCGAATCGTCGGCTTCGGTGAAACCCCGGGCTAACGCTGGGCTCGCGCGATTCCCAAGGCCCGCGTCCGCCTACAAGCCAATGTTTTATTTGACATCACTGGTCCCTGCTCGTGGCAGTATTTTGCCGCCGCCCGCAGGTGTACAGTCAAACCAACAAATTCCTCCGCCCCCTGTACCCCTCCCACCCTCTCCCCTGAGCACTGGGGTTTTATCCTCTACGGACATCCCTAAAAACTTGAAGATTCAATTAAATAATTTCAGTTACGAAGTGCTACTACCGCCTGCTTATTGCAAATATTTCCTTTTTCGAGTTCTTAAAAAAAAAAAAAGCAAAGAGAAGAAAAGAAACTGTCGCTTTCGCTTTCACTGCGCGCGGGGTAATTGATAGGCGCCATCGGAGGTCAGAATTTGCATAAGAATTAACAGCAGTAAATTAATTTAATATTCCATGCACATCTCCAATTATTCCTGGAGACCTTTGTCTCCGCGGCTGCCAGAGAGGGGATTCAGCTGCTCTTCAGCCAAACAACATCTGTGCGGTTAATAATTTGATAAACAGCTCATACAAATAGTTTCTGAATTATCTGGCAGCCCAATGACTATTCAGTTTGGAAACGTTTTGGCAGGGTCTCCCGGAGTCCTCTGAGAGCCTCAGGCACCCGCCCTGACAAATGTCTTCTTATCTTTTAAACATCAGCAGACGACAATGTGTAAAATAAGTAATTATCATTAAGCAATAACTCTAACCCTTATATATAAAAAAAGAAGGGCCCCTGGGTCACCAGGGTGTCAGCAGGTCGTCTGTCAGTTACCCCAAGATGAAGAAATATGTTGGGGAGTGGGGATGGGTGAAGAATGACCTGAAGGGGAAGAGAAGACCTGGGTGCTGGGAGGGGCTGGATAGGGATGGGGAGCTGTGTTTTTAAAGATCATGGATTGAAATTGAGTGACAATTCGTGCATGGAAATATCTGTAAGGAAGGCTCACAGTTGCCACTGGAAAGGAACCAAGGTAGGTGGGCTACAGGGAGACCAACTTTCCACTGTGCTGTTTCTTGAATCTTTCACTTTTCTCCCCACGTGCAGGTATTGTTTATTTCAAATATAAATACATAAAAATATATTGTGTTTACCAGAAAGCAGGGTAAATTATTTTGGCTGGATATTGTCCTGCCTGGCTCGGGGCTATCCTCCCCCTGACCACTGTCCTTCCTTCCTATCTTCACCCTCAGCCAGTGCACCCGCATCCTGAAAGCAACTTCCCAGAAAGCACAGGTTTATCCAAAACCGTGGAGAGGGCACACATCCTGTCACAGACTCAGCCAAAGCACTGAGTTGGCCCAAACTGGAAAGGAGGCACTTGTAGAATGAGGCCGTTGCGTTGTTAAAACAGGCCTGAATTTAAACACTTACCCGTTGCTTTTCTTGTCTCTACACTAAAGATTTCATGGCTGTGATTATGTTCTTTTATCTTTCTGTTACCCAGAGCAGAGCCTGTTCCTGATAAAAAGTCTAGAAAGGAACCATTTGATCATGAATGAGACTCAGGATGCTCTAATTCGTGCAACCTGCACATTGCAGCTCTGTTTACTCCAAGCCTGTGTTTACCCTGGAATTGTTCTGCACTCTCTGCAATATAATAGGATGTTCGAGGAGGATCTTTATCTCTCTGTCTATACATTCCCACATGTTTGATGTATACACCTCACCCATTCAATATTCTACTTTCTATTTCCTATACTGCCAGCAATCTAAGTACTTGAAGCCACTGAAAACTACCTAGAAGTTCTGAGGAGTGTCAAAGCAGTAACATGCTAGAGCTTTGTCCTGGTACTCTAATGAGCCCAGGTAGCATTGAGCTTTAAATACAGGCAAACCCTTCAGACTACAGGTTTAAATATACAACTTTACAGTGAATTCAATGCTTGCCTAGCTCAATTGAAGAATTACTTTTCCAGAAAAGAAGTCATTGTGTCACAAGAGTATGACAATAGCATTTCTACCGGGCACATTCATTTCTATTTTTAACATTTTCTTCTTGCATTTCATTAGTTTTTTCCCCCATAGAACTATAGACACTGCTGGGCCATGCAGGCTTTTATACATATAAAAATCATCTGTGCTATTTATGATTGGGGGTCTCTGTCTGCATCCTATTATTAATTTCTGACTTTGATTCAGACTCTAGTCAGCAGAGTGATTTGAAAACATTTCTTTTCTTAAATGGAACATTTTCAATCCTTTGGGGAACCATTCTAATTTTAAACACCACCATATTCAGTTTCTTAATCTGCAGCCACTGGTGTTGCTCATTTTTATATACAGAACCTATCCCCTTTGGCGCTAGTTCATTTATGCTTGATATTTATCTTCTTTACATTTGTTTGACTATTTTTCTTTTTTCTTTTTTTTTTTTTTTTTTTTTGAGACGGAGTCTTTCTCTGTCCCCCAGGCTGGAGTGCGGTGGCGCGATCTCGGCTCACCGCAACCTCCACCTCCTGGGTTCACGCCATTCTCCTGCCTCAGCCTCCCGAGTAGCTGGGACCACAGGCGCCCGCCAGCACGCCCGGCTAATTTTTTTGTATTTTTTTAGTAGAGACGGGGTTTCACCGTGTTAGCCAGGATGGTCTCGATCTCCTGACCTCGTGATCCACCCGCCTCGGCCTCCCAAAGTGCTGGGATTACAGGCTTGAGCCACCGCGCCCGGCCTGACTATTTTTCAAGGCAGTATATGGGCAGAAAATGGCTACTAAACAAGAAGGCAGGGAGCTTCGATTATATTTTTGACTATGTCAGTAAAGCTACAGAACATGGAAATGCTGAGAATTTTTTTTTTTAAACTAATGAGCCCTCTCCAGAAAAGCCGTCTGGATACTATTAAAGTTGATGAGTTTGGAAGGCTTATCCTGATAAATGCTTGGCTTTTTTGGTGATTAGACACATATTTTCAACACAGTCTACTGAGACTGAGGTTTGCATTTGGAGAGAGGTTTGTTGAGCATAACAGGAAATTGTTGGGGGGAAAAATCCAAAGTACCATCTTACTGTATAGGGTTCAAATCAGAGGTAACTGCTGCTCTTGTTCACTTGCACAGAAATATTAGAAATATAATAATGAGTTGTGTCCAATAACTTAAATGAAACAAACCTTGGTAATTTTCAACCTACATGTAAAAAAATATATACCTTATATCTTGGGAAAAGTTAAAGAATGGTTAAGGCAGAATAACGATTTTAAAATTTAGTGCAATCTCTATTGAGCATAAAGGATTTTTTTTTTAAATTGACATAAAAGAACAGTGCAGAGCTATTAAACAAATTTTTCCAATAAACAATTCATTTGCTTTCATTGCCCCCTTTTTTAAAATGACCATTTGTACATTGGTCAACTTAACCCCAAATCCAGTCAAAAAGTGAATTTGAAAAATTCAGGTTAGCATGTAAAAGTTATGAATAGGATCCGCTTAGATAAACCTGTCTCCTCTCATTTTCTTCTATTTTAATGTATAAATGAGCTGTGCTGGGTGGGCTTAACCTTCTAGCATTTCCATCTGTGATACTGAGTTCCAAAAGAAACAGCTTTGTCAGCCTGTGGATAATTGGAAGCTACAGAAACAAGTTCAGGTTCTTCAGAGATGACTGCAAAATATCTCTGATATCCATAGATTTCAGCTAGCCCCCTGGTTCTTTCCTCTCCCTCTCCTGGCCAGGATTCCAATCCGACAGGTTGAGTGTCACATAGGTGTGCCCTTCCCATCATTGTTGATTTGTGTGGTTTGTATGGTTTCTAAGACATTGTTTTGGTGTTTGTCAGTAAAGTAACAGGTGCATCTAAAAATCGGTACCATGGGGCTACACAGGCTAGGAGTGAGGCTGGCTGGCTCTGTTTGAAAGCATAGGGCCTCTATGCTATTTGCTTTGGCCATGAAGTCCAGTCTAGTAACCTCATGTAGGCTGAGCCTGAGAGGGACTCCAACGGCTTATTCTGCTTTGCTGCTTCTGTGATGAGGGGAGATGAACCTTGCAGAATACCAGACTCTTCAACATGACGTTTGAGCCCTGTTGCAGTCTGGTTGGAATCCAAGTGAGGGGAGTAAGGAAAAAAATAGTGTGCAGAAAGCCTTATAGTTCCACTTGTCCACTAACTAGCTATAGGCACTTTGGCAACAAACTAATCTTCCAGGGTCAGAGACTCCTGTCTGCCACTTGTCATCATTTATTCTATTCTTGCTGGGCACACGGCCAACCAGCTGAACTACGTTTCCCAGCCTCCCTTGCAGCGACATGAGGACCATGTGACAAAGCATTCGCCAGCGGCATGCAAGTAGAAGTGATGTGCGTAATTGTCATCTCATACTTGCACCTCCCTGTTCCTTCTTGCTGGCTAGGAATTACGCTAATGAGAGCCATCTACTGAGGAAGGCAACAGTTCCCCAATGGCCTGGGTCCCGAGATGACTTCCAGGAGCATAATCTACCCTCCCATCCTGGACTGCTTATATGGCAATAATAAATTTCTGTTTTGTTTGAAGAACTGCAAATTTTGGTTCATTTTGTTGCAGCACCCACTCAAAGTAATCCCCATCCTGGCTTTATTTTTCATAACTGCAAAATGAAAGCATCTTAGTTTGGGTTTCTCCAAAAGCAAGCAATGTATTACTGAAAGGTGATCTCTGGAAACACCAGTAAGGGAATGAAGTTGAGAGACAAAGGGAAGGCAACCATTAAGGTGTATTATAAAGCAGGTTACCATTGTGGGCACCTGGAATTTAATTCTACTGTGAGCTCTGGGAAACGATGTAGCACACACTTGAGCTAGAATATTTATAGACAAGTTCCATCAGTCACTGGCTGAGGGCTACTCTGCTGGCATTATTTCCCCAGCACTTCTGGCCTGTTGCATAAGCAGAGTGAGCTTCAGGGGCCAAGAAAAAGCTCCCAGGCAATGAAACACAGGTGCTGGTGGTTGGTCATTGAGCTGGTACACACTGATGTAGACGGGTAAGGAGCTATCAACCCTGACAGCATCTCCTATGGAAGGCATCACATGGACTGCCTTAAAGATCTCCTTCCCACAATAAAGCTATTTGGGCCTGATTTATTGATCTATATTCTTCTAGTTGCTAACCTGAAATGCTTGCTCTAGCCAGGTTGGTTTATCCAGTTTAGGGCTCCCTAATACCATATGCGCTCATTCTCATTTTATTTATGCCACCTTCTCATGTGGAAAGCAGCTCATCACGCATGTACTCCTCTTTATCCTACTGTTTCACTTATCTGTTGCTGCTTAACGAATCACCCCAAAACTTAGTGACTTAAAACAATAACAGTTTTTTTTTTTTTCACAATTCCATTGGTCAGAATTTCTAGCAGGACTTGTTGGGCACTTCTCTAAGAAAGGTCAGCTGGGCTTATTTATGTGGAAAGTCCAAGACACTCTCTCACCTCCCAAGGCCTATCTCCACATGACCTCTAATCATTCTGTACCCTAGCATGGGTTTCTCTTCTGCATGGCGTCTGGGCTCCAAGCGGGAGGCAGTGGAAGTTGCTAGTCCTTTTAAGGCATATGCAACCAGAAGTCCCAGAATGTTACTCCCATCTCATTCTACTGGTCAAAGCAAGCCACAAGGTGCAGCCAGATTCGAGGGGAAGGGAAAAAGGCTCCTCCTCTTTTTATTTACTTATTTATTTATTTTTGAGACAGAGTCTCACTCTATCACCCAGGCTGGAGTGCAGTGGCACTATCTCTGCTCACTGCAACCTCACCTCCTGGGTTCAAGTGATGCTCCTGCCTCAGCCTCCTGAGTAGCTGGAATTACAGGCACGCACCACCATGCCCAGCTAATTTTTTGTATTTTTAGTAGAGATGGGGTTTTGCCACGTTGGCCAGGCTGGTCTCGAACTCCTGATGTCAAGTGATCGGCCCACCTTGGCCTCCTAAAGTGCTGGGAATACAGGTGTGAGCCATTGTGCCCAGACTATTTATTTATTTATTTTAACAGACAGGATCTGGCCATGTGGCCCAGGCTGGCATGCAATAGTGAGATCATAGTTCACTGCAGCCTCCAACTAGGACTACGGTGTGAGCTGCCACTCTTCCTACTGATGGGAAGAGCTACATGGAATGGGAAAAACTGAGGGTGGTTATATTTGGATACTATCATGCTTACCCACCCCTCTTTCCACTTGTTCAAATCTCCAAGACACACTCTTATCCTATTTCATGTAGAAAGTCTTTCCCATCATGCTAGTCCACGGGGGTCTGCCACGCTCACCCCTTAACTCCTAGGGCACTTCTTATTATACACACTTATTATTTTGTTTTTAATCATTTACTGTGTTGTGACACTTTTTGTTGCCTCTTATTGTTGGCTCTTCAAGGGCAGAAAATGCAAGTTAGAGCTCCAAGAACACTCTGTACAGTTTGAGTACATAGTGGAGTCTCAACATGAGTGTCTGTGCAAAGCTGAAAGAAAGACCTAGAAGGGCTGGGTGGAGAGAGTGACCAGCGTATATCTGCCCTTGGGTTAAGATTAGATCAGTAGAGCTCATTTCTAGTAGATTTCTCTAGAGTCTTCAACTGCTCATTCTGAAAATTAAATAATTCTGAAATCCTCCCAGCATAAGTGAAGCTTAGGTGATGTAAACATCTACATCAGGAATGGCCAAATTTGTTCCCACTGGAATGTATCACCTGGAAGGCTTCCCCTTCCCAAATACCACACCTCCCCTCCATCCCCATCATAACACACCATTCCTTTGGGTCCAGCATTGCCCTGTTTTATGACACAAGTACTGCCTGTTGGAGATGGAAAGGGAAGGATAGGGTATACATTTGAATCTCTGGTGTCTTAGTGCAAATGAACTGGTAAGAGCAGTGTTTCTCTTTCTCTTACAGAAGAGACTGGGGCAGCGTGAATGTGCTGGAAGTTTAGAGGCTGCTGATGCTGAAGGAAGGAGAAATGAGGAGGAAGGGTCCCTGTGGACAAGTCATCTCCCTTCATTTAAGCCAGGCCAGTAGTCCAGGAGACATTCTGAATGATGCATTATCCTAGGCACCAGAAAGTAGCTAACATTCTCATGGACAGCAGGGAAAAATGAACACATGAGACAGGGTAAGATTCCAGCACCTGTGAACATGTTTGTGCAGGTTTCCAGTCAGTAGATGGATATCCCTCAAGCCTTTGAATCCAGTCTCCTGTGTTGTGATTGGACCGTTCGTCATTAGGTTTCCAATGGCAGAGTAACGCTATAGGAGAACTGGCTATGATGGCCACAGGAGGTGAATTAAGTATTGTTGTGTTTTTAGTAGAACCACTAAAGGAAGATCCTCAGGCAACTTGGATGAGTATAAGAGCCAAAGATTGACAAGACTTCCTCAGATGCTCCTACTGACCAGTGGGGGCACTTCTACAGCTCCCCAAATATGTTCTCCCGGCAACCCCTACTACTTTTTAATTAAATGGCCAGAACTGCCTTTTTGTATCAAAACTTATTTTAGTCTATCAATCAAAGAAGGCTTCTATAGCCCACCTCATGACGAAGGATATCAGATATGTAAAAGATAATTGTTTTGACATATTTATTATCACAACTAGCAACTCTTTCTGCATTCACGTTGGCTGGTATGCAGAAAAGGGTGCTTTACAGGATTCTTGGAAATGTGTAGTGGACGCTGGCTCTAGGGGAGGCAGAATAGAGTGTGGGCTCTGCCGTGGGTCACATCCGGGTTTTAATTCTGCCTCTGCCACATGACCTTGAGCACACTGGAAAACCCTGTTAGATGTGCAAGAAGGCTTCCTCATCTGTAAAGGGGGAATAGCAATACTTAAGTCACCCGGTTGTTGTGAGTAATACATAAGTTAATGTATGCTAACTTTCTAGAAAGTTTCCTGGCACAAAGTTGTATTTAATAAATGATTTTTAAGACAAGCTCTTTTTTGGGGGTTAGTTGCCATCTGATCATCTAATCATACCACTGTGCTTGTAGACTGTGTGTATGCATTTTCTATTTAGCATCAGAAAATATACATAGGAGCCTGCAACTCCTAAAGATCGGGAAGCAATCCAGAGGATCTACGGTGACTGGCCATTCTGTTAACTGAAAAGAATCTTTTGGTGCCAATTTGAGGGATTCATAAAGAAGATGAGCCATTTAAGCCATAACAGAGAGGAATTCTCTTTAATCATTGAAATAACAGATGATCTGGTTATAACAATTGGCAGAAGCTCCTGGATGGGACTCTCCCTTCTACCTAGGGCATTCAACCTCAAAGTGTCTACTGCCTGGGCATTCCCACTGCTACATCATTACAATCTCTTGTAAGTTTGTAAAGAAGCCCCTTTCCTTTTGGATGACTCCTAGTTATTGAGAGTTACCCTTTTTGTCCTTCTCTGAGTTCCAACCACACTGAGACTTGATCCTCAGATAGGAATGTTGGTAAACACTCCTTTTTGTTCCATCTTTATCCCTTGATCAAGTTTCTCATGCAATAATACCCCCCGAAATAAACCAAGAGTAATCCTTCCAATCATCTCTTTTCTCTTCCAAAGGGTATTTATTGGTTGATAATAGTACAGAATAGTACAGAATTAGCAGTGTCCTTAAACACTGGGTGGAGTAAACATCTCTTGATGGACTCTTTAATTGAGTTGAAGCACCCTGACGAGGGGGTCTTGATCAGCCTTTCCCAGCTATTAATAGTGATTTGTCAGAAAGCCAAAACTAAGGGATTTTGGAAAGAACCAAAAGAACTCAGTATCTTTACAAAACTCCTCTCTCAAAATTGGAAAGAGAAAAAAAATACCTGGAAAAAATTAAAGAAAGACAAATACCAAAGAAATCTGGGAAATTGCTGGAAATGAATGTGCATACAGATGTCACTTTTCTGAAGGCAGTTAGATTCTTGAGTTTCAGTTCACTCATCGTATTAATATGTGCCCACTGCCAAGGATATATGCTTCCAAGAAAAATAAAGGCAAGTTTCTTGGCATCTGTGTCACTACATTCTGCTGTGGAAAACTCATTAAAGAGCCATTCTTGATGGCAACAGGAAATGTAAATGAAATGGCCCCCTTTTTAGTATTTGGTTGAGATGGTCCTAATGTTTGGTGGAGTCATTAAACCTTCTCCAAGCAATATTCGCAAAAATTAACAGAAGTTGTCAATTCTCAGCATCATTAAATTTACGTCAGTAGTCACCATTGGAGGAAAATGGAAGTCACATTTGCATTGCAGAGTGGCTTCAGTAAGAAACTAGGGCTGTAGCTCCACTTTTCGGGGGTGGGAGGGTTTGCACAATCTCTTTACTAAGTTTTTAATCAAGTTGCTAGTCCACTCTTCCTCTTATGGAGCCATAGAAGTGTCTGTAATGAAAGATTAAAATGGTCCTGTGCAGTGGTTTGCAGTAGCTATGCCCAAATAAAATACGACAGCTCTCTCGTAGGGCCTATATGTAAGCAGAGGGAGCCGAGAAGCTGCAGTATGCTCTCTGTTGTGCATACTGATTGCAAATTGTGTGGGTTACCCTGGATGCCATAAAAAAAGGTGTGTGTGTGTGAGTGTGAGTGAGAATTTCTTTCCCCCAAATGATTATGCACCTCATGAATAGCAAGCAATGGAGCATCGATGCTCAGATTTCCTGTAGCAGAGGTAACACACACACACGCACACACACATTTACACACTGACAGGCTAATGGCTACTTTCCCAAAGAGTGGTTAGAAAGAAGTAGTAAATGGGACTGTGTTGATGCCAGGAGAAGACCCGGGCAAAGATCAAGATACCCAGCAACATATCGGATAACACATAATTGGCGGGTCACAGCCAAATGAGTGTAGTCATGCATCTCCGGGCAGGCCTTTGCTGGCGATAAAGACACTTGTAAACAATTCAGTCCCAGAACATGGCAATAATATGTTGATCCGGCGTGTAATGAGGTGTTCCTGGAATCAATAAGCAGTCATGGAGAGCAGGGAGCAAGGGCAGCGGCTGTCTGTTTGATGACCTTTCCTCACCACCAAGGACCTCATCTCCCCTGAAGAGGACTTTTCTCATTTTGCAGCAAGCTCCGAGTGTCAGAACTTCCATTCGCAGCCGGCAAATGAACAGCCAGGCCCTGCATGCTAATGAAGTCCAGGCTATTTTGCACCTTTTCATCCGCACATTATGCTCTTGACTCTGGAGAAGGTGGGAATTAGGCCGGACCCCGGTGTCAGACTGCCTGATGGCTCGGCTCCGGAAAACTGGTAATTGAAGCTGATGACTGATGCGAGGGAGGCCTGAATTTGGAAATAAACAGTTTCAAGCACTGCATGTCATTTCTAGAGAGACTGCTGAGAGAATGGAAATGAGCTTCGTTTCTTGAATCTAATGCAGTTTCTCAGCAGGAAAAACACCGTCTTTTAGACAACAATGCCAGTCATTAAGATTTAAATGTTCTGGCGATAATAGAAGAACTGGCCTTCCTGTTCACAAACAGCACTTATGTAAATGTCTTTCAACACCCAGATCTTCATTTAATCCACGCCCAAGAAGATAACTGTGTCGGAAAGCGGAACCAAATGCAATTCGGAGTCTATAAATATCGTACATAAGAAGAGAGAGGAAAACAGTAAAATTGTTTGCCAACATATCACATAGCATTGCCTGTCAGCGCAGGAGAAAACAGCAGCTCTCTGTTGAAACAATGGAAGGACATTCAGACGTCTACATAAAAACACACTGAAGCCACACTTTGACTGATTATTTTTGTATTGCTGTATTTCATTACAAATAATATGCTACCCTTTTAGCGTGGAAATGGCATAAATATTTCCTACCTTATATGCAGAACCCATATTTGGACAGTGAATCCTCATGTTTAATGTTGCAGGAGAAGCCCAAATCTAGACCCCTTTGCTTGTAATCTTTTAAAATAAGCTCTTTTATCGAGTATTTAATTTTCTCTTAACATCACTAGGTTGTCACAAAACCACAGACTAAACATGGCAAATTGTCTTAGTCCCATCTCCCCAGTTGGCTGAGATTAATTGGACGTTGTTTGCTGTATGCAAAAAGAATGACTCATAACCCAAACACAGGCTTTTGCATTTTAAGAGGCTTTAAAAATCATTTTTACTAGACATCCCTCCAGCCCAATTCTTCCTGTGCAGGTAAAACACCTTCAGGGAGAAAATTACGAGCCCAGCGAAGAGAAGAAAGAGGCCACTCTTATTTAACAGGGCAGGCCGGGAGTGATTCATGAATAACCATCGGTTTGCTTTTTTCTCGCTTCCCTTCCCTACCAGAAGTGAGGTTTTGATATTTCAAGCCTTTTTCAATTTAATGGTGACATACAGGATTCTCACAGGCAGTCTCTGGTTTGTTAGAGACATCAAGGATATCAGCACAACTTGAGAGAAACCGAAGGCGGCTTGGGTGTTATTGTCACTTCAGTTTAAAGGTAGCAAACCTATCTTGCAAAGGATCAACACTGAATTATTTCAACATTTCAAAAATATAGACAAGTAATACATTTCTAATAGCATACTTGTGGATACTAGATACATCAATGAATATTCAGCAATCCTTTGCATGAAGTATATGAAACTCAATGAGAAAAAGGTTAAATCTTACACACACGCACATGCACGCACACACGCAGGCACACCTACTCCTCACTGTGACAATGTTGCTCTGACATTATTCCTGTGTCTCATGGGGTCTCCTATGACTTAATGGCTAAAAAAGAGGGAGAAAATTGGGGTCGCTGCAATCTGATAATAACCACAGGGGTCTCTATGCATGGGTTACACATACACTAGGAATGCAGTATTCGTATGGTGATTCCTTCCAGGTTCAGAGCACCGAACATGTTGATTTTTTTTTGAAAAGCTTTTATGTATATTTCATCATTGGACTCTCATCACAAGCCCATGGTGGAAAGATCTATTTTATTAACATTGTAAGAAAAGGGAAACAGGCAGAAACTGTTATTTTTCTAAGGTCAACAGCAAATACAACAGTGAGGCCAGAATCAGAACTTTGTTTGTAATCATTTGTCATGTTGTTCTTTTCTATAAATCCACACTTCCCTGTGTAGATACTATCAATAAAGAAAGCTATGTTGTGTTAGGCTATTTCCACTTTTATCTTTCACAAGCACTACTTTTTCTATTGCTGTTATGAGGCTGAAATTATTCCTACTTCCAAGACTTGCAAAAAAAATTAAAGTGAAAAATAATGTTTCATTTTGACAAGGTCATGGGGAAATGGCACTTCCATAAGCTACCATTGAGATGTCCTGAGAAAGAATAGCTGGAGCAAGATTTCTCCAGTCTTTATTGGCCACAGATGGTGAGTTCTGTAGTAATAGCATAGCATTTGTGTGGAGAGTGTTACCTGGACAAGAAGGAATGACTCAGCATAGCTTTGGTTCAAATCCTGGCTCCATCATTGTACCAGTAATAACAGAAAAGCAGAGTGGGTTTGCTCACGTAACCAGAATTCTAGACGTAGGTAGTCTAGGGTGGAGAACAGGCCCCACGATGCTGTCAACGTCCCGGGTTGTTTTTATCTTTCTACGCCACGTTTATTCACGGTCCTCTCGTGGCTGCTGCAGTTTCAGTCATCTCATCTGAAGGAGGAAGGAGGCGGAAGGGAAAGGCAAAAGAACTATTCGTCCTTTCAAGGAGCCTTTTGGGAAACAGCTCCACCCTCAACTTGCAGCTGTAATGCATTGGTAACAATGTAATCACATGGCTATTTCTACCTACAGGGAAGGCTGGGAGGTATGAATTTGAAGCTGGACACGTTGCTGCTCCCCTTAAAGTCTGGATTATTTTACTAAAGAAGAAGAGAACAGATACCGTGTAATTAATTGGCAGGAGGAGTTTGCTGCCATAAACACTAGATGTGTGAATCCATGCTAGTTCCCTAGCTTCTAAACCCCAGTTTACTCATCTGTCACCTGGGAAAAAATATTGGCTCGTTCCTCACTATTACGTCAGGGATGAATTGTGAAGATAAAATGCAATAGTTCACGTAAAGTGCCCATTATAGTTCTGGACATATAAATGTTAAGAAATGGTAATTTAAGAATTAAGGCATGAAAATATGTTCAGCTTTACTAGAGACTGGGGGAATGCAAACTAAAATGCCAACAAGATGTAATTTTTCTTTCCTTTCCAAACGACAAAAATTAAAGTAAACAATAATGTTTCATTTTGGCAAGGTCATGGGGAAATGGCACTTCCATAAGCTACCATTGAGATGTAACTGGGATGGTGTTTTTGGAGGGTAAATTTGACAGCAGTCCTTCTTCTTTGTCCTTCCTCAACCCACTCTAAGTAGATATTTGCACAAATTTATAGAGACCTGTCTGACAATGGTCACTGAAGTACTGTTTGCAATAAGAGAAAGAAAAACTGAACCCATTCAAAAGGGGAATGTTTAATTAAACCATGGCACATCCATGCCATGGCTCTCTAGGCAGCAGATTAGAAGAAGGGAGATCTATTGGCATACAGTGGCGAGGAAAGAAGGAAAAGAAAAATGCCAAGATCCTGTTAAGTGAAAACAAGTTGCAAAATGACATGAAGAGAATGATGTCAAATTTTTAATTCATACTCCATACTGCCCCCAAATAACTTCTCTCTGTCTCTATCTCTGTTTCTGTCTCTCTCTCTCTGTATATATAGTGTGGGTGTATGTGTATATATATATATATACACACATACACTCACACTCTATACATATACACTATATATATACACTATATATGTTCTATATATATACTATATATGTACTATATATATAGTACATATATAGGTATCCATATATAGATACATATCTCTATATATACAGATACATATCTATATGTATATAGATATAGATACTTGTGATTGTATAGCTAATAGTCTGGAAAGGTATGCACCAAACAAGTCATGATCACCTCTGGGACTTGGAGAAATGGAATATCAAACGAAGTTCATTTTGGCCTCGTCTGTAATGATTTACCTAAATGACTTTGTAAATGTACATTTTGATTGCAATATTGTTGAGAGGCAGTTCTCTAGAGATCTCTCATGCTTCTGCAAATCTTGTGAGCAAAGGCACTAACAGGTTTTGTTCTAGAATATCTTTTCAAATATGTTCATATAGTAATAGCCTTGGAAGATAGAGACAGGTCTCCCTCTGAGGGGGGCAGATTTGTTTGCTGTGCAGTATAATAAAAATAATGTCTCCTTCTGAGACAAAGTTTAAGCAGCGTTTGCTTAGAGTCCCTTTACGAGACTGAGGTTTCCTAGGCTAAGACTGTCTGATGCAAATGCACTGCATGTGCAGCTTCCACCAGGGCTAATCTCCACGTCACCCCTGTGGGTCTTGAGGGTTAAAGGGAACTGATACAAACATGAAGCTTACAATTTCTGTGAATAATAAAGTCCTTTGTCTCTGACCTATGATCTTAAGTCTTCTACCAGTATCCATGAGATTGTGGCAGGCTAAAATCACAGACTCTTCAGAGTTTTCATAATGATAAAGTAAATATTGCAAAGTACACATACAGTAAGTGTACAATTGATGAATCCTACAAAGTGAACTCACTCATGTAACCAGCACCAGATCAAGAAAAAAAACTGCAGCATCACAGAAGCCCCCCAAATGTCCCCTCCAGTCAATAGCCTCCCAAAGATAACCACACTCCTATCTAGCAGCGTGGGTTAATTTTGCCTGTTTTTGAACTTTGCATATATTAAATCATACAACATGTACTCTTTTGTGTCTGAGTTTTTTGGTGCAACAGTATAAGATTCACTTGTATTATCTCATGTAGTTATGGTTTGTCATAGTCATTGCTGTATAGTATTTCATCACGGCGATAAATTTATTGAGGGACATTTGCATTGTTTCTAGTTTTTTACTATGCAATTATTTATTTTTTAAAGGTGAGTGTATTTACATTTTACTTATATAATTTTTATTATGGAATTTTCAATCATGAACATAAATAATAAGAATGGTATAATGATTCCCTAGACAACCATGGCCCAGCTTCAAGTATTAACTTCTGACATTTTGTTATGATGAAATTGTAATTACAGTCTCATAATATTTAAAAAAGAATAGGCCAACTTTACTCTCCCCTGAATTACTTTTAAGATGAAAGTTTTTCATTCTCTCTTGTATCTTGAAATCTCTATAATGAAAGAATAACACCAACTCAGTCTCTTGATGACCTTACCCTGTCTCGTAGCTTTAAATTCCATCTACATCTGGTTGACATCCAAGTTTATTTTTCTAGCTGAAAAAGCTCTCATGAGCTTGACATGTCTGCTTGGATATCATTTTGGATCTGGTTCCTCAGCAGCTGACCTTAGACGAGGATTTGTGTACATGTGATCCGTTAGGAGCTACTCTTAGGAGACTAGCACGGGGGTGTGTGAAGCAGGACAGGACAGAGAATGTGAGGAAACCAAGCAAAGTGTGATCTCAGGCAAAGTTCCATGGAGGGTGGCTTTAACCTTATCCCACAGGGCTGTTCACACCACAAGGTTGGTAGTTTGTCCCAGTGCAAAAAAATGGGAGCCAGGCTATTATATTCCTGCATTTATCAGTCATTCTTCAGGCACTGCTCTGGGAAAACATAAACTCCTAGGCATGTCTAGCTTGGCAGCAGAGCGCCGACAGTCTGCTACAGAGTCTATTAGACATTGCAAACTTAACATGTCCTAAAATTCTGGACTCTTTCCCTCACTCCCACTGCTCTCCCAAACCCATCCACTTACACTCGCTAGATGCTACATGAATGGTTATACCTTGGAGTTATCCATGAGTCCTCTCTTTTTATCAAACCCTTGTCGATACATCAGGGAATCAGGTTGGCTTCACCTTTAAAATGTATCTAAGATCTTCTCATCACCTCCACTGCCACCCCCTGACTTGAGCCACATCATCTCTTACTTGAATTATTGCCGAAGCTTCCTGGCAGGGAGAAGAGTCCTCTCAACATAGAAATGATCATATTAGTCTGATCAAAATCTTTCAATAGCTTCCCATATTCTTCAGAGTAAAAGTCAAGATCCTTACACAGTGGCCTTCAAGGCCACGTGCAGTCTGCCCCTCCCCTCTGCCTCACCACCCTTCCCTCTTGACCTTCTCTCCTTCTGTAATTCCTGTCACTCCCTCCCTCCAGCTACACTGGTCTCCTTGCTGTCCCTCAAATACGCCAGGTCTGAGCCCGTTTAACCACCCCTGCATTACCGGTTCCCTCTGCTGGTATTCTTTCCTCTCACATAATTGCATGCTTCCTCCTTCAAGTCGTCTTCTCAAAGAGATCTACCTGGACAACCCATTTTAAAGTTGCAGCCATCCACCGTTCCTCAGTGTCCCTCATCTTTCTTATCTGTGTTCTTTTTCTTTTCATAGCATACCATATAATTTACTTTCTTTCTTTTCTTTTTTTTTTGAGATGGAGTCTTACTCTGTCACTGAGGCTGGAGTACAGGTGGGTGTGGTCTTGGCTCACTGCAACCTCTGCCTCCTAAGCTTGAGTGACTCTCATGCCTCAGCCTCCTGAGTAGCTGGAATTACAGGTGCCCGCCCACCACGGCCGGCTAATTTTTGTATTTTTAGTAGAGACAGGGTTTCACCAATTTGGCCAGGCTGGTCTTGAACTTCTGACCTCAAGTAATCCACCTGCCTTGGCCTCCCAAAGTGCTGGGATTACAGGCGTGAACCACTGCGCCGGCCATAATTTACTTTATTATGTATATTGTTTACTATATCTCCTCCCACTAGAATGTAAACTCCACAAGGTCAGGAATTCTTGTGTTTAGTTCACTGACATATATCAAGCTCCTGAAATAGTTTAGACCCATAGTCTATGCTTAATATTTGCTAAATGAATGAGCTTCTCTATATCTCAGTGCATTGACACTGTCTCAAAGGAATATGCTTAGATTTGTAGTCTAGCAGCCTTTCAAGTTGTACCCTTGCAGTGAGTGATCACTGGATGTACATTGTCCTCAAAGGGGGGCTGAAGCTTGGGCCAGGCAGCTGCCATCAGCTAAGAGCTGTTTCTGGAGAGGGACCCAAAAGTAAGTCCTAAGGAGGCAAAATGCAGTCCACCCATGCAGTGCATGCACCTGTCCTGAAGCAGGAATCTGGGTAGTGTCGTAGCGTCCTCTATAGAATGGGCTTTGGGCCTCTCAGGTCTGCTTGCTGCATGTAAATTCAGCCTTCCATGTTTCTCAATGTTTTTTCCTGGGGAAACTTACAAGAGGAAAGTTAGTGGGATGAACTATAGCTCCTAGTAATGTAGCTAACTTAGGACTGAAGCTGATACTCATCTTTTCCTTCCCCCATTCTTCATTCTAGATTTCCCTCAGACTCAGCCAGTACCTGTCCTGGTCTAGGAAACTTCCTTGTTGGGGTGACCCAGATCTTTGTCCCTGAGGAGTCTGAGCCTCTGGTCTCCACACCCTTCTATGACTGTGGCTGCTATACTTGTCCATTTACCGTTACATCTGGGCAAGGGAACACCTAGAGGCACTCAGTGGATGCCGCACACATTCCTCCCTGCCCTCACTGCTTACCAGCAGCCCTGTCTGTTCGTGATGATCAGGGTTAATCGATGCTTTCCAAAATGGTGACTCCAGTCCTTGCTTGCTGGTCTCTTGACATGAGGAGCCCACAGTTGGCATTCACAGCTTAAAGTTTAATGATATACTTACATCCTTTGGTGGAAGTGTTCCCCCTCTGGGTAGCAGGATGTCTACACCCATGGAAACTAGGTTTGAAGAGAAGAGAAGCACGTATTTCTAAATAAATCACTGGAAGTGATGATATGTGAGGCTACTCCTATATCCAGCCCTTGGTCTCAAAATCTATTTATTTCATCTAGTGGGGACACAGTACCATATAAGGGTCATTGACTTAGGGTGTGTGCCATATTCTGGAAACAGCCTCATCCTGGTAAGATGTTTATCTCTCAGCCAGCACATTGGCTTTGCCTTGAGCAGATGATGTAACTCGTCGATCAGGCTGGCAGCTTCCACTTGGTGTCGAATGCAGCAGGACTCGTAGACCCCATGGACGTGAAACTACTGCTGCAGCACTTTTGCTGTAAAGTGGGCTGTCTTAGTCTATTTTTGTGTTGCTATAACAGAAAATCTAACGCTGGGTAATTTATAAAGGAAAAATATTTATTTAGCTCATGATTCTGGGGTTGGGAAGTCCAATATTAGGTGGCCACGTCTGGTCAGTGTCTGCTGAGAGCCATGTGCCGCATCATAACATGGTGAAGTGGAAACAGAAGTGTGTGCATGCAAAGAGGACAAAACATGAGAGGCAACCACACTTATTTTTATTTTCTTCTTGTTGTTTTTTGAGCAGAGTTTTGCTCTGTCACCCAGGCTGTAGTTTAGTGATGTGATCATGGCTCACTGAAGCCTCAAACTCCTGGGCTCAAGTGATCCTCCTGCTTCCCCGTCCTGAGTAGCTGGGACCAGAGGCATGCACCACCATGCCTGGCTAATTTTATTTTATTTTGTAGGAACTGCCTCTCACAATGTTGCCCAGGCTGGTCTCGAACTCCTGGGCTCAAGCGATTCTCCTGCCTTGGTCTCCCAAACTGCTGGAATTACAGGCATGAGCCACCATGCCTGACAACCTCACTTTTAACAACTTGCTCTTGCTGCCACCAATCCAGTCCCATGAGAGTGAAAACTCATTCACTCCTGAGAGGCTACATTTATCCCTTCACGAAGGTGGATTCCTCATGACCCAAATACCTTTAAGTTCCATCAACTCTCAATACGGTTACAACCATCACCACCATCCCTCTCCAGCACTCATTTTATCTTGCAAAATTGAAACTCTGCATCCACAAAAAATAACTGCCCATTTCCCTCTCCCTCTGGGTCCTGGCAACCACCATTGTACTTCCTGTCTCTATGAATTTGACTACTGTGAGTACCTCATATAAGAGTAATCATACAGTATTTGTCTTTTGTGTGACTGGTTTATTTCACTTAGCATAATGTCCTCAAGATTCATTCATATTGTAGTATGTATCAGAATTTTCAGTGTCTCAAGTTATGTTATTGTGGTCTTTAGTTACATTTCCCTGATGAGTAATTGTGTTGAACATCTATTCATATATTTATTATCCATTTGGATATATTATTTTGCAAGTACCTGTTCAAGTCTTTTGTCCATTTTAAGAATTGGGTTGTTTACTTTCTCTTCTTGATTTACAGGAGTTTTTGTAAATTATGTATGTGAATCTTTTGTTAGATACACAGGTTGAGAGTATTTTTTCCCAGTGTGTGGCTTGCCTTTTCACTCTACTAATAGTGTTTGTTTTTTTTTCTCTCCAGGCAGAGTCTCACTGTTTTCCAGTCTGGCCTCAAACTCCTGGGCTCTAGAGATCCTCCCACCTCAGTCTCCTGAGTAGCTGAAACTACTGGTGTGCGCCACTGCACCTGGCTAATGGTCTTTCTTTTTTATGAGTAAAATTTTACATTTTCATGAAGTCTAATTTATTAGATTTTTTCTCTAATGGTCTTTATAGTTTTGTGCCTTAAAAAATATTTCTCTACTCTAAGATCATGAAGATAGTCTCCTATATATTTTTAGGAACTTTACATGTTAACTTTCACATTTAGGTCTATGATTTATCTTAATTTTTTTTGTGTGAATGGTGTGAGGTAGGAGGTCAAGGTTCATTTTTAAGATATAAATTTCAAATTTCCCCATACTATTTATTGAAAATATTTTTCTTTCCCCTTTGAGTTGTTGAGCATCTTCACTGAAAATTAACTGAAGGCTGGGTGTGGTGGCTCACACCTGTAATCCCAGCACTTTGGGAGACAGAGGCAGGTGGATCACCTGAGGTCAGGAGTTCGAGACCAGCCTGACCAACACGGAGAAACCAAGTCTTTCCAAAAAAAAACACCAAAATACAAAAATTAGCCAGGCATGGTGGCACATGCCTGTAATCCCAGCTACTCAGGAGGCAGAGGCATGAGGCATGAGGCATGAGGCATGAGAATCGCTTGAACCCAGGAGGCAGAGGTTGCAGTGAGCCGAGATTGCGCCATTATACTCCAGCCTTGGCAACAAGAGCAAAACGCTGTCTCAAAAAAAAAAAATTAATTGACTTTATGGGTCTATTTTTTACCTCTAGTCTATTACTTTAATTGACTTTATGGGTCTATTTTTTACCTCTAGTCTATTACTTTGATCTATCTATATGTCTTTGCACAGATACACTGCTTTGTTTTGTTTTTTCTTGGCATAGATGTGCTGTTTTAATTCATGCAGCTTTGTAATAAGTCTTAAACTCTGCTAGTAGTATAAGTCCTCCTGCTTTGTTTTTTTTCTCATGATTGTCTTTGCTAATCTAGTGCCTTTGCAGTTCCACATCAACTTGTTGATTTCTAAAATAAGGCTTGCTAGGGTTTTGATTAGAATCATGGTGATTTAATAGCTCAGTTTGGGGGTGAATTGCTATCTACAATATTGAGTTTGCCACTCCATGAAAATAGTATATCTCTCCATTTATTTAGATCTTTAGTTTTTTTCAGTAATACTTTATAGTAGTGTAAATGTCTTGCACATATTTTGTTACATTCATTCCTAGGCATTTGATGTTTTTGATACTATTGTAAATGGCATTTAAAAATTATTTTCCACCTGTTTGTCACTGATATACAGAATAAAATTAATTTTACATGTTGACCTTGTATCCAACTGCTTTATTCTATTTATTCATTAGTTCTAGTAAATTTTTGTAGACTTTTTTGATTTTTAACATATACAATCATATCATTTGTGAATGAAGACGAACATTTCTTTTTTTCAGGTGTTTGTTCTTTTGCTTCTTGAATTTGCCTCTTCTATTTTATGGTATTTATTTTTCTTAAATGCATGGTACTTCTTCAATGTCTTCTGTTTTACAGGTTTCCTATCTGTGAGTCCTATATGTTTTAATGTAGTTTGTCTCCAGTGTTTCATGAGTGAGATGCATAAAGCTAGGATAACTCTCTAGTCTTTGGCTTAGGTAACAGGGTAGGACCTATTTACCAAAATAGCAAATGTAGAGTGAGAGCAGATTGGAGAAGAAAAGATGGAGACTTGAGATTTGGACAGATTGAATTTGAAGGGCCAGTCCTATCATCTGTAATGTTCACCAGGCTGTTGGCAGATAACTAATACTTTGGAGAAGACAGACTGGTTTAGTAGCCATCAATGTAGATGTGAGGTTACATATAGGGGTAAGGATGATATTTCTCACGGAGAGTGAATAGAATGAAAAGAGAAAAGGAGAGAGGATAGGGCCTTGAGGAACACACTTGAATAGTGACCCTTGGATTTGCTAATTGGGAGGTCATTCGAGAGAGCAGATTGAGTGGCATTATGAAAGTCTTCTGGTGGTGGCAAGGGAAGCATGGTGGGATGGAAAGAGGAAAAGAAAGAGGACGGGTGTTTTAGGCGAGGGTAGGGTAATGGGTTGGGGAATGTGAGGCAGATAACAGTGGGTGAGAAGTAAATGAGAGATGTAAATGCAGAGTTTAGATTGTTATTTCTCAAATGGAAAGATATTCTGAAAATAATACTTGTGTATGTATTAAAGAAAACCAGAGTGCCAAAGGTCATCCAATGAAAAGCAAAATCCCTTCAACAACTTTAAACTTTCTTTGATTCTCTGTTTTCCAGTAGTTGCCTCCATAACTCTAATTAACATGGCCTCCCACTAGTTCTTGATTTTGTTTCTTTCCACATTTTCTTCTGAACTTGTTATATCAGATGAGGACTTTATTCATGCACACCCTTTCTTCATCTTCCCCTCCCAAGTTTTGGTAAGTAAATCTTTCATATCTGTCTGCTGGCTATGTTTACCAATCTTTTTTTCTTTGTAGTGTCTAATGTAAGCCACTGTGCAACGTATTACTGCTACTACACACACTGAAAAACATTTGCTTTATCTACATGAAACCACACACTTACATGTTACTTTTCTGGCTGTAAATATTTTTTTCCTTTTTTGGGTCTGGATGCGTTTTTCATGTTCGATTCTATCTGCATAACTTCAATTAAAGGACAAAAAGAAATAAAACCCACATGGGAATCTTTGTGTGTGTGAAATAGAAGCCTTATAAAATATTAAAACACACACACACACAAAACCAAACTCAACACCTGAGTCTTCCTTTTATCCGAGTAACAAGGGAGAGAGACTCTTTGAAATCCTCCCTGGATTCCATGTAAATGACCAAGATAGTTAGGTAGCAAATGATCTTCAAAGTAGGCATCTTCCAACAAATGTTTGCATTGATTTTGTTATTCTAAAGGCTGACTGATGCCAGAAAGAACAAAGTGATAAGGCAAAAACTGTCTCTTTGATCGTTCCCCTTGTCCTATATTTTAGAGTGATGACGTGACACTAGACTGATTCTCTGGTCATTTAGGGAATTTTAGATATTCCCTATCAGGGGCTAAGGGGGACTGGCAGGTGGGGAGTAATGAACTGTGTCGTGGGGTCAGGTGTCCAGAAGTTCCGTCTGCTGTTTTTTAGTTGTTCTTTATGACATTTGAGGATTAAGCTGCTTAAGAAAGGGTTAGAGAAAACCAACCAATTATTCTGACCTTGAATCTTTTACCTTGTTTGAATGTTTAGCTTTTATTTCTTTACTTTTTAATGCTCTAATGTTCAGTAGAGTGATTTACAAAAATCACCCTCAAAGTCTTTTACAAAACCTTATAATTCAATTCCTACAGCCCCTCAAAACCCCCACTGTTCCACCACTGACTGTGTCAGGCCTATCTAAAAGTTGAACCATAACTAGAGATCCCATGGGCCTTCTTTGCTCTTCTATGCTGTAGATGAAGAAATTAGAGTGAGTTTTCAGCATGTGTTAAATAGAAGAAAGAAAGGATATTAGATGCCTTTATTTATTTATTTGGAAACAGGGTCTGGTTCTATCGCCCAGGCTGGAGCACAGTGGTGCAATCACAGCTTACTGCAGCCTCTAACTCATGGGCTCAAGTTATCCTCCTGCCTCAGCCTCTTGAGTAGACACCATGCTTGGCTAATTATTATTATTATTTTTATTTTTCTTAGAAACAGGGTCTTGCTTTGTTGCCCAGGCTAGTCTTGAATTCCTGGCTCCAAATGATCCTCCCTGCTTGGCCTCCCAAAGTGCTAGGATTACAGATGTGAGCTGCTGGGCCCCATCAGATGTCAGATGCTTTGCTTAGGAATTTCCTAGCAACTGAGGCAGGAGGACAGAAAAAAAAATGGCAAGTAGGATGGGAAGACAAATTAAGCCAGGGCATTTTGGGAAAAAAAAAAAAAAAAAGAAACCAGGGCACCAGCATAGAAGGATTAATTTATAAGAAAGAATCTTTTCATTATGTGGAAAATTATTTCTGATTCTTAAATATAGGTATGTTTAACAAGATTTTAATGTTGAAAATATTATTGAGAAAACTTACAAATATGGCAAGCAATGGGAGATTTAATAATATATTAGTATACAAGAATAAATGGTTGGTTTCAGTTATCTTAATCTTTGTACAGAGGACACAAAAGAACCTGGAACTTTAATCTTTTTGGCAAAAGGAATTCATATTTTAGGGTATTTACTGACCCACTTTTGGTGAGCAATGAGCTAAAGCTCTAACCCAATGTTGTTCAACAGGAATATAGTGCAAACCAGACCTGTCATTTAAAATTATCTAGTAGCCACATTATTAAAAAAAGGAAAGAAACAGGTGAAATTGAGTTTATTAATATATTTAATTTAGCTCAACATATTAAAAATATTTTCATTTCAACATATAATCAATATACAAATTATTTTAAAAACTTTCACTTTTTTTCATTCTGTCTTTGAATTCCAGTGTGTATTTTACATTTTTAGCATATCTCTATCCAGACACTAAATTTGTAATGATTGAAATTAAATGTATTTCTACCAACGCAATAAAGCTGTCTTCAGCAGAAAAATAGTTTTACCTTTCTTTAGTTTTTAAATTTAAATTAGTTAAAATTAAAAATTAAAAAATTCGGTTTCTCACCACATGTCAGTGTTCAACAGTCACATTGGCTATTGAACATGGTAGCCACACATAGCTGTTGGCTACTATTTTGGACAGTGTAGCCCCCCCACCAAAGGACACCCTTAAGATGTTCATGTAGTCAAGACCGTTGTCAGTCTTCCAGCAAGAACGTCTTGGGTTAGAATATTTGTAGTTTGTAAACATTCTGCTGTTGTAGGCTTGTGTTCTCCTTTAAAATTATCTAGTAGCCACATTATTAAAAAAAGAAAAGAAACAGGTGAAATTGAGTTTATTAATATATTTAATTTAGCTCAACATATTAAAAATATTTTCATTTCAACGTATAATCAATATACAAATTATTAAAAAAAATTTCACTTTTTTCATTCTAAGGCTTTGAATTCCAGTGTGTATTTTACATTTTTAGCACATCTCCTATAGATTTGTGTTCTCCCAAAATTCATAGGTCAAAGCCCAAGTCCCGGTACCTCGGAGTGTGACTGTATTTGGAAATAGGCCCTTTAAAGAGGTAATTAAGGCCAGGCGCAGTGGCTCAGATCTGTAGTCCCAGCACTTTGTGAGACCAAGGCGGGCGGATTGCTTGAAGCCAGGAGTTCGAGACCTGCCAAGCCAGCAAGGCAAAACCCCGTCTCTGCTAAAAATATAAAAAACCAAACACCGCATGTTCTCACTCATATGTGGGAGTTGAACAATGAGAACACATGCACACAGGAAGGGGAACATCACACTCCAGGGACTGTTGTGGGGTGGGGGGAGGGGGGAGGGATAGCATTAGGAGATATACCTAATGCTAAATGACGAGTTAATGGGTGCAGCACAACAACATGGCGCGTGTATACATATGTAACAAACCTGCACATTGTGCACATGTACCCTAAAACTTCAAGTATAATAAAAAAAAAAAATCAGCTGGGTGTGGTGGCATGTGCCTGTAATTCCAGCTACTCAGGAGGCTGAGGCAGGAGAACTGCTTGAACCTGGGAGGCAGAGGTTGCAGTGAGCCGAGATCGTGCTGTTGCACTCCAGCCTAGGTGACAGAGCGAAATCCTGTCTCAGAAATAAATCAATAAATAGGTAATTAAGATAAAGTGAGTCATATGGGTGAGCCCTAATTCAATCTTGACTATATCCTTATAAGAAAAGGAAACCCGGGGCGGGGCGCGGTGGCTCACGCTTGTAATCCCAGCACTTTGGGAGGCCGCGGCGGGCGGATCACGAGGTCAGGAGATCGAGACCACAGTGAAACCCCGTCTCTACTAAAAATACAAAAAATTAGCCGGGCGTGGTGGCGGGCGCCTGTAGTCCCAGCTACTCGGAGAGGCTGAGGCAGGAGAATGGCGTGAACCCGGGAGGCGGAGCTTGCAGTGAGCCGAGATTGTGCCACTGCACTCCAGCCTGGGCGACAGAGCGAGACTCCGTCTCAAAAAAAAAAGAAAAGGAAATCCGGACACACAGAGAGACATCAGGGATGCCCTCGCACAGAGAAAAAGCCATGTGGAGACACAGCAAGAAGATGGCTACCTGCAAGCCAAGGAGAGAGGAGGCCTCAGGAGAAGCCAAACTTGCCTCTGACTTTCAGCCTGTGGATTGTGAGAAATAAACTTCTATTGTTTAGGCCATCCAACCTGTGATATTTTATTCGGGCAGCACTGGCAAACTAATATAGTGGCCCAACATACAGAGGGTTAAATAAAATTCAGATAATCTCTTTACCATTTCGGAGGTGTTTCTCCTATTTAGTCACCAGCTATATATTTAAATGTCCCACAGATTCTTAAAGCTTGGCTCTCTGAAAACCAATTTAAGAAAAATACAAATCCACAGTTTGTTTTTTTTTTAAACTGGCCCTGTGTGCAAGTTATTTATTGGCTGGGTGGCCAAGATGTTGCGTGCAGTTTCCATTCAGAAGGTGAGGAGTGAGTGAGTCATACCAGAAAACCACAAACACAGTGCTCATGTTCAAAATGAAGTGTCTGTGCCCATCAAGCGGAGCCTCTTGCCTTTGTCCATCAGAGGCATCGAGCCTCTTCATGGTCGCCAAAGTTCGTTAATAACGTTTGTGTCTATGCTAATACAATCAGAAAATTATGCAGACCGTCTATTTCTTCCCAGAGAGAACAGGGTGATCAGCCATTAGTGATTCACACTGATGAGCCTCCACTAATTGCACAGAATGTAATTAGTGATTATATAATATTTGAGCTCTTGCAACTGTCATTAATGTCCACGATTCATCAGAGATGGACCCTGCTGAATGGAGTATGATTGCCACATGTGAAATCTAGTTAATCCGAGGCATGTTAATCAGCACAGGATGCTCTTTAGGCAGTGGTTAAAAGCACTGGTGACCTCAGGAAAAAAACCCCTGCCATCCACCAAAGTCTGAATTGCATACAATACAGATCCCTTTCACAAGGGAAATTTAATAATTAAATGGCCTGGAAAACTTGAGGGCAGAGTTATCAGATGGTTTTAACACATTTAGGTTTTTCTGTAACAGATCTGGTGATCAAAATGTTGTATTGGTGCTGGCATTAATTTATGATACATTAGACTACTGGCTCAGGGTATATGATGTGTCAAAGTTATGATGGATTTGCCATGTGGATAAGGAGAACTGGATTAAAAAGTAGTTCTTTCTAAGAGGAAAGATGATTATATATAATTGCCCAGAACCCTATTAGATGGAGCACAGTTTTCAAGGTTAATTTCATGGAAAAAAGTTTTAAAAGTAATAACGTTACAAGGTATTCTGCTTCCTGTAATAAAAGTTGGGTTCTAAAATGGATTCACATAATCGTACATTTCACCATGTTCTGAGTCACAGTACATTTTAAAAACATTTGTAGCAGATACTACAAATATGTATATATTTTTTGAGACAAGGTCTCGCTCTGTCACCTAGGCTGGAATACAGTGGTGCAATCATGGCTCACTGCAGCCTTGCCCTCCTGGGCTCAAGCAGTTCTCCCATCTCAGCCTCCCGAGTAGCTGGGACTACAGTGATGACAGGTGCATGCCACCACCTCAGCTAATTATTTGTTTGTTTGTTTTGTAGAAATGGGGTCCCACTATGTTGCCCAGTTGGTCTTGAACTCCTGGGTTCAAGTGATCTTCCTGCCTTGGCCTCTCAAAGTGCTGGGATTACAGGTGTGAGCCGCTGCACCTGGCACCTTCCTTTCTTATCCTCCATCCTACCCAGCCCCTGTCATCCTAAGAGAAGGTAACCAGCTGCCAGGACTTCCGGCAGCCTCTTTATATGTGTGGCAAGCCCTGAGTAGTTCTCTCCTAGATATATAGTTTTTACCCGTAAATTTATATGAATTAAAATCTTTTACACCAACCATAATTTGTGTTTTAAGTGACAGTACATATAAACGGCTGTTTCCAATGTGGAATTGTACGGGTTTACAAATTTCCGAGGCCTGAGTAATTTAATATGGTCCAGTTTTTCATAAAATAATACGGTTGTTGTAGATTCTAAGGAAAACAGCAGCTTGTGATTTATGTGATTTCCTCCTGTTTATGTACTTTATATTAATGGTGAATACATTGGCATCTTTGTTTCATAAGGTGCTTTCTAGTGGTTGTTTAAGCAGCTCAAAGTCCTTTAGGTTTTGTTTGCCAGACACTGAGGAAAGTTCTGCTAAATAATAGGGGCCAACCGAGGTGGCTCACATTGGTAATCCCAGCACTTTGGGAGGCAGAGGCAGGAGAATTGCTTGAGGCAAGCAGTTCAAGACCAGCCTGGGCAACATAGTGAGACCCGGTTTCTACAAAGAGTAAAAATAAAAATTAGCTGGGTATGGTGGTGTGCGCCTGTAGTCCTAACTATTTTGGGAGGCTGAGGCATGAGAATGGCTTGAGCCCAGGAATTTGAGAATACAGTGAGCTGTGATTTCACTACTTTAGCCTGGCGACAGAGTGAGACCCTGTCTCTAAACAGCAACAAAAACAACAACAACAACAACAACACCACAATAGTAATAATGACAGGAACTTGTGTGGCCACTTACTCTATGCCAGGCACTAAGCCAAGCTTTCTGCTATAAGAACTAGTGTCATCTCCAGTTATAGATGAGGAAAATGTGGCTTAAAACGACAGGCGGATCACTTGAGGTGAAGAGCTCGAGATCAGCATGGCCAGCACGGTGAAATCCTGCCTCTGCTAAAAATACAAAAATTAGCCGGGCGCGGTGGCGGGTGCTTGTAATCCCAGCTACTTGGGAGGCTGAGGCAGGAGAATTGCTTGAACCCGGGAGGCAGAGGTTGCAGTGAGCCGAGATTGTGCCACTGCACTCCAGCCTGGGCGACGAAGTGAGACTCAGTCTGAAAAAACAAAACAAAACAAAACAAAACAAAACAAAACAGTTAAGTGATGTCCTGCCTATGATGTCATGATCTATACATGGTAGACAAGCGTCTGCATAGAGGTGCCTTGCTTTAAAGCCCATCATTGTTCTAAGGCTGAAAATGGAAGACATTAGAGAGCTTCCTTCAAATTCCTGATTCTCCTTCATTGGCTAGGACTGAGTTAGGAGCCGGGACATGGCAACAGACAAGGTTATGTCAGCCAGGGCATTCCCGTGCATATTAGCTCCCCAAAGCTGTTGCCTACATCTCTCTGTCCACAGGCTGCCTTTAGGGTTCTTCACCTTTGATGCTCACCAGAAGTGCCTGGAATTTATGTCTCCTTAGGGGTGCTAAAGAATTTATGTCTCCTTAACAATGCCAGATGAAGCAGGGCTATAAACACTGTAGTGTGCTTGCCCTGGTCTGGGCACAGTGAGGAAAGACCCGTGTTGGGTGGACTGAAGCAAAGTCACTTTCCCTGGTGATGAGCTTGAAACTACACCTGGCTTGGCCTCCTTCCTGGTTCTGCTCCCCACTCTCCCGCCAGGTTTTCCTGGGATTGGGTCCTAGTAAGCCACATTCACATGAACCTTATCTCAGGGCCTGCTTCTGGAGAACCCAACCTAAGACAGAGCCTGTGAGAGGGCCACCAATGCTTGGGGTCAGAGGCATCCAGAAAGACAAACCTGCAAGATGAGCTGGAATTAGAAACCATGAACAAGGGACCGGGCACGGTGGCTCAGGCTTGTAATCCCAGCACTGTGGGAGGCCAAGGCGGGCGGATCACAAGGTGAGGAGATCGAGACCATCCTGGCTAACATGGTGAAACCCCGTCTCTACTAAAAATACAAAAATTAGCCGGGCGTGGTGGTGGGCGCCTGTAGTCCCAGCTACTAGGGAGGCTGAGACAAGAGAATTGCTTGAACCCGGGAGGCGGAGGTTGCAGTGAGCTGAGATCGCGCCACTGCACTCCAGCCTGGGCAACAGAGCGAAACTCCATCTCAAAAAAAGAAAAAAAAAAGAAACTATGAACAAGGTTCTTCACTGTTTGAACTAGAATATGATTGGAATACAGTTGGAAACAACTTGAATGTCCATCAGTAGTGGATTCATTAAATAAATTATGGAAAATTCACACAATGGAATAATATATAGTCATAAAAAGGAGTGGGGAAATTGTATTCTAAGTCAGCAGAAGTAAACTCAATCTATTTGACTGGAAGACAAAAAAAAAGGAAAGATAAGAAGGTAGACTAATTTCTAATATATTAGCAATTGTAGTAAATGTATTGGATTTAAAAATTCTATAATATATTGTACACGAGAGACACTCGTAAAATGGAAAGATAAAGGAAGTTTGGACATAAGATGAAAAAAGCGATAATAGGCAAATATGAACCCAAAGAAAGTTGGTGTAGCAATCTTAATTTTCAAAAAAAATAAAATAACAGGCAAAAAGTTCATTTACAACAAAACAAAATGCTATATAACTGCAAAAAGTACAATAGAACAAAAATATATATCCACCATAACTATATATGGCCTTTATATATCAAGCAACAACGGATAGAACTGCAAGAGAATTACATAAACCTTCAGTGGTTTTTGAGGATTTTAACACAGCCTTTTCAGAAACTATTAAATCAAGTAGATTAAAAAGAAGCAGAGATACAAAAATTTGAACAGTATAATAGCTGCTTGAGGTCATAGAACATATATAGAACCGAAAGAGAGAAAGAGAGAGAGAGAAACAGAAAGAGACAGAGACAGAGTCTTCTTAATCACACATACAGAACATTTATGAAAATCAACAATGGGCCAGGTGTGGTGGCTCATGCCTGTAATCCCAGCACTTTGCAGGGCTGAGGCGGGAGGATTGCTTGAGGCCAGCCATTTGAGACCAGCCTGGGCAACATGGCAAAACTCTGTCAATACAAAAACAACAACAACAAAAAAAGTACAAAAAATTAGCTGGGTGTGGTGGTGTGTGCCTGTAGCCCCAGCTACCTGGGAGGCTGAGGTGGGAGGATCACCTGAGCCTGGGAGATTGAGGCTGCAGTGAGCTGCGATCGCCCCACTGCACTCCAGCCTGGGGAACAGAGTGACATCTTGTTTCAAAAAAATAAAGGAAAATAAAAGAAAATCAACAATGTATTAGCCATAAAGGCAGTGTCAATACATTCCAAATAACCAATAGCTGTATTTTCTCTATATGGCTACTTTCTCTGCCATAATGCAATCAGTAGAAATTAATACCAAGTGAAAGTGAAAGAGTCAATGTATTTGTAAATTAAAAATGTATTACTAACTAAACCAAGTTCAAAAAGAAATCAATCAATAAGTGAAAGAATATTTAGGACTGAATGATAATGAAATCCTACTTTTCAAAAGTTGAAAGTAGTGATTCATTATTAAACATAGCACTTACGAGGATTTTCTTTAGCTTTTAAATACAATAATAAGGAAACCAGAAAGGTTAATAATAAATATAGTGACTGTTCAACTCACAACTTTTGAAAAGGCACAATAGGGCAAGTCCAAAAAAAATGAATAAAGGGCAGACGTTCATGATATAGTGAGTTTTCAAACAAAAAACAAAAAACGAGTTCTTTGAAAAAAATTAGTAGTGTAGGCTGACATCTGATCTCTGCAAATGAAGAATGAGAATGAGAAAGAGCAAATATTCACAGACACTCTAGGAATCTAAATAAAGTAAAATAATATTATATATGTATGCCAGTGGGTGAAAACTCTTACAGAAGTAATTAAGTTCCTAGAAAAGTATATAATATCCCCAAATTAGTGTAAGGACAAAGAGATAACTTGAAAGACCAATAGATATCAAATAAATTAAAACTGGCCAAAGACTTATTTTTTCCCAAACCTCATGATATGGTTTGGTTTTGTCCCCACCCAAACCTCATCTTGAATTGTAGTTCCCATAATCCCCACGTGTCATAGGAGGGACCCGGTAGGAAGAATTGAATCATGGGGGCATGCTATTCTCATGATAGCAGGTAAATTCTCATGAGAGCTGGTGGCTTTATAAGGGGCTTCCCCCTTCTCTGGGTTCCAATTCTTCTCCTTGGTGCTGCCATCTGAAGAAGGATATGTTTGCTTCCCCTTCCGCCATGATTGTAAGTTTTCTGAGGCCTCCCGAGCCATGCTGAACTGTGAGTCAATTAAACCATTTTTTTTTTTTGAAACAGAGTCTCACTCTGTTGTCCAGGATGGAGTGAGCGGCATGATCTCGGCTCACTGCAACCTTCACCTCCCGGGTTCAAGGGATTCTCCTGCCTCAGCTCCCCTGAGTAACTGGGATTACAGGCGCATGCCACCATGCCAGGCTAATTTTTGTACTTTTTAGTAGAGAGGGGGTTTCACCATGTTGGCCAGGCTGGTCTCGAACTCCTGACCTCGTGATCCGTCCACCTCGGCATCCCAAAGTGCTAGAATTACAGGCGTGAGCCACAGCACTCGGCCAATTAAACTTCTCTTCCTTTGTAAATTACTCAGTCTTGTATATGTCTTTATTAGCAGTGTGAGAATGGACTAATAACCTCACATGCATAGATGATTAACGTGAATTATAAAAATAAAATTCCAAGGAGCAGCTAATTCTTCTTTTATATAAGGTGCTCCAGAAAATAGTGGAAAGAAAAAAAGCTGCCTGATCCATTTTATATCATCATTTTGGCTACACGACTTGACTGAGGACAATACGAAGAAAGATCATAGGCCCATTTCACGTATGAACATAGATGCAGAAATCCAAAAACAAAAACAAAAACAAAACCAGTCAACTGAATCCAACAGTGTATAAAATATTTCAGAATCAAGTAGGGTTTATTCCAGGAAAGTAAGGGTGGTAGATTTGCCATAATAATAAAATAGAGAAAATCATGTGATTTGTTGATGCAGAAAAAGCACTTGTTAAGTCTCAATACCCATTTATGATAACTTTAGGAAGTTAAGAACAGAAGAGAACATCTATTGGCTGATAGAAGTTTTATACCCAAAGTTGCAGCAATCATTATCCTTAGCAGAGATATTTTAAACTCATTACCTTTAATATAAAGATATTGTGGAATAAGTAAAACAGGGGGTTATCGGACTGGAAGATGCCAGCTACAATTAATACAATAAGACCATAATGAACACACCAGGATTAATCTATCAAATGCTTAAATGAATGCTACATGCTGAGATTCTCATTCTTTTGAAGCCTCTCAGAAAGCTAGAAGTCAAATCTTCACCCTCCAGGTCGAAGACTGGAAGATGCCATTCCTGGAAATCTGAGCAGCACAAAAAGAAAAACCCAAAGATGGAAATATGGAAGGTTTGTCCACAGAGAACCTACCCGGATCACTTAGGAGTGAGGCTGAAAGTCAGCAAGCTCCATATCAAAACACCAAGGATATACAGGACACAGTGAACATATGAATTTGGAGTCCCAGAGAGGAGGAGAAAAGAATGGAGCAGAGCCAATATTTGAACAGACTGTGACTAAGAAGAGTCCAAAGCTGATCAATGATATTGAGCCACAGATTTATAAAGCACTATAAACCTCAGACAGGATGAATACAAAGAAACCATACCTAAGGATAGCATGCTGGAACGGATGGAAACTGAAGACCAAGAGAAAATCTTAAAAATAGCTGAGGAGGTTGCTGGTGGTGGTGGATTAACAGTTTCATAATTTCTGTTGAAAAATTAACTATAAGTCTAATTGGTACTTTTTTGAAGGTAAAGCACTGAAAGGAAATAACTGCAAATCAGAATTCTATACCTAATGAAAATATCCTTAAGAATGAACATGAAAAGACAGTGTTTTAAGGCACATTTCACTGTTATTTGGTTCATAGTATTTTCCAATGCCCACTGTGATTTCTTCTTTAAACTATGGGTTATTTAGAAGAACAAGAAGAACACTGCTTAATTTCCAATAGAGATTTTCCTAATTATCTTTTGTTATTGATTTTTAGCTTAGTTCCACTGAAGTCAGAGAATATGCTCCCTATGTTTTTAATATTGTGAAATAAAACTTGATTTACGACCCTAACTTATCATCATTTTTGTTAAATGTTACATATAATATACCTGAAAAGTATGTCTATCTCCAATTTTTGTTTGAAATATTCTACATATGTTATTAAGTCCATGTTGGTTGTCCAAATCTAGAATTTTACTGATTTTTCTTTCTCTTTGTTCTATCATTACTGAGAGAGTTTTAAAAATTTTGTAACTATGATTATGATGTCTTTTTTTTGTTCTATCACTTTACATAGTTTGAAACTGGATTATTAACTACATACAAATTTAAGATTGTTATGTCTTCCTGTTGGATTAAACATTTTACGGTTGTGGAGGTTTCCCCTTTATCTCGAATAATTCCTCCTCCTTGAAGTCTTGTGACTTTATGTTTTGTTGAGTATTAACACAGCTGGACCAAATGGTATTTCTGGTTCTAAATCTTTGAGGAATCACCACACTGTCTTCCACAAGGGTTGACCTAATTTACACTCCCACCAACAGTGTGTAAAAGCATTCCCTTTTCTCTGCAACCTCACCAGCATCTGTTGTTTCTTGACTTTTTAATAATCACCATTCTGATTGGCATAAGATGCCATCACATCCTGTACATGTACCCCAGAACTTAAAATAAATAAAATTTAAGTTAATTAAAAAATATAGCTATACCAGCTCTCTTTTTGTTAGTGTTTGCATGATATATTTATCAGACTTTTATTTTCAGACTTTCTGTGTCCTAATATTACAGCTGTGTCTTATTTAAGCAGCACAGCACTGAATTTTTGATGCACTATGACAATATTAATTTTTAATTAAAACATTTAGTCTGTTTGTATTTAATGTATATGTTAATATATTTGGGTTTAAGGCCAGCATATGACTATTTGTTTTCTCACATTGGGTTGATGTGAGAAATTCAAGCTTGGTTGAATATTTGAAAATCAACTGAGGTCATTTACTATGTTAACAGAGATAAATGAGAAAAATATCAAAAGATTATCTCAATAAAAGCAAAAAAAAGCATTAATTTAAATTCATCATTAAATAACTCACAGCATACTAGGAATATATGAGAATGCAGAAGGACAGGTCCCTGGAAGACCTTGGCCAACTGAGCTTATCCCCCTCTTGCCTGCAATTCTTAGGCAGAATGAACTGAAAATGCAACATCTTGAGATAAGGAGGAGGTGTCCACAACAGTCCAGGCTATGTCATGATTCCTCCTAGAATAGGATGTCCTGCAATGCTTGTGCTCAGTGAGCCAAGTGGTGCCCAGGGTGTGGAAACTCAGGGCGGAGCGCTTTTGGTTTCCTTCAGTTGCAGTGCAATGTGGATTATGTGCGGACGAGACTCCATCCATCCTGGGCAGCTTTCCTGAGCCTTAGAGAACTGGCTGGCCATGGAGCCTAGGCTTGTGTTTGCTCTTGGTGCCTATCTGAGTAATAACACTGTTCTGCCTGGCTTGTCCTGTGAGTATTTTGTCTGGATTCATGAAATTGGTAGAGAACCTTTACAGAGAACTTCTAATCTAATATTATGTATTTGTATAAGCCCCACAGAAAACATCACAGTTAATGGTGAATTATTAAAAGCTTTCCCCTGGTGATTGAGGGAAAAAGAAGGATGCTGCTAGCATCCCATTTATGCAACATAATACTGGTGGTTCTGGTCAGTGAAAATTGGGAAGAAAAAGAAAGAAAACTTATGAATGCTGAGAAGGAAGAGAGGAAGAAAAAAAGGAAGAAATAAAAACAGATGACATGTACATAAAAAAGTTAAAGTAATCTACAGATAAATAAGTGGATAAATAAATGGACTTAGCAAGGCTGCAGAATATAATAACAAAATAGCAAAATCAGTCAATTTCTATATGTTAGTAATAATTAGAATATCAAATTTTATAAAACGATGATTTCTGATAGCATTAAAAATGAAATATTTAGGAATATGGATGTGCAAGAGATTGACACAGAGAGCTACACAACGTTACTGAAATATATTAATGAATTGAAAGGCTTAACATTATACAGCTGCTAATTTTTAAAAAATTAATCAATACAATCAACGCAATCATAATAAAAACCAGCAGGGTTTTCGTGTATGTGTGCAAATCTTTAAGTTGATTCTAAAATGCATATGAAAACGCAAAGGACCAGAAATAGCCAAGGCACTTGTGAAGAAGAACCAAGACGATGGATTCATTTAATTACTGGTGCCTTATAAGAAGACAGTATGGAACAGATTCGAGAGAGACAAATAGACCAGTGAAATCAAGGGTCTAGAAGCAGATTCATAAACATTCAGTCTCTTAATTGTATTTCAAAAGTGCCACGAGAGCACAGTAGGGGAAGGGTGGTTTTTTCAATAAATGATTCTACTTACATCATACACAAAAACAAATTCCAAGGGGTTGTGCATCTAAATATTAAAAGTAAACATATTTAGAAAGTAATAGCAAAATATCTTCATGGCCTTTGGAAGGCTAACGTTTCTTTTTTTTTTTTTTGAGACGGGGTGTTGCTCAGCCACTCAGGCTGGAGTGCAGTGGCACAATCTCGGCTCACTGCAACCTCCACTTCCCGGGTTCAAGCAATTCTCCTACCTCAGCCTCCCGAGTAGCTGGGATTACAAGCATGCGCCACCACGCCTGGCTAATTTTTGTATTTTTAGTGGAGACAGAGTTTCACCATGTTGCCCAGGCTGGTCTCGAACTCTTGAGCTCAAAGTGATCTGCCCACCTCGGCCTCCCAAAGTGCTGGGATTACAGGTGTGAAGTCACCACACCCAGCCTAATATTTCTTAAATGGATGCAATAATCACTAACCATAAAAGAATAAAGTGAAAAGTCAAGCCACAGAGTGGGAGAAGATATTTGTAGTAATATGTATTACCGGATAATGATACATTGAATATGAAAAATATTCTACAAGTCAGTTAGAAAAGACCACACAATTCGAAAAAAATGGATAAAAGGCTTTTAAAGACGTGAAGAGCTTCTCGACTTCATTAAACAGCAGGGAAATGCAAATTAAAATCTCAATGAATTACCATTACATACCTACCAGATGCCTAAAAGTTAAAAAAGAAAAAGGACAATAACAAGGTTGTTGAGGATGTAGAGCAATTGGAACTCTTTCTCTTCTTTTCTTTTTTTTTGAGTGGAGTTTTACTCTTTTTGCCCAGGCTGGAGTGCAATGGCGTGATCTTGGCTCACTGCAACCTCCACCTCCCAGGTTCAAGTGATTCTCTTGCCTCAGCCTCCTGAGTAGCTGGGATTACAGGCATGCACCACCACACCCAGCTAATTTTGGATTTTTACTGGAGATGGGGTTTCACTATGTTGGCCAGGCTGGTCTCGAACTCCTGACCTCAGGTGAGCCGCCCGCCTCAGCCTCCCAAAGTGCTGGGATTACAAGCATGAGCCACTGTGCTCAGCCTACAATAGGAACTCTTATATACTGACTATGGGAGTGTAAATTTTTACCACCAGTTTTGAAATCCATGTTAACATCTACTATAGAGGAATATACACACACCTTATTGAGTTAGGAGGTGAGACTTGACTCCAGAGGCAAGGCTTGGACACTGGACCAAATTGAGGATTACCTAAAACAGGAATGTGGCTGGAGCACTATAAAACATGCCTACCAGTGTGCCATGCTGGTTTACCATTGCCATGGCAACACCAGAAAGTTACTGCCCCTTTCCATGGCAGCAAACTGATGACCTGGAAGTTACCACCCTTTTCTGGAAATTTTCTGCACAATCCACATGTACATAAACAAGTTAAAGCAATCTACAGATAAATAAGTAGGATAAATTTATACCCATTTTCAAAATGGGTATAAATATGACTGCAGAACTGCCTTTGAGCTGCTACTCTTAGCGCACAATGCCTGTGGGGTGGCCCTGCTCCGCAGGAAGAGTCACAGAGCTGTAACATTGCCAACTCAATACAGCTGTTTTCTTCTACTACTGGCTCGCTCTTGAATTCTTTGCTGAGCAAAGATAAGCCCCAATTTGGGTCTTGCCTGCCCTGCCATCATGACCTAAGAGTTGCACTCCTATATAGACAACAAAAATGTGTACTCATGTGCTCAAAAGGCTTGTACAAGATTGCTGATAGCCGCCTTATTCAAATATTTCAAACTAGAAATAACTCAACAGTCTATTAACAACAGAAGGAGTAAGTAAATTTTGACATAATAATATACTGGGATGCAGCAAGAAAAATATTTATGAAATTAAAAATAAAATTCAATAAGATACAGCAATAAAATGAAGAAACTATTTCTATATGCAAAAACATAGATAAATCTCACCAACTAATGTTGAACAAAAGAAGCCAGACATAAAGGGATGTATCATATATTGTGTGTTTCTATTTCTATAAAGTTTATAAACAGGCAAAACTAATCAATGGTGATAAAGGGTACAATAGTGATTATCTTTGTTGAGGGTCAAATATGGGGAAGAGGAAAATTTCTTGGTTTTGATAAGTTACTATTTCCTCACTTGTGTGGTAGTTAGGCAAGTGTATTTAATTTTTAAAAATTTATTGGCCAGATGTGGTGGCTCATGCCTGTGATCCCAGCACTTTGGGAGGCTGAATGGGGAGACTGCACGAGCTCATTAGTTGGAGACCAGCTTGGGCAACATGACAAAACCCCATCTCTACAAAAAATACAAAAATTAGCTCAGGCATGGTGGCACATGCCTGCAGTCCCAGCTACTTGGGAGGCTGAGGTGGGAAGATGGCTTGAGCCCAGGAGGTGGAGGTTGCCATGAGCAGAGATGGTGCCACTGTACTTCAGCCTGGGTGATAAAGCCAGACCTTGTCTCAAAAAAAAAAAAAAAAATTTAAATTATATAAACAATTTGTGCAAATTTTTATATGATGTTCTTTTTCAATAAAAAGCTTTCTTAGAAAAGAATCTTTGGAAAATTTCAAACATTAAATATATGATAGCAGAAATAAAAATAGAAGGCTTGGAAAATAAAGTTGAGGAAATATACTTGATCACAGAGCAAGGAAATGGAGAACAGTAGAAAAAGAAAATTAGAGGCCCAGTTCAGAGATTCAACATCCAAATAATACAATTCTAGAAATCAAGGGAAGGAAAAAAATTGAAACAATTTAAGAAAAAAAATAACAGAGGGAAGAAGTTACCAGACTGAATGTTCCCACCAATTATTAGTGCGGTGGAGTTTCATCATTGTGAAATACCAGGGATGATGAGAAGCTACTAGAGAATAAAAACCAGGTGTTATACAAATGAATGGGAATAAAAATGACAATGGAGTAATGCTTTTGACATTAAAACAAAGAGCTTTTCAACCTAAAACTCTTTAACAGTGAAACTATCAAATAAGCATGAAGGTAGAATAAAGACATATTAAGAAAGGAAATTTACATTCCAAATAATTTTTCTCAGAAAAGCTACTAGAGGGTGTGCTCCACCAAAATTGGGGAGTAAACAAAGAAGACATGGATGCTGAAAACATGGATGCTGGCTTCTTTTGTTCAACATTAGTTGGTGAGATTTATCTATGTTTTTGCATGTAGAAATAGTTTCTTCATTTTATTGCTGTATCTTACTGAATTTTATTTTTAATTTCATAAATCTTTTTATTGCTGCATCCCACTATATTATAAGAGGACCATCATAAGAGGAAGTCTCCAGAAGGATGGAGAACAAGGATCCCAGGGTGATGGCTGTGTGCCAAACACAGAGAGTAACTAGTACAGATAGCTCAGAATGACTGGAGTCAACTTGTAACAGAACATCAAGATAGTCACTGCCATTGTATAATTTGTATTTTAATGTGAAGACAGAACATCTAGGTGAGCCTAGCCCAAATTTCGATCAGCCTTTGGTTCACACTGATCATGTACTGAAGAAGTTCCTGCTCTGCAGCCTTGCAGCCTGGGCTGAGAGCACTCATTTCAGCTCACAGGGTCTTCTGCTTGGACCTACGCCTGAAAGACCAAGGAAGGGCATGGTGAATTTAGAAATAGAAAATATAAAGTGACCCATGCTCATTGACCATATTCTGGGAAGGCACTCAGTACTGGTCCCATTGAATTCCTTCCGGACACCCTCATTGTACAAAGCTTCAAGTTTTCTAGGTTTTTATTCGGAGTCTTGCCCTCTGATTTTTTTCAAAAGGGACTGTTGTAAACTGCATGGATAGCTGATGACAAACTATATCCCAGAAGATCTCTTCAGTTTATTTCCTCTAGAAGCCTTCATTTCACGGTGATAATAGTGTCCTTCCTTCACACACAGAAACGTGTACTTCCTACCTAGTTAAAAAATGTGGCAATATATTGTTTAGGAATACAGACTCAGGTCTTAGATGTATTTAAGTGAAAAATCAAAAAATAACTAATACAGAAGTTCTGTTGTTTGTCTCTGGGGAGAGATGAGAAAGGGAAGCTAAGAAGATATGAACTGTACACAGTTTATTCAATTTCTTAATCTGGGTAGTAGGTATGTGGATGTTTATTTTTCTTTGAACTGTATGTTTTAAACTTTCTGTTTATATCATACATTTTATAATAAAATATTATCTTAAAAAGATATCTGTCCATGCGTGTTATGACCAAAAGGATGAGAACCAGACATTATATGCTTCCTGGTGGAAATACCCACTCTACTATAAAGTAGTTTTACCAAGAAAAAAAAAAAAAAAGCAACTTGTATACGCAACTTTAATTTTTTTCCCCAGGAAATACAGAGGACTGAGGAACTTTATAGACTATACAATGGAGATGAATCCAGCAAAATCCAGCTAATATGAAGTAATATGGGCCAATCGACCTACTTTCTTCAACAAATAAATTACAAAGAAAGGAGAGATGTGAGTGGAAGTCCTACAAAATAAAATAGATCTGACAGAACAATCAAATGCATCGCATGGCTCTATTCAAATAAACACACTTTAAAGAAACAAAGTAAAAAATTATGACATTTATGAAACAATTGGAAACTTGAACATCAATGGTTATTTGATGATATTAAGGGATAATTGATCTCTGTAAGACGGTAAATTTGAAGGTCAGATTCTAAGTTCAACTTATTTCAGTTCTTGCTTTTAATGTCTCAAAAAAAGAAACCTCACAAAGTTTTATATATCCAAATGCAAGAAGTGCATCAATGGCTGGGCTAAGTGACAAAACACATTTGTAATCACATCCTTCAATTTTCAAAAATTTTTATTCGAATTTGGCTAAGTAAACTATAGCTTCCTTGATATCAGTCTTACAAAATGATTGAAAAGTATTGCATTTTTATGTTTTCAAAAATCTGCTCAGAATGAAGAAAAATTCTGTGTTTAGAAGACCTTATAACAAGTTAAAAATTCTGTTTGTGAGGGTGCAAATATGGGAACTTTGGGTAATAAGTATATTTGTGTGACAACGGAAATGTTTCCAAACACACACTGTTCAAAATGCCTCATTATGGGATATATTTTCTTTTAAAAGCAGCTACTTTTCACTCCTTGGTAAATAAAGAGAACTTCCTTTCTCTTTTACCCTATAGTAATAGATTGTGTGCTTGCTTACTTGAAAAATACGTGTGAGGTCACATACTAGTGACAGCTACTTGTCATCCCAGAAAAGTTCAGAAATCTGGAACCCTTTTAGTTTCTCTGTTCTTTTAGGTACATTGTCCAAAGGACAGTCTGTGTGGTCCAAAGATTTCTTAGGGTCATTTCTACTCTCATTATAAAATGTGTTAAAGATTCTATCATATTTGGCAAGTCTCGTTTTTATAAATTTAACCTCATAGGTGACATCTGTTGTTTTCTTCATCTTGCTTCACTATTTGCTAAGAACGACGCAGTAAATGGATTTGATGGTTGTGCTTTCTTTGTTACATTTACTGTATTTTTTTTCTTAAAAAACAAACAATAATTCAGCCATTCCACCACTAGTGATTACACTTACACATTTCCACCCTAAACACTTTTTCAGTCATTTACTATTGAGACTATAATGGTTTAGTGGCTCATAAAAAAAATGGCCTTTGGTGTATTTCATTATTGAAATGGAATCTAGCAAACATCACAAAGTGAGACATGTTGGAAATATCTGTACTTTCATTCAATTCTCTGGCAAACCTCGGTAAAGCATAATTTGTTCTAATGTGTGTATCTTTAAATCTTCAGCATTGTTTGCTATGCATTTCCAACCGCGTTGCTAATAAAGGCAGGCATTTTAACTGGCCACCATATTGTTGTATCTGTATTATTGCAGCCATTTTTGCCGGGGCATAAAGAGAAGGGTTTACTCAATGGTAGGTAGCTTTTTTGTTTTTCTTTATTTAAAAACTTCAATATTTTTCAGTAATCTATGTGAAACTTTGATAAAATACTGAACTGGGTATCTCACAATTGTAAACATTGCTTAAAAGTCTCATAGATATTTGCTTCTGCACACCAAATGCTTACTATATGTAGGTCTTGGTTATCACTGTGACTTTCCATCACCTTCACCTCAAATCTTCAAACCACCACACACACGTGGAATTCATTCTCCATAATAATGGTTGGATATGCTCATTATCAGTAGTCTTCATTATAAGGTCAATATTTTGGGCTGAATTCTTCTCATACTAATTAGATTATTATAATTTTTACCTTGTAATGAGGCTAATGGGAGCTATTGGGAATGGAAGGGTCAGTTCCACCATTTATTTTCATCCTTTCTGCTTGTGATATTAGGATTATCTTCAATCCATTGTTTCTTGTCTAGAATATTTTTAAGCCACTTTCCCAAGTTGAGAAAGTTATTTAGTTAAAGCTGGATTCATATAATCTGTGCATTCATTTAATGAGGCTCACAGAAGCCACCAAGCAGGCGTGCCACTCTCAGCTGGAGTGGTGGAATTCCCATATTCCCTTGGGGGACCTCTGGTACCAGTTCTACAAGACTCTGACACACAGACCCAGGAAGGGCACTATTGTCAATCAGTATAATGTATTTCAGTAAAACTTAATCACTTTGACATTTTTACGTAAAACTTACAAATAGATGTCCTGATATTTTCTTTTTTACCCCATGGATTGTCATGCACCCACCATGTGGAGACCCTGGCTTAAGGTTGTATGTGTGTGTCTGTGTGTGTAGCTGTCTAGTAAGAGAAGTTAATTAATATTTAAAGACTATCTTCTAGTGCCAAGTACTGTATTATGTGAGTTCCTTAATAATATAACAGCAGGTCACACCTGATTATCATGGGTGCCACCAGGCTTTGCACACATACTCTGTGGCAACCCTGTGAGTTAGGTATCATTACTTACCTATTGTTCAGGTGAGAGAGGCCAGGTATTTCCTTGGTTCATTTGGAGACCTGCTATGGGGAAGGGATATCTTTCAAAACCTGGAAACACACAACCTTGCTCACTCCTCAGAATCCTTCAACATCTTTGCTCTTGATCCTTCTGATTTTTAACTATTAAAATCCTTTCAGTTTTTAACTAAAATTTTTGTTGTTGTTGTTTGCTTTTTGTAGAGACAAGGTCTAGCTTTGTAGGTCAGTCTCAAACTCCTGGTTTCAAGTGATCCTCCTGCCTTGGCCTCCCAAAGCGTTGGGATTACAGGCATGAACGATTGTGTCAGTCAACTAATATCTTTTAAAAAATAGTAGTCATCCATGCACAATATGAAGTCTGTCACCTATCCCCTGTGGCCAAGATTGGTAACCTCAAGGGGGCAGGAGCCCAGCTAGCTGTCTTTAGCACAGTTACATCATTAGTGTCTAGAAGAGTGTCTAGCAAAGTAATCACGCAAATCTTTGTTGAACAAATATGTGACTTGAAAGTTTTACTTCTGAAAGACAGTAAACATAAAAGCCTATCTAAAATATGGGATAACTTTTGTTTTTCACTATATCTCTTTTATAAGCATCCTTTAAAATGTTTTCTCAATTAAAACATATCTTCATGTAATCTTGAAAATGATAGTATCCTTCTCTGTATTTGACTAATTTTATTTGATGTTGTCTTGAGGGAGGCTTCTCTTCATAACTTTGCAATTTCCAAATAGGGGATTACAATACCAGCTGAAGCACCAGGCTTTGCATCCTGGAAAAATTAAATCTCAGCTTTAGGATACGTATTAATCATATAGACGTGAGCAAACAGTTGGTTAACATTGGGAAAACTGGATATTTTTCTGAGCATTCATTTAGGATTTTAAATGGACTTCTCGCTTGTGTTTGTGAGAGGCTTTGCAAAAATGCCCCCAATCTTTTCTGAACTGAGGCTCAGCTTATTTTTCTTTCTTCACTATAAATGCAATGCCATTGGGTCATTTCTAGAGTTTCTCTACCTGTTAGCTGGAGAGGCTGTTAATTTCAGCAATATTGCATGATTTTCTACCAAATTGAGTTGGCTTAACTGACTCAAATTCACTCAAGAAGTTTTATGGGTAAAGTTCTTAAGGGGTTCCTTTCAAAGTGAGCTGAGACTAGAAGTATCACTTTGTGGCATACACACACTCTTGTTCCTTAAGTTCTCCTTGTCTTTGGAAGAGATCCTGTGTGAAGCCTCCCTGTAGAATCACAGAGGGCTCCATTTCATGACCCCCACAGCTGCAGCACTTGTTTATTTATAAATCAGATGGATCCCTGGGGAGAGTGTTTTCCCCTCAGCTGGCCTAGGTTTTTACCACATATGAGCTATAGCTGAATCTAAAACTATGAACAAACTGATAACAAGCAGAAAGATATATTTTTGGCGTAGCATCTTCAAGAATGGAGGAATGCCATGTAACATGGGAATGAATGTGTTAAAATCCTTCCTACTAGATGAGGGTCTCCTGGCCAGGGAGCTCTGCCAGCAAGAATCTTTCCTTTGTCTCAGCATGCCCCCAGCTGGCAGATGGGGCTCACAATTTGCTTTCCAATATCTCAGCCTGGCTATAGGACCTGGTGTTAAAAGGAAAAGGGGTACATGAAGATTTCCCCAGCCTGCAATGCTCTGGGCAAATAATAGCCTTTGCGGGGTGATCTTGGGCTGTTGCAACACGCGAGGATTAACTATACAAATAAAGTTCCTTCTCTGCTAGAGAACAAGGCATCCATTCAAGCACCGTTTATCTGCTCCAGGCCATGGGTTTTTGCATTTTTGCATCAACATTTTCCCACTCTCTCTACCCCTCCCCCAACATCTGCAGTGACAGAGGAGGGAACATAAATAATAGTCAGGGTCTCACTGGCTGCTCTATTCTAATCCGTATGGTTTAGTCAGTGGGCCTACTGGGGGCAGGGGAAACTCTTAACTTTGGGCCTAGGGAATGTAGCAGGTGCTGTCGGTAGCCTGCCACCACTCACTTAACCCACTGGGGAGGTGTCCTGCTGACACTCCCTCCCAGGTCGGTTTCCTGCATCTCTCTGTCCGAGGGTGTTGTCTGTGGACTGTGCTCATCCATGGGGCAAACCAGAAGCACCAGGGAGTTAACACCCCTGGAGCGACCCTCCATCATGACGGGTGGGAATTAATGGAAAAACATGCAGCATCCTCACTTCTCAGAGGGACAATTCCCTACAGCCTCCCAGAGGCATCCCTACAGCCTACAGCGTCCCTGGGATTTCGTCCTGGACGCCCACTGCAGTCACCCACTCACTTACCCACACCGGGTTCCCTCCTGCCTGACTCTCCCCACTTCCTCACAGGGCTGCCTGGGGTTCAGCCCCCAAACAAACCACCGGAACGCAAATCTTCATCTCAGGCCCTGCTTTGGGGGAACCCATGCTAAGTCAGGCACCCCTGGGAGATGCAACTGGGCAGGCCAGCTAGGCCTGCCTAAAGCACCCAGCCCAGTGCTGGGGTGGGCTATAGCTTTCCTCTTAATTTTGATGTGGTTCTGGTCTCTCATTGGCCGTCAGCAAAGTCACAGCAGGACAATCTCTGGCAGGCTCCTGAGTACACACATGCGGTGTCCACTCATGACAGTGACCAGCGGAGGCTGATGCCCTGCCCTGCCAGGCCTGTCCACCACACCCTGAGCCAGGCATGGGGCTCAGTCAGCAGAGGAAGGGGAGCTTTTTGTGAATTGGTCCATCACAGGGGGCACCAGTCGTCTCCCCAGAGCGGTGACTTTTCTGATTTGCCCACAGGTGCTTTCAGTGCAGCGGCCTTGGCCAATGGAGGCTCACCATTTGAGTTGCTGCTTGTGACCTCTTCTCTGCTTTCTGTCTTCTTGAGGAAGGTGTTAGATCCTGCTCTGGGTGACCTCCCAAGTCAACCTGAGGCCCTTTTCCCGGAGGACTCTGCCTCCCAGAGATCACCACCTCCACGGAACTTGTTGACCAGAAAGTCATAGAAAAACTTGTGAGAGCAAGGCCACCACCACTCACCATGAAAACATAAGAACAGTTGCAATTCAGGACAACCGATGACATTCAGGTGTGCAACTGGCTTTGATTAAATTGATTTGTATAAACTCATATCCACATGTTACTAAAAATAAATCGTGTGTATAAACTATTATGCAGTTTCTACTGAAACTAAATGTATGCATACCAGCAATTTCACTCCCAGGCATAGATTCAAGAGAAATGATTGAATATGTCTACAGAAAGACATGTTAAAACATGTTAACACTCATTTCAACATTCCAAAACTTACTAGAAAGCAACAGTAATCAAAACAGTGCAGTACTGGCAAAAGGATAGACATATAAACAATGGAATAGAATTGAGAGTCCAGATATAAAATCACGTGCCTATGGCCAACTGATTTTCAGCAAGGGTGCCAAGACCATTCAGTGGAGAATAGTCTTTTCAGCAAATGGTGCAGGGACAACTGGATAGCCATACCCATAAGACTGAAGTTGGACCTTACCTCATACCGTATACAAAAATTAACTCAAAATAGACCAAAACCCAAATGTAAGAGCTAAAATGATAAAACTATTAGAAGAAAATGTAAAGGTAAATTTTTATGACCTCAGATTTTGCAATATATTTTTAGATATAACACCAAAAGCACAAACAACACAATGATTCGTCAGTGCAGGGCGTAAAGTCAGCTCCCTTGTTCCAACAGCTTGGAGGTCCTGATGGGATCACCTGATACCTTGAGACCTCATTCCAGTCCAGAGTCCAGCCTCAATCTGCTTCATTCACACCTCACAGGTGTTGATACTAAGAGCATTGCCTAAAAAAACTCAGCTTCTGCCCCCCGGGGAAATTTACCTGTAATAATGAAGTTCAAGCCAGCAAAACTACTTGGTGACGGCATTCAGAAAAGTAATTTCCTCGGGGTTGGGGGCAGGGGTGTGTAGCTATTGTCTGGATCTGGACATCCTGCCCCATCATCTTTGCTCCTCATGGGGCTGCACTACCTGGTCTGCTCATGGTCCACTCTGAGCTGCAGCTGTGTAGGCAACAGCCATTACATTCCCAGGGCTGGTGGGGCCACAGTACTGTGCTTACACTGCAGACAGCTCCCAGCCATGAGCCCATGAGCCCTGCTCCAAATGTGAATCACTCACCTGTAAAATGACGGAGTCAAATGCGATGTTTTCTTCTTTTGATATGGCTTTTTTTTTTTTTTTGCAAAAAGTTGTATACTTTTATGAAAAAAGTTAAACTGTTCAGGAAAGCATAATGAAGAGAATAAAGAATCCTGCTTCTCAGGGATGACTGTCATCAACAGTTTGGTAAGTATCCTTTCTGACAGTTCTCTATGTGGATTGTATACCTCCTGTGCCCTCTTCACAGCCCCTTGACCCACCTTTTAACTCCAGTTGTTCCCATGGCCACCAGCTGTGCAGGTATAACTCCAGCTCCCCTGTCTATCTCTTGCTGTATGCCTCAGGGCACCCCTGCCACTGCAGGATGGAGCACTGACCACCATTCCAGTGCAGGTGATCACTGGAAGGGAAAAGGAATGAACACCTCATAGGGCAACTCTTGACCAATGGGGCCTATATCTAGTGGATAAAAATGCCCCTGTCCTGTTCCTCAAGCGAACGATTCTAAGGCTCTCTACGTAGTGCTCCAGAGAGTCCCAAACAGGCCTAGGCCCAGATGTTCACAGTAGTGATGATCCCTCTTTCTCTGTCTCTTTCTTCTCTAGCCTCCCTCTCCCGTTTCTGTGGTCTCTTTCCAAAATATGCTGACCATGTACATGTAAGTCCTTGTCTCAGCCTGATCTGGGAGGAACCACAATCACTAAGACACTGTGTATGTGTGTGTGTGTGTGTGTGTAAATCAATCAATGTAAAATAAAGGGGCCATGCTATTCACATGGCTCTACAGCCTGAATTTGCACTTTCTATGCCAGGAGATATCTACATCTATATCCAGATTTCCACCATCTGTGTAGTACTTTATTGTTGTATGTGCCATGCTTTATCTAACTTATTGGGTGGTTTCTAGGTGTTTAGTGTCTCACACAGGATTCCACCCTTGATGAAAAAGGGTTGGTTAATTTCTAAAGTATTATCTAGTTGGAACTGAGCAGCTTATGGAGAGTAGGCCTCAAAAACCCCTTCCTGCTGGGTAACTGGAAATGTCATTTCTACTTCATCAGTTAATGCTATGCAAAGCTATGATCTGTGCCTGGGATTTAGCTCCAGCCCCCTGGGGAGCTCTGAAGTGTGACTTGCACTGTGGAGTTCATGTCTCTTGAGGCATCTATGAGCCCTGTAAGGTGTGGTCACTGGGCTCTGGCAGCGCATGGGATGGGCTCGTAACCTCCTGGGTGAGTAGCTTCCCTTTTGGCCTGAGGACAATTCTGCAGTGAGGGAGGCAGCTGAGATCCCCAGCAGCCAACACTCCCAGCAGCTGGTAAGGGGCTCTGGGCAAGGCTCTGCAGCTCCCATGCCGGGCAGTACCTTAGTGAGAATTACATAGCACGTTCTCTTTACACTATGTGTGGATTACCAGTTTTCAGCCCACACTCTTTCTATATACTCAGTGGGGCTGCCTTGCCCGTTCCATTTCCAAATGTTCTGATGAAGATGTATTGGGATAAATTTCAATTAAGTGACAGCAAAATCAGCCCTTAAGACGGCATGCACCATTAGTCATATCAGAATAACTAATAGTCCTTAATGAGCCACAGTCTCTCAAAGTTCCAGAAAAACCAGGTCCAAAAGACACAGGAGGTCCCTGAGGACTCTCGCACCTCACCTGGACCATGGCAATTTGCCTCACTTCCCAGTCCCCTGGGGCTACTGCACCAGCATCCAATCTCCCTCCACCCTCCCAGTGCCTTTTGTGCCCGCCTCATTCCCCTCTGCTCACTTCTGCCCTCTAGTGGGCGCTCTGATGGGCCCACCCTCTGGGAAGCTCACAGGGTATCCCTAACCTGGAACTCTTGAGCTCTTCTGGGGCCTCTGGGGACTAGTGAAGGAAACATTTTCTCTGCTTTCACCTCTGGGCATTCTAAAGACTGCTGTTGCTGTTCTCTGAGCAACCTAGCTCTCCTGCCTGTTTCTCCTCCCCATCGTGATCCGAGCTGGTTTGCACCTTTATGAGTTGAGGAGAGACCCAATGAGAGCAGTCTATTAAGAGAAACAACTGCAGACCCTCCCAGTTCAATTCCTCTTTGCCTCTCTGAGATAACTGCACGACCGGAGGAACAGCAGGGCTGACCTCGTTAGGCTGTGATATGGCTTCATGGAGCTAACATCCAGAAGGTTCCCAGGGCAGTGCCTGGTCTGTAGTAGGGACTTAATAAATGTGTGCTATTATTGGTATAAGGTCACCAACCACTATGTCTTCCTGCTTCTTATCAAGTTTCATGGTATAAATGGATTTTCCCTGCATTTTCCTATTTTATATTGAATTAAAAGTATCTGAGTTGACAAGGTCAGCTTTGATGTGTGCTGGAATAAGTCTATCTTGGTCCTGATACAGCCAGGAAATAAGATGCAGGCAGGATGCAGCTGAGCTGAATGCAAGCATGTGGGTTTTAGAGCTGGATAGAACCAGGTTGGAATTCTGGCTAAACCACTTGAGTCTCAGTTATTTCATGCAATATGTCCATCTAGGGCCATCGTAAGGTTTAAATGAGGAAATAGAGCCTGGTGGTGGAGAGTGTAATAGGCTCTAGAGCCGGACTGCCTGGCCTGGAGTCCCAGTTTTCCACCACCTATCAATTGTGTAACTGTGGGCAAGTTACTTAACCTAGCTGTGCCTCAGTTTTCTCCAATTATGAAATGAAATAATGGCAATATTTACTTTGTAGCAGATTGAGTTAACATCTCTGCTTGGCTCATGCTGTTTAAAAACATGATGCTGTTTACGAATTATTAAGTGATAAGTGAATGGCAACGTTAACTAATACATACTAGCTTTTAATTATTAGGAGAATCATGAAGATGACAATTATGTCATAACGATATATTTTATGAGAATTTAGTATTATATACAATATTAGTTATTTTACATTTTTCCTGCAAATTTGAAATAATGCAAGTCTCCATGAAATAAAAATTAATCTAGAATTGGGTCATTTCAAAACTGATAGGTCGAGTGAACTGTATACTGGTTTATGATGTTGCCACATGGATGGTGATCAGAAATACCTCCTTCCTTGGGATTTATGTTGAATCATGCAGCTTTGTATTATGTGATTTCTTCAGGAACAATACCCTTTGCACAGCATAAAGTGCCACCACCTTGCATATAAAAGCCCTTGAACACTGCCTGCCACAGAGGAGGCACTCCACGAATGGCAATTACCATGGAGGTGTCCTCTGCAGTCAGGTACCAAGCAAATAGCTTGGGTTCCCACAAGCTTGGCTGGTGAAGTCCTCTTCTACCAAGCATAGAGGCTCCCTAGGAATGGGAAGATGAGTGATATCACTACCCTGATATTACCACTCAGCATGGAGATTGCTTCTCTGCAACCCTCTCACCAGAGTCGCTGTGAGCCATTTCTGTGGCTTTGCTGTGAATACAGCTTGCTGCTTCCCTGACTGCATTCTTAGTGCTGTGACATTGGGGTGTGCCTTTTCTCTCATGATTGTTACTCTTGTCTCACAGAGCTCTAGGCATACAGTCAACATGTAATACATCCTTACCAACTTCAACATTTTTCAAAATTTGGAGCAAGAAAGGGGAACAGCTGTATGTGGCAAAATTACTCACTCAGCCCATGTGCATGATTTGTCAATTGTGTTGATGTTCGCTTGTACAGCTTCCTGGTGCTAATAAATCTGAATGAGTGAGGGTGTTTATTCCCCTTCCGAATCTAGTTTCAGGTGGGGCACAGTGCAGGCTCCACTCTGAGCATCCCTTCCACTCTTCATGGGATCTGAAGCAGCAGTTGAGGAGCTGGCTGATCCAACTGCCCTTCAGCCTGGTTCCCCATTGTGTTAGTCTTCATTCCCTCTGGAGCTGCCCCTGAGGTGAGAATTTGGAGACAAATGTTGCCGGGAAGCACCAGTAGGGAGGAGGGCAGGCAGAGCAGCCCGTGATAGGTGTTAGCAAGTCAGGCTGCCGTGAGCAGCTGGGGAGAAGGTGTGGAACCTCTGTAGATGGTGTGAACATGCATCGGAGTTTTCCATCTGAGAGGTAAGAGTTGGGCTACTTATCTAGAAATTTCCATTTCCATTAATTAAGGGCTTCTCTGGAGGCAATAACTCCCTGGTACTTCATGTCTGCCACTCACTGGCCACATGGGCTGAGCCAGGAAAGCCCCCAGGCAAAGAGTGACAGTAGCTTTCAGTACCAAGTTGACAGCTGGTATGGAAATGATGAATGTCAGGGGGCTGTAGACAGCACTGATAACATCTGCTGCATAGGTTAAGAGAAGGAATGTGTATAGAGAAATAGTCTAATCATACCCAGGCTCTAGGATGTAGTGTTCTGTTATGGATTGCTGTGCAACAGCATGCCAAAACTTACTGGCTTAATCTCCAACTACCATTTTATTCCTATTTATGGTTTCTGTGGGTCAGGAATTTGGGAAGTCTCTGCTGGGGTCTTCTTTCATGTTTGCCATCAGTAGGTGGCTGGAGCCGGCATAGCAGTTGGAGATGGCCAGGAATTTCTTTCTCTCTCCATGTGGTCATCTGCATGGGCTTGTTTGGGCTTCCTCACAACATGGTGGCCTCTGGGCCCTTAGGCTGCAGTGGCAGCTGAACTTTGTAAGAACAGGTATTCCAGCTCCTAAGGTGGAAACTGCATTACTTTTTATGACCTGGCCTTGGAAGTCACTTCTGCTGGACTCTGTTGTTTATGGGTGAGTCACAGGACAGTCCATATTCACGGGCAAGGGAATTAGACTCCACTTGTTGACAGGGAAGTTCTAGAAGATACTAGTGAAGTCACCTTTGGAAAATACAATCAGTTAAGTGTGTGTGCACTTGTGCATGTGTGTGTGTTAGTAAATGCTGCCATCTTTCAATACCTATGAAATAAATAACATCCACAGAATAGCAAATGAATGTGGATCAGCACAAAAGCCTTGACAAATAAGATGTGCAGAAATTTACAAATTTTGTAACTGTCTGAGGCTGTCTCCCCCACAGGCATTCTCAGCAGGTGTGTGTGTGTGTGTGTGTGTGTGTGCATATGCACACACATGCATGCTGTGCGTTCTTAGACGGAGACAGTATTGGCTAATGATTATCAGCAACTGCGGAAATGAAGGAAATCAGTGACACAATAAAAACTCTAATTGCTTGGCAACAGTGTTTAGGCCTCATTAGGTAGATTTGTAACAGCTTCAAGAGAAATAAACTCCTGTGTCATTAGATAACAAGGCAAGAAATAGGTTATTTCCTTTTTGAAAGGTATGAAAGCTTCCAATTGCCTGATATATTCACTTAGTAGATTATTTTCTGTCATCTCAATTAATTGAATTTTATCCCTTGCTCTTAAAATGCTTTCCTTCAAAATAAGGTTATAAAGTTCAGAGAAGTCATATTTGAAATCATAGTCACAGAAGGAAGGAATCAACCTTATCTAGACACAGTGCTCCAGGAGAAAATAAAAAAACCCAAACCTTTAGAAGATCACCTTTCCCATATACTTGGATGATTTGGCATTGAAATTGTATTTTGTGGAATATATCTTTGTAATATAGCACCCAATTTAAATTTTAAAATGAAAAGTAAAGATTATTTTTGGTTTCATCTGAACTTCTTCTATGGGAATTCCATCAAAGCTTTCAATGTTGAAAAGTTTTTTATTTTAGTTAAAAGGAACAAAAATCAGAATTCAGGTTTGGTTCCAATACAAATTTGACTTGCAGTATATTTGGTAGTAACACACTTTCAATCTGTCTATGACATATTTCACGCCTGCCCTCTCGGTCTTTATAAACTCTTGAGTCTTTCTTGATTATGCATAAGACACACACACACACACACACACACACACCTCAACACTACACAGTCAGTTATAATGTGGTATAAAGCTCATTTTCCCCTTTAAGTGCTACAAAGTGGAGCAAATCAATGTAGCGAACATACAATATCTTACATCTGGATTTCCCAGGCTAAAATATCCCTGACCATACTGTTTATCACTTCATTCTTTCACTACGGGCTTTTAACTCCTCTCTCTGGAAAAAGAAATACGAGTATGCAATCCACTCCCTGCCTACCTTGACTACGTCCCCTGGTTAGTTTCACCCGCCCGTCTGTCCCAGCCCCGCAGAAGTTTAGAGATGCTGATGAGGGAGGCAAGCAGATGTTAGTGCCTTGGCAAGTCTACAGCATGGACGTTGACTCTTTGGTGCCAAACAACGTCTCATGCAGAGGGTGTCTAACCCTCTCTTTTCTCACAGGTGAACACCTGGAGGGGTCTAGGAGAAGAGAGATATTCTACCTCCAGTTCTCATAATTCCAAGCCCTTGGCCAGAGCAATTTTATTAGAATGATGGCTTTGAGAGAAGATGAAATGATTGTCAAATCTGAAGCCAAAACCACCTACTGGAGACATATATCTGTGAAGCAAACACTGTCAGAACCCACCCATGTCCCCTCCCCCTCACCACCCTTGTACATGCCAGTGCCTGCGTCAGGTAGAGAACCCGCACAGCATAAGCAAACAACAGGCCCGAAGTGCTCAGAAATGAATGCTACCGGGAGGGGCCCTGGACCACAGGCAGACAGGAGTGGGTGGATACATAACGCAGCTTCCTCGGCCTTTGGGTGGGGCAACTCTGAGGCGTGTTCGACATAGTCACCCAGATGTTCCCACTGGGCTCCAGCCCATTACCCACAGTAGTGAAGCGCTCATAGGGGTTTCCTTCTCTTCCCTGTCTCACTTCCCCAGCTTGCCACCCCATCCCCCCACCAGCCTTCCTGGAATCACCTCCCAAATAACCTACTTGCACCTAAATTTTTGTCTTAGCATCTGTTTTGAGGGAGCCCTGATTATTTTCATCTCTGAGGGCAATGAAGTCTAATATTGGATGATTTCACTTAACAAAGATGCGGGCTGATCTATGTGGAACAGATTTGGATTGGCTATGAATTCCTGGTCTCTTATTCCCCTGCACACCTGGTTCTATCTGGTTTTCCCGTGTGCAAAGAGTTCAGGCTCTGAGCTCAGACCATCCTGTGCTTGTTTCCAGGCTCAGTCACCAAGAACTGGACAACCCTGAGCAAGTTCCTTAACCTCTGTAATTTGTTTCCTAACCTGGACCTGAGAAAAATAATTCCTAGATCATGGGGTTGGTGTAAGGAATGAATGAGATAATGTTTGCGAGAGGCTTAGTATAGTGCTAATACACAGACAGTGCTTAATACATGCTAAAATACTATTATTATTACTACTACTGTTGTTATTATTATATCTAACTTCCTAAAATACATTTCCGCATGTAACTGAGAAGTTTGCTATTTGTTTCTTTGGTGCAGAACCAAATTGGCAATGTGGGTTCAAATTGACAGTGTGGTTCATACTGCTATAAAGATACTATCCAAGACTGAACAATTTATAAAGGAAAGAGGGCCGGGCATATTGGCTCATGCCCATAATCCCAGCACTCTGGAAAGCCGATGTAGGTGGATCACTTGAGGCCAGAAGTTCGAGACCAGCCTGGCCAATATGGTGAAACCTTGTCTCTACCAAAAAATACAAAAATTAGCCGGGCATTGTGGCAGATGCCTGTAATCTCAGCTACACGGGAGGCTGAGGCAGGAGAATTGCTTGAACCCTGGAGGCGGAGGCTGCAGTGAACTGAGATTGTGCCATTGGACTCCAGCCTGGGTGACAGAGTGAGACTCCGTCCAAAAAAAAAAAAAAAAAAAAAAAGAGAAAAAAGAGGTTTCATTGACTCACAGTTACCCATGGCTGTGGAGGCCTCAGGAAACTTACAGTCATGGTGGAAGGTGAAGGGGAAGCAGGGCACGTCTTCACAAGGCAGCAGGTGCAGGAGAGAGAGAGAGAGAAAGAAGAAGCACCAGACACTTATCAAATGACCAGATCTTGTGAGAACTCTCCATCACAACAGCAAGGGGGAAATTCGCCCCCATGATCCAATCACCTCCACCAGGCCCCTCCCTCAACACATAGGGATTACAATTCGAGATGAGATTTGGGTGGGGACAGAGTCAAACCATATCACAATGAACGAAATTTTGGTTCAGAATATTCCTATGGCATCAAATGTCTAAATTCTAAAGCTTGGCATTTGCAGATCTTAAACTGTATAGTGACAAGTCACTTAGTTCCTTGAAGAAAATTTTATCTGACAAACTCTCCGGATCTTTTCTCCATATTTGCAACTGTATCTTCTGGGATATTTCTAATTGTGTTCACAGTTCAGCAGAAGTAGTCCGCCTGACTGCTTGAGCTGAAATATCAATCTTCTCTTGCCCTCAGTGCTCCTGGGTCTCAGGCTTTCAGACTCAGACTGGAATCTATACCGTTGGCTCTCTGGCTCTCAGGCCTTGGAACTGCACCACTGGCTTTCTGGGTCTCCAGCTTGCAAGTGGCAGACTATAGGACTTCCCAGTCTCCATGACTGCATGAACCAATACCTTATAATAAATTTCACATCTTTCTCTCTCTCTCTCTATCATCTGTTTCTGCCTGCCTGCCTATCTATCTGTCTGTCTCTGCCTGTCATCTATCTATCTATCTATCTATCTATCTATCTATCTATCTATCTATCCATCCATCCATCCATCTAATTTGTCTATCATCTCCTATAGGTACTGTTTCTCTGGAGAACCAGGAATAATACAATGGGTACCCTCTTTTCCTAGGGGTGCAGTGTGGGAGGGAGGAAGGTGTAGAGTGCGGAGATGGTGTGATGAGAGATCACATCTCTAGAGGTGTAAATTGTGAATTTAAATCCAGTATTTCTCTCTCCTAGCATCATTTGCGTTTTAAGCTTCTATCAGAGGAATTTCAGGCATCACTGACGTAGGGAGGAGGAAGCGGGGCCCAATGATATAAGCTTCCTCTGTCTTGGAGGTGTCAATAAAGGCCCAATAGTCAATAAAGGCCCAATAGTCAATAAAGGCCCATTTAGTGACTTACAAAGCCGTGGCTAAGGCTGTGAGCCTGGAAGTGCCTGGGAGGGTGAACAGATGAGCTCCCCTTATCTCAGCATCAGCTCATGTGGGAGCTGAATTGAAGGTCAATACCTTGGATTCTCCTGCAGTAAGCAGGTGTCTAGAGAGTATAGATTTTCTGCTGTGTAAGCTCAACTCTCCTCTTATTGTTGGCCTGCATCAGGCCAATTTCAAACCCGTCAAAACATATTATGGAGGGCCGGGTGCGGTGGCTCACGCTTGTAATCCCAGCACTTTGGGAGGCCGAGGTGGGCGGATCACGAGGTCAGGAGATTGAGACCATGGTGAAACCCCGTCTCTGCTAAAAATACAAAAAAATTAGCCGGGCGTGGTGGCGGGTGCCTGTAGTCCCAGCTACTCGGAGAGGCTGAGGCAGGAGAATGGCGTGAACCCGGGAGGCGGAGCTTGCAGTGAGCCGAGATTGCGCCACTGCACTCCAGCCTGGGCGACAGAGCGAGACTCCGTCTTAAAAAAAAAAAAAAAAAAAAAAAAAAAAAAAAAAAAAAAAAAAAAAAAAAACCATATTATGGAGAAGCCAGGCTTGAACAAAACCCTCCACATGGTGCTTCTGAAATTTAGGGCTGATATTGTGCAGGGCTGATATTGTTCTTTCTCCTCCCCTCTACCTCCATCCCCTCTCCCTTCATTTCCTGAGGACAACACATACTGACCATCGGCAGCGTAGCAAAGATGTCACACTCCAGAAAGAGTCACACCCTTTTTAATTCATCCATTGCTACAGCTGTTCTAGAAAATGACAGGCGGTGGGTGAGCCACCTCTGCTCTGGGGACTCACTACATAGAGTGCATTAAGCACGTTGGCCACATCAACATGACTGGGCTACTGGGTGCCCAGATATGTGGTCAAATATTGTTCTGAGTGTTTCTATGAGGGTGTTTTTGAATATAATTATTATTATTTTTATTTTTTTGAGATAGAGTCTCACTCCATTGCCCAGGCTGGAGTGCAGTGGTGAGATGTCAGCTCACTACAACCTCCGCCTCCCAGGTTCAAGTGATTCTCCGGCCTCAGCCTCACAGGTAACTGGGATTACAGGTGCCTGCTACCATGCCTGGCTAATTTTTATATTTTTAGTAGAGACGGCCAGGCTGGTCTTGAACTCCTGACCTCCAATGATCTGCCTGGGATGCAATTAATATTTAAGATGAGAGACAGAGTTTAACAGATTCCCTTCCCTAATGTGGGTGAGCCTCATCCAATCAGTTGAAGGCCTGAATAGAACAAAAAGCTGTACTTCCCTCAGTAAGAGAGAATGTTTCCTGTGTGATGGCCTTCAAACAGGAACATTGGATTTTCTTCCAGACTGTGGACTCAAACTGAAATATCAGTTCTTCCTGGGTCTTGAGCCTGCCAGCCTTAGGATTGGAACTGTACCATCAGCTATCATTAGTCCGAAAGCTAATGAGGGACCAACTTATCCACTTGGTGGGAGAAAGAGTTTGTCAAGGAGGTCATGGGGGTGTGTGTGTGGTGGTCCCTTCCTATTCACACCAATTTTAAATTTCAAAGAAAGCCTAGTGTTGTGAATTATGGAGAGACTTTCACCAGTGTTCACACGTTTCTTCCTTGCGTGGCTTAAAATACAACTAATTAAAAATTGATTTTAGTGAACAGGTATCCATCTGAGAACAGATAAAGGCTTCAGCAAGGCCGTTCCCTATCAAGTATGAGTGAGCGTAGCTGGCTTGTTTTCCTAGAGCCTCTCAGGAACCTAGCAACGGGGCTGGGGTTTTGTTAGGCCCTGAAGTGGCTGCAGGGCCTGGAGGTTGTGTGTTGAGACTGCAGGACACAGCAGGACTGGGCTGGGTGGGTAGAGGACTGTCTACACCCCAAGCGAAGATCAGGAGGTTGCGTGGCTGTCAGCATGTGTGTGCATGCGTGTGTGTGTGTTGTGTGTGTGTGTGGCAGTGCTGATGGGGGTGGAGGTATGGAATATGGGATGAATAGGTAAAAGTGAGACCAGGAAGCAGAAGTAAGGGAAGAAAAAAAAGAGAGGTGGCAAGAAACCCCATTTATTCAACATATTAATCACCCACTGTGTACAAAAGAGCATTCCAGGTCCTGTAGGGCTGCAGTTCTCAAACCTTTTTAAGTAAACAGATCTTGTTGGGTATGAAAATCCTATTATATAGAGGGCAAATGCATATATAATAATTCATGTTTTACTACTTCTTGACTAAAAAACAACATAATGTTCAAAAGTTAAAACACCCCTGGTTTAGGCCCACAAGTTAGAAACACTTCATGGGTAGGGAGAAATTAATTAAATGCAAATGTTGTAATAATTGTAATAGGCAAAGTTTCTTAAACGTTTACTATGTTCCAGCCTCCTGCTAATTGCTTCATATGGATTGTCTCATTTAACCATCACAATAGCCCCCTGAATAATACCTGAAGCTGGTATCATTTCTATGCCTATTTACAGACAAGGAAATTGAGGCTCAAAGATAAGTAACTTCCCCAGGTTTTCACAGTGAGGCAGAGACAGCTGTGTGATGTAGCTAAGGCCCATTTTTTTCTTCCTCTTAAGCATCTATCTAGAATATATTTCCTCATTGTCTTTGCAGTTAGATGTGGCCACGTGACAGTTCTGACCAATGGACTATGTGCAGAAGTGGCCGTGAAAGCCTCCTCCACGATCCTCTGCACGCTCTCCGCTGATCTGGCAGTTGAGTGCAGAGGGCCCAACGAGGAGTCTGAGGCCCAGGGAATGGTGCAGCCATAAGATGCAAGGAAACTGGAGTCCTGAATGATCACGTGGAAAGCACCTCCCAACCAGAAACATACACTTTGGATTTTGTGTGAGCAAGAAATAAACTGTTCTAAAAACTTAATTAATTAATTAATTCTTATTTCATTAGCTTGTGGGGTACAAATGGCTTTTGGATACATGAATAATTCTACAGTGGTGATTTCTGAGATTTTTGTGCACCTGAGCAGTGTACACTGTTCCTAATATGCAGCCTTTTATTCCTCCCCTACTCCCGCCTCCCCTGCTCTGAGTCTCCAAAGTCCACTATGTCACTTTGTGTGTCTTTGTGTCCTCATAGCTTAGCTCCCACTTATAAGTGAGAACATACATATTTGGTTTTCCATTCCTGGGTTACTTCACTTAGAATAACGGCTTTCAGCTCCATCCAAGTTGCTGCGAAAGACACTATTTTGTTCCTTTTTATGACTGAGTAGTATTTCATGGTATATATACACACCACATTTTCTTTACACACTTATTGGTCGATGGGGACCATACTGTTTTCCATGGAGGTTGTACCAATTTACATTCCCACCAGCAGTGTAAAAGTGTCCCCTTTTCACCACATCCACACCAACATCTATTGTTTTTTGACTTTTTAATTATGGACATTCGTGTATGAGTAAGGTGGTATCTCGCTGTGGTTTTAATCTGCATTTCCCTGATGATTAGTGATGTTCAGCATTTTTTCATCTGTTTGTTGGCTGTTTGGACATCTTCTTCTGAGAATTGTCTATTCATGCCCTTTGCCCACTTTTTGATGGAATTATTTATTTATTTTTTTTTCTGATTTGTTTGAGTTTGTTGTAGATTCCGAATACTAGTCCTTTGTCAGATGCATAGTTTGCAAATATTTTCTCCCTGTCTGTTGGTTGTCTGTTTACTCTGCTGATTATTTCTTTTATTGAGCAGAAGCTATTAAGTTTAATCAGGTCCCATTTATTTCTTTTTGTTTTTGTTGCATTTGCTTTTGGGGGCTTAGTCATGAATTCTTTGCCTAGGACAATGTCCAGAAGGGTTAAGAAATAAACCTCTATTGTGCTAGGCCGCTGAGATGTGAGGCTTTGTTTGTAATAGCAGCTGGTATTATACACCCTACCTATTTGTGTAGTTTGCAAACAGTGGAGCCAGGATTCACACAGGCAGTCTGTGAGCTGAACTACCATGGCATACTACACGTAGACAGTGACAATACAAAAAAGGAAGTAGATGTCTTTCTTAAATCTTCTTATTCCCATTCTTGGCACTTGTAAGAAATGGCCTCATCCCATTATTTTGGCCTTTAAAAGGATAGTCAATTGTACACATGAGCAGATGCAGGAAAGGGAGAGGATGGCACTGGGAATTTGGAAAGGGAAGTGCACAAAGGGGACTGAGGTGAATCGTGGTCAAGAAAGGTGAAAAGAAGGTACATGATGGGGTGAGTTGCAGTTCAGTGTGACACCTGGTGGACCATGGGGCTGGGATAAATCTTTTTTTTGTTTTTGCTAAATGATTTCCATTCTTTATTGAGATTCCCTGTTTGTTTACAATTATGGTATTCAAAAAAATCCTTTGAACATATTTGTAATAGCAGCTTTAAGCCCTCACCTGCTAATTCTAACAATGCTGTCATCTCTGGGTCTGTTTCTATTGATTCATTTTTCTTCTGGTTATGGGTCACATTTCCCTACTTTGCTTGTCTACAATTTTTGGACTGTACGCCCTTGAGTTCCGGATTTTGGTGAGCATTGAGTATAGTTCTGGCAGGCAGTTAATTTCCTTGCCAATGAGTTTGATCCTTTGGAAGCTTGTTTTTTAAGCTTTGTTAGGGTGGGTCTAGAGTCGTCTTCACTTTAGACCTCTAGTTGAGTCCTACTCCCAAAGTGTGGCTTTTTGGGAGTCTTGACTCAATGCCTGGGACATTCATTGATGTCTCTCCACTCTGGCTGTTAGAACTTCAGCGTCTCTCCATCCTCTGTAAACTCCAGAATCCCCATCCAGCACATAGCTCCCCAGGGATTGTTCTCATGACTTTTTTCTTTGCACAGGTGCAATTTAGTCTTGAGCCAAAGGTTTAAGAGGACCTTTATGCAGATTCTGGAGCTCTTTTTGTGAACAATTTCATCCTTTTCAGTCTCCTGGCCTCATACTCCAGCCGTGTCAGCAGATCCAAACTCTGATGTTTGACTCCTCCTCTCAATGCAGCCACCATGGTCTGTTTGGTCTCCATCTCTCTGTACTGTGGTCTGCAGAGTGTCTCCAGGTAGACACCTGGGCCATCATGGGTCCTACCTTGTGTGTTTCTCTTCCCTCAGGGCCACAGTCTTGTGTTGCCTTCCAATGTCTAAAAATAGTTTTGCTAGTGGCCTACAGTGGAAGAGCTAGTCTGGAACTTGGCATGCTGTCATGGCAGGAAGCAGAAATTATCTTCCCGTTGATCTGATGTTCTTGGATTTGGAAAGAGTCAGTTGCCTCTTCTACCCTCTTCATACCTACTCAATATCCGTTTGCAAGTGGGGCGGAGGGTATTTAAATGGGGGTCTTGAGGGAGATGCCCTCTATGCTGTGGATGGGATCAGGACCTCAGAGGGGCAATGAGTATATATATCAAGGGGTTATGCCCTGTTGGCCGGAGTTTCTTGCTTAAGCCCCTGCACTTGGCAGGATGCAGGCAGCCTTTTTATTTTCCTTTTTTAAAACAGGGGAGTAGGAAAGAGCTAGGAGGATTAGAAGGTCCAGACCAGGAGATCTGAGGACCATACACAGTCCCATCAGTTATATGCTGTGGGACACTGGACCAGCCATTTAGACTGTCTTGACTTTCATTTTCTCATCTGTGAAGTAGGAGAAATGGTCATAGTGCCATACAACATCAGGGAGCTCATGGGTATGAATGCATCTTGTAAACCAGGAACCCTCATAAACATGAAGAGTTTTTTCTCTCAAGGAATCCAGGTGCAGTATGTAGTGTGTGATTTGCCCAGGGCCCCAGGATCCCTTTGGAGAAATCCCAGATTGTGGAAAGAAGCAACCGGGAGAAAGAGTAAGGGAGAAATTTCCTCTCCCATCAGCCCCCTTTGGGCCTCATTGGTCCATTTGTCCCTCAGGCCATAGTGAAATCACATGTGTCCCCTTGGGTGTGTGTGTAGTGATGGTTATTGGCCCAGGAAATAAGCAGGCAGCCCTGAGGCCTGCGATTGCCTTGAAAGGCTTTCCAAGGTCTGCCTGGCCTGTGTCTAGATGCCAGGGCTGCTGGTCCCCCGGGCTCAGGCTGGGTGGCTTTGGGGACCTGCAGGAGAGGCAAACCCCTCTTTCTGTGAGGTTCTGACTTCTCTCCCATCCACCCACCCTACCCCACAGGCTGCTGCAGAAGGTCAGGTATACAACTGTCTGAGAGGCCGGGTTTGGTAAATCTCCTGGGCTCTGAGGCTAAACAATGGGGACCACCAGGGAGGGGTGCCAGCATGGCCTCCAAGGCTGACCCCAAGGCTTTATCAGCAGGATAAGGCCATATGTCCTCGTTAATCCAACATTTGGGTCACAGGGTGAAGAAGCGTATAGAGCCTGGCTAATGCCATGGCTTAACTCCCCTCCCAAATTATAATTCTCAGTGGCAGGGGAAATTTAGTTATTAAGAGATGGTAGCGGGGAAGGCAGAAAACAAAGCAGACTTTGCAAAACAAACACATTTAATTTGCATGTAGTGTTCTTGAGAGCATAATGGGTTAATTTTAACATCACCCTCCCTTGCCCCAAAATTAAACAAGAAAGAGAGGGTTGAGTGAGAGAGGACAGTTTCTTTATGGAACTTTAGACTGTGATGTGGGATTTTGTGGTTTTCTCATTAACCTTTCTGAACCCAGGTTACACCCACACCCCACTCCCAGTTGCATTTTTTTGGTGGTTGTTTCAAAAGTGAAATTTGAATCCAACTTAACATAATTGAACACCATTCCCAGTGTTCACAACGCAGCCCCGGAGCAGCTAGCTGGCACTCTTGGCTGGCCAAAAAATAAATAAACAAATAAAATCTGCCTTTGCAAATTAAAAAGATAATCAGGACATGAAAAGAATAAATAATTGAGTGGGGGTTTTCAGATCTTGTTATTTTAATTATGAAATCACTCTCCTAAAGTTCACTGATACATTTTCAAGTTCATTCTCCACAAAGTGGAAGTTCCACATTTCAGAACAAAAAAAAAGCACTTTCCTCCCTGCTTGACTTAACAGACAAAGGTGAACTGGCCAAAAACCAGTTGTTGTCCCCCACACTGCCGCCCCCACAAAGCCTGAGCTCTGTGAAATATTCTGACAGGTGCCATGCACGCACTAGCAAATGGCAGAGGTGGGAGGGTGGGGGCTTCGGGATGTGTGGGTGGCCCAGGGCCCCGGCCAGAGGCATCTGAGTGTAAACAGATGCACGGTTTGCTGCGCCTTTCCTGAAGACACAAGAAGACAAGCTTTGAGCTACTTGTTAAGCAGGTAGAAAACCTAGGATTTCTACTTAATTATAACCAACATCCTTCCATTTTGGGAAAGATTCACCTTTGCTAACTTAGAGACTTGATTTGCAGAGTAGCCAGCAAGGGAATGAACAGGGACTGATGACTCTGCCACCCAAGCCTCCACCATCACGAGACATGGCTCTGGAGTGGCAGCATCTCAGTCACTTTTTTTTTTTTGAGGCAGAGTCTCATTCTGTTGCCCAGGCTGGAGTGCAGTGGCAAGATCTCAGCTCACTGCAACCTCTGCCTCTCATGTTCAAGTGATTCTCCTGCCTCAGCCTCCCAAGTAGCTGGGATTACAGGCACCCGCCACCACGCCTGCCTTATTTTGTATATTTTTTTTAGTAGAGATGGGGTTTCGTCATGTTGGCCATGCTAGTCTCAAACTCCTGACCTCAAGTGATCCACCTGCCTCGGCCTCCCAAAGTGTTGGGATTACGGGCATGAGCCACCACTCCTGGCCAGGATCTCAGTCACTTTTGAAAAGGCTGTTCCATTTTCTGCTTGACTGTCCACCAAGTGCATTAGAATAAATTGCACAGTATGTACTACATTGCTATAAATTTCCCAACAGTTTCAAATAGTTTCTTCCTGAGCCCTTTTGTCCTGGGCCAGTTGGGTGGAGCAACCCCAGGAAGCAAATGCTGTGGCAGAAGCGAGTGTAGCCTTCAGGCTCCCAGGTCCCTGCTGGCACACGTTGGTACAGCACTTTCCCGAGCTCTGCCTGTAACTGGTAAAGGGAAAAGTATTCAAAGGCTGAGAGCGATACTGCAACACAGAATTCCAGAGAAGCGAGTGGACATTGAGAAAAGACGTATTGGCCAAAACTAAAACTTGCCCGATGAAAGGGGGAAGAGGGATAGCAGTGGCGCTTTGAAAACATCACCTCTGAGTACGTGATGAATGTGAGTTCTTCTGTGTCCAGAATGTCAGATTAGTTGCTTGGGGTCCTTATTAAATAGTTCTGAGCCATAAGAAAGCTCATATACTATTGTGAAAATACTGACTAAAAGAATCGTGATGAAGCAGCCATAGAGCTAAGCAAATGTGCCAATCACTTCATGAACTAGAATGAGGTGACCAGGGAGGGAGATTTAATTGGGAGAAGACTAGGTTGGGGTACAGCTCGGGGTCTGTCTCTGAGGAAGAACGCACCCACCCTGTGACACGTCACCATGATTGGAAAGGCGACAGCAATAAATACAGGTTACCTTTAATTTGTCATTAACTTGTTTGCTTTCCTGAGGGTGTACTATGTGGCCTTAGGTACCGTGAAATTCCAAGATCAAAAACATGGCCTCTCGCCAGGTGCAGTGGCTCATGCTTGTAATTCCAGTGCTTTGCGAGGCTGAAGAGTGAGGATCGCTTGAGCCCAGGAGTTTGAGGCTACTGTGAATCACGATCAGGCCACTACACTCCAGCCTGGGTGACAGCAAGACCCTGTCATTTTTTTTTTTTTTAATTTAAACAATTTTGTTTGAGACGGAGTCTCGCTCTGTTGCCCAGGTTGGAGTGCAGAGGCACGATCTCCGCTCACTGCAAGCTCCGCCTCCCAGGTTCACACCATTCTCCTGCCTCAGCCTCCCGAGTAGCTGGGACTACAAGCGCCCGCCACCACACCTGGCTAATTTTTTGTATTTTTAGTAGAGACGGGGTTTCATCGTGTTAGCCAGGATGGTCTCAATCTCCTGACCTCGTGATCTGCCCGCCTCGGCCTCCCAAAGTGCTGGGATTACAGGCATGAGCCACTGTGCCCAGCCCAATTTAAACAAATTTTAAAAAGACCCACATAGACCCTGATTGTTGGGACTCATGGTAAGGACAGAAAAATTCATCCTCATCATCCTCCTTCATAAAAATTACCGAGCATTCATGTATGAGGCTTTATATATTTGAACTCAATTGATTGCCACAGAAAGCCCCTGAAGTAGGCACTCTTCATATTCCTATTTTGTTTTAGAAATGTGGAAAATGAGGCTGAGAGAAGTACAGCGTTAGCAACTGCAGAGCCTAGATCTGCAGATACAAGTCCACAGATCACTAGGCAAGATGTGGTAGGGGCTGCTGGAGAGGTAGAAATCAGATGCACAGGTGGTTGAGAAGAGGGAGGTCAGTCACATTTGGGTAAGGAAAGGGCAGGCTTCAGGGAGTAGGTGGCAGTTCAGTGGGGGCTGGGAAAGGTAAGACGGATTTCATCAGGTGGGGACCAGGGTCTGGCAAAGGAGGACAACTGATGGTAGACACTTACGTGGGTGAACGCTCAGCCGGGCGCTGGTGCTCTGTTTCTGAGGACACTGTCCTAGCGCTAGGGAGGGAGGCCAGGCAGCCTTGCTGTCCGACATGTCCTGTCCACATTCGGACTGACATTACCAGTGATCACATCATATCAAAAGGTGAGTTTCTGTAACTAAAACAAGTATTATTCAAGATAATATCTACAGGGAAGAAAAGGTAAGTGGAAGGTTCCCCAGATGGCAGTGTTGAGAGTATGTTTGGGGAAAGGGTGAATAAGGCTTCCTATGGGTGAATATTTGACAATAAAGATAGAAAAGGAAGAGATAATTAACTACAGTGAGAATTAACAGTTGGAGGCCTGTGGGGCAGAACTACGATGTACCCAGTATCTTTACATACCTTATGTCATTTTATCCTAAATAATATCTACAAGGCAGGGTAGAAAGGTAAAAAGTACAAGCTAGCTATTATTGCTGCCATTTTATTGTTGTACAAATTAAATACCAAAAGATGAAGTAACTCACTCAACACCACGTGGCAGGTTCAGTGCAGACACCAGAGCATTGAGCCCAGGCCTCCCTCATTTCAAAGCCTGAACTCGTTCCATTACACCGCTAAAGCCAACTCATAGCGCATAGCGAATGCCAGGCAACTAACCTTTTATTCATTTTTATTTTATTGTGGTAAAACACACATGATATAAAATTTACCATCTTTCCTGTTTTTAAGTGTGCAGTTCAGTGGTATTAAGTGCTTTCCTATTGTTGTGCAATCATCAGCACTATCCATCTCCAGAACCCTTTTCCTCTTGCAAGACTGAAACCCTATACCCATTAAACAATGACTCCTATTCCCTCCACCCCCCAGCCCCTGGCAACCATTCTACCTTCTGTCTCTATGATTTTGACTATAAGTATCTCATATAAGTGGAATTGTACAATACAGATACCAAAATCCATGGATACTCTAAAGCCTCTTATATAAAATGGTGTTGTATTTGCACATACGTTACATACATCCTCCTTAATACTTTAAATCATCTCTAGAAAACTTATAATACCGAATACAATGCAAATGCTATATAAATAGTTGTTAAACTGTTTTTTATTGGTATTATTGAAAATATTCAGGAAAAAACAATAAAAAATAATACAAATAAAAATAGTGAAATAAGCCAATTGCAAAAGGACAAGTAGAGTTGGCCCTCCGTATCTGCAGGTTCCATATCTGTGGATTCAACCAGAGGTGGTATTTCACTGTGTTTTGATTTGCATTTCCCTAATGATTAATGATGATGAGCATCTTTGGAGAAATGACTATTCAAGTCCTTTGCCTGTTTTTTTATCTGGTGATTTGGAGAGCTCTCATTTTTTAACCCACTCTCAAAGCCTGTATCCAAGAGGTCTGGGAAGGGACTCTGGTATCCGTAGATAGAAAAACATCACAGATGTTTCTGAAACAAGTAAAGTTGGAGAGCCGCTGTGTCACATGGCAAGAGTGTTGTCTCTGCCAACTTAATTAAACATGCACATATTCATATGAATGATCCAATGTTGTCCAATTCCTCTCTATGTCAAACAGAGTCGCTACGATTTGTTTTGGTCATGAATTATATAGGTCTCTTCTTTCATCTTTAGACGACCTCAAGGTTAATGCTGGTCACTAGTGGCTGAGGAGGGTAAGCAAAGAAGAGGGAGCTAATGTCTAACAAAGTAAAGAGCTTTAGTTAGGAAAAGGCTGATGCTGTTCTCCGCAGTGCAGTGAACTTCATGTTTTTATCCTTCTCAGGACCACACTGCATGAGTGGACGAAGAATAGACTTCAGGAAGCTCGAGGGGAAACACCATATCCAAGATATGACCGAGAAGGAGCAGTCAGTCTAGGTCTAATAGGTGGCTTCAGCAAGTGGATTTCAAATACGACCAAGAATGCTAGGAAACCAGGAATCCAGAGGTGTCAGTCAACCAGAGATCTGTTGGTTGCAAGTGACAGAAACATACCTCAAACTGACTTGGGACAAAAAGGCACATTGCTGTCTCATCTCATGGGGAAGGCCCATGACATATTCTCTCTTGGTCCCTTTTTTTCTCTGTCTCTCTGAATATCAGACTGGAAGGGAACACAGCTGCTGAGAGGTCCTTGTTGATAAGTCTAACCATCTGTCTCTCCTAGGCTTTAGTTTGAAAATTCCAGGCCAGGATTCTGGTTGGTGTGATTTGGGTCACTTGCCTGTTGATGGATCAGTCACCTGTGGCTGGGTTAGGGGTGGACCAAGACTGTCAGTCCATGAGAGCCTTGTGGTTGGGTTGGGTGAGGAATAGTTTCTCCCAAAGAAAGGAGGTCCTGGCTGCTGGAGTGAATGCACACACATAAACATGACAAGGACGTGTAGGGAATGGGGACAGAGCACAGGCAGCATTTACTATACACAAACACATACACACACACACACACTCATTTAGTCCTCAAAATATTCAGAAGTGTCATTTCAAATACAGTTACCTATATGGTTAAGAGCAGGCTTTGTCAGATGGTCTGGTGTGATTGGTAGGCAATGAGGCACACTAGGAGAGTCATAAATACACCATCCAGACTCCAGGGCACCTGTAACATGCTTACCACAATTTTGGTTGTTTAAGAGTATTAAAAAATTATTTCGGTGGTTCAATAATAAAAGGGAATTTTTAGGAAAATGGGCCTAAGTCTTAGACTCTGGGCATATTTGCCTACACCTTGAGTGTTATATTTAGCTCATGATTCTATAGGTTGTCTGGACAGCTCTTCTGGGCTGGGTTGGCCCGGCTGACTCCTGTTGGACTCTTGCCAACATACATCTGTGGGGTGTCTTGTGACTGGATGACCAAAGATGGCCTCATTCGCAAATCTGATGGTTGGGCAGGTTGTTAGTTCTTATCCGTGGGTCTCTCATCTTCCAGCAGGATAGCTCAGGCTTGTTCACATGGTGATCTCCAAGTGCAGCAAGAGAGCAATGCTAAATGCTTTTCAAGTCTCTGCTTGTGTCATATGTGTTGATATCCACTGGCCAATCCACAAAGTCCCATGGACAATCTCAGACTCAGGTCTGGAGGGCACTACCAGGGGTGGACTTGGGTTACTTCCTTATCATAGGTGGCCACGGCACATATTCAACAGCTCCTTTAATGGTCAGCTTTCCCTATATTTTCATTTGACTTTTAATTCAGTTATGGGATTAACCAATTTTGAGATTATAATATTTTATTTCATTAATTTTTTTGAGATAAAAATCTCGTTCTGGTACCCAGGCTGGAGTGTAGTGGTGCAATCACAGCTCACTGTAGCTTCAACCTCCTGGACTCAAGTGATCCTCCCACTTAAGCCCCACAAGTAGCTAGGACTACAGGTGCTCACCACCAATGCCCGACTAATTTTTTAAATTTTTTGTAGAAAGAGGGTCTTGCTATATTGCCCAGGCTGGTCTTGACCTCCTGGGCTCAAGTGATCCTCCTGCCTTGGCCTACCAAAATGTATTTTTTTAATTAAAAAAATAAATAATAAGAGTAGCCTTTGGATCCCAACCAGATAAAGACTCTTTTCTCACCTGGCATTAGATCCCATCATTCTTCACTCAGAAGGGTTGTTTGTCAGGCATTTCCTTTTTCTGTGTGCCTTGGCTGAAGATGTATGAGGAGCTCACATCAATGTGGTTGTTGTTCTGTCAATGAACAGACCAGAATTTGCAAAACAAAATCATGTGGAAGCAAGGTCACTCAGGGTTGGTGAGTGATGCTTCACTCCCTTAGGTATGCCCTATGTTTTACCCATGATTACTCCTGAAAGTAAATTTTCTGATAAAAAAAAAATGGACACATTTTAACAAATGTGTAACCAGTAACATTCAACAGGAGGGGTAACCCAGATAAACTCTTTATGATGCCAGATGTAGACCCAGGTAGTAAGGGCCTTCTTTTTCTTTCTCCCTGATTAAGCACAAATATATATATATATATTTTAAGTCTCTTCTTGAATAGTAGCAATGTTCTGGTGCTTTCCCCACTCAGGAGGAGCAGTTTCTGCTTATGTGCCCTTGTCCAAAACTTGAGCATGTATTTTAAAAATGAGACACCCCCACCCCACCTCTCCCAAACACACCACCCTCAGACTTTACATTTCCCGTTTTCTCTATGTTGAGTCAATGTACCTACCAGTTGTGGAGCTGGTGTTCAGGAATGAATGATACACTGACTGTCCTCAGTCAGCTTTGAATCTGAAGTCTGGGTCAGCAGTTAGGATCAGAGCAGGGGGTGGACCCAGGTCACCTGCACACAATGACATAGTTACTCAATGGTAAGCTGGTTTGGGCTATTACTAGAGCAAATGCCACCTGGTTCTGGAAACATGGCAGGTAGCAAAATCCCTGCCTACCTTTAAAGACTGGCTTGGGAAGTAGGGAAAAGACTGAAGCTTAGACAGGCCAGGCAACTGTGCACTCTATAGCCCTCAACTATCCTGGCAGAAATGAGCCAGTGAGCTCAAGACCTCAGTCTGTGACAGACAGCTCCTTATTTGTGAGTAGTTAATGTTTCTTAGCAAGCACTTCTAAAAGAAATTGGTATGTAATGACAGCACTCACTGGAAAACAGGCCGATTAGAAAATGCACTAACTTATCTGGTATTCATTTGAAAAGTAAATGGATGCACGGCAAGGTGAGAGTTCACTATCAATTCAAATATTTTCCCTTAACGGGCTCTAGCACTCCTGCTTTAATTCAAGCAGAAACACAAGTATGAATAATCAAACTAGATGACGCTCATCAAGAACCTTTGTGCCTTCCACCATTTCAAATGGTCATTGAAGCTTAATGGCAAAAAATTTACATTCTTCCTTTAATTTGTATTCTATTCCTTCCTTCTGAGTGATGTGATTGTGGCTTGCTGTTGCCTGCTGTATTATTTTGATGCAAATGCTATGTTGTGTGTGGCTGAGTCCAATTTCCTGGCTTTTGCTAGCAAGAGGAGTGACTGTGAAAATAGTTGAAAATCAGGGTTATTTAAAGAGTTTATAACTACTGCTCCTAATGAGTGAAACAATGCAATTGATGAGCCCACTGTTTGGAGACACCTTGATGGCCCTAGGTTAGCAGATGCCCGCAAAGGAAAATAAAATCAACAGGAAAAAAATCACTGTTTGCTTGTGTCTGTTTCCCCAGCCGGAATATTAGACTTTATTCTGGCTGCTGTCTACGAAAGAATTAAAAAATTTGTAATCCAAGCGAAACTCCCCTTCCTGCGACATACTCAACCGGGAAGGAATGCTTTGTTGAGATACAGGGGGTTGCTCGCCAAAGGCTGCAAACACAGGGCCCCAAGGGCGATCCTTGAACGTAATGTATGCACAAACTAATTTATGGTACTGTGACTAATTTCCATTTCTTGTGCTTAGAGTTGCCTGGCTAATTACAGGGATGTTTTCTTAACTTTAGTAATTACGCTCTGTGCTTTCGACAGGCAACGGAGCAAATGAGTGAGGGCGGATTGTGCAGTATTGGAGGCAGGCACGTCCAGGAGAGAGGGGAACGCTCGCGGTCCTCGCAGGGCTGGCAGCCCTGATCACAAGCCTCGCCAGCTTTGACCAGCGCCCGCAGGCTGCATCGGAAGCATCTGGAGAAATATTTGATGGAACACCTCGTAATTAGATGGACTGGCTTAATTAGGAGAAGTTTGCGGGCAGAGGGAAGCCGGGGGGTCTGTGCTGCGATCTGAAGGTTTGCAGCCTCGTCCCAGGAGGCCCGGGGCACAAAGCTCTGCCCGCTGAGCGCGCACGCGCTAGTGTGTCTGCACATCCAAGGCGGCCCCGTGGGGTCTGCGAATCCAAGCAGGGGGCCAGGGGCCTGCCCCCCCACCCCGCCCCCGCAACAGCCTTGCCAAAACGACAGCAGCCACGCTGCAGCCACGCTGCATCATCCGATGCCCCCACCGCGCGTGTAGTCTAACAAGGCGGACAGGATGAAAACTCGATGCAGTCGCCCTGTGGAAGCCGGCTGTGGGAGGCATTTTTCTGAGATTGGGGAGAGGTGGGTAGTGGTGGTGGGGATCAAGGGACCGAGGTATTTCACTCATTATCTAAGGCCCCCTGCCCCAGCACGGAATTCAACATTCCAAGCAAGCACTTGCTCTTTAGGAACCAAGGTCATAATTATCTAACACCATCAGTCAGGGCTTTCAAGCAAACTTAAACGCCAGGCGCTGCCCATAGAATCAGGCTCCCCAAGAGGGCAGAGAAAGGGGGCTGGGCGGGGCTGTGGGCACATCTTGGGGATATCTACCCACTGTTTGGAAGCAGGTGTTTACTAAACACTTACAATGCTCAGGATTCTAGGTATTGTGGCTTGAGCACACACATTATGAGGGAAGAATCGGACGGAACGTTTCCACCATCTGGAACCACAGCAGCCAGAAGCAGAAAGGAGAAATAATTGTCACCAAAGAATCACAAACTCTCCATGTTTACTTACTCTGCTCACACTTCTGGAGACATCGTCTCTTCCTCCCACATGGAGGGACAGCAAGGGAAAAACTGAAGGTGCATGTGAGTGTGAGAGAGTGTGTGTGTGAGTGAGTGTGAGTGTGTGTGTGTGTGTGTGTGCGGCAGGGTAGAATTGTTTTCCCTCAGCTCAGAGATTTTTGCTTTCTGGAACATCAAGGCTATTTATTGCTAACATACTATTAGAAAACATGAGAAGATATCAATAATTTGTTCCCCCTTTAGTAAATTGGAATGATTCTCCTGCCTTATGAAGATGAGGTGATTTTTGTACACCAGGCCATTCAAGATATAAAAAATGATCTGTCCCCTAAATATCTCATTAGATATAAACATTTGATGAAATGCACTTCAAGTCACTTGTGATATCAATTTTAAACTAAGCCAACCAGGAAACCTGCATCAAAACAGGCCACACCAAGCTCAAATCTGTTGTATTGTGAATGCACCATTGAAAAACATGAATGGACTTTATTCTGAAATTCTAAAAATGATTTTCAAATGCATTTGAACAAAATTCTTCACAAAATAATGAAACCTACATCTGAGCTACCACTAAGTCCCCTTTTAAAGTTTGGCTTTAAAGAATGAATGTTTCGGAGGACATCACCTTTAGTAAAGGAAAAATAACACAGTAGAGGGAATTTGCTAGTGGCAGGAGTATCTGCAACATTGCAGACATCATACGGGACATTCGCAGGGCAAATATTCCTGACAGTATGGCTTCCTAGTCACCTGAGAAAGAAGAGATATAAGCAAATCCACAATGTTGGCTAGAATTAGCTCATGCAGTGCCTAAAATCCCAGTCAGCCATAACGGAACGGAGGCCCTCTCACTGTTGGTCCTGTGTTCCTCTTAGGACGGCCCTCACTGAAAAAACGTCCTTCTTTCATCTGTTCAAGTGAGGCTGATGTGCTTGCTCATGTGACGTGGAAGAAAGGAAAGCAACAAGAAATGTAATTATTTTGACACATTCTTTAAAAAAAGGTTATTATTCCTACTTAATGCAAAGTGGTTTACACCCATTATGAAAGAGAGTCCACCGTCCTTGGTCTCTATACTGTGAGCACGCCGAAGATTCAATGCCAGACACAATCAGCAGTCACTAATAGTTTGATGACAAACTGCGGGGAACGATCATCTCAGGGCTCTGAGAAGTGCGGAGGTTCCCTCCTCCTTCCAGCATTCTCTATGCCCTACATTTTACCCGCTTTTACAAGGAAAAGCTTATTTTTACCATGTGAGACGGAGCAAAGAATTTTGAGGGTCCCATCCCTCATGATTCTATTGTTTTCTCCCCAAGTGACTTATTCATCCTGGAACACCATCGCATGAGGCCTCGGTGGTGTGATTCTTTTGAAAGAAGTTCTGGATGAGAATTGCACCTTCAAGTTATCATGGAACTGTCCTGCCTGCTGCGAGAGCAGTTCTGGGTGCCTCTGAATCATTGTGTGTGAATAGTTTCTCCTTTAGGGAAGAAATACGCTCGTTTCTGTCCCATCCCATTTTGTCCTGAAGACGGTTTAATGATAGGAGATGGACATCTTACAAACCCCAAACTCTGCTCAGCTTCGACCCACCCTGCAGCTACAGAGGGGGCTCAGATGTTCCACCACAAAATACCGTTTGCGAGCAGGAGATCAAAGCCACTCCGATAACTCACCCGTCTTATCACTCTCCTAGGGCATCCGGGGGAAGGAAAGGATCGAAGTCATAAATAGAGGCCATATCACTGATGAATAATTTACATGCACAGTAGGTGGGAGTGAGTTAGTACATAAAGGTCCCTTTGAAGAGGAGAAAAAAAATTGCTGCCTTTCCTAGCGAACACTGGCGTTGGCAGAAGCCCATGAGAGGGAACCTTTTCACGAAAGGATTTAGCTTTGCTCGGACCATGGCCACAATGCTCTGAGAGTCATATATGCACACTGGGGCAGGCCTAGCAGGCTCAGAGGGCTTTTAAACACTCATTTATTCATTCATTGCCCAAGTGGTGAGAGCGCTTAGACTCCATAGCTGAGTTAATAACTCCAGCCAGAAGCCTGCAATGAAGGAATTCCAGCATCCCTGGTTTTTCTCATCATGATAACTACCTTTCCCTACTGTGTCCACTCTCATCTCTAAGGGTTCTAATAAAGTTATTTTAAATTAAAGACAGGCTTAAAACTCCACCAAACCAAGAGATTCATACCAGATTTTCCCACAGAGTAATAATTATATTTGGAACAAAAGTGCTTTTAGGTATATGTGTATCGGGATTAAGTGAGGCTGCTGGTATTCTACTATAAATGGAAATTTCGTCTCTCTTTTCAGGATGTAGGCATAACAATCGGCTTTTGAAAGCAGTCAAATTCATGTTTCTGAAAAGAGAAAAAAAAGCAGAAAGAAATAAAGATGCATTTAGCTTTTTACTTAAGAGCAGGCATGTTGTTCTCCCAGTCTGCCTTAATTTTGGATGCTGACATCGTTCATGCATTTTAAATTATTAGATTGATAATCACTTCCTTAAAATAATTTCAGCAGTCAGCTACAATAAAATAGATTTCTTTCAAAGACTCCTTAGTTAAATGTGCTCAGTGCTACTTTCTGTATCATGCAGGTCAATTTAATTCAGCTCAGCTCCTCTACCCAGCTAAACAATTGCTTTTCAGTCTCTGGAGAGCGTGGTGAATACAGCCAAGAATACCCATCTAGAGACGGCCTTGGACACTTTTGCTCATAAAAACTTGACATCTGAAGTCCCACTCTTTATTAATCTCTTGTCAAAGAGTTAGTCAAGATTTCTGAAAAAAGTCAATGTCATATAAATCATTATTAATGATTCAATAATGAGTGAGATTAAAATGGAAGAATGCAACATTTTAAGAATGGCTGGTTAGGCGTCCTGTCTACAAGCAACTCCTCCCACGATGGCTCCACCTTGCCATCTGCAGCCTGATTTTCTCTGTAGCTCCAGACTGTGGGAAGTAGCCTCCCATTGCATCTGATGGTTTCCATAAGACCAACATTGCAGGTATCTGCATCTGTGTGTCTCTCTATCCAGGCATTTTCCCCATGCCTCGTTTTTTCTCTCTTATTAACATGGCCTCACCACTTGCTTTTCTTGGAAGGCATCTTTGTCTGTGTTTCTCCAGAAGCAGACCCTCAGAAAGGTGTTGAGTGCAAGGTGTTGAGTGGTTTATTTGAGAGGTGACTGCAGAAAGTACAGGTGGAGGAGAGTGCAAGTGAGATAGGGAAGGGAAGGAATCAATATGTTTGCGTAAGGAGCAGGTTACAGGTGTGGGCAACTGAGGCTCAGTCCTGCTGGGGACCTCTGGGAGGTAATGTGGGACACGTCTCAGACTTGTCCTACCCAAGGGGTGTGGAAGCTGGGGTATGTACCCCCAGACTTTGTTTGTCTTTAGTTGAGAGGCCAAGTATACCTCTTCAGCCAGAGAAAGCTCTCTCTGAAGTTGCTGGCTCACACAAGAATAGTGAATGTCCAGGGGAAACGGAAGGGGCACCGACCACCTCGGCCACACCAGACAGGCTGAACTCACACATACAAGATGCTCATACAAGATACTCACACCTGGCTCCATACCCAGTGTGTCACTAACAGGCTGTGTGTGACTTCTAGAAGTCATGTACCCTCCTTGGGCCTGTGGGGTATGAAATTGACTAAAGGATTCTTTGGAGCGCTCCAAGCTCCCACAGGAGTCCATGGTGGGCTCCCACATCCTTAAAGTACAGTGCTAAGGACTCCCACCAAAGCTGCCCATCATGTGATTGCCCCACAGCCCTGCTGTCCATGTGGGTTGGGTCCTGGACCCATCTCCCATCCTAGAATACAGTTGGTTGGATGAGTGACCACCTTATCCTAGGAAACCAATCAGAAAGTGGGTCAGAAATATTTTGTGACTTGATTTGAAAAGATAAGCTGGGCCAGAGGGCCTCTTCCAAGGATCTGAGCTAAGAAACAGGGAAAATGTGCTCCCGAATGGTGGGAGCATCTGCTAGAAGTTCATAAAGTAAAGTAGAACTTTAGCTGAAAAGAGCATGATAGAATCAAGGTTGATGAAGTCAAGGATATTTGAATGATTGACACAATACCCAATTGATTGATTTATCTCATTGACCCGATGCTGCAACCCCAGGGCTTAAAACAGCATCTAGCACACATTAGGTGCCAAGTAAGCATTTGTTGAATCAATGAATGAATTTGCTGTACAAGCCAAAGTAATGGGGGAGCCGTAACTCTGGGTCACTAAAGGAAGCCAGGTGGAGAGAGAAGAGTCAGCAGTGAAACTCATTCCTGGCAAGTCATATAATAAATATATAAACAATTAACCCATCATATAAATGATCCTAGATTACAATTTCATGTAATAGGTACTGGATTGTCCATTTTAACAGATATGGAAGCAGAAGCATGGAGACACTAAATAACTTTTCCAGAACAACACTGTTAGTACCTGGTGGAGCCAGGCTTTGACAGGTGTCTGGCTCCAAAAGGGTGCTCTTAATACTATGTTTCCCCTATATTAAAAGCCGCAGAACTCCCTGCATCCAGAACAGGTCCCAAAGTCAACTGCCAAGAGGTGCAACTCTATTTCCTATAGACACATTTCCATTTCTGGCCTTAGATTTGCTCTTGACTGCATCCCTCTTCTGTTCCAGAATATCCCTATGATAACTTTTTCCTTAAAAAGTTATTTTAAGGAATAACTTTTCCCAAAAGAAAGTTCCTGGAGACAGCCTCAGTGGATCCCATTTCTTGCAATCAAGGAACAATATTAAAACAGAACACAGATAGCATTGAATATGCAGTCCCTGCAGCTCCGTCCCAAGTGTTTTGCATGTGGCCTGGCCTGGGTTCTTTGGGAACCACCCCAAATGGTGTAGTCCTGATGTCAGAGGGTGTTTGCTGAATAAATTCTGAGGTAGTCACCAGAACCTGAATCTCTAAGTCAAGTACCTTAGGCATATTGTTGTTTTTTTGCTGCGTAAATAAACCACTTCAAATTTTAGTGGCTCAAAACACAAGCACACTAATTTTGCACATGAGTCTGCAATGCGGGTGGAGGCTTGGCAGGTGTTACAGGCTGACTTGTGTCCCTTGAATAAATTCATGCTGAAGTCCTAACCTGTAGTGTGTCAGAATCTGTGTTTAGAGACAGAGGTGAGTTAGTGAAAACAAGGTCATTAATTAGGGTGAGCCCTAGTCCAATATTACTGGAATCCTTATAAGAAGAGAAAATTCAGACATAGGCAATGACAGAGGGTGACATAAAGACACACTGAGAGAAGACAGCCATCTCAAGCCAAGGAGAGACACCTGGAGCCAATCCTTCCCTTCTGGTCCCCAGAGAGGCCCAGCAGATACTTTGATCTTCAATTTCTGGCCTCCTGAACTGTGAGAAAATAAATTTCTGTTGTTTAAGCCACCCAATCTGTGGTTCTTTGTTATGGCAGCCCTAGCTGACTAGTACTGCAGAGGTAGCTCGTCTATGCTGTACGTGGTGTTAACTGCAGCAGCTCAGAGGCTGGGGGCTAAATTCATGAAAAGACTGCTTACTCACACCTCTGATGGTTGATGCTGGCTGTGGGCTGGACCTCAGCTGGGGCTGTTGTCTGGAACACCTGCCTGTGACCACTCCACTTGCCTGGGCTTCCTTACAACATGGTGGCTGAGTTCTGAGAGTGGGGCCTGTCCTGTGGAAGCTGAACCTATTGTGACCTAGCTCAGAAGTCACTCAGAGACACTTCTGCTGCATTTTATTCATTAGAAGTGAGTCCAAAAGGCCAGTTCATATTTTATAGGGGGAGAATTAAACTCCACATTTTTCGAAGGGATGAGTATCAAAAAATTTGCAGGCATGTTTTAAGATCACATTAGGCAAACAAAGCAATATCCTTGCTTAAGCAAGGGCCTCAAGATAGCATAATTCATGCTGTCTTGGACTCCTACCAAGATTCTTTGTAATTTGTTCACATGAGTACAGTTTGAAGAAAGGATGCTCCAAATGTGTGCATAAGGGACATCATTGTCATGTGGTCAATGTCCATTGAACTGGACATTGCCAGATATTTAAAGCTAGTACAAACCACAGAAAGCATGCAAACTCTAGCATTGTTAATTCATTGAATTGTGGCTACCTCAACCTCGTCTGTTGTAAAAGGGCATCCCCAGGTGATGTTTGAACTGACGGGTCACAGGAAATTTAGCCATTCAGAAATTGGCAGTGCCCTGACTCCAGCCCATGGAATTGGTTCTTTAAAACCAATCTGTCAGAACTTGATAATGAAATCAAAGATCAAGGTTGATGTGACATTTTACAGGCAATATAGACAAGTGAATTGCCCGTGCATAATAACTGGTAATACTTTACTAAGGGTTTACACATTGAAGAAAAGGTGATGGGAAGCAGACAACATGTAGGGGCAGGAATTGGAATCTGGGTGCGTAAGGAAGCAAACTCGGAATGCTTTGGATGTGCGGCTTGTCCCTGGAATAGCTTCTGCCTCTGACTTCACAGCAAGAGGGAAGCTTCTGGGTCGGGGAGGAAAAAAGAGCTGTCTTCTATCAACCTGGGGGCATCAGCTACTCCTTCACCTTTTCTCCAACCTCTCCCACAGCAGTATTTCAAGGCAGCCAACTGGATAGTTGGGGGCTACTGTATGGATATTCCCTCACCAAGCCAATTTCTCCTTTCCTGTGACAGGAAGACTGGAAGCTGCTATATCTTGAGAAGTGAATGCTACTTATTCTTTTAGGGGCACCTGCCCATGGCTGCGAATCACCAGGACACCTGTGACTCTCAAGAAGCATAAAAGTTCGTGGGTACTTGGCCTATGCCCTGGGGGTCAAATAACTCTTATTACAACAGAGACAAGATGCAGCTTGACAGTGGGAAACGTCATTAGGGAGGCATGTGGTGTGTGCATTAAGCAGCGTTCTTCACCATGGACATGGCTGGGAGGGCAAACTTGAGAAGTGAGAGCATCATAGGCATTCCGCTGGTTCCAGACCTGTAATCCCCAATGCAAAAATCTCTTTCACCTGGGCCAAGTCTGTATCCCTACTAACAGTAGCATTGTAGCATCTTTGCTCTGCTCCTCTTTCAAACTCCGCCTACATCCGCAAAAGGACAAAAGATAGAGGGAACATAATCCATCATCAATGAAGTAGAACCTGCCACAGCATCACACCACAAACTGTCACGTTCCTGGCAAACATAAGGAAGTCTAGGCCGAGAGCACACATGCTGCCGCAAACCTGAGTAGTGTAAGTACCTCTCCAAAAGCATTTCTCCACATCAAGAAAAACATATCCAGGGATTCTTAAAGGGTCAAGATCTGGTTTCATGGGCGGGCCAGGGGAGAGATGAGAATGTCCTTTGTCCACTGCTTATAGTGAGGTCAGGAATGAAGGGGGTGGCTAAAAAAGCAGTGGCCATGTGGGTTGTCTGTTTCTATTGCCTGTGACCTGGTCTCCTAGTCAAGGAAAACTTCCAGAGAGGAAGCGAGGGGAGGGGTGGGGAAGGACAGCCAGAGCCTGCTCACAGCCCTGAAGGCGTGTACCCTGAAGAGCTTTGCTATGAGCAACAGTAGTTGAGGACACAAGACCTGAGGTAGGATACGTCCTTGCGATAAGGAAATTAAGGGATATGGGGGAATATACCTGAAGATAAAGTCAGCCTTGAGGTTATTACGCAAAACGAAATGGTAAAGTCAACATAAACAACAATTGCAAAGAAGATGATAGATATGGAAGACATAGGAGACCCTCATATCCATGATTACTGTTTCTGAAAAAGAGCACAGGAAAATGGAATGAACTACTCAAAGATCTAATATATGAGAACTTTACTAAAATAAGGAAACATTGCTAGAACAAAGTACCCCAGAAAAAGATTATATACGATGATCAACACTGAGATATATCTTGGGGAAGCCGTTGAACTCCAAGTTTAAAGAAAGAATCATAAGAACATCTAGGAAGAAATATTTTGTAAAAAAAAAATTTCAAATAAAGAAGTATGTTTTAGAGACAGCATCTTGCTGTGTTGTCCAGGCTGGAGTGTAGTGGCGGGATCATAGCTCACTGCAACCTGGAACTCTTGGGCTCAAACAATCCTCCTGCCTCAGCTTCCTGAGTAGATGGAACCACAGGTGTGCACAGATGTTCCCTTCTAAGTAGAAACATTTCAACATTTAACAAATATTTTTTGAGAGCCTACTAAATGCCAGGCACTGCACTAGGCTCAGAGGGTTCCATGATGAACAAGATAACTAAAGTTCCTGCCCTCATGGACTTTTCCAGTGTAGGGTTTGGGGTGGGAGGGCTGGAAAACAAAAAATAAACAAGCAAATGAATAGGATATTTAACATGATCTTTTCCCCCTGGTTGACTACCTATCTATATTTTGCTCATTTGAGTTGTGTGAGTCAAATACAGAGGTCCGGGATGGTGCTCACCAAATGCTGAAAATCATGATTTCTAGTCAGAAAGGTTTTGCTCTTTTTCTTCGTACTTTTAGGCATCACTTGAATATTTCATAATGAGCATGTATTTAAAAAGTCAATATAAAAACATTCTTCTAAAATCAATAAATAAAAGCATAGTGTCAGGGCCTATGGCATAATAAGAAACATATATTAGGTCTCTCCCCACTGGTTCCTGGCACAGAGCTTCTGAAACCTTTGTAAGTTCCTGAGTGGTTGGGGTGATAGGAGCAACTTTTGTTATAGTATTTGCTTTTTTGTCCCCAAAAACAGAGCTTCTAAAATCCTTGGAATTTTCCGAATGAGTGGAGTGAGAGAAGTGTCGTTTTCATAACAAGCCCCTTTCAGCCATATCTGAGTTTATGCTAATGGGGTGACTCTTGGTGGGGCCCTAGATGGCTTCAGGATGGGAGTCATTGTCAGAGGAACCCATCATGTGATTAGAGGGTTGGAACTTTCAGTCCTATCCTTCAATCTCCACGGAAGGGAGAAGGGCTAGAGATTGAGTTTAATCACCAATAGTCAACAATTTAATCAAACATGCATGTGTAATGATGACTTCATAAGAAACATGAACACTGGGGTTTGGAGAGCTCCTGGGTTGGTGCCAGGAGGGTGATGCACCTGGAGAGGGCATGGAAGCCCTGAGCCCCTTCCCTATACTTTGCCTTATAGATCTCTTCATCTGGTTGTTCATTTATATCCTTTATGATAAACCAGTAAATATAAATAAAGTGTTTTCCTAAGTTATTTGAGCCATTACAGCAAGTCATCAAACCTGAGGAAGGAGTCATGGGAACCTTCAATTTGTAGCTAAGATGGACAGAAGTGTGGGTAACCTGGGTATCAATTACTTGGAGTTGGCATCTGAAGTGGGGAGCAGTTTGGTGGAACTAGCTCTTCACTGTGGGGTTTGTGCTGACTCTGGGTCATTAGTGTCAGAATTAAATTGTGGGACACCCAGTTACTGTCTGCAGAGAATTGGCACACTGCTTGGTGTAGAAAACCCACACATTTGCTGTCAGAAGTGTTGTATGAGCAGAGAAAACAGTTTTCCCTTTTAGGGACAGTTGATTCCCTTTCTATCCCTGACCTGCTATTCCTCCTTATTGCAATACTCTACAGCTGGGATGGCTGAGGTGGTGGATAACTTACATGTCCAGGCTGAGGCGAAATCCCAACACTTTGGGAGGCCACGGGGGTGGGGGGGGGGGGCAGATCACCTGAGGTCAGGAGTTCGAGACCAGCCTGGCCAACATGGTGAAACCTCGTCTTTACAAAAAATACAAAAATTAGCTGGGCATGGAGGTGCACACCTGTAGTCTCAGCTACTTGGGAAGCTGAGGCAGAAGAATCACTTGAACTCGGGAGGCGGAGGTTGCAATGAGTCAAGATCACGCCACTGCACTCCAGCCTGGGAGATAGAGTTAGGCTCCATCTCAAAAAACAAAAACAAAAAACAACAATCAAACAAACAACAACAAAAAAACCGTACATGTCTACAGATCATCTGGACTGAGCTAGAGGAGAGGAAATGAGACATCATCTGGTGATGTTATTAATACAAGGGTCACTGGAATAATATGTTGTCTTGCCTTCTGGCTTTTAATTATTTACGAATAAAACCTTTGGGCCAATCTCTTTGTGCCAAGGATGGGGCCAGAATTCAGATAGTAGGAATCACAACCCGTTGCTATTGCTGAGATCAGAAAACAGATGCTGCCTGTAGCAAGCCACAGAGCAGGGAGGGCTTGTAGAAGACTGTCTTTTTCACAGTTCCTTAGACACATCATGGGCCTGGCTCTCCCAGGAAAGCACTAAGTGTTTGGATGATGCAGACAAGGTTGGCTTAAGGAGCAAATGGTCATTTTTTTTTTTTTTTTTTTGATGGCCTACTATGTGGCAGGTGCATCGTTTCACTTCAGAATCTTACACTATTTTATAGTGGAGGAAAGTGAAATTCAGAGAGGGTGAGTAAGTTGCCCAAGGTCACACAGCTACTGAATGGCAGAGTCAAAAACTGAAACCAGGACTGTCTGAAAAACGAGTATCTCTTCTCACTGAAGGGCCTCCAGACAGGAGAGACTTCTGCCCACAGAGGGAAAGTTTGTGCGATGTCCAAATCCTTCTGATTTTATCATCAAACCAATTTAAGAGGGCAGCGGGAAGAGCAAAGACTTTGGTTGGTGTTGCCAGAGTCCCTTATAAGTATCAGTCCAGCAGTCTTGTGATACATAAGACAATGGCTAAGGGGTTCCTTCATGGCTTGAACCATTTGGAGAGCCAGAGGAACACGAGGCAGGAAGACAGTGGACTGGTCTGGCATATGCCTCGCCACCTGTCTGCAGATGCCCGGGTTCAAATGCTCAGTGGGACATTCATTATTATATTTTCATTTCATTATTATATTTGTAATAATGAAAACTGGAAGGAAGCATAAGTGTACATCCAAGAGGGAATGGTTAAATAAACTGCAGCCCTACCTAAGCAGGCAATCATAGATACGAATAATATCAAGCTCTATGTGCTCATGTAGAAAGATCTCCAAGCTATATTGGTAAGTAAGAAATCCTGGCTGGGCTCTGCGATCATACCTGTAATTCCAGCACTTGGGAGGCTGAATCGGGAGTATCGCTTGAGGCCAGGAGTTCAAGACCAGCCTGGGAAACACAGTGAGACCCCATCTCTATAAAAAATTTAAAAATTAGCTGGGCATGGTGGTGAATACCTATAGTCCCAGCTACTTGGGAGGCTTAAGGCAGGAGGATCACTCGAGCCTAGGAGTTGGAGCCTGCAGTGAGCTATGATGGTGTCACTGCATTCTATCCTGAGAGATGGAGTGAGACCCTCTCTCTAAAAACAAACAAAAAAACCCCAAGATGCAGACCAGTTTATTTGTTATACTCTTATTTATTTAAAAATATTAGATTGATTGATATGACATTGCTACTTTTATAGATCAAACATGTTTCCACAGCAGCAATATCATATGGTTCAATCAACTACACAGATGTTCCTCAACTTGAGATGATGTCCCCAAAAAACCCATGATTAATTGAAAATACCGTAAGTTGCAAATGCACTTGATACACCGAATCTAGCAAACATCGTAGTCTAATCTAGCCTAGACTACCTTAAATGTGCTCAGAACACTTATATTAGCCTACAATTGGGCAAAATCATCTAACACAAAACCTATTTTATAATAAGGTGTTGAATATCTCATGTAACTTATTGAATACTGTACTGAAAGTGAAGAACAGAATACTTGTATGGATACTCAAAGTATGGCTTCCACTGAACGTGTATTGCTTTCATACCATTGTGAAGTCAAAAAATCATTAATTGGGGAATGTCCATATATGTGTAACACACATATACATATGTTTGTGTGTATAAGCATACAGGATATAAGAAACTAGTAATGGGGGTGAATACTGGGCAGGTGGCTGGAGATTAGAGCTCTGGGGTAAGAAGGACAGAGAATTTACTACTAGGAAATAGTATTATTTCTGTGAAATAAAACTAATAATAATAAAAAATAGATGTATTTGACACCTTTAATCTGTTGTTATGGGTTTCTCGATTTATTGCAAATTTATTGATCCAAATAATAAAAACAGTCATATTTTTCATTTCCTCAAATTCTGATGTAAGAAACAGAACACTTTTTAAATTTTATTTCAGAACACTTTGATTTCAGAACACTTTTATTTCAAAACACTTTATTTCAGAACACTTTTTTTTTAATTTCAGAACACTTTAAATAGGAAGGATCTTTTATTTCAGAACACTTTAAATAGGAAGGATTTATTTTATTTCAGAACACTTTAAATAGGAAAGATCATTAAACCAAAATAGGCCCCACTCCACTGGGGAGAACCTAGTATGGATTGGAGATGGGAGCAGATGTTTAAAAATGGAAGAGGGGGCCGGGTGCCGTGGCTCACGCCTGTAATCCCAGCACTTGGGAGGCTGAGGCAGGTAGATCACCTGAGGTCAGGAGTTTGAGACCAGCCTGGCCAAAATGGTGAAACCTCGTCTCTACTAAAAATACAAAACATTAGCAAGGCATGGTGGCACGGGCCTGTAATCCCAGCTACTTGGGAGGCTGAGACAGGAGAATCACTTGAACCTAGGAGGGGGAGGTTGCAGTTTGCCAAGATTGCACCATTGCACTCCAACCTGGGCAACAAGAGTGAAACACCGTCACAAAAAAAAAAAAAAAAAAGAAGAGGGAAGCCAATCCAATTCTGCCCAGTTTTCCCTCTCCCTTAGTTTTCCCTCTCCAGTGGCACAAACCTCTTCCAAACCCTCTCAAATTTCTCAGGAGCAGAAGACATGATACAAGATGACCATCAGCAGAGGTAACACAAACCACAATGGCCAATTAGATTTCCACCTGGCTGAGTCAGAGGAAAAAAAAATGATTTGGATTCTGTGGTTTTGTGGATTATAAAGATGGCCAACTGCTGCTAGAGTCATAACTGAGGCCCAATTATGTCGGTTACACAATGTAACATTCAACTCTTGAGAATGTTTGGGCATCAGAGAGGGCCTGGGATGTTAAGCAATCTCAGAAGAACTGTTATCTTCATATAGAATTATAGCCTCAGAAAGGATAATATCTCTGGTGGATTCATTACAGATATGGTCCCAGCTTGTTCGTTCCTCTCTATATACATGCCTTTTGGTTGTTCCCTCTTACGTAGACTCTAGGCTAGATCATGTAACTTGCTTTGGTCAACAGGACAGTAGCGAATGTGACGTGAGCAGAGACATGAAAAGCTCTTGAGCATTGGCCCTCTTCCTGCTTTTGAGGTCCTACTCAGCCACCATATCAATAAGCTTGTTGGAGGATGAGAGCCCCCATGGAGCAGAGACAAGCCATCCCAGCTGAGCCACCCTACACCAGGCAGTCTCCAGTCACCCTGGCAACTGACAGCAGAGCATGCCCAGCCAAGGCCAACCGTGTCTGGTCCAAATAGGCAGAATTGCCCAAATGAGCCCAGCCCAAATTGCCGTCCCTTAGGATAGTGACTAAATAAATGATCATTGTTTTAAGCCATTATAGCAATGGTTTATTATAGCAATAGCTAAATGATACATCTTTGTTTTTTAATATCTGATTTCAAAGGTACTAAAAATAATGAACATTTTTGGTGTATACATACCCACATTTTGGTTTATATTTTATACATAATATAAGTTATATATATTATACAAATGTGTTATATAACCATATAAAAATATATTATAAATTTACAATTTATATTAATTGTACACTTATAATTATAAATATGTATTATAATATATAATATATGTATAATATATTATATACATATAATATATAATATATGTATAATATATACATATAATATATGTATAATATATTATATACACATAATATATAATATATGTATAATATATTATATACATATAATATATAATATACATATATGCATAATATATAATATACATATAATATATAATATACATATATGCATAATATATAATATACATATAATATATAATATACATAAATACACATATAATACACATATAATATATACATATAATAATATATGTATAATATACAATATACATATATTATAATATATAAATTACATAAATTATAATATATAAATTAAATATATAATATATAGTATATAATAAACAATTTATATATTAAATATATAAATTATATATTATAAACTTTACATATAATATAAAGATAAATAATTTTTATAAAAAGGAACTTTTTTATTAGCTCTCCAGAAGTGATATTTTACTAAATCCAGCCAACTCTTAAATTTTGGTATATATATATGTGTATATACACACACATATATACCAAAAGTGTTCATTATTTTTAGTACCTTTGATATCAGATATTAAAGAGCTATGTATCTTTATCTAGAGAGAAAGAGAGCATGGAATACTACTCAGCCATAAAAAGAATGAAATTGTGTGTTTTGCAGCCAATGGATAAAACTGGAAGCCATTACCCTCAGTGAAATAACTCAAAAACAGAAAGTCTAATACTCCAAATTCTTACTTATAAGCAGGAGCTAAACAATGGCTACACTTGGGCATACAGAGTGACATAACAGACGATGGGGGAAGGGTTAGGGGGTTGAGGGTTGAAAAACTACCTGTGTGATACAAAGCTCATTATTTGGGCGATGGGTTCACTAGAAGCCCAGACTTTTCCACTAGGCAATATATGCATGTAAGAAATCTGCATTTCTATGCCCTAAATATATAAAAATAAATAATTTTTATTAAAAAAACCTTTTTTTATTAGCTCTCCAGAAGTGACATTTTACTTAATGCGGCCAACTCTTGAATTTCTAGGTAAATGCAGGACAGAGACATGATGAAAAAACAAACTTCAGAGACAACCCAAATTGTCCAATCTGTTGAAAAAGTTCTGGAGGTGATGGTGGTGATGATCGCACAACAATGTGAAGGCACTGAATGCCACTGAACTGTACACTCAAAAAAGTTAAGATGGTAAAGCTTATGTTTTACATTTTACCACAATAAAAACATGAAAAACTTATATTCTCTGTTACTAGTTTAAACTTCATTCAGGCAGGCCTGAATCTATAGAAAAAAAAGAACTCCCGTAGTTCTGATCCCACCATTGTGCCTTTGCCATGGGTGCTAATGAGCAGTGAAAGGGAAAAAGGCGAGCAGCTGGTGGGGGTGGGAGGAGAAGCAGGAGATTTGGATCATCAGTTTCTGGTTAATGAGTCAACGAGCACCAGGGGTCTACTGGAGGTGAGCACTTTTCCCTCCTGCGTTCTTTTGATCAGCTTGAATCATAATCAGCTGAGACACACCGCGGCTCCTCCATTACACAAATCCAAGGTTCACTTCTTAAATACACTCCAGCGTAATATGTGACAAACCCTAATGAATGAATCTTGTTTTTGAAAAATAATGGGTACTCTGCCTACTTCTAAGAAAGAATTTGAGGTGGTGGAAAGTCTGCTATGGTAGAGATGGGAGAGGGATGTTTGTACTGGGAGCTGGTGGTTGAGATACTGTGAGTGCCCTGCCATATCTCCTTGGCTTGCCCAGGAGATCTCCAGTAGATAATCCTGTACGTGCTGATGGCTTTCTGTGTCTCCCTAGGTGGGGCAGCCCAGAAGTGCTATTAAGTGCTCCCAGGAGTGACCCCCAAGCAGTGAAGGACAGGAAATGGTGGACAAGGACCCAAGCTTCCTTGACCACAGTGGGGCAGCCAGGCATGGCTCTACCGAATCCCAGGTTGCCCTGTGATAACCTGTTCATTAACACAGTTTATGTTAGCTTTTCACCCTTCCCTGCCTCCCTTCCCTGTTCCCTCATAGGGCTTTCTGGAAGCATTTGACGAATAAACCACTTGCACCCAATTCCTCATTTTAGAGTCTGCTTTGGGTTGGGTGGGGGGACCCAAATCACAACAGAGTTACAAATGGTATCCAATATACTCTTAGCTTCCCAGCTAGCAAGAAAGGTTAAGAGAAACACAAATTCTACTATGCAGTGGTACCAAGTATAAACCATTAGTTATTAAAATAGTCTCCCTTTTCAATGAATCATCTTGGCCTTATAAGGGACAGCTTACTCCTTCAGGTCACTGTCTCAGAAGCCTTATCCTGCTAACTGGAAGGAGTCACCCCAGAGTTGGGTACCATCTTTGGCCCTAGAAAAGTTTCTCTGGGATGGAAAGTTTATAAGGGTTCTGAAGAGGAGACTAGCTCTCCCAGTAAGGATAATGTGGGAAGTCATCATGTGGAGGAATAAACAGTAGGACCCAAAAGTACCAGTTAGGTTGCTTGTGGTGGCTTAAAAACACGTCTGAAAATTATTTGAAACTCCTCGCATCAAGAGGTGAAGTCTATATCCCCTCCCTTTGAAGGAAGGGCCCACCATTGTAACTACATGATGAATAGAATTTAGGGAAAGTGAGACTGTGTGACTTCCAAGGCTGGGTTAGAAAAGGTCTTGCCTTTTCTTTGGGAACATTCTCTCTGGAGGCCTTTGGCTACCATGTAAGAGGTCCCAGCTGATTTCCCTGAGGCCACTAGATAGATAGACATAGATGGATAATAGATAGATAGGATACCTAGATGACAGATAGATGATAGGTGATTGATAGGTAGATAGAATAGATATATGTGATAGATAGGATAGACATGATAGACATATGGCAGATAGGATAGACATATATGATAGATAGATAGATGACGGGTAGGATAGAGACAGAGAGAGGTGACTGGGGAACCCCAGGTCTTCCTGCCCCCAGGTCTTCCTACCCTGAGCTGCTGAGCCTTCTCAGCCCAGGTGCCAGGCACATGAGTAAAAATACCTTCAAAATGACTCTATGCGCAGCCAGCATCTAACTGCAACCCCATGAGAAACCCATGAAAGTATCACCCAGCTAAGCCATTCAACCACCAGATTCATGAGTAAAATAAATGCTTGTTTTTCTTTTAAGTCACAATTTTAGAACGGTTTGCTATACAGCAACAGATCTATCTGGTGGCAAGTGACGGAATATCCAACTAAAATGAAGTTGAGTTTTCTTTCCGACAGCAAGTCTGGAGGCAGGTTTTTCTGGGGTCCATTCATTCAGCTGCTCGCAGATGTCAGGGCCCTGAGTCAACTCCTCTGTGGACATTTTTACTTTCTCGTCAGATAGCAAGACAGCTGCTGCAAACCCAAGCAGCATATTCTCATTCGAGATCCAAAGGTGAGGTGGCAGGGAGTGGGAGGTGGGGGAGTGGGGATGGTTAATGGGTGCCAAAAAGAGTTAAAAAGAATATATGAGACCTAGTATTTGCTAGCACAACAGGGTGACTATAGTAAAAACAAATTTAATTGTACATTTAAAAATAACTAAGAGTATAATTGGATTGTTTGAAACACAAATGATAAATGCTTAAGGTGATGGATACCCCATTTACCCTGATGTGATTATAACACATTGCATGCAAGTATAAAAATATCTACATAACCCATAAATATATATCTACATAACCCATAAATAAATACACCTACTATCTACCCACAAAAAAATTAAAAAATCAAATAAAAGATCCAAAGTGGGCACAACAGAGCATTTTGCCCTACATGGTGCCCCTTTTATGAAAAGCCTTTCCGAAAACCCCTTTTGCAGACTGCCCCTTGGGTTCCATTGGCCATGATCTAGCTACAAGGAGGCAGGGAAAGAGAATAGCTCATCATTATAGTCTCTTAAGTAGCAGGGCTCCGCCATCATGGAAAAGAGGGCTGGATATCTGTTGAATGGACAACCAATAGTGTTCTGTAAAAATGAATTTCTAGATAATTGAAGCTACCTTAGGTGAAGTTTTATTTTAATAATTTATAATGAAAATCTTTCTAAGTTTTTTTTTGTTTTATATTTACTTCTGTTTCCTTTAACCACCTGGAACCAGTTCTGTCCCCATTTGGGGCACGGAATCTACTCAACAGCATGAGGAATTTTTCCAGCTCCTCATGGGCTGCTTGGTTGTTGACTTTGCTATCTGTGCTGACCCCTGTATTTTCACCCTGGCCTAGTTCTGGACTTCCTTCTCGGTTTAATGTCTGGATCTGCCTGGACCCCAGCATTTGGTACCACCCACAGGTACACAGACTCATGCTTTGAAAACATGCTTCCTGCACTAGTTGTCTATTGCTGCATAACAGATTACTCCCAAACTTACTGACTTAAAACATCTACTATTTATTATCTCACATCTTTTCTGGGGGCCAGATATTTGAGAGTGGCTGAGCTGGATGGCTGTGGCTTAGGGTCTCTCTAGAGACTGCAGTCAAGATGTTGGCAGAGGCTGAGGTCTCCTGAAGGCTTGGTGGGGGCTGGACAATCTGTTTCCAACAGCTCACTCACACAGCTGTTCGTTAGTGGCTTCAGTTCCTCACCTTCCACAGGGCTGCCTGAGTTCTTTAACATGGCAGCAGGCTTCCCCCCAATCAAGCAATCTAGAAAAGAACAATCAGAAGCCAATTTATCTTTTGGAACCTAGTCAGCAAAAGTGACACACCATCACCTCTGCCATATTCTATTGGCTACACAAACCAACCGTGATTCAATGTGGGAAAAGCCTACACAAGGGTGTGAATCCCAGGAGAGGAGGGTTGTGATGGTTAACACTGAGTGTCAACTTGATTGGATTGAACGGTGCAAAGTATTGAACCTGGGTGTGTCTGTGAGAGTGTTGCCAAAGGAGATTAACATTTGAGTCAGTGGGCTAAGGAAGACAGACCCACTCTTAATCTGGTGGGCACAATCTAATCAGCTGCCAGCCAATATAAAGGAGGCAGAAAAACGTGAAAAGGTGAGATGGTCCTAGTCTCCCAGCCTACGTCTTTCTCCAATGCTGGATGCTTCCTGCCCTAAAACATTGGACTCCAAGTTCTTCAGTTTTGAGACTTTGACTGGCTCTCCTTGCTCTTCAAGCTTGCATACAGCCTATTGTGGGACCTTGTGATTGTGTAAGTTAATACTTAATATACTCCCCTTTATATATCTATGTATCCTATTAGTTCTGTCCCTTTAGGGAACCCTGATTAGTACAATGGTGTTTGGGGCCATGTTGGAGGCTGCCTCCCCAACTTCGTGAGTCTAACAATACTACCTGTCCCCTGTGATTTTTTGAGTTTTGTCCTGATTTTTGAAAAGAATATTTAATTGTTCCCCTCTTATACTTTCTCCCACTTTTTAATACCTTTTTCTTCTTTCTCCTTATGTCACATGCCCCTTAAAGTTTTCCAGCATTAGAAGATGCTGCTAGCACTTTGCCTATATCCCCTCAGATACCTTTTTGCTTCTCTTGGGAGGGTCTTCCTCTGGCTTTGAGGTGCTTTAAATCTTCGCCTCAGGTTGAGATAACTGTGAGGTATGATCCAGGCTCTGGAGTTCCCCTGTGAGATGAGGCTCAGGTTATCCTCATGCAGGACTTTGCTTAAGACCACTCTCTTGCTTGGCTTTTTAAAATTTTCCTTTTAATCTTTTCCTATCCCCTTCCTGTCTTCCCTAGGAGCGCTTCCATAAGAAAATACCTGTTTAGGAATACAGTCTCTGGGTCTGCTTCTGGGGAACCTGCCCCAATATAGCTGTTGTTCTTAGAGCGGAAAATGTCCTTGTTTTATAAGCTATGCATATGTGTTTGTAAACTTCCTCTGAAAAGGAACAATAGAGAATTTCTTTTTAAGATTACTCAAGATTTCAAAATAAACAACAAAACTCATTTAAACTAGACATATCTACGTATATTAAAATACAAAAAGTATGCCCGAGTAACAGAAAAATGTGTTGTGCCTTTATGTATCGGCTGAAGCACTCCTCGGTGTCTTCTTTGCTCAAGCTCTGAGTATGCTGAACACCTAAAGAGAGTCAGAGAGTCAGACATCGTGTGCTGATGACACATGAGTAGGGTCATTAACTTTTGAAGGGCATATGCTAACCTACTCTGCAGTAAGGACCTATTAAGCTCACTTAACACCTTTCTCTAGGAGCCCTCTTGGCTGCTCCCAAGTCTCTGGAAATATGAAGAGGGCTATCAAAATTACTGCCTCCAAAAACAGACATGCATTTGGTTGATGGCTGAGAATCCTTGATCATCTGGCACATGTTTATTATTAAGATTCCAGCTTCTCATGCAATGCACAAGGTAAGGCTCTAAAGACGCCTTCATTAGCCTATGAACGGAGTAGAAGTGACCTATCTTGCTTTTAAGATACCTGCAATTTCTAACTTATCTACCATGTTCATGAATCGCTGGTGAACTTTTTTTAAGGAGTAGAAACCTTGTAGATACTCTGTTTACAGGAACCTGCTAACATGGCCATGCTAGTTGGTTTACAGCAGTCTCTACTCTGCAAAGACTTAGAACCTCACTCCTGTAGGCACCACTTTTGATGTTTGGGTGTGTATTTTCAATGTGCGGTTTGTCCTGGGAGCCATATTTTCTCCACATACCCTCAAGCTTCGTTTGGGACCCCATTTGCAAACCCCACTGTGGGGATACATCACTTAGCAGTGAGACACATTCACCTTTGGAAGCATAAGCATTTCCAAGGACACCATTGACATTCTTCATTCCCAGCACAAATTCTTCTCTACAAAGGTTTCTGTGTGTGTAGAAGGCTGCAGACAACAGTCCTTTATCCAGACCTATTGGGGAACCCCCTTTTCCCCCTCAGGATGGACTCTGTACTAGTCTCCTTCCCCTCCAAGAGCATATTTCCCACTTTTCATAGTAAGTGCCAAAATGACTCAGTCTTCACTAATACGCATTTTTGCTGTTTTGATCGTTTTAATGATATCTGGAAACTTAAGTTCCCATGAAGAACATCTTTTCTTTTTGTTTATTTCACCTCTTTTCTCTCTAAGATACATAATACTTTTTAAAATGTCTTGTTTAAACCAAATCTCTTTGAAGTTAACCCAATTGATGTTTTGTTTTCTTTAGGGGTTTCTTAAACCAAGATTATAGCTGGATCCAGGGACAATTTGTCCACCAAATAAATAAACTCACAGTTAATTCAATCAAACCAGGGCTCACTCTTTTCAATTTTTCATTTATTCCTTTGTCAAGTCAGACAAAATAATCAGGCTAGCATAGGGTTCTCTAAAGAACCTGAAACAGTCTCTCTCTGAATTTTTTGGAAATTTAAATGAAAGTCTGGCCATCATTACAAGCGATTATTTTATGTGTAAAGGGGTTGTAGTTGCAAGCAGTGCAGAACAGAAATAAACTGAAGGTACACAAATGTTCCCTGGCCTGCAGGAATTTCCCTTCCTCACTATTCCATAGTCTGCACAAAGAGATAGCAGCTACATGTGCTCTGGCATTGGGGCACCATGATGCCTTGGGCTTAGCTCTGGTAGAAATCCATCATCTGTACCCATTTAACCATGACACATGTGGACTTACTAACGAAACGAATTAGACACACCACACACATATGCACACATGCTGTCACTCCAGGGAGAGCTGCATTCAGAAAAAAATCCCACCACCATTTACCTATTCAAATTCACAAACTTGCTGCAAATTATTGTTCTTGGTTACTTATGTCTCAACCAGTGAGGCTGAGAACAGTCTCAAAAGGGAAGGAGAAGCCTGGCACATCATGGGAAGCTGGCCACACTGGGGCTCTGTGGTGCTGCTGCACACACAGCTAGCTGGGAGCTATCTTAGGGGGTTCTTTTATCGAAAGAGAAGGCGTTTCTCAAGCTGGACAATAATCATGTTAGTATTATGTACAGGGAAAAATATCCTCACTTAAAGCTTCACCTTTACCCATTGGAGTTTGTCTTCATTCAGAAACAAGGGAGGCACAATCCATTCAACCAATATTTCTGAACTCCCACTTAGTTCCAGTACATGATAGGTGCTGTGGGAGAGTCCACGATGAAGCTGACTTTTCTAAATCTAGGAGCACACAGCGTCATTGGGAGGAAAGTTCGTGCAGGTACATGTGTGTGCACACACACACATCCCCCAGTTGCTACAAATACAGCGCCTAGTAAGGTAGAGATCCTGAGGATCTGTGAGCATGGAGGAGGAAGATGTACTAATTAGGCTCGGCTGCTTCACCAAACTACCATGTCAATGGTTTATGCAACAAAGGTGTGGATACCTGCTCCAGTAATCTGGGGCTGTCCTCCACTCACTCAGGGACCTGAGGTGATGGCGCCACAACCCTCTTGTAGCTGCCTCGTTGGAACCATGTGGCTCTTGAGGTTGCTGTAGCAGGAAGGAAAGAAGGGCTGAGCACGGGCTTTTCACGACCATGTCCTGGAAGTGTTCACATGGTTTTTGCTCACATTTTATTGGTCAAAACAAGGGAGGCTGGGACACGCAGGGGACCATGCAGGTAACAGCAGAGTAGCTCTATTGATCTGCCACAAAACTCATGAGGTCCCACTGTGTGTCTGCTTCTCGGTACCTACCCAAGGGAGCAGAGGGTTTATGAAAGAAAGAGCTTCTTGACTGTGCCTTGAAGAAATCATAGGTTTTAAACTGGAAGAAATAGAGGGAGGAAAAGGAGGAAATTCCATCACAGATGCCTGTGGAAAAGGGGTGGAGACAGGGAGGGACAGAGCAGGTTTGGAAAATGGGGAGGGATCTGATCTATTACAAATCTCAGGGCTGTGCAGGGGATCAGATCACAAAGTGCTTTGACTGTCATAGTCAAGGGTGGGTTTTGTTTTCCAGGCAATGGAAGCCTGTTGCTCAAAGAAATAGCATCATAATCGTCAATGTTCTAGGAGCCACCATTTAGTCAGTGTGTCCAATATATACTAGGCTCCATTCTGAGCGCTCTACATGGATTATATCATTTTTATCCTCATAGTAACCCTTAGGGCAGGTACTTTTCTTTTTCCTATTATACAGATGAGGAAACGAAAGTTCAGAGAGTTAAAAGAACCTTCCCAAGATTACACTGCTAGCAGATAGTGGAGAAAACCCTATTTCCATGAAAATAATTTAGAATTGGGTAGATTCGTTGATATTATCATGCTTATTGGTATTATTAAAAACCAAAACAAAAGTATTGTTCTGGTTTCATGTTTTAAAAAGACGAAGAGCCTGCTAAGAGTCTTGTGTAATAAGATAAAAATGTGTATGTTGTTGACTCTTTTTTCTTTTTGAGACAGAGTCTCATTCTGTCGCCAAGGCTGGAGTGCAATGGCGTGATCTCGGCTCACTGCAACCTCCACCTCGCAGGTTCAAGCGATCCTCCTGTCTCAGCCTCCTGAGTAGCTGGGACTACAGGTGCATGCCACCACGACCGGTTAATTTTTGTATTTTAGTAGAGACGGGGTTTCACCATACTGGTCACGATGGTCTCAAACTCCTGACCTCAGGTGATCCACCTGCCTTGGCCTTTCAAAGTGCTGGGATTACAGGCATGAGCCACCGTGTCTGGACTATGCTGTTGACTTTTATTTTTATTTTTTGAGACGGAGTCTCGCTCTGTCGCCAGGCTAGAGTGCAGTGGCGCGATCTTGGCTCACTGAAAGCTCTGCCTCCCGGGTTCATGCCATTCTCCTGCCTCAGCCTCCCCAGTAGCTGGGACTACAGGCGCCCACCACCACGCCTGGCTTCCTTTTTTGTATTTTTAGTAGAGACAAGGTTTCACTGTGTTAGCCAGGATGGTCTCGAGTGAACACTAACTTTAATAAACCCTATGTCTGGACAGATAAGATGAACAAAACAGACTGCCAGAAGGAACAGATGAAGGTCGAAAGTGAGTTTGAAGGCTAGTTGATCGTCCGGGGGCATCTCCATTTTGCTTTGGGAGCAAGCCAAGCAATTTACATTACAGAGTCAAGTCCAATTAGCACATGACTTTGTCCGATGAATGATGGCTTGTTTCTGCACACCTTTTTTCCCCACATTAACAGGGAGCTTGGGCGCTGCCCTTCTGGAAGGATCAGAGACTGTGAGTTGTATGTTCTGTGGGCTGCTGTCCCTCTGGGATGTGATTACCAGAGATAAAAATGCTTTCCTTGAGCTTTATTGTTCAGATAGGGAAGCTACATATAAGTAGTAATTCTGAAAGGGGGTCTTTTCATTCACGTGACTTGATTTGGCAAATGCATTAGAAAAGCTAGGATTTGAGGCAGGGCAGGAAGAATTTGTGAAATGTTTGTAGGAGTTTGGGAAGCAGCCCTGGGGCACCCGATTCTTCACCCCTATGGCGGTGGCATCTGTAAGCAGAGCAGGCCACTAGTGACGTCCAGCTACGAAGTGATTTTTCTGTCCTTAGTCCCCTTGTACTATTTTTTTTTTAAATTTCAACATTTATTTTAGATCCAGGGGTACATATGCAGGCTTGTTACATGGGTATATTGTATGATGCTGAGGTGTGGTGTACTGATCCTGTCACCCAGGGAGTGAGCGTAGTACCCAATAGGTAGTTTTTCAGCCCACATCCCCTCCTTCTCTCCTGCCTCTGGCAGTCCACAGTGATGACTGTTCCCATGTGTATGGCCATGTGTGCTCAATGTTTAGCTCCCATCCCTTGTGCTATCAAGGCAGAGAGAACACACAGATGCCTCATATGTTGCCTTAAAAACATTAAATTAAAATCTTTTTTAAAAAAGTATAATGTACACACAGAAAAGAACATAAATCAGTAAATTTTTCAAAACCAAATACAATACTATAACCAGCACCCAGATCAAGGACAGAATATTTTACCAGCAGAACATTTTACCAGCCCCAAGAAGCTCCTCATGTGTCGTCTCCCAGTCCTTACCTCCACCAAGGGCAGTCACGATCCCAGCTTCTCACACCATAGAGCAGTTTTACTTGCCTCACAGTCCCTATTAATGGAATTCTTTTCTTTCTTTTTTTTTTTTTTTGAGATGGAGTTTCACTCTTGTTGCCCAGGCTGGAGTGCAATGGCATGATCTTTGTTCACTGCAGCTTCCGCCTCCTGGGTTCAAGTGATTCTCCTGATTCAGCCTTCTGAGTAGCTGGGATTACAGACATGCGCCACCATGCCCAGCTAGGCTAATATTTTGTATTTTTAGTAGACACAGGGTTTCTTCATGTTGGTCAGGCTGGTCTTGAACTCCTGACCTCAGGCGATCCACCTGCCTCAGCCCCCCATAGTGCTGGGATTACAGTCATGAGTCACCGTGCCCAGCCTGGAATTCTTTACATATGTACTCTATCATGCTTGGTTTCTTTCATCCAACATCCTGTTTGTGAGATCCATCCACACAGTTGTAGTTCATTCATTCCGATGACTGTATGGTATTCCACTGAAAACCAACTCCTAACACATTCTACTGTTGATGGGCATTTGGATGAATTTCAGTTTGGCAGTATCATGAAGGATGCTGCTATGAACATTCTAGTTCGTGTGTTTTGTCAAATACACACTTGCATCTCTGTTGGGTATCTACCTAGGAACAAAATTGCTGGTTTTGATATTCTATGCATGTAACAAATACTCACATGCACTTCATAAATATGTAAAATATTCTGTATCGTACAAAATTTGCTGGGTTTGTATACATCCGGCTTCAGTAGGGACCGCTGCTTTTCTGAGGTGGTTTTAGAAGTCAGCATCAGTAGTGGGCTCTGGTTGCTCCAGATCCTCACTGACACCTAGTGTTTTCCAAGTTATGTGTATTTTTTGGTTCTGCAGCAGTGTTATTCTCAAACAACCAGGAAAGATTAGGCCTGGTGTAAGAGTAATTTGATTTAATGTCCTGAAGAGGAAATCCACAATCCACACACCAAAAGCCCCAGCAAATGATGTTGGTAGTGTCACCACAATTGTTTATAAGCTCCAGCCACCCTGGCCCCCTTGAACAACACAGGTGTCCTGGGAAACCCTTCTAGAGGCAAATTTGTGCAGACAACTAAGAGATTAGCCAATGGCTATGCTTCTGCAGCAGTGATCCCACCTTTTCCCCTCCCCATCCTTCTTCCCTCCTGCAAGGCCACCACCGAAGGCTCAAAATGAAGCCGACTTCTACGTCTAAATCCTAGTAATAACTCAGCATCTCCACTGCCTGCCCTACAGCCAGAGCCTGCTCTCCTGGCGTGCACAGTGCCTTGGTTTGCTTGCCAAGACAGAGCACGGTGAAGCTTCCACATAATCATTTCCAAACATTAAAATGGCCCCATTGTCATTACAGCAGGGAGATTGAATTCGCCTCATCAAAGCGGAGTGTGACAGGTGACTCAATAGGACAGTGCCAAGCGCAGAGGCAAGAAGATTAGCAGGGCACTGATATCATTATTTCCGCCTATCACAGATTCGGCAGGGAGGCAATTGTAATTTCTGGGCTTATTAGTCTACATTCGGAGGGAAAAACCGAGTGATAAAACTCACGGTGACAGCTAGGCATTTGTGCAGCAAGTGCTGTCACGGTGACACTTAGAAAATGCCAATGTGGCTACGTCCTCATAATCCTCACTAATAGAGGTTAAAGCCGGGCACAAAGGCACCCTTATCAGTGATCAGTCCACTAATAACATTTGCATTTTTAAGTTAAATATAGTAAGTAAAGGAGTAAGTCATTCTTTGCAGTTGGGACAATTAATTTCACACTGGAATTAGAAAGCAAAGCCAAAAATTTCCAGCCGCTCCTATCTCTTGGATCGCTTGCAAGACTCCTCCGAGGAAAGAGATGAGTGAACGGTGTTAAGAACAATGTTACCCGCAGTATCTATTGCCTGTGAAACCGTCAATAGGAGAACATCACTAAACTCCTGAAATTAGATTTCTGCCCCCCTCCAACCAACAGACAATGCGGCTCAAGGACTTAAAACTAACAAATGCAGCGGAAAATATCTTTGCATGCTTAACATATTCCTGTCTTAACGCTTCCTATTTTGCCAGCCGGAGGTATATTAAATCACATAATCCGAAATCCAAGAGCTGGGGAGGGAAAGGCAGTATAACTGTTGGCAACGGAGATAGATTGCTGCCTATTTTAAGGGCCACTTCCAGGAAAAGCCTTCCTAGCCCAGCTGATTTGCATAAATCTCTCTAATTAATATGTGTCTATATAGGCAGTTTTCATGGCATTGGCAATGAAAAAAATTCAGAGAATTTTATTTCTGGAGATCATACGAGAATGATATTTTCATGGCCAAACCTTTCCCTAGAATGGGGAAAAATATTAGAATTCTAATTTTATTTTGTTGGAAACATATTACAGGTGGCAAGCCGTTACTTTCTCACATTTAAATAAGACACCAATTAAGAAGACTATGTAATTCAATTCTTGAGTGAGTGCCACTGAATTCAATTTGTTTCAGGTCAATGAATGCAACGCAAAGTTATTAACGAAAAGGTCAGGGGCTGCGTACAAAGCGTACACACAGGATACAACAGGGGTAATTAGTACACATTTCAAATGTGGTGTTGTGCTGGCATGTGGTGGAGAAAATCTTAACAGGATTAGATGCTAATAAATTTTTAAGTCTGTCTTTCCTCCCCATCCACTTCATGAAGAAGGCTTGAGTTGGCTCCTCCGTCTCTCCCACCATCAACACTGTAGATTAAACACGCAGTAGTTGGTTCCAAAGGCCCCACCTATCCATGAGCAGCCATGAGAATCCCTGCTGCTCAGAGGAAGGTCTAAATTAGGAGTCTTGGACTCCATATTGAAGAGAGTTCTGATAAGGCAGGTGCCACCCACGCCAGTCCCCATTCTGAGTTCAGAAATCCAATCTCCCAAATTTACCAGAGGAGGCCAATGGGAAAGGGCAGGGCATGCACGATTCAGAGCGTTATTTTGTGTGGGAAGGAGAAATGTGGACCAGGAAGATTTCTCCTTCCAAACTTTCCAGACACTGTTTAAAAGCCTCTCTCTGCAAGTAGAGCACGTGGAGAGACACAGGGCTACATCCTGAGGGAGCACCAAGCCCTCCCTGCAAGCACAGTGCCTGTGGCTCCCAAAAGGCGTAACTCATCTTCTGCAGGAAGAGGAGAGTGGCAAAGGCTGCCAGGGCCCCACACGATCCCCTGCAGGCCTCACTGCCACCTCTAACAACAAACAGGGCTGCGAGGAGTCTTGTGGATCAATTCCCCAGCGTGCCCGGTGGGCTACATGTGCCCCTGCTGGCTGGCATCCCTGGCCTGTCTCACTTCTCCGCTCCCCACCAGGTTTTCCTTGTCACCTCCTGCAGAAACTATCTGCACTCTCCTTCCCTCAGGGTCTATCTCTGGGGAAGTCCCATGACGGGATAAGCAGGAAACCCAGAGAAAGGAAGAGAGAAGCTGTGGCTGACCCTCAGCCCTGGTGTGGGAGCAGTCAACCAGCTGCTATGCCCAAGTACAGCATGTTATTAACGCAGATTGGCTCACTGGGAAGGGGCCTCTCCACTGGAAGCTCAAGGGCTCCAGCTGGCTTGATTCCTACTGCACCATGAATTGGCTCCTTCCTCTCCCTGCCTAAGTTCCCCTCTCCCCAACGGTGTTTCCTGGGATCACCTACCGAGTAAGCTACTTGCACTTTGCTGTGGACAGAATGCTTGTGCTCTCCCAAATTCATGGGTTGAAAGCTAATCCCTAATGCAATGGCATTTGGAGGTGGGGCCTTTCGCAGGTGATTAGGTCACAAGGGTTCCATCCTCATGAGTGGGATTGTATCTTCATCAAAAACACCCTGGAGAGCTCCCTCTCTCCTTCTGCCATGTGAGGACGCAGTGAGAACACGGTCTTCTATGACCCTCGCCAGAACCAGTCTGCCCACACCTTAACTGTGGACTTTCCAGCCCCTAGACTGAGAAATAAATTTCTGTTGCTTATAAGCCACTCAGTCTTCGGTGTTCTGTTATGGCAGCCTGAGTTGACTGAGACACACCTGAATTCAAGTCTGCTCAGAATCTCCTTCTGGGAGAATCCAAATAAGGCCGTGGTCAAGGGTGGCCTCAAGAGCTCGAACACCCCACATCCCTCTCACAATCATGCCAGTATGTCATTTTAAAAGTAAAATCTCATAAAACAGCCTTTTAAATAGTTATAAAATATTTATCAGCCTCTGTGTGCGAATAATTAAAAAATCACAAACAACCTATTTCCCCTGCCTGAGATCATATAGGAAGCAAAGAAAAACATGTCCATTCGATTCTCCCCTTTGACAAGATGCTATCTATAAGGCCACTCTAGATACAAATGAATGAGAAATACGAAACCAGAATATAAGGCTAGCACCTGTTGCTGACACATGGCTGAGGTATTATCTAAAAAAAAAACTTGACTTTCATGTTTTTAGGTAGGAACCATTCAGCTAAATGCTTAGTGCTAATGTCATCCAATTTCCGGCTCTGATTAAGTGATATGTGCTCAACCTCCCTCTGCACCCACTGAAGGACATTAGTCTTGAGTCGGGGGAGGTAAAATGACTCTTCTCCACAGTTGAGTTGAAGACCTCAGTAGTGTGGCGATTAATGTGCTCGTATACATACCCAGGCACACACAGAAGGCTGGTAAACACTCTCCTGTAAGGCAGACTACCTAGAACCAAAAATGGAGAAAGGTGTGCTTGGCCTGTCCTTCTCAAAATCACAGAGATGTTTGTGACATTGAGCAAGGTAATTCGTGTCTCGGTTTTGGCATCTGTGAAATGGGCATAAAAGATCTAACTTTCAGGAGCTGAATCAGCTATTGCATGCAAAATGCCTAGAACATGGTAAGCTCACATTGACGGGGTCATAGTTAACATTTAGGGGTTTGTGTCAAGAACTTGATTCTCAAGGCAAAGAAACTCTCCCCTCTTTAATATATATTTAATAACTTAAGAAATATATATTTAAAAATTAGAAATTACAAATAAGCAAAAATTTCCCATGCAATTCTATCATACCAAGAGGACAGTTCACAGTTTGATTTGTATTTTCTAGATTCCTTCCTGAGCCCATATTGCCATATGTATTTTAACAAATAGAAGATTGTACAATAATGCTGCATAGTAACGTGCATTTTAAAAAATTAATAGTCTTTGTATTTTAAAGCAGTTTTACCTGTACAGAAAAATTGAGCAGAAAGTATAGAGTTCTCATGTGCCCCTTTCCCACAGTTTCTCCTATTATTAACATCTGGCATTAGCGTGGTACATTTGTCACAACTGATGAACCAATAACTAATATCGATACACTGTTAACTAAATTCTATAGATTACATTGAGGTTCAGTATTTGTGTTGTGCAGTTCTACGGGTTTGGCAAATGCACAATGTCATGAACCCACAAATACAATATCATACAGAATAGATTCACTGGCCTAAACTCTGTGGTCTACCTATTCAACCCTCCTCTTTCCCCCCAAAACCACCGGCAATCACTGATTTTTTAAAACTGTCTATAATTCTGCCTTTCCCAGAATGTTGTTTAGTTGGAATTGTACAGTGTGTAAGCTTTTCAGATTGGCATTTTCTTCAATTAGCAATATGCATTTAAGCTTCTGCCATACCTTTTCATGGCTTGTTAGTTCATTTAAAATTTTTTTCTGAGTAATATCCTATTGCGTGAATGTATGACAGTTTGTTTATCTGTTCACCGACTGAAGAACATTTTGATTGCTTCTGAGTCTCGGCATTTATGAATAAACCTGCTATAAACATTTGTGCACAGGTTTCTGGGTGGACATAAGTTTTCAACTCATTTGGGTAAACACCAAGGAGCACGACTGCTGGATCATATGGTAAGACCATGTTTAGCTTTATCAGAAACTGCCAAGCTTTCTTCCAAAGTGGCTGTATCATCTTCCCATTCCTACCAGCAATGAATGCAGATTCCTTTCACTCTGCATCCTTGCCATCCTTTGGCGCTGTCGGTGTTTTGTATTTTAACCATTCTAAAAGATGTGTCGTAGTATGTCACTGTTGTTATTGTTGTTGTTGTTGTTGTTGTTGTTGTTTGAGACGGAGTCTTGCTCTGTTGCCCAGGCTGGAGTGCGGTGGCACGATCTCTGCTCACTGCAAGCTCTGCCTCCTGGGTTCACACCATTCTCCTGCCTCAGCCTCCCCAGTAGCTGGGACTACAGGCGCCCGCCACTACGCCCGGCTAATATTTTGTATTTTTAGTAGAGATGGGGTTTCACCGTATTAGCCAGGATGGTCTGGATCTCCTGACCTTGTGATCCTCCCGCCTCAGCCTCCCAAAGTGCTGGGATTACAGGCTTGAGCCACCACGCCCGGCCGTCACTGTTGTTTTAATTTGCAGTTCCCTAATGACATATGATGTGGAGGATATTTTCATATACTTATTTGCCATCTGTATATTTTCTTTGGTGAGGTGTCCATTCAGATTTTCTTCCCATTTTTAAATTGGGTTATTTGTTTTCTTATTGTTGAGTTTTAAGAGTTCTTTATATGTTTTAGATACAAGTCCTTTTTCAGATAAGTATTTTGCAAATATTTTCTTCTGGTCTGTGGCTTTTTATTCTCTTTATGGTATTTTTCATGGAGTAGAAGTTTTTAATTTTAATGAAGTCCCACTTATCAATGTTTTCTTTCAGAGATTATGTTTTTGGTGTGGTATCTAAAAAGTCGCCAGGCCGGGCATGGTGGCTCACACCTGTAATCCTAACACTTTAGGAGGCCAAGGCAAGAGGATGGCTTGAGGCCAGGAGTTTGAAACCAGCCTGCACAACATAGTGAGACTCTGTCTCTACAAAAAATTTTCACATTAGCTGGGAGTGGTGACATGCACCTGTAGTCCTAGCTAGGGAGGCTGAGGCAAGAGGATTGCTTGAGCCCAGGAGTCTGAGGTTGCAGTGAGCTATGATCACACCACTGCACTCCAGCCTGGGTGACAGAGCAAGACTCTATCTCATTAAAGAAAAACTCATCACCAAATCCAAGGTTACCTACATGTTCTCCCATGTTATCTTCTAGAAGTTTTCTTTTACATTGAGGCCTGGATCCATTCTGCATTAATTTTTGTGAAAGATGTAAGGTGTACATTAGGTTTTTTTTTTTTTTTGGCATACAGCTGTCCAGTTGTTCTAGCACCATTTGTTGAAAAGATTATCTTTCTCCATTGAATTGTCTTTGCTCCTTTGTCAGAGATCAGTTGGTTCTATTTGTGGAGGTCTGTTTCTGGGCTCTTTATTCAGTTCCTTGGATCTATTTATCTTTCCCTTCAACAATAACGCACTGTCTTGATCGCTGTGATTTTATGGTATGTGTTGAAATCTAGTATCATCACTCCTCCAACCCTGTTCTTCTTCCTGATTATGTTGGCTATTCTGGGTCTTTTGCTTTTCCACATAAACTTGAGAATCAGTTTGTTAATATCCACAAAATAACTTGCTAGATTTTGATTGGAATTGCTTTGAATCCATAGAGAGGAAACTGTATTTTACATATATTGACAAATTATAAATCATTTATCTTATTATTATAGAATCTCAAACGTGATGAATTTTTAGGATTCAGTATATTTCATTATATATAAAGTGATCATATAATTTATCACTCAAACTGAGATACTTAGAGAGTAAAACAGGGGTGCTAATTCCAATTGCATGGGGACAGGAGGAGTAAACCGAGATGCAAGGCTATTCTACTGGCTGGGCTCCTCTTAACTAATCTACCCTATATGGTTGGACATTTTAGTGCAAACTTGACTGTTCACTATTGCAAACAATATGGTGAGGATTAGCATCCAGAAAAATGCAGTCACACACTTTTTTTGATGTTTTGGTTGGGATTAATTACTAAGTATGTAATTGTTTTGTCAAAAATGCATGAACAACTTTTAAAAAGACCAACTTAGAAAAATAAAACCTCACTTTATTTTAGAACAAATTAGTTCAAATGTACATAAAATAGGTTAATGAAGAAAAAGATCTTTCATATTTTTGACCTTTTAAAATACCTCTCATAGTAACCTACCATTTATTTAATAGCTACTGGAATGCTTAGAATAAAATTGCACTTTCTTGCTGTTGTTTAAGAAACATGCTGATGTTTTTGTTTTTTCTATTTTAAGATTAGATTGAACTTGGTTATGTCACAAGTACAGTCAGAAAGAAAATAGAAATGTAAAAATATTATGTCATTCGGGATCACTTAAAAATGGCCAACTACCATTTTAAAATTTCTTTACAAATGTATATTTGAAAGGAAATAAAACTCTTGTTTAAAGCATTTTAAAGTAAGAACTTAAAAGCTTGGGGTTTGTTTTCTTTTCCTCCTCTGTTTCAAGTTCTTACTGTAGCTCATTTTTGTGTCAGTAGTTTGAAAGGTATGTATATTTTATAGATGGTCCATACATATTGTAAGCATGGCAGAGGTAGCTAGCTGTTGACCAAAATCAATATTGCCATAGCGTTTGGTTGTAGTTGGAAGTGGCTGCCCATGAAGGGACTACACTACGAGCTTTCCTTACAGAGATATGTGGGAATATGATCAACTCTCATCAATAAAGCGTGAGTGGAAGCAGGGGGCGGTGTATCACTCTGCACCAAGGCTGAGGAAGGGGGCGCTTTCACCATGCTCTTCTCTTAACATCAACTGAATAAAAAAAGAGATGAGGACCTAGGAAATGGAGGAGCCACAGATTGAAGGAACCTAAATTATGGCATGGTTTGGAGAAGTCAGCTAATTGTCATGTGAATGAGAAATAATTTTCCATTGTACTTTAGCCTCAATACATTTTGGGGATGCATGTGTTACAACAGCTGTATGTCTGTTACAACAGTTTAACTGACACAGCAAGGGAAACTTCCTAGAATAACACAAATCTGACACGAGAAATTCATGATTCCTTGTAGCAGGATTCTTCATCAGCCAACTGGTTGGATGTCCTTGGTGTGACGCCTCTGATTTTCAGAAAAATCCCATTCATATGCTCTGTTCGGAATTATTTATTCTTTTAGGTTGCCCTGGGAAACTCCTTTTCACTTCTACAGAACCATTTCAGATATCATCTCTCTTATGAATTCTTGTGTAAGCTCTATACCCTTTTTTTGAACACAATAATTTCTTTCATTGTGCCATTTAATTCTATTTTTGTATCTTTTGTATACTGTTACAACTGCTTGCTTACATATGTCTCCACAACAGATATAAACAGAGAACTGAGTTCTGTAAATGCAGGAATAACATAGTATTTAATTTTGCACCAGTTGAATCTAGATGGTACTTTGCTCATAGTAGGGATGTAAAAAGACTTGTAGAATGAATGAATGAATGAATGAATGAATAAATGAATGAATGAATGGTGAATGGCTCCCATATTGCTAAAGATTTATTGATTTTATAATCCATAAAGGTAAAGAGGATCATTCTACAGCACTGATTTGGAATTTTAATTACTCTTGATTCCCATGGTTCCCATTTTGGAGGCAATAATTTCTGACTCAGAACAAAGGCAACCTCAGGTGGCAGGATTTTCAGTTGGTTATTACAGTGTGCCCAAGGGAGCTGTTTGTAAGCTTAAATGTGTAACAACTCATTGAGTGAAAAGCCTTGGGAGAGAAGGGACTTGGCAGCATTGGTAACTGGGGATACTTCAGGTTCCATTATGGCAGGCTCTGCCTTTGGCTGGGGCAGATTTCCACCATGTTTGGGAAACACACAATTACTGGCTCCCTTGAACTCAGCACCTAAGTCAACCGGGGAATGCGAGCTGGGCAACTAAAGCTGGAAGGAACCTTAATGATTAGTAGGCCCAACCCTTTTATAAGAGAGGATGATGGTTTGACTACCAATGATCTCCTTTTTTACTGAGGACTTTGCCCTACAATCACCATCATGGTTATAGAGGGATCCACCATGTTATTTCACAACCATAGTTGACAGTATAAAGCAAGTCAAGTAGAGTCTTTCTCTGGAAACTTTGGAGCTGAAACAACTAATCTCCTCTTGGTGGCTGGGCTTTAGGACATAAATCTTGGAAATTATCTAGGCTGTATTTCACCTTATGAGCCAGAGGGACAGAAGAAATAAATTCACAGTAGAGAGAAGAGTAATGCAGATGTACGAAGAGGGACACATCCAACAGGTGGAGAGAGCACCTACCTGGGGACTGAGTGTGTCCCCTGAATCTAGTTGCTCCCAAGGCTGAGCACATTCCTCTCACAGCTCTAGGTTGCTGCTCTTGTTCCTGTGAAACAGCCCAGGACCATTATGATATGATCCCCTTAGTATTTAAGCTAGTTCCCATTGGGTTTCTGTCACTTGCAATCAAAACTGTCCTAACAAACAGGCTCCACATTTTAAAGGGAAGGAAAATGATTCTGAGGAAGAAGGATGTATTTCAACACACGATATTGGATGTGCATTCTGTCCTGAGAAAAAAGAGCATTCTCTAAATCGTAAAAGTATATGCCAAACAACGGTGCGTATTATTAGCAGCTTCTCTGGAAAGACTTTACAAAAAACATTTCATTTAGAGAAACTCTACTTCTTTTGTCTTTAATTTCTGGTGGGGGCGGGGGCATGGGTGGGGAATGGTAATCTTGGAGAAACTGGGCTGACATGGCAGCTTCAGCCTGCTTTCGCTCTGCCAGTCCTCCATTCTTGCCTCAAAGGCCTAGGTTCTGATGAAGCAGAGTAGACCCCTGGCCTTGTGTACATCCCTCGTGGGGCCACCAAGAAACCAGAAAGCCAATCACCATAACATCTCTTTCACCTCCTGAAGCTGGGAGGCCCAGGCCAAAGACTGATTATAATTCTCTCCAGAATCAATTAAAAGAAAGCTGTTTCTATTGTACACAGGCCTGAAATGGGAAATTGGGAAATTTCTGAGGTAGAGCCAAATGAATTTACACATAAGCTTTGGAGTTTTGTTCATAATGCAAGGAGACTTCTTATCAGCTAAAGGAAAATAGGCACAGCTTCTCTTGAAATAAAATGAAATTTATGGACACAGGATTATAGCTGTTCCAAGCTGCCAAAAAGGCAATGTTTGTAGAACCCAAATCCTTTAGACACTCTTCCAAATCCAAGCACTACATTTTGCTGCTGATATCTGTGTTGGACCTGGTACCCCATGCACTCTGCTTCCTGCCATGTATAGTGACTGCACATCAGGGAAGGCCACCATGTTTAAAAAATTCTCAAGCAAGTTCTTGTGCTATGTTAGGTATCCTCAGAAGCAAATGCCAGAAAGCCATAGAGCAAATGTGAGATCGTTGTGGTCTTTCTTGAGACCACTGGAGAATGGCAAACTGAAGATAACAAAACAAAACACCTCAGTGGCTTAGCCAAAAAATAACAATGAAATCTGAAAATGTAAGAATGTATGTAGGAGACTTTTTTGTGTTCTGTGTGACATGCCCTTAGCTCGCCTCTGATTTTGGTGATGGCAGACATCTCCTAAGTATGTGTTACTCTCTTACTTCAATGACCTATCACAAAGCTCTATTTGCCTTGTTTAGGTTCCCTGGAGCCATGAAAGCTTGCTCAGCCACAGATGCCCCAGGTAGGCTGGAAGCAACACCTCCTGGGGTAATCCTAAAACAATGGCTGATAGCAGTTAAACGTGGATTTTCCAACTTCTAGTCTTTCGAAGGGAGGATAATGAAGTGCATTCTATAGTATTTACCAGCAGAATTGAGCCTCAGTTGCCCACAGCAGTAACAAGCTTAATAACATATATTTAACTAGATTTTCCTCTTCTGTAACACCTCCCACCTTCCCTCCCTGGAATCACCTCCCAAATTAACCATCAGCGCCCAAGTCCCTAACTGAGATTGTGCTTTAGTGGGGTTCAAACTAAGACGGTATATAAATCTAGCCCTTGTTTTCATGACCATATCATTTCAGACCAACTTCCTGCTCCTTGGTAAGATCCAGTTGCCCCAAAGACACGCTTCCTTTATTATATGCAGATGCTCATTTTTCTTTTACCTCAACTTCACCAGGTGAAACTGTTCTATATGGAAAGCTTCCATATAAAGCTCTCATTATTTACCCAAGACTGTGCTGCATGAACCTCAGTGTGGAACATTCCTTTGGTAATATTAATAGAACAGCTACTTGTTTAATGAGAGCCTGCTGTGTGTTGGCCCTTTACTGTATCTATTTATTTGGAATGTCCCTGCAAGGTAGGCTTTAGCAGTCCCACTTTTCAGGTGATGTTGAAGATTACCTAGCTAACGGGTGGGAGAGTGGAAATCCGGCACAGATATATATGGATCCAAAGTCTATGTTCTTTGTATGGTTGTAGACTTTTTGAGTTTCTCTCACTTTCTTCTAGAAACTTTCCCTTTCATCTGTTTTTCAGTCAATTAGACTATCATGACCATTTGCTATGGCAACTGTGCACTAGGAAAAAGGAAATACACAGATCTTTACAGAGCTAGTTGACATAGAACTGAGCCGACATGGATACTAGGGGACCCAAAACAACATTATGGGCTCCTATTAGAGTGGGTTTTATGGAAGTCAGATGACAAGTGGAATTCTGGACAAGTTGATCTCACAGTGTGTCCAACGAGGCCTCACACTCAGTTGCATAATTAGGATGGCAATCATTAGCAGCTGAAAGAATCCTCACATTGATTTCCTGTTATGTGGATGAAGAGGTATTATGGAAGGAACGGCCAAGTAGAATCCCCTTAAGCTGCTCCTTCCCGGTCCTGGCCAAAGTAGTAAATCAGAAAAACATATCTCAGGAGCCATTTTGCCACTCTCAAAGACTTTAAGAATGAAATGTTGAAAGCATTCCCCCTAAAAACTGGAACAAGACAAGAATGGCCACTCTTACTGCTCCTATTCAACGTAGTACTGGAAGTACTAGCCAGAGCAATAAGGCAAGAGAAAGAAATAAAAGGCATCCAAGTTGGAAAAGAGGGAGTCAAATGATCTCTGTTTGTTGATGACATGATTGTATGCCTAGAAAACCCTAAAGACTATTCCAAAAGATTTCTAGACTTGATCAGTAAGTTCAGTAGTTGCAGGATACAAAAATCAATGTACAAAAATCAGTAGCATTGCTCTACACCAGTAACGTCCAAGCTGAGAACAAAATCAGGATGCCATCTGATTTATAAAACACACACACACATACACACACACAACCCAGGAACACATTTTACCAAGGAGGTAAAAACCTCCTAAAGGAGAACTACAAACCACTGATGAAAGAAATCATAGATGACACAAATGGGAAAACATTCCAGGCTCAGAGATAGAAAGAATCAATATCATTAAAATGATCACACTGCCCAAAGCAATCTACAAATTCAAAACAATTCTTATCATATGACCAAAGGCATTTTCACAGAATTAGAAAAAAAACTATCCTAAAGTTTATATGGAACCAAAAAAAGACCCCAAATAGCCAAAGCAATCCTAAGCAAACAGAACAAATTTGGAGGGGTCACATTGCCTGATTTCAAGGCATTATACTATTCAAATGGCATATAAAACTAAAACAGTATGGTCCTGGTACAAAAATAGACACGTAGATCAATGGAACAGAATAGAGAACCCGGATATAAAGCCACATACCCACAACCAACTGATCTTCTACAAAGTTGACAAAAATAAACAATGGGGAAAGGATACTCTATTCAATAAGTGGTACTGGAAAAATTGGTTAGCCATATGCAGAAGAACGAAACTGGACGCCCGTCTCCCACCATATACAAAAATTAACGCAAGATGGATTAAAGACTTAAGTGTAAGACGTAAAACAATAAAATTCCTGGAAGAAAACATAGGAAAAATTCTTCTGGACATTGGCCTAGGCAAAGAATTAACGATGAAGACTCCAAAAGCAAATGCAATAAAAACAAAAATAGATAAATGGCCTTGCTTCCCCTTCACCTTCTGCCATGATTGCAAGTTTCCTGAGGCCTCCCCAGCCATGCAGAACTGTGAGTCAGTTATATCTCTTTTCTTTATAAATCACCCGACCTCAGGTATGTCTTTGTAGCAGTGCGAGAACAGACTAATGCACACATATATGTCAATTGGATGAGGAAATGATGAGGATCCCCCACTCTTTCATTCTTTGTTTAACTGAAAAAAGTGATTTTTTAACTCACTAATTTTTTTCCAAATGTCTTGTAAAGAGTCGTTAAATGTACACATGGACATAGAGTGTGGAATGATAGACAATGGAGACTCAAAAGGGTGAGAGTGGGAGGGGGACAGAGAAGATGACAAACTATTTAATGGGTGCAATGTATGTCATTCTAGCAATGGATACACTGAAAGACCTCAGTCCTTGACTGTAGTGAATGGTTTAGTTGGTTGATGAGAGGTCTGGAGAGAATAAGATTGGAAAAAGGAAGACAAAGGCATTTGGGTATGAGTACGAGAACTGACCTGTGGCAGTGGGTAGGTGTTGCTGTGTCTTATTCTAATGCTCTGAGAGGTGGGCTCTTCCTAATGGATGACTCATCCTGTGAATATCCCCTAACTTCTTTCCTAGGCTACTCCGGTATTTCTGAAACGGGTTCCTGAGTAGATGACCATGGTGGTGCGGATGGAGGCCATGTGTGTGTGCCTTCTTGCCAAGATGGTGCTAGCTCCTGCCACTGCCCAATGCCCAACCTGCCAGCAGAAAAGACAGAAGTTGCACTCTAAGCATAGCACCATCCCTCAAGGACATCAGCAATCCATTAGATAGCGGGTTGATTACATCAAACACCTTTCATCCTGAACTGGGAAACAATTTGTTCTTACTTGAATTGACACTACTCTGGATATATGTTTGCTCTGTTTGAACTCAATGCCTTTGTCAACAGCACTCTCTCAGGGTTTACAGGATACCTGATTTACTGACATGGGGCCCTGCACATTGTTGTCTCAGATAAGGGACCATTCAATGGAGAAGGAGATGTGATAATAGACAAACGACCAAGGGATCCACTGGTCCAACCAGAAACAGCCAGCCTAATAGAATGACAGAATGGCCTGCTAAAGGCTTAGCTGAGTCACCAGCTCAGGGATGTATCTTGTGGAATTTTGATACTATTGTCTGGGAACCGTTACATACAGTAAGCCAGTGACCAACATAGGGTGCTGTGACCGTGTAATTAGAATTCACTGGTCAGGAAACCAAAAATCGTTAGTATGATTGGTCCTTCTTTGTATCAGTCCCAGTAATCCACTTTCAAATGTTGTACTTCCCATCTCCCAACTGTTTTCTCTGAATTACAGGTCTTGGCTTCAGGAAGGGGAATGCTTACACAGTAGAACAAAGAAAGGGATCCAGTGAACCGGAAACTATGAATCTGGTTATTTTGGACTGTTCATGCTGGTGGACAAACACAGGAGTTGTTGTTCTGCTGGTGGTAATCAGCCCTAATGCCTCTGAAGATCTTTGTTACACTGGGGTGTCTCTTGGTGTTTCTATGTTCAGAGGTAGTTGTCATTGTAGCAGCTCATTAAGGGTGAAGCAACCATAGACTTCCTTCAGTGATGAATGTCTGGGTCATAAGCAAGCCACTTAGACTTTCTGATGTACCAGTTGAGGGTTAAGAAAATCTGCATTCGTAGATCCTAGTGGACTGAGGGATGGACTGTACTGGTCGTATTTTTTCTCTGTTTACATTTTCTTTGGCCACCTTTTATTCTAACCAGTGATGTGGCAACCACCTTCACGCAGCAGTAACCTAAAAGGACCAAGCCTTAATTGCACCACTGGACCACTTCTATCTCACTTTCTGCTTGGGGCACAGAATATCTGTGGGAGCCCTCTTAGCAAACCTGGGAAAACCTGGAAATGCTGAGTTATGGATGCTCTTGACCTGTGGGGGATGAAAGACCGTGGATAAATGCTTCCCTCTGCTGTCCCTTGGGGGCCTAATTTTGAGGCTGGGTAGAGCCCCACTGCCTTTGTTTAATGCATAGCTGTACTGTCTTTCCTTGTTTCGCTGTTCCCAGCCCCTGCCCCATTCCCCGGGAGCACTTCCCAAAATGAACTATCTGCACCAAGCCCTTATATCAGGTTCCGCTTTCTAGGGGAAGCCAGGTCAAGACAGGAAACCACTCCTCTCTCTTTTTCTTACTCTATGAGGTTTGGATAGAGCTGATCCCTCTGCCCCATCAGACTTAGGATACACAAACCATGCATTCCCTTCTCATTGCCACAGTAATTGTTTGAAGGAATAATCTAGACATTTCTTCATTCACTGGGTAAATATCTATTGCCTGAGCACTGTGATAGGCTCTAGGAATTCATCAATGAACAAAGCAAAAAACAAATTCTTTCTCTTATATTCTAATGGTGGGGGCAGCAGACAAACTAAGAAAAATAGTAAGTACATCGTGTATGAGGTGCTGATGAGTACAATGAAGAAAAATAAAGATAGACTGGGATAGGGCTTGATGGGCATAGCTATTTTGGATAAAATTGTCAGGAAAGGCCTGGAGAATTTTGATAAAGAGACATCTGGCCAGGTGCAGTGGCTCATGCCTGTAATCCCAGCACTTTGGGAGGCCGAGGTGGGCAGATCACCTTAGGTCAGGAGTTTGAGACCAGCCTGGCCAACCTGGTGAAACTCCGTCTCTACTAAAAATACAAAAAATTAGCTGGGTGTGGTGGTGGGCACCTGTAATCATAGCTACTTGGGAGGCTGAGGCAGGGGAATCACTTGAACCCGGGAGGTGGAGGTTGCAGTGAGCTGAAATCATGCCATTGCACTCCAGCCTGGGCGACAGAGGGAGGCTCGATCTCAAAAAAAAAAAAAAAAAAAAAAAGAGACATCTGAGCAGAGACCTGAAACAGGTGAGTGAGTTAGAGAAGTAGATCTGGGAAATTACCTCAGACAGAAGGAATGATAAGAGCAAAGATCTGGAATTGGGAGCACGCTTCACATCCTGGAGGACTAGGAAGGAGGCCCGCAGTAAGAGTGGGCTGAGACAGGCAGGCAAAGCCAGGCCCTGAGGTCATGGGAAGCTGTTGGTCAGATCAGGCAAGGCTTTGGGGAGGACTTGGGTTTTATTGTGTCTTAGATGGAAGCCATTGGAAATTTTTGAACAGAGGAGTGATGTGATCTGACAAGGTTTGAAAGGATCACTCCAGGGGTTGTATAAATAGTAGACCGTAGCCCTGGCATGGTGGCTCACGCCTGTAATCCCAGCACTTTGGGAGGCCAAGGCGGGCAGATCACGAGGTCAGGAGTTCAAGACCAGTCTGACCAATATGGTGAAACCCTGTCTCTACTAAAAATACAAAAATTAGCCGGGCGTGGTGGCGCATGCCTGTAATCCCAGCTACTCAGGAGGCTGACGCAGGGAAACTGCTTGAACCCAGGAGGCAGAGGTTGCAGTAAGCTGACTGCACTCCAGCCTGGGTGACAGAGTGAGACTCCGTCTCAAAAAAAAAAAATAGTAGACCGTAGAGGTCAAGGATGACAATCAAGAAGACCAGTTAGGAGGCTATGGCTGGGCTGCAGATGGGAAGTAAAGATGACTTAGGTAGCAGAGGTGGTGGTGGTGATAAGTTACCAGATTCAGGATCTAATTCAAGGAAAGCTGATGTGATTTGCTGACAGTGTAGGATGTGATAAAGCAGAGAGGCGTCGAGATGGTAAGCTAAAGATACCGATTCTAAAATCTATTGGAAGTGTGGGATTGCTAACTGTGAGAAAAATGCAGGCCTGCGGGCTTCGGAGCCCAATCCATGGAGGGGTTTCCTAGAATGGAACCAAAACAGAAGCCACCAGAGCTCAGCTGTAGAAGGACCCTGGGTCTAGCCAAGCTCAAAGCCACATCTGTTAACATGGGTCTCTTTTGCTTAATCCAGTTTGAGTGGGTTTGCTTTATGGGTAACCAACTGAAGACAATGAGTAGTAATGTCAATTTCTGACAAATAAGTCAATTATCAAGCAGATGATTTATGAGAATTAAGAGAGAAACTATAGTTGTTAAGAGCCTATTGAGATGTGCAAACGTGTTGGCAAATACTCTTTTCTCTTTTATAGGATTTAATAGGTCAGGTCAGGGGGATTCTGAACATAGAGTACAACCTGAATTTACCCTAATGTTACCCAGGCACTTGCCACTAGGAGGCTTTCTCTGACGTTATCAAATGGTCAGGTGCTCTGTCTGTCATACTTGCAAGCTTGAGTACTTATAGGACCAAGCAAGGAGTGGTAAATGTGCATAGCAGGTACTCAGACAATAGCGAGTGGTGGGGTCTGTGGCAAATTGGAGAGTAATGAATAATTGAAGGGCAATACAATAGTATTAGTTTAAATATATTTCCTCCCATGAGTCGGAGAATATCTCTCTGGGACTAATACTTCCTCATCTTATTATAAATTTATAATTGGAGCTTGGTAAATGTTTTTTGAGTGAATGAATGGAAACAGTGGGCCCAGAAAGTATTTGAATTTCTAGAACTCAGGTCATTAGCTCTGCTCTTATCTTCAGGATCTGTACGTTGATTCATCAGCTCAGTTTCAGAGAGAAATAAGATTTCTCCCCAACATCATTTTATCATAGAATAATAATGACATAGAATAGCTTTCTTTTCATTTTCTATTTTGACACAATTTCAGACTTGCAGAAAAGTAAGAATAGTACAAGGAATCAAAACCACAATGAGATACCAATGTACACCCCCTAGGATGACTAGAATAAAAAAGACAGAAAATAAGTGTTGATAAGAATATGGAGAAACTGAGACCGTCACACACTACAATGTACAATGGTGATGGGAATGTACGATGGTGCAGCCACTTTGGAAACAACTTCCTCTTCCTCAAAAGGTCAAAGATAGAGTTACCATATGACCAGCAATCCCACTCCTAGGTATGCGCCCAGGAGAAATGAAAACGTATGTCCACAAAAACATTTGTGTGCGGATGTTCATAGCAGTATTATTCATAATAGCCCCAAAGTGGAAATTGATGAAGGGCTAAACAAAATGCAATATACTCATACAATGAAATACTATTCAGCCATAACAATAAATGAAGTGCTGATGTAGCTACAAACCTTCAAAACATTACACTAAGTGAAAGAAGCCAGTCACAAATGACTACATATTGTGTGATTCCATTTGCATTCAATATCCAGAAGTGGCAAATCTATAGAGACAAAAGTAGTTTGGTTGTTTGCGATATTGACAGTTTTGAAAAGTATAGGTCACCTATTTTACAGAACATCCCTCAGTTTGGGTTTGTCTGATGTTTCCACCTGACTGTATTGAGGAGATACATGTGGGGCAGGAATACCCCAGGAAGACTGCTGTGGAACCCCTCTCAATGCATCCTATTAAGAGGTGCATGCTTTGGGAGGCCGAGGCGGGCGGATCACGAGGTCAGGAGATCGAGACCATCCTGGCTAACACGGTGAAACCCCGTCTCTACTAAAAAATACAAAAAAAATTAGCCGGGCGAGGTGGTGGGCGCCTGTAGTCCCAGCTACGTGGGAGGCTGAGGCAGGAGAATGGCGTGAACCCCGGGGGACGGAGCCTGCAGTGAGCCGAGATCGCGCCACTGCACTCCAGCCTGGGTGAAAGAGCGAGACTCCTTCTCAAAAAAAAAAAAAAAAAAAAAGAGGTGCATGATGTCAAGCTGTTCCATGACTGGTGATGTTAGCTCTGATCACTGGCCCATCATGCTTCTTTACTTGAATTGATTATTTTTCCCTTTGTAATTAATAAGTATCTTTCAGCAGCTTTTCAGAGGCTGTGTAAATATCGTTAGTATAGGACCTTTCGGTCATGCAAGCTATGCAGCCCACGAGTCCAATCAGAAGTGAAGGAAGGCCAGGTGTGGTGGCTCATGCCTGTAATCCCAATGCTTTGGGAGGCTGAGGCGAGAGGATCACTTGAGGTTGGGAGTTCAAGACCAGCCTGGGCAATATAGTTAGACACCCCTCTCTACAAAGAATTTTAAAAGTAAGTCAGGCATGGTGGTGCATGCCTGCAATCCCAGCTACTCGGGAGACTGAGGTGAGGTAAGCCTAGGTGTGTGAGGTTACAGTAAGCTATGATTGCACCACTGCACTCCAGCTTGGATGACAGAGTGAGACCCTGTGTCTAAACAAACAAACAAACAAAAAGAAGTTGAAGATGGAGGAAGCTTCTGCTGTCTTGCCCTACCCTTCCTCTGACTCCCTGGGATCCTTCACCCTTTCAAGAAAACAACAGAAACATTAATGCTCACTTAGAAGAGGGCTCTCAGCTTCGACCATAGTAGACAGTGAAAATCATTGTCACTGCAGTTAGATGCTTCCCCTCTAGACTGACAATTACTTGAAGCTTGGATGGTCATTTTGCCTTTGTGGCTTTTTCACCTTTCCCTAACCTCTTCCCCTGGCAAAGTCCTACCCTTCCTTCAGGCCCTGGCATAAACGTCACTTTCTCAGGGCTGACTTTCTGGACACAAGTGCCCATCCCAGGCTGGATGGGCTCCCAGTTATCTGATCTCTGCCGTTCACTCTCTGGATCTCATGCTTCACAGTGGGAAGACTGTCCTGCTCTCTGCTGCAGTCCTGGGGCTGAACATGGTGCCCACAAACTCACATTTGCAGCTGGATGAATGAATGAATGAACAAATGAATGATGAGCACTTTGCCTCTCTTCCCAGGATCGATTGCATGTTGTAGGCTGAATAACTCACCCCCTCCTCCCCCAATGTCCATGTTCTAATTCCTGGAACTATGCATGTTACCTTCTATAGTCAAAGGGACTTTTCAGATGGGATCAAGTTAAGGATTTTGAGATAGGGAGATGATCCTGGTTTACCTGGGTGGGCTCGATATAATCAAAAGGATCCTAATGAGAGATAGGTAGGACATCATAGTGGGAGAAGGTTACATGAGGACAGAAGCAGAGGTAGAAGCAGAGGTTGGAGTGATGCGGCCTGGTGCCAAAGAATGCTAGCAGCCTCTAAACCCTGGGAGAGGCAAGGGAGGGACTCTTCCGGAGCCTCTGGAATAAACCAGCCCAGCTGATACCTTTAAGACCCATTTTGAACTTCTGACCTCCAGAACTGTAAAAAAATTATTTGGATTATTTTTAGCCACTAAACATGTGGTAATTGGTTACAGCAGCAATAGGAGACTGATATGCTTGCCAAATATTGCTGGCACCTCCTGGGTGTTCATCAGGTATTGAGGGCCATGCAAATGGGAATGACCTTCACCTGTGTCTCTGAGAAGCTATTATGGGAGGTCAAAAAGGTGTTTGGCCATGTGATGACACCACATCACATTATTAGAGAGGAATGGGCCCAGTAGAATTGCCAGAAAGAGAAAATAACCTATGTGTGAGTAATATAGAACTCAAAGAAATGTTTTTTGAAAAAAGAATTTGTCTCAGCTTTCTTAACTCCACTATTCGTAGGAAAGGCAGATTTAATTTACTAAGAGATAATATCAGTGCTTCATAACCATACTTTTGTTAACATTCCCACACAGGTATAGTGATCCTGTGATATAAAGTGGTACAAAGACTTCCCGGAATGCTATCAGATCCAGCCAGAAAGAAAAGAGCCCGTCAATTTTGTGCAATGAGCTGGAGTTACGGAAGAACTCACTCCAGGCAGAGATTATGGCTCTGCGCTGATGGCTCATCCAGTGTGCGTTGTGCTCCATGATTAGATCCAATTGCTGTCTTCTCGGAATGAATCAGGAGCCACGTCTCTTCTCAGGGAACCAGAGGGGAGGGAACCAGAGCGGAGGGCACCTTTCAGCTGAACAAGGAGAAAAGGGTCAGTTCATGGCCATTGTCCACGGTCCAGATAAGTTGCTGAAGCTTGACTCTGGCAGCGATCTCTGCTGACTTGGGGCTCAAGGGTCACTGTGGTCTGAGAGGCCTAAAGGAGGCCTGGATAATCAAAATTTCTGTCTTACCTTCAGTGAAAAGATTCTGTGAAAACTGAGTGGGATTGTGTTATTGAAAACACTCAGTCAGTGGGACTGTGTGAGATGGGCTTGTGCACCATTTCTGCCATTGTTGTGTCTTGAGCTGTTCTTTTCTTTTCTTTTCTTTTCTTTTTGAGATGGAGTTTCGCTCTTGTTGCCCAGGCTGGAGTGCAATGGTGCAGTCTCGGCTCACTGCAACCTCTGCCTCCCAGGTTCAAGCAATTCTCCTGTCTCAGCCTCCCTCCTAGCTGGGATTACAGGCACCCGCCACCATGCCCGGCTAATTTTTGTATTTTTAGTAGAGATAGGGTTTCACCATGTTGGCCAGGCTGGTCTCCATCTCCTGACCTCAGGCAATCCACCCGCCCCAGCCTCCCAAAGTGCAGGAATTATAGGCGTGAGCCACTGCGCCCAGCCGTGTCTTGAGCTTTTCAAGGGGGCAAAGGAGAGATCAGCAGAAAGGAAGGAAGGGGTCTGGGAAGGGGATTCTGGTGGGTACTTAGGGTGTAAAATTTGAGGAGACACTGGCTTTCTAGGCCTGGCCCTGGACTCTGGGGTCCAGTGGTAATGAAGAGCCTGTGAGACTGCCTAGGTTCAAGGCATGGCTCAATGGCCACCGGCTGAGTGAATATAGGCAAATTATTCTCAGGGCCTCAGTGACTCATCTGTAAAATGGGCCTAATGATAGCAGCATCTCATGAGGCTTGGGGGGGAAATCAAATATTCAGTGCCTAGAATAGTATCTGGTACATAGTGAATACTCAAATATTATAGCTTAAATCATTTTCTTACCATTATCCTTAAAGGCATTCTGAGGGACTAAAACAATTTGAGGCACTAACATTTCTCAACTAACAAGAGGCAACAGAAATAAGAGGAGGGCTGTACCCCCATAGGCTTGTAGTCAGCTGAGCTTCCTGGGAAACGGGAAAGACAGGCTGCCACTGGGGCAGGAACGGAAGCCCCTGTCTCTTCAGTGCTTTTGTTTTACCTCACTCCGGTACTGGAAACCTGGTCACAAATGCCTTGTCATTTGCTGGGCTCTGCCTTCCTCCTCATCCATCAAGGGTTCTCCTTGGCTCTTCAATCCAGTGTTCTTAGACCTTTAAAATGCCTTTATTCTGCAGCCAGTGTTGTTGGCCTTTGAGATGTCATTACTGTGCACGTAGCTGCTCCGGTGCCTACACAGTGGGAAAAACCATCAAGAGTACACAGATAAACCCAGGCTGCCAACTTCACACACTCAGCAAGTCCCCTCTGTGGACAATTAGGGCCAAAAGACAAATATTGACACATTAGACTATTTCCTCATTTATTTTCTGTTGATTGTCTGGGCAATCTGATGGGGCAAAATTCCACTTTTCTGATAACTGATTCTTGGCTAATAGAAACAAATAAAGTAAAGGCTTCTGTCCACAATGGGTTGAGCAGGCCCATTTTGTGGAACTGCTAATCGGATTAAATGGACTCCCAGCTCTATTTGCAGCCACGAAACTCCCTTGAACACTTTCCACATCTGAAGGGTACCCATCATGGTGGCTCTCTTGCTGTTGAAATCAAATGGAGAGGAGCACGCAAAGGCTTGAAACTGCAGCAAAGCCTTCTCCAAGCGAACAAAGTACAGGGATGAGGAGAAACTTGTGCCGAATCCTCCCAATTAAGTGGACAGACAGAGAAAGTGGTTCTGGCCCACGAGCTGCAGAAATCTATTTTCCTCCTTATAGACACATTTTTCCCCTATTTTTCTTCTTCTTCTTTTTTTTTTTAAACTGATAATGAGAGTAGTGAATGTGTAAACTTCCACTACTGTGATCCTCACATCTCCCAAAAGACCAGAAGTCCTGTAAAAGTCGTCCTCATCGAGCATTCTGGGGGGCGATGCATCTTTCTGATTTTGCCAATTTATCTAGAAAATATTACAATTTAATCTATGTTAATAAAAGACCAACAGGGTAACAACGCCTGGGGTTTTATGTGTCTGGCTGGCGTCTATTAGCATTTAAATCTGCATCCATTACATTAGTCCCTTAAAATAAACACAAACATTTATGCGAGTGACAATTCGAGTTAGCCTTAGTCAGTCTTAAATAATGTCACTCAACTCGGTATTTGGACCGAAGCCTGTGAATCATGAGGTATATTTTTGCCTACAGTCTGATAATTTTCAAAGCTATTGGCAACCTGGGAATTTTCCTTCCTTATCACCAGGGCTCAGCTAACTTCACTAAGACTAATCAGGCCGGGAATCATTCATTCAAGGATTGCATGATCATGTTTTTCTTTAGCTGTGACAGCTGCCTCAGTCACATTAGCAATGCAGATTAGCCAGCCTAATAGGTTAATGCAGAACACGCGAAAATTAGGTTTAATCCCCAGTGAAATAATCTAACATTTTCACATTTCTTGATGTTGGGATAGAGACATTGCTGGTGACTCAATTAGGTGTAATGTAGATCAAAGCAAATTTACCTTCTGGCTGAACCTTCCCAATAGTTTAGACAGAAGAATATAGCAAGGGCCCTCTACTAATTGGTGAATAGCTGTGGGGAAAATTGCATTAGGAACATGTAGGATGTGAGCAGAACTCTTCGGCCGAGGACAGACAATTGATGTATTTTGCAAATATCCCCATCTCTCACTTTGCCATGCCTCCCAATGATGTTGCAGCTCAGCGCAGATGCAAACACCTTATGTACCAACCCATTCATCCTTTGGGCATAACTGCAATAAATGGGAACACACACACATACACACACACGCTCTCTCTCTCTCTCTCTCAATCCATACCTTTTTCATGTCCTGTCCAGGAGTATCACAATTGTGTTCTGAATGGGCCTGCATTGTGAGAGGAGCAGAAAGAGAGCGAGAGGGTGTCTAATGTTTTCATTCTGGCGAATAGCATATCAAACACCCATCTCTTTCAATCATAAAGGGAAGGACACAAAAAATTACATGCCCTCAGTTGCCAAATTATTTTTTGCCTTGACATCTTAATTCTTAATCCTAGTGTGTGGTCAAATCAGTCTACTATAGGCAACCAATCAAGCAATTATTTCTAAATTATATTTGCCCAACTCACATTGATTGGCCATTCTTTTCTTATTGGGTTAGCTCATTAATTCTGAGCAGCTCGCTTATTATGCCTTCCACATCATTTTCCTTCCGAGCCTATCTGCTCCAGCCAGCCTGCTGATGTTTCAAGATGCCATACAGGGGAGGGGGAAAAAAAGCAACCAGCGATCTATGCATTGTCTCCTCTAGCAATTACAATTCACATTGCTGATTAACTTTGATGTGAAAACTAATGAGATAAGACAAGTTATCAAGGCGGGCCTGATCGTCATTCCATTTATACAGCATTTGCCACCGGTGAATGACAAAAAACTAATGAAGACATATCTGACAGCAGGCTGAGCGGAGGCAGGTTTCGGTTCCCCATCAGCCAGAGCTTGGCTCCCTTCTCATGGTCTATCTGAAACACGTTGGAATTAGCTTAATAATGAAAACACTTCATCTAAACGGACACATGTTTACATTAAAATAACTACATGATAAATAGATGGTGGAGATTTTATGCCTTCTTGAGTCTAAACAACAAAGTAAAAATGTGTTCTAGTATTCGCTAAATCATTCGAAGGAAAATTCAATTTAAGCTATTATACTTATCACTGAGCGTCCCCCCTGTTTATAGGTAACAAATGTTGGTTTTCAGAGGGTGGGGGAAGAGATGCGATCTGGGAAGAACAGGAGTGATTTACTTTGTTAAGATGGTAATGGCAGATAAACAGAAGTACAATATTGGTAAAGCTAATGAACATTGTTCACACAGTAATAACTTCGTGGTGGGGAAGATCCAGTGGAATGGCATTACCAGCTGTACATTTTTATAAGTTCTCTTCATTTTCTGAACTCCAACACTGAAGATCTCCGCTTTCTATTCACATGTGAAGATGGTTCCATTCCTTTCTACACAAACATCAATGACTTTAGAAAAAACCCAGAGCATTTCTCTGGATATGTCTGTATATTTTTTTTCTAACGAATTAACGAGGCAAGGCAGATATTACACAGGAAATATATATTTTCTTTGGACACAGTTGTTGGTGCTGAGCATTAAATATTTTTTAAAAGTACATGCTTTATTTATTTGGTTAAATAAAGTGGTTACATAGGAGCTGCAATAAAATTCATAAGTGTTCATATGGTCAAAAGGATTCGAGTTCATTTTTGCCTCTGCAACATCCTTGTTACATTAGCCTTATAAAAATGAAAGGAAGTCAAATGCTGATTGTTTTTATAAATAACATGGCTTTCCCAATAAGTCATTTTGTTACTTTGATAAATCATTTCCTAAAACATAAAAAAAAAGTTCGTTTTCTTAGAAGCAGCTTTCTTCCTCATAACATATGCAAGTGTATTCTGTTTCTCATACATAAACATTATAGCATATTATTCCACTCAAATATCATGGGAAAAGCCAGAATAAAAAAGCAAAAATAAGTTCTGGCATTCCTTTTTTAAAAAATAGGTAGTAGTTTTTATTTTCTTTAGGCAAATATGATTAGAAATATTTTTAAGGCAACCATCCACAAATACTTGCAGTTACATACTTTGAACTTTAAGAAACAGAAATATATGAACAATATCATCAAAATCTCCCCCACCCTGTTGTTCTCCCAGCAGTCACAAACAAAAACAGCCACAAAACAAAACAAAAAATTAACGCAAACCTACGTTTCTTGAGTGGCCATACTAAAGAAATCTACCGCTTCTGATGAAAGTTAACCGAAAGTACTGGTTTAAGGATGAAGAAACAAATTAGTACTCCAGCGAGGGATTAAGTTGAAAAGCTCTTCTCAGAACCGAAGATAAATCCTGTATATTAGAAGACACTATAAAAGTACTTGCGTAAGAGCTAAAGGCACAAGTGGAAAGTTGACCCCCAAGATGGTTTGATGATGGTGTGCTGTTTATAAAATTCTCCTGCAATGAAAGGAGCCTGCAAGGACAGCACCCACTAAACACAGAAACAATTATACTAGAAAACAGGTTTCCAGTTTTGACTCAAGTAACAAAATTAAACCCATCTGAGCAGGGGCTGACCGATTTCTTCTCTCCAACCCGTATCTTCCCCCTCCGCACTACACATTGGCTTCTCTTTTAGCCCATTTCTTTCTTGAATTCTCTCCTGGTTATGTTTACCACTCAATTCTAATGTTAATTAGAGACATACACATCAGTATTAGTAACCCACGTTTTCATCAGCACAGCCCACCCTGCCAAATGAAAAACCCGAGCGTGTGTCTGCGTGTAAGCGAACAATGCAGACATGGCCCATATTCTTGAAAGCACATATCTAACATTCCTTCCTCCCTGGTGTTAATTTTCCCTTTCTATGTACTCTTATTATGCTATCTCTAACATGGGTGGCGGGTTCCTTTTTCACCTATTTCTTTAATCTATTTTAATAAATAATTACAGGCAGGCGGCAGGATTTATTCATTCCAGAGGGCTACCTCCTTCACATTGTTTTGCAGAGGCGCAGCTCAAGGAGACATGGTGATAATCACAGAGGCCTGGAATCCCTTCCACACAGTGTCATTATGAGCTCCCATTTAAAATGAAAAATGTATATTACACTCAAAAGTGATACAAGGTTAGCGCCTCTTTCCCAGCAATGCTTCACAACAGGGGACACTCTGGTTCCATATTCAGGAAAGGAGCTGGAGGAAGAAGGAGTGAAAATAAAAATCACTACAAAATATTTTTAAGACATTAAACAGGATCTTCATTGGGAAAAAAAGATCATACCCATTGTTTTTGCTACAATAGGGAATACTTATCTTTCACAGGGTTGTTTGAGAATTTTATTCCTAAACGAATCAATCTACTTTGTTAGTATGGTCCTTGGGGCTTATTATTATTATTATTAAAAGCAAAAAGAGATCTTATTCTGTTTTTCACAGTTTCTGCCATGTTCTCTAGGATGTACTATAATTTCCAATATATTGATTTAAATGCTCACAGAAAAGGGTTTTCTCCCAGGGCTGAAGTCCCATTCATCAGCCTTCATGACCCTCATACTACAAACAGGTTTGTATAGAGCTGAGCATGTAGCTGAATGTTTTTCTTCATTTTTTCAAAATGCCCCCCCAGATGAGCACCCTGGGTACATTTCACTGATGAGCTTCACTTCTTCAAAATCAATTTTACCCCCATCTTATTCAAGCAAACATTTAAGAGAGTCTGCAACAGAAAACTAACTTCACAGCTTAGCTGTAGAGTGGGTTTGTAGTATTTATCTTTGGAGGACTGGGAATGAATTCCTTTATTAAGTGCTTGCTTGCTTGAAGTGTGTTGCTGAACAGTTCCTCCGACGTGTATCCTAAAATTTGTTAACTGAGCTCCCTTCACATAAATGGAAAAAAAAAAGGATTGCTTTGAATGTATATATATTTCAGTCTTGACTAATGTTTTATTTAAAACAGTTACAGTGCACCTTTTGATTTGAAGTTTAAAGTAAATAATATTTGTACATCTGAAACATACTCAAGACAAATGAAAAGCCTCTAGATGCTTTTGTGTGAGATGCTGAAGGGCCCTACAAACTTAAAAGGACAACCTCAATTAAGCTCATCTTCATCTGGAAAAAAGTAGCAACTGAAAGCTGAATATATTAGATAATACACACTTGCCGAAGAGCATTCTCTCAGCCATTTAAAAAAAAAATTTAAAGGAAGAAAAGAAAGGGAGAAAAAAAGAGAAAAATATTCTTGATAACCAGCCCAAAGCTGGCCCGAGTGTGGCTCGATGCTAATTTTGTTTGAAACTGTTCAACTAACTCTGAATAGATATCCATATTCAACAAAGACGTAATTAATGGCAACGTTTCCTTCAGCCTCAAGACATCATAACAAGCTGCAAAGTACAAAAAGATTTTTATGGAAACTAATTTAAGGACAAAGGGTTGACCTCTCGCATTTCATTAAATAACCAGAGGGAGGAAAAGAAGAATGACAGCGCTCATCCCCGTTCATTTCAAGCAGCCAATTTCAAAATGCAAATCGCAATCTGCAGATGTTGGAGGCTGATATAGATATTTTTAAATATCATTTGTTCAATTTAAGGACATCAGACATTTGAATTTTAAATAAAAATCAAAACCAATTTTGGGATTCATTTTTATTCGGGGAATGAATGTATTCATGGTGCATTGAAGGTCTTTAGGTTAGCTATGTTTTCAAGTGTCTAAAACTATTCTTGTAAACCATTAATTTTATATATTATTTCCAAAACCTTTTAATGGAGAAGCTCCATTAAGATACACATTATTCCTGATTATTGTACCAAGTGAGAAGTGGTGCATTTTGAGTACAGAGTTGATAAGGATAAAAGCAACTGTTCAAATCAGACACCTGACTCATGGGTGTATTCAAAAACTATGTGCACTGGACTCTCCAGTTTGCTTTCGGCAGTACCTAAAATTAAGTCTGAGAGGTTCACCTTTACAGGACATTCACTGGGCATGAAAATTGTTCTGTATGCCACCCCTTTCAGAATTCTGACCTTTCCTAACTTGATTCTGGCTTTATTGCTTTTTTTCTATAGCACTTTCACTGTCTGACTCATGATGTATTTCACTTTTTTATCTTATTGTCTGTCCCCACTTCCTTTTAATGGAATATAAACCTCTAGAAAGCGAGGATTTTTAGCTGTCCTGTGAGTCTTCGGTGTCTAGTCCCGCACTGTGCCATATGGTCGTCACTAGTCACATGTGGCTATTTAAATTTAATTTAAAATTAATTAACATTAAGCAAAATTAAAAATTCACTTCTTCCATCACACTAACCACATTTCACTCGCTCAGTAACCACATGGCTGTTAGACAGTGCAGATACAGAACACTCCCATCACAGAAACTTCTGTTGGATGGTTCTGGTCTGACAATGCCTCGCACATAGTGGGCACTTAATAAATATTTGTTGAAATTGAATTTGAAGGCCGGGAAAAGGCTATTTCCAGGGATGAGAGATGTCTGATACTTTCCCCCATGGTCATATGCTTAGACGGGATGAGGGAAGCATGGTGCTCTGGAGACCTCACAGCACATTGTCCTATGTTGTCTTGTTTATTCCATTAATGAAGGTAGGTTGTATTTCATGGTTTGTTTTATGTTTTTGTTTCTGAGACAGAATCTCGCTGTGACACCCAGGCTGTAGTGCAACAGTGTGATCTTGGCTCACTGCAACCTCTGCTTCACTTCCTGGGTTCAAGCGATTCTCCTGCCTCAGCCTCCCAAGTAGCTGGGACTACAGGTGCGCACCACTACACCTGGCTAATTTTTATATTTTTAGTAGAGATGGGATTTCACCATTTTGGCCAGGCTGGTCTCGAACTTCTGACCACAAGTGATCTGCCCACCTTGGCCTCTCAAACTGCTGGGATTACAGGTGTGAGCCACCGCACCTGGCCTTTTCATGGTTTTGAGCAGGAAAGAGCCTTCAGTTCCCTTTCTCATCTCTTCATGTAGGGCTTATGAGGGGGTTGGGGAGACAGGAAATGCAGGCTCTGGGGGAGTAATGGCCCAGTGTGAGGAGGTGGAGAGTTCACCATGGGGCTCCTGCTCTCTGGCTCCATCCAGAGGTGTCCTCACTGGTGCAGCCTTCACCACGGGCACCCACAGACATCGCAGGGAGGCGCGCAGTAAATGCGTCATTGGAATGAATTAAGCGACACTGAAAAATAATCAGAATTGGCTTTCACTCATACATCATCATCCCCACCACCATTTGTTATATGTGACTACATGCTGGACAGTGTGTGAGGGTTTCACACGTATGTTATTTAATCCTGACAATCGTTCTGTAATGTAGACAACGCTTCCCCAAATTTATGCCTGAGGAAATGGAGGTTGTGAGGAGTTGGGGAGATGAGATGCAGAGGAGCACTGCACTCCTATCTAGAAGAACAGCGGTGGGAGCCTTCGACCAGAGTCGGGAGAGCTGTCAAGCACTCCTTGCATAAGTGGTGACGTCTGCAGCCAAATTTACTTGGGTTAATATACTTTATTTCCTTTCACCTCAAGCCATCTTATCTTCCTTTCCCCCTACAGACAAGCAGAGTTTATGGTACAATAAGACCTATTGGTGCCAGATGTGAGGAAAGGTGCCAAGATGTGGAGGGAAGTGAGCATTCGCTTGGAACTCTGTAAGGGCTTGTGGGTGGTCTGGACAGAATGTGACACTGACAGCCTGAAAGACGGGAGGCCAAGATGGGATGCAGGCATCCCCCATTCTTCTACCTTCACTCCCATTGCTTGCCATGGGGGCAGGTTGTCATCATGATGGGTGCAGCTGAGTGGGGACAGTGGCACTTGCAATGGGAGGAGGGCGTGGACTTATATAAACCTTGACAAAATGAATTCCTTTCAACCAGGCTCAAACTGTCCACACCCCTCATGCTAGAAGGCATTATAGCACCATTACACCCAGATCAGCCTCTGTGTTCTCCATGTTATTCTAAGCACCCCACAAGGGCAATGACTATAAACATGGGAGAAGTAAAAAATGGGATGGGAGTCCATATAGAAATGTAACTCTGAACTCTTGAGTATCTCAGCCCACACTCTTGACCAGTAAACTGGCCTTTTGGATAGATACAGAAGGTATCATCATCAGAGTTGCCAAGGAAAGCTTCCTATTTAAACCAAAGGAAGGATTCCACTAACAAAGGACAGGGGCTTGTGGGACCTTGGGCTTCATGACTTCGGGAACCAAATCTCAACTCCTGGAGGCTTTAACCTTTGGGATTGTTTCCAAATAAAGAAGTAGAGAGGCTCAAGTATTCTTGAGGACTCATAAAGAGGACAAACTACAAATGGACATCTCTCTCACACACACACACACACACACACACACACACACACACCACTTCTCCCATGATCACTTGTACAAGGCTAAAAATTAGGACATCTGGTCACACCTGGTCAGTAACTGATTATCAGGCCGCTTCTGGTGTGAATGACAGGCTGGGAGATGAAGTTTCAATTTCTAGTATGTAGTAATGTTGTCAGAAACAGCATTTTAAAATCAAGGCAACCTCCGAAACTGGGGATATAAAAACCTCATCATTCTTATCCATTTTTAGTTTTAATATACTACTTTATTTCTAGTGGACTTGTGACTTCACAAATAGCACTATTGATACAACTTTTGCTGAGAAAAAATATTAATGTGTAGTATAATTTTTAAAAGGTGTAATGACCCAATAGTCAAAATGAAATAAGCCTGATAAAAATAAGAAGGTATCATAGATGTAGGTTGATTCTGGTGGACAGTTGTCTAGTAGAAACCCGATCAGGAAGAAAATAAATAAATAAATAAATAAGCAAGTAAAACAGCCAAGTATCTAAAAACTCATTTGGGATTGTGTTTTGGGTGAGATTCTGAAATAGAAGGGATCAGTGTTGGTTGCCTCTGTTCTAGCTCAGCGGGCAAGTTTGCAACCTGTTTCTGCCCCATTCTGCTTTGACCATCATCAAGGCTTTCTAACTCTGTGCTGCCATCTCAAAGAATCAGCAGGCAAGTTTGCAACCAATTTCTGCCCCATTTTGCTTTGATCATCATCAAGGCTTTCTAACTCCGTGTCACCATCTCAAAGAATCTCCATCCTGTTCCTTCACTCTGGGCATGTGCTGGGTTGTCAGAAGGTGGCAGCTTTCACAGAATGAGTCTTGGGGGACTGAAAAGAATCTTGTGGATGGAGCCAAGTTTCATTCCAAAGTCAGCCATGGATGGGCTGTCTACTGGGAGCAAGGGCACTACTGGACACCCGTGATGGGCCATAAGGATACACTGCCTGTGTGCTCCCTCCCTCACCTCCTTCATAGCTTGGCTGCAATCTGGCTTGGTGAATCCCACTGCTAAATAACTCCCCCAAGCCACTCTGATCCCCCTACCCCTCTACTTTTCTTTTATTCCTGGCGTAGATCATCTCCTAAGAGGCTATGTATTTTGTTGATTTCTGCTTATTGTGTACTGTTGTCTTTTCTGCTGGGATACAAGCTCAATGGGGGCAGGGATCTTTTTCTGTTTGGTCCATGGATATATCCTAGGTGCACAGAACAGTAGCAGGCATAGCCCAGGCACTCAATAATTACCTGTTGAATAAACACCTGAGCAAATTCCTCACACCTCCACACTATGGCTTATGAAAGGCAAGCCTGCTCTGGTGTTCTCTCTTGGTTTCTCAGCCTCACCCTCTCTTGGGCCTGTGGTATCTTTCCCTCCTTTGTGTGCTCAGATCATGGCAACTTTTGTTTTTTAAATAGAGATGGGGTCTCGCTATGTTGACCAGGCTGGTCTCGAACTCCCAGCCTCAAATGATCCTCCCATTTTGGCCTTCCAAAGTGCTGGGGTTACAGGCGTGAGCCACCAGGCCCGACCAGATCACAGCAACTTTTACCTCCTGTCTTGGAGCAGGAAAACTCTGCAAATTATGCCTCTGAATCTTTCTGTTACATGCCATGATCTTCAGCTTGCCTCTCTCCCTTCCCCCCTTTTTCCCAGTAGGCAATATCTGTAGATCTGGCTTCTGATTCAGAAGTGCATGATTTCTCTGTAGGGGCTGGAAGAAGCTCCTGGGTTTCAAGTAAAAGATTTCCATTATTAATACTATGAACTACTACCTCATCACATTAGCTTCAGGCCAATAGCATGCTCTCCATGTGGACCAAACTCACTCTCTCCCTTTGACTCCAGTGTGGGACATTCTCTTCTGTGGCTTCCTTTTGACACTGTCCATCATAATCATCTCTCTACCCCACTATTGCCATTGCATTCTCATTGCATATTCCAACAGGCTGTTCCCCCTTGCCCTTTACCCTTGAGTGTGCGCTGTAAAAGCCTGGAAGGATTCAGCTTGATTGGGGAACAATCTTACGTGATGTCCCTGTTCCTTCTCCTCAGCCATTTAAATCCCTTCCTTGGGTCCTCAGCAGAGCAGGCCCTTGTTAAAATTATGTAATAAGCCACACCAGTCTTTGGAGTTCTCTTCCCAACCTCTAGCCCCAAATATCATCCTTATGCTCTCTATTTTGTCCTTCCTATCAAGTTGTGGTGGTAGTAACTCCAAGAATTGCCCCTTGCAGAGAGATTTGCGTATTCAATGAGGCTGCTAGGAAAGGACAATGCTAACTTCTCCCATAAAGGTCTAACACTTGGCCTAGGCCAATGACCAGAAGAGTTTTCCTAGATTTTCTTCTAGGATTTTTATAGTTTCAGGTCTTACAGTTAAGTCTTTAATTCATCTTGAGTTAATATTTATATATGGTGAGAGGGGTCCAGTTTCAATCTTCTGCATATGGTTAGCCAGTTTTCTCAGCACCATTTATTAAATGGGGTGTCCTTTCCCCATTGTCTATTTTTGTCAACTTTGTCAAAGATCAGTTGGTTGTAGGTTTGTGGTTTTATTACCATGTTCTCTACTCTGTTCCATTGGTCTATGTGTCTATTTTTTGTACAAGGACCATGCTGCTTTGATTACTATAGCTTTACAGTAGAGTTTGAAGTTAGGAAATGTGATGCCTTTGGTTTCGTTCTTTTTTGCTGAAAATTGCTTTGCTTATTTGGGTTCTTTTTTGTTCAATATGAATTTAGAATCATTTTTTCTAATTCTGTGAAAAATGAGATTGGTAATTTGATAGAAATCGCATTGCATCTGTAGACTGCTTTGGGTAGTGTAGTCATTTTCATGATATTGATTCTTCTTATCCATGAGTATGGGATGTTTTCTTCCACTTTTTTGTGTTATTTACAATTTCTTTCATCAGTGTTCTCTGTAGTTCTCCTTATAGAGGTCTTTCACATCCTTGGTTAGAAGTATTCATAGGTATTCTTTGTGTGTGTGTGGCTATTGTAAATGGGATTGAGTTCTTGATGCCAGATGCCCAAACCCTAGCATTATACAATATACCCATGTAACCCACCTGCACATGTGCCCTCTAAATCTATAATAACAAAATAAAACTAAAGCTGTAAGGCTGGCATCACAGGCGAGGGAGTGAGATGCCGGTGAGGGGTCAATGGGGCTTTATACACCTCTCATTCTATATTCAGAGCACCAGTGCTCATTCTCAACATGGCACAGCCCTGCAGTTTAGCTGTGACATAGAGATGCGGACTATTTTCACGTACTCTACTCTTAGTGAAAGCAGAGGAAGAAATTCTACATGACTTCATCAACAGATGCACTTTACCTTTCCAAAGCATCCAGCTCTGCGCTTCTGATATGTGCTCCCAGATGTTTGCTGATGGCAGATTCCCAAGGACACCTCTGACCAATGAGAACACAAAGGAGTCAAAGCAGCTATCACATGGAGTTATTTCAAAACAAGATTTCAACATTACACATCAATTTATACACACACATACCTCTCTGCCTGCAAAAAGATATTTTCTGCTTATGCCCATTAAGAGTGAAATCCCACAGAGAACTGAGCCAGACATTTTCCTTTTAGGTCTCCAAATGAAGAATTCATTTTAGCAACATAAATTCCTTTTTTTCAGAAGTTTTTTTTTTTTTTTTTAAAGCTTATTCAACTGGTTTCTTAATTGGTCAACCTGTACTCATCTCCCAGTTGGGAAGTGGGTCCTCTTCTTGCCTCCAACAAAGCCAGGCCTCACCAAGAGTGATGGCGTCCATGGCCTTGCCATGCTTGCCAGCTCCCCTGCCTCCATCACATGTCAACAGGCTCTGCAGATGTCTCAGGGCAAAATAAATGACTTCCAGATGTGAAGAAAAGAACTGAGTGCATTCATGCAGAAGTGAAGGGGGCATTGTTTGCCCTATGTTGGGGTCTCTTGGAAGGTATCAATGAACAACAAATTCATTCTTAACATATCACAGGAAATCTAAAATGGAATGTATCACCCAGCAAATAGTTTCCTATTTTCCATGCTGAGAAACCCCACTAATTTCTTGTTAAGTACCAAGGCTTACATTCTCTAGAAAAGCATCTGACTGCTTACCCATCACTCTGATTTGACACTGGATCATTCCAGTTTAAATCTCAAAACTAATGCAAAAATTTGCGGGAACGGCTTTATATGAATTTCATAAATGGGTATTCCTTTTTTAGGGCCTCTCTCTTCACTGGAGAAAGTCTGTCGCTTTCTTGAAAATACTTTCAAAGTGAAAGCCCAGATTCATACCATCTGCCTGTGTCATAAATAGGTAATGTAATTTTCAATGTTCAGAAGGAGAACAAAATGACTTTTTTTTTCTCTGAAGGTGCTACCACCTATAATTTTCTATTTGGTTATGTATATATGTGATGCTGCTGCTGCTGATGTGTTTTTGTGTATATATTTTTTTCTTTTGTTTTATTTTTCTCTTTTTTTTTTTTTTTTTTTTTAGAGACAGGGTCTCACTCTGTTGCCCAGGCTGGAGTGCAGTGGCATGATCACGGCTCACTACAACCTCAAACTCTGGGCTCAAGTGATCCTCTTGCCTCAGCCTCCTAAGTACCTGAGACTACAGGTGTGTGCCACCACATGCGGCTCATTTTGAAATTTTTAGTAGAGACGGGTTCTCGCTATGTTGGTCTTGAATTCCTGGCTTCAAGTGATCTTCTGTCCTTGGCCCCCAGAGTACTGGGATTATGGGCATGAGCCACCACAGTGTGTATGTGTTTTAAGGTATAAATCATAAGAGCCATGAACCAAGTTAGAGCAAGGATGAAACCAGCATCCAACCTAAGCCCCTCTCTCACCCTCATCTCAACCTTCTATAAGCTCCTGGCCCAGGATATACCTCAGAACCTTGAAGTCCACGAGGATGATTAGATTGGATCCTTGGTTTTATACTTGCTTTTTAAATAGAATGCTTTTTGTGTGTTTAATGACATTCTTAAAAATCTGAGTCATAAAAAGAAAAGGGGCCAGGTGCAGTGGCTCATGCCTGTGATCCCAGTACTTTGGGAGGCTGAGGTGGTTGGATTACCTGAGGTCAGGAGTTCGAGACCAGCCTGGCCAACATGGTGAAACCCCGTCTCTACTAAAAATACAAAAATTAGCCAGGTGTGGTGGGGGGTGCATGTAATCCCAGCTACTCAGGAGGCTGAGGCAGGATAATCACTTGAACCAGGGAGGTGGAGGTTGCAGTGAGCTGAGATCACACCATCGCACTCCAGCCTCAGTGATAAGAGCAAAACTCCGTCTCAAAAAAAAAAAAAAAAAAAAGAAGGAAAAGGGACTGTGGCTTTGCACCAAAAACTTGGCTTATGATAAATTTTCTCAATTGACACTAAATCACCAGAATCTGTTACACATACCTTCCCAGAATGGGATTATATTTTGAATTAGAAATTTCCTGTATCTAAAACCAGGCAGCTGAACTTGGCCTTATCTAAGATACCCTCAAAGGTATGGGCTCCACTACCTGCTTCTTGGCAGCATTGATTTATCTTGTTTTCCACAGGAGTAAACACAGGAGTCTGAAAAGCCAAGTAAAACACTGGCACAAGGGCACCCCTGCATTTTTGTCCTCATCTGCAATGACCTTGTTCGTCACTCTCAGTGCCCCAGCCTTCCATAGGAATGAGAACTCGTGACAGCAGGGACTTAATCTTGTTCATGGCTGTGTCCCTAGCACCTACAGTAGTTCCTGGCCCACTGTAAGGATTTAATACTTTTGTAGAATGAATGAATTGGGGCAGTTGTGATTCATTCCTTGTGGCCACCAGGAAGATCTAGATGTTTTTTGTTTGTTTGTTTTTACTTTACTCTTATTTATTTATTTATTTCAGAAGTTGGACCTCACTCTATTGCCCAAGCTGGAGTGCAGTGGCACAATCATCACTCACTATAACCTCAAAATCTTGGGCTCAAGCAGTCCTCCCACTGCAACCCCCAAAGTGCTGAGATTGCCGGTGTGAGCCACCACACTTGACTAATTATTTTGTATTTTTCTTTTTAGAGGTGAGGGGCTTGTCATGTTGCCCAGGCTGGTTTCGAACTCCTGACTTCAAGTGATCCTCCTGCTTCAGGCTCCCAAATTGCTGAGATTACAGGCATGAGCCACCATGCCCAGCCCCCAGGTGCTTTTTAATAGCATTGGCTAATGACTAACAGGTTGGCACAAATGTAACCAAATAATTTGGAAATATTGGCTGTAATGTGGGATAGGCATGGCCCATTCACTCATGTCTATTTAATAGAATGGAGAGGAAATCAATGTCTTCTTACAGAGGAAATAACCAAAAGATAAAGCCGCAGAACCCTAGGTGATGTATGTCAGGTTATTAATATTTTAACATTCATACAAATGAATGTTCTTTGAGACCAATTAGGCCCTTTAAAGAAAACAACCTCTAACTATGTTGTGTAAATTAATTCTGATCACATCTTCAAGTCCATTTACAGCCAAGCTCGGAGACCTCCCCTTCCGTCAGCTGTTGACTTTCTAAGTGTCCCAGGCAGCTGCGTGTCTGTCTGTGGTTCCCTGCGATGATTTGCCAAACCTAGGTTTCTTAGGACTGCTGACTTCTATGGGGCGCCCTGACAAAGCCTCCACTCTATGGAGGCTGCGAAGCGCAGGCATCCAGGCCGCCTGCGGCAGGAGTTCAGGGAGCCGGGAAGGCCTCTTTAAAACCATGTCACGCTCCTGTGACAACTGCTCCTCTGTGCTTATTTGAACTGTCCCTCCCAATTAGCAGTAATAAGTGACTCTGTAAAGATGAGCAAACACTGTGCCTTCATTAGTCCGCACCAGCTCTCCTCGACCCTCCCACGTCTGCATTCCTTGCCCTGTGCCAATCAGCCCCCGCAAATCCCCAGAGGATACCTCCAATAGTGTTCCGAGAAGGATAAACACATCTTACTCCGAGGGAACGAGGACCGGCAAAAGGCAAATTAATGACAACCCATTTGAAGAGTTTGCTTGAAATTATTGTATTCTGCCCATCCACCGAAAAATTGATTACTCCCAGGGTAGGGGGAAAAATCCAAATCAATAGACTAAAGCAAAATGGTCAAAAGACATGCACCAAGCCCATTTATTTTATCTATTTACCCTTCCCTGCTTCCCCCCTTCCCTTCCTCCTCCCTTGCATCCCTCTGCCCCTTCTCCATCCACACACATTTTTTAAAGAAATGAGATATAATTTACAGGGCAGGAGCTGTTTGGCCTTTTCAGATAAAGCGCTAATGGCAGCCCCGGGACGGCTGCATGGTTATACATCTCCCAGATGAACTAGGGCCTGTGAACACCTCCAGTTCCAATTGTCACCAGCATAGTGTCGGAGGTGGTGTGGACTATTCCCTCCGGTGGCAGGGCAGTCCTTGCCTGCCAGAGAGATATGCAAATTAGGCCTTTGGCTCCCGATTTCAGCCAGGCACACAGTGTTTACTGTGATGTGCCCTGGTAGACCAGGAGGCAGGGGTAGGCACTGCTTCTCCACACCTATTAAACCGCCTGTGTTCTTAGGGGGTCTCCAGTGACTCTGGGTGTCACCTTCCTCAATGGAAAAACGAGAGCCATAATAACAGATTTGGATTTTGCCCTCCCTCTCTCAGAAAACAGCAAGGATCTCCACCTTTATTTTGAGATAAAATTCCAGCTCCTTCACCTGGAATTCAAGCCTTGCAAAACCTGGTGCCTTGAAGCCTCCACATGTCACCTTCCACTCCTCCAGGGATCCAGCCCCGCCATTCCTCTGAGCCCTGGCTCATGTCATTCTCCCGGCTTGGCAGGCCCTCACCCCAGTCCTCCATCTCTTAAGACCTTTCCAGTCTTCTAAGGCCCAACTCAAATGCCACATCATCTTCTGTAATGGTCCCTAATCACTCTCTCTGTCCCCTCAGCACATCTGTGCCTTCACTGAATAGATACAGATGGCAGATTAATCAGCAGGTACATTTCCGAACACAAAGGGTCATATTTAATGGCATCAAATGCTTCTCTGCCTGTCTTTCTCGAATACCTATCTAGCCCCACCATCTAGTTACCCCCCTCCACGTCTCTGTTAAGCTTTCCAACCATCTTAAGCTCTCAACACATCCAAAAAAAATGTAGCGGTATCTTCTGGCCCCCACACACTCATGGTTCTGCCATTTTCCCATGTTACAGGCTAGGAGACCATGGGGTTGGTGCCGCTTATACCTCCTGTCCAGGAGTCAGATGGCGTTTTTCCTTTTCATCAATTTGAGTAATGCATGGACCCATCTTAAAGGGAAAACAAATTTTCGTGAATCCCCGGGGATAACTTATTTTTATTAAGATAAAACTGTTATTTATGTACAAATGCATATTAACCTTGTAGGATTATAATTCTTATGCAACTATTAAAGATTTTGCAAATTCAAATAAAAATATATCTACAAAGCCAAAAACATTCAAATTGTTAAAGCTAATTTAACATCGAGAATCATCTTGGAAAGTCTGACTCTTCACTAACAGCACCAATAGGGTACTGGACACGAGGTGGCACCGTCTTTCATCTCAGCATGGCTGCACTAATCTGGACTCCAGGATGCCTAAATCCTCTTACCACCCCACACTTTTCCCAATTGAAGCCACTATCAATCTTCACTGGTCCAGCCAGGAGGCCATGATGCATTTGGGTGTGAGTTGGGGCAATAGGGATGAAGGATAGATTGGAAAATGAGGAGTGAATTAAAAGAGCTGTTTAGGAAGCCAGTGACTGTTAATAAGATCTTGTCTCTTAGCTCCAAGCTCATTCCTCTATACGGTGTTTTGTGATCCTTGTGAGGTAGGAGATCGGAGGGAATTGTTTTCATGACCCTGCTGATCTGAACAGGATGCAGCAAAGAAACCGGCCAAAACCAGCTAGGACCAGGAATTATAATACATTTGCATAAGACACTCTCATCAGCTCCATCACAGTTTAGAAATGCCATGACAACGACTCGACTTGGAAGTTATCTTAAATGGTTCCAAGAATTCTCCACTCCTTTTCCAGACAGTTTGTGAATAACCCACCCCTTATTTAGCATACAATGAAGATACGCAGTATCTTACACAGGGTGTAAATAGAGCTAGCCAGCAACCCACGAATGCTACTGTGTCCTCCTCTGCCTATGGGATAGCCGTGTTCTGTCCATGGAGCAGCAATCTTCTTCAACACGTTGCTCTAATAAGCACAATTTATTAATAAATGCAGTTCTTGACAGCATCTTCCCAGTCTCGCTTCCTCACCTTGCAGCAGCTTTCTTTCACTGTCAGCTTACTCTTGAATTCTTTCCTGAGTGAAACCAAGAACCCTCCTTAGCAGGACCCCAATTTGGGGGTTTGCCTGTATCACCAGGGCTGACGCCTCATTACTGCTTTACTAGCTGCTTCTTTTGGGGCTTTGAAAACACAGGATGCTTGCGGGAGCTGCAAGGTTGAAGTGAGAAGGGACCTGTGCCCTTCAATTGGCTTCCTGTTCACATGAGCATCACCCAGCCACACTTCGGCTGCTTCCTTTACTTTCAGTTCTTGACAGCATCTTCCCAGTCTTGCTTCTTCACCTTGCAGCGGCAGTTCCTTCCACTGCAGCAATTTGCTGTTGTTGTATAACACGTGCAGAGCTAACCTCATTGCTTCTGCTGGGAGACACCTGCCCGAGCTGGCCAGGGCCCCTCTTCAGGGGTCTGAACTTCAACTCCATGGTGTCTCCTCTCCATGCTTCTAGGTTTCAATAGTTCCAACCTATTCCTTTTTACCCCCTAGCCTTAGACTGGTAGCTGCTTTCTGAAGTTGCTACCTCTGTGACATCTTAGAGGTCGTGTTTAACCATTTTAGTTACAAAATCAACAACTGTTTATATGAACTTCTCTCTGTTAAAATAACAGATAAAGTTTCTGTCTTCCAACTGCTACTGAAGCCACTGGGCTGGCCTGGGCGTGATCAAGACCATAGTTCACAATGGGAATGGAGGGAAGTGGCTGGATTGAGAAGATTTTTAGGAGGACAATTAATAACAGGGTCATGCAAATTGAAAGATGGAAGAGAGAGGAAGAGGAAGGACTTAAGCTTCCTAGAATGAGCAACTGGTAGAAGGAGGTGCCAGAAACTAAGGTAGGTGAGGTCAACATTTTCTGGTGCCTTTGGCCACCAGCATTCATTCCTTCTTCTCTTGCAGGCAGCATGCTTATTTTTATTCCCATGTCCATCTGTAATCCTTCTAAGGATGACTTGGTGGTCTTTGGGGTGGGACAGGTGGTTCTGTCATAAACCAGTCAACACTATTCCTTCCTCTTGGCCATCATGATTGGTTTAGGAATAAGCAGATAGACTAAATTGATCCAATCAAGCTAAAGCCCAGGTATTGGTTTTCTGTGGAAGAGACCCCACTAGCACCAGAGAGGAAGGAGCACATAGTCAGTGCTGGCCCACAAGGGCGACTCTGTCAGGAATGAATGTGGACAGGGCAGAGCTAGGACATGGAGAGAAAGATATAGGTCTTGAGAAACCGGGCCCACTTGGCCCAATACCAGCCTTTCCACGATGTTTCAGTCACATGAATTGATTGACTGAAAAACTGACTTATTGTTTCAGCCTTTATTTCATAGTCCAGTGTATTAGTCTGTTCTCACGCTGCTTTGAAGAAATACTTGAGACCGGGCAATTTACAAAGAAAAGAGGTTTAATTGACCCGCAGTTCTGCATGACTGGGGAGGCCTCAGGAAACTTACAATAAGGGGGAAGGCATCTCTTCACAGGGTTCCAGGAGAGAGAATGAGTGCAAGCAGGGGAAATGCCAGACGCTTATAAAACTTCAGATCTCGTGAGAACTCACTCACTATCACGAGAACAGCATGGGAAAAACTGCACTTATGATCCAGTCACTTCCCACTGGGTGCCTCCCACAACACGTGGGAATTATGGGAACTAAAATTCAAGATGAGATTTGGGTGGGGACACAGCCAAACCATGTCAGCCAGTTTGGGTTGATGTCAACAGTTAGCAGCTAATCCTTCTAAGTAATACGGTGGAGAACACTAATTAAAAAATGGGTTTGGGGGAAGCTGGTGAGCTCAGCTTAGGACCAGTTTTAGGCTTTCAGGAGGAGACTTCCTGATATAAAAGCAACTCGTATTTATTGCACATTTGCTACTGACACTGTTTTAAAGGTATTAGGGTTACTTAATATTTATACAACCCAAGAGGTGGTTACTATTGTTACTTCCACTGTACAGATAAGAATACTGAACCATAGCAGTTAAGGGCCTTGTGTGAGGTCCACCTTGCTCCCTGTAGTCTTTTCTACCTATTAATAGGGTAATAAAGACTTGTGACCCGGAAGCTTGAGAGGGAATTATCTAAATATACTGTTTTTGGAAACTGATCACCATCTCATGTAAGACTGATTAGCCTAATAAACACGCAGGCCTACGATTTCAAGTCTCATTTGTAGGACATCCCAAACTGTTTGATTCTTCTATCCATCCCCTTTCTTTTGTCTCAGGAATGTACATTGTAAATTTAGGTTGGGATCCTCCAGAAGTTGACCCTAAGACTGAGACTTGAATGCAAGTCATTTTTATTCGGAAACAATGCCAAGCAGCACTGGTAGGGGAGTGAGGAAATGGAGTGGAAAGAGACACTTGATCCTGCTGGGGACCCCTAGGATCCTGTGTAGAACATGCTTTAGACTCATTCTGTGGAGATAAAGACCAACTACCAAGGGCTGAGGGTTGCTCGTGGGACATGAAGTCCCTGGCACTTCTGGCCTGCCTCAGGCATGGGCTGAGCAAGTCGTGGGGCAAGAGAGGGCTCTGTCTGACAGCTTTCAATGCCCACCAGCATCATAGGTGCTAATGGTAGGAGACAGTAGGGTTGGCATGTGCAGGAAGGGTGGGTGCAAGGCATTGTGAACAGGCATGGGCAGTGTCTCCTACAGAAGCAAACATGGCATCAGTTTCCAGCCCCTCAGAGAACAGCTGGTGCATCTCTAACATGAGGGCTGTGAGGAGGAAGCACAGATTTTATCATCGTTATTGTCCAGCCATTTCCTAACACCCCCAAACTTGGTCTCCTGCACATGGCCTTGTGGTTTGTTGCAAGGGCTGTGGCCAGAGCATAGCATCTTTCTTTGAGCCACTTTCACAACATCTCCATAGGCTGCATTGATCACAGTTTGGGTCATGGGCTCAAGTTAGGAACCAGTGGTCTACATGAGGTCAAGTATCTAGAGGTTACCAAGCTTGTTTTAATGTTTTTACTTATAAGACACAAAAATTTGGCTATTTCTAATTATCTATCATGTTTTCCTTTTGAATCCAGATATTTGCATAATTCCTTCTTACATCCTTGATGGTGAAGCTCCAGCTCTCCTGTGGAGCCAAACTTTATTGTTTCTATTTTCTCTCTAAGGGAACATGTGGCAAGTTGTATTTTCCAAAAATGGCCAACTCAATATTTTTGACTCCACATGTTCTTCCAGAGCCTTTCCATTCACTCACCAAAAAGTAAAGTCCACTTCTTCTCCCCTGGAAATTCAGCATAAGTAGATGCTGGGGGAAGTGATGCCATGTGACTTCAGAGGCCAGGTCATAAACAGCCATGCGGCCTCTACCTGGCTTTGTCTGCTTCCAAGTACTCATCCTGGAAACTCAGTCACCATGTTGTGAGGAAGCCCAGGACACAGGGAGAGACCACATGGCCAGCCCCCAATTCCAATGTGCAACTGAACGAGCTTTCAAATGACTCAGGCCCCCCAGCATTGGAATCTTCCAGCTGAAGCTCAAGAAATCTTGGACCGGAGGCAAGTTGCTCCTACTCTGTTAATTTCTCATCCATAGAATCCATAAGAAAAATAAATAATTGTTTTGTGTGAATAAATTTTGGGTCATTATTTATGTGGCTGGGCAAGCAAGTCTTTCCTTGAAAGGGATTTAGATGGTGGATCTGTGATGTCTAGGGGCTGAGGGCTTTCAAATTATGCTAGGGAGTCCTAGTCTTGACTTTTTCTCATTCCAGAGAATGTGCCTGAGCAAATCAAGCAAGGAACTTGAATCAAATATACAAAGACTGCAGTGTCCCCAACATTACCACAGGGACCTGGGTTGGCCAGGATGCTTTGGTTATGAACAACAGAAATAGATCCTGAACAACTTAGGCAAAACAAGGATGTGTTAAAAGGGCAGGGGCAGCTCTCAGGGCCTGTAGGAAAGCCTAAAGAGCCAGGGCTTGGGGAGGACAATGACCAGTGCCAACTAGAAAGCTGAGAGGTAGACACAGCTTCTTTATAGCACCTTCATGGCATCACTTGAATAAACTGGCTCCCTGACTTTCTCTGTCTTTTCACTTGGTTCAAGAATCCAATTCCCAGGAGAAATGGTCTGATCAGCCTGGCAAGGGTCACATAACCACTCCATGGAATGGTCACGACATGCTGACTGACTTTCCTATCAAAGCTCTGCCGGATGGCAGGGGTAATAGTGATATCATGGATTGAGCACTTAGCCTGTGTCAGGCTCGCGGATGCAGTCACTTAACTCTCACCATGATGGACCTGTGACTACTAACCTCATTTTGCAGATGAGGAAAAGAAAGCACAGAGAGGGTAAGAAACATGCCCAAGGTCACTGATATGGTTTGACTGTGTACCCACCCAAATCTTGAATTGTAGCTCACACAATTCCCACATGTTATGGGAGGGACCCAGTGGGAGGTAATTGAATCATGGGGCAGGTCTTTCTCATGCTGTTCTCATGATAGTGAATAAGTCTCACGAGATCTGATGAATTTATAAAAGGGAGTTTCCCTGCACATGCTCTCTAGCCTGCCACCATGTAAGATGTGACTTTGCTCCTCTTTTGCCTTCTGCCATGATCGTGAGGCCTCCACAGCCACATGGAACTGTGAGTCAGTTAAACCTCTTTCCTTTATAAATTACCCAGTCTTGGGTATGTTTTTATTAGCAGTGTGAGAACAGACTAATACAGTCACTCAGCTGGTAAATGGCACCACCAGGGCTCAAACACAGCAGCTTCATATTCTGGACTCTGAATTCCTACATCACAGCTTCCCACAGGCCTTGTGGCTAGAATCCTGCTTGTAATCACAGTTCCCCAGACGTAAATCAAAGGATTACTTGCAGCAGAAAGAAGAATGGAGGCTGGGCCAGGAAACACAGCAGGTGCCTAACACAGACCCTAATGGTCCAAGGGACAAAGAGGAGGATGTTTGGGCCAAGATCTGGATCCTTGAGAAGAGGGTAACTATTAGACCCAAACGGAGTACTGCAGAGCCAGGATATGCCCCCCTGGCCAGAAGATGTGTTTATTGGATATAGACGTCCCAGAATAATTCCTTTAAAAAGGATAACGACTTACCTTGGGGCTACAGGCATGAGAAGTGCTTGTGGATTGGTGTCCACAGCTGCCTGGGACACTCACCTGCCTGACTCCTGGACACAGCTGCATTAGAGGCTCTCCTGTGCAGGGCAAAGCCCCTCATGGTGCCATCAAGGGTATCGCCACACATACTGCTCTGCCTGCGTCCTTTTGTCCTCTAGATCTGAACCTCCTATGCAACTAAACTATCTTTCTTTCAATGGCCTTGAAAACCACTTACAGGTAAAATCCTCCTTAAGCAGACATTAAAACATGTCCAGCATGCAATTCAGTGAGACACACATAACAGGTGCTTGATGCATGTTTACTGTTGATAATAAAAAGACAAGATGCTGGGAAAAGTCATATTGTGATGTGGGGTGTCTCACCGCCTCAATCTATAAAGCAATTTCACCAAGAAAGATTCTTCCTGGAGAACTTGCTGGTTTCAGCCTGTGCTCACTCAGTTTAATTGCAATGGAATTTATGAATTAGTCCTAGTCCAAATGAAAGAGAATTTTGTTTAAAAATTATAATCTCACCTCTCTTTGTGCTGGTGGTGTCCTTAACTCCTTAACACAGCACGTTTATATTCTTGTTCTTGTTCCCAAAGGACCAGACATAGGAGATTCCCAGACATGGCCCTCACTTGAATTGGTGTGGAGATAATTCTGAGTGATTTTCTAACATTTCAAACAGTAATCTTTTTTATCAAAGATAAATGAAAGCATTTTTAAACACTTCTTAATTTTATTAAGAGGAAAAATTTTTGTTGTGTTTTTTTGTTTTGTTTTGTTTTTTTGACAGAATCCTACTCTGTGGCACAGGCTGGAGTGCAGTGGTATCATCTTGGCTCACTGCAACTTTCCCCTCCCAGGTTCAAGTGATTCTCCTGCCTCAGCTTCCCAAATAACTAGGATTACAGGCGCCTGCCACCATCCCCGGCTAATTTTTGTATTTTTATTGGAGAAGGGGTTTCACCATGTTGGCCAGGCTGGTCTTGAACTCCTGACCTCAAGTGATCCACCTGCCTCGGCCTCCCAAGGTGCTGGGATTACAGATGTGAGCTACCACACCTGGTCAAGAGGAAAGTTTTAAAACATTTTAGGTATGTACAAAATTTTCTCCACCTCTCATTTTTTCCTTTTCTTTCCTAAAATTTTGGGGAGCCCAGCAAATGCTTTGTGATCCTATCATTGGCTCTGCCCTGTAAGCCCGGCCACAACTATGAGTATTCTGCAAAGATGGTGACAAAATCAAACATGGTGCTGTCAGGCAAAGTCATGAAGAAGGTTACTAGAGTGGGCTCCAGCAGCATAGGGTGGTTCTCTGGGAAAGAGGCAGGTTTTTGTAAGGAAAAGCACATCAAAATCAGGGGCCCGCAAAAACAGTAAAAAGGGATCCCAGGGCACCTGGGAGAATCATCAACATTGTCCATGGCACATTCTTATTTTCTTTTCTTTTCTTTTTTTTTTTTTTTTTTTGAGACAGAGCCTTGCTTTGTTACCCAGACTGGAGTGCAGTTGCATGATCTCTGCTCACTTCAACCTCTGCCTCCCGGGTTCAAGTGATTCTCCTGCCCCAGCTTCTCGAGTAGCTGGGATTACAGGCACCCACCACCATGCTCGGCTAATTTTTGTATTTTTAGTAGAGGCGGGGTTTCACCATGTTGGTCAGGCTGGTCTTGAACTCCTGACCTCAAGTGATACACCCACCTCGGCCTCCCAACGTGCTGGGATTAGAGGTGTGAGCCACTGTGCCCAGCCCATGGCCCATTCTTTTTTTTTTTTTTTCTTTTGAGATGGAGTTTTGCTCTTGTTGCCCAGGCTGGAGTGCAGTGGCACGATCTCAGCTCACTGCAACCTCCACCTCCCAGGTTCAAGTGATTCTCCTGCCTCAGCCTCCCGAGTAGCTGGGATTACAGGTGTCCATCAACACACCTGGCTAATTTTTTATATTTTTAGTAGAGACAGAATTTCACCATGTTGGCCAGGCTGGTCTAGAATTCCTGACCTCAAGTGATCCACCTGCCTTGGCCTCCCAAATTACTGGGATTATAAGCGTGAACCACCACGCCTAGCCAGCCCATTATTAATGAAGAGAGAGTAGCGTCTATGAGGATGGCAGTGGGGGAGATAAAATGGGAAGTGTTCAGAGTCTAGAGGGTAGGGGATCTCCAAATCTTTGAATATCTTCCAGATATACCATGTTTATTAGCAAAGTCTAGTCTTTATCAATCAGATACTTAACCTGGGTGATAGAAAATGTTAATATTGGGAATTTCGCCCATGCTGCAATTCAGCAATGCGTACGGCCATTTTTAGACTTGCTTTTCAATGGACTCATTGTGTCAATTCTAAGCATAAAAGGCACTACTTAGTAGGGTCACACTATGTTCCCAAAGGTCTGCTTTCAGCTGCACAACCCAGATACAGAACTTATTCTTCAGCCACTGGAAATTGTTCACAGCTGCTTTGAGCCCCCACCTTATCTCCTTTAAACAGCTCTGTGGCTACACAAACCTCCAAAGCCTCACCCATGGAGGTAGCCTGAGTCATAGGCAACCACAAGCAGCAGCTTACTGTACCATTACGTTGCTCTTTATAATGGAATGATAGCCTTTGATCCCAGGTTATAAAGACTATCTTGCTGCCCTGATTACCATTCCAAACACCCTGCACATCTTCTGAGTGTCTAGTTCCATGCAACCCCACTCCTGGCACTAACTTTGTTATAGCAAGTCTTTTTGGTCCCAAGGAACAGATATTCATTCGAATGAATTAGGAATGAGGAAATTTATTGTAATTTATTACAAGTATACAGTTGAACTTGGAATGACATTGAAAGCCGACTGGGATTTTTGAACTCTCTTGGAATCCTTGCTCCTCTCTTTATCTGTCCTCGTTTTTCCTCTTATCAGTTGATTCCATTTGTTTATTCTCTCTATATTTTTCTCAATCTCATAGTTTCTGCTGTTCATGGATTCTGCTCCTTCATAATTTCAATTTAATTTGAATTGGCACATGATGACCTCTTTTTTTTTATTTTTTATTTTTGATGGAGTCTTGCTCTGTCACCCAGGCTGGAGTGCAGTGGCGCCATCTCGGCTCATTGCCACCTCCACCTCCCAGGTTTAAGTGATTCTCCTGCCTCAGTCTCCTGAGTAGCTGGGACTACAGTGTGTGCCACCACGCCCGGCTAATTTTTTGTATTTTAAGTAGAGACAGGGTTTCACCGTGCTAACCAGGATGGTCTCAATCTCCTGACCTCATGATCCACCCACCTCAGACTCCCAAAGTGCTGGGATTACAGGCGTGAGCCAACGCGCCTGGCCTGACCTCTTTTAATGCCATAAATGTTCTGCTTCCACTGGTGAATAGCAAATTTTCTCTATCATTTTAGTGATACAAGCAGAGGTTTGAAAAGTTCTTGTCTGGCAGGGCACCATGGCTCATGCCTGTAATTTCAGCATTTTGGGAGGCCGAGGCTGGCAGATCACTTGAGGTCAGGAGTTCGAGACCAGTCTGGCCAATATAGTGAAACCCCATCTCTACTAAAAATACAAAAAATAGCTGGGTGTCATGGTGCATGCCTGTAATCCCAGCTACTTGGGAGGCTGAGGCAGGAGAATTGCTTGAACCCAGGAGGCAGAAGTTGCAGTGAGTTGAGATAGCACTACTGTACTCCATCCTGGGCGACAAAGCAAGACTTCATCTCAAAAAAAAAAAAAGAAAAGAAAAGAAAGAAAGAGAAAAAGAAAAGAAAAGTGCTTGTCTTCTTTTGTTGCTCTTAGAGCCCTTTGAGCACCCTGTAGATAAGTCCAAGTTAGCCTTCTGGAGAGGCCCACCCAAAGACACCTTTGCCTATCGGCCTCCTGTCATAGGAATGAGGAGTTTAAGATCATCTAGCTCAGCAGAGCCCCAGCTGACTTCAGTCACGTGAGTGAGCCCAATATTAGTCCAGGCAGGATCAGCAGAAAAACCATACAGTTGAGCCTAGGTTAGGTTACCAACTCACAGAATCATGAGCTACGACATCATTGCTGTTTTAAGCTACAAAGATGTGAAGCTTTTTGGTATGCTGCAAAAGCTAACTGCAACACCAAGGAAGTCAGTGGGCCAAGTCTATTGGATCAATGGATCATGTTAGTGGAGATGATGTTTTCACATAGGGGGGATGTGTGTATTTGGAAAAACTAATATAACCTATCACAATACCTGTTTTTCATACTAAATATGATGATGCTTGTCTTGGGTCTTGTTTATTTAGTCCCCTCATCACTCCACACAATGGATGACACGTAGTATATACTTTCAGATGTTGGTGAATAAATGTCACAATGAAAAAGGAACATTCTCTGCCCTCAAGCTGCTTATTGTTTAGATATGGAGATAAGACACAAATTCAGTAACTATCACAGAAAAACAAGAATAAATAGTGCCATGGAAAGTGTCAAGCTCTACCAAGGCAGATGACAAATATTTCCACTTGGAGGCAGGTGAAGGAATAGAAGAAAATCAGGGGAGGCGTCCTGTAAGTCACAGCATTTAAACTTGGCTTGAAGGATGGACAGAATTTTAAAAGGAGCTGGTGAACAAGACAGTTTTTGCTCATTGTGTGAGAAACAAATGAAGATGCTAGAGCTACTCTCCTGTTTGGGATAAGGCAAAAATCCTGCCTTGATGGAGGCATGCTGTGATGTAGAGGCACTTAAGACTGGAAAGGGAGAGTGCTGACAGGCTGAGCCATGTATTAACACAATGACTCTCCAATAATCCAGGAGCAGCTAAATGATTCAGCATATTATTGTGCTATTGTGGGATGGGATATTTGTAACCACAAAAAGTTTGCTTTTGAAAAATGCTTAATAACATGAGTTGTAGTTAAATGACTAAAAATTGTACCAATCTAGTTTTATTAAAATTTATATATTAATTTTAATATATATTATATATAATATGTATATTTATATAGAAATTAACAATTTTTGAACTCTAAACTGAGAACATTCATAACTAAAATCAAGCCATTAGGCCGGGCACAGTGACTCACGCCTATAATCCCAGCACTTTGGGAGGCCGAGGTGGGTGGATCACGAGGTCAGGGGATCGAGACCATCCTGGCTAACATGGTGAAACCCCGTCTCTACTAAAAATACAAAAAGTTAGCTGGACATGGTGGCACGTGCCTGTAGTCCCAGCTACTAGGGAGGCTGAGGCAGAAGAATCACTTGAACCTGGGAGGCAGAGGTTGCAGCGAGCCAAGATTGTGCCACTGCACTCCAGCCTAGGCAATAAAGTGAGATTCTGTCTCAAAAAAAAAAAAAAAAAAAAAAATCAAGCCACTAATCAGAGAGGCAATAAATTGCTGGTAGTATAACATTGTCAGCAACTGTCCTAAGTGCTCTACACACATTAGCTCATTTCTTCATAATGTCATTTATTCCTTCCTCTTATGAAGTTTGATGCCATTATTATCCACCTATTGCCAGTACGGTAAAACAGCATGGTTTGTAGGATATAATCCCAAAGTAGCTTCCTTTGTGCCACTGCCTTTTAAAATGATCCCTTTGGACTCATTCTCCTCTTGCCCATAGATTAAAATTAGCATGTCTCATGTGTTTTCTGCCCATTTTCCTGTCAATAGCTAATATGCCTGGTTCAGGGTAGTAATCAATACTTTATGCATCATTCATGGTTGCCATTATTACCCTTTCCCAGCCTGGGAGAGTGACTTACCTGGTAGTAGGTAGGAGGAGCTGGACTGAGGAGGAAAGGTGGGAAAGGGGTGGGAACGTTGTTACTTGGCTCCTGGAGAGCGTAGAGAGCTGGTGTTGGCACTCTGGATTTGCAGGTGTTTAGGCTCATCATTTTTGTCAAGGGCCATGTTTATGGGTTCTCTTACTTCCCTAGGGATTTGCCATCTTCGGTTCTCTTATTGCTGATGAAAGCATCTCTCTTTGGATGGTTGGCTATGAACTCCTTCTCCAGCCAAAAAGCATCTGGTGGTATCTCCATCTCCTTTCAACGGTGATCTTTTTGCTTCTTCAGATGACTCCCAGGCAGCTTCTGGGATGACTCCAGGAAGATGCTCCTTCATTCATAACACACAGGAAACACTTGTTTATCCTTTGTCCTCAGAGACTCTGGGAGTGAAAGTTGCTCAGGGAAGCCACTTCATTTTGCCTTTTGCCATCAGAACAGTTAGCTTGTTTCTTTCCATTTAAGGTGTCAGGCTTGGGTCAGACCAGTCCACTGTGTCTTCATGACTGCAGGAGACCTCATCATGCCCTCAACTTCTCTGTAGGCACTATTGCCTTGACTTAAGATGAACAGAACATCTAAATCTTTCTATTCTGTGAGAGTACAGGACTCAGAGCAGAATCAATTCTTCCAAAAATTATCTTCTTTCTTCTCCGGTAGCCTCCAGCCCTTTTATTCCATTTCTGTGGGTGAACAATGAAGTCACAAAACAAGCATGAGTCACTTCTTTCATAAAACCTATATCATGGACTTGCAACTTATTTGGAAGGAGCATCAATTGTCTTGGGCTGAGACCCGCTTGAACATCTTGTTAGATTCCATTTGAGCAGCAGAGATGAATTAAATAGTTAGCTAAAGGTAAATGCTACAAGTGGAATTCCAATCTGGACAGTCAAGATTCAAAACCCAGACTCTTTATCTTTGATTGAAAGTCTAAATTTTATTTCTCTCTCTCTGTTTGTCTGTATATTATATATTTTCCTATACATATGTATGTATGCATCTGTATATGTACAATAATAGTTGTACAATAATAGTTGTACAATAAGAAAAGTTATATTTTAAAGATTACTCAAGCAAAAGCATTCAGCGCAGTTTAGTGGGATGGGAAATTGCAGACAGGAATAGTAGATAAGAGGTTGTTTAAATAGTCAATAATTAACACTACAACAATATCAATCATAATAAAACTCACTCCCCCTCCCTTGCCTTTTCACAGAGCATGCCCAACAATGTCCTTACAGCAGATACAAACACAAGCATCATGAAGGTTTCCCTTATAATTTCCTCTGTGATACATTGATAGGGTCATGCCAAAACACAACCTGGTAGAAGCTATTCTGAGAAAGCAAAAACAATTCAGTCCTAGGACACAGCTCTCTGCCACCTGAGATTAATGCAGCGAGACATTTTACAGGACTCAGGCAATGGCTGAATGGCATAACTTTCAGACCATCCTTTGTAAATATTGTTTCTTTTAATCAAGCCTTTGATAAATATTGAGCGGCAAGAAGTTCAAGGTTTCCCAGAGTAGTTAGAATGAAGCTATTCACTATGTTGGTTAATGCAGATTTCAGCAGGCACTCCAGCTGGGAATGGGGCAGTTATGCTTCCAGGCAGTTTGACAGGCTTGACAAGGACACCTGGCTCTATGGTGGCAATCAATCACTGCCACAGTTATACTGTGTAACAAATCATCCCACAACCCATTGGCCTAAAACAAGGATCACGTATTCCCAAAATGTCCAAAGTAGCTGGACTCCAATGTGTTTGGCTCTGAGCAGCCATTTGAGTCTACCTCTTCCCCACATCTTTCCTCCTTTACTGGATCAGTGGATTAGCCAGGATATGTTCTTGTGGCACTGGCAGAAACATAACAGGGCAAGACTCACAGCACAAGGATATTCCATGCCTTTGCTTCCATATTGTCCATTAATCTTCCACTGGTCAAGCCAAGTTTCATGGTCAAACCCAGTATCAATGGGGTGGAGAAGCCTACACTTTTCACCATGGGAGGGGAGTCAGTAAACAACAGTCCAAATCGTCACATTCTACTTAAGAAACAATTTGGGCACGTTGATGAGAATGTCTATAGTTAAATGAGAGTGACAACATCAAATAGGGATGAGAAAGTGGAATAACTGGAATTCTCCTATACCTTTTGTGGGAATATAAAATGCTACAACCGCTTTGAAAAACAGTTGGCAGATTTTTAAAACATTAAAAAAGTGCCAGCAGCCTTCCACTCTTAGGCATTCAGCCAAATATATAGAAATGAAAACATATATATGCTCTTCAAGAAAAAGACTTGTACACGAATGTTCGTAGTATCCTTATTCTTAATAGCTCCAAAGTAGAAACAACCCAAATGTCCATCAAGAGGGGAATGAATATTCGAAATGTGGTTTTTTTCATATGAGATACTACTCAGCAACGAAAGGAACAAACGATTGATATATACAATAAAATTGATAGATCTCAAAAACAATGTGTTAAGCAAAGGGAACTAGACACTAAAGAATACATGCAATGTGAAAACATTGATATCAAGTTCAAGAACAAACAAAACTAATATAAGGTGATAGAGATTAGATTAATGGTTACCTTTGACTGGAAGGAGCATGAAAGAACTCTCTGGGGTAAGGAAAATGCTCTATATCTTGATAGGAATTTTGGTTATTGACACTTATTGAATTGTTCACTTAAAATATGCATTTCACTGTATGTAAATTTATCTCACTTGAAACAAAGAACGGAATTTGGGGTTGGGTCTGGCACACAAAAAAGATTGGACTTCCGAGGCCATGCTTTTAGGCCATCAAGCCTGACTTGCCCAGTGTCAACGTCAGCCACAGTCAAACTCCTCAAGAAAATGCCCATAGGCTGGTTGATATTGAGTAAATCATGCTTTTCAGGAAAAACTGGGTGTAAAAGGTTCTTGTAGGCAGCGGTCTTGGGTTGGGTTTCTGGGAAAGCTGAGCCAGAGACAAGGACTTGGATGCAGGTGGTTTATCTGGGAGGTGGGCCCAGGAAGCAGGAGTGAGGGAGCAAGGAAAGGAAGCAGGGGAAAGAAAAAACACCAGCACATGAGCTCTTGCTGGAGGCAGCTGAGCCTGGGTTCCACCAGGAGCTCTGAGAAGGACACTAAATTCCTCCCAGAATTGTCCAGAAAGAACCACAGAGTGGAGCTTTCTTTACAGCAACATAAGAATGGCCTAATACAGATGAGAAGCCTTACTGATAACATAAATAGTCCATTAACACACATTTTATATGTTATAGGTATTATACACTATACCCTTAAAGCAAGCTAGACAGAAGAAAAAATCATGGGCCAGGTCCACTGGCTCACGCCTGTAATCCCAGCACTTTGGGAGGCCAAGGTGGGTGGTTCGCTTGAGTCCAGGATTTCGAGACCAGCCTGGGCAACAGAGAAACCCGATCTCTATGAAAAATACAATAATTAGCTGGGCATGGTGGTTCACACCTGTGGGCCCAGCTACTTGGCAGGATGAAGTGGGTGAATTGCTTAAACCCAGGAGGTTGAGGTTTCACTCCAGCCTGGGCAACAGTGAAAGACCCTGTCTCAAAAAAAAGGAAAGAAAGAAGAAGGAAGGAGAGAAGGAAAGAAGGAAGGAAGGAAGGAAAGAAGGAAGGAAGGAACAGAAAGAAAGAGAAAGAAGAGAGAAAAAAGAAAGAAAAAGAAAGAAGGAAGGAAGGAAAGAAAGAAAGAATAAAGAAAGAAAAAGAAAGAAAGAAAGAAGAAAGAAAGAAAAAGAAAGAAAGAAAGAAAGAAAGAAGAAAGAAAGAAAGAAAAAGAAAGAAAAAGAAAGAGAAAATCATACGGTGATGGGTGCAGGTGTAATCCCAGCACATTGGGAGGCTGAGACTGGAGGATTCCTTGAGCAGAAGTTTGAGGCTACAGTGAGCCATAATTGCATCACTGCACTTCTTAAAAAGAAAAGAAAATCATAAGGAAGAGAAAATACATTTATTATTCATGAAGTGGAAGTGGATCATCACTAAGGACTTCATCATTGTGAAATGTCTTCACATTGAATAAGCTGAAAAGGAGGAAGCGGGGGGTGTCTCAGGAGTGGCAGAGACAGAAGAAAATCTGCATGTAAGTGGACTGATGCAATTCAAGTTCATGTTGTTCAAGGGTCAACTGTATAATCTTAATGCTTACATGTAAAATATTGCTTACTGCTCTGTATTTGTTAAGTGGGAAGTGGGCAAGAATCTGATTTATCCAAAAGTAACATTTAATCATTCAATATATAAACTTAAGAGATGATGGGCAGTGGAGGGGGAGAGGCAGGAAGGCAGCAGGCACATCTGTGGCCCCCTCTGCAAACCAGCTGCTGGAAGTGCTAGGGCTGACATCCATGCCCCAAGCAGATGCCCAGCTGCAGTGACAATTGGCTTCTCACAGCAGAGAATATCTTCCTTTTCTCCAGATAACTGTCCTCAGCAGATGGGACCACCGTGCTTGGGAGATGACACCCACGGAGGCTCCTAGCCAACAACAGAGTGACATGAGCGTGTAGGAAGCCAGCTCACAGGCCTAAAAATTGACTCTATGGTAGAATTCACCCTTCAGAGACCCTATGGAGTCAGGCTGAGTCTAACCTTCCTCTGAGACCACAGCCTTGCTCCCCTCTGCCCCCACCCTCTCCTGATTCTCTCACCTTCCTTCTCTGGAAGGTACATCTTTAATCCATTGCTTGAACAAGAATCTCATCTCAGGCTCTACTTCTAGAGAACTTGACCCAAGACAGAGGGTATTATGGGTTGAATTGTGTCCCTACAAAAGATACACTGAAGTCCTACTCCTTGGAACCTGCGAATGTGACCTTAGTAGAAATAGGGTCTCTGCAGAGGTAACTGAGTTAAGATGAGGTTATTGGGTGGGCCCTAGTCCAGCATAACTGGTGTTCTTATAGGAAGAAGAGAATGCCATGTGAGGACTGAGACCCGCAGAGAGAAAGCCGTCATGGGACAACAGAGGCAAAAATCGTGGCGATGCCTCTACACACCAAGGAACACCAGGGACTGCTGGCCACCAGAGCCAGGAAGGGGCCAGGAAGGATCCTCCCAGTGTCTTTGGGGAAACATGGCCCGTTGCCTCTGTGATTTTGGACTTCTGGCCTCCAGAAATGTGAGCGCATACATTCCTGTTGTTTTAAGCTACCCTAGGGTACTTGGTTATGGCTGCCCTAAAAATCTAATACGGGCAGTTGGTCCAGCCCTGACACCTGGGGTCATTGTAAGGCTCTGCTTCCACATGAGCTTCATGAACAAAGGGAAGGGGGTGCTGGGCATGAGCAGCCAGACCCGAAATCGTGGCTGTCCATGGTCTTTAGTCACAAGGTGAGTGGAGTCATCAGACTAGGAGGAAACATCTTTTTTGAGTAGTCAAGGAAACTTCATAGTGTGAGAGAGTTTGGGGTCCTCTGAGTCCCCCAGTGCTATAGCTTCCTTCCACTTTTCTGGGCCCTTATTCTTTCCTGATCCAGAGACATAAGACTATTTCCTCTGCCTACTTCTCCATCCACTCTCCATCTTCATTTTTATCCATTATTTATTTAAGAATAAACCCTTCCACAAAAAATCAGAGGAAAAGTGTAGAATTGAATGCCCACCAGCCTGAAGAGATAGTTCTATTTCCATAGAGGACAGCTCAGAGTCACCAATATTTACTGCTGGGATTTGCTTTATTTTGATTATATCCACCCTCATCAAATATTATGCAAGGAAGCCTGGATAGTGATGAAATCCACCCAGTTCTATTAGAAATTAATTTGATTCTACTGCCAAAAATTTAATTCATATAAACCATGAGTTGATCCTTAAGAAGAAAAGAATACACTGTAGTATTTGTTTGTTTGTTTGTTTTTTGCACTCTCTGAGTACTCAAACCATCTCTACCAGCATTCAATATGTCTGACTTTCTAATTGGCCTTTGAGAATGGAGCATCATGAGACTGCAGTTAGAAGAAACTACACGTAATTCCTAAACTGCTTTTAACCTTCCTTGCCTCCTTCCTTAATAGGCAAATAAACAATGAAATAATTAGCACACCTCGAACTCCGATGCTGTTCAGTGCTCAACAGGCTAAGTCTGGGTCTGGGAAGGACGGTGGGTGATGAGTCAGAAAATTGCAAATATATAGGCGGGAAGAAAAAGCAACACCATGCACGAAAAGAGATGTTAGAGTATTGCAGTGTATGCAAAATTGCAGGTGAATTATGATGGGAGTCTTGGTTGGTACAACCCTTTGGGAAGCTGTTTGGCAATACCTACTAAACTGAACAAATGCATACCCCATAACCTCAAATTCCACTCCTGGGTATACACCCAAGAGAAACGAATATCTCTGTCCACCAAAAAACATGTACCAAAAGGTTCAGAAGAGCCTCCTTCATAATGACTCCAAACTTAACTCAGCTGTGTCCATCATTAGCAGAACGAGTAAGCGATTTAGGGCACATCCACATAATGGTCTCTGAGACAACACTAAGCATGAAGAAACTATCACTAAGGCAGCAACAGGCATGGATCTCGCTGGCACAGTGTGGAGCCAAGGAAGCTAAACAACAAAGAGCAGATAATCTGTAATTCCATTTATATACATTTCAAAACAGGCACAACTACATTCTATGGTGCTAGAGATCAGAGTAATGATTTTTCTTGGTTGGGGGATGGTATTGCTGGGGTGTGGAGAAGGTTCGACGGGACCAGGTGCTGAGTACGTGAGTGTGTTCACTGAAAATTCACTGGGCTGTAAACCTGTAAATTATACATTTTTCTCCATATTTGTTAAACCAATTAAAAGTTCACCCCAAAAAAGCAAGTGGAATTTCTTTACACTACTTTTGAACACACACACACATCTCCATAAAGCATCTTTTATATTATTTAAAATATGCTGGAAAGTGATAAAATAAAGAATACAAGTTAATAATATCTTCTAACTTCAAATCTTTCACAAAACAATTACAAAAGCATGTTAAGAAATATACCTGGTTTGAAAATTCAACTCTTCAGACAAACATTATACTCTGGTTCACTATGAAGTCTCTCGGAATAATCTGGTGGATTTTTTCCCCAGAAGATGTTATAAAGCTTTGTCCTCTCTTAAAAACTTCCTTTCTAGGGGGTGAGGGATAGAGGCTACAAATCTGGTTCGGTATACACTGCTCGGGTGATAGGTGCACCAAAATCTCACAAGTTACCACCAAACGCCACCTGTTCCCCAAAAACCTATGGAAATAAAAAATTTTAATTTTAATTTTAAAAAAGTGCCTTCCCAAACAGAAACAGCAGGAAAAATCCAGCTTTATAATTTCATAATATTTAGAAAGCTGAACCAGAAAGGAGTCTCCAATTGGCTTTCTTAAGGGCTTGGCTGAGACTGATTGTCCTGGGATTTGCAGAATACGTCACCTACCACAAAAGCAAAAGGGAGTTTTTCCCCCTTACTCTTTTAATGAGGATTTTGATGAGAAAAATAAACAAATTCTGAAAACTCAAATCAAACAAACTTTGCATTTCCCAAGACTAACAGGTCTTTTCTTTCCTCATCACATCCCACCAACCACCTGCTTGAGACTCCGCCTAAAATCGGGCTAAAGTTTGCCAAAATATTTGAGCTCCAGAGAGGTTTGAGAGGTGTCACTGGCAGATGTTTGTTTCTGACATGTTTCTTCTGCCCTAGCTGTGGGTTTCTGACACTCACAAGCAGGATCCTCTGAGAAATGGAAGTGCTTCCAAATAAAATACCCAAGCTATGACTCTGCACATCAAGAAAAACCAGGTGTCTTCCATAAAAGATGAGTTGTCTTCCATTTCTAGGTATAGAAATGTCAGGAGGCTGGAGAGACGGTGTTCTGAAAACCTGGTAGGAAAAATGAAATAAATTTCCTGGAATGAAAATATAAAAAATATAAATAAAACAAAAGGAGAAAGCCAGGGCATAGCAGGTAGCAGGGAGGGTCTCAATGCGAGCTGATAATGGCAAACCTTCCCTGAAGGAATTGCGATGTTTGGTCCAAAGAGTATTTCTCCTCTGCGTGAGCTTTCAAATGGATCGTTGTCTAAGCTTCTCGCCCAGGGAGCTGACCTTGCTAGAGCCACCAAAACACCTGTGTGGTTCATTATTCTTACTACTTTTAACTGATTTAAAAAATGCGTAGATTATGTTCATCCAGGTGACCTTACTCAACCAAGGCCACACAGTCAGTTAGTGGCTCAGCAGAGTGTGGAATGAGGCTCTCAGGTTATAAACAAGGGAACCCTCCTCCTGAGCTTTTTGCACCCTAGTAAGCTCTCCATGTGTTTTCCCCCTTGGCCTGAAGTCAGTTCCTGGTGAGGAACTGGATGTATCATTGACAAATGGTGTTTCAACTATCAATTCTGAGGCTTTTACTGGACTCTTTCTTTGGCCATGTCTTTTTTTTTAATCTTTGCCCTTTTTATTAAGTATAACATACATATAGAAACATATATCCCTGTATCAATTCTGATGAATTTGTGCAAAGTGAACACTCCCGTGTAATCACCATTCAGATCAAGAAATAAAACATGACCATCCCCAGAACCCCATCTTGTGCCCTTTCTAGCCATTAGCCCTCCAGCAAGGGTAACCACTCTCCTGATTTCTCCCCATAGACAGCTTGGCCATTTTTGAACTTTAAGTGGAAACATTCATTATGTGTTCTTTTGTGCCCAACACCTTTCATGTTTGTGAGATTCATTCATGTGGCCGTGAGTAGCTGTGAGTCCTTTACTCTTATCACTGTAGAGTCTTCTATTTTGTGACTATGCCATGATTTCTTCATTCTATTGGTGGGCATGTGGGTGGTTTCCAGTTTGATGCTATTATGAAATAATACTGCTTTTATGAATAGTCTAGGTCATGTACTTTGGTGAACTTAGGACACATTTCCAAAGGGAATGTCCTAAATGTTCAAGTCCTGGCTGGGGTAAAACCAAGGCCCCTCAGAGACTGGGCTGTGTAATGGTTAAGAACATAGTCTTTGGGTCAGACTGGTTCATTTTGAATATTGCTACCCAAGTGCCCCTGAACATTTTAACTAATGCCTCACTTTCCTAGTCTGTAATAGGGGATGATAATAATAATAGCTACCTCATAGAGTTTTAGTGAGAATTGAATGAGCCAATGCGAGAAGAATGCTTGACATGTTAAGAGCTAGTGGAGAGTTTTCTAATATTGTCATTATGCCAGCAACTTGACCTCTACTTCAGTAACGTGGGGTTGTCCTGGGTACTAAATGGCATGTAGTCAGAGGTTTGGAAAGACCCTCAGTAGCAAATTGCTGCTCAGAACCCGGCCTGGCATGAGGAGGACTGGCCCACGTGGGTGCCAGCCTGCGGAAGCCATCCAATCTCCAAGCTCATCGCCTGTCCAGGGTCACATCTGGCACCTCGCTGCCTCCCACCCTCCCTCCTGCTCACCCTCCCCTCCTCTGCCTGCTGCTACCGCTTCATACCCCTCCCATGTTCTCCTAATTCCTTACCCACTGGGGATGTTTTTACCCTGCGTAGAATACAGATTCTTTTCCGCATGACGCCATTAGCAGAAAGAAACCCAGACCCTTAATAACTGACTGCTTAAAATGGCACAGCTGCCTCAATCAGGGGTCACCACACAGACCAGAAAACAAGGCAGCAGTTTATAAAATATAGTTTTATTTGAATAAGACCAGTCCACATGGGATTAATTAAATACATCCACTGCAAGTGAAAGGATGTATGTTGGTGGATTTGTGCGTCCGCCTTTCCTATCACGGCTCTGGAAGGTTTAGCTTCTATTGCTTTTGTCTGCATGGGATTAAGAAGGAGGAGGTTGGATGGGGTTATTAAAAGAAAAAAGAGCATGCCTGGTGACCTAATTCCCTTCTGCATCTTTATCATGTACCACGGTGTACAAATCCCCATATGGGACAACAATGCAAATGAGTTGTACTGGAGGATAAAACATTTGAGACAAAAAAAAAAAAGAAACATGAGTTTGTCATACAATATCACAGCAACTAATAATGCTCAGACTTAAAAAAATGACATTCTATTATGGAGTTTTATTTCCTGTCCCGGTGGGCAACCAACCAGGCATAGCAATTCTGAATTCAAATACTGTACAAGGATATACAGTAACTACGGTTCTCTGAGGATTTGAGGAAATGTCAGAAAACCAAGCTCCAAGTCAAATTTATTAGTTGGTGCAGATATCTAACAATTTTACATAGACACTGATAAGGCCATCTGGGAATCCCTTTCACCATTAAGTGATTTAGAAGCCCCTGTAGAAATGTCCTTGCCTGCTACATCTCACTAAGCCACCATCTCCCCCGACAACAGCAAACCATGCTAACACAGCAGCACTAGTTATTTGCTTTTTTAATGGACATACCTTTCTTTAAATGCTTCTTTTGGTAAGACCCACAGATAGAGGGATTTCTCATGAAATCTGTCAAAGCCAGAATGAGAGATGTGAATAAAAATTTTTAAATTTCAGTGTGGGCCTAATGAAGGACAGTCCTTCTTCCAGACCTAATCCCTTCCCTGGTGCTTGTTTCCAGTTGAGTTGCTGGAGTTCCGGGGAAGAGAAGTTGTTACTAATGGATGGAAGTTTCCAGCTTCATCTGGCAAAAGCTTAGCTCCTGAAGGCAGCAGAGAGTAAAAATGAGAGAGGCCTGAGTGTTCGTGACCAGGCCTTTATTTTAGACTGGTCACTGGTGGGCAGGATGCACTTGGACAAGGAGCTCATCAGTCCAGAGCTCCGTGTTCTGAACCCGCAATTGACACTTGAACCAATGGACCCAGAACATTTCCTTCTGGGTCTAAGGATTTCAAACCTGAGGTCCACAGTCCTACCCCCATACTGTGGTCTTCCCATCTCTCCCTAGATGTCACCTCTCTCTTGCTTCCTTGTCCACTCCATCACCACTCTCATACTTGTCTCTCCCCTATTACTGCCAGACTATTCTTCAACCCGTCTCTAGCAATGCCAAGGAAATGACAAAACACAGCAACTTTTCCTGCTACAGGTTCCCTCCATATTTGTTGAACTTGAAAATTATCTCAGAACTTGGAAATAATTTTGAAAAGTTGGTCTGTCATACTTTTGATTAGTAATATGGACAGAGAGTCGGTTCTGGAATGTAAAGCCTGGATCCCTACTTTCAACAAGTGTGCAGGCTGGTCTGGTTGGGAAGAGGGACTGGGGAGTGGCTGAGTCTAGGCCTCTTGGTGCACTGGAAGAAACTCCCAGTGAGGGCTCTACTGCAGCCTGGGGAAATGTTAAGATGGCTTCTTGTCCAAGTTAAATCTTCAAAAATCAGCAGGAACCAATCAGCCAGCAAATTCGAGGTAGGACTGTCCAGGTGTGAGTAAGACAGCAGATGCTTCCAGGGAGCTGTAAGTAGTCAGGCCCTCCTGGGGTATAAATTACAAGGCTGAGAGTGGCTAAGAGAGAACTGTTAGGCATGCAGGTCTCTTAAGGTGCTGGGAAACTTCACCTTTATCCAGTACTTAAGAGGGTATGGGAGGTGTTCAAGACTCTTGAAGAACAGAGAGGTACAGGGTCAGATTTGCATTTCCATTAGGTTGCTCTGTACTGGTGAATAGGTAAAGGACAGATCTGTGACGGGTGAGGAGGATGGAGACTATGTCAGAAGCTAATGCAGGAATCCAGGCAGGGACGATCCCAAATGAGTAATGGCAGCAAGGGTGGTATAGTAATCCAGGGCACCCCAGCAGCCATACAAACACACCCTCAAATTTCAGTGGCTTTAGTGCCAAAGGCTTCTTTCCTTGTCCGGTGGGAGTGTGCTTCTGGTCATGGGAGGGCTTCACCCACGGGTAGCTCAGCAGCCCCAGGTCCTTTCTTTCTTGCAACTTCACAGCCTTGGGGACCTGGAGTCCTCTACATCTAGGCAGAAGGGAGAAAGAGAGAGTGGAAAAGGCCCACCCACTTCTTGATAACCTTGGCCAGGAAGACACACATATCACTTCCATTGTCATAGGTGAGAACTGGGCATGTGGCCTGCTCAGTTGCAAGGTCATCAGCTTGGAAATGTAGTCTTGACTGGGCCGCTGCTTCCTGGCAGCAACCCCAAACTATGAATGGGAAAGTTTGAAATTTGGAGGGCAGGTAGATGTCCCTGCAACAGATGGAGTGGAAGGATCAATGGTGAGGATAGAGAGGGGATGGTGGGGATAGAGAGGGGATGGTGGGGATAGAGAGGGGATGGTGGGGATAGAGAGGGGATGGTGGGGATAGGGAGGGGATGGTGGGGATAGGGAGGGGATGGTGGGGATAGGGAGGGGATGGTGGGGATAGGGAGGGGATGGTGGGGATAGGGAGGGGATGGTGGGGATAGGGAGGGGATGGTGGGGATAGGGAGGGGATGGTGGGGATAGGGAGGGGATGGTGGGGATAGGGAGGGGATGGTGGGGATAGGGAGGGGATGGTGGGGATAGGGAGGGGATGGTGGGGATAGGGAGGGGATGGTGGGGATAGGGAGGGGATGGTGGGGATAGGGAGGGGATGGTGGGGATAGGGAGGGGTTGTATTATCAGGATCTGGGGAGCATTTCCATGTGGCTGAAAGTAGCAGGTAAATGGGGAAGGGGAGCACTTCTTCTTTTCTGACTTAGGCAATAGTGATACCAGCGGACAGCTGAAATATAAAAGAAGGAACTATATATTTTTTCATTTTGTAGGGAGAAGATGATGTATTTTGCTTGGTATATATGTTGGGCCAGGTTAGTAGAAATAGAACTTAAGATGAGGTTTGTGTACAGGTGACTTGTTAGGGAAGTGCTCCCAGGGCAGACTAATAAGGACATGGAGGAAGCGGGACAGGGAAAGGAATAAGCCCAGCAGGGATGAGCTCTCAGTTAAAGTCCCACCCTCAGCCTGACCCAAGAGGGGAACTGTGGCCCTTCTGGCTCTCTGTATTATGTGGAGAGCCCAGGTTCATTCACCCAAGAGAGTAACAGGTGCAGGCAGGTAGAAGCAAAGCAGCAGAGAAGCTGGAGAAGGAGAACACAGACATGACACGAGGGACCCCGGGACATTTGGGCAGAACAGCAAACAGCATCTGCTAAAAAGTCCCTTAAGACATACAGTAGGAAATATGAGCAGATGATGGGATATCTGAGTCTGAAGCCTGAGAGAGGGCAGGAACGAGGACACAGATCCAGGATCCTGCACGTGGGTGGAGGTTAAGACCACAGCAGTGGATGAGACCATCATGGGAGAGAGTGCAAGATAAAAAAAATGAGAAGACTAGAACGTTAGGGAATACCAGTGCATAAGCATTAGGAGAAAGAAGAGACAATGAAGAAAACTGAGAATGAGTGTCCACAGAAGCAGAAGAAGCAGGAAAATAGGGGGTCACCTGCCCCAGAGGAGTTCAGAGAGACAGGGACTAAAATTGAATCTGGCATTAGGGAGGCTATTCCCTATTTTGGCTAGAACAGAATCAGTTTCATCCTGCCAAAAACCTCCTTTTTATTTTGTATTTTATTTTGGCAACAAGCATCGTGGATTCTTACGGAAATACCACAAGGAAAGGGTTAAAAGAACATTTGGGCTTGTTACTAATACCCACAGGAGTTCACTTCTTACTCACGCTCACACCTAAGATATTGTATCACCCTGCGAGATAGAGCCTCCTCGTTTCAATTAGTGGAAAGCTCGCCATTAGCTAACTAATTAAGGCTATTCTCTCACATCTGTTTTCTAATTACAGTCACCACTGAGATATTTTCACCCAAGTGGCCAGTGATGCTGTGGATTTATTTTAAATTTAGTTTGACAATAACAAACAACTAATTAATGTTTATAAATATAATAAAATCCCTCCTGATGAGTTGTGGGTATTGCATACACTAGCAACCAGTTTATTAAAACATTAATTGCAGTTGGATTTGTTTTGGGATTCATGCATAATCCATTTAGTACATAGCAGGACTAACTCATTTCGAAGGGATTATGAATGAAATCCTCCACAAAGACTTTCGCTTAATTCACATTGTAGTCAAGAAAGGGGAAAGTTTGCTTTCATCAAATTCTGTGGCTCTTCAGCGTTCTTCAGTGTGGTACTTCATTCATTCATTCCTTCATTCATCCATTTAGTATTTATCAATCATCTATTGTGTACATAGTTCTGTGAATACAAGAAAAATGTGTTCATGGGTTATGCAGATGAAAACTGCAAAGTTCAATCAATCAAGTGTCTACATTTCCAGCTGAAGTGTAAATTGGTACCCCCACTTTGGAAATCTGAAAGTGTCTTCTAAAGCTGAATACATCCCTACCTTACAGCAGCAATTCTACTTGTAGGTATATACTCAACAGAAACATGTCCATATGTTCACTAACAAGACACATGTGATTGTTCACTGCAGCATTATTTGTAGTAGCCCCAAACTGGAAACCACCTGAAAGTCCATCAACAGTAGAATGGGTACATAAATTGTGGCATAATCCCATAATAGAACACTATGTAGCAATGAGAACAAAGAAGCTACAAAGTTCAAAACAAGCAAAACTGGCCAGGAGCGGTAATCTCGGCCCTTTGGGAGGCTGAGGTGGGCAGATCACCTGAGGTCAGGAGTTGGAGACCAACGTGGCCAACATGGCGAAATCCCATCTCTGCTAAAAGTACAAAAAACAGCCAGGCGTGGTGGTGGGCACCTGTAATCCCAGGTACTCGGGAGGCTGAGGCAGGAGAATCGCTTGAACCCGGGTGGCAGAGGTTGCAGTGAGCCCAGATCGTGCCATTGCACTCCAGCCTGGGTGACAGAGCGAGACTCCATCTCAAACAAACAAACAGACAAAACAAACAAAAAAACAACTAAAACTAACAAGTCAGGATAGTGGTTGTCTTTGGAGGTAGGTAGTAAACAAGAGCTTTTGGAATTCTGGTAATGTTGTCTCTTCATCTTGGTTCTGGTTATGTAACTGTATCCAGATTATGAACATTCTTCCATTGATTATAATTTATGTACTTGTTATGTATTTATATTTTAATAAAATTTGCAAACAAAACTAAACATCTATCAGCTAGAGGCTTGCCTTTCTTCTTATATGACTGTGCTTGTTCTAATGAAAGTGGTTACATAATTGTTTATGGCTGATCATTGATTGATATGTTTGTTCATTCCACAAGCATTTTGGGGGACCTAATTAATTTGCAATGCTGGTGTGGATGAGTATGTATGAAGATATAAAAGCACATCAATCATGACCTCTGTCAATTATGGCCTCTATCCCCAAAGTTTTACAGGGCATTGGTGGAGAAAATCACATAAAGCAACTATTTTTGTTTGTTTGTTTGTTTGTTTGTTTGTTTGTTTTTTTGAGAGGGAGTCTCGCTCTGTCGCCCAGGCTGGAGTGCAGAGGCGATCTCGGCTCACTGCAAGCTCCGCCTCCAGGGTTTGCGCCATTCTCCTGCCTCAGCCTCCCGAGTAGCTGGGACTACAGGTGCCCACCACCACGCCCGGCTAATTTTTTTTTGTATTTTTAGTAGAGACGGGGTTTCACCGTGTTAGCCAGGATGGTCTCAATCTCCTGACCTCGTGATCCGCCCACCTCGGCCTCCCAAAGTGCTGGGATTGCAACCGTGAGCCACCTTGCCCGGCCATAAAGCAACTGTTATAATACAGTATGGCAAATGCCAGAGTCACAGAAAAAGGGCATTTAAATTAAACCAGGGCAGGAGGAAAGTAGGTGAGATGTTCAGGAAAGGAGTAGAGGACATTTGCTGCCTCACGTCCCTTAGCATCCTGTCACCCTATTTAGGCAGCAACTCCTGAGTTTTATTTGTGGACCAATCCATCACCCATTGGTCCAGGTGAGGCCCCAGCCTTTGACCCTAGGACTACAGGATATGAACCAGGCTAAAGACAACCAACATACTTCTTCCTCCAGCTTCTTGGACTTGTTCGGAGATGAGCATGTAACCTAAACTAATGCTAGAAAACTGCAGAAATTGTTTTAAAGCCTCTTCTTTGAAATTGAGATTATGAATTAGAGCAGTAGCAGCCATCCCACCACTATTTGGAGCCCGACAATGTAGTCACCACACAGAGATGAACAGGGCTGAATCCAGAGGCCAAGAGAGACAATGTTTTCTGGTGACATCAACTGAGCCTGTCCTACTTTGAGACTTTGCAGTTAAACGAATTAATAATTTCTCTTTTGCTGAAGCTTATTTGAGTTGAGTAGCTTTTTTTTTTTTAATTTGTAACTGAAAGATATTTAACTGATACTGAAAACTTCCAAGAGGAAGTGTTTGCGCTGACCTTTGATGGTAAAATAGGAGTTAGAATAACGAAAGGGGAAGGAGTATCCCAAGAAAAGTGCGACATCATTCCAGAAGGCAGGGACAGGTGAAGAACTTGAGTCTGATCGAGTTGGTGCAATGAGGATGGGTTGGGTGTGAGTAGCAGAAGCAAGTCAGGAGTAGCACACAGGGCCTGGATCTTGTTGCCTGTGCCACCTGCCACCCTGCTCAGAGCCTTGAACCCTTACAATTCCTGTGCATGGGACAATTTCCTCCAGCAAGCACCTACCTCCCACTGGCTGTAGGAGCAGGGTCTGCTCTGGCTCACATTTAATATCCCAGTGAGCAGCCCTCCACCCAGGACTATAGGTGTTAGTGAGAAAATGCCCCAGCTTCATCCCAAGTGAGACATCTCAAGGCATGTTGGACACCATCTCCCAGAAGCGCAGTGAGACTGAGCCCATTGCCCAAGCAGTGACCTGGTCAAGAATGGCCTGGCATTGACTTAGTCATCTCTTGCTGTAATAGATGACTACCCCCAAATGACAGGGCTTACAACAATTATGTATTATTTGTCTTGATTCTGTGGGTCAGGAGCTCAGGTCAGACTCAGCCAGGGGGAACTGCTGCTCCACGTGCCATTTACTGGGGTCATCACTCAGCTGTGTTCAGCTGGCCGCAGGGCTGGGCCGGAAGGTCCAGGAAGTTTCCATTCACTCCTGGCCCTGCAGTGCTACTGCATGTGGCTCTCTTTCCCATGGTGTTTCATTGTCTGTGGTCATCCTGAGCTTCCTTCCCGTGTGGTGGTGAGATTTCCCAGCAGAGAGAAAGCAAAGCTGCTAGCCCTCTTGTGCCCTGAACTCAGAAGTGCCAGAATGACGTCTCTGCCACATGCCATTGGTCAGAACAGTTACAGAGCTGGTTAGACCGGCGAGAGGGACGCAAGCTGCAGCGAGGCAGGAGCAGTGTGCTCACCTGGGAGGGGAGGGGTGTGGTGGCCACCAGAGGACAGCAATGGCCACTTCCCCACCCCCACCCATGCTTCCTCAGGCCACTTCTCAAATAAACTAGAGTCCTTGTCTTCTGGGGAACCCAACCTAAGGAAGCCCAATTTTGTTTTCAGTCTTACTCTTTATTTTGCTAGTCTTTAATCCTAACTTTGGAATATATATATATATATATATATTATAAAAAGCTGATCCTAGCATGATATACAGGCCGTAAGGCAGAAAATCTGCACACACCAGGAGGCTGAATTTATAATCTGCCCGACACTGGGCTCCTAACCATGGAGGTACCTGAAATGTATCTCGATAGCAGCTCCCCTCAACCTCCACCTGCTTCCAAGAGCATTTCACATACAGCGAGTCTAACTCCCTGCTGGTGGAAATGCATTTTTCTTCTCTTTTTCTTGATTGGTCTTGCTTAGTTTATTAATTTTATTAGTTTTCCATAGCCAGGTTTTGGCTTTATGGATTTTCTCTACTATGCATTTGTTTCCTATTTCATGGATTTTTGCTGTTGTCTTTTCCTCTATTTTGTGGTTCTTTTTTTGGCCTCAGAGATAACAGCTAAATCATGGAATTTCAGCTCTTCTTTTTTTTCTAATATATCAGCTAAAAGCTTTAGCTACATCCCGTGTGTTTAATATATCTTGGTTTGTTTTCAATGCCACCCAAAGGCACTTAGGTTTCCCAAAGCAGCTTTCTAGGATGCAATTTTACCCACATAAAGTCCCGTAGCTTAGATCTGGAAGGCGTCAAAGAAGGGTTCATTGTCCTGATTTCAGAATGGTGAAATGTAATCTAGAGCACATGTCATCCATAAGATCCCCTTTACTTCACATAAATGATAATGTCTTTTTTATTTGTGAAAATGAACTTCCATTTGTGCAGACTTTTGGTTTTCAGATTGTTTTTGTGTGGGCTTACTGGACTCCACTGCAATTGTTCTTTTAAATGGTTTGGCCCAGCCTGCCCAGGGACCACGCCTGCCTCATGCATACCTCAGCCTCAGCTACTGCTTTTGGAGTTTTTGTTGCCCTTGAGGTGGGCTCTGGATAACCTTGGCCTGTTGTGGGCTTAGCTGATCTGTAGCTGACCTGTGTCTGCTCACTATCCTGTGATGCCACTGAGTTGGACTGCCCTTTGTAATATTTTGCCTGGCTCAGCCCAGCTCCCTGGACCTTGCAAAGGCCCCCAGAGCTCACAGCAGGCCTAAGTCCAATCCAGTCTTTCAAGTTAGTGTCAGACAATGGCAATCCTATAAAATAGGCAGACCATGAATTTCAACTCTCTTTTAGGTTAGGTCCTTGAGAAGCAGAGCCTGAGGCAGGGATTTTGGTGCATGTAAAATGTTGAGGGACAGTTCTCAGTAAGGAAGGGGGTGAAGCAGGACAGGGCAAAGGAAGGAGCCAAGCAAGGAGGTGGTCTCAGAAAAAGCCCAGCTGGGGCCTGATCCATGGGACAGGGATGGGGGCTTCAGAGCACTCACTACATTGCAGAATAGATCCAGCTTTCTCTTCCTCCAAGGCAGTCAGTCATTAGCTGGGGGCTGCCTGCAGTGGGAGGAGTGGGGGCTGTAACTTCTCAGGTGCAACAGATCCATTAGCTGAGGGCAATTCTCCAGAGGGCATGGGCAGCTGTGAGCAGTGGGCAGCCATACTTCCAACAGCATGGAGGGCAGGCACTGGCCCATACCAAGGATTGGGGTGGGTGATATGGTTTGACTGTGTCCCCACCGAAATCTCATCTTGAATTGTAGCCTCCATAATCCCCATGTGTTGTGGGAGGGACCCAGTGGGAGGTAATTGAATCATGGGGTTGGGATTTTCCCATGCCGTTCTCATGATAGATAATAAGTCTCATAAGATCTGATAGTTTTATAAAGGGCAGTTCCCTTGCACCTGCTCTCTTGCCTGCTGCCATGTAAGATATGCCTTTGCTCCTCCTTTACCTCCTGCCATGACTGTGAGGCCTTTCCAGCCATATGGAACGGTGACCCCATTAAACCTCTTTTTCTTTATAAATTACCAAATCTCTGGTATTTCTTCATAGCAGTATGAAAACGGACTAATACAGTGGAGGCACCAAGAGTATATACCATGTGCCCCTGTTTTACTGAAGAGCAAATCAAAAGCTTAACCACTGCACCATCACAAGGCTAGTAACATACAGAGTCAGGAGTAACACCCATGCCTTTGAATTCATATATCGGCACACTGCTTGTCCCATAACCCCTCACTGACAGCACTGGTCTATGGACATGTGAATTGGTTTCATCACTCTGAACACATAGCCTCACCCTCTTACTGGTATGCATTGCCAAGCTGTTTTGGTATTTATGATGTAAAACATCATCCTCAATTCATAATTAGTTATAACATGGATGCCTCTAGGTCTCACAGGGCTGTAGGTACCAAATGAGGCCATACTGACATTAGCAACAAATCAGCACTCATTAGCCCCCATCTCTTTAATTGCACTGCTCTGTGCCAAGGTTAGTTAATTCTGGAGTTTCCCAGGGGGTGTCTCATATGTGCTCGTTAAAAACTGCAGCCTGCTCCTCTCAGCGTCCCAGCTCACTCTATGGCTTAGGGTTTAATGCGAGACGCCAATGCCGTTGGTACTGTCGTCAATTCTCCCTCCCTCTATGCCTTACAGCTCTCATAAAATACAACGTTTACTAAAGCCTAAAGATATAGCAATTTCATATTTTTCCTGTTAAAGCTATGTATTTTCAGAATTTAATTTAAAATTTTTTAAATTAAATTTATTAAATTAATGAAGCAATTCAATCTAATTAGTTTGTCATGTCTGATTTGGAAAACATTGGCTGTAGTAATTTAAGATATTTTAATCATACATGCACACCTATTTCAGAAAATTTCTTCTTGCTGGCTTTTCATTGTTTTAAAACAGTGGTGGTCTGGCCAATATTTAACAACCAGTTCTCTAAAATAAAGTATGCATTTGTGTATACACAGTTTATTATAAATTTTGCTAGTATAAAGAATTTATCACACACAATTTTTAAGTAACAATAAAATATAAAATGTTCTTTATTGTAAATTCCATATAGCCAATTGACTTTCATAGGGTGCTTTCAATGATTTTTGCTGGTCTTTGATCTGTCGCCAAGCTATGGTTGCAATTGATGAAAGAGTGTTGATATTTTTGCTTAAATTAAGACGAAAGTGGAACAATGGAGAAGTGTATTGGAACTTTACTCATGTATCAATGACTTGAGTGACTTCTTTGCTGAATCAGATACTGGTTCTCTAATGATGGAAGAATACCTACTCAATTTGTTATGCTATTCACAATGTAATGGCTACAGACACAATACATTTTTAAATTTAATCTCCATTATTTACATTTTCTCCATTACTTTTTAAAGTCTAAGCCCAGAGATGAGCTAAAAATATTTTTTTCTTTTTTTGATTTTGCTTACTTTGTCCTGAAGTTGTTTTTCATCATTTTCATTTCAATCTTTTTCTTTATAGCATCTAGATTTTGAGTCACAATTAGAAAACTCTCATCTCCTCTAAGGTTATAAACAAATCCTCTTGTGTCTTTTTCTAGTGATTTTAGGTTAAGTTTTTAAAATATTTAAATCTTTGACCCAGTTGGAATTGATTCTGTTGTATGCAAGGCAAGAAATAGATCAAGGTTTATCTTCACGTGGCTTCTCAGTTGCCTCAACTATTGGATAGTCCATCTACAGGTTTGAAATGCCCCTTCTACACTACTTTCTTGTCTATTTGTGGGCCTATTTTTGGATTTTCTATTCTGTTCCATTCATCTATCTATTAATGTGCCATTGCCACACTATTTTAATTATTGGGGCTTCATAAGATGTTTGGTATCTTATCCTCCATAATGCTCTAATCCTCCACTAATACAGTTCTTTTTAAGATTCTTTCTCACTACTTTAAAATTGTATTTCCATGTAAACTTAAAAATTAATTAGATAATCCAGTTTTTAAAACCTTGGTATTTATATTGGCTTTGTTTTAAATTTCTAAATTAATTCAACAGAAATGATATCTTTATGATGCTGTCATTTTCTGTCCAATGACATGGTCTGTCTTTCCACTTGTTAAGTCTTTACTTTACCCTACAACGATATTAGTTTCCTTCGTACAGGCGGTGCACACTTCTGTGTAAGTGCCTCATCTTTACTGATATTTTTACAACAGGCCTCCTCTTAGGTCTTTGGTTTGGTTGTTAACTGTATTTATGAAAGTTGTTGGTTTCTATTTACTGATTTTGCATCCCACTCCTTTGCTGAATTTTTGTATTGTTTGTTATAGTTTCTTAAGTGATTCTCTTATGTTTCTTAGGGAAACAATAGTAACATCTGCTGAAGAGTTTTGCATAAGGGTGAAAATCAGGCCATCTGGAAGAAGCAGCAGGGAACTGGCTAAAGCCCAGGCCACCGCCCCGGTCACAGCATGTGAGTGTAGGGAGAACCCACAGCCTCCACATGACAAAGCTTTGCAGAAAGCACTAACTTATCTGTAAAGGCCTGAGGTAGAGGAGAAGTTTCTCTGGAAGACATTGAGCATATAGGAAAGTCCCTTTAATTTAATGGACACTCAAGGGGTCCAGAATAAATTGATGACAGGAGGGTTTTCAGTGGGAGGTGAACGTGGGGTTAGGAAGCACAGGGCATTGGGGATGGGAGATGGGCATCCTGAGGAACTGCATTTTGGCTGAGGATACCATGAATGAGTGGCAAAGATTTAACTAGTCTCAAGATTTTGAACAAAATGTTGGCATCAGGCAGTTTGGGTCAGAAGTTCAGCAGGCCTTTGGAAGATGCGGATGTTCCATTACCACCAGCAGTTGATGCCTGGGACTGCTGAGTCAGCTGCTCCTGTTTATGCCTTAGCATTTCACACCAGTCCATCTCACCCAGAAGGGCACATCAGAAGCTGCTGTCTGAGGCTCTCCCCTCTCTAATTCCAATGTCCTCTGGGCATGAAGGTGGATTCCAGAACATGAACTGTGTAGGAGCCCCCATGTGATTCTGAGGCACCTTCACCCACTTCCACCCATTAAGAAGGATCACTCTGGGAGGAAAATGAATGGCTCTGTCTCAATGTTGACTCTTGGTTTGTGTAGCAGATGCTGTCAGTGCTCCATCCATATTCCACTGGCCCAACCAAAAGTCACCTGCAGCTTGAGGAAACTGTTCCTGATGACTTCCTTCAACCAGGCAAATCCTTTCCTCTATAGCTTATTCTGCAGTGTCCTCAGAAGAATGTAAGTGCACCAGTGTATTGGGAGAGGCACGTTTAACTGATTATAAGAAACGACTTTCTAAGCCCCAGAAGCTTCCAGTGGTGAGTATACTAGAACACTAGGATCTCAACACCATTAACAGCAATTTAGGGGGCTTCGATGGACATTTGCACACTGAGTGGTGAGTAAATTTCAACAGACGTCCAGATCTTTCTCATCTCCAAGGGAGATGAACATTTCGAATCCCTTTCTGGACAAGGATTTTTCCAAAGCTTTTTCATGTCCCTTAGATTCCTTTATTCATTCTCAGTAGATGTGTCATGTCTTCCGTGATGAAGAAAATTAGGACCAAGTTCCAAGAGCCCTGACTTCTCACCTCTCCACCTCAGTATCTCAGGCACTTCCTCTGCCATGCACTTCTTGCTTACTTTCTGACTCAGAGGAATTGCAAATTGTAGATGACTGGCTGGAAGAAAAGCATCCAACTCAAACTAGCTCAGTCAAAAAACGAGGGTGGGATATTGAAACAAAAGGACAAGTAGTGTAGCCGGGTCATACAGAAACTGGCAAGTATTAAGAAACAACCCTCTTACCCACAAAGTTTCAAAATTCACTCAAAAATATTATTGACATAAAAGTTTAAAAAGCACAAAAGATCACAGAAATATAAGACAACCTAAATTTTATACAGATTTATTCATTTAAATTCATCCTCATATTTATTCATAAATAAATAAATGTTAACAGTGGTTATTTCTATGTTAGTTCAGCTATACTTAGATGTTAAACAAAGATTAAATAAATACATGTAAATTTTAAATTATAAGTGCCATAAAGAAAGGGAAGAATTTCCAGAGAGCTTATAATGGGGTAGCATGTGTGAGAGAGGGGAACCTAACCCATGCTGGAAGGTGGGAGAAGATTTCCTTGTGGATTTAGTTCTTGAACCTAGACTTAAGGATGAGTGGAGTTATTTATAAGTTAGTGCATGGTTCTTTATATTTTTTATTTTAGATGCTTATCAGTTGTATTATTAGCAAATAGTTTTTCCTATTCTGTGGGTGGGCTCTTCAGTTTCTTGATAGCCTTTGACACAAAAAGTTTTTAAATTTTGATGAAGTCAAATTTGTTTTTTCTTTTGTTGCACATGTTTTTGGTATCACATATTAAGAAACCACTATCTAAGGCAAAGTAATGAAATGTACATCTATGATTTATTTGAACAGTTTTGTAGGTTTAGCACTTACATTTTGATCTCTGATCCATTTCTGTATATGAGAAAAGGTAGGGGCCCAGCTTCATTCTTTTACATGTGGCTATCCAATTGTCCCAGAAAAATTCACTGAAGACTATTCTTTCCCCCATTGACTTGTCTTGGCAATCTTGCTGGAAAGCAATTGATCATAGATATATGGCTTTATTTCTGGGCTCTCAATTCTATTTCATTGATCTACATGTCTATCCTATACCAGTACCACATTATCTTGATTACTGTAGGTTTGTAGTAGGTTTTAAAATTAGGATGTATGAGTCCTACAATGTTGTTCTTTTTCATGATTATTTTGGCTGTTCTGGGTCCCTTGCCATTTCATATGAATTTTAGAATGAGCTCATCCATTTCTGTAAAATTGGCATTTGAAATTTTGGTAGAGATTGTGTTTAATCAATAGATCGAGGGGGAGTATTGTCATCTGAACAATTGTTCATCTTACCAATATTAAATCTTCCAATCTATGAACATGGGATGTCTTACTATTTATTTAGGTCTTCTTTAACTTTTTTTCAAACAATGTTTTATGGTTTTCAGTGTAAAAGTCTTGCACTTCTTTGGTTAAATTTATTCCTAAATATTTTATTCATGTCAGTGCTATTTTAAATTAAATTGTCTTAATTTCATTTTTGGATTATTCATTGTTAATGTATAGAAATATAACTGATTTTTGTATTTTTATCATATATTCTGCAACCTTGCTGAACTCATTTATTAGCTATTAATTTTGTGTGTGGGGATTCTTCAGGGTTTTCTATATATAAGATTATGTCATGTTCAACTATAGTTTCACTTCTTCCTTTCCAATATGGAAGACTTTTATGTATTTTTGTTGCCTAATTACCCTGGCTAGACCCTCCAGTACAATGTTGAATAGAAGTGGTGAATGTGGACATCCTTGTCTTGTTCTTGATCTTAGAGAGTAAGCTTTTAGTCTTGCATGGTACATATTTTTCCATTCTCCCTATCTTTTACTTCCAACCTTTTTGTGTTTTTGAAGATAAAGCTTTTCTCTTGTAGACAACACAACATACTTGGGTCATGTTTGTTTTTTAATACATTCTATCCACCTCTAATTTTTGATTACAGAGATTAATCTATTTACATTTAATCCTCCACTGCTATGAGAGGACTTACATCTGCCAATTTGCTATTTGTTTTCCATTTGCTTTATATGGTTTTGTTTTTTGTTGTTGTTCAATTCCTCTATTACTCCCTTCCTTTGTGTTAAATAGATATTTTCTAGTGTACCATTTTAATTCCCTTGTTTCTTTTACTATATACTTCTGAGTTATTTTCTTATTGCTTACCCTGTGAATTACCACTAACATCTTAATCTACATCAATCTAGTTTGGATTAATAGCAACTGAATTTCAATAGTATACAAAAACTTTTTTCCTATGTAGCTCCATCTTCCCCCCTTTAGGCTGTTATTGTCATAAATATATCTTTATACATGTGTGTCCATCAACTTAAGTGTATAATTATTGCATTATGAAGTTGTCTTTTAAATAAGATAGAAAAAAAATTACAAACAAAAATACAGTACAGAATCTTTTAGAGTTACCTATATAATTCCCTTTGGTAGTGCTCTTTATTTTCTTCATGTGAATTTTAGCTGTTGCCTAGAGTCCTTTTGTTGCAGTCTTAAGGACTCCTGCTAGTATTTCGTGTAAGATAGGTGTGCTAGCAACGGACTCTCTGTTTTGTTTATGTTAGAATGTCTTAATTTCTCCTTCATTTTTGAAAGATAATGTGCCAGATATAGAATTCTTAGTTGACATTTTTCTGTCAGCACTTTGATTATATCTTCCCACAGACTTCTGCCCTCCATGACTTTTTAATGAGAAATCAGCTGATAATATTATTGAGGATTCTTTATACTTGATGAGTTGCTTCTCTCTTGCTAATTTAAAGAGCTTCTCTTTGCTTTTGGCTTCTGACTGTTTGATTCTTATGTATCTAGATGTCCTATCTTTGAGTTTATCTTGCTTGGAGTTTATTAGGCTCTTTGGATATGTAGATTAAAGTTTTTCATCAAATTTGGTAAGTTTTCACCATTATATTTTCAAACATCAACATTTCTCCCTTTTCTGTCTCCACTCCTTCTAGGGCTTCTATTATGTGTATATTTGTATGCTTGGTGGTAAACCAAAGGTCTCTAAGGCTCTGTTCATTTTTCTTCATTCTTTTTTCTTTCTGCTTCTCAGACTAGAAAATCTCAACCTATCCTGAGATTCACTGATTCCTTCTTTAGCCTGCTCAAATATGCCATTAAGTCTGTCTTGTAAATTTATTATTTCAATCATGGTACTTTTTAACTCAAGAATTTCTATTTGGTCTCTTTTGTGATTTCTATATTTTTGTTGATACTTTCTATTTGTTGAGATATCATCCCCATATTTTGGCTCTTTGAACATATTTAAAATAGCTGATTTAAATATTTGTCTTAAGTCCCATAAACCAAGTGTCTGTGCTTCCTCTGGGGCAGTTTCTACTGATGTTTTTTCTATGTATAGGTCATACTTCTTGTCTCTTTGTATGACTCATGTTTGTTGTTGTCAAAAACTAGACATTTCAAATATATAATATAGAAACTGGAAATCAAATTCTCCTTCCTCCTCAGGGATTTTTGCTGATTATTGTAGTTGTTGTTTGTTTGTTTAATAACTTTTCTGAATATATGAAGTCTGTATCTTAGTCATGAGTGGCTACTGAAGTCTCCACACAGTTAGCTCAGTGGTAGGTTAATGATTCACAGAGATTGCCTTAAATACCTGGAGCTAATAAATCTCCAAGTTTTTGCCTGGGGCCTCTGTATGTGTATTGATACATGCCTTCATCACTCAGCAACTCTACCTTAGTCTTCACTTCCTATATGTATAAAACCTCAAGGACAGTCAGAGGTGAGCACTTAGAGCCTTCTCAGATCTTTCTTGAGAATGCTCAGAGCTGCACCCAGCCCTGGGCATGCGTGTGGCCTTTTAGATTCCCAGTACATGTTGAAACTTTCCAAAGCTGCTATGGACATCTCATGCCTCAGGTTTGATTTTAGGTTTTTTGATTATTACATTGTTTGCCCTGTTATCCATCACCCCAGTCAGCTGTGATGTTAAAACATTTGACAAATGCCATCCTCCTCCTTTTTCCTTTCAAAGGTTTTAATCACTGGATGAGTTCAAATGAAGTCAAATAAAGAAGCTTTCTGAATTAGGGTCTTCCAGAGAACTACCAGTAAAATAAGACACTTATTTGGAAACAAAGTCCGTTTTGCACCCTCTGGTACCAGGAATACAGACTGATTTTTCAAGGCTACCACTAAGCTGAGAAGTGGAGGATGGGACTAGAGTAAGTTGAAATGCCACAAACTGTTCTTATCAAAATTCAGTCATATTTTTAAATCCTCACAGGGATGCTACAAGCCTTTGGTTAGTTTCCAAGTTCTGAAAAAGTCAATTCTGCCAAATTTTGCCAATTTTTTCATTGCTTTCATGGAAGCCTGAAATTTCAGAGGTCCTTACCTAGCCATTTTCTCTGATGTCACTCTTGCCTCTACATCTGTGCATGTCCCTGTTGTATGTTACCACTAGCAGAGCTAAACGACCTTACAGTCCTTATGCTAGACCTTCCCAAACTAGACTTCCTGGATCTCTTAGTTCAAATTTCTGTGAGAGAAAATATGATTGAGTCATTCCAGCCAATAGAATGATTCATTTTATGCCATTCATCTGTATCTGCGGTGGCAGACCATGTGGTATAAACGTGGCCAGTTGGCACCTTGTGTTCATCAGGAGTTGTGCTGTAAGGCAATGACAAGGAAAAGAGAAACAAGCAGGCTTGCATTTCTAGTGCAGACTTGTCACTGTTAATTTCTCCCTCTGTGCCAGTGACCTCATTTTCTCCTGTCTTCCCTGGAAACTTGTTTCCAGGAATACCACCCTCAGTGATAGGCCAATTTTCCTTTTCCATCTTTGTGTCTTTTCTCAGGCCTCATGAATGTGGTTTCTCCCTTCTTTTATTTTGCCTGGGTCCTCCCCCTGCAGAGCTGCTGAGAATGAAGAGGAGTACTTCTCCCACCACTAAGTGCTGCTCTTGAAACAAACATGCAAAGCCCTTCTTATTTTTCAAGATGTTTTCTCTTTCCAGGGGAAAAGACAGAGTGTAATAGAAATTTTAAAAGTAGCTCACCATTTTTCTTATCTGCCTGCATGGCTCTGCCCCAGTATTGTCCTGACCATTCAGTGCTGGTTTCACCTTCACTTCCAGCTTTGCACAGGACTCTTTTACCTTGGTCTTTGATTAATGAGGTTTTCCAACTTTAAGACTGGTTTCTGATTCCTCTTGATTTTGGACTATGTCTTTTTCTAGGCTTTCTGTTCTGAGGCTAACATCTGCTGCTATTTCCATGGTCTAAGACTACTCATTGACTCATCAAATCTTTCACAAACAAATCATTTAGTTAACAGAAGGATTATATGAGAGGCAAAGTGAATGGTTTATCTTGATATCCACTGTTGGTGTGTGTAGCAGATGATGTTAATGCTCGGCCCACATCCTACTGTCCCACCCCAAATGTCACCTATTCCTTGAATGAACTCTTCTTGTTTAGGCTGATTATTTTCTACCTCAAACACCTGAGTCTCTGTCTTCCAGGGGACTTTCTCTGGTCTTTGGACATTCTTCACCTACAAGGTGGTCAGGCTGGAAGTGCCGGAAAGTTTACTCTCTGAGAAGCATCCCTCAACCAATAATAGATGGAGGTTGACGAATGAGTGCCACAGCATCCTCATGTGGGACAACTCTAAAGTGTGTTTTTGAGAAGGCTTCCCAGAGGTCTCAGTGGGATTGGACTCCAGTTGCTCACAGCATTAGTCTTCCCAGAGCACCCTGTATTGATTCTTTCCCTTTCCTCACTTCCTTGCTTCCACACAGTACTTCCTGGAATCACTTCCCAAATAAATTACTGGCTCCCAGGTTCTCATCTCAGGGTTCTCTTTTGGAGGAAACCAAAATAAGACACTTGGATAAATGCCTTCACTTGAAGTTGCTAAGACAGTGATCACTTGGTAAGTGATGCCAGGATGAGAAAGGAAAACTATAATTACCCCTTTGCCAGATGCAACTCTATTTGACAGTGTTGTACATTTTCTAGCATGGTAATGAGTTGGGAAGACATCCTGAAGTTTAGAGAAAACTCAGGGGACCAAGATTGAGTTCTAATGGCCTTGGCCGGGCACGATGGCTCACGTCTGTAATCCCAGCACTTTGGGAGGCCTAGGCAGGTGGATCACTTGATGTTAAGAGTTCGAGACTGGCCTCGCCAACATGGTGAAACCCTGTCTCTACTAAAAATATAAAAATTAGGCAGATGTGGTGGCACATACCTGTAGTCCCAGCTACTCGGGAGGCTGAGGCAGGAGAATCACTTAAACCTAGGAGGCAGAGGCTGCAGTGAGCCGAGATAGCACCACTGCACTCCAGCCTGGGTGACAGATTGAGACTCCATCTAAAAAAAAAGGAGGGGAGGCCTCATAAAGCCCAAAGATCTATCCAGAGGAGGACGACATACCATCAGAGCTTGCATGATGTTTTCATAAGGCAGAAACTGCAGGTTTACAGATCTCATATCAAGAACGTTGCCTCGCAAACAGAAAATCCTTATCTCCTTTTAGATCAATGTAAGGGGCACTGATGTGGTCTCACCAAGGGCCACATTATTATTGTATTCAAGTCAACAAGCACTTGAGAGTTCTCATGTTTTTTAAGAGCTTGAAATTTGGAAGGGGATGGCAAGAACAACTTGACTAAATATCACTTACTGCTGTGGTGAGTTGTAGGGCCAGCCAAGCATGTCCCCACTTCATCACAGTGGCTCACTAGGTAGGTAAAGATGGGAGAGTCTCATGCAGATACATCCACGTGGCTAATGGGGTTATGACAAACCCCGGGCTGCTGAAAAGTTAAAGGAGCTTTCGAGAAAATTATTGAGGTCCTCAGACACACTTAAGGCAGAGTTAATTAAAAGTCACTGATGCAGTCATGAGTGTTCAGCTCCACATTATTGTTGTCAAAGGAGAGATTCTGCAAGCACGTGTTGGCATTTTTGGAGAAAGAACCACGAGTAACACTGAAAAGATAAAAGACATTGCAATGCTATGACTTGTGTCCAAGAAGTAGAAAAATACATAAGAAGAATAAAAGAGAAACTCTTTATGCCAGATATCTTATTTATAACCCAGGTTTTGAAGTCTTGACCAGTTATTGTCTCATGTCAGGAAGGAAAAGGCACTTGATTAGAAAGGATAGAAGGTGATCTGTTACATAATTTTACATGTGATTGCCTATAATATAGTAGGCATCTAAAAGCTATTATCTCCCATTTTCTTGATGAGGGAATTGAGGTTCAGGGGGAAGGCATGACAACCAGGGCATAAGGGGGTCCAAGTACCAGTCACCTCTTGTTCTATCCTGTCCTTAACGTGGGCTACTATTCCCCAGACCCTGGAATTACCTAATATAGCAAGGAGACGTGTATCCTGCTCTGGGATGGCTGGCTTTACAGGTGTTCTGGTGGCTATAGAAGCCAGCCCTGCTCCCTCTGCCTTCTCCACTGCTGACTGCTCCGCTCAGCTGGGGGCCCAGGTCACCTTCTCAGCACAACCATTTCCCCTGGTCCCAGTTCTGCTTATGTGTTCTCACAACACAACTCATTTTTACTTCACGTCCCTCTCTTATTCCACCTCTTCTCTAAAGGAAAATTTGATTCTTTTCTAAAAGGGGTTTAGAACAAATGGTTTAGCTTCATAGATATCCACAGTGGGATTGTGTACTTCTGTTGCCCACAGCTGCTGGTCAGCGCTCCTTCGGCTGCTGCTTTCCCTTTTCTCCTCCTTCCAGGCCTCTCACAGTGCTTCCCAGAGCCACCTGCCAGGGAACTTGGCTCACCCACATATTTATTCTGGCCCCACTGGAGCATCGAATTGTTAACCGAGTACGCTCATTTTTCTAGAGGTGGTTTAATTATTTTTTCCCCTCTCTTTCACTTCACCTTCATCAGACATTCCCTACAGGGCAAGTTCTTCCAACTACATGCTCCAAGACACACCTCTCCTAGAGAGGTGACAGTCGGTTTGCAGACCAAAGCCTGCCCCCACGGAACTTTCACCACCAGGGCGTTGTCTTGGAACTTCCATCCTCTGGGGATGACCTCGGAACCTTCATGCTTATCGAAAGCATGCCCGCTTGGCCACCTTTACAACTTACTTCTGCCCAGGAAGGCTCCAACTCAGCAGTCTGATAGATCAGATACTGAGCTAGTAGGGGACCTCTGTCCTTGCTCATTTCCTCCCTTGCCTTATAGAAGTGCCCCCTTTCTCAGGAGGCTGAGGTGGGAGGATCAACTGAGCCCAGGAGGTCGAGGTGACAGTGAGCTATGATCACATCACTGCACTCCAGTCGGGTGACAGACTGAGACCTTGTCTCAAAAACAAACTAAATAAATAAATAAATATGCTCACTTTCTGCTCTCAAGGTGAAGCAGTGAATGTAAAGGCAGGATGCTTTATGTCCCTTCCCCCAAGCCAGCTTTGAGATAAATTCACTTTTTTTTTTGTATCAGATCTCTCAGCCAGGGTAAGGTCCCATAGGTAGATTACTTTTAAAGGCTGACTGACAGTAAGGGAAGTAGCAGCAATGTCCAATCAGAAATATATCAAAAATCAGAGTGATCAGCGGTGATTCAAAGTACCGGCAATCTTCCCCACCCACTTCAGTGGCCTGAAAGGGGTCAGAGCTCAGGGGTCCGGAGTCATCACCATAATCCCAAGTCATCAAGGACGGGTTCTTATGTGGTCACCGTGAAAGGGGAGCATTCCCTGATTTCCCTCACAGGACGTGAGACAGGGATGTGGCTCACCTGTTCAAAGCCCTTGTGGGAGAAGCAGCACGCAGACTCGCAGGTACAGAGGCCAGGGCAAGCGCTTTGGGCTCTGGCCCTGTAGTAGTGTCTGGGCTTGGTTGCCTGCAACCCCAATGTTTAAATGTTCTTTCAGCTTTGCTGAGGTTTTATTGAGTGGTGGAGGTGGCCTTCAGTGGGATGGATGCAGAGCCAGAAGTGGGGATGGAGTGGGAAGGTGATCCTCCCCTGGACTTGGGCTGCTCAGCCCAGACTCCTCTCCGACCAACCCCAGCCCAACTCCTCTAGGCCTTCAGATGTTCATCCTCTTCTCCCTTTCCCTGAGGTGTCATTCTGCGGTCCATTTGCTGGTTGGCTGGCTTGCTTGTCTGCTTCTGGGTCCTGGGTTTCAAGGCTTATATGGGTGCAGGACAGGGGATACAGCAGGCCCCAAAAGGCAACTTTTGGGCCCCAAAACAGAAATGCCTGTCCTCATTTAGGGCCACAGGTCTTCGGGCTGGAGGGAGGAGCCTTTGCCGGGGAACTGCCTTTGCCGGGGAACTGCCCTCTTCTACCCAGTATTTTCCTGTCTCCTGTCCATATCAACTGGATGCTCTTTAAGAAGGCAGGAGCTGTGAAATCCATTTAGGAATAATTACCCTAAAAAAATGGTTAAACTAAAAAATAAAAAGGCCCTTTAAAGGATTGATAAGCTTCTATTATTTTGGAAAATTCACTAGCCTCGATCAGCTCATTCTTGGACAATAGCAGATAAATGAGACTTGATTGTTCCAACACCTGCACCGATGTTTGTCTTGTCTCTGACAAGGCGTGGCTGGGCATTGTCAATGAAGTGGTCTCCTCATTATCTCGGCTATTGTTCCAGGAATCAAAGCTGTTATCAATGCCCATGCCTATTATGCATAACTCAACCACAATACCAGGAGAAGTGAGAAAATAGGTGATAGAGTGAATAACATCTTCTCAGGACCACATTTCATGCGAACCACCGCATTTCCCAGCTGATTCTTTTCATTTTAATTTTTTCATTACCAACGTAGTACATGATCATCATAAAAACGTGAACAATGAAGAAAAGTAAAAAGCAAAAGCTCCCTCCAATTCTCCAGCCCCACTTCTGGGATGACCCACTATTGCATTGTGTAAAACAACCAAGGGATGTACCCGAGCACACACGCGTGTTGACAAAATGGCACACGTGCATATTATTGAGTCTTTTCACTACCATCTATCCCAGCCATTTTATTCTTTGAATAGTCTCACAGAACTCCACTCTGTACATGTCCCATATTTTATTCATTCATCCTTTGGACTTTCAGTCTGTAAAAATTATTAGACAGTGTACATTACTTGTTCATTTATGAGACAATTTCTGCAAAATTAATTGCTAGAATTGGAATTACGAGGTTTAAGGGCATGCACATTTTTTCCCCTTTTGCTTAATACCTGCAAACTGCCCCCCAAATCAGGCAAAAAAATTTCATTGTTGATTTCATTCTCATTTTTTAAAAAACTAGTTACAGTTGAGCTTTTTCCCCTCATGTTTATTGGCCACTTGCATTTTCTCTATGAATTGTGTAGAAATAAACATATATTACCCAAATGAGAACAAGGAAAGACTATTCAGAGCTTGCCATAGCAAGGGAGTCGGCAGATCCTCAAAGGCAGGTAGGGGAGTTGGAAAGCCATATGATAGAAGAGAAGTCTTCAGATGTGCCTTGATTGGAGGTCATCAGCATAGGCAGCATGGAGACCGGCTAACTAGCAGTGATACAGACAGGAGGTAGCCAAGGGCCCCCGCTCCCCTCTCCCGGCTTCCCTTCTCCTCCCCCTTTCCATTCCCTGCTCAACCTCTCGCCAAACCCTGCCTTTAAGCCTAAAACAGCCTGAAGGCTGAAAAACTGGACTGCAGGTCCCGGGTGATGCCCACCCTTTTCCGGACTGATTCTTTCTGAGTAATGCCCACCTGCGTACTGGGAGGAGGGGTGGGGCCTCGGGAAGTTCGCAGTTTGCAGCGCGGAGGAGCCGGGCGTCTCCAGTTCCTGGGTGGTACCCTGGGATTCAGCCGTTGAAGTGGAGAGCCTGTTAGCAGAACCTCATCTCACTTTGTTGTGTGTCTGTGTGTATTGTGTGTGTCTGTTGTGTGTCTGCTGTGTGTCTGTGTGTCGCCCAGTAAATTCCGTTCCCCCTCATCCTTCAAAGTGTCTTTGAGCCTAATCTTTCCTGGCCGTGTGACAAGAACCCGGATTTTCCTACAACAGCAGCAAGGCATTCTATGTGATTGGTTAGGGGAATATATTTGGCTTTTTCTGATTGGTCCTAAGTTGGACAAAAATTAGGGAAGCTGTCGGTTATGCTCCTGAACTGAAATTGGGCCCACACTCCTGGATGCAAAGCTGAACAGTGACATCAGGATTGCAGCGAGAGAATGTGAGGCATTTATTTCAGGGCACCAAGCAAGGAGAATAGGGCAGCTCATGCTTAAGACCTGACCTCCTGGATGGCTTACAGGTAAGAGCTTTTAAAGGCAGGGAGGCAGAGGTCACAGGCAAAGTCATGAATAGAGACTATACCTTGGTTTGACCTAAAAGAGGCAGGACATCTCGAAGCAGGGACGTCCACAGGTCATAGGTGGATTCAAAGATTTTCTGATTCGGAAGAAAGAACAGTGGTTACAGTTCAGTCCTCAGCTCCCCCTTCTCTGAGGTGTGGGTCTGGGTTTCTGGACATATGTTAAGGTGTTGTCTTTAGTTTCCATAGGGAACAAAACATCTTGCAACTCTTTATTCCGCATGTTCTCCCCTTGAGCATAACCCTATAAAATGTCCCTCTAGCCCCTGCCTCTTTGCAAACATCTTCTTCCCTGCTGTGCTGCCCATTGCAATTTTGCAACATATTTTCATACATTCTCTAAGTCTGCCTTTCTTTACCTACAACTTTCTTGATAAATTCCTTTACTTCCTGTGTTGCTTGGCCCAGATGACCACTATCCATGACACCTCCTACCTCAGCCTCCTAAGTAGCTGGGACTACAGGCACATGCCACTAGGCTTAGCTAATGTTTTTAAATTTTTTGTAGAGATGGGGTCTCACTGTGTTCTCACCAGTCCAGGCTGGTGTTGAACTCCTGGACTCAAGCTATTTTCCTGCCTCAGCCTCCCACAGTGCTGGGATTACAGACATAAGCCCCCTCACCTGGCTGTCCCTGTAAGTTTTTAAACTCAGAGCAGGGACACCAATGTTGTGGCTTCAGTCTTTGGGACTTTATCTTATAATTTAAGGGAAATTCATTTATGTTGGCTTAGGGGAGACTTTTTAAGACTGAGGAGCATGTGTGTTCATGTCTCTCCTGCAATGCAGTTATATTGCTCAGGATAAAAAAGGGAGTTTCTAGCCTACAAAATAATAAACTCTGCAGAAACAAAGCAAACCTGTTTTGCCCTTGTATGAGGCATATGTAAGGTTGTGGTGTGCGTGCATTATTTGGGGCAGAGTTTATTAAGGCTTTACAGAGTGGAGCAAGTGGAGCAGAATGGGCTCCTGAGGACACCACGAATCATGAAGCCTTCAGAAGGAAGATCTACAAGGCTGTTGTTTGTACTAGTCTGTGCTATGCTGTACATGACTCACATTTACATGTCTGGGAATCCTCATGATGCTTAAGATAAAAATTTAGAATAAATATTAAACATCCATTCATCTTTAATCTTAGGACAGAGCACATTGAGTTGCTCACCAAAAAGTCTATGTGTGTGTCTTTCTAGGGGCAGCAACATGAGGTCAAGGAAGCTGGGGCCCATCACATCTGCTGCTTTCCACGTTGCTGCCTTTGGATTAGTTTTTCTACCATTTCTGGGTTCTGGCCCCCAGCTTCCGTATGCAGTTTTTTTGTTTGTTTTGTTTTGTTTTGTTTTGTTTTAGAGGGCTGCCCACAGGCTACTGGTTCCTTGGCATTTATTTTCCGCTTAGTAATGGAAGGAGGCAAAAGTATGAAAGTCCAACCCATTGGCATGGGCACCATCCATCCCCTACTGTTCCCTGCAGAACCCCTCTTTGCAGATCTTGCCTGAGAGGGCAACTTCTCTGACTTCCTCCTTCGCTCTGTTCTTCTACTCCCACTTCTCAACTGTCTCCCTTGAGAGCAACTCTTTTAAAAATCATTTGCACATCAGTGATTGTTTCAGGGCCTCCTTCTAAAGAAGCTGCCTTAAAACAGCACCCAGTTTTTTCACTCTGTCACAAATTTGTTATGTGACTTGGGCAAGTCATATCTTTTCCAAACCTCTGTCCATACCTCGTATATGAGAGTATGGATTAAATTATTTCAAAGGTTCTTTAAAGACTTTGAACTCTATGTCCTTTAAACATGATTACATGTTATATTTCTTTTAGAGAAAGGATTCTGAACCTAGGATTCATGGATGGCTTTCAAATGGTGAGTGAAGCCTCAGAAATTGTATGCAAAATTATGGGTGTATTTTTTTTTCTGGGGAGAGGGTTCATAGCTTTCATTAGATTTCCAAGGAGTCCATAAGCTCCCACCAAAGTTAGTAATCACTCTTTACAGTTTGTTATTTGTAGATTTCACAAGGGCTGTGGAAAGAGTATCATCACATACTCTAAAACATTAATCTTTTGAGATTCATAATGATTTGGTTAAAACCACTTAATATCTATTAAAAATGATAGAAAGAAGAATGTGCTAATGGTATTTTTACAGCAGAGGTAAGCAGTCCTCTTTGCCCAGTCTTTGACAGCCTTTTCTCTTGTAAACATGGTCTTTTATAGGTTCATGCTTTTTTGACCCTGCATTTGGGTTTAATATCAACTGCGACAATTTTTTTAGACAAATGTTAGACAAACTAGCCTGGCTTTGCTAAAGAAGAAAATATGTTTTGTCTGTGATTAATAAAGCACATGAAATCCACTTACTTGAGTTTCCCTTCACGTTCCTCTCTGTCCCTCTCTTTTCGTACACAAAGAGACAGACAGGCAGACAGACAGATAGATACACAACCACACACAATTGTATCAGAAAGACACCCCAAATGCTTTTATGAATGCAGGATTTCAAAATCTGGTTTTGACAAAAATAGCCCCAGCTGGTTATATTTAAGTCCCACTTGTTATGCACACAGTAGGTCAGTAATTTATGAGCCAAACAGCTGCTCCAGTTTTCAGAACCATTAGGTCTCCTGGGTAAGCCACATGGCAGGGGGGTGGCGGGATGCACAGAAGGCTCTTCTTGAAAAATGAAACATTTCCTCGTGTGCATCTGGGTCAGCCACGTATAGTTCCTCTCATAAAGGATATTTTATGAACCTGAATAATAAGAATTTATATAAAGATGCATACACAAACTCACACAATGCATATGGAGGGAATAAAGAACAAGTAAGTAATGGTGAATTAAGTGCATTGAAGGGTTCAGCCAGCCTTTTAATAAACCACAAGAGGGAAGCTTGAGTATTTGTGATGTCACCTTGACATTGGAGGGTATTTATATCTTTAAACAAGGCTCCTGCAGGTTGGACATAAGGGACAAAGGCTCTGAGGGGATTGAACCCCGAACTCTGATGTAGGCCAAATGCACACAGCATTCATTATTTCATCCGCCTGCTCTTTAGTTTGTTCATTCATTTATTTAGCGTGTGTTAATTGAATGCCAAGCCTTCCACTTGGTGCCAGGCTCAAATGCTGATGGTCCCTATTATGGAGATTACAATTTGGAAGGGAAGACAGCAATAAACTAGTAAACAAACACATAAATATCTAACTACTTATGTAAATGTGAAAAGTACAAAGAAGAAAAAGCGTTGCATTCTCTCTGTGATATACAGAAAAATGGGATAGGAAGGTGGTCAGAGAAGACATCTGTGAAGGTTAATGTGTCAACCTGACTGGCGTAAGGGATGCCCAGGTAGCTGGTAAAGCACTATTCCCAGCTGTGCCTGGGAGGGAGTTTCTGGGAGATTGGAGTCTGAATCGGTGAACTGAGTAAAGAGCACGGGCCTCCCCTGTGGGGGTGGGCACCATCCAATGCTTGGGGACTAAATAGAACAAAATGCTGCAGGAAAGGAAAATGCACTCTCTCTTTTTGAGCTGTCCCATCTATTTTCTCCTGCCTTTGGACATCAGAGCTCAGCCTTTTTGTTTTCAGGCTTTTGGATTCAGATTGGGATGTACACCATCAGCACCCCTACCCCTGATTCTCAGGCCTTCTAACTTGAATTGAATTATACACTGGCTTTCTAGTTCTTCCCCTTGCAGACAGAAGATTGTAGTACTTCTTGGTCTCCATAACAATGTAAGCCAATTTCTATGAAAAGCCTCCTCTTGCATATCTATCTATCTATTATCTATCTATTTGTTATCTATTATCTATCTATCATTATCTATCTATCATCTATCTATCTATCTATCATCTATCTATCTATCTATCATCTATCTATCTATCTATCTATCTATATCTATCTACCTATCTATCATCTATCTATCATCTCCTGCTGATTCTATTTCTCTGGAGAACCCTGACTAATACCACATCTTTCAATAGGACATACTAATACTAAAATAATTATTTCTTGTTTATCTAAAATTCAAAATTAACTTGACATATCACATTTTATCTGACAATCTTACACCAGTTTGGTTTGGCTATGCAACTTGTTTTGGTCAGTGGGACAGTAGCAAATGTGGAGTACAGCAGAGGCTCAAAAGAACTTGCACATGGAGGCTTACGTTTGTGTTGTTCTTGGAACCTGGTGACTATTACAGGTGAAGAAGCTGAGACCAGCCTGGTCCAGTCACACTCATTATCCCAACAATCAGCTTGTCCACACTAGACACGTGAGTAAAGCCATGCTAGATCATGTAGATACCAGCTGACTTGATGGCTGACTGTAGATGCCAAACCATTTACCCACAGAATTGTGAGTAGAATAGAGGGTTATTTTCAGAAGAAGGGGTAGAAAAATTTTTTTAAAATTTAAAAAAGAATAGATACTATCATCCACCACTAAGTTTTGATGTGGTTTGTTATGCAGAAGAAACTAACTGATAAACCCGAGACACTACTATTTCAATGTGCTCTGGCCAACTTCTAACTACAAATACATGGACAGAAGTACTAGGAATAAACACTCCCTCACAAGAAACAGCCTTCAGCCAATGACTCTTATTATTTGGTGTATCAGTACCCCAGCTCCCTCCCTAATAGAGATGAGTAATTCTGAGGCATGTGTTTTGCACTGTTTCCCAATGTTCCCATGAGATTAAGCTTGAGTTGCCCAAAGTGACAGCTGGCTTAATAATGCACCATGTATTGACTGTCATTACTTCCATGTTTCAGTTCCCCACTTCTCTCCAGTGTTCCCTGCACTTCTCTTGCACCCATATCCTTGTCTTGAGGTCTGTGAATTCACACTAAGATGGAGCTTCTGATAATTGCAGAGCAATGCAGGTTGCTGGTGGCCCTGGAGGCACCTCCAGCATGAGCCCATTATTCCCTCTAGACAAACTGCCTGAGGAAGGCCTGACCTTAAATGATTTAACTTCTATGTGCACACTCTGAATTAGTTTCTGGAACACCTGAAAATGCTCCAAAGGTCCCTCTGGAGACCTCCATGAAATGTTGGTTAGTTAATGGAGTGGACCTAATATTAGCCAGTCACTGATGAAGGCAGTTGGGTAGCTGCCTTCATTGACATGGGGCCATATCTGTTGGTCATCACTGAGGCTTTGTACCAGAGAGAGCTCCTTGACTCAGTCCTGTGCTTGGGAGTCTCCCTTTCTTGGGGCAACCCTCAATATTCAGTCTGTGACTTTGTTCTTTTGCTCCATCCACTATTCCTATGTCTGACCCATCTTGCACCTGTTGCCAAGAGCTCTGAAGTCTGTACATTCTGCTTTGTTTATTCATTTGTTCAGTGTTCATTCATTTATTCAGATTAATGCCCAAATTTTGCCTAGAAATTTGACAACTCCCTTGGGATAGTCCTGATGATTTCTTGGCCCATTTCCTGATGGGTAGGGAACTGGGTTTGTGGCTGCCACCTCTGCCTGGGTGTTTTCTCACATCCTGTTGTTTATTTTCTCTTATCTGGTCTTCTTCTCCACCTTGTTACTTCTCTCTGAAGAGCTATTTCTGATTGTCTTGACTGGGGCACAACATCCATCCCCTGATTTGGTGTGCAAAGATGGCAGCTCTAATAACCATAAGTCATCTCAATAGTCCTGGGTCAGGTGATTCCTCTCCAAAGCACAATGCCCACCAAGGCAAGAGCTACAGGGGCATTGTGGAGGTGCAACCACTTATAAGTCGCCCAATTCAGCCTCCAGCTAGCTGGGCTGCTGTCCTGAAGAAGGCCATGGCAGCTGGAACTTTGGCCCCTTGAATGACACAGACCTGATGCAGGCTCACTGCTTGAAGCTGAGAATTCCATACACTGAAAAGAAAAGCAAAAACAAGACGAGACAAAGACTTGAGTAGTCATGTTGTTGGGCAGGCCAAAATCTACAAAGGTAATAAATATCTTTCATCTTCCCATCAAGTTTTTAGATTTCAAAGGGAAAGTGAAGCATTGGCATTTACTGAGCATATGCTAGGTGCCAGGCACTGGTCTGAAGTGCTTTATGCATATTATTGCATTTAATTTTCACAGTGACCATATGAAGAGGGGTTGTAGCCCACATTTTCAGGTGAAAAGACTGAACCTCAGAGATGTGAAATAACTTGCCCAAGGTCATACAGCAAAACTAGAATCTCAACTGCCTATTTCTAGAACCCATGGTGTTAACCACTTTGTCATATTCTTCAAGCATCCAGGCAGGGACGAAAAGAAGAAGGCATAGAAACTGACCTCACAGGCTAGGCGCAATGGCTCATGCCTGTAATCCTAGCACTTTAGGAGGCTGAGGTGGGCAGATCATGAGGTCAGGAGTTTGAGACCAGCTTGGCCAACATGGTGAAACCCTGTCTCTACTAAAAATACAAAAATTAGCCAGATGTGGTGGCGGGTGCCTGTAATCCCAACTATTCGGGAGGCTGAGGCAGGAGAATTGCTTGAACATGGGAGGCAAAGATTGCAGTGAGCCAAGATTTTGTCACTGCACTCCAGCCTCAGTGACAAAGCAAGACTCTGTCTCGGGGAAAAAAAAAGAAATTGACCTCACTTCCCTAGCACACAAAATGCCACAAGACATCAATACTTTGTGCAAAATGGTGAGGGAACAAGCTGTGATTCAATCTCGTTTTCTTTCATATAGGAAGTCAAAGAAAGATGTTGCCAATCAAATATGCAAGGATAAGAAACAGGTCAATGTACTCTTCTAAATGTTACTTGAAAACGTACCCTGAGCAACCAAGAGATGGAAAGAAGGAAAGAAGAAAAGGAAGGAAGGAGGAAGGGGGGAAAGAAGGATATTTATTCCAAGTTTTATCTGTGCCTTTCACTGATTCTCAGGTTGAAACTTCCTAATCAGGTGAGTATGTTTCTTGTCAATGTATTTATAAGACACACTATATTCCTTTCTAGGCATTCATCTTGTGTGCATGTAGACTATGGCTCAGAAAGCCAAATCCTGATGGTTGATGTCATCTGTGACCATAACATCATGATATTCACTCTACCAAAAACATCTATTTGTTCAAAAATTATTTATTGAGCATCTGCTCCAGCCTAAGCATTGTACAAGGTGCTGGAAATGCCACAGTGAACAGGACAGATGAGGTTCCTGCCCTCACGTTCCCATGGGGACAGGTCTGCCATGACAAGTAAGCACAGGCTTCACAAGATAATTGATTTCAACAACTTAATGGCCAACAGTGCCATTTACAAAAATGAAGAAGACTGAGAAATACTTGGATGATGGAGGCCAGGGGTCAAGGGGTCTATTCTGGGCATGTTAAAATCAAAGTGATTGTTAGACATCCAAGTGGAAATGCTGAGTAGGTAGGAAGAGATGCATCCAGGGCTCAGGTGAAAGGGTCTGTTAGAGCTAGAAATAAAATGGGGCAGTGATCAGCATGTAATTGGTTTTAGAATCCATGTGCTGAAATTGCAATAAAGCATTGTGAGATGTGACCATTGGGGGAAGCTGGGTGAAGGGTACATAGGACTGTCCACTATTTTTGCAACTCCTTTTGACTTTATAATTATTTCAAAATAAAACATTTTTAAAAATCCATGGAGCTGGCCAGGCACAGTGGCTCACACCTGTAATCCCAGCATTTTGGGAGGCCAAGGCAGGCAGATCACGAGGTCAGGAGATTGAGACCATCCTGGCTTACAGGGTGAAACCCCTCTCTACTAAAAATACAAAAAATTAGCTGGGTGTGGTGGCAGGCACCTGTGGTCCCAGCTACTCAGCAGGCTGAGGCAGGAGAATGGTGTGAACCCGGGGGGCAGAGCTTGCAGTGAGCCGAGATCGTGCTACTGCACTCCAGCCTGGGTGACAGAGCAAGACTCCATCTCAAAAAAAAAAAAAAAAAAAGAATTTCCATGGATCTGGATAGTATTTTCTATAGATGAATTAAAAAGGGATAATGTAACAAAATACTTAAAATTTAAGCCATCTTGGAAAATGTAGATTCATAATAATTGGGATCTGTGCTAGCTCAGGTCCTCCAAGAGGTGGATACCAGCATGAAATTAGATGTGCAAAGGAAAACACCTGTGAAGGATGAAGGGGAGCCAGCCAGCCAAAGGAGAGCCTGCAGACCACATGAAGGAGAGGAGACAGACAGGAGGGGTGGTTAAGAAAGTCTCATACTGCAGGGCAGTTCCAAGGAGATTTCACTCAGTCCAATGTTGCACGGTAAAGAACCTTATATCTCACAGGAATAGGCCTGAATTGCTATGTGGTACACCATGGCACACTGTCATTGGAGGTAGCAGCCCCTGGTAAGCATGGGGGTCTTGGGGATGACATGCCCACCTAGTACCTTCTTACCTTGGACCACGCTCAGGTAACCAGGATCCCTTAATTCACTATGCATGCAGCCCTGAACCTACATCCAGGGTCTCGATAAGCCCTTGCCCAGATCTATCCTCTTGTGATTATATAACCCAAGGCCTGGGAGGGCCATTTGCTACTGGATGTGGGTGAGTCTTGATGTCCACATCTGGCCATTTTGAGGTGAAGGAGGGAGCTGGAGGTGAAAAGAGAAGGAAATTAGGACATACTGATAGATGCAGGAGGCAGAGAAGGGAGGGTCCCTGGAGAATTTCCAACCTGCCCCACAAGTGTTTACATCAGATGCTTTTGTGCAGATGAGGGAACTTGCCCAGAGTCTTGTCTGGATATGTCTGCAATGGAGTTGGGGTCTGCCTGAGCACTAGGAGAGTGGGGTAGAGCCACTAGGACTTCATGCCTTATGCAGGGGGAGGATCCTGGCCTCTTCAGCTCGGGTATGGTGGCCTGGTATTCAGTCTGTGAGGTGGGAGCCTGTTGGCAGGGTCCCCTGTTTCTTTGCTGAGAGCTTTCTTTTCATTCAATATATTCTGCTCTCTTCACTTTTTAATGTGTCCATGTACCTAATTTTTCCTGGTTGTGAGATAAGAACCAGGATTTTAGCTGAACTTAGGAGCAAAAAATCCTACATCATGCTGAGGACTCGGAGCCAGCCTTCCCTGTGTCATCACATGTAGACTGGGCACTCAGAGGAGTCCAAGAATCCTAAATGTAAACTTGGCCTTTCAGGTCATTTTATAAAATAATATTTTTCAAAGTAAAAGAATAAAATATCATTTATTAAAAACTTGATGGGTAAGTTTTAAATATTCAAGCATATGATATCAGGCTTCCATCTGTACCTAGGCCCTGCCAATATTAGAACCACATGAAAATTTAATGAAAGCCATGGTTACAGTTTTCTGAAAAATCCAGATGTAGACAGAAAATAACATTCAAAAGATGGTTTAGGAACTGGCACAGTAACATAAATTAATATATAAATCAATATATGTCTTCCTTATTTTATAAATAAGTTAATTTCTTATAATATATAATGTACATTATATAGTATAATAAAAGTATATCTTACATAACATGTAAAATATATTTTATATTATATATCTTATAATCAAATTACTTACCAAGTAATATAGCTTATCAAGTTATTCTAATAATTTTTTATTGATTTTGGAAATTGTTGGTGTGACCTTATGTTTAACTCAACCATCACTAGCTAAACAGTGCCCTTTTGTCTATATATGATTTTACACAGGAAGGCTCATCAAACCCCCCCATTAAATTTTTTGGTCTCCAGCTCCTGGGTCTTTTTTGTAGCCAGAAGGAGCTTTACCCATGCCCTGCCACCCTGTTGCCCTCTCCATCTTGATCTACATGGAGCCTGCTGGGCCACCCATCTCCACACTGACCCTATTCAGGGGTTCTATTACCTACCTCCAAGGCAAAGACTTGTTATTTTCATACCACTCAGAGTAAAAGCATTTTGATAATCATCAATGTAGTCAGTACATTGTTTATTGGACAATATCATTCTGCACTCTTGAGCAAATGTTATCATAATTCCAGATAGTTACTGACCTCTGAATCCCCCAGGTTAAAAATCCCAATAAGAAAGAGTCTGTGACACTCTGGAGAGCTACATGGGAGCATAGATGAACCTCATCTGTCTTAGTTTCCTTGGTATTCAAAGCCTGGCATGTAGCAAGGGCTCAATAGATATCCATTGGTTGATGAAACTATCATCCCATCAATTCAATAGTTTCAAAATGGTGGTTTAGTTACAGGTCTGTCCAAATCCTCAAGTTCACTTAAGCTCTGGGGATATAAACAGAAGTCGTTCATATAAGAGAGACTGCCAATATCCAGTGATTTGGATCATACTTCTGTCTTTGTCCATTCAGGCTACTGTAGCAAAATACCATAGCCTGAGTGACTTATAAACAACAGAAATTTATTTCTCACAGTTCTGGAGGCTGGGAAGTCCAAGATCAAGGTCCTGGCAGGCATAGTGTCTGGTGAGGGTTAGCTTTCCTGTTCGTAGATGGTGGCTTCTGGCTGTGTCCTCATATGGTAGAGGAGATGAGGTGACTCTCTGAGCCTGTGCTCTTTATAAGGGCACTAATGCTATTCATAAGGATCTAATCACTTACTAAAGGCCCCACCTCCTAATACAATCACATTGGTGATTAGGTTTCAACATATGAATTTTGAGGAGACACAAACATTCTGACCATAACAACTTCTCTTTTTCTTTTTGCATCTTCACCCCACTCTTTAAAAAATACACATTTGATTTCATTCTTGCATTTTGGTGGATTTAAATTTTCAGGTTCCAGTGAAGGCTCTTGAGATGCAAAATGAAAGAAACTAATATGGATGAGTTTACAATTTCAGAAAGGAATGGACCTAAGATGGGGATTTGATAGAACTATTTATTTCCCCTTTCCTCATTAAAGACCACAATTTTGGAAAATCCTCAGGTTGCAGGGGTCTTAGTTCTAGCCTGTCTCACTTGCAGCCAACAGTGTTATAAGCTTGAATGTTTTGGGCAATTGCTACTACTACAAATGCAATAATTTTAAGGTTGGTGAATCAACTAATCAAGCATGAGAAGCGGTTCCTAACTAGAAAAAGAAAGGAGAGTTCACAGGGATGCTTAAAAAGCCCGGGGACAATGAATTCTCAGCTGCATTCCTCGGAGGTGTCATGAGTGTATCAGATATCAGAACCCAAGGAGGCCAAAACCAGGAGGGATGGGAGAGAGCAGAGGCATCAGCAATAACAAAGCCCTGGGGCCCATTCCAAATCAAGGCAGGCAGATCAGATAAAACATAAAAGAGGATAGGAAAGCTAAAGACCCCCTTCTGTTGTCCACATGCTCAGCCTGCATTATGCAAAGACAGATTTTTTAAATATGTATCAGCATTCCAGTAAACAGGGCAAGCTTGCTAATAACTGCAGTTCAGCAATCCCTGCTCCAAATAAATACATTAGAAATGTCATTACTCTAATCAGATTAACTGCTGTCCTTCATGTGATGCTTTGAATAATCATTAAAATTTTTCTTACTGAACTTGGCAAGTACATGTCTAGAAATTCACAGAAGAAATGGTTGTTTGCTGGTACTTTTCCTCTTTACAGAAATTTCTTAAACACTTTTAAATGTATTGATTTTTCCCCTGTATAGGGGACTTAATAATGTGAGACTGACTGTTCAGCTTCATGATTTCTATCACCAAGACATAATTTTGACACTGGATTTTTTTATTCATTAGAACAGTTCATGCCTTTTACAAGAACAATTGCTATGATAGGTTAACTGTCATTATTTTCAAAACTACCCCCTGGATTAGCTGCAGCAGCACTTTCTGAATACTTGCACTAGAATATCTGAACCACAGATCATGCATAATTGTATTATTCACTGGGCTGATTCTTCTTGTTAATAATGTCTGAAAATGCTTTTTCAATAGCCAGAGATCCACTTCTGTGAACCAAACTGTCTTCACCCATTTTGGCCTTGGGTGACAGCTGGGATCTTTTGTAAGTAAATTGAGATCTAGTGATGAGTTTATTTGTTATTGTAGTTACATTCAGGATGTGAAGCCCATTGAAATTAGGAGCTGTGTTATCTGATGTTCAACATTTTTAAACTCAGGGGATTCAAGAGGGAAAGATACTGTAATCGTTCATTAAAATAATTTTCCTATCAAAAGGAAAATGTTCTTTTCTGCTATAGAATGTTTAGAAGCATTGATTCCTAATAAATGACAAACAGATACATTGAACTAAAGTTTCAACAAACACCTAATGAACACCTACCCGCTTCTAGAATGGAGCAGGCACTTGCAGGGGCATTAATAATCCATCTGAGATGGGGACCTTATGTTCTACATGGACTTTTATTTATTTTGCTTTGGATTTTTTTTTTTTCAATAACTTTTTCACCCTGCTTTTCTATCTTGAAAACATCAAAAGTCCTTATGATCTCACCATATATAGGGAAAACAGAAAGAAATCTCTGGAAACTCAGCCAATGGCAGTTGGCCAAAAGTTACAATAGAAACAAATCACACAGGCTTGCTGGACTTTTCTATTTGTTTGCAAAATTCACCTCTCTGCCTCCATGCCTTTTCCACTCCTCAGCTTCAATGGTAATATTTCTTTTTCTTTTCTTTCCTTTTTTTTCTTTTCTTTTCTTTTTTCCCCAGACAGAGTCTTGCTCTGTCGCCGAGCTGGAGTGCAATGGCGTGATCTCAGCTCACTGCAACCTCCACTTCCCCAGTTCAAGCAATTTTCCTGCCTCAGCCTCCCGAGTAGCTGGGATTACAAGCGTGCACCACCACGCCCAGCTAATTTTTGTATTTTTAGTAGAGACAGGGTTTCACCATGTTGGCCAGGCTGGTCTCGAACTCCTGACCTCCTGATCCACCCGCCTCGTCCTCCCAAAGTGCTGGGATTGCAGGCGTGAGCCACCTCGCCCAGCCTTCAATGGTAACACTTCATACTGTTGGGCTTTTTTAGGTACTGTGTCTCTATTGGTCACACCTTTTCCCAATAGAAGTCCCTGCCATCCCATCATATCTTGAAATACAGCAAGACCATTTATCTTTTTTCAAGATAAATTAATGTGGATTTGGAGCCAAGCCCATGGTCAAATTTACAAAGCAAGGTAGGGGAGTGCAATTGGGTCCTCGAAGTGAGTTTCTGACTGTGGAAATGTGTAGAGGTCCTTTCATGACAATAAAAATACCCCAACTTCAGTTTTCAAGTTCTGTACTCTTTCCTTCATCCCAGTCTTTACTGTGATTTTATACTACATCACCTTCCCCTCTTCTCTTCTCCTTTTAAAGTCTGTAAAACGTAACTTCATCAAAACAGAAATGTCGACCTCAAGGAAGAAGCTGAGGCACAGATATAATTTCACAAAGTTTACTGGAGCCAAGGTGAGGACAGCTGCCCAGAAGGCTCAGACCCAAGTCGCCTTGGATATGAGCTCCATTTAGCCTTTGTTACAAGTGCGTTTTTAAGGGATAAAAGGGGAACGAGGAATGGGCAGACACAGAGGTGTTTGTCAAGAATTCCCATTGGTTGACAGAAATAACATTGATTAATGATTGGCTGGACATTGAACTAGGGGGTATGAGTATGCTGGTGTCCAGCAGAGAGCCGCGTTGGTGGGTTAATTTATAGCAAAGCCGCTTGGGCAGCGGTTAGTCGAGTCCGCAGAGCAAGAGGCTTTAAGAGTTAATGACTTCAGCCCAAGAAGGGAAGTGGAATGTAATTGCTGCCTCATTCCTGTGCCTCCCTGGGCATGATCATTTAGAGGAAGCTCACATTCCTCGGGTAAAACGTTCCTTTTCTTTCTCATAAATAATCCATCGACCCATCCCACTTGAGTTTCCCACGTGACCCTGCACACCACCCACTCTGAGCTCTCAGCAACTGCAGACGCAAACCCTAAATGCAACTGAGATGGCAGCCAGGACCACGTGGTGCTCTCCCTCTCCCTCTTTCTCTCTCGCTCACTCTCCATTTTGAGACAGTCTCACTCTGTCGCCCATGCTGGAGTGCAGTGGCACCATCTCGGCTCCCTGCAACCTCTGCCTCCCCGGTTCAAGCAGTTCTCCTGCCTCAGCCTCCCGAGTAGCTGGGATCACAGGCACCCGCCACCACGCCCTGCTAATTTTTGTATTTTTAGTAGAGACGGGGTTTCACCATGTTGGCCAGGATGGTTTTGAACTCCTGACCACAGGTGATCCTCCCACCTCGCCTCAGCCTCCCAAAGTGCTAGGACTACAGGCATGAGCCACTGCGCCCGGCTGCTTCTTTTCTTAAGAGGAGGCAGCAGCAGTGCTGCAGACTCCCTGAGCTTGTTCTTGGAATTCTTTCTTCTGTTTCACAGGATTGTCTATTCAAGTGGATCTCCAGGGCTGCCAATGGCAACATTTCAGAAAAGCTGGCCTCAGGCAATGTCTTTTATTTTATTTCCTATTCCTACGCAAAAGCATCCCACTTCCCCCACAGCTTCATGTTTTCTTCTTATTCCCATGGGGAGCTTATTGATTCTTTCAGGCTCTAAAGCAAAGTTCTGTCCATCCAATCCTCATTCTGTGACCTGAGACCTAACAATGAATCAATGAACCAGAATGGCAACTCTATCAAACAGGATGCTCAACTGAATCTTTATTATTAATATTTCCAGTGTACTTGGCTTAAAGATACATTTCTGCATGTGGGCTAACCTAGCATCTATGTGGCCACAAAAGGCAAAGGATCCTTTTACTGAATCATTCTTATATTCAATGGGAAATTGTTGGCCATCAATTACATGAGGCTCTGAGCCACAAGAGATGGAGAGCAGGGAAGGTCATGGTTCCTGACCTCCCAGAGCTCATAGTCCAGCAGGACGTGCATGTAACTCTCAAGAATCTTGCTGAGTGGAAACTATCTGCCCCCTAACACAAGTACTTCATTGGCCAAGGGACAACTCCTTAGAACTCAATGTAAGCTACTCAAAAACTGACTTTCCTGAAGCATGTTTATTCCAGTGGAAAAAAATAACAGGTAGAGCTAGAAAGAAATTCTTCTATTGCTTTGTGTTGAGTTGCAATGACTGCTTGTGGGGAAATTCAAACAATAAGGTGAAAAATAGGAAAGCTATAAATCAACTAAGCAAATAAAGTAGATTCAATGTGTATTAGAAAACAAATACAAGGCTAGGCACGGTGGCTCACACCTGTAATGCCAGCACTTTGGGAGGCCAAGTCAAGAGGATCTCTTGAGCCCAGGAGTTCGAGACCAGCTGGGCAACATGGCAAAACCCCGTCTCTACAAAAAAAATACAAAAATTAGCCTGGTGTGGTGGTGCACGCCTGTGGTCCCAGCTACTTAGGAGACTGAGGTGGGAGCGTCTGTTGGCCCTGGGAGGCCAAGGCTGCAGTGAGCCCTGATCACACCATTGCACTCCAGCCTGGGCCACAGAGCGAGACCCTGTCTCACAATAATAATAATAATAAGCAAATACAAACTTAGCATTTATTTGCAACTAAAACATTAATATTAGGAGATCATGATGTTAATTAGAACTTACTATAAATGTCATTGTGTATTTTTTTTTTTTTTTTACTGTAGAGCATACCTTTTGCTGAACACCCACTTTGAGCATGGCCATGAATGTGCCAGCAGCTTGCACAACTGATGTGCCCCTGAGATCAATTTGTAATAAGTGGCTTCATATCACCTGTGTAAGGCGAGCCTGCAACTTAAAGAGATCCTGGCATGATTCCTCTTACAAAGTAGAGAATCCTTTCTGAAAGTAAATCCTCAGTCCTATATCAGTCAGAATAAGCTCTCTGCTGAAACAAACAATCCTCAAATTTCAGCAGCTTAACACAATGGAAGTTTTATTTCTCGCTCACATGATGATTCAATGTAAGTGTTCTGAGGCAGCCTTTCACGGGGTGATTCTAAGGCCAGTCTCTTCGCAGCCTGAGGTTCCACCATCCCTTGGAACTTTAAGTTCTCTCTTGAATCCTGTTTCCAGCTGGCAGGTGGGAGGTGGGGAGAGTGAGGAAGATCCAGTGGGAGGTTTCTGTGGGACAGCCTGGTAAGGGAAATGCATCACTTCCGCCATGTTTCATTGGCTGGAAGTCACAGCCTCTGAACCTCAAGGAAGACTAGGACAGGTCATCTACTTGCCAGAGGAAAGGGAAACTGAGTCAGCAACAAACTTGCCAGTCTGTTACAAGTCCTGAATGTCTCTAGTGTGGCTTTCATAAGAAAAGAAAGTGCATTTGCCTTTTATAACCATAACAGGACAAATTATTAAGTATGTGCCATTGTTAATTATCTTCATCTTTAAAGGTCTTCATCAGTTTGATCTTCAAACCAATAAAATAACAGATAAAAATAGAAAGATCAGAAAATTATTTTGGCCACATTACTTTTGCATCATCTGGTTGTTACTTTATTACTTACTATGACAAGACAGCCCAAGTGTATGACCAAGCACAGCTGCTACTGAACTTTCATTTGTAAAACATAAGCTTCTTTGGAAAAGAATTTGGCAGATCAAATGACAAAAAATAGCTGTTCACACGCAGGGTCAAAGAAGGATTTACTGATTGGAATCATCTCCAAGATGGATTTTTAAGTGGAAAAAAAAGTTACAAAACAAAACAAATAGGAAAACAACCGTTTTCCAAATACCATTATACTTGTGTTAGTGTTTCATTGCTATGTAAAATATTCCCACAAAGGTAGCAGCTTCAAACAACAGAAATGGATTGTTTTCCGGTTTCCTGAGGTCAGGAGGCTGGGTATGGGTCACCTGGAGCCTTTGCCCAGGTTGTCACCAGACTGGGATCAAGGTGTTGACTGGGGCTGTAGTCTCATCTGAGGTTCAGGGTCCCTTTCTAAGCTTATTCAGGTCATTGGCAAAATTTGCTTCCTTATTGACTGTAGGCTAAGAGTCACTCTCAGCTCCTGTGGACCCCCCTCAGGCCTGAGCAGTGTGGCCCGCTGACAATGTGGCAGCTCACTTCTTCAAAGCCATAGCTACGGCACAGTCTTACGTAACAGAACCCAATCACAGGAGTGACATCTCATCATGTGCCCTGGTCCCGCCCACCCTCAAGAGGGCGTTTCTACAGGGCAAGTACCTAGGGGGCAGGATCCCTGGGGGCCATCTACCACACTGCTGTTTCTTTTTAACAAATAGGACCAACATTTGCTGTTTACACATAGACTATATATGCATGAGCACAGGAGAAACTAAAACCAGGCTTCTCTCTGGAGAGCAGAATTGGAAGACTGGGAATGGAAGAGGAGAATGTCTATTTTTTTTGTATTATTCCTGATTGGATAATTATGTCATATTCACCTATTACCTATTCAAATGAAGTCATTGACTAGAGTAAGAATAGCTCTTCCATGCTTCGCTAGAGAAGGAGAGCTGTCCACCAAGGAGCCCACAAACGTAGCACGCATGGATCTTGCCCACAGATGTAGCTGCAGGATGGGTGCTCGCCCTCGTGCTGTCCTGAGTCTGGTGAACACCAGCCCCAAGCAAGCGAGGAAGGAAGGAAGCCTTGTGACTGCTCAGTACTCCCCTCTGGGAAAGTCCTTCCAAGTCTCCATGGCTGGAGCCTTAAATTCAAATCAAAGTAGCAAAGCAGAGTAGCAACTTCTCATGTACCCACCATCAGCTCCTCAGAGCCACCCAGGAAATAGCCCTCGATCACCAGGTGCCTCATTTGAAAGAGACAGTCTTCCTAGTCACCTAGTCTTGACGTCCAATTTATCTATTTTTTTGAGACAGAGTCACGCTGTGTCTCCCAGGCTGGAGTGTAGTGGCTCCATCTCAGCTCACTGCAACTTTCCCCGAAGTGGCGGGATTACAGGCATGAGCCACTTTGCATTGCCCAATTATTTTTTTAGATTTTTTTTGAATTATAAATCCCCCCAGTGGCATTCCATCCAACTAGGCTGAACCCAGAAAACACATATTCCTATCACAGCTTTGCACATTTCATTCAATTTTCACATCTGGCAGTGGATTATGCCAAGAGTAAGGTCTGCTTCTCTCCCAGACACTGATGTGCATGGGAGACGGGAACTGGGCAGTGAATTAAGGAGGCATCGGGGGAGCATGGGGAAGTGAAGTGAGGAGAGGAAGGGTGGGTAAAGGCCCATCCCTCTGGGGCCCCTGGGAGACAGTGCAGTTAGCCCCCTGCCCCAGGGGGAGCTGGGTTTTCTCCAGTAATGCCTCTCAGCTACTATTTGAAGGCTGCTCTCAGGGAAAAGGAGCACTTCAGGTATGTCCCCTTGTGGGCCAAAAAATGCCCCAGCAAAGAGGAGTGGGCACTTGCAGATGGAAACCATCAAGCCGGTGTGTCAGTAGCCCGGTGTGGGGGCCGTCAGTGTGGAGCATCAACAGCGCCTGCCAAATCCCTGTGTCTATGCATGAAGACAGACATCCTCCATCTTGGCTGCGAGTCAACTCGGTGCCTTTTGTTTGTTTTTAAATTAATAGACTATTTTTTTATTTTTATTTATTTATTTATTTTATTTATTTATTTGAGATGGTGTCCCCCTCTGTTGCCCAGGCTGGAGTGCAGTGGCAGGATCTTGGCTCACTGCAACCTCTGCCTCCTGGGTTCAAGCAATTCTCATGCCTCAGCCTCCCAAGTAGCTGGGATTACAGGTGCCCGCCACCACACCTGGCTAATTTTTGTATTTTTAGTAGAGACGGGGTTTCACCACATTGGCCAATCTGGTCTCGAATTCCTGACCTCACGTGATTTATCTGCCTTGGCCTCCCAAAGTGCTGGGATAACAGGCATGAGCCAGCACGTTCGGCCTTAAATTAATAGACTATATTTTTTTTGTATTTTTAGTAGAGACGGGGTTTCACGGTGTTAGCCAGGATGGTCTCGGTCTCCTGACTTCGTGATCTGCCTGCCTCGGCCTCTCAAAGTGCTGGGATTACAGATTAATAGACCATTTTTTAAAAGAAGTTTTACAGAAAAGGTTTACAGAATCCTAACAGAACCATAACAGGTTTACAGAAAGATTGATCAGAAAGTACAGAAGGTTCCCTCCCCTTCTACAGCTTCCCCTGTGATGATGATGATTATTGTCAGTGTGGTACATTTGTTGCTATTGATAAATTATTATTAAAGAAAGACCACATTTACAGTCAAGTTCACTCTATATTGTACATTCTACTTGTTTTGACAAATGTACAGTGACGTGTCCATCACTGCTGTCACACAAAATTTCCAATGCTTTTCAAAAAAAACCTGCCATTTTCAACAGTTCTTTAAAGACCCCATGCAAATATGAAAGCCCTATGCAAATCCAGTTCTGATTTGTCTAGGAAGAAATCAGTGAGACAGTTATTTTGATGAAAGCAGATTAAACTATCCTTAACTTTTTCAGAATTGCCAGAATGGGCCTGATTCAAGCCTTTGCAAAAAAACAGTCCTTTTGTGAAAACACTCCTAGAGAAAAATGGTGGGTGGCACATTCTGTTTTTCTGTTTTAATCAGGAGATTCCAAGGGGCCCAAGGCAAGGCCCATTTTGGGTGGTGATACAGGCCGTGGAGGAGCAGCGGAGGGCAGGGGCAAACTGTGCCAGTTCACAGCAGAGGCACTGAGGCCAGGACATGCTGCCAGCCAGCACTGAGTAGAGTCGGGAGGACCCCCGGGTTCTTTGCTCGGGAGCCTGCCAATCCTGGAAAGGGACACATTAAGCATGGCTGTCAAGACAAATCCCAGCTGCTAAGTAAATCACAGAATAAGGCTGTCAATCATCCTGACTGGATGAAATGTGGCCCCAAAAGTACAACATACACAAAATGTCACAATGTTACTGCCTGATGACATCCACAGAGCTCCCCTGCGAAGTCCCCACCACCTCTCTCGACACCTCCATCACCCACACTACCCTCATTGCCTCAGTCCCAGCTGCTTGTCACCATTCTTTTAAAGAAGCGTTAACTCATCACTTTAATCATAAGCAGCAATTTGGAATTTCAAGTGGTCGTTCCAGCAGACACCTCCTCCCCAAAATACCTCAAAGTGTTGGATATTTCCCCCCGTGGTGTGTCCCTCCTCTCCTGAGTGTCACTGCAGCCACACTCAAGGATACCGAGGACACATTTTGCAAATCACCAAGACAAATTCCATGGGCACATCCAGTGTGGCAGCTGGAGCTCTGTTTCGAAAGTGATAAAGATATTTGCCAGAGGAAACACAGCCTGCTGTTTGGGTTGGAAGCAGCACGATGGACTATTTCAACGTGAAATAAGTTTAACAACGGGAACTGCTGGGAGAGGTGTGGAGGACACTTACTCTCATTAGTAAGCAGGAGAGAAATCAGTATCCCCTAAGCAGAAGGCTAGACTCTTCCAGCAAGCTCAAAAAACGGAACTCACGAGGAGCTACAAATAAAGCCCACCCAGACCATTCTTGGTTTATCTCGTCTTTTCCTTGGGTCTTAATAAGTTATTATGTTTCTTGGGAGTCAAACAAGCCTCCTCGTTACGACCTCCCCGTTACGACGTTCCCATAAAACCAACTTCCTGTTGCTCTGAGAACCGTGGATAGTGGCCCCTAATACATGGAAGTTTGAATACACACTGATAAAAATCAGATTTTCTGCATGTGATGGATATTAAAAATACGAAACTTTTATGATTTTTGAATGTTAAACAGCGTCCACAGGGCTGAGGTTACCTCACGGTATGTAACACAGTGAGACAAAGAAAGACAGGTCAAACGCCGCCACATCTCACATCTTTAATAATTCGCCTGTTCTGCCTTCAACCACTGTGGTCTTTTAATACACAGACTGCCCAGCTACAGTTGTTCCCCTCAATATCCCCTGCGCGGCCGCTTTCCGGGAGCCTTTGCAATCCGCTGTCAACTCTCCTTCGCGGAGCTTCACAAGAGGCACAAGCAAACCAGCTTGCATTCTGGTTTCTCTCCTGACACAAAGTTAATCTAAATTCAGGAAAAAAGTATTCATATTTGTCCTTGTATGTCAAGGATTACCACCATTGAAAGTGTTCTCTATTATCAGCTTGTCACTTTCTTTGCTACTTAATCTCTTTCTTTCTCTTGCTCAATGGGCCTCCTCTTACTTTCTTTCCTACTGAAGAAACAGGAGGGCTTTTCCCCCACTCCTCTCTCTCTTTCCTTTTAAAGAAACTCACAAAGTTAAAAGGCTGGCTCAGCCTCACCACCTGGATGAACGGGGGGGCGCTGTCAGCCCGGCACCCCGCCAGCAGCCAGCTGTGACATTGTACTCTGCCAGCTTTGTGAAGGCCCTGCTCACGGGATTGTCTCAGCTCTGTTGACAACGACCTCCTGCCCGGCCAATGTCCCATTCCAATTGTCCTCAACTTCCCTTGTTTAATGCTGTTTTGCAAATTATTAAGCACTGGAAGTCTGTTAATCACAGTTCATGTCCCGTGTAAGGCCACACAGGGTAGGCAGGGCTTGGGGGGAGGCCCGCTGGCAGGACTGAATGTCTTGGGTGGTGGCCCATTCACACCCCTAACGAGATCATTACCACTAACTAAATACAGGCCTGGCCTCGTGACCCTCTGGGGAATCGAGTGGGCCGGTGCGGGACATCAATATCTCTCAAACTCCCACTGCACTGCCTTCCAGCACTGAAAGCTAAGCCCGGGATCAAAAAGTCTCTACTCCCTGCTCTGGCCTCGCTGTCGCCAAGCCTCGAGCCCTTCGGTGACATCCCTGGTGGGCACCTGCCCTCTGTCCAGCACAGAGCAGTCAGGACTTGGAGCCTAGCTCTTCAGTTAACTTGACACACCGCAGCTCCTTCCCAGGACCACCTAGGAGCCTGCTTTTAAGATGACACTGTCCAGTCTTCCCACAGCTCTCCACGGGGCCCAGAGACAAGCTGGATGACACTTGGTCCAACATCATCCCAGATTGTAACATCAAAGATGAGGACTTTGTTGTTGCTGTTTCAGATGCCACTGACACCTTGAAGAAGGTGACCATGAGTCTCCTTGGCATAGTTTGATGTTTTATTCAGATCTTATTGTGCCTAAACAGAGAGTGAGAGTTCTTTATTTGCTGGGCATGTGAAGAAGGTCACTTGGGCTCCCCTCAGAAGCAAAGGTAAAGTGTGTGTGTGAGTGTGTAGCACGTATACGCAGGAGCATGTTTGAGTATGTGAATGTGTGTGCACGTGTGCGTGACTGTATGTATTATGTGTGTATGTGTGTGAATGTATGCATGCATGTGTGTGTGTTCATGTGTGTAATGTGTTCATGTATGTACATATATGTATGTAAAGTTGGGTTATTTGCTATTCAATGACAGTGGGCTTTACATGGGACAATTCTGTCTGCCCAGATGGTGCTGACAATCCCAGTGTGATGTGTTGGGAGTTAAGACTTCTTAGAGAAGGAAAGAGCTGATGATCAACTATTTTTTTTTTAGCTATATTTATATTTTCCCACTCTCCTTCCTCTTAAAAGAAATAGTGAAAAAATAAAATATCCCAAAGCAAAGAAATCTTTGAAGTCATATGCAAGAAATGCATTTATCCATTTGCATTATGTTTATAACAATTTATTTATTATGACAGATACCAAAATCCAACTACGATAAGAACATCAAAATTCTACGTTCTGTTCTTTTTGAACACGGGCTCCTATGGCATCTGCCTGTTACTATTCTAATCTAAAGGAATGGATCTTTTTGGTATGTTTGCTTTGGTTTTCTCTTTCTTTTAGAAGGAAGTACTTCCGCTGAAGGCACACCAATGTAGAACATATGTTCATGATGCCTCTTGGACTTGGATTTCCTAAAGAAATTATAAGGTCTCCCGGACTGTAATCACCACTACCATCAACAATCAGGATGCTTAATGCTGCATTTAAACCCTGTTGAACTTAAACAGTAATAACCCAAGAAAACTATATAATCGAGAGAAGAACGGATGGGGGTAGGGTGGAAGGGGATGGCCCATAGATACAGGAACACAAAAATAGAGATGGAGCTGGTAGATTTTCTCATAAATGAGCCCACTGCAAACATGGTACATGAGCCCAGACCGGCTATAAGATCCTGGGATTAGGCTTTGTTTATAGCAAGTTATTGAAAACACCCTTAATTTTACATGTTTAAGGAAAATCAGACTTCTATTTGAATTATTTCTTTCTTTTCTTTTTTTCTACCAATTTGAAAGAGGCAGCCCCATGTTTACAGGGTCCCGTGGGCATTGTATGAATGTGAGTGGGCTCCTTTCCTTTTCTTTTCCTTTCTCTTTCTTTCTTTTTTCTCCTTTCTTCCTTCTTTCTTTCTTTCTCTCTCTCTTTCTTTCTTTCTCTTTCCTTCTTTCCTTTCTTTCTTCTTTCTTTCTTTTCTCTCTTTCTTTTTTTTTTTTTTGACAGAGTCTCACTATCTCCCAGGCTGGAGTGCAGTGTCACGATCTTGGCTCACTGCAACCTCCACCTCCTGGGTTCAAGCAAGTATCATGCTTCAGCCTCCCAAGTAGCTGGGACTACATGTGCATGCCACCACGCCTGGCTAATTTTTGTATTTTTTAGTAGAGATGGGGTTTGGCCATGTTGGCCAGGCTGGTCTCAAACTCCTGACCTCAAGCAATCCTGTCTTGGCCTCCCAAAGTGCTGGGATTACAAGTATGAGTCACTATGCCCAGCCACTCCTTTCCTCGGCTAAACAAAACAGTGTTCCCGGTCCTGATTGTTCATCTCTCTGGGTGAAATGATCCCTAATGGTTAACTTCACCTGAAGTAGAGCTGGAAACTAATTTACAAGGATCAAAACTCCGAACCTCTTCCAGAAAACAGCAGGGCCCTCCTGGCAATGGGTGGCAAATCATTTCAGTTTTTCCGTTTCTCCTCATGCTGGGTATGTTGAGGCTCACTGCTAATGAAAAAGCCTCCAAAATCCGCCTAAAATTAACAACTTTCCTGAGGCCAGATGCATTTGAGATTTACAAATACCGGCAGTGTCAACAAGGCTCTGTCTCCCGGGTACCACAGATAGCCCAGCGCTGGCACGGCTGGCATCCTGGGCTCCAGAAGGAGGTGTCTGGAGTGCTCCTCCCAGGGCTCCTGCTCTCCAGGCACAGGACTCAGCATGACTCAGGGCACCCCAGGGGCTGGGGGCCAGGGCTAGCTAAAGTGGCACCTGCTGGAGCGATGCCTTCTGCTCTGTGAAGGAGAGATGGCTCCGCACTCAGTGAAGCAGAAATGGTGGAGTGCTTGGTCTTCTGCGTGCTCCTCAGCTCTCCTGTAAATATACAGCCATGCATAGGAAGCGTTCATTTAATGTTCCCTCTGAGCATCTCATTATCAACACAGCTCCAACCATAAGAAGAAGGTGAGCTTATGCAGCAAATGACCTTGGGTTCTGATTGTTCTGGACCAGACTTTGTGAGAGCGGTAAAGAGTTGGGTCCTTCCTCCTTAAGCATTGGATGGTGGCTAATGGAGCTGTCTCCCTTGTCACCAAGGAAGAGTCCCCCAGTTCTGTTCTCTTATCTTCCCAGAAAGCCCCCCGATTTCCACTTGGATGGCCAAATTTGATAGTACCTAAAACTTAAACACTTCGTTCCCCAAACTTGAACAAAAGAGCCTTGCTCTCAAAGGACATGACGAAGCATCAATAGCAGCATGAACCATAAAATTGCTCTCTTCACCTGTGCCTCTCCACTTTGATAGATGGGGTTATAGGAAGCTTCTTCCAGCAGATAGCCCCATTTGCCTTAAACAATTATTTAATAAATAAATATCGAGAGTTTCATCAACCAAGACTAGCTTTTCCCCCCATGACTTAGCAAAAGCAGCATCACCCTTCATAGAGCAATGGCATTTTTGAAACATTAAGCTAGCTTCCTCTCCTTGCCTGACAACCTCTGAAGAAATAGCTAAACCAGAACAGATAAGGGAAAGATAAATGTTTTTCATTAAATCCTTTTCAAGTTTTATCTCTGGCATAGGAATTTTCATGAAGTAGAAACACAATTTTCAGGTTCAGGGAACCAGAATATAATTTGGGCCAGCCTTTTAAGAATACAGTGTTATCTGGGTGGGTTTATTATTTTATAATGTGATCCTGCTTCATCTCATGCCAGGCTCCTCTGTTTGTTCTGCTGTAGCCATGCTGGCTTTCTTTCTGTTTCTTAAACACGCCAAGGCTGGTTCTACCCCACGGCCTTTGCATCTGCTGTGCCCTCTGCCTAGTTCACTCTTCCCTCGATCTCTGCACCCTGCCTTCTCTCCCACTGAGATCTCAGCTCAAATGTCTCTTCGTTGATGAGGACTTTTTTTTTTAACTATCTCAGCACAAGTGGCCCCCACCTCCACTCTGTTGTCTTTAAGTCATCGCTCACTCCTTAAATTTGTCTTCTTTGATAATTGTCTTCTTGTTGCTTGTCTGTCTCCATGAGGGTTTGTCCCTTATTGTCCTGGGACAAAAGCGCCTGGCATATAGTAAGCACTCAATAAATCTGTGTGGGTAGAACTCCACTTGGAAGATAAGGAAAAGCCATTTAAAACTATTTGGGGCCAGTTTGGATAATTCTTGCTTCTCTTTCAAGATTATACTTTTTGGTGGCATCAAGCAATTAGCGTGCCGGACTCACCCTCATGGACTCTTCACGTTAAAAATATGTAGATTGCATACCTGTGTGTCTACATAATCTCAGTGTCACCTGCCTTTAGCAACAAAATGTCTGATGTGACCTTTACCCTCATGTTTATTATCCATAAAACTAAATCCACTTCAAACTGCTCCTACACTAAGAACCCATGAAAACATGTGCTACAAGAGCTTTGAAGGATCGTTTCAAAAATGCATTCTACTAAGTTTTCTCTCCCCTCCTTCAGGGCTCTTTCTGTACAAAAGTACCATCTCCCATGCTAAAGTAGGCTTGTAGGGAAATAAAGCACTCTAGGCCATAATAGGTTTGGACCAACCATTCCCTCCCGTTCATGATGATTATTCCTTTAAAAGACAATTAAGATTATTTGTTTCTGTTTACATTTCATTTTAATATTTTTTCTACATTGTTCATTTAATTTTTTTCTGAGTTTGTAAAAATTAACATGGTTCTTTAAGTCTACTCCATTCCTGCCCCACTGTCTAATTATCTTCTTTGACAATTATCAAAGAAGACAAATTTGAGGAGTGAGCAATGACTTAAAGACAACAGAGTGGAGGTGGGGGCTACTTGTGCTGAGACAGTAAAAACAAAAGTCCTCTCCAGCCTAATCCTTTCCACCCCATTCACACCCCACTATCTCTTCCATCCTGTTCCAACCCAGTCCCTAGAGGTAGTTAATCGTGTTAGTTTCCGGTTTATCCTCCCTGTATTTTCTTTATGCAAAATATTAGCAAATAAGCTGCTAATTTTTTAATCTTTCTTACACAAAAGGAAGCATTCTTTAGATACTCTTTTGCACTTTGCTTTCTTCACTGAACATTGGAAATCACTTCATAGCGGTTTCCAGTAATCTTTCTCAATATTTTTCACAGCTGCCCAATATTCCGTTGTGTAGATATACCACAGTTTATTCAAATACTCTCCTGTGATTGGGTCTCTAGGTAGTTAGCAATATTTTGCAATTATAAACCAGGTTGCAATGAATTGCCTTGTGTTTATATATTTTTGTATCATTAAAGGTGTGTCTTTAGAGTAAATTCCTAGAGTTGGTATATCTGGGTCAAAGGCAAGTGCATATGTAGTTTTGTTAGCTATTTCCAAGTGCCCCTTCTCAAGAGTTGTAGCAGTGAGAGTGCCTATTTCCTGAACAGCGTTATCAATAGAGTGTGTTGTGGAGCTTTTCAATATTTTCCAATCAGATAGATGAGAAATGGTGTCTCAGCATAATTTTAATTTGCCATTCTCTTAATATGAACAAATTTCAACATATTTTCATGTGTTTAAAGGCCATTTTTATAGCCTTTTGTTGCAAATTTTCTGTTCATGTTTTTGTGTGTTTTTCTATTTGATGCTTGCTATTTTTTCCTTCAGTTGTTAAGAAGTCTCTCCATAGCAGAGATGTTAGCCACAGTTAGAGCAGCTGTGGAGCCAAAGCGACTCCATCTTAGATGCTAATCTGCCATGTTGGCTTCCATTAACCCCTGTTCTGAGAAGCCTCTAAGATTTCCCTTTTATCTATTGCTCCTTGTATAGGAACAGGTCCTTACCATAAATCCCAAACAACCTTGGTATTATTGTGCTTCGATTATCCTACACATCCTTTCTGAACCACCCCTTCTCTATGGCATAGAAGCCATGGGTCTGGGGGTGATGGCGTGGGATCCACCATCTTATGTTATTGCCACCCAAGACATAGACACAACTTCTGTTCCCAGGTCCTTATTAAGTGTTTCTTTCTAAGAAACTGGATTTGCCAGCCTCTTTCTTGGGCCTTTCAGCTTCCTTGGACTTTGGAGCAGAGTTGCATATACCTGCCCACTGTAGAACAGTGCCTTTCCTCCAAAGCAGGTTATAGAGGAGTTCACTGTGTCTTTTCCAAATGCTCCTACAGCTTCCTTTCTTACATTCAGACCTGTAATTCTCTTGGTTATATTTATTCTATGTATGGTGTGAGGTATGGCTCTAATTTTATTTTTTTCCAAAACTATTTCATTGTTCCTGTGCCATTGATTAAAAGCCCCATTTTCAAAAGGGCTCTTGGGAGCAAGGAAGGGTAAAGAGAAGGAAAGCAGGAAGGGACAGATGGCAAATCTTTCCATCCTTCATCTACCTGTCTCTCCTCCCAGACAAACCCCAGCAGCAAGCATGCCCATAAGGGTGTCGTGACTCTTAGGGGCTCTGCCTACACCACAGAGCAGCCTTTCCCCCTCAGGCCTGAGCATGTGCTGGAACCTTTTGGCTAAAAGTTGAGTTCGTGTGACCAGTTGTTCTTGGGGATGGATATCTGGGGTCAGTGGCTCTGGAGTAACAGTCTCTTGAAGACTGTGTTGCATTAGGTCAGTCACAGCCAGCATTTCTAATTTTGAAGCCCTAGCAAAATAATCAGTTCAAACGATACAACCAAGAGTCAGAGAAAGGAGCGTGGGCCCACAGGCTCTGTGCTGGAGGGATGTGCAGGCAGATCCAAAGGCGGTGGAGAACGACCCAGGGCCCACGAAGAGATCCGCAGAAGGAGGCCTTCATCTCCGCAGTCCCAGGTGTCCCTGGCCTTTTTGGTGCCTCATCGCTCTGATCCACGTCAGCATGGAAGTCTCTGAAAGCTTTGACATTAGAGGTTTCCTGAGATGTTATGACTTTGGATTCACCTGAATTGTTATCTGAATTTCTCCCACAGGACAGAATCCTACCCAGTGGTGTCTTCCAGGTTAACTGTCACCCAGGACAATCACAATAATGACAGGCTGTCCCTCCCTGAGGACTCGCCCTGGCCAGACACTTCCTAGACACTGTCTCCTTTACTGTCCCACATCCCTGTGAGATTTGCTTTATTCTTACACCCACTTTGCAGATGAGGGACCTGAAGCTCAGAGAGGCTGTGTTACTTGCTGAGGCCGTGTGGTGGATGCTGGAGCAGGATTTGAACCCAGTACCTACCTTTGCAACGATCATGCTTGCTCCCCAGTGAGACGAGTTTTTAATCATCACCATGTTTAATAAACAATAAGTATCTGCTGGGTGTATGATGCTGAATGTTTACTTGCTCATTGCGCTCCTTGTAAGGAACCAGTGGTGCCCCTTCCAATTTGCACACCAGTGCTGAGTCATTGCAACCAAACCCAGCCCTACCTGTCAGGAGAGTCTAAAAGAAATTGACAGGTTGAACTGTCAGCATCATGTTTTCAAAAATAGCTGCAAAGTGTTTTCCAAAGGTAATATAACATTAAGTAGGAAAAATGATTTTCTAGGTACACCAGGTGTTAGTTATAAATTTAACATGCAAATGGTGTGAGTTAGCTACACTTAAAAAGTCCTGGGGTACAGCTGACATTAGATACAAAATATCCTTCCGTCTCTAGCATTCATTTGCCAGTCACATTGTCTGTTAAAAGTGTCATTTTGAAAGCAGTAATTCATTCTCTACAGTCCTTCCTTAACACAATTCTCAGCCTGCAATTTAGATGATAGGAAAATTACAACCTCAGTGCACTATATTATGTGACATAAATGTTATTGCAATTAAGCCTGGTAGGAACACACACACACACACACACACACACACACACACACACAGACCCAAATATGGTACAACTGGTCCACGATTTAGTCTAAGTAGCCATTTCCTATGAACCAAGGAGCTTCTGTGAGTCCAATAGAATATGGGGCCAAAACAGGTCTCAACAAGAAACCTAGTGTCTAGGTTTGGGTAAACACTGTAGCAGAATGACAGCAAATGGGAGATGACCTGAGAAGTCCTGAGTTTTACCTTTATTGGTCAGCACGTGGGCAGGTTGGACTAACCTAAACATCACGAAAGTTACCTGCCAGCCAGTCACTAAAGCTGAAACCTCCGAGTGATCCAAGACGTCTTCTTCCTCAACCTCAGAACCTATTGGGCACCATGACCCGAACCTCCTGGAAATCCTGATCCTGCCCCATCATGGACTCCCCCACAGCCACTTTCTTAGATCAGCACATCACACTTTGTTCTAGATTAGCATAGTCATTCCCTAAGTCCTCTGTGCCAATGATACTTCTCTTCCCAGTTTATCCTTCACACTATTGTGAAAATGATGGCTGTCAACTGCAGATGTAGTTAGGTTATTCTCCTACTCAAAACCCTTCAGGGGCTCCCGGACGTTGTTCCATGCCAGACTGTCATTCTTTGTCAGGAATATCACTCCCCAGCTCACCTTCCATCTCAACTTTTCCACTTGGACATTCCTGGTCATCTTTATCAGCTGCTTCTGACCCACCTCTTCTGGGAAGCCTGCTCCACTCACCTCCCAAAGGAATAAACCACTCTCTTCATCAATCTGTGCTCCTCCTATAGCCACTCTATCTGTTCATTGTGGTACTTAACGTAATTATGTGTGATCATGACTGGATACTGGGGAACAGGGACTATGAGAGAATCAAACTCTTTCATTTCAGTGTATTTCTGGTATGCTGAAAAATGAAAAAAAAATAAATATAAGGTATATTATATAAGGTTATATATAAAAAATAGGTTTACATATATTTAAATAATATATAATAATTTAAATAATTTAATAATTTAAAACCTTAAATAACATAAGGTTTTATATTATATAACATACATTATATAAGGTGCCAATATAAGGTTTCGAAAATTTTTAGATATTATATGGTGAATATGTTTAATCTTGTTGGGTCATTCTGTGGTTCTGGGTATAGCCTCATTTGAAGGTGACATCAAGAAGTTAACTCCAAAGCCTTGTCAAATGGGGGTTTGGGCCAACTGGCTCTCCTGCCGTCTATCCTGACCTCCCATATGTGACAGGCCTTAGTCTTTACTCTGCATGGAAGTTCTCTCCCTGGTCTGGCATATCAGAGAAGCAATCAATAAATATTAGTCACGTTGAATTGGAAGAGCAAAGACCCCTTCGATTCTAGGTAAATAAAAAGGAAGACCAGTTCCTTTCATATTTATTTACTTTTAATTAATTAATTAGAGACAGGGGTTGCTCTGTTGCCCAGACTTGAGGGCAGTGGCATAATCACAGCTTATTGTAACCTCTAACTTTTGGGCTTAAGTAATCTTCCCACCTCAGCCTCCCAAGTAGCTAGGACTACAAGTGTGTGCCACCATGCCTGCTTAATATTTTTATTTATTTATTTTTTTTAGAGATGAGGTTTTGCTATGTTGCCCAGGCTGGTCTTAAACTCCTGACCTCAAGTGATTCTCCTGCTTTGGCCTCCCAAAGTGCTGTGATTACAGGCATGAGCCACCACACTCAGCTCATATTTATTTTTTAATATTATATCTTTAAATCATGGCTTGTCTCTGTAGACAAATTAGTTGGACAGTCCAGGTGCGGTGGCTCACAGCTATAGTCTGGAGGCGGGTGGATCACTTGAGGCCAGGAGTTAGAGACCAGCCTGGGCAACAGAGAATCCCCATGTCTACAAAAAATACAAAAATTAGCTGGGTGTGGTGGTGCGCACCTATAGTGAGCTGAGATTGCGCCACTGCACTCCAGCCTGGGTGACAGAGTGAGACCCTATCTCAAAAGAAAAAAAAATGACAAAGCTAGCTGCTGAAATGCTGCTGAAATAAATAAATTAAGAGGTGTAAAAATGACTCAAAGACCATAGCAGTCTTTTCCCTCTCATGCACAAAGTCTAAAAAGAGTGTTCTGACCATCAGGTATCTCTCTGGCAAGCAGTAATTCTAGGGCCCAAGATCCTTCTAGCTTTTGGCTCTGCTATCTGCTGTATGTGGCTTCCAACATTGTCTGATTAGTTAGAAAAGAAGGAAAGAGTGTTACAAATGGCAGGTTTTCCACCCACAGCCCATTGGTGGAATGCAGTCACGTGTGCACGCAGAACCACAGGGGATGCTGGGAGATGCAAGACAGCTTCACCTAGGTGGAAGAGAAAACTGGCATAGTGAGCTTAGCATCTGCCTCATGAATGTGAGGCAAGAATTGTACTGCTTATGACAAAAGGCAACATTGAACGTCTTAGCAAAGAAAAGTAACAACAGGAATAATAAGTACGATTTCCTGAGTGCTTACTAAATGCCAGGCACTGGTGTCTACCTACTTTGCCCAATTTTTGTTCTTGAATGACCTGCAAGGTAGATATTCTTTTGTTGTTGTTGTTGTTGTTGTTTGTTTTGAGACAGGGTCTTGCTCTGTCTCCCAAGCTGGAGTTCAATAGCATCATCAAAGCTCACTGCAGCCTCAACTTCCTGGACTCAAGTGATCCTCCCACCTTAGCCTCCTGAGTAGCTGGGACTACAGGTGTTTGCCACCATGCCCAGATAATTTTTGTATTTTTTGTAGGAATGAGGTTTCATCATTTTCCCCAAACTAGTCTTGAACTCCTGGGCTCGAGCAATCCTCCCACCTCAGCCTCCTAGAGTGTTGGGATTACAGGCATGAGCCACTGTGCCTGTAGGTAGATATTCTTATTTCTCCCATGAAGATGAAAAAACTAAAGCTCTGAGTGGGAAAGTAATTTGACTGGGGTCACAATGTAGAACAGGAATTCACACTTGCATCTGGCTGACATCACAGTCCAGAGTTTTTCTTTGTTATCATGTAGTGTTTCCTTAAAAATTTACCCTCAAAAGTTCCGACATATAACAGACTGAATTTCAGAGAGCGACAATATGTAACTTGCCAGAGAATAAGGGAACTTTGGGAAGATATCATATAACCTTAATTTACAGGTGAGAAAATTAAGGTCCAGAGAAGAGAGACCTTCATTTAGTGGCAGAGCCACACAGGCCCCAAGAGCTTCTGATTCCCAGGCTTTTCAAACCCAATGTCTTGTTCAAGGGAGTCATGAGACCAACAGATTAAACAATAATTGCATTGTTCAAAGTGATTCTCAGAGCTACATTTTACAGTAGCAGGTACACATGCCCATGCTAGACACGAAACAGGTTGGCTCTTCTATTATTGTTCTATGCTGAATCCTAATAGAAGCTATCTTCAAGAAACCTCTGGAATGGCTAAGAGAAGATAATGTGGAATGGCCTCAAATTCCCAGACACCCTTGTTATACATGTATTTAACCAGATGAGACCTGGAACTTCTGTTTTCCAACATGACAATGAGCTTAGATTTTTTTTTTTTTGCTTAGGTTTAGGAAGAGATGGGTTTTAACCAACCAAGGGACATAATGGTTCCATTCCCTGGGGTTCTTCCAGTTTTCTATTCCTGGAGGAGAGGGACCAGGACTTCTCCATACTTTGCAACTTCGTACTGCTCACCATCCACCCTCTATCACAATCCCAGATGTGAGTTATGGATATTTAATACAGATTTGTGTGCAAATGAATTGGAAAGAAGGGGATAGAAACATCAGTGGGTTACCCCAAGTGAGTCAGAACTTTTTGCATCAATCTTTTCAGTGTCTCTACACCCAAATATATATGTGGCTCTTATTCTTTCAATATAGACAAAATGGTCTCTTTCCATCCCAAGTTGGCTGTAATGTAGTCAGATCTGCTTCATAGTGTTTGCACCAATAATAGCCAATTGTATTCAATTGTATTAATCGCTATCTGGTTGCAGCCTGTCTTTAAGCTTTAATACTTTATCAGCCTGTTTTATAAAGGAACACATTTTTATTGTGGTCAAGTGTGAAAGTTCAATACATTTTTCTCTTTATTCTCTGTGTTACGTAAATACAACGTATTTAAATGGGAAAACCGCAACAAAGAAAGAACAGTGGCGTTGGGACGGGCTTCCACTCCACCCTGTGTTTCGGCTCATTCCCTTCTTCCAACCCAAGAGCCACTTTTGACCTGACTTAAGCAGATTTTCAAAGCTGTGACAAACACTATTAATTCAGAAAATTAGTCCTGACTTACCTGTTTTTCAATTAACAGGAACTGAGCTCATTTGGATTCCGTTCAGACTTGTAAACCTTTTGCTGCGAACAGAGACACAGCAACACTGCTGGAATGACAACGGCTAAGGTTTATTAGTTCACTAGGAAATGTTTTCCGAGTGAGTGTATGGTGTGAAAAGGCCCAATTTTGATAATGGATGTGCCTCTCTGAGCTTTTAATTCCGTGTTTAATTGGGCACAAAATCCAGGCTCTCAGATTTAGTGTAGGTGCTGGCCAGAATAATCAAACCAGCAGTAAAATGAATGGAGTATGGCGAGACTTCCAACTTTGATTCAGCAACATCAAGAAAACCCTCGAGTGAAGTTGATAGTTTTAAAGTATATTTTTAATGAACAGAAAATTGTGAAAAATTGCCTTGATTAGGCTGTCTTGCTGACATGGAAGAATGTTAAATAATGTACAAAGAACTTTCTAACTTCAGCTCTGGAAAGATCCACTGCATTCTAAGCCACCAAATGTGGCCGAAAGGGTACAAAATTCCAGCTAGATGGGAGGTATATGTTCTTTTTTCCTTTTTAAAGCTTTACTGTACAGTGTGGTGAATATAGTTAATAATAGAGTGTTGTATTTCAAAATTTTAAGAGAGCAAATTTCAAATGTTCTCACCACAAAACAATGTTAAGTATTAATATTTGAGGTGATGGATGTGTGAACTAGCTTGATTTAAAACTTCACATTGTATTCATAAATTGTAACATCTCTTTATACCTTATATACTTATACAATTATAAATTGTGAATTACATTGAAAAGCAATAGGATGGATGTGTGTGTGAGAGAGAGCTACATAGAGAGAACAGAATACTTTATATCAATGAAGATAAATGAATAAACTTACAGCTGCATACAACAACTTGCATTACTTTCACAAAATCTGAGCAAAAGAAGCTAGCTACAAAAAAAAAAATACCTACTCTATTATTTTACTTACATAGTTCAAAGAATAGGTGCACTTACACAAGTTTAGAGATAAGTACTTACGGAATAAAACTATAAACCAAAGTAAGACTGGGTGGTAACTGGGATCAGTCCTGAGGAAGGCACTGGAACATCGGCAAGTTCTGTTCTCTTGGCCTGGGTCTCTTGACCTGGGTCGTGGTTCCAAATTTGCTTGCCTTGTGATAATTTGCCCAGGGGTACATTGTTTGTGTTCTCTGTGTTGCAATTCACAATAAATATCAGGCATTGCACCATTACAAAAAAAAAAAAAAAGATTCCTAGCTCAACCAAGGTGAGCAAAAAGTGTCAGGGCTGCAAGTACCTCTCCTCCCTTCACCTTTACCTGGGAAGCCCTTTATGTAGCTCCAACCATCACAAGAGGACCAGTGAAAACTCTCTTGCACAATACAAAGTCTTTCTGATTAAACAAACTGAAATGCTGTCTGATTTTTGTTTTTGTTTTTGTTTTGAGATGGGGTCTCACTTTGTCACCCAGGGTGGAGTGCAGTGGCACAAACACGGCTCACTGCAGCCTCTACCGCCTGGGCTCAAGTGATCTTCCTGCCCTAGACCCCCAAGAGCTGGGACGACAGGTGCACTCCACCACGCTGGGCTAATTTTTGTATTTTTTTTGTAGAGATGGGGGTCTCGCCATGTTGCCCAGGCTGGTCTTGAACTCCTGGGCTCAAGTGATCCTCCAGCCTCAGCCTCCCAAAGTGCTGGAATTACAGGCGTGAGCCATCATGCTGGGTCCAAAATGCTGCCTGTTTTGAAAAGGTTCACCAATAGTGGTTTGAATACATTATTTAAATAAACTATCACAAACCATCATTCTGTAACCAAAATTTCCAAAGAGAAATATAAAATGACTCATTCTCTGTTATATTAATTCCTGTCTCTATTGTGATTCTTCTTTACCTTCTCGCTTTGACTGTATCCTATTCTTTGCCTTATGATTTAAGGTGAATGTTGATGTCTTCCTTATTTTCCAATAACTACATTGAAAAGTAAACATTTTCTTCTAAGTATAACCTTAGTTCTGCTGCATGTATTTTGATCTGTGGTGCTTTTGTTATTAATGTCTAAATATTTTTTGAAATTTTCACTGTCATTTCTTCTTTAACCCGTGAATTTTGAGATGAGTGTTTTTAGTTTCTAAAAAGTTGGAGGGAGTGTTGTCTTTTTATTATGGATTTCTAACTGAGGTTCATTTTAGTCAGAGAATAGGATTATTATTATGATTATTATTTGTACAGTGACTTTAAGTTTGATTTGATTTTTTTTTCTTACTGAGTTTTATTTCAGGTTTATGGAGGCACATGTGTAGGTTTGAGGACAGATCTTTATTAATTCTTCAAGATTTATTGAGAATTTTTTTAACTATTCCATGTATGCTTAAAAAAGGAAATGTATTCTCTATTGAATGGCAATGTCTATAGCTATCTCTTTGCTCAAGCTTATTTGGTTATTAATTTGTGTTATCCTGAGCAATATTTAGTTTGCTTTAATCTCTGCTTTTGAGAGTTGTGTTACTGACTTCCATTATGCTTGTAGATTTATTTATCCATGGCTTCTTGGTCAGACTTTGCTCTCAAAGTGAAATTTTTTAGGTTTATGATTGTTTTATCATATTTAGAGATATTTCCTTTTTAAAAGCCTGTCTTGTCTATATTTTCTGGTATTAACATTTTTTGCTCTAAATTCTATTTTGCCGGCTATGAACACAGCTGCCAGTTATATTCTTTGGCTTAGTTTTCACCCAGAATATCTTTTCCCAATTTTTTATTTTCAACCTTTCTGTGTCATTTTGGAGTAAATTCAGTTGTGAGGATTCTTTCACTTGTTTTGTTTCTCAAAAACCACAAAGATCACTCAGTAATAAATCTAGCCAAGGCTAAGAGATTAAAAAGAACCATCCTCTGAACTAGGTTCTTCAAATACTTTAAACAACTTGAAAATCTATAGGAATTGCAGAAACAAAATTAGTTTCCTTCTTTATTTGCCCACCTGGACTTGGGAGTTTTTGAAAGCCGGAGCTGCCAGCTGATTTTTCTCTTATCTTTCAGGGAAATCTTGGACAATAGCTCTGGGATGCTCAGCGCTGAAGATCATTTCCCCAATAGGAAGGCAATAATGGTGGGACAGCTCTCCACGCCCTTCAGGGAGTGTTATGTTTAGATGAGAAAAACATCCCTAAAAGCATCTGTGAGAGATGACTGAGTGTTTTTATCATCGCTGATAGGGACTTTCCCCCCATAAATATATGGCATTCAATAACACAATCTCCTTTCCCAGCTACATGCACGTGTCCTTCAAAGGCACTCTCCCTCTAACCATGTGACCATTCAGCAGAGAAAAATCAGCCCGTTTACATAACAGCTGTTAGAGCCAGCGTTGACATATTACTTCAGGGCCTTCCGCCTATAATGGGTTTTTCAAATGTGTTGCCATGTTCAGTTGATTAGTTGTGGGTGATCTGAAATGTCAAACTATTAGCCTTGACAACTACTGCCAAGGTTACTATCTTCGGAAAATATCTTTTTAATAATATAACTGTTTGTAAGTGGAAAAGGTGATGTTCAAAATACGAAGTAACAATAAGTGTGGATTACCGAGCCACTGACGGCTTCAGGTTTTCATTCTTCTTGGTGATGCATGGTCTGGGGGCTTCTTTTTAATGATTAAGTACCACTGAGGCAACCCTAGGTCTCTGTGAGCTATGCAAATGTAGATCTCAGGATTGGAAATTGAAGACAGGGAAGAAAGGGGGCACTGAGAAAACAAAAACAAAAACTTTCAATTGAAGATTCCACCATCCACCATGGTTAAAAAGTCACTTCAAATACCAGCCACAGCTGAGAATTTCCAAATCAGGCCCTGGCATGGGGCGGGGGGTCTTAAAATCCAAATTTACACTTTTCAGCCATCAAGATGGTGCAGGCAGTCAGGGAACTGGGATAAAACGAAATTAGTCCTTGGCCCCTTCTTTTTTTTTTTTTTTTGGCACATTCACTCTCACCCTTACTGCTCCCCACCAAGGGTACCTGGGGTTTTCACTCCTTTCTTCTAATTACGGATATTCTTGGTTGTAGTCAACTCTTGGCTGGCCCTTTCCTCCACACATCAACTAAATTTCCATCACTTTCCATTTCTTCTGTTTCATTCCTATCCTTTCCTGATAAGCCCTGCCTACATGATAGCTGTTCCCCCAAAGCAGGGAGACTATATAATCTATCTTCCAACTAAGACACTTTCAAGAGTGAAAATGGCGCCATACATAGTACCATGGAAGACCAGGCTGGCCTGGGACTCTACCAGACACACAGGCACATACGGTCACCCTATCAGTAAGGGGTCAGCAATTGCCAGTGTATTTGCCACTCTTGGGAAAGATATTTTTATTAAAATACAGGCTTCCTGGAAATTACACTTTAGTTCAAGGGTTTTTGCTGGGATGGGAAATGCTATAAAGCAGAGCAACATCCACCTTTTATTGTCAGAGTGACAGTGACACTCACACAATGAAAGAAATTAAAATTCACAACTAGATCGATCCACAAAAGCAACCACCACCACCACCATCACAGGTTTCTAAGTCAGTGCCTGGACTGACCCATATAATGAAGGTTTCAGCAAAAGGAAAAAACGCCTATCATGATGTTTTCATGCTAACAAGAACCAAGAAGCTGTAACGTTTTCTTTTTCCTGCTTTTCACAATATAATCAGTTGACCTCTTCCACAGGAATCTGTATTATTCAGCGGGTAAAGTGGGGAAGGTGTTTACACAGGAAGAGAGAGAGGATTAACAAAGCATTTTCTAATGTGTGAGAATATGAGAAATGAATCTTCTTGTATCATATTTTTGAGCAGGAGCTTTGATATCACAATACCTTAATTCAAAATCTGATTAATAGTGGAGACCTCAGGCACTGCATCAGGCTGGTGGGGACAGTATTTGGGGCCAGGAGGGCATTTTCTATTATGGTTTAAAGGGCACTAAAGAAGGCTGTCTACTCTTGTAACAAGCACTTCAAGACAAGTGCAGGGAGCCTCTGTTTCAGTATCACTCTGGCCTTTCAAATCCATCCTTCACCCTGCCCTCAACCCCGGAGCACTTGGAGATGGAGAAAACTGACTTTGATAGAAGTTTTTTTCTGTGAGGTACATGCAAATTCCAAAATGTGGTTTATGTAATCATTTCAATACAAAAATGTTTAATAAAAATTTTAATAAATACAGACTTTGAAATTTGTTACAGATTCTAGTCAGAATAGGCATCTAGGCAGACCTCGAAGAAACGGTGAGCTACCCTAATGAAGTCCATAGATCACCAAACAAATTGCATCAAGGGAGTTATAATTCTAAACCTGTGTTTTTGTTACTTGTTCTAAAGCAGGAGTCGCGACTTCTTTTTTTGAAAACAGTCTCAGAATGATGTTTTAAATGCATAAAGTAAAACACATAGTATTACAAAGGGAACCAACACCTTGAAATACAGTTATCAAAATATCACTAAAACAAATGTATATTATAGTAATATGTGTGCTTCTTTGTTAGTGCAATAAATAACAGGATCTAGCGGTGACTTTAATAACCCCCATCATTTTGAGGTGATGATGAGCATAAGTAATAGTTTGATATTTCTGCAACAACTGCAACATGATGTGAAAATATCTGATTTCTACTGGTGACAAAATCACAGGTACTGTAGATTCATAATTAAAGGAAACACTAAATTTCAGTCAGAGGTTTGAGAAAATAATGACAAATTTTTTCTCATTTAAGTTCACAGATCTTCTGAATTCCAACCATGGACCTCTCGGCGGGGGTCCACACACCCCAGATTAAGAACAAATATAGTTCTTGTAAGCCAACAATTTACTGTATTAATGGCCTGCCTTTCTTTAAAGAAGCCACCTCCCATCAGAGTATAACACACACAAGCCTACGTCCTCCCGTGAAGGCCCGTGGAGGCCATTTTGGAACTCTACCCTCCTCCGTCTTTGTCACATTGGGGCATCCAGCTCCCAAATCTTGAGAACACTTCTCCACCTCACACCAACCTGACCAACTGGAAATCCCCAGGATGTGACAGCAGAGTTAAAAGCACATTGCTCACATCTATAATCCCTTCTGAAATAACTGTGGAGCCTGGAAATTCCATAACTTCCTAATCCTTGGTAAGAAGCTCTAACAGAAAAGTCCTCCTGGCTCTTTAGTTTCTGAAAAAAGAAAAAGATGAATAGTTTTCCCAAAGATGCTTTTACTTGAAAAAATGGTTTAATTAATATTATTAAGGAGACAAACGGAAATCAGACTCTATTGAGAGAAAACATGATATGGTGCAAAGTGTCTTCCGGCCAAACAGAAGTGGGTTCAAATTCCAGGCAGATATTTAATAAATATGACCCTGAGTAAGTACCGAAACTCCCTGAGCCTCAGATTCCACAAAAGTAAAATGCAGAGAGTAGCACATATCCCAGACAGCAGTGGGAGGACTAAGTGAAGCAGTGAGGTGCACACAGACACCTGGAACTGTGCCTAAGACACTGTGTCTTAGGCGCCAAGACAGCAAATGCTGCAGCCATTCCTGCTGCCTCCCTTTTTGTTATGTGGGTTCTTCTAGGAATGGTACAGATGTCAATGTCTTCATCAGAAAAATGCTGTGCCCTCCTCTTGAGATTTCTCATGAACATGTTAATTCGAAAAACATATTTTTATAGCACATACCAACTCCCAACAAGGAATAAATGCTAAGTTTTTGGCACAGAGAAAGAATTCCAAATAGAGGGGAGAGGGGGAGTCAGAGCAAGAAATTATTAAGAAAGAAAACGATTACACTGATGGTCCAATAACAGAATCACAAAGAGATAAATCAGGGGTTCCAAGACCAAACAAAAAGGTGATTATTCAGATCTTCATAGGGACAGTGCTATTGATTCAAATAACAAAGAACGCTATATAAATTGCTGTGTGTTGCTCCTTTTTTATTTTTAGTCTGGCAAAATTGATTCTCCTAAACATTGCCTCAAATCTACAGAAGCAATCGAGTTAAATGCAACCCATTATTTTAAGCTCCCTTTTTTTTTTTTTAAATTCGGTTTTTGGTACATAGTTTAGCCAATGATTAGATTGGCTGATGCTGATCAGATAGCAAAAGGGTTTTATTATGGCGTGGATTGCTCTTGCTGTCTCCTGGGTATATTCAGGAAATGTGGGTCAAGCGGTGGGAATTTAAATGTAAGAAGATCATTATAAAGTAAGCAACAAAAGGCAACCAACCTCCCTCAGACAGGATGCTTATTTCCTCCAACTGCATTTCAGTATCAAACACCTTTCAATACAGCAACTACCATCTCTTCAGCATGTACTATATGCCAGTCACGTGAATTACATTTGTCTTTCACAAAAATCCTAGTAGGCAGGTACTATTATTATCCCCATTTTACAGATGTGGAAACCTGTTGATAGAGATGCAGTTGACGATGAACAGAAAGGAGAAGGAGAAGTGATTGTATTGATTCAGGTGTGTCTGTGGGACAAAGATGATTCCATAAACATTTATTCTTGCATCATCAGCAACCAAAATGCAGTATAACGAGCCATCTATCCACAGCTCTTCTTTAAATGAAACCACAAACTCCCCCAAAGATTGGTGGCCCATCAGCTTCCACTGTCCCTGAAGGTGTTTGTCTAGTAAACCTCATGTGGGGTGTGGGAAGCTTCGGCTGCAGGACCAACAAAACACAGACCCAGAAGACGAGGGCTCAGTGAGAAGCCTGCGTCCATTCCTCTGCTTGGCTTCATCAGTGGCAATGTGAGTGAATGGTAGCCATCCAAGAGAGCCAGAGCACAGGGTGTGAAAGCCCATGGGCACGTACCCCCAACAGTGGATAAATAAAGGGACACTCATCCCCGTCCTTAACAAAACTGAAAGGATGGTAAGAAGCACGTTTGACTCTTTGAAATGGTTACTATTGCCAGGGGTGGGAGCACTGAAATGAAAAGGAGAACTTCTTGAAAAGTTGCAAAATAAGAAGCATCATGATGAGAGAGTTGCCTTCCTCAATGTGGGGTGCACCTTCCAGAACAGCCTAGGGCTTCCGGAGCTACCTATCCTCCCTCCCCCCAAAATGTCATCTCCTATATACATTTTCCCATCAAAATGGTGATGTCAGGGAAAACCTATCTTTGGATCCTAGTGTCCTCCCCAAGAGGCAAGGCATTAGCCCTGCAATGCTGCAAGAGAAAGGTTTCCCTTCTAGCTCTTGAGAGTGAGAGTTGCATTTTAAAAATTGTCTATACGTGCTAAGACGAAGCATTCAGGACATTACTATTGGTTTTTCCTGTCAATTAAAGTAGGCTTATTTGATTAAAACAGGTCAATGAAATTGAGTTTTAAATCAACATTCCATCCTGGTTGCCTTTTGTTTTGTTTTGCTTTGTTTTGTTTTGCTTTGTTTTGTTTTGCTTTGTTTTGTTTTTGAGACAGGGTCTTGCTCTGTTGCCCAGGCTGGAGTGCAGGGGCTCAGTCTTGGCTCACTGCAGCCTCAACCTCCTGGGCTCAAGTAATCCTCCACCTCAGCCTCCCAAGTAGCTGGACTTCAGGCATATGCCACCATGTCTGGCTAATTTTTGTGTTTTTTGTTTGTTTGTTTGTTTGTAGAGATGGAGGTCTTACTATGTTGCCCAGGCTGGTCTGGAACTCCTGGGCTCAAGTAATCCTCCCGCATCAGCTTCCCGAAGTGTTGGGATTACAGGCCTGAAACCTTGCACCAGGCCTCTGGTTGGCTTTATTTTGGCTTTGTGATGTTAGCTATTGTTTTTAATAGAACAAATCTTAGTATTTATTTTACCAAGAATATTCCAAACCTAGTAAAGAAAACTACACGTTTTCATTATGTACTGAACTTCTACCACCTTACTTTTAACGGTAAATACTGCATGTCCTGGCCCACGTGTAGAAATGGATCAAAGATCAATGAGAAAATGACCAAGATCATTAACAACATGTAGGGATTCAGCCTCTCAAATTGGTAAGCATTACTTACTACCTTCCAAGTTCCTAACATTTCTCTAGGCACTGATGATGAGTGAGAAAGAAAATTCCACAAGAAGATAATCACAGTCACCACCATTTATTGAGAATGTATTTCATGCCAGGCATGGGTCATGTTACACAGGCATGGGTCTCTTATGCCTCCTCTGGGAGGGAAGTGTAGTGGCTTCCATTTTAGACATAAAGACGCTTCGATTCAGAGAGGCACACAGCTGGTGAGCGGTAGAGCTGGGGCTGGAACCCAAGTCCTTGACCACCGGTCCTCAAGGAACCTCTGCCCTGAAGAACCTTATAAACAACCTGAGGGGTCAGACTGTCATGCACACAGCCTGGCAGGCCGCCCACCCGGGAAAACACTTGGAGGGAGGCCTGGAGGAATGGAAAATGGTTGACTGTGAAACAAGCAAGTCCATTACATGGCCTGCCTTCCAGGATCATCTCAGCAAGATGCCCAAGCCCAGATTTCTCACATTCTACCAAGCTCCAGTCAGAGGTAACTTGACATTCCTATTTAAACCGTACTAATTTATTGGGCAGCTTTTCCCACTTAGGCCATAACAAATAGGCTTTAAAAACTTCACAAAGTAGCCGGGCGCGGTGGCTCACGCTTGTAATCCCAGCACTTTGGGAGGCTGAGGCGGGCGGATCACGAGGTCAGGAGATCGAGACCACGGTGAAACCCCGTCTCTACTAAAAATACAAAAAATTAGCCGGGCGTGGTGGCGGGCGCCTGTAGTCCCAGCTACTCGGAGAGGCTGAGGCAAGAGAATGGCGTGAACCCAGGAGGCGGAGCTTGCAGTGAGCCGAGATTGCACCACTGCACTCCAGCCTGGGCGACAGAGCGAGACTCCGTCTCAAAAAAAAAAAAAAAAACTTCACAAAGTGACGGCATTCCCTTTTATATTCAGATTGACTTCTAATGATATTCTAGGGAATTACTCAATTATAACTCTTACAACATCTTGATGAAAAGATAACAGTATTTCCACTGGGTATCTTTCCTTTGCCATGGGTGAAAAATGAAGGCACATAAAGGCTAATAATGTTATCTAAGGTTTAACAGTAAGTCATATGAAATTATAGGTGTGAAAGAGCTTTGCGAAGATAGTGCTATCCAAATGTAAGGCATTATTAGGAAGAACGCTAATACTCCTAACTTTTCGACTGCCACACACTCCCACTAAATTCTATTGCCTTTAACCTAGGACATCCTACTTTAAGTGTAATTTTCTAATTCACTCCCTCATTTAACAAATACTCATATGCTAGACACCATGTTCTTGAATTAGGAGCCAGAGGACACAGTGGGAAAAGGGGAAGGAGCAGAGACTAGCTTTCTTTAGTTCCAGTAGAAATTGGAATTCAGGGCAGGCATGGTGGCTCATGCCTATAATCCCAGTACTCAAGAATTGCTTGATCTCAGGAGTTCAAGACCAGCCTGGGCATCATAGTGAGACCCTGTCTCTACAAAAACTTAAAAAATTAGCTGAGTGTGGGCCGGGCGCAGTGGCTCACACCTGTAATCCCAGCACTTTGGGAGGCCGAGGCAGGTGGATCATGAGGTCAGGAGATTGAGACTATCCTGGCGAACACAGTGAAACCCCATCTCTACTAAAAAAAATACAAAAAAATTAGCCAGGCATGGTGGCAGGCGCCTGTAGTCCCAGCTACTCGGGAGGCTGAGGCAGAATGGCATGAACCTGGGGGGGCGGAGCTTGCAGTGAGCAGAGATCATGTCACTGCACTCCAGCCTGGGAGACAGAGCGAGTCTCTGTCTCAAAAAAAAAAAAAAAAAAAAAAAAAATTAGCCGAGTGTAGTGGCATGTGCCTATAGTCCCAGCTCCTTGGGATGCTGAAGTGGGAGGATCCCTTGATCCCAGGAGTTGGAGACTGCAATGAGCTATGATCACGCCACTGCACTCCCACCTGGGCGACAGAGTGAGACCCTGACTCAAAAAACAAAACGGAATTCAGGATATTAGAAACTACAGATTGAGAAACACGCTGAGCTAAGGAATATTGCTTCTGTCTTGTAGACACAGGCGTGTTGTAACGACCACTGAACAGGTGCTGATTAATTGGCAGGCTAAACCAGAGTCCATAGGCAAGTTGGGATAGCTAGGTCATTTCAACCGAAGCCAAAGGAAGTTCTGGCCGTAAATCACTCATGGCTTTCTAATGCAACATGTCAGGAGGTGCAAGCCCTTTTTATAAAATATATTTTGCCAAGTAGTTTCTCCACATCTCCTCTCCTCAGAGTGATGCCCATGTGGTCACTTTGGAGTCCAGCTTTTTCTTTCTAAGAATTTGAATGATTTTTTTAAGTGCTACCCACGCTGTCTCACAATCCAGCCAGCAACACAGGATCCTGCTATCTTTCCTCAAAAATTGAACTTACCAAAGGCTGGGCCTCTCCTGTGCATGAGCCACAGAGCCCATCCAAGTCCAACATCCCCACCTTCAGGAAATAATGCAAAACTCACCTCAGTACCCAGGCCTTTCTTTGATAGAGGATTTAATAGCAACCCTAGAGCAACCTCATTTGGATTTCCTTATTCCTTTTTCCCTACCCCAAGCTTCCAACTCTCTCCCCATAAAAACGCCCTAATTCTGGAGGCCAGTCTCAAGTCGTCTTCTTCCCCCAGTCATCAGAAGATGGTAGGAAGAAGGTAAACATTCCGTCTTCCTCTGCTGAAGAGCAAGCATCTTTCAAGAAGCTTTCCAGACACTGAAGCAGATATCAATACTTGAGACCTCCAACCACTGTTCCAGAGGAAAAAGAACAAAATAAAGATTCGGAGAGTCTCACATTTCTCTGACCGTGTAAGAAGTATTGGCTAGAGTTTCAGAGAGTTATGAAGTTAACAACTGAAAAATCTCAGAACAGCTCAAGCCAGCACTGAGCTATTCCAACTATGCTTTCTCCTCTGAACAGGTTTTTTGTTTCTTTATGGAGGTCTATGGAATTCAGCTTAAGCCAGCGAGCAATTCTATCCTGACACTCTATTCAATAAGCTCCAGCAACACCGGAGGAATAAATTCACCCCAGTGATGGTTACCTGGCTTGACAGGCCTCATATCTCCCACTAGGGGTAACTCTATGCCAGTGCCCTGCAGGGGCACTTCCTACACGGATGGAGATGGCCTTTATCTGTGCTGTCCAATGCGGTAGTCACTAGTAACATGTGGCTCTGAGCCCTTAAATGTGGCTAGTGGGACTGAGAAATGGAATTTGTCATTTTCTTTAAGTTTAATTAACTTTCAATAGCCACAGCAGAGTAGAGGCTCATGTCTCAGACACCGAAGTCACACGTGGAGTCAGGAGTTTGCCAGGGTAAATCTTGGGGTGGCATTTACCTGCTGCATGAGTGACAAAATGACTTCTTCCTGCCCTCTCTCTGCTTCCACAGATGGGGGCATTTCTATTCCTTATCTTGCTACGCCTCTATACTTTAAAAATGCATCCTCCACCAATAAAAACACAATTTCAGCAGAAAAGTGGCCAAACATCCCAGAGAGACTCCTGGGGCCCACAATTAAAGGCTTTTGTTCCAACGCCACATTTTGTTTCCACGTCTTCTACGTTATCTAACTAGAACCAAGCTAGCTAAGCACTCCACAGGAATCCTCACTGGTGGGCCTCTACTCTCCAGGCAGAAAGATTTCCCGGAGCTCTGCAGGCCACTGACTTACCTCCCTAGAGGACACAGGCATAGCACTCACCTGTGGCTTCCTGAGCCTCCCAGTGTGTGGGATGCCCTGGGAGCTCCTTACATGAAAATGTCAGGCCCCTCCTAGACGGGATAGGTGAGAATGGGCAGAGGCAGATGCCCCAAAGCTCTCGGTGCTAGGGTAACCAGACGCTAGTACTTAGGCCAGCTTTGGGGAAGTGCTGGCCAATACAACAGTGGGCATGACATCACCAACAGGAATGCCTTCCTCACTCCAGCCCCGAGCTGGTCCAGTAGGGGGCTGAACAGAGGGGAATTTTAATGTTGTTAGGAAATGTTGTGGCTTCAGGAGGAAGAAACCCATTTTAAGCTTAAACTCTGATCAGGAAGATGCTCTTTTCCCCTTTGTGGAATTTGAAATGCCCATCCCTCTGTGGAGGTGTGGCAGGAAACGCTACGGAGCCAGCCAGTGAACACAGAGGAATGCTCAGCGCCCAGGTTAGAAGGCACGAGAAAGCAAGCACAGTGTGGGACAGCCATGCCTAGCATTTCAAACGGCGCAGAAAGCCAGTTGTCCATAAAGGGCTGGGAGCACTGGCAGGAGGACCGAGAACAGTGCAGGACCTCAGGGGACATCAAGAGAAGAGCAACTCCAAGCCACGCCACCTCTGAAATCCCATCAACTCCTTTCTGAGGAGGAACTGCTAGTCTATGTCAAATCTTTTAAAGTGTTCTTACCACAAACACACTGATAATAATAATAATAAAGGGGATGGGAAGAAACTTTGGGAAGGGATGGATGTCTATGGCCTTGATGGTAGTGATGATTTCACTGGTTTCTACTTCTCCCCAAACTCATCAAGTTGTACACATTAATTACATACAACTTTATACAAGTCAATCATACCTTAATAACGTGGTTTCGAAAATATTTTTGTGGGTTAGATTTCCAGTTTATTTTCTGCATGGAAAAACGTGTACAGGTCTCTCTCTCTCTCTGGTTGTGGGTTCAATCATTTACAAGTTCTTTTGTTATCTTCTAAAGATTTCAGATTCACAAACCTAACACAAAGGGACTGTGTGTGGCCACCAGGGCTGAATGAACCTTGCCCAGTTATTACAGCCAGGGTTCTGGAGTTCTGAGAGAACTAGGCAAGCGGCTTCCCACACAGAATGATGTCTTACTGAAACTCATTTCTATTGAGTCATTTAAAGGTACAATCTGGCCAGGCATGGTGGCTCACACCTGTAATCCCAGCACTTCAGGAGGACAAGGCGGATGGACCACTTGAGGCTAGGAGTTTGAGACCAGTCTGGCCAACATGGCGAAACCCCCTCTCTACTAAAAATACAAAAATTAGCCTGGCGTGGTGATGCACACCTGTAATCCCAGCTACTCAGGAGGCTGAGGCAGGAGAATCACTTCAATCTGGAAGGCAGAGTTTGCAGTGAGTGGAGGTCGCACCACTGTACTCCAGCCTGGGCTGCAGAGTGAGACTTCATCTGAAAAAAAAAAAAAAAGTACAATCTTAAAATTCTTAGGACTAGATGCCAAAAGATGGCGTCTTTTTTTTTTATGCTTCTTTTCACTCCTTCTCAATATATTTCTATGCCAAAGACTAAGAATATTTGCCCAAATTTTGCCAACTCCATCTCTTCCCTCCTCTTCAAGAATTCTCTCTAGAGGTAGTGAGCTAAGTTCTCCAGAGCTTTCTCTCACGGGATATGGAGAAAACACATAACATCGACCACCTTTGGTGTGGGAAGAAAACTAATTAGATGGGCAATGCTGTAAGCCATATCTATTTGTTTTAGATTTTCTTCAGTCTAAAAGAATTGAGCCTGAAATGGATAAATGTGTCATTTCCCTTGAATGTGAGTGGGTATTAGAGACTTATTCTCCTAGACCCATTGAGTGCTCTGTAATTCAAGGACTTTTTCTTTATTCCTCCAATAAAAATGTCTTGAGGTTTTCTGGAAATGGAGACCAAAAACACATGAGGGCTTCCTCTCACTGGTTTTGACTCTGATTTTTCAAAGAAGTTGGGTGCACCAGAGATAGAGATGTGGACAAAGTGGTCAGACACACACATCATTCACTCCGTAATACACACTAACACACTCATAGTGATTCTGTGAGCTCTTGTTTTCTGCATTTGAACATTTCTTTCTTGCTGTATTATGCTTCTATGCCTCTGTTATTAGATGCACCTGCTCATACAAGTTTGCTATCATTTTTCTCACTTACAGTAACATCGAGCACGCCATTAGTGTTGCTTAGAATTACCCCAGCTCCGATGAAGATGCCTTAATAGTTTTGAAGGAACGCCACCCAAATTACAGTGTGTGGGCGAGAGAGTTCACCAGTCTATAAATGTGAAGATCTTCAAGCATTGTGCTACATTCTCTTTTATTCATTTTCTCTGAAGCAGGTTAAACCTCTTGAATTAAGATCTATGCTCAGATGCCAATGGAAATGGAGTGTGTTCAGAAACTGATGTTTACTTGAATGTGTTTATTGCTTAAGTGTCATTTCTGCCTTCATCCCTTTCATCGTCTTTTTGAGCTTTCAGAAAGGAATCCAGTATTTCCAGTTTTTTCTTTATCATTTCTCCCAAATATGTGCTATTTGAGTTGTTATGGCTGAGAGCTATAATAACGTTCTTTTTTTAAATGCCCTACTAAATTTTAAAAATAATAGTTAAGGAAGCTTTTAGTTGATTTCAATTAAGAGATGCTATGTAATGCAATTAAGAGATGCTGTATAAATTGCCTTCCATTCCAACAGTGAAAAGAATTCGTATTGCTTTTTAGGATTCTACTGCCTTTTTAAGTCCATGTACAGCCTAACGCCACAGTCATTCCCTTCCTAATTTGTATCTTGCAGAGGCAGGAGAGAATCATGGCCAATGGCAGAATTGCAAGCATTGCTGTGCTTGTGCGCCCCCTGCTGGCTTAGTTTTTGGTAACAGCTGTTGAGGGGCTAGATCCCAGAGGAAACGGGTACTTACTTCGGTTGAAATCAGCAGAAAAGAATGATGATGACTAACTTGTCTTCTACTGTCTAAGCTTTCAGGAGCTTAGACCCTCGCCCAAATGGGCAAGAGTACATATTTTTAGCAATGTCTTGCCTTTCTCATGACTGTCCCAGGAAGTTAGTTCCCTATGCTTTTGAAGCACCTGTCAACAGCACTGTCTTAACCTTTATTGTAGGAAACGGATGCTCCAGGCAGGACGCTTGGGCATGAGGAAGGGGTGCGTGTGTGTGTGTGTGTGCGCGCGCCCGCGCGCGATTTTGTCCCGTTGTCCCATTTCCATCAGGTCCTCCATTTTTAAAAATACAAACAACTGACATTTTCTCAGCCTTCTAAGAAGTGAAATATACATGTGGCTTCAAGGCCCCCACCTCACTACCAGACACTTCCAACCCAACAACTGTTTCTTCATAGAAACCTGGGCCACCCACCCGGCTTACAGTGTGCTGAAATGTATCTGTTTAACTGTCCACTGTTACATAATGGAAATGTTACCAAATGGTGATTCTGAAATTTTCTTGTGCCTCCAAAACATAGCTTATTTTCCATTCTCTGACAACCAGCCAATCCCCTAGGCATTACCATCCCCCTGTAGGTAGCCAGCTGAAGCCTAAGCTGTGTTCATCTCTGGATTGCAACATCCCTAGACACGATTGACGAGTGATGGGGCTGATCTCCCAGGCACGCATTAGAATGGATAGTGTAAGTCAACACTCCTTTGGGACAAAGATCTCAGACTGTCACAATAGGAAAAGAGAGAGAATCTCCTTGGATTGGTGCAGAGCAAACATGGCTGTGGTTCTTGGCCAGCACAGGCTGCCCTGAAGCAGCAGTGCCCTGTGCACTGGCGGGATGTGGTGCTCTTCTCCATCTCTGCCACGGCCAGACCCAGTCCATGCTACACTGTCTCTCCTATACCCTCACAGCAGCCTCCCAGAACTTCTTCTCATTTCCATTTGCCTTTCTTACAATCCACTCTTCCACCCAGAGTAAGAGTATTCTCCCAAATCCCAAACTGATCCAGCTTGCCCTTTGGATTAAAACTTTTCAGGGCTGGACACGGTGGCTCATGCCTGTAATCCCAGCATTTTGGGAGGCCAAGGTGGGCGAATCACTTGAGGTCAGGAGTTTGAGATTAGCTTGGCCAACATGGTGAAACCCAATCTCTACTAAAAATACAAAAAGTAGCTGGGTTTGGTGGTGTGTGCCTGTAATCCCAGCTACTCGGGAGGCTGAGGCAGGAGAATTGCTTGAATCTGGGAGGTGGAGGTTGCAGTGAGCTGAGATTGTGCCACTCACTCCAGCCTGGGCAACAGAGCAAGACTTCATCTCAAAAAAAACAAACAAACAACAACAACAACAAAACTTTTCAAATATTTTCTGTTGCTTGTTGAAAAAGAACTAAAATCCTCGGCTTAGCTTGCCAGGCCAGTGGGACCTCTCATCTATCCTTCCAATCAACCTTAGATCTGAAGAGCCTCCTTTGTTTGCATTGTGAATTGTGTGTGTGCATCCAACATTGAATTTTAAGCTCTATAAGGACAGAGCAGGAGCCAGTTGTTGTATCCATGGTGCCTAGTGCAGAGGCTGGTATACAATGGATTATCCATGGTTCCGACTATTTGCTAAGTCAATATGTGAATGACTTGGGTGGCAGCATGGAGAGTTTCAGCAGCAGTGAGAGGCAGTGCCAATAAAGAGGAACACCAGTCCTTTTAGGGCTAACAGGAACGAGCTCCTTGGTGACAGTAGCCAGCCTCCGTACTCACACTGCTGCATCAGCAGCAAAATAATCAATCACAGACATGTCCAAGTGGGGCCAGAAGATGACAGTCACCATGCTTTAACTGGGAGAACTTGTTGGTGAGCAGAGCTGAGATGTCTCCAGCTCAGGTGTTGAGAAATGTTGGGAGGACCAGAGTTCCAGAAAGTTCCCTGCCCAGGGATAAAGCTCAAAGAAATATGTTTTTTTTCTCATTATCACTTGCTAAGGTTTTAGGAGTAGGCGTATAAAATTAGCAAACAACAGATATGTTTCTGGTAATAGAACACAGAAGGAGAAGTAGAACATAGAAGAGAATAGGCAATAGAACATAGAAGGGAAGTTCAAAGAATGAACAAAAAAGATTCAATGAGTGAGTTTTAAGGGTTTTAACCAAGTTTTAAGGGTTTTAACCAAGAACCATAGGATCTTACCACAAAGGCCTACTTTAAGTCATTGAGAAACTGTCTCATCTGATTGTATTCTTTACTCCAATGCTAAGAACATAAAAAATGCTTACAACTTCAAAAGGTGGTTTAAATGTATCTAACCCTCTTTATAGATCCTATGTTTTTGAGAGATGACGGCCTTTTAAATGTATTTTCTAAGAGATCTTTTGTTATTTAAAGGTCACATCAACTTTGATGTGATCTTTGGGTTCACGTCAAATATATTATGGCAGCAGCAATAAGTCATTTAAGCCATTAGTCACTTTGTAAGCGTTAAATGTACATCATTACTTCACCTTAAACTTGTTCAGATTCCCAAGAGAGTTTTCCATTCCCACCGCATGTGCAAAGGAGTGCAAAGGAGGAGTGGGTTTCAAGCCCAATCCATTAAAAGCACATTCAAGTGGATCCCTGTAAGATTTCCCTGTGACATAATCAGAGACAATAGAAAGAAGGGTACCTGGTTTTCTCCAACTGGCTTGCTCCAAATGTCACCAGTGCAGAGACTAGAAAATACCATCTCGCTCCTCCTAGAGCTTCTCTAAGTGAATCACTGGGACTAGGGCCTGCTGGAGCTTTGCCTTCTTTTCTTTGGCAAAAATGACAGCCTCAGTGGCACCTCCTGCATGGCCCAGAGGCACAACCCCTTGCTTCCAACTTCAATAATATTCCAAACAAATATGAATCATTGAGTGTGGTTGGTCACCAAAGGAAACTCTTAACTGCACCAAGAGAAAACTTCAGATGACCACGAGGCTCTAATCTCTTGCATCAATTTAACCACATTAATTAAGAGAAAAACAGAAAGAGAAACAAAAAATGAACAATTTGAAGGACAGTTTTCATACTCTTAAGTGTCATATTGCTATTCTTTCTACTAAGTACCCCTGTAAAATAACAGCAATAATAATTTCTAAACATAAATGTTTTATATGTGTAAATATATGTATGTATACATTTTCATATAAATATTTATATTTATACATATATTAAATGGTTTATAACATTGAAAATATTATTTTAGAACATCAAGCTCAACATGTCAAAACACTCTCACTACCTTCACCTTCCAAACACATGTGCCACCGCAACTGTCTGATTTCAGTAAGTGACATTACCATCTCCTGGTAAGAAGGCTGGAAATTACATTTGACTTGTCTCTTGCCTCTGTCATCCATCAGTCCTGTGGAAAATTCCTCCAGATCTCACTCACATCCACCTCCTCTTTCTAAATTCAGTCCTTCTTCCTCGCAACCTATCTGCACAAAACCACCAGATTAACTTAGCACGATTCCTCTATGATTCAGTCAGGCCCCCAGTCAACACTTTCAACAGCTCCTCATTGTCGACTCAGTCTCTTCGCAGTCACTCAAGACCCACAGCATTCTGGCCACACCTATCTTTCTTATCCCCGTACTCCACACTAATCCCATTACTTCCCATTGCCAAGCCCTTCCCTCTGCCAGTCCTCCCTCCTCCAAGAGGGTCAACACCACGCTGTCACTGCAAGCACTTATGGTTGAACATTTCTAGATGCCTCATGGCCAGAAGGTTCTTTAAGTTCTGGCCAAAGTGCCCATTGCTCCATGCAACTGCCTGATGTCCAGCACAGAATGCTTTCCTTGACTTCTCCTGGACTCCTCAATCGCCTGTGATGCTCTGTGCACCAGCTTCTCTTCTTAGAGGGGAGTCACTTTCAAGGTCAGGTGACTCCAACCTAAAGAGTCACATTTTACCCCTTGCGCTCCTTCTGTACCGTGTTAGGAGGCACTTACTGTCTTCATAATTGTTTGCTAAGAGGAATAATAGACTATAGATGACTTTCTGATTTGAGCACCTTCCTTTCATCCCAAGAGAAAACAAAAGGACATACCTCCAGGTCGTAACACCATCCACACAAAGGCAGGTCAATATCCAAAGCCAAGAGTGCCTGATATGGTTTGGATCTGTGTCCCTGCGCAAATCTCATGTCAACTGTAATCCCCAGTGTTGGAGGAGGGGCCTGCTGGGAGGTGATTAGATCATGGGGGTGGATTTCCCCTTGCTGTTCTCATGATAGTGAGTTTTCATGAGATCTGGTTGTTTAAAGGTATGTAGCACCTCCACCTCTCACCTTCTTCCTCCTGCTCCAGCCATGTACGATGTTCCTCCTTCCTCTTCACCTTCTGCCATGATCGTAAGTTTCCTGAGGCCTCCACAGCCATGCATCCTGTACAGCCTGCAGAACCATGAGCCAATTAAACCTCTTTTCTTTATAAATTACCTAGTCTAAGGTAGTTCTTTACAGCAATGTGAGATGGACTAATACAGAAAATTGGTATTAAGAAGTGGGGCATTGCTATAAAGATACCTAAAAATGTGGAAGCGACTTTGGAACTGGGTAATGGGCAGAGGTTGTAACCGTTTAGAGGGCTCAGAAGAAGACAGGAAGATGAGGGAAAGTTTAGAACTTCCTAGAGACTTGTTAAATTGTTGTGATCAAAATGCTGACAGTGATATGGACGATGAAATCCAGGCTGGGGTGGTCTCAGAAGGAGATGAGGAATTTATTGGGAACCGGAGTAAAGGTCACCTTCGCTATGCTTTGGCAAAGAGGTTGGAGGCATTGTGCCCCTGCCCTAGAGATCTGTGGAACTTTGAACTTGAGAGAGATGAATTAGGGCTGGGCACAGTGGCTCATATCTGTAATCCCAGCATTTGGGGAAGCTGAGGTGGGAGGATCACTTGAGCCCAGGAGTTCGAGACCAGCCTGGGCAACACAGTGAGACTCCATCCCTATTAATTTTTTTAAAAAAGAATAAAAATAAACAAATAAAAAAGAGATGATTTAAGGTATCTGACAGAAGAAATTTCTAAGCAGCAAAGCATTCAAGTTGTGACCTGACTGCTTCTAACAACATATGTTTATATGTGTGAGCAAAGAAATGATTTGAAACTGGAACTTAATTTAAAAGGAAAGCAGAGGGGGGTCAATTTGAGTCATGCAGGTTGTAAGAAATGTGGGTTTTCACTTCTGTGGTCCTGGACTTTACCCTTGACCACCGGGTAACAATGATTGTCCCCTTGAGCTCACTACCACCTCCAGGACTGCCTGTGTCGCATGAGCCACCCAGGCCCCAGGGACTGTTAGGCTGTGGCCCTCACTGAGCTTTTCCTCCTGACAGGGTCATGGCCAGGATGCTGGTGCAGACCATCCACACAGGCACCCAGAAGCTCCAAGACATTGAGGCCAAGCAGAACACTGAAGAGAAGATGGTAGCTCCCAGCCACACCAGCTTTAGCATTTACCCTCCCATTCCAAAAGAAAAAAGCTGTCTGAGGTGGGCAGGAAAGAAATTTGAGGAGATCCCAATTGCACACATTAAAGCATCCTACAACAACACACAGATCCAGGTAATCTCTGCCACTAATCAGCCCCTTGCCCATACTTCCTGTGGCACAGAGGAATTTCTGAATGCCAAGAAGGGCACAGGCATTGATGCACAGACAGCAGGCATAGCAGCCGTGACAAAAGCTACAGGAAAGGGTGTTACCCACATCTGAGTTGTGGTAAAAGGTCAGGGGCCAGGACACCTGTCTGCCATCCAGGGACTGACCATGAGGGGGCTGGAAATGATCTCAATCAGAACACCACCCCCATCCCACACAATGGCTCCTGCCCCAAAAAGGCTCCAAGACTGTAAGGGAAGGGAAGCTTACACTTGAACCTAACCTCAAGTCTCAGCTCCAGTTGGACCTTGTGGAAAGCTCACTATCAGAGCTCTTTCCAGAATATGGCTTGTTGGAGATCCTTCAGACAGTATGGGAGAGTTTTGCCTCCTTACATAGTGTCCTTTGCTTGCACCTCCAGCTTGAGGTGGATGTGCCCCAGAAGTGAACTTTGCATCCTTAGACAAGAGGGGAGCTATAGGGGCAGCTGTGGCCTAGGCCCAACCTCTGCTCTGAGAAAATAAAATAATGTCGGTACCATCTGTTGTAAATAAATAAATAGAAAGCAGAGTGTAAAAGTTTGAAAAATTTGTAGGCTGGCCATGTGATAGAAAAGAAAAACCCATTTTCTGGGAAGGAATTCAAACTGGCTGCAGAAATTTACATAAGTAAAGAGAAGCCAATAGTTAATAGCCAAGACAATGGAAAAAATGCCTTGAAGGTGTTTCAGACACCTTCATGGCAGCCCCTTCCATCACAGGTCCAGAAACCTAGGAAGGAAGAATAGTTTTGTGGGCAGGGCCCAGGGCCCTGCTGCCCTGTGCAACCTCAGGACACTGCTCCCTGCATTGCAGCTGCTCCAGTTCCAGCTGTGGCTAAAAGCGTCCTAGATATGTCTCAGGCCACTGCTCCAGAGGGTGCAAGCCATAAGCCTGTGTGGCTTTCATCTGATGTTAAGCCTGTGGGTATGCAGAGAGCAAGAGTTGAGGTTTGGGAGCCTCCACCTAGATTTCAGAGGATGTATGAAAATGCCTGATGTCCAGGCAGAATTCTGCTGTAGGGGCAGAGCCCTCATGGAGTCTACTAGGGCAGTGCAAAGGATAAATATGGGGTTGGAGCTCCCACACAGAGTTCCCACTGGGGCACTGCCTAGTGGAGCTGTGAAAAGAGATTCATCATTCTCCAGACTCCAGAATGGTAGATATACTGACAGCTTGCAACATGTGCCTGGAAAAGCCACAGACCCTCAGTGCCAGCCTGAGAAACCATCTGAGGCGGCTATACCCTGCAGAGCCACAGAGGCAGAGATGTCCAAGGCCATGGGAGCCCATGCCTTTCATCCTTGTGCCTGGATGTGAGACATGGAGTCAAAGGAGATTATTTTGGAGCTTTAAGATTTAATGACTGCCCTGATGAGTTTCAGACTTGCATGTGTCCTGTAGCCCCTTTGTTTTGGCTGATTTCTCCCTTTTGGAATGGATGTATTTACCCAGTGCCTGTACCTTCATTGTATCTTGGAAGTAACTAACTTGTTTTTTATTTTACTGACTAATAGGCAGAAGAGAATTGCCTTGTGTCATATGAGACTTTGGACTGTGGACTTTGGAGTTAATGCTAAAATGAGTTAAGACTTGGGGGACTGTTGGGAAGCCATGATTGGTTTGCAGTGTGAGAAGGACATGAAATTTAGGAGGAGCCAGGGGCAGAATGATATGGTTTGGATTTGTGTCCCTACTCAAATCTCATGTCAAATTGTAATCCCCAATGTTGGAGGAGGTAGTGGGAGGTGATTGGATCATGGGGGCAGATTTCCCCTTTGCTGTTCTTATGATAGTGAGTGAGTTCTCACAAGATCTGATTGTTCAGAAGTGTGTAGCACCTCTCCCTTCACACTCTTCCTCCTTCTCTGGCCATGTAGGGCTTACCTCCTTCCTCTTCACCTTCTACCATGGTTTTAAGTTTCCTGAGGCCTCCCCAGTCATACTTCCTGTATAGCCTACAGAACCATGAGCCAATTAAACCTCTTTTCTTTATAAATTACCTAGTCTTAGGTAGTTCTTTATAGCAACGTGAGAATGGACTAGCACAGTGCCCTTCCACACTGAACTAAAATGACCTGGGCCTTGGCTGGGCACAGTGGTTCATGCATGTAATCCCAACACTTTGGGAGGCCAAGGCAGACAATTGCTTGAGACCAGGAGTTCAAGACTAGTCTGGGCAACATAGCAAGACCCTGTCTCTACAAAAAAAAAAAATTAAAAATTATCCAGACTCAAGTTGGAGGCAGGGGGATCGCTTGAGCTCAGGAGTCTGAGGCTGCAGTCAGCCATGATCACACCACTGCACTCCAGCCTGAGTGACAGAGTGAGACCTTGTCTCTACAATAAATACATAAAATAATAATAATAAATAAAACAAAACGATCTTACTCAGAAATTGAAAAGACACGTTTTCCTTATTTTTCCCCATCCAAGAAGCTAAGTGACAAAGGCCAAGGATAAGAACAAGTAGTTTTCCAAGCTCATAAAGAAGAAGAATTGAAGACGGCCATGCTCAGAGCCAACAGGAAGGTCAGAGTTGGGGGAGGCAATATTGATCACCTTCACGTAAGGATTATTGTCCTTATTTTAGGAAGTTCTTATTCAAAATGTTCTTGTAGACATTTTCCTGCTTTTATTTCAAATAAATACTTGCTTTTGTTTCACTTTCATTCAAGCCTTTGGTTTAAAAAAAGATGAACCAGAAATGATCATTCAGAACAGATATTCCCAGAGCAGAAAATCTTATTTCCCAACATAGGAAATACATTAGGACATATGTTTATTATTTCCATTGATTTCTTATAAGTGGTCCAGAAAAAAAAAAATCTCTCCTTCTGCTGCTGCTGCGAACACTGATTTCTAGGAATTCTTGCACCAACTGGAGGACAGTTAGCTGGGATTCAATAGAATCATATTTTAAATATGGCGCTTGACTTCACAGCCACCCTTTCTCCACAATTCTTCTACCATTTCATATCTGGAAGGAGCCACCTGGGCCTGGAATGTGAAGAACCCACTTTGAAGAACTAGCACTGATGTAGAAAACACTCTTGTGAGTAAATCGTCTTGGCTTCCCCTCCCTCTCCACCCATCCCTCATCTACCTGAAGGTTGATGGACATTTAGATCCAACCCAAGGAAATGAGTTTTTATTCCCTCCTTGTCTCTCTCTTTCTCCCTGAGTCTTCTTGCAATGCAAATCTCAACTAGGATTTCTATTAATTTTAAAACTCTTAAGACAAGATGAAAATTCAGATATCTCTTAGTCCATTCCTTGCCTCTGGGCCTGGTTGCTCTTAATCCATCTGCCAGGTAGCTCTGTGGACAGCTGTGAAAAATCTCCGTAGTCAACAACTGCAACTCTTCCACATATAGTGTGTCTTGTTTCTGATTTCTTGAATCCAAAGGCTATCACAAAGCTTTATTTTGTTTTCTTCATGGCATTATCTGAGGGCTTGTTAAATCTTGCTTGCCTGAGTGTTCAACTGTTTCCATCTTCTGGCATTTACATTCCCTGAAAATGGAACTTTTTCTTGGTTATTGCTCTGTCCCCAACAACTTGTGAGCTGGGCATGGTGGTTCACGCCTGTAATCCTAGCACTTCAAGAGGCCGAGGCAGTAGGATCACTTGAGCTCAGAAGTTTGAGACCAGCCTCAGCAACATTGTGAGACCCTAAAAATTAAAAAAATACATTATTTTTATTATTTAATAATTAAAATTAGCATTACATCTACTAAAAATTAAAAAAAATTATCTAGCATGGTGGTCCCAGCCACTCATGAGGCTGAAGCAGGAGGATCACTTGAGCCCAGAAGTTCAAGGATGCAGTGAGCTATGATGTTGCCACTGCACCCCAGCTTGGGCAGCAGAGCAAGACCCTGTCTCAATGGATAAGTAAATACTTGTGGATTGACAGCAGTCAAAGTGAGGATATGTTAAGAAAGCATCCATTTTTCCTGATACTTTCACACAAGAAACTGTGCAAAATGACTGAATTAAATACTAAATGGTTATAAGTAAAGAGATGGTCCAGAATATTCTTCCTATAGGAGGAATGTCAAGCTGTAAAGACTCAAGCCAGTCTGTGAGTGTTAAGCAAAGTCAGTCGGTGACAATGAGCCCACCCATCCAGACAGGGCCTTTAGACTTGGGCTTCCCAAACTTCCACGTGCAGGAATCCCTTGGGGGGTCTTGTCAAAATGAGGTTCAGATTCGGGGGTGGAGGGGGAGTGCCCCAGTCTCTGCCTTTCTAATAAGGTCATGGGCGACGTGGTGTGGGTGACGCCAGTCCTTGCACCACATTTTGAGTCGTGAGGCTGTAGATAGACAAAGTTGTTCAAAAGAATTGCAACCCTTATTTTGCTTTAAGGACAGAATGCTGATCAGCTAAAAGTGTTGGTTGTTCTTTTGTTTTTCTTTTTAACTTTTTCCCAGATACCCTAACCCCCGCAAGTACACAAACATATAACCACCACAGAAAGTATTCCAAACATGGAAATGAGTCACTTGGTAGTTGGCAGGCTGCTTAATGCATTGGGAAAAAAACAGGGTCTGAAAAATGATATGGAAGCAATTTCAATCCCATCTGATGCTTTAACCTGTTTCTTTATGGCCACTGATGTAAAAAAAAAAATACTCTTAGATTGATCCGGAAGGGAATCTTGAGACTTCACACATATTATTTCATTGCTTCACAGATGTTTGGAAGAGGAAGAGAAAAGCGATTCACAGACCAAGAGCGACTCTTCTTCAGATCCACTCCACACAGATATTTTTCCAGTTCCTATGTTAGTGCGGCCCACACACCATTTTGCTTCTTTGTGGGGGAATATAAGATGTATTCTTCCTTTAAGCTATTTACTATGGCTAAAATGATACTCAGCCCTCCAGATGTTTATATAACAGAGAGCCAAAGAGTGAGAGACAAAAGGAGAACAGTTCTGCAACAGAGACACTGAGGGCTCCATTCATTGGGAAAGACCCGCTGACTTCCACGTTCGGCCCAGCTGTTTGTTCCAAAGTCACCCGGACTGTTGAAGGCTGTTGCCCCCCTGCTGCATGGGCCCCAGCAGGAGAAACCCGAACAGAAGGAGAGTGAGTGCCTGTGGTCTTCTCTGCGGCCTTCACTGCTTGCAAGGCCACAGAAGGGACAATCTTGAGTCTGAGGTCACTCAAAGTTCTGACTTTGCTTCAGCCCTGTCTCTCTGACAGCCATGATCCTATTTCTCTCCCCAGTCCAGGCCACATTTTCTGAAGAACGGAGACCCTCAATCTCCTAGTGTTACAGAAGCCCAGGCAGAGGCCCCAGCAGGGTAAAAGCAACCTGAAGCCTCTTCTGGCTTCCTTTTCTGGCGCTCTCTGTTCAGGGCGAGGGGAGTTATTGTGTCAAAGCTCACTTATCAGTCTGCCCATCTGATAGGTGGAAATTAAACACAGGAGGGCACCTTCTGAGAAAATGAAAGTGGGACTCCAATCCCTGCCTTATAAACACAGCCCGCCCTTAGACCTCGCACACAAGGTTATTACTGGGGTAGCAGCGTTCCATCTTCTGGCCACTTAAGAGGGACGTCCCAGCCAGTATTTCACATGTATATGTACAATCACATGCCTGCACACACTCACACACTAGCACACACTCACAACTCCATACACACTCACATATGGACACACAACTCTACACACTCACAACCCTGCACACTGGCCTGTGTATAGTCACATGCCCGTACACACACTCTCACTTGCACATACACCCCCGGCACACACACAGACTGTGGAATAACAATCCCTTCCAAGAAAAACCCTCCACAGTTTCCAATCCAACAACTTCTAACCAGGGACTCCCAACTTGAAAATATCCTGTCCCGTTCCCACTTCCATGGTCTGCTGTTCTCACACGTAGGACCCTTCGGTAGGCCTTCCTGAGAGAGGAACCTAAGAAGTCCTGAGAAAAACTTCACAGCACCACAGTTCTTGACCCTTCAGCTGCCCCGGGTTCTGCTTGCTCTTGGAATCCTGCCGCACCTGGCCTCCTGGCCCACCTACTCGCTCCTGCATCTCCTTCCCCAGTGCCCACCTCCTTCTTGACAACATTCACGGGCTCCAGTTGCCCTGGTCCTGGAATGCCGTCTTGCTCTTGCTCTTCCCAAGGCCTGGTGTCCCATCCCTGCAGCTGACAGACGTCCCCAAGGCCTGGTGTCCCATCCCTGCAGCTGACAGACATCCCCAAGGCCGGCCACCTGCGTGGGTCTCTGAATAGTGCCTGCTTCCACGGCCTGCGTCTGAGGGCAAGTCAGTCCTGTCATCAGGACCCGCTGTCACCTCTTGCTGGACTTCCCCAGCCCCATCGGTTGCCTGGGTGACTGCTAGTTGCCTAGCACTGTATTTAAACAGCCAGATGGGTTTCCTGTCATTGGCCATCCTGGGTCTATCTCGACCCTTCAACACCTGGACCGCCAGGTTGGTTCCATCTCCCAGGCTACCCATCTCCCAGGAGGTTCCATCTCCCAGGCTACCCATCCCTGCATCCATCTATGTCAGGAGATAAAATTCTTAGATAAAAAAACAATAAGATAATCCATTCTAACAACCCGCTTGGCTATGTGTAATAACACTGATGTATAATTTCAACCAAGCAATGCCACCTACCAAGAAATGGGTCACAAAATGTGCTTCTGATCTCCTTTTACAGCTTGGCATTGCTTTTGCTGGCATTCGACTATAACACAGCTAATTGGCTTCGTGACAAACTAGATGTTACAAAAGGCACACAAGGCACTCCTAATAAAATTTTTTAAATTCCAACTTCTTAGTTAAGCAAATTAAGAAAATATTTTAAATCAATTTAATAATGTTCAAAGAAGTGGCAAGCAATACTAAAATGATATCACATCACAAAATAGAAACGTAGCCACTAAAAATAAACTTTTCTTCAATTAGGAGAAAAGTATATACATATACATTGACCCTTGAATAACACAGCTTTAAACTACAAAGTTACACTTACATGCGGATTTTTTTTCAACCAAACCAGGACTGAAAATACAGTATTCGAGGGATATGAAACCCACTTACATATGGAGGGTCAATTTTTCATATAACACAGCAGGACTGACTGTGGGACTCGAGGTGTGCAGATTTGAGTATATGTGGGTGTCCTGGCCAATCCCCAACATATACCAATGGATGACTATATATGTACAAAATAGAAAAAACAAAGCTATCAATAGCTTCTACAAGAAGATGTTTGGCTTACTGATCCCTTTCTGTAAATCTGAGCTATTTTCTGAAGCTGATTGTGCAATGGTTCTACATAATCCCTTGGATCTACACATCAACTTTTACCATCCTGGCTAACACGGTGAAACCCCGTCTCTACTAAAAACACAAAAAATTAGCCGGGCGAGGTGGCAGGCGCCTGTAGTCCCAGCTACGCGGGAGGCTGAGGCAGGAGAATGGCGTGAACCCCGGGAGGCGGAGCCTGCAGTGAGCCGAGATCGCGCCGCTGCACTCCAGCCTGGGTGAAAGAGCGAGGCTCCGTCTCAAAAAAAAAAAAAAAAAAAAAAAAAAAGAAAATGGCAAGCTCGGGTCCCTGGCAAGGCACACAGGTGATTGGGACACCTGTATCAAAAGACAGTGGCCTATCTGGAAAGAAGGAAGAAAGCCAGGTGACTCTGGCCAGGTGATCTACAGACAGCAGCAGTGTGGAGGAGAGAGGACAAACCTGCAGGGGAGAGCAGGGGACAGCAGGGAGAGGGCCCAGCCCTGAAGGAGGAGGAGGGCTTTTCCACCCTGTGCCATTCCTTCCTCTAGCTCTGGGGAGGTGGTTGAGTGTATCTGTCAGCTGCCACGTATCAAAGAATGTCACCCCCGAGGGAGCAGGGGCTCAAACAGTCAAGGTAATTTACATTGTAAACAATTATAGGCTGGGCACAGCTGCTCATGCATGTAGTCCCAGCACTTTGGGAGGCCGAGGCAGGCAGATCACTTGAGGTCAGGAGTTCGAGACCAGCCTGGCCAACATGGTGAAACCTTGTCTCTACCAAAAAATTTTTTAAAAAAATGAGTTGGGCATGGTAGCACGTGCCTGTAGTCCCAGCTACTTGGGAGGCTGAGGTGGGAGAATCACTTGAACCCAGGAGGTGGAGATCACAGTGAGCCAATGTCGTGCCATTGCACTCCAGCCTGGGTGACAGAGTAAGACCCTGTCAAAAAACATTATAAATGTACATTCTGGTGTGAAATGCTACAGTATTTCTGGATGGTTAGAGACTAATGATTTGAAAATTGTTTGGGACATTTAAACGAAAAAGGGATACCAGATAAATACCATGTCCCTGCCTGGCAGAGCTTATGGGCAAACAGGCCACACTGCAGGGCACCAGCACCTCGCCTGGGAATCTGCACAGAATCCACTGCCCTGTTCCTTGACTAGAGCCCACCAACCTGCCCAGTGCCCAGTGCCCGGAGTGGCCGCCCGCTGCAAAACTTATCCACCATCAGTCACCCAAACTAAACCATGCATCTGTTTCTCCTCGATTTTCTTTTGTGGAAACATGAACTAAACTCCCTTTCTGCTCTCTGTGCAGCTTACTGGGGTGGGATGACCATGAACCTCCACAAAGATCAGAGAATGTTCCAAAGGCACCAAGTCATTAAACAGAAGCTCCCACTCCAACCTCCCATTCAAGAAGCTCCCCAGAGAGCACCCTCCTTGTTTATGGGGAGCCCACATGCTGGCACAAGCTACCAGTGTGGGTAGAGGAAGTTTGAGGTTATCTTTTTAACCAACTTACAAAATATGCCAAACCCTGGCAGTGGTTTTCCTGCATGTATAGAAGCGATTCCTTCTTCCTATTCTCTTTCTTCTTCCTCCTTTTCTTCTTCTTCCTCTCCCTTTCTGCTTCCCTTCCTCCTTTCCCTGCCTCTCCCCATCTCCTTTCCTACCTCGCCCTCTTCCCCTACCCCTCCCTTTCCATAGTGCTTCCTCATTTTATGTTTGTCACTGCTTTAATTTGATAATCTGATAAAGTTCCCAGCCCTCTCCCTAGAGACTGGGCCTGGGACACACAGGGCAGGTGCTGTGCACTCCATGACTCTGAGTCTTGGATCCCCCCGAGGCTGGAAGGGAAGAAGTCCTTCTCTTCGTTAGACTGTTGGAAAATGCAGTGCCTCTGTCAGCCTGGTCTAAGGGAGCTGCCTTTGGAGGGCACAGGATTGTCACCCTGCAGTGCTGACCCTTGCTGGTGGTGATGATGACTTCCCCAGGCCAAGGATAGTGCTTGGATTGAGAGGGGAACTACGAACACGAGGACAAGGTGGCTACTTGGGTTGAGAAGGAACTTCAGGCAGGGAGGAAGGAACTCTCAGAGCCTGCCTGTGAAGCGTCAGTGCCTCACTGTCTGGCACACTGCTTTCTTTTTTTTGTTATAAATGAAGACATGCATTCGCCCAGATCCCTTCTGTGTTTACACAACACTTCTGCATGCCAGGGTCTGTGGCACAGCCTGCTCCGGTTGCATGATGGTCTTGCTGGTATATTTTGGGCAGGGAAGCCCTTCTTTCCAGCACAACAACTGAGCAACTTTAGTTGTGTGAAAACAGATGAACAAATACACAAACAATGTTGTAAACACGACCTGAAAATCAGATGAGACAATGGCACACAGAAATGTCCTCCAAGGGGAGCTCTTTTGGGGGTGAGAGAAAGTCTTACAATCTCCCTATAAACACACAGCAACCATGCCTCTCTGCTCCCTCTCCCTGGGCCCTCTCCAAGCTTCACGTGTGCATCAGAGATCTGAGTCTGGAGAGCATCCAGCTGTCCTAGCTGGAGGGCTGTGGGCGACAAGGGGTGGCCAGGAGGCTCTGAGGGGTTATCAGGGAAAGTATCCATGCCTGTAATCATGTCTGCCACATAATAACTGCCTACTGTAGGCAGGCCTGCTGCACTGAGAGTCATTTGTAGGGAAAAGAACAGGACGTGGAGAGGGTGGGGAGAGGGAAGAAAGGTCTGAGCTGACTGCAGCTGCGGGACTGAGCTGGGGACCGGTCCTGTGGCTCCCCCTTCTGACATCTCCAAGGGAGCAGCCCAGTTCCAGGGAAAGGAGGAAGTCCAGGCATTTTCAAACAGGTGAGTCCAAGCTTGGCCAAGTTTGCCCCAGAGGCCTCCCACACTCCATCTCAAGACGAGAGAGTACAAGAATATTTTTGTAGTTGAATTATTCAACTACAAAGGTGAAGGCGAATTATTCCTGGTTCAAATACATGTTGGAGAAATGTCTGAAAGCAGAAGGCTAAAATCTTGCTAAATTGCAACATTCCTATTGATAGAGTATGCTTTTAATTATGTGCTGTTGAATCTTTTGAGGTCTGTAACTGTGATAATAAAGTGACAGCCAAGGACGAAGTCAGCGGCCAGAGTGCCATGGCCAGGTAGAGAACAGCACCCTGGGCCTGCGTGCAGGGGTGTCACTTAGAGACCAGGAGGAATAGGATGTGGGTTGGCCCCACCCAGTCAGCCTAACCTCTCTGGAGCACTATAATTTCCCATCCAAAATCTGCGGGTCTGAGGGTTCCTCATGCTCCAGACCTTGCTGCTAACTTCATAAAATGACCCAAATATTTATGGATGATGGTTTCTTTTGGTGGTTGGAATGGGGGTGGGGGAAAGCTGAAAAAGTACTATGTCTGAACATGAATTTAGATAGATACAGCAAAAATGCCCAATTAAAGCATATGAAAGCAAAGTCCAGAAAATGGCAGAGGAAAGGGGAACGATGCTGTCAGTCATAAAATAGAAAAGAGATTTGATTGTTTTTCCAAATCATTTCTTTAGTGTGTAAAATTTTATGTGAAATGGAAGTTGTCATACACATGTCCCCAAAGTCTTCTGAAGCCTCAGCTCCACCAGGAAACATCCCTGACAAGTTCACCCTTCCCTCTCCTCCCCTAATGCACGATACCAACCTGCAACTGGGGTGAAGACCCACATACTCCTGAGCTAGTTACATGGCTCTTTCCAATGAGCCGCTGTTCCCCTCCCCAGCTGCAGCATAAGCTCCTCCCGCAGAAGGACTCTCTTTTATCTCCTCTTACACTTGTAGCAGCATCAGCCATGTTGTTCATTTGTTGTGATACATTTTCGTCAACAGTGGTAGGTTTTTGTTTTTGTTTTTTTTGAGACAGAGTCTCGCTCTGTCACCCAGGCTGGAGTGCAGTGGCGCGATCTCGGCTCACTGCAAGCTCCGCCTCCCAGGTTCACTCCATTCTCCTGCCTCAGCCTCTCGAGTAGCTGGGACTCCTGCCGCCACGCCCGGCTCACAGTGGTACTTTCTTTTAAGACCTGTTTGATTCAGAGGTAACAGTGCTCTAATGTGTCCCCTCTCTCACCATGCCATCTCAGCAGCTGGGTTTGAAGGGGAAAAAATGAGTGTTTGGGACTATGGACTGTCTGCCAGGAGTTCGCATTCTTCTCTCACTCCAAGAAAGACAGGGTTTGGAATCAGGAGAGCTGAGTTCAGTTCCCAAATCCACCATTTATAAGTCATGTGATCTCAACCCTCAGTTTCCCCACCTGTAAAAGGAGAATATTGATAACTGTCCTATATCCTATATATCTCATAGGATGATCATAAAACTCAGATAATGTCATGTGAACAGTTTTCCGTGTATTACAAAACTGTTCCAATGGAAATACCAGAAAGTGGCGTGTTACCATGTTGGCCCAAACCACCATCCACTTTTTATTTACTGGGAGGAAATAAAGTGCCCTGAGCTTTGAGAGCCTTATTGAGTGATTTGAATGAGCTGTTCTCCACCTTGTGCATCACAGACCTCAGTGTGGTGAAGTGATATAATGTCCAGAACATTAATTCCTGAAGAAGGAGGGAAGGGAGAGTAGGACGCCACCTGGAGGGTGGAGTTCATTGTCAGGACTCCAGGCAGATAGGAAGTGGGAAGCACTGGACTCCAGGCCCAGTAGGACTTGAATATGAAACTGGAATGTAGGCCTAGTCTCATGGCTGAGTTGACAGTGAGACAGGAGACCTGTGCTGGGGAAAGCACAGGTGCCTTGAATGTAGCACTTAGAGCAGTGGTCCCCAACCTTTTTGGCACCAGGGACCAGTTTCATAGGAGATAATTTTTCCTACCAACCAGGTGGGAGGGGAATGGTTTCAGGATGATTCAAGGGCATTAAATTTATTGTGCACTTTACTTCTATTATGACATTGTAATATATAATGAAATAATTATACAACTCACCATAATGTAGAATCAGTGGGAGCCCTGGACTTGTTTTCCTGCAACTAGATGGTCCCATCTGTGGGTGATGGGAAACGGTGATGGATCATCAGGCATTAGATTCTCATAAGGAGCACAACCTACATCCCTGGCATGCACAGTTCACAATAAAGTTCCTGCTCTTACGAGAATCTAATGCCACTGCTGATCTGATGGGAGGCAGAGCGCAGGTGGTAATGTGAGCCGGGGGAATGGCTGTAAATACAGATGAGGCTGACCTTGCTCACCTGCCACTCACCTCCTGCTATGCAGCCTGGTTCCTAACAGGCCACTGACCAGTACCCCTGATACCAGGGATTGAGGACCCCTGACACAGGGACTCTTGTTAGTCTAACTAGTACTGAAGGGGCGTTAGGGCCAAGACCTGACAGGAGTGACTTAAGACCTGACAGGAGTGACTTAAGACAGAAGTTAGGTTATTAAGACAGGTTATTATACCCACCTCCCATAGGGTGTGGTCTGGAACCTAAAGCAGAACTGAATGCTTTAGGCTTGGGGTGGGTTGAGAAGTAGATTCATTTAAGAAGCTTGAGACAGGGCTTCTAACAAGGGATGTTAATAAGGAGTTGTCTACTTGAAATTTCCAAGCAAGGGTGCATTTCCCAAGAGGATGCAATGATGTAAGGATCACTAGACCACAAAAACAGACTTGTGGCCTTATGTTGTACATTCTTTGATCCTGAGAACTCCCAGATAATTAAAGATGCTATTAAGGGCAAGAAAAATATTTTCATTATCTCATTTGCATATGAATGTAATTGCGCCAATTAAAATTCAGCTGTAGCTAGCGGTATGGAGCAGCCTGCCTATCCATCACCGGAGCTATTCCCAGTAGCAAGGCTGTAGATGAAGAAATCTCCCACTAGAACTGTAGTTCAGCCTTTTTCTGTTTTTGCTGCTCGACAAATCACACTTCAGTTTGTGGCTTAAAACAATAACCATTTATTTAACCTACTATTCTCCAGACTGGCAATTTGGCTCAACTGGGTAGTTCCCAGGGTCTCAGCTAGACTTGCGCAGTCATCTGCGCTCAGTTGCCCATCAGCTGGATGGCACTGGTGACCAGGGCAACAGGGGTACCTGGGCCACGTGTCCCTTGTCCTCCAGCAGGGCCACTCCAAGCTCATTCACATGATGGTTGTATAGGGTTTTAAGAGGGATAGAAGAGACATGCATGACCTCTTGAGACCTAGGCTCAGCATACCATTGCTTCCTCCACACTCTCCTGACCACAGCAAGTCACAAGATCAGGCAGATTCAAGGGTGGGGAAGTAGATTCCACCTTTCAATGGGAGGAGCAGCAAAGTTACATTGAAACGGGCAGGGATACAGGGAAAGGAATAATTGCAAACATTTTTGCAAGCAATTTACCAGAGCCTCAACCCATAGCAATCTTTGTCCTTTAAAAGATAGGATAGGTCAGGTGTGGTGGCTCATGCCTGTAATCCCAGAACTTTGGGAGGCCAAGATAGGTGAATCACGAGGTCAGGAGTTCGGGACCAGCCTGGACAACATGGTGAAACTTTATCTGTACCAAAAAATAAAAAAATTAGCTGGGTGTGGTGCCTGTGGTCCCAGCTACTTGGAAGGCTGAGGTGGGAGAATTGCTTGAACCTGGGGGGAAGATGTTGCGCTGAGTCGAGATCGTGCCACTGTACTCCAATCTGGGTGATAGAGTGAGACTCTATCTCAAAAAAAAAAAAAGACACAACCTAACCCAAATTCTGGTTCAGACTCTGGCCTTTGCTCCTTAGTTCATTTGTATTGCTTTAAAGGAATACCTGAGGCAGGCTGAGTAATTTATAAAGAAAAGAGATTTACTTGGCACATGGTTCTGCAGGCTGTGCAAGAAGCATGGAGCCAACATCTGCTTCTGGTGAGGGCCCCAAGCTGCTTCCACTCATGTTAAAAGGTGAAGGGGAGTCAGTATGCAGAGATCACATGGCAGAGAGGAAGCAACAGACAGAGGAGGAGGTGCCAGGCTCTTTCTAACAACCAGCTCTCATTGGGAACGAATAGAGTGAGAACTCACTCACTTGGCTCCAGATAGGACATGAATTCATGAGGGATCTGCTGCCATGACCCAAATGCCTCCCACTAAGCTCCACCTCAACATTGGATCAAATGTCAATGTGAGGTTTGGGGGGAACAAGCACCCAAACTATAGCAGCTCCCAACCCACAATGAGGAGCTCTACCTCAATCCCCAAAGCCCCCTCTCCCATCTCCGCCTGTCTTCCTGGAGCTGACTTAGTTGGAATCTTCTGGCCCAACTAATAACCTGTGTCATCCCTGTCCTATCATCATGACATTCAGTGAGTCATGGCCCTGTGTAGGAGGATGTCCAGCTCTCTCCAGATCTCACACCAAGGCAGGAGGAAACCACTGCCTGGAGGCCTTGTCTCCCAGCGCCACACTAGTGTCAGCAGCAGACAGGACCAGTGCTCGGGTCCCCACCTCCCAGCCCAGGGTCCTGTGCTCTTAACATTTCTTGCCTGCAAGTGAGAGAATATGGAAAGGGTCTGCCCATCCCAAGCTCTATCTGTGCATTCAGGAAATATTTTCAAGAGAAAAGCTAGGAGTTGTGATGGTTGATTTTATGTGTCAATTTGGCCGGGCCATGGTACCCACGTATTTGGTCAAACACTATTCTAGACATTTCTGTGAAAGTGTTTTTAAACTTGATTAACATTTAAATCAGTGGCCTTTGAGTAACAAAGATTACCCTCCAAAATGTTGGTGGGCCTTATCCAATCAGTTGAAGGACTTAAGAAAAAAAGACTGGAAGGGTTCAGCCAGCAGACAGTCTCTGACTCTTCCCTGGGTCTCCAGCTTGGTGACTTACCCTGAAGATGTTAAGCCAATTCTTTAAAATAAATCTCTCTGTATACAAATATCCTATTCTGTTTTTTTTGTTTTTATCTGGAGAATCTGACTAATCCAGGGGTGGGGACATTCTGTATAAAAGCAAGCTCTATCATTTACTCAAGAGTATGAGCTAAACAAGTTTAACAACAGTATCTGAAAACTGTAACATTTATAGTACCCTGGGTTAAATACTACTTGTTTTCAGTAGGTTAATGGGAGAAAGAAACAGAAAATGGACCTAAGAGAGGAAGAAGAGAGGAGACAATTTGTACTTTGTATTTTCATATATATTATTCCCAGTTAAATAAAGTGAATTGAAGCTAAGGGACAACAATTAACGTTGATAGTCCAGATGATATGATATGTCCAACTTATCATTTCACTTTTATTTCCATTATGTGTTTATGCCTTTCTACCAGAATGGCTGTTAAAATGGGATTCTTATGGCATTTCCTGAAAGGACTCAATAGTCTTTTACTTACATCTCTCTCTCTCTCTTTTTTTTTTTTTTTTTTTTTTAAGATGGAGTCTTGCTCTGTAGCACAGGCTGGAGTGCAGTGGCACCATCTTAGCTCACTGCAACCTCTACCTCCTAGGTTCAAGTGATTCTCCTGCCTCAGCCTCCCGAGCAGCTGAGATTACAGGCATGCGCCACCACGCCCAGCTAATTTTTGTATTTTTGTAGAGATGTGGTCTCACGATGTTGGCCAGGCTGGTCTCTAACTCCTGACCTCAGGTGATCTGCCCGTGTCAGCCTCCCAAAGTGCTGGGATTACAGGCACGAGCCACCAAGCCTGGCCTTTTACTTACATCTAAGTAGCCATTTTGCCAAGGAAGGGAGTCAAAGATGAATATGTTTTTAAAAATCATATGACTCTCATTTTAATTTAAACCATCTGGAAACCAAGATTTCAAGATGAACATAAAAAAATTAATGTAAACTGCCTTTAAATTGAAGATTTTTCCCCCCACTGGGTTACAATAAAGTTCCCATAAGTCTCTGGATTAAAGCAAAAAAACAGCGATGTTGTCAGGGAGGGAGAGAACTAGAAACTGGAATGAGCTGGTTGAGTCCTCATGAGCCATCCAAGTCGAAAGTTTAGGAATTCAGAGGCCATCGGGGTGACTGCAGTCTCTCACCCCCTGCGCAATGCAGGACGACCACGCTGCTCCGCTGGACGGCTCTTTCTAAACCTAAGAACCCAGCATACAACGTGGCTCTCTTGATTCCCTTATCAGAAGTCCTTCTGCATGGACAACCGAAAGCCTTTAAATTCAAAAGCTCTTCAAGGGTAGTAAGTAAACCTGGCCTGTCTTACCCCAGAAACCCGATCGCTGCGAAGGGGAGATTTTTATTTTCTGGTCCACACCGCCATCTGCTGGCCTCGCCATCTCTAAGTGAAGCATTCGCTGTATTTTCTTCCAGGAAATCCAGTAGATCGTTTAGACTTCATTCTAAAATCCATGTATATTGAAGTGTTGCTTCACGTGTGAAAGTAGCACTTCTCAATATTTACAATAAGAGTAAGAAAAGCACTTGATAAACCAGTTCATTGGACACAAGTTACTTGCGTTGATTGTGAATATGAAACGAAGTAACAGTCAAGGAGCTAAAAATAACTAGGTACCTCTGAGCAGCCCGAGTCTCATTTGGATAATTAGTACCTACACTTGTCAGCCGTCTGATTGCCCAGTAATTATAGTTTAAGTTAAACAGGTAAATCTGATGGGTACGTGTTTGTTTGTGGACAGGGTTAACAGCCCCGTTGATGAAGCATCCCTGCAGCATCCTTCAGGAGCGCCATGGTAATTAATGGGCTCTTATGGGGTTTTTACATAGGCAAATAAATATTTAACACGAAAATGTCCCTAGATGACAGACAACAGGTTCATGAGAAACAGCGATTTATCATTAGCATGGACTGCTTCAGGGACATCGGTGAATACATGTAGTCAGGGAACTGTCAACATGTGTTTGGAAAGCCATTCCAGAGGGTTGAAGAACTGGGTGGCTCACTTAGCTGCTATATACATAGTTGGCAAAGCCCTTCAAAGGTTAATAATTTCTCATCCTCCCCTTTTAGCCTCAATTGTCCCCTTTTGTCATGACCTCTTTATAAATAAAGGAAAGGAAAATAAGGAAAGATGGGGAGACAGAAGAGAAGAGAAAAGGAAAAGGAGAAAACCACACTTAAAGTCCCCGTGGGTAACTGTTGTACAGTTGCATGCATTTAGGTAAAACCCCTAACCAGCTTAATAATCTATTCTGAGACAAACAGGGCAGCTTGGAGAACCCTGTATTTGCTCTTCTAAGAAAAAGAGGCCGGGTGCTGTGGCTCACGCCTGTAATCCCAGCACTTTGGGAAGCCAAGGTGGTCGGATCATGAGGTCAAGAGATCAAGACCATCCTGGCAAACATGGTGAAACCCCGTCTGTACTAAAAATACAAAAATTAGCTGGGCATGGTGGTGCACACCTGTAGTCCCAGCTACTCGGGAGGCTGAGGCAGGAGAATCACTTGAACCCAGGAGGCAGAGGTTGCAGTGAGCCAAGATCACACCACTGCACTCCACCTTGGCAACAGAGCAAGACTCTGTCTCAAAGAAAGAGAAAAGAAATATTATCAGTGAACTCATAGCTTCCCATATTCTCTAGCAAACAAAGAACATGTGGGGGATAAAAAGGGGTTTAATGGCGTAAGCACGGCACGCTGTCAAATGATCAGCAATCAGATCTTAAGGACAACTCATTCTTCATCAGCTGCACCTAACTCTGTGGGCCCCAGTGATGTGATTGCTAATGGAATAATGCCTATGCAACCTAGCCAAATGAACCCGGAGCCTTCCCCTCTGGCACTAAGATAGGCCACCATTGGTTTCCGAAATAAGCATGACATCAGCAGTGGCCACCTCCTGCAGTCCAAGCCTCAGAGCTCCTTTGGGGAGCAGGCGAGGCGTGCAGGAGAGCCGTGTGGCTCCAGGATGCTAGATTTCACTCCTGGCTCGGGCTCTGAGTAACGTGTGACTTATGACCAGTCGTGTGTGCCAATCAGTTGGAATTATTCCTCTGCTCTTTGCTCTTCAACAGAAATAATGAAGTTGCCTTGGTAGATTCACCAACTTTTAAATGTTTGGAGCTTATCAAGAGGGTCATTTTTAACACTTTTTCTTTCCCTGAAAATAAAAGAAATGCGTGGCCATCGAAAAATAAAGAAACAAAGAGAAAAGGAAAAGAAGCAGGAAAAAAAACAAGTGGACATAAGACGACTCCAGGGACAGCTTCATCCCTCTTCCCTCCTCGCCATGTGGCTTTCAGAAAGAGCAGCCTCTGGCTCTCTGTTTGCCCGCCTTCCGTTCACACTTCAGCCCTCCTATCTTCTGCACCCTGTGTTGGTACAGCTCAATCCAATGCACATTTTGCAAGCCTTGATTGTGACTTTCCAGCAGTATCTCCCCTAGGCTGCCGAGGGCCCAGGGCCCTGCTTTCCTCTTGCTTCTCCGGCCACCTCTCCGCCCTTTAGAAGTCTCCTCTTTCTGTTCGTGGCCATAATCTGGTGGGCACTTTTCTTTCCACTTGATGCTCTTTCCCTATGTCCGAGGGTCTAACCTTGTCTGTAATGAGAATCACATGAGGGCTTTTATCATCTACTTATACCTGGGCCCCACCCCCAGGCCAGGCAAGTCAGAATCTCTGAAGAAGGGATCTGAGGAAATTCAATATCTTTTTAAAGCTCCCCAGGCAACTCTTACATTCAGGCAGCATGAAGTAACCCTCCAGGAACCGTTTCTCAAATGGGACTGCACAGGTGGAACCCCCTGGGGAGTTTTAAAAGCTTCTGACGGCTGGATCCAGAATATCCAGGTCTGAGGGGTGTCCTGAGATGAGGGACTTTCAGTGCTAAAACTAGGAAAGTCCCAGGCAGGCCTGGACAAATGGGGATGACTTGGTTGCCCTCCCCAGAGATTTTGACATAATGGTACTGGATGGGCATTGGGCATTTTTTATTTTAATTTTATTTTGTTTTAGTTTGTTTTATTTATTTATTTTTGAGACCAAGTCTCGCTCTGTCACCCAGGCTGGAGTGCAATGGTGCAATCTCAGCTCACTGCAACCTCCACCTCCTGGGTTCGAGTGACTCCCCCACCTCAGCCTCCTGAGTAGCCGGGATTACAGGCACCTGCTATCATGCCTGGCTAATTTTTGTATTTTTGTAAGGACGGGGTTTCACCAGGTTGGCCAGGCTGGTCTTGAACTCCTGATCTCAGGTGGTCTGCCCGCCTCAGCCTCCCAACGTGCTGAGATTACAGGCGTGAGCCACCATGCCCGGCTTTATTTTTATTTTTATGTTAATTTATTTAGAGACACGGTCTTGCTCTGTCACCCAGGCTGGAGTACAGTGGTGTGATCACGGCTCACTGCAGCCTCTAGCTCAAGGGATCCTCCCCACTTCAGCCTGTCAACTTGCTGGGACTATAGGCGTGTGCTGCCACACCCAGCTGATTTTGTCATTGGGATTTTAGAAGCTCCCCAGGTAATTCTAGTGTGAAGCAAAGTTTGAGACTCACTGCCTGCAGTCAGTGATTTTCAAGCTTTCCTGTGCATGCAAAAGCCATGAAGGGTGTGTTAACACGGTCTGCAGGCCTCATCCCCGGAGTTTCTGACTCAATAGGTCTCGGACAGGATGGGGCCAGAGATTCTGCACCTCAAACAACTTTCCAGGCAATGCTGCATTGCTGGTGGTCCAGAGACCTACTTGGGGAGTCTCCTCCCCATCTTCAGCTCAAGTCACCATCCTCACAGTAACAAATGCAAAATGTGTGTCTCTGCTCTGGCCCCTCCTTTGCTCTGTACCTCTGTGGAACCAGCAGTGCATTCAATTCTCCACTGGAATGTTTTAAAAGCATCTCAAATTCAAAATGACAACATGGAATTCACAATCATCTTCTCCAAGCCTGATTTCTTCTAATGGTCTTTATGTGTTGTAGCACAGAAACTTGATGTCATCTTTTATAGAAATCTCCCTCTGCCCACCCTCAGATTCAAGTCATCGCGAACTTTCATTGATTTCACTGCTTCCGGGTGTCTTGGATCTACCCATTGTTCTCCCTCGCTACCCGACGACTTCCTGGTCTAAGCGCCGTGAGGCCTCCTTGATGGGCTATGTGGTGTCTCCCAGAGCATCTCCCCTCTTCCTGCTGGCCCGTCTACCCATCTACTCCATTGTCCATGATATTTTTTCAATATTCGGATGCAATCGCCCCTCCCCCTGCTCAAACTCTTCAGCAGATTTTCATGCCTGCCCAGACTCTGCCTATCCTAGGCCTCCTCTCTAATTCCGGTCTCAGTAAGATATGGCGATGGACGGCAGCAGAGGTGTCCAGCCAGCCCCAGCATGGCCTTTGTCACCATTATATGTCTATGGTCAATGAGCTCAGATCCCAGCAGGGGACTGTAAAGGACATAGTCAGGGCCACGCCACTCAAGAGCAGGAAAGCTGGGATCATGGCGTGGCTCCCCCGCAGTGCCCATCGCTCCCCACTGCACCACACTGCCTTCCCGCGCCTGTCATGTCCCAGGGTGTCGGACCCGGAACTGAATCTTCACGCAGGTCCCCATGACTGTGTTAGTGTGTGTCTTAGTTTGTGTTCTCTAGCTACAAGGATTTGGGTGCAAATGGTTTATTTGGGCATGTAGAGAATATGGGGTGGGGGGCGGGATACACAGTGAGGTGGGTGAAGAAGTGAGACCGAGGCGAGAACTTGGCCAACAAAAGGTATGGTTATGAAGCCACCTCACTGTGGACCACTGGGCACAGTCCTGGGGGGGATGTTCTGGGAAGCAGCATGGGACATTATCCCCAGAATGAGGCCACCTGAGGAGCAGGGAGCTGGGGCCCCAACTCTCTGGCATTTACAACCTGCTGGATGTGCACAGGGAGGTCCTCTGAGACTTTAATGAAATTCCTCCGGTGCTGAGGCAGGCACACCCATGGGATGCAGACCGCTGACCCTGCTGTGTTTCCTACAACCTGCTTCCAGCTCCTTGTGGCTCTTTGGCTCCCAATCCAGGTGAGCTTTCCTGTAAATGCTGGTCACTAGCCACAAGAGGGACTAGACAGAAGAGGACAGGTAGCTCCAGGTAAAGCCACTCTCATTCCCATAGAAAAACAAATCAGCAATGAAATACCACTTCTACTTTTTCCACAGATTAGTTAGGTAGACCTTCCTGTATACAACCTAGCTTCCTGCAATTTTTCTCTGTAAGAAAAATTCTTGCAAATCCAACCCTTTTAATAGCCCAGGGTTTTTTGTTTGTTTTTTGTTTTGTGTGTGTGTGTGTGTGTGTGTGTGTGTGTGTGTGTGTGTGTGTGTTTGACAGAGTCTCACTCTGTCACCCAGGCTGGAGTGCAGTGGCGCCATCTTGGCTCACTGCAACCTCTGCCTACTGCGTTCAAGTGATTCTCCTGCCTCAGCCTCCCAAGTAGCTGGGACTACAGGCAGTGCCACCATGCCTGGCTAATTTTTTATATTTTTAGTAGAGATGGGTTTCACCACCTCAGCCAGAGCCAGGCTGGTCTCGAACTCCTGACCTCAAATGATCCACCTGCCTTGGCCTCCCAAAGTGCTGGAATTACAGGTGTGAGCCATCACACCTGGCCGCCCAGAGGTTCTTAAAAGGACTCCCTTGTGACAACTTTTGAAAAGCAAATGTTCCAGCTTTTGAAAATGTTTCGGGGGGCATTTGGATTTCTCAAAGAGGGAGACAGGCAGGCTCTTTAGCCAAAGTCCATTAACTTCAAAGAATGACAAGTGCAAAGTGGAAAGTGGGCGCTCAAGGCTCAGTGGAGCAGGCACTGAGAGGAGGCTAGGAAGGTGCAGTGGGTGGTGTTCCACTTAATATGGAGCCTGTGTCTTCAGGTGGGATAAACGCCGTCCAGGAAGCAGACAGCACTGTGACTCAGCAGTTCACCACTTAATATGGAGCCTGTGTCTCCAGGTGGGATAAATGCCATCCAAGAAGCAGAAAGCGCTGTGACTCAGCAGTTCACCACTTAATATGGAGCCTGTGTCTCCAGGTGGGATAAACGCCACCCAAGAAGCAGACAGCACTGTGACTCAGCAGTTCACCACTTAATATGGAGCCTGTGTCTCCAGGTGGGATAAATGCCATCCAGGAAGCAGACAGCACTGTGACTCAGCAGTTCACTTTCAGAGTCCTCTGACTCTGTTTTCTTTACCCTTCTCTTGCCTCTTCTTGGTCACCACATATTGACTGAGCGCCCACGTACAGGACATTTTCTAAGGCTCTGTCCACTCTCTATCCCACCACTGCTCTCCAGTGGACTAGTTTCAAGTTCTTCTCTGCAGAACCTTACCCAGCCTGAGAACTGGCTTATCTAATAACAGTACTCAACATTTGTTCATAATGAGATAACCTGTAAAATGCTTTTTGTGGTAGGCTCTTGCTTGCCTCAGTAAACTGTGAATAGATCAGTGTCTCATCTACTAAAATATCCTTTCCCATTTTCCTCTCTCTTTGAATCCCAACAAATTCCCATGCTTTAATAAATCTCAGTGTCAGGAGGAAAGCAATTCTGGTAAGAAGCAGGCTATAGGATGGAGAGATGGGAAGGAAAGAAAACAGAAGAGAAAACAAAGAACTGGGGGCTGGGTGTTGGGCCTCATGCTTGTAATCCCGGCACTTTGAGAGGCCAAGGTGGGCTGATTGCTTGAGCCCAGGAGTTCAAAACCAGCCTGGACAAAATGGCAAAACCCCGTCTCTGCAAAAAATACAAAAAATTAGCCAGATGTGGTGGTATGTGCCTGTAGTCCCAGCTAGTTGGGAGGCTGAGGTGGGAGGATCCCCTAAGCCTGGGAGGTCGAGGCTGCAGTGAGCCAAGATTGTACCATTGTACTCCAGCCTAGGTAACAGAGGGAGACAAGAAAGACAGAACGAAGAAAGAAAATTTTCACACTGCTATAAAGAACTGCCTAAGACTGGGTAATTTATAAAAAAAGGAGATTTAATTGACTCACAGTTACACATGGCTGGGGAGGCCTCAGGAAACTTACAATCATGGTGAAAGGAGATGGGGAAGCAAGGCACATCTTACATGGTGGTGGGAGAGGGAGAGAACATGAAGGGGGAACTGCCACACTCTTTAAACCATCTGATCTCATGAGAATGCACTCATTATCACAAGAACAGCATGGAGGAAATCAACCTCCATGATACAATCACCTCCCACTAGACCCTCCCCTGACACATGGAGATTACAATTTGAGATGAGATTTGGGTGGGGACACAGAGCCAAATAATATCATTCTGTCCCTAGCCCCTCCCAAATGTCATGTCCTTTTCACATTGTGAAACCAATCATGCCTTCCCAACAGTCCCCCAAAGTCTTAACTCATTCCACCATCAACTCAAAAGTCCAAGTCCAAAGTCTCATCTGAGACAAGGCAAGTCCCTTCTGCCCATAAGCCTGTAAAACTGAAAACAAAATAGTTACTTCCAAGATACAATGAGGGTACAGCCATTGGGTAAATGCTCCTGTTCCAAAGGGGAGAGCTTGGCTAAAACCGAGGGGCTACAATACCCATGCAAGTCAGAAATCCAGCAGGCCAGCCAATAAGTCTTAAAGCTCCAAAATAATGTCCTTTGAATTCATGTCTCAAATCCAGGTGGTGCTGATATGAGGGGTGGGCTCCCACAGCCTTGGGCAGCTCCACCCCTGTGGCTCTGCAGGTTCAGCCCCCATGGCTGCTTTCATGAGCTGGCGTTGAGTGCCTGTGGCTTTTCCAGGTGTATGGTCCAAGCTGTCAGTGGATCTACCATTCTGGTTTCTGGAGGACGGTGGACCACTTCTCACAGCTCCACTAGGCAGTGCCCCAGTGTGGACTCTGTGTTGGGGCTCCAACCCCACATTTCCCCTCTGCACTGCCCTAGCAGAGGTTATCTATGTTGGCTCTGCCCCTGCAGCAGATTTCTGCCTGGATATCCAAGTGTTTCCCTACATCCTCTCAAATCTAGGTGGAAGTTCCCAATCCTCAACTCTTGTCTTCTGCACACCTGTAGGCCCAACACAATGTGCAAGCTGCCAATGCTTTGGACTTGCACCCTCTGCAGCAATGGCCTGAGCTGTACCTTGGCCCCTTCTAGCTGTGGCTGAAGCTGGAGCAGCTGGGACACAGGGTGCCATGTCCCACGGCTACATAGAGTAGCAGGGGCCCTAAGCTCAGCCCATGAAACCATTTTTCCCTCCTAGGCCTCTGGGCCTGTGATGGGAGGGGCTGCCTTAACGCTCTCTGAAATGCCCTGGAGATATTTTTCCCATTGTCTTGGTGATTAATATTTGGCTCCTGATTACTTATGCAAATTTCTGCAGGCGTTTGAATTTCTCCCTAGAAAATGGGTTTTTCTTTACTACTACATGGTCGGGCTGTAAATTTCCCAAACTTTTATGCTCTGCTTCCCATTTAAACATAAGTTACAATTTCAAATCATCTCTTCGTGAAAGCATATGACTGTATGCTTTCAGAAAAGTTTCTGCAATTTCTTCTGCCAGATACCCTCACTCATCTCTCTCAAGTCAAAATTCCACAGATCTCTAGGGCAGGGGCAAAATGCTGCCAGTCTCTTTGCTAAAGCATAGCAAGAGTGGCCTTTGCTCCAGTTCCCAGTAAGTCCTTATCTCCATCTGAGACAATTTCAGCCCGGATTTTATTGTCCATATCACTATCAGCACTTTGGTCAAAACCATTCAACAAGTCTCTAGGAATTTCCAAACTTTCTGACATCTTCCTGTCTTCTTCTGAGCCCCTCAAACTGTTCCAACCTTTGCCCATTACCCACTTCCAAAGTTGCATTCGCATTTTCAGGTTATCTTTATAGCAGTACCCCACTATCCTGATACCAATTTTCTCTATTAGTCCATTTTCAAACTTCTATAAAGAACTACCCAAGACTGGGTAATTTACAAAGAAAAGAGGTTTAATTGACTCACAGTTCTGTATGGCTGGGAAGGCCTCAGGAATCTTACAATAATGGCAGAAGGGGAAGGGAAGCAAGGCACGTCTTATATGGCAGTAGGAGACAGAGAGAGCATGCGAAGGGGGACATTTTTAAACTTTTAAACCATCAGATCTTGTGAGAACGCACTTACTATCACAAGAACAGCATGGGGGAAACTGACCCCATGATCCAATCACCTCCGACCAGGTCTCTCCCCTGACACATGGGAATTACGATTTGAGATGATTTTGGGGTGAGGACACAGAGCCAAACTATGTCACCCCATGAGCAGGGTCTCATTTACAGATGAGAAAACTGAGGCTCAGAGAGGTTCACAGACTTGCCTAGGGTCCCACAGCTGGAAAGTGGGATTGAGCCAGCTGGATAACATTGGTTTTACTAAAGGGTAAACAACTAAGACTTAACACTACTAAGGGGCATTTGCATTTTAAAAACAAAACATATGGCTAGAGTTTCAGATAACAAAATGAAACTCTAACAGTGTAATTAGTTCAGTGTGACATGCAGAGTGTGATAAGTAGATGTCATATACTATTAATTATCCAAATAAATCAAGGAGAAAGGCAATTTGTATTTAAATTTATATATATATTAAAGAGAAACAGCCATAGAGGTAAAGGAACTGTATCAGCTGGTGTAGGTTTGGCTGCTGTCTTATTAACTGAGGCAACGTGACAGCTGTGAAATATGCCTCTCAGGTTTCCTGCTGCAGCGAGCATAATTGACCAAAGGCTCCAGGTGCTGCCCCTGACTTCAGGCCCAAAGTCTATACTTCCATGGACTGTTTCCAGCCAATGACTAAAAGCAGCAGGGATATTAAGGCAGGTTTATTCTTTGAGACCCAACTAATTTTGGCTTAAGGACCACCCCCATCCCCATCAGACTTGCCAAAACTCTTTGAGAATTGCACTGCGAAAACTTTTCCTATCAAATCTTCCTCCCTCCCTCCCTCCCTCCCTCCCTCCCTCCCTCCCTTCCTTCCTTCCTTCCTTCCCTCACTCCTCCACAGGGGTCAGACCCGCATGTTGGCTGAAGGCTTGGCCAGCCTCCTCTGGTGCCTTCCTTCCTCCCTCACTCCCTCCCTCCCCCCTTCTGCCCTCCCTCCCTACCTGTCCTCTCCTTCCCCTTCCTTCCTTCCTTTCTTCTTTCCTTTCTCCCTCCCTCCTTCCTTCCCTCTCTCCCTCCCTCCCTTCCTTCCTTCCCTCCCTCCCTTACTCCTCCACAGGGGTCAGACCTGCATGTTGGCTGAAGGGTCTGCCAGCCTCCTCTGGTGCCCTTCTTTCTCCCTCCCTCCCTTCCTGTTCCTCCCCTCCCTCCCTCCTCCCTCCCCCATCCCTTCCTTCCTCCCTTCCTTCCTTCCTTCCTTCCTTCTTTCCTTCCCTTGCTCCTCCACAGGGATCAGACCTGCATGTTTGCTGAAGGGTCTGCCAGCCTCCTCTGGTGCCCTTCTTCCTCCCTCCCTCCCTCCCTCCTCCCCTCCCTCCCTCCCTCTCCCCTCCTTCCCTCCCTCCTTCCCTCCCTCTTTCCCTCCCTCCTTTCCTTCCTTCCTTCCTTCCCTCCCTCCTTTCCTTCCTTCCTTCCTTCCCTCCCTTGCTCCTCCACGAGGGTCAGACCTGCATGTTGGGTGAAGGGTCGGCCAGCCTCCTCTGGTGCCCTCCTTCCTCCCTCCCTCCCTTCCCCCTCCTCCCCATCCTTCCTTCCTTCCTCCCTCCCCACCTTCCTTCTTTCCTTCCTTCCTTCCCTCACTCCTCCACAGGGTCAGACCTGCATGTTGGCTGAAGGGTCTGCCAGCCTCCTCTGGTGCCCTCCACAATTTCTCCAATAAATCTCTTAGAAATCTAATTCCACCTTGGCATCTGCTGCTTGGAGGGCCTGGACTTAGACAATCAAAAAGAGGAATTTATTAGAAGAATATGGGGCAGTTCACAGAACCTTGAGGAAAACTTTCACTAGCAAGTGACAAGAAGAAGACGGGCAACCCCAGGAAACCAGACAGCGAGAACTGATGGAGGCACCACCCAAGAAGGCAGTCCCAGCCCTTTCCTGCCCCGAAGGACAGGTTTTGGCTGGCCTAGCTTAGGTCAAGACCCAGCCTTGGCTGCATTTGACAGACCCACTAAGGCTGTCTGCATCTGAGCAAAGTGTAGCTTTGCAAAAGGAAAAGTGGGAAGAGAATGAAAGGACGTGGGAAGGGTGAACACAGCAAATGTTCTTACAGGAAGAGCAAGTACCTGGTCCAGAATGTTCTTTGCTGAGTACAGAAGCGTCATGTAAAACCCTGATCCACGGAGTCTGTAGCAGATTCTGACTGCCCAGATTCCTTTCCCTCTCCCTCTTCCCTGAGTTCCCACTGCCTTCACTGCTGTTCTTCCTCCAAGAGCTTTCTAGAACACCAGAGCCCCCATGCCTGTCCCTGCAGCTGGCTGGGAGTGCCAGGGCATTAACACAGACAGTCTTTGCCCAGCAACCAGTGACTGCATGGAGCTTGGACGTGAATATGCAACTCCTGCAACCCTCCGAGGCATCTCCACGCCGTCTCCCAGAGGTACCGGCGGGATTGAGCTTCAGGTGCCCACAGTGATAATTTGCTGTATAATATACCTATTATTGGCCACCTGCCTTTCCTTGTCTCTCTTCCTAATTCACCTCATTTGCCAGGGTTTTCTTCATCGCCCAATAAACTGCTCACACTAGGATCCTTGCTCAGGGTCTCTTCTGGGAGAACACAAACTAATTGTTATGATAAGAGATTGCACTGCCATAATTATCATCCATGCACACAAAAATGTGGGTAAATCTTACACTCCTGATAGGGAGCGAAAAAGCCAGTTACTGACGAGAACACACTGTGTAGTTCTATCTGGGCAAAGGAGAAAAGCTGGTCACAGGAATCCTTGCTGTTAGAATCAGGAGAGTGGCCACCTTCATGGGGGAGGGTGTGAGAGGCTGTCTGGGGATGTTCGCTTCCTGGATCCAGGTGCAGAGGTGAGTTTAATTTGAGAAACGTCATCAAGCTATACAATTATTATTTGTTCATATTTCTGTATGTACAGTAGACTTAAAATGTTTTTTAAAAAAATACAATGAGCAAAAAGAAAAAAAAGGAATGTGTCATTTGTTTGTCCTCCTATCCATCCACCGATCCCTGCGTCCACAGAATAATGAAATCCTAAGTTCCAAGCTTCCACCTGAAGCTTACAGTCTCCAGAGGAGGCAGGCAAGCACATTCCATAGGAGTCGCATTTGAACAGGTGGATCTTTTGTTTTGAGCAAAAAGTTCCATGTGCATAATTTCAAGTGAGCGTCCTACAGAACAGCACTTGTCATTTGGGAAGACCGATATAAAAATAAATTCTAGGCCAGGCGCAGTGGTTCATTTCTGTAATCTCAGCACTTTGGGAGGCCAAGATGGAAGGATCACTTGAGGCCAGGAGTTCAAGACCTGGCCAACATGGCAAAATCTCATCTCTACTAAAAATACAAAAATATGGCCAGGCGCGGTGGCTCATGCCTGTAATCCCAGCATTTTGGGAGGCTGAGGCGGTTGGATCACCTGAGATCAGGAGTTTGAGACCAGCCTGGCCAACGTGGTGAAACCCCAGCTCTATTAAAAATACAAAAATTATCTGGCTATGGTGGTGTATGCCTATAATTCCAGCTACTTGGGAGGCTGAGGCAGGAGAATCGCTGGAACCTGGGAGGTGGAGGTTGCAGTGAGCCAAGATTGCACCGCTGTACTCCAGCCTGGGTGACAGAGTGAGACTCTGTCTCAAAAAATAAAATAAAAATACAAAAATTAGTGTGTCATACTGGTGGGCACCTGTAGTCCCAGCTACTCGGGAGGCTGAGATGGAAGAATCACCAGAGCCTGGGAGGTAGAGGCCATGATAGAGCATGCAGTGAGCACTGCACTCCAGCCTAGGCAACAGAATGAGACCCTGCCTCAAAAAATAATAGGTTTGGTATAAAATACTTAGCCTCTTCAGTTTCAAGAATAAATCTTGTTACCACCCTCAAAGCAAGATGGGAAGAGAGGCAGAATCCCCTCATGGTGTACTTGGTGATGAATTTGTCCCCTGAGACAGCTAATCACGCTGGAGGCAGGCCTGCACCCCGGCCTTCCTTACAGCTCGCAGTGTCAGCAGGGGACAATTCTTACCCACCACAGAGGCTCCCAGGCCCCTCTCAGACCACACTGAAGCACAATTCTCCTCTCTGCCTTCTAGAATGTCTCCTGAAAGCTGCTCCTCTTGGGGAGGCTCTGGGCTTTGGAGAGAGCACCTGGAATTCCCCACTAGAAAAGCCCAAAAACTGAAAAATATTCATTACATATTTTCAATACAGAGTTCCTGATGTCTTCCAGCAGAGGGCGCTAGAGAAGAGCAGGCCAAATCTGCAGAGCGTTGACCAAAGTCACATAGAGTAAACCAAACGCCTCGCCCCACCAGGCGTCTCCCCACCAGCTCGACCCCGCAGATTTCTCCCACAGAACACAGCCCCAGCCCTGCGCCTCCACGTGTGGCAGAGCAGGGAGCAGGCCCTGGGACACTCTCCTAGTCAACAAATGTAAGCTGTCTATACGTCATGGTCACTGTCTCGTGATAAGACTTTGAAGAATTGCTTGGTATTCAGAGCACTTCGGGGCGATCCACTGGGAGCCCCACAGTCTTGCGTGGTCCACGCGTTCCTCTGCTCATTTCAGAGTGATCCTCTCTATCGCCTCTGCTCTTTTTCTCGTTCTTATTTTTTCTCCTTTGAGGGGAAGTAGAGGACTCCAGGGAGCAGTTAGTTGTACAGGACAACCCCAAATCCTACGCCTACAAGGCTTACTTTAGTAAAGCGAGTTGTTTTTGACACAGTAGAATTAGTTCTACCTCAACCAGTAGTCTTTGAATTGATCCCTTAACTGATTAAGGGATGATTTTAGCAAACATTTACAAAAGGAAGGAATTTTTAAAAAATAAAATGTTGTTTTCTAATTTTATTTTTTTCTAACTCCTCTTTTTTTCTCTCTGGAGGCCTGTAGAATCTTCTCTGTATTCTTGGCGGCTGAACAGAGCGCTGGGTGCATTCTAGCATTAGATCTCCCTTCTGGAGCGAGGCACTCACACCCCCAGCTGCTGGGAGAGCCATTGCTCACAGCACACAGCTGAGAGCTTCTCTGGGCATTGACCACCCTGGCCAAGGTTGTGGCGACTGTCTCTGGAGGCAGCTTGCAGCCAATGTCTGGACAATATGGAGGGAAAAGGGCCAGTCCTCTCACCTCAATTCAGGATGATGCCAAAGGGACATCCTAGCTCCAGAGCTCCCTGTGGGATCACTTGAGCCTTTATCTTGCCAGACAACATGCACATCCCTGCCCTAGGCTGTGTCCCCACCTCCCCCCTGGATTCCAGAGCAAGAACCAGAGTCAAGTCACAACATAAACGAGGGGCAGCAACATGAGGAGAGGAACGATTTGATGATGGAGCTGTGACCCATGCTCCCATGTCGCCATCACCCCCACACCAGCGCCCCTCCCTCAGGTCGCACTCAGAGGCACATGGGAGAGTCCCTTGTGATCACCTGACAGAGGAAGGGAAAGGTTAAACTTGGTGCAGGGGTGAGTGAGCTTGAAATGTGGGTGCAAAATAAAAACTGGCTGCAGATGTACTCTGGCCACCTCATTCAGGGTGGTCATGAGAGACGGTGGTAATGGTGAAGCTCTCCTAGTGGGCAGGGCTTCAGGCAGTGTGGAAAGAGAAGTATCCTGAAATCAGACTCCACATTGGCTCCTGGGCAGTCTTATGTGATTTGATGGGTTCGTCAGGGCCTGGAAGGAGGAAGGTTGAGAACACGCAGACCTGGGGAAGAGACATGTGACTGTGTCTATGGAAGTTGGCACACAGTGAAGATCCTGGCACAGATGTTAATATCCGCCAGAGAGCAAACAACCCAGAAAAGGCTTGACACAGCCAAGGAGAGAGAACAGCTCGGTCAGCTGCTGTCTGTTCCAGCCTCTGCCATCGGTTGTCCCAGTGCTGGCACAACGGGCTCACAAAGGGAAAGGCCATGGTGGCAGGGGTGGAGGCTCTGCGTGTGCCAGACAGAAGGGCTCCAACTCACCAAGGCTGAGCCACTGCCACAGTCAAAGGGCCAATTTGCGAGCCACAGAAACCAAAGTCAAACCCCTAATCTTTCAAAGTGACCAGTGAAAGAGTTGGTGGCGAGTTGATGACAGTGGATCCCTTCACTCTGGAAGGGGGAGCAATTCATCTTGCTTGGAGGCAACACACATTCTGCTTCCCTGCCTGTAGAGCGTTGGCCAGCACCACAATCCATCTTACAATATTCGATCCACCAACATGGAGCTCCACTTACTCACCACCACCTCGGATCAAGCAACCCACTTCACAGCAGAGGAGGGATACTTGGTCATGGGTCTAGTAGTCCTCTCTGCAGCACTCACAAGCTGATGCCTGAGAAAGTGATGCCAGAGCCTTCTGAAGGCACAGCTGAGGCTCCAGCTTGGAGACGATGCCGTTCCGGTATAGGGTGGCATTCTCTGGGATGTAGTATATGCCCTGAATCAAAGACCATGGCATGGCGCCATGTCCCCTATTGATAGAACCAAGACATGGATATTAAGGCGTGGCCCTACTCACCATCACCTCCAGTGACCCAGGTGGGGATTTTGGGCATTGTACTCTGCAGCTTTAGGTTCTGATGATACAGAGCTGCACTGGCCAACACAGTAGCCACTATCCCAATGTAGCTATTTAAATTTAAATTAATTAAAATAAAATTTAAAATTCACTTTACGTATTTGTTGATTGATTTATTTATTTATTGAGACAGGCTGTCACTCTGTCACTCAGGCTGCAGTGCAGTAGTATGATCACAGCTCACTGCAACCTTAACCTCCAGACTCAGGCAATCCTCCCACCTCAGCCATGCCTGGCTTATTTTCTTTTTATTTTTCGTAGAGACAGAATTTCACTATGTTGCCCAGGCTGGTCTCAAACTCCCGGGCTCAAGCAATCCTCCCACCTTGGCCTCCCAAAATGCTGAGATTACAGGCATGAGCCACCACGCCTGGCCTTAAAATTCACTCTGTGTCACACTAGCCAGATTTCAAGGGCTCAGTGGCCACACATAGTTATTAGCTATCATGTTGGACAAATCAGATAGAGAACATTTCCATCATCATAGAAAGTTCTATTGGACAGCACTAGTCTATAAGGTCCCAGTTCCTAGAGGGGGAACACTTCCTCCAGGAGAAACCGTGTGAGTCCTACTACATTTAAGCTATTGCTGCTGCCTTATCACTTTGGGTTCCTCTTGCCAAGCGACCAGCAGACAAGAAAAAGAGTCACCTTGCTGGCAGGCAAATTATCCACATTCCCCAGGAGAAAGCAGGGCTGCTGTTGCAGAGCAATAGGTCAGGCCCCCACGTGATCGGCCACAGCATCTCTTGGTTACCAACACCCTGCCCAGTTTTGATGGAAATGAACAAATGCAGCAGCCATGCCTGTGAAAGACTGTGGCCAGGGCTTGCGCTCCTCAGGGATGAAGGTCTGGATTACTCTCCCAGATAAGCCACCTAGGCCAGCAGAGGCACTAGAGGCAAGAGATGATGGTATAAAGACGGAGTAAAATAGAAGAGGAGATAATGAGAATCAGCTACAGCCTCAGGGCTGAATGCAGTCATGGGGATTACAATGTATGTCAATATCCTTTCTATTCTATGTTTCTCCAATAAAAATGCCCAACCACCATCCTGGACGAGCTGTTCCCACAGAGGATAAACGTCTATTCAAAGCAGCTGGATTCTAGTTGTGCCCAAGGGGTGGATGTGGTGGATGCTGTGATGCACCCCTTTCAGGACCCAAGCCTCTTTCCCTGTTACCCAAAGTACTTGTTGCTGATGGTGAACTCCTAATCCCTCTCCAGGAGTTGCACGGGGCTGAAGGGAGCTGCTTCGCCCAGGTTACACCCAGTCCCTGAAGGCAGCATCCGAGCACTGGTTGATAAAGGCAGACAAAGTCTAGCCCTTTGCAAGATTTAGATACTCAGCCCTGGGGCATTTTCTTCTATAAACACTTTTTTTTTTCTTTCAGAATTATTCTTTCAGTATTTTTTGGTCTCTCGTTCTGGGCTAATATCTTGAATTAAACTTCTATGGCTCATCTTTATGGTCTGCGGTTTCTGTGGTTTTGCCCAAGGAACTGGAAGACTTTTTCTGCTTTGGCTTCTAGTCCCTCTGTTGAATTTCATATTTCTCTAATCATTTTTTTAATTTCTAAGAACTCTTTCTTATTTGAGCGTTCCTTTTATTCACCAGATGCTGTCCATGTTGAATTGAGGTGATAGGTTTGTTTTCGAGTTCTTTTCTGTTCTCTAAATTACCTTTGTTTCTTCCAGAATTTGGTTTTTCTTAGTTTGTTTTGGCCCCTCTCATTCTTCGCACAGCTGATGTCTCCCTGGGTGCCATTGCATAATCTCCTGACCAGCCTCTCTCCTGAGGGAAAGGCATGACTGGCAACTGGGAATGCTAATTAGTAGATCTTGCTCGAGGACAATGCGATGAACAATTTCCATTTGTCCTTCCAGCCACCCTTCTCCCATTCCTGCCCCGCCCCAGCCCATCTCTGTCCCCTGGCCCCAAATTATGTCCAGTGAATGAGGCTCCCTGGTGAGAGGGTGAGGGAGGGGACAGACTGTGGGCTGGATATTTCCTTTCCTACCTTCCTGTCTGTGCCCCACAATGGAAGGTCTCAGATCATTTTAAGATGACTTTCTGCCCATCTGTTTTTTGCTAAATGCTCCCTGCCCTTGTCTCTTCAAGCCAGGGGTTGTGACAGCCTCCGTGTTGCTGGCTTCAGGTTCCCCACACAATCCCTTGCTCTTCCCAACCACACTCACTTTCCACATCAGGTCCTGTCTTATCCTGACTTCCCTAGCACGCAAAGCCCGAATGTGCTATTGTTAAAGGGAGTTCGATCTCAGAGCAGAGGAATAAGAGAATGAGAAGAGGAGGGAGAGCCCTCCTAGGAGGTGTGAGGGGCAGGCTGCTGCTCAGTGCAGGGGATAGCTCAATGCAACAGAACTGTGCTCTGAGCTGCGCTGTAAGTAGGACCGTCTGCGGTGGGGGGCAGGGAAGAGGCAAGAATTAATCCACCAGCTCTCGTTTCTTATTTGTCAAATATTAGCTGCACAAGATATTAGCTCCCCCATGTGGTGAGCCCTGGGCATGACTGCATGGTGTCCCGTAACTCAGTATGGATCCTCAGGACAGGACCGAAAAGTTGTGCTTCCAGGTAGGAGGGGAGGTGCTGACGGATTGCACCAGTGTAGTGCGGCAAACGTTTGACAACTGGCTCCCCTATTCCTATCTACCTTAAATAATGAAGTTCAGAAAATATGATTAAGTATAGAGTTTGTTTGATTGCAATGCTTGAGGATAGACACCCAAGGACACTGACTGCCAACAAATGGGGTCAGCATTCCAAAGTGAATAAGTTACAGTTTTACTTGTAGAAACAGATAAATTTTAGCAAGATCACAACATTTTGCATATGAGACCACTGCATATGTTACAGCGATTTTTTTTTCTTTTTTAAACAGGGTCTCACTCAGTTGCCCAGGATGGAGTGCAGTGGTGCAATCTTGGCTTACTGCAACCTCTGCCTTCCAGGCTCATGCCATCCTCCCACTTCACCCTCCCAAGTAGCTGGACTACAGGCCTGTGGCAGCACATCCAGCTAATTGTTTTTTTTTTTTTTCTTTTTTTTTTTTTTTTGTAGAGACGGGGTTTCACCATGTTGCCAGGCTGTTCTCAAACTCCTGGGCTCAAATGATCCACCCACCTCAGCCTCCCAAAGTTCTGGGATTGCAGGTGCGAGCCACCACACCTTGCCTTTACAGCAGTTTGATCGGTTACAGATTGCTACCTTCAGAGGAAGATTACTTTATTAAAACATGAGTAAGGTCAATGATCTAAAGGGGCCTATCTCTGGTGCCATTTGGTCTTAATTATTTACAGAAAAAAAGGCAAAATTTGCAGCTGTATACCCAGTGACTTGAGTCACATGGCCACATTCTTCTCAAGGCTCAGAATAATTTAAAGCTCCAACAGCTTTAAGTTGACTTACTTAATTTCACATGTCTATGGTATAAATATTCACCATAGCTGATTTCAAGCTACCAACATACTGACTCTGAAGATAACTTGAAAAGATGATTCAATAGATGTAAATAGCTCAAGAGTACGGCCGGGCATGGTGGCTCACGCCTGTAATGCCAGCACTTTGGGAGACTGAGATGGGTGGATCACCTGAGGTCAGGAGTTTGAGACCAGCTTGGCCAACATGGTGAAACCCCATCTCTACTAAAAATACAAAAACTAGCTGAGCATGGTGGCACACGCCTGTAATCCCAGCTACTCGGGAGGCTGAGGTAGGAGGACTGCTTGAACCCAGGAGGTGGATGTTCTAGTGAGCCGAGATTGTGCCACTGTAGTCCAGCCTGGGTGACAGAGTGAGACTCTGTCTCAAAACAAAAGCAAAACAAAACATAAATAAATAAATAGCTCAAGAGCAAAAATAATAGTAAAATGTCATAAAATAGGGAGTGATGACTTTTGAGTGTTTATCTTCCTTTTTAATGCAATTTATTTAATTATAAGTTTATATCACTTATTTTTTAATAATGGTTGTGTTTAGCTCTTGCAAGCTCATAAGGCCTGGCTACACACCTTGCTGGATTGAACCAGCAAAAAAGGCAGTTGATCACTGTAGCAGTGGCTGGACCACAAGAAAGGTGAGGCCCAAAGGATCGGAATTGGTGCATCAGAGGAGTCTGGTAGAGTACCTTGTAAATACACCCTCCTTACATTATTCTAACTTGAGTGTCAGGACCCTCATGATAGAATTGAGTAGGTGTGGGACTCTCGCCGCACCCTCTTGTAGGGGAGGGATGACTTCCCTTCACCCTTCTGGGTCCTTTGGCCAGGCTATTAATTAAATTGACATAAGACAGATTAACAGGAGAAAAACCATATTTAATTACATACACACACCAGAGTCCAACAAAAATATGAGGGTTGAGGAAGGGCCAGGTGATTGCAGCTTATCTGGCATCCTGAGCAACAGAAAGAAATGGTGGCTAAGGTCTTCTGGGGTGTAGTAAAAGCAAATTATGGGAAGGCAAGGGGAGGAAATGTATGGTGAATAAAGCTTGTCTTGTTATGCAGATGAAAAGTCTCCTGGGTAATAAACGTTGACTCAGAGCAGTTCTCTTACTGACACAGGTACTTTTACTAATATACATTTCCCTTATAGATGTGGATTTTCTTTACAAAAGGGCAACTTTTCTTTCTTTTTTTTTTTTTTTTTTGAGATGGAGTCTTGCTCTGTCGCCCAGGCTGGAGTGCAGTGGCGCGATCTCGGCTCACTGCAAGCTCCGCCTCCCAGGTTCACGCCATTCTCCTGCCTCAGCCTCCTGAGTAGCTGGGACTACAGGCGCCCACCACCACGCCTGGCTAATTTTTTGTATTTTTAGTAAAGGCAGGGTTTCACCATGTTAGCCAGGATGGTGTCGATCTCCTGACCTCATGATCCGCCTGCCTCGGCCTCCCAAAGTGCTGGGATTACAGGCGTGAGCCACCGCGCCCAGCCACAAAAGGGCAACTTTTCAAACCAGCTCCTGTGTCTGCAGTTTCCCAAAATAACCAGCTCAAAATATGCTGTGTGGCATGTTTTGGTCTCCTATAGTCATATTTTGGGGTGGTGTGTCCTGAACCCCAACACACTGAAGACACCAGAGTCAGGAAGGCTTTCTTTGAGAGGTACCAACCTCCACTCAAGAGAACATACCCTTCCCTGTACATTCAACTTCTTTAGAGGCTTCTCAGCTTCTGATGGGAATTTTGCACCTGCAAATAAGACCCCTGGGAGCAGTTGTGCAAATATTCTGTCATTCCCACCATTTTCAGCCCATTCCTCACTCCCTCCAATGCCTGCCAACTCCAAAACTGGAGCCAGTCTTGGAATTCACACAATGTCTTAACATCATCCAAGCTGCTCCGTCCGTTCTGTTTTGTCAGCCAACATGTTTCCCATACTGTCTTTTTCCCAGAAATTTGTTGGGATCTCTCTTCTACTCATCCATAACCCTCAGGTCTCTTTATCTTTATGGGTTTACTTCTTTTTGCACTATTAAACTTTTATTTCCATTAGATTTTCAAAAGGCAGAAATGATGACAAATTTCTCTACAGATTTAATTGGCTTTTATTTGCAATTCATGAATTGGGGTGGCCTCCATCCTAGAAAATAGAATGAGAGTTCCCACTGAGCAATGGCAGAACAGTGGGTTTTGTAAAGTGGACTACGGAGACAGAACCATAGGAAAAAATGCTGACTGGTTATTGTCAGGTTACTTCAGGTTATTTCGGATTACTTTTTTCTGTAAAGGTTAAGGCAAGGGGACCATTTTTATTACACTCACTCAGGTAGACTAGAATCTCCTGTTTTCAGTAAAAAACTGGTCTGGTCTGTTTGGGGATCTATCTGCTTCCTTAAAGTTCCAGTTTGACTCCGTGGCATTTTGTGTGAGTGACTTTGTTTTGATTTTGACTGCTGGGGCCTAGTGTAGGAAGCTCAGTCTAAAGTGATGGGCGCCCATAATTTTTGTTTAACAGGATGTTAGGAGCCACAGGAGATAAACATATATAGCAGGTCACTTGCTTTTTTTTTTTTTTTTTTAAGTCAGCAAAGGCTTATGTGTGATTAAGTAAAGCACAGGAATGAATTTCCATGAATGTGATGACTTATTTCTATTATTACTTATAAGGGAGTTAAAAGTAAGTGAAAAACTTAGTGACAGCCTTGAACTCCCAAATTACCACCTGTTTCTCAGCAGATTGCATTATGAAAAACTTAAGTAAAGGAAATCATCTCAGCACACTTAAAATCTTGAACACTGACTTGATTTCTGGCTAAGGAAACTCTCTGCAGTCATATTTTGTGGTGATATATCCTGAGCCCCAACATGATGTTCATACTATCTACCTGTTAAACAGGCTGAGGTTGCTTATGAAAGTGACATGAGATTCATTTACATTGTTAGTACTTTAAAGTCTGTTGTATGAAAGGTATTATTTCAGGAGTGAGATTTAACAACTCATTTGTTCCCAGGGATTTATTGAGCATTTATTGTATACACAGCCCTGTGTAAACCAAAAATAAAATTAAGCCCCTCAACAAATCGAATGGACTTGCCCACCATTGGCCAAGGGCATTCCAAGGTAAACCTGAAAAACAAGTTCAGGCCATGATGGGAAGGGGGGGTCACACATGCCTCACTATACTGTCCTCCTTTTGGAATTCAGGCAGAACTGACCAGCTTTAACATTAAAACAGACATCTTAAGACCGACCAAACAGACTCTTTGTAGCAATGCAATACATCACAAAATGACAGATAGCAGGCCCTGAAATAAATCAAAGCATTTTACCCTGAATATATATTTCTTTGACGTCTAGCAAAGCTGTCTCTTTGGGGGGAAATCTACATCCTGTAGAGAATACCCCTTCCCTTTCCAGGTCTTTTCCTGATGCAGGAGAGACTAACTAGGAGTCTGGCACCTGGAAGTCTGATAAGAAATATTCACATGTCTCTCTCTGAAGCCTACTACTTAAAGACTTCATCTTCATAATAAAAGCCTTAGTCTCCACAATCCCTTATCTTAACCCAGATATTCCTTTCTATTGATTCCAGGTCTTTAGATAATAACTTAACTCTTTCAACCAATTGCTAATCAGAAAACCTTTGAATCCACCTGTAACCTGAAAGCTCCCCACCCCTCAAGTTGTCCCACATTTCTGAACTGAGCCAATGTACACCTTACACATACGAGTTGATGTATGCTTGTGATTTCTGTCCCCCCTAAAATGTATAAAATCAAGCAGTAACCCAGTAACCCAACCATCTTGGGCATGTGTTCTCAGGACTCCCTGGGGCTGTGTCAGGGGCACATCCACCATTGTGGCAAAATAAACATTTAAATTGATTAAAACTTGTCTCAGATACTTTTTGGTTTATACCTGTATTAGGACATGACAAATTAAAAAGACAAAAAAAGACACTGAATTTCTGTCTATAAAACATATTTATTTTGAGTAAAATGAGGTTATGTTAATTGATTGGTACATATTACAAAGGATCATAATAAAACGGAAAATTGGTAAAATTTTAAAGAAAACATTATGAAGACACTACTAAAAGTTAATTGCCTCATGTTTTCACCCTATTTTTAAGATCTAACCTTATCTTTGTGTTAGAGACGTTACTGAGCACAGGTTCTTGGGCTCTCAATATGTTAGAGATTGAGGTGAGGTCAGAAGAGTTTTTCCAGACAAGCCCTCATTGGAGCTTATGCCTGGACATAGGGAGACAATGAGAGAAACAGAGAGAGTGAGAGAGACAGAGGGAGAATTCCCTGGCTGACTTTCTGACAAGAGCCCCCAGGGCTTTTTTATTAGGCAAAGCACAGGAGTTGACAGCCGGAGTAGGGTATGCAGGTAGGCATTATCTGGTTGCTATGGTTATACTGAGTAATGGGCCCCCTGCTGGTCTGGCAGAAGGCAACAAGCCTGGAAATCAATTGTTTAGCATTCCCTCCCAAGCTGGGACACTCCGCAACCTTGGTGATCTCCCAAGGGCAGTTCCTGGAATTCTTTAAGTAAAAGGCATGGTTCAGACATAATGACATCAGTGAGGTAGTGGTGTAGGTTTTGCAATCGTGGAGATGCGTGAAAGAATCCTCCAGAGGGAGTGAGTTGAAGCCAAGCCCCATTCCTACTCTCTCTCAGAGGGACTTTTAATTATCAAATTGAACTTTTTAAAATTTCAATTTTCTTAGAAAATAGAGCATTGAGGCTATATTGGTCAAGTTCTCCAGAGAAACAGAACCAATAGGAAAACTGATAAGAACCAAACAGAAGAAAAAGAAATTACTACGAGGAATTGGTTCACCAGGTGCTCATGGAGGCTGAGAAGTCCCACAGAAGCTGGAGGACCAGGAAAGCCCATGGGATAATTTAGTCCATGCCTGAGGACCAGGGGAGCCAATGGTATAAGTTCTGGTCTGAGAGCAGGAGAAGGGAGATGAGGTGTCTCAGCTCAAGCAGTTAGGCAGGAAAAAAGGGGGCAAATTCCTCCTTCCTCTGCCTTTTGTTCTGTCCAGGTCCTCGATGGATTGAACAATGCGCACCTACGTTGGGAAGGCCCATCTGCTTGACTCAGCCCACCCATTCAAACGCTATTCTCTTCTGGAAACAGCCTCAAACACATCCAGAAACAGTGTTTATTTGGGCATCCTGTGGTCCAGTCAAGTTGACACCCAGAATTACCCATCACAATAACCATTCACTGGAGCAATGATTCACCCAATGACTCTAAAGAAAGTGGCTTCTTTTCTGCAGATAAAGGATTCCCTTAGTGGAGTGAAAGATCAGACAGAAAAAGGTCAGCAGGTAGAGCCAAGTCCTTGTGATCCCTGGAGGAATTACTCCCATCACTACATTGTTTATGAAAGCTCTTTCTCTTCCTGGGGACTTAGGTAACATCTTCAAATTATCATGTCTTTAAAATTCACATGTCTGGAAGGAACATGACAAATCCATCTCGTCCAAGTCCTCCATCACTGTGACTCAGAGCGATGGAGTGGCTTACGTGGCATCCCAGGGAGCTGCTTCCAGACTCTGCCTCTTGCCTGTTCCCTTCCACTGACTCCTGGTGCATAGACTTTGAAGATCATTCAAGAGCTTTGCAGAAGCTGCTGAATGAAAATATATTATTGCCTCCTTGTTTATCTGCTCTTGTGTTAAGGAAAATTGAGAAAATGAGTTTGGACATTTGAAAATGCAATAAAGTAGCTAGATGCTGGCAACACACAAAAAGGTACGAGCTATTATCCCAGTATTGGTCACAGTGAATGCACTATTCATTTTAACAGAAAAATTATATGCTGGCTGGGCACGGTGGCTCACGCTTGTAATCCCAGCACTTTGGGAGGCCGAGGCGGGCAGATCACAAGGTCAGGAGATCGAGACCATGGTGAAACCCCGTCTCTACTGAAAATACAAAAAATTAGTCAGGCGTGGTGGTGGGCGCCTGTAGTCCCAGCTACTTGGAGAGGCTGAGGCAGAAGAATGGCGTGAACGCGGGAGGCGGAGCTTGCAGTGAGCCGAGATCGCACCACTGCACTCCAGCCTGGGCGACAGAGCGAGACTCTGTCTCAAAAAAAAAAAAGAAAGAAAAATTATATGCTAGCGTCTATGAAAACACATGAGTTTAGGTTCTCTTACCAGTTCATGGATGATTTTCAGTGCATTCATAGCCGTGTATTCTCTTGAAATAAACGTTTTAAAAAATTGAAGCCATTAAAAATATTAAAACCTTCCCTTTTTCCTCTCATTATTCCCAAATCTCAATAAACCATTGCTTTGTGTAAAGGAAACTCAAAGCAGAGAAATGGGTGTGTCTCCTAAAACTTTTTCAGATGGAGTGCCAATGTTTTGTGGAAATGGGGTTATAAGTGCCTTGTGTGGGTTTCTCAGTTCTAAGCATCGTCTACTCTCCAAATTGGGGTAATACAATCTGTATCCTTGCAATGAGTTTATGATGTTCATTGTGCTCATTAAACCACTATTACAAAATTATAACTGAGACAGTAAAAGAGACCTGACCTAATCAACAATATCTTGCTTCTAACCTCTAAGCTGCCCTTGTTCATTCCCGGGCATAGGCCAAAATAACTTTGGGAGAAACTTTGTTTACAGTTTATAGTTTAAAACAAAGATAACAGCCCTTTCCCCACACAAACCTCCTTTCCTGGAGACTAAACTGCCTTTGTAGGACTAAAAAATTAACCAAAATATTAGAAATTATGGGTTAGGAGTCATGCAGCTTAAGGCTACAAGATTCCGATCCTCCCCAAATTGCTCCTGGGGATAACCTTGAAGTGGCTACGTTGTCTGGGGTAAATACCCGCGGTTCGTCATCTGGCGCCAAGAAAATTTAGGACACTGACACACACAAGGAGTTTAGGAGCGAAGGTTTAATAGGCAAAAGAAAGAGAAAGAAATAGAAAGGAACGTAGCTCTCTCTCTAGCAAGAAAGAGGGGACTTCCTAGAGGAAAAGGCAGCTGGTGGTGGATGTGCTGGATTTTATAGTCAGGTGTCTAATTTACATAGTGCTCACAGATTGATTTCATCAGTTATGACATTTACACAGGATGCGAAGAAGGCTGGCTACCCCACGCTAATCTTATTATGCTAATAAGCTTTCCCCTTGGCTGGCACCATCTTGTCTGCTCCTTACTGTACACGTGGCTGGCAAAGAGAAGGAAGATGGAGCCACCATCTTGAACATGATTGGCACAACTGCTGGCATCTGTGTCTGCTCTTTTTGTTGATTTTACAGGCTGCTCTTTGTTAGAAAGGAAAATAATTTGGGGCTGCTTTTCATTAAAAGGAAAACCTTACCAAGGACTTCTGTACCCTCGCTTACTTTGCAGACGCTGCACTTGGTGGATCAGCAGGCACCACCCAGACTGATAAACTGGTTCATCTGATCTTGTGGTCTGTACCCAGGAACTGACTCAGCCCAGGAGGACAGCTTCGACTCCCTATGATTGCATCTCTGACCCAACAAATCAGCACTCCTGACTCACTGGCTCCACCACCCACCAACTTATCCTTAAAAACTCTTATCCCTGAATGCTCAGGGAGACTGATTTGAATAATAATAAAATTCTGGTCTCCCAAACAGCCGGCTCTGCGTGAATTACTTTTTCTCTATTGCAGTTCTCCTGTCTTGATAAACTGGCTGTCTAGGCAGCGGGCAAGGAGAACCTGTTGGGCAGTTACACTCAACACTGACTCTAGATCTCACAGGTAGTCAGAAGTAGAACCAAAGAGTCTGACATCAGAACTTACATCCTTAAACCTATACAAAAATGCCGGGTAAAAGAAGCAATAGTTCTGGATGGTACACTTTCTTTGGGAGGAAGTAGAAGATGGATCATTGGAATTTGCATGGTGGTAAACCTGGATGGGAATTTGGGAGGAGTCCCGATTTAAGAGTAGCTGGAGCTAGGACTGAGAAATAATATGTGATGCAAATGCCAGAAGGGAAGATTGGAGTCAAGTCTGGAGATCCAATACCAATCATATTCATTAGCAAGTGGGTTAGCACTTTTCATAGAGATCCAAATACTGCAACCTAAATATATTAGGGGGTTATTCTCTTACAGTAAAGAAGCCAGGAAGTCAGCTCTCCAGGGCTTCAGGGACCCAGACTCTTGCTGCTTCTCCATCCTCAGGGTCACAGGTTGGCGCAGGAGCTCCACCCATCTTTGAAACTGCCTTTGGAAAATTATAACAGTGAAAAAATTATGACAGTGAAAGATCTGACCTAACCAACCCTCAGCTTGCCTTTAACCTCCAAACTGCCCTTAATCACTCCTGGGCCTGGGCCAAACCAGCTTTGGGAGACATTTAGTTTATAGTTTAATGATAATAGCCCTTCCCAAAACTAAACTGCCTTTGGGAAGCTAATGAAAGAATCAGATTAGGAGAAAGAGGAGCCTGGATTCTGCTAAAGTGTAGACATAAATGATTATCAGCCATTTTTCTGGAGGTCACAACTTCCCCAATTATTCCTGCAGATAACATCATTATTGTAGAACCTAAGACTGACCTTTTGAGATGTCTTTTTAGTTTTTTGCATTTCTGAGGATGATGGCTCCACCTGAACCTGCCAAACATCCTGTGGCCTCACTCAGAAGAGGACCACTTTCCACATCCCCATTCTCTTGCCTGCCAAACTTTCAGGGAGATTGGTTTGAGTAATAACTCCATCTCCCACATGGCATGGCTGGCCTTTTGTCTTTCTTTATTGCAATGCTGTGGTCTCAGTGAGTTGGTTTTGTCTGTGCCATGGGCAGGTCTAACCCATGGGGCAGTTACATCTTGTCTGTGTTCTAGGTCCAATTCAGAGAAGGGAAGAGTGAAAGGGTGCTAGGTCATATTCCTCCAGCTGAGTCAGCTCTGCTAAAATAGCTTATTATGGGAGTCCCAGTAACTTTGTCTTGTTAAAAGAAAAACTTCAGCTGAATTAAATTTAAAGGAGTTTAATTGCGCAATGAATGATTCATGAATCGGGCAGCCCCCAGAATCACAGCAGATTCAGAGAGACTCCAGGGATGCCTTGTGGTCAGAACACATTTATAGACCAAAAAAGTAAAGTGATGTACAGAAATCGGAAGGGAGGTACAGAAATACTTGGATTGGTTACAACTAGGCATTTGCCTTATTTCAACACAGTTTGAACACTCAGCAGTGTGTGACTGGTTGAAGTACTGCCACTGGGATTGGCCAAGACTCATTGATTGTTACAGGTGCATACTCCTAAGTTAGGGTTTCAACCTGTCTACCTAGTAAGCTAGGTTGAAGTTCATCCACAAGGACTCAAATATAGAAGTACGGAGTTCTTCTCAGGCCATATTTAGTTTGCTTTAACAGTCTACATCTCATAGGTCACCCCTGGCTGCAAGGGAGGCTGGAAAATGTCATCTTTTAACTGAACACTTCCTAGAACAAACTTAGTGTTCTAAGGCAGAAATGAAGAAAGGTTGTTGGATAGGTGATGTCAACTTCTCTAGCCTGAAGAGTGTAGACTATTTTCTTAGGCCATGGGAAGTCGCTGGAGAATTTTGAGGACAGAGATGATGGAGTCAAGAAGATGAAACTGACAGAAGTGTGTGAAAGCAAATAGATCAAGCAGAGGACGATGTGCGTGGATATGCACAGAAAGTGGAAGAATAGTCCAACCTACTCACAACCATCTGGGAAACTGAAGCATTTGGATGGCCCAGCTTCAAGAAATACCTTTCCCAAGACAGGTGCGGTGGCTCATGCCCATAATCCCAGCAACTAAGGAGGCAGGAAAATCACTTGAGACCAAGAGTTCAAGAACAGCCTGGTCAACATAATGAGATGCCCATCTCTACTAAAAATAAAAATGTAAAAACTAACCAGGTGTGATGGCATTCACCTGTTGTCCCAGCTACTCAGGAGGCTGAGGCAGGAGGATCACTTGAGCCCAGGAGTTCAAGGCTGCAGTGAGTAATGCTTGTGCCACTGTACTCCAGCCTGGGCAACAGAGCAAGACCCCTTCTCTATAATAAATAAAATTAAAATTTTTAAAAAGAAATATCTTCTCTGCGGCACTTGAAGTTGCAGGTCTGAAAGCTAACTGAATCTTTTCAGATTCAGTATGAAAACTGATGTCAGCTTTCATGCAATTAGCAACTTTATCAAATGCTATTCCTTCTAGAAAGCTACTCTAAAGCATTTTCTCTTCTGTCCTTTGCATTCATTTTAACACTAATGTAACATTTTATAATTGAATAATATTTCAAATCTTCTTAAATTTGAACTATGTACAACTGGGCTTGGAAATTTTGTCATCCTTAGGATGTCAGCACCAACTTATATTGAATTTATAGTCACAATCGAATAGGTATTTATTTTTTTATTTTTCAAAATGGAGCCTTGCTCTGTCTCCCAGGCTGGAGTGCAGTGGCACAATCTCAGCTCACTGCAACCTCCACCTCCTGGGTTTGAGCAATTCTCTTGCCTCAGCCTCCCAAGTAGCTGAGACTACAGGTGTGCACCACCACACCTGGGTAATTTTTTGTAGTTTTAGTAGAGATGGGGTTTCACCATGTTGGCCAGGCTGGTCTCAAACTCCTGACCTCAAGTGATCTGCCCGCCTCAGCCTCCAAAAGTGCTGAGATTACAAGCATGAGCCACTGAGCCTGTCCTCAAATAGGCATTTATATCAGTGAGATGTTCATGAGCTTTGTAACTCAAAAAACAAAGCCCAAATACACAAAATAAACTCAGCAATAATAAATAAAGAATATGAGCTAGTGTGCACATAGTGTATAATAATCATGGTAGAATCATTGTTGATCTGATGTGACTTTTGAATATAGTCATTATAATGCTTATGAACTTCTTTTAATGGCTACCTGGATTGGAAATACTGGGATTTCTGAGATATTTCAGTGGTTTATGGAGAAAAGGGGATGGAATATTTGAAATTAGAATTGTTCTGTAAATGGTATTGACTTCGTGCCTTGGTTATCCACACTATGAATATTAAAAATCACAGCATTTATGTTTGAACTACAAACATTTTCTTTTAAAAAAAACTACACACCACATAAGTGGTGTGATCTATCTTGTTGTCATTGTCCTAAAAGTTGAAAGACTGCTGCTATTGCAAGGAATGGCTTGAGATGGCCAGTTTCCAGGCCACAAAACCCTTCAGGGACCGAGTTACAGAAAAACAGGCACTTCTATGTCAGCTGCTTAGAGAATGCTAAAAAATACATATGTCCATGAGATACCCCCTGTTTACCACTGACTTGTTCTCTTAACTTAGTAGGACATACTTGCTTTAAAGCCCATAAATATATATTATCTTTTGTGATTTAAAACTAGTTTTCAGCTAGGCACAGTGGCTCACACCTATAATCCTGAGGTGGGAGAATCTCTTGAGCCCACGAGTTTGAGACCAACCTAGGCAATACAGCAAAACCCCATCTCTACAAAAAATACAAATTACCTGGGTATGATGGTGTGCACCTGTCATCTCAGCTACTTCGGAGGCTATGGCGGGAAAATTACTTGAGCCCAAGAGGTGGAGGCTACAGAACCATGATCACACCACTACACTCCAGCCTGGGTGGCAAAACAAGACCCTGTCTCAAAACAGGACAGAACAAAACATAACAACAAAAAAAAACTAGTTCCCTTATGAAAAACTGAGATTCTACTTCTGAAATGCAGATGCTAAAAACTGATGCTGTCAGGGCAGGAAGCGTCTCTTTTTGTAGAAGAGTTCCATTTTAAAACAGAATTTCCCATCCCAAAGTCTGCACTACCTGCAGAGGAAGGAAAGCATCACATAGCCATATAGTTCCATGTGACTGTAGGGCATTAGCAATTCCATAAGCACCCGTTTTTTAGGAATCACTTGGGAAGTTTCTGTCTCTCAATGTGCTACACAAAGCTGTATCCCCTTAATTTTGTCCCACAATCAAGAATTTACCCTCCAAAGGATATCAAATTTTTTGCTGTCATAGCAACTCTTTCTGGCATCTGAACCCACACCAGCTTATGCAGCCCAACTCTTTGATGAAGTCTACTGGCTAGTGCATGCAACATCCCATAATGCCAGCAATTGTTCCACCAGTAGATGCCCCGGCCATTTGGGTCATCTCTTCAGTGGTATGTTTTAAAAATATTCTTGACAGATCTCATCTCCTTTGTACAAAATTGTAAGCAGGAGCTTTTCTTGGTCCACACAGAAAGGTAGGAAGTTACAAAACAGAGATGACTGCAGTTCATTACTTCAAATCATACCGCATTTACTCTGTGGGGAAGAATTTTGGTTTGAGTTGGGCACTTTGGCCTCTTTTTAATTTGCTAATTACCAAAATTAAATGTTTCCCTTTGATAGTGAATTTCTGGCAAAGCATCTGTTTTCATTCTCTGAACTATTGAGGATTATAAATTCTCAAATCTCCGCAGATGGGTTAATGATGTGCTAAAACACGGTTTCACAGGGAGACAGATGGAGGCAGTTCCACAGCACAAGCAGCTGGGGAGGCGAGGGTCTGGACCGCAGGGCCTGGTCCAGGGGAGTTATCAGAAATCACAACAATAAAAACATAGATCTTCATTGGCATTTGACAGTGATTGTTATTCTTTCTAACCGAGCGATAACTTGATTTGCCTACAAAAAAAGTGCATTGTCAAGAACGAATCTAGCAGAGGTCGGGTGAATATTTGGTGGCTGACTGTCAAGGTCTCCTCTGGCTTCGTGCTGCCCATCCCCCATCACATTTCTGCAAATTCTCCCTGCAGGATACCCTGTTCTTAAGGAATTCAGGTGTCACAGGCGGCATCCTTTAGCTTCCTTGTAATATCAACCGACCCCTCCATAAAGCCACCCCAAAGGGAAACCGGGGTGCTCACCATACATTAGAGAGAGGTAGTTCTAATACAAGTTCCCTAATCTTCTTTCCAACCAGATGGCTGCCCCCTAGACCCCGCCTATATGGAAATTTTGGATCAGTTGCTGTTTAGAGGATTAAGTTTATCCCAAACAGACAGAGAGGCTTCTCCCTACATCACAACAAAGCTGGAGAGGGAACCAGCACAAGGACTAGGGCCCTGCCAGACATCTGGACAGCAGGAAGTCTGCTCCTTTTTGGAAACACGTAGAGAGCCAACCAGCCTTTAAGCGCTTTATGAAGGCGAGAGCTGTTGTATGGAATGTGAGGAGCAACCCTGTCTGACTCTGCCAAAACACGTAAAGGAAAGGTTTGCCCCTGGCCAGGAGTAGGTAGCAGGCAGAGCCACAGTCAGCCTAGCCACACAGCCTCCGGCCTCAGGCTCCAGAGGCAGGCACCCAGTGGAATTCCTTGCCAGCCCTCGCCGCAGTAAGTGGTGATGGGAAATCTGGTTGTCCTACCTGCAGTGCACACTTTGGAGAACAATATGAGTAAAATACGCAGGAAGAACCCCAGACCTGGCACATGCTACCTGGACGCTGATCTTGAGACAGGGTAGGGACAGGATTTGGGCCCCACCCACTTGTCTCTCACTGAGGACGTCTACTACAAGCTAGTGACCGAGAGGCCCCAGGGCTGGAGGGAATCCCAACGAGGCCATCCAGACCTTGCCCCATAAATCTTGCTCAAGGCGCCATACCTACAGATTGAGGGACCTGGAGGAAGCTAAAATAAGCAGTTCCCACCTTAAATCTTACTCAAAGGAGTTAACCCTATTGCCTGCATGCCCACAAGGCCAGAAGAAAAACTGACCCTTAACCTTGGCTTCATTATAACACCAAAAATCACACCCGGGTGGAGATTTAACATCCCAATGAGACGTGACACAGGAAGAAGCGTACTACCATCTGCACAGGTGGTAAGCGTTCCCGCCTCTGCATGCCTAACGTCACTCCTTTCCCGCTGTGGCCTCTATAAAAATGCCTTTCCAACACCCTCCAGGGAGCCAGCTAGGAAATCCTTTCCCTGCTCTGCCTCCCTTATGCCTGGGCACAGCCCCATAAAGCCTTGTTTGGGAAAACTCTTTTGGCCTCATGACAATTCCTATTGCATTGAGAGCCCAAGAACCCGTGGTGGGTAATGATCTGACCCAGCCACCATGCCAGGCATGGGGATACAGCTATGAAAGGAAACAGTCCCTAAGCTCAAGAAGCTCATAGGTGGAAAGGGAAGGGAAGCACTGAACAGTGTGGTCAACCGAGATAGGCAAAGCCTCGGAGGGAGTGCTTAGCAGAGGCTCTGCAAGAAGACACTGTGGGCCACATTCTCTTGGCCCACCTGGTGCTCACCTCCAGCTGGTGGGCAATTTCTATGCACACTAGGAGCTTCCTACTTCAAGAGTCTGCCAGCCTCTCCCTTCTTCTCTACAGGAGGATGGCAGGGAGGCCAGGAAGTGTTGAGCACTTAAGGCTTCCAAGACAACATTTGACCAGTTGGTGAGTACACGCCATGGCTTCCTCCCCACTCCCTGGGGCAATTCTGACGTGTGCTCCTCCGTCTCCCAGAGGTCCCTGGCAGGAGTGAGCCCAGTGGCCCTCTGCAGTAACTCACTCATGGGCAAACTCTTTACTGACTTCCCTGCCTCACTTCTCCACTCTTCACAGGGCTTTCTGGGTCACCTCCCAAGTAAACCAGTTGGCTCAAACCCTTGTCTCAGGCTCTGCCTTGAAGGAGAGCCCAGACTAAGAGGAATCTGAGACATCACATGGCACTTTTGTGCAAATTAGAAGACAGTCCCTTTCCCCCCACCCCCTGGAGGAGGCAGCCCGGGGTACAGTGCATCCAGCAGAGAGTGACCCAGCCTGGATGTAGCCATCTTTCTCCAGCTGCCTGTAGGACAGGCACCTTTCAAGTAGTGCCTGTGGGGGGTTCTCTGACACTTCCTGACATCTAGGCCTCAGCAAACACATCCCTCGTTTCTCTGAGATATGAAGCACAGATACATGGTCTCCCATGCAAACTCCTTAGGCCAGATAAGTATCAGAAATTGAACAGTTCGTGTCCCATATTTGACATATCACCCCTGGAAGAGTCTGGGACCACACTCCCAGTTTAATCAATCAGTTTAAAATTTCTAGGACAGGTATGGTGGCTCACGCCTGTGATCCCAGCACTTTGGGAGGCCGAGGCAGGAGGATCACTTGAGCCCAAGAGTTCAAGACCAGCCTGGGCAACATAATGAGACCCAGTCTACAAAAATTAAAATTAAAAAAAGTAAAAATAAAATGAAATGCAATTTCTGCTTCTGCATGTTTAACATAAGGAGTCTGCCCCACCTTTCTGAAAACTGTTGGTTCTCAGAAGATTTCAAATTGTAGACAAGGGATTATGGAGCTGTTTGATGTCCTGTCCATTCAAATTGTATGACTCCAAGACCCACTTCGTGCTCCTCCTCTTTCATGACCTCTTCTCTGAATTCTGAAGGACTCACGGGGCTCATGATCTATACCATAAAATACAGCACTACCAATGCAGTACTCCTCTCTATTTTCTAGTAGTTTTTCATGCATTCGTTCTGTCTTCTGTTTCAGTTGTATAAGTCTTTGAAGGTAGAAATCATGTTTTATGTAGGATGCTGGATTGGACAGGATTCGGGGTTGTGTGAAAAACAAATTCAAACCAGAGTTTTAAAATTTTTTGGCAGGGTGCAGTCGTTCATGCCTGTAATCCCAGCACTTTGGGAGGCCAAGGTGGGTGGGTCACTTGAGTCCAGGAGTTTGAGACCAGCCTGGGCAACAAGGTGAAACCTCATCTCTAGAAAAAAATACAAAAATTAGCCCGGTGTGGTGGCATGCACCTGTAGTCCCAACTACTTGGTGGGACTGAGGCTGGAGGATTGCTTGAGTCTGGGAGGTGGAGGTTGCAGTGAGCAGAGATCACCACTGCACTCCAGCCTGAGTGACAGAGCAAGACTCTGTCTCAGAAAAAAAAAAAAAAAAAAATCTGAATTTTTGCTTTTGTAATTGAAAAGTGCAGAATTAGCCTTTGATTCAGGTCCAGATGAACTCAGGGGCTCCACCAATCCACTGGGGCTCTGTCTTTTCGTTCTCTCTGTGTCTCTTTTTTCCGTCTTTGCTCCTTCTTTCTTGGTGTTATTGTTGGCTGGCTTTCTCCATGTGGTAGCCCCAAGAGACACAAAGCTTACAGCAGTTAGCTGAGCAATCCCCAGGGAGAGACATCTTCTGTGTCCTGATATTTTCACAAAACTCCCACCAAGCCCTCTTATTGGCCAGCTTGGCCCTGACCCAATCTCCTTGGCCAAGGGTGGTGGCAACCAGTGCTTTCGGATGCTATTGGTAGAATGCAAAATGATACAGCCCCTAGCAAGGGGCAATTATATATACATGCACCCTCTGATCCAGCAATCCCACCTCCAGGAGTCTGTCCTACAAGTACAGTGCAACAAACAGCATATGTATGCACAAGGCGATTCATCACAGAACTTCATAATAACAAAAGATTGGAAATAATCAATTGCCCATCAACAAAAGATTGGTTTAATCAACTGTGGCACATTCATACAATGGATCTGCTAAAAGGAGTGAAGAATATTGGGATGGTTAACTTTATATGTCAACTTGATGGGACCCTGGGGGGGCCTAGATATTTGGTCAATCATTTTTCTGGGTGTTGTGGATGAGATTAGCATGTAACTCCGTAGGCAGAGTAAAGCAGATTACTAGTGCTAATGTGGGCGAGCCTCAGCCAATCAGTCGAAGGCCTAAACAGAACAAAAAGGCTGGCCCTCCCCTGCGTAAGATAATTCTGTCTGGCATCCTTTGAGCTGGGATGTTAGCTTTTTCCTCTCCTGAACTGAAACAATGGCTCTTCCTGAGTCTTGAGCCTGCCAGCCTTGGACTGAAACTACACCACGATTTCTCCTGGGTCTCCAGCTTGCTGAGTCACCCTGCAGACCTTGGAACTTGTCATCCTCCGTAACTGTGTGAGCCAATTCCTTGTAATAAATATCTTTCTATGTATGCATACGTACAGATTGACACAAATATATACAACTATATCCCTTGCCCAACACACATCCTATTGAGTCTGTTTCTTTGGAGAAAGAACCCTGACTAATACAAAAATCGACATTTACCATTATGGATTAGTCTCCAGTATACTTCATTAAATGACACAAAAAAGACAGAGAGATGTATGTGATTTGTTAGCATATATACATTTTGCTTATATTTTTTAAAATGGAAAGGTAAATAAGAAAAAATCTGAATGGTTATCCATGGGACATAAGGAAGAAGAAAGTGAAAGAATCAGAGATTTGGCTTTGGAAACACACACACACACACACACACACACACACACTAGACATCATCTCACTCTGCTCACCCAGGCTGGAGTGCAGTGGCACAAACACAGCTCACTACAGCCTTGACCTCTCAGGCTCAAGCAATCCTCCCACCGCAGCCTTCTGAGTAGATGGCATTACAGGTGCTCACCACTACGCCCAGCTAAATTTTTTTTTTTTTTAGATTTAGGGTCTCCCCGTGTTGCCCAGGCTGGTCTTGAACTCCTGGACTCAAGCAATCCTTCTGCATCGGCCTCCCAAAGGCATGAGCCACTGCGCCTGGCCTAAATAAATATTCTTAAGTGATTATAAAACAAAATCAGATGAAGTATTTCTCATATTATACTTTCCTAGATTCAAATTAGGAAACCTGGCCTGTTGAAGCATGTCTGGGACTCCCCACCCACAAACTGAAAGAGGTCATCTTGAAGCAAGGCAAAATTTTGCACTTTCTAGGATAACGTGAAGCTGTGCAGAACCAATGGGACAGAATGTTTGGCATTGGGACAGTGTGAGCAAATGTGGGGCCTTGTGGTTGCTGCACCCTTTGAAGCGCTCAATAGCACTTCCTGATTAAATAAATGTGTCAATCAATTAACCTACATAGGGAGGCTGATATTGCTAAAGTTACTCAGCCTGAAACAATGAGAAACTACTCAGATTGCTATAAAACTATACTATAGATGGAAAGCATCCTCTTATAGGCAAGAAATGGAATAAGGCATGAAAAACAGTAATCCCAGGCAGCCTTGTGTGATGGTGAAAATCTACAAGCCAGAAAAGTGTGCACATCCAGGGACATTCAGTCAAGGTCTGAGAAAGAATCTAAGGATTTGAGCAAGGACTTGTCAAAACCTATGCTTCATTTTTGGAGCAGAACAAGCTCAGAAGTTCACATCACGGAAGCTTTGACACAGTCTTATCTGAGAAATTGGGCCATTTTAAAGTACTTTGCATCCAACTGCTCAAATTGTGGGCTTTCAAATCATGAGGCTGCAAGGGACTAATCTAAGTTATGTGGTAATCCGTCACTCCATGTAACAAAATATTTCATGATAAATCACTAAAAATATCTGCTGCTTCATTAAAAGAAGACCTCTATTTGATGATGCATGCTCAAAATGAAAGAGAAGCAGCTTACGATGGACATCCCATCCTGCTTATCCACAGCAAAGCTGGAACAGGGCCAGGCACTGTGGCTCACGCCTGTAATCCCAACACTTTGGGAGGCCAAGGCAGGTGGATTGCTTGAGCCCAGAAGTTTGAGATGGCGAGGCCCCCATCTTTACAAAAAATACAAAAATTAGCCAGGCATGGTGGCATGCACCTGTAGTCCCAGCTACCCATGAGGCTGAGGTGGGAGGATGGCTTGAGCCCAGGAGGCAGAGGTTGCAGTGAGCTGAGATTGTACTGCCGCACTCCAGCCTGGGTGACAGAGTGAGGCCCTGTCTCAAAAAAAAAAAAAAAAGAAGCATAATAGATGCAGCCAATGTACCATAAATGCAAAAATCCAGCCCCCTCTGTCCCTCACAAGTGGCTTTAGATGATTATACCCCAAGAAAAAAACAAGTCAGGCTTGCTTCTGGCACTGTTTAAGTTCATTTGTATTCTGTGATTACCCTCTGGGTCCCTAGACATCGCAAGCATTATCAACTGTGCTGAACTTAAATAGGTCAGTAGGAGCCTGGCTGACTCTACAACCCCAGCCACAGGGATCGGCAATTCCTTTGCAGGGAAGCCTGGAGGGAGAGGCCACAGAGGCAAAAACTTGGTAAAAGAGAGTGCCTCCCATGGCCCTCTCCCTAGTCCCAGCAAAGATTCCATTTCTTTGCCCCTGGATGGAACCACCCTGAGGCATATCCCCGGAAGGGGGGCAATTGTGCCCTATTTCCGACAATGGTAGCTGCCTCTCTAATGTACCCTGTATTGGCTGCCTTCCCTCCTGGATCTCACTTCCCTGTGTCCTAATTGGTACTTCCTGGAATAAACTGCTTACACTCAAATGACTTTCTCAGGCTCTGCTACTCAGAACCCAAATTAAAACAGTCCCAGATATCTATCTACAAACCCTTCTGAGCCCAGAAGCTCATGAGAGGGAATCCAGTCTGTCTTACTAGAGGGTTGTGCTGGAAGAAGTGTCAGTACTGCAAGGAATCGAGCCAGAACCATGGAGACAGAAACAGCAACGCCAATGGGCAATACGGTGTCTGCATTCTGTTGAGTCGATTGCAGACAGAGAGACTGAGATTTCACATGACTGGACTCAGCAGGTGCATGAGTGAGCCCAGCTGAGACCTGCTGAGCCTGACACAGCTCAACAGAACTGTAGACTCCTGAGCAGTAACAAATGGTGGTTGTTAAGACCCATGAGGTTTGGGATCATTTGTTATGCAGCAATCGATAACTGCTACAAGATGCTTGCTTTTTCATGTTTCTATTAAATAACAGGGAAAATTTGCCCCAAAGTGTTAACAAACAAGGCAAGAAAATCATGGAAGGACAGCACCATTGCCTCAAATGAGAAAGAGAGTGGAGATTAGAGATTGCAATTGGCCTGCAGCTTTTAACTAGAGGCATCAAAGGACTCCAAATACTTCCTTTCTTTTTTATATGTTGTTGCTTGTACTGGGACAGGCCCAACTGCAGGTACCAGGCAGTGCCTTCTCTATCACCCACTCCAAATATTCATGCTAGGGCCCTGAGCTGTTCCAAATAACGAAATCACCTGCTTTCAGGCAGAGAGTGAGAAAATGCGTCTAGTGTTCAGGCTATGCTTGGCACTGCACTGTGTGGCTCACAAAGGCCCTAGAAGCCTTGAGGTAGAATTCAAGGTGACCTGGTGTTTCCAACTCACTGTGATAAGAATCAAAGGAAGGTCTGGACTAGAGAAGCAGCTCCTAAATTAGCAGGGACTCCAGAATGCAACACACCGGCCTGGGAGGACCACTCCCCTCCTTCAGCTCTCAAAATGCCCCTTGAGGCACAGAATGGAAGAAAATATTTGCAAGACATATAACCAGAAAGGATTTGTACCTAGAATATATAAATAACTCCTTGCAACTCAATAATAAAAACACAACCCAATTTTTAAAAACTGAGCAAAATGTTTGAACTAGAGCTTCACTAAAGATTTTTTTTTTCTGGAGACAAGGTCTCACACTGCACTCCCAGGCTGGAGTGCAGTGGCGCCATCATAAATCAGTGCAGCCTCAAACTCTTGGGCTCAACAAATTCTCTACCCTCAGCCTCCCTAGTAGCTGGGACTACAGGTGTTCAGCAGCCCACCTGGCTAATTTTTTAATTTTGTGTGTGTGTGTGTGTGTGTGTGTGCGGAGACGGGGTCTCTCTATGTTGCCCAAGCTGGTCTTGAACCCCTGGCTTCAAGGGATCCTCCCACTTCAGCCTCCTAAAGTGCTGGGATTACAGGCATGAGCCACTGTGCCCAGCCTCAAAGAAAATTTTGAGATGGCTTACATATACATGAAAAGATGTTCAACATTATTCATCATTAGGGAAATGCAGATTAAAATCATACTGAGATAGCTCTACAAATCCACAAGTGTTGGCAAAGATGTGAAGCAATTAGAACTCCCCCAGTCTGCTGGTAGAAGTGTAAAATCGTACAAACACTTTGGAAAATAATTTGGAGGTTTCTTAAAAGGTTAGACATACTTCCCATATGATCCAGCCCTTTCACGCCTAGGTATTTACCTAAGAGAAATGAAAGCATTATTTCCATACCAAGATGTGAACATGAATGCTCATGGAAACTTTACTTGGAAAAGCTGCAAACTAGAAACAATCCACATGTTCTTCAACAGATCATACTACTCGACGGTGAAAAGGAAGCAGCTGCTGATGTCCACAACAGCGATGAATCTTAAAATCATGATGGTGCATGAAGGCAGCCATGCTGTGCTGACACACATCATTTCCCTGTATATAAAATTCTAGGAAATGAAAACCAATCCAATGTGACAGAAAGCAGATCTAGGCATGGGACGGTTGTGGGTGCAGGATTATAAGGGGCATAAGGGAATTTCTGAGTGGTGTCTATGCTTATTATCATAATTTTTCCAGAGTGAAGTTTTCAAGGGTGTACAGTCATATCAGAAATCATTCAATTGTGTACTGAAAAAGCATTTCTCCTCAGGCAGGAAAGAAGGTGTGGCACCTGGCACACTTGGTGCTCCTGTTCCAGAAAACTCAGTCCCCACCCGCATTTATAGAGAGGTTTTCTGCCAGGCCTCCAAATTGTCTTTCGTAGGCAAAATGGAATGGAGCAAGTGTGATCTTTGTGCTGCATCCTGCTGGGGGCCTGGTAACGTCAGAGCCCAGGGTCAACCTCTGTCCTCAGCAGATGAGGAAGACAAAAGGTTATGTGACTGACCCACGATCACTCACAGAGTCATGGCCCAGCCAGTGATTTGTCCTCCCGTATCCCACCTGTGGACCTGAGCTCGGGTCACCGGTTCACACGGCTTCCAAAGCCCTTCGCAGCCGCCTGTTTCTCTGGCGGTGTGCTTTTCCCTCTGAGTGCTGGATTGAGAACATTTTCTCTGAAGTTCGGCGTTTTTAAGGACGCTCTTAGAAACCAGTCCTGGTTTTCAATAGAATCGTATTCCTCATTCCATTGTATCCCTAGGTCACAGATAAACAGCTTTTTAGTCCTCCTGAGTCGCTTTGATCATTCGTCCTTTCATCCCAGATCTATACTGGTGGCCTCAGCCCTCTGGAGCCCCGCATGAGCCCAGATTCTGTAAGGGTAATCTGTGGATCAGTCCGACATACATATGCTTAGCCGGAGTCATAAATGCCTTCATTATTCCGGACCACCCAGCTAATATTTTATTTTCAATATGAATGCCCGAGCTGTACAATGGCCTTGTTGTACTGCACACTTAGGCTGTGGCAAAGCCCGACCGTAATCTCCTCGTTCACAAAGGACCCACAGGGCTCAGGTTATCCTTACTACTTTTGTGAGCACATGCAAAATTCTTTGGGAAACCAGTGTAGTTTACAGCGATGCCTTGGGCCACTCGTCTCCGCAGCCCCTCCTGGTCATTCATGGGGGATTTCCAAATGGCCCCACACACCACACACAGGGTGGCCGCCCCCAGCGCCAGCGCACGCCCACGTGCCAGGACCGACTCGGGGGCTCAACCCGGTGCTGGGGGAGGCTCTCCCCTCTCCCATTCCCCGCAGGCTCCCTCCCTACCCACTTTCTGCCTGTGCTATTTCTCTTGAAAGGAGTTTGTACTCTGCTGCACACTTAACCGAAATATAGGCGGGCATAAAAAAGTAAAGCCACAGGTGGAATGAAACACTTGCAGTGTTGACCACGGTCCATCCTGCCTTGACATACCCTGCAGGAGAGTAAGTGGAGATTCCTGTCTGGTGTGGATTAAAGAAAAAACAAACACCCCGGCTGTTTATTTTTCCAGTGGTTAAAAATGCCCCTTCACTGCTTGTAAACTCTTGTGGAAGACCCTCAGTTTTAGGCACTGAAAAAGAAGACGCTTGTAGAATTGTGCACCAGAACTGTGATGTGCAGAGTGGCCCATGGGCCAGCAGTGTTGGTATCACTTGGGAGCTTCTGAAAAATGCAGAGTCTTAGGTCCCCGCCCCGTTTTTCCAAATCAGATTCTGTAGTTTAACAAGGTCCCCAGGTGATCACAGTCTGAGAAGTTCTGCTCGAAGAAATCACTGTCGAATGTTCCAAAGCAAGAAAGTTAATCAGCCACCTTGAACAGACCACCTTGAAAATGGGGAAGGGGCTATTGTTTCCCAGGCCTTTCGGGCAGTTTTCAGCATTCCAGAATTCCCTAAAAGAGTTGATTCCCCGCTGGATGCGGTGGCTCATGCCTGTAATCCCAGCACTTTCGGAGGCCGAGGTGGTTGGATCACCTGAGGTCAGGAGTTCGAGACCAGCCTGGCCAATATGGTGAAACCCTAGCTCTACTAAAAATACAAAAATTAGCCAGCCATGGTGGCATGCCCCGGTAATTCCAGCTGCTTGGGAGGCTGAGGCAGGAGAATCACTTGAACTCGGGAGGCAGAGGTTGCAGTGAGCAGAGATTGCACCACTGTATTCCAGCCTGGGTAACAGAGAGAGGCTCCGTCTCAAAAAAAAAAAGAGTTGATTCCCCAGTGGCCTCGGTGGGAAGAACATAGTCCAGGTTGAGACATGAGGCCTATGTTTGGCATATTCTTGGGGCAGGGGGTGGGGGATACAGGGAAAGCTATAAGAGACATCAGCCCTCCACGACCTCAATAAAAGCCACCCCAGGATCACAAACTCACACAACCCTAGAGGTGACAGTTACCATTACCAATCTTAATAACCCTCAATCACATGCCACAAAAACATTGCTATTTAAGATAGCTCTCCGTTGTAGAGGTATTTTTGTTCCTTCTGTTTTTAGACTTGTTTTTCCATGACACACACATATACTTCAACTTGACCTACCAGAAAAAGAGAAGGGAAACATTTTCATTCATATGGCATTGTCTCTGACTAGTTAATTACTCTCCAGGAAAAGTCAAGTTCGTGTCACTACCCTGGAGTTTTCTCATTTGATCTGCTACATTGGCTTCGCCAGTTTCCTCTAGATCAGTGATTCTCCACTGGGGGAGATTTGCCTCCCACGGGATGTTTGGCAATGTTTGGGGACATTTGAGGTTTCAAAGCAGAGGATAAAGAGGTGGTACTGGCATCAAGTAGAGATTGGCTGGCGACGCTGCCGAATGTGCTGCAATGCACAGAAGGAGCTCCCTCAACCTGCTGTGCACACACAGCCGTGCGCCCCTCTCCTTTGAGAGCACATATGGATTTACTATCAATCATATACCACACTTACTGAATGCTTCATCTATTGCAGGCATTGCTCTGTGAGGCTCTACGCAACCTATTTACACTTCATAACAGCAACCTATTTACACTTCATAACAACCCTGGAGGCTTGGGGCCTTGGCAGCTACTCTTATTATCATCCCGTTCAACAGATAAGGACAAGTGAGACCCAGAGGGGAACACTTTGCCTGAGGTAAAGGGTGAAGCCAAGGTTTGCACCCAAGCGCATTGTCTCCAGCACCCATCTTCTTCTTCTTCTTTTTTTGTTTTTTTTTTTTTGAGATGGAGTCTCGCTCTGTCGCCCAGGCTGGAGTGCAGTGGCGCGATCTCGGCTCACTGCAACCTCCGCCTCCCAAGTTTACGTCATTCTCCTGCCTCAGCCTCCTGAGTAGCTGGGACTAAAGGCGCCTGCCACCACACCCAGCTAATTTTTTGTATTTTTTTTAGTAGAGACGGGGTTTCACTGTTTTAGTCAGGATGGTCTCGATCTCCTGACCTCGTGATCCACCCGCCTTGGCCTCCCGAAGTGCTGGGATTACAGGCGTAAGCCACCACGCCTGGCCCAGAACCCATCTTCTTAACCACAACACAATTCTGATGACTAAATACCTGCCAAGAAATTGGGGGTGACAAGAACTCTGTGCACCATAATCAGGCTCCCAGGAGCCATAGGCCATGGCCATGGCCTGCTCTTCTCAAGAGAACATGTTCCTTTACAAACACTGCTTTGCCCCAGGCACCGACCTCCAGGCACCAGGTTGAGCATGAGAAATAAGAGGGAGGGCCAGGCCCAGTGGCTCACACCTATAATCCCAGCACTTTGGGAGGCTGAGGCAGGTGGATCATCTGAGGTCAAGAGTTCGAGACCAGCCCGGCCAACGTGATGAAACCATGTCTCTACTAAAAATATAAAAATTAGCCAGGCGTGGTGGCATGGGCCTGTAATCCCAGCTACTTAGGAGGCTGAGTCAGGAGAATTGCTTGAACCCGGGAGGCATAGGCTGCAATGAGCCGAGATTGCACCACTGTACTTCAGCCTGGACAGAGCAAGACTCCATCTCAAAATAAAAAATAAATTAAAAAAAAAGAAAGTAAGAGGGAAAAGAACCTGGGTTCATTCTGGGAAAGCCCAGCGGTTAGGAAGTTGAAGATGTCTCTGCGGGACCATGTGCCATTTCCTGAAAGCCTGTTCTGCAGCCTGTTCTGAGTCCTCCCAGTGTATAGCTGCTCGTGGAAAAGAGAGAGAAATAGCCCTGAGTCTGGCCATCTGGCTTGTAAAAGGGGAGAAGGATGAGTGAGTGGTCGTGAATGTGTTCTTAGTGTTTGAGGAATAAAATACAATGTCAGCTGATTGTGGCAGATCTCAGAAGTCCCATTCTTTTTTTTTTTTTTTTTTAAGAGACAGGGTCTCACTCTGTCACTCAGGCTGGAGTGTGGAGATGTGATCATAGCTCACTGTAACCCTGAACTCCTGGGCTCAAGGCACCCTTCTGTCTCAGCCCTCTAAGTAGCTAAGACTACAGGTGTGTACCACTGTGGCCAGCTAATTTCTTTCCTTTCCTTTTCTTTTTTTTTTTTTTTGAGATGAAATTTCACTCTTGTTGCCCAGGCTGGAGAGCAATGGCGCAATCTCGGCTCACTGCAACCTCCACCTCCTGGGTTGAAGCAATTCTCCTGCCTCAGCCTCCCAAGTAGCTGAGATTACAGGCATATGCCACCACACCTGGTTAATTTTGTCTCTTTAGTAGAGACGGGGTTTCACCGTGTTGGTCAGGCTAGTCTCAAACTCCTGACTTCAAGCGATCCGCCTGCCTCAGCCTCCCAAAGTGCTGGGATTTCACGCATGAGCCACCGTGCCTGGCCGCCAGCTAATTTCTTTAAAGTTTTTTTATAGCGACAACGTCTTGCTATGTTGCCCAGGCTGGAGTGCAGTGGCATGATTGTAGCTCACTGTAGCCTCGAACTCCTGGCCTCAAGTGATCTGCCTCTGCCTTCCAAATCACTAGGATTATAAATTTGAGCCACCACATCTGGCCAGAAGTCCCATTCTTCTAGGAGAAAAGCTGAATCACACTTGAGGAAAAGGTGCAAAACTTTTTTTTAGCCTAGTGATTCCTCAAAATTCCACTCCCTTTGAGTGTCTCACCAGCCACATGGCTAATGGCCCCTTCCTCACCACCCTTCCTTGCATCTCTAACCCACATTGCAACCAGAATAATCTATGTATTTTACAACGACAATCACAGTGCACAGTAAGTACAGCCATCCATCAGCTTTTGTGGAGAGACATTGAAGTTCAAATACTTACATAATTTAACGTAAGTATTTTACTGGAACAGATATAATTTATTTAGATGAGGCATACCTGATAAGAATGTAGGCCAACACCAATCACCATATATATCAACCATTTATGGACAGATTCCTGAGTGCCAGGCACTGCGTGCCAGGCACAGTTTATGTGAGTATCTTATTCAATCCTCATAACAACCTGTGATTTTGTGAATGAAGAAATTGAGGTTCAGAGAGACAAAGTAACTTGCCCAGAGTCACACAGCTGGCCAGTGGCAGAACCAGAACCCAAGCCTGTTTCCTACTCTCGGGGCTGACTTGACGCCCCCTGGATCAATTAAGCTGTCATTAAGATGCTCCCTAATAAATCGGGCACCCGGATCCTACAGCACTGAAGTTGTGGCTTCCTTCTCACAGTCTCTTGGAGTCACTCAGCAACATCCCCACATGACCGTGCTGTAAGTCTGTGGAGAACGAGGTTGCCCTCTCTCTCAGCTACTCCTGGAGAACCAAGTGACCTAAGGGTCCGTCAGCATGCTGAGTAGAGCTGCTGGGGCAGAGGCTTTCAGGGGAGAAGAGAGACTTTTGTTCCCTTGGCAAAAAGAAGACGGAAAAAGTGCTGCCTTGCCTAAAGGCAAAAAGAGTTTACAACAAAATTACCAGGACAGAATGGGTGGAGGAAAGGGAAGACTTTAGCACTGTTCCTCTGCCTCCTCTTTCTTGGGATACTTTAGCTCTATGTCGTGCTTCTCAACAAGGGGACGATTTTGCCAACCAGGGGATATTTGACTGTATCTAGAAACTTTCAGGTCATAACTAGGGGCGGGGGAGGGCTACTGGCCTCTACTGGGTAGAGGCCAGGGATGCTGTTGAACACCCTACAGCACACAGGACATTTGCGACAAAAAATTATCTGCCCTAAAATGTCAGTAGTGCTGAGGGTGAGAAACTGTGCTCTATGGGATAAAACATGGAGCTTCACAAGCCCAGGTAAGCACAGCATTTTTGGGTAAAAACATCATCATCTCTCTCATCTCTCATTTTTATCTGGTCCCGCTTTTCTCTCTGCCAACAAATGAACAAGGATTCAGAAATGTGGACTCTTTTTTCCCCACCCCTGAATCTGGAAGCAAAAGAAAAGCGAGTCCCGGCTGTGGGTGGTGGCTCACGCCTGTAATCCTAGCACTTTGGGAGGCCGAGGCGGGTGGATCATCTGAGGTCAGGAGTTCGAGACCAGCCTGGCCAACATGTTGAAACCCTATCTCTACTAAAAATACAAAAATGAGCCAGGCGTGGTGGTGCTCACTAGCAGTCCCAGCTACTCAGGAGGCTGAGGCAGGAGAATCACTTGAACCTAGGGGCGGAGGTTGCAGTGAGATGAGATCGCACCACTTCACTACAGCCTGGGCAAAAGAGCGAAACCCTGTCAAAAAAGAAAGAAAGAGAAAGGAGAGAGAGAGAGAGAAGCAGGGAGGCAGGCAGGAGAATCCCAACACAAAATAGGTGTGCTTGCTGCCCTGATGCACCTTGACAATCATCAGTGAGGCTGGGACTACTTTACCCCTCCTTAGAGAAACGGGAGGTTCTGAGAAAAAACGTTAGCCCAGCAGAATGTGGAGAAAAAATGGGAAACAAGAACTTTCCAGAAAGAATTTTCTGGGAACCTCTCTCTGAAGTAGATAAAGTAAATGTGCAATTTAACACAGAAAGGTAAAACAAGCAAATACCAAGTGGGAAACAAAAGTATAACCTATAGGTATTGTCTCTGTAGCCCAGGACAGGTCAGCCTGCTTTCGAGAAGGAACGTGACATTCACAAGACCGTCCTAGGCTGGTTCCTCCAAGAAGCAGACATCGAGATGGAGTTAGGAGTGCAGAGGATTTACTGTGTATTAGCACCTTCAAATGAAAAAGGGTGGGTGCAATATTGGGATAAAGGGCCACCCAAACTGTGGTGCAGACATGGCAAAGTGCCAGAAATTGACCAGGCTCCACCTCCCCACCTTGTTCAGTCTTTGGCAGGGGCTCCCCAGAACAGCATGTCAGCAGCCAGCCACACTCCTGGGCAGCACCTCCCTGAAGGGGAAACTGAGTCATGTCTCAGGTTGGGCTCCTCAGAAGGAGACCCTGAGACAGGGATTTGTGTGAAAGTGATTTATGAGAAATTAATCCCAGGAAAAACCTGGGAGTCGGGTGGCAGACCAGAGAAGGGAGGGATCCTGAGCCAGGTGAGAGAGTAGGGAAAGTCCCACGGAGAGAAACCTGGGCTTAGCCCCGGTGAAGGTCACACCCTTGACCAGTCAGGGCAAGACCCCGGTGAAGGTCACACCCTTGACCAGTCAGCCGCAGTCTATAACCCACCTGCCCTGCGAGTCACAGGTCAGGGCTGCCCCCAAAGGGTAGTGAATTCCCAGGCACTACTTGTTCCGGTGCCTGCAGGCAAAGTGAGTTCTGGTAGCTTCCGGACAGTGCTCAAAGAGACACAGGTGCTGGCTGTTGGCAGTGAAGACACCCCAGTCACAGTTGTGCCTGAACATGGCCAAGGGCCTGAGGGCACTTAGATGGAGTACTGGCAGCACCCCATGCAGGTAGAAACTCACATATTAGCAATGCAGAGAGGGAAAACTGGAAATGGAATCTATTATTATTATTATTATCATCATTTTAAGACAGGGTCTCACTCTCGCCCAGGCTGGAGTGCAATGGCGTGGTCACAGCTTACTGCAGTCTTGACGTCCTGAGTTCATGTGACCTCCCCACTGCCTCAGCCTCACAGGTTGCTGAGCCTAAAGGAGCACACCCCCCACCCCCACGCCTGGTTGCTGTTTTTTTTTTTTAATTAAAATTTTTAGGCCGGGCATGGTGGCTCACGCTTGTAATCCCAGCACTTTGCGAGGCCGAGGCAGGCGGATCACCAGGTCAGGAGATGGAGACCACGGTGAAACCCCGTCTCTACTAAAAATACAAAAAAAATTAGCCGGGCGTGGTGGCGGGCGCCTGTAGTCCCAGCTACTCGGAGAGGCTGAGGCAGGAGAATGGCATGAACCCAGGAGGCGGAGCTTGCAGTGAGCCGAGATTGCGCCACTGCACTCCAGCCTGGGCCACAGAGCGAGACTCCATCTCAAAAAAAAAAAAAAATTTTTTTTGTAGAGACAACATATCACTCGCTATCACATCCAGGCTGGTCTCGAACTCATGTCTTCAAACCATCTGCAAACCTCGGCCTCCCAAAGTGCTGGGATTATAGGCATGAGCCATCACATCCAACCTAAGATCAATTACTTTTTAATTTAATTTTATTTTTTTTTTTGAGACGGAGTCTCGCTCTGTGGCCCAGACTGGAGTGCAGTGGCGCAATCTCGGCTCACTGCAAGCTCCGCCTCCGGGGTTCAGGCCATTCTCCGGCCTCAGCCTCCTAAGTAGCTAGGACTACAGGCACCCGCCACCACACCCAGATAATTTTTTGTATTTTTTGTAGAGATGGGGTTTCACCGTGTTAGCCAGGATGGTCTCGATCTCCTGACATCGTGATCCACCCACCTCGGCCTCTCAAAGTGCTGGGATTACAGGCGTGAATCACTGCGCCTGGCCTAGATCAATTACTTTTAAAAGTTTGTGGCCGGGCGCGGTGGCTCACGCTTGTAATCCCAGCACTTTGGGAGGCCGAGGCGGGCGGATCACGAGGTCAGGAGATCGAGACCACAGTGAAACCCCGTCTCTACTAAAAATACAAAAAAAATTAGCCGGGTGTGGTGGCGGGCGCCTGTAGTCCCAGCTACTCGGAGAGGCTGAGGCAGGAGAATGGCGTGAACCCGGGAGGCGGAGCTTGCAGTGAGCCGAGATCGTGCCACTGCACTCCAGCCTGGGCGACAGAACAAGACTCCTTCTCAAAAAAAAAAAAAAAAAAAAAAAAAAAAAAAAAAAAAAAGTTTGTTAAACTATTAATTTAAAAGTCAGCTTGATTTTTTGTTTCTTAAAAAAAAAAAAAAAAAGAAAGCCGAGTATGATGAAGCTTTGCACTTGCTGAGAGCGCGGGAAGGGAGCTTCTCATTCTGCTTCCCTCTCTCTAGAGCCTATGAGGCTCCAGCTCCTTGTCCGAGATGTCTGAGGGGCCCACGGAGACCCAGTGATGGTCAGCAGAGTAATAGATACCGAGAGCAATGCAAAGGAGATGTGAAGCCATTTGCTTCACTGAACAAATGTGATGTGTTTCTCACAGTTACAATAACAAATTGCCTCAATAAGGCCTTTGGGGCATAAAAAAGACAGTACGTCTACAGCTTCACCAAGTGCTGAAGGGCGTAGTTCAGGTAAATCAGAAGTTCTTCTCAAAGTGCTTTACCCCACACTTGTATTGCAGAAGTTTGCTGACAGGCTTATTTTCCTTTCTTTCAGTATTTTTCTCTGTGGGTCTCTACAGAGAAGTTTTCCCAAAGAAACCTCAGGATTCTTATTCCTCAGGTTCTTGTAGGGGTGGTGGATGGGTCAAAGATGTGTCCCCACCACAAACTAAAGCTCATTTGGAATTCCTGCAGTTAATTTTACCATTGTCAGGGGTGGAACCAGGTCACTCTGATCCCAATACTGCTCCCCTTCAAATCTGAGTTATCCGGGTGGACAGTTTAGGGTAGGTGAACCAGAAGTCATCAAATTTCTGTGTGGTGGTATGTAAGCATGTGTTGTATAAGTCACTTAATTTGCCTTTTCTCTTGCTTATTATTTTATTTGCTTATTTGTCATTTTGTTTGTTTGTTTGTTTTGTTTTGTTTTGTTTTTGAGATGGAGTCTTACTCTGTCACCCAGGCTGGAGTGCAGTGGCGCCATCTCAGCTCACTGCAACCTCTGCCTCCTGGGTTCAAGCAATTCTCCTGCCTCAGCCTCCCAAGTAGCTGGGATTACAGGCATGCACCACCACAGCCAGCTAATTTTTGTATTTTTAGTAGAGATGGGGTTTCACCATGTTGGCCAGGCTGTTCTTGAACTCCTGACCTCAGGTGATCCACCTGCCTCGGCCTCCCAAAGTGCTGGAATTACAGGTGTGAGCCACCGCATCCAGCCTGCCTTTTGTTTTTTTAAGAATAGTTTCTAATTTACAGAAAAATTGAGAAGATGATGAAGAGTTACCCTATAGCCTCCCACGCACAGATTTTCCCATTACTAACATCTTATATTAGTGTAGTACAGAGACTACAATTAATGAACCAAGATTGACACATTAGTATTAAGCAAAGCCCATAGTCTATTCAGGTTTTCTTAGTTTTCTACCTAATGTCTTTCTCTCTGTATTAGAATGTTGCCAGGATCCTGCATTATGTTTGACTGTCATATCTCTTTACACTCCCCCGGACTGCGAATTTTTTAGAACTTCTTCGTTTTTGATGACTTAGACAGTCTTGAGAAGTACGGGCCAGGTGTATTGTAGAATGTCCCTTTGTTGGGATGTCTCAGATGTTTTTCTCATGACGAATTGGGATCCTGGATTTTAGGGAGGAAGACCACAAGGGATAAAGTGCTTCATCACTTCATATCAAGGGTACACACGATTAATGTGATTATGGCTGTTGATGTTGACCTTGATCACCTGGCTAAGGTCGTAGTTCTCAGGTTTCTCCACCGTACATTACCCTTTTATTTCCCTGTCTCATGCTGTGCCCTTTGGAAGGAAGCCACCACGTGTGATCCACACTTAAGGAACGGGAAGTTGTGCTCTACCTCCTTTTGGCTGGACTCTACATAATTTACTTGAAATTCTGCAAGGAGATTTGTCTCTTCTCTCCCGTTAATTAATTTGTGTACCATTTATTTGTATCAATATGGATTTGTAGATGTTTATTTTCAACTTTACCTTTGCAACTTTCACTTTATTTGATGCAATTGTATTTATTTTGTTACCCAAATTGTTCCAGCTCTGGCCATTGGGAGCTCTTTAAGTTGGCTTCTGTGCTCCTTTGACATGCCCCCATCAATGTGTGTTAATTTTTTTATCACTGCCTTATTTTCTGGTACTATAAGTTGTTTCAGGGTCATCTCATATATCTCCTACCCCAGTTCTAGAATGAGACATTTTCCCAAGGAACCATGGTTTATTTTTTTTGGAGAATGGTATTTAAAGCCAAGATCTGAGCTTGTTGCTTGTGGTGACTGAGATGCCATTGATTTTAGGACCTCTCAGCTGACAGAACAAAGAAATATACAGTCACATATTACCCAATGTTTTAGTCAACGGCAGACCACATATACAACAGTGGTACCATAAGATTAAAGTACCGTATTTTTACTGTAACTTATTTATATTTAGATGCATTTCAATACGTCTAAATATAGACGTATTTAGATATATCCCACTGTGTTACAATTGCCTACAGCATTCGGGTGCTGTACAGGTGTGTAGCCTAGGAGCAATAGACTGTACCATGTAGCCTAGGTGTGTAGCAGGCCATACTATCTAGGTCTGTGTAAGCACACCCTACGATGTTCACACACACAGTTGCCTAACAGTGATTTATCAGGACATGTCCCGGTTGTTAAGTGATGCCTGACTGTATGTGTATATGTGCATATACATAAATATGCTCATATGGAATCGTCTGTATTTATATTGAGTTAAACATGAGTTGTTATTGATGGCTTCCACTCTAATCCACTACAACATGGGTCATTCGAGTCTCCTCTCCCTGCTCAGTGTAAATTCCTGCTCCAAGAGTACAAAACCTGGTTTCCATCATTGCTATTCTTAACTGCTTAGTTCCAAGCACACGTATCATATCTTGTTTATTAGCCCATCCTCTGTGAGAAACAATGTCCTCCGAGTACAGTACTTATGTGCAGTCCTTTTGCCTTTAGTCCTACACATTCCATTTATTTCCAAAGTTCCTTAGGTCAACACCTATTCCCCTACCTCCTTCAGTGAAGTTATTTCATACATTTAATAATACAGGTAGATTATCTTGTCACAGTCTTCATTGTTTCCCTGGATTGCACTAATTTGATTTTGATTTAAAATGTTGAAGCAATTTTTCTATGCCCAAGGAGTCTCCCTGTCAGAGTCTATCAAGTTGGGAACTTGAGTAGCAAAATCATTTTCACTGGTGGTCTCTAGCTACAGAAAACAGTTGCCATCAAGTATCTGAGGACTTAGATGGTGAAAGTTACCATGACAGTTGTAATCTCTACCTCCCAGGGTGTGTGTGTGTGTGTGTGCACGCCTGTGTGTGAGTATGTGTGGTTTAAGTGAGTTTGACACACATAATATCCTCAGAACAGATCATAGCACATAGAAAATGCTTCATAAATGCTCCTGTTATTATTACCACCACCAAGTTTTCAGCAGAAGAGCACAGTGGCATGAACATTTAAAAAATCACTCCGGAAGCTGAAGACAGTGAAACTAGTAGTGGGGTCACTGGAGAAGCCTGGATGAGGGATGGGGACAGCATAAGGCTGGACGTAGAGAAAGGCAAAAGTTGAGTTGCCAATGGAGATGATGGGGTATGAGACGGAAGAGTCAAGGATAATACCTTGTTTTTGTCTTGAACAATCAGACACCAGGAATGGCGGCGAGGAAGGCTTTGGTTTGGTTAATCCTGAAAGCAGAGCCTGCAACAAGGACTTGGATGCAGGACATTCATTTGGAAGGGGATCCCAGGAAGCTGGAGTGAGAGATAGAAAGATGGAAGGCAAAAAGCCAGTAAAAGATGTGTCATCACTGTGGACAACTAGGCTCAGTCTCACCTGGGGCCCTCAGGGGAACTGTGTGGAACATGCCTCAGAGATGCCCCTCTGAAAGATGGGAGACTGGGATACTTACCCACCAGCTCCCACTCCCTTGGCAGAAGATGTCCCTGGAGCATTAACTCTCCTTCCTCCCTGCCTTTCCTGCTCTTGCTGCAGGCAGTATGGGCTTCCCTGGCTTGGGAGAAAGCCCTGTGGCAGAAAAGTGAAGAGCTGCTGTGGTGGCAGAAGTGGGACACTCTTGGTGTAGAACCGTCTGCCACAGCTGTGGGAAAACCAGAGTGTGCTGGAGGAGGAGTCCAAAAGATGTTTGCTACACGGAGAAAGATCAGGTTTCCAAGGATGGGGTGGAGGACAAATTAGGCCTTTCCATTTTCAACTCAGTGACTATTTATTGAGTATAAACAGGGTATTCTGTCTGGATGCATGGGAAATAGACTTGGAGTAGACCCCAAAGAGAGTAAAGATGTGGTTCCTTCTCTCAAGAATTTTACAACTAATAATGTAATATAATTAATGGAATATAATACAAAGAGCACTGGCTTTGAAGTCACACACATCAGGTTTAAGTCCGCCATTTTCTTCCTAGGCAAACTTAGGACACATTTTTAACCTTTTTGAGAACATTTCCTCTTTTATAAAATGAGATGACACTAGTTCCTCTTGCAGAAGTTTGTGCTGAGTAGCACATGAAGTAATGCACAGAAGGGGCTGGCACAGGGCCTGGCATAGGGAAGCACCAGGAACCATCAGTCGCTATTGTCGTCACTATTGTTAAAATCAGAGATAAGCTATTTGCCATAATTATTATTCAGAAAAAAAAGATTTTCTTTCATAAGAAGGCAAAAATCTTCTCTCTCACCCCTGTCCTATTTACTTCTAGATGCAGAATTTTGAGGAAAAAATACAAAAGTAGGCCTAATATCTGATTATCTAATACATTCTTTATGTCTAGAGAATGACTATTTTTACACAAAAATCACTGAGGAATAATTCATACGCATTCAGTCTTGTCCCTTTCTAACTTCAGAATTTAGCTATTACAGCTTTAGAATCTCCCATTCATATCAAGAGGTGGACTATAGAACAATCTTTTCACAAGAACTCTAAGCCATACCACCGTTGTTTAATTGCCTGCTATCCTAATAGCTTATCTCTATCATTTTTAGTCTTTCTTCTGTAGACTGAAATCAGTGACTCTCAATTTGAAGAGCGTGTGTTTGTGTGTGTGTATGATCGTGTGTGGAAGAGAGAGAAAGGAGGGGGGTTGCATCAGTTATCTACTATCATGATAATGCTGCATAACAAACTACCGTAAAACTTAGTGCCTTAAAAAAAAAAAAGCTTTTATTTAGCTCACGTGTCTGTGGGTCAGTGATTCAGGCTCTGGTAGGCCGGGCAGCTCTGATGTCAGCGGGGCCCACGAACACATGGGACGCAGTTGGCTGTTGGCTGATCAGGGTGGACATGGACTTGGCTGGGATGCTCAGGGCAGCTGGACTCAGCTTCCCGGGACTCCTCCTACAGCAGGCCAGCTCCAGCCTCCTCTTATGATGAAGGTAGAGGAGCAGGAGAGAGAGCAAATGGATAAGTGTTGCCGCACGCCTCTGTGCACATCACATCTCTGACATCCCTTGGCCAAAGCGAAATCAAAGGCTGAGGAAAGAGACTTGCCTCTTTAGTGAAAGAACTGAAAAGTCACATCACAGATGGCCTGAATACAGGGAGGGGTGGAGAATGGAAGCTACTCATGCCATCTCTCATGGGGTAGGTATCAGAGCTACCTTGGGAACGTTTTCTAACTCCTCACACACATCCTCCATCTGCTATAGGGACTCTAATACACTCTGGTTCCCCCACACTGCACCTTGCTGTGGGAAAACCACTTCCTCACGGGCCCTACATGAACAAGGGCTCCTGACTGGTTGGAGGGATAGCACAGCACAGTTTCAATGTAGCACAGCAAGAGAGACAACAGAGAAAAGCAAAGCACTGCTGTGGGCTGGGAGATTCAGTGGTAAAACCTTTTATTCATTCATCTATCTGTTCTTCTACTTCAAAATGCAATTGAAAAATGAACTCCAGTTTCTTCAACAGATATAGCAGAAGAAAATAAAAAGAGATGGGGGGAAAACTATAGATTAAAAGAGACTTAAGCGATACCTGGCACAGCAACCTCATCATAGTGTGGATCTTACTGGGATTCAAACAAACTGAAAAAAATTATGTTGCTTATAAGACAACTGGAAACATAAATGACAATATTAAGAAATTACTGTTAATTTTTTCAGTCTAATAATATGATAGTGTGGCTATATTTAAAACAGTGCTGGCCAGGCACTGTGGCTGACGCTCATAATCCCAACATTTTGGGAGGCTGAGGCGGGCAGATCACTTGAGGCCAGGAGTTCGAGACCAGCCTGGCCAATATGGAGAAACCCCATCTCTACTAAAGATGCAAAAATTAGCTGGGTATGGTGGTGGGCACCTATAATCCCAGCTACTCAGGAGACTGACACACAAGAATCGCTTGAACCCAGGAGGTGGAGGCTGCAGTGAGCTGAGGTCATGCCACTGCACTCCAGCCTGGGCAACAGAGCAAGACTCTGTCTCAAAAAATAAAATATAAAATAAAATAAAATAAAATAAAATAAAATAAAATAAAATAGTGCTATTTTAGAGCAATATACCTAAACATTTGTGAATGACATGATATAATGTTTAGGATTTGCATCAAAATAATATGGGAATGGGTTTGGATGGGGCAGAACTGGCCACGGGTTGATGGTTGTTGGGGCTGATAATGAGCACATGGGGACATGGGGTCCTGTACACTCTTCTGTTGGCTTTTTCAAATTTTCTACAATAGAAAGTTAAACAATTAAGCTCACCTTCCTTAGAAAGATTGACAGGATTAGCCCATCTGATTCTGATGATTTCCAGGAACCCCCCCATCACATGCACACACACACACACACACACACACAAACACACACACACACACTTACAGTTCAGTCCATACTTAACCAACATTGTGCACTGGTTTGGTGCTTTGCTGTTATTGTATTTTCTCTCTTATTGGCCTGATAGCCAATGATTCCATCTGTACAAAAGCAATCTGTGCCCCTGGATGCCTTCTGGCCCCATAAGAACTATGAAGCTGGTCCATCCCCCTTCTCTCCAGGGTCCCCTTGGGTGGTCCCTACCCTTATGCACCAACTCCTGCCATTCACAATCTTGTCAGGAATCCTGATGACTTCTATATTCTCTCTTAGTGATGGAGAGCCGCTGGCTCTTGCAAACATGAAAAAACATGAAGTTTAAAAAAACAGCCCACCCATAACTCCCCAAACGGCTCCCTAGGGATAAAAGCATTCCTTTGCAAATTATTATCTCAAGCTTAAATCCCTGGACCATTTCATGTTCAAAAAATGCTAATGGTTTTCTAACTTTTATCAAGAAAGTCTTGGATACTGATACAACCTAGTCTTTTAGCTGCCGAGGTGGTCATCATATTCCTAGCTGGAATTGGATGTAATAAGAATAAGCAGGCAGTTGCAGCCCAGCTCCAGAATGAACGAAGCCCCAGGCTGATGCTGCATGGTAACTAATGTTGACAATCTTAACGCTGCAATTCCTTTCAGGGACTTTGATATGAATGTTCCAGAACATCAGTTCTGTCCAATCTGCTGATCCCACAGATGCAGGAAATGACAAACCACCCTGTCCTGCAAGAAGACCCCGTTGCCTACACGAGGTTTCTGACAAATGCTTTTTCCTGACAAACACGTGAGCTCAGCTTTGCAGGGGATGAGAAATCAGAGGTTAAAAACTGAGGATGGTCTCACATGCAGCCCAGTCTATAAGTGGAGGATCATATCGCGTGGAGGCTGAAGGGTATGCGGAGGGACCATAGGTAGCTTTTAAGCCTATAATCTTCTTACTCTTGTCCAGATGGCTTAGCTGTGTACGTCTTCAACAATGGCTTGACATGGTTAGTAAAGCACTGGACTTAAGACTCTGGGAATACAAATACAGCTGTCTTTAGGATGCAGCCAGGTAATGCCTGGGTGCAAACTGGACAGAGCAATATATGTCATATTAAGCAGGCATGGCCTTTGCTTCTAAAGGAAACATGCATTTGCCTATTTTTCTTGAAACACATGGGTTTCTGTATCATTTTCCCTCTTGGTGGGGGCATGTGGGTGTAAACTTTATTTCCCTCTTCCCTGTAAGTAAAATAACATAGCAAGTGGGTTGATAATTGGCAACTTATATTCAGCCCAGTCACAGGAAGGGGTAGGGTGGGGTGGGGATCACGTATGCTGGGAGGATGTGGCCTCTGCTCAGCTCACTGGGGTTGGTGCCTCATGGAACCCAGCTTTGCCAGGTCTTCCCGTTGCTGAAGGAAAATCAGAAATGTAGATACTTTCAAAAAATCTAATTTTTAAAGTTTGGTAACTTATTCAAATCTATACACATTTTTAAATATATTGCAGGACAAGCTAACAAAACCTGTCTGTGGGTGAGCTCTGGCCCTCAGACCATGCATTTGCAGCCTCTGCATAAACTAATGGGAAAAGAGTTAACCCTTGAACTTTCTTTCCTCATAAAAATGCCGCTCTTTGGCAATAACACTTTCCCAAATCTTTTTTGTGTTCTGTTTGACTTACGAGGCATAAATAAAAAGTACGTCCTGCCATGTGAACTTCTACCTCCTCCACACGGTAGAAACACTTTCCTGTTTAATCATTGGAGGCTATGGTTTTTGAATTCTTTTTCTTTAAGAACATGCCTTTATCTCATTCCTTTGGGCCACAAGCCTACTTTGCTGAGAAAACTTGGCAAAAGGTTATATTCAGAAAAGTGCGGAGCCTAGCAAATTCCCCTATCAGCTGCTCTGAAACCCATGACCCCACAGAGCGGAGCCTGTGCTCTGCTATTTCTGCCTGCCCTCGGGAGGACGTTTTATCAAAAAAAACACGAGGCACTTCTGGCCTGTATGCCCAAGACAAGTTTATGAGCACTGATTTAAATGGGCATAGGGAATACCTCTTGGTAATAATTGTCTTATTTTATTGTTACCTTCATTGCCAGAACAACAACAAAAAAGGTTTTTATGATTAGTAAAAGGAAAGGGGTTAGCCACTTCTTTCCTCTCCCACTAGGCCAAGAATTCACTTCTCACCCTTTCTCCCTGCTTTCTATTTGTAATTAGGCCATAGATGCTACAATCCAACGGGCTTTATAATTTTACCTCCTGGGAACAGCTACTCAGCTGGGTCATCCTCAGGTAACAGGGGATTATGCCAAGAAAAGATGAGGAACAAGGGCAACAGGAAAATTAGGAACTCACAGACAGTTGTGCTGAGGGAGGCCTCACGGGGCCTGAAATTCAGGACTCCTGTCTGGGACCAAGAGCGGTTCCTGATCCCAGGGGCTCAGTTCCACTGAGGAGACATTGAACCTCCAGGTTCAGTGTCAAACTCCTCCTCACAACAGGAGGAGTTCACGCATCCGCCACCTTTATGGATGCTGGACTGAATCGTGTGCCCCACAAATTCATATTTTGATGTCCTAGTCCCCAGAAACTCAGAATGTGACCTTCTTAGGAATTAAGGCCTTTAAACAGGTAATGAAGGTAAAACGATGTCACATGGGCAGTTCCTACTCCAACGTGACTGGCGTCCTTAGGAGAAGAGGAGATGAGGACACAGGCACTTGCAGGAGAAAAGCGTGTGCAGACACAGGCAGCAGACGGCCACCTGCAAGCCAATGAGAGAGGCCTGAGAGGAAGCCACCCTGCCCAACGAGAAGCAAACCCCGCCGACAACACCTTGGTCTCCAGCTCCGGCCTCCAGCACGGCGAGAGCTCCGTTTCGGGGACTCAGCCACTTTTGCCCCTGTTGCTCCGCAGTTACCGCCGCCGTCCACCATCCTAGCCCCTGAATATTTCTGTATCCCCACTTGCGCTGACTCAGAGCTTCTGCCCCGGCAGAGCATTCCAGTCAACCCTCCTTGCAAGGTGCTGGGTCAGGTGCCCCATCCTGTTGCAACCCTGTGTCCAGGAGGTCACAGGATATGCTCTGAAGCCACCTGGGGCTGTCTGCCTTGGCATGAGCTGCAGGAAGGGACTCCCTCCCAAGAAAGAAGTACATGTATACACAGATGTGTGCATATGTGAAACATGCTTAAATTGGCACATCACCATCCTCACTTATTCAAAAGCCAGTTTATTCTAGAAAACGCGAACTAGTCTACAGTGATGATGAGGTGGGGGTTTGCAGTGGGGTTTGAGAAAACTTTGGGGAAGAAAGACATGCTTTGTGATTCGATTGTGTCCATGATTTTGATTATGGCCATGGATTTATGTTTATCTTCCCAAAACTCACGAAATCATACCCATTACAACATGGATGCTGTTTATTGCATTAAATGAAACCTCAATAAAGTTGATTTTTGTAAAAGCCACTTTAGGAAGCTAGTTTCTGGATATTTGGCACCGTTGGGGTATGACAGAGAAGTCTGGAGGCTTAGGCCAAGTGCTAGAGAGGGCTCAGAAACCTCCCCTGGCTCAGCCTGTAACATGAACCTGCAGTTTCTCTACCTTCTTGGCTTGGCAGACAGTGCGGTTGGTAGGCAAGGACCGGCTGTGTTGCAAAATGCCAGCATCAACTCCCTGGCAGCTAGAGTGAGCAGCAGAGTCAAATGAAGGTGTTGAGCAACCACTAAAGAGGAAGTCTCAGCTAATTATGGTGATGATTGCTATAGTGGTGATCTGACACCTCCCTTTCAGGGAGTATAAGAAAATACCCTCTGGTCTGAGCCCCTCTTGTTCATCCCCACTGTGTTCAAAAACTACATTTTCTCAAAATTCGATTGCAATTATAGCTTGGTTTCCATTTTGGAGTGCAAGCTTTGATATCCCTGTCAGTACAAGTATTTAATGAGGCAACGTTGCTTGCAACATAATCTGGAAGTTATCCTGCTAGCATCTAGAAGGGACATGCCCAGAGCATGCCAAGCCCTGGCTTCACTCTTGCTGGTTTTGGTACGTGCTGAGTTGAGCAAGGATAGATGGATCCATTACATTGCTATTAATTAAAAAAAAAAATAGAGTTTAAAGACACAGCCAATTCTTTTAATGTTTTGAAAACAGAAACAAATATTGATCAGATAGTCCTTTTTAATAAACCGTTTATTGAGCTACTGCATAATACAGAAATATGCACCAATTACAGAGGAACAGCTTTATTGCTGTATAACACAGTATTCTACTCTATGGTAGCACCATAATTTATTTATGCATTCTACTCTTGCTGAGTATTTGGATCCTTCCCAGTTTGGGGTGCAGGATGAGTGCCCTTTCCTCACTCATCACAAGGGTTGTGGCTGACACTCTTCTACCAAAAGACAGGCCAGCAAGAGAAAAAGTATAACACATATGTTTAACCAAGTTTTATATGATATGAGAGGCTTCAGAAGTGAAGACCCAAAACCCAGGGAAAACTATTTCGTTTTGCCCTGTTTTGTATGCTAAGTCCAATTAAAGAAGTGGATAGTTGTGGAGAAGCATGATTGGACAAAAGGTCCAACGATAATAAACAAGGTGGAGTGGGAGAACCCAGCAAAGACCCTTTGCTTGTTCAGGTTCTTTCCGTTTTTTTCCTTTCCTTTCCTTTCCTTTCCCTCCCTCCCTCCCTCCCTCCCTTCCTTTCTTTCTTTCTTTCTTTCTTTCTTTTTTGTTTTCTTAAGACAGTCTTGCTCTGTCACCCAGGCTGGAGTACAGTGGCACGATCTAGGCTCACTGCAACCTCCACCTCCCAGGTTCAAGTGATTCTTGTGCCTCAGCCTCCCAAGAAGCTGAAATTACAGGAAAGCACCACCAGGCCCAGCTAATTTTTGTATTTTTAGTAGAGACGGGGGTTTTGCCATGTTGGCCAGGCTTGTCTCCAACTCTTGGCCTCAAGCAGTCTTCTCACCTTGGCCTCCCAAAGTGCTGGGATTACAATGCAACTGGCCTTTAATTTTTTTCTTAGATTTATCATTTATTTTTTATCTTTTAATTTTTTACAGTTATTTAAGATTTTTAAAATGTTTGTTCACATTATTAGCCTCTGTGTACACAGCATTTCTTCCTCCTGGATCCAAGCAGGATCCCTCTTGGAAGAGGGTCTTATGGCCTACCTTCAGAGGAGGCAGATCAGAGAGTGACCTTTCTAGCTTTTATGGCTTGCTTTGGGGGAAAGGAGTTCTAGTTTCTATGACCCACTTCAGGAAAAGAGGAATCCTGGTTTCTATGACATGGCTTGCGGGAGAAAAGGGAGAGAAGAACAAGGGCAGGAGGAGGTCAGAGGCTTTGCTTCTGAGGCCCCTCCAGTCTCCTTCAGTTCAGAGTACTCAGCACGCCAAGGAGCCATACTTCAGGGTATTGTGTGCTGAGCCCCAGGCAGGGGTTAATATGAACTGTGCTGTTATGAACATTTTAGTACATTTCCATAGATGAATACATGTTCAGAATTCTGCCAAAAATGCTTGGCTCAGATGTTTAGTTTTCTAACAAATAATTTTCTAAAATGACTGTTGTAACATTTACTTCCACCATTTGTGTATAAGCATTTCTACTGTTTCTCCTCCTTGCTAACACTGGTTTTTATATCTTTTTTATTATAGCCATTCTGGGTCAAAAATTTATTTGAGAAAAAAATTGATAAGCTGGGAAGGAATCGTCATCATAAATATTTTCTATTAGGCAAATTTTGTTTCTTTTTATTTACTTTTTACTTTTATTATTTTTTTAAGAGATAGGGTCTTGCTCTGTTGCCCAGGTTGGAGTGTAGTGGCGTGATCATAGCTCACTGCAGCCTCAACTTTCTGGGTTCCAGCAATCACACCTTATCCTCCTGAGTAGCTGGGACTACAGGCACACACCACCACGCCTGGCTAATTTTTTTTTTTTTTTTTTTTTTTTTGGCCAGGCATGGTGATATGTGCCTGTAGTCCCAGCTACTCAGGAGGTCTTGCTATGTTGCCCAGGCTGGTCTTGAACTCTGGGCCTCAAGTGATCCTCCTGCTTTGGCCTCCCAAAGCACTGGGATTGCAGGCATGAGCCACCACACCTGGCAAATTTTATTTCTTACAGAATTAAATACATAAAAAAAGTTTTCCAGCCTCAGACAATCAATTGTATACTTCATATCAGAAGACCTCCAAATGTAATTAAGCCTAAGACTCCACTGAACAATATTGAACAAGACTCAACATGATAAACATTGTAATGTGGTAGTAGGAATGGAAATTGGTGCAGCCATTTGGGCAGGTAGAGTCTATGTCTCTGGAACTAACCATATTTGACTCTCAGATGGGGAGACAAATCGATGTCTTTGGTGTTTTTAGCAATGTACAGTAAATTACTGAGTTTACCATCTCAGACTGTGGGCAGAGCAATGCATTGCAATGGAACCTATTAATTAATTGTCAGTGTGCACTGTTTGCTCCATGTTTCCTTACACAAATAAGTCAAGTCATATACATTGTATTTAAACTCAAGGTTTTGTTCTGTTCCTGGAAGCTGTATTGAGGCACCCTGAAAAGAACTGAAATAGTAACAAAAACTCAGCCAATTGAAAAGCAGAACTACTTGCGACCTACCAATGGCCAAGTATCAGTAAGTGGTGACTGGGAAGAGGCCCACCATCCCAAGGAAGTTTTTGAACAGTTGCTCAGCTGAACAACCCAGCATTGAGCCCCTGGTTTCGTTCAGTTTACTCTTGAAGTTTGACACCTAGAAATATCTTGCCCACTACCAGTACCAATTAACACAGATTTCATAAATACTGTCCATGAATAGTGTCCTTGTGATATCTTGAATTCTTTTATATGGTTACTCAAGGGTGGCATGTTACAGCTGGCCTTCTCTGTGATGGCAAAATGAGTGAACGAACTCTCAGCACATGCTTGAGCTTAGTTGGGATTTCCTGAGGTCTTAAGATATGAAGATCATGCTCTTTATTTAATTCCAAAGTCTTCATTTGAATACATCTAACTGTTAGACAAAATTCTTATTCATTTTTGGCTGCGAAGGAGATATTTTTCCACACTTAGAACCAAATGCTTTCATGATAAACACATAAATGAAGCCCATTCATAACTATGAGTTCCAACAACCACTGACATTCTCTTCAGAGCTTACTGCAGGAATATAGACTTGTCTATCTATCCTGATGTGGTAAGAACCCTCAGGGGTCATAGCCTCCAGCCCCTTTCCCCCAGGATCTGCCAGACAACCCGAAAGAATACTTCCTTTCCTTTAAGTTAAGAGTAGTTTATTGTAGTTCAGGAGTTCCTAAAAGAATTCAAGGATTACAGTCCTTGGGCTCTGCAGTGCATGTCTGACTTTCCGTATATAGGAAGCTAGCTTCCAGACACCAAATGATATGTCAGTTACCTGTAAAGTGTATTTTGCAAACAAATTAAAAATACATCCAGGGGGCCGGGCGCAGTAGCTCAGGCCTGTAATCCCAGCACTTTGGGAGGCCGAGGTGGGTTGATTACCTGAGGTCAGAACTTCGCGACCAGCCTGGCCAACACCGTGAAACCCTGTCTCTACTAAAAACACAACCATTAGCCGAGCATGACGGTGGGCACCTGTAATCCCAGCTACTCAGGAGGCTGAGGCAGGAGAATTGCTTGAACCTGGAAGGTGGAGGTTGCAATGAGCTGAGATTGCGCCACTGCACTCCAGCCTGGGGGACAAGAGTGAAACTCTGTCTTGAAAAAAAAAAAAGAACTTGGGAATTTCCTCAAACTTGACAAAAGGTGTCTACAAAATATTAACAGCTAACATCATACTTAACGGTAAAACACTAAAAGCTTTCCTCCTAACTTCAGAAAAAATCAAGGATACTGGCACTTGTCAACTCTATTCAAAGTACAGTGGAGATTTTAGCCGTAGTAATTAGTCAAGAAAAAGAAATAAAAGGCATTCATATTGGAAAGGAAGAATAAAACTATTTCTATGTGTAGATGACATGATTTTGACAATTGAAACTCCTAAGGAATTCACAAATAAACCCCAAAACTAATAGAACTAATAAACAAGTTCAGCAAAATTGCAGGATAGAAGCTCATTATAGAAAAACCAACTGTATTTCTATATGCTAATAATGAACAGTCCAAAAGTGTAATTAAGAAAACAATTCCATTTACAACAGTACCAATAAGGATAAAATATTTCATAATAAATTTAACAAAAAAGTGTAGAACTTACACACTAAAAACTATAAAACATTGTTTAAAAAATGTTTGGATTGAAAACCTTCATATTGTTAAGATGGTAATACTCTTCAAACTGATTTACAAATTCTATGCTTTCCCTATCAAAATTCCAGCTGGCTTTTTTATAGAAATGAGTAAGCTGATCCTAAATTTCATATGAAAATGCAAAGGTCCCAAAATTGCCAAAACAACAAAAAAAGAAGAAAGCTGGAGGACACACACTTCCCAGTTTCAAAATTTACTACAAAATGACAGTAATCAGGCCGGGTGTGGTGGCTCACACCTGTAATCCCAGCACTTTGGGATACCGAGGCAGGTGGATCACCTGAGGTCAAGAGGTTGAGACCAGCCTGGCCAACATCGTGAAACCTCATCTCTACCAAAAATACAAAAAAAAAAAAAAAAAAAAGCCAGGTGTGGGGGCGGGCACCTGTAATCCCAGCTATTCAAGAGGCTGAGGCAGGAGAATGGCTTGAACCTGGGAGGCAGAGGGTGCAGTGAGCTGAGGTCATGCCATTGCACTCCAGCCTGGACAACAAGAGCAAAACTCTGTCTCAAAAAAAAAAAAAAAAAAAAAAAAAAAAAAAAAAAAAAAAAAACAGTAATCAAGATTGTGTGGTTCTGGCATGTGTGTTTATTGACCATTCCAATTGAAGTGAAATTTGTTGAAAGATAATTCAATTGTGTTTTTTAGCTTAATTGGAGTTTATTTTTGTTTTTGTTTTGTTTTGTTTTGTTGAGATAGGGTCTCACTCTGTTGCTCAGGCTGGAGTGCAGTGGTGCGATCATGGTTCACTGCAGCCTCGACCTCCCCAGGCTCAGGTGGTCCTCCACCCCATCCTCTCAAGTAGCTGGGACCACAGGCACACACAACTATGCCCAGCTAATTTTTTGTAGGGACAGAGTTTCACCGTTTTGTCCAGGCTGGGAGTTATGTAAAAAAGAAAATTAAAAGCAATTATGCTGATATAGTTCTTATTAAAGATATATAAGATAGGTTCCTATTTCCAGATGTTTTTAAGATAGGATGTGTTAAAATCCTTATCCCGAGTACCTCGGAATGTGCACTTACTTGGAAATAGGGTCCTCACAGAGGTTAAGATGAGATCATTAAGATGAGGGTGGGCTGTAATCCAATATAACTGATGTCCTTATAAAAAGGAGACATTTGGACACATAGATGGGCACGGAGGGAAGATGATGTGAGGAGACACAGGGAGAGCACTGTGTGAAGACAGATTGAAGGGATGCATGCATACGCCACGGAAAACCAGATTGCCAGAAACACAGGAGAAACTAGAAAGAGGCAAGGGAGGATTCTCCCCTGCAGGTTTTAGCAAATCATATATCTCAGTGTCACTTCTGCCACATTCTATGATCAAAGCAAATCACAAGGCCTGCTCAGAATCAAGGAGAGAGGAAGTTGACTGTAGCTCTTGATGGGAGGAACTTCAATGGATCTGTGTCTTTATTTAATCTGCTGCATATGGTGTGGGACTTCTGTCCAGTACTGGCAGACAGAGCTAGGGCAGCCTGCACCTGGGTGCTAGGTCTGCTGTAGTTCCCGTCCTGGGGGCTGCAATGGAGGCTCTGGTGAGGACTGACACACCCAGGGAGAACATAAACACCCGGCAGTGTCAGGAGATGAGGGAAGGGCAGCTGTGGTCAGACTTACCATGTCTCCAAGGCGGCAGGTGGGGATGAATGTCTGAGGAGATTCACATGTTGGGTTTTGTCCACAGGATTCATAGGTGCAGTGTGTAGATGTTCAGAGTCAGAGGGTGTGTTGAGGAAGACCGAGAGTATGATTACGAAATGTAGACAGGGATCTGGGAAGAGAGGAGGATTCCTGGTGGGGCATTCAGGACAACCTGACAGTTGCCAGATAGTATGATGAGGGCACTGGATGTGTGGCCTAGTGAGGGAGGCCCAGGACCCTCTACAACAAAGTTTTCCAGCTGTCTCACATGTTTGCCTGGTACTACCCCCAACGGATATACATATCTGAGCTCAAACCAAAGTATCAGTTAGAACATTATGGCCAGGCACAGTGGCTCATGCCTGTAATCTCAGCACTTTGGAAGGCCCAGGTGGGCAGATCGAGACCATCCTGGTTAGCACGGTGAAACCCATCTCTATTAAAAATACAAAAAATCAGCCGGGCGTGGTGGCACGTGCCTGTAGTCGCAGCTATTCGGGAGACTGAGGCAGGAGAATCACTTGAACCCAGGAAGTGGAGGTTGCAGTGAGCGGAGATGGCGCCACTGCACTCCAGCCTGGGTGACAGAGCGAGACTCCATCTCAAAAACAAACAAACAAAAAACGTTCTTTATAAGAAATTCATACTATCATTAGCCTTTTAGTTTTTAGATAATTTTAATGTTAAGCAGACTTCTGGGTTTTGTGAGTTTCACTCTGTGTTCTGCCAGAAAGCCCCTAAGTCAAGGATAACAGTCCAGAGGTTTATGTTTGAAGTAACATTAGGAAACACTAGCAGGGGATGGGGATGAGAGACAGGAGGAAAACAGCCACTAAAGGCCCTGTGACCAAGCAGGTAACTGCCAAAATCAACTGGGGCACGGTCCTACCGCGGAATGCTGGGAGACTGTGTAGGGCACATCTCAGGGTGGCGAGAGTGGGGAAGGTCGACAGACTAATTATTAATCCATTCCCACCAGCCATGGGTGGAGTGCTGCTCCCAAGGACAGAGGGGCCCCAGAGACCCCAGGAAGATTTTAGATTGGGATGCTGAGAGATGCTGGGTGCTGAGAGGATGTGGGGTGTCAGGGAGGGGAAATACCAGAAATGTGTGCTCTAATGACCAGAAACACACACCTATTGTTTCTTTTGGCTAAGATCAAGTGTAGTACCTATTCTCATCAGAAACATACATTTTATGAAACCAGCATATGAAAGATCACATTCTCGCTTTTGACTGGTGATGGTGACTTCCAATAATTTCTTTCCATATGTTTCCATCTTTCCCAACTTTGAGTCTCAGAAAATACAAATCACTGACGAGCAGCTTTAAAAGCGTAGCCAGTATAGTGCAGTGCACACGATGGGGATGGGTAATGTTTTGCCCCAGGCTAAAATTACCTAATTCTTGTTCAATGCAGAGTTTAATGTAGCAGTTGGCTCATAACCCCTCCTTATACTGTCAAACTTCCACAAAACATTCTAGTTTGGCAATCCTAACTTCTTGGAGGCCTCAGTGACAATGCAAATTGGAGCCCCCCAGGCAAGGATCGCCTGGGCTCATTGTCAAGTTCACCTGATAGGATAGTAAGGTGCTACATCCCAGCAGTCTTGCCCTTGGTTTATTGACTTTCTCCCTGGCTGTGCCAAGTTTCTGGAGGCTGTCCTGGTATAGATGTCAGCAAGCTGAGCCTTCTGCAGGCAAAGAGATCTCATCTTACCTTGTCTGAGTCCATTAATAATGTCCCAATCCCACTTAGCCCTCCCAGTGGCCTGAGGAGCAGTTCTATGAGAATAACCACTTGGTTTTAGTGGCTATAAAGGGTTTGCAATCACCTGGGTGAGCTGGCATTTCAGAGCATGAAAGAAAATGAAACCAGCTCAATCTCCCCATAGAGATGATATTTATAAGTTTTTTAATAAAAGAAGAAATCGACCCTCCTGGTCTTAAAATCTGAAATTTACATTTGTCTCATCTGAGTTCCTTCCCCAGGAAACCCACCCTCAGGCATGGGACTGAAACTCACCAGATCACCGCATCCACAGGATGAGATCCCAGACCCCTCACTCAGCAGCATTGCTTCCCTACTGCTTCCTAACTTCTTCCTGCAGGTAGCTACATCTCTTCCCCGGCTACTTAAACCTCAATTTTAGTCCACAGGCGAGACAGATTTGAGACTTATCTCTCGTTCTCCTTGACTGCAGCATCCAAAAAGCCGCCTTCACTGGTAATACTTGTCTCAGTGACTGGCTTTCTGTGCCTCTAGCAATAGGACCTAGACATAGACCCCTGGCATTTAGGTAACAAAAAGAGACAGAGAAGGGACAAAAGATAAGAATGTGGGGGGTGGAAAAACAGGAGAAAAGGAGGAAATAGGAAAGAATATCAGAAAGAAAGATACAAGCAATAAGAAAGAGGTTTTACATGGGCCAGGCGCAGTGGCTCACGCCTGTAATCCCAGCACTTTGGGAGGCCAAGGCGGGTGGACCACGAGGTCAGGAGATCGAGACCATCCTGGCTAACACGGTGAAACCCCATCTCTACTAAAAATACAAAAAAATTAGCTGCGCATGGTGGCAGGCACCTGTAGCCACAGCTACTCAGGAGGCTGGGGCAGGAGAATGGCGTGAACCCGGGAGGCGGAGCTTGCAGTGAGCTGAGATCCCGCCACCGCACTCCAGCCTGAGAGACAGAGCGAGACTCTGTCTGAAAAAAAAAAAAAAAAAGAGGTTTTACATGAAAGTGTCATTTGATCAGGGCATTGGCCCATGTAAGTGCTCTTTTGAAATGCACATTGTCTCAGTCTGGAGTCTCTCAGAAAGCGATCCTAGGAAACAGATTGGCGTGCACAGTTGTTGTGAGGAGTGAAGCTAAGGACACAATGTATGGAAGACAGCAGTCCATGGGTGTGGTCCACTCAATGCCTGGATGGGCTCAGCTCCAGTGTGAACCACCAGCCAGAGTTATCCCACCTGAGGGCAAGGGAATTGCATATTCAATCATCAACTTAGAGTAACCATTGTTTCAGGGCCGCTTCAGCGAGATCTGAACTCCCCTGTGCCTCTTGCCTGTAGCAGGGAAGTGCTAATTGGGAATGCAGTCAGTGGCCATCTGCAATGCGGACAGTGGGCATGAAGTAGGGAGGTGAAGCGGCAGGCAGGCAGGGAACCCAGGGCAGGCCATGGGTATCTGCACAATTTCATTTTCAACCTTCTCCTCTTGTAAATCTCTATTCATGTCATTTCAAAAGAAAACCATGATACCATCTCTGTTTGACTTGAATTTGATTCCAAAGCTTTGTTACAACATCTCAGACCAAGGTGACCTGGTAAATTTTCTCCCCGGGCAGTTATACTTTTTTTGGGAGAGCAGAGCCCAGACAGACTTATGTGGGGACAGAGCCAGGGAGTTGCTTTCTATCCTCTGGTAAACTGGCCTGAGTCATTTCTCCCAGAGAAAGAGAAAGTTGCTATATGTATTCATCTGAGGGCTTTTCAGAAAAAGATTCTCAGTTTGAGATGACTTTTGCAGGCAGATACAGTGGTCCTAAGCAAAAGAGAGTAAAGAACGGGAGTTCTAAAAATTCTGACTCATAGAACAGGCTGTGGGTTACAGTGATTGTATTTTGGGTCACATTGTCAACGAAGTTCCATTACTGAAATAAAAAGCATCTTATATGTTGGTCTTACTTAAAAGGTGGTTCAGGCCAGGCGTGGTGGCTCATACCTGTAATCCCAGCACTTTTGGAGGCCGAGGTGGGCAAATTGCTTGAGCCCAGAGAAGTTAAAGACCAGCCCAGGCAACATGTCAAAGCCCTGTCTCTGCAAAAATTAGCTGGGCATGGTGGTGTGTGCCCGTACTCTTAGCTACTTGGGAGGTTGAGATGGGAGGATCACTCAAGCCCGGGAGGTGGAGGATGCAGTCAGCCAAGATCGCGCCACCGCACTCCAACCTGGGTGACAGAGCAAGAGAAAAAAGAGGGGGGAAGGGAGGAGAGGAGAGAGGAAGGAAGAGAGAAAAGAAAAGGCCGTTCGATGCCATGGTTTTCACCAGCAAGTTTAATATGTCTGTAAAAGGGATATGACCCAATGACAGTCTCAAAGCAATTACTAAATCACTGGTTTAAAACATTCATTTAATGAATCTTTCTTGAGTATCCTGTAACAGGTGGACTCTATTCTCAATGCTGGGAATACAGCAGCAAGCCACATCCACAGGGACCCCTGCCTGCACAAGCTGGTTATGTGGGTGTGTATGACAAGCCAGAAGCAAATAAGCAAAACACAGAGAATGTCAGATAATGGTAAGTGTGTCCAGAATTGGTGGGTTCTTGGTCTCACTGACTTCAAGAATGAAGCTGCGGACCTTCGCGGTGAGTATTACAGTTCTTAAACATGGTGGGTCTGGAGTTTGTTCCTTCTGCTGTTCGGACGTGTTTGAAGTTTCTTCCTTCTGGTGGGTTCCGGGTCTCGCTGGCTTCAAGACTGAGGCTGCAGACCTTCGTGGTGAGTGTTACAGCTCCTAAGGCAGCGCGTCTGGAGTTGTTCATTCCTCCCCGTGGGTTCGCGGTCCTGTTGGCCTCAGGAGTGAAGCTGCAGACCTTCGTGGTGAGTGTTAAAGTTCTCCTAAAAGCAGTGCAGACCCAAAGAGTCAGGAGCAGCAAGATTTATTGCAAAGAGCAAAAGAACAATACTTCCAAAACGGGGAAGGAGACCCAAGTGGGTTGCCACTGCTAGTTCAGGCAGCCTGCTTTTATTCCCTTTTCTGGCCCCACCCACATCCTGCTGATTGGTCTGTTTTACAGAGAGCTGATTGGTCCATTTTACAGAGAGCTGATTGGTCCGTTTTACAGAGAACTGATTGGTCCACTTTGACAGGGTGCTGATTGGTGCGTTTACAATCCCTGAGCTAGACACGGAGTGCTGATTGGTGCATTTACAATCCTCTAGCTAGACATAAAAGTTCTCCAAGTCCTCACCAGATTAGCTAGATACAGAGTGCTGATTGGTGCATTTACAAATATTGAGCTAGACACAGAGTGCTGATTGGTGTATTTACAATCCTTTAGCTAGACATAAAGGTTCTTCAAGTCCCCACTAGATGAGCTAGACAGAGCACTGATTGGTGCATTTACAAACCTTGAGCTAGACACAAGGTGCTGATTGGTGTGTTTACAAACCTTGAGCTAGACCCATAGTGCTGATTGGTGTATTTACAAACCTTTAGCTAAACATAAAAGTCCTCCAAGTCCTCACCAGATTAGCTAGACAGAGAGCACTGATTGGTGCATTTACAAACCTTGAGCTAGACACAGGGTGCTGATTGTTGTGTTTACAAACCTTGAGCTAGACACAGAGTGCTGATTGGTGTATTTACACACCTTTAGCTAGACATAAAAGTTCTCTAAGTCCCCACTCAACTCAGGAGCCCAGCTGGCTTCCCCTAGTGGATCCCGTGCCAGGGCCGTGGGTGGAGCTGCCCGCCTGCACTCCTCAGCCCTTGGGCAGTCAATGGGACTGGTTGCCATGGAGCAGGGAGTGGCGCCCATGGGGGAAGCTCCCGCCACAGGGGAGCCCACCACAGTGGGGGCTCGGGCATGGCAGGCTGCAGGTCCCCACGGGGGCTGAGGCATGGCGGGCTGCAGGTCCCCCCCTGCCCCACGGGGAGGCGGCTGAGGTCCGGTGAGAATTCCAGCCTGGCACGGGCAGGCCAGCAGTGCTGTGGGACACCATGCCCGCTCTGCCGCTGCTGGCCCAGCTGCTAAGCCGCTCACTGCCCGGGGCCAGCGGTGCCGACCGGCTGCTCAGAGTGCGGCCCGCTGAGCCCACGCCCACCCAGAACTCGGGCTAGCCTGTGAGCACCGCGCACAGCCCCAGTTCCGCCTGCGCTTCTCCCTCCACACCTCCCCACAAGCAGAGGGAGTGGGCTCCAGCCTTGGCCAGCCCAGAGAGGGGCTCCCACAGTGCAGCAGCAGGCTGAAGGGCTCCTCAAGCATGGGCAGAGGGGACACTGAGGCCGAGGAGGCACTGAGAGCGAGCGAGGGCCGCCAGCACTTTGTCACCTCTCAGGAAGTACCATGGAGAAGGACCAAGCAGGGCCAAGAACAGGGCAGAATAAGTTTGGGGGCTGCACTTTCAACAGTGTGGACAGGGCAGGGAACCCTTGAGCAGAATGTGGAAGGAGGTTGGGGAGGACACCATTAACATCTGTGGAAGAGCGTTCCAGGCAGAGGGAACAGCCAGTGTGTAAGCCTGAGGTGGGAGTCTGCCTACTTGTTAGAGCAAGAAGCTGGGCGGGGCTTTGAAGAAGGTAGAGTGCAATCCGAATGAATTCAGGGCAGTTTCAATGTGAATGGAAACCAAAAATAAAATTCTAAGCCGCCCCCCGCCCCACCCACTGCACCATCATCTGAATGGACCCCTCCTCTTGGCCAAGGGAATTCCAAAGTTAACCTGAAAAACTAGTTGAGGCCATGATGGAAGTGGGAGTTGGGCATGCCTCATTATACTTTGCTCCCTTTTTAAATTCAGAAAAAGCCAACCATGTCGGGCACAGTGGCTCATGCCTATAATCCCAGCACTTTGGGAGGTCGAGACGGGTGGATCACTTGAGGCCAGGAGTTTAAGACCAACCTGCTCAACATGGTGAAACCCCGTCTCTACTAAAAATACAAAAATTAGCCAGGCATAGTGGCAGGTGCCTGTAATCCCAGCTACTCGGGAGGCTGAGGCAGGAGAATTGCTTGAACCCGGGAAGTGGAGGTTGCAGTGAGCTGAGATCACGCCATTGCACTCCAGCCTGGGCGACAGAGTGAGACTCCATCTCAAACAAAAAAAGAAAAAAAAAGAAAAGCCAACCAGCATTAACATCAACACAGACCTTAAATCGATAAGAAACATTTATAATCTATTCTCTCTGAAGCCTGCTACCTGGAGGCTTCATCTGTGTGACAAAACCTTGGTCTCCACAACCCCTCATTATAACCCAGACATTCCTTTCTGTTGATGATAATTCTTGCAACCAATTACCAGTCAGAAAATGTTTAAATCTACCTGTGACCTGGAAGCCTACTCCACTCACTTCAAGTTGTCCCACCCTTACACTGGTTACAAATAGAACCAATGTAAATCTTACATGTACTGACTGATGTCTCATGTCTCCCTAAAATGTATGAAAGCAAGTTGTACCTTGACCACCTTGGGCACATGTCCTCAGGACCTCCTGAGGCTATGTCACAGGTGCATTCTTCACCTTGGCAAAATAAACTTTCTAAGTTAGTTAAGAACTGTCTCAGATACCTTTGGGTTCACATAATCAATTGGGCAGCTGAGTTGAAGATAGGCTGTGGGGGTCTGGGGAAAGGGGAGGGCAGGGGAAAGGCAAGAATTACTTAATCTCCATCCTTGGTATGAATATCTGAGTGTGTTCATTTTAGGAGTAGTAATAATGGAAGGAACTTCTGACAGCTGGCCAGAGGAGCAATTTGCAAAGAGTCACGGATGCCTTTACACAGGAATGCCTTTTTGCATTTAGTGATTCTAGTCTAGGGGCATTTCCCAAGAAAGTGAGATGCTAACTTTAAAAGGTAGGCTGATTTGCATATAAAATGTTCTCATTAGCCTAAGGGGGAAATTGGCATTTGATTAACTGCTCTGGGCTGGGCTGTCTATGTTGTTTCATTGTCATCAAAGCCCTTCAGGGCTAGGGATTAAGTTAAGGAAACTCTGTGACTCCTTTTCCACCCACCTACCTAGTGCTCACCAGTCCTTGGCTGGCAGGAAAGAGGGCAGATCTGGTTGGTACCAATGGGAACATTTTTTGGACTTTCTTTCCCTGAGCTTGGCTCTTCCTGGCCAACAACTACAGTGATGTTCTCTGATGGAGGCCTGGGCAGATAGAAAAAATGTCCTAAATGCCCCTAAATGGAGCACTTGTTCAATAAATTCTGGTAATCCACTTGATGGAATTTTCTGCAGCCAGTTAAAATATGGCTGTGATGATGAGACAGCAACACAAGAAATGCTTTTGTAAAAAATAAAACACAATTTAGAAAAATTGAATACCTCCCATGGTTACAAATATACACTGTTAAAAAAACAGCCAAGAAAAAGAACAGCAGGAAGAGCATGAAAATGGCCAAAGTGTAACAGTGATCATATTCAGCTGTCATCACTGAGTACACATATTTTTTTCTAAATTGTTTTGAACTTCTAGCTTTCTGATGTCTACTTTGCTACAAAGAGAAGTCTAGTTTCCGAGAATTGACGGTCAGCTAACTTGACTAGCAGAGACTTGAAGGTTCTGAGTGGGTCCCGCCTTCTCCTCTAGTTTCTGGAAGCTGGGACTTGAGTCCTATTTCAAAGCTCCCCTGCCCCATGTGGGAGGCCAATGTTTGAGACATTCTATCCCTTTCAACTTTCCTGCAAACAACATAACAATTTCCTGGCAGTAATCACTAGTCATCAGCGAATTAAACTAACAAAGATATATGATATTGTCTTTCCTCCTTCCTTTTCCTTTCTCCAGAAATTTAGTCAAACAGGAATTTCTTTTTTTTTTATTATTATTATACTTTAGGTTTTAGGGTACATGTGCACAATGTGCAGGTTTGTTACATATGTATCCATGTGCCATGTTGTTTTGCTGCACCCATTAACTCGTCATTTAGCATTAGGTATATCTCCTAATGCTGTCCCTCCCCCCACCCCACAACAGTCCCCGGAGTGGGATGTTCCCCTTCCTGTGTCCATGAGTTCTCATCAAACAGGAATTTCAAAGGTCGCTTTCTTGCCATGTGATTTTAATACCCTTCTAACACCCTGACACTTCCCTGCAAATTTGATAGATGAACAATCCCTGTTAGACAAATGTCCGGGGAGAAAATTAAAGTTTTGTGTTTCAGCTAGAAAAGGCGGTAAAAAATATGATTTGTAAAGAGGTCTGAGTTAATATTCAGAGTAAAAGATTTAAGATACTTAAGTCCACATGTTTATGCCTATGAAAAAGCTGCTGTTTACTTCCAAACAATTCAACATATATTCTTTGGTGAAGCAATTTATATAATCACTCAGGATCTTAATTTTTCCTTCTAATATAATTTTTTAAAACTTGCTGTCCAAAAGACTGCAATGATAGCTGGTGAGCATTTTATAAATCCAATTTATTTTTTATCTATTAGACAGTTGCCACCGTGTCTCAAAACAAAGATTGGATATATGAAATTTTGATTTTCTAGATACACATCTGGTATAACAATTGTAGATCTTTGCGGTTATTTCTCTTTCATCTTTCTTCCTTTTTTCCTGACTACAAATTAAAATGGTCATTAGTCACCTGTGCTCATACTACCATATTTCCCATAACACTTATTGAGAGTGTTTTACACGAAAACTTCTTTCTCAATTTTCAGTAGGTAAAAATGCAGCTGGTTACGCTCGCCAACGCATTTCCTCTTGTCCTCCCTCTCCTGCCTTGTCTTTCTTACTTTGCCTTTGTTCTCTTGCAATTGGAAATGTGGGAAAGCTACACTAAGATTTTGGGGAACTATAATGAGGCTCCATCACTAATTAATGCTCTAATTAAAGTAGTTGTTGGAAGTGTTCTCCTAACGCACTGCTGCATCCTAGTCCCACAGCTTCCACCACACTCTTTGATGTCGCTGTTATATGACTCTGCTCCCAACCTTACTTACAAAAAGTAGACCCCAACGTAAGTTGGCATATGTGTGTGGTCACAATAGCCTCCTGGCCTTACTATAGAGGCTGTGTAGTTTCTGCCCTGTACTGCGCCAAGCTGGCTTTTCTTTTCTTCCTTTCCTGGTTCTGAGGTTGGACATGGCTGGCATATAGATGACTGTGATCCAGAATAAATGTTTCTAAGAGTTTTCTTTGACAAGATTAGCAGTCTCAGTGGCTACACCCGCCCCTTGACTTCCCAGCCATTGGGAGGCCCTAACCATTGCACTGTTGTACCTTCTGTCTGACTGCCCGCCCCTCACTCTAAGACCCAACACAACCTCTGTCAGACTTTCTTCTGCCCAAGCAACGACCCAACTGTGTGGCAGAAATATTTTAGATATTTCTAAATATAAGACAGTAGATATTTTAGACATAAGACAAAAATCTCTTAACACTTCTTCTAAAAATAGACATCTAGGCCCGCATCTTTATCACTTTGTGTATGATAAACACAGTGGAAATTATACAGGCATATCCAATGTGAAAATGATTTCGTTTATTCTGGGAATAGACATCTAGAATTTATAAGTGGGGCAAACATGCTATAAATAGATTGGTTTTCAATAATGCACTGGTCCTAGTCTAGCCATTTGCTTGCAACACTTGCTACAAGATTTGAAAATATCTAGATGTTGGTGAGGGAAACAATTTGGTGTCTCTGTTTTTGAGTAATTTGCCAATTAGAACTAATGTGTTATATTGATTCAGGTGGTTGCTGGAGTATAAATTTGAACGTGGAAAGAAGGTTTTATTAGTGTATAATAAACATACAGAAGAGTACCCATATTGAGACTATGTAGTTTTGGGAGACTGAGGCAGAGGATCACTTGAGGTCAGGAGTTCAAAAGCAGCCTGGTCAACATGGCGAGACCCCATCTCCACAAATAATAAAAGTACAAAATTGGCCATGTATGATGGTGTACGTCTGTAGTCCCAGCTACGCAGGTGGCTGAGGCAGAGCTCAGCTCTCCCAAGGAGCCCAGGAATTTGAGGCTGCAGTGAGCTGTGATCACACCACTGCATTCCAGCCTGGGTGACAGAGTGAGGCCCTGCCTCAAAAAACAAAACAAAACGAAAACTACACACTTCAATCAATTTCTCAAAAAACTGAAAACACCCTTGTAACCAGCACTCAGACCCACAAAACCCCTGAAACTCCCACCTGGACACTTCCTTTCAGCCAAGAGAACTATATCTGACTTCTAAGAGTATAGAGTAACTTTTTCTATATTTATACTTTTCTAGTATGGCTTCCTTCACTCAACATTATATTTGTGATATTTATTTACATGATTGCACATAGTTGTAAATCATTCATTTATATTGCTGCAGAGACTTGCATTTCTATGATGTGAACAAACCACGATTCATTCTACTATTGCTGGGGATTTGGCTGTTTTCTGTTTTGGCAGGCACATGTCTTTCAGTATACATATGTGGGCACTTCTAATAGGTATGCCTGGAATGGAATTTCTGGACCACTGAGTCGTGTTTGATACTGTCAAGCTGTTTTCCAAAGTGATGCTGTGCCAATTTCCACTTTCGCCTGCAGTGCTTGAGAGTTTCAGTTGTTCTGCCTCCTCTCCAGGACTCGGTATGATTTGTCTTTTTCATTTTAGCCATTCTGATAAGAGCCATAATTTGCATGTTCCTGATGACTAATTAAATTGAGCACATTTCATATGTTCATTGGCCGTTGGATGTACCTTGGGATATAGAGTTTTAATACTTTCAAGGAGTTTTTTGTGTGATATAAAATGAAGTAGAAGAAACATTTTTCATTAAAAAATAAAAGTACAAAACTAACTTTTCACTCTCAGTTCACTTTTCATCCAGCATACAAGCAAGCATACATCAGTTTCCAGGTGGGAAACAATTGAACTTAGATGTTTCCAGAGAGTTTAATGGAGGGACTTGACAGTGGGGCAGGTAGGGTTAACAGGAGATGGAGAAGCACCCAGGGGCCAATGGAAGTGGGCCGTTGTCACCCCAGACCTAAAGAGGCAGAGTGTAGGAGTAGTGTCCCAGGAGCCCAGTGAGAACAGCTCCTGATAGAGAGACCTCCTAGAAGTTGAAGTGCTGGATGGATGCAGCCACTGCTGGAAAACATTGCCCAGGGAACAGGGGAAATGAGGAAGAAGTACCCCAGCGTCTTTCTTCCCTGGTCTTCACTCTTCTGCTAGTGCCTGCCATTGGCCAAATCCATCCAGAGTCCAGGGAATAAGGCAGTCCCAGTAAGGCAACCGAAGGCACAGAGCAAGAGAAGGGAGAGCCGAATTGACCCACGGTGGGATGGAGGGAGGGAATAGAGATTCACCATCACAAGCAGGTACTGCAGTATGATGGGAAGGACGCAGCTCCAGAGGTCCGGGGCTCTGTCAGTCACTAGCTCTGTCTTAGAACATGAAAAATTACCTTTTCGAGACTGACTTTATCTGTAAAGGGGACGCTTTGCCTGAACAGTCTGGTAGGTTTCTGTTAGTCCTTAGGTAGTGTTTTGGTCACACGTTGTTTTGTGAGAATTATACAGTGACTTACTGAGTAGCTGTTGCCATCTTCATGAGGATGGGCTAGGCAGGTCCCCAGAGGTCCCCACCACTTCCTATTGTGCTATACAGCCCCCCCATAAGCATTTGGGTTTACAAACCATGGCACAAGGTTTCTAGGTAGGATAAGATCTCAATGTAAAACTTCCTGGGTAAATATTAAATTGCTACCTGTAAATATTTCCTGCTTCATTGAAGATGCATCTCCATCCGAAATAGATGATGCAGTTACTCTGGATTTCAGAAGTTTCATCCTTTTGCAGCAGAAGGCAGATCAAATACAGGGCAGGCTCCTTGGGCAAGATCAACTTGCACAAAGCAAGTGGCACTGAAGACAGAGGACAGGGCAAAGCAGCAGCCCTATGTGCTAACCAAATATGGAGGCAGGGGAGCCAGAGTATCAAAAACACCACAGGAAAATGTGACTGTAACTGTTAAAGCCTAATGCACACACACCCTGTAATCCAGCAATTTCACTTCCAGATGCTTCCCTAAGGAAGCCCTCATGTGGGTATGTATGTTTTACTTAAGAAAACTTGAACTGGGATTCTACCACTTATTACCCATTCTGTCTGATCAGAGAGTAGTCATTGATTGATGATTTATTTTGACACTGTATTAGCAGAAGTTGTTCTCTGAGCTTCAGTGACAGGCTTGATTTTTGCAGCTTATTGGAGTGTTTTTGTTAAGCATCATGCCATCCAGAGAAATTCAATGGCAGGAAGTGTTGCCTCATAGATAGAGGGCCAAAAGGAAACCCAGAGGGCCAGCCACACCAGCCAACTCCTCTGCAGATTGCTGACTGCCCGGGGGTAACCTCGCTCACAGCCCTGTTTCTCTTATCTGTGCATGTAGCTCTTTGCCTCAGATCTTGAGGTCACTTTCATTTACAAAGAACCTCAGGAGGACCTTAAATCCTTCTCTACCTCACAATGGATGAATATCTTTGCAACCATCTAAGGTGAATGTCTCATCCCTTTACTAACTGCATTTTAGTTGTTAGTGTAAGAGAAATAGCTGTTCAGACATCAGCCCATGGAGGTTTTTAAATGAGGCTGAAGTTAAATTGCACTTACAGCCTCAGGCAAGTCAGTGAACTTATGTGATGAAAATTTTATTTAGCCATGTAGCTTTTCATCTGTCTTCTAGTTTGGAAGTGGAAATGCAACCTGATTTAATAATCAATAAATACAGAACGCTACTGAAATTGCAAGTAGAATTGTTCAAAATTATTATGGTATTACAAAACATTACGTTTCCTTTGACAATTTGAGATGGTGGGATTAGAGCCAGTCAATCGAGGCAAAGAATTTTAGCTTAGTTTCAATCCTCCAAATCTGTCCAATACAAAAGATAAGCCTTAACTATCAAAGTTTGTTAAGTTCTTTAGGGAAAATTACATAGTTAAAGAAGTAAGAAACGCAGCAACAAGGATGAATTTGAGACATAATGTTGGGCAAAATAAGTGAAAACACAAAAGGCTATATATACTGTAGGATTTCACATGTGTGAAATTCAAAAGCAAACAAAACATCTATGCTGATGTGGCTACTTCTGGGGGGGTCCTGGAGAGGGACAAGACAGCCTTTCAGGAGCTTGAAACACTCTATGTCTTGTTGGTTTCATGGCTGTAGAGATGTCTAAAATTTATCAAGCTGTGTATTTGCAATTTTTGCCCTTTGCTGTATACACGTTATAACTTAAAAAAAAAAATAAAAAAGAATTCAGCAAGAAAACACCAGGTACACAGTGGTAGCTTAAGACTACTGTTTTGTAAATAATTTATCTATAATTTGGAATTATTCTTTAATATTTTAGGGTTCTCTGAAAACACAAAAAAAGATAATCCATGGATAGTTTGACCTATACTTGGAGAATAAATGATTTGGGTGACTAATGAATCAATTTGTTTTATTATTTATTTATTTATTATTTTTGAGGCAGAGTCTCACTCTGTTGCCAAGGCTGGAGTGTACTGGCGTCATCTCGGTTCACTGCAACCTCCACTTCCCAGGTTCAAGCGATTCTCATGGCTCAGCTACCTGAGTAGCTGGGATTACAGGCATGCACCACCACACCTGGCTAATTTTTGTATTTTTAGTAGAGATGAGGTTTTGCCATATTACCTGGGCTGGTCTCAAACTCCTGGCCTCAAGAGATCTGCCCACCTCGGCCTCCGAAAGTGCTGGGATTACAGGCCTGAATCACCATGCTCGACCAAATCAATTTGTTTTGAATGAATCTCTCAAAATGAACAATAATGAAGAGGCATGATCTTTGCTTAACCTGATTTATTTCTCAGTTATGTGAATAGTAATCTCACTGTTAAAGTTATTTGATATCAATGATTTGGGTCATAGAGAATGTTCCATGGCACTATATGTTTAATTACCTTTATTATTCATATGCCCATATCTAGTTATAAATAATCATCCTGTAATATCTTCTCGTACATATTTTTCCAGATATTACCTTGTGAGGAACAGGTTGATTAACATTTTTCTTTCAATATGTTTTCATAGTTTTCTTCATGGTTTTCTGCAAAATATCAGCTGTGTTTCTAAAAATACATCTATTTGTTGTTGTGTTCTGGTTGTTGGATGGAAAAAAATGTTGACAAATTATTAAATTATTCTCAAAGCTATAATTATTATAATTTTTTTTTGCAGCAATCCATTTGAAAGAAAAGAAGTGTCACAGCCCCTGATTTACCAGCTAACCAAAAACACTTGTTAATAAATCCTCTGCACAAAGAGCACGGGAAAGTTTTGTTTATTTTCAACTGCATGCACAATGCCCGTTTCCAGTTTATTTTTTTTTTAACTTCTGCCCTAGAGTCCTGGCACTGAATAAAGCTCAGATACATAAGAAAACAAGGAAGTGACTGATAAAATCATGTCACAAAGTCCAGAGCTAGGTAGTTTATTCTGTCCGTAAAGACTATAAAAACTTGGCCGGGTGCAGTGGCTTATGCCTGTAATTCCAGCACTTTGAAAGGCTGAGGGAGGCGGATTACTTGAGGCCAGGAGTTCAAGAGCAGCCCAGGCAGCATGGAGAAGTCCCGTCTCTACTAAAAATACAAAAATTAGCCAGGCATGGTGGTGCATGCCTGTAATCCCAGCTACTCAGGTGGCTGAGGCATGAGAATTGCTTGAACCCGGGAGGAAGAGGTTCCAGTGAGCTGAGATTGGGCCACTGCAGTCCAGCCTGAGCAACAGAGTGAGACTCTGTCTCGAAAAACAAACAAACAAGCAAACAAAAACAAAACAAAACAAATGAACATACAAAAATCATAAAAACTCTTGTTTGTGGTCATGTTTGGTGGGATTCCACCACCTGGATTGGACCAATCCCCATCTTCCTAAATCACAGGTTAGGCTCCCAGAGGTTGGGTGACCTATGGCAGGCACTCTCAGCACTCTGTCTAGAATATTTTTGTTTCTTTTTTTCTGAGACAGTCATGCTCTGTAGCCCAGGCTGGAGTGCAATAGTGTGATCTCAGCTCACCGCAACCTCTGCCTCCCAGGTTCAAGCAATTCTCCTGCCTCAGCCTCCTGAGTAGCTGGGATTACAGTCATGTGCCACCACACCTGGCTAATTTTTGTATTTTTAGTAGAGATGGGGTTTCACCATGTTGGCCAGGCTGGTCTCAAACTCCTGACCTCGTGATCTACCCACCTTGGCCTCCCAAAGTGCTGGGATTACAGGCGTGAGCCACCACACCCAGCCCACTCTGTCTAGATTCTCTTGAATGCCTTTTCACTGTGTTTATGTGCCACTCCCCTCACTCCCCACCAACCCTTCAAACTTGGGCGTGCTTTCCTTCCAACAGCCTGATCTACAGCTCTTTAGAGGTATGTTCTTCCACTACTGGAACAATTTTGTGCAAATGTAAACATTTTGTGCAAATGTGCAAATAACTTGGAGTGCTGGGAAGTTACTCCTCCAGTGATTATTGGGTGCTGGGAGCTCAGCTCCCTGTCTCAGGGCACAATTCTGAGGTGTAACTTACATCCCAGAGTCCTTTGCAGGATCAGGCTGAAGTCGCACTTTGCAGGACTTTGCTAGACCCTGCATCCTTGCTCAGCTTCCTCCCCATCCCTTTCTGCTTTCCCATTTCTTTAGTGTGTCCCTGAGGGGCACTCCCTTAATCAATTTCACACAAATATTAATCTTAGGGGCTGGGCATGGTGGCTTATGCCTGTAATCCCAGCACTTTGTGAGGCCAAGACAGGAGAATCACTTGAGGCCAAGAGTTTGAGACCAGCTTGGGCAAAAAAACAAAAAACAACAACAACAACAATACAAACAAAAATACAAAAATTAGCTGGGCATGGTGGTGCACACCTTTAGTTCTAGCTACTCGGGGGCTGGGGCAGGAGGATCACTTGAGCCCAGGAGGTCGAGGGTGCAGTAAGCCAAGCTTGCATCACTGCACTTTGGCCTAAGCAACAGAGAGAGACCTTGTCTCAAAAAAAAAAAAAAAGAGAGAAAAAATTAATGTTAGAATTTGCTTCTGGGGAACCTGAATTAAGATATGACGCTGAATCCTAATCTGTAATGTCCTTCATGGGTTTCATGCATGCTATGTCATTATCAATATTTGAGGGGGATCAGGAGATGGTCTGCTCACTGTTACCTCTTTTCTCCATCCTTTTTTGACTTGCAAAAATTCACTACTGCTCTAACTCCTTACACTCCCTTTTACACATTCGGCACCTTCAGGCTGTCAACAATTGCATAGTAGATCGTGTATACCTTCAAAATGGCCTTTAGTGCAAAAAAGTTGGAACCACGAGTTGCCTACCTAATTTAGCTCTGCTGAGTGGGGGACGTAAACATAAATCCTTCCAATCAAGTTGGTGCAAATCTAGTGTATTAATTATTCCAGTTATTGCTACTACAAAGCAGCATAGCCAATTGAAATATAAGGCAATTTCTTACTACTCACACATTTAAAATATATGCAATAAAGAAATAAACCAGATTTCTTGCCCATTTTTCACTCCATGTGCACAACTGCAAATGTAATAGTGAAAACTACTTCAGCCCTTTTGGAGAAACACAGTCAACATTCTCTCATAAGGAGTGTTCCTGAATTTACGATATTCCTTAATATAGGTGATCCATTACCAATTCAAGTTTGATGAAGCCAAATAGGCCCCATTTTACAATCTTGTTTGCCATGTCTTAGACAAAGAGAATTCTTACTTTTGTAGTTACTCCTAAAATCTCCCTGGAATAATAAAGAGGAATAATTAGACGTTAGTGTAAATCATTCAGCTTTTATTTTTGTAAATACATTTAAAAATAATTGACCAATCAAGTAACTAAGTTCCTGAGATTATAGCAGATGTTGCTTGCCTAAAAGTAGGACACAAAAACAGGACCATTCTTCCAAACATAGTACTTTTTTCTCACAACTCAAGGATTAAAACAGAACTAGGCAGTTGCGTTATTAATCACTGTGACAAAGTGTTTTTTTGGAGGTAGCATTCTTGATAATTCAGGAGGCAGTTCTTATCCTCGACCCCTCACCCGTGACCATGAGGATAGGATAAAAGTGACGTCAAAGCATGGAGACAATCAGCTATTAATAGCGCCTGGTCCTTGGTCTTTAAGGAACCAGCTCTTTACCCGAGGACATGGAACATAAGAATTCAGGAATGGATGGCAGTGTTCCACCATGGACCTCCTCAAGTTATTTTCTTATGTCGTACTTGCCTTTTTTGGGAAGGATGTCTGTGGATTCTACCAAATTCTCAGATGAGTTCATGCTTAGAATTTTGTTTTTAAAAATCCCTGCAATAGGTCGGGCACGGTGGCTCACACTTGTAATCCCAGCACTTTGGGAGGCCGAGGCAGGCAGATCACGAGGTCAGGAGTTCGAGACCAGCCTGGCCAACATGGTGAAACCCCATCTCTACTAAAAATGCAAAAAAATTAGCCAGGCATGGTGGCATGCACCTGTAGTCCCAGCTACTTGGGAAGCTGAGGCAGGAGAATTGCTTGCACTGTGGAGGCGGAGGTTGCACTGAGCCAAGATCATACCATGGCATTCCAGCTTGGGCGACAGAGTGAGACTTTGTCTCAAAAACAAAACAAAACAAACAAAAACCCCGCAATAGAATGTCCCATTCTGCTCACCCAGAATATGACCTTTGCACCCTACCCTGATTTGACCTAATGCCGTATCAGCCTCCAGACACCAGGTGAGGGATACTGTTGTTCACCCTGCTACAAGCCATCAGAGGCAGCTTAGGGCTGGAAAGAAGACACCCATCAAGGTGGTTGGGACACTTCTTAAATGAGTACACTTTGCAGCTCTGTTTTCCAAGTTGATCCCAACTTGACTGTGAAACTATGGCAGAATGCACAGCAGCAACAAAAGAGAGAGTTCTAGCTTTGAGTCAAAGGAAGTGAGCAATTGCTGGAGATAATGTAGGTGGCTTGAATCAAGAAGGTAGAAGTTAAGATATAAAAAGTGGTTAGATCTTGGACGTGTTTTGAAGACAAAGCCAACACAGTTTGCTGATCCATGAGTAGAGGGTGTGACAGAAGGAGGAAAGCAAAGATGGGGTTTGCACCTGACCAACTGGCAGGATACAGTTGCCATCGCTGCAGGGGGAAGGTATGGATGGGGCACACTGGATGGGAAGATCTGGAGTTCTATCTCTGAAATTACATTTGAGATCCCCATTAGACATCCAAGAAGAGATACTGAGGAGATATTCGTGGGAGAGGTCTGATCTAAACATGTAAATGTGAGAATCATTAGAATATAGGCTGAAAGCCATGAGACTCTGAGATTACCAAGAAAAAGAAGGAAGTGAAAAAGAGAAGTACAAAGACAGAGCCATGGGGACTCCAAATTTAAGGGGTAGAAAACATTGAGAGGAATTCCTAAAGCCAGATGAGAAGGAACTCCTACCCCAGAAGCCACAGGTGATGGTCGATTTTCTTTCTTTCTTTTTTTTTTTTTGAGACAGATTTTGGCTCTTGTTGCCCAGGCTGGAGTGCAATGGCATGATCTTGGCTCACTGCAACCTCCACCTCCCAGGTTCGAGTGATTCTTGTGCCTCAGCCTCCCTAGTAGATGGGATTACAGGTGCCCGCCACCACGCCCAGCTAATTTTTGTGTATTTTTAGTAGACATGGGGTTTCACTATCTTGGCCAGACTGGTCTCAAACTCCTGACCTCAGACGATCCACCTCCCTTGGTCTCCCAAAGTGCTGGGATTACAGGCGTGATGGGTCGATTTTCTAAAGATAGCCTCACCACTATCTCCCTTGCCATGTGAGGTTAACACTGTTCCTTCAAGACATAGGGGATGATGTTTCCTCCCTGGGAATCTGACAGGCCTGTGACTATGGTAAAAGTGAAACTGGATGATTTCCAAAGCTAGATGACAAAGGCACCACAAAATAGCTTTTGTCTGGCCTCTTTCTCTTGGAACACATGCCTTGGGAGGCCCAAGCCTACATGTGAGAAGTCTGGCCACAATGCTATGGTTGCTGCCATGCTGGGGAGACCACAGAGAGAGACAGATAGACAGAGACAGAGAGGCACAAGGATCCTAAGTGTTCCGGCCTCTAGGTGTTTGAGTCTTCCTAGCCCAGGCACCAGGCACATGAGTGAAAGAACTTCAGATCATTCTAGACCCCAAGCTTCGAGCCATCCCAGCTGACATGGAGTGGGGCAGAAATGAGTAGTGCCCATGAAGCCCTGTCCCAATGGCAGATTCATGAGCAAAATGAATGAGTTGGTTATTTTAAGCCATTAAGTTTTGAGGTAATTTATTATGCAGTGCTAGTAACTGGTACACCAAATAAAGATGACATTGCTCAGAGAAGCACGTTCTCAACTCCGTCAAAGGCCATTGTAGGTAAATGGAGACGATGATGGAGAACCAATCGACTGCTGAATCAATGATGTAGAAGGCACTGGAAATGGTGAGGCAGAGCTGAAATAAGGTGGGTTTAAGAAAGAATGAGAATTGAATTAGAAACAGCCAGTAACGACTACTCTTTCTAGGAGTTTTGCTCTAAAACAGATTTGAGAAATGAAGCAGTAGCTGGAGAGGAGAGTGGGGCCAGGAGAGAGGCTTTGGTTGAGGTTGAAGACAGACAGTGTATATGTCAATGGGAATGATGCAGTAAAGGGTGGGAAATGGATGATGCAAAAGACAGAGGAATGAATTGCTGGAGCCAATTCTGTGAGAGATAAGAGGATACAGAGTCCGTGACTTTATAACACAGGTGGAGGGAATGGCCTTAGCTGGAGCTCAACAAGTTTATTCATGGTTACAGAAGTAAACGCAGAGTCCATGAGCACAGAAGCAGGTGAGTGGTAAACATCGTGGTGGAAGGAAGTTTAAGTCCTTACTTGCTTGCTTCTGTTATTTCGGTGGGAAAGTAAGTGGTCTAGGGCAATACATGGACTTTACCAACCAGCATTAGGGTCCCACTTGAAGTCCATAATCATGAACTTAAAGGGAGAGCAGTTAGTGTGGCAATGCTGTTGTCGAGCCACATTCAGTGGCCCAGGTGCAAGCACAAAGTAGGCGGTGCTTTGGACTTCACCAGGGTCAGGGAATTGTCAAGAGAAAACTGGTAAGAGAAAGGGGTAAGGGAGTTGAGAGCTTAGGCAAAGGAGTGGCTGTGGAATTTAAGCTGGGCTAAGAGGAAAGGGAAGATGTCGGGGGTTGAGGGACAGCAAAGATACAGTGGGATGTATGGATTGTAGCTCCCAGCAGAGGTGAAGGATTGCTCGAGCTCGTGTACTTTAATTAGCTCCATTCTGAGGATGAAGAACTCCAGCTCAGAGAGGGTAAAGTAGCTTTCAAGTAAAGTCACCAGGGATTCAAAGCTAGGCTGCCCAGCTCCTGTGATAGTGAGAACATCTCTTCACAGCTCAACATTTGATCAGAAAGAAAGAGAAAAAAGAGCAATTGGTACTGATAGTCACCAAGAGCTCTGAAAACCAGACCTGGAGGTCTCTGCGAGAGGTCCCTCATGTTGTGAGAGCTCGGTTTTACCTTCTGAGTGACATTATTGCATGCGCTTTTTAGAAGACTCTTGTTTATTTTTCTTATAATCCAATTTTTAATTCTTTGAGTTCTCCCTAGAAAAGGAACATAGCAAAAGAGTTGGCCTATGGGTAGCAAAACGAAAACTAAAGTTTCCATGGATCTTGTGCACCTGGTGCATGTATACTTCCTTACTGACCCATTTCCTGCAGCCCATGGAAGATGTCATGAAAGGAAGTACGTGTCACAATTACATCATGAACCCAATTGTTTAAAGTTTCTATTACAGCCAATTAATTATAATGAGAACCAGGAGGCTCTCTATTTCTGCCCTGATACTTTGGCCAACGGCATCACACACCAATTATGAGAAGATGTCTGTAAGAGGAAGTTTTGTAAGAGAAATTTTATAAGGCTGTTTGTGTATTGTGCCCTCAATTGTATTTGCAATATCATTTCCTACTGCTGATTGTCCCGTAATTCTGGTCATGCAACAACTCCAGCATTGGTGATGTGTTTACTTCCAGAGGAGGTGGTTTGGGTGGGGAAGGAGGGGAGAGCTGAGAGGTTGTTATTTGTGTGTTTAAAAAGGCAGGTTAGCCTGAATATAATTACCTTGTTTTTTCTTCTTGCTAAAGAGAGGAGGAAAAAAAGAACACACGTCAGCTTGATTATTTAGGAGATGAGCATATTAAAATAATTTGATGAAATTGGGTCACTTGAAATGAAAATAAGGTTGTGAAGAAGGAGAAATTTTCTCTACTCATTGTTCTCTACTCATTTCCGTATTATTCCCACCCCACCCCACCATTCCACCCTCGCTGGGCTTTCTGGGATCTCTCATTACTTTATAAATCCTGACCTCTGACGTAGAAGAAAGAACAGAAGCTTGGACTTCAGAAAGATCTGAGTTTTTATATAAGTTCCATCTACTAATGTATATCCTTAAGCCAGATAAGGCTCTCTGAGCCTGTTTCCTCCTCCCCATTCTGTAAAGTGGGGATTATAATACCTACCTCATGGGGTGGTTTGTAAGACTTCAATAAGTAGGAACAGCACCTGGTTGCTTACAGTTGGCCCAGTGTGCTGTTGCCTTCTGTTCCTGAGCCTGTCGCTTGAGTCTGCCAAACATCTCTTCCTAATCTTCGTATGTATTGCCTGCAATGTCTCCTGCACTCTGGCTGATTTGATGTGACTTCCCTCTCTCCCTTTCATCCATTCATCCTCCTTTCTTTCTTTCCTTCCAGTCTCCAAAATCCCAATTGCCCAATAAAGCTTATGCATGTATTCTGAAGACATAATTTACATATCAAGTTTACCTTGAAATCGTTGGTAAATTTCCATGACTCACTTTAATATATATGCACCATGACATCAATCATATATTCATTTATTCATTCAATTATTTGATTTGCACAGTGGTCCAACATGTCTCTTCTTCTTTATGTTTCTCCAGGTTGATACTGTAGCTGAAATCTTATATTTTTGTAGTGCTTCATACTTTGTTTCTGACATGTTTTATCATGGATTATCTCAGTGGAGCCTTGTAACATCATGTGAGGTAAGCAGGTCAGATATTGTCATCATTTTCTAGCTTTATAAATGTAAAAACAGGCTCAGTACAGTAGGTAGTTTACCTACCCAAGATCACAACACTGGTTTGTAGAAACCAAGCCATCTTGACCCAAAGCACACTCCTCACCTCCATGAGCTGCCTCTCACCCTTATTCGTTCCCTCTGATGCTATATGTAATCCAGATTCTAACAATGAAATTCCCTGGCTGCAGAGCCTCAGAAATATGAGTCTCTTTGTACTCTAGTCACTTTTTCCAGACTACACCACAGAGCCTATTTTAAACAGCTTTAATACTACATAGACCCCATTTTCCTTTAATCTGAGATTTCCTTAAATGACGAGGAACCAGAGATACTGATTTTGACTTTCCAATAGTTTACAGCCATCAGGAGCAATACCTTGATCCTCAAGGCAGGGAGATCTCTTCAGCAAAGCATTAGGTTTTGGCTTAAAGAATGGCATGTTCTTTGACCAAACAGGTTCAGTCATCCATAATTCTGATTCGTAAGTTCAAGAGTATGCTGATTTTTATTATAACAGAAACTGCTGGTCTCTTACCTCATGAATGGTTGCAGTGCGTTTAGATTCAGTTGATCATCGCTCCTTATGTCTCAATCCTTATCCTGCCCAGCTTCCATATTAAGTCTCCATAAGCCAAAAATTCCAACACTCCCATATTGGCAACATAGTAACCTTCTAACTATATTTTGATTCCAGAAAGACAACACTTGAAGGCATTTAAATGCCCTCAGGCAAATCTGTGGCATCTCGATGACCTCGTTTGTGTTGCATGTGGCTTCATTTCAAAGTTGAACCCCCTCTCGGGCACATGAGCACAGGAAACAAATACAACACTGAAAAACACATTTGATGTTTGAAGCTTTTATTAATATGTATGTTGGCGTTAGAAATAAATCAAGGTTCCTTTCCTTCCTGGACCAGATTTTGACTCATAGTTACTTGCTCTTATTCATTTTCACTCCTCTGAATCTCTCTAAATAAAAATAACCTAGCCTGGACAGGTCAGGTAGCTCATGCCTGTAATCCCAGTGCTTTGGGAGACGGAGGTGAGAGGATCACTTGAGGTCATGAGTTTGAGACCAGCCTGAGCAACACAGTGCCCATCTCTACAAAATTTAATTTTTTTTTTTTTTTTTTTTGAGCTAGAGTCTCACTCTGTCACCTGGGCTGGAGTGCAGTGGTGTGATCTCGGCTCACCGCAACCTCCACCTCCCAGGTTCAAGTGATTCTCGTGCCTTAGCCTCCTGAGCAGCTAGGACTACAGGAGGGTGCCACCATGCCCGGCTTTTTTTGTATTCTTGGTAGAGACAGGGCTTCACCATGTTGGCCAGACTGGTCTCAAACTCCTGGCCTCAAGTGATCCACCCACCTCAGCCTCCCAAAGTGCTGGGATTACAGGTGTGAGCCACCACACCTGGCCAAAATGAAATTTTTTTAAGTAAAAAAAAAAAAAATTCTTAAAAAGATCTTGTTTTCTTTCAAATTTATCTTAGCACATTTTTAACACTTTGAGTGTGTGTTTGTGGTTTTTTGTTTATTTTCCAAGGAAGTTTTAAATAGTTAACATATTCCACATAAGGCTGAATGACAATGGATGTTATCATTTGGTCACACGAGCTATATTTAAGACAGTCCCACATGCATGCAGGGATATTTGGAAATGAATGTTGAATTCAGCAATACGTGTTGCACTTCTACTTTGCATTAAGTGATAAGAGAGAAAAATAAACAAATGTGGGCTTCTTATGAGATTTGCCCACAAAATAGGAAACTTTGGTAATTTAAAATAAAGTGCTAAATGGAATATAACCAAAACCAATAGATAGGTGAGCTCATCTGTGTTGCACCTAGCAGAAAAGAGAATTATCAGTATCAACCCAAATCCTCAAGGAATGAGTGCCCCACGAGAGCATATCAGATATCTTGCCTTCTGGATTCCTAACATATTAGGTCATAAATGATGACAAAAGAAAGTCTTCACTAGAAGCCAAGACATTTATTGAAGGTCTGTTTCAGTCATATATTGCACAAAAACAAATCACCTCAAAACTTAGCAGCTTAGAAACAGCAATCATTTTATTTTCTTTCTAACTCTATAGGCTGACTTGCCTCACCTGGGTGGCTCTTTTGCATGTGATGTCAGGTGGGACTCTAGTCAACTGGGTGGGGCGTTGGCTGAGCTGAATGTCCACAGTGGAGAACTTACATAGCTGGTGGTTGATGTTGGCTGTTAGCTGGGAGCTAAGCTGGGACCATAGACTGTCTCCACTCTCTTCCACCTGGCCTCTCCATGTGGGTTGGGCTCCTTACAATATGGGACTGTATTCCAAGAAGGAAATGTTACTGAAATACCAGGGGTTTGGCCTACATCCTGCTGCTCACCACACAGAAAGCCAATCATTGAGACAATGAGTATTGCCAAGGCTTTAATCAGGTGCTGCAGCCAAGGAGATGGGAGATCAGTCCCACATCCATCTCCCCAACTGACTGCAATCAGAGGTTTATAGAGCAAGGAAGAAATGTAACGACGTATGGGAAAACAAGAACTAAGGAGGGTAGGGAAGAGGAGCTGGTCAACAGGAAGCAGGTGGTCAGTTAGGCAATCATGACAGGTGAGGGATCTGACGTCTCATGGTCCAGAGGCAGTGATCTGGTGAGTTTCAGTTTCTTGATACTATCTGGGAGTCCTGGTGGTTGGTTTTCTGGAAAAGGAACTCAAAAGATAAGACAAATATAACTTTCTCAGATTTTAAGACTGGGAGGGCTAATTTCTGTTTATTCAAGAGAAACCATAAACATCAATTCTACGGGACAAGTGGGTCAGTTTCAGATGCAGAAGCGTCCAGGCCTTTTAAGGCTTGGGCTCAGAAGTTCCAGATCATCATTTTCTATCATATTCCATTGGACAAAAGAGTCACATCACTAGCCCAGATGCTAGGAGAGGATAAATAAATGCCACCTTTCTATGGCAGAGTGACAGACATAAAGGTGAAAGCAGGAACTTAGAATGGCTGTCTTTGGAGACTATCTACCCACAGAGCTCGAGTAAACGCACAAAACATGCATGGCAAAGGCAAGACCTTTGCATTGGTCAGCCTGCCCAGGTCACTGGTCAGCCTGCCAGGTCATTCTCCTGGTTCTGCTACAGTCTCCTGCCTTCGTCTTCTTTCTATCTGGCCTTCCTTTGTATAAACTGAACTTCTAACTTCTGAACATCTTTCAAACCCAAGATGCCTGTATCTCTCCTAGAACTGAAAGCCTTTTGCCATGGTCTTGCTTCCCAGGCTTGACTCTTATCTCCTGCACTCTGAGCCCCATGGGACATCCTTGGTATAGTGGATTCTTTCTCAGGCCTGTGTTTAGGACCCTGATGTCCAATTTCCTCTATGGAGCTTCATGGACTCCTAGTCCCAGCCTGCCTACATCAAATCTGACCTGTTTCTCCCAATGCCCTAGTTTTAACCTTGATAGAGCATGGATGGGAGTGGACAGATAGTCATAAAAGATCCCATAGATCTGAAGAAGTTAAACGTCTTTGATTGAGCAGAGGACTAAGCAATGCCATATAACTAGGACTAAGAACAGGATGCTTGCAGAACAGAGAGGGTTGAGGGAAACTCAGCTTGGATGAGAGAAAAGGTGAGGATGGCTGGGAAAATTAGATTCCAGGGCCAGGTGATAACAATCAAGCAGTTTAGATTTGATGTGATATGAAGCTGTAAGCCACTGTGCACTCTTGAGCTGAGGTGCGGCTTGGTGAAATGATGTTTAAGCAAGATTCGTGCAGGAGTGGAATGTAGGGTAGAGTGGAGAAACTGAAACCAAGGAGGCCAATGGTAACTGGGTGCACAGGTGATGAGTGCTGGGATTAAAGGGGACTACAGTGGAAAAGATGAATATGAGACCATTTGAAGGGAAAAAAATCTATGGAGCAGTGATTTCTCCAGTATGGGAAATTCAACTAAAGACGGCCAGTGGGAAGTTGCTGTAGGCTCTGGGGAAGGGAGGGGCTGGGATGATGGACAGCAGAGTGCAGAAAGCAATGGACAGGGTAAGACTGGAGGGGAGGAAAGGTCTCTTAAACAGTATGAGCTTCCTCATCTAAGCTGCTGGATGCTGACATGAAGAAAGAATGACTCAGAGAAAAATTCAAAGGCAGAAGAGACAGGCTTTAATGAAAGTTTCAATTGAGAAGAAAAAGAGAAAGGCTAGAGGAGAAGTGACTCATCTGAATTTTGACAAATTGTGGAGCAAACAACAGAAAGATTGATATGGTGAGGAAAGGCTGGCTTGGGAAAGAAGCTGAATATCACATAGACTGAGTCTAAGGTGACACAGAGCACTCTGGTAGGAACATCTGAAAGGGCCTAGAGGTGGGGTGAGAAGTTCGGCAAGGCAACATCAAAGTGTAAGTTCCTCGTTCAAAGTTGAAGTCCTGTGCCAGTGCAGATGTGGTGCCTGTCTCTGTCCCCAGACCACCTGTGTTTGCTCTTTGCCACCTTAATAGTAAAATGGCAGGATAGGAAGGCATGTCACATAGGAATGGTACAGGGAGCCCTGAGATCCACCTGTTGCCCTTATTCTTCTGAGTTCTCTAGTGAGCTCCCTAATGTATACTTGACCTCCACCACTCAGCATGAACAGTGCTGGTCACTAGGTCTGAGGAAGCATGGTTACATTTCCCAGGTATCTCCCCAGTATGATTCACATCACTTGGCTTCAAATGAATTTGAAGCTGTGGATCCCAGACATCTGACCCGGGTGGAGAGAGAGTGGAAAGCCTCAACAATCCCTTATGCACATCTCTTCTGGTAACCTGCTAGACCCTGAGCCCTGAAGTGGCCGTTCAGACTGGGTCATGCTCCTGCTGCTTTCCCATTCCCACAAGGTGGTCTCAGGAGGAATGAGGCCCTCCTCTCCTCCTCTATCCTCTTTTTCTGACTTGGACATAAATACTGCTCCCAGTTTATCTTTTTTCCTGTGTAGTGGAATTTGGAGTCACCTCTCTCAGTTCCACTTCTCTCAATTAGCAGCTAGCATCTAAAAAACCTCCATCAACCTCAAGCTTTTAATCAAGTAGAAGGCCCCCGGCTTTTCTCCTTAGCTGGTATCAGCATTTTTCTATCTGTTTTCTCTCCTTTCTCTCTCGACAGTTCTTGCTATGTTGCTCAGGCTGACAGTGGCACGATCAAGGCTCACTGCATCCTCAAACTCCTTGTCTTTTTTTTTTTTTTTTTTGAAACGGAGTCTTGCTGCCGCCCAGGCTGGAGTGCAGTGGCGCTATCTCGGCTCACTGCAGGCTCCGCCCCCTGGGGTTCACGCCATTCTCCTGCCTCAGCCTCCAGAGCAGCTGGGACTACAGGCGCCCGCCACCACGCCCGGCTAATTTTTTTTTTTTTTTGTATTTTTAGTAGAGACGGGGTTTCACCGTGTTAACCAGGATGGTCTCGATCTCCTGACCTCGTGATCTGCCCGCCTCGGCCTCCTAAAGTGCTGGGATTACACGCGTGAGCCAGCGCGCCCGGCCAAACTCCTTGTCTTAAGCAGTCCTCTGACCTCAGCCTCCCGAGTAGCTGTACTGCAGGCGCGCACCACCGAAATGGTATGAGACTACTCACCTACCCCAGTGCCTACAACCTTTCATATTACCAAACTTATAAATGTTCACCCATCTGTTTCTACTACACTTTCTAAAACGTTTCATATGACAAAGTTTTATTTTAACATGGACGGTGTCTGTCCCCTGCCTGGGGGTGGGATGGAACATATACCCCAAGGGTACGTCTATGGATTTGCATTCAAAGAGTCTTGAGTATTTTTTTTCCTACTAACTCTGTATGTGGAAGAATTCACTTAGCAGGGAAAAAGCCAAAAGCTTAAGGCTGGACCTTGGGGGATACCTGCCTTCAGTTCAGAGAGTAAAAATAAAAATGGGTGAAAGACAGAAAGAAGTGGTCAAAGCCATAAGAGAAAATCTAAGAAAAATTAAGAACCAAAGAAGTCATGGAAAGAACTGGCAAGAAGGAGTTTGTGGGGGCAAGAGGTTTTATGGGGAACAAGGAACAGCATATGATTCCTGAGCCCTTATGTGCTAGGTTGTGTGCTAATTGCTTTGCATGCAAATACCATTTAACCTTCATAGTTAACTTTATGAGTTATTAACATGCCCACAATTCTGAGGAATGTTCTATATGGTTTCCCAGAGTCCTTCCGGGAGGAATGGGAATGGAATTAAGTTCCAGGTGCTCACAGTAGCAATTTGCTTGATAATGTAAGCTCTAATGGCATCTCCTTTCCCTGTTCACTTCTTCATTCCCTACCACATTTTCCAGCATCACCTCCCAAATAAACTACTTGCACTCACATACTTGTGCCAGGGTCTCAGCCGTATCACTGTGGCTAGGGAAGGGAAGCCCTGAGGTATACTTTTCCCAGCCTCCTCATGGGTCCCCTGCCTCTCTGGCTGTGAGTCAAGAACTGCCTCGGGGCCTGCTAAGTGGGAAGGGTTGATACCTTAGCAGAGGCAGGAGTGGGTGCTCAGGCCAACGAGCTGCTGGAAGACTTGTCAGGGCTGGAGGGTCTGCAGTCAGGCAGAGCTAATGAGAGGCTGGTCAGTCACGGGAGGTCGGCTACCGATCCCTGTGGGCATGAGACAGACCATGAGTTCTCTAGCCACAGACTGTTGGCCAAAAGGCCAGCAAGGTAGCTAGGAATCAGAGGCATAAGGGCCATCGCCCCAGGAGGGAGCTGAAGGACACCATCCCCAAGGATCCTGTCTTAGTCCATTTGTGTTGCTATAAAGGAATACCTGAGCCTGGGTAATTTATAAAGAAAAAACAGGTTTATTTGGCTCACAGTTCTACAGGCTGGAAGAGAAGCATGGTGCTGGCATCAGTGTCTGGTAAGGGCTTCAGGAGGCTTCCAATCATGGAGGAAGGGGAAGAGGAGCCAGTGTGTGTGGAGATCACATGAGGAGAGAGGGGTGGTGCCAGGCTCTTTTTAAGAACTAGCTCTTATGGGAAATAAAAGAGCAAAAATTTACTCATTACCTCAAAGATGACACCAAGCTGCTCATGAGAGTTCCACCCCCATGACCCAAACATCTCCCATTAGGTTCCACATCCAACACTGGGGATCAAATTTCAACATGAGATTTGGAGGGGTTAAATGTCCAAGCCATGGCAGACCCCATATCTTCTTCTCTGCCATATAAGCCATTGATCTCCTCCCATCCAGCCAGAAGCCATCTTGCAAAGCATTCGGGGAACGATACAGAAGACACAAAAATCTTAAAGACTGAGCATTGCCTCATAGGATGATTAAATGACTAGATGGCAGATTTAGAAGGTAATTGTTTCCTCTTGCTCACAGGTGGGAGGAGGCTCAGTATCAAGGTCAAACAATAAAAGAGGCACTCTTTCCTCTGCACAGCTGAGCTATGTTTTGCGTGATTCCACTTGAACAGCCTATGAGGCTGAGCTTTGGGAATCTATGCTGAGAACCAGTCATCCTAGGATTCAAAAATCCTGGAGAAATATTTTATGGCACCGCTGATGGGTAGAGACAGGAAACACACTTAATGTCTTCTGAACACGCTGGGATTTGACTTGGCCTCTGTTCAATCCTAGCACACTTTCAGGAGTGGCTCTTTGTTTGTTTTAAAGTACCTCTCCACCCATGAATTCTGGCCCTCCAGTAGCAGGATGTTATACAAATAGGCCAAGTTTTGCACAGGACTGTGGCTCTCCTTCCCTCCTTCCATGAGGGTATCAATATGCAGAAAAGGCCCTTGCTGTCTCCTCTGTTTTGTGTTCTGCTGGAGTGGCTCTTCCTGCAATCTGCTACGACAGGAACTGGCTGCACTTAGCTCGAGTGGGCCCCCATCCAGCCCCTCTCAGCCGGGTCTGTGGTGGCCAGGGCCTCCCTGGCAAAGCTAACACACAACTACTATTGAGAAACAGCTGACAAGGGAAAGGGTGGTGTTTGAGCCTTGAAACTCAGGCTTCTGGCTAAATAACAACACATCGGATGACGGGGTGAGCCAGGAGCGTGATAGAGAAAACAGGAGGCCGCTTTAAGGAATTTACACAGTACCTTTGCATTGGCAGGAGTTTAATTATTCATTCACAGCCAGCCAGATCTCAAAGGCTCAGCTGACAAAGCTTCAGCCCTTCTCTGCAACCATTAGAGGAAGCAGTCTGAGCCCTTTCGCTTGAGTAAACAGGCAGTGAGTACAGGCTACTATGTCCTGAACAATATCGGAGAACAGGGTTTCAGGCCATTTCCTTTACTGGCAGCGTGGTGACTTTTCATAAGGATAAGCTGAAAATGTAAGGGCCAGAGGGTCTGCAGTTAACATGGGGGGAGGAGACTGTAACCATAGCAGCAACAAGAACATTGATAGTCAGGATTATGCATTGAGCCCTTTCTACATGCCGAGCCACATTAGGAATTCTTCCTGCACCCAGAGCAAGCCTTTATCATTGTCCCCACGGTGCATTTCAGGAAACTCGGGTGAAGAGAAAGAATTTGCCCCAAATCCTAATCCTATAACTGCTAAGAGACTGAGCCAGGAGCCAAAATTAAAATGCACATCTCGGGAAACTGTTTTCTATCTATATTTTCTCTCTTTATCTCTCGGAAACTTTCTTCAAAACCTTTGGTGTTACAATGTTTAAAACTCAGACATATGGTCGACTGTTTTTCTCCCCCCAAAGGCCTAAAATCAAGTCCCTTCAGTCATGACTATTCATGATTTTAATTTAAAAATAAAAGAATACTACAGAATACTGACTCAAAAAACTGGGTGTTTGTCATCTGCCATGAACCTGGTTTCCTGCTTGACACAAGGTAAGCAGAGTGAGTGGGTGGTGATTTTTCACCTTTATTTAAATAATTTTTTTTTCAGTAGAACATTTGTGCAGTCCTACTTTCCCCCTACCTTGGCAAACAAGCAGGTGACCTTCCTTTGAAATCTCTGAGATGCTGAATCTATCTTTACGGAACTTCTCCCCTTACCTCTCAACACTGACTCTTGCTCCAGTTCCGGAAATACAGCTGAGAAACAAGGACAAGGCAGAAAAGAGAGCTTCAGTCATCACGCCCCTACTCCCAACCAAGTCAACCAGGTCTTCAGAGAGGGTCCCTTGAGAGCATTCCCTGCCCCCCCCCCCCGCCCCCACAACATCCAAGACAAGGTTAATGAATGCTAAATTATCTCCCTCTTTTTTTTTTTTTTTTTTTTTTTTGGAGACAGAGTCTTGCCCTGTTACCCAGGCTGGAGTGCAGTGGCGCAATCTCAGCTCACTGCAACCTCTGCCTCCCAGGTTCAGGCGATTCTCCTGCCTCAGTCTCCCAAGTAGCTGGGATTACAGGTGCCCACCATCACGCCCGGCTAATTTTGTATTTTTAGTAGAGATGGGGTTTCGCCATTTGCCCAGGCTGGTCACAAACTCCTGGTGTCAAGTGATCCACCCACCTCGGCCTCCCAAAGTGCTAGGATTACAGACGTGAGCTACCGCACCCAGACTCCTTTTAAAACTAGTGAATCTGAATGATACTTCAGACCCTACAACTTGTACCAGTGATTTGGTTTCAATCCTATCATATCTTACATGGCAATCACACTGCAAATATATGCACATTCCATACCAAGTGTTGAAAAAATATGGCAGCAGGTGACTGATGTGGATTTGTTTTCTGTTGCCCAGTATACACTAAGGCTTTCTGAGGGCTGGCCATTTCACACATCTTATTTCCATGTGCCCATTATTACCACAGCCATAAGATCATCTCCCAAAAAGTGGTTCTGGAAAACTAAGTTGATCTACCAAAGGATTACTAAAAGTGTTTGTGTATTTTAGAGAGCAAAAGCCTCTACTTGGTGGTTTCTGCTGGATTTTCCACTGTCCCAGGGTAAGAATAAAGACAACATGATTCTAAGGTATGCATTAGAAGGTGAATTTTTAATTCTTAACATCTTGGTTGGGCTTTTCTTCATAAATCAAGTTATGCATTGTGCCCTGTCACCTTTAAGTCTTCCCGGTCCATGCCAAACTGTATTTGCACTAATTGTTTTGACAGAGCGCCCAGAGTGCCGGGATTGAGCACCTACAATGTTGCCTCTAATCCCACAGGCTTTTGAGATCCTGTGCTTTGGTCCCATTTATATGTGGACGCTCCAAGATCATCACCCTCCCTTGCTTCCTTCTAAATCCACCCTGCATTTGTCACCCACCAGTGAGGCTTCCAAGGACAATGGGAGATGCTTTGATAACAGTACCCACAACTCACATTTCCAAAGCACCTCTGAAGTTCTGGGTCACATGCCAAGTGCTTCAGAGGAACATTGATTTAATTCTTCCAGCAGCTCTGTGCTGCGTATGTCAGCCTCCACAGCAGGTAACAAGTGGCACTCAAAGAGGCCGGTGAAGGACATTCACAGACATGAGGGTAGGGCTAAGGGACGGTGAAGCTCCCAGGAAATAGCAACAGCCTGAAGGAGCAAGGGAAGAGATAGTCTAGTGAGAGCTGGAGGCAGAGAAGGAGCCATTTGCCAAGAACACGGCTGTAAAGGAACACAGCTACATGCAGACCCTAGGACAGAAGGCGGTGTGCACAGATAGAGCTGGGAGGGAGAAACGCATCCATATCCCTGACCTCGCTTTTGTGTCACCTTCCAATCTCACTGGAGCAGCTCTTATTGGCCACACCCAACTGGCAGGCAGGGGAGCCTGGGGGATTCTGACCGGACAGGTCAGTCTCCTGGGCACAGAACAGGACAGAGAAAGGCAGAAAGTGGATTCAGGGAAAGCAAGTGGAGAAATACCAGCATAATATGGCTTCTCTTTTCCTCACCATGTAAAATGCCCACGTAAAAGATGAGGCAGCTGAACTCGGAGGGTTTCAGTATCTGCCCAAGTTCGTAAGTGGCAAAGCTCGAGATTCAGATCCAGGCTTTGTGATTCCGGAGTCCGTTGTCGAAGGCACTCTGAATGTGATCTTCCTGGTCCTGCCCCGTCCCCTATATCAGACCCAGGTGATTTGAACTTTGCATGTTGTCCAAATTTATTATTTTCCTATGATAAGCAGTTTGGAGCCCAGAGTCTCTTTCTCAGGCCAGCTTTCTGTCCTGAGAAAGTAATTTCAGCATATTGCCACACATTGTAGGTTACTCTGAAACTGTCAAACCGCAGAATGGACTTGGGTTTCATCCGACACAGTGTAACATGCTACACTTAACTTTTGTCTTCCCAGGAGGACACTGCGCATAAAATTCCCTCTCCCAATCCGGGTCATGCTAGGTTCCATACCACAATCGCTTCTCAATACCCCAAAGCCCTGTACATTAAGTAGCAGCTTGGGAACTGTTTGTGACTTCTGCTAAGCCAATGCTCTGACTGGGCCGGAACTTCACTGTCAAAGGCAAGAGAAGCACAGAGGGAATTATGCAAACAAAAAAGAGTTCATATATAACTTTTAACTTATTCCTGCCAAATCTTGCTCTTGGATTTGAAAGCATATAGTTGTTCTGTCTGATAACTTACACTGCCAGGACAATCCTAGTGCCATTTTATGTGAATGTTTCAAGAGACTTGCTTCTTTGTGTAAACCACAGGAAGCTTGGAAATATGTCACACAGCTTTTTTTGTGGCAAATATGATTTTAAAAAAATTCAATACGTTTTTGGGGAGCAGGTGGTGTTTGGTTACATGAATAAGTTCTTCAGAGGTGATTTCTGAGATTTTGGTGCACCCGTCACCCGAGCAGTGTACACTGTACCCAATGTGTAGTATTTTATCCCTCACCCCCCTCCCACCCTTTACCGTGCATCTCCAAAGTCCATTGTATCACTCTTATGCCTTTCCGTCCTCATAGCTTAGCTCCCACTTATGAGTGAGAACATACGATGTTTGGTTTCTCCATTCCTGAGTTACTTCACTTAGAATAATAGTCTCCAGTTCCATCCAGGTTGCATTATTTCCTTCGTTTTTATGGCCAAGTAGTATTTTCTTTATCCATTTGTTGATTGATGGGCATTTGGGCTGGTTCCATATTTTTGCAATTGCAAATTGTGCTGCTATAAACATGAGTGTGCAAGTATCTTTTTCATATAATGACTTCTTTTCCTCTGGGTAGATACCCAGAAGTGGAATTGCTGGATCAAATGGTAGTTCTAATTTTAGTTCTTTAAGGAATCTCCACAATGTTTTTCATAGTGGTTGTACTAGTTTATTACATTCCCACCAACAGTGTAAAAATGTGCCCTTTTCACCACATCTACACCAACATCTATTTTTTTTTAAATTTTTTGATTATGGCCATTCTTGCAGGAGTAAGGTGGTGTCACATTGTGGTTTGGATTTGCATTTTCCTGATCATTAGTGATGTTGAGCATTTTTCCATATGCTTGTTGGCCATTTATATCTTCTTTTGAGAATTGTCTATTCATATCCTTAGCTCATATTTTGATGGGATTGTTTGTTTTTTTCTTGCTGATTTGTTTGAGTTCTTTGTAGATTCTGGGTATTAGTCCTTTGTGGGATGTATAGATTGTGAAGATTTCCTCCCACTCTGTGGGCTGTCTGTTAACTCTGCTGATTATTTCTTTTGCTGTGCAGAAGCTTTTTAGTTTAATTAAGTCCCATCTATTTATCTTTGTTTTTGTTGCATTTGCTTTCGGGTTCTTGGTCATGAAGTCTTTGCCTAAGCCAATGTCTAGAAGGGTTTTTCTGACGTTATCTTCTAGAATTTTTACAGTTTCAGGTCTTAGATTTAAGTCTTTGCTCCATCTTGAGTTGATTTTTGTATAAGTTGAGAGATGAGGCAAATCTGATATTTGACTTTAATTTAGACCAAATATCTACATTTTGCAGACATTTTAATTTTACCAATAATCTTTAAAACTGTCTTTATTTCCAGATTACTAAGTCATGTGAATAAGAGGCATTAAAATTTCTATTTTTCTGACAAAATATAAGCACTTATTTTTTCTAAGCCAATTAGAGCTCTTTTATATATAAATATCACACACACAACACATAAATGACAGACAGACAGAAGATCCAGTGGTTGTAAGGTTTTTCATTTGCCAGTTTCTTAATTGGATTACTGGCGTCAGGGTGGGGCCTTTGTAGGAAAAGGGCCAGGAAAGCATACAGCTTCTAGGGCCTAATAAGAGGGCTTTGTGGCAAATACACTTTTAAAACCTAACTCTGCCAAGTGCACTGGTGCGTACCTATAGTCCCAGCTACTCAAGAGGCTGAGACAGGAGGATCACTTGAGCCCAGGAATTCTGGGCTATAGTGCAATATGCCGATCGGGTGTCCGCACTAAGTGCGGCATCAATATGGTGACCTCCTGGGAATGTGGGACCATCAGGTTGCCTAAGGAGGGGTGAACTGGCCCAGGTCAGATATGGAACAGGTAAAAACTCACGTGCTGATCAGGAGTGGGATTGCATCTGTGAATAGCCACTGCACTCCAGCCTGGGCAGCATAGAGAGATCCTGCCTCTTAAAAAAAAAAAAAAAAAAAAAGACAAAACCTGGCTCTTTGGTGTGGAACATTTTGAGTGATAACATAAGTAATGATGACAATGGATCAAAACCCATAAAATATAGTAAATTCCTGTGAGTCCATATTGATACAAATAAATAATTGAATAAATAAATAAACAAGGGAGAGGAAAGGCAACAGAATCCCAATTAATAAATGTAGAAGGAATGATGCAATTGGAAAACTATCATTTGGCAAGACACATAGTAATAATTGTTCTAGACCAGAAACATCCATGGGAAAGCTGGGTGCAGTGGCTCACACCTGGAATCCCAGCACTTTGGGAGGCTGAGGTAGGGGGGAGTGCTTCAGCCCAGGAATTCAAGACCAGCCTGGGCAGCATAGCAAGACCCCATCTCTACAAAAAATAAAAATAAAAAATTAACCAGGTGTAGTGGCACATGCCTGTGGTCCTAGCTACTTGGGAGGCTGAGATAGGAGGATCACTTGAGCCTGGGAGGTTGAGGCTACAGTGAGCCACGATTATGCCACTACACTCCTGCCTGGGTGACAGAGTGAGACCCTGTCTCAAACACAATAAAAATAGAAACAAATAAGCTGACTCTTTCACTAAATACCATCTCCCTATACATTTAAGACATGATTTCATGTAAGTGGATTTGCATAACTTAAATTCTGTTGCATTTCTGATACATTTCTGTTTGTCTATTCTCTACATGATCAGTCTCTTCATTTCAATTTGCTACATGAAGGCAGATTTTCAAACTATTCACATGGTAACATCTTGAAGTCTCACTCGCTTTCTGATTCTCTTAACACTTTCAGATAGGACCCTGCATTGTTGTTTCCTTCTCATACCTCTCTCATCCTTCTCAATCAAAATAGTTGAATGGGTTAGTCAATGGGTGGATTAATAAAGCTACAGAGTCACTCTCCAAGAGTGCATAGTACATGATGTGCCCGAGGGAGAAAACCAGGGGGGCAGGTCGCAGGGGAAGCACTCTCAAGTAGCATGAAATAACAGATGCTACATGTCTCCCCCAGCATCCACTGCAGACAGTCCCCTACAGTGCCACCCACAGCTTCCTGAAATAGCTTCCTGCATCTTTGTGCCCAAGGGCATTTTGTGGCATGGAAGGTGATTACCCAGCATAGGGCAGTTTGTAAGTGCCAGGAAGTTGGATTTAATGCACAAGGCACAAACTTCAGCCACTGAGGGAAGGAATTGGTGGATAGATATCCCAGCTTCCCTGCCCCTCAGGAGGGCAATAATGAGTTGTGTTCCACACAGTTCCTTGAGGGTCTCCAGTGGGATAGAGCTGCTATTGCCCACGGGACAACCTGCTTACTGACACATCTTATGTAGGGCTTCCCTGGTCACTTTCCCATTCCTCACTGTGCTTCCTGCAATCATCTTCCAAATCAATTACTTGCATCTGGATCTGTCTCAGGGTCTGTCTTTGGGGAGAATCCCAAGTAAGACACACTGGGAAAAGGGGGGTCGTCCAATTGCACATAAACAAACACTTTAGGCTCTCTCTGTCTCTGATGGAATGGACCACTTCTAATCCCATGTTTTCTCTCATACTTCATAGCCCTTTGAGGACAGGCCATGGCATTTGATCTTGCCTACCTCTCCACTCCCTAAATTTTAGAAACAAGAGTTTGATTCTCTCTATGACCCTGGTCCAGCCTAGCTAAGCTGTCACAGGGACACACAGCTTAGATCCTTGATAGGCGCTCATGCTAGTAAACCCACTTGAGGGAGAACTAAAGAGCCACCCTGGACAGCCTTAGTGCCGGTGAACTCCTTAACTCCCCTAGAAAAAGAGTGAATGCGGCATAACCATATGGTGCTCCTGTAGTTTAGGATGATCTGGTTATGCTTGATCAGCATATACTACAGGGGCACTTATCAAGGAGGTGGAGACACTAATTACCCTGTTGGAAGTTAGTCATGACACCTCCTGTCAGCAGGTGTTAATATGAATCTTAGTGTCCACCTAACTTCTCTATTAAGCTGATTGAAAGTTTCATTTTCTTTATGGACCTGTACAGGCTTGAAAAGGGAGATATTCTAACAAAGAACTCAAAGATCTAGGGCAGTAGTAAGTTACCAAGCTTTACCCTTATACTTATTTTGTTTTTTAAAAGAGAATTCTATCTAAGTTTTCATATGTTTTTTGTTTTTTTTTGTTTTTTTTTTTTGAGACGGAGTCTCGCTCTGTCGCCCAGGCTGGAGTGCAGTGGTGCAATCTCGGCTCACTGCAAGCTCCGCCTCCCGGGTTCACGCCATTCTCCTGCCTCAGCCTCTCCGAGTAGCTGGGACTACAGGCGCCCGCCACCACGCCCGGCTAATTTTTTGTGTGTTTTTAGTAGAGACGGGGTTTCACTGTGGTCTCGATCTCCTGACCTCATGATCCGCCCGCCTCGGCCTCCCAAAGTGCTGGGATTACAAGCGTGAGCCACCGCGCCCGGCCTAGTTTTCATATGTTTTATCTTAAATGATTTTTTCCTAGTTATCAAAAGTAATACATGCTCATGTAGTGATTCCACAGCCTTGAAAATAAATAAAAATCATTGCCTGCATAAAATCCAGGTATACATTTTGGGGTTGTGTTTTCTTTCCTCTGCATTAGGTAGAATTATAGATGCATTCATGTGCTGATAAAGTTATAAAATCTGTATCATATTGTACATACAATTTTCTCTTCTTTCTTTTTAAATCTAACATTATAATATTAACATTTCCCTTGTCTTGATAGAGTTATAAATAATTTTAGTGGCCGCATGCATGATATTCCAAAGAATGAATATTCTATAATCTTATTTTCTTATTACACACTTAAGTTAGTTGTAATTTTTGATATCATTAAGCAGTGCTGTGATATCTGCATATAAATAATGTTGTGATGCAATATGCATATATTTCAATTTTTTCAAATTTAAAAAAATTTAAAAATATTTCCTTAGGATAGTTCCTACATAGAAAATTATAGGGACAAAGGATACAGATTTATTTGAATTTCTTATTAGAAAGGCTGTTCCAATTTATATTTGGATTAGTATTGTATCAGCATCTCATTCAACTATTAATTTTAAAGCCCTTTGCTAATTTGATGGGAAAAAAATAGTATCCCAATTTTGTTTAATTTGTAATTCATTGCTGGTGAGATTTATTCTGTATTTCTTCCATCAATTTTTTTGTTTATATCCTTTGCCTATTTTAAAATTATTTATTTATCTATTTTTAATTGACAAACAATTGTGTATATTTTGGGGTATGTGTGATGTTTTGATCTACGTGTACATTGTTGGAAAGATTCACTCAAGCTAATTAATATATCCATTACCTCAACAACTTAGCATTTTTTTGTGCATGGAGAGGTCATTAAAAATCTATTCTTTTAGCAATTTTAAACTATACATTTTTATTAACTGTGGTCACCATGTAGTACAATAGATCACTAAAACCTTTGCCCATTTTTCTATTAGAAATTTGGTGATTTTCTTATCAAGATGTTTAAGGTCGATATACACTAGAAATAGACACATGTGGTCTATCACATCTATTGCAAATATTTTTCTAGTTTGTTGTCAGACTATAACTTGCCATGCTTTTAAACAAAGTTGCCCACATGTATTTCTAGTTTTTAAAAAAGATTTGTTTTTACATTTTATTCCTTACCATCTCCAGAATTTATTTTGCTATAAATGGTTTACTTCTATTTTTCTAATAAATTACTGTAGGTTTAACAACCATTTAGTTACATATTTCAGGCAAAAAGCACTAGAACTTTTCTTTTGGAAACTAGTAGCTGAAGTTACACTTTGTGCAAAGCCAAAAAGAACTCGCAGATGCCCTTTGCTTCCTTAGAAGTGTTGATTCAGATTTTGGAAAGTGAATGATCAAAAAGTGTTTCAGGAAGCTTCAGTGTTTCCAAAGCATTAGCATTAAGGAGAGTAGAGAGGCCTGTTTGTGTCTCTGGGTAAGTAGAGATGACTTAGGGCTTTGGTCTGGGGATTTTCCGTGAGTGCATGAACACCCTTAAGCAGGGTGGCATTCAAACGCCACTTCCTCTGCATCCTTTCCATAGGTCTGCGGTCACAATTCTGCCAAGAGGTTAGTGAATGGAGCAAGCCCTTTTATCAGGCAATTTTCTAACACAGAAGTGTTTGCCCTTCCTGAAATGAAGTGATGATATATTTGTGTAAAAGAGGAAGCAGCAGGCAGGGTAACTGAGTGTTTGTCACTCCTCTCTGGCAGGTTTTAGGTGCTTCAGCAAGAAGATACAATTAAAAACATTTCTCACACAAAAATCTCCCCAGCCCACCAACTTGGAGGTAGCCAGTATCAGAAAATGTGTTTTCTTGGCATTCAGTACAGCCAGTGGTCGCATTTAAATAGTTTGTGAAGAGCCGGATTTGACCTGTCATTTGTTCTCCTATTGCAGAGGCCTTTTGTGGCTTTGTGCTCCCCACCACAGTCATTCACTGTATTTTGCGACAGTCCCCAATTCTCCTTTAGGGACGTCTTGTCCCCTACCCACTCACACGTGTCTTGGTCTTTCTCCATCACCTGCCACAGCGATTGGCAGGGGCCCAGTGAAGGTCAACCCAGTTTTCTTGTTTGAGCCCCTGAACTGCCTGGCCATCCTGCCATAGGAAGAGCCCAGCGGTGAGTCAGCTACAGAAAGGCTCAGTAGGAGCTCAGCCTTGCACCCTAAAGCCAACTCCATTCCTGGACATCTCAGTTGCGTGAATTAATACATTCCCTTTTCTCCCTTACAGCAGCTTGAGTTGGCCTTCTTCAGGGTTACATTTTTTTTAAGTCTTTTTTTTTTTTTTCTGAGATGTAGTCTCTCTCTGTCACCCAGGCTGGAGTACAGTGGCATGATCTCCGCTCACTGAAACCTCTGTCTCTTGGGTTCAATTGATATCCTGCCTCCGCCTCCCGAGTAGCTGGGATTACAGGTGCACGCCACCATGCACAGATAATTTTTTTGTATTTTTTTAGTAGAGACGGGGTTTTGCCATGCTGGCCAGACTGGTCTTGAACTCCTGACCACAGGTGATCCACCTGCCTTGGCCTCCCAAAGCACTGGGATTACAGGCATGAGTTACTGTGCCAGACCTATAAAAGTCGTAACTGATAGAGTTACTCTGTTTTTCTCCACATACACACTAGCAATTTTACTTCCTCCTTGCAATGAAAGGTATTGCTTTATAAAGGTATGGCTTTATCTCGTTGTTTTACCCTTGGATTATTGAGAATAGGCTTTTTTTTTTGTTCTGAGACAGGGTCTTGCTCTGTTGCCCAGGCTGGAGTGCAGTGGTGCAACACAGCTCACTGCAGCCTTGACCTCCCGGGTTCAAGCAATCCTATGACCTCAGCCTCCTGAGGAGCTGGGACTACAGGCATGCATCACCATGTCTGGCTACTTTTTTTACTTTTTGTAGAGACGAGGTCTCTCTATGTTGCCTAGGCTAGTCTCAAACTTCTGGGCTTGAGCAATCCTCCTGCCTTGGCTTCCCAAAGTACTAGAATTACAGGTATCAGCCGCTGCACCTGGCTGAGAATGGACTTTGTAATAACTTTCCCTATGCAGGCCCATTTGAGATGAACGGGAGACACCAGAAGTGCCTTTGCACTGATGCCCCCACCACCAAGCACTCTCCAGACCCAGGCTCAGCTTCGTCTCCACCCCTGTTCAGTCTACCCCTGGGATCTCCAGGTTTAATACTTTAGGGAAACTTCCCTTTGCCGGCACTCAGAGTCGGACTTGGAACAATTCTGCAGGTCAGCCCTTGCACAGCCATGAGAGTGAGTTACCTACTTCCCTTCAAATCTTGCGCCCTAGGTGCCTGGCTTGCCTTGCTCAAAGCCAGATCCTGGCCCTCCCGGAGGGGAACCAATTTTCTTTTTGTAGCCCCACACTGGGGTTTTGCCCTGGGATTTCACCTCTCACTGGGGTTTCATAGCAGAAGGTTTGATCCTCTGCTGAGAATCACAGTCAGTCATGTCAGAACCTAGTGCTTTTGCTAGAGAAAAAGTATCATTCAAATTTAGATTCTGAAAGCGTCTACGCTGGTGGCTCCTCACCTATCTTTTCTTATTGTTTTGCTCTGAAGCAGAAGAATCAGGATCATTTCTAATTCCAAGCCACTCAAAAACAGCTGATAATTTTTGTCTTTTCTCTTTTCTGGAAGAATATGGATGTATTTTGCCTCCGTCTTCTAACTTATTTGATCTTCTGATGGCCTTTATCTCTGCATGAGGAGCAGAGCCTTTCTGTATATAAATCCATGAAAACAGTAATAGTAATTCACACATATGATGGGCTTTATGAATTTTAGCTATTAGTATTTTTTACATATTATTTCTACTGAGTAGTTAAGACAGACTGCTGATTACTATTGATAGAAGTACCTGAGGTTCTCATATATATTTTAAAACACTTTGAGATTTCTAAAGTAGAGGGAACATCAAAAAGAGAAAATTTTTTATGATTCAGCGTATCACCTCTAAATAGCAGCAGTTGTATGGCCTTGATTAGGTAATCAGTGCCTGCACAACCGCTGAATCATAGCCCTCATTCCTCTTAATGGAAACTCACATGGTCATTGTGTTCACTTTCTATTTTTGAAATATACCTTCATGGGTGGAATTTTTGGTGAGGAAGTGAGGGAAAACTAGGGCTATCTAATTCAGAAATCTTGTGTGCAATCACATCAATCTGGTGAAAATAATTTTTTTTGCTCTAAGTCAACTGATTGGAGGTGAGAAAGGAATAATGGTCATTTTATCTCATTTCCAGCAACAATAATAAAGAGATAAAAAGGAATCAAATAAGCCAAATTAATCTGCCATTATTTTAATCAAGAAGACAGAGCAAGCCAGATCCTGAGTCACCTTCCTCCCAACTATTTTTATTGACTTGAAATAACAAAGGATGGAAGCCTGAAATGACCCAGATCACTTTTCTTGGTTTTAGTGCCCAGTGGATAAAGCATATCCTGGAATTCTCCGAGGTGGGGACTGTTTATATAAGTCAATATTCTGAAAATGGATTTTTTTTAAAGTTGGGGAGAAAGAAAAAAAACCTAAAGTCAGAGAAAAACTTCTGTTGGCCACAGATTAAACAACACTTTTTAAAAATTGATGGTTTTGCTAACTTTGCAGAAAACGAATTCTGTATTTCTTTAGTATGTGCTTCTTGGAGGCATCAGTCACTCCAGCATGCTTGAGAAAAACTCTTAACAGGTAAAAACAATAAAGCAGAGCCAGAAAAGGGTTGTATCTGGGCTGATTCAAAGCCAGAGTGTATTCAGGCATTTTTAAATTATGAACAACGCATTTTGGACATACAAAGAAGGACAGAAATGATGAAATCAACACCCATCAAACAATTACATTCCTTCCAAGGACCCACTAATGGCCTTCCTCACCATCGGAGGTGACCACTATGGTGGATTTGGTGTTTTCCACTCAGCAAGCCCACTCCCACGTCCCTCTGCATATGTGTCCTGGGGCTAGGCACAGACAGCATGAACTGCAATCGTGAGATATTAGAACAGCCGGGCCGGGTGCGGTGGTTCACTCCTGTAATCCCAGCACTTTGGGAGGCCAAGGCGGGTGGATCACTTGAAGTCAGGAGTTTGAGATCAGCCTGGCCAACATGGTGAAGCCCTGTCTCTACTAAAATACAAAAATTAACCAGGTATGGTGGGACACACCTGTAATTCCAGCTACTTGGGAGGCTGAGGCAAGAGAATTGCTTGAACCTGGGAGGCAGAGGTTGCAGTGAGCTGAGATCGTGCCACTGCACTCCAGCCTGGGCAACAAAGCAAAGCTCTGTTTAAAGAAAAAAAAAAAAGCTCACTCAACAAGTCCATTTTCAAAGTTGGTTTTTACAAGATATTTTCTATGGTAGATTGATTAATTGAATAATTAATGGTCTTCTTTTTTTATGGAGACAAGGTCTTGTTTCATCACCCAGGCTGGATGATGCAGTGGCATGATCATAGCTCACTGCAGCCTCAAACTCCTGAGCCCAAGTGATCCTCTCACCTCAGCCTCTTTCATAGCTGAGACCACAGGTGTGCATCACTACACTCAGCTAAGGCCACCCTAGATCAGCCAGTAGCTGCTGAACTCCTAGATAGATAAGTGATCTCAGTCAAGACCAGCCAAGCCCAACCCAGATCAGATGAACCCCACAGACTCATAAGCTGAATAAACGCGTGTTGGTGTATGCCAACAAAGTTCTGTGGCTGTGTTTTAGTGGCACAGAGAGTGGACATGCCCTCTTCCCAACCGTTCTGGAGACTCCATCCATGTTCCTGCCTCCCTTCCAGCTGCAAGTAATTAGTAATAAATTGAGTTATCTCAAATAACTCAGTTTTTTGAGACAGAGTCTTGCTGTGTCATCGAGGCTGGAGTGGAGTGGTACAATCATGCCTCATAGGATCTCGCTCTGCAGCCCAGGCTGTTCTCAAATTCCTGGCCTCTAGTGATTTTCCTGCCTTGGACTCCCAAAGTGCTGGGATGACAGGTGTGAGCCCTAGTGTCCAGCCCCAAATGAACTTTTTTTTTTTTTTTTTAAGACAGGGTCTCACTCTTTTTGCCCAGGCTGGAGTGCTGTGGCGTGATCTCCACTCACTGCAACCTCTGCCCCCAGGTCCAAGCAATTCTCATGCCTCAGCCTCCTGAGTAGTTGGGATTACAGGTGTGTGCCACCATACCTGGCTAGTGTTTTTTGTATTTTTAGTAGATACACAGTTGAGCTTTTATACAGATTGACTGTACTGAAAAATCAGAGGTTTGTTTAATCCAATATAGTAAAATCATATGCCCCCACTTTTTTTTAAAGCTTCATCTAGGAACTGAAGACAAACTGATACCTAGGACTCTGCATTTAGAGCTAGAAGCTACATGAAAATTCATCCAGGCCAGAAAACTTACGGTTTAGATGGCTTCAAGTCTCTAAAGCTAATTAATAACCAGGCTAGGTCAGAAGCTCAGGTGCCTCCTAGGACAATGTTCAACTAACCATATTATTTGCTGGCCTGAAAATTTCAATGGAAGCTCAATATTTGGTGAAAGCAAGAAGGATAGTGAGCTAATTTTTTATAATGATGGTTCTCAATGAACCACACTTACCAATATTCATGTCCTTGGATTGTTCCCCGCTCCTTGAATCTGGGCTGGTTCTGTGACCTTCTTTAACCAATAGATCATGGAGGAAGTGACAGGATGCCAGTTCAATTCTAAGCCTTAAAAAGGCCTGGCAGCTTTCATTTTTGTATTTAGAAGAAGCCAGCCACCATGTAAGAAGTTTGAATATCCAGAGACCACCTGCCTGTGAGAAGTCTAATCTAGCCATGTGGAGAGGCCAAGCAGAAAGGAAGTGAGGCCACTGGTTAACAGCCCCAGCTGAGCTTCAAGCCAACAGTCAACACCAGCTTGCCAGCCATGTTAGTGAGGCCATCTTGCAAGTTCATTCTTCAGCCCCAGTCAAACATCAGCCATGTAAAGCTGAGATGAACTGTCCCGGCCAAGCCTTGCAAATTGCAGGATTGAGAGCAAATAAACAAAACGTTTTCTTCAGCCACTGAGATTGGAGATAGTTTGTTACATAGCAATAAGTAGTTGAAACACAGAGGGTATCAGCTTGTGGCCTCAGGCATCTGAAATGAAAAAAACAAACAAAACAAAACACTGATCTCCTTAGACTCATCTCCTGTATCCGGTAACTTATCTCTAACATCCTTCCACTTCTAAAATTCTTTAAGCTTGTGACTCCATGGCTCATTCCTTTTAATATCATACTAGCCTTGTGTCTACATGATCAAATGATTTTAGTTTACAGAAGCTGACTGGCCTGACAGGGATTACTTTTCCCACCAACGAGCAGGAATGCAGCTGGCAAGGGGGAGGAAGAATGGTCTTCCAGATGTAGAGGCAGACAGTAGAAGAAGCCCCAATAGTTCAGGTGCTGGCAGCAAGGAAAGAAAACCCAAAGTTTGTCTCCATGGAGGATAGTGAGGATATGTATAGAGTAATAAACAGAATATCCACAGGAAAAGCACCAGGCATGCTTGAAACAGGCAGGTCAGAAATTGACTTGAGAAATAGACTTCTGATTCATCTAGTCGAACAAAAAGCACTTAAAAATATACTGGGCCAACCTCGTTAACATAGTGAGACCCCCATCTCTACAAAAAAGAAAAATAAAAAAGTAGCCAGGTATAGTGGCACACCTGTAGTCCCAGCTAGGAGGGAGGCTAAAGTGGGAGGATCACTTGAACCCAGAAATTCGAAGTTGTGGTGAGCTATGATCACACCACTGTACTCCATCCTGGGTGACAGAGTGAGACCCCATCTCTAAAAACAAACAAAAAACCCCTTTTTAAAAGAAATTCAACTGATTGAAGCATAAAAAAAGGGTAATGGGACATCAGATCATGTCAAGTCTTGTTGGTCATTGTAAGGACTTTGGCTTTTTAATTTTTTTTAATTGACACATAATAATTGTGCATATTTATGGGGTACATAGTGATGTTTCAATACATATATTTATAGTTATCAGATCAGAGTAATTAGCATATCCGTCATCTTAAACATTTATTATTTCTTTGTGTTGGGAACATTCAATATCCTCCTTCTAGCTATTTGGAACTATCTAACGTATTATTGTTAACTATAGTCATCGTACAGCACTGGAGAACTTGAGAATTTATGCCTGCTATCTAGCTGTAATTTTGTATCCTTCAGCAAATCTCTCCCTATCCCCCTCTTCCCTCTGTCCTTCCAGCCTCCAATATCCTCTGTTCTACTTTTTACTTCTTTGAGATCTTTTTTTTAGCTTCCACATATGAGTGAGAACATACGGTGTTTAACTTTCTGTGCCTGACTTATTTCACTTCACTTCATGTCCCCCAGTTCCATCCCTGTGGCCATGAATGCCTGGAGTTCATTCTTTTATGGCTAAATCGTATTCTATTGTGCATAAATACCACGTTTTCTTTATCCAGTCGTCTTCTTCAAGAGCCTTTCCTACTCTCACTGAACTGGTCTATCTTGACTTCCAGCTTCCAGAAGACAAACTAAGGCATGTATTTACTTCCTTCCTGCTTTTCCAAGTGCCATTCTGGTTTGTCTTTTTACCTGCCTCGTGTGAGCTGGATGACCTTGTGCCAGCCATACAACTTTTCTGAGTGTTGGTGAAATAAGTGCACGGAACTACTTTACAAAACAGTATTCAGATGTGATGGCATTTTCCAGCCGTCCTAATGAGGCCAGAAGTATCATGGCAAAGCCAGGCAAGTGATTTCCTCCCTAGGAACAACCAGTCACTAACCAGCTTTGGTTACTTTTTCTCTTTACAATGGAGGACTACATCTGTCAGTTGCATTCCACGCTCGAAACCTTCTATGATTCCAGAATGTTCTTGCTAATACTCTTGACAATTATGTAAAATCATTTAACCTAGGCTATATAATGACCAGTGTTGGCATGGGGTGGGGTAGAATTACATGGGCAAAGCGAATGAGGGGCTTTCCTTTTTTCTTTTTTTAAGAGACAGGTTCTCACTTTGTTGTCCAGGCTGGAGTAGAGTGGCATGATTATAGCTCACTGCAGCTTTCAATTCCTGGGCTCCAGTGATCCTCCTGCCTCAGCCTCCTAAAATGTTGGGATTACAGGTGAGAGCCACCAGGCCCGGCCTTGGCCAGCTTTCTTCCCATTTATGGTCCAGAAAGAAGGGGACATTTCACCTCATATAATGGGGCATCAGTGAAAGTGCCCCTCCTTGCCAAAGAGTGTACCTAACAAAAGTGGAGAATCAAGGGTTCTGGGACGTTGCCTTGACTTGTTCTGATGGTGTCCAGTGTGAGCTGTGCAGAACCACGGGAAACCACAGGTGTGTAAATCCTTCCCATTCAACACATTTAAAAATCAAGTGAGCACACAAATGAGCAATCTTAGCAAACAGAAATGGCCTTGTTCTAATTTTCTGGAGAGTAGAGAAAAAACCCCCTATGTATTGAACATTTTTGTGCCACTTATTGTGTTCAATTCTTTTTATGCTCATTTACTCCTTAGATAGAATAAATAGCCCAGTGCAGGTTTATCTCCATTTTATAGGTGAGGAAAACTGAGTCTTGGAGAGTCTTGGAGAATTCAGTCACCCATTGAACACTGCACACCTAGTAATGGGAAAAGACTGGGAATTGGAGGCTTTAGGTCTGCTGTCATCCTATCCTGCCTTCCACACATTCCAGGGAAGTTCACTTGTCTCTTCCCATTTTGGCTTCATCGCCTTTTATGATCATTTGGCCCTGCTGTTCTTTCTGTTTTCACAGGGTTACAAGAACACATACACATTTCCGTAACCCCTATAGTATGCGGAATACAGCCACAAGCACAAACCTGGGTGATAACCACACAAAACCAATCTGATTCTGGTAAGCCTCACACAGCCCATTGCATCTCACCTCCTTGCCTTGACCTTGAGTGCATTCAGCTCCTTTCCCCAATTCAGATGTCACCTCCACCAGGAAGCCTTCTCTGAGCTCTCCCCTTATTCCCACCGCCCAGTTCTCCCTGGTCTCTCCTATACTGCCGAGTACATGTCGCTATTGTTAATTACTATTATTTAGTTAGGTGTCTGTCTCCTACACTGTCCTGTGAGTTCTCTGAAGTCAGGGCTGTGAATGTCTCTTCTATTAGACTGCGGTGTCTCTGGGGCTTGAGGCCGTATTCTTATGATCTTTATAACTTCATTGCAATGCATGAAACTAGCACAGGGTAGGGACTCAAGACTACTGACTGGATCAAAAAGATTGCCAAGAAGGACAATAAAAAGTGATAAATATTAGGGTGGCTTATAAAGGGTAAGCTCAATTCAGAGAAAAGAAGAAAAATAAGAACAGACAAAGAAGAATAATACAAAGAAAAAGGTTTCTGAAGGGCAGTGTTTTGAAGATGTCAAGGGAATGTCTTAGTGATGCTCTGTGACATATGAATTCTTAAATTCTTAAAAATATGATCCACGTCTTTCCAATTATTTACTATGATGAGTCTAATATTTGCATAATTCATATATACCCTAAGTATAAGTAACATCAGGGATTTCCCAGTTAAAATTCAGAAAAAAACTATCAAATATAATTCTTGCTCAAGGATTTACTGAAAGGAGTAAACTATGTATTTCAATCATCTTACTAAAGTACAAGATCTTAATTATAAATCAGCCCAATTAAGTGGGCAATTCCCACATTCCAGGACAGACATTAATTTATGCCAAGTGAATGGTAAATAATGAGGATTCTATTCTCTTTATTGCTTTGTGGAAGATGTATTGATTTGTAATTGTTGTTGTTATTTTAGCTATTCAGCATCCAAAAGCCCTTCCTCCAACAAAACTCCCCATTTTTGGGGGTGGGGGATTTCCTATCCTGTATAGTTTTGCTTGGAGATAGTACCCACCTCCTACTACAAAGGGGTGTAGCACCTCAGATTTTCTGTCCCATGGCAGCCAGCAGGGTGAATGTATAAACTGGGCATCTGACCAGCGTTTAGCCAACTGGTCATTCTTTGTTGAGACTTTGAATTTGAGGATGTGAGGGACGGCTACGGGTCCTTCGTTGTTATGAAAGCTATAGTATGCCGATACTACACAGCATATTCTGTGACCTGTCCAGGCCACCTGGAGCTTGCTTAGTTTCTACTTTTCTTTTCTTTTTTTTTTTTTTTTTTTTGAGACGGAGTCTTGCTCTGTCGCCCAGGCTGGAGTGCAGTGGCGCGATCTCGGCTCACTGCAAGCTCTGCCTCCCGGGTTCACGCCATTCTCCTGCCTCAGCCTCTCCGAGTAGCTGGGACTACAGGCGCCCGCCACCACGCCCGGCTAATTTTTTTGCGTTTTTAGTAGAGGCGGGGTTTCACCGTGGTCTCGATCTCCTGACCTCGTGATCCGCCCGCCTCGGCCTCCCAAAGTGCTGGGATTACAAGCGTGAGCCACCGCGCCCGGCCTAGTTTCTACTTTTCTAATTACTGGTTCTCCAATCTCTCATTGATTTTGTGAGCCTGACATTCTTCCAATGAATTGTCTTTCACTTAAAAAGCCAGTTTCTGTTGCTTGCAACTAAGGATTCTGTCTGAAACGCCAGGTAAAAAGAGTCTCAATTAAGACATATATGTAGATTCATAAGTGGATTGGTAAAAAATTTGTATTATTGTATTATGTTTCCCAACAATTACTATATTTCCCAAGAATTACTTTGAGATTTTTTTTTTAGAAAATTATAGGAATTACCAAATAAAACAAACCGTGTGATGAATGTCTACATTTTGAATGGTTTTTGTTGACATTCCATTATCTGTTTTTGTTTTTAGAAAAACTAACACCTAGTTCTAAATCAAGGAGAACATCTTATCTAATATTAAATCTAATGGTGGCACCTTGTCTACCAGGGACAGTGTGAGGTAATGAACAAACTTTTGCAGGCTCCTCACCTGTGTAACTTCATTTTTCTCTAGACTTTGTGAATCGTCTTCTATTCAGTCTTATTTATTGCTTAGACAGTTTCCATGATTCCTGATTTTTCCCAACATTATCATTCAAAGATATGTCTTTTTACTTATAAACGTTCTCATGGTATGTACCCTTGGGGTTATATTTTTCTAATGTTGATGTATATCCATGATTCGATGTTGATGTACTGACACTGCTCTGATGATTAAAAAATGAAAATATATCCAAAGCAGATGACATTGTGGTTGAAATGTACAGCTGCGAATGCATCTGCTTGAATAAATTTAGAAAAATGATTAGTTTTCTTTTTCTTCAGGCATTACTCCATTATCAGGCATCCATCAGACATATCAAAGTGGCTAGTACATTTTCAAAAACTTTCAAAAGTCTGCCTTAAGTGATATTCTCATATAAAATTATTTATAGTCAAGTTTAAAGTATTAAATTTTCTTGCTTGACAGATACTTGGAAAGAAAAGAAACTAGTAGGTTCCCGTTATAAAATAAACTAATAGGAGATATTTTTGGAGATAATATGTATTTTCAGTGTATACAGTTATAGTGCCATCTGGAAAACAGAGACATTAGGGTCTCATTCTTTTTTTTCTTTTTCTTTTTTTTTTTTCTGAGATGGAGTTTCCCTCTTGTTGCCCAGGCTAGAGTGCAATGGTGCGATCTAGGCTCACTGCAACCTCCGCCTCCCGGGTTCAATGATTCTCCTGCCTCAGCCTCTCGAATAGCTGGGATTACAGGCATACGCCACCACACCCGGCTAATTTTGTATTTTTATTCGTGATGGAGTTTCTCCATGTTGATCAGGCTGGTCTCTAACTCCTGACCACAGGTGATCCACCCACCTCGGCCTCCAAAAGTTCTGGGATTATAGGCATGAGGGACCACACCTGGCCAAGGGTATCATTCTTATGAAATGTCATCGTCCTTTCTTTCTTAGGAATTTTAGGTAGGTATATATTCTCGGACACAACGTAGATACAGAGGAGATGTTAGGTCAAAATTTCAGAGTGAAAGCTGATACAAGAAAAAAATCTTGAATTTATTGGACTATAGTTTCTGTTTTATAGAAAATAAGGACCAAATGCAGTGGGTGACATCTCTAGTTCAAGTGCTTTGGGAGGCTGAGGTGGGAAGCTCGCTGGAGCCCGAGATTTTGAGGCTTCAGTGAGCTACAATCATGCCGCTGCACTCCAGTGTGGGTGACAGAGTGAGGCCTTGTTTAAAAAAGAAAAGAAAAAACAAAAAGAAAATCAGATTGCAAAGTGGCATCCAAATGAGGACACACAGCATGCATGACATCCTAAAAGATCTTGCTCCTAAGGACAGACACAATGAGCTTATCCAATAGGAAAATTTGTGACTAAAAATGGAATTTTCCCTCACACTCAAATTAACATAATATTCATGATAATTGGGATTAACATGCAAGCACAAGATATTTTTGTCAGTCTGACAAAGTAAATCTTCCCAAGCTAAAAAAACTCTCTGATGAAAGAAAAATTGAAAAATAAAACACAGTAACTTTTAATGTATTTTTAAGATTTCTTTTTATACACAAAATATCTTTTATTCTGTATTATACAGAATCAAAACCCCACACAAGCATTGTTTATAAGATCCACTAATGTTATATTATTATTATTATTTTTGAGACAGAGTCTCGCCCTGTCACCCAGACTGGAATGCAGTGGTGCGATCTCAGCTCACTGCAACCTCCACCTCCTGGGTTCAAGCGATTCTCCTGCCTCAGCCTCCTGAGTAGCTGGGATTATAGGCACGTGCCACCATGCCCGGCTAATTTTTGTATTTTTAGTAGAGACAGGGTTTCATCATGTTGGACAGGTTGGTCTTGAACTCCTGACCTCAAGTGATCTGTCTGCCTCGGCCTCCCAAAATGTTATATTTTTATAACTTTTATGGTTTTTTAAAATAACTGGTATGCTTACATAACAGCTTTCTTTAAATCTGAGTTAAGAAAATTTGTCAGTATATCATTGTTTTATGTTTCCTGACTATAATTACTTAGTTGTAAGGACAATTACAACCACATTAATACTTGACAGAATTTTGATGCTTGATACCCGAATACTGAGTAGCATCCAATTAAAATATCAATGTGGTTTTCATGTGCCAAAGAAAATATTTTATTCAAGTTCCCAAAACAAACTTGAGGAGTTACATTGGGTTTGAATTCAATAAAAAAGGCTAAGTTAAAATATGAAAAGAAATAGTTTTCATTTGGTGGGAGCTGAAATCAAAGCATGCATTTGTATACATTCTACTCAATCATCTGTCTCATGGCATTTTCCAAATTTTTGTTTATTTGTTTTAGAATAGGATCTTGCTCTGTCACCCAGGCTGGAGTGCAGTGACACGATCTCAACTCACTGCAACCTCTGCCTTCTGGGTTCAAGCGATTCTCCTGCCTCAGCCTCCCAAGTAGCTGGGACTACAGGCATGCATCACCAAGACTGGCTAATTTATTTTGTAACTTTTTGTAGAGATGGGGTTTCACCATGTTGCCCAGGTTGGTCTCTAACTCCTGAGCTCAAAGCAATCTGCCTGCCTAGGCCTCCCAAAGTGTTGTGATTACAGGCATGAGCTATGGTGCCTGGCCCCAGCCCCAAGTTTTTAAGGGTCTACCAGGCCAAACCCTTCTCTGACTTCACTGCATTTGGTTTGCTTTTCCCCTTTCTTTTATCTCGCTTTGCCTTTGTCCTTTTTTTTTTTTTTTGCCTTCGGTTAATCCATATTGGGTACTGTCCATTCTAGTCTAGAAGTCTTTTTGTTTCTCTTAATCTCAGTTTCCATTTTCATGTCATCTTTTTCATCTTTTAGATGACATTGCATTTTCTTTCTTTCTTTTCTTTTCTCCTCTCTCTTTCTTTCTGTTTTGAGACACGATCACTCAGGCTGGAGTGCAGTGGCGCCATGATCGTTCACTACAGCCTTGCACTCCTGGGCTCAGGTGATCCTCCTTCTTCAGACTTCTGGTAACTGGCACTACAGGAGCGCACCACCACACCCAGCTAATTCTCTTAACTTTTTGTAGGGACAGGGTCTTACCATGTTGCCCAGGCTGGTCTCCAACTCCTGGCCTCAACTAATCCTCCCACCTTGGCCTCCTAAAGTGCTGGGATTACGGGCCTGAGCCACTGCACCCAGCCCAGGTCAATGTTTGGGCACCACCACAGTTGCTATCCTTGAACGTCTTTCATTAAGACATCATTGTCTACTTGGAGAATATTTTTAAGCCTGCTGAACTCCTCTGGGACATTCTTTTTTCTCTTTTCAGCCTTCGTCTCTCTCTTTTCCACTTACTCTGTATGCTTTTAGCTACGTTTTACCTGAGAAACTCACAAACACACATGCCACAAGATCTTTTAAATTATTTTTATATATTTTTTTTAGAGACAAGATTTTTGCTCTGTCACCTAGGCTGGAGTGCAGTGGCACGATCATACCTCAATGCACCCTCAAAGTCCTGGACTCAAGTGATCCTCCCACCTCAGCCTCTCAAGTAACTAGGACTACAGGTGCACGCTACCTTGCCCAACTAATTTTTCATTTTTTTGTACAGATGGAGTCTTGCTAAGTTGTCCAGGCTGGTCTTGAATTCCTGGTTTCAAGTGATCTTCTGCCTCAGGCTCCCAAAGTGCTGGGATTACAGACATGAGCCACTGTGCCCCATCCAGTAACTTTTAGGTTATGTGGAAACTACAGTGCTTGAAGTTCTATGCATCTAGAATGAGTCCAATTATTGAAGTTAAAAAGGCAAACAAATTTTCTGTGATAGCAGTGATTGAGTGTTTGGGAAAGAGATGGTTGACATTAGATGGGGAGGGCCTACCAAGCATTTCTCTCTTGTTGCAAGGAGTAACAACAATTTAGAAAAAGATAGAGGGGGGTGGAGTGGGGAGGGGAAGGATAAATTATGTTTTCACAAATGACTAATTTGCCTAAGCAGACAGGAAGCCCAAGGCATATTTTAGAAAAAGTTCTAGGAAAAGAAGAGTAGAATTTTAAAATTTAGGTGCATAAAACTTTAATTAATTTGAAAACATTGTACTGAACTGTAATTCCCTAATTACAATACTGAGATATTAATGAGCGAGTAAGTGAATGAATTTTTTCATTCAACAATTATTGATTGAGTGTTGACTCTGGCGCTGTGATGGGCACAATCCTGGCAACAATGAATTGTAGAGCTGTTTGATAAATATTTAATCTCAAAGATTACCCAAGTTGCAGTTGTCACATAGGGCCCTGAAAGACCATTTTTCAGCACAATAGAAAAGAATGGGAAAATGCAAAACTACGGTCATCACAATTTAGCCATAGCATTTGTTCAATAACTCTTCGTTGGTTTGAATTTATACACAAAAACAAAAAATCTGAAATTTTACTCCAGACAACATCAGATATTGATGAGTTTATTGATGAATAAATTGAAGAATTGACGAATGAATTGAGGCCTTCTTGATATCTCATCCCATTTTGCTTACTTTGTCATGTTTACTGTTTTCCTGAACAATTAAATCCAATTTGGTGTTATCAGGAAAGCATGATGCTTCTCTGGTATGTGATGAAGAGAGAGGATGACAGATCTGTAAAATTGTCCTGTGGTTAGGAACTGTTTTCTTTTTCTTCGTTGCTTGCTTTATTTATTTTTTTGAGACAAGGTCTTGCTCTGTCACCCAGTCTGGTGTGCAGTGGTGGGATCATGGCTCACTGCACCTCAGGCTCAAGCAATCCACCTGCCTCAGCCTCCCGAGTGGCTAATTTTTTAAATTTTTAATATTTTTTTTTTGTAGAGATGGGGTCTCATTATATTACCCAGTCTGGTCTTGAACTCCTGAGCTCAAATGATCCTCCTACCTCAGTCTCTCAAAGTGTTGGTGTGAGTCACTGTGCCTGGCTGATTAGGATCTTAAAGTACACACCCAGTTCAGACCAAGTTTCCAACTTGTTACTGAGAAAAGATTTTAGCCAGATGAAAGTCTGCTGAAATCAACAAAGGTGTAAGAAATGTCCTCTGCTTGAAATATTTACCTAGTACATTAAAAAAAAATTTGAGGCCAGGCACGGTGGCTCACGCCTGTAATCCCAGCACTTTGGGAGGCCGAGGCAGGTGGATCATGAGGTCAGGAGATCGAGACCATCCTGGCTAACATGGTGAAACCCCGTCTCTACTAAAAATACAAAAAAAAAAAAAAAAATTAGCTAGGCATGGTGGTGGGTGCCTGTAGTCCCAGCTACTCAGGAGGCTGAGGCGGGAGAATGGTGTGAACCCGGAAGGCTGAGCTTGCAGTGAGCCGAGATCGCACCACTGCGCTCCAGCCTGGGAAACAGAGCAAGACTCAGTCTAAAAAAAAACAAAAAAGTCTTTTTTATAAATATTGTTGGATAACTGCATATTTGTTTTTTTTTCTTTTTCTTTCTTTCTTTTTTTTTTTTTTTTGAGATGAAGTCTCGCTCTGTGGCCCAGGCTGGAGTGCCCTGGCGTGTTCTTGGCTCACTGCAACCTCTGACTTTCAGTTCAAGCAATCCAGCCTCAGCCTCCCAAGTAGCTGGGATTACAGGTGCATGCCACCACACCTGGCTAACTTTTGTATTTTTAGTACAGACAGGGTTTCACCATGTTGGCCAGTTTGATCTCGAACTCCTGACCTCAAGTGATCTGTCTGCCTCGGCCTCCCAAAGTGCTGGGGTTACAGGTGTGGGCCACTGCATCCAGCCAACAGAAAAGAATGTATGGCCTTCTTTTTATTCATTCATTTCATTCATGTATGACATTTGTTTGTTTGTTTTTGTTTAGTTTTTTGTTTTTTTTTTTGAGACGGAGTCTCGCTTCATCGCCAGACTGAGTGCAGCGGTGCCATCTCAGCCACTGCAACCTCCAGCTCCCTGGTTCAAACGATTCTCCTGCCTCAGTCTCCCCAGTAGCTGGGATTACAGGCATGCACCACCACGCCCAGCTAATTTTTGCATTTGTAGTAGAGACAGGGTTTCACCATGTTGCCCAGGATAGTCTCAATCTCCTGGCCTCGTGATCCGCTTGCTTTGGTCTTCCAAAGTGCTGGGATTACAGGCGTGAGCCACCACGCCCGGCCAACACATGCTGTATTTTTAAATTATGAGTTCAAATAGATATTTGAAGTAAAATCTAGTATTACAGAGTTTTCACATTTTCTTTGATGTGATATTTTTGTATTTCTCTTACACTAAAAATCTTGGTTCTTAATAATAATTATCAATTTTTTGCAGATCTTTTTGCCCTTAGAATATATCCCTCTAAGAAGGTACAATCGGAATACTGTTTTCAAAAATCACTTGAAATAATTATTTTCTCTATATAGTTATGCTACCAATTACATATATGGTTGGGTTTATTTTTTCATTTATTTTTGATTTTCAGGTTTGTCTTTTTCTATTTTAATTTTTGAATATGTAAAACATTTATATGGTTCAAAAGTGAAAAAAAAATAAAAAGATATACTCAGAGAGGACCCTGTTTCATTCCTTTCCAGCTCATCCTCCATCCCACTTAGGTAGGAATTGATGTTAGCTTTTTATTTATCCTTCTAGTGTTTCTTTTTGAAAAAAATATTTTTAATATTCTGTTCCTTTTATATTTAACAACATATCTGGAAAATTATGTCAAATCAGTGCACGGGAAATTTTCTCATTATTTTTAAACAGCTGCATAGTACTCCATAGTGCTACACTGGGTGGATGAACTGGATTAAATTAGCCACTTATAGAAGTATGTGTATATAAGTACCTTGTTAGACCATCACAGGGTTCTCTCTGGTATCTGGTCATACTCGTTTTCTAGGGTGGCTGCAACAGATTACCACAAATTGGGTGGCTTAAAATAACAGAAATTTATTTTCTCACAGTTCTGGAATCCTGAAGTCTGAAATCAAGGTGTTGGGCTTCCTCTGGAAGACTCCAGGGGAGAATCCTTTCTTGCCTCTTCCAGTTTCTCTTGGCTATAAGGGTCTTTTCGTTTGTGGCTCCATAACCTCAATCTCTACCTTGGTCTTCATATGCCCTTCTCCTTTGTTTCTATGTTTTCACTTCTTTTGTTTCTTACAAGGACATTTGTCATTGGATTTAGGGTCTACCCAGATAACCGAGGATGTTATTATATTTGCAAAGATCCTTTTGTCAAATAAAGTCTCAGTCACAGTTTTCGGGGATTAGGACATAGACATATCTTTTTTGGGGGAAGGGTGGGCACTGTTCAACTCACTACATTGGCTATTATAAATAGTGGTGAAAGGAATAAACTTCCATGCGTGGTTTTATATTCTTCATAGAGTTATCCTACCAATTACATATATTCCTAGGTTTATTTTTTTTCCATTTATTTTTTATTTTCAGGCTTGTCTTTTTCTGTTTCAATTTTTGAATATGTAAAACATTTATATGGTTCAAAAGTGAAAAAAATATAAAAAGGTATACTCAGAGAGCACACTGAGTCCCTTCCACCTCATCCTCTATCCCACTTAGGTAGGCATTAATGTTAGGGTTTTTTAAAAAATCCTTCCAGTGTTTTATATTAGAATATCTGCAGGGTAGGTTCTTAGAAGTCAAAATTCTGGCTGGGTGTGGTGGTTCACGCCTGTAATCCCAGCATTCTGGGAGGCTGAGGCCCGTGGATCACTTGAGGTCAGGCGTTCAAGAACAGCCTGGCCAACATGGCGAAACTCTGTCTCTACTAAAAATACAAAAATTAGCCAGGCATGGTGGCACGTGCCTGTAATTCCAGCTACTCAGGAGGCTGAGGCAGGAGAATCGCTTGAACCTGGGAGGCAGAAGTTGCAGTGAGTTGAAATCACACCACTGCACTCCAGCCTGGGGGACGGAGCAAGACTGTCAAAAAAAAAAAAAAAAAAACCTGGGAGGCCAAAGCCCATGGATCACCTGAGGTCAGACGTTCAAGACCAGCCTGGCCAACATGACAAAACCCCCTCTCCACTAAAAATACAAAAAAATTAGCCACTCGTGGTTGCACACGCCTGTAAACCCAGCTACTTGGGAAGCTGAGGCAGGAGAATTGCTTGAACCTGGCGAGATAGCGCCACTGCACTCCAGCCTGGGTGACAGAGCCAGACTTCATCTCAAAAAAAAAAAAAAAAAAAGAAATTCTGGGTCAAAAGGCAAATATTTATTTTTGCCAAATTTCCTTCTATGGGAGTTGTAGCATCTAACATTTCTACCAGCTATGTTTTCTATAGCTTTGCCACCAGACCAGACTGTGTTATCACACCTTGTCTCTGAGAAGGTTTTTTGTTTGTTTGTTTTCTAATTCAAATGGTATTTCAGAGTAGTTTTAATTTGCATTGCAAGTTTTAAACTTTTGATCTCATTGTTCTTATTTGCTGATTACTGCAGGACATTTATTCAACAGCACTTAATGTCTGCATAACACTTGGCACTCTATAACTCCAGGGATAAAGAATTCAGTACAAAGCAAGTGAAGCCCTCAAAGAGTTCACAGCCCAGCAGGAACGAGTTTAGAAAGAACAACAGGAAATAAGAAGAGCCATATGGAATATGCATGTGGGTGAAAAAGTACCAACGTAATAATACTATATGTTTGTTCCTTTTTAAGAGAAGATTTGGAGTTCTGCATTTTCATTACTGGGTAAAGGCTAGATATGATGGGTGAGATGAATCTATATGCACAGATGCCTGTTTCTGGCATTACCAAGCTTGACAGTATCATATGTTCACTGATGTTCACTGTACACTGTCATTTATTCCCACGTGTATCTAATCGCTCAGCCTCCTTAACTGGATTGGAAGCACTGGAGGTCAGGAGGATGAACCTTATACATCTTTTATCTCCAAGGTTTAGAATCATGCCTTACACATTGCAGGTGCTCAATAAATGTTCGATGATGATGGCAGCTTGCTTTGCAATAAAAAAAATGAAGTTTCCTAAGACAAGTATATTCTATTTTTTCAGTCAGTGTAAGGAAAGGTACCTTTTCCTAAAGGAATTGGGCAGTGAACATTGTGATTTACTATCTGTAATCAGGTACAAGCTCAACTGCTGTAACGAAGACTCAAAATGCCTTGACTTAAGACATTATTTTGGTCTCTTGTAACGCTTTTGGAAGTTTCTGGTCCTGATCTGTGTTGTCATCTGTGGACTCAGGCTGGTAGGGCCGCTCTGCCATCATCTTAAGCATGGGGCTTTCATCTCCGGGTCTGAGAGTGATCCATGTTGTTGGGTTTATCAGTAGTCTGTTCTTTTTTTATTGCTGAGTAATATTCATTTGTATGAATGTGTCTATACAAAGGAATATTACACAAATCTAAAAATAGAGAGATGCTCTAAAACTGTGAGTGTATTTATTTTTTCCTTTTTGCCTGCCTGGTTGAAATATGTAGGACTACTTTAGCTTTTTATTGTATTTCATTTAATAAACTTTTATTGAGTGACCCTGTGGGATGGGAATACAAAGGCGTGTAAATCCTTGTCTCTTCCCTCAAGTTATAGTTCAGCTAGAGGAGAAAAAGACAGTTGTGTTGTCCCAATTTGGATGGAAACCACGTGATTCTACCTTAAGTACTTGCTGAAAAAGCTGAAAAGATGTCAAAACTTGCAGGATCCGGATGCCACTATACAATCCTATGGTGTAAGAAATCTCCTGACCATCTTCCAGCTCAAAGTCTTGCCCCAGGGAATAAGCGCCTGGCTTTAAAAAGTATACAGGCCTGAGTCAGATCCCTCAGGTTCTATTTCTGGTTCTGCTACTGGATCGCTATGTGACTTGCACAACAGAGAACGCACCCTTCCTACAAAGAGGCAGGATCCCAAGGAGTCCTCTGAGCGAGCGACCTCCATACCCGAAGTGAGGTTGGGTTCCAGGAACCTAGGGGCAGGCTGAACTCCTCACCAGGGCACGCTCTTCCCTAGTGCCAAAGCAACTCATTTTAGTGTGAAATTAGAGCTGCGATTTCGGCATGGTCAGAGGGGCTTCGACTCGCTCCCTGGTGTGAATCCAGAAGCTAAACCTAAAAACAGCTGGCATTTGAAAAGCCTTGACACTTTTCTTACTGAGATTTTTGTGTGTGTGTGGTTCACGTTGCACTAGAGGAAAATCGGGTGGGCGCGGAGGAGGGAGAGTGAAACCACGGGCGATCTAGGCTGCCGGAGCAGGGGACGGACAGAGGCCGCCCTGCGCTTCTGCGACCCTGGAAAGGAGGTCGCAGCGCGTCGCCCGCTGGAGAACTTCATTTCCCAGGAGTACTTGCGGCCCGCGGCAGGGCGGGGCGACGTGCCCAATGCCGGCCCACTGACTCCCATCGTGCCTAAGGCCGCCAGCCTGATTGGAGGACTGTCTCGCGGTGCATCTCGGGACTTGTAGTACAACTTGTGGGTGAGAGAAGCTCCTTTGTGACTCGAAGCGCCTTCTCGGCCCTCTGAGCGCGTCCCCGCTAGGTTTTGGCGCGGACGGGCTAGTGTCCCGCGAGGAGAGTTCGGGCTGTGTGCGCGTGCGAAGCGCCCAAGGGGCCGGCCGGCACCTCCCGCGGGGCGGGGCCTTCGGTTCCCCGTCGACACCGCCTTCCTGCCCCGCCCCTCGCCGTGACCGGCCCTCCCCTCCTTCCTGGAGCCACAGCTGAGGCGGCGGCGGCGGCAGCGGCGGCGGCAGCCGGGCTGGGGGCGGCGAGTGGCCCGCGCGACACGCGCCGGCCTCGACCCTATGCTTTGATTCGCGTGCCGCAGGCGCCTACTGCCCCGCCGGCGGGGCCCGGGCTTCCTGCCGCGGGATGTTCTCCCGAAGGAGCCACGGGGATGTGAAGAAGTCCACCCAGAAGGTGCTGGACCCGAAGAAGGACGTGCTGACCCGCCTGAAGCACCTGCGGGCGCTGCTGGGTGAGGCGCGCGCCGGGCGCGGGGGTCGGGGCGCAGAGTTAGGGGCACCTGCCGGGAGGGCGCTCCTCTGTGCAGGGGTCGGTGGCTGGGAGGCTGGGGAGGGGGATGGGTGGGCCTCCGACCCCCTTCCCTGGATCTGGGCTTGAACCCCCGGGGCTTTGTTTCCATAAAGCCGCAGCCTGGCCCTCGGGCATTGCTCCCGTCGCCCTCGAGTTAAACTTAGCCCAGATTCTCGCTGGGCGCCTGCGCTCCCGGAGAACCTGGAGGCCGGGCACAGAGGTACCTGTCCCCTCTCCTCCCAGCAAGTGAACTGGATCCCAAGTGGTCATCACGTGCACACATTGAACTGTCACCTCCTCCTTTCGTTTTTAAAATTTTATTTTTGAGTCTGAGACCCTAAGTAGACCGAGACCCCAAGTGAACCCAGCACAGACCTAATTGGGCTCTCATCTCTGTCATCCCCCTTTTAAATTTTATTTTTACTTTTGAGTGTGAGACCCCCAAATAGACCGAGATTCCAAGCGATCCCAGCACAGATTTGTCATCGGTCTTCCCATGCTGCTTTTTAAATTTAATTTTTATTTTGGGTCTGGCTGCTTCAGTTTCTTTGTGTCCTTGGTGTGAAGGGGCCTTCTCTTCCTGCTTGGAGAGAGGGGTGGTTTTCTTGGGTTCAGGGAGGCTGCTTCTCCTTTATTACCGGCATGACAGTGATGGTGTCTGCCACCTTCTGGTTTATGGCCTGCCAGGTGGAGGTTCGGAGGAGCTCAGGTGGGCTTGGAGTTGACCTGTGATGAAGCTCACCCCTGTGGGTGTGAGGTGTCCACAAGGCTTCCTGTCACCTGCTGCATGTGATCTGTAGCTGGTTCGCCTAGGCTATGTTTTGTTTTCTGTAGTTTTTTACCTCCTAAGTCTTAACTTTTCTTTAGGATGAAAACACCTTTGCTGTCTATAGACACACTTGCCTGTGCATTTGGTGGCGAAGGAAAGAACACCTTATGTTTCTTCTAGTTGTCTTTTAGTCCTAAAATTCACAAAAATCGCCTAGTGCTAATGTGTCTGTCACTTGAAAGAATATTACATAAAATGATTTAACATGTGAAGATTTTAAATAAAGATCTTGTTCATGAGATCAGAAGTTGCTGATTATTTCTATTTATATTCTACCTCTGAGGGAGAGAAGAACCCAAGCCAAACCAAACCACACCTGATTTTGCCAAGTGAAGTTATTCACAATCTCACATTCCTTGAGGTTACACTGACTTGTTCAGTTTGAAATGAAATGTAAATTAGTTGCTGTTACAGGGATTCGTTTTCAAGACGTTTGAGAATGAAGTGTGGAGAGTGAAGTGTGGCGTTCTTGGTAAACTGAATTTTCTACTTCCTGTAGATACCATGCACGCACAGGTTGCACAACACACAGGTTGCATTGTGTGGAGTTCCTAGTAGTGACTGGTTAACACCTACTGCAGGGACATTTTTGATAAAGGAGAGTTGAGCTGTGTTTTAAAGCGTTTGATACTTTGAGCCTTTTTCTGTGCTTTAGCATTTAAACTTTTGTTCTGTCCAGGTCTGCAAAATTAAGTTGGCTACATTTTATAAAGGCAGAATCAAGTAAACCTAGATCAGGTTATTTCTTAGCACACAGTACATTGTTCCCATTCTGAGAAAGTTGATTCTTTTCAAGTCTGTGAAATTGTAGTTTCACTCTAAGGTGTAGGTCTTATTTTAGGGAACTTTCTTTTATCATTTCACTGAACTCATCATGACCTCAGTTTTGTAACATGGAGAGGTTCTTTTATATTTCCTTAGGTGTATGTTTTTGTTGATATACTTACTAGTGGAGTGGCCCAGTTTGCTTTGTTTATTACTGTGATCTTTGTAGGGACTAGATTTTTGTAAAATGTGTCTGAGGAATTCTAGTCATAATATTTAATGTAAACTTTCACTTGCTCCTGTGATTTATTAAAGACTTAAAAAATAGTACATAATGCACTAGTTCCTACCTAATCACATATTCTATTTCATTGCTACTCGAAAAAAAGTCTACTTAGAAAACAAAGGCCTCTTGAACTGAAAGTCAGGAATTAAGCCAAGATCAAGGAAACTATTTGAAGGAAATGAATAGTAATTACTATTGTATTTTTATGTGTGTATTTAACACTTTTGCTTTTCATATATTTTATCTTCAAGTGATAATAAAGATTTTTTTTAAGTATACAAAGATTATGCCACTTACTTGGGTATTTGCAGCCTGTCCCTGCCGCCTGCAGCTTCATGACTTGAGCTAGTTACGTAGCCTGTCTTTGAACCTCGGTTTCTTTGCTCTGTAAAATGGGTATGGTAATGTTTGCTTTTTAAAGGATTATTGTGAGTATGATGAATAAATGACTTCAGCTTGAAGTAGGCCTTTAACAGTTTCTTTCCCATTACATATCTCCCACCATTAATAGGATAGGACAAGTATTTTGATAGGTAATTTTTCTCCGTCTTTCTTATTTTTGATAATAGTGATGGATTTGTTCTCTTTTCCTAAAAAGTAGTCTGTATTTAAAACAACTGGGTGAGAAACATAAAATTAGCTGTGGAAGTAGAGTATTTCTTAGTATCATGGTAATAACTCCAATTTGGACGTAGGCACTTTGGCCTGGCTATATATTGTAGACTGGTGTGGTATGATAACTTTATTTTACAGAGGGGTAAACTGAGGCACAGGCAGGCTTGACACGTGTCAAGCCATGTAGCAGACGGTTTACTTATATTATGTTAGAGGAAGAATGAAGAGCTGTTAGGTCCTGTGACTTCCAGTTCTCCCTACACTGTTGACAGAACAAAAGCCAAAAAACCCTGTGTATTACCGTATTGCTCCAGCAAAGATTCCATGTCTTTTTTTTTTTTTAACAGAGTCTTGCTCTGTTGTCCAGGCTGGAGTGCAGTATTTTGACCTTGCCTCAACTACTGCAGCCTCAGCCTCCCTGGCTGGAGTAATCTCCCACCTCAGGCCCTGGAGTGGCTGGGACTACAGGCATGTACCACCACACTAGGCTCATTTTTGTATTTTTTTTTTTTTTTTGAGATGGAGTCTCACTCTGTCACCCAGGCTGAAGCGCAGTGGTGCCATCTTGGCTCACTGCAACCTCTGCCTCCTGGGCTCAAGCGATTCTCATGCCTCAGCCTCCTGAGTAGCTGGGATTACAGGTGTGTACCACCATGCCTGGCTAATTTTTGTATTTTTAGTAGAGACAGGGTTTCACCATGTTGGCCAGGCTGGTCTTGAACTTCTGGCTTCAGGTGATCTGCCCGACTTGGCCTCCCAAAGTGCTGGGGTTACAGGTGTGAGCCACCATGCCCGGCCAGATTTTTGTATTTTTCGTAGAGACGGGGTTTTGCCATGTTGCCCGGGCTGGTCTTGAGCTCACAGACTCAAACATTCCTCCCACTTCAGCCTCCCAAAGTGCTGGGCTTACAGGTGTGAGCCACCATGCCTGGCCAGATTCTGTGTCTAATTAAAAGTTGAGTGCTTACTATGAGTCCTAAATTAGGATATAGAACTGGCATTGATGTAGTGAGAAGAATAGATAAAAAATAATCGTACATTTATGGTGTGTTATGTAATTAGATGGTTGGGTATATGGTAGAATCCATTATAGGATTTCAGAGAACAAAAGAGATAATTAAGAATGTCACAAAAATAAGGGCATCTTTAAGGAGGTTTGTAGTAGTCTGTTCTCACGCTGCTAATAAAGACATACCCAAGACTGGGTAATTTATAAAGGAAGGAGGTTTAACTGACTCACAGTTCCAGGTGCCTCGGGAGGCCTCACAATCATGGCAGAAGGTGAATGAGAAGCAAAGTCATGTCTTACGTGGCGGCAGGCAAGAGAGCTTGTGCAGGGGAAATCCCATTTATAAAACCATCAGATCTTGTGAGATTCATTCACTACCATGAGAACAGTATGGGGGAAGCCACCCTTATGATTCAATTATCTCCACCCGGCCCTTGACATATGGAGATTATTACAATTCCAGGTGAGATTTGGATGGGGACACAGCCAAATCATCAATATTTTACTTATGCTGGGTTCCAAAGAATGGTTAGACTAGTTCTGTCCAATAGAAATATAATGTAAACCACATGTGCAATTTTAATCTTTTTTAGTGACCACATGTTAAAAAGTAAAAAATCAGGTGAAATTAATTTTAATAGTGCATTTTATTTAACTCCATGTATTTAATATATATTATATCTGCAGGTAATCAATATAAAATGCTATCAGTATTTTTTACATCTTTTTTTATACGAAGTTTTTGAAATTCAGTGTATATTGTATACTTACAGCACATATCAGTTCACACTAGCTGTTTTTAAAGTGCTCATTAGCCATATGTCACTAGTGGCTGCACACTGGACAGAGCAAGGTTAGAATTTGGGAAAGTAGAGAGGAAGGGCAATTCCAACCAGGGGAAGATGGAAGAGCTGGTGGCGGAAATAACACGGCAGTGATGGTAAGTAACATGGCGAGGTGTGGTGTTGGGCACTGAGGACCCTTGCCCAGAGGATGTCCACAATGTCCTGCATAGGCCAGGGGTAGGGTAGGGTCCTGGGAAAGGAGTGGAACAGTAGCCTGACAAGCAGAAGCTGAGGCTGGCTGGGGGATCAGAAGCCAGACTCAAGTCACATCAAGTGACCTGGGTTTGGACCAGAGAGTAGAGAACCGTCTCTCACAAATGCTGTATATACAAACAGAGCAAAACACAGCATTGTCATATAGTTCCTTTTGTGCATATGTTGCTCTAGGTAGGAACAAATTGACTTACGGTTTTAACTGTTGTCTTTATTTTATCATTAGCATTTTTCATGTTTTGTTCCTCTCATTTTTAAGTACAAACATTTGTTGAGACCATGTCCCATAATTTAGCCTACCATTTCCTGGATTGTGAAATTGTGTTATTTTCTCTCCTTCCTTCTTTCCTTTTTTTCTTCCTTCCCTTTTCCTGATAGAAGTAATACTGCAGTAAACATCTTGAGAAGCAGCTTTTTCTATATTTCCTTAGATTTTATTGAAGTAAGATTGCTGGGTTTGAACATTTGATGACTTGATTCACAGTGTTTTCTAAGTGTTGCTCCATTGGCCCTGCTAGCAGCAAGGATTGAGGCTACCATTTTCACTGCAGTCTGACTACCAATAAACACCTTTTTATAATTCGATAATTGGTGGTAGGTATTTGGGATAATAGGGGTGTCATCTACAGAGTGAGAACAATTGGGAAGGGGGAAAGGGATCCTGGGCAAGGACAGGGAAGATAAGTTTGGTGTTCTACATGTTGAGTTTAAGAAAAGGCAAGATCCAAGTGGCATGTCTGGGGGGTTGTGGGACATGGGATCTGGACCTTAATGAAATGATAGAATGCTATCATATATTTAGTTTTATTGGTTATTATCATCATGACATCATTGAATCTTTTTGCAACTGTGACAAAGGAAGTGTTCCTATCCCCAGCTGAGGAAACTGAAGTTCAGTGAGAATAGCTACTTGTCTGCCAGCAAGTGGGAAAGCTGGGACTCATCTGATTATGAAGGCCATGTTATGCTTCTGCTAGTTATCCGATTCAAAAGGAAATTTACATATCAGAAAATGTATTTATCCAGTAGAATGAATGATAACATAGAAACAAAACCACAACAGTTTTTGCATTCCTCCCAAAAATGTTGCTGTGATGTTGGCCTCCCTCTTTCTCGTCCATTTTTCTGCATTTTTCTAGGGAGACTTGGGATTATCATATTTGATTTGAGCATGGGCAGACGATAAACAATCTCCTCTGGTGTTTTAGTGTTCATTGCCTTCCCTGTAACCTTGGCAGGCCTAGCAGGTGATAAATATTTGCGTGGACATTAATGCCACGTGGTCATTCTACAACTGGAACAAAGCTGGGAGGTGTAATTTCAGACTCTTCAGGCAGTCTTAGTGTGGTCTCTCTCAGTTGACCTTATTTGGTACAAAGTGATTTTGTCATAATGCTTCCTTTGCTATTTTTTTTATCAATTACATTTATAACCTCTGGAATGTAAATGGAACTTTGGACACATATATGTAGCACAAATACACCATCCCTCCCTCTATGGCTTGAGGTTGTCTAGGCTTCTGATGTGAGAAAAGTGGACATAGGGTAAATGTCCAAACTCAGATGTTTTGTTTAAGGTACTGAAAAAGGTTGGCTTCCATCTTTTTACTCTGAGAAGGGAGATAATTGGTAGGTCTAGAATATTTTGCTGTAAACTTTTATAATTTGGATTTTTATTTTGTAAGTAGTTTATTTGTGGACAGTCGTAATACTTTTACTAGGTATGTAGAGTACTGATCTTTGGTTACCAAACAGAGTATCAAGATAAAACTATAGAGAATTTTTTATTTCGAAAAAAACTTGGCGGGGTACGGTGGCTCATGCCTATAATCCCAACACTCTGGGAGGCTGAGGTGGGCAGATCACGAGGTTAGGAGTTTAAGACCAGCCTGGCCAACATGGTGAAACACCGTCTCTACTAAAAATACAAAAATTAGCCAGGCATGGTTGTGCGTGCCTGTAATCCCAGCTGCTCGGGAGGCTGAGGCAGGAGAATTGCTTGAACCTGGGAGGTGGAGGTTGCAGTGAGCAGAGATCGCACCACTGCACTCTAGCCTGGGCAACAGAGTAAGACTCTCAAAAACAAAACAAAACAAAACAACAACAACAACAACAACAAAACTTGACTTTCAAAATAGCAAGTTGTTTCAATTTGAATTTTAAAAATTTTTTAAAAGAAGGCGTATAAATTATTGTTCTGTGAAATTAAGAATAGCTAATATAATGTATTAAACAACTGTCTTGTACTTGAATTAAAAAAAAGTCAAGCTGGGTGCAATTGCTCATGCCTGTAATCCCAACACTTTGCAAGGGTTAAGTGAGAGGATCAGCCCAGAAGTTCAGTACCAGCCTGGGCAATATAGTGAGACCCCTTCTCTGCAAAAAAAGGAAGAAATTAGCTGGGTATGGTTGCCTGTGCTGTGGTCCCAGCTCCTCAGGAGGCTGAGGCTGGAGGATCACTTGGGCCCAGGAGGTCAAGGCTACAGTGAAACTTGATCGTGCCACTGCACTCCAGCTTAGGTGACAGAGCAAGATGCTGTATCAACAACAAAAGTCACAAACATTGTTTTAAAGACTGTGTGAGTACGTATGTGTTTGCGCGCATGCCTGATATAAGTAAGTCTGTGTTTGGATGTTAATAAGGCACAAGCCCAGGATTTATGGTTTGGTAGGAGAAATAGCCATGTAAACAATGAAATTTACCGTGAGGGTTTCGAGTGTCACAGAGTAGTGTGGTGGAACCATAGAGGTGGGCACAGGTGCAGAGGAGGAACAGCAGCAAGGCCTCCTGGAGACACCAGCCAGTGCTTCTTTAGGGAGCTTAGGTCTGAGGTAGGTTTTGAATAATGGATAAAGGATTTTACCAGGTGGACAAGTTGGGGATGAGGGTTCTGTAGAGAGAGGAGCTTGTGCAAAGGTAATGGTTTGTAGCACCATGGAGTTAAGTGCACAATGGCTTTTATCCTGTGGCGTAAGTAGATATTGGGACTCCAGTGAAGGGTTTTAAGCAGAAGAGGAGCCACATCCTATCTCTTCCCGTTTAGTGTCTGAGAATCCCATTCTCCTCTGAGATTTGAAACACAGATGCTGGGAGAGAGAGAGCTCCCTTCCTTTGGATTGCAAGCCCTGAAGATATAGTCTGGGCTGCTGGCATTTGTTTTTCCCACCATGTGGGGTGCATGTGCCTTAAATTGAATCCTACTCTCAGAGGGAATGACAATGGAGAGGTGGAGAGTGAGAGGAAGCCCTTGAGTCCTGAGTTTGGCCATGTCTTTGCCAGGACCATCCTGAGCTGCTCAGTTGCAGGAACTGGTAACATGTTAACTAGCTTGACTCATATTTCTGGGTCTTGCAGTTGAAAGAGTACCTAACGTGGAGGTGTTTGTGTATACGGAGATTTGACTTTTATATTTTTTTAGAACTGGAGGAATTTGAGTTTATATAGGAGAAGTAGCTAATGAAGAGCAAAATTGAAAAAACGGGGGATAATAATGCAGAACAGTGTGATCTGCAGTGAGATTGAGAGCCTGGGATGGGAGATCAGGCTTAACAAGAGGGACCCCTCTTCTCTAAGGCCACTTGAAAGAAGCAGGAATGGGGTGCTAGATGATGGGGACATGGAGGGAGTTCTCACACCATGGCTTCTGTCCCCTCTGTGAAGGTAACAGGTGAAGTCATTTGCTGAGCCAGTTTTCTCACTCATGTGGTGATAGGAACTTGAATATGTCTTGCTCCCTCTTCTGTGCCCCATAACCTCTTAAAAAAAGGACATCTGTTATCTGGAAGGCTTTGTTTTTTTTCCTTAGGGAATGACTGAAAAATGCATTTAACGTTTATGTTAAATATTCACCAAGAAGGCAGAAAATCTATATAGAATGAGGCCAGTTTGTGTTGTGTGCCCTTCCACTCAATGACCATGTGCCCCAGAGTGGACCTAAGGTGGGACATAGGAACCCGCCATGTTGTCCATAGTCTTCTTTCCTTTATGCCTTTCATTGTGAGAGCTTCCCCCCGCTGGGTATGACTCCAGAGTTAAAGGATCATTTTAATTTTTTCTACTTTTGCCTTTCTTGTGACTTAACTGCATGTAAAATGTAACTCTGTTGATATCTCATATTCATGTACCAGTTTACACTTTTGCAAAATGTCTTCTCATAGTCTCATTTAATCAAATTACTACCTTAAGCAATCAGTTCATATTAATTATAAAATAAATTTATTAAATATCTATTTGTGAATGTATTTTAGGTGGTCTCTAATACAGGTTATTTTTACATAGTTAAAGCCTCCTGGATGTGTCAATACAAATAGCATTTTCAGGTGAGAGGATCCAGAATCCACTAGCAAAATCTAGCAATTGAGAATTTGATAAAGTTAAAATAGGCATTTTAGAGAGATTATGTCATTTAAAGGATTTACCATATAGATTCTTAGTAGATTTGTTTCTGAGTTCATTCTGAATCCTCAATTCAGGGTGTTAGCCTTAATTTTCAGAAAAGTGATGTTTCATAACCATTTTATGTCTTTTATATTGTTTTAGAAACTGAAGCCAGGCCGGGCGCGGTGGCTCACGCTTGTAGTCCCAGCACTTTGGGAGGCCGAGGCAGGCGGATCACGAGGTCAGGAGATCGAGACCACAGTGAAACCCCGTCTCTACTAAAAATACAAAAAAATTAGCCGGGCGTGGTGGCGGGCGCCTGTAGTCCCAGCTACTCGGAGAGGCTGAGGCAGGAGAATGGCGTGAACCCGGGAGGCGGAGCTTGCAGTGAGCCGAGATTGTGCCACTGCACTCCAGCCTGGGTGACAGAGCGAGACTCCGTCTCAAAAAAAAAAAAAAAAAAAAAAAAAGAAACTGAAGCCACAGCTATTTTAAAAGTAGTTGTAATCTTTTTTTTTTTTTTTTTTTTTTTTTTTTGAGGCGGAGTCTCGCTCTGCCGCCCAGACTGGAGTGCAGTGGCGCAATCTCGGCTCACTGCAAGCTCCGCCTCCCGGGTTTACGCCATTCTCCTGCCTCAGCCTCTCCGAGTAGCTGGGACTACAGGCGCCCGCCACCACGCCCGGCTGATTTTTTTATATTTTTAGTAGAGACAGGGTTTCACCGTGGTCTCGATCTCCTGACCTCGTGATCCGCCCGCCTCGGCCTCCCAAAGTGCTGGGATTACAAGCGTGAGCCACCGCGCCCGGCCTTTTTTTTTTTTTTTTGAGATGGAGTCTTGGTTTGTCATGCAGGCCGGAGTTCAGTGGAGCAATTTCGGCTCACTGCAACCTCTGCCTCCTGGGTTGAAGTGATTCTCATGCCTCAGCCACCTGAGTAGCTGGGATCAGAGGCTTGCGCCACTATGCCCGGCTAATTTTTGTGTTTTTAGTAGAGACAAGGTTTTGCCATGTTGACTAGGCTGGTCTTGAAATCCTCGCCTCCAGTGATTAGTCCGCCTTAGCCTCCCAAACTGCTGGGATTACAGGCCTGAGCCACCGTGCCTGGACAAAGTAGTAATCAAATTTTGATATTACAATTATGGTTAAGTTAAAAAAATCCCTTTTGATAAAGTTCAGGAGCCCATGGATATTGTGTTTGATTTCAAGTGATGACATATTCATTGAACCTTAACCATGCCTGAAAGTACAAGCATGGTACTTGTGACATTGCTTGTGCCTGACTATGAGAGCCATAAGAACGTGCTGCTTCTCCTGTTGTGGGGAGCATGATTGACTGATGGCCCCAGCTGCTGCTCCCTGAATCTACCATTTTTGAGCCAAAGCTTAGTTTCCTTTGGGAAGCTCTTAGTCCATTACTGAGCACTGCAGGAGTATTAATGCTGCCTGTTCCTGCACACTTCAGATGCCTCTGAAGGGCCACTTTGGCTTGAGGACTTCCTGTTGGCCTAAGACCTTCTCAGAGCTATGTTGAAGTCTGACACTCTTCCTACTCAACCTTCCTTCATTCCCCTTCGCCTTCCCAGGGGTCAGACCTGCATCGTGGTGTAAATCCTCTCCCTGCCTTCACCAGCTCCTCCTCATTTATCCTTCATGGGCATTTTCCCCAATAAATCTCTTGCATGTCTAATCCTGTCTTGGCCTCTACTTCTCAGAGAACCCAAACTAATCTACCATCCATTTCCTGGATGGTGTTGTCCATCCTGCCATCTACAGTTTTTCCAGGAGACATCGCCAACACTTTATATCTTCCATGTGGGCTTTCTTCATCCTCTTGCCCTGAACGTATCTCTTCTCAGAATTCCCACAGCACTTTGTACCTTTTGTTTGGTATTAATGGCCTTTGGCTTTGCACCATGCTTCTTTTCTTTTCTTTCTTTCTTTCCTTTTTTTGAGACGAAATCTTGCTCTGTCGCCCAGGCTAGAGTGCAGTGGTGCGATCTTGGCTCATTGCAACCTCCGCCTCCCAGGTTCAAGCAATTCTCCTGCCTCAGCCTCCCAAGTAGCTGGGATTACACGCACCTGCCACGGCGCCTGGCTAATTTTTGTATTTTTAGTAGAGATGGGGTTTCACCATCTTGGCCAGGCTAGTCTCGAACTCCTGACCTTGTGATCCACCCACCTCAGCCTCCCAGAGTGCTGGGATTACAGGTGTCAGCCACTGCGCCTGGCCGTATCATGCTTATTTATTTATTTATTTTTTGATATGAAGTCTTGCTCTGTCGCCCAGGCTGGAGTGCAGTGGCACAATCTCCACTCACTGCAACCTTCACCTCCCCCGTTCTATCAATTCTCCTGCCTCAGCCTCTCCAGTAGCTGGGATTACAGGCACGTGTCGGCTAATTTTTTTGTATTACTAGTGGAGACGGGGTTTCACCATGTTGGCCAGGCTCTTCTTGAACTCCTGACCCCGCGATCTGCCCGCCTTGGCCTCCCAAAGTGCTGGGATTACAGGCGTGAGCCACCACGCCCGGCCCACACCATGTTTATTTGTGTTCATGCCTTATACGCGTTCTTTCCCACTAAATGATAAGTACATAGAGAACCTGAGCAGCTTCTTTTTCATCTTGATTTCTCTTGGTAACTTACTCCCTTATTTAGAATAATAATAATATTTATTTAGTACTTTTTATGTGCTGAACAGTGCCCTAAATATTTCTACATTTATTAATGCATTTAATCTGCCCAAAAGAGATAGGGAATATCATTATCCCTATTTTACACATGAGATACAGACAGGTTAAGAAAGCTGTTCAAGGTTATACATCCAGTGAGTGGCAGAATCAGCATTTGAACCCAGGGAGCTGGCTCGAATTCCTTTATTCATTTAGCAGTTATATGTCCAACACAAACTACGTGCCAGACATTGTGCATAGCACTAGGCATACCAGAGCTTGCAATCTTAGTTTAGATTAAGTAACTTTTTAAAAAAAACCCACAACAACCAAAAATGTGATTTCAGAATAGCTAGATCTAAGTCTACTGGGGCGTAGAGCTGGTCCGTCATGGCTTAAACAATTCCTGAAAGCCTTCCTGCCCCAAAGGCTTGTTTTCATCAGTCAGAAGTTCCCAACATTAAATTAATGATACAAGATCATGAATTAAGAGTGGTGGTTTCTCCCAAATGAATTCTCTAATCTCCTTTGTTTACACGCATTCATTATCAGACCAATCCCTTGGATTCTAAGGGGAATAGATATAAGAAAGGACTATTTCTGTAGACCAAAGGGAGAAGACATTGGTGTTTGTAAACCTTGATGGGGGTTGGGGGGAAGAGGGGCAGCAATGCTGGAGAGCTGTTGGCAAGGGCAGGCTTAGGCAAATTCCCCAAATATTCTTTCATGGGAACAAAATTGGAGAGACATTATTGTAAAGTTTTAAATTTATAAAAACCAAAACTGAGTCACATTCCCCACCCCATCCCCCAGTCAAAGACCTGTTACAGCTAGTGAGAAAATTGTTTTTTTACATTTCAACTTTTATTTTAGGTACAGAGGGTACATGTGCAGGTTTGTTACATAGGTATGTTGTGTGATGCTGAGATTTGGGGTATGGATCCCATCATCCACATAGTGAGCATAGTGCCCAATAGGTTGTTTTTCAACTCATACCCCACTCCCTCCATCCCCCCTCTAGGTAGTGTACGGTGTCTCTTATGTTTATGTCCCCTTGTGCTCAGTGTTTAGCTCTCACTTACAAGTGAGAACATATGGTATTTGGTTTTCAGTTCCTGCATTAATTCGCTTAGGTTTATGGCCTCCAGCTGCATTCATGTTGCTGTAGAAGACATGATTTCATTCTTTTTTGTGGCTGTGTAGTATTCCATGGTGTATATGTACCACATTTTCTTTATCCAATCCACCACTAATGGGCAGTTAGGTTGATTCCATGTTTTTCTGTTGTGAATAGCATGGTGATGAACATATGAGTGCCTGTGTTTTTTTTGGTAGAATGATTTATTTTTCCTTTGGGTATATATCCAGTAATGGAATTGCTGGGTCAAATGGTAACTCTGTTTTAAGTTCTTTGAGAAACTCAAAACTGCTTTCCACAGTGGCTGAGCTGATTTACATTCCCGCCAAGAGTGTGTAAGTGTTCCCTTTTCTCCACAGCCTCACCAGCATCTGTCATTTTTTTTAACTATTTAATAACCATTCTGACTGGTATGAGATGGTATCTCATTGTGGTTTTGATTTGCATTTCTTTGATGATTAGTGATGATGAGCATTTTTTTTATATGTTTGTTGGCCACTTGTATATCTTCTTTTATGACATATCTGTTCATGTCTTTGCCCATTTTTTAAATGGGGTTATTTGGAAAAATTTTTAAATGAAATCTTTGATAGTGTTTTCAGAACTGCATGGAAGAGAGGGGAACTGAAGGCATACATTGCTTCTTTACAACTTCTATTGGGATTACCGTGTGTTATTTCTGTCTGGTCATATTCCTGGTGTAAACAGTGCAGACTCTCTCTCTATTCCATGGACTCTATAGTATCTAATAAGATGAGGATGCATTTGGCCAGTTGGGCTTGATGTGGTATAGCTTATGCTGAACTCCTGGAGTGGAAGTAAAATATCCTCTAGTCTTCCTCAACATGTGTCTGTGTCTTTGTGTGTGTCGTATTGCAAATATTTATTTTGGTAAGAATTGTTCCATTTCTCTTTTCCTGCTCCTAAAATAAATAAATATAGAAACAGACATATCACTTTTAACTGAAGTAAAAAGTAAATAATGAACTGGAAAAATATTTGAAATTTATAAGAGGAGAAATAGTTACATACATAATACATAAAAAACTACGTGTAATTAACAAGAAAAATTGTAATAAATAAGCGTTCAAAATATATGTAAATTGCAAATGGACAAATGCCAAGATCCATAAGAATGTTTTCAGTGTTTATTCCTCACTAGTAATCTAAATATATAAACTTAGAGATTAAAATGCATTTATTATATTAGCAAATTTGCTGTTGTCTTTTTTCTCCCATGATAGTGTACTGTGTGAGCTCTCTCCATTTTTGATAGGACTGTAACTTGGAGCAATCTTTCTGAAAAGTCATTTGTTAATACAGATCAATGGTCTTTAAAATGTATATCCCATTTGACCCAATTTCCTCTTTCGCAAAAGCCTATTCTACCATCAAGAAGTGCTTTGCAGCATTGTTTGAATGTTAATTTTTTTTATTGACGTGAAATTCACATAACATAAAATTAATCATTTTAGGCCAGGAACGGTGGCTCACGCCTGTAATCCCAGCACTTTAGGAGGCTGAGGTAGGCAGATCACTTGAGGTCAGGAGTTTGAGGCCAGCCTTACCAACATGGTGAAACTAAAAATACAAAATACTCTACTAAAAATACAAAAATAAGTCGGGCGTGGTGGTGCATGCCTGTAATCCCAGCTACTTGGGAGGCAGAGGCAGGAGAATCACTTGAACCCAGGATATGGAGGTTGCAGTGACCCAAGATCGTGCCACTACACTCCAGTCTGGTGACAGAGCAAGACTCCATCTCAAACAAAACAAAACAAAAAAACAAAACCAAAAACCAAATACCTTGAACCCAGGAGGTGGAGGATGCAGTGAGCCGAGATTGAGCCACTGCACTCCAGCCTGGACGACAGAGTGAGACTCTGTCTCAAAAAAAAAAAAAAAAAATCATTTAAAAGTAAACAATTCAGTGGTGCTTAGTACATTAACAGCATTTTGCAACTGCTACCTCTATCTTCTTCCAAAACATTTTCATCACCCCCGGAAAACTAACCATTAAGCATTCACTCCTTATTCCCTCCTCTCCCCAGCTGTTGACAGCCACCCGTATGTATATGTTTAACCAGACTAGGCTTTTTTTTTTTTTTTTCTTTTCGTAATTATTCTGCTCCACCAGGAGGGTAGTATATGTTTTAGAGTATATTTGTATTTGTAATACTTAGGACTTTAGGTTGCAAGTGGCAGAAACCCATGCCAAAGAGGATTTAATGACATATGTAACTGAACAGTCTAAGGGAGCCTTTGGCTTTGGAGATGACTGTCCACAGGGATGTGGTCAGGGTGCTTACCCAGTCTCATATCCACTCTCTTTTCCCACCTCCCCACTTGGTGGAAGATTGTCTCTACCTTTGGTTCTGTGTTTTTGTTTTGTGTGCTTCTGCTTCATTCTCAGGCCAACTCTGCCAGGTACAGGTGTGGTGGTCCCCAGCATTGCCAGCCTGACATGTCCTGGCAGCTAGTAACCCTTGAGAGGAATGTGGCCACTCCCCTAGGACCTGTAGCCATTCCTGTACCAATCAGTAGGTGAGGGAGATGGGGTACTGTGATTGGCCAGCCTGGATCACTTGTCCCGTTCCTAGAGATGGAACCTCATTCTGGCTCCTGTATTTCTGAGAAAGTAGAGGAAAGGCATTCTGGCACATTACCTCCCAAAACAGAACTGCTTATAGCTGTGCCCATGCCCATTTGTACCGCATGACGTTCATTGACTTTTGTGCTAATAATCATAAAACATTGAGCAAACCTTAGATGACATTCTGTAAATTCTATTTGAGATTATGGGAGTCATATTTGAGGATTATTTTTCTATTTTTTTAATTAAAAATTTTTTTTTTGAGATGGGGGTCTCACTCTGTCACCCAGGCTGAAGTGCAGTGGTGTGATCACAGCTCACTGCAGCCTTGATCTCCCAGGTTCAAGTGAGAGGATTATTTTTCTAGTTTGATGGAAGTAAAGGGTTGCCCTTTTAACAAATGGGATTGACCACTCTTTAAGTCTACATAGCTCAGACTATTTCCACTGTTTTTAAAGTCATTTCACATATAGTGACTGAGTGCCTGCTATTTGCAGATGAAGCCCTAGCACTTATGGGACTTTCATTCTATTAGGGTAGATGGACAATAAATAACAGGCCAGGTGCGGTGGCTCATGCCTATAATCCTAGTACTTTGTGAGGCCCAGGCAGGTGGATTGCTTGAGGCCAGGAGTTCAAGACCAACCTGGCCAACATAGTGAGACCCCATCTCTAAAAAACAAGAACAAAAAAACCAAATAACAAATATATGATACAATTTCAGGTAATGATGGTAGAAAAATTAAGCTTGATAAGGGTACGTGTATGCTTATTTAGATATTGGGGTCAGGGAAGGCCTCTCTGAAGAGAGGTTTGGACTAAGACCTGGGTTAAGCAAGGGAGCAGCTTTGTGATTATTTTTGGGGAATAGTGTTCTAAGCAGAGGGAACAGTAAGTACCAGGCTGTGAGTCATAAATAGACTCGAAGTCTCATGGAAGTCAATAGGAGTGGAGGATAGAAGGAACTGGGAAAGGAGCAGGGGTGGGAGAGGGGAGATAGGGATAAGATGGCATGGAACTTTGGCGTCCCAGTAAGGACTTGGGATGTTACTCTAAGTACGATAAAATGGGGCACTCCAGTGGAGCTAAGAGCAGAGGAGTGATCTGAACTGACCTTTACGTGTAAAGGAATCAGTGTGGTTCCCTCACAGAGACTACACTTGCTTGGTTAGCTTGCCAGAGATTGGTTTTCTGACCACAAGCTTTGTAACAAAGCTTTCTTTGGCTTACTTTATAAAAGGTCAGATCTTTGGCCCAAAAACTGACCAGTAACTGGAGGCAGACAAGAGAAGAAGGAAGAGAGAGAAAGAAGTGCCGGAGAAGAGAAATGAGTGGCTATGGAATCTGTAGCAAGCAAAGGTGTTAAGGAAGATGGGGACAGACAAACTGTGTCCCTCCTTACTGCAGCAGCAAGTAGTGATGAGAAGACAGGACGGAAACACTTTGTGGCCAGTGGGACAGGACAGCTGGAGTACATTGGGCCATGTAATGGGCCCACACAGTGGCCTGAGCTTGTAACAATATGGAGACGGGCTTGCTGTTATCCCCAACTCTACTGACAGGCAGAGAGCAGGCACATTAAAAAGTGCCCCTGGTGCTGACAAAAAAAATGGAGATCTGTCAGTGGCTGGAAAAGAATGAGACCAGAAAACTGTTGATGGGTCAGTACAACAACAATTTAATATGAATGGTTGCAAAGGCAGCAAACACTGCAGATTGGCTCCACATCAGATATCCACCCAAATTAGGACCCCAGTTGTGCTTTGCATTGGTCTTTTCTCAATGGAAAGACCTGAGGGAATCTTGATCTTTGGCTCAGTGTTAATTGCAAAGATGTAATTCTATGAACCATTGTTGCTAATTGAACCTTATGTCTTATTCAGAAAGGTGGCTGTGGTGTTTCAAAATATGACAGTGTTAGGTTAGCTACATACAGGAGGAGAATCATTTGTATTCTTTCAGACATCATTTCTGAGCATAAACCAGCTCTTTAGCACTTTTATAGTGTGCTATGAAGAAGCTTCTGTTCTGTCAGTTGACAGTCAGTCAGCGTCAGGTTTAAGCACAACAAGGAAAGGTTGACTCACATGGACTAAGGCTCCCAGGTCTTGGGAATGGGTCTCATTGTGACTGGAAATTTCATCACTTCTTTGCATTCAAAAGTGTCAAACATTTGCTCATGCCTACTCAGTGCTAGCTGCTGAATGGCTGGACAGAGAAATGTCTTTCTGCCCAGTTCTATTATTTTTTATCCTTTTCAGTGAATGATGTCTAGAGAAACACAAAGACAGCAAAGCTCCTCCAAATAACTAGGTCATTCCAAGGCATTATGTACCATGTATGTGCTGTTACAGAAGGAGTAATTAAAAAGTTGGACAGAGAAAATTTAAGTCATTTTCTGTTTTTTACAACATTTTAGAATCGGTAAAGATACTCTTTTATATATTGTTTGGGTCTTAAGGTTTCTTCAAAGTTGAAAAGTAAGACAGGTTTGGAGAAACGTATGGCCTGGTGTCGTGATTGATGAGTTTTTTGCGGTAAATATTCAGGCTTTGAAAAAAATCCCTTTCTCGAACACCCTGGAAGTACCCCCCAAAACAGCTTTATAGTTTTTTCTGGTTCTACAATTTTACATATTCATTATAAACGTTTGGATAATATGAATATATGAAAAATAATTTCGAACACCCTGGAAGTACCCCCCAAAACAGCTTTATAGTTTTTTCTGGTTCTACAATTTTACATATTCATTATAAACGTTTGGATAATATGAATATATGAAAAATAATTTAGGTATCAAGGGGTCCTCAAATTCTGCAGTCCCCTGCCAAGCATTACTGAAATCCCGGTGAACATGGTTTCCAGGCTGGCTCTTGCTTGGGTGCATTCCTTTCTCTCTCTCTTCCCTGCACCTGCCTCACTTACACACACAAACACGGTTTTACATGAATAGTCATTCTGCATGGTCTAACACTATGTTTTTGACTTAAAGCCTTGGATATTTTTCCACATCAGTAAGTGAAGAATTACATGAGACTTAAATGGCTGTAGCGTGTTCCACTGGACTCCTATAACAAAATTCCCTATCACCCATCCTTCAGGTCATGAGTTTTAGGCCTTCACGTGCTGTTAGCAGATTGTGTGCCTGTGAGTGACTGCCCAGTGACCAGAAGGGCCTTCGGTTTCTTGTGTTAGGGACACAGCAGAGATGACAATATTGGAGGCTGCTCACAAGCTGGGATAATATGATGATTTCCTGGAGGTAAAAGCCACTTCAGTCTTTACTGAGTTAATTTCACAGAAATGCCACCATTTTGAACTGTCTAGGAGGAAGGTCATTCCACTTGCAAACTGGCTCTGGTGTACTTTTTAAACAAACCAACTTCTGGTTTTTGTATTTAATAACTATTAAGTTCTGTGACTTGTACCGTATCTCTCCTGTGTTCTTTTTGTTTTACAACAAAATAAAACAAAATATATTTCCAGGCATGCTTCCCTTAACCTCCTCCCTCACTTTTTTTTTTTGAAGTTACAATATCTTTTTTGAAATTTTATTTTTCATTTTTTTGAGACAGGGTCTAGCTCTGTTGCCCAAGCTGGAGTGCAGTGGCTCAATCATGGCTCACTGCAACCTCCACATCCCAGGCTCAAGCCATCCTCCCATCTCAGCCTCCCAAGTAGTTGGGACTACAGGCACATGCCACCATGTCCCACTAACCTTTGTGTTTTTTGTAGCGATGGGGTTTCACCATGTTACCTAGGCTGGTCTCGAACTCCTGGGCTCAAGTGATCTGCAGGTCTCGGCCTCCCAAAGTACTAGGATTACAGGTGTGAGCCACCGTGCCCGGCCAACTTTCTATTAGTATTACACTTAATTGAGTGAACAGTATGGGAGCCTGACTGTTTGGGTTCGAGTCCTGGCAGTGACCTACCCTTTCTAGTGGGGGTAAGAATGGTACCTACCATCCTGTGGTTGTTGGAGGTTGAGTCAATGTATACAAAGCTGTTTTGTGAGCTGTTATTACTGTTAATCATAATTATTTGACATGAGACATTATTCGACAGCTGTAAACACTCTCCTCATCACTTTCCTGCCTCCTTAGTTGGGGGCAGAGGTGACTACAGCTCCTAGGCTGTAGTCATTTTATTTCTGTCTCCAACTTTTCCCGTCAGGAGCGATTTTGATTATAATGTAGGCTAGCTCCAATTCAGATCAAGAAAAGGAGGTCCAAGTGTGCATTGACTTTAAAATGTCTGATGAAACTTTATTCCTGAGAGATAAATATATTAAAATGTAATATAACTCACATTTGATTTGGATATCAGTTTCTATAGTGTGTTTTATTATATTGGTATTTGATATCTGTTAAAAACAAAGTTTTAGAATCCTGCATTTGAGAAATGTGTGTCAAAGATGTTAAGTAAAAATAGCTCTACTTTTAAAAACTTTAACACTAAGTATTTGGACTATATCTTTATACAGAATTACTTTTACACAAGGACTATCACTCCTGGATAACGAAGTGTTACTATTTATCTGATTTCTAAGAATTTGATGTTCTACATCTGGTTTACTTTATAGGAATAAAGAAATGAAAACAATATGCCTTCAGAAATGAAGTAGGATTAATATTATAATTTCTGTGATCTTTTCAGTTGACACTAGTGTTTGTTTCCTGTTGGAATTGGCAAATTTTATTTCAGCTGTCTGCCTACAAGGATATTTTTGGTTGTAGGTAATAAAAAACTCAAATATAAGGAAGTAATAAGAATTTCTTTCTCCTATAAAAAGAGGTCCCAAGGCAGGGAGGCCCCAGAGTTAGCTAATTCATGAGTTCGGTGATGTTGACAGTCCAGATGCTTTCTGCCTCTTGGCTTTGCTATCCTTAGTGTGGCAGGTTTGTCCTCAGGGTGGCAAAATGCCCACAGCCATTGCACCCAGATAGAATGATATCCAAAGGCAGGAAAAAAGGGACACTTCTTCCTTAAAATCAATAAAGTTTTTCTCAGCTATCTTCATCAGACTTCCTATTGTTTTGTATTGATCAGCATTAGGTCACAGGCTTGAGTCACTGGCAAGGGGCATGTTACCACCGTAATTGGCTCAGCAGTATCAGGTCCTCCCTCTGGGGCTGCGAACAGGCCAGCTTCCGAGAGGGGTGCTGCTTTGTGGAGGAGGAGATCCCTGAGCAAATGGAGGCTCTGTTAGGAAGAGGGAGGGTCTGTTTGCGGTTGGTGGGTGAGGTGAAGGAGCTGAAGAGAAAGCAACAGTGTCTGCTCCAGGCTGCTCTCAGTTTTTAGTTTAAAATACTATGGAGAATGCTTGTGGAAATAAGTGGTCAGTTATGATAAATTTTTGAATATATATTTATGGAAATTTTTTTTATAATTTAAACTAGTATGTACAACATGGCTGTAATTTTATGTAAGAAACAAACCTGTCAGGGGAGCTAAAAGATGACTTTGTTTTCATTTCCTATGGTCATAGTCCCTTTGTGTTCCTGTAAAGGAATAATGGGCAATTTATAAAGAAAAGAAGGTTATTTGGTTCATGGTTTTGCAGGCTATACAAGAAGCATGGCACCAGCATCTTCCTCTTTTGAGGGCCTTAGGAAGCTTCCATTCATGGTAGAAGGCAAAGGGGAGTGGGCATCACATGATAAGAGAGAGGAGATGGTGCCAGCCTCTTTGTAACAATCAGTTTTCATGGGAACTAATAGAGAGGACTCACTCACTACTGTAAGGACAGCACCAAGATGTTCATGAGGAATTCACCCCCATGATCCATATGTCTTCCACCAGGCCCCACCTCCAATACTGGGGATCAGATTTCAGCAAGAGATTTGGAGGGGACAAATATCCAAACTATATCACTTGCAATAGGAATATACACTTTAGGCCCCAACATACATCCAGAAGTTTTATGTCAGGGTTCTAGACTCCCCTTCCTTCTGATGGACCAGGCTAGTGGTGCTTGGGCACAGATTACATGTGTATCCGCTATTGGCCCTGGAGAGAAGTGAAAATTGGCCATTGGATTAGCGGTGTAGAACTCCTTAGCGCAGTGTCAGGGAGTGATGTCAAAGCCTGATTGGACTGGATGCTTTTGTTGGGTGGGTGATTTAAGGTGTTTGTTTTATTATACATCATAAATTATGTATATACAAAACTTGTTTTTTTCACATGCATTAAATATTTAATACAAAATAAAAAAAAAATCTTTTGTATCCAGTACATGGCCTGTGCTCTGATAAATACTTTCAATTGAATCAGGTTGAAACTAAGACTGGGGTTTTATTGTGTGAATACGTTAGAGGGAGAAAGAGGCAGAGGGGTTGAAGGACAGTGAAATGACTGACTAAAAAGAGGAACTGTGGAAGTTAAATTGAGAAAGAAAGGAAGTGAGGACTTGAGGGGCATCAGAGATAGTGACAAGATGGTGGGGTTATTGGATTCAAGGACCCAGTAAGGTTGAAGAGTTGTTGGAATTAGGGTTCCAGAAGGAGTGGGCGGGAAGGATAAGAAATAGTGGGTGACGAGAGTGGATTGCTTGAAACTGAGGCTTGCAGGTGGGGAGATTGTAAGTAACCATCAGGTCTAGGATCTGGCTGTGGGTGTGGGCGGCAGAGGTAGGGTAGAGGACAACCTCATTAGAAATGGGGGAGTCAGGCAGGCATCATATGTATAAATGTTGAAACCACCAAGAGTGAAGACAGTGTTAGTAATGTACTGAAAGACAGTTAGTCGGGCCCTGGAATCTTCGGGAGAGTGTCTTGGGATGTGGGAAATACTGTGCATCTCCAGTCAGTGAGAGTTGGTACAGATGTAGTTGGAGGTAGATGGTGTGAGCAGCAGAGGAGCACTCTGTGTGTGAGGGGAAGGACCAGAATGGTCTGGAGATTGCAGTGGGGAGCAAGGGGGCCACCTGTCTCATCTTAGGCTTGGTGGTATGTGAGCGTAGGAGGAAGACAAAAGCCTTATCAGGCAGACAGCAAGGAAGCAGTGTGCTGAGGGGGCTTCCAGGTTTCGGGTACAGGTGAAAGGAAACAGCCTTTACAGGTGGCATAGAAGATGGGATTTGGTGAGCTTTATTGGATATAGTGGGTGGGAGGGTAGGGTTAGGAAGCTAGGGTGAGATTAGTGATGCCCAGAGCTGTATGGGGGTGACAGTCAGAGATGAAGATCATGTGGGAATTGGATTTCCCAGGAGATGGATAGAAACCTGAGTGCAAGGCCTGATGGGACATCTCCTGATGTGTACCGAGGGGGTGGTCCATGATCACTTCTAATTATAGTCTCCTTACTGAGTGTGGTTTCTTAGGCAGCTCATAGTAGCTAGGTAAGGAGGAGGGAATGGAGAGTCTTGCAAGGAGCAAGGGGAGGATCTCCCATCACTCTGGTGGGGTGCTGTGTATTAAAGGAGGGGCCAGGGTTATCGTGAGTACATTATTACTTAAGTTCTGGATGACTTCAGGAGTAATTCCATATCAAATGTTTCCAGTGATGTTTATGCTAAAGTGGGTGCAGATTGAAAGTATAATACTTAAGAGAATTTTTCTGAAATACGAAATCTTGATGATATTAGACAAGTGTACTTGTAGAATACACTTATGTCTTTTGGTTCATAAAGCTTTGCAGAAATTCTATAAATAACCTTGGACTGAAAAAGATATGACAGAGATGAGAGGGGGTAGTGCACAGGGAAGGTTTGGGGAGGGGTGAATGAGGTTGGGGGTGGAGTTTCTTGAAGCAGAAAATCCAGGAAGGGATTTGCTGTTGGTATTTCGGTTTGTGGGACAGAACTCAGATGACAGGCCAGGAACTGAGGGAACCTCTGCCCTGAGCGGCTGGCTGAATCTGCAGGAGGAGTGAGCTCCCTGAGAGTGATTATATTAATTTTCTTTAATTTTTGAAACTCCTTGTAACAATTGTATTAAGAGTCTTTTTTTGTGATCTCTACCAATTTTCCTCACTTTAATTGCGAGACAGGAGGAAATTGCGGGCCTGAGGACATATTTTTTTTTTTATTTTTATCTTTTTGAGACAGAGTCTCACCCTGTCACCGGGCTGGCATGTAGTGGCGCGATCTCGGCTCACTGCAACCTCCGCCTCCCGGGTTCAAGTGATTCTCCTGCCTCAGCCTCCCAAGGAGATGGGATTACAGGCGCGCACCACCATGCCCAGCTAATTTTTGTATTTTTAGTAGAGACGGGGTTTCACCATGTTGGCCAGGATGATCTTGATCTTTTGACCTCGTGATCTTCCCGCCTTGGCCTCCCAAAGTGCTGGGATTACAGGCGTGAGCCACTCTTCCTGTCTTATTTTATTTTTTAGAAAGTGTGATTTTGGTAATATTTAGTCATAGTTATGCCTTAAGTTTTACATTTTTAGCAGGCATAATATATATGTGTGTGTAAAACAAATATAATGGTGATAATTCCTTGCTGTTTTGTAGAAAATAAGTTGTTAAAAATAAAAGAATATAATTAAATTAATATAAATTCACTTAAAACATATCAACAAGTTTCAAAATTTTAGTGCCGAGGAGGATGTTTCTGATTTCAGATTTTTCTTACATAACATAGAGACTTATATAATAGATGGCATATAAATATTAGGTAATGTAACAATATGAATGCTATTGGTAACTTAAGGGATGAACATACATTTGCTCCATCATTCTTTTGAAAATGTTACTGTTTACTAAAAATTAATACTAGCTGCAGGGTGGACCGTCATTGCTTGTTACTTTTAGTAATTTATCATCTATATCTAGGGTAGTAGTCCTGACTCCTCATTTGGAGGAATCTTTTTTGGTCCATTATTGTAAGAGGTTTTACCTTGATTTTTAAAAAATCATTTTTGTTATTTGCTGTGACCTTCAGCAATGCTTGAAAGGATTAATTATGAAGCCTCTCTATATATCTAAATTCTGCTGTTTGATGTGTTTATTTAGTACACATGTATTCAATACCTATGCTTTGGCTGAATGGAGACCTGACACTCTCTGCTAACAGTCTGGTCGGGGAGACTGAGGTATAGAAGTAGGAGGGGCATCTAAGAGCAGTATGTGAGGAGCCAGGCAAGGTGTCCTTAACCTGTGAACTGACTTGTGGGGATGACTAGGGCTTAGCTAAGGGGACTAAAGGGACTCTGTGCTTCCTTCACAGCCCACTTGCTATTCCATCTTTCCCCACCTGGGCTTCTCACACCACATCCTTGACCAGATCTCGAGTTTCACGCCATGATAGCACTGGGGCTGGAGTCTTTTGTCTGATGCATTAAGTTTTCTGCTTTGTAAGTTAGTATTTTCATCCACATGAATACTTTGTATTTGCAAATAATCAGTCCAGGATACTTTTTTTTTTTTTGAGATGGAGTTTTGCTCTTGTTGGCCAGGCTGGAGTGCAGTGGCACAATCTTGGCTCACTGCAACCTCTGCCTCCCGGGTTCAAGTGATTCTCCAGGAGACATTTTAAAGTCTGTATTTATAGGCATTTTTCAAATGTGAATTTCTCTTTAATAGTGGTGATGATAAGAGTGTTGATTGGCCATTAAAGCCAGTCATCCCTGGTATACCTCCTGTTTAATGATCTGATTGCCTGCTGAATCTAGAAAGTCTTATTTTGTAGGTTTTTGCCTCCTGATGTAGATAAGCTTCTAACCTGCAGTTAGCACATTACTGCACACACAGGAGGTACTGAAACATACTGGCTGGTGTCAGGAAAAGGAATTCCTGCCTTTACTCTGGCTAGCATAGATCACTGTTGACAGAAAGTTTGTGTCAGTGGGCAGCCTCTGTAACTTGGATTCATTTTTCCTGCTTTTCCTTCTTTAATGGAGGGGATGATGTGTTATACTTGGGGGTATCTCTTCATAGGTTTGCTGGCCCTCATGACCAGTGAGGCTGTTCTGTACTGAGTTTCTTCTTCTGCACCACCATTTCTATAATAGTGTTGCATAACAAACCTTCCCAAACCTAGCAGCTTCCGTGAGTTTTACAGCAACAGGCATCCATTTTTCTCCCTCACTGTGTTGGGTCTGTATTGGCTGGGGTGGTTCTTCTTCTCACTGACGGTTGCCAGGGGTTGGCTCCAGACTGGTGGGTTGAGTTCAGCTCTGCATGAATTTTCTCATTTTGCTTGGATCAGCAACTACTTGGGGCTCTCCCAGCAACCACTGCCACATTTTTAAGGCTTTTTTGGCCAAAGCAAGTCAGGAGATCAGTCCTGGATCACTGTGGTTGGGCACCATCCAAATGTGTGGATGGAAGGAAGGAATGATTTGTGGCATTTCTACAAACGACCCAGGGACCTAGGCAGCTGTTTAAATGTGAAATTGCCAGAATCATATTAGCCTATAAGTAAGTAATGGTGCATTACTAATGATATCCATCATTGTCTGCATTTTCTGTCTTGTGTCTGACTAGTTCTTTCGCACTTCATTATTTTCCTTGTTTTCACTGAGTGCTTCTGAATGACTGTTTTATTAAGTTGTCAAGTTTGCCTTACATTCTTCACTTACCCTTTTTCCTATCACCAGCCTGTTATCTTGATCATCAGGCCTTCAGTGCCATTATCCAGGGAATTTCACTAAAATAGTAAAGGATACCTATCTTCATCTACACACAGGACTGTAGGCAGGGCTTGGATGGCTCTTAGTTCTGGCTTGGGAATGGAGGGGTGTAGGCAGTATAGAAGGTGCAGGGGGGTCATTCCCTATTAGGGGAGAACTGAACACGAGCTCCTTCCTCCCTTGACAGCATCCCACTGCGGCTCCTGAGTGAGATGAGGACTTTTCCTTCCTTTGGTGCTTTCTAGGGGTCTGCTGAAGCAGGTTTTCATGAGACTGTGTTATGACCCTTCCAAATAAAAAGCAATAGAATTGCTATTGAAGAGGATTATATGTGGAAGGAAATAGAGGGATAATCCCACTGGTTTTGTGGGTGTGTTTACTGGTAGTACTTACTGCTGTATTAGGATTAGTGACCTTTGCTAGGAGCAAAGTAATTCTAAAACTACTGATATTTCTATAATGCTGACTGAAGCTCTTATAAGCACTCTACATATGCTCATTTTATCATCACAGCAGCCCTGTGATGTAAGAACCATTGTTAGCCCTATTTTTTTTTTTTCTGAGACGTACTCTTACTCTGTCGTTCAGGCTGGAGTGCAGTGGTGCGATCTTGGCTCCTCCCAGGTTAAGGCAATTCTCCTGCCTCTGCCTCCCAAGTAGCTGGGATTACAGGCATGTGCCACCATACCCAGCTAATTTTTGTATTTTTAGTAGAGTTGGGATTTCACCATGTCGGCCAGGCTGGTCTTGAACTCCTGACCTCAAGTGATCCACCAGCCTCGGCCTCCCAAAGTGCTGGGATTGCAGGTGTGAGCCACCATGCCTGGCCTGTTAGCCCTATTTTTAAGATGAAATTGAGGAGTGGAGTGTTTAAATAACTTGTCCAAGGTCCTTTGGCTTCTGCATTTGAATCCAGGCAGTCTGCCCCAGAGGTTTTGCCCTCAATCTTTGCTGTTGCCTTTCAGCTAGATGTGGAGAAATACTTGTCAACAAGAGGTTTAGCTGGACAAAGGAGTGGAAGAGGGTGGTTTTGGGTCATATGTAGAAGATTACCTTTGGTTGATGGTGCAGGAAAATGAGAAGTTAAAGGAGATTTCTTTAAAAATTCAGAAATGACCACTAGCTCTGCCAGGCTGTCTGCTGTTTGCTTCCCTGTGGTTAATTTGGACATGCTTCCCTGAGTTCTGTAATAGTAGTAAGCCAGTGTGCTAGCATCCATTCCATGCCAAACCCTGGAAGCCATCCCTTCAAAGGCAGGTTCCCATCTGGACTCTGGAGCGTGGCCTTGCCCTCCCTTTCTTTTCCCTACAGCCCTGAGAGGCTGTGGGGCGAGTTCGGGGAGCTGCTTCTTCAGTGTCACTCACTCCAGTTTCTTACCTTGGGCTTTTCCTCCTGCTATTTCTCCTCTGGCTCTCCTGCTCATCCTCAAGGTAATGATTTATTTCTCTTATATTCCTGACTGATTTATTCCCATTTGTCCCTGAGGCCTTTGTACCACTCAGTTATGGAGTTGCAGGACCAGAGCAGGGGTTCTGTTGATGTCCCCAACAGGCTGTATTATCTTGGGCAGGTCACGTGAGATCCTGACCCTGAGGTTTCTTTCTCTTAATCACACCTGCCCATCTGTTTCATTGGGCTATGTTGAGGGTCAAATAAAATAAACTCATGAACATTTCCTTTAAAGCATAAAGCATGACATAAATGTATGACATTAGCATTCCTAGCCTCCCCATGTGGCCTTATCCACTCCCTGCTTTGGTGTTCAGCGTGGGCTTCAGCCATGGTGCCTGTTCTGTTACTTGTTTGTTTACCTGTGCACCCCTGGGGGCCTCGGGTCTTATTCTCTTTGAATTTTTTAAAGCTTAGCACAGCACTTGTTGACATGGATAGGGGCTAGTAAATGTTTGAATGAGTGGGTCAAGAATGCCTGTCTGAAGGAAGTTTGTGGTCATAGTTTTCTTTCTTTTTTTTTTTTTTAAATGGAGCAAAGCCTTCCTGTTATATCTCTGTGTTTCTTGAAATTAGCCTTGTTAAAAATTAGGCTTTTATTCCTTTCTTGTGTTTCTTTTTGCAGGTTGCTAAATTCCATTGCCTGTGATTGTCTTCCGTGAGACCTGTGCTTGCTTTATAAATATTCTTCTGATGAGTCTTTTAAAAAAAGACAAATCAAGAAATGATTCTAGATTTTGAATTAAAGATAAAATATCTGATATTTGGTTATTCATTTAACAAATGTGTTAAGTACCTTTCTTGTACCAAGCTCCATTCTTCAGGCTGGGGATGCAACAGTGAACAAAGCAGATGAGATTTCTGCCCTCATGCTGCTTACATTCTAGCAGCCAGACAATGAGGCAGCAAATTAATAAAGGGATGATTTCAACTCTTCTGAAGTGCTGTCAGGGGGAATTGCATGAAGAGGATGCCCAGACCACTGAAGAGTTCTCAACACGTGTACATAAACTGAGTGTGCTGTAGATGCTATGCTTCCGGGTTCACTGTGTTTTGGGTTCCCTGGAACGTATCTAGTTGTCTTGTTAGTGAGTACTTAAGCTCAACACCACCAATGCCTTATCCACAAGGAAGATATTGGATGGCTGAGGATAAAGGTGGTTGTTACCTGGACTTTTGGCCTCATGAGGACATCTCAGTGTATAAGAGGGATCCTTAAACATGATGAGGACCCTCTTTGTTTGGTTTGCTGATACTTGAGTGTCTGAGGGAATGAGGGAATAAGGGAGGGAAAGATGGGGACTTGTTGATCTCCCAGTAGCTTTCTGTGCCAGCTTGCTGCATCAGCATACCCACATCCTCCATGCTAGAGAAATTGTTTGCCAGCTTATGGCATTCTGTGTCTGAGGCACGTTCACTGCAGAGCCTACCAAGGGAGAGGGCCGGGGAGAGGAGGAAATGTGGAGTGACACATGGGGGCACTTGCAGATTTCTTTGAGGAAGTCATGTGTGATCCAGGTTCTAAAGGATGAGACCTGTTGATTAAAAAAATTAAAGTTAGTTGTATTCAGAAGTCTTGCTGAGATTTGCAACCAGGGAGAGTCAGAGAGTGTCTGTTGGACTGCTCCAAAGTAGTGCTTTAGCCCACAGTTTATATACAGGTGGCGCACTCTGCATGTGCTCAGAAGTTACATTAAATGTGCTCAGAAGTTAAGTGTGCTCAGAAGTTACATTAGAGCAAAATCTTATCAAGGTTTGGGTGTGAGGGTCCATCTGGTTACAGATTATAGAGGCGTAGTCATTAATCCTGTCAGATATTATCTTATATACAGGAAGAGGCAAGGGCTGAGACGAATGTATCTTTTTTGAAAATGCGGTGATTCAGGCAGGAGATGTGGGAACTGGTGCTGTATCCTGCTGTATCATCTTCAGGGCATTCTTCTGAAGGGCTGCGCCGAGTCTTTGAGTCAGGGGCTTTGTAAAATTCTGCTGGGGAGGGATTTTGTGCAATTCTGTTATTATGTAAGCAGGATGAACAGACATAGTGTCTACATTTGCTATTTTGTCTTATAACTGAACCAGCTGCATGAAGATCTGGGAGTGGGGGTAGCATCCTGCAGGGGCCCCAAGTGAAGAATGTGTTTGGGAAGTTTGGGGAAAGAATCCACAGTGGCTAGAGGATAGGGAGTGAAGGGGAGAGTGTTGCGCAGTGAAGTTGGTGTTGAGTGGGGGAAATCAGGCAGGGCCTTGCCTGGCTATGGTAAAGAGTTTGGATTTTAAGTACTACTGGAGGCAGATGGAAGGTTTTGAGTAGAGGAGTGATCTGATTTGATTGACTCTATTAAATATTCCAGTTGGCTGCTATGGGGAATGGAAGAAGAGTGAAAGCAGGGAACTCGGGCAACGGGCAGAGGTCACAGCCTGTGTGAGGGTTCATGGCCACATAGACCAGGCAGGGCCGTGGAGAGCAGAAGCAGTCCAGGGCTGGAACAGGTACGTGTTAAAGGCAGGCTAACAGAATGGCATACTGGGGATGGGTAGTGAGGAGTGATGCCCAGGCTTTGGCCAGAGCAGTGGGGTGGATGGGGGTTCCAACTTACTGAGGCGGAAAAGCCTGAGGGAAGAACAGGATCTGATGGAGGACTTCCCTTTGGACGCGTTTAATTTGAGAGGCCTTTAAGACCCTCGCGTGGAGAAATCAGCTGGCAGCAGTCTGTGAGACTAGAGCCCACAGTGGGAGATGTCAGGGCTGCAGATGGAAATCAGGAGTCCTCAGCAGAGATGAGATTTGTCTTTTGATTGCCCCAAGGATTGAGGGTTAGGCTGTTTCTTTCCCGTAGGTTTATAAGTTGTAGTCATTATTTTATCATTGTATGTTTAGACTAATTCATGGATTCTCAATTCATTCAAGAAAATATTGAACTAAATATTGTGCTAGATGCATGGGACATAATGATTCATGAGATCGACTGTGGGTTCTGTGAGGGCAGGGAATATGTCTAATAGAGGAGACAGATTATTCCATCAGAATTCCACCAGAATTAAGTAAAGTGTGATGTGTTCTGTGACAGGGAAGCATAGAGTGGGGGCCACACAGCAGAGGCGCAGACCTAGTCTTGGGGGTAAGGTGGGGATGTTTTAGCTGACTAGTGAGGGTGAGTAGGAGCAAGCTGAGTGAAGCTGGCTTCAGAAAGAGGGCTCAGTTAGTGGTAGATGGGCTAGCAGTTTGCATTAGAGTTGAAGTGTACTGAATTCCTTGGAACTGGCAAATTCTCCACAAGGCACTCAAGGATTCCTTGTCAAGATTGTATAGCTCATAGGAATGTTAATATTCATGTGGGTTGGTGATACTAGTTTCGTTGCTACCTGCTTTCACACAGTACATTTGTTCCTTGCTAGGAATTTTCACAGCTCTGTGCCCAGTTTTATTTTGGTGCAGTAAATATACTATGAAATCGGCAGCTCATAAGACTTTATAAGTACCTTACATGCATTATTTCAAAGAGCCAGGGCACATTTTTGCATGAAAATCTCTTATACAATTATCAGAGAAAAACAAGTCTTCAGAATCATCTGCATTATTGCTAACATTATATAATTTGAACATCATAATATGTATGTTCACATAGATTCACAGTGTTAGGACTGCAAAAGCAATTGGTACCACACTGTTACAGACTGAAGAGCAACACATTTTTTTCTTGAGTAATCCTTGCAGAATTTTAAGGAAGCTTTTTGTTGTTTGTTTGTTTGTTTGCTTTGTTTTGTTTTGTTTTTAAGAGACAGGGGTCTCACTCTGTTTCCCAGGCTGAAGTGCAGTGGCTCAGCCATAGCTCACTGTAGCCTCAGGAAACTCCTGGGTTCGGGCGATCCCCCTGCCTCAGCTTCCCAAGTAGCTGGGATTATAGGTGTGAGCTACAGTGCCTGGCTCCAGAAACCTGTTTTTACTTTTCCTCAGGTGCTAGTGTATTCTCCCAAAGTGCCAGCTCCTTGGTCAGGACTCTGTAAATGGCACAAACAACCTTGTTTGCTGAGGAAAATGTACAAAGGTGTGTTGACAGTGGATGACTACTTTGACCCCCCAGCATTGTGAGGTTTTACCCTGGCTGATCGGGGCCCTTGGAAGAACTGGCTGTGTTGCTAATCAGCCCCAGTGGGAGTTGTCACTGTGCTAAGTTCACCACACCCCTGCCTATCTATCCACAGTCTGTGGTTTAGCAAAACTGTCTAGTACAACAGGGGCAACTCTAGGAACACGTGGTAGGTCCTACAGTGTCCATACATGGGTGGGGGCAGGTCATCTAGAAGCTTGTGGTTGGGGAGCATGTGCTAGTTCACTTGAGCTGGTTTCTCTTTTCATGCCCAGAGAGTTATGTTGGTGGGGAGGGAGCAGAGATTGGTCCATTTAGGAGCTCCACCAGCAAAGTTGTTTTTCAGAGGTGCAAACCCATCCCTCTTCATGGCCTGTGTCAAAAACTGCCTCCTTCATGAACCTCTACTTCCTCATCCCCTAACAGGAAGTCATGTTTCCCTCCCCAGACCTGCCCCCGCTTACCTCCAGCCTTCTAGCTGGTCTGTCGTTGCTGGCTCCTATCAGCTCTGACCTCCCTGAATTGGCCCCACAGTCTCCTGAGCAGGGCTGAGTGGTGGGTGGTACCCACGGTTCAATTAAGAACTCTCTTAGGTGGAGAATAAACAAACAGGAATACTGTTTTGTTTTGTATTGTCTTATAACGGAATGAAACTAGTTGTACTTGCCTTCTTTTCCGAGAAGTTTGTTTCTAAATTCTTGTAATTGTATAAAGTGAATTGTCATAAATGGAAACTTTTTCTTTTCAGATAATGTGGATGCAAATGATCTTAAGCAGTTTTTTGAGACCAACTATTCTCAGATATATTTCATCTTCTATGAAAATTTTATAACACTGGAAAATAGTTTGAAATTAAAAGGTAAGCATTTCGGTAGTTTTTTTTTTTTTTAAACAATCAGGCATTTTTATAAGTTGTATATATCATGAGCCACAAATTATACATTTTTAAGCTTTCTTTCTTGCCAAGCCTTTAGCAAAGCTGTGAGAGCATGGTGGACAGGGTGGCATCTTTGTTTCTCTTGAGCTTTCATTTATAGGGATGTTAATTGAACAACACATGGCTAGCAAAAATAGCAGAAGGAACCCTTAGAAAGCATGATTTTCAAAGGAATAAGTTACTTAAAAAGAAAGAAAAGTAATACATGCATACTATTAAAAATTTAGATTCCATAAAAGCGTCTGAAATGAAAACTCAAGTGTCTGTTTTGCCTTGCTTGCAGAGGCAACCACTATTAAAGATTTCCTGCATCTCCTTCCAGATATATTATTAATGTATTATGTTTATATATGTTTGTGACTATATTCTTTGAAAATCAAACCAACAAGGTCACATTATACATTCTGTTCTGTATACATTATATATCCTGTCACCTAAGTGGCAGGATAATGTAGCCTGGGGAGCCAGACTGGGTTGGGAACCCAGCCCTACCCTTCTAGCTGTTTCTCCTTGGGCAAATTAATCTGTCTCTGAGTCGGCTTCCTCCTGTCAGCGTTAAACAGGTTCACAGGTATCCTAGCATTTTAGGACAGAGTTTGACAGATAGTCCATGGTCAGTAAGTAGTAGCTGCTGTCACCATCTTCTTTCATTTTCATGTAGTCTGTGGGCTGAATCTGAATCCTCACAGCTCTATGAAGTAGATGTCATTCATTCATTTAAAAAATAAGCCATATGCATAAATAACTGTGAAAAAAGTTAAAAAGTCAGTTGTTCTGTAAGAGAGATTTAGACAGAATTCTGTGGTTCTTGGGAAGTGGGAGGGATGACTTCCTGCTGAGTATATAGATGACGCTTTGGGGAAGAGGTGGCCTTGGGAATGGACCTTGAAGGACAGTAGGATTTCAGGTGGAAGAGAGCAGCACTGCTGCTGGAGGGGAGAACATGAGTAAAGTAGGGCTGTTCTTACGACATGTATGGGAAGTGCATTTTTTTTTTTCTTGCAGCAAAGGTGTGTGAAAAAGATTTGTAGGAAATTGGATAATGCTTGCAAGGAGCCTTGAATTCTAGGCTAAGGAGTTTGGACTTTGTTCTGGAGGTGGTTAGAGCTCTGGAAAGCGTTTGTTACTATGACAAGTGTCTTGTAAAGTAGCAATTGAACCAGAGGCAAGAACAGCAGTTGGAAGGCTGATGCTGTCATTCATGTGAGGGATGGTGATGCCTGATCCAGGGAGGCAGTAGTTAAGGGAAAAGAAAAGTGTTGTGTCTCAACATCTATGAGACTTGGTTATAAGGGAAAGGGAGAAGTCAAATGCTTTCAGGACACTGAGTCTGCTTTGTGAGGTGCCATTAGCAGTAGGAACCCTGGAGGGGAGCCACATTTGGAAGGCAGGAGGGTGAGAGTGGCTTTGGGCAGTCTGTGTTTGAGGTGCATGGGGGATACTTTGGTGTAGGTGTTGGCTGGACAGTACAATATAGGTGACTGGAGCTTGGGAGAAAAGAGGAGAAATCATGCTATTGCCAAGGGAAACAGTATATACAGAGAAAGAGAGTGATGGTCAGAACGTTAATTCCTTATTTTATTGGGTATATGCAAAGGAAAGCAATGGAGTAGTGGGAGGGGTACCAGGAAAGGGTTTTGTCACAGAGGCCCAGGGGAGAGAGAATCGAAGGCATGTAGAGTCAGCCAATTGGTGCGTGAGGTGCAGCTGGGCTGGGGAGTAAGAGCTCATCAGTGTGGTTGTTAGTGAGTGCGGAGAGAAAGGTTCTAGGTGAGGAGCAGGTCGGAAGCGAAACAGATGGACATGGAGTCACAGGGCGGTGAGCTGGTGAAGATGACCGGTGAGAATATCCTTTCAGAAAGTTTGATGTGAAGACACTATCGGGGAACCTGCCCCAATAATCATGTAGGTTCTTTTCTATTTTTCCTAAGCATCGGCCGGCTTGAGAAATAAAGGGACTGAGTACAAAAGAGAGAAATTTTAAAGCTGGGCGTCCGGGGGAGACATCACATGTCGGTAGGTTCTGTGATGCCCCACAAGCCGCAAAAAGTACCAAGTTTTTATTAGAGATTTTCAAAAGGGGAGGGGGTGTGCGAATAGGTGTGGGTGACAGACATCAAGTACTTAACAGGGTAATAGAATATCACAAGGCAAGTGGCGGCAGGGCGAGATCACAGGACCACAGGACTGAGGCGAAATTAAAATTGCTAATGAAGTTTTGGGCACCATTGTCATTGATGACATCTTGTCAGGAGACAGGGTTTTGAGATCAACTGGTCTGACCAAAATTTATTAGGCGGGAATTTCCTCTTCCTAATAAGCCTGGGAGCGCTACGGGAGACTGGAGTCTGTTTCACCTCTGCAGTCTCGACCATAGGAGATGACCACTCCCCGGGGGGCCAGTTCAGAGACCCAACCCCAGTGCACATTCTCTTTCTCAGGGATGTTCCATGCTGAGAAAAAGAATTCAGCAATATTTCTCCCATTTGCTTTTGAATGAAGAGAAATATGGCTCTGTTCTGCCCGGCTCACCGGTGGTCAGAGTTTTAAGGTTATCTGTCTTTTTCCCTGAACAATTGCTGTTATCCTGTTCTTTTTTCAAGGTGCTCAGGTTTCATATTGCTCAAACACACATGCTGTACAATTTGTGCAGTTAACGCAATTATCACATGGTCCTGAAGCGACATGCATCCTCCTCAGCTGACAGGATTAAGAGATTAAAGTAATGACACGCATAGGAAAGCACAAGGGTATTGATTGGGGAAGTGATAAGTGTCCTTGAAATCTTTACAATTTATGTTTAGAGATTACAGTAAAGACAGGCATAAGAAATTACAAAAGTATTAATTTGGGGAACTAATAAATGTCCATAAAATCTTCACAATCCACGTTCTTCTGCCATGGCTTCAGCCGGTCCCTCTGTTTGGGGTCCCTGACTTCCCGCAACAAGACACAGATTGTATCTCACCCTGGTCATGGGAAGGTTACTGAGGAATGCATTGGCCTATTAGCAGACTTAGGAGTGGGTCAGCTGGAGGGGGAGATAACTGATGTTGCAGGTGTTGGGGGAAGTGGGTTGAGACAGGTCAAGGAAAAAGAAGAGACATGGAGAGGAGCATACAGGTGACCTTTCTATGTAAGGAGGAGCAGATAAGGGGATAGTGTAAATATGGAGACATTTTGAGGTGGAGAGGAAAAACCGAGGGACCCCTTGTCAGATGCCCTGATTGCTCCTATAGAACAGGCAGTTGTCAAGCATGGAGCGGAAGGAATTCAGGGTGAGGCACTGCGGTGGTCTTTGATTGTGGCCATCTTGCCACCTCCTGCAAAGAATCATAATGAAGAACCAATAAAAATAGTGAGATTTTTGAAGTTTTTTGCTTTTAGTATAATCTGTGTTCGATTGGAGTGCAGGGAAGACAGTGTACCTTGAAAAAGAATAAAAGAAAATGCCTACTAGGAATAATGAAATAAATAATCTTGTGATAACTTCAGCCTTTGCAGTTATTCAGGCCAAAACTCCAGAGTTATTGGCTCTATCTTCAAAATACATCCAGAATCACCGGCCAGTTCTCATTGCCTACACCGGTAACACTGAAACTGCTGATATCCTCACCTGGATTACAGCATTAGCTGCAGAAATGGTCTCCCACCTCCACACTTGTGCCCTCTCCCATCCCATAGTTTCTTGTCAAAAGAGCAGCTGGAGTCCTCCATTAAAAATATGAGTCAAATCATGATTCTTGGCTGCTCTAAAGTTTCAAACGGGTTCTCATTCCCGGTCATTACAGTGGTCTCAGGCTCCACCTAATCTGCCTTCCTTTGCCTCACCTACTCTCCAACCTCAGCTTCTCCAACTGTCCCCCTTGTGTGCTCCAGCCTTAAGGGCCTCTGACTGTTTTCTGACTAAGCCAGACATGTTCAGCTACAGGGGCTTTGCATTGTTCAGTTCCTCTGCCTGGAATACACCTCCCCTAAATTTCCGTATGGCTTCCTTCCAAACCCCCACATTTCCATGTGGCTTGCTTCCTAACCTCAAAGGATCTTTTCTCAGATGTTACCTTACCAGAGAGATGTTCTCTGACTTCCCCAGTCAAAATTGCATACCATCTTTTTTGGCTTCTCTGTCTGCCTTCCTTCTTGTTTTTCTCACTCATTTATAGAATGCCCCCTCCTGCCAGAATATCAACTTGTTGGGGGCAGGGATTGTTGTCTGTTTTGCTCACTCCTGTATCCTCGGGGCCTAGAATAATCCCTGGCATATAGACATTTTGTAGTATTTTTTTCTATGAATGAATGAATGAATGATATCTACTTCATTGAGATGTGGGGATTCAGTTAGATCAGGGGTCCACAGCTTACAGCTGCCTGTTTTATAAATAAAGTTTTATTGGACAAGCCATATCCATTATTTATGTATTGTCTGTGGCTGATTTTGTACTGTAACAGCAGATTTGAGTGTTTGTAAGAGAGGCCTGCAAAGCCTAAAATATTTATTGTCTGACCCTTTACAGAAGAGGTTTGTTGATTCCTATATTAAATGATATGCGCCAAGCTCTTAGCACGATGATTGGTACACAGAGAGGACCAAAAATGGTAACCTCCGCTGCAGGTGTTGTAGGTTTTATTACTGTTGTTATTATCAATAGGACAGTGTGCAGTTGCCCCAAAAGATATACTACTTTTATAGTTATCTGCTCTATGACTTTTTATATTACCAACTTAGAAATTTTTCTTTGTTTGTGCTGTGCATTCTGCCACAATTTGAGCCAATAAGTAACTAGTTGAGAAATGAATAAATTACCCATCATAGTTTGGTAACAAGTTGGAAAACATGGAAGCTGTGTTCAAACAGCTAGCAAGGGGCAGCTCTGCCAGATGTGGATCCAAGCAGTCTGGCCTGGTTGTCTGTTTGCAGTCCTAATGTGTTCTCCATACTGCCTCTTGCTATTTTTTGAATAAATGAATGTATGTTGAGGCTTACTAGTTTTAAGCTGCCTTTTAGCATAATTTGTAATGTCCTAAAGTTTAAATGATGTCATGATAACTAATTATTTTTTAATATTCCAGGGAATAATAAGTCACAAAGGGAGGAGCTGGACTCCATCCTCTTCCTTTTTGAAGTAAGTTTTGATGAATTTATTTACCTTTTATAATTCTTGTTGGAAATAAAGTATTTTTGATCTTTAATTTTATTTGAAGACAAATAAAAATGGCTGTTGGTGGACATATGTTTTTTCTTTCCTTCCTTCCTCCCACCCTCCCACTTTTACAAACCGTGCTACAAATAATTTTCTTGTGATTTTCTTTTTTTGCAAGCATGTGTGATAGTTTTTCCTGTATGGGTACCTAGATGTGAAATTATTAGATGGAGGAGTACACACATCTTAAATAGTAGCAGATGTTGCTGAATTGCTCTCCAAAAGGTCATACATTCACACTGAGAAACTGCCCTGTAAAAAATAAAAAAATAAAAAATACCCAAAAATGTTATATAAATTGATATGTAAGTCTTATGTAAATTTCCTATACTTTAACATTAGAGATGATTCGTCTCATATATATAAATATATATATATAAATCTGACATGCAGTAACTTTTTTAATATATATTTTTCTACTAGTGAGGTTATGATCTTTATGCATCTGTATATCTGTGTGCATTGATCATATCTTCAAAGTTGAAACAATGTTTGGGTGTGGTTTTTGACTTATTAAGCTTAAAGTCTTTCTTGTCCAAATGTATTAGATAAGTGGCCAGATTACGGGTACCTGGAGAACACACTCAGAACTGAATTATAGGTTCCGAAAGTTAATTGTTGGTTTTTTAGAAATTATTTGTGGTTTGAGAGGTGTATGCTTAGGTTAGTGTGAGAAGATAAACTTTTATAGCTGTAAAGGAAAGGCCTAATGGGAACAGGTGCAGAGCTGGCTGGAGGGGGAAGCACTGTAGGAGAGATCTCCTACAGTAGGAGAGTTCTCCAGGGCCTTATGATGAGGGGCTTTCTGGGTTTACGGAAAAAAACCAAGATATGGGAAACTTCCAGCCCAGGACTTGGCTTCATGGCTAGTGCTCAATAGCCCTGGCTCCCCTTTCTCTCCTTTGAGAGCTATACTCCTTTCCCAGATTACAGACGTTGATTCACTGCATATTCTGCAGTGGTTATTATGTTTCCTGTGGTTACCCTCCTTTGAATGAAACCTGTGTAAATGAGTTGTTTTTAACAGGAGCTTTAATTAAGTGTGTTACTTAAATATGTATCTACTGACCATCATTTGTTTGTACTATTTTATCAACTTAATTATTTATGTAATGGTTAAAGAATCTATAACATATGTAAGTTAGGAAGCATGGTAATAAAGCACATACTCTTGACACCCTCCCCCTTCACCATTTTAGGAACTAAAAGCTACTTAGGTGCTCTTCCACCATCCTTTCTCACCTCTGTGGCAGTCACTCCCTTGCATTTTATCATTCTCTTTCTTTTAAAAAATGGCTTTACCACATATATTTGTACCCTTAAATAATTTCTTGTGTGGTTTTGTTTGGTTTTGAGTGTAATAGAAATGATCTCCTATGGTACATAATCACCTTTGACATGCTTTTTACCCTCAACATTAATTGTAAGATTTATCCATGTTTTTAAATTTAGTTCACGTTTATTCATTCCCACTGCTGGATTAAGTAAATATATGTGACTTGTTTAATTCCTACATTTTGTCTACAGGTTTTTTGTTTTCTTGGTAGACAGATTGTCTATGAGTAAGGAATGGACATACTTGCCAGCTGGTCTGCTTTCCACCCTGAGTCAGCCTTCCAGTACATTGGTAAATGGAAGTGATAAAGGGTCATCTTGTTTTTGATCTAAAGAGAGTTTTGTTAATGTGAAATATTAAGAGTAATATTTTCTGTAACTTTTTGGTGGATTCTCTATCAAATTAAATAACTTTGTTTGTATTCCTAGTTTGAAATTTATTTAAAAAATCATTGATGGGTTTTCAAGTTTTTAAATTTTTTTTCTTGAAAAAACTTGATTGAGATGATAATGATTCTTCTTGAGTATTAGTATGGTAAATTACAGTTCTAGATTTTTGGATGGACTAATTACTATTATTATTATTATTATTTGAGTCAGGGTATTGCCCAGGCTGGAGTACAGTGGCGTGAACATAGTTCACTGTAGTCTTGACCTCCTGGGCTCAAGTGATCCTCCTGCCTCAGCCTCTTGAGTAGCTGGGACTACACATGTGCATCACGATGCCCAGCTAATTTTTTTTCTTTTTAATTTGTTGTAGAGATAGGGTCTCCCTATGTTGTCTAGGTTGGTCTCAAACTCCTGGGCTCAAGTGATCTTCCTGCCTTGGCCTCCTGAAGTTGTGGGATTATAGGCATGACGCACTGCACCCAGCCTGGACTAATATTTTGTTTGCATTTTTGGATCTCTGTTCACAGCTGAGGTTGGCCTCAGTTTTTCTTTCTCATACTCATGTTGTTTTCGACTGGTCCTGTGATAATGGTTCTAAAACCTGCTGTCAAGCATTTCCTCTTTCTCTGTTATGTAACATAGTTTTATAAGATTGGAATGAGCTGTCATTGAAATGTTTTTTTTACATTTCCTATAAAACCACCTGAAACTGGGGTGCTTTTTTTACTTATGTGAAGATTTTAACCACTCATTCAATTTCTTTGATAGTTTTAGACTTGTTTTAGTATTATTCAGATTTTCTGTTTTTTTTTTTCTTGATTCAATTTTGGTAAGTTATATATTTTTCTAAGAATTTGAAGAATTCTAAGGATTTCTTCTTATCACCAAAGTTTTAAAATGTATTGGCAAAGAAGCGTCTCTTTGAAGAGTCATAATCCCTTCAGTTTTATCTCCATTAGCTTGGTCTTTATTGTCTTCAAGCAGTTTTTATATTACACACCTTAGTAGTAGTGGTGGTGGTGGTGGTAGTAGTAGTAGTATTTGTGTCACATTTTTACTATCTTCTAGTTACCATTGTAGCAGCTTTAAACTCTGTTTTTGATGTAATTGTTGTTCCTTTAAATGTCTTTTCTTTCTGCCTTTTTTTTCTTTTTTTAAGACGGAGTCTTGCTCTGTCCCCCCACGCTAGAGTGCAGTGGTGCGATCTCAGCTCACTGCAAGCTCCGCCTCCTGGGTTCACGCCATTCTCCTGCCTCAGCCTCCCGAGTAGCTGGGACTACAGGTGCCCACCACCCACACCCAGCTAATTTTTTTGTATTTTTAGTAGAGACGGGTTTTCACCATGTTAGCCAGGATGGTCTTGATCTCTTGACCTCGTGATCCACCAGCCTCAGCCTCCCAAAGTGTTGGGATTACAAGGCGTGAGCCACTGTGCCCAGCTGCTTCTTTTACGATCTTTTGTGTCTGTTGTTCTGCAGTTTAATTACAAAATATCTAGTTGAAGATTTCTTACCTTGCTTGGTATATATATGTTTCTCAAGTCTCTGGATTCATATGTTTTATAGTTCTCTAACATTCTTAGCTATTGTCTTCTCAAATATTGATATGCTTCTGTTCATTCTGGCCATACTTTCTAGAATTCTTACTTAAACTTGTTGATCTATCCTCCCTGTTTCTTAAGCTTGCTTTTATTTTCTCCTCCCCCAATCTGTTTGTGTTGCATTCTGGGAAGTCTCTTCAGTTCTTTCTTTCAGTTCACTAACTCTCTTCGTTTGGAACAAATCTGCTACTTTACCAATCTATTGAGCTGTACATTTCAATGATTTTTTTCATGTTTTAACAGCTCTTTTGGTTAGGCATTCTTATGTGGCTGGTTGCTTTCGATTGTCTCTTGATCCTTGTTCATTTTTAGACATCTTTTATTTTATTAAACATTTACTGTGTAATATTTCATATTTTGTATATGATAATCCTAGTAGCTGAAGTGTTTGTCTAATTATGCTGGTTATTTCAGCTGCCTCTCATTCACAGTGGCTTCTTTTTTTGCATATTTTGTGTTGTTTGATTTTGAGAGTGGTACTGAATGACCACAGATTTCATGTTTGTTAATCTTGGTTTCTCCCAGAGGATTTGTCTTTGCTTTTGCCGGCAGTCTGGGAATGCTCTTGATTGAGAGCACTTTAACTCCAGTTGAGGGTTCTGGTTTATGAATGGAAATTCAGGTTCAGTTCCCTAAACTTACCATAGCTGGGGACTGGGGGCTGGAGGGAACAGTCACCTGTAAATCCTAGCGCTAGTGTTGGCATCAGCTCCTTGGCATTCTGCAGTTTTTTCTTTTGCATGTTGCTCACAGATCAGGTTTTGGCTTACTTGTCTTCTGCCTCCTTTCTTCTTCCCTCTTTACTCCTCCTTCTTCCCCCACCATTTTTTAGTCGCTTGTTAGTTTCTCTGTGTTCTTCAAAGCCCAGCAATGTTTTAAGAATTACATTTGCTGTCATGGATCTAAGGGCTCGTTGGCCTGCAGCAGGAAAGCCCTTTAGAGACTCTAGACCTATCCCTCTCACAGAAGTTTTGATACTTTCTCTTCATGTTCTGAAATTCTAGACTAGGGAGGGTGTTAATACTGATACATTACCATTTACAGAGGATTAGTTGCCTGTATAATAGAACAAATATATATTGTTCAAGGCTTCATAAAACTTTCATTTTGCATGGTAAATATGAATGAATAATAAACTTGCATTACTTTTATTTATGCTTATGTTCCCTCTGTCTCTGGCTTTAGAAGGTAGGTTGTAATTTGTATGTTTCATTCGGGGTACTAAGTAACTTCATTGCTGCTTTGTAGGATAGTGCCCTGTAAAGCTTGTAAAGAGATAGTTTATAAGGGTTTGGAAGTGAGTACTTATCACTTTGTAAATAATTGGGAAAGGCTCCCTTGAGAAGAGGTGGAATTAATAAGATGTGTTAAATCACAAAAGTGATACCATGTAGAGATATTCTATAAATAAGAAGTGGCTTGGAAGAAAGCATAGAGGTAAGAGATAAGAAGGCATGAAAGAAGAGTATGTAAAGAGAGCTGCTGTCTGCCTTGTAAGTCAGGGATGCACTGAAAGGGAACCTTGGAAAAGGAAACAGTAGTTTTGAGATGTAGAGTATTGGAGACATTACAGTATTCTGATAAAGTAAGTGATGCGCAGTGAAGGCCACCAGCCAGTCCAGGTCATGGTCTCAGGCAGTGAGCAGACCTTTTTGCCTGCCTTCCTCTCTAGTGGGAGCACTTGTACCTTTTGGAAGTTGATTCCAGCTGCCTTTGCCTGTAGCTTCAGATATGTACACCACTTAGAGTTTCTGTTGGTTCATGGAGATGTTTATCATATATATATCTTTTTGAGACTGAGTCTTGCTCTGTCGCCCAGGCTGGAGTGCAGTGGCTTGATCTCGGCTTACTGCAACCTCCGCCTTCTGGGTTCAAGCAATTCTTCCTGACTCAGCCTCCCGAGTAGTTGGGACTACAGGTGCCTGCCACCATGCCCGGCTAATTTTTATATTTTTTAGTAGAGATGGGGTTTCACCATGCTGGTCCGGCTGGTCTTGAACTCCTGACCTCAGGTGATCCGCGTGCCTCGGCCTCACAAAGTGCTGGGATTACATGCATGAGCCACTGCGCCTGGCCTATCATATATATATATATATATATATATATATATATATATATTTTTTTTTTTTACTATGGTTATGACTCTACTTTTACTGTACTTTAAAAACCGTATTTCATCCATCATTGCTTTGTATTTCAAATGGAGATGTGGGGATGATGATGTGGGACTCCACAACATGAATTTACATTTACCATCTTAACCGGAATCTACATGTTTTACATGGGCTAGCCTGTTTAATCCTTTCCTTCTGAAGTAGGTTTGGTCTTCCCAGTTTTTATGAATGAAATGTTGGAGGCTTTGTAGAGTTAGGTGACTTGCCCAAGGGTGCACACTTAACAAATGGGAGAGTAGGGATTTAACCTTTAGTCTAACTCTAGAACCTATTATCCTAACTTACTGGCATGCTGCCTACCACTTGGGAGTGTTGGTATTCTGCTTTCTAAGCTGTATTCCATAGGCTGTCTATATTAGCGTGTACTATTCTTTACAATTCATTCATTCGTCAGACACATTTATTAAGTATGCACTGTGTCAGACACACGTAGGTGCTGGAGATACAATGAGCAAGGTAGGCAGAGCCTCCTGTCCTCATGGAGTATAAATTACCATTTCGTGGTGAGCGGAAGTCTACTGATAAGAATGAATTCGTGTCAGAATTCCAGTAATGACCTTCTGAGTCACAGAAAATCCTGAATGGTTCTTTTCAGAAGTGATATTTTGGTGATGGCTCTTGAATTAGTTACCTGCATAAGGGAAAGGAGGGTTGGTGTAGAAACACAAGGTACCTAGTGAATGGGTCTCAAGATCAAATAATTCACATGACATTGAGAACCTTCTGGATTCAAGCTTGACAGGTTATTTTAATGGTACCTGGGATTTGTTTTAATCAGGTGTGGTAAGGCACAGAAACATGAAAATGATTGTTATGAAAGAAGAAGTTTTAATTATGCTCACAGGCCTCTAGAAACAGACATGTCACACAGAGCCAAACAAGGAAGCACCAAGGCAAAATCAGTAGGCAAAAAGGAAAGAGGGAGTGACAGAGACAGACCTGAGGGCAGGAGCTTTTATTGTGTTTTTTGCAGGAAGGAATGGGCAAGGCCAGGTAGGCAAACTACATAGGCTTAGGACTGGATAGTTTGAATAATTTCAGCTCACGGGGCTGTAGGGGTAGCTCCTGGTTGTCCAGTATCTGGCCCCTGGGTGATTGAGGGGAGGGGGATAGAGTCCGTAAAAGGATGTGGTTGGGGTTACGGATTTGGGATTGGTTGGTTTGCATGTCAGAGACATGCTCTGAGCCACTATCTTTGGGAATTTGCTAACCCTTGGAGGGGCATCCTTCCTATGTCATTGAGGCCCCAGATGTCAGCATGTCAAGAATACAGAGAATAAGACAATATAGTTAATTCAGAGATGCTGTTTCAAGCTTTCTGCCATGTTGTATGCCATCCCCTTTTACTAGAGAAATAGAATAGCTTGGAGTTATACATGTATGTTTTCGAAAGTTTATAGAATTTGATATTTCCTCACCCTCCCACACTCCAATTAAAATACATCGACACAAGAGGCTTAATTTCAAAACATAAACATGTTCTGGCATTGGAGTGCCACTCATTCAGATGTTCTTCAAGTATCACAGAATTTGAAATCACAGATAAACAGATTCTTTATTCTAAATTTTATTTAAATTACCCCACTATATTAAACCCTGTTTCTATCTTGTCATTAGCCTTCCTAGAGACCTGAATGAGTTCTTTATAGTCTGTAAAGTGTGGCCCAGGCTGGTCTAACACTCACAGTCCTCTCCCTGGCTCTCAGTGTAGCTCTCCTTCATATTTTGTGGTTACTCTGTGGAAGTGCTCTGTCGGGCTAACACTTTGCCCCTTTACCTCTCTTTGCATAGTTTCACTTCTGCCTCTTAGTTTATTCAGTTCTCTTTTCAGGGACTGCCCTTAGCTCTTCTCCCCATCTGGCCCATTCTCTCAGGACCTGTTTAGACCCACCAGTTTCTCCTGGCACCTCCTGCTGGAAGTGCTCATTCTTTCCTGTGGACTCATATAATAGCCCTGCCTTGTGTTATCATTTGCCTGTGGCTAGATGTCCATAGTTATCCCTTAATGTGGCTATGCCTTAGCTTCCTAATGAGACTGTACAAATCCTAACTCTGTGTTTTTTGTGTACATTTTTGTACATATTTTTGAGTGGAAGAGGGACAAGAACAAATAAAATGAACAAGAAAAGCAAATTCTTCTAAAGCCAACAACCATGACTTACAATCCTTTGTGACTTTTTTCTTTTCTTTTCTTTTTTTTTTTTTGAGACACAGTCTCGCTCTGTTGCTCAGGCTGGAGTGCAGTGGCACTATCTTGGTTCACTGCAACCTCCGCCTCATGGGTTCAAGCAATTCTCCTGCCTCAGCCTCCCAAGTAGCTGGGATTACAGGCACCTGCCACCACGCCTGGCTAATTTTTGTATTCTTAGTAGAGACGAGATTTTACCATATTGGTCAGGCTGGTCTCAAACTCCTGGCCTCAGGTGATCCATGTGGCAAGTGGCCACTGTATTGGACAGGGAGGCTCTAGAGTCCTCCAGTAGAGCCTTATTTCATCATTTGAAAGACCACTTTTCATTGTTAAACACGGTTAAATCCTTAGTGTCTTGTACATCTGTATCCTTGTGATGCCGGGGACTTCGACTTAAGGTTTAGGATTTTACTGAAATGCTTACTCTGGGCTTCTTCTTATTACCAGAGTGTCCTTGGCTGAGGGGAATGAGCATTTACCTCCACAGGTTGGAGAAGCATGGCTCCAAAGTGACCCTCTGCAAACAGAATTGAAAAGCCATGCACAATTTCATTCTACTGTTTTCATGCATGTTTTAAAATGAAAATAATGTTAAATAAAGGCTAGTCAAATTCCTTAGGACTTCATCTCCCCACCACACCTTCAACCTTTCTCCGTTTCCCCTTCGAGATAAAGAAAACAGTTTCAGTGCACTCTAGGATGATACACCATGTCTCTTTCTCACCCGTCCTTTGGTAGGAGATTCTTATTTGAGAAGCACTGATGGAAGAGGCAAACTGCAGCAGGTGAACCACACAGCAAGTGCAGATGACATGTGGGCTTCTTATAGGACATACAGAGAAATAAAAATAATATCGGGGATGCTAGCTTTTGTTTTTCCTTTGGTATTGAAATTTGATTGCTTGCGATTTATTACATGCCTATATGTACTGACACCCTTCCTTCTCTGCAGTGTGGTGTTATGCTGGATTGGATGGCTGGACTCAACATGTGCACAGTATTGCTGGGTGTAGTTATGTTTGGGATTCATAATTTGACCAGTGGTGAATCCAGGGATGTAGTGGAATCTATGTCTTACTTTAATGGAATTCAGCACTGGGTCTCTTGTTCTTCATTGCTCCAGGTGAGCTTATATAGACAGAGGATTTAGCCCCTAATTTTTTTTTCCTTAGAGTAGGGGAAAATAATTTTTAATGATTTTCCTGATAATAGTAATATAGCTATATCCAGTACAGTGCCAATAAGATGAAACAAATGGCTGATTTTCACTCTCTGTAGCATTGTTTTGTATACGCAATCCAGTAATTTGAATGTTGATTTTATTTCCCATCCAAATGCATTCATTTATAACTTTTCACATTTAGTAGCACCATTTTACTTCAGATACTAATAGTGAATTGCCTAAAGAAAAACTAGAGTTATAAATATAATAGGATTACAAACAGTTCTGAGATTTATTTCCTTTCTTCTTCTTCCTTTCCTTCTCCTTCTCCTCCTCTTTTCCTCCCCCCACCCCTGCCTCCTCTTCTTCTTTTGTGGGAATTGCATATCTTTTGTAACTCTTTGAAAATGAAAACAAATTAAAAGCTCCTGTGGAGGTTCAGTGAAAATGCCTGAACTGAATTCTACACAAGTCAACACATTCAGGCTAGGTGTCCTACAAGATTAAGTAACAATTCCTTTTCTTTCTTTATACAATGGCTAATGGCTTTTCTTATAAGCAAATAATACATAGCAAGGTAGCAGAATCATATTTTTACAATTAACTAGTTGCCACAGTTTCTGCGCTTTTCTCTGCTTTGTTATTTCTTATTCCAGGCTGTCCAGTGTGCAGCCGTCCTTCCGTGCTGCTCCCTCCTCCCATGCCGAGGTGAAGGACTTCCTCTACAAGCCTCTCAGGCTGATACTGCTTTTTATTTTGTTTCCCGTGAGGACCACTTTACGGTTTTTGAGTGGAAGAGGGACAAGAACAACTAAAATGAAAAAGAAAAGCAGATTCTTCTAAAATCCTTGGAATTTAAGTTCTTATTGAGGATTTCAAATATTTAGATGCTTCAGTAGATTTTGTTTTCTTTTAAAAGAATGATTCCAATTTTGAATGCAGCTCTCTGGTCACTGTCATAATTCTAAATGACCGATTACAATTGAGAAAAAGCCACTATCAATTCAAATTTTCTGGAGAACATTTTTAAAAGAACTGAGCTGGCACAGACACCTATTTCTCATCCCCAAAGTCTCCCTGAGTTCCAACTGGCAAAGAGAATGAATGTCTCTAGTTAGCATGACTAAGATTTTGGGTCACATTTATGACATGGGGCTATATTTAAATGATAATAGAGGTGTGTAATCATCTGGCTTTCTTTGTAATGCCAGCCATACTTGTGGCTTTTATTGATGTTGAACCCTTGGTTGGGAACAACTCCAAATGATAACATTATTGTTATGGCATAGTGTGATCTTGCCTTGAGACTGCTCTGCAGGGATCACAGTAGAGGGCCAGGTGGCCAAGGTACCCTTTTTCACTGGTCTCATATGTTGCCTGTGGTGGTGAATTAGCTCTGTAATTGCTCCTTGGTGCTATCGCCTGTACTGGATACTGGGGAAATAATAAAACACAGGACTGAGATCCTTTATCTCTATAGCATGTGGTTATTCTGGTACCTGATTTTGATAGTGAAATGTCTATGATCTGTACAAACTGGAAGGTGGGAACAAAATATAAACATGTGGTCCATTTTGGAGATTCTTTGCATGCACTGTTCCTGGTTAAAATGTGATTATCCTATTATAGAATGTTAGTAATTTTAATTAGACAAGTGTTTGAGTTGAAAGGAGTCAGTTTCATTGGATAGTTTAATATGCAAATTTAGTATTAAAGACTGCAGTCTCCCTTTTGCATCAAGACTTATAGGTGAGAAACTTGGGATTGACCCAACAGGATATACCAAATTACTCAGTTCACCTTGGAGGAAGGGACACTGGAGATAAGATGTTCGTGGAAGTCTGAAATTACATTCTTCTTGTTATCTGTTGCAGTCCAGGTGCCCTGAGCTTCCTGGCATGCTGGCCTCTTTCACATAATGTGCCACTTGACGTGTTGGTAACTGACACTCTTAAGAGGAGATCCTGTGGAAGGCAATACTAGCAAAAATGCTTCCAATAATCTTTTAAGGGCAGATGGTAGAAACTGCATTAGGGCTAAAGATATGGGAAATTAACACTGAAACTTGAGCATGTGTATTTATTGTTAGGATAGCAGGAGACATGTAGAGAGCTCTTTTCTCTTTAATTAAAATTAATCTGTTAATGCAGTTTTGGTAAGTTGGTTTTTTTTAAATTAATATATACCTTTAGGAGAGAGTTGTACAAAAACTTGCTATTATAAATCTATTACTTGTTTTCTGTTTGGATATGTAGTGTGGTGGCTGTTACAGAGTGACATCTAGTGTTTGATGTGGTTTGTGACACTGTACAGGTTGGAAGGGTCTGGCTTGAAGCCTTTGTGCACTGGCTTTTCCTGCAGGCCTTGGGCACTTGCTGAATGAATTTGACAGGGTGGCCAGTCCCAAGACAACCTGCAGGTGTACAGTGCTTTCTAATTGTGCTGAGGCAGGAGTTTAAATCCTCAGAATTTATGGGGTGGTGGGAACCAAGTAGTGGCATCTCACTGGGATTTTGTTACTCTGTACTCATCACCCCTATAGAAACTGTCTGGGAGTGATTTTTTCCCCTAAAAAATGGCATAAAACGGATGGCCAACTAGTGCTAGTAACAAAACTGAAGAGATCGGAAAAATGCAGTAGTTTTCAGGCAGAAAATAGAAACTTGCATGAAATGAAGAATAGCATGGCAGATTTGGTTGTGACTGAGATCTCCTGTGTAAGATACTTTTGTGAAAAGAAGACTCCTTTTGAATCTGTTTTAGTGAATGCTTTATTCGGGGCAAAACCCACATATTATGGGTAGAATTATATGCTACTAATTTGGGGATTTGTGAAGGTCACTGAATGTTCGTTCTGTCATTAAAAAAATGAGGAGTCCAGTGCAGTGTGATTTTTTTTTTTTAAAAAAGAGATTAGACCTTTGCATGATCCTAAGCAAAGTGAAAAAATAATCTTGAAATCTGTTAAGTGCCTGCCTTTCCAGTTTTTGAAGGTTGCATTTTTTGTACCTAATAAAAAACATTTTGAATATCACATTTTAGTACTTAATATGGTAGTCCCCCTTATCTGCAGTTTCACCTTCTGAGGTTTTGGTTACTCGTGGTCAACCAGGGTCCAAAAACATTAAATGGAAAATTAAAGAAATAAACCATTCATAAGTTTTAAATTGCATGCCATTCTGAGTAGTGTGGTGAAATCTCTCACCATCCTGCTCCATTCTGCCTGGGATATGAATCATTCTTTTGTCCAGTGGATCCATGCTGTAGATGCTAGCTATCCATCAGTCACTTAGCAGTGGTCCTGGTTATCAGATAAACTGTTGTGGTATCACATTGCTTGTGTTCAGGTAACTCTTATTTTACTCAATAATGGCTCCAGGCCAGGCGTGGTGGTTCATGCCTGTAATCCCAGCACTTTGGGAGGCCGAGGCAGGTGGATTGCTTGAGGCCAGGAGTTTGAGGCCAGCCTGGCCAACAGGGTGAAACCTCGTCTGTACTAAAAATACAAAAATTAGCTAGGCATTGTGGTGTGCTCCTGTAATCCCAGCTACTCAGGAGGCTGAGGCTTGAGAATCACTTAAACCCGGGAGGCAGAGATTGCAGTGAGCCGAGATCACGCCACTGTGCTCCAGCCTGGGTGACGGAGTGAGACTCTGTCTCAAAAATAATAGTAATAATAATAATGGCTCCAAAACACAAGAGTAGTGATGCTGGCAATCAGATATGCCAAGGAGAAGCTGTACAGTGCTTCCTTTCAGTGAAAAGGTGAACGTTCTTGACTTAATAAGAAAGAAAAAAAACTATATGCCGAGGTTGCTAAGATCTACAGTAAGAACCAATCTTCTATGAAATTGCGAAGAAGGAAAAAGAAATTTGTGCACAGTGTATATAAGGTTTGGTACTATCTGTGGTTTCAGGCATCCCTTGGGAGTCTTGAAACGTATCTCCCCAGGATAAGGGAGGACTACTGCAAAAAACATCAGTCTGTCCTGTTTATTTTGTTCAGTATTGATAGTATTTTTCTTCATTCTGTGCTGGTGCTCTTTGATACTCTTTTCTGCCTACTATCTAAGACTTTGTTCAGAGCCTCAGTTTCCCCACCACTGGAGTATCCTGCTAAGCAGTCTTTTGGTGTGTGATCTTCCACCCCTTCTCTCTGCCTCACTCACCTCAGATGCTGTGTGATGTAATTTCGATTCTCATTGCCTTTAGGACAAAAGTCACACTTCCCAGTATAGCCTTCAGAATGTTCTTCGTCTAGTCTCTGCCTCCTTCTCTATCACTTATCACTTGTCTTCTGCCCTCACTGGCAGCCTCTTACAGGTCCCCAAATAAGCAGCAAGGCTTTTTATTTTTTGCTGCTGTTTGGTCTGCCTGAAATGCTCTTCCTTGCCTGACTCACCCCTGTTGTCTTTCAAGATTCAGTTCAAGGGTGTTCTCCCTTTGGAAGTGCACCTTGTCTGTCTTCATTTCCTTGTGCATGTACTGACATCCCCGATTTTCTCACCTTTTCCCTCTTAGGGCTCTAGCTTTTAGAGCAGGAATGGTGTCTTTTATGTATCTCTGATCCCTCACATGGTTCCTGGCACAGAATGGGCACTTAATAAGACTATGTTTTAATGAATTAAATAAATGTTTGATTAAGAGGATATTTAATTACTTGCAGTACTACCAGTTCAACTGTCTATAGCTTAGTGATTAACAATACTTGGTGATAATTTCATTATGTAAGTCATTTTTGCTTTTATTTTTATTGATTTCTTCCTTAACAAAACTTTTTTTTTTTAATCAATTTTTTTTAGTTTAAAACTTAGTTCTTGCATTGTAGGAAATTCAAGTCTATGGATTTGCCTCTTATTTCAGCTTTGACCAATTGTTGTTATATGGAATCACAATGTTGATTATTTTTCGTTTATAATCAGTTTTCTTAACTCGAGGGTTAAAATCCACAAGTAATTAAGAATTACTTTTTTTTTTTTAACTTGAGTGTTTAAAATCCACAAGTAATTGAGAAATTTTTAGCTTAAACTCTTGATGGTGGACTCCCAGTGTATTGAGTTTGCTTGTGACCTGCGTAACACTTACTTTGAGGGATTTATTTGCATCACTTAGAAAAATAACTTTGTAAATGTTTCATAAATGTTGGATTCTGTGAAGTTTGATATATAGCTGTTAAACCAGTCTTGCTATAACTATATTCAAGTCTTCTGTATTATACTGTATTGCCTATTTTATTTCTCAAAGATAGTGTGTGTTAATATCCCCCATTTAAAAAGTGTTTTCCCCCTTTAGTTTCTGAAAGTTGTTTTAATGGAGTATGCCTCCATTGTTTTATTTTCATGCTATGTTATTTGTTGCATAAAGATTCATAAGTTTTATAGGTATATCGTAAATTACATATTTAACCTATTTGAAATAATTCCCTTTGTCTCGTTAATACTTTTTTACTTGATATTAATATTGCTTTGTCTGGATGTGTGTGCATGTGAGCCTCCTTTTTTGTATTTTATTGTCAGTCTTTCTGTGTTTGAAAGCTGGGTCTAATGGACTTGGTCTTTGGTAGGGGAATTTAACCTGCTTATACTTACTACTTTTTTGTGTGTGATAACCAGTACACATCTGTGTATTCTGATGCCCATTGCACTTGGTTTTAGCTTTTCTTCTAACTTTGTTTTTGGGGGAGAGGTCACTGATTTTGGCTTTATGGAATATGCTTTGTAATTTGGAAGGTACTCTTCCTATTTTCATTCCAATAACTATCTTTAAGTTAACAATATTGTTTGCATTGTTTTTCTTCTAATATCAAGAATAAAGCAGTATTTTGGCCAGGCACAGTGACTCGTGCCTATAATCCCAGCACTTTGGGAGGCCGAGGTGGGCAGATTACTTGAGGCCAAGAGTTCAGGACCAGCCTGACCAACATGGAGAAACCCCGTCTCTACTAAAAAATACAGAAATTAGCTGGGTGTGGTGGCACACGCCTGTAATCCCAGCTACTCAGGAGTCTGAGGCACAAGAATCGCTTGAGCCTGGGTGGTGGAGGTTGCAGTGAGCCAAGATTGCGCCATTGCTCTCCAGCCTGGGCAACAGAGCGAGGCTTTGTCTCAAAAAATAAATAAATAAAGCAAAATTCGATGGTAGTCCTGTGCTTTTACTTTAACTCCATATGTCTTTTGTACTTCTTCTCAACTATTTTAAGCAGTTTATATCCAGATTATTATTAATTTTATATTATTTTTCCCTCTTTAGTAGTTTATTGTAATGTTACCTGTTAGAGTGTTATTTTCTTTTTTACACATTTAAACAGGGCTAATACCTCAATAATTTCAAGAAAATGACAAACCCTGCATTTGGTTCTGCCTAAAGATCAACTGTACAGCACACAGGAGGTACATAATAACCTTTGTTCAACAAGAGTGGTGTTAGATGCAGACAGATTCTTGGGGTACCCACAAACCAAGTCATCTGGGAGGGAGGTGAGACATAGTCAGGCTGTCTCTACTGTCAGTACCCACAAAAGCAATTATTAGGGATTTCATTTTCCTTCTGAACACAGGAAAAAGATTTTATGCGTGATCATGAACACAGCCAAAACCCTAATGGGAGGTTCTTAAATACAAAACTTTCAAACTTTACTTTTCACTTTACTGTCAAACTTCATGAGGTTAGATGCCAGGTACTATAAGCTTTTGTATTCTCCATGACACTTTGAGCTTAATAAGGACTGCATAAATATCTACTTAAATAAAAAAAAAAGGCCTGTACTTTTGTATTATGCTCTTCCGATCAACTCTGCAATTCTCATATTTGCTGATACCTACATGTTAACTAGGAATGTTTAGGGAGAAACCTAAGAATGAACAAATCTGATCTCTGAGACAAGTCAGTCAACTAAGGAAACTAGAATTTTAAATAGGTTACCAGGAAGATAAATAAACATCACGATATAAATACAGGCATGAATGAACTATCAGGGCTCCATTAAAGCACTAAGAACTCACAGAGGCAAAAGTATCAATCTGTTTGATAGTCTTTTTTTTTTTTTTTTCCAAGACAGAGTCTTGCTCTGTTGCCCAGGCTGGAGTGCGGTGGTGCAATATCGGCTTACCACAACCTCCGCCTCCCAGGCTCAAGTGAGAGTAGCTGAAATTACAGGTGTGCATCATCACGGCCCCCGGCTGAGTTTTGTATTTTTAGTAGAGACTGGGTTTCACCATGTTGGCCAGGCTGGTCTCGAACTTCTGGCCTCAAAGTGTTCAGCCCACCTCAGCCTCCCAAAGTGCTAGGATAACAGGCATGAGCCACCGCACCCAGCCAATCTGTTTGATATTCTGTTTGTAGCTCTGTGAGCTGGTGAGATGGCTAGGGGTTCTCCCGGAATACCAGAAAGTGTAGTTGTACTATAGGGGATGCCCTGCTGGTCCAGGGACAACAGCTTTCCTCTTGCTGTTGCTCTGATTTTTGTCTTGTTCTGTTTTTTTTCTTCTCTCCATCTTTCTGTGTGCTGTTTTCTTCATTCTGAGCATGGTCCCCAGTGTCATCATCTTTCAAGATGTTTAACTTGTTCATCCTCTCGCCGCTGCTGTTGCCATTCAGATTATTTTATTATAATATTTTTAGGATGTTGTCTTATGTTAGTTGTTTTAGGAATATACTCTTTTTTATAGTCATATTAACTCCAATTATGTAAATATAGCTCACTATCATGGTGTTTAGAACCCCACTCCCTTGTTTTTGGATTATTTTGATTAATCTTTATATTTTCTGGAATGTGAATTGTGTAGGATATATTGAAGAAGGGAGGTATGTGGCTGATAGACTTTCAGTTCTAGAATAACTTTCTTTTAACTTTAAACATATAGCAGGTCCTCAAATAACATTTTGTTATAATGTTAATGAGAAAGTGTTCAAGGCAAATATTCTGTCTTCATGAAAGAGTTGAGTCATTGTAGTAAGAGACGAGTGGCCAGGCCTAAGACAGCAAATGATCAAGTTCCCCTCTCTATGGGTCTCCCTGGAAGCATCTGTGCAGCTGGGCTGCTATGCACATGGGTGCTTCTGAAATCAGACTATACTTGTAGCACAGGCATTCACAGAATGTTTTCTTTAAACCGAACTGTCCAGTTCTCATCATAAGTTTTCTGCATATTTATTACTCAAAAGGTCAAGTAACTAAGACCTCTGTTCTTTTAAACCAAATCTTCTGTTTTCTCCTCGGTCAGCATTTTCTTCACCCAGAGCTCTTCTGTCCTACAGCTAGTTTGGGGAAGGGTTGCTCCCCACACTCTGCTTTCAGATGTAACATGTTAGTTGGTCATTATTGTAGTTGATTACCTTCCCATGAGTTAGTATGTAGTATTTTCTTCATTCTTCACTGTCCTAGCTTTCTAAGTGGAATTGAAATCAAGTGTGAATCCACTGGGGCATGTTGCAGTCATCTGATAATAATTAAAAAATATTTCCCACACAAATCAGAAGACCAGCAGTTATAAAGTAGACTATAGCATCTTGTGTAGACTCCAGCGTACATTTCACATTATTCCTGGTCATGCAGTAGGTTCTGAAGAAAAAAGAACTATGGATAATCAGTTAAAAGAATGACAGATTCCCTGATGTGCTGATCAGTAGTAATACCTAATTTCGATTTCGAGTGTACTATAATGGATTACCATATAGATGCAGCTGAGCACTGAGCATTAAATAGAGCCGTGTGTTTTTCAGAAAAGTAATATTTATTCACACTGTGTGGCTTTCTTGATTTTTTTTTTTTTTTTGTATTTTACTCTCCAGTGAAACTACAAACAAGATGTCAATAGCTTATGTGGTATTCACAGCAGTATAGCTTAGAATATTGGCTGCAGTAGAAGAAATGCCAGATTGTATTTGCCCCAGTAAAGGTAGGCTTCATCTAGGGCTTTCTGAGGGACAGGCTTAGCATTTGGACATAGATAGTTGTGTTGGGCTTTATTTTTATTGACCTCATAGACTTTAAACAATGGCCCTTGCAATATTTGGGTACAAAAAGAAGCATCAGTGTGGGTAATGTTTCAGCCTTTGACTTGTTGTGTAAGATTTTGTCCATTTGGGAATATTCTTAGTAGCTCAGATATTAGGCATGCATTTCATATCCAAACCTTTTTGAGTGTTTTTAAAGTCCATCCATTTTGTGAATCTGAAAACTTACCCGAAAGTGATGATAATGATAGGCTTGACCTCAGAATAAGTTGGAAATTACTTTTGTGGCAGACTGACAGTATCTAAGCATGTAGATATACATCGTCTTGCTGTATTCTGTGTTTTTCTTTGTTGTGTGCTAACAAAAGAAAACGAAATCAAGAAGACCAATATGTATTTTGGAAAACTAAAAAGCATGATTTTCACTGCCAAATTAGTTTCCTGACTAAATTAAAGATCTGAAGAACAGTGGGTATATCAAGCATTCATCTAATCTAAGATCTATTCTGAATCTTTACTTTTCTCAGCATTTCCTATATGAAATGTTTAAGTGGCAAGATGGGATCAGAATATGACCCTGGGATGTAGCTGGGCTGCCAGGTCCCTTAAAGGAGAATGGGTGAGATAATAGGACACCAAGTCACTGCTGTGCCATTTGCCCAGGCACAGTGAACTGCATGGAAGGAAGCACAGAAAGCATGGGGAGAACTCAGTGGGACCAGGCTTCCATCAGCGTGAGGTAGCAGCCAGCTGTTGAGAAACTGCCAGTAGAGAAGCCATGTCTCTCAAGTAGGGGGCCCGTCTGTTAGAACTTCAGCTTTCCAATGTGATGAGAATATTCTAATTAATAATTTGAAGATTATTGTGGCACACATAGAGATGGGCTGTACATATGCCTCTTCAAGAAAGAATGTGCTGCCCAGCTACAAAAGTGGCATTAGCTGATGGTTTCTAGCTCTTCACACCTTTGGCTTTCCATCCTTGGTCATACTCTTTGCATCATGGCCCCAAGCCAGTAACTGCCAGAGGCAGTTGTACAAGGGCCTCGCCATTTCTGGTCACACTGGACTCCTTTCATCTTTGCTCTGGAGCTTCCACTAGGCTGTCAGAGATTTATCAGCTCTGCCTCGTGGTCTGAGGCTCCTTTGTCCAATCTTGCTGCCGTCTTTTCCCTTTCACAGGTGTTAGTCCTCAGTAGGCCATTTGTACTCCTGTCTCCTCCATTGCAGCACGTTTTCCAGAAAACTCGCCTTGCTATTATCATTAATTTTTTATCAAAGATACAAAATTGGGGTCTATAGTAAATTTTTCTGTTAAGAGGAAGTTTGAGTTAAAGAACCAGAGGATCTAACTTAGATGCAGGTGCAGGCTTGTCTTCATCTCTTGAGTCTGGTGATCCCCAGGCCATCTCCAGATTGTGTTCATTTGTGGCCCTAGAATTGCTCAATTGGCCTGGCAGCCTAACTCCTGAGACCCTCATTCTTTTTCTCAGTTCCAGAGTCTTTGCATTTCTTGTTCTAATCTCTTTGCTTGTGATCTTTTTCCTGTAGGTTGTAACCCAGCTTGGGTTCTTGATCCTATGTGCCCATGGGGATGTTTGAGTTTAGGTTCTGTTGGTAAGACAGTGCTCACGTGGGTTCTTATTAAGATATTCTGTAGAGAGCTGTTTTACTTATTCTGGTTCCCTTTTAATGTAATGTAACTTGACATAACAACCCAGTTTTTATATTTAGCTCCTTTTTTTGTGTTATTCATTTAAAATTAATGTTAGAGCATATTGCAAGGGGAAGACTTATTTTGATTTTTTTCCCTTGAAACAGCCAATTTACTTCTGTACAATTTATAGATGGATCTGTCATGCCTGGCATTTGGTGTCTGGCTTACAAAGGTTGCGTGTTCTCAAGGCAAGAGATTAATAGTGAGCTCACTTTATTTAATATTGAAGTCATTTTGTTATGTGACATTAATTTCCCCACATTTTCTAATATGTTTAACTTTTTAGAACTAGTTGTGCATATAAATACTCTTAAATGTTTCTAATCTTTATAATAAATAAGCATACAAATAGCTGGCATATCAAAGATTCCTCCTGGGATTCGAGCACATTAGCCTCTGGCTTTTGCTTTACCTTGATTTTACCTTCTTAGCAGAGCTCCCTTAGCTCCTGGATACCTCCAGAGCTTCATCTTATCTTATTTTAAACTCTCTCAAAAGAGAGCTCTCATATACACACAGCTTCAGCCACTGCCTGTATCTGTTACCATCCAAATCCTGCCTCTGTACTCCAGACCCATTTACACATTTGCCTAGAAGAATGTTTCCAGTAAGGTCATCCTTTGACACCTCAAATGGCAGGATGTCCAGAATCAAACTTGATAGCTTATTCTCCTTGGGTCTAAGATTGCATCTGGATTTGATCTCTCGGATAAAGGTGTTGCCATCTACAAAGCCACTGGGAGCCATGGAGACCTCCATTTACTACAGCCCCTCTACCCACTTACCCTGACAATTTTATCTCCTGCATATCACTATTATATGTTCTCTTTACCTGGCCGGCCTTGGTCCAGGCCTTCTTATTTCTCCTCTGAAATTCTACCATTGCCTCTCTTTAGTGATTGTGTCTGCCTCCCCTCTCAGCTGCTTCCAGTTCACCTCCAGCTGAAACCCATTCAGGGACCACACTGCTCCCATGAGGACATTAAGCCCCCAGCCTCGCCTGCCTCTCCAGGCCCATCTCCTCCCCTTCTCACTGCCTACCAGCCAAACTGACCCTCCTGCTGCTGTGGTTCCTGTAAGGCATCAAGCTGTCTTTGCCTTCTAGCATTCTCCCATGGTCTTCCTTCTGTCCCTATCCACTAGGCAAATTTAATTCATCTTCTAAGTCTCAGCTCAAGTGTCCTCATTTCCAGGAAGCATTCCATGAAGCCCCTGCTGAGGTGAAGCCCTTTCCCCCTTACTTCTGTAATATTTCGTGCAAACGTCTGTCAAGGTTTTTTTTTTTTAAATTTTTTTTTTGCTAAATGATATTCTTTAACATCTCTCTTGCCCACTATTCATGAAATCTTGGAAGGATTACATATTTCATTTATATTTATTTTATTTTTCAAGAGTGAAGTCTGTTGTCTGGTGTGTAGGTGTTTTTCACTCAATGGGATTTGGAATGCATGTGGGTGTGTTTTGTTAGAATTATCATGTAGTAACATTAGATATGAGATACCTTTCAGAGTTATGGGCTTGAAAGATAAGGTGACTTGAATAGACCTTCTCAAAAGAATACATAGATACATTTGGCCAACAAGTTTATGAAAAAATGTTTGACATCACTAATCATCAGGAAAATGCAAATTAAGATCACAATGAGATGTCATCTCACACCTGTTAGAATTACTATTATCAAAAAGATGACAGGTAACAAGTGTTGGTGAGGATGTAGAGAAAAGGAAATGCTGATATACTGTTGGTGGGAGTGTAAATTAGTGCAGCCATTATGGAGAATAGTATGGAAGTTCCTCAAAAAAACTAGAAATAAAATTACCATATGCCCCAGCAATTCCACTTCTGGCTTTATGTCCCAAGGAATTAAAATCAGTATGCAGAAGAGATATCTGCACTCCCGTGTTTATTGCAGCATTATTCACAGTAGTTGAGATACGGAAACAACCTAAGTGTCCATCAGTGAATGAATGGATATAGAAAATGTGGTATGAATACACAGTGAAATACTATTCAGCCTTATAAAAGGAAATGCTGTGATTTGTGACAACATGGTTGAACCTGGAGGACATTGTTGCCAAGTGAAATAAGCCAGGCACAGAAAGATACTGCATGGGGCTGGGTGTGGTAGCTCACGCATGTAATCCAAGCACTTTGGGAGGCTGAGGTGGGTGAATCCTGGGGTCAGGAGTTCGAGACCAGCCTGGCCAACATGGCGAAACCCCCGTCTCTACTAAAAATACAAATATTAGCTGGGCGTAGTGGCAGGCACCTGTAATCCCAGCCACTTGGGAGACTCAGGCAGGAGAATCACTTGAACCATGGAGGCAGAGGTTGCAGTGAGCTGAAATCACGCCAGTGCGCACCAGCCTGGGTGACAGAGTGAGACTTTGTCTCAAAGAAAAAAAAGAAAGATACTGCGTGATCTCATATATATGGAATCTACAAAAGTCAAATTTGTAAAAGTTTGGGGATATTCTTAACTATAATTCTAAAACTTAATAGTTTTTTCGGCCATTAATTTCATGAAATTCTTGCCACCAATTTCATTTTCTTGTCTCACTGAGTTGTTTACAGTCTCATTCTCTTTGTTTTCACATTTCTTCCCAATCTTGTTCTTTGTCCAGAGGCTAATAATGATTATAATGAAAATGGGAAGGAGATGGTGAAAAAGAAGAAACCTGGGTAATCTGTCATTTGGGAAATTTTTATTTCAATACTTAAGAAATGGCTATTATTTAATTAAGATAAAAATAACATTTTAGGTTTTTTCTTGTTTTCTTTTGGAGGGAATTAAACTTGAGACAGTGATCTCTTTAAAACATTCAGGTAAGAAAGCTTGCCTGGGGCAAGTGAAAGAAACTGTCTCATAGGAATACAGCATGAAGTGCAGTATTTATGTTATTGTAAATAGTTTCCTTTTCCTCTTCTAGAACTTACCTATAGTAAGTAATATGGGCCTGTCATGAAAATGTGTAATTTCATTTGTTGTTTATTTTCTTTATATCTTTTTTTGATAGAAAATACTGCAGTTTCTACCTGAACGAATTTTCTTTCGATGGCATTACCAGAGTATAGGTAAGAACAATTAAAAATTTTTTAGTAATATGAATTTCTTCCAGTTGAATTTTCAGTAATGTTTTATATAATTGATATCATCAAGATAGCTTATAGAAAGGAATATTAATAAGAGTATGGTATTATGGTCATGAAAACCAAGACAAGTTCAACCCTGACTTTGGAGATGAATATGTCTATCTCTTCCTCTGTGTGTTCCTTAGAGTATAGTTCATAGGCCAGCAGCATAAGCCTCACCCAGAAGCTTGTTAGAGATGCAGAATCTCAGGCCCCAGCCAGACCTCCTGAATCACAGTAGTGTTTATATATATATATATTTTTTTTTTTTTTTTTTTTTTTTTGAGATGGAGTCTTGCTCTGTCGCCCAGGCTTGAGTGCAGTGTTGTGTTCTCGGCTCACTGCAACCTCCGCCTCCCGAGTTCAAGTGATTCTCCTGCCTCAGCCTCCCGAGTAGCTGGGATTACAGGCATGTGCCACCATGCCCGGCTGATTTTTTTTTTGTGTTTTTAGTAGAGATGGGGTTTCACCATGTTGGCCAGGCTGTCTCGAACTCCTGGCCTCAAGCGATCCACCCGCCTCGGCTTCCCAAAGTGCTGGGATTATAGGTGTAAGCCACCGTGCCCGGCCAAGAGAATTCTTGTTCTTTAAGCCTGTATCATTGACTGAAAATTATTCTCTTTGAATGCTTTAGGATGTGGCATTGAGAGGAAACTTGAAATAAAGCAAGTTACCACAGTTGCCTTTTCTGTCCAGCTTTTAACATCTAACATCTCATCCCACTTGAATATACACAGCACAGCTGGAGTAAATCTGGGAAATCAATTGTGAATGCTGCCTTCTGTTTTAAACAGTGTCTCCTTTAATCCCCTGCCTTACCAGAGTCTAGCATTTCCTACAAGTTTTCTTACTTACCAGATGATTGTATTTGTGGAGAGTGTGACCTTATAATGGAATCTAACTCTGTTTGATCATTCATTCATTCGAATATTTGTTGCGGGAGAGACATTTGTGTGCAAAGTTCTGGGACAGAATCTAAGAATGTATCACCATTCTTGTATTGTATAGGCCTTTTGCCCAGTCAGGGGATAGATGAGCAAAATAATTACAGCAAAATTGTCTCTATGAAAGAAGTGTGATGATAACAAAAAAGAAAAGTTGAATAATTCTGTTCAGAGGAATTGAGGAAGGCTTCAAGAGAGGTAACTTTGATCTGAGCCTTGAAAGATGAACAGATGCAGTGTGGAAAGGGTTTTCTGGGTGGGAGATCAATATGTACAAAATTGTGGAACCTGAAAGAATGCAACATGATTAGTGTATATTCCAAAATTCCGAATCCTAAATTTCATTTAGGATTATTTATGTGAAAATTGAATTGACTCTTATAGAAACTGAATTATTTGAAGTTATATGTTCTTAATTTAAAAAAGTGTATATGTCAATTGAACCAAATATGTAAATCATTACTTTAAGATAGTGCCTTTATCTTTAAATATTTCAAATACACAAAGAAAGTTTTCCTTTAAATTTTAGAGAGTTCTCCATTGCATTTCTGCTTGAGACTTCCAGCTTGTGTTTTTAAATTAAAGTAAAAATAAAAATTTAAATGTAAGGTATAATCTAAAGAGACATCATGGGGATTCGTGGTGCTCCATGGTACCGTAGGAATGGCTGACAATGAGAAATAACTGCATGCAGTATTTTTTATCTGTGCTACATATAATCCTTCTTCAATTTTGTTTATATCATTTGTATGAAAACTATACTCATTTTCTTTAGATAGCACTTTAGAATGTCTGAAGATTAGTAGGCTCTTCACAGCATGAATAAACTTATTAGGACTGTGTGTGAAAATTAATTTGCATTTGTGTTGTGAAACTATGTGTCTAATAGTCAGTGTGTGTTATTATTTTAATTCTGCCTAATACCGCATAAACTGGTTAAAATTGCTGGTACAAGTAGCTTTTTACCCAGTTTGGCAGCATCTTAGCAAGAACAATGACTGGGGGCCTCAGACTCCTCAACTGAGATTGCCAAATACTGGGTTTCCTGAGCCATGTAATAGCAGTATGTGTTGTTTATCTGGTGTGCAGAACAAGCTGTTGCTGTAAAGTGGTCAGAATGAATAATATTTCAGAATGCTGAAATATGGGCATTTGCATGTAAAATTATCCACGTTTATTACTGATGCTTATATATTTACAGTCAAACAGGCTCTTTTCAGACAAATATATTTTTGCATGATAATCATATTGGGTGGAAATTGGTGTTGACACAGGTCCACATTTCTTCTACAGTGACCTTTACTAGATGTGCTTTGGAATCAGGCATCGTCAGATTTTAGAATGACAATGTGGTGCGTTGATGTACAATGAAGCAAATAAATTAGAACATCAAGACAATCTTAACATAACACTTCCAGTGGTCTGGGCAGCGCCTTCTCCTCCCGGCCCCAACTAAGCAAGTTATTATTCCTATAGCTTAAGATAAGAATATGTACCATTAGTGGAATATCTACACACACGATAGCCTTATTTGGGTGTTGCAGGCATATGAATTCAGATTAGATTCTGTCCACTAATGACTTACACAGAAGAACTTCAGTTTTCCTATAATCTTTTGGATTTTGAAATGGTCCATAAGAGATTATGGATTTGTAATTATATGCATATATACCTCACTGTACCTATTGAATTATTTCCAGTTTATTTGGATTTTTAAAACTGTTACCATTAGTCAGTCCAGGTCTTAACTGAGTTGTTGTAGAAACTTAGAAACTATAGGGAAATACCAGGTATCAAAGGAAAGGAATATGCTTTAAATATGTCCTCAGCATTGGCATCCTGACTTTTACAAAACCTCTGAGTCTTGGGCAAGGAGGGGCCTTCTCACCAACCAGTGTCTGATATTCTAGGTAGCAAATATTCCTTACCTACTAGGGAGAACACTCCTATACTAATGTCTTACTAATTAAATGTTACTGCAGCTGGTGGGGGACAAAGTATTCTGAAATGTTGGGTTAAAACCTTGAAGTTGTGGTTATACACCACTGATGCAGTATGCTTCTTGTCCCGCACTGCAAATGACAGTGTCTCTAAGCAGAGAAACCTAAAATAGGGCAACTGCTGTATGCTATGAGTCTCAAAAGCCACATTTTATCCTGAGAAGGAAGAAAATAATTTGAAACATCAACCACCACAGTGCTTGAAGTCTGTTTCTTATCATGTCATCTTATTTTGTCTGTAGAAAACAGAGACATTCTATTTCTCTTAAAACTGCTTTTAAAGGGAAGAGATAGTCTGCGGTTTCTCTTTGTTTTGGTTTTTAATGGCTGGCTCCTTGCTTTAAATCGTTGAATGAGGAAACATATTTGAACTCGTAAGTTTTGCAGTGTGAAATGAACATGGGTTCGTTATTCCATCTGGAGGTATTTCTTCAAGTGATGTTTGTAGAGCAAGATGACCAGGGGAGTGGTTGGCACAATACTCATGAGCTCTGCATTGTATGCTAATATACAACTCAACTATTTGTAAATTTCCATTACTGACTGCGAAAGAAAAAATTGTTTATCAAATTTTTTCTGAAGTCATTTTTTAGGCCAGTAAATCATGGTGGATAAAGGTGACTGCTTGACATCTCATTTCTGGGCAATAATTAGAACTGATAGAGAGTGAGGCAATGGCAAAGAATGGCACTGGCAGCAAACCAGGGATATTTGGTATAAGGGCAGGCTGCGCGTCGTCAACACAGGACTTAAGTTATATGTGTGTTCACTTTAAGAAGGCTTACTGCTCTGGAGCCTCTAGAAGGCAAGTTTCCTATCTCATTCAGTGTACTCAATAATTATTTGTCAGGTAGGCAGAGGGATATATTTTGTATTAGAGATGTTTTATGTAAAAAATGTTAAAAATGAATAATCCCTAGGTTTAAAGGAGTGGGGTTCAGTTATTGGAAAATTCACATATGTGCAATACCTCATATGTTTTTTATGGGTCATTATTAAATCTAGTTTGTTCACCTAGGTTTTTTATATGCATAGTGTAAAAACCAAGGGCCTAACTAAGCTGAAAATTCGTTTTTTGCTTTTTAAGTGTATTCCAGGCTTTGTGCCTGGGACTAACCAGTGGCCCCACATTGCCTGGGATGTGAACATAGCCTCTGACCAGTCTCATTTCTCAAGGTCCCTGCTGCCCACTGGGTCCTAACTTTTCCTTGGGAGCCTGAGTCTGGCAGCTTTCCCTGGTCCCCTCATTCAGACCATACCATACCTCACTCTTCCTGAGAGAGCAGGGTTTCCCTGTGCACTTCAGACAGGACTCCCTCAGAAGTGCATCACAGCCAGGCTGGGTGAAATCAGGGACCCCACATGCCTCCATGTTCAGCAGGAGATGTCTGGAACTAATGCCCCTGGTAGCTTAGGGGCCAACTCACCTGGTGTTTTTCCATGCCCTCTCAGGGTGCTTTTACCATTACTGCTCTGTGCTTCTTCCCCTCCCAGGCACTTCTTTGTGTTTTGCCCTCTGGGGGGTCCTCTTCTTGCGTTAAACAATAGCCCTGAAACCTCAGCCTCTTTCTTTCACCTCCCTGACCACCTGAAACCTGACTTTTGTCTGAAGCTCCTCTGTCTCTCTCAGGAGTGGGGGTGAGATCATGGTCTTTCTTTTCTCCCATGCCAATTCTAGACATCAGCCACCATTCCCCCTGTGGAAACCTCTGTCCCTTTTACATGCTACCTTCTACCTCCTGGTTGCTGCCATATCTTTTGACCCCCTGCTCACTTGCCTTCCCCCCTATCCCCCATGGCTTTGTTCTCTCCTAGCCCTTTTCCTTCATGCCAAGTTACCCATCAGCCCCCACCCCAATCCTCTGTGCCTCAGTGGCTTCAGACACTGATCTCTGTCTGACCACGTCCTCCATTCTCCTGATCTTTGACCCAATCACTTCCAGGTCGCCTGATCTTTTTTTTCTTATATTAAAAAAAAATATATTTATGGGGGGTGGTTAACAATTTATACGCAGTAAATTACATATATTTAAAATGCACATTTTGATAAGTTTTGACATAGGTATACACATATGAAATCATTACTACCATCAAGATAATGAACATAGGTACTACCCCCGAAAGTTTCCTCATCCCCCTTGGTAATCCCGCTCTCCCATCTTTCTCACCTCATCCCCCAGTCCCTAGGCAACCATTGATCTGCCTTTCTGGCCCTTGTAGACTAGCTTGCGTTTTCTAGAGTCTTACATAAGTGGAATCATGAAGTAGGTACTCTTCTTCGTTCGGCTTTTTTCACTTGGCATACTTATTTTAGGGTTTATTTATATTATTTCATGAATTAATAGTTCATTCCTTCTTATTTCTGAGTAGTACAGTATTCCATTGTGTGGATATATCATAATCCCATAATTTATTCACGTACTGATGATCATTTGGATTGTTTCTAGCATCTGGGGCTATTATAAGTAAAGCTACTATAAACATTTATGCTCAAGTCCTTGTGTGAACATACGATTTCCTGTCTCTTGGGAGTGGAATGGCTGAACCATGTAACAGTGTATGTTTAACTACTAGACTGTTTTCCAAAGTGGGTTGTACCATTTTATATTCCTACCAGCAGCGTAAGAGCTCCACTTACTCCACGTTCTCTTCAACATTTGTTATGATCAGTCTTTTTATTTTAGTGATAGCGGTATCTCATTGACTAATAATAATAATCTTAAGCATCTTTTTATGTGCTTATTTGCCATTTCTTTGTCTTCTTTGGTGAAGTTCAAATCTATTGCCCATTAAAAAAAATCTCAGATAGATGCCTTGGAAATATTTTCTCCCCATTTCTGGCTTGTCTTTTCATTCCCTTAATAGTGTCTTTGGAAAAGTTGAAGTTTTTAATTTTTAAGAAATCCAGTTAATCAGTTTTTTCTTTTATGGATTGTGCTTTTGGTGTCATGTGTAACAAATGTTTGCCTAACCCAAAGTCACAAAGATCTTCTATGTTTTCATATAGCAGTTCTATAGTTTAGGTCTTTGATCCATTTTGAGCTAATTTATGTTAATTTCAAATTTTTAGTGGAATGCTGGTTCCTCATGCTTAGTGTGGATCTTGTAGTGCCAGTTCTCTGTTCCTATTCCACTGGCCTCTTCTAGCAGGCTTGGCATACCATTAGCCCAGAGGGAGTTTCTCCCTTTCTTGCTCCTTGTTTGATGCTGATGGTGTACTGCATTGTGTGTAATTTGGTTTGAAGCATGATATTGAGAAGGAGGTTTTAAAAAATTAAAACTATATAAGAAAAGATTTCATAATGTTAAAGTTTTAGGTTAGAAATATCTGTATGATCTCCTGGCCTTAAAAATATTATTAAAAGATCTTTCAAAGATTGTTACTTGTTCAAAGAGAAATTGTCAAATGTGACAATTTTTACAATCTAAAATGAGAAGCAAAGAAATAGATTTTGAAAATATTATTGATGAATTTGCTTTCTTCAGAGCCAGGAAAGTAATACTATAATACGTTTTTTGTTATAAATAAAATATTTAATGCTGTGAGTTTTAATACATCCAATTTTACATTTTTCAGCTACTTTAATGTTCTGTAAAAGAAAAAAAACATTAAAAATACATAGAAACACACATACAGAAGTATACCCTTTTTCCTTTCCCTCTGGTTCCTATATGGTTCAGTGGAACATTAGTATTTAAAGATTTAATATTGTTCATTATGGATTCTTTGCATTTTTAAAATGCAATTTTAAAAAACCATTGCATGAAAATATTTATCTTGATTAATGAGTTTTTTGGTATCCCTTAAATTTTTTTCAGAATCTACACTCTTCTCTCACTAGTCACAGCCCTGTTTTTACTGCCTCTTCAGAAGTAGTAAGACTTACATTCAAAGGATATATATGGCTAAAATGTAGTAAAAGTTAGCCAATAGAAATTAGAAATTCATAGAATCAGCCCAAGTAATTAGATCTTATTTACTTATTCTTTCAGTTATTCCCGTGGTCAATAAAGTGGCAACCAGTAGGGTTGATGAAGCACAGAAGAGGTGGGGTGGGTATAATTATAGTTTGGATAAGAAGTTTAAAAATCCAAACAGGCATGACATATATAGAGGAACTTAAAAATTAAAACAAAATGGGAAATGACTAGATAATGTTAAAGTAGAAATATCTTTGTGAACTTAAGGCCTTAAAAAATACCTACAGAGGGCTGGGCGCAGTGGCTCACACCTGTAATCTCAGGACTTTGGGAGGCCAAGGCGGGCGGATCACCATATGGTGAAACCCCGTGTCTACTAAAATACAAAAAATTAGCCAGGCATGGTGTTGCGTGCCTGTAGTCTTAGCTACTCGGGAGGCTGGAGAATGAGAATCACTTGAGCCTTAGAGGCAGAGGTTGCAGTAAGCTGAAATTGTGCCACTGCACTCCAGTTTGGGCTACAGAGTGAGACCCCATCTCAAAAAAAAAAAAAAAAAAAAAAGCCCTACAGAGGCCAAGCAGGGTTCTCAGCTACTTATTACCAGTCCTCATGCTATGTGCCTCCACTGCACAAGTTTTTCTTGCTTATATTTTTTTTTATTATTGAAAAAGAGTTCCTTAGAGAATAGCTGATTCCCTGTCCTGTGGGGAAAATGTGCTTACCACATACCGGGCTCTGTTCTGTGCATTTATATATATTAACTCGTTTAAATCTCACTGTCAGTTGTCTGATAGGTACTATTGTCACCCCATTTTACAGATGAGAAAACTCAGGCATAGTGAGATGAAGTTACTAACTTAGGTTACAGTTAATAAATGCAGAACCTAGATTTGAACCCTAGCAGTCTAGCTTCTGAATCTGACTTATAACTGCTAAGCTGTACTGCTTCCCATGTACAAACGAGTTTTTCAATACAACAGAATAGACTAGATCAAATACATATTTATTAGTTTTCTGTTGCTGCTGTAACAAATCACCAGATAAATTTTAAAAAGCTTGGGACCATTGACCAATATGGGTCATGTGTTCTATATGTCTGCATGTAATGCCCTTTCTATATGTATTTTTCTCCTCTGTGTGTAAGGAACAGTGGTTATAGGCATCTGTAGGTAGTGCAAATACTTAAAAAACAACACCAACGGCCGGGTGCGGTGGCTCACACCTGTAATCCCAGCACTTTGGGAGGCCGAGGTGGGTGGATTGCCTGAGCTCAGGAGTTCGAGATCAGCCTGGCTAACACGGTGAAACTCCGTTTCTACTAAAATACAAAAAATAGCCTGGCATGGTGGTATGCACCTGTAATCCCAGCTACTCGGGAGGCTGAGGCAGGAGAATTGCTAGAACCCAGGAGGTGGAGGTTGCAGTGAGCCGAGATCGTGCCACTGCACTCCAGCCTGAGTGACAGAGCGAGACTGTGTCTCAAAATAAATAAATAAATAAAGCACCACCACCACCAAAAACAAGCCAGACCCATCTTAAGAAGGGGAAGGACTAACACGCACCAATGGTCACACACAATGGCCAGGAGAAAGTATTTCCAAGAATATGTTGCAAGATGATGGATTAGCCAGATGACTGGAAAGAGAACTGTCTGTGCAGACTTTATCATTAGGTTTCCTGGGAGGTTTAGTATCTGTTGGCTCTGCCAGCCACCATGAGGTCCTCATAAGGTGTAATGAAGCAGATGTTAAACTGACATAAAACAAGCTGTCCAAGAATGGATGAACATGGGGACAAAGAACAAGGCCCGAGGTTGAGGAAAGGTGTGGGCTAGATGGACACTTGAACCTTAGCTGTGACAGAGAGAGCCAGCCTAGTAAATTCTGGCTCTAGACCAAAAATTACTGGATACAGTTTGGTGAAGGGAGAAGTTGGGGAAGGGGAGACACTTTCGCTTCCTTCACTCAAGCACGAATATTAGTTATTTAAGTGCTAGAACCTAGTCTGAGTCATGATGATGTGTTTCCTCCAAGCCCTAGTGTTAGGTGTTATGAACAGTAGAATCGTTCTAAAAGGTTCCTTCGGATTGCCAGTGATTTTGTTCTGGCTAATGAACTTCTAAAGAGTATGCATTTAATTATTATATATGTATTTATCTATGTAGCTGTGGCTCATATCAGTTGCCAAAACACTGACTCTCTTGTTAGAGGAGCTCTATGAAATTCATTGGTGGAGTAAATATGATTTGATATCTAATTGTTAAAGAGCTATCACAAACTTTTCATCAGAGGATCTGAGTAATTTTTTTCTTAAAAGATCTGAAATTTGACTGAGAGGAAAGTTCTCTTGCCTCAGATTTTCAGTATATTTCTGTTTTAAAAGGTCATCTCCTTTTTTGAGGTTAAGATCCCGTTTTAGAGGCTACATAAGATATTTAGGTGGGGTTGCCATCTCCACACTGAGGTCATGAATACATTTATAGAAGACTTAGTAATAGTGTTCCATCCTCCTAAGAGAAGCTTTTCTCATTCTAGTGGGCTGCAGCACCAAAGTTTTTGTAGTTGACTGGAGTTCCGAGTCAGCGTTGATTCTGCCTCCTTGACAGTGACCAAAGCGCTCTGCTAGAGGATTTATTGAGGGACCGAACCCCATAAATGTGGTTGTCATTGCCAGGAGAGAAACATGCCATTCTGAGTATTTGTAAAATGTTCTTGTAAAAATGTTTTGTGGGCAGTTGTTTTACATTATTTTTACCTTTAGAGATTTAAAAAAAAAAGCATCCATTTTATGCATGACAAGAGATATATGCACATAATCCACTGTGGGCATTTGGCTTACCTTAATATCAATCATTTTGACTGTTTTAAAAGAATTCTGAAGAGATACATAAAGTACTTTTATCTTGAAAACGTCTTTCCCTCTGTGACATTGCTTTGCTTCTGAAGGTCAACCTTCTTCCTTTTATTTTTAAAAAGTATATTTTTGTCATAAGTATGCATTTTCTTAAAATAGATCTTTGATATGCATTTATATACTCTATTTATAATTCATTATTTTAAACTTTCAGGCTCAACTTTAAAGAAGCTTCTACACACTGGAAATTCTATTAAGGTATTTATTTTATCGTGTAATGGCATTTTTTATTACTCTTAAATTTGTTAATGCCACAAAGTAACAATGTTAGGGCATTTTGGAAAAAAAGATCTTTAGAAACCACTTGACTTAGTTTTAATTTTTAATTGAGAAATTATATTGTTAGGGTTTTGTTCTTACATCATAACTTATTGTGAGAGACATTTTAAATAGTATTAGGAGAAAATGGGTTGGGCTTCAGAGTTTAGAGTTCTGAGTTCTAATTCTGATTCTGCTGGGTATGGGTGGGGACCATGGGCAAGGCACTGACTGCTCCAGTTTTATCATCAGAAAAAGGAAGGGCAATCGCCCTCTAAGCTTCAGAGCTCACATGCTTGATTCTGTCCATCTTGGTAACCTGGTTGTTAAAATTATAGTTGCCTCTAATTAATTTTACTAATTATGAGAGCCATTGTGGGAGAAAAGAACAACAGGGTCTCACTCTTGAATATTTATTTGTGGCAGATTTATAGGTTAAAATTGGTTTATTTTGAAATGGATATGTCTTTTATTATAACATATACATCTTGATGCTGAGATAAGATTACCCTAAAACATAAGTGGCAGAAAAAATTCAGCCTGGGATGAATATTTTATGAAAGGTAGTTCATTTGGAGTTAATTAAGTTGTGCGAATGCCTTTAATAAGCTAATATATTGGTTGTTTTACATTGGCTTAAACAATCACAGCCTCTTAAAACTTGATATGTTAACTGTTTCTCACATGTTGGAAAAAAACGAAGTGAGTTATTCCTAGCCTCACTGTAGATTCTATATTTTGTCTCTCTTATTTTAAGGAAATAGGCTTATAGTTAAAACCCATCAGGTTATTAATCTCATGTTTATAATTACCCTTATTTATATTTAGTTCTCTTAAATACAGTTAACATATAAAAATTGGAGACTTGTGATAGAATTTCATAGAAACTTCCCTCTTGTTCAATTAAATATAATTTGATCTAGATATACATAGAGCTGGCCAGGCACAGTGGCTCACGCCTGTAACCCCAGCACTTTGGGAGGCAGAAGCAGGCAGATTGCCTGAGGTCAGGAGTTCGAGACCAGCCTGGCCAACATGGTGAAACCCATCTCTACTAAAAATACAAAAATTATCCGGGCATGGTGGCATACACCTATAGTCTCAGCTACTCGGGAGGCTGAGGCAGGAGAATTGCTTCCACCCAGGAGGCAGAGGTTGCAGTGTGCTGAGATCATGCCACTGCCCTCCAGCCTGGGCAACAGGGTGAAACTCCATCCCCCCACCCCCTCCCAAAAAAAGAAAAAGATATACGTAGAGCCTTCCATTCTCTTCTCTTCTTTTCTCTTCTCTTCTCTTCTCTTCTCTTCTCTTCTCTTCTCTTCTCCTCTCTTCTCCCTCCCCTCCCCTCCTGTCCCCTCCCCTCTCCTCTCTTCTCGGTCTGATGGCTGAATAGTAATGTTACCAGTCATTTTACCTGCTTGGGAGAGGAGAACAGGTGTGAGTGGGCATGGAGGTTTGTGCAGAACAGTGGTGGAGTCCAGGAGTGTGTTTGGAAGTACACTGTGAGTTTTCCCCGTTAATGGGGCAGCACTGTCACCAGCTGGGGTGTCTTTCCTAGTGTATTTTGGCTTCTATTGGGAGTCAGCAGAATATTTTTATTTATTTATTTTGGCTCTTCTCCACTTTTTGGTTTGGTTTTCTGGCAAAGCCTTGTGTTTGACTTGCAATATTCTTGCTCTGGTGGAGTCAGCACGACCTTGAATTAATTGAAAGGAGATAAGGCAGTCACTCCAGTTGCTGGCATTTGGAGCTCACTACATCTTTCAGCTGCATGTGACATTTTTTCAACCTCTTTTGCTTATTTTTTTTATTGACATAATCTTTTCAGTCATTTAGGAATACAGAAATTGAGGGACATGTGCTTTTGAGTTCTAGGAATGGGATAAATTTGAAGTGTAAAGAAAGAAAAAGGACACATCTCCCTATGTTGATGTTTTCTACAGTGTGATGCCTGCAATTCAGAGCATGGCAAAGATGTTGGAGAAATAGAATAGGGACATAAGGTATAAGGAGAGCTGCCCTGTCTCATTGAGGTTATTTAGCTCCATGTCTTCTGATTCTCAAGAACATTATCAACATGGCATATTATAGTGATAGCACATGTAAATTTGGAGGGAGATTATCTTTGTCATTGTTTTTATGGATAATTGAGGCCGTGGGTAATGTTGCCTTACAGAATAAGATACCATTAACAGGAAACACTTACATAGTGCTTACTGGGAGTCAGCCATTGTGTTATTTGGTTTACATATGTTAACTCAGTCTTTATCATAGCCTTTTGTGGTAAATGCCTTATCATCCTTATTTTACAGATGGGGAGACTAAGGCATGGAGAAGTTAAGTGGTTCTCCATGGGTCCCAGCTAGAAAGTGGCAGAGCTTACATTTGAACCCAGGCACTTTGGCTCCAGAACCCGGGCTTTTAACTCTTGTGCTGTTTTACAGCATCTTTGCTTATTTGTCACTAAGTGAAGAACTTGGTTTACTACTTAACACACCTTTAACTTGTAGTTTTTCTTTCTCAAGACTGATGCTACATTGTAATGCATTTCTGTAAATACATGTGTTTCATTTTCATTGTTTTTAATTTTGTTTTTAGATAAGATGTGAAGGAATCAGGCTGTTTCTTCTGTGGCTTCAAGCACTTCAGACAAACTGTGCAGAAGAGCAGGTGCTGATTTTTGCTTGCCTGGTGCCTGGTTTCCCAGCAGTCGTGTCATCCAGGGGCCCTTGCACACTGGAGACACTCATCAATCCCAGCCCTAGTGTAGCTGATGGTAAGTTATGTTAGCAGATCTCCTATGTTGAAATTACTCTTGAACTTACATTGAGGAATTCTTACTTTTTCATTTTCTTGAGCAGAAATCCTGATAGAGTTTGAAGAGGAATTATTCCCCTTTCATATTCACTGTAGATTCTTACATAACTTAGAATAAAAAGACTTGGAGCTTATTTTATATGAAATGATGACAGGAGAAATGTACTGAGGTGATGGAAGCAGGAATAGGAGGGGACAGATGTTGGCAGTAGCAGGAAGTAGAGACACATGGGAAGTCTGGACTGGTTTTCTGGCTGTTAATGAGATTAAACTCCACCATCCAAAGCTATTGTTTTTATTGTTCTTATCACTATTGTTCATAAGTGGACATTCATCTGCTCACCAGGATCTTATTCTGCCACTGTATTTTCCTGCAGCATCTATGGAAGGACAGTAGTGGCCTCATGGGACTATTAATGGTGGTCATTTGTGTCCTGTGAGTTTTCAAGGAACTTGCCTGTTGGGACCATTGATTTATTACTGTATATTGCGTTATTGCTCAGTGACTGGCATTTGATCTCGGGCTGACCAAAGCAGAATTTGAATGGGAAAGAATGATGCAGCAGGAGAAGGCGCTTCGTGGGCATCTGGGCTGTGTTTCCAGGCCCTTTATGCACACTGCCCTGGAGTGTGCTCCTCAGTGTGAGCAGCTTCAGTGGATGGAGAGATGTATTTTAATAGAGACCATTTTTAAAACCCTAAATTCTGTTTAAAATTTAACTTTGGTGAATGAGCTCTCATCATTTTCTGTCCTTTCAGTAAAGATATATCCAGAAGAAATCACTCCACTCCTGCCAGCCATATCGGGGGAGAAGATTGCTGAAGACCAAACCTGCTTTTTTCTTCAAATACTGTTGAAGTATATGGTTATTCAGGTCAGAGAAAAATTGTGACTATTTCAGTGATGGGTTTATTCTCAGCAGAAAGAGGAAATATTGCCTCTTTTCTCTCTGTGTATCTATGTTTTTTCCTCTTTCTTTTTCTTTGAGGTGATTTTATGTGATATTTCAGCAAATGCAGAGTTTGTACCATTTTTTAGGTCACTTCAGCAAGACCAGCTGTATGTACTATTTTGTCAGTGTGTTTAAACCATTTTTCTCTCTTTACTCCTTTCCTACCCCTAATCTCTATGCTTGCAAGACGGGTTGAAGGAGGAGGCGGGCCCAGAGGCTGAACAGGTGGACAGGAATAGGCAGAGCAGACCAGGGGATCTGAAGGGAAGCACATGGAGCGATCTCCTTGTGCCATTGGCACAGGCCTCCTTTATGCCATGTATTATTTTTTCTCATATGCACCAATTGCATACAGAACTGAAGTAACTGGTTTATGATATTAATAGATTTGTGACTTCTGGTCTAGATTTCTGAATAATAGTTAGAATAAAATGTACTGATTCTTTTTTCTCAGCAAATACTTCTCTTGTCCTTGAGTTCATCCTGGGTATTGTCCAGTATCTGTCTTCCCCTTCACAACTGAGTTGTTGAAGTAATAATCTCTACTGAGTTCACATCCTCATTCATGTTCTTTTGACACCCACTGTTAGCTGCCTTCTGCCCTGTCACTGCTAAAGTGGCAAGCCCCAAACCACAAGGGTTCTAGGGTCAGCCCAGAAGGAGGGCACACTTCAGGTTTTGCTCTCCTTGTTCTTTGAGGGGATTTGACTACCCCTCCTTTATGAGATTCTCTCCTTTTCTGATATTTTCTCTGGCAATTCTCCTCCCTTCCTTTCACTCCTTTCTAGTTTTCTTTAGGGAACTGTGCTTTTCTCTGCTGTCTCTCAAGATTCAGTACTTGGCTGCTCTTTCTGAATACTCAGCAATTTTGTCCCCTTTCCTTGCCCCTTTCCGTTTAGCCAGCAACAGAAACACAGGACTTCAAAATCCTGAGAACCTGACTGGGGCATGCTTTCGTATTCTGGAAACTCCACATTTGAAATCTAATGGCCCATTCTAGATGCATCTCAAATGCCAGCTGTTCAGAAGTGTTTGGACATTCAATTTATCCTGGAAAATCAACAGAGTATCCAGAACTTGTGTCGGGGGCCTTGGGTTCTCATTCTAGGTGTGTCACTAATGAGTTGTGTGACCTCAGATAAGGTGGATGGAATTGATATAGGATAGAGGTTTGCATGCAGACTGTGAACTTCCGAATTGTGTGCAGAGTTTTAGGTGCATATCTGTGCCTCCCTTCTGCCTTCTTTTCTGTCGATTGAGATGAGTTCTCAGAGCACAGCTTTTGGCAGGTTATGGATTCTGAGTCCCGCTGCCCCTGTGGTAGCCAAAGCATCTCATCCCTTTACCTCAGGTGCTGCACAAATTTCATTTTCTAAGTGAGCATGTCAGAAAGGAGGTTGGGAAGCCCTGCTTCAGAGTGCTTTGTGATCTAACAAGCATCAGGAACCACCGACAGGTCTTCTCTAAGGGCCGTGTTTCCCTAAGTCATGTCGGGGGGTGACTGCACTTGTGTAACCAGGCTGTCCTCCTGGCTCCTGAGAGGTGGTCCCAGCTATTGAGCAGTTTTGGAGTGCTCCCACTATGCAAACACTGATGGGTTTTTGAGGGGGAGGATATTATCTCAACACTAGGAAAGATTTAAACTTCATCCATAGTGGACTGGCATGCCTGGTTTATCGTAGCCTTTGAATTTTTTAATACGGAGAATGCATTTTCCAAGATTCCATGGCTTTTGCCTTTTGATATTGATTTTACATGTAGGTAACATTGGATGAAATTCTTGAGAGGGATTGTTTTTTTAATTTCTATTTATTGTAAATGGCCTTTTTCTGAGTTTAGAAAAAAGCACCTGATTGTTTGTGACTAAATATTTTAAAGGCACAAAGAATGTTAGATAATTACAAAAAACGTAGAGAAAAAATATGGGCATGATACATTACAGCATGTTGTAAAAGATATGATATCATTGAGCAATTTGGTTCTAAGTAAAAATGCTGTTTTTAACATAGTTATGGTTTTGTTTTGAAGTATTCATTCCTGCCATCTTTTGAGCTTCGTTATTATTTCATTACATGATTGTCAATATTATTTGTCATTTTTTACATTTAGGTTAGGAATTTTAGTAACATAACAACACTTCAGTTTAGTATATGTTAATTTGAAATATAAATATACATATGTTCTTTTCCACATATTATCCAAAGGCTGCGAGCTTGGAGTGGAAGAATAAGGAGAATCAAGATACTGGTTTTAAATTTCTTTTTACATTGTTTCGAAAGTATTATCTTCCTCATTTATTTCCATCATTTACTAAGTTAACAAACATCTACAAACCTGTACTTGGTAAGTACTGTTGGAGCCGTGTATAGAGGATATCCAAAGGAAAGCAATGCAGTCTCTTTCAAAGTGACCTTTGATTATTTTAAAGTAAAATAGTCATTTTATTTTTGTATTGAATGGTAACTTCATTATTAAATGTTTAAAGTTTCTTAATAAGTGATTTTAATTATTTGTACCAACCAAGATATACCTCAGCTCACAGCAGTAAAAGGGAACCGTGGCTCCTATACTCAGAAATAATTTGAAATGTATTTATGATATTTTTGGTATAATTACATTGTCTTCTTTTAATGTAAAAATCTCTGCATTTCCTAAAGTCCTTCCTTGTGGGTGGTGGGGTATGGTGACCTCAGGCTTTGCTCCGTGACTGGAGGCCAGCCCAAGGTAAACAGCTGCCATTGTATGCCTTTTATTTTATGCTGGGTCCTGCATCCAGCAGCTACTACTGACAGGTGCTTATGGATAACCAAATTTTAGGTGATTGGACAAGCTATGGACAGTAAGCCCCAGAGGACTAGGAAATGGAAAGGAATTTCTAATTTGGCTCCTAATGTTTTTTTCTTCTTTAAGAAATGAGGACTCACAGGACAGAAGCATCCCTTAGAGTAGTAAAGGTTGGGGGTCAAATCTTCCTCTCCCTATTATTTAAAACAGGTAAAACTAGTTCAAATGAATAATTAAAAACAGTTTTGGAGGGGAAATGATGACACGAGATGTTACTTGTTTGGGGAACATGGTCACCTGATGCAGTTGTCTGTGCTCTGTTTGTTTCTATGTATGCGTACACACATACACACACACACACGCACACACACACACACGGGGAGAGAAGCCAAAACTTGGTGCATTTTGAAAGATGTAGAATTACTGACTTTTAGGTGCACTGGGACATGTATTTCTTTAGCTATATATGTGAATATTTTTTCAAAATTTGTTTCTGATTTTATATGTAGTCTAAGTTCATTTTAAAAACATGGTATATTGTTAATATTCCTAGATCAAAAGTTATTTGTTGATCATTTTTCTGCCTCATACAGGTATTCCAGATATACAAAAATTATTAAGATAGAGAGTTGAACTTATGGCAAGTAGTATCTCAAATCCAGTACCATAAAATTTTCATATTGATTATGGAATTTAAAGAATGAGAAATTGACTTCTTATTCAGTCTTTGGAAAAGGTAGCATTTGATGCCTCAAAGGTGAAATGTGACTTTCTGAATTCTTTTAAATATAAAGTAGATAATATTGATTCTGTTTCATTGGATTCATCTAAAGGGAAAAGGATATAAAACTCTAAAGTTCAGTGGATTTAATCACTGCAGTGTTAGATGTTAAAATACCTAAAATGATGTTTTAAAAGTTCATATGTACTTTTACATTTGTTCTAGCTATAAAATAAAATTAAATTAGGTATAATGTATGTGAAACGATTTTTACTATTATAGTCTCATGTAATTTATCAAAATTGTTAAAAATAGCTATTAGCTTAGTTTTTCCATAGCTGTATGTCATAGATACATATACAATCACCATCACCACTCAGTCAGATCACAAGGCGGAATCAGAAAGGAGCCTACCAAAAAAATGCCATTTTTAATAATTGTGGTTCTTCATTCTTAGTTGCTATTTAGACAACCAAAAATTGGATTTAATTGGAAACCAAAACATTTGTAGGGATTACATAATGTTATGATTTATTAACCTAATCAATCATGTGTTCTTTCTTGTGCCAGACATCCCCCATTTGAGACCAAAGCCTGTGTACGTTACTACAACTCGAGACAATGAGAACATTTACAGTACAAAAATTCCATATATGGCAGCTCGTGTTGTTTTTATTAAGTGGATTGTAACCTTCTTTTTGGAAAAAAAGTATCTAACTGCAACACAAAACACTAAAAATGGAGTTGATGTATTGCCTAAAATCATCCAGGTATGCCATTCATCATCTTTTTATCTGTTAATGCTTGTGTAATAAAATACACTGGAACATAGCCAAAGTTATTGATTATTAGAGTTACTGGTTCTTACAGGTTGTTGGTTATAGGTAAGTGATTTTATTGGCCTACCCTGTCTGTAATGCCAAGGTTTCAGAGGGAGTTGTGAGTTTGAATCACTTGCTGTGCATTGTTGGGACTGCCATGATGATGCAATCTCGGGAGCCATTCTGAGAAGATGGCTGTTGTGTGCACACTCCTGGCTCCTCCTCATTCTCCTCACTTGAGTACTAGTGGCCTCTGAGCATGAGAACAGAGGCCTGTCTTGCCTTTACCACGCCCCAATAGCTGGAAGGCACTTAGGAAACTGTTAGTGGCCCCTGGAGAGGACCTGTGAAGCTGCCAAGCGCCCTCTGGCATCTCAGGAGAGGGAAGTAGATCAGCAGCTCAGGATTTGGGGCTGGCTGTTGAGCAATGGTGGGGCCCCTAGAAGAGAAGGCCACCTCTTCCCTGAGGGCTTCAGAAGAGACCTCTCCTTGTGTGGGGCCGGCCGTGCTTTTTCTCTCTTGGCCTTGGTCAGCCATACACAAATGGGGGCTTTCCCAACAGGCTGAGTTGCTTAGGGACTTGGTGGAGCGCTACCATTTGTGGAGGTCAGAGAGCAGCCACTTCACTAAGGGATCATGGTGTTGTGTGCTCTTTTGTTTATTGTCCCCAAGAACAGGCATAGGAAGTGTGGTCCACTGACTGCAGATTTGCCGATGCCCTGGAAGTCCCAGAAGTCCAACCTAGGCCTGAGCTGAAAGAATGCACAGACCTGAGGAGGCAGATAAGTGGCTCTTGTGCTTCAAGGTTATTAGGAACCTTGATGGAGGAACACCAAACAGTCTAGAGCATGCGGCTCCACTGGGGAGAAGTCACTGAAGAGTTAGAGGAGAACTTATTTTTAAGATCCGAGGAGGTGCAGTTACAGTAAGAACAATGAAAGACTTGCTGAAAGAAAGTTTTAAGAAAACTTTAAATGTCTTAGTTTAAAAAATTAGCAAATAAAATGAAAATGGTAATGATTATTGCTAAGAAAAAAATTAGTTTTCTAAAAAAATATCCCACCACAGTGACTAAAAATTTAGAGTTAGAAATCAGAAATTAGTAGACAAGATCTAAGTACAGGTCCCTACCTTACAAATATTAGGTGGGTGGAAGAAGAAGAGAATAATAAGAGTTTATCTGAACTGAAAAAAAGAAAAAAAAAAAAAAAGGGCGTGCCTCAAACTTAAAGGGTCTTTGAGTCACAGGAAAAATTATCAAGATACAAACCTAAACAGACATTTGATTTTCAGGAATTAAGAGACAGTAGTATAGGTTTCCAGACAGGTTGCTTCAAAGGAATGAGACTGAGATTAGTATTGAACATCTAATCAAATCTGCAATCCTGCAATCTCTTTCTGTCTCTCCTTCACACACATACACATCCCCCCACAGGATGTCAGTCAAGATTAAAAGAAAGAATCATTAATTAATGGTATTGGAATAATTGGCTAGAACCTTGCCTCTTACAACATACTGAAGCAAATGTCAGATTTATTTAAGGTCTACAATAAAAACAAAATAATGAAGAAATGTAGGCTTGGTGTGGTGGCTCACACCTGTATTCCCAGCACTGTGGGAAGCTGAGGAGGGCAGATCATGAGGTCAGAGATCGAGACCATCCTCGCTAACATGGTGAAACCCCATCTCTACTAAAAATTAGCCGGGCATGGTGGCGGGTGCCTGTAGTCGCAGCTACTCAGGAGACTGAGGAAGGAAAATGGCGTGAACCCGGGAGGCGGAGCTTGCAGTGAGCCGAGATCACGCCACTGCACTCCAGCCTGGGTGACAGAGCGAGACTGTAAAAGAAGGGAAAATCCAGGAGAGTGTCTAGATTTGGGAAGTGGTAGACTACCTTAGGTAGAAATAAGACCCAGTAGGCTGGGCGCAGTGGCTCTCGCCTGTAATCCCAGCACTTTGGGAGGCCAAGACAGACAGATCACTTGAAGTCAGGAGTTTGAGACCAGCCTGGCCAACATGGTGAAATCCCGTCTCTACAAAAAATACAAAAATTAGCCAGGCGTGGTGGTGGGTGCCTGTAATCCCAGCTACTCGGGAAGCTGAGGCAGGAGAATCGCTTGAACCTGGGAAGTGGAGGTTGCAGTGAGCAAAGATTGTGCCACTGCATTCCAGTCTGGGCAACAGAGTGAGACTCCCATTTCAACAAAGAAAGAAAGAAAAGAAAGAGAGAAAGAAAGACAAGGAAGGAAGGAGGAGGGAGGAAGGAAGGAAAGGAGGAAAGAAAGAGAAAGAGAAAAGAAAGGAAGGAAAGAAGGAAAGAAAGAAAAGAAAAGAAAGAAAAAGAAAGAGAAAGAAAGAGAGACAGAAAGACCTAGTAGCCATGGAAGAAATGAGGTTTGACTTTATTTAAAAAAAAATAGTGAAAGATTTTTATGTCAAAAGACTACATAAGGCCGAATCCAATCAATAGACTATGAAGTAACATTGTGACTATTAAAAGAGTTAATATCTCTGCTATATAAAGAGTACCCACGGACTGGTAAGAAGACAACCCCACTGAAAAATGGACTATGGAGATGAAAGGGCAGCTCATAGAAGGCAGACTACAAGGACCCCTGATTTCACCAGCAGTCAGAGAAATGCAGTTAGTTCTGAACCACAATTATCAGGCAGACAAAAATCTGTATGAAATTATGTGTAGGAAACTCAGTCATGCTCTTTGGTAAAGTTATGTCACATCTTAAGTGATTGTCACTCAGTTCAAAAAAGTCTTAAGGGGTGTAACCTTTCCTCTCTGGTTTAAAAAGATCAGAAAACCGTCACCTGTATTTATTGAAAATAAGTAGCTCATTCTTGAAAAGTACATCTGGATGATGAAAAGTAGAAAGAACAGCAAATTAACCACTGCTTCCAGGTTCTGATTTTTTCTTTTAGTTGACTCTTCACAGTTGTGAGTCATCTACTTTTACTATCTAGCTTTTTTAACATCTTAAAGGTTGGAACTTGGGAATCAATTAGGGGCCGGGCGCGGTGACTCACGCCTGTAATTCCAACACTTTGGGAGGCCGAGGCGGGGGGATCACGAGGTCAGGAGATCGAGACCATCCTGGCTAACACAGTGAAACCCCGTCTCTACTAAAAAAAAAATACAAAAAAATTAGCTGGACGTGGTGGCAGGTGCCTGTAGTCCCAGCTACTCGGGAGGCTGAGGCAGGAGAATGGCGTGAACCCGGGAGGCAGAGCTTCCAGTGAGCGGAGATCGAGCCACTGCACTCCAGCCTGGGCGACTGAGCGAGCCTCTGTCTCAAAAAAATAATAATAAAATAAGAAGCTGGGTGTGTGAATGGGCCAGGAGATGTCATGATTGGCCTCCACAAAACAGATTGGTCCCCCAGTACTGTGGATGGGGTCAGCTTCCTGCAAGTCAGTTGAGGTGCATGGGAGGAGGCACACAGAGGACTGAGGTTCTGGTAGGGAGAGAGAAAGAGTGCTGGGCTGACAGCCATTTGTACCTTCTGTGCCATCATACCCTGCAGATGACTGTCCCTAGAAATGGCCACTACCATTCTAGAGACTGCCACTGTATGTCACAGTAAGTTGTTATATTAGTTTCTTACTGCCATTATTGCAGATTCTCACAAACTCAATGTCTTGAAACAGTACAAATTTATTATCTTACAGTTCTGAGAGTCAGAAATCCAAAATCAAGTTATTGACAGATGTGTTCCTTCTTGAGGTTCTAGGGGAGAATCCTGTGTTCTTGCCATGTCCAGCTTCTAAAAGCCACCTGTATTCCTTGGCTGTGGCCCTGCATCACACCACCTTTTCTCCCAGTTTCCATCATCACTTAGCCTTCTTTGTCTCATCTCCTGCCACCCTCTTACAAGGACCCTTGGATTATATTGGGACCATTTGGATAATCCAAAATAATTTTTCTATCCCAACATCCTTAACTTAATCACATCTGTTATGTCTCTTTTGCCATGGAAGGTAACACATTCACAGATTCTGGGGATTAGGACATCCTTGGGGAAGTCATTATTCAGCCCACCAGCGCTGGTTGGTCTGCAAGGTCCAGGATGACTTCATTCACATGCCTACTACTTGATGAGGGCAGTTGGAAAGGAAAGCTGGGCTCATCTGGGACTTCTTGTTCTGTTTTCTGGCTAATAAGGTAGTTGGACTTCTCATATGCCTACTCAGGGCTCTAAGAGTGAAATGTTTCAAGAGATGGGATTGTTAACTGTCAGCCTCTTGGGCCTGGGTCTGATACTGGCTAGGTCTCTTCCACTCTATTTTACTGGCTAAAGCAGTCATACAGCCCATGTAGATGAAGGGGAGGGGACATGAGCCTCATGTCTCTGTGGAAGGAGTGTTAAAGAATTTGTGGTCGTCTTTAATTCGCTATCTATGTGCATATTGTTTTTTTTCTTTTTTAGTTTGTGGGGAAAATGGGAGTTATGGGTCAAAAAGTCACAGGTTATTGAGCCATAAGAGACTTTAGACCTAATCTAGCCTCTGTGTCCTACAGATTAACATATATGTGTGTGTATATGTGAAATCCAAGTGCGTTGCCTTACAGTTAGGAATGTGGAGGAGCAAGTTTTTGAGACTTAGTTTGGGCCTCTTCTTTCTGTACCATACTCATCCTTGAGTCATTCCTGCTGTGGCTTCAGATAGAAAAAGAATAAAATGAATAAAGTTTTGTTTTCCTGTGGAAGATAGTGGATCTGTCAAAAAGATAAAATAATTTCCATAGGTGAGCACATCTCACAGTGTGACAGTGCCTTTCATAAGCCACACAGGCTTAGTAATTAAGGCATGAAGAGAAAAATTATTACAAGTATAATATTCCATTAATTTTCTCTAGAGATTACTATTGGATATCTGTTTTGTTTTCAAACTGTCCTTGGTAGTTACTGAAATTACTGTTTTGTACTATTCATATCTTGTCTCTTCTTGTAAAAAATATTCACAGTGGGTAAATTTTAGTTGTATTTGGGCTATATATTTTTGACACTTAAAAGTAATAATGGAGTTTGCAAAGATGAAGCAAAATTATATGTATATTTTGTTTGGAGTAAACCTTTAATTCTATGTGGATACGAGAGCAGAAATCAGTGTTAAGCTTTGTGAGTGATTGCATGAATTACTTCATTTCTTTGCAAACCTAAAGTCTTTTAATGTTTAAAATTTTGTGAATATTTATTTATGTTTGACCTAAGATTCTGAGGATAAAGCTCAGATCAGCATTCTTCTGATAAAATACCCTTTAAAGATCTTCACACTCCACTGTCAAGCTGCCACTTAGTCATATGAATCAAATGATGCATCCTAGCATTGTTGCTGCAAGAAGTCCCCTGAATATTCCAATCTCTGTGACCATAGGAGCAAATGCTAAAGTGTAGAGACCTGATGTGATGATAATACAATGTTTTTACACATTAATTTATGCTGTGGTTGTACAATGCAAATTAAATCTTTTAGATTGGGAAAATTTCACAGCCCTCCTTTCTGAAATAACTTAGTAGTTTTCCTCTTAAAAGAGCTGAGTTGGGAGGGATTTGTTGGTTAGTTAGAAAATTGGTAAGTACAGGCTCTGGAGCCTGTCATGCTTCAAGCTGGTTTTGATTTGCTGTACCCTGTGCACGTTGGTGGTAACCAGAGTTACTTAAAACAAGGCAAGACTGAAGTTTTGCCAGGTGTTCTTGAGTGGGGGTGAGCATCATTGGGAAGTGTGCTGACTTTCTTCCAGACTGTTGGTGGTGGTGCTGTGCAGGAGAGAGCGCCTGAGCTGGATGGTGGTGGGCCCACGGAGCAGGACAAAAGCCATTCTAACAGCAGCACCCTGTCGGACCGAAGACTCAGCAACTCCAGCCTCTGTAGCATTGAAGAAGAGCACCGAATGGTGTATGAAATGGTACAGCGGATTCTCTTGTCAACACGAGGTTATGTCAACTTCGTGAATGAAGTATTTCACCAGGTTAGTGTGTGTGTGTGTGTGTGTGTGTGTGTGTGTGTGTTACAAGTTCTTGAAATGGAAGTGATTTCGTTTCATGTTCTTTTACTTGTAACACCCCAACAAATAGAATTGATTAGTTGGGTTATGTTACAGAACTGAATAATAAAGAATGATCCCTCTAATCTTTTAATTTGTGTGGATTGTTGTGATTTTTAAATTTTGTTGTTGAAAAATAATTACACAAGGAGGGAAAATTCTATATTTGAGCAAAATCCTGAGACAAATACTTTCATGTTTTTATAACAAAGTAAACCCAGAGTTAGGTGGGAAGAAAGCCATTCCTGAATACCCAGCAACAAATGAACATAGCAAAGAAGAGTCCAGTCTTATTCCCAGAGCCTCAAGGAGCTCTCTGAGGAGCTGGAGGTTTCTGCAAAAACTCTGCAGAGGCGTGTGGCACTCACAATATGATAGAATTATTTATGGCACAAGAGAAAAAGGTAGGTGGCAAGGGGAATAAAAGGAAAGAAAGGAGCAGAGGCCAAAATAAGAAAAGAGGTGTGAGCAAAGGAAGGAGACAGAAGAGGTCAGAAGCCCAGGCTATGGTTAGTGGCCATGAGTGACATCAGAAGTTTGCAACTGGGGTTGATGCTACTCCCTAGGGGACATTAGCAATGTCTGGAAACAGTTTTGGTCATCACAACTGGGGAGGGGGTGCTACTGGCATCTTAGCGGGTCGCAGCCAGGGATGTTGTTAAATATCCTGCAATGCCCAGAATGGCCCCCACCCCCACCGTGACAAAGATCTGGCTCAATGTGTCGGTAGTGCTGCTGTGGAGAAACTCATCCCTAGCCTTCAACACAGCAAACAGAGCTCCCACAGGTCTGGAGTGTGGCATGTGGCCAGCGCCACTTGACTAGATACTGCTGCTCTTGAAAACAGGGAATGTGGCCTACTTGTGGGTATGTGTATATGAGGCGGAATAGTTGTTTTGTCCATAGACCTGAAAAGTAGGTTAAGCCCTTGAATGGCAGAGTCCAGTTGTAGGTGAGGAGGAGAGGAAGAGTCTTGGACATATGAATGACGGGAATGCACCACAGAGAACTTCTTATGGCGAGGCAAGTTTTCGAGATAGTGAATGTTTGGCCCTCTCACTTCTGGGACTTCATTACAAAAAATCAACCAAAAACGAAGTCCCAACCTAATCCATAGCAGTGTAGAGATTTTACCATATTTTCATTTTAATGAAGAAAAAATTTTACTTAAGAAAATGTTTGTTTAGTCTGCAATTAACATTCCACTTATAAAATATTTTTTTCTGGTTCTGTGGCCCGGCACTGCCTTGGTTCTTCTCACTCTCTGTGTCTTCTCTGTTTCATGTCTTAGCCCCTCTTTTTGTTTTCACCCCAAATTACAGGTGTTAACCAAGATTCAGGGCTCAAGTCTCTGCTGTAATTCTACACTTGCCTCCTTGGGGCCTTTACTGCCCGTCCAGTGTCAGCAACCACTGTGGCATATGACTCCCAGTCAAGCCTTTTGTCTGGACCTCACTTGTAAATAAAAATATTAATTTCATTAAACAAGTTTTGTATACTCATGAAAGATTTGTTACTGGCAGAGGATATACCACACCAGGAGCCGGAAAGCATAATGCAATGCTACAGAGGCCGGTTCCACCTGAGCACAGCTTCAAGGGCCCTCCCTCTGCTGCACAGAAAGTGTGCCCTCTCAGGATCATGATTCACCAACATGAGAGTGAGATGTCTGTCTCAGGGAAGACAGGGCACAAGTTTACTGAGAGGGCTTTTAGACCTAACTAATCACATGGCCAAAATCAGGCAGAATGACTGGGTAAACCAGGTGTAGACTCTCAGTGTCTACATTGTCACTGAACAATGTAGACAAGGTGGCACTGGGTGCCTCCTACACTTGCCTTTTAAAATCCCCACGTGCCATCCAGTCTGACGTTCCTGTAGTATCTTAATGATAACAAGACCAAAGCCTGGCTCATTTTTTTCCCCTAATATCAGCTTCTCCTCCTGACTTGACTGCTTCTTCAAAGGGACCTATATTCATGTTTGCATCTTAATTTTAATGCTCCTAGGTTCCCCATCTCCCTCTCCTCCTATGACAGTCACTGGACAAGTCACACAGGAGTTTTGCTCACTCCTTTCCTCTCCATTTTCTTTGACTGTGGTTAGCAGCCCTCTCCTTGGAGCTCCCATCCTTCTGTGTCATCCATTTCTAGGTAGTACTGCGCACGTCATACTGCCACAACTTTTCTTTTTATCGTAATAGTCCACGATTTTAAAATCTACCCCATTCCCTACATTAATGTTGTCATATTCATGTTCCTGTTGTACATGTGAAAGGTCCATGGCAACATTTGATTTGAAGTAGTTAAGGTCCTGGAGTGTATGATCTATAGCAGGGGTCAGCACACTTCTTAAAGCAAAAGGCCAAATAATAAATATTTTAGGCCCTGTGGATCGTACGTCTCTGTCACAGGGGCTGAACTCTGCTATGGTAGCAAGAAAGCAGCCAGAGATACATGTAACAAGTGAGGATGGCTGTGTTCTAGAAAAACTTTATTTACAAAAATAGGCAGCAGGCTGGATGGTTTGCTGACTCTGATCTATAGTAACATTTTTAAATGCTTGAATGAAAATACTTCATATCAGATAAGATGACATTAGCAAGGCTTTTAGATCTTAGACAACAGATAAATGCTATATTGATGTGGTTTTACCTTTATTGTGTAATCGTTAATTTATCATACAAATAATTCTGACTGTATCTGTTATTGGCATCCTACCCCTGGCAATAGTGTGCTCTAAATTCTAAATTCAGTCTAAATATTAAACCCAATCTAAATTCAATTTTGAAGTAGTTTGTATCATTGAGGTGACTATAGACTACATATGACTGAAGTTATGAGACATCTTAGTGTCATGAAGCTTAAAAACATTTATATTTTATAATTTTTCTTAACCAGATCTAATTTGAAAGAGTAACTGTGTATGTGAAGTTTAAAATATAAGTATTATGTGTTGTTAAAATACTGAAATAGAAACATTTGGGAAAAGAGGAATGAGTTTTACTATTGCATTTTATTGCTCTCTTGGTCAATGATGAATTTCTCTTTTATGGAAAACAAAATGTGACTTCTTTCAAAATAACTTTGTTTTTTCAATTTTAAATGAAGATTCACAGATATTTAAGCCTAAAGGTTATTATAGTTTAAAATGGATATTCAAGAAATGCACATTCTCAGTGGAGAGATAAGGTGTGTGTGTATGCTGCAGAGAACAGTGTGAGATGGTAGATCAGATGTCCATGAGTGACTTGAGAATAAATGCTGGTGAGCTATTGGGGCAGAGAGGCTCATGGCAGAGGCTAAAGAACCACTTGGTGTGGGTCACCTTGGACTGGGTAGTTCAGTGAGTTGAATGTGGGTGGTGGAAATACACAGTAACTGAAGTAGGACAAGGTTCAGGGTAGCCCTCATCTGCTGCCACCCCCAGCAGGAAGGCCAGGCAGTGGTTGAATGCTTCGTGTAGGCAGTCCTGGTCACTGGATCACTTCACTGTAAACTCATCTTCTCACTGGAACTTTTCAGACTACCTGTTGTGACCTATTCGTAGGTCATGAAACCAACTTAGTGAGTCAAAACTAGTATTTTTTTTTTTAACAATGAAACAGAATAAAATAGAACAAATATTTCACAGTGTAGTTCAAGTTGTAAGGATTACTATTTCTTTGTGAAACTTCTAATTTATTTATGTGTGTACAATACTATATATACAAATGGATATATCCTTTGGTAACGTGTCTTACTTAGGCTATGATTTGAAAAGTTTGAAGCACTGCTCTAAAGGATGTTTGTTCATTAGGTTGTTTTATTGGTTGGTTTTATTTTAAACAGCTTTATTTTTATTAAAAAAGTATATTCATTAGATAAACAAAGTCTCTCTGTATATGTAATTATAGAGGAGAAAGCAAAAGCAAATCCCTCGAAACACCACCATTAATGTTAGAAGAAAGTGTGGTCTTTCTATATGTGTATATATGGCTGGGGCCTGGCTAGCAACATAGATGAGACACCAGCAGAGAGGAGATGGGTAAGAAAGGATTATAAACAGACAGAAAGCAGGCTGGTAGAGAGACAGGGGGGTTTACAGGTGAACTGATAGACATCGGCAAACTGGCAGGCAGGTGTAGAAGAACAAACAGGTGGGTGCAGATAGGCCAGCTGGCAGAGATGGAAATAAGCAAGCAGATATAGACCAATAGGCAGACAGAAATAGGCAGGTCGGCAGAAAAGCAAGAGGGAGGGAGGCATGGACAGAGACAGGTGAAGGTGGAACCAGACAGAGGTCAGTTGAGATTAAGGCAGGCGCAAGGGGAGATATGGAAAAGTGCCTGGGGTGGGGATGGGGACTGACGGAGTAACTATGACAATGGAATCCTTAATTCTTCATTCATTCATTCTTAATTAATGAAAATTCTGAATTTTACTTGAATTTAACAGAAGAAAAGACAGTAAAGGAAAAGTGAAGAAATTGTTTAAAATCCAATGAATATTTCTTTACCATAAGAAGTATTAATTGCTGAAAGATTTGTCTAAACTAAAAAAAAATTATAATAACGTTGAGGTGTTGGAATCACTTTTGAATTACACATGGTAATTTTAGATAGCACTATGGGTTTCCTGCTATGAAATATGAATAAATTAGCAGCCATGTATTTTCTTTAGCCCCCTCTAGTTACTAATTTCATCTTATTATACATTTATATTATAAATGTACCATCATTGGCAGTTGATTTCAGAATCCTAATGTACAGAGTTGTTTAGTCTTGATTCTGTATTTACACAGATTAATTCATCCTGTTCCTTAGTTCTAAAATACTTAACTTTTCTTGCTTGGCCTTGTTTTGTCATTGAGTGTTTTCAGGAAGATGTCCTGGAACGCTATGCCTTAAGTCCTTTTGTGATGGGGAAGGTTTTTCTTTTGTCTTTCTTTCTTTCTCTTTCTTTCTTTCTTTCTTTCTTTCTTTCTTTCTTTCTTTCTTTCTTTCTTTCTTCCTTCCTTCCTTCCTTCCTTCCTTCCTTCCTTCCTTCCTTCCTTTCCCTCCCTCCCTCCCTCCCTCCTTCCCTCCTTTCTTCCTTCCTTCCTTTGTTTTTTTTTGGAGATGGAGTCTCGCTCCCATCACACAGGCTGGAGTGCAGTGGTGCAATCTTGGCTCACTGCAACCTCCACCTCCCGGGTTCAAGTGATTCTTCTTCCTCAGCCTCCCAAATAGCTGGGATTACAGGCATGCGCCACCGTTCCCAGCTAATTTTTGTATTTGTAGTAGAGATGGGGTTTTGCCATGTTGGCCAAGCTGGTCTCGAACTCCTGACCTCAGGTGATCCACCTGCCTCGGTGTTCCAAAGTGCTAGGATCACAGGCATGAGCTACCACGTCCAGTGTCTTTTTCCTTTATGTGTAAAGAGCAGCTTAGCTGGGTATAATGATCTTGGGTCATTTTTTTTCCCTTAGGAATTTGTAAGTCAAAACTTTTCTAGATATAAAAATCAGAAGAAACAGGAAAATCTCACAAGGACTTCAGTTGTATAATTTGAGACTTTAGGATAAATAGGTATAACGTATTTAAAGAAATAAAGAAATAAAAGACACCAAAATAGATGACGAATGCAGATTAGGAAGAAAATAGAACTTCCAGACGTTAAAACGACATGTAATAACTGGAATATTAAAAGAAAACCTAAATGGATAAGTTTAATTGTAGATTAGATGCAGCTAAGGAGAGAATGAGCTGGATGACAAATCTGAAGAAATTATCCTGAATGCACCTCAGAGAGACAGAGAGGTGAGAGCTGTGAGAGGCTGAGACCTGGAGGATCTGGCAAGAAGGTTCCCGTCTCCTCTGGCTGCGTTATTTTTTTTGCTTAGTGTTCTACCACTTTTGGAAGAGTGTCCTACTCTGATTGTGGATTTGTTTTTGTTTTTTTTTGAAAGCCTATCAGTTTTTGCTCTATTTTTGGCAAAATTATTAGTTGCAATACAGACTTAGAATTAGTTTATATTCCCTAGTTCAACCATTGTGGAAGTCAGTGTGGCGATTCCTCAGGGATCTAGAACTAGAAATACCATTTGACCCAGCCATCCCGTTACTGGGTATATACCCAAAGGACTATAAATCATGCTGCTATAAAGACACATGCACACGTATGTTTATTGCGGCACTATTCACAATAGCAAAGAGTTGGAACCAACCCAAATGTCCAACAACGATAGACTGGATTAAGAAAATGTGGCACATATACACCATGGAATACTATGCAGCCATAAAAAATGATGAGTTCGTGTCCTTCGTAGGGACATGGATGAAACTGGAAAACATCATTCTCAGTAAACTATCACAAGGACAAAAAACCAAACACCGCATGTTCTCAGTCATAGGTGGGAATTGAACAATGAGAACTCATGGACACAGGAAGGGGAACATCACACTCCGGGGACTGTTGTGGGGTGGGGGGAGGGGGGAGGGACAGCATTAGGAGATATACCTAATGCAAAATGACAAGTTAATGGGTGCAGGAAATCAACATGGCACATGGATACATATGTAACAAACCTGCACATTGTGCACATGTACCCTAAAACCTAAATTATAATAAATAAAAACAAAGAATTAGTTTATATTCCTTTGAATTGAATGCTGTCATTAAGAAGTTTCTGTCTTCATCACTAGTAATGGTTTTCCGGAAGAGGGGCACAAGGTCTATCTTGACTGTTTTTGATATAACTCTACCAGTTTTCTTTTGGCTAGTGTTTGTATGGTACATCTTTCGCTAACTCTTTACTTTCAGCCTCCCCCATCCATATGTTTTGGATGTCTTCTTATAAATTGCAGCGAAGTCTTTTAAATAGATTTTTTAATTAAATCTTATCATTATTCATTACATTTAACAGAGCAACTGCTGTTAGGTTTTAGTCTGCTGTCTTCTTACTTTCTAGTTGTATTGGACCTTCAAGCTCATTGTTTTTAATATCCCATTTTTCTTCTCAAATTAGTTTTACAGTCATTTGTACTTACTTTAATAGTTAACAGATACATTCTTAACATAAATGCTAGCATTAATTTCAACTTTTACCCTCAGTACACGTTATTTACTCCTCCATTTACTCCTCAGTTTATATGCCATTGTTATTATTATGAATATATAATATGTAGATATCATCCCTTTCAGAACCACTGCAAGGTTTGTTTCAACCAGTTTTATTCTTTTTATTCATATATATTTTCATATATGTGCTTTATTCATTTAGATTTATCCACATTCTCTTTTTATTGCATTTTATTACTTCCCAAATCTCTGACCAGGGAAAATTTCCCTTCTATCTAAAGGATAAGTTTTAATATTTCCCTTAGCTCAGGTCTCCTGGTAGCAAATTTTCTCATCTGAAAATGTCTGTATTTTGCTTTCATTTTAGAAGTGTTTTATTTCTGAGTGTCAAATTCTACACTGGCAGCCCTCTGCAGACGAATCTTTTGTTGCCTTGTTTCTTGGCTTCCATTATTTCTTTGAGAAGTCATAGAAAGTCATGTGGTTGCTCCTTTGGAGGAAATATGTCTTTTTTCTTCTGGCTGCTTTTAAGATTTTTCTGATTATCTTTGGTTTTCAGCAGTTTTGCCTGTAATATACTTCACATGTATCGTTGTTTTTCTTTGTGATTGTTAAATCTAGGGACTGATATATTTCACCCATTTTGGCTAAATTCTCAGCCATTCTTTCCTCAAATATTGTTTCTTTCCCCCATCTTTTTTTTTCCTTTTTTTTTCTGCATCTCCCATCATTCATTAGATAACCTATTCACTGTATTTTTCTTATCCTCTCTTCTGATTTATCCATTCTTTTATCTCTTCATAGTTCATTCTAGGTATTTTCTTCTGATTTTTCTTCTAGTTTTCTCTTCAGCTATGTCCATTCTGTCCAACTCATATACACTGGGTTTTTGAGTTATTTCATTTTTAAATCCCATTACTTTGGCTTTTGATACCACAATTATCTCGATATTGACATATTGCATGAACCTTTGTTAAAGTGAGTTCTGCCTGTAACTGGATCCTGTGGCATGAACCTTAAGGGCAGTATTAAAACAAGTCCCAGCAACTTGAGACCAAGACCTGAATTTGTGGCTAACTTTGTAACCTTGGAAGAATATCTCTGGTGCTGTAAGCCTCAGTATCCTCATCTGTGACATTAAAGCATCTGAGTATGGGGAACCTCTCCCTCTTGTTCCCCTCAAATATAGAAATAGTCCTTAAAACTGATAAGCGAAAAGCAAATGCATTTCTCCTTTAAATTCTTTAACATTATTGGAATCTTCTCACGTTAAATCAAAATTGTTGTATGGAGATGTATAAGGGAATTCCTTAATGTTAAAAAGTTCTTATAAATAGGCACAATGCCACAACTTTGCCAGAGGCTGTTGTTAACATTGATAGCTGAACTCATTAGTAACCTGATATATTAGAAACCTGATATATATGATATCAAAAAAAATAACAAAAAAGGAAGGAAGGAAGGGAAAGGAAGAAGGACAAAAGCAAAGAAAAGGAAAAAAAAAAAACAGAAACAAAGTCCTGATTTGTAACAGATGCTGACTTCTGTGGTAGAACCACTCCCACCATGGCTGATTCAGGCCAACACCATGACATCAGTGAACATGGAGCTGAGAAGAGGTGGGCACGACTGGTTGCCACTGGCTATACCAGTATGTCCCTTCTAACCTATTTCTGATTTGTTGGGAAAAGGTCGAGGTTGTGCATTATAATTGTGTTTTGTAGCCAATTAAAATATTTCTATAGGTATGATTTGATTTGATTATTTTTGTAGACAAATTATTCAGAATATAAAAGTTATTTTTTTCATTCTTTCTTTTTTTGTTTTTTGGAGACTGAGTCTCGCTCTGTTGCCCAGGCTGGAGTGCCATGGTGCGACCTTGACTCACTGCAACGTCCACCTCCCAGGTTCAAGTGATTCTCTTGCCTCAGCCTCCTGAGTAGCTGGGATTACAGGCACACGCCACCACGCCAAGCTAATTTTTGCATTTTTAGTAGAGATGGGGTTTCACCATGTTGGCCAGGCTGGTCCCAAACTCCTGACCTCGTGATCCACCTGCCTTGGACTCCCAAAGTGTTAGGATTACAGGCGTGAGCCACCACGCCCGGCCTATAAAAGTTATTTTTAACTGCCATTTTTTAGGGCTGTCTTATGAGAATTTCTTTCTGCTGGTAAGTTTGGTGTGCACAAAGATTTGTGGCCCTATGTAGCATATTTATAAGCTGTGTGTTCCAAAGGAAAGTGAAATGGGTGATGGTCATTGGAAATGTCTGTGATGCTGCCCTATACTGATCTGAGTTTGTTTGTAGTTAAAGGAAGTTTTCTCTTTTCCTTTCAGGCATTTTTGTTGCCTTCCTGTGAGATAGCTGTAACAAGAAAAGTAGTTCAAGTGTACAGAAAGTGGATTCTCCAGGACAAACCTGTGTTCATGGAGGAGCCAGATAGAAAAGATGTTGCCCAAGAAGATGCTGAAAAATTAGGATTTTCCGAGACTGATAGCAAGGAGGTAATTTTTTTTACTGGTCTTTTGAGTTGAGGGTAAATATATTTTAGTAAAGTATACTTGCTCAGTCAAGAGTCTTGTCAATGGGACAAAGGCAGGTGGATCTCTTTTTTATCCCATCTGATGCTTCTGAGTTGCTGAGTTCTGTGAGGATCTACCTTAGAGAGTAGCTTCTGTACTCCCATTCTAGATTCGCAGTCATCTCCTGCAACTCTAGCCAGGGCCATCTGCATGTTGCATCTTTGTTAGTCACTGTTGCATCTTTGTGAGTCACTGTTGCAGGAGAGTTGTTTAATAAGCCATCATATTTTACATGTCTGTTTGTGAGACTAAAAAAATCACTGCCTTCTCCTTGACTTGTTTAAATAAATATCTTTTGGAGAAACTAAATTGAGAATGTTTAGGTAAACTTTTCTTGCGCAGTGGCCTGTACCAGAAGCAGCTGGGTGTTACCCCTGTGAAAGGACTAACCAAACAGCAGTGTCCCTCCCCTTTAAGCCTTGCTGAGTGCTGGCCTCCTGGAGGGGCCACTGTCCATGTCAGATAAAGCTATAGGTTGGATAAATCCAAAATGACAGAGTGGAATATCTTCCTGAAACAAAAGAAACTTAAGTGACATTTATATTTCTGGCATACTATTATGAAATTAATTTAAAATGTTTTAAATTTCTCACTAGAGGCATATCACTTTAAAATATCTGTGTTCCATAATTTTAATTTTTCAATATTGGTGAAATCATTTTAATAACTACCATGAGATCTAAATGAATAGGTAAGCAAATTATCATTCATTTTAGAGGTCTCTATTCCATGTTTACTCAGTCATTGGACAAACACAACTCATTCTTTCAGCACATACTAAGTGCTGAGCACTATTTTAGGTGTTGATGGTTGAGTGGGGAGCTCTCTACCTCCTAGAACCTATTTTCATGTGAATCCTGGTGAGTTTAAGGAATTAAATATGCCAACTAAATATAACTTAGTTTATATAATATATTTAATTATATTTATAGTTAAATATAAGTTAAACACGTGCGTCTTCCACTCTGTTAATGGATCATTGTCTTCTGAAGGCCTCGTCTGAAAGTTTTGGTCATAAACGATCTTCCAGTTGGGGACGCACGTACTCCTTCACAAGTGCAATGAGCAGAGGGTGTGTGACAGAGGAGGAAAATACAAATGTGAAAGCCGGCGTCCAGGCTTTGTTGCAGGTATGTGGCTGACCAGGACATGAAGACCCCTCCACTGCCTACAGCTGGAGCCATTTTGTCTTTTTGTTTACTGGGGATAATGTCATATAAAGTATGGTGGTATTTGTAGCCGTCTGTCAGTAAACAATAAACAGCAGTTTAATTAGCTATTACATTCTTATTCTGAGTTTTCTTTCTAATTCCTGCCCACAATTTACAAAAATTTTTTTCTAGTCAAAGAAGACATAAGAAGTGGTTAGTCTTTTTGCGATTATTATATAGTGAATATGAAATGACTGATATTTAAATCTTTAAATTATCTTCCAAACACATATGAGTAGTTAGTTATCTGGGCTCTAATTTGCAAGACAAGCTTGGTGATTATAAAATCTTATAAGTAATATTCCTCTTAAAATTGGCTGTGTTTACAAAGAACAATGACTGATGTAGTTTTTAGATTTGAATGAATATATGAAATAGAACTGACTCCCTTTGGGAACATTTGAAAGAGCAACTTTGGATCATTACTTAACCTCCCCAGAGCTCAGGATTTTACCTCAAAAATGGGAATTGGGAGATTTCCTCTCAGGTCATGTAGCTTGAAGAGTAAGTGAAAATACAGGGTGCCTCTCATTTCCTGCTCACTGCCACCTCGCCCGCCACCCTTCATCCACATTTGGAGATGTGTCACTTAGGCCTCTCATGTAGAGGCCAGGTGTGGAGTCTGGGGAAAGTCTGGGAATAATATACATGTTTCTAATTTTCTGTCATCTGTTTCTTGATAGGATTCATTTTCGTGGTATCTTTTTTTTTTTTAAGTGAATTAGCAGTTTAATATACCATGCTCATGAATTTTCTCACTTTTCATTGAAAACCTGCACATAATTTTGAAGTTAACTTAAAAAAGTTGAGACGATTTCACTTGTGCATTTTAAAGACTTTTGGTGCAGCTCATAAATATGACCTGCGTCCCCATCAGAGAAACACTTGCAGGAGTCCTTGCCCTTTGTCCCTCAGTAGCTCCGTCTTTTAGCTAAGGGGATCTCCAGCAACAGCCTGGGGTGGTTGCAGGTGCCAGTGATCCCCTGGGTTCAAAAGAGTGCTTTTTATTTTCTGAAAGGATGAGTTACATCTACAGTAAGTCCACACTAATGTCATCAGTGGGTTCTTGGAAATGGCGACTTTAAATGAAATGAGTACAGCAGGTCTTTGAGTGACATGGCTTGATTCAACATCATTTCGTTATAATGTTCATGAGAAAAAAAATTTTTTTTGTATCTTGCTTAAAGTCATTTCCAACAACCTATTGATGACATTAAATGAGGACTTACTGTCCTTGCCTGAACTGAGAAAAAGCAATTTCTATTTTATTATATATAGTGCTACAGTTAAAAAAAAAGGATTTACTTTGTATTTAAATAGTTGGTTTTGTTCTTGTATCTAATACCTTAGTCCTTTACTTTGTTTATTAAGAAAAAGGGGCCAAATGGAGGTTTGATAACACAGTAATTTTCTTTCTTTTCTCCGACTGTGTCTCAGATATTCAAGAGATAGTAGTTTTCTATAGTTGCTTTTGACAAATGCACTCTGGACATACTAATTTAGTTTATTTTTACCTTAACTGATACCAGCACATTAATAAGAAATACTCATGCAGTACCTTTGATGTTTTGTAAAAAGTAAAAGTATATAAAGACTCCTTACATGGAAATGTGCAAAAAGTTTTTAATTCATATTCAAGAAGCCAAATACATTGAATTAAAAGGATCTGTGTTGCAATATATCATCTGTGGCATACTTCTTTCAAAAACAGAACCACTGAAACTGCTGTAATCAAAAAGGTCTTTGTTTTTGTTTTTCTTACTCCAAGGCTAGTAAATTCATGACTGAAGTTATCATCATCATCAACTATATTATAGTGCTTATTTAGTGATTTTTCTTAGAAAATTGGGACATAATACCTTTTAATCTTACCTAAGATAACTTTAAAGGCTGTGAATATTTTAGTTCATCCACTTGACTTTTGATGTTAATTTTAATTTGGTCAGATTGTACATTTATTTTGATATAACACTTTAAAGAATTTTATTTATAAATGAGCTAGAGAAGCTCCGTCATGCTTTGAGTTTGTGTTGTTGAACACAAAGGAGATCTAAGAGACAGTATACCTCTAGGTAGATAGAGCAGGTCCGTCCTCATACCAAATTGACAACTCGGAATATCTGCAGATGATGGGACACTGGTGTCAACTGTGTAAATGGTAACACACCATTATTTTGCTGTAGTGACTCGAAGCAGTAATAGTATATGATATCCTGGATCAGTGCTTCTCACATTTTTCTGCTGCGATACCCCTGATGGTAGAGAACAGTGAACTTGTATGCTAAAGGTCTGAGGCAGAGGGTAGAGTAGTTGGCTGATTATCTGAATTGTTTTTGAAATCTCAGCTTTTAATCTTAAGAATTCACTTAGATTTTGTACGCTACTGCATAATGTATCTTTCATATTTAAAAAAATAGCCGCCTTGAAGGTGTGTGATGTCGATGGCTTCGTCTGTTTCTGGACACATCACAGCTCCTTGAGGTTCTTACCTCTGTTGAGTGGTGCTGTCCATGCTTCTGTCAGCAAGGAGTTCATGTGCTGGGAGACTCAATAAGAATCACATAGTTCTGTCTGACCACTGTCTGGCCATCTATCCTCTACTCCTCCCATTTCCCGCCTAAAGTTTCTCACTCATATGCAACGATCCTACTTTTTTCTCTTGTTTTCCTTTTTTTTGTTGAGGGGTTGTTGAAAAGTCTTCAAAAGCTTTTCTGACTCATAAAATTTCTGTAGTTGCAATATTAATATGTAATAGTGATTTTTTTCTTTTCCCCTAGGGAAAGGATTTTCAGGTGGCTCAGTATTTAAGTGATTCTAAAAGGTGAACTAAAACAAAATTTTGAATATGTGTTGGTACCACTTGCCTTATTGAAATAGAATCTTTTGGAAATAACTGAAAAATGATTTCATTGGTAGAGTGAAATTAATACCTTTAAGCAAAATTTATTCAAATGTTTATGTTCAGTTATATTTTCTAATGTAAAATTCTTGATTTTAAGGTATTTTTGACGAACTCTGCAAATGTCTTTTTGTTGGAACCATGTGCTGAAGTTCCTGTGCTCTTGAAAGAACAAGTTGATGCTTGTAAAGCTGTTTTGATTATTTTTAGGCGCATGATAATGGAGCTTACAATGAATAAAAAGACATGGTAAGTTTATATCAAATTAATTAGTATTGTAAAACAGATGTTTCTGTTTTTCAACATAATTAAAATGTTAAGGCTTGCATTTATTTAATGTTTTTACAAACTTAACAACAAAATGTCTTTGGAACAGTTTCTGTGAATTATGAAGGTAGTTACCCAGTACTTTGATAGATCAATTATTTTCATTATATTTTTAAAAAATGTTCTTGAACAATAAGTATTTTACTTAATAGTGGATTTTTCCTTTTAAACGTTCATCAAACATAGTTTTGTGGAAAAGCAGCAACTGGTGTTTTATAATACTCATCATAAGCTCAGGAGAGTTTGTTAATTGCCCTGAAATGCTGTCAACTGATTTTTATTGCATCTAACTTGATGTTTTAAATTCATTTTGGAAAAACAGTTATTTTAAATGATAAATTATCAGAGACTAAATACATAGTGCAGTCAGCAATCTGTTCCTGTCATTAAAACTACATTTTTTCCTTTTCATCTTTGTTTTTGTTTGATGTTTTTATTTATAATGTCCCTACAGGTAAACAATGCATTAGATTTTTTTTTTCCTGCTCTTCTCTTTTTTTCCTGCTCTTCTCTTATTTGAGTTATGAGCCAGGTGCGGTAGCTCACGCCTGTAATCCCAGCACTTTGGGAGGCCGAGGTGGGTGGATCATCTGAGGTCAGGAGTTCGAGACCAGCCTGCCTAACATGGTGAAACCCCATCTCTGCTAAAAGTACAAAAAATTAGCCAGGTGTGGTGGCACTTGCCTGTGATCCCACCTACTCGGGAGGCTGAGACAGGAGAATTGCTTGAACCCGGAAGGCGGAGGTTGCAGTGAGATTGTGCCACTGACCTCCAGCCTGGGCGACAGAGTGAGACTCTTGTCTGGAAGAAAAAAAAAAAAAGTCCTCACGTTACTCCATCTGATGAGGTATTTTCAGTGATGCTCAGCAACAGACCAGAAAGCCTCAGAGTCACTTTCCATTTCTTCCTCTTCTCCTCATGTGTCATCAGCCTCTCGCTTCTGCCTTTAAAATGTTCCTCAAGCCTGTCCTTTGTGTGTTCCCTCTCATTCCACTGCCACCCTTGTGCAATCAAGCTGCCCACCCAGCTGTGGTCAGCATCCCCCTAGGTGATCTTCTGTCTTGGTTATCAGTCCTTGGAGGCCCTGCAGACCAGTGGCACCTTTCCTACCTGAAACCAGAGGGATCCTCTGCCCATGCCTGTATTCTGGAGGCCCTTGAGTCAGCAGGAAAGGGGCTTTGGAAAGTGCAGTTGGTAGGAAACCATGGACACGAGGCAGGTCTGATCAGAAAGGAACTGCAGGCCACCAAGTCCAATTCTTGTTCTTCAAAGATGAGGGAAGGGTGGACTCAAGAATCTTGGTGTGCAGAAAGTTCACAAGTACAGAAACCACAGGCATCAAAATGATACTATGATGTAGATTCCAACGTCATCTTTCCCAGACTTCTAAACTTAGCACTATTTGCCAAGTTAAACCATTGTTAAAACTGAAAATATTACAGTGATGCACAATATGATGTAAACAAAGTTAAATTCCACTTCAGTAATATTGACAGTAATGAGAAATGCTGGTATATGCTTTCAACTGAAATATCTGTTCCTGAATACCATAGTTTTATCAACATCATTTTTAATGTTTTTTTCCTTTGAAAACTCCCTGAGTTTTGTATACTACTATATCAGTAGTTTTTTGATATTTTTGATAATCTTTTTATTTTGATGAAAATTCTAGGAAATAAAATTAAGCAATTCTGTTCTTTTTTTTTTACTAATTCATAGATTCATAGGTGAAAGTATAGAAAAGAAAAATTGTGGAAATCGATGAAAATAGTTAATGGAAAAATGGTCAATAGAGCATAGAAAAGAGTGTGAGCAGTTTCTGTAACAGATTTTCTTGTGTATTTAAGTATCAGATAATCCTTTGCCTCCCATCCCTCCTTTCCTTCCTCACTCCTTCTTCTCCCCTCTCTGCTTACCTCCTTTTCTTCTATCTAATAAATAACTATCGAGCTTCTACTGTGAGAATATAGTGGCGAACTATGTAGACAAGATCCCTGCCCTCATGAGGTTACATCCTCATAGGACTGAGAGACATTAAAAACCTAGAAAACAATTTCAGAGAGTCCAAAGTACTGAGAACAGTGAAGGTTGCAAAGAGGAAAGAGTCCTGAATTGGGTGTGTGTTGCTTGGCATGGACGGATGGGGAGTTTTTTCCATCAGCTGTCAGAGAAGGCCTTTCTGAGCAGAGCCCTGAGTGAAGGGAAGGAGGAGCCTTGGGGAAGTCTAAGGGAAGGGCATTCCTGGTAGAAAGAGCAGCAGGTGCAAAAGTCCTGATGGGAGAAAAGGTGAAAGAAAAGTGGCTTGTTTAAGGAAGGACAAGATGATGGCCAATGTGGTGGAGTGGATGGAGTGAGAGGGAGAGTGAGAGGGGAGGAGGCAGGGGGCAGGCCAGGGCCAGGTTGCTCAGGGCCCTGCAGACCAAAGGAAGGACACCAGCTACCTCCCTGTGTGTCTGCAAGCTTGTGACATAATATAATTTATGCCTCTGAGAGGCCCCTCTGGCTGCTAGAGAACATGCAGTGCAGTGCCATAGATGATGGTGGCTGAGACAAGGGCTATAGCCAGGGAACTGTAAGAAATGATCCTGAAATAGGGAATAACTGGTATGTAAATGAGTTGAAATACCACCTGTATGAGGAGATAGAGATCAGGTAAATAAGAATGTAGGAAAACCCTCACTCCTGTGTTGGACCCAAGGATAGCACACATGCCTGATTCCATGTGCTCCAACAGAAGTTTATTACATTCTTTGAGCAGTTCTCCTTGGAGAAGTCAGTGCTTCACAAAATAGAAAGAACAAGCAGTTGTCAAAACTGGCAGCTTTGGCAGGTTGTGAATCTTTCTACTGTAAGGAAAGATTTTTCCAAACCATAGTTTTTCCACCCTTGTTTTCTTCCAGAAGACTCTGCATGCCTTTCTAAGCTTTCATAGGTTCAGAAATCAAATTAACTATGTTTTTGTCAGTCATGGCTTTGATCACATTTGTGGCTTTTGATAGCAGTTGCCATGATCAAGGCTTTACTTGAAACTTACGATGTCTGTTGTTCTCATCACATTCTCATGATAGATCTGTAACTAGCTGTGTGTAAGGGATTGTTTTTCGTTGTCTTATGCATCATGTAACATGAATGGGCTGTGGTGATACTAGGTGCTGCCCTCCTCTGCCCTGGCGACAGGGGCCTGGATGCCCTGAATGTGGTGAGCGACAAGCTGTCCCCAGCACTGTGCCATTGCTTCTCCCAGTTCTCTTCAAAGTCACCATCTTGCTTCATGCGTGTGTGCCCAGAAGATAGCCCTTCCTCTTCTGTGCTTCCAGGATCCATAGGCAGGGAATAGGAATACATGGACAAGTAGCATGGAGTGCAGTGAGAATGTATACCAACAGATGACCCTGGGGACCAAAATCAAATGGGGCCAGCTACAAAGAGGGCAGGAAATCCCCACAGGTGATTTTACTGTGAGGAATTTTATGAGGTTCAGCATCATATATTATTAGGAGAAAATGCTGTTCTGATATGCAGAGATATGAGAAAAGTATACGGGAACTATGATTTAGAGATCTTATCTGATTACTTTGTCCTATTCTCAGTTTTATTACTAAAGAGCAGTAAAGCCAAGGAGAAAGTAGTAAAGATTAGATGAATGGTTAGCATGTGAAACCTGAAAGGAACCAGAGTGATTTCCCTCGAGGAACAAATGCACTTCTCTTACATGTGAAAGATGATGTGTTCTGTGTTCCCATAGAATCTAGGGAAAGAGGCTGGGCGCGGTGGCTCACGCTTGTAATCCCAGCACTTTGGGAGGCCGAGGCGGGCGGATCACGAGGTCAGGAGATCGAGACCACGGTGAAACCCCGTCTCTACTAAAAATACAAAAAATTAGCCGGGCGCGGTGGCGGGCGCCTGTAGTCCCAGCTACTCGGAGAGGCTGAGGCAGGAGAATGGCGTGAACCCGGGAGGCGGAGCTTGCAGTGAGCTGAGATTGCGCCACTGCACTCCAGCCTGGGCAACAGAGCGAGACTCCGTCTCAAAAAAAAAAAAAAAAAAAAAAAAAAAAGAATCTAGGGAAAGAAAAAGTGAGCAGATACTCTGATATGAGCAATATAACTTAGGTGTAAGAAAGAAAAATGTCTTTTGGCTGTTCTGAAGAACTTACTATTGTAATTAGCAGTGTTATGTTGTCTATACTGTCTTATAGTCTTCAAAGTCCTTTTACATAAACCTTCTGTGAGAGACTATGAAAAATGCTGGCAGTTGGAACTGAGCTGCAGTGATGGCATTTGTCTCAGTTGTGCCCTGTAGCGCAGAGTCAGGATCTTCCAGGCATGAGCACTGTGCCTGTAAGTGTCCTGTAATGCAAACCCTCCTGCCTGTGAGAGTACCGTGGCATTCCACCTTACCAAGATACTGTGTGTGTCGCCAAAATAAAGGCCAGAAAGTCAGCTTCACTTCCTGTTGCAATGAGAGGGAGACCTTACAGGTTAAGTAAAACAGTGGATAGCAAAATTAAAGAGTGCTGCATACATTCCAGTAGGTTTTCACTGAGTACCTTTAAGCTGCTGGCACAGTTGGAGAAGAAGATCTTGCCTCTCTTTTTGCAAGGGGAGAAAATCAAGCTGGAATGATATGTTTTATCCTGCCTGTTTGTGTGGACATGGGAGGCATGTTTTTAAAACTGTTGTAACATAAGGGAGCTTATTTTGGTAAAATATGGTATTCATTATGTAATTGGCATCTGGACTTTAACAGTTTCGAGTAATACATAATTATCAATGTTGCTGAATTCTTAAGAGAATTTCTGGTACCTATAAATTAAAGTGCTTTGGAGACATGATTATTAATATGAGCTTTTATTTTGGGTGGCCCAGGGAACAGATGTTGCAAATACTACTCAGGATAACAGAAGCTGTCATGCAGAAGCCAAAGGATAAACAAATAAAGGACTTGTTTGCCCAGAGCTTGGCAGGGTTACTATTTAGGGTAAGTCTTTTTTATTTAAACACTGCAAATGCAAGAAGTGAATCAGATTTTATAGCAAACTAGTTTTAATTGTTGAGAATTTTAAGAATAATATTAAATATAAATTGCTAGAAATTTTTCTTCTTAGCTTTGTCCTGAAGGTTATGATCTATTCTTTACAATTAGTGCTGGGCTTTTAGGCTTTTCTCCCTCTCTGCCACCTACTTCCTCTTTTGATTTGCTCAAGGGTGATAGGAATTAGGAAGCTCTGATGGCCTTGGTGGAAGGCTAGGTAGATTTGGAGAGGTAAAGGATGAAGGAAAGTATGGGAATGGGATAAAAATTTGAGAGCCATCAGTGTGTTGGGCAATTGTATTTAAAGCCACAGGATGGGCTTAGCTGGAGAGGACAATGTCCACAGGTGATGGGAGAGATGCTGAGAAAGGGTGGCCAGTGAGCGAGGAGGAAAACCAGGGGAGTGTATGTCCTGGGTGCCTGGGGATGAGTATTGGGTAGGAGGAGAGCAGCCAGTTGACCATGGGCTTTGACAGGTGTAGTTGGCTGAGAATGTTCTATGGGATGAGGCCCACCTGGAGTAGATGGAGGAGAAAATGAGACCTGGGCAGTGGAAGTTGCAAGCATAGTTAAGGCTTTGCAGAGTTCTTGATGTGGAAAGGAAGAGGAAAAGGGGAGCTAGCTGAAGTCGGTGGCATACATGCTGGGCGAGGTTTAAGGGGGGTAGTACTAAAGTATGTTTGCTCACCAGTGGAAGGTCCAGTGAGGGAGGACAATATGGTCTTGGGGAGACAGAGGATAAGTGAAGTCCCAGATATGGTGGAGGGCTGGGCAGGTCTTTGGTGCGAGCAGAGAGCCAAAGAGATGCCTGTGCTTCTTGCATCTTATGTGGTGAGCAGGCGAAGACCAAGAGCAGGCTGATACCTGGTGAGCTGCCTGGGGAACAGGATGTGCCAGAGGGTCCTGAACATGGCAGCCTACTGTGATGTTGCTAATATTTATGAGGACCTTAGAGTTTATGAAGCATTATTGAAAGTGAACAGTGTGAAAGAGCTCTGGAAAAATGCTGTTCTACATAAATAAAGGTATTAGTACAGTGGATAGACTTGACTTTGGATAATTACATAGGTGATAGTTGTGGGGAGGAGAAATTAACTTCCCTCCTCAGTTGACCTGAAGGTGGTTTTGGAGGATATATGTTAAAAGCATATCTAGAATATAGGTAGGACATGTAGGTAAAAGTGACAAAAAGAGAAATTATTTCTTTAAAGCTAAATATTGCCGTTGTAACACAAGATAACTGAATTTTGAATAACTTAATATGAGTCAATGCTCTTGGCTTGATAAAAAATGTATGAGAGGCTATTGAAATAATTGGCCTCCTGAATATTAGAATTGCTTTTACTCTGATTGCCTTGCCTAGTATATTGGATGTGTGAAGTGGCCCTAAACATTCTTTTGCATGTGTCCAGCTTTGCTCTGCTGATGCCTGGAGGTGGTACTGACCACTGCTTTGCTGCCTGCCTGGACATATGGACACTGCACACTTTGCTTTCTCAGCAAAGCGTCTCACTGTTGGCACCCTTTCGAGCTCCCCATCCTCTACCTGGGCTGCCAAGTGGGCATGAGCTGAAGCCAGTCTCACGCTGGCAGGTGCTTGGGCCTTATTCCCACCAATTGCCTGGCTCTGCATCTGTTTTGTGTGTTGGAATTAGAGAACCTGTCACAGAATTAAACAAGTATCTATTCTGGGGTTCGGGTTTTTTTGTTTTGTTTTGTTTTTGGTTGGTTGGTTTTGGTCTTTGGGGAAAAAAAAACTCCCCCCATGAATGGAGAAAACCTTGTCAGATATTACTTCCCTCCTCAGTTGACCTGACTTCCCTGAAACTTAGTTTTGAGTTCATGATTATGAATGATTTTGATGTTGTTATTATTTTGGCAGTGGTTAGGTAGATCGAGAAGGATGCTTAAATTAAGAACTAACCATAAGGCTGGGCATGGTGGCTTACACTTGTAATCCTAGCACTTTGGGAGGCTGAGGCAGGAGGATTGCTTGAGCCTATGAATTCAAAACCAGCCTGGGCAATAGAGTGAGACCCCTGTCTCTACAAAAAATTTTTTAAAAATTAGCTGGCCATAGTGGCATGCACCTGAAGTTTCAGTTACTTGGGAGCTGAGGTGGGAAGATTGGTTGAACACGGGAGGTTGAGGCTGTAAGCAAGCTATGATTGCACCACTGTACTGCAGCCTGGTCAAAAGAGCAAGACCGTGTCTCAAAAAAAAAAAAAAAAAAAAAAAAAAAACCTACCATAAAAAATAGTGAAGAGAGGATGAGCTTTTTGGCGTTAGGTAGATTGTGTTTCTGATCTCAGCTCTGCTACTCCCTGGCTATGTGGCCTTGAGCACATGACTTTAGCTTTCTGAGTGTCTTCCCTAATCTGTCACAATCAGGAAAGGACTTCTTCCTACCCTGCAGGGTTGTCATGAGAATCAGAGTGGGCCCATTGGGATTTGTGATCATCTGTTGACCTCCCATGTTCTTATGTGAGATGCAAGAGGCAAGAATACTAAGGGTCTGGACTTACCAGGCAGGCTGTCTATTGGGCATCATCTTGGTCCCACACTGCCGTTAAAACGTGCTAAGTAGTATTCATTTGATCATGTGGACTGTCTAAAATGGCTAGACACTTGATTTTTTTTTTGAAAAATTGAGAACAGGGAGATTGTTAAAAGGGACAGGATATTTTTAAGTTTTTATTACCCTTTTTATCTTTTTCTAGTTCTTCTAGTATTTGTTTTTTTTTTCTGTCAGTAGATAACCTGGGCCACCGAATTTTCTTTAAGTGATGATTGAATTTGACTTAGTTTTAAATATTTACCAAATAATGATGATTGCCTTATTGCCTTAAGTGATGCTTTAATTTATTATCAGTGCTAAATATGACCTTATGCTTGAAGCCCTGATGGTATATCAGGAAACTATGGTCCTGCTCTTTGTAATATGAGCCATTACTTTAAAGTTATGCAGTCCTCTTAATGTGTTGGTAGAGTGAAGTAGGAAGTGGTTGGTTAGCAAATGTTCATAAGAACAGGAGTGATTTATTAGTTAAGGTGTTTTTAAAATACATCTTGTGTGCCAAAATGTATCTGATAAAACATCCAATTTCAGTACTGAAGGAACCTTGGAGAAGCTCTTATGCACCTCTTATTTGTAATGAGAAATGTGACTACAGAAAGGCCAAGTGACTTTCCTAGGTCACAAACCAGGGTAGTCCAGGCTGTTTGTTACCCTCTTCCTTTTAGAAAATGGTAATTGATTAAAAAGACACCCTGCCTTCATGTCCACAGGTGCCACCACTCATCACCCAACTGTATTTTACCATTTTGCTCTGTGCAAGTGTTGTCAGTTGTGAATTATGATGATAATTCAACAGGTCTGCATACATGTTTGTAATACTTGCTAAGTTGATTTTGTAAGCTGCAAGAAGACATTCTGTGCTTGTTTCATAATTAGTCAATAAAGTGAAGCCATTATAAGATCCCCAGTATAAAGCATCTCATTACACCAAGACATCTGCTTTTATCCATGAAGTTGGCACTATATCCAAATGTGAGTCTGAGTCCTAATAACATTATCAGTCTCTACTTTCTTCTCTTACTTGGCTCAGATTATACTTATTTATCTAATATTTATTAATTTTTTTGTCTATAGGTACTTTATGGCAATAGCCTCAAATTCATCTTGAAAGCAGGGGTATAAAAATTAATAGAAGATGGCATTTTAGTCATAATAAAAATATTTAATAAAGATAATAAAATTATTTTATTTTCTTTCATATTTTTAGTTTTACCAAATTCATACATGTTAGAATCAGACTTTAAATATAAGTGGTTAATATCTTGTTTTTTATATAATTAACTACTTTAGTCCTACTTTAACATTTTTATTTTCTTAAAAAGTGGTAAACACAAATTGAAACAGAAAACCGATGTATTACAGAAGGACCACTTTAAATAAGATTTTCCAGGTGGTCAGAATAGGCCTGTCTGATTTTATAGACTGATTTCTGTTTATCAAAGTTTTCCTGTGTCTATGTTAAAGAATAAATTCCATTAAAAAATCTATATATAATTTGGGGAAAACAATTAAGAAGTGAACTCACCTACGCAAAGAAGAATTCCTGACAAGAGTGGGAGCCTGTTTGCATCTGGGTTGGGCCAATGCAAATGCAAGCTGGCATCTTAACAAGTGCATTTCTCTTTGACACCAGACTATAGGACTTACACAGACTTTGGGTATAAGGATTCCTTTTCACAAGGCTTAGGAAAGCATTTGTGGCTCATTTGAGAAGGACTTGGCTATGTAGAGGCACTTCTTTCAGGGAAGATATATTTGGATTTGAATTTTAAAGGATGGTGAATATTTTGGCAGAGGTAAGGAATGGGGCAATTTTATGGGAAGGAAATATCCAGCATATAGGCAGAATTGTCTCATAGGGCTGTCCAGGTGACCAGTTGTAGTGCTGTGGACTATAAGACCGGGAGCAGACACTGATAAGTGAATAGACTATGAAGGAAAGGTGTGATAGGTGCATTGATTGGGGGGGAAAATGCAGGGACCTGGAGGACACTTCCTGGAGGCTGGGAGGTGGTGGTGGGGAGATAGTCAGGGATACCTTCTTGGAGGAAGTGATGCACAAATTTTGACCTGAGAAATGAGGGGGAGTTATACAGAAACAAAAAGGAGAAAAGAGAGGGAAGGAAGAGTATGTGCAAAGGCCAGATGCAGGAGCGAGCAGGTGAAGGAACTGAGAGAATGTCAGTGGAAGAAATTGAATACCTTTTACTATTATGCTGGGTGATAGGTGCCTGAGGGTTGTGTAAGTAGCACTGTCTAGTACCTAGGTAGATAGATCAGGAAACCAGTAGAGAGGTCTAAGCTGGACATGAAGATTCCGAAGTCAGCAGCACACAGGGGATAACTGGAGCCATGGGAATGGAGCCAAAATCCTGGCAGAAGGTGGAAGTGGCCTCAGAAAGGGGAGAGCCAGAGCAGTCTTTTGCTTGGGGGATGAGGAAGTGGAGATGGAGTGGGTGTGGAACATTCTTTCAAGAAGTTTGGCTGTGAAAGTGGAAGGAAAAGGGCTGTAGCCAGACAGGGGAATCTGGGTTCAAGGGAATTTTTTCTTTTCAGATGAGGAAGAACTTGGAGCATATTTAAATGCTGAAGAGAAAGAGCTGGGGATTTGGGGTTGGCTGGAGATTAAAGGAGAGGGGTAGTTAAGAGAGGCATGAAGACTCCAAGGAAGGGGTCCAGAGTGTAAGGGGGCACCGGGGTAGCAGAGTGGGGCTCCTCTTGGAGTTCAACCCACAGGTGGAGGAGGAGCTGGGTGGATGTGGGCAAGAATGTGAGTCCATGGGCAGAGGTTGAGGGGAGTCTCATTGAATGGGTTCTGTTTCTTGTGAAGTCTACAGTGAATCCATCTGCTCAAAGTCAGGGAGGATTTGGTGGGCTGGAGGTTTTCCTGTAGGAGGTTTGAAGTAGCCACTGTGGATGGTAGGAAAAGAGCAGTCTCAGGAAGCAGAGTCGTCACAGTGCGGAGGGCTTTGTCTTTTCCCTGATTATAGCCAGGGCCAGCTGCAGACACTAGAACAATATTGAATCAGTAACTTTGTTCATAATGAAAACTAACTTCCCAATAGCTTAAATTTTGATTATAGTTGGTCAAATGAATTTTGAGAATTAAAAGAAAAACAGCTTACAAAAGTACTTTTTATTTTAAAATTTGTGTTATTAATAGTAATTTAAAACATTTTGTTAAAAAGTATGCTTCTTCCAAATGAAGATGTATGAATTCTCTTGTTGGTTGGTTGGTTTTAGACGCTCATGGTGGCTTGGATCCGAGCAAACCTCTGTGTGTACATTTCTCGAGAGCTCTGGGATGACTTTCTCGGTGTGCTATCCTCCCTCACGGAATGGGAGGAACTTATAAATGAGTGGGCCAACATTATGGACTCGTTGACAGCAGTGCTTGCAAGAACCGTTTATGGAGTTGAGATGACAAACCTACCTCTGGATAAATTAAGTGAACAAAAGGAAAAGAAGCAGCGAGGCAAAGGTATTTCCACTCTTCCAGGTTAACAGCAGATGTCTAGGACTGGGGACGAGTGTGTATTTGTATGACTAAGCAATTAATGCATGAAATTTTATAATGAACTGAACCAACTACACAGTGTCTTCTTAATAGTGGCATTAATTTATGTCTCATATCATTTTGTTCCCTTAATGAGATGGTGAATTTCTGAGGAAGCTATGCAAGAAGGAAGATGCAAGGAAGGTAGTAGTAATAGTAGTGATAACTAACAGTAATAATAATGGCTATTACATTGTACATATTATCTCTTTTTACCTTCATAGTAACCTAGTGAACTGTAGATACTTGTATTATACCCATATCACAGACAAAGAAACTGAAGTACAGAGACTTTGCAGGGATGTCCAATCCTTTGGCTTCCTCAGGCCACATTGGAAGAATTGTCTTGGGCCACACATAAAATACAATAAAACTAACGATAGCTGATGAGCTAAAACAAAAAAAAATCGCAAAAAAAAAATCTCGTAATGTTTTAAGAAAGTTTACGAATTTGTGTTGGTCTGCACTCAAAGCCATTCTTGGCTGCACGTGGCCCATGGGTCACGGGTTGGACAAGGTTGCCTTACAGTGATTGACTCATCTAAGGCCACATAGTTAAGAAGTGTTTAGAAATCAAAGCTGGATAAATACAACTCAAGATGTCACACTATTAAGGTGCATTCTGCAGCCTCTCTAGGAAACGTGGAGAAATTCTGAATGCTTCAGATGGGAGCTATTTTGGCTTTGTTGTATTTCTGGGTAAAAGTTGTTTTGGGACTGAGAACCTCAAATGAAAGTTATGTTTTCAAGGTAGAAAACATCAGTGGTAGTTTCTATTAGGAATGACAATTTGGCATCCCCTTAATTACCATTCTTAAGGATGTGGCATGGTCCTTGGATTAATTCACTTGTACTACACCTTACTCTGTAAAGATTTGAGGCAGCTCGTAGAAAGGCATATAGTACAGTAGATCAAATACAAAATAGGGTCAAAATGAGTGAGGTTGCAGGGAACTGCCCTTGTGATTAAAATGCCAAAATACATGCCATAGAGCCTCGTGGGCTTGCTGGGGAGATGGAAACGTCAAACATTGGATTTGATTTTGGTCTTTGCAGGGTTACATCAAATAGAGAGTCACAGAGCACATAGGGTAAAAACAATTCAATCACTTAGGCGATGCTTGGCTTTTATTAGGTCCTCCTGAGACTTGGGAGGAATTTTTCCTTCAAAGCCTCATAAAGGGTACACATTGCTTATTGTGTAGACTACCCTTTAATAATACCAGCCTTATTATAGACAATATCAGTGTGCGTTTGCCATGTGACAAATCACCCCAAAACTTATGGCTTAAAATAACCACTTATTTATCTTGATTTCATGAGTTGGCAATTTGGGTTGGACTCAGCCAGTCAGTTCTTCTGCTGGTCTTTGCGTCTGTGTTTGCAGTCAGCCACGCTGTGAAATAGTCAGCTAGGCAGCTCTACTTGTAGGGGTTGGCTGGCTGTCAGCTGGGGCAATGAGGTGTGACTGGGCCACGTGTTTCTGCAGCCAGAGGCTAGCTCAGGCTTGTTCACCAAGTGGCTTAGAGTTTCAGGGGCAGTAAGAGGGTAAGCTCAAATTTTCAAGTGCATTTCAAGTCTCTGCTTGTTCAGTTTTGCTACCAAGTAAGTCACATGATGAAGCCTAATGTCATTATGGGAGAGAACAACAGAGGATGTGGATACAGGGAGGTGTAAACCAGTTACAGTGGTTAGTAAACCATATACATGTATAATAAATGTGATGGATTCTTATATCTTCACTGAAATCTGAGAATGGCTTGCCAAAGCACTAATTAATAAAAGCAAGTTAGTAAGAAGCCAAAATAAAGTAGTTGAAGTACATGGCAATCCAGTGGAACAGTTTAATCCCAATGTAGATTTAGACTGTCTAATGCAATGATTTTCTAACACTTTTAACAGATCCATTTTTCTCCCCAGTTGAAGGTATACACAACCCCTTTCTAAAGAAATAGACTGGAGATTTGGGATTGAAGTAGGGGCAGGGAGCCAAGAGCCTGGGCCCTTGGCATCCATCTAGTCCTCTCTAACAGCTCTGAGGACCTCTGTGTAAACCCAGGGCCTGAGAGGACCCAGATACTTCCAACTAGGAACTTGGCTCCCTAAGACAGTGGTTCTCAGCACAGAAGAGAACATACTGGCTAAGGATACCTTTCAGGCTAGAGGAGGAGAGCTGAAATAGGAGATAAGGACCTACCTTCAATTGTTGTAATCCATGCACGAGTGCACATGTGTGCATACACTACACACACACACACACACGCACACGCCTGCCATTCTGCAAGATTCTCTTCCTACCCACAGATTCATCTGAAGAGACAGACTTGTCTTAGGAAGGCAAACAACTTCGAAAACACTGTTTTCAAAATGTACCGAACACATTATTTAATTAATGACCATGACTAATATTTCTGATTTATGTTGCTTTATTCTGAAAAGGATTTAAATATTTATTATAGAAACATTTGCCTTCTAAGGGCTAGACTACTAGAAACAAAAAGCACAGGCAGAGGAAACTGGGTGTGGAAACATGCCACAGGTGGCAGCCAGTGGCCACATCATGCCTGTGCAGAAATATCTAAGTCTGCCATTCTCTTTCCTCCTCTATTTCTTTTGATCCATAGCCTCTCATTGAAATAATTAACCAGAACAATATGAGGAAAATTAGAAGTTGAATCTCAGACTACAATGTTTTATTGTTTTGGACCTTTGCTAAAATAGGATTTTGTATTATTCATAGATTTTCATTATCCTGCCCATTTGACTGAATCCACATTAGAGTTTATAGGCATGGATTGCTTTGGGGATTTGTGGAGGGGTTGGTGTCTACAGGATGCAGTACTATTCTAACATCAGGATCTCTGAGTTTTTGGTTTATAAGTAATGGTTTTTGGAGTGTCCTGGGAACAGTAGTATAACTTCATTTGATATTGTTCTTGTATTGAGAAAGATTTATTAATACATTCTTTTGTATATTGGAATGAGTACTGTGAAGATATAATAATATCCATAAGACCGTTTTAGATTCTTGAAAATATTTTGGCAACAAGAATTCTTAAATTAGTGACATGTGAATACCTTCCTAAATCGCAGTGTAAGGAAGTAGTACTTAATTTGTGACAAGGAAACCTGCTGATTATATATAGTTGTATGTACACCATTTGCTGAGCAACACAAGCTGCGAAATGAATAATAATGAATTCAGCCTTTAGATTATTTTTCTTTTCCTTTATCAGGCTGTGTTCTAGATCCTCAGAAAGGAACCACCGTGGGGAGATCCTTTTCTCTCAGCTGGCGGAGCCACCCAGATGTGACCGAACCGATGCGATTTAGGAGTGCCACCACATCTGGAGCACCGGGAGTGGAAAAGGCAAGAAATATTGTTCGCCAAAAAGCAGCTGGTAAACATTTATTTAAATGCTTCTCAAAAATCTAATTGTTATCTAAAATAAATTTATAGGCATAAAGTGTGTTAAAAATTCTACTCAAAATTTAAATATTAGACCTTATATTAAATGAAATGTCTCTACATCTTTTTAGCTTTCTGCTCTGGTTACTTTTCAAATCACAGTTTTCAGTTACTTATTTCTAAATCCTCCATTGTGAGAAAGAACTTGTGATGTTGATATTGAGTGAGATATATTTTTGTGAAATAGAGAAAATAGAGGTTTTGTTTGAACCTTGAAGAAAATAGATTGTTAATAAATACACCAGTAGTTGCACTATTGTCAGTGTTAAACAATGTTAATCTTTAGAGTGTGGCAACCTGTTTCAGTAAAGAAAAGGAGAATTTCAGGACTGGATAGACATTTTCATTTTTTGCTCCTTTGGAAAATTGAGCCTTTTCATGCCTGTGGATGTTATCTTTGCAGCCTATTTCAGTTAACAACTTGACCAACAACCCCCAGTTAATTGGACTACTTTGCTACATTTTACTCTTTTTTTCTTTTCTTTTCTCTTTTTTTTTTTTTTTTTGAGACAGAGTCTCGCTCTGATTCCCAGGCTGAAATGCAATGGTGTGATCTCAGCTCACTGCAACCTCTGCCTTCCGGGTTCAAGCAATTCTCCTGCCTCAGCCTCCTGAGTAGCTGAGATTACAGGCATGTGCCACCACGCCCGGCTAATTTTTCTATTTTTGGTAGAAACAGGGTTTCACCATCTTGGTCAGGCTGGTCTTGAATTCCTGACCTCGTGATCCACCCGCCTCGGCCTCCCAAAATGCTGGGATTACAGGCGTGAGACACTGCGCCCGGCCTACATTTTACTCTTAAAACAAAAAGTGAACTCTTTAAAAAGAAGCTTGTATATGGCATTTAATAAGAATAAATAAAGCCACCTCCTCCCCGGTGACTTTGAGCCTGTAACTTAGGTTTAAGACGATTGTAATTGATATTTAGCATGTTGACTTCAGAAAGTCGCAAGATCCTCTGGCCATAAAACAAAGATTAATTAAAGCTTAACATATTCTATAGTGCTTAGTAAAGGCTTAATACAGATGGTTTAGAATCCTGTTGGAGTTTTTATGAAAATATATTCCACCTTAACTGTAACTCTCTCATACTTTTTGGCTGTAGCATTTGCTGAAAATTATCACCTTATTTACATGCACGGCCTATTCTGCTTCTTCCTTCTTTCTGTCATTCTCTCCCCTGAGGAGAGACCCAGTTCTTTGTTAGCAGGCAAATTTTGAGGATGCTCATTCACTGATTTCCTTTCTCATTCCAATTCCTAAAAACTATTTGCTTTTATCATTGGATTCTTTTTTTATTTTGTTTTTTGAGTCGGAGTCTCATGCTGTCGCTCAGGCTGAACCGCAGTGGAGCAATCTCAGCTCATTGCAACCTCTGCCTCCCAGGTTCAAGTGATTCTCCTGCCTCAGCCTCCTGAGTAGCTGGGACTACAGGTGCGCACCACTACACCAGGCTAATTTTTTTTTTTTTTTTCAGTAGAGACGGGGTTTCACCATGTTGGCCAGACTGTTCTCGTACTCCTTACCTTAGGTGATCTGCCCATCGCTGCCTCCCAAAGTGCTGGGATTACAGGAGTGAGCTGCCACGCCCAGCTCTTCTGTCATTGGATTTTTTTTTTTTTTTGAGACAGAGTCTTAAGAAAAAGCCCAGGCTGGAGTGCAGTGGTGTGATCTTGGCTCATTGCAACCTCTGCCTCCCAGGTTCAAGCGATTCTACCACCTCAGCCTCCCGAGTAGCTGGGATTACAGGTGTGCACCACCATGCCCAGCTAATTTTTGTATTTTTAGTAGAGACGGGGTTTCACCATGTCGGCCAGGCTGGTCTTGAGCTCCTGACCTCAGGTGATTTGCCTGCCTTGGCCTTCCAAAGTGTTGGGATTACAGGCACCCAGCCTACTGGGAATTCGAATAGGCAAAGGGTAGGAGAAAGGGCAGTAGGGTAAAAAGTTTGTTCCAGTTTTTGCAAATGTGTTAGTATCATTTGTAGTTCCATTTCATTAATGTTAACCGATGTCATATGAAAATAGTAAAGCAGCAAGTAAATCTTTATATTTTTGTTTTAGAATAAAACTGATTTTACAGATTGTGGTTTTACGTATATGAAGCACGTTTTCCTCCTGTGTTCATTCAATTCCTCCAATATTTATTTGACTAGCAATATATAGAAAACATAAGAACACTGTAAAGCAGACACTAAAGATGTTTGGATTTAATAAGCATGAAATGTGACATAAAAGGATGGGTTTCATGGAGATTTTACCTTTTCCTCAAATATCAAATCTTTTAATGTTCGACTTGACTTTTATGTGTTCTTGAGCTTTTCGGATATTTAATTTACTGAATGATTTGCTTTTGAATACAGTCAGCTCTCAGCAAACCAACTTCTGAATGAAGGCCAGATATTCCCTCTCTCCCCATGGTCTTTTTGTATTTGTTCTTTAGGAAAGGAAAACTGATTATAATGTCTGTCCAGGCAAATAATCTGAATGTGAATCTGATACACAGCAGAAAGAAGGAAAGGCTAAACATATAAAGCATTTCAAAATAAAATTATTTGTGGATTGCCCATTGTCCTATGTCATGAGAATGACTGACTGAAAGTTGGCTGTATTTAGAGACTACAATTAAGTACTATACTTTATACTGACTTCCTTTAAAGTTTAAAATGCCCTCCTTTAAATGTTTAAAGAGAGCCCAGAAAAGTAATAATAATAAAGTGAAAGGTCCTATTGTTCTTCTGACATAATTATTACTTTATCTCTCCTGGAAGCTAAGCGAAGCCAGTCTATCAGCAACTGTGTCCACCTTTCTGAGGCTTTGCCTGCCACTAAAAGCGTCCCGCTCCTCCTTCACACCGTGAGCGCTCTCTTACCTGGTCTCTCTTACTCTTCTTGCTCTCACAGGCTGTCAGGTACTGTAATACTGTCTCATGTGTCCGTCACTGTTCCTGGGCTTCTCCTGCTTGCCTCTGGCCGTTGCTTCCTTTGTTAATATCCCCACATCACACACGTGCCTGACCATTACACTAGTGTTAAATTGCAATGAATACTAGTAATTGCTCTTGTGTAGTTAGATACTTAATGGCAATTAGATAGTCAAGAAAAATTTCTGTAAACTTTGGTCTTGGCAATAACAATTAAGGAGTATAGAAGGGTTTTTCAGTCCATAGCTATTTAATAGGGGGAAATGTGATGCCTGCCTTAGTGTGTCTTCTATACAGTGCCCACAGAAAGTAACGGGATTTTCATAAAAGTTTTGAGCATGTCAGTATTAGAATGCTTGCTATGCCTTCCAGAAAATGAATAAACTAGAAAAATATATGTGGGCGGGATCTACTTGGAGTTAATAAATCATATACGTGAAGTAATGAACAGTTACATAGATTCATACTGACTATTGAAATTTGAGTGAAAAAAGACCAGTGCCAAAAAGCAGTAATTTCCAAAACAAAGAAACGTTGTTCCTGTACTTCAGCCAATTAAAATTGAATTTAGCCACGTGTGATTTACACACAGTACATTTTTTATTAAGACATCATAGCACCAAAAGTCATTTTTGGCCTAGTTACTTCAACAGAAGGATTTACCTTTCTCTATATTGGATAATTAGGCCTATGTCTATTTATTTTTCAGTGATTCTAGGATGAACTGAATCTTCTTCCTTAAAAGAGAAAGATCATTTTCATGATCTTTTTTATTTTCAGAAATTTGGCATTGTAGATTAGTATTTTTTGTTGTTGTTGTTTTTGATTTTTTTGAGACAGAATCTCTTTCTGTCGCTCAGGCTGGAGTGCAGTGGCACGATCTCGGCTTACTGCAACCTCTGCTTCCCAGGTTCAAGCAGTTCTCCTGCCTCAGCCTCCCGAGTAGCTGGGACTACAGGTGTGTGCCACCACAACTGGCTAATTTTTGTATTTTTAGTAGAGATGAGGTTTCACCGTGTTGGCCAGGCAGGTCTTAAACTCCTGACTTCGTGACTCACCTGCCTCAGCCTCCCAAAGATTAGTATTTTTTTTTTTAACATTGGAGATAACCTAATTGTGGCTTTCTGTAGTACTAAATTATGTCATACTGTGTTTTAGCAAAGCAAAATGAAAGCTTACGTTCTCTGATGGCTATGTAAATACCATATTACTTTATAGAATTTAAGGGAAGAAGTTTTACCAAGAGTGACGACTATAATGTTTCTTAGAAAACTTTTTCTCCAGTAACTATTAAAAGTGAAAAACAGTAAGAATGGTACATGGGAAAATGGTCACTAGTCAATTAAATTACTGTTGAGTTTTAACTGCCCAATTATTTGGTTTTCAAAAAAAGCTGTTGTTTAGAGATGATTAATAAAGTATTTAAAATGATTTTACCCCCATTTGGCTAATACAAACCCCAAAAGAATTTTTTTCATGGTGAAAAGTTTTCTTATGTCACAGTCCATTTTTTTTCTATATTTTGTTTCTCTTAAGTTTTTCACTAGTTTGTCCAGAACATGTTCCCACAAGAAATCTCTTCCTATTAGTAATTTAATTTTGGAAGCTTTTGTTCTCATTCAATATTACATTTTATTTTACTAAGACTCTTGGTTCCTGTATATACGTATACAGTTCCAGCTGAAGTTAAATGTGATTTAGAGCAGTGGTTCTCAATTGGGGACAACTTCAACAATGCCTGGAGACATTTTTAATTGTCACAAGTGGGGCAGTGCTAGTGGCAGCTTGTGGGTGGAAGTCAGGGATGCTGCTGAATAGTCTGCAATGCATAGGACAGCTCCCAAACAAAGGATTGTCTGGCCCAAAATACCAGCAGCGCCGAGGCTGAGAAATCCTGTCAGAATGAAATCAAGTGGCCTGGGCTCGGTCTGCAGTTTTCCTGCCTTTGCCATCTTCGTTCTTGATTTTGTAGCACAAAGGGTGAAAGAACTTCAGAGTATAGTGACTTTGAGAACAACCTGCCATTCCAACTATGATAGTGAGCTTCTTAGCCTGATGCCATTGGTTCTTTACTACTTAAAATGATGCCATTGTCCTTTATGACTGTCCTATCAAGAGACTGACCCAAGGGCAGATTGTATATTCCACTGGTTGGCACATTAGAGTATTGAATTTGCCCTCCAATTTAAATCCAAGTGTGTGGGCATACCCCACCAACCTACTGCTAGATAATATGACACTTAATTTTACTTTCTGGCCACAAGTTCCTTACCCCATCAATGATTGCTAATTTTGTTTACATTTAACTTTTTTTGTTTTTGTTTCTAATCTATGTAATCTAGAAACCCACCAAAATTGTTTTAATAATATAAGCAATAGACAATTACTTACTTTTAGCTACGATTGTATCTTTTTCTGATCTTTTTGGGACTGTATTTGGCGGCAGCAGCAGAATTTTGGGTGGGTTGTTTGTATTCTGGGGAGGAAGAAGTGACATCTGTATTTTGGAGTCACAACCACCTGTTTCCATTAATATGAATAGCTACATAAAGAAACACGGTTGGGGAGGTAGGACTGGCACTTTTTGTGATTTTCTTTTATTTATTTTTTTCCCTTGGTGAGAACAGTTCTTTCCAGCTGTTCTACAGTTTTTCTTTTTGTTTTTTTTTTTTTTTTTTTTGAGATGGAGTCTTGCTTTGTACCTCAGGCTGGAGTGCACTGGTGTGATCTTGGCCCACTGCAACCTCTGCCTCCCAGGTCCTGGTTCAAGCAATTCTCCTGCTTCAGCCTCCCGAGTAGCTGGGATTACAGGCATGCCATGCACAGCTAAGTTTTTGTATTTTTAGTAGAGATAGGGTTTCACCATGTTGACCAGGCTGATCTTGAACTCCTGACCTCGTGATCTACCCACCTCGGCCTCCCAAAGTGCTGGAATTACAGGTGTGAGCCACCACGTCCAGTCTGTTCTACAATTTTAACTGCTTTTTAGGTTAAAACATTTATCAATCTGTAGCACTTAACAGGCCACACGGATAGTAGATTTTATTTTTCTTTTAGGAATATCGTAATAGTAGTAATGAGAGGATCAACAATCTCCCCTTATTCTAAAAAAACATATTGGAATGGTATGGCAAACCTTGCCTCGCTGCTTCTGCATCTGGTTTGTGTGCCTCTAGGAAGTGCTTTTTTGTCAGGACCTGGTCCGATTTACCCTTGGGAAGTTTGATCTTGTGGGAAACCTCAAGATGCTGAGTTGATATGCATTTCCTGTGCTTTTTATGGGATCAGATTGGTATCATGCAAGGTGTTTTAAAAATTAGGAAATTATACTATTTATTTTGCTTATGCAACCTTGTATAAGGGATAAATGGAACTCAGAATTTTGGTTATTGAAGAATGAGCCTCACTCCACTTACTAAATGTAAGACTGATTAAGGAAGACTTAAAAAGTGAGTGAAATTGTTGTGAAAAATAGAGATCTGGAAAAAAAAATAGAAGTTACTGAAGAGCTTACACACTTAATTTGATCACACTGCCTTTTCTCAATGGAAAAAAAATGAAATTAAGTAATCCTTATTTGATCGTTTTCAGGTGTTTTGAATGGAGCTTTAGAAAGTAATAGTTTAGGCTGGGCGCAGTGGCTCACTTTGTAATCCCAGCACTTTGGGAGGCCAAGGCGGGCGGATCACGAGGTCAGGAGATCTAGACCACCCTGGCTAACACGGTGAAACCCCATCTTTACTTAAAATATAAAAAACTAGCCGGTTGTGTGCCTGTAGTCCCAGCTACTTGGGAGGCTGAGGCAGGAGAATGACACGAACTTGGGAGGCGGAGCTTGCAGTGAGCCAAGATCATGCCACTGCGCTCCAGCCTGGGTGACAGAGCGAGACTCCATCTCAAAAAAAAAAAGAAAGTAATAGTTTAGTAATGGTATTGTGTAACTTACACTGTCAAGAGATGAGAAAGTTAGTGCTTTTTAAATCTGGGTAGTTGGGACTAGCTAGGCTTTAGAGAGAGTACATTATTTGGTGAATCTAAGATAGAATTTAGCTCTTTGAAGTGATTTAAACAAATTGTGTGATACTCAAAATAGAAGATGCGATAGATCTAGGATGTATTATGTAATTTTAATGTAACTGATATAATTCTTTCTCTATTTTAAATATCAGATAATCCTGTCTTTTGGTATTTGCCTATCACTGTTAAAATGATTTTCATTTGTTATGAAAGAGCAACTGCTAACGCTAACCCCATAGAATGCGAGCAGCTTTAACATAAATTGCTCTTTCTTAAATAAAATGCCAGCAGAGGGAGCCCAAGAACTATTTAAAAAGGAAAAATAGTATAAAGAAATTGTTTCTGTCATTCATGTATTCATTTATACAAAACATGTATTTAATGTAAAGTATGAGAAAATCCCAATAAATACACGGTTACAAATCGGGAAATTGGGTTTAAATTGTGGGATAAGGAGAATTGAAAATTCTCGTTGTTTCATACCATCTCAATTGATAGTCAACTACAGGAGTAGGTAGCTCAGGGCCCCTACAACACAACAGCACACTTAAGCATCATGGCTCTCCCCTTCCTTCCCACTGAATCATGAGTGCTCCCGCCCTGCTACTGACCGCTATTCCTAAAGGCTTGGACTTTCTCCATCTGATAAGTCTCTCCTGACAGTTTTATAAAAACAAAGCCTTAAAAGCTGCATTAGGCCAGGCTGTTGGGAAGGCAGACCAGCTGGTGGTGGCAGGCTCTTCGTCCGTCTGCTGTGTTAGGACCAGTGGGGACACTCTAATTTGGAAGCAATGGTGCTGTGGCAATATTGCATCCCACCAGATGGCGATGTTCTTTATCTTTAGGAAGATACTGCCAGTGTTGGCTCAGCTCTTATTTGCTCCTGCTCATAGCCCAGAAACCAAAATCTATCCGTTTTTGGCATCGGGCTTCAAAGACTGACTCTTCCCACTATCCATAAAAAATGGCATTTGCCAATTATATTTTAGAAAGTTAGGAAGCTCTTGGGCTCCCCCTTCTGCTACTGGATTAACCAGTAGATTCATTAACAAATATAAACTGTTCCCGGAAGGTTTCAACATCTCGCATAATTAGAATAAACAATTAGAGAAGACAGCCGGAAGGGCTGGCCCTATGGTGTTATTTGGCTTCTGTTGCTGAAGGCTGAAGAGACTAGAAATAGATCTGTGAGAAGGACGTAGTCTATACTTTGGGATGTGTAGGTAGATTAAAAATGTGCACATATGCTTTGTGTTTCTCTGTAGAAAAATGAACAGTTCTTGGCTGTTCAAAAGAAGAAGAAGGCAAAGACAACCTGGGAAACATGAGGCTTTAACGTAGCTGTCTTTTCTTGCTATCTTGGCCTATCTTTGCTTGTACTTCAAACACAGTTTCCCACCAGCATCTGAAGTTAGACTATGGGCTGGGCACCATGGCCCACACCTGCAGTCCCAGCACTTTGGAAGGCCGAGGTGGGCGGACTGCTTGAGACCAGCCTAGGCAACATGGCAAAACCCCGTCACTGTGAAAAGACAAAAATTTTTTGGGTATAGTGGCGTGCACCAGAACTCCCAGGTACTCAGGAGGGTGAGGTGTGAGAATCAGTTGAACCAGGGAGGTTGAGTGTGCAGTGAGCTGTGATCACTCCACTGCACTCCAACCTGGCAACAGAGCAAAAAAAAAGGTAAATTGATAAATTTTTGTAAGTGAAGGATCACACCAATTTCATAGTTTTGAGGTCTTGTAACCATATCAGCATACTGATACTGCATTTTCATTTGGATAGAAAAAACTGCAACCTTTTGCTGAAATCCTCTGTATTAAATTTAGAATCTTCCAACATACTTCTTGCTTAAGGTGAGCCATCAGTTTGCCTTATGACTCAGATTAAAGGATTATACAGAGGGTGGCCCACTGGCAGTGAGTTTCCATTTCAGGTGACAAACCAGGTGACCCAGCCAGTTAAGATAATACAGGCTGAGTTTTGATCATCCTCTTCTTAGTAGTAGTAATGAGCAAATTAAAATTTTTGGAAAATATTCTAGTTATGTGGATGTAAAGTTTTATGACTACGTCAGTGAGTGTGGAATCTAGTGAGTAACAGAGCAATGGGGCTTGCGTGCAGGGCCAGGGAGCAGGTCCTGTAGGGGATATTCCCAGGGCAGCATGGCAAGGAGGGATGAGGGAGCAGGTGTGAGTTTAGCATAGGGGAGTGAACAACAGGAAGAAGAGAGTAGCAGGTGCCAACTGGGTTAGTATTACTGGAGACTAAAGTGAGCTAGAGTACCTTGCAAGGGGATCAGTATGTCCCGTGAGATCAAGGAAAGCCCGTGTTCACCCTGACTAGGATGTTTGATGACTCTCTAACAAGAGAGGGCTTTGGTGGGTTTTAAGAGGAGTGGCACGCCAGATCTTTATTTTAGAGGGACCATGGAGAGGATAAATACGAAGGTGGTAAGAAGCGGGGGACAGTGATTAGTGATTAGTTTGCAGGCTGTTAAAACAACCTACGTAAAAGGTGGTGCAACCCTGAAGCTGTGACTCTAGAAAGAGAGGGTGGGGTGATAATTCCAGTGTCTTGGGTGGTCTTTAGAGATTAAAGTGTACTGTGCAGTTTAGAAATGAGCTGGAGGGAACTCATTCTATAGGAGAATATAGCTTGTAATAATACTGAGATTATCCTGTGGTCCCTACCCAGCTATGGTTTTCTATTTTATGTCTCATATATTGGTTTTCTACAAATACCTGTGGATCATTCTGTACTTCAGAGAATAATTCAACATTGCATTTGATGAAATAAGCCATTACATAACTATAGCATTTTATTTTTTGAACAGTTGGGCACTTACCTGTTAAAAAGGAATAATGCAGTAGAAATTCCCACATTTCCTTTCATCTTCCTTTAGGGTGTGTGTGTGTGTGTGTGTGTGTATGGTTTTCTGTTCTTCTCAAATGTACATTACCCATTCTGTGCATCTCCTGGATCCCTCTTTCCTTGGCATGCCTGGCCCTGAAATTTCAAATGACTTTTACAGTTCTTAATCTTTTATTGTGGCTTTTTTCCTTTACTTTGATTGAAAATAAAAGGCTTTATAGAACTTAAGTGGAAAATGTACTCTTGGAGTAGAATATTAGGGGTTAGCAAGTGTAGGAAACTTGATGGTGTAAATGCAGATTATCTGACTATAAATTATTTGTGAAAAGCATTTGAAACTTTATTTTTTAAATTGGTTGTTTTAAGTGGTGAATGTGTTTTTTAAAATCTCGAACTGTAACCTTGCATGTTTTGTTAATGCTTACAGAAGTGGAGGAATGTCAACATTCAGAAAATGCACCTGCATCCGGATCTGGCCATCTCACGGTGGGACAGCAGCAGCAGGTCCTTCGGAGCAGCAGCACCTCCGACATCCCCGAGCCGCTGTGCTCAGATTCTTCTCAGGGTACGTGATGTCTTCAGTGATTAATATTGAACTATAGATTCTGGCAGAGGAATAAAAGCTGCATGTAGTATTGCTTTGTACATGTATTCTAAATATATTTATTTCAAGGGAATTACCTTTTTAATTTGATTAGAAGGATGTGATTTATGGCAATGAGATATTTGCACTATTTAAACATGTTATCTAAATTATTTTTATGTATCTATATGTAGATGTATACCCACTTTTTTAAAGGTTAGCATGTTTGAGGACGAGACAGGAGTCCAAGTGGCTGGAGTAGAAGGAAGACAGAGACTGTTACAACATGAAGTCAAGTAGGGCATCAAGTTAGGTATTATAGAAGGCAGGGAGGCAGGATGGGGGCAGGGACATAGGGAAAGGGCTGTGAGAAGAGCCATTAAAGTTGAAAATGAGGATGGAAAGCTGACCAGACTTGTGAAAAAGTTTATTAGCAGCTTGCCGACTCTGCTGAGGTGGAAAATAATAACTTTTAATAGCATTAATCTACACGGTTTCACCAACAACTTGCAGCAGCAACAGGTGTGGAAAGCCAGGGAGACAGATGGTTTGACCTGTAAACAGTGAAGAACAGATTCTCAGTGAAAAAGTGTGTTTAAAGTGTGTCTAGTATCAGTGGAAATAGTTATTCTGTTTTGGTGTCATGAATTAGTTAAGAAATCAACCGTATTTATCAGCAAGTGATCTCATATCTTTTAATGTCAAAGTCATGCTAGTCTCATCAGATGAGTAGGGAATTATTCTCTCTTAGAAATCCTCTGGAAATAAGAAAATATGGTAAAAGTTTCAGAAAATGTATAATCTGAAAGATTTTTGAAAGGTTTTGATAAGGTTTTTTATACATATTTGGTAGAAACTACCAGTTGCCTGGATTTTTCTTGTAGGAATGTCTTAAAATATCGTTTATATTTTAACAAAATTTCAGTTATGGAGGAGGAATAAGTTCAAGAAATGTGTTGTACAGTATGGTGATGTAATTTGTAACAGTGTATTGCATTCTTGAAAATTGCTAAGAGAGTAGATTTTAAGTGTTCTCACCACAGAAAAGTATGTGATACATGTTAATTAGCTTAATTTAGCCATTGCATAGTGTATACACACATTTCAAAACAACATGTTATACACATTACATTAATATAATTTTTGTATGTCGTTAAAAAATTTAAAAAGTTAAAATAAAATAGTTATAGGACTATTTAGATTTTCCTTTTCTTGTTCTGACTTTGATAAATTATGTTTTTCTAGAAAAAATTATTCATTTTTTTTTCAAATTTATTGGCCCCAGATTATTCATAAAATCCTCTTATGGTCAGCTTTGGTGTTTTCAGGCTTTGTGGTGATATTCCCTTTTTTATTACTAAAACTGGTTATTTGTGCTCTCGTCAATCTTTTATTCTCAAGCAATACTGAGGCACCTTACTGCTCTCTTCTTCCTGTTGGTTCACCTGGCCAACACAGGCACCTTTTCTCTGAGATACCTACCCCAAGACCCCAGGAAGGGTTTTGTTGCCCTCCGCTGTGCGAACATAAATGCACTAAGTGAACCTGTTGGCCACAGTGAACAGTAATCAATCCACTCTCTTCAGAGCTCTCTGTGGGCCAGAGACCAGGTCTAAAGTGTGGGCTTGACCCATAGGCTGCTGTTTTGCCAGGCCCATAACGCCCGTTTTTACATATCTTAGAATATTTAAATTTAATAGTTACCCATACATAAAATGATTTTCCTGTTTTACTATCTGAAACATTCCTTCTATTTCTGCTACCCCCCGCCCCACCATTTCTAGGTCAAAAGGCAGAAAACATACAGAATTTGAGTTCTTCAGAGCCTCAGCCTATTCAAGAGAATAAAGGACATGTGAAGAGAGAACATGAAGGAATAACAGTAAGATATTTTCAAGCCATTTCAGTTTGTCATTAAAAATAAATATTAATTAGTGCTCGGTAAGTAAATTTATTGGTGGCAGTGATAATTAAAATTTTTTTTTCCGTTTAGACAGTTTATAGGCCCAAATGATGTTGAGATCTTTTAAGATTTTGCTTGCTTTCTATGAAAATTACAGTCACATTACAAAAATAAGAAAAAAATTAACACGAAAATGGAGTTCACCACCTGGTCTGTGTATGGCACTGTATATTTTTAAGCAGTTACCTTTGCCTGTTAAAATTACGTTTCAGATTCCCCATTCCTGACATCCGTTTAGGTAGCCTCTACCTGACATGAATTACTAGAATCAGTGAGTATTCACAAAGATATTAGGTTTCTTAAAAAAAAAAAACATAAAATGGCATTTATTTAAATATATGTAAAGTATAAAGAAGAACATTAAAACATAAGCCCATAACTCCTTCATGCAGATAACCCCTATTCATTTTTTTTAAAATGTAGCATATATTCTTAGAAAACTCAAACATCACAGAAAGATACAAAATAAAAAAGGGAGTGCCTCTCCTTGCTCCCCTCCCACTGGGCAATAACCCCATGTTATGTTTCTTTTTTCTTTATTTTTAAAAAGGGCATGTACCAGTTTACATTTGTATATTCTGTTTTCAGCAATGAAATAAATACCCAGAAACCCACCATCAGCTTCAGATCATTTTGGCTTCTACACTCCTTCCTTGTTCCCTCTCTCTGCTATCTCCCCTCAGAGAGGGGCCTTATCTTGGCTTTGTGTTCATCATCCCCTTGCTTTGCTCTGTAGTTTTGCTATATAAGTAAGTATCTCTAAACAGGATATTCTTTAGTTGTCCTTACTTTGGAATTTTTAAATAAAGTATTGTTGCTTTGTTTACTCAGTTATGTATTTTTAAGATTTATTCACATTGTGCCATGTAGCAATAGTTCATCAAGTTTTCTATGATGTGGTATTCCACTATAAGTAGACCACAATTTATTTTTTCATTCTCGTTTGGTTGACGTTTAGATTGTTTCCAGCTTTTTGTTTTTGTGAAAACTGTAGCCATGTACATTCTTGTATGTGTTTCAGTATCTGCATGTTTAATGTTTTCTCTATGATGGCTATCTAGGAACAGAATTAATGAGTTATAGAATAAAAGAATTTCTTTTCCAGATCACCCCTGTTCTCTAAAGTGGTTGCATCACTTATATTTTTGCCAGCATTGTGTAGAGCTCCCATTCATCTTCATTCTTGCCGACACTTTCTATTATCAGATTTTTTCATTTGTATTGGTCAACCAAGTGAAAATAAGATGTCTTATTTTGCATTTCTTAGACTACTAATAAGGTTAAAAATCTTCCCATATGTTTATTGGCCATTTTCATTTCATCTGTGAAATGCCTACTGATGTCCTTTGTTGTTTTTCTATTTTTTGTCTTTTTCTCTTTATTTATATTTACTAGCTCTTTGTATGGTCTGAATACTGATCCTATTTTGGTTATGTTTGTAGCAAATATCTTCTTCCAATATATGGTTTATATTTTTACCTTCTCTAGGGTATCTTTTGATGAACAGAAGTTCTTCATTTTGATATTCTCTGTTATCATTTTTATTGTTGAGGTTTTATGGAATTTTTTAAAAGTCTCAACTACACAGGAATAAAAATATTACATTTATAAATGTTTCAGGTTTGCTCTACAAATTTAAGTCTTTTATCTGTTTGGAATTGATTCCTGTTTGTGGAGTGAGGTAGGGATCCAATTTCATTTTTTTCCTGAATAGATAACTACTTGTGTCAGGTCCCATTTATTGAATTCATTTTTCTTTATTGATTTGAAATGCCACCTCTCTTTCATATATGCTATTTCTGAGATATGTAAGGCCTCCTTTTGGTGTTTCTTACCTTGATTCTTGGTTACTTTATCTTTCAGACAGTACAACATCTCAGTTACTATAGTTTTCCCACCTCTTTCTCCCTTTTCCTTCTAATGGAAGTTATTTTTCCATAATCTTTTGTCTTTCATTGTTGCTGAGAAGTCTTCTATCCATCCGGTCCTGTCTAGTTATTGTTCCTTGCTGTTTTTGTTTGTTGTTTGTCCTTTTCCTTCCATTTCACTATAGTATATTTAGGTGCAGGAATCTTTTGGGTTCATATATTTGTTCTTTTTGGTATATGCTATGTGCCATGCATGTGTAAGTGCTTGTCTTCTGTCATTTCTGGAAAATTCTTGGTAACATTTCTGCATATATTGTCTCAATTTTTCCTCATTGGTACAGTGGTATCTCCATCTGTTACATGGGACACTGGGGTTAAAAAAAAAAGAACACAAATATTGCCTCTTTTATATTCTCTCTTTGCTTTCCTCCTGGAATTCTGGGTGGAAATATATTAGACTTTCCCATTCTGTCTTCCTCGTCTCTTAAATGTTTTTTATATTTTCCATTCTCATTGGCTCGGTGTTTCCTGGATAATTTTATCAGCTCTGTCTTTCATCAGTTCAGTAACTTTATCTTTACTCTGTTAATACTTCCATTGAATTTTTTAGTTTAGCAATTATGCTTTTTATTTCTGACAGTTCACATTTATACTTTTCAAGCATATCTTGTAATTTCTAATAATCTTTTGTTGCTTGCTCGTTTTTGTGATTCCAACTTTTATTCCTTTAAAATGTTTACAAATTGCAATTCTGAATTTTTTATCTGATTATCTGAAATCCTTGGGGGATCTAAATCCGATATTTGTTGTTTCTGAGATTCTTACACATGGTGATTTATTTTCTTTAGTGTCTGGTGATGTTTTATTATGGGTTCCTAGCTGGCTGATCTTAATCTGCAGAAAACGTGGATTTCTAAATTGAAGACATTTCGACAGCATGTTTGCATTTGTTTCTTGCACCACATGGGGAGTGCTACTTTAATCCTGGAGTCTTGGTCCTCTTGCCCCTGGCAGTGGTACTATTGGATTTACCCTTGCAATGGCCACGTTTCGCTGCCCTGGTTTCTGCTCACTTTTCAGGGTTGAAGGTAGATTTATTGGAAGTTTCTTTTACTTCCTGTGAGCCCCAAATTGCAACTAAAGTTTTATGTAGGATCTGGTTCTATGGCTGGGGAGTATTGTGTCTCTTGTATAGTTAGAAGTAGAAGAGTCTACGTTCTGTTTTTTAACTAAGAAAATATTCTGTGCATATTTCCTCTTAGCACATTAGATATATATCATTCTTCTTTAAGGCTGTGTAATAATTTTTTCATATAGTGTTAATTCTCTAAATCTTCTAAATACTTTATTCATGGCCTGCTTTTTATTAGCTTAATAATTATTCTTTCTTTAATTTTTTTTTCCAGTTTTGCCATGGTCAACATTTGTGGGGCATTCCTTTTTTTCTTTTAACTCTACATCTTGTTCCTCGCTTGAATCTAAGGTTCAAGACCCACTGGCAGCTGTGTCTTTTTAGAAGGTCTCCATTTCTTCTTATTTTTGTCCTTCTTCACCTGGCTACCCTGCATGGCCTGGTATAACCAGCATCTCTTCCAGTACATAGAACTTGCTGATTACCAACCAGTACTTCCTGCCTTGAATCCGCTCCTGTCTTCCCTCTACCACTTCATGTCCATTGCCATCTTGAACAGCTCTCCTATAAAGCTGAGCCAATTAAGGCAACAGTTTATTCCGCATACCCTTCAGAGACAGTTCATTTGCATATTTTGCTTTTGTACATTATAATTATTTTGTGTAATTTGTGTATGTTTTGTCTCTCCAAGCAAATTATAACTTTTTAGAGGATGCAGATTGCCTCCTGATTTTTTTTTAATCCTGTGAATTTAATACAAGGTTAAGCAATGCTCAGGAGAGTCTGTGACACACTTAACTAGGAAGACACTGAATGGACCTTTAGATCTCTGGGTGGAGTTTGCACCTTCCCTACCAGCACACTTACCATTTGTGTGCATAACTTATGCCTTCTTAGAGCATTGTGTTCACAATATATGTGTGCTTGACCAGAAGAACAAATAGAACTTTAAAACAAATTTCTTGCATATAATTTAGCATTCCTTCTTAGATCACTTTAATTGGATGTAAGTTGACAAAGTAGAGGATATAAATTAAAGTTTCAGATCTTGAGTAACATAAAATTAAATATAGTAATTTGTGAAAACATATCCTTCAAATGGAAAACATCAATTTATTTAGCTATTATTATTATTTGTTTCTTTTTCTTTAGAAATTTGGGCTAGAAACTTAAGTCTTTTAACAACAAAAACTTTCCTGTAGTAAATGCAATATTTCTTTTTTTCTGAAGATCTTAGTTCGAAGAAGCAGCAGCCCTGCTGAATTGGATTTGAAAGATGATTTGCAGCAGACACAAGGAAAATGTAGGGAAAGACAGAAGAGTAAGTTCCGGGAAATGTCTGTTCCTCCAACTACAGAGTTGATATGTTCTATTTTCTTTTTACATTTTATAATTATTATTAGAGGCACAGTCTCACTCTTTCGCCCAGGCTGGAGTGCTCTGGCACAATCATGGCTCACTGCAGCCTTAACCTCCCCGGGCTCAGGTGATCCTCCCACCCAAGCCTCCTGAGTAGCTGGGACTACAGGCACACGTCAATGCGATCGGCTAATTTTTCTATTTTTTATAGAGATGAGGTTTCGCCATGTTGCCCAGGCTGGTTTTGAACGACTGGGCTCAAGCCATCCTCCCACTTTTTACCTTCTAACTTGAGTAATAGCTTATCAATTTGAGAGAGATGGTTGTGAAATGGGACCTTCTTATTCCTGGAATCCCAGGATTGACAAAAGGTTCATCCATACATAAAATAAAACAGTTCTACTCACCTGTACCTTGAGAGGCCTGTCTTTCTACCCCTGGGCCTTTCTCCAGGTGAGTGGTACATCAGAGGCTGATGGCATGAGTGAGCAGATAGACCAGAGAGAAAAATTATCTTCCCCAGAAAGTTCCCAGAGGCTAGAAGCAAAAAGTATCAGAAATACATTGAAGTCAATGGGATAAATACTTTGAAATGAAATGAGATTGGAATCCTGAGACATATTATCATGTACTGTAAAGTACAGCCTTAGTACTCTGCTTTCTTGAAGTCAGGTGCCAGAGTAGCATAGTAAACACCTCCTCAAGTTCAGGACAGTTCTTTATGGGTGCAGAGGAGTTCTACCTTCACCCTGCTGGCTTAGAGCTCTTTAGGAGATGAAGTTTGGGACCTACCGTTGGTCACCTGGTTACTGAGACAACTTTTAGTTCTTTGTGAGTAAACAGAGGACAGCAGATTAGAAACAGCAAGAGTAAGGGACTGTTAGGAGTAGATACAGAGAGCAGCCAGAAGGGTGAGCAGACAGAGATGTAGACGCACAAAGTTGTTATGAAGTAGACAGGAGACTTTGAGAAGCAGAACTGTCTTAAGTTCATTTTGTGTCAGACTAAATAGTTCTGTAAGTCTTCATAGCCCAGCCTTATTATACTATGATAGATTAGAACTTATTACTGTTTAAAGGGGAGAATTTCTATTCTAGAAAATTTGTTGTATTGGGACACTGTATCCCCAAATGACCCTGAATGAGTCACCCTAGGTCTATGTCTACCTGTCAGGCTTGGGGCATACAGCATCTTTAGACTCTTCTACCCGGTAGAGTAAACTTGCATTTGTGGTGGATCAGTTATTATCTTCTTCCTCCACCCACCCTCATTCTGTAAGTCCCAGCACACTTTAGGACTTGGTGTAGTTTGGGTATGGGGATACTGAGTGAAGACACGTTGAAGAGTGCCACTTGAATGAAACATAGTGGTGCTCGCAATGGCTATTAATATCCTTATTTGGAAGATTCATTTTCCCGACCAAGAGCCCCACATGGGCACTTTTTGAGCTCCTCTCAAGTTCTGCAGGTTCTGCCAAAGAAGCTGAATGATTCCTGCTGTGTTTGCTGTTTGTTTAGTTATTTTCGTATCAGTAATTGCGAACATTCTGATTTTCAGCTATTTTTTATCTTAAACTTTGGTTCTTCCATTGTACCAGGTGAAAGTACCAACAGTGACACAACTCTGGGCTGTACCAATGAAGCAGAGCTGTCCATGGGCCCATGGCAGACCTGTGAAGAAGACCCAGAGCTGAATACTCCCACAGATGTTGTGGCTGATGCTGATGCCCGTCATTGGTTACAACTGAGTCCCACCGATGCTTCGAATTTAACAGGTAAATTGCATTTTGAAAAAGAGGCACTAATGCAAACAGCTGGGAGATCAGTTGTGAATCATTGGAGTCTTGTATACAGAGGGTTCTGAAACAGTTGTAGGAGGAAGTGTGCCATGCTCCTGACCACTGTTCACCATATGAGGAAGTGATGGTATTCATGTCAAGCCTTTACCATCCCTGACTGAATTGTTCTATGCTAGAAAGAAGAGTGATTTTTCCAATTCATATATGTTATAAATCCAGGATAAGTCAAAGAGTTTAGATAGCTTATTGATTAATTTTTTAAATTTTTAAATAAAGTATTTTGATACATAAAATGTAAGTTGTAACATGTACAGTATGTAAGTTACAGGGAACAGTAATGAAGTGAACATGAGTGAGTCTACTACCCAACTTAAGAACTAGCATGGCACCCAAGCCAGTGAGGTCACCTAGAGGTCCTTCTCAAGTCCCTCCCCTTCTCCCATTATCCTGGGACCCTAGCCCAAATTTGTTTTTATACTGATTTCCTTGATTTCTTTATAGTTTTACCATGTGTGTCGAGCAATATATCGTTTAGTTTTGTTTCTAAACTTTAAAAAAATGACTTCATACTCTGTATTTTTTGCAACTTTTTAAACCTCAGATTGTTTGACTTCAGAGCCAAACTTTCTGGGTCAGCTTCCAGGCACCTCCGAGGAATTGCTGGGTGGCCTTGAGCTAGTTATTTAATCTCTGTCCTTTTATTTCTTTGCCTTTAAATTTGGGATAATAGCCCCTACTTTATGAAGGTTGTTGGAAGAACAAATGAGTGAACATCTAAGTCAGGTGCGCAAATTATTGTGTGTGGTGCAGTCTGCAGTTTTAGCTACACACACACACACACACACACACACACACACTGTGTGTGACACTGGGTAAGTGAACCTCAAAGGCTAAGTTCCCTCACCTGTTTGACCAGGCTGATGAGAACGGGGAGACCATGGAGGAGCTGGGTTTGGTTTTGCTTTGTTTTGTGGAGTGTCAGGAGAGACTCGTGCTCTGAGGAATCAATGCGGGAAAGGCTGACCAGAGCCAAGACTTTTATGGATGCACATTCATGTTCACACACAGATATCTTGTATGAAAACAACCACCACAAAGTAGTAACATGTTAAGAGTGTTATTAAAATGCCAAAAAATATTTAAAAATCATTAACATAAAGGCTAAAATTTGACCTTAAATGGATTTTTTTTTAAACCAAGCAAACTAGTTTTCACTGTGATGTAAAATTTAACCAACGTCTGTGATATTTGTGAAATTCTTGATAGAATATCAGTAAAACTTCATAAAATTAACATACAAAGGTGGTATTCAGTAAAATTCTTTATAGACTAATGATTTTGACTAATAATACTATATATTGATATGAGATTTAACATTTACAAAGAATTTTGAGGCATTCTCTTTGATTCTATATGGGAAGCAGGCCAAGTCTTATCATGTCTGTTTTAGAGATGGGGAAATTGAGACCCAGAGAAATTATTATCAAGCTGGAGTGTGAGTTCCAGAGATGAAACTGGCTTCCAAAATGTTTTGACTCAATGTGCAGTGCTATGTCTACTCCTTTACACTGTGTTCCTGTTAAAATTAAAATTACTGTAAAGCTCTTTCACCTACTTGAGAATCCTTACAGATTATCCAAAAGAAAGTCATCATTGTGATACTATAGGAGGCAAAACTGAAGCTTCAATAGGTTGAACTTACTTAAACATGGACTAGTTTTAATTATTTTTATTGAAAGGGAAGAAAATTAGGTGATTACTTCTTTTGTATGTTCTTTGGAAAGATTAATTTTGATCCCATTTCAGGGTATGTATTGGACAGCTCAATTTAATAAACCTCTGTGAGGTAATTTTATATGATGCACTCCATGTCGTGATTAACTCCTCCAAATACTCAGTTCTTCTTTGAAATACTAATATAGAGAATCAGTACACGCAGTTCAATAGTTCACCTTCTCATCTGTGAAAAGGACGAACTGTAATGTGATAAGGCTTAAGGATTATCACAGTTCTGAATTTAACTTTCTGTTCTTAAGAGAACAATTTCTCTATATATGTTGAAAATAAAACTCAAATGAGCCTGATTTTTAGGACATGCAAAGAGAAACGATTTGATTATATCTTTGTTTCTTATTGAATAATCCTACCAGTTATCAAATGCTTAGAATAATAAACTGCCTCCAAAATCTTAATTCCTTTATCACTGGCAAACTAACAGTTTACTTTTATATTTGCTTTCTCATTAAATCATGTTTGCTGAAAATAAAAGCTAAATTTACTGTGCATTGTCTTAAAGTTTACCTGGGATTTGTTTTAATCAGATGTGGTAAGACATGCAGACATGGAAGTGATTGTCATGGAGGAAGAAGTTTATACTTACGGATCCCTGGAAACAGGGGTCATGCAGGGAAGTACCAGGAGGCAGAAGGAACAAAATGGGGCAACCGCTTTTAGTGTCATTTCTATGGAAATGGCAAGGCAAGGCAGGGTATGCAAATTTAGGATTGCTAATATGAATGACTTCAGTGGGCTCTGAAGCATACGGGCTGTTTCTAGTTTCCTGGTACCCTGTCCTGGCTTGACAGGGCAGGGGATATTGACTTAGTATGTGAGAACTAGAGAAAGGAGGTAGTTGGAGGGTCTGAACTTTGAATTGGTAGGTTTGCATGTGGAAGACATGCTGCCTGGTGAATAGACTTCTATCTCTAGGAATTAGCTAACCCTGGAAGTGGCAGTCCTTCCCTGATCAGCGAGGCCCTAATGCCAGAGCATTGAGAAGACAGAAAATATAGTTAACACATGCAGACATTTAGTTCTGTTGGAATAGTCGGGGGAGGGGGACATTTATGAGTCTACAGCTAAGAATCAGTATTGTCATTTACCTCATCCCTTATTTAACAAGCTTATAGTCTAGAAATACTGATTTAGATGCTATGAGAAATAAAAAGATGAATAAGTCATAAGCCACTATAGTTTTTAAGAGCTTATAAAAAGGACAGAAGACACAACGTTTATCCTAATAGTCACAAATACTGTGATAAATTCTATGACATTTACTTAAAGTTGTAATCATAGAGGTAGACAAATAGGCGGATGGAACAGAAGATAAAATATAGAACTGAGTGCACACAGACATGGAATCATGATATGTGATATATGTGGCTTGTCAGGTCTGACAAGGAAACAGTGTATTGCTCAACAAATTTCTGTGGGACTAGTACTTAGCCATATGGAAAAAAATGAAGTAGAATTCCTACCTCATGCCATGTCCAAAGTCAGTTTCAGGGGGATAAAATACATAAATGTGAAAAGGAAAATTTTAAAACTTTTGGAAGAAAACATCTTTTTTAAAAGGTTCTATGATTTTTTTTTTAAATAGCTAACCATAAAAAAAGTGTCAGTAATTCAACCTCAGCAAAATGAAAACTGTATTACCAGAGAAACTTTTAAGAATTCTGTGGTTTAGCAGAACCACAAAGGGAAAAAGCCAGCTTTGTTGCTCTTTCCTTTCCATGTTCTTGTTAGCTCAGTGATAACTTTTAAGGTAAGGTTTGGTGAGAAATGTTATCCAGCATCTTGGTTTAGTTGGGAGGTTCCAAGGTCTTTCGCTACTGGAATGCCAACTCCAGGAGGGGGAGCCTGTTGTCTGCTATGTGCACAGCTGATTCTTGCTTTCGAGAATAGTGCAGGACAGGAGAGAAGCATTCAGTTACTTGAATCAGTGAACAAATACACTTTAAGCTGCAAGCTGTTGTTTTATATAGCTGAAAAGAACAATTAAATTTTAATTTTTTAGAAATAATATATAAGACAATTTCAAAATCTCTTTTATTTAGTGTGTCTATCACAGTCTTGCATCCAAATGTTATAGAAATTTTTTTTTTACCACTTCTGCTTTTAATTATAGCTGTGAATATGAATTACATCTCCTGTTACCTGCCACTAAAATTGTTTTTCCAAGAATGCTTTGTCAGCATTCTCTGTCACCACCTATATTTTCGGCATTTTCACCAGACTGTGATGTGTTTCGAAGTCATAAAATATTAGAAAGAAAAATAATAATGAAGCTACTGGGGCATTGGTAGCTCACCTTCTAAAATCTTTGCAGTGAGCAGTGGACATCCTTGAAAAGGAGAGGAAGAAGGAGAGGAGAGCCAGGCTGTGCTGGTGGGAGCAGGATGCCATCTTGCTGCTTCTCCACTTGATCATTGACATCCAGGCCAGGCCTGAATTTTCTGGCTCTAGAATTAAGTTGTTTCACTCAGGCCTTTGAGTTTGTTTTTTATGTTTAGTTTTCAAATCAAAAGGAAAATTTTTTTCAGAGACTGAGGCTACATTTCTTTAACACTGTGCCAAGCTTATATAAAATTGCAGCCATATGAAATCACCATTTGGCCATAAATGCTTATTTTGCCAACTACCAAGACTTATTTTGTGGCTGAAATCCTTTCTATATTTGTGAAGTTCTAAACTTTTAGATCTCTTTGTAAAAATTATTTATGTGTTTGGAGAAAGATGATACAATTATGCTTGTAAGAGTTTTCACTTTAGTAAAAAAATTTTAAACACCCGTATAGCATTAAGTAGTAATAAAACAAAAAGATAGTAGGCTAGCATACTAGGCTGCTAATGAAAAATAAAATAAAATAAATATTGGGTATTTTTAGGGTGAACATGAAATTTTCTTAAGTGTCTTAAATTCCCATTTTTAATGAAGTGCTCCTTCACTGAGGAACCCTCTACATGTAAAATGTCAGCATCTGTTCTGTCACTTATGCCACCAGCAGAGGAATTTTGGGCAAAACATTTCAACTCATTAACATTTTTGTTCATAGTAATACTGAGGAAACTCATACAGGCATCTCAGAAACTCCTAAAGAGGTCAGCATACCTTGATAATTTTATGGAGGATGTTGCCTAGGATTTTATCATTGAGGCATGAATTTTTCTGAGTGTAAAGCAGCGTTGAAGCAGATTTTCTATGTAGGATTCTTTCCTAAGTAAGGACATATTCGTTGGCAGGTTGAAAAGAGGTGCAGGTGATGATGAGGTACCTGTCTACATGTACTTGGAGTGGTTACTCAAGCAAAGCTCCAGTGTGATTGGGATTCTGGGGACCAATCTCTGTTTTGGATAGCTGCAGTTTTGGAGTGAAGGTTTAACCAGCGATGAAACAAAGCTGCAAATTATCTAATCCCCTTACTTTTTTTTTCTCCTCAAGGGATTGAAAAATGCCATGACATACTTTATGAGAAAAATAGATGCCATATTATGCTTGTTGTTCACTTGGGGGCTCATGTTGATTCATAAGCATTTATTGATGCTTCAGCATACCTTCTCAGACTAACAGATGCCTGATATTGTACTTACTTTACAGTTTACAATTAGGATGATGAGTCTCTCTTCCGAGGTTTTATAAAAGTCAGAGAACCCAGAAGGCCCATAATTAGGTTTTTTGCGCTCTGCCTTTCAGGCACAGTGTGGAGGAATTCCAGTTTGGATGATATTTGCACATTTTAATGTGTCTCCTGAGTTGAGTAAATGATACTCTTGTGGGAACTACAGGTACGTTTTCCTCTAAGAAGGAACAGTGCTTCTGTGTTTGGGAAGGCCTTTCCATGACACCATGTGCCATCATTATTACATCTTTTTTTGTGTGTGTCTTGGGATCTTTCTATCACTAATTTAATAAGCATAGCTTATTTTAGTGAGCAGCCATTTTTGGACCGGCCCTGGCTCCTTTTCAGATTCATTTTTTTCTTGCCTGTTGTTGCCCTTGTCATTCCTCTACTCGAGTTCCTCAGATCCAGAGATTGTGCTTCGGTTTCTTTGATTAGGCCTTAAAAATGCCAACAACATATACACTCAAGATGACACTCAGTGGGGATTGATAATCGCTTAGAAATCAGTCTGGCTTTATTTGTATGGGGTGAAGAAGAGAACTTTGGGAATAATTATGTTAATAAATTAACACAATGTGTTCTATTCAAAAATTAGGAAAAGAATAACAATATACATGTTAATAAAAAAGGAACTAATAAAGCTGAGAGCATACATGCATGTACTAGAAAACAAATAATAGAAGACACTTAAAAATTGTTCTTTAAAAACACTAATAAAAATAGACAAACAGGCAAGATTGGTCAAGAAAAACATGTTGGAGGTGAAAAGGGAACAACTACAAAACCAATATAAATTTTAAAAATAATACAGTATGCTATTCAAATAGATCTATAAAAATAAAGGATAATTTCTAGCTTTACTAAACCTTCACGTAAAAGAGAAACTTTATCTTTTTCATCCCATTCCATAGAAAGAGAAAGAAATTCACTTCTGTTATCTATCTTGTGTTACCTTGATAACAAACCACACAAGGTCAATATGAAAAAAACATAACTAGAGACCATCTCACTTATAAACATATAAGCAAAAAATTCTAAATAAAGTATCAACAAATGAGATTGAAGAATACTGGAAAAATATCATGTATCGGGCTAAGAGAAGTTCATTCCAGGAATGCAAAAGAAAAGCGTATGAGAAAGATATCCAATAGATCCCAATTGAGGAACAGTCTGTAAAGCCAGTACTCCTTAAAACCATGAAGCTCATCGAAAACAAAGTTTTAAGAAAACTCACAGTCAAAAGGAGGCTATGGAGACTGACAGCTATTTGTTGTGTGATATCCTGGATGAGATCCTGGAAGAGAAAAAAGAATTACGTAAAAACTAAGGAAATCTCAATGAAGTGTAGACTTTATAATAATCTTTTAGTATTGGTTTGTTGTAATAAATAATCCATTCAAATATAAGATGTTAATAGTGGAGAAATTAGATATGGAGTATATGGGAACTCTATATTATTGTCACAATTTTTTATGAATCCAAAATTGTTCTTAAAAAATAAATTTTATTTTAAAATAATTCAGGAAAAAATTACCAAATATAAATGCATTAAAGCCAACAACAAAAATTATAAAATAAGTGGCTTTTAAAAATAAACAAGAGAAATGAGTAACAAAGACATTACAAATTATAATAATGCATATTATTAAAGACAGTAGAGTGAACAAACACAAATAGCCCCACTTATTCTCCAAACCCTACCTAAGCCACATTGAAAGGATTTATATTAAATAAGACATAAATCCACAAGGACAAAGATGGCAGGAGAAAGACAGTAGCAACCAACTTCTTGAAGTTGTAGAACAGGTGGCCTGTGGTAAATTAATTGGCAGACCTGAGAATATTAAATCCTGTGTCAGTAGTAGGGAAAGCCACGAAACAACTTGACTTATATTAATGCGGGTTCTCTAAAAGGGTTAGAAAATTTCCCATACCGGGTAGCTACAGAAATAGGAGGTGATGATGGGGCTAAAAACAGGAAGACTGTAAGTCTGTTTAAGAACTAGTTAGAGCTCTGTTGCCATGGGCCACTGCTTTTTCACCCTAGAAAATGGTGAAAGTAAATTAGGGGGGTTCTGGCTTGGAGTCACCAACACATCTGAGTGCAGAGATGCTGTCTTGAAAACAGAGGGATTAAAGGAGAGTTTTCATACTCTTTGAGCAGGAGAGAGTCTTTTGAATTCCAGAAAAAAAAAAAAAAATCTCAACATACATATATCTGAGGTTCTTCAGGAATACAGTGAAACTGACCAAAGACCATGCCTGCTTATGGTCTCTGCTTCAATTCAGTCTTGAGCATGTAGAGCTGTCAAATATGTTGTTGGAGAAATGAGTTTAAACTTGAGGAAAGAGATCCAGGCCAGAAATGGGCATGTAGAGCTGTGAGTATATGGATGGCATTCAAATATGTATGGCAGTAAGTCTGTATGAGATTAAAAGGGGCATGAGAGAAGACAAAAGCTCCAGGGCCCTTCAGTGTCCACAGTCTGTGAGAGGAAGAAGCACCAGCAAAAGAAGAAGACCAGGTGAGAGTCACATCTGGGGGTCAAATGGTTGAAGCATTTCAGAAAGGAGACATGATTACTTGAATCAAATGCTGCTGAGGACTGGACATTGAGCACTGCATTAAATAACATGAAAGTCTTTGGTGGCCTACTCAAGCACCATGCCAGTGGAGAAGAGGGATAGAACACATGGGGGCTGAGGCTATGACACATGAGAACAGAGACTGAACTTTGTGCAAAGGCTGCAGGTTGGAGATGTGGAATCCAGAATTTTATAACTGAGCTGCGGGAGATTAGAGGAATGTGCTTGGTCATGGAAGCAAATAGAGACAGAATTGTCTAAAAAGGGCCTGAGGAAGAAGCGTTAAATGCTGCAATGAAGTCAAAAGGATGAAGAGTGAGAAAATACAATGTGCAGTTAAAATGCTTGCCTCTGTTGATTATTACATACATACTATGAAATAAATTTTTTTGTCATAATACATCATTCTTTAAGTGGTGCCTGTCTGTCTTTGGCTGCTTTTCCGTTTACTCTAAAAATCCAAAGGCTCATTTTAGAAAGCTAGAGACTTACTCAAATCAGTCTTCTAGCCTTTACTCATCCTAAAGCAACAGGTATCCAAAGAATAAAATTCTATAACTTAATCGATAAAATTAGATATACATGTAAATCATTAAATTCTTGATTAACTATTTGTTTTCAATGCACAGTTTCATATTTCATAATTAAATATATATTACAAAGACATTCTATGCCTTGAACTTGTTAGCACACTCCTATCTCACAGTCTTTGCTCTAGCTCTTCTCCCTGACTTCCCCACAGAGTTGCACAGCCCATTTGCACATCGTCTTCAAGTTCGAGTCACATATCACCGCATGCTTAAAATCTTTAGTCATTGGAGAACTGCAAACGAAAACCTCAGTGAGATACTGCTCCATGCCTATGAGAATGGTTAAAATTTTAAAAACCAACAGTATCAAGTTCTAGCAAGGATGTAGAACAAGTGGAACTCTCTCATACTTTGCTTGCAGGAGTGCAAACCCTAACAGCACTTTGGACAACAGTTTGACAGTTTCTTTCTTCAGTTTAATGTTTATTAAGCATACGCTTATGACTGGACCCAGGAATCTCACTCCTAGATATTTACTTAAGAGAAATGTAAACATATGTTAATGCAAAAGCTTGCACATGAATGTTTATGGCAACTGTATTCATAATTGCCAAAAACAGGAACAAATCTAAATATCTACAGGTGAATGGATAAACTATGACACATCTATAAAATAGAATATTAATCAGTGATAAGAAGAGACAACTGATACCCACAACTGTACAGATGAATCTCAAATGCATTTTACTGAGTGAAAGAAACCAGACAGAAAGGCTACAAACTGTAGGATTTCATTCATGTGACATTCTGGAAAAGGCAAAACTATAGGAACAGAAAACAAAGCAGTGGTTCCAAGAGGCTGAGAATAGAGGAAGGGGACCAATTATGAAGGAGCACTTTTTGGAGTGATTTGATCCTCCGTATTTCAATTATCGTGGCAGTTTATGGCAACAGTTGCATGAGCGTATACATTCCTTAAAACTCCTTAAACCTGTCCAGTCTACAGCTCCCAGTGTGAGCGACGCAGAAGACAGGTGCTTTCTGCATTTCCAGCTGAGGTACCGGGTTCATCTCACTGGGGAGTGCCAGACAGTGGGTGCAGGACAGTGGGTGCAGCGCACTGTGTGTGAGCTGAAGCAGGGCAAGGCATTGCCTCACCCAGGAAGTGCAAAGGGTCAGGGAATTCCCTTTCCTAGTCAAAGAAAGGAGTGACAGACGGCACCTGGAAAATCGGGTCACTCCCACCCTAATACTGCACTTTTCCAATTGGCTTAACAAATGGCACACCAGGAGATTATATCCTGCACCTGGCTCGGAGGGTCCTACGCCCATGGAGTCTGACTCATTGCTAGCACAGCAGTCTGAGATCAAACTGCAAGGTGGCAGCAAGGCTGCGGGAGGGCGCCCGCCACTGCCGAGGCTTGAGTAGGTAAACAAAGCGGCCAGGAAGCTCTAACTGGGTGGAGCCCAACACAGCTCAAGGAGGCCAGCCTGCCTCTGTAGGCTCCACCTCTGGGGGCAGGGCACAGACAGACAAAAAGATAGCAGTAACCTCTGCAGACTTAAATGTCCCTGTCTGACAGCTTTGAAGAGAGTAGTGGTTCTCCCAGCACGCAGCTTGAGATCTGAGAACAGGCAGACTACCTCCTCAAGTGGGTCCCTGACCCCCGAGTAGCCTAACTGGGAGGCACCCCCTAGTAGGGGTGGACTGACACCTCACATGGCTGGGTACTCCTCTGAGACAAAACTTTCAGAGGAATGATCAGGCAGCAGCGTTTGCAGTTCACCAATATCTGCTGTTCTGCAGCCTCGGCTGCTGATACCCAGGCAAACAGGGTCTGGAGTGGACCTCCAGCAAACTCCAACAGACCTGCAGCTGAGGGTCCTGACTGTTAAAAGGAAAACTAACAAACAGAAAGGGCATCCACACCAAAAACCCATCTGTACATCACCATCATCAAAGACCAAAGGTAGATAAAACCACAAAGATGGGGAAAAAACAGAGCAGAAAAACAAGAAACTCTAAAAATCAGAGCGCCTCTCCTCCTCCAAAGGAACGCAGCTCCTCACCAGCAACGGAACAAAGCTGGACGGAGATCGACTTTGACGAGTTGAGAGAAGAAGGCTTAAGAAGATGAAACTACTCCGAGCTAAAGGAAGAAGTTCGAACCAATGGCAAAGAAGTTAAAAACCTTGAAAAAAAATTAGGTGAATGGCTAACTAGAATAACCAATGCAGAGAATTCCTTAAAGGACCTGATGGAGCTGAAAACCACAGCACGAGAACTAAGTGACAAATGCACAAGCCTCAGTAGCTGATGCAATCAACTGGAAGAAAGGGTATCAGTGATGGAAGATGAAATGAATGAAATGAAGCGAGAAGAGAAGTTTAGAGAGAAAAGAATAAAAAGAAATGAACAAAGCCTCCAAGAAATATGGAACTATGTGAAAAGACCAGACCTATGTCTGATTGGTGTACCTGAAAGTGACGCGGAGAATGGAACCAAGTTGGAAACCACTCTGCAGGATATTATCCAAGAGAACTTCCCCAATCTAGCAAGGCAGGCCAACATTCAAATTCAGGAAATAGAGAGAATGCCACAAAGATACTCCTCGAGAAGAGCAACTCCAAGACACATAATTGTCAGATTCACCAAAGTTGAAATGAAGGAAAAAGTGTTAAGGGCAGCCAGAGAGAAAGGTCGGGTTACCCACAAAGGGAAGCTCATTAAACTAACAGCTGATCTCTTGGCAGAAACTCTACAAGCCACAAGAGAGTGTGGGCCAATATTCAACATTCTTAAAGAAAAGAATTTTCAACTCAGAATTTCATATCCCGCCAAACTAAGCTTCATAAGTGAAGGAGAAATAAAATACTTCACAGACAAGCAAATGCTGAGTGATTTTGTCACCACCAGGCCTGCCCTAAAAGAGCTCCTGAAGGAAGCACTAAACATGGAAAGGAACAACCGGTACCAGCCACTGCAAAAACATGCCAAATTGTAAAGACCATCGAGGTTAGGAAGAAACTGCATCAACTAACGAGCAAAATAACCAAGTAACATCATAATGACAGGATCAAATTCACACATAACAATATTAACTTTAAATGTAAATGGGCTAAATGCTCCAATTAAAAGACACAGCCTGGCAAACTGGATAAAGAGTCAAGACCCATCAGTTTGCTGTATTTAGGAAACCCATCTCACATGCAGTGACACACATAGGCTCAAAATAAAGGGATGGAGGAAGATCTACCAAGCAAATGGAAAACAAAAAAAGGCAGGGATTGCAATCATAGTCTCGGATAAAACAAACTTTAAACCAACAAAGATCAAAAGAGACAAAGAATGCCATTACATAATGGTAAAGGGATCAATTCAACAAGAAGAGATAACTATCCTAAATATATATGCACCCAATACAGGAGCACCCAGATTCATAAAGCAAGTCCTTAGTGACCTACAAAGAGACTTAGACTCCCACACAATAATAATGGGAGACTTTAACACCCCACTGTCAACATTAGACAGATCAGCAAGACAGAAAGTTAACAAGGATATCCAGGAATTGAACTCAGCTCTGCACCAAGTGGACCTAATAGACATCTACAGAACTCTCCACCCCAAATCAACAGAATATACGTTCTTTTCAGCACCACACCACACCTATTCCAAAATGGACCACATAGTTGGAAGTAAAGCACTCCTCAGCAAATGTAAAAGACAGAAATTATAACAAACTGTCTCTCAGACCACAGTGCAATCAAACTAGAACTCAGGATTAAGAAACTCACTCAAAACCGCTCAACTACATGGAAACTGAACAACCTGCTCCTGAATGACTACTGGGTACAAAACCAAATGAAGGCAGAAATAAAGATGTTCTTTGAAACCAACGAGAACAAAGACACAACATACCAGAATCTCTGGGACACATTCAAAGCAGTGTGTAGAGGGAAACTTATAGCACTAAATGCCCACAAGAGAAAGCAGGAAAGATCTAAAATTGACACCCTAACATCACAATTAAAAGAACTAGAGAAGCAAGAGCAAACACATTCAAAAGCTAGCAGAAGGCAAGAAATAACTAAGATCAGAGCAGAACTGAAGGAAATAGAGACATAAAAAACCCTTCAAAAAATCAATGAATCCAGGAGCTGGTTTTTTGAAAAGATCAACAAAATTGATAGACCGCTAGCAAGACTAATAAAGAAGAAAAGAGAGAAGAATCAAATAGACGCAATAAAAAATGACAAAGGGAATATCACCACTGATCCCACAGAAGTACAAACTACCATCAGAGAATACTAAAAACACCTCTACGCAAATAAACTAGAAAATCTGGAAGAAATGGATAAATTCATGACACATACACCCTCCCAAGACTAAACCAGGAAGAAGTTGAATCTCTGAATAGACCAATAACAGGCTCTGAAATTGGGGCAGTAATTAATAACTTACCAACCAAAAAAAGTCCAGGACCAGATGGATTCACAGCCTAATTCTACCAGAGGTACAAGGAGGGGCTGGTACCATTCCTTCTGAAACTATTCCAATCAATAGAAAAAGAGGGAATCCTCCCTAACTCATTTTATGAGGCCAGCATCATCCTGATACCAAAGCCTGGCAGAGACACAACAAAAAAAGAGAATTTTAGACCAATATCCCTCATGAACATTGATGCAAAAATCCTCAATAAAATACTGGCAAACCAAATCCAGCAGCACTTCAAAAAGCTTATCCACCATGATCAAGTGGGCTTCATCCCTGGGATGCAAGGCTGGTTCAACATACGAAAATCAATAAACGTAATCCAGCATATAAACAGAACCAAAGACAAAAACCACATGATAATCTCAATAGATGCAGAAAAGGCGTTTGACAAAATTCAACAACGCTTCATGCTAAAAACTCTCAATAAATTAGGTATTGATGGGACGTATCTCAAAATAATAAGACCTATCTATGACAAACCCACAGCCAATATCATACTGAATGGACAAAAACTGGAAGCATTCCCTTTGAAAACTGGCACAAGACAGGGATGCCCTCTCTCACCACTCCTATTCAACATAGTGTTGGAAGTTCTGGCCAGGGCAGTCAGGCAGGAGAAGGAAATAAAGGGTATTCAATTAGGAAAAGAGGAAGTCAAATTGTCCCTGTTTGCAGATGACATGATTGTATATCTAGAAAACCCAATCGTGTCAGCCCAAAATCTCCTTAAGCTGATAAGCAACTTCAGCAAAGTCTCAGGATACAAAATCAATGTGCAAAAATCACAAGCATTCTTATACACCAATAACAGACAAACAGAGAGCCAAATCATGAGTGAACTCCCATTCACAATTGCTTCAAAGAGAATAAAATACCTAGGAATCCAACTTACAAGAGATGTGAAGGACCTCTTCAAGGAGAACTACAAACCACTGCTCAACGAAATAAAAGAGGATACAAACAAATGGAAGAACATTCCATGCTCATGGGTAGGAAGAATCAATATCGTGAAAATGGCCATACTGCCCAAGGTAATTTATAGATTCAGTGCCATCCCCATCAAGCTACCAATGACTTTCTTCACAGAATTGGAAAAAACTACTTTAAAGTTCATATGGAACCAAAAAAGAGCCTGCATCGCCAAGTCAGTCCTAAGCCAAAAGAACAAAGCTGGAGGCATCACGCTACCTGACTTCAAACTATACTATAAGGCTACAGCAACTAAAACAGCATGGTACTGCTACCAAAACAGAGGTATAGACCAATGGAACAGAACAGAGCTCTCAGAAATAATGCCGCATATCTACAACTATCTGATCTTTGACAAACCCGACAAAAACAAGCAGTGGGGAAAGGATTCCCTATTTAATAAATGGTGCTGGGAAAACTGGCTAGCCATATGTAGAAAGCTGAAACTGGATCCCTTCCTTACACCTTATACAAAAATTAATTCAAGGTGGATTAAAGACTTAACTATTAGACCTAAAACCATAAAAACCCTAGAAGAAAACCTAGGCAATACCATTCAGTACATAGGCATGGGCAAGGACTTCATGTCTAAAACACCAAAAGCAATGACAACAAAAGCCAGAATTGACAATTGGGACCTAATTAAACTAAAGAGCTTCTGCACAGCAAAAGAAACTACCATCAGAGTGAACAGGCAACCTACAGAATGGGAGAAAATTTTTGCAACCTACTCATCTGACAAAGGGCTAATATCCAGAATCTACAAAGAACTCAAACAAGTTTTACAAGAAAAAAACAACCCCATCAAAATGTGGGCAAAGGGTATGAACAGACACTTCTCAAAAGAAGACATTTATGCAGCCAAAAAACACATGAAAAAATGCTCATCATCACTGGCCATCAGAGAAATGCAAATCAAAACCACAATGAGATACCATCTCCTACCAGTTGGAATGGCGATCATTAAGAAGTCAGGAAACAACAGGTGCTGGAGAGGATGTAGAGAAATAGGGACACTTTTACACTATTGGTGGGACTGTAAACTAGTTCAACCATTGTGGAAGTCAGTGTGGTGATTCCTCAGGGATCTAGAGCTAGAAAGACCATTTGACCCAGCCATCCCATTCCTGGGTATATAACCAAAGGATTATAAATCATGCTGCTATAAAGACACATGCACAGGTATGTTGATTGTGGCACTATTCACAATAGCAGAGTTGGAACCAACCCAAATGTCCAACAACGATAGACTGGATTAAGAAAATGTGGCACATATACACCATGGAATACTATGCAGCCATAAAAAATGATGAGTTCATGTCCTTTGTAGGGACATGGATGAAGCTGGAAACCATCATTCTCAGCAAACTATCACAAGGACAAAAAACCAAACACCGCATGTTCTCACTCATAGGTGGGAACTGAACAATGAGAACACTTGGACACAGGAAGGGGAACATCACACACTGGGGACTGTTGTGGGGTGGGTGGAGGGGGGAGGGATACCATTAGGTGATATACCTAATGCTAAATGACAAGTTAATGGGTGCAGCACACCAACATGGCACATGTATACATATTTAACAAACCTGCACATTGTGCACGTGTACCCTAAAACTTAAAGTATAATAATAATAAAATTAAAAAAAAAAAAAACTCCTAAACCTGAAAGGGATGGAAATTTCTCGTATGCACATTTCACCCCCATGAACCTGACCTAACAACAACAACCACCACAGATGTTACTGCAGCATTGAGGCTTCCCTGGCCACCCATTTCTGTGGCACTGTTTCCCACCCATCCTGCTCAAGCGTCTCCCTCTTCCTCTCCCCTGATTTATAAAACCCATCACAGAGTCTCCAGGAACTGTTATGTCATGTCTTAGCTTGTTGCTCTTTTAGTTTGAAGAATCCAAATCATTTGACCTTTCTTCATTGATCCTGCTTTTCTCTCCTTTTAAATTCTCAGCTGTTTCACATTTTTTGCCTTAATTATTTTACTTTGAATACCTAAGATAATTTGCCTGAAAGAAAAAAGGTATGATGAAATCAAGATTGTTTACAGGGTTAACAGACACGTTTTTCTGCATAGATAGCAGCGAGTGCCTCGCAGATGACTGTAGTATAATCGCCGGGGGGAGCCTCACTGGTTGGCACCCAGACTCTGCTGCTGTGTTATGGCGAAGGGTCTTGGGGATCCTCGGAGATGTGAATAACATCCAGTCACCCAAGATCCATGCCAGAGTTTTCTGCTATCTCTATGAACTCTGGTACAAACTAGCAAAGGTAAGTCCTGCTATGTTACTTTTTATTCTAATCCAGGAAAATGGTCTTATCATTTAATGTAAAAACTGTGTTGCAGTTAACTACTGAACATATTCTGAAACACAAGTGGTACATTTAGACAAAGTACATTTGATTATCAAAGAATAATCATATATAACATGACTATTTTATAAATGCAACAGTTATTTCATTTAGTGCAAAAGTAGAATATTGCTATAGGATATTAAATACAGGAGGTTAAGTAGTTCTAGTTACTCTCTTTATAAAAGTGATACTGGTTGTATACAATTTGAAAAATGTAGACAAATACAAAGAAGAAAATTAACATCACTATTCATAGAAATAGCCAATATTAATATATAGTCTTCTTTCTTTTTACGAAAGTAGAATCTTAGAGTACATACAATTTATTTTTTTATTTTTTGAAATGGAGTCTTGCCCTGTCGCCCAGGCTGGAGTGCAGTGGTGCCATATTGTCTCACTGCACCCCTCTGCCTCCCGGGTTCAAGCAAGTCTCCTGCCTCAGCCTCCTGAGTAGTAGATACAGTTTTTATTCTGATTTTTATTTGGGTTCTGACATTCACATGTTATTAATTCTTTTTTCAAAATCATGGTTCATGTTTGTTCAGTGTAACTCATTAAAACGTTACTTATCGTTTGGAATTCAGGACCTCCCCAGCCATTAGCGTTCAAGGAAAAACAATGCCTTTGTTTTGTATATAAATCTAAAACCACATACCGTAAGCCAAACATATAATTCAAAAGGATAATCTCACAATAAAAGAGAAACTTGTAAATATTACAGGTTTTCACTTATAGAAATTTAACTGAAAGCAGCTATATGGTCACAGAAGACTGTTGAAATACTGTTGGGATAAACGTAATGTTACCTACCCTAAAATTCTCCTCTTTGTGAATTAGATACGGGATAATCTAGCAATAAGCCTGGATAACCAGTCTTCTCCATCTCCTCCAGTTTTGATCCCACCACTCAGAATGTTTGCATCATGGCTATTTAAGGCAAGTGGATATTTGTTTATTCCTTTATTGCAATTTCCTCTTCCTTTCTGAAATTGAGTTTGAAAAATGTAATTGCCCAAGACTGCATGTTTTGAAGACAGGCTGGGTCTTACTAAAGTCACTGCATCCCACATGTCCATAAACAACTCTTAAGGAAAACTGAGAAGTAAATGAAATGTTGAAATGCTCTGCACCTGGGCTTGATTTAATCTGGAAACATCATCTCCTTGACAGGCGGTGACACTGCCAAATAAATATAAGGAAGGCAAACTGCAAGCCTACAGGCTGATCTGTGCCATGATGACCAGACGCCAGGACGTTCTGCCAAACTCAGATTTCCTGGTGCATTTTTACCTTGTGATGCACCTGGGATTAACCAGCGAGGATCAGGTATTCTGCGACTCCTTTATTGTGATTGCCCATTAATTGGAAATAGCATATCACTCTTTAAAGGCATTAGTAATATTTATGAAAATACATCAGAAGTGTTGAATTTCTCAGTAGTTTCAACTCGTTTACACCCAGCAAGCCCAATGGTCTTTCAAAAATGTAAATCAGGTTTCACATCCCTGCTTCTTCTCCCCACTGACTTTGCAACTGCATTGTGCCAACTAAATTTTAATTATATTCTATGGCCTCTATGATCTAACCTCTGCCTTTGTTGTCAACCTCAAAATAACTATTATAACCACTTTTTGTTTGTGTTCTGCATTAAATATGGTTTGAAGAAAGTGGTACTGATCATTTAAAAATGTTTGAAAATTGTTGTTTTAGTAGTTAGGATGTTTTTGTGAAAGACTTTACCTGTAAGGTAGAAGACGAGTCCAGACATTTCTTGATAAGGAGTTATTTTAATTTCTCCCACTGCAATTTAAGTTTGGTTCAAGTTAGAACAGAAAGGCCCAAGGAGCCACTAGCTACCTCTTCCTCCTTGTAGGCCCTGGGTTTGGGAGATAGGATGTGGCCAGACCCTGACCTTCCTTCCTTGGGAAGACTTCTGCCAGTTGAGGGAGATACGGATAAGGACACATGGATTCTTGACTTGATTTGGGATATCAAGCAGGCAAGTGATGTGATTGATTTATGCTTCACAGAGATTCTGGACTGCATTTGGAAGATGGATTTGAAAATGTGATAGTAGGATAGAATCAGAGATTGGCCTGTAGATGGAGAATAATTAGGAAGTGTTTAATACAGATTTTAAAAAATGATAAGAACTAAGCCAGTAGCATTGGGGATGGAAAGAAAGGAATAGAAAAGATTCAAGAAATTTAAAGGCATTTCATTTTATTACTAGGTTTTCTTAACCAATATAGAGGTATAGAGAGTGTTTGAGATTTACCCTTTAAATTGTAAATACTTGTTAATGAACTTGAATCATTTATTAACTATCAAGTAACTGTCCTTTCTGCATTTTCTGTATTCATTGAAGGTATGATGCAGACACACAGACCTTTTGATACCCCAGGGTACATGTAAGAAGTTATTCTCCTGATAAGCAAACTTTTTTTGTTGCTTTAGAATGTACTTGAATTTAAAGAGTTTGCAGTATGTATTTCCCAATACTTACTTTGAGCTTTAAAAATCATTGAACTCTTACATGAAATAATAACCATACTGTCCTAGTGAGTAGTCTGTCATATTCATTGTGATTTTAGCAGTGTATAGAGGACATCCATGTAGCAGGCTGGCTTAGACCCATAATCTCATTTATTTCCTAGATAAATGTAGAAATAGGGACATAGAGTAGAATTGTTTGTACTCCCTGCTCAAATATTTTACGGCCATCATTGCAAGTGGAAGCATCTTTTACAGAATGATGCAACTCAGGGTATGTGGAGGATTGTGGGGTATAGAAAAGACAATTAACTCTCAGATAATAATGAACTCCTTCAGTGAAAGAAACAAAAGAGGAAGGTTTACTTAACAATACTCAGAGAAGCCTTTTGCTAATATTTTGCAGGAAAAAAATTTACTTGGAAATAATAATCAACTATAGATCCTTCTCATTTTATAAAAACAAGTAAGTTAGCAGTAAACAATGTTCCTTAGAATGAGTTTTTTAGAAAGTCACATAAATGAGTTTAGAATTATCTTTCTGTTTTAAGATATGTTGATGTGGAAATGAAACAGTAAAATGAGATGAAATAAGAGCATATTATATAGCATTTGAGAACCTGAAAGAAATTATTTTATAAATCATTTTCAAGAAATATGATTTTATAGTACAGACAAAAGAATTTCCAAATTTTGTGCTTAAAATTGTTTTTACATCTTAATGCATATTATGTTTTTAATTAAGTTAAGGCTCAATATCTTTTATAGTCATAGTGGAATACATAAATCTTAAAAGATGGTCCAATGCTAACAGTAATCCCAACATTCAGACTTCTAAGACAAAATGAGGATATCATAAATCTCTATTTAAAATCAGCCTATTGTTTAGGCTGTTAGAAGCTTGAATTTTTATGTGAGTTTAATAGAGTTGACTGTTTTGTTTAACCTTAATGACTATTGTTATATATTTTAGAAGCCCTGACTGTCTGCCAAACAGAATTACTCTAAGTAAACTTTATTCCTTTGCCAGAACGCAGAAGACCTAATGAAAGAAACTTTTTTTCATTTAAGTTAAGAAATGTCTCTGGTAATTAGTTTAACTTTTGATCCACATGTCTAAATAGATCATAGTGGTTGTTCCATAACATGTAATTCTGGAAACACATGTTATATTAATTATAAAAAGAAAAGAAAGCATTTACGGTAGAGAATACAGTTAAATTCAATTTTTCAATTAACAAACTATGTACCTGTGACTGGTACTATCTCAGGGCTTCTTTCTATTTTGTGAGAATTCTCAAAGGGCCACACTTTTATGTATCCTAGCAGTAAAAGGATTTATTTCTGCAGAGAGAACCTTATGAAAGATGTCCTGTGTTTTTAAATAAATAATCATAAATAATTGTTTAAAATTGAACATTATCAGTTTTGTCTCACAAATAAAATCCAAGGTGGTTTTCTTCCTTTTGCCTCTGGGTGGCACACTTGTCTGCACGATGCAGCTTTGTGGTTCATGGGCCTTTGAACATTATGCTGTGTATGGCTTGGTTGTTTCATGAAGTTCTTTCTTAAATCTAAAGGTATCAAAATTATGTCAGTAGTGACCAGTAAAGTGTTGAATTAAGTAAGTTATAAGATGCTAAAAAATATTTTCAAACATAATGATGTTCATAGTAATTGAAGACATTTTTTAGTTTAAAAAACAATTTGTAAAGTAGATGTCTCACAAGTTGTGTTCTCTGACAATCCTGGAAAGTTATAGTTTCATCTAATATGATAGAAAATTTATTATGTAAACAGACATGACCATTTGTATCTTAAAAAATAATAATACATATACCAAACAGCCAGAAAAATGTAGTGCATTCCAAAACAACTATTTTTAGTATTTTTAACCAGTTTTAGTTATCCTAATAACTTATGTAATACTAACACAATGAATCTATCAAGTAGTATTTCCCATGGTACATATGTAACATGGGTTCATGGTTGATTGGTGTGATCAAAAACATGGTTTGAAATGGCTTTATCTTTTCATTGACAATGAATTTTTTTAAAAAAATTGATGTTAGTGGTTTACAAAATAATTAGGATTATAAACAGTTCCAAAATAACTATAAATTTTGAAGAAAATTTGGCGTGACTTTCAGGGCTACCCAGCCTGCCTGTGAAGGAGTCTCCCAGAGTGCTTCCCTCTGCTCAGCTGCTTTGTGTCTGAGGGTGGGCTGGTGATGGTGCTTAGGGGTATTTATTTCTTCAGCACTCACAGTGCTGTACTCTGTGCTGGGGACTGCATGATGTTGTACCATTGAATCTTCTCTGCAATTCAATTCAGTAAATACCATGGCCTATTTTATTTTATTTATTTATTTTTTTTAGAGATGGGGTATCACTCCACTGCCCAGGCTGGAGCACAGTGACGCAATCATAGCTCAATGGGCTCAAGCAATCCTCCCGTCTTGGCCTCCCAAAATGCTGGGATTACAGGTGTGAGCCATAGTACCCAGGCCCCTGAGGCCCATTTTATAAATAATGAAGCTTCAAAAAAATATCTAAAACTTTTGCCCAGTGCCACAGGCTGAAAAGGCTGTTAGAATTCACATACAGCCTTGGCTTATTCCACCAGGTATGTTTATTTTTTATTGATTCACAGCTAGCATATTGGTCCAACAGCCTTGATGTTGTTTCTCCGTTCTGTTTTATTTTGTCTGGGCTCTGCCCTTGGTCCTACTCCACTTCAGAATCCTCCTTATTAAACTACCCCACCCCAACCTGGAAAGGCCTTTCCACAGTTGCCTTCTCAGTTCTTCATCATCCTCCAGTTTCTCTTCTAAAGCTGTTTCTTGTTCTCAGTTTTTCCTAACACTTAAACAGCTTTTTCACCTCAGAATTCCCCAAAATAGTTTGACATGAAAGGACCTATGATTTGGATTTATTAAAAACAGTTTCTATTAATTTCATGATTATTTAAAACAGATGGAAAGATCAATATGTGTGAAATGGAAAAGGACAGTTGAGGAAAGGAATTTTATTTTCATGTTTGTAAGAACATGTATCACAGACTGGAAGGTTTTCTTTGCTTAAAATAAGTGAACTATTTTTTAACAATGACTTACAGATTTAATGTCTTAATGTAATTTGTCTGTTATACATCAAAGTTAAATTCTCTTTTAAATGCAAAGCCTACATTAATGTAAAATTATTGTTGCAAATTTGCTTATAGACATTTTGGGAAATGTGGGTCTTTGTCATTTTCATCTATAATATTGTGTTTTATAATGCACCAAAAAAGCATGAGGCCTCTCTCCAATGCAGAAGTGTTTGTTGTTCTGCCCTGAGGTAACATATTTGGATCATAACAGCATAAAGTTAAGATCTAGTGTAATAGAGTGTGATAAAGTGTATTGGTTAAGAGCATGGACCTCAAGTCAGCTTGTCTGATTTCCAGTCTTGGCTTTGTTACTTATTAGCCAAATCATTTGAGTTTGCTGTGCCCTGGCTCCCTTATCTATTGAATGAGAATAATAATAGTGCCTACCTTAGAGGGTTGTTTGAAGACCTGAAAGAGGTAAAGCATGTAATGCGTTCAGTCTGGATCATGGATATGATCCCTCAGTAAGCATGAGCTCTTGTAATAATATTAAGGGTGAGGAGAAGAATAGCAACACCATCATTTATTTCTGATATCTTAAAGTGTTGATTTGTTTTCTTTCTCCATACGTTTTCTTACTTTGAACATAATGATTTGACTAAAAAACATAACTAGGCATTGTGGAATTTTACAATGTGTGGAGAAATAACCACTCCCTGTGCTGTAGACAGACATACCGATTGATACATTTGTTTTATCCATGTATGCTTATGATCCAGAAATGCTTCTTTTGTGTCCATGGCCATTGGCTCACTTTCCCTCACTTTTCACCCCACCCAGTGAGCCTCTGTACAAGGAAAGCTAGAAAGCTGAACACTGCATGTCCCAGACTCCTTGCAGCTGGGTTGGCATTGACCCAGGTTCTGTCCAGCAGAGACACCAGCCAACATGGCACTTGAAGGTAGATGTGGGGAGTGGTGGGCAGCAGCACAGGAGGAGCTGGGTCCTCCTGTCATGGAGGTTCTGCTCCGGCACCACCATCACTGGTGAGATGAGCAGACAGTGGGCTCTGCTGTAACAGCCTTGTGATGTGGCTGGGTGTTTCTGCTTACCAACGTTTTCCTGGCTGTGGAGATTTGTGATTGGTTCCCTGGCATTTCTAGACATTCTATAAACCATCTAATACCCTCATAGAAATCTCTTTCTTAATCTCAAAACAGTGGATTCTCTTGCCTGCAAGTAAGACCCTGGCTCAGCCGGTAACTGCTCTGCAAAGTGCTGTGCTGGTCACTGGCAATACATGATCAACACTGGTTCATATCTCAGTTGCTGAATGCACTTGAGCGTTAATTTAATTTTTGTATTTTTAAAATTTTAGCCACTTATTTTGTAGGCAATAATATTTAGCTCGTAGGAACATTTTGCTTTCATTTAACTCCACATTTTTATGAATGTTTTGTCACATCAATGTTAAAAAAACCATAATTTTAAACATCATATATAGAGCAGTATTTTATCACAGAAGTCAAAGTAGTTCATGATTTTCTTAACGGATGTTACAACCCCCTCTCATGAGGTATATGATGGAATAATATAATAATAAACAGTCGTTTGTAAAAAGATCCCATGAGGCCCCTCAGTGAGCATTAAGACTCAGCAGTGAGCTTTGAAAGCAAGGTGCAGGGGTGATACTTGTAAATTGGCCGTACCCAACTCTTTTAATAACCCCAGACAGCCTGTATCATACAGTCATATGTAATAATTGCATCACCTTTTCTCAGACAAAGAATTGTTCTTTGCTGAAAATTTAGACTTGTAACTATAGAACCATATATGTTAGATAAACATAAATTTCAAAGTATATTTAAGGTGAAACATAAATGAGTATTCAGTTCCAGAAAAGGTAAAGAATTAGGATGGCAAATTGGAGGCCTTGTTTATCTCAAATCCCTGGAAGTAATTTTAATACATGTCTCTAAAGTGCTCATTCTGTACAGCAAGTGATTTTACCAAGGTTTTAATTTATAGGATTTTAACTCAGCACTAGCAGATAAAGTACTTATTTGTGAATTTGAAGATCTACTGATGTTCCAAGAATGAAATAATAACCTTGATGTGTATCAGTAGAGGAACTTTAGACCTTTAGAAGGCTAACTTTGTTAAAGCTTCATTTAAAAACAGTTTAAAAAAAAACTATAGGTTTATACAACGAGTAAAAATAGGACTAATGTGGGGCCTTATTCCTAAGGTTTTTAAGAATTGGAAAATGTACTTCCAAGAATTCAGGATATAAGATGGCTTCAGAATATATTGACTTCCAAGAATAACATATGACTCTCATGGATGGCAGGCCTGATACTGGGAACTAAAATACCTTAGAGCTAGACTCAGCTTTGTCACTCACTGGCCATGGGGCCCTCACCTATCCACAAGTAGTCAAGTGAATGAATTGGGCTAGAGAGCCTCTCAGACCCTTTCCCATTAAGCATTCTTAGATCCTCTGATTTATTTTTAGGCATTTTATTATTAGAGTCACATCACTCCTTCCTAAATGTGGCACAAAGTTCAATGATCTTTTTATGTTGAATATTTTTTTCCTGCCATGGTAAAGACTTAGTCAGGTTATGGGAGTGTGAGATGCATAAACAAGTATCTGTACTAACAATCAACTTGTGCAAAAGACCGAATAAGTAGTGATATACATGTTATGAAAATTGAACTGTTGAATATCCTTTTAGCTAAGTTGATTTGAAAGCAGCTTACAGAGGAGAGGGGATTAGCAGGACTTTCAAGAATGGATAGGATTTAGATAGTAGGACAAGAAGCATGGTGGAGTTTCACATCAAAGATACAGAACTTTTCAGGCTGTGTTCAGGAACAATGACTAGAGTGGCTTTGATTTAATGCCATATATATGCATAGAAATAATATATGGTCATGAATCCAGGCAGCACTGTAGAGAGCCTTGATTCAAAGTAGTTTTCATCCCATGGACAGTGGGGAGCTGTTGAAGGTTTTTGAGCACGATACTCCACATGACCAGAAGAGCATTTTAAGAAGCTTAAACCACTGTGATAAAGTAGGGGTGAATTATAATCGTGAAAGAATGATGACAACAAGCACAGAAAGGAAATTATTATAATAGCCCAGGGGCAAGGTAATGAGGGCTAAGGACTGAGGCACAGATGGGGTTTGTGTGTGTGTGTCTGTGTGTAAATTCATTGTATGTGTATATGTTTTGTATATATATGCACATACGTGTTTTGTGCATGTGTGTGTGTGTTTGTGTGTGTGTAAGAAATATGTTGGAGAGGCAGGATGTAGTACTGATTGGTAAGCATCCTGAGAAAGTAGTGTCCTGGCACAATTCCCATTATCTGTCAAGGCAAATGTTGGTTCAGAAAGGCAAGAAGATGAATTGAGAAAAGGAAGACATGTGGTCATGATAGGATAAAGTGACTGTGAGTTTCGATTCATGTCTTGACCTTTCCTCACCTTGGACATTGTAGCATAGGACAGGCCAAATGGGTGCATCCAAGGATACACCAAGGGGTGTCCCCAAAGAATTCTTGCCTGTTAGGAATTAGAAATGTGCAGGAAAGATTTCCGGGGACATTTTCTCTCTACTTAAGAGAACATATTTTCTAATTCTGTTGGAATTCAAGCAGTTGGTATGCAAATTGTAAATGTATTTATAATTATTGAAATGGGACATCTAAAGGGCTCTGTAATTGATGTTTTTGTTAGCCAAGACATATATTTGTTACTAATTGTTTTTGAAAGTAATGTAGCACTTAAAAACAAGTCCTTTTATTTTTCTAAAAATACAACTTCTGACCTGAATTTACTTTATTCAAGTTAATGAAATGTTACTGAATATAAGGAGAGTTTACTGTAGAAATAAACAAAACTTCCAAGTTTGACTTAGGTTTGATTGAAGGATAATATTTATAAGGACAGGTAAGATATGACAACCCTCTCCTGACATGTATTGTTAAGTTAATAATAATTCCTGTTTGTGCTTATTGTACAAATTCAGAGTGATAAAATATAGAAGCTGTCATATAATTAATGTTACACCATCAGGTAGCATCCTCCGCCTTCCGAGTGTTTTCCATAAGGTTTCGTGGGAATGGACAAGCCACAGATTCATCAAAATTTATCAATGAAAATTTTATTATAACTTTATTCAGCTATCAATCGCCATGAAGACTTCAGATAGATGACTGCACCAAAAATAAATGCGAGATATTTTTTCCTCTTTTTTTTTACAGCTGTAGAATCAATAATTATTTTCATTAATCTGCAGACAGAGCCCACTTATACCTCAATGAGGAAAGTAAAAATATGTAGGAGGTAACAGATGGCAGAGGTTGCGGTTATGAGGTTTAACACATGTGCAGTGAACTTGTTTCACAGCTTTAAAAAGTGTAAGATGATAGCATGGAGGCTGATCCAGAGAGAAAAAAATCTACCTGACAGGCCAGAAACTACAGTTTTGTTTGATTTCCTTTGTTGGATTTGAAGGTGCAAAGACTTTCTTTCAAGTAAATGTTATCAGACATGAATATGAATTATGTATATTTAGCCCAAAATCTTCCAGTATTTAATAAGACATGCTACATGAAATAAAGCATAAAAATAGTATAGCAACTCTCAGTATATGTGGGAAAAGGAAAGATTTTGTCTTACTAAACTGTTACTGTGTGATATCATTTATCAGTTGGCATACATTTTTCAGTTGAGAACGTGTTCTTTTGCTCTGTGGTTTCTCTCTGGAAGGAGACTCTACTGTGGCCTGTCACAGAGCCCAGATCACCAGAATCTTTTTTAATAGAGTCACTGGAGTGCATTCTGTCTTTTCCCAGAGACGGTAGATGCTCAGTAAATATATTGATTGATAGAAAATGGAAGAAAAAAAAGGCCTTCTTCTGATACTGGCTATTCCAAATCTACATAGCATCATGGAGAAGAATGAGTAACCAAAGCAGCCAAGCTGAGCCACTTTGGTTGAAATTTTGGCTCCAACTATCAGTTTCAAGGCAGGCATTAACTTTCTACTGTGGCGAGATAGTCAACTTTCATTACCCTAGAACAGTGATTCTTGGGGGGCCGGGGAATTTTGCCCCCTCCAGGAAACATTTGGCAATGTCTGGACACACTTTTGGTTGTCATAAAGTGCACTGTCATTTAGTGGGTGAAAGCCAGGGATGTTGTTAAATATCCTATAGTGCACAGAAACACAACAAAGAATTTGTGACCAAAAATGTCAGTACTGCTGAGGTTGAGAAACCTTGCCCTAAAGGAGTACTTCTGCAGACGACATTGTCCTAAGAAAAGAGCTAGGTAATATAAATTAAATGACACAACTCAGTAATCAAAGACAGTATGAAAGTTTCACTCTGTTAGCTTAACCAAGGAAATAAATGCTTACGAAAATTTAACCAGGGAGATTAAGAGAGTCAATGTTTCAGGTTGAGTTAAATGAATTTTCCAAAAGGGGGTACAATTTCATAATGGTTCGGCTTACTAAATTCTCTGTCTTAAAAAATCAATTTAAGAAATAAAACATGGAACGTTCTGATTAATTCTGAAGTTAACATGAAAATTATCTGAGATGAATTTTGTCTGGAAGCCCAAAGTAGAAAGTTGTGTGGCCTGCATCTGCAAAGCCCAAGGCACTGCATGTATGAAAGGAGGCAGGAAGGGGGCTCAAGTTCCACTTCTTGCGTGAGCACTGCCTGAGTAGCTAAGAGGAAGCAGGATGGCTGAGAGAACAGCTTGCGTGGAAAAGGGTTGGTGCATGGAGACAGATAATTAATTGCCTTCTTCAAATGTCTGAAGCAGTGCTGTGTGGAGAGAGACTGTTTTACCCAGAGCCAGGACTAATAGGTAGATTCCAGCTCATCATCAGGAGACACTAAATCCAGTTTTCTGTTCAAATATGGCAGGCAATAGATTCTGTGTTTGTAAGCCTTTCAAACTCTAAAGCATTCAGTCCAAGGCTGTCTGACCCTCTAGGACAGCCTCAGAAAAAGGGAACATTCACTTTAGAGCTTGAGCCCTACCTAGCCTTGCACTCAAGTCACTGCATCCGTGAATTGGTGACCACATACATAGCCTGTTTGGCTTGTGCTGCTTATTCCATGAAATGGGTTTCTGATGACTCTGGGACTTTGGAAAGGGGAAGATAGGCCTTCAGTAGGCAATGGTACATTTCACTGCAGAAGGGATTTTCCTGCTCTTTGGAATATAGCTATTGACCTGTAAGACCATCTTTTCTCATTTAGAATTCTATGAAGACTTTAAGAAATGTTAGATTTTTCTCCAGGCACGGAGGCACTGAGAGACACAGGAATAGCTTCTAGAGACATTTCAAGTACTAAAGTTACACTTGGGGAAGGAGGATACATTAATTCCCATTTGGAGAGGAATGATTTTTGAACATAAGAGATTTAAATCATAACTGTGGTTTATAACTCATAAAGGGTAGACTTGGATAGAAGGGTATGTCAAGAAAAGCATTTTAAATTGCAATTTTTGTTTCCATGAGAAAAGTGCTCTCCTTGTGGGGAATAATCTCTTTTTGTCTGTTGATTTCTTTTTAATACATAACAATAAGTGGTATTGTGGTAATTGTGGATTGTTCAGCTATTAATGCTATTTACTGAAACGCATTTTAGAGAGAACATTGTTTTCTAAAGAAGCAATAAACAACAGTTTTTCTTTTGTTTTCCCATGGAAAAAATATGCTTTGGTAGGTATTTGTGGGCTAAAGAAATGTTAGCAAAAGAGAAGCTTTTAATAATAAGACATTAAAACAAAATAGCTACCATTTTCCTGTGTGCTGGAGTCTAGTTGAACACGTGCAGCATGATCCCTTCATCAAGACCCAGTGCCTTGTGCCACCTATTTGCTTCCCTTCCTTGGTTCCCATGGCATACTGGCTGTCCCCATCATGCGGGAGCCCTGTGCTGTTGGTGGCCTCACTCTTAGCTATGAGTAGCTCTCCCCTCCCCTAACAGATCATTGCTGGAAGGGAGGGGCTGCCTCCGAACCTCACAGCAACTAACATGATACCTTCAACCCAGTTAGCACTTGAGAATTTCAAATGATCCTGGAAAATTAATATTTTAATAAGATCATGAGTAACTGTTGCTGTTATTTAATAAAAATAATAATTATGAACTTTGGAATTTACAAAATGCTTTCAGATACAGTCTCCTTTGCCCTTTTGAAGAGTACAGTAGGGCATGATGCATTTTCATTCCCATTTTACAGATGACGAAATTGTTGTTCGGAAGGTAAGGTATCTGCCCAAGTTCAGATAGCAAATTAGTTGTATCTTTTACTGGAACTTTATCTTTAAAGCCCTCCTCCTCCTATTTCCTCATTAGCTCAAAAATCTACACTTAAAGCACCTTCGTTTAAAAAAAAAAAGTTGTTTTTAAGCCCCTAAAATGAATTTTGTTATATGTACATTAAAAATCAAAATGTAAAATAAGTATTCCTAGAATTTGAAGCAGCAAGCCATTTGTCCACCATTTAGAGGTCGATTGACCTCTTTGCTTTCTGCCATGGTGAGATTTGTATATGGTGGGCTTTTCATCATAGGATGGGCAGGACAAGGGGTAGTGTCTGGTTTGTGGGTATTGCTGCTTTGCTAGTGGATCTGGCCTGAGATTTCTCCATAAGCAGGTTGATAGAGCTGGCTTCCTTTGGGATTGTTCTCTCAAATTTCAGCCATTCTTGAGAGCTCTTTGTCTAAACACGAATTGTCTAAATGGGAGGGGTGGGAGATTGTCATTCTAATTCATCCAGGCCTCCACCCACATTAGAGGGATGGTCGGTAGAATCCCAAAATTGAATGACCACAGGGTTGCCCTCTCTTTTTTTGCAGAACACAAAAATGTTGAGAGCTTCAGTTTTGCTGCTTTGTGCAGGTGGAGTAATTTTGCTTGTAAGAAAATAAACTAGAGAGCATGCATTTTGTGTTTTCTTAGAATGAAAAGAATGGATAATAATCATATTCTAAAATTAATCTCTTTACTGATATGGGAACAAACCAGAAGTTATGGGAAGTAATGAACAGAAATAATTTCTTGTTGTTAATCTGTTCTTGGGCGTAGGCTGGGAAACATCCTGGCAAAAGTCACTACCATGAAGCAGACTCATTTTCACCCAAACCTGAGAGCCAGGCTTCCCGATTTCACCATATGAGAAGGAAGCATGTTTAAATGCATGGGACACGCTAGTCTGTGATGGCATTAGAAGCCCTGAGCTTTTTTTTTTTTTTTTTTTTTTTTTTTTTTTTTTTAGCAGAGTTGAGATCACAGATAAATGAGCACAGAAGCCACAGAGAACTGGTATATGTTCTCTAGTGTTCATTTTCAGGGAAGAATAGGAATCTTAATTTGTTGCTGGAATCCTGGTAAATTTCTTTTTTTTTCCCCCCATAAGATCTTTCTAATGCATTTCCCCTCACCACCCCCAGCCTCCTCACACAATTCCACCCCCCTTACCCCTCATGCCCAGTAATTTCCTAAGAATATGGCTTTGGTGGAAGACCTGTCTTTATTTTGAAGATAGCATTTATGAGCCAGTTTCTTCATCTGATAATACTTCTATGAGAGTAGGAGTTACGTGTTTATTTTTGGAAGCATATTTTTAAGCTAAAGCAATCATTTGTTGACTTCACTTGAAAGTATAGTTTTAAAAGGTATTATTTGCATTTTTAAATGATTATTAGGTAAAGTGAGTGAGATGAAAGAAGAATTCATGTTTCAAAACTAAGTAAGTCCTCAAAATAGTGCTGTGCAGGCCGGGCGCCTTGGCTCTTCCCTGTAATCCCAGCACTTTGGGAGGCCGAGGCAGGTGGATCACCTGAGGTTAGAAGTTCAAGACCAGCCTGGCCAACATGGTGAATCCCCATCTCTACTAAAAATACAGAAAATTAGCCGAGCGTGGTGGTGCATGCCTGTAATCCCAGCTACTTGGGAGACTGAGGCAGGAGAATTGCTTGAACCCGGGAGGCGGAGGTTGCAGTGAGCCGAGATTGCGCCACTGCACTCCAGCCTGGGCAACAAGAGTGAAACTTAGTCTCAAAAAAATAAAAAATTTAAAAAAGTAGTACTGTGCACTATATATGAGGCCCATTATTCACGAATATTAAATGGTGCTTCATTGACCCTGAATTAACATTTTCCCTTCCTGTAAGGAACAGGACCATGCTTGGGTTTGTGTCTAAACCTTGCTGATAACTGCAGTTTTGGCCTTGATTGATGCTGTCCTCCGTGTCTGTTAAATTAAAAGATTGAATGATGATCTCTTGGATCTCTTTTCTAAGTTTTTATGGTTCCAAAGGAGTAAGTTAAATACCTTTGTTACCCAAATTCAGTAGTGTTGTGTTTTCCCTGCTGTTTTTTTCTACTTCATTCTGGGGTAACATAGTGTGCAGTTGGGTCCTCATCTGGATTCCAACATTAGAATGAGAAGATTATTTTACTTGGCATCATTGGCAGTGTCGATTAAATCTTTACTATGCCCTTGTAGCCATGACCTTAAGCAACACCTGACTGTGTTAACTCTGTGGTTTCACCCAAGTGAAATTGGGTGAAATTTTCTAGAAATATTCTAAGAAGAATATATTTCTAGCAGATGCATTCTTGAGACAGTGTGAATAATAAACCTGGGAAAAGTATAGTTTCCTGACTCTGCAGTACCTATGTTTGTGTGTGCACATTTGACTCATTTTGGCAATTCTTACCTTAATATTTACTTACATGATTATGCACAGTACGTGCATTTTACTTACCCTTTTTTTTTTTTTTTAAGACGGAGTCTCACTCTCTCACCCAGGCTGGAGTGCAGTGGTGTGATCTTGGCTCACTGCAACCTCTGCCTCGTGGGTTCAAGCAATTCCCTGCCTCAGCCTCCCGAGTAGCTGGGATTACAGGTGCCCGCCACCATGCCCAGCTAATTTTTGTATTTTTAGTAGAGATGGGGTTTCACCATCTTGGCCAGGCTGGTCTTGAACTCCTGACCTCAGGTGATCCACCCACCTCAGGCTCCCAAAGTGCTGAGATTACAGGCATGAGCCACCACACTCAGCCACCCATCCTTTTATCTGTGATGGCAGCGACCCTGTTTTTGCTTCTGCTAGAGAATATTGTAAAGCTGTAGAGGAGGGGGTGGAGGAGACAAACTGAGACACTTGGCTCAGTTTAGCCTCTTCTAAGACAAGCAGCTGGCACCTCAGAAAAATATTTTAGTATCCTGCTACCCCAGCCCTCCCTCATCCCCAGCCCCCAGTAACTTTCTTGGTGCTGTATAAATGCCTTTCTGTGTATGCTTATCCCTGAGCTTTGGTCATGAGGCCTGATCTTCTTTTGGAGTGCTGTACCAGCGTCTAGCACTCAGAGCACCTTACACACATGTCTGATGCAACTGAGTCGCTTCCACTGTTATCACTTACTGGCAACAACTTGTTGAAGCCCTCATTTGCTAAAGTCTCATTGTGAGGATTTAATAACTGTTCTTGAGCATCTGCATCAACCTCATTAAGCCAGCCTGTTGTACAAACTGTAATGATTTGAAGCTTATCAGGGTCATGACTAAGACAGTCATTACATAGTCAGGCCATGGCATCTTCAAGGCACTATTGGTGCAGCTGGTAAGTCACTTATCTCCATGACCCTACAACAGTTTTCCTCATCTTATGGAATTATAAATGTGCCAGAAGTTCCTAATAGGTTTGCCATCTCCCTGTCAGTCTTCTCAGTGAGCTGTGAAGTGCCCATTATAGGAAGCACACGTGAAAGACAGCAGCCGCTCTTGATCTGTGGGCTTCAGGCAGGGTGTTGTGTTGGTCAGAGAAAAGGGGCTTTATGTTTTGTTCGTATAGCAAAGGACTTGGGGCTGAGCTGATTCATGTGATGGAGAATCATTTCTTTCTTAGAGGCCCTGATCTCACAGCACCCTGAGCATCCTTGCAGAAAGCACTCATTTGCTGCTGCAAAAATATATTGCAAAAAGGTTGCTCAGGGCTTGTTTGCCACCAAACAAGCTCTGGCTCTGGCTTTCTTCTCACCAAAGAAATAACATTTTAAACTCTGATAAAATAGCATTTCCATTTTAAACTCTAATGTTCTCCCTAAGATCAGGGACAAGACAAGGATGTCTTTTCTCACCACTTTTCAACAGTGTACCAGAGATTCTAGACAGGGAAGTTAGGTAAGAAAATGAAATAAAAGCCATTCAGACTGGAAAGAAGAATGAAAGATATGTATATTGACAGAGTATATGATCTTGTATTTGGAAAACCTCAAGAAATACACACACACTTAAAAGGGAAACCTACTAGAACTAATAAATTATGTAAGATTGCAGGATACAAGATCAATATATAAAAATCAACTGTATTTTTATACAACAGAAATGGACAATTTGAAAATGAAATTAAGAAAGCAATTCTATTTACAATAGCACCAAAAACAATAAAATACTTAGGAACAAATTTAACCCAGGACTTGCAAGATGTATACACTGAAAACTGCAAACCTTGCTATAGGACATTAAAATCTACCTAAATAAATGGAAAAATATCCGTGGATCAGAAGACTTAATATTATTAAGATAACAATACTCCCCAAACTGATATATAGATTCCATACAATCCTTATCAAAATTTCAATGGTGGTTTTTGCAGAAATGGAAAAGCCGATCCTAAATTTCATATGGAATTGGAGGGAATCCTGAATAACCAAAGCCATCTAGAAAAGGAACAAAATTAGAGAATTACTAGTTTCCTATTTCAAAAGTTCCTAAAAAGCTAAAGTAATCCAAACAGTGTGGTCCTGGTGAAAGGTTAGACATATAGATCAATGGAATAGGATTGAGAGTCTAGAAGTAAACTCATAAGCCCATAGTCAGCTGATTTTTTGACAAGGGTGCAAAGACAATTCCGTCGGAAAAGAATAGTCAATTCAACAGGTGATGCTGGGACAACTGGATACTCACATGCAAATGGATGAAGTCGGACCCCTACCTCACACCATATACACAGATTAACTCAAAATGGTTCTATGTCCTAAATATAAGAGCTAAAATGGTAAAACTCTTAGAAAGGAAAGGACTAAGTCTCCATGAACTTGTATTTGCCAATAGACTTTTAGATATGAAACCAAATATGCAAGCAACAGAAGAAAAAATGGATAAATTATCATTCATCAAAATTAAAATCTTTTGTGCTTCAAAAGATGCTATCAAGCAAGTGAAAATACAACCCACAAAATATTTAAAATTATAGATCTGATTAGGGCCTAGTATCCAGAATATATAAAGAAGAATATATATCCAGAATATATAAAGAAGTCTTACACAGCCGGGCACCTTACACAGGTGGCTCATGCCTGTTATCCCAACACTTTTGGAGGCTGATATAGGTGGATTGCTTGAGGCCAGGGATTTGAGACCTGCCTGGACAACATGGTGAAACCCCACCTCTACCAAAAATATGAAAATTAGCCAGCTGTATAACCTAGTCTCAAAAATAAACAAATTAATGAAAATTTAAAAAATTAAAGAAGTCTTATAACTCAGCAACGAAAAGACAGCCCAAATAAAAAATGGGTGAAAGACATATACTGAAACTTCTCCAGAGAAGATATAAAAATGGCCAAGAAGAACATGAAAAGATACTCAGCATCATTATTCACCAGAGAAATTCAAATCAAAACCAGTCACCAAAAGGTAGAAACAGCGTAAATGTCCATCAGCTGATGAAAAGATGAACAAAATGTCATATATCAATACAATGGAATATTAATTTGAAGGAATTAAGTATTAATTAAGAAGGAATACAGTATTATGTGCCACAACATGGATGAACCTTGAAAACATGTTAAGAAAAAGAAACCATACACAAAATGCCATATATATTGTAAGATTCCATATTCTGAAATATCCAGGGTAGACAGATTCATGGAGACAGAAAGCAGACTAGTAGTTGCCAGTTACTGGGTATATGAGAAATGGGAAACAGCTGCTTCATTTTGGTATAGGCTTCATTTTGGGGTAATGAAAATGCTCCCAAATTAGATAGTGGCTATGGTTACACAATTCTGTGAATACACGAAAAACTACTGAATTGTACACTTTATAGGGTGAATTTCATTATATATGAATATATATCTTGAAGCTGTTACCAAGAGAAAGAGACAGTTTAGACAGATTAGTGACTTATCAACTTCATTATAAAATAAAATTCATGTACAGTGTTCCTTAAATAAGTAAATCTATATCCCACATTTTCTGAAGCAGAAGAGTCCATCTTCATCTGTGTAAAGGCCAGCCAAGTTTTTCTTTATAGATAAGCAGTTATAAAAAAATATTCAAGGTTCTCCTTTTGGGCTTGAGCATCACAGTGCCTTTTCCTGCCATCTGTCCACTTGTTCTGCCACTCCTGAAATCCTGATACTGTGCAAATGCTCAGAACAGCTCCCGTGGCCTCAGGAGTTTGTTGCATGTTTCCCATTCCCTAAGGCATGCTGCTGTCAAGGAAATGCAGTGACTTCTTCATAGCAGTTCTGCTGGCGAGAAGTTCTAGGTATTGTGTTTTATTTGTTTTTTTTTTTTTTTTTTAAGACAGGTTCGCTCTCTGTTGCCTGGGCTGGAATGCAGTCTTACAATTACAGCTCATTGCAGCCTTGATGTCCCGGGCTCAAGCGATCCTCCCACCTCATCTTCCCAAGTAGCCAGGACCACAGGAGTGTACCATTACACCTGGCTAATTTTTTTTATTTTTTGTAGAGGCAGGGTCTTGATATGTCACCCAGGCTGGTTTTGAACTCCTGGGCTCAAGTGATCCTCCCGCCTTGGCTTCCTAAAGTGCTAGAATTGTAGGTATGAGCCACCATGCCCTGATACTAGGCAATTTTGATTCTCTAGGTGCAGAACCCAATTACTCTGTCCTGTAATATTTCTCCTGGCTTTCGTAACATAGCTGTACTCTAAGAAGTCACATTGTGTACAACACTTGTTAAAATCTCTGCTTTTCTCCCCCAGACAGATGTACCAAGTTAGACATTTTAACACATAATGTAAAGCACATACCACGTATTTGGCCCCAATCATGAAAGTAATTTTCAGCTTTGTCCTGCTATCTTTTTATTCTCAGTGACTTTTCTGGAAATGAAGTATTGGCGCCGTGCTCTGCTGTGTGTGTGTGTGTGTGTGTGTGTGTGTGTGTGTTTAAAGGGCCATGTTGATTTGATTTATTTTTTAATCATCAGAAGCCAGGTAGCAGCTTGTAGTATGTAAAGTATGTCCTTGTGCCCTAAGCTGAAAGAGCAGAGAGCCACTAGCAGAAATGAGAGAAACAGGCCTTGTAGCTTTGAGGTCTCTTCAAATCTGGTCTTCTGGTAACTAAAAATTTCTCATCACTCAGCATTTCTGAACTTTTAGCAGGTGGGCAATAACCAATACTTAAAAATATGTCTACAAGTACTACAGGATCGTGGCTGTCTTCTTCATTGTTAAGTTTAAATTATATTCATATTTAGTATGAATGTATTCCTCTGCATTCACATTTTTTATAATTAATTATCCAAGTATAGAATGAATCATATCTTTTTGTTAGCCAGATTACTGGGATAAACATCCCAACCTTCCCCTCTTTACCAAATAAAAGAGCTTCCTATAGAATTTCCTAGGTAAAAGACAGGCATCTTCTCTAAAAAACAGTGATGAATTCATCTAACTGTGTAGTGTTTAGTTTTCTTTAAGTAAAAAGTTAAATGAGGAATTGAGTGATTTTTTCATATGCAGATTTTATTTCTTGATGATTGTGTCTGGCCTCGTGGAGGGACGGAGTGACTTTAGGCGGAATAACCGGATCTGTTTGCTCTTGAGAAGCAGGCGCGAGTCCACGAAGGAAAGGCAGGGAGACAGATGGCTGCCTATTGTGTTACAACCATCATCTGCTGGGCCCTGAGCAAATATTAAGTGAATAATATATATGTAATTGGTGTGAAAGTACGATTGCAACATTTCTAATATGGTTTGGAGGATGGCTACTTCTTGAACATTTGTGTTTTATAGAATGCTATGTTGAAATGTTTTTGTTTTTAGGGTTAATCCATTTTAAACTGCTTTAAAGTGAACATTTTTCCCCCATTTTGACACCACTGTGCAATATTTTGAATTGAAATGGCCTGTAATCGCCCTTTTTTATTTTCCATAACAACATGAGCACTAAATTATAGCTGTGCAATTATGTAAACAATGGAAATGCTTCCAGAACGAATCCTTCCTTTTAAATTTTCATTTTGTGTAATTGTTGGAAGGTTTGGAGCCATAATAAACAAAATTATTTTACACATTTATCGCTCTAAAGGTCAATTATAAGGGAACTAAAGAAACAACACTATGCAAAATGAATAAACCAATTTCTGTTGCCATCACCATATGTTTTTCTTATCACTTATGGTTTTTCCAGTTACTGTGTACATAGCATTCAATTAAAGCGATTCATTTACCAGGCTGAATATGGTTTGTGTTTATAGAACTGTGCTTTAGAGGAGAGGAAACAACACGCCTCTATTTGAATTACCTGATTTTTTGCAAGATCAGTGATAAGAGACAGATGTTCTCACCAGTTACTTTCTCATAACCAGAATCTTTTGATAAGCTGCAGATTCACAATTATCATCTTAGTGATCTTTTCACACTCAGTGTATAGTATGCACTTGGACTTTTAACCAGAACAAGAGAAAAATACTAGTTTGGTGATCTGTTCACTATATTGCAACATTTTGCAGGATGAATTTTAATTTCTTTGAACAAAAGCATGTGAAAGATCTTTGTCAATGTGTCATATGTTCAGCTCTCAAGAATAAACCTCATTTTATTTTAGATTCCATATATCATTGAGCCTATTGTTTAGTTTGTGGTTTAGTCTATTTAACATGTAAAAAAAGAAACTAATTCTTGCTATAAAACTAACTCGAACTTCTTTGTATTAAGTTGTAGAACTCTTTAGAAAAATGAATCCTAGAAAATCTAAAATGATAATTTTCCTGTTTTTCTTTCAGTATCTTCCTTGTAAAACACTATGGCTAATTGCCATAAAGCTTTGTTAAGGGTGTTGCTTGAAAGCACTAATTTCTAGAGCTTTTGAATTTCTGGGGTAACATGCGATCTAAGAGGCTTGTTTGTGTGCCGCCTTTGAAATGTCTTAAACTATTCTTTCTGTAGATCAGCAAAATAATAGTTCACTGAATTATACAAACTACATCTATAAAGTAAATTTTACAAAGTAAAACTCTTCAGAGTCCTTCTCTTTTTGAAAAATAATTATTTATTTGCTACTCTACTTACTTCTTTATGGCTCTTTTCATTTTACAAAGGCATATGTTCTTATCTCCTATCCCATTACATACAACTCCGTAAGGGAGTATCATTCCATTTTATGGAAGAGAAGCATGAAGCTCTGGGTATGACATGATCTGCCCACAGTCACATAAGGCTTTGAACCTAGGCCTCATGGCTCAAGTTCTAGAGTTCTTTTCACCACACCAGAGTGCAGGGCTGTTTCTCACTAGCTGTCTCAGTGGAGGCAGTGCTGAATAGCATTGTAGAAAAGATGGCCCCTTTCCTCCTCTCTGCAGGTCCTTGTGATACTCTCAGGTAGGCCAGCTGGAGTTGAGAGAAGAATTTCTCTCACACCACCCTGACATTGCGTTCTGTGCTTGTATTTAACAGGGAGAGCTGGTCTCAGACCCAGAGTCTTCATCAGAGGATGGTATTTTTAGCAAAGTTTAGCAGCACTGATTACTGTCATTGTATTACCTGAGTTACTTTTTACTTACGAGAAAGGATACACAAGTTTTTCAGAATAATTGGTCCATTATTCTAAGCGAAGTAACTCGGGAATGGAAAACCAAACATTGTATGTTCTCACTCATAAGTGGGAGCTAAGCTCTGAGTACGCAGAGGCATAAGAATAATACAGTGGACTTTGGGGACTTGGGGGGAAAAGGTGGAAGGGGGTGAGGGATAAAAGACTACAAATTGGGTACAGTGTTTACTGCTTGGGTGATGGGTGCATCAAAATCTCACAAATCACCACTAAAGAACTTACTCATCTGACCAAATAGCACCTGTTCCCCAAAAACCTATGGAAATAAAAAAATTAAAACATGAGTCACTTTGAAAAACCTGTTAGGCAAGTAATGTTCACTTTGGACAGGGAGATGGCAAAAGGCATGAGGGTTGCACATGAATGACTGATGTCTGAGAGCATCATCCTGTCCCATGTATATATAAAGCCCTGGAGGCTGTGAGGAAGGTTTCAGATTTTTATTACATTTTCAAAGACTCCTGTTATAGCTGTGTCTTAACGTATGGTGGGGAAGGTGAAAGAAGGATTCTACTGGGTTAGAAATGAGTGGGGCATTTTGTGGATGTCCCGCTATTGGGAATATGCAGCGGCTCTTCCTTGAGTACCACATGGTTATTCCTAATTTTAAAATGTTATCACAAAGATACAATCTTCAAGTTGTTCCACTTCAGTGTGGAGAAGCAACATAAGCAGGCATATGGCCATAATTTGGCTGACTGGTCATATAGTTCTCTCTTTAACCCCCCCATTTACCCTCCCCCAGTGCTGTCTTCGGCGACTTCACACAGGCGCTGTGTCTCCTCAGGGCGCTGTCTTACGTGGGTGGCAGGGTAGGGTAGGCTAGCCATCTGTTATTTTTCCCTGTCTTTCCAACCTTCTTGCTCATAGTAGCAGGTTCCGTTGAAGTGATTGGCTGAGGTCCAGGGGGTGAGGGAGCCATGTGACTTTATCTCAGCTATATGCCTATCTGCTGTCTGTACTATCAGTATAGCAACTTAGTAATATTTTTTGAATGTCCCATTTTACAGATTGTTGCCTTTACACATACAAATCTTACGACGCAAAATGGATTCATTTACAAATGGTGGTGTTATTTTGTTAAAGGATTTAGTTCATAATTCCCACAAATTTAGTCTAGAAAAGCATTTTTTAATTAAAACTCTAAATTCCAGTGGTGAAAATAGACTTATTTGATTCAAGTATGTGCTAAAGATTTTTAAAGCCCACAAGCCTCAAGGTTTAGTTCCACATCTCAACAGATGGAATTAACACAAACATAACAAAGTTAACATCATGGTTGTTTGCATTATTAATCTTCAAATGCATGGCATTCTGCTACCTTGCTAGCCAGGTTTGCACGAATCCTTTCATTGCAACATATGTCAACAGAAATGTGCTTCCATCTGCTGCCGGATAGCTTGATGCCTGATATTCCGAGACAAGGCCCAGCACAATGAGTACCTCTGTGAGTAATTACAGGTGTGTGGTGAGGAGCCTAGGGCATTAATCAGAGGCTTAATTATGAAAAAGGTGGATCTTTTGTTCCACTCTTGGATCCTGAGTTTACCACACACTTTCTAAACTGCAGCATCCATCTGCTCAGTCCCTTAGAATGTTTGCCTTGACTGATATGGACCTTAAAGTGTATCAAAGGACGTGATTAAAGCAGGCTTAAACATTAACCTGGAAGAAGCATTGTTCATGTTTTTTTTCCTTCCTTCCTTCCTTTTTTACTTACCTATTTATCTGTTTATTTCTGATGTAGGAAAAAAGTCTGCTGAAATGCTAAAACTTTAAATTAGTACTTGCTAAACTATTTACCATATGTGAACTCTACTAAATTAAGCATTAAACAGTAATTTTAAGAATGTAAATATCAAGATTTGTAGAAACTAAGACCCATGTAAGAAAAAAAAAGTCTTAGGAAAAATGGTTTGTGAACACATACAAATTTTTTTAGGAAGATAAGTTGTTAAATGAGGTTATTTTTATTATGACAGACTTAACATGTTAGAATTTAGCATGTTACTACTGCTTTGCTCTAATGTGATACTGATAGAATTAAATCAGGATTATTTTTAAGGATTTTTTAGATAACCACACTGAAATCTAAGAAAAGAAACTAGGATTGTGTGTGTGTGTGTGTGTGTGTGTTTTGCTTCTTACTCTTATATTGAGACTATAATAGGTTGTATAAGTCACCTAACTATAGTATAGTCATGTAACATTTCAGTCAGTGGCAGACCACATATATGATGGTGGTCCTGTAAGATTATAGTGCTGTATTTTTACTGAACCTTTTCTGTGTGTAGCTGTGGTTTGATATGCAGATAATTTCCATTGTTTTACAATTGCCTACACTATTCGGTATAGTAACATGTTGTGCACATTTGTAGCCTGGATGTGTAGTAGGCATCTACCATCTAGGTTTGTGTAAGTCACTCTATGATGTTCACAAGATGATGAAATTGCCTAACAACACATTTCTTAGAATGTATCCTCGTCATAAAGTGACACGACTGTACTTCAGTGTGTGTTTTGATTAATGTACATGGCCAACAGCTGCATAAGTTTGTGGTTTGTGGTTTTCTTACTAATTCCTGTTACACACACACACACACACACACACAAACACACACATACACACACACACACACATACACACACACACACACACACACACACACACACTTGCACAGATGGCTTCAGAGATGTGGCCTGGCCATGGATGGCATGAATGCTGTCCAGTGGTGGACCCCTGATCTGCCACAGGCAAGAATTAGATATCTGCTTCAGACCAGAGCTGGGGGGTGAGGGGCCATCCAGCCATCAATGAGAGGCCATTACAGACACAGGAACACAAGGTGTCTGGGGCAGATGATGCTCTTTACACTGCACTCTGTGCAAAAGGCTACTGTTGCACTTTGTACTTGCACGGAGATCACACATACACTCAGAGCCATGCTGTTTCCATGACCTTAGCATTTCACTGATTACATTACCTTAGCACTCTGCATATTCCCATTTCTTAACACATAAAACTATCTGAAGAGTGAAATTTTCCATCTCTTTGCCTACTTTAAGATATCTTAATGTAACTGTGCTTTAACTGTGGCCAATTGAAAGCTAAAGACAGGACATATGTTTTGTTTTAGTGATAGGTATTTGAGGGTTTTAATCATGTATTTACCTCATTACTCCTGTAGCTTGTCCAAGGAGACTACCTTTACATGGAAGACAGAGGAAATGTCTAGTCTCAGAGCCATGATTTAGATTTTGGAAAATTCATCTTACAGCTTGGGGTCTCCAATCTCACCTTTAAAATGGGTACAATAACCCTTGGAGTAACTCCGTTTCCAATATCTCTTTCACTGAAAATTTTCTGTGATCTGTGCTCTCTTAGATTATTATACAGTGGTCATATGTACCACTACAAACACTACTTCGGAATTTTGTGTTTGAACATTACAATTGTGTTTTCTTATCTTCCCTTTTAGGATATCTTAAATACCATCATAAGGCACTGTCCACCCCGCTTTTTCTCCCTGGGTTTTCCTGGCTTCTCAATGCTGGTGGGGGACTTCATCATGGCCGCTGCCAGGGTCCTTAGCACAGACATGTTGACGGTGAGTATGACAATGCTCAGCATCCCAGCTCCCAAGAGGCTTCACAATCGCTAACAAGGTTCAGATTTCTCCACTCTTAACAGGTGTTGACTCATTAGTGCAATCTGAAACTGGGCTCTCAGGGTAGATACCCTGGCAGCTGATGTGTGAAATTGTAGGATAAGATGACACACTGGTTTTGGAAAGGCGTTTCATCAAAAGGCCAAAGTGTGAGAAATCATATCCTCACTAATATTTCAGCACATTTACACAGTCAGAAGCAGGACTTGTCTCTTAGAATATTATTAGCATTTTCCAGTAAATGGTGACACAGACATAAATGTCTAAAATAGAGAGTTTTAAAATGTACATTAGCAGTAAGATTTTTTTTGTTTTTAAAAGTCTCATAGAAAATATTTTCTTAAAATGTTAGAACACTAAAATCTTAACTAGAAGTGAATATGTATTCTCTTAATAACATGCCAGAATACTTTGGCAGAATTTTTGTAATAAAAAATTAGAAGTGAACTAAATGATCAGTAAGGGCTACAAAAAAAATTATTTTTACTCTCTACATTTATCTCTACTACTAAGGCAGTATCTTTTCTTTCCTTTTTTTGTTGTTGTTTTTCAAGGGATAGGGTCCCATTCATTCTCTGCCTGGGCTGAAGCACAGTGGTGCTGTCGTGCCTAGCTCACTGTAACCTCAAGTGATCCTCCCACCTCAGCCTCCTGAGTAGTTAGGACTGCAGGTACATGCCATTATGCCTGGCTGATTTTTAAATTTTTTGTAGAGATTGGAGTCCCTCCATGTTGCCCAAATTGGTCTCAAACTCCTAGCCTTAAATGATCCTCCTGCCTCAGCCTCCAAAATGTTAGGATTACAGGTGTGAGCCACTGCACATGGCCAAAGCAATATCTTAATGCCTTTTTGAGAGAATACTGTTATACATTTAAAGTTAAAGGGCCTTTTCCATTTGTGCTCTATAAGCTGTTATATATTCAAAGTTATTTTTGCCTCTTCAAATGGTATAAATAAAATTAGCTTTACTATTTGCTAAGCATTGGTGTCGAAATCAGTGTTGCCATCCAACAACCTAAATCTTGTTTGATAGGAGATTACTTTTTCACTTACTTCTTCTTTGCAGGGTAAATTCAAACTTCAAGCCCTTGGTTTTAAATTAAATTGTTTAAAAATACTTCCTGTAGCTGGTATTTCATGTTGGTGCTTTCACACGCTAACTTTTTCCTATAAAGATAAATTAGAAAACAAAGAGAAGTGAAAAGAGACAGGAGCAAAAGGGAAGAAAGGTAAAAGAGAAGAAGAGGCCAGGCATGGTGGCGTATGTATAGTCACAGCTATAGGAGACTCAGGAAGCCGAGGTGGGAGAATCACTTGAGATCAGGAGTTTGAGTTCAGCCTGGGCAGCATAACAAGACTCCATCTCTTAAAAAGAAAAAAAAAGTAGAAGAAGAAAAATGTTGAATTTGTTCAACTGTGGCCTTATCGTAAAGAATTATGACAACTTTTCATACTTTATTATTTCTGAAAAATTTTAGGATAATCTCAAAGAATTTTCAAATGTATTTTAACCATTCACATCAACTTGAAAAAAATTACAAGATACAAGAAGGGAAATCATACTTCTTTATTGAAATACTCATTTTTTTTAATCATACTTAAGTTCTGGGATACATGTGTAGAACATGCAAGTTTGTTGCATAGGTATACATGTGCCATGGTGGTTTGCTGCACCCATCAACCTGTCACCTACATTAGGTATTTCTCCTAATGCTATTCCTGTGTTAGTCTGCTGAGAATGATGGTTTCCAGCTTCATCCATATCCCTGCAAAAGACATGAACTTACTCTTTTTTGTGGCTGCATAGTATTCCATGGTGTATATATGCCACATTTTCTTTATCCAGTCTATTATTGATGGGCATTTGGGTTGGTTCCAAGTCTTTGCTATTATAAATAGTGCTGCAATAAACCTACGTGCGTGTGTCTTTATAGTAGAATGATTTATAATCCTTTGGGTATATACGCAGTAATGAATGGGATTGCTGGGTCAAATGGTATTTCTAGTTCTAGATCCTTGAGGAATCGCCACACTGTCTTCCACAATGGTTGAACTAATTTACACTCCCACCAACAGTGTAAAAGCATTCCTATTTGTCCACATCCACTCCAGCATCTATTGTTTCCTGACTGTTTTTTTTTTTTTTTTTTTTTTTGAGACAAAGTCTTGCTCTGTCACCCAGTAGCTGAGACTACAGGCACCCACCACCACGCCCAGCTAATTTTTTATGTTTTTAGTAGAGATGGGGTTTCACCGTGTTAGCCAGGCTGGTCTCGATCTCCTGACTTCGTGATCCTCCCGCCTGAGCCTCCCAAAGTGCTGGGATTACAGGTGTGAGCCACCATGCCCGGCCTATTGTTTCCTGACTTTTTAATGATTCTAACTGGTGTGAGATGGTATCTCATTGTGGTTTGATTTGCATTTCTCTAATGACCTGTGATGATGAGCTTTTTTTCATATGTTTGTTGGCCACATAAATGTCTTGAGAAGTATCTGTTCATAACTGTCACCCACTTTCAGATGGGGTTTTTTTTTCTTTTTTCTTTCTTTTTTTTTAACCATATACAATTTTATTTATTTATTTTTAATTTAATTTATTTTTTATTATTATACTTTAAGTTCTAGGGTACATGTGCACAATGTGCAGGTTTGTTACATATGTATACATGCACCATGCTGGTGTGCTGCACCCATTAACTCATCATTTACATTAGCTATATCTCCTAATGCTACCCCTCCCTGCTCCCCCCACCCCATGACAGGCCCTGCTGTGTGATGTTCCCCTTCCTGTGTCCAAGTGTTCTCATTGTTCAATTCTCACCTATGAGTGAGAACATGTGGTGTTTGGTTTTCAGTCCTTGCGATAGTTTGCTGAGAATGATGGTTTCCAGCTTCATCCATGTCCCTACAAAGGACATGAACTCATCATTTTTTATGGCTGCATAGTAGTCCATGGTGTGTATGTGCCACATTTTCTTAATCCAGTCTATCATTTGGATTGGTTCCAAGTCTTTGCTATTGTGAATAGTGCTGCAATAAACATACATGTGCATGTGTCTTCATAGCAGCATGATTTATAATCCTTTGGGTATATACCCAGTAATGGGATGGCTGGGTCAAATGGTATTTCTAGTTCTAGATCCTTGAGGAATCACCACACTGTCTTCCACAATGGTTGAACTAATTTACACTCCCACCAACAGTGTAAAAGCATTCCTATTTGTCCACATCCTCTCCAGCATCTATTGTTTCCTGACTTTCTTTTTTTTTTTTTGGGAGACAAAGTCTTGCTCTGTCACCCAGTAGCTGGGACTACAGGCACCCACCACTACGCCCAGCTAATTTTTTATATATTTAGTAGCGATGGAGTTTCACCATGTTAGCCAGGCTGGTCTCGATCTCCTGACTTCGTGATCCTCCTGCCTGAGCCTCCCAAAGTGCTGGGATTACAGGTTTGAGCCACCATGCCCGGCCTATTGTTTCCTGACTTTTTAATGATTCTAACTGGTGTGAGATGGTATCTCATTGTGGTTTGATTTGCATTTCTCTAATGACCTGTGATGATGAGCTTTTTTTTCATATGTTTGTTGGCCACATAAATGTCTTCTTTTGAGAAGTATCTGTTCATAACCTTCACCCACTTTCAGATGGGGTTATTTGTTTTTTATTTATTTTATTTTTTTTTTTACCATATACAATTTTATTTATTTATTTTTAATTTAATTTAATTTTTATTATTATACTTTAAGTTCTAGGGTATATGTGCACAATGTGCAGGTTTGTTGCATATGTATACATGCACCATGCTGGTGTGCTGCACCTATTAACTCATCATTTACATTAGCTATATCTCCTAATGCTACCCCTCCCAGCTCCCCCCACGCCACGACAGGCTCTGCTGTGTGATGTTCCTCTTCCTGTGTCCAAGTGTTCTCATTGTTCAATTCTCACCTATGAGTGAGAACATGCGGTGTTTGGTTTTCTGTCCTTGCGATAGTTTGCTGAGAATGATGGTTTCCAGCTTCATCCATGTTCCTACAAAGGACATGAACTCATCCTTTTTTATGGCTGCATAGTATTCCATGGTGTATATGTGCCACATTTTCTTAATCCAGTCTATCATTGATAGGCATTTGGGTTGGTTCCAAGTCTTTGCTATTGTGAATAGTGCCTCAATAAACACACGTGTGCATGTGTCTTTATAGCAGCATGATTTATAATCCTTTGGGTATATACCCAGTGTTTTTTCTTATAAATTTGTTTAAGTTCCTGCTGGGCTTGGTAGCTCATGCCTGTAATCCCGACACTTTAGGAGGCGGAGGTGGGCAGATCATCAGGTCAAGAGATCGAGACCATCCTGGTTAACACAGTGAAACCCCGCCTCTAATAAAAATTTTAAAAAAACTAGCTCGGTGTGGTGGTACATGGCTGTAGTCCCAGCTACTCCGGAGGCTGAGGCAGGAGAATCGCTTGAACCTGGGAGGCGGAGATTGCATCAAGTCGAGATCGCGCCACTGCACTCCAGCCTGGGTGACAGAGCACGACTCTGTCTAAAAAAAAAAATGGTTCAAGTTCCTTGTAGATTCTGGATATTAGCCCTTTGATGGTTAGATTGCAAAATTTTTCTCCCTTTCTGTAGGTTGCCTGTTCACTCTGATGATAGTTTCTTTTGGTGTGCAGAAGCTCTTTAGTTTAATTAGATCCCATTTGTCAATTTTGGCTTTTGTTGCCATTGCTTTTGGTGTTTAGGTCATGAAGTCTTTGCCCATGCCTATGTCCTGAATGGTATTGCCTAGGTTTTCTCCTAGGGTTTTTATGGTTTTAGGTCTTACGTTTAAATCTTTAATATATCTTGAGTTAATTTTTGTATAAGATGTAAGGAAGGGGTCCAGTTTCAGTTTTCTGCATATGGCTAGCCAGTTTTCACATCACCATTTATTAAATAGGGAATCCTTTCCCCATTGCTTGTTTTTGTCAGATTTGTCAAAGATCATATGGTTGTAGATGTGTGGTGTTATTTCTGAGGCCTCTGTTCTGTTCCATTGGTCAGTATATCCGTTTTGGCACCAGTACCATGCTGTTTTGGTTACTGTATCCTTGTAGTAGAATTTGAAGTCAGGTATCGTGATGCCTCCAGCTTTGTTCTTTTTGCTTAGGATTGTCTTGGCTATATGGGCTCTTTTTTGGTTCCATATGAAATTTAAAGTAGTCTTTTCTAATTCTGTGAGGAAAGTCAATGGTAGCTTGATGGGAATAGCATTGAATCTATAAATTACTTTGGGCAGTATGGCCATTTTCATGATACTGATTCTTCCTATCCATGAGCATGGAATGTTTTTCCATTTGTTTGTGTCCTCTCTTATTTCCTTGAGCAGTGGTTTGTAGTTACCCTTGAAGAGGTCCTTCACATCCCTTGTAAGTTGTATTCCTAGGTATTTTATTCTCTTTGTAGTAGTTGTGAAGGGAGTTCACTTACGATTTGGCTCCCTACTTGTCTATTATTGGTGTATAGGAATGCTTGTGATTTTTGCACATTGATTTTGTATCCTGAGACTTTGCTGAAGTGTCTTATCAGCTTAAGGAGTTTTTGGGCTGCGAAGATGGGGTTTTCTAAATATACAATCATGTCATCTGCAAAGAGATAATTTGACTTCCTATTTGAATACCCTTTATTTCTTTCTCTTGCCTGATTGCCCTGGCGAGAACTTCCAATACTGTGTTCATTATTTGCCAAGAGAGTTTCCTGTAAAAATGTTGGAGCCCTTCCTAGAGATAATATCACACTTGGTGGTCATTTTCTGTCAGTGTGGCTAGATGGGCTATTAAAGTAGCCTTACAGATACGCAGTTGGCTAATAGTACAGTAGCCCCACTTTATCCTCAGTTTCACTTTCTGATATCAGTTACCACAGTCAGTGGTGGTCCAAAAATATTAAATGGAAGATTCTAGAAATAATTCGGAGTTTTAAATTGCACACCATTCTGAGTAGCATAATGAAACCTTGAGGCATCCTGGCCCATCCTGCCCAGGATGTGGATCATTGCTTTGTCCAGTGGATCCACGTGGGTATCTGCTACCCACACATTAGTCACTTAGTGGCCATATCTGTTATCAGGTGGACTGTTGTGATATCACAGTGCTTGTGTTCAGGTAATCTTTATTTTACATAATAGCCCCAAAGCACAAGAATGTCATACTGTTATAATTGTCTATTTCATTATTAGCTGTTATTGCTAATCTCTTACTGTGCCTAATTTATAAATTAAAATTTTTTCATAGGTATGTATGTATTGCAAATACCATAGTGTATATAGGGTTTAGTATTATCCACAGTTTCAGTCATCCACTGAGGGGTTCTTGGAATGTATCCCCTTCAAATAAGAGGGAACTGCTGCATATGAAAAATGCTCAAGATCAGCAGGGAAATTCAAATTAAGATCACAATGAGATAATTACCTCACACCTGTTAGGATGGCTTTCACCAAAAAGACAAAAGATAACGTGTAGGCAAGGATGTGGAGGAAAGAGAACACTTGTACAGGTAAAAAAAAAAAAATTCTCCTGACTTTTATTTGAATTCATTATAAATTGCCTAGATCGTGATATATAATGTCCATTTATTGTTCCATTCCCTCTGTGATCACCACTTACCAAAATAGTGATTCTTCCTTATTTGAGGCCTCTGACAGAAAAAACTAGAATGAGATTTGACATCACAACCAACACATCCCCAAAGCATAGGTTAAAAACATATTGATATGGATCAATATGTATATTAAAACAGTATGTATATCAAAACATTATGTTGTACATACTTTAAATATACAAATTTTTATTAATTATAATTTAGTAAAGCTGCAAAAAAAAGAACACGAGACTACTCAAATCAAAGATGGTATAAAGGTAAATGTAAAGGTCAAATTCACATAAAGAAGTGTTGCCAAGATAGGAAAATAAATAACCAAAGCCTAACCAGAACCTGGAAAAACACAAACTAGAAAATGTGGAGGGAAGGAAATATTGAAATATAAACTTCAAAAAATTCAGAAAGCATGAAATACAAAACCAGCTTGCAATAAAGAAAAAAGTGTTATGTTCTTTGAAACTACAATAAAAGAGACATGAGTGCCTTATCTTTTAAGCTTTCTGAAGGTATCGAATTTGCTTGGTGTTTAACACATATATCAATGTTATGTAATATTATATACATTTCTCTTAACTATCTGCCTGAGGTATGATAGTAGGAATAAATGTTACAGCCATGAATCGATTTTTAATTCTGTTTTCAAATATTGCACATGAGTGTGTGGGTTAGTGAATGGTTGGATACTGGGTGTGCTAGTCATACCATTTTTTCCTACACATTTTCATCCCCTTATACACTTTTGGTGGGAAGGTAAATTGGTGCAGCCATTATGGAAAACAGTACAGAGGTTTCTCAAAAAGTTAAAAATAGAACTACCATATGACCCAGCAGTCCCACTTCTGGGTATATATCCAAAGGAACTGAAATCAGTATGTTGAAGAAATATCTGCACTCCCATGTTCAGTGCAGCAGCATTCACAATAGCCAGGATATGAAAGCAACTTAAATTTCTATTGGCAGATGAATGGATAAAGGAAATATGGTACATATCTCCAGTGAAGTATTATTCGGCCTTTAAAAAACGAAGGAAGTTCTGTCATTTGCAACAACATGAATGAACCATTTTTCCAAATGAAAGAAGCCAAACTCAGAAAGATAAATACTGTGTGGTGTCACTTATATGTGGAATCTAAAATAGTCCAACTCCTAGAAGCAGAGAGTAGAATGGTGGTTCCCAGGGGCTGTGGTTGGGGTAGGGGGAGGTGGGATGATGTTTGTCAATGGATCAAAAGTTTCAGTTATGCAGAATGAATGAGTTCTGGAGATCTCAGCATGGTCACTATAGTTAATAATACTATATTATAAACTTGAAATTTGCTAAGAGAGTAGATCTTAAATGTTCACAACTCGCGCATAAAGGAACTATATGAGGTGATATATTAATTCACTTGTTTATGGTAATCATTTTGTAATGTATTTGTATATCAAAACATGTTGTATGTACTTTAAATATACAAATTTTTATTAACTATGCTTTAGTAAAGTTGAAAAAAAGAATCAACACAAAATTAATAAAGTAGCCTTCCAAAATGTTTTTTTAAAAAGAGAATATGAATGAGAATGTGTAAGGGTTACATGAAGGAATCACACTCTGAATGATAGTACTTTCTCGTTTAAACTTGAGGTTAAAATTGTAGAGGAACTGGTGAAAGGTGTTTGGGCTGGAGCACACCTGCTCAGTCAGAATTTTCAGTTAGCACAAGGTAATTTCCAGTTTGAAGTACCCCTGCTAGGTAGGTCTGCCCCACTGAGGCAGTGGGGGAGGGAGATGCACAGATGGCTTGCACAAGTCACCAAGAGATGAGGAGAAGCTTGTGCGCAGCAACATTATTTGTAACAGCCAAAGCCTAGAGCCAATCCAAATGCCCATCAGCAATAGAACAGATAAATTATGGTGTGTACATAAGATGGATTATTATCTACAATGAAAACACAGGATCAGTTACATAACACAATGAGTGAAAGAAGTCAGACACAAAAGAACATATACTCTAATTTCATTTATTTAATTGAAAAACCAGACAAAACTGATCTGTGGTGTTAAAGCAGAATGCGGTTACTTTGGGGGAGGGGAGGCTATCATGGGAGGGGCACAAAGAGGACTTCTGTGGGTTGGTAATGATATTCTTCCTGTTGTCTGTCTCTTTGTCCTCGGGGCTCCTTCCTGTGTCATCACTTCTCTCTCTGTGCACTCCACAAAGACGCATGCATTCAGTTCTTCTGAACACATCTCAATTGTTATGCCAGACTTTTCTCTCCTAACCTCAGGACAAGCATTTCAAAAAGTCTTCAGAACAGTAATCTCCCCAGATACTCTGGGGGAAAGGGAAGGAAGAAAGCCAGGTTCATAGTCAAGTAATTTTGGGAAATACACTTCTTCACTTGGAAATTCACAGTGTACAATAACATGTTAAAGGCTTCTGTTTAATTGTGCTTAGCCAAATGTCTCTGCAACATCTTTTTCCCGGGAGTCTTTGATTTTGCCCTTTCACAGTCCCTGTGGCCCTAGTGGAACCTACTTTGGGGACGACTGCTTCTGACCCTTTCAGCCTCCCGTCTCATGCACACCTTCCTCTTCCCTACTCAGCTGGCTCCCTCACCCACCGCCAGCCTGCCTGATTTCTACTCCCCTCTGTGGCCCTTAGCAGCAGTTCGTATTAGGTTTCCTAAACATCCTGAGCAGAACCAATCCTTGCCTCATCCCGTAGAATAGCTCTGCTGTGCTTTATATTGCCTTTTATTTACCTGTGTACTTATGGGAACCAAGCTAGGTAAAAAATGAAGGACTGGGCTCCCATGCTGTCCTCAGTATGTTGCTCTCCTAGCAGGTGCTTCACTGAATTGTGTATAGCTGTTATTTGCCTCTCCTCGCCTACCTCACATACCGCGCCTCGTCTCTCTCAGGGAGAAAAGCTCTCTTTGATTTTATAGCCCAAGCGCTTAACTATAGGCTCAGTCTGGACCTGGAGCTAGATGGCCTCAGTTCAAATCCAGGGTGCATCACTTAGGAGCCATATGACACTGAAAAGCTACTTAACTTCTTTGGCATCAGTTTTCTCACTGGAAAATGAAAACAATAGCCTCTTCTTCACTGGGTTGGTGAGGGGACTTTATGAAGAAATGCTTGTACAGCACTTAGAAGAGTGCCTAGCACAGAGTGAGAACTCCTTAAATGTGAGCTTTTATTGTTTTATTACATAATAGTAGACAGATAGATGGACAGATAGGTGAGTAGATTGATGACAGACCTGTGTAATCCCCTATTCTTGGCTAACCATATCTGCTAGTGTTGGCTGAATTGAAATCTAGTGAAATGCCTTTTTTTTTTTTTTTTTTTGAGATGGAGTCTCACTCTGTTGCCTAGGCTGGAGTGCAGTGGCACTGTATTGGCTACCTGCAACCTCCATCTCCTGGGTTCAAGCAATTCTCCTGCCTCAGCCTCCTGAGTAGCTGGGATTACAGGCACCCACCACCATGCCTGGCTAATTTTTATATTTTTACTAGAGACGAGATTTCACCATGTTGGCCAGGCTGGTCTTGAACTCCTGACCTCAGGTGATCCACCCGCCTCAGCCTCCCAAAGTGCTGGGATTACAGGTGTGAGCCACCGTACCCAGCCATGCCTTTTTAAATATATACCTAATTCTAACACTGGGCAAATAAGAGAAAAGTATCTCACTAGATATAGTGATATAGTATCTCATTATATGTTGTTTTATAAAGTAGTTCTTGGCAATAGACGGGAAATTTGATAGTTTGTCTTCTCTTTCTACTCTCCGATAGTTACCTCCATCTCTACTTCCCTATGAATTTTCCTTAATTGTTCTTAACAGCAAAATGGTATTCAGTTGATATCCTTTACCCTGCTTTGTTGAGAACATTAGCAGTAAAACAATGTAAACAGTCATGACAGAGTCATTGGCCTTTCTAATTCTGAATGAATCTGCAGATCAGTTTCCACAACACTTGTTTACATCCAAGTATAGTGATATTTTCCATTCCTTAGAAATTTGCTTTTTCATTTAGGCAAACCTCTTTTGCTTAAATATTCACCTGGAAGAGAATAACTCGGCCGAGTTTGGTATTTTTTATCTGTGATGAAGAATAAAACATGTCGCTTATTTAACGTTTCTAACTTACAAAAAGAGAAATGTGTGTGCTTCTCTTCCTTATATGCAGGCGCCTCGTTCAGAGGCTGTCACTGTCCTCGGCTCTCTGGTCTGCTTTCCAAATACCTACCAGGAGATTCCTTTACTGCAGTCAGTGCCAGAAGTAAATGAGGCCATTACAAGAACTGAAGATGTCAAGGTACATAATGCATTTGACTGTATCTCAAGTTTAGCACTTTTTATAATTCTAGATGTATGATTATCTCTTCCATTAGTGTATATTAATCTGCTTATTCCTGAAGTTTTGCTGTATCTTTTAAATGTTTCAGTAGTTGTTTCTAGAAGGCTATTCATGGGCTATACATGTGTTAAATTCAGAGTATATTGCAGTTAGACCTTACAGCTGTAGCTATAGCAGGTGTTTACGTGCTTATTGGGCCTAGGGATCATAATCATGTAGTGAATTACCCTTTGTAATAATTTTATTAGCTTAATTAACTGCATTAGTGCCTCAAGTTAATTTATAAGAAATAATGGAAATAAGCCAAATATTCAATCCCCTTGTTGGCCTGATTAAATACTACTAATAATTTGAGATTCTAAATTATTTATTGGAGAATAAAAGTAAGCATTTGTTCTCTCCTCAGCTGACTTTGAGGTAAACAAATGCTTTTAGAATCCCAGAATCAATCAAACTATAAAACATAATTACAGTATATAATTCAGTGTACAACATACAATTCAATTAAAGTAAAAGAAAATCAAGATTTTCCTATCTGGAAGTCTCATTTGCTTTATACCAGAAGCGCTCTACTGCCGCAGGCTGAGTGGCCTAGGGAGGCCGTGTGGAGACCCCCATCCTCCACCACCCACTCCCCCGAGCCCAGTGTTCTTCTCCCACCAGGCTCTCACTCATAGATGAGCTCTCTGAGCTCCCTGGTTGAACTTCAGTAGCTCCTGGCGGCCTGGAACATGGTCAGAACATGTGGGAAACCAACTATGACACAAAGTTTTTATTTTACTTAATTTTGTGTTTTTAGCATTACCTCATAAATATTTTACTGAAGAATGCCACAGAAGAACCAAATGAATGTGCAAGGTAAATGTTGAATAAGAGGTAAACTATTTTAGAATTTTAAGATACACATTTATGTGTAAGTAGTTAATGTTACCAAAGAAAACGCTTATTCTTTCACATAGCTCTTATACAGACTGAAAAGTATAGGAAGAATGATGCCAGGAAGATGCTTTTTACATGATTATTTAAAAAGGTGTCATTATTAAGTAAAAATTGTAAAGTGCAGAGGAGTATACATAGTATACTATTTTGTGTGAGAAAAAGCAAGATTACAAATATAATCATGTATCCTCTGATATTTTCAAGAAGAAAGAAAATGAAAATATAAAGCAAATATTTATAGAAATGATGTATGTGTAGGGTAGTGACTCTCAACCAGTGATGATCTTTTACACCAGGAGACATTTGGCAGTGTCTGGAAACATTTTGGCTGCTTCTGCCAGGCATCTGAGGTTGCTAGCAACCTATGATCAAGATATATGAGGTTTTCTGGGCTACTTACGTGATGAAAAGTTTCTGCCTCTCCTCCCAACGTGAAGACCAAAGCTGGGAATGCTAAAGGAGGGGAACACCTGTCTCTGATCCTCAATTTCAAACCCCATAAGGTCACCAGAAGCCCAGCTCAGCCTCTTACTCCCTCCTAGGAACGGTTCATGCTCTGCTCCCTCTGTAGTCTCATTCCAAGACAGCAGCCCATCATTCATCACTGCCTTACCAGCTATTTGATGATTTTAAGTGTTTTTTCTCTTGTATTTTGTCTAATTTCTTTGGTTATCTTCAGTAGATGGGTTAGTTCAAATTTCCTAGTCTGCTTTTACCAGAAGCTAAACTGATAATAATTTGCAAATATTAAGCTAACATTGCATTTTTGGATAACCTCAACTTGGTTTATGTGATACCAGACTTGGTTTGGCTAATACTTTGTTCAGGAAAGTTGCTTTTATATTGATGGCCTATAACTTTTCCTTCCTCATCCTTCCCTTATCAGGTTTGATTATAATTTTATAAAGTCTCACAAAATGACTTAAGTACTATTTCATTTTCTTTAATCAGAAAGAGTTTTTACAAAATTAGAGTTAATATTCTTTTTTTTTTTTTTTTTTTTGAGACGGAGTCTCGCTCTGTCGCCCAGGCTGGAGTGCAGTGGCGCAATCTCGGCTCACTGCAAGCTCCGCCTCCTGGGTTCACGCCATTCTCCTGCCTCAGCCTCTCCGAGTAGCTGGGACTACAGGCGCCCGCCACCACGCCCGGCTAATTTTTTGTATTTTTAGTAGAGACAGGGTTTCACCGTGGTCTCAATCTCCTGACCTCGTGATCCGCCCGCCTCGGCCTCCCAAAGTGCTGGGATTACAAGCGTGAGCCACCGCGCCCGGCCGAGTTAATATTCTTGAGTATTTAGTAGACTTGATGGTAAAACTACTTGATCTAATATTCTCTTGATGAGAAGGTTAACCACTGACTCACTCTTCAGTGATTTTAGGACTATTAAGGTTTTCTTCTTCTACGTTTTTATTTTTTGACAGTACTGATAAACCAAACTTTTCTAGGAATTTGCCTGTTTCACCTAAATTTTAAAATATACTGGTATATGAGTTATGAGTTATCTCTATTATCTTTTTTTTTTTTTTTTTTGAGATGGGGTCTTGCTCTATCGCCCAGGCTGGAGTACAGTGGCGCAATCTCAGCTCACTGCAAACTCCGCCTCCCGGGTTCACGGCATACTCCTGCCTCAGCCTCCCGAGTAGCTGGCACTACAGGTGCCTGCCACCACGCCCGGCTAATTTTTTTGTATTTTTAGTAGAGACGGGATTTCACCATGTTAGCCAGGATGGTCTCAATCTCCTGACCTCATGATCTGCCCGCCTCAGCCTCCCAAAGTGCTGGGATTACAGGCATGAGCCACCACTCCCAGCCATCTCTATTATCTTTTATCTCTTTCACTTCTGTGGTTACATCCACTTTTTAATCTCTGACACGTTTTGTGTATCCTCTGATTTTTTAACTAGTCTTGCCAAAGATTTGTCAATTTTATTAGTCTTTTCAAAGACGAGACTTTTGTCTTTGTTCAACTTCTCTATTTTATATTTGCTTTTCCCACTCTCTGCTCTTTTCTATCCTTCCTTTTACTTTCTTTACAATCTTACCTTTAAGGTTATATATTATTTTCTTAACCTTTAAGGTTATATATTTAATATATTAATTTCTCCTTTACAGATATAAACATTTAAGACTATATGTTTATTGCTAGTTACTACTTTGTCTGAATTCTATAGGTATCTTTTTGTTACTGATGTCTTAGTTAATTGCATTGTGGATCAAAATGTCTTACAGCAGTCTTTGAAATTGTTGAAATTTCTTAATGACCCACTAGGTAGTCAGTTTTTGTCAGTATCCCATATAAACTTGAAAAAAATGTATGCCCTGTTCTTTGTTGGGCATAGTCTTCTAATTATGTTTATTAAATTTTCTAAATCCTGGGCTTCAAATATTCTGTATCCTGTCTGATTTTTTTCATCAGCTTGATCACCTTCTGGAAGAAAAATGTTAAAATCTCCTGCTATTATGGTGTGTTTATGTATTTCTCCTTATATACTGTCAAATTTTGCTTTATATATTTTGAGGCTATGTGATTAGTTGCATAAAAGTTTAGAATTGTCCTATATAGTGAATCAAATATTTTGTATTTTTGTAGTGACTCTTTATTTCTAAGGAGGATTTTTTTTATCTTAAAGACCACTGGTTTAGTTATTGTTAAATAATACTTTCTATTCTTTTTAATTAACCTTTTTATATTCTTCTTTTAGATGTCTATGCAAAAACTGTATATATCCAGATTTTATAATTTTATCCCATCCCATCTTTATTTTTTAACTGAAGCTTTAGATTCATTTTCGTTTGTTATAATTACTGATCTGTTTGGATGTACTTCTTTTATCGTATGTTATACTTTATTTTTAAAGGGAAAGAAATATCCTATTAAAAATAACATATAATATTTCTTTTATTTCTCCTTTATCTTGCCTTCATTTCCCCATCCCATTTTTCTTTCTTTCTTTCTTCTTTTTTTTTTTTTTGTATTTTTTTTTTCCATTCTATTTATTACCTCAGTTATTTTTAAATCATAGGCTCCCTTTCCTTCTTGTAGAGGTTCTACTAGATATTTGAACATGCATACTTACCAAGCCTACAGCTAGTCTCTCGTTACTCTCTTCCTGAACAGTGCATGTTCCTCAGAACATAATTCCCTGATTTTGCTCCTGCCTCACTGAACTTTCTCCTTTCTGTCCCTTTTGCTGACCTCTCCTCCTCTACCTAATCTCTGATGAATGTGAGAGTGACTCAGGGTTTAGGGCTGGGCCTGTTCTCCCTATGACTTCCTGGGCACTCTTAATCTGATCAGCCTTTAAATACTATCTTCTTGCTAATTTATTTACCTGCCTCTTCAGTGAGCCCCTTTTATATTAAACTGCCTACTTGACATCTCAACTTGAATGTTTTAACACAACCATAACTAGCCCTTGAGTCTCCTTCTGACCCCCCGAGCTGACTGTCCCTCAGATTTCATCTCACCACGTGGCCCCACCGTTCCCCCAGGTTTTCAGTTCAGAAATTTAGAGAAAACCCTTGATTTCTTCTTTTTCCTACACCTACTGCATCTAAACCATCAAGTCTTGGCAATTCTTCTTCCTCTCTCTTTCTTTAGTGTAGAAAGCTAAATTTCTGTGGAGTTAAAAACAGAATAGAAATGTATATACCATGGTCGGCTTTCTGTGAAGAATATCTGGTCCTAGCACATTGTTTAGAAGAATTAACAGTGAAATTTATTTTGAAAGTTATATTTAAATATACTTTAAAATAAAATATAGCATTTGTTTTATGTTTGTGGTAGGTATTATGCATATTATGGTAAAGAAAACAATTACAAACACAATTTTTGACAGTTTTCTCAGATTTATGTTTTTTATTCTTCCTCAAAAACATCTTGAAACAGTAAAATGTAATAATCTATTAGTTTCAACAAAACTAAATGATATATATGGGCTGTGACAATTAACAGAAAATATGCCATTTGTTTAATTAAATATTTAAGTACTAAACCGTTATCAATATTTCTATTTGTCCTGAAAATTGGCCTATTGAGGGTTCTTTATCTTTTCTTTCAAGAAGACATTCATTCTGCTAATAGATCTATAATTTTTGCTATTTTGTATAAATAGATTTAAAGTGTTTTTTTATTTGAAAATAATGAGAAAGTATATTAAGTTTCACGAGAGTTTTCCTCTGCTTTCTTCTTTTTAAAAAGATGCATTGCCGTTTGCTCCCTTGGGGTCTGGATATGTGAAGAGCTTGCACAGTGTACAAGCCACCCTCAGGTGAAAGAGGCCATCAATGTGATAGGAGTAACTCTGAAGGTATTACCAGTTTGTAGTGCTGATTGGATATTAAGCCATATCTGAGGCATTTAACAGTTTGAGTTTGAATTAGCCCCATCTTTTTTATCCCCCAAATGACAGAGGGATTGTGATTCCCATTGCATGTGCTGTGAGGCTCCCGGGAGGGGCACCGACGGATGCTCCCCTGCTGGCAGCTGCAGCCTGGCCACCAGTGTCTCGAGTGTTCCTGGACCAGTGGCCAAATGGGTTCCTCTGGTGGCTGGGAAGCTCCTGTCACAAAGAGGACACCTGTCACCTGTTGATGGGGGTGACAAGAGAGTGGAGTCTCGTGCTCTGGCCTCTTCAGCAGGCCTGGGAGAGGCCTCCACACCTTCCAGTTAGGCCCCTCAGTGTTCACCATCCCGCTGAATCTTGGGCACTTTAAGGACATCTTTGTCTCTTTGTTTTGTTAATGAGAAGAAGAACTGCCATTCACTGGGCACTCACACTAGGTCAGAGTAATGGCGAACTCTAAATACTTCTGTTAATCTTCAAGACAGCTCTGCAAGATAGATGTTGCAATTTCTGTTTTATACCAGAGGAAATCAAGGCTCAGAGAAATTAGGTCACAAGCCCGAGGCCACACAGGTATAAGTGATGGAACCAGCAATAAAAGCAGATCTGTGTGGTGTTAAAGACGTGCTTGAGGCCGGGCGCGGTGGCTCACGCTTGTAATCCCAGCACTTTGGGAGGCCGAGGCGGGCGGATCATAAGGTCAGGAGATCCAGACCACGGTGAAACCCCGTCTCTACTAAAAATACAAAAAAATTAGCCGGGCGTGGTGGCGGGGCGCCTGTAGTCCCAGCTACTTGGAGAGGCTGAGGCAGGAGAATTGCTTGAACCCGGGAGGCGGAGCTTGCAGTGAGCCGAGATTGCGCCACTGCACTCCAGCCTGGGCCACGGAGCGAGACTGTCTCAAAAAAAAAAAAAAAAAAAAAAAAAAGACATGCTTGAACTTTCACAGGTGCTGTTAGGCTGCCTCTAAACTAGAGCTCAAATCCTGCGGGGCCCTTTCCTAGGTCCTGCTTGGAAATGGTGGTAATAAATAGCATTGCCATTATCACACTTGCGGAACCGGTGAGTGCCTGGTCTCTGCCAGGCGCTGTGCTGAGGGTTTTGTGGAAGTTCTTAGTTCAGGGGTAAGTGTCCTCAGTTTACTGGTGGAAGAACTGAGGTGCAGGAGCATTAAGGAACTTGTTAAAGGCTCTAGAAGACCACCTCACTGAGCCAGAGTTCAACCCCTGAACCATCCACCTAACACCAGCATTCAGGCTGCTGCATGCCCTTCTGTGTCACCTGCCACACGCAGCTATAATAGCAACAGCACTTACAGCTGACGCCTGAGACTGTCGCCATCAGGCCAGCAACAGCCGCTGTACCACCCTTTGTGAATTATCTGCTTCTGCCCATAGGATGACCAGCCAGTGCTGTCTCCCACCCTTGATTTGGCGTCTGGCCCCTGCTTGACCAAACTCAATGCCTCCTGTTCCCCAAGTACACCCTCTGACCACCCCCATTGCCTCATACTCCGCCATTTCTCCTCCACAACACCTGGGAGTGGAGGTGGGGGTGGTGGTTGTATTATGGGAGCTGGAAAAACACTTGCTGCTGATCCCTGTGATGAGGAATGGAAAAATTATCCAACCATAATATCACAGAAGAGTGTCCCTCCAGCCAGAGCAGGGTGCTGATCCCTGACCTTTGTCGGCAAGTTTAATCCTCAGAGCTGCCCTGTGAGGGGAAATGTCAGTGCCACCTACACTTCACAAGTGAGGTAGATGAGCTGACTAGGAACCGAAGGAGCTTGCCAAAGCCAAACCCAGAACACTCTGGCCACATGTGTGGAGTTTTGCACAACTGAGGTGTGTAGGATACCTCCTGACTCCCAAAGCCATGGAGAAATATTTACATATAATTTATTAAAGTGAAAACAAGTTGGCTATAAATTATAGATCAATGTAGATCCCAATTCATTTTTAAATACCCTTTTTCAATTCTAAGAGCTGCTTTTAAATTTTTATTTTTTCTTAAATCTAGATGTATATAGTTAATGTAAGGTGGTTCCCCCATCTCTACTCCTTATGTGGAAAAATGGTTAATAACTCAGTGGTGTGTTAGACTGAAGGAGATAGACACACACAGACATACAGAGTCACGCATCGCATAGTGATGGGGATACGTTCTAAGAAAAGTGTCGCTAGGTGATTGCATTGTTGTGTGAACATCATAAAGAATATTACAGAAACCTAGATGGTTTCTGGACTGTGCGGGATGGCCTGTTGCTCTGAGATTATAAACCTGTACAGCACACTACTATACTAAATACTGTAGGAACTGAATATTCAGTTGGAACACAATGGTAAGTACTTGTGTATTTAAACATATCTAGACATAGAAGAGGTACAGTAAAAATATGGCACTATAAGCTTATGGGACTAGCGTTGTATATGCGGTGCTTACCAAATGTTTCCAAAACATATTTAGGAGGTACATGACTGTATATATATTTCTATATAATATAGGAAAGAGATAGAAATTGATAACAGAGTAGAGGGATAGATATTCTTTCTGCAACTTTTCTATAATTATGGGGGAGAATATAAGACACCAGAAAAACAATGCGGTTACCACATATTGAGCTCTCATTCTGTCCACTATCCCAGCATAGCATGGAGATTGTCCTGTTGAATCCTCCCCCCTCTAGATAGCAGCAAAAGAGAAGAGGACTGAGGAAGGTCAAAGAACTGACTCCAGCTTGAATTGCTAAGAAAGCAGAGGGATCAGGATGCAGCCAAGTTGTTCTGTCTTTAACCATTATTAATAACAGGAAACTCATTGTCTTAAGTCCCCGTCTCTGAGGACACCTCCCTCCCCACTTCCCTCCTCTCCTGCCTCCCTCTAGTTTCCGTGTTGCTGTGGCAACTGGGTTGTTTTACCTAAGGACGTAGCACATAAATCGAAGAACTGAGGACTGGGAGGGAAGGAGTTGCTACAAGGAATGAGGAGAACAACCACCACTATGAGAACAGAGGACTCTAGGAGGCTTTGGGGCTTTGCCAGGAGGGAGAGAAATGGAGAAAGAGGAGGCAGTGGGGGCCTTGGCCCCACCCCCAGCCCAGCCTCAGCCTGCTTTGTGGGTAGCGGAGAGTGCAAGCCCTGGCAGGGCTTCCTGCTTTACAGGCTCCACGTAAAGCCAGCACCACCTCTCTTGTAAGAACCCTTCAGAAATGCCCTGCAAGGGTGACCTAGGTACGCCCATGGATGTGCAGAGCATTCCATTCAGCAAGGTGCTGGTTGGCTGGTTTGTTTATGGTGGGGTAGCAGATGGATAGCAGGCATGGGGTGGTTGGGGGAGGTGGTTCTAAGCCACAGCCATACTCACCAACTCTTGTGAGCTGCCCAGCCCTGCTCCTTCTCCCACCTTGGTCTTCTGAGATATGACTGACTTTCCTCCTTCTCCTTACCCCTCTGTTGTTTCTGGCTTTGAGTCCTGCCAGCTGTACTTCCTGAATGCCCGTTGAATGCCCGTGGTCCGTCCCACCCACTGCCCAAGTCCATCCCTCACACACTCACCCTGCCAATACTGAGCCTCCTGATCAGAGTCACGAGTCCTAGACTGGCCCCCACAGATTACTGTTCATACCGCTGTCAGAGGGATCTGTCCGCGCACAGGCTGACCAGTGCAGCCCACAGGCTGGAGCACTCAGCATGGCACTCTGTCGGTGCTCTATGACTATATGCTGGAGAAGTGAGAGAGCAAATGAATGGCTTATTTCATCTCCACCATTCCCCACCTCTTTCATTTCATGTCAGTAACACCACCCTGCCTGCAGCTCCCTGTATCCGACCGACCTTTCCAATCTTGGTGCCTGGGCCCTGCCACCCATACCTGGAAGGAGACCCCACATCCCTCCTGCATTCTTTCAGGCACAGCTTAGCTCTCCTCTCCCTCCACGATGCCTTCTCTCTGCCTGTTTTCCCCTAAGCCTCATGTCCCACTCCTGTCTGCCCATAGCTTTTGTGTCTTGTCTGTCGGCTCTCATAATTTTCCCTTGTCTGTTTCCACCTTCTTGAGTTCAGAGCTTTGCCAGCCTTATGTTTCCACCTGGTGACTCTGCCACTGTGGTGCAGCAGCAACACACACAGTGCCCACTCATGTTCTCCCACTTTCTCAGAGTTTCATCTTCATCTTAGGCACGCCACGCACATCCTTAAGGGGGCCATGCTAGGCATTAACCATTACAGTGGTGAACAATATATGCAGGAAAATAACAAAAAGGTCAGCACTGATAGCCTGTAATGCTGTGAAGGAGATCTAATAGGGGAATAGGATGAAGCTGAAGAGCTGAGGGGGTGGGCCACCACCCAGCTCTTGGCAGGGGGAGTGTGGTGGCCTCAGGGAGGAGATGACATTTTGTGCCACAATTTGAAAGGTGTAACAATGCAAACCACATGCAGACCTGGGGATTAAGTGTTCCAAGCAAAGTTGGGGAAGGAGCAGGTGCAAAGGCCATGGGGCAGGAGCAAGCCAGAGTGAGAGATGGAACAAGGCCAGTGGAAATTTGGTCATCTGGGATGTGGGGTCTCTGTGGCCAGGGAAGGCTGTGAAGAGCCCCTGAGTGCAACGACTACAGCCCTGGGTTTAGCTAGTGCCTCTCAGGTGGGGGTAGTCAGTAACTGTTTATTCTGTAGAATTAAAAACCTTTCCCTTATCTTCTTCCTTATTCTGTACATTTGTCACTGGGGCACTAAATGTTGATGATGGTCTGCTTCATGTGGCTTAGAGTGAGGTGTCCCTATACTAGGGTCAGTGACGAACCTTTCCTGCTGTAGATAATGAGATATGGATAATGGTGTAGCTGCATGTTCTGGCCAGGGAGGAAAGCAGAGGGTGCCCTTATCCCTTCTATGCTCTCCCAGCATGAAAAAGTAAGACCTTGAAGGTGCTGCCCTTAGACATGCTGCTTCACAATCAATGGAAGCATCCAGCCCTTGGTGGTGACTTGAGACGCGTGCCAGCCTCAGGAAACATACTCAAAATAATTGAGTATACCATAATTCATTAGTTATCTTCTCCTACACTCTAATTTTACACATTCTTAGTACGTTATACATGTAGGTCAAGTTTTACTTCATAGGATAGAAAGCCATTTGATCAATCCCTGTTTCTCCATGTGTTAAAATGAAAATAACATCTACCTTGCAGAGCTGTCAGTGAAGATTTATCAGTGAGAGAATGAGTAAAATCCTCGTAAAAGGTTCAGCGTACGGGGGTACATTTTAATTTTCTCTAGTTGTCAAAAATATGATTTATGTGAACTGAATAAGAAATTTGAAATTATGGTTTTAATTTCCAAATGAGTAAATGAAAGCTCCTTGTTCCTGTGGAACGTTATGTAAATTAACACAGTGAGGCTAGAGAAGGGGCAGTTTTAAAATGGTGATGTGACGATGTCTAAACTCTCTGGTAATGGGACATATTTTTCATCAATTTGAGGCAAAACAGATAAATGTAATCTATAAGGAACTGAGAAGAAATAACTATTTTGTCCTTTTAAGAATGATGCACCTGTTAAGTTATGTGTCTGCTTTGGGATTCGGTTTCCTTTTATAGTTTCCCAACAAAATCGTGGCCCAGGTAGCTTGCGATGTGCTTCAGTTGCTGGTTTCCTACTGGGAGAAGCTTCAGATGTTTGAAACCTCTCTGCCTCGGAAAATGGCAGAAGTAAGTCTTTTTTTCTGTAATACTAAAACATAAGCATTTCCTTTTTACTGTATTTGGTATTTAATTAATTATAGATATTCAAATAATTGTTAGAGAACCGACTATTAAATTGCCACAAGTCACTCGTTTTAAGATTAAGTTAGACTGGTTCTTCTCAGCTGTGATTTCAGGCACTATATAAGGAAGCCAGCAGTATTCCAGACAGAGGCTTATACTTGGGGAGTTTGAAAGGCAGGCACGACCACAACAAAGAGACCTTTTGTAGATTGGGCTTCATTCATCAAGAGCAATTTGGATGGTGCCAACAAGGAGTAGGCAGCTGGTTATGATGCCCTCCATGAGGGGTGGAGGGGGGCAGCTGTTGCGTAAAACAGAAGTCTCTCCCAGACTAAAGCCCTGGACCACACTTTCTGCCCTAGCATGATTACCGGCTGTAATGAGATTGCTACCACGATAACCTTTGTGGGGGTAACTGGTAGGAGAGAGGGGTGGAAGGAATAGGAAGAATCTTCTCAACAGTCATATCCTGAAGGCCACTTGCATCCAAGTGTGCTTTGCCTGTACACAAGCAGGCAGCTTCACCCCCGTAGGTGTCCATGGGATAAGGCACTTCTACTGATTTTTATAGCTGCACTGTTAAAACATGCCCTGTTCTTATACATCCAGTGGTAACTCTTCGAGGAAACTTGATTTGTCTCCATGAGGTATTACAAAGAGAGAGAAGAAGTGATATTGATTTATTTTCTCTCAGCCCTAGACAGATTTCACTGGAAAGATCACTTTGTTCTCTCAGAGATACATTAAAAGGCACAAGTGATTTTTGACCTTAAGTAACCTAGAGTGAAATGGAGTTTGGACATGGGAACATATAGTGCTCTGAAATGGAAAGTAGGGTTTTGGGGTGACGATGTAATTTATCATCTAAATGGGACCGCTTTTGAGAATAAAAGGGGTGCTGTTTACACCAGGACAGCAGGTGGAGACGTAGGGTAATTTACAATAAAACTAAAATGGGAGCATTTTCATAATTATTTTTGGAAGTATTTTTTTACTTCACTATGAAAACTGTGGAAACTGATGTTCAGAATTATGTGACTGCAGAGAGAAGTACTCTTTTCTCTGCCTTCCCTCCTAATTTTTCAACCAGAAAAGTAGAGTAGAAACTGGATGTGGCCCCATTGTCTTTCCCTAATTTTCAAGATCACCACACAGCTGGCCCTCTGCTTTGTATCACCTTTCTCTGGTGAGTTGGTACCAAGCTGGGTTTAGTTGCAAGGCCATCGTGGGACTCCTAACATAGGCTTACAAAGGCTTACAAATATGGTCTGTTTGATTGGGGATTTATCTTTTATGCAGATCCTTGTGGCCACAATTGCTTTTCTTTTACCAAGTGCAGAGTACTCCTCAGTGGAAACAGACAAGAAGGTAGGTGGCACATTAAGTTTTTCCTAGAGTTTTTTTATTTTAACGTAAGGTAAAATGATAAATAATGTTACAACTAGTGATATCCTTTGTAATATCCTTCTCTATTGGCCTTAACAGTCTTTTTTGTGAAAATGCTACTTATTTATTTATTTACTTACTTATCTACCTATCTAGCACCTGCATGTCCACTGAATACTGTGTGTAGGGACAATTCTCTTATTATTACATGTAGTGAGATTTAAGAGACTGCAGCATAAGTTACTGGGCATGTTCTTCTTCCAGTTTATTGTGTCCTTGCTACTCTGCCTCTTGGACTGGTGCATGGCATTGCCTGTGGGTGTCCTTCTCCACCCCGTGTCCACGGTGGTCCTAGAGGAGCAGCATTCGGCCAGAGCCCCCTTGCTGGATTATATCTACAGGGTGAGTCTCCACCTGGGCCTGGGGGAATAGAGTGTGGGTTTATATGCCAGAGAACCACCAAAATATGTCTTATGCATGTACTTATTTGTCATTGCCCTTTTGAAAAGGATTTATGATGGCTTAAACATTTTCTTAAAAAGTAAATAACTTGGCTGGGCGCAGTAGCTCACGCCTGTAATCCCAGCACTTCGGGAGGCTGAGGCGGGCAGATCACAAGGTCAGGAGATTGAGACCATCCTGGCTAACATGGTGAAACCCTGTCTCTACTAAAAGTACAAAAAATTAGCCGGGCGTGGTGGCGGGTGCCTGTAGTCCCAGCTACCCCGGAGGCTGAGGCAGGAGAATGGCATGAACCTGGGAGGCAGAGTTTGTAGTGAGCCGAGATCTCACCACTGCACTCCAACCTGGATGACAGAGCGAGACTCCATCCCAAACAAAAAAAAAAAGTAAGTAACTTAAGGACTGAAAGCAGAACAGATGTAAAGAAGCAGTGGTTACCAAGTTAAAGATGCATGCATTTTACATGACTATCATCTTTAATCTTTAAACAACTGCAGTTTCATCAGAATTCTTCAATTTTCGTGGTACATGTTCTATGTCTACTTAAAGAACTGTTCATATTATAGGGATATCTATATCCCTATCCCTAGGGCAAATGGCTTCTTTTAAAAAGATTAATTTATTTTTGTTGATACATATTAGATGTACATATTTTCAGGGTACATTTGATAATACATTCACGTAATCAAATCAGGGTAATTGGGATGTCTGTCTTAAATGTTTATCTTTTCTTTATGCTAGGGACACTAGAATTATTCTCTTCTAGCTATTTTGAAATCTACAGTTGATTATTGTTAACTACAGCCACCCTACTAATCTATAGAACGCCAGGTCTTATTTCTTTTATCTATTTGTATACAGCATTAGTTTGACAAAATCTGTTTATCAAAGGAAGAAAAAGGTTTAATGGTCTTAGTAATCGTTTTGCCTCAAAAAAATCTTAAGAAATGAATTAAGGAACTATGTCACATCAAAGTAATTAGCTTCATCATTTTTATAACATTTAAAATGTTCTTAGTTAACCCCCCATCCCTTCCCCCTACACACATACACATTGATGACTAGGTGTGGCATTTGCTCTGGATTGCTTATAATATCCTTCTGTAATTTGTCTTAACAGTGTCTCTCAAACCTTGGTTGTTTGTTTAGCATTTGCATGTCCACTGAATAATTACTGTTATGGAGGGAAAATTCTGTGGCTTATTCTTTTAGTAAGAAACCTTTAATAATAAAGAAGAGTCCAAGTCACCTGATTACTTTGTTGCCTTATTTTTAAAAGTATTACTTTAAAAAAAAAAACAAAATCACCTAATTGTGGTTGAAATTCTACTAAAAAGTATTTGTATATTCTTAAGTGGTTTCTTCAGTAGTCAAAGATTTTAATAACTATATTAGGATTCATTAAATACTTCTGTTGTTTTTGTGGCTTATAAACCTGTACAGAGCTTAGTTTGGGCCAACTGAATTAGCCACAATCACTTATGTAAATCTCTTTTCTGAGTTCTTTCTTTTCTTAAAGATTTCTCTTAAAATTGCTTTACCACTATAAAAGTCACCTCATAGTAAAAATTCATAAATTTACTAAATAACTGTTTGTTTTGTATTTTAAAAGTAAACTTTTTATTGAAGTATAATATGCCTCCAGAAAACTGCATCAGTCTGTAAGTGAAAGCTTGATGAATTTTTACCAAGTGAGCATGCTTGTAAAATCGGAGTCCGGATCAGGAAACAGAACATTCCTGGCATCCTGGAAGCCTTCTCTGTGCCTCCCCGTAGCCACTGGCCCCATACCCATGTCCGGGGATAGCCGCTATCTTGTGTAACAGAGCAGAGTAGTTTTGCCTGTTTTGAACTTTATACAAATTGAGTCATACAGTATGTCCTCTTTTGTCTGACATCTTTTGCTCAACATTATTTTTGAGTGATTTATTCAAACCGTTGTGAATAGTTGCAGATTTTTCACTCTTGGTGATATATAGTATTACACAGAATAAACCACAATGTATTTATCCATTTTACTGTTCATAGACATTTGGATAGTTAGAGTTTTGGACCAATAAAATGTGAATATTCAAGTTTTTTTTTTTTTTTTTTGGTACATATACGTTTGCATTTCTGTTGGGTGTATACCTAGGAGTGAAGTTGCTAGAATACATGTATTCTGCCTTATTGGTGAACACCAAATAATTTTCCAAAGTAGTTGTGCTAGTTTACACATAACATGTGGTTTTAATGTGCATTTCCTACATTTATTGTATTTTGGCTACTAGAAATTAATTCAGTGATTGCAACTTAATTTTTAAATTAATAAGAGAGCTGCCATAAGGATTTTCCTATACTGCATTTTTTGCTAGGAAGAGGACATAGTCAAGTGGTTGCCCTGATAACTGTAATTCTTGGTACTTTGTAGCCATTTACAAAGGGTACCTGACCACATGGCCTCTTGCCATGTCAGCAAACCAAAGCTAGTCATCTAAAAGTGACTTTACTTTACATAAATATATTTAACCCAATGGTGTTTTCTTATTTTCTCAAGTATTACCTTGATTCTTATAAAAATCAGTGTTTGGAGTTGATGATCTTGAATTTATGATTAAAAAGGGAAATCTGTTATAATTATTACCTCATTTATGCATTTTGGCATATTCAAGATGATTTGTGTTTGCATGGCTTGTATGTGTACAAAGGCTCAAATGAGTAGATAGATCTTCAGTCAACTGCAATTTGTAAACAACCAGTGAACTTTCAGGAACTAATCTTGTGAAAATAAGAAAAATTTAAAAATTGTATTAAGTTAGCCCTTACAATTTATGGCATCATGAGTTATACTAATTTAAACTCATGACTAGTCATGACGTGCACTAATGGTCTCTGCTTGTTGTGCTCATTCCACCCTCCACCGTGGTTGGCCTGTCCCACCACTACCCTTCATCCCCTGATTAGTTCCTTCTACCTGTGTGCCACCTTTAGTGGACAGGAGGGGGACTTAGGTATGTGCAATCACACAGAATGTAAATAAGTACTTTTTAACTTTTACTCTCCTTTTGCCTTGAGAACATATTTCTTGGCATTGATATGAAAGGAGCAAAATAAATTTGCTAATAGCAAGAAGATATTTAAGAATGGTCATTCCATTTCCAGCTAGGACCAAGCAGGAATCCTAGCTGCAAAGTGCTACAGTAGTTTGACAGATCGTCAGGGAACACGAGGTGGGTAGCATCCATGGTGCACATGGCCTCTGTTTTCACAGGTTCTGCACTGCTGTGTGTGTGGCTCAAGCACGTACACCCAACAGAGTCACTACACACTGACCCTGGCTGACTTGTCATCCACGGATTATGACCCCTTCCTGCCACTGGCAAATGTGAAGAGCTCTGAGCCAGTTCAGTATCATTCATCAGCAGAATTGGGTAACCTGCTGACTGTTGAAGAGGGTGAGTATTCTTTCAGGTATGAAATCTTGTGGGAAGGAAAAGAAAGGATTTAGCCTTTTGCCATGCTTGCTGTACTATTTTTTTTTTAATCTAGTTGTTGAAGTTGAAATCCTAGTTCCTGGAGTCCTCTGTGATGGCAAATTCTGCCTTCCTTGAAGTTTCTTCTTTTTTTCTCTTTTTTTCTCCTCTGTTTTCCCATTTTAGTAGTTCAAATGGTTTTTGTATTATTGAAGACAGGTGTGTCTCAGATCCATGGAACTCACAAAAAAGGCTCATTTTCTATCCTCAAGGAGCTTTACATCTAATGGAAAACACATAGTGAAGTCCAGAAGGACTCATTGTGGACTGGTAGCATCATGAGGGCTTTCCATGAAGAAGGACTTAAGCCAGACTTAGCAGGGTGGGCAGGTGTTGAAGGGAGCTCATAGATTGTTCCAAGTTAGGAGACTATCATAAAAAGAGATGGAAATTTACTTGCTACAGTTTTAGATTTGCTCTGCTCATAGCAGAGAGTCCATTTTAGAGCATATAGGGATTGTCAGGACTTAGAGCCTGCTATATTTCTTACTTAAGCACCCCTCTCCCCAGAATGATAGGAGCCCAGCTTTGGGCCTTGGAATGGGAGTCAGAATGTGGGTGTATTGTCTATACATATGATAAAATTGCATAGAACCAAACACACACACACACAAATGCATGCATGTAAAACTGGTGAACACTGAATAATGTAGATGGATTATTATCAATGTCAATTTCCTAACTGTGATATTGTTCTATAGGTATGCAAGATGTTACCCTGAGATGAAGGGTATTTGAGGTCTCTCTGTATTACTGCTTACAACTACATGTGAATCTTTAGTTGTCTCAACACTAAAAATTAGAAGAAGGCCAAGCATGATGGCTCCCACCTGTAATCCCGTCACTTTGGGAGGCCAAGGCGAGCAGATCACTTGAGCACAGGACCACTTGAGTCTGTGAGGTCAAGGCTGCTGTGATCAGCGCCACTGCACTCTAGCTTGAACGACAGAGTGAGACCCTATCTTAAAAAAAAAAAAAAAAATTTAAAGAGATGTAGGTGTGAAGTGTTAGATCATCCATGAAAATTATATGGACTTCACAAGTTAAAAACCTAGGCCCAAGACTAGAACCTTGTGGGCAGAAACATCCTTAAGGACAGCAGAGTGAGGGAATGTCACCAGGAAAGCAAAGTCAGGGAAGTGGAAAGAGGACCAAGAAAGAGTCATTTCTAGCAAGTCAAGGAAGAAAGCAGATAAGAAGTTGAGAAAGGTCAGCAGTGCTGGTTGCTTCAGAAAGCTTAGGGAAGGTGAGAATGAAACAGGAGCTGTTATATTTCCCAACTAGGTGTTTGGTGGTAGGTTTTGCCAGAGCAGTTTCACCAGAGTGGTGGGTCCAGCCAGATAACATGAGCAGGGGACCTGTGCAGTGACAGTCAGATCCCTGAGTCAGACTCCTTTTGTGAGGCCCTTGGTGGAAGGAGGAAGGACACAGCAGGCAGTGGCAGGGTGAGGGAGGACCAAGGTCCAGGGGTATGCTTGCAGCACTACGGAGTCTGGAGCAAGGTTCAAGCTGACGTGAAGGGGAAGGTGAGATGAGGATGAAAAAGACAGGACTGGGGGTGACAGTCATGAGCAAGGACTTAAAATCTAGCAGTCCCGATTTTAGCTGCATTTTGTAGATGAGCAAACTGAGGTTAAGGGATATTCCCAGGGGTGTGTACAAGTCAGAAGTAAGGGAGGTGGAATTTGAACCTAAGATTTAATGACCAAGTTCCTAAAATGCATTATTTACTCTGAGATTTTTGACGTGGAGTAGACTTAACACTCTTGTTTTGAGTTGTGTTGGTGGTGGATGGTACATGGTTCATTTTCATGTTGTTCCCTTGATTTGTTCTCCATTTATTTAATCATTTAATTGTTTATTTCCAGAGCTCCACTGTCTGTTAACTGCAATGTCTGCTTTACTTTTTCCCCCGCAATGATAAATTATTTTTATTAAGTAATTGAAACAACTCTTAATCTATTTCTTTTGTTGTTCCCTACTGTAAGTTCATATGTCTTATAATAAAATTAACTTATTTTTTCCTAAAGTCATTAATTTATACTCATCCACATGAGTATATCCCCAAAACATGGCTATCCCTAAAATAGGTTCACCATTTATTATGAGTTGTCACTTAAAAATAGCAGAAGATAAATAGGTTATTGAAAAAGGAAAAACCTAAAAATATACATTTAAATTCTGACACCATTTTTCTTTCAATGTACAATACTCTTTTACCTGAATATTTGTTCTCCAGAAAACCTCAGGAGCTAATGCAAACATTCCCAAGATAGTTCTAAAGTACTAGAAATAATTGCTTAAACTTCTCTGACAAAGGAGTTTTTAAAATTCACTGACATATTAACTAAGCAAATAGGCAAGATGTTTAAAAACATATTGGTGTGCACGTCCTTTCTAAGCGGATACATCATATAGAAAGTGAAAAGGAAAAATAAAGGTGATAGCATAGGTATTTTTGGTAAAGCAAGAAAGAGCTCAAATTTGAGGGTATTTTTTTTCACTCAGTGTCATACTTCATCATCCATAACAAAACTATCTCTGGTCAGGGTGGCCGGGCATGGTGGCTGACACCTGTAATCCCAGCACTTTGGGAGGCCGAGGCAGGTGGATCACGAGGTCAGGAGATCCAGACCATCCTGGTTAACGTGGTGAAACCTTATCTCTATTAAAAATACAAAAAATCAGCCGGGCGTGGTGGCAGGTGCCTTTAGTCCCAGCTACTCGGGAGGCTGAGGCAGGAGAATCACTTGAACCCGGGAGGCAGAGGTTGCAATGAGCCATGATCACGCCATTGCACTCCAGCCTGGCGACAGAGCAAGACTCCATCTCGGGAAAAAAAAAAAATTATTTATGTTGGTTTTCACCTTTCTCTGGGATCTCGTTGAGTAGCTTAATAATCAACCTTCTGAATTCTTTATCTGGTATTTCAAAGATTTCATCTTGGTTTGGATCCATTGCTGGGAAGCTACTGTGATCTTTTCAACCTTGTTTTATCATATTATCTGTATTTTCTGGTTCCTTCTCATTTGTGTAGACTGTTTCTTCAAATTGTTCTTGAATTTATTCTTGATTTGACTATATTTTTTAATTTCTTTTTTCCCCCTCTTAAAGATATGACTTTAATGTTTCTAATTTATTATAGCCTAATTTGATTTTGCTGCTTTTAGGGGTGAAGACTCCATATAGTCTCTTGGTTATAGAGAGTCTTTGTATGCTGACTTTCTCAGATGCTGATTGTAGTAGTTATGTACTCGGGGTGTGGGCAATTTCACTGTCTCCTGTGGAATTGGAATGGCGAGGATCTCTTGAAGCTTATCTCATTTCCCCGTGTTATGCACTTTTTTATTTGTTTAATTTTTCCCCAGTATTTTACTTACTCTCTTGATGATCCAGGCTTCAGGCCAGTAGGGGAAGTATCCCTAGATAGAAACCAGTTGCAGCTAAAGCAGGTGGTTAGATACAATACACAATGGGGGGCTGAGGCCCCAGCCTTGATTAATGTGGTTAGGGGATCTCTCAGTTAGATGCACTGAGTTTTATCAGGGTGAAGAGTGGGAACTAATCCAGCTCCCCTGTCAGGCCAGCAAGAAAGTTACCCACCTCCCAGCCTCACTCCTGTCCTAATGTTTTGGCTATTCACATCAGACAGGCACCTCTTTTCATCTGTAGGGATGAGGGATGTTGATGTTCCATATAGAAAGGAATTGTGACTCTGCCTCTTGTGCAAGCCTAAACTTGGAGAGTGCTTCTGTGAGGATGCAGTCACCGTGAATTGTTCCAGGAGGGCTATCTATAGGTACATGCATGCTGAATTCCCATGGGAGAAGTTCCAGTTGTGTCTGTGGTGGTGGACAAGGTGGAGAACAAGGACCCCTTCTCCATGACCCTTCACGAGCATGCAAGGCTGCCTGCCTGTTGGGGTAGAGGTGCAGACTTTCCCTGCTGCACCCAGCACTGCAATTGTGTCTCTGCTGCAGGAGACTTCCAACCAGCAGAAAGATGTGGGACTCAAGGCCTGCCATCCAAATTCTTTTGTCCCATGGGGTGTTCCCTTCATGTGGTGCTCTCCCCCTTTCCCTAGGAATAGGAGTTCTTGATAGCCAGACTACAGTGACTGCTATTGCTCTTCTGGGTCTAGCCACCCAGTGGGGCTGCCACACTCCAGGCTGGTGCTGGGAAATGTCTACAAGTGATCCAGTGATGTGACTTTTCTTCAAGTCTCCCAGCAGTGGGTACCAGCACCAGCTCTGATGGAGGTGGCAGGGGAGTAACATAGACTCTGTGAGATTCCTTGGTTATAGATATGCTTATGGTGCTGGCTTCCTTGAATGCTGGTTTTAACTGTAGTTAACTTTCACTTGGACAGGCTCAGGACCTCTGGTGGCTAGAGTATTATAGGCAGTGGTGATAGCTGAGGTCATTCAGCCATTTTCTCCTTCCTGGGCAGTGTTATTCCACCTGTAGATGCTGTAGTGGGCTGCATCAGCTAGCTTCCAGCCACGAGTTGGTGCTTGCAAGAGAGCACCAGCTGCAGTACTAGCCATGGGATTTGAGCTTGCCCTAAATTGCCTAGGGGAAGTAATCTGGTTCTGAGGCAATGGGCAGGGCTGTAAAGCTCCCACAAGTTTATGTCCTTTGTGTTAAGCTACCAGGGTGGGTGCAGGGATACATACCAACTGGTGGGGATAGGGTTAAGCAGGTCTGTGCTCTGACTCTCCTTGAGTGGGGCCAACCATGGCTCCTTTGAGGGTCAGGGGGTGGTTTTCAGGCAGCTGGGGTAATGTTCCAGAGATAGTATAACTGCCTCTGCTGCACAGAAGAGTTCACAATGGGAGTGCAGAGTAGCAGGCAGCAGTAAGCCTTGCCCAGCCCCCATGCAGTTGGCAAGGCCGATCTCACTCCCTCAGTGTTCTACTAGCAGCACCAGGTTTAGATCCAGGCAGTCTGCACACAGAATCCAGATCTGCCCCAGGCCATAAGCTTTCCCACCTGGCTTTCGGGCTGTGCCCCTCCTGTCTGCCCATGAGGCGGATGTGTCTGCAGTGCACTTCCCTGCCCCCTCCACCCTCACCCCCACCGGTTCTGGTCAAAGGAGTTCATCCCTGCTCGAGATTATGTCACGAAATTCAGTTAGGAGCATCTTTCACCCTGCAACCCCTTTCTGAGCTGGTTGACTGGCTTCCCCAAGGTCCCCTGTGAGATATATTCAGGTATGGCTTCCCTCAGTTCATGCTGGAGACTGAGAATGCCTGCAAGGCATTTCCTGCTGCTGCTTCTGCTTTTATGTTTCTCATCACTCCCTTAAGCAGTTCCAGCTCTGGGTAGGGTTAAGGCCTTCTCCCATGACCTGGATTTTCAGATTCCCTCATAGGGATGTGTATTCTGAAGGTAGTCTCCCCTGACTCACACTCTGAGGATTTATAGTTTTTCACGTGTCTCATGGAGTAGACTTCAGCTTTCTGCTTCTTTCTGCTTCTTTCAAAGGGTCTGTGGATTCTTGCAGTTTTCCTGTTGAGTTCCTGTATTGCTCCTTGGAAAAAAGTTCACAATGTGAATCTCTACACACTATTCTGTCCTTCCCAGTGGGAGAGGCATGCTAACACTGCCTCCAATCTGCCATCTTCTGGATTTGCTTCCATAGCCCTATACACTTCTGTCGGCAGGTTTTATATTGGGCTGTGCGATTTGACCTACAAGCCAATAGATGGTGTTTATGGGTAAAAGCTGGCTGTGAGCAAGGTGGTATATACTTGATCCTTGTTTACCAGCAGAAGCTCTCTATTGCCTCAGGCAATGGAGTGATCCATGGAGTGCACAGTGGTCTGAGCTCACTGCTTAGCCCTGGGTGGACAGGGGGCAAGACGGGTTGAGCTAGACTGGACAGACTCATTTACAGCTCCCCTGGTGTTGGGCACAAGTAGCAGCGCTGAGGAGAATCCAGTGGGCAGCCATCAGGTGCCCAGTGGTGTGCCTGGGCATGGAGCTGGGACATCTCCTTGGCCCCTAGTTCTCTGCACAGGCAGAGGGACACCTAAACTCCTGATCAGGAGAGCGGGTTTGGGTGCTCCAGGTACCTATAAGTCTGCCTGGGCTTGGAGTGCAAAGGGCTCTGCTATACTACAGTCTCAGCACAAGAAAGGTGGGGTGGCTCAGGCTGGTAACCCAGATGAGCAGGCACTGCAGCTACCTGGAGATATGCCTGGGCATGGGGTGGGGAGGACCCCACTTCACCATGGTCTCCTCACAGGAAGGGCAAGCTGGCTCAGTCTGCTGATTCAGATGAGTGGGTGCTCTGAAGTCTTGGAGATCTGCCTGGGCATGGAGTGGAACGGGCTCCACTGTACCATAATCTCTACAGGAAGGGTGGGGCAGCTCAGGCCACCAATCTGGGCAAGAAAGTGTGCCGAATACCTGGAGATTTGTCTGGGTGTGGAGTGGAGAGGGTTCCCCTGGTTCCCCCGTACCAGGATCTCAGCAGAGGAGGGATGGAGAGACTCAGGCTGCTGAACTAGGCAAGCAGGAGCTCTCAGTGCCTGGAGACCTGCCTAAGCATGAAGCAGAGAGGGTCCCCCTGCTGCAGGATCTCTACATAAAGGGTGAAGCAGGTCAGACTACCAGTCCGGGTGAGCAGGTGCTTTGAATGCCTGGGAGATCTGCTTGGGTGCGGAGCAGAAAGGGCCCTGTTGCACCACAATCTATGTCCAGGAAGGGTAGCATGGCTCAGGCTGCTCATCCAGGCAAGCAGGTGTTCTGAGTGCCTGGAGATCTGCCTAGGCATGGAGTGGAGAGGGCCCTACTATACCATGATGTGTGCACAGGAAGGTTGGGGCAGCTCAGGCTGCCAGTCTAGGAAAGGATTTGCCCTTACTGCCTGGAGTCCTGCCTGGGAGTGGAACAGAGAGGGCCCTGCTGCACCATGATCTCAGGGGAGCAGCCTGGTGTACTCAGCAATGACACATGCAGACTGATTCTGTGTTGCCAAGCTGGCCCTGGCTGTAAGTCTCATTGCGCAGGAGAAACTTTAGCTGTAGCAGCTCTCTCCTCCCACCCCAAGCCTGCAGTTGAGAAGAGCACAATTCCAGTGCCTACTGCTGGGGCACTTTCCACAGTTCTGGCTGTGGAAGTCCCTGCCCCACTCCAGAGCAAGTGCTCCAGTCTCTCAGTCCCAGATCTAGGAAATGCCTGCAGCTTTTTCTGGTGTCTTTTCCTCTCAGCACCTCCAAGCCTCTCCCCAAGATAGCTCTGGGGCTTGGGAGAAACATCATTCTCTGCCTTGGCCTGGGTTACTTGGATCCCCAGTGGAAGGGTAAATTACAGAGCGAGACTGTTTCTCTCTCGGGTACTGGGGCTTCACTCACTCTTATCAGCTGGATACCATCACAGGGGCTGTTTGCCTGCACTGTGCTCCCTGAGATCTGGAACATCCTTCATGATTCCAGTGGATTCCCATTTTCCTTCTTGAATTAAAGCTCAGAGAGTTGATCTTTTTTGCACTATCTTGCTATTTCTAAGTGGCTGAGGCACACTAAAAGCCTGTAATCTACCATATTGGAACTGCCCCCTCCCCCCCAAAAAAAAGGTGTTGAGTTTTAATCTTCATTCACCACGGACTCTTTATGTTTCTTTACTGCTGTTTACAGAGAAGAAGAGAAGAAGTTTGGAGTTGATCCCTTTGACTGCTCGAATGGTGATGGCCCACCTTGTGAACCACCTGGGGCACTACCCCCTCAGTGGGGGCCCTGCCATACTGCACAGCCTTGTCAGCGAGAACCATGACAATGCCCATGTGGAAGGCTCTGAGCTGTCCTCTGAGGTGTTCAGAAGCCCAAACCTGCAGCTGTTTGTATTTAATGATAGTACCCTCATCTCCTACCTTCAGACACCCACAGAAGGACTGGCAAGGGGATCCCCAGTGGGCTGTCTCTCTGATGTGAGAGTAATTGTGAGGGATATCTCAGGGAAGTACTCTTGGGATGGTAAGGTTTTATATGGACCTTTGGAAGGCTGCTTAGCACCCAGTGGAAGAAATCCTTCATTTCTGATTTCGAGCTGGCATCATGACACATTTGGACCTCAGAAAGACTCTTCTCAAGTTGAGGAGGGGGATGATGTTCTTGACAAATTACTTGAAAACATTGGCCATACAAGTCCTGAATGCCTTTTACCATCACAGCTAAATCTAAATGAACCTTCCCTACCCCCATATGGCATGAACTATGACCAAGAGAAGGAAATCATCGAGGTCATTTTGCGGCAAAATGCTCAGGAGGATGAGTATATCCAGAGTCATAACTTCGATTCTGCAATGAAAGTCACCAGCCAAGGGCAGCCCTCCCCGGTGGAGCCCCGAGGACCCTTTTATTTCTGCAGGTTATTGCTTGATGACTTGGGAATGAATTCTTGGGACAGAAGGTAACAATCCAAGCTAGACCTCCAGTTATTTTATCATTATTTTCATGTACTTGTTCTTTTTATCAGTTTGTGGTTGGGGAAGAAGAAAATATTGGAGAAGAGAGAATAATGGAGATTTTTCTTTATTTTGACATTTGCAGCTTATTTTCTGCTACTAAATTAAAGCTAGAAATGAAATTATGCTGTACTGGTGTGCAGATTGAATTCCAAACATGTTGGATATTTTAAAAGATACCAAACATTTGTGTGTGTGTGTGTGTGTGTGGAGGGGGGGTTGTTGTTGTTATTCGTTTGTTTTTTGTTTTTTGAGACAGAGTTTTGCTCTGTTGCCCGGGCTGGAGTGCTATGGCGTGGTCCCAACTCACTGCAACCTCTGCCTCCCGGGTTCAAGCAATTCTCCTGCCTCAGCCTCCGGAGTAGCTGGGATTACAGGTGCCTGCCACCATGCCCGGCTAATTTTTGATATTTTTAGTAGAGACGGGTTTCACCACGTTGGCCAGGCTGGTCTCGAACTCCTGACCTCATGATTTACCCTCCGTGGCCTCCCAAAGTGTTGGGATTAGAGGCGTGAGCCACTGTGCCTGGCTCAGTGTGTGTGTTTTAATTACTGCTTTGTCCATTATTGTTTCTGCCTTCATGCAGGAAGCAAATGAACTACAAAGGTGAATAAGCCACAGTCTAACCTTAGGTCTGATGTGGGAGATAGACCTAATACAACTCTGATAAAGGATAGAATGACACAGGAGTTCATGAGTAATGATTAAATCCAATGGGAAGTACAGAGCAATGGAGAAGACTTTGTGGAAAGGGGCGGATTTGAGCTGGACCCTGATAGTGGAGTGTAGTTTTTAAGAACAGAGGTAGGGAAAAGGGATTCACAGCAGAGCTGACACTGGAAACAGACAGTCACACAGTCACATGCATATAAGTCACATACTCACCAAAGAGCCATCTGTGTCACTGGGTAGTAATGGGTTGCCGACGGAATTTTTATACCTTTGCATGTCTTAAGGAGGATGGAGTTCATTCTATAGGTTTCTATCACAAATCTTTTGTGAGTGAGGTGGTAGAGGATGGATGATAGGTATTTTTATTAAATTACTGATTGAAAAGTGGCAAAATGGTTCTGTAATCACATGGTTTTTCTTCCATTCTTTTTTCTTTATAGGAAGAATTTTCATCTGTTGAAGAAAAATTCGAAATTATTGAGAGAGCTGAAAAATTTGGACTCCCGCCAGTGGTATGTGAAAGTATATCAAACCACTTTTTTCTTGTTTGTCTTTGGGTATTCTTGGATAACAGATACAACAGCAGGAATGAATAGACTTACTGAGACATCCAAGGGTAGTTCTGTAACCTAGCATCTGGTGACATTTGCGCATGCCATACCATTGGTGTTTTTTACTATAAGGAATAAACTTTCATGTTTGGTACACTAAAAAGAGGTCACCACTCCCACTTAATCTGTACTTTTGATTATCTTTCTTTGTGGCTGCCAGTAGAAATTTATGCTCATTTGATCTCTGCAACCACCTCCTTATGATGAAGAAAAAGTTTACCTAGGTTAAACAGCCTGTGGTTGCTCATACCATATTATCTAAAGCCAAGTGAGTCTGACTTCAAAATCCATGCTGTGTACCAAGGCACTAACATTGTGTACTTCTGGCTTCATAGTGTTGGAAAGGTTAAAACCAGCGTGTTGTAATTAATAAGTCTGTTAATAAGCCTCATTCTCCAAAGTTGGCTAGACTCTCAGATCCACCCCTGTTCTTTTTTTTTTTTTTTTTTGAGACGGAGTCTCGCTCTGTCGCCCAGGCTGGAGTGCAGTGGCGCAATCTCGGCTCACTGCAAGCTCCACCTCCCAGGTTCATGCCATTCTCCTGCCTCAGCCTCTCTGAGTAGCTGGGACTACAGGTGCCCGCCACCACGCCTGGCTAATTTTTTTGTATTTTTAGTAGAGACGGGGTTTCACCGTGGTCTCGATCTCCTGACCTCATGATCCGTCCACCTCGGCCTTCCAAAGTGCTGGGATTACAAGTGTGAGCCACCATGCCCGGCCCACCCCTGTTCTATACTATCTCAGAAGCATTTCTAAAGATGAGCTCACAACCATGAAAAGTGTTTGATTTGGGGAATGTGTGTTTCCAAAATCATCTAAGTCAAGAATAAGTATAGTACTTGGTACATAACAGATGTTTCAAAGTTTTGAAGAGAATAAGCTGCCTCCTTAATCTTTAGTTTTTAAAAAAACTCTAAAAAAAACAAACCACTTTTATTCCCTGTAGGAATATTCTAATATTCTGTCAGCTCTCAAATTAAAAATTCAGGTTGTTTTCCTCAAGTTTATTTTTCAACTCTTCACACTATATTTTTTTCACTACAATTTTTCTTACTACTCATTAACTCATAAATTTTTAAATCTGTTTTGAGCTATATGTTTTTAAAGGGTGGTGCAGTTGTTGGCTGAGAAGTAAGAAGGAAGAAAGGAAATAACAGAGCCCTGCTTTATCTTGACAAAGTCATATCCTAGAATTTCAGAAAATTACTAGAGCTCTTTATTCCATTCATTAAATCCTTCATTCATCCACTGTCACACTTCTCTTGTAAGTCATGAGCTTTTCCTGCTTGCACTTACAGTGATGAGTTAGAGCCTGCTGAATAAATATTTTCACCATTGTGTGTGTTTCAGTGGCTTTGTGATGGTTTTATTGTTTATTTCAGAGTTTTGATCAAAACTCAAAGTGACACATCTTTAAATTTTATTTTCAAGCAAACTCTTGGTTCATGTCACTATTATTTGCATATCACCTTCACAACTTCTTTGGTGTTTTGAATTCTTGAATTGGATATAAACCCAACTAGCAAAGTCCAGTTGGAATTTTCTTTTAAACACTTGGAAGATTATATTTCAGAAAGGTCCTTTGGTAATGTTACTAAGGACTGAGTAGATAAAATAATATTAAACTTACTCACAGCTATGTATTGTTTCCATCCTTCAGAAGCATATGGTATTAAGATGGATTTGTTTGTATTGACCATTTTATGGGAATCAGAAGGGCATAAGTTTTCTTTCCTTTTCTTTTTTTCTTTTCTCTTCTTCACCCTTCTACTTTCCCACCTGTCTCCCAGGTCACTCAGCACCTCTTATTGCATCTTATAGCCACACACATGTTGAGGAATGAACTGTTATGTTTTCAGGTCTTGGGAATGTGACAGGATGGCTGTTCCAAACCTGATTCCCTCTGCAGAAGGGGACATGAGGGCCTTTTTTCCTAGGTGGCCTTACTCTTATCTGGAGAGGGATAAATATTTCAGTATCAAATATACAGACTTTTTTTAAAAAACACAGAATTAAAATACTCATTTGTAGTTTTACCTGGATAAAGGAGCCATTCTCTGTCCAGAAGCCTGAAGCTCCATTGCCATTTTAAATGTCTTTGTTTCCTGACTAATCAGGTGAGACAGTAAAAGATTTGAATTTGAATAATTTTTTAAAGTCATTAGAAATGAAAAACCTGAAGCTGCCATTTCTCACCTTGCCCTTCACTGTATTCTGTTTCCTGATTCTTCTTGTGATTCCTTTTCTCTAGAGGAACATAGATCAACTTCTGTATGGAAATTCTGTAAGGGATTTATTCTGAAGAACTGAGGGGTTCACCGCCCTCTCCCTCCTTCCTTCAGTATTAAATAAACAGTCATTTGGGTTCCACACTCAGCTTTTTAAGCATATGCTGAATTATTCCAGGCTTCTTAGTATTAAGTGAATACTTGGTTTCATATAATTGCGGTCAATTTGTTCGAGTGTTAATGCACTTTAGTTGCATGAGGTACAATTGAATTAGCTCCCTGGGGTACTGTTGCAGCGAAATACGGCTTAGAATAGCTGAGTGGCAGTCCCCTGCCCCTTGATCAACCTTCACTTAAAACCCCAACTCCTGGATTTAGTGTCTTCTTGATATCAAATGTGTATCAACTTATTTTATGGTGAAGGGTATTTTCAAGATTCTTTTTGAAGAAACTAGAAATAAGTCTGGGACTCTTCAGCTATGAGAAATCTAGACTGCCCTGTATTTTGGTCAGGTAGCAGGTAAGAAAATACCTTATCTGTCAACTTTCATTTAGAACATTTCTGTTTAATTCTGATATCAATTTATCTCACTGCTCTTGATGCATAGTTCCTTCTTAACATGTTCTTTGGAAAAGTTGAGGCTATCTTGCAGCTATGGTCTAGATTGTCAATGCTATGATGAATGTACATACAAATCACAGTGGGCTTCTGTGTTAGATATAAATGCCTTCTTGCCACTACATGGGGAGGTGGATGTTAAAATCATGCTTTTCTTTGGCTTTTTCATGTGGCAGCACAAGGAACCACTATTCTGTCTATTCCTAATAAGAAAGAACAGTGCATTCTAATGAGGAAGGGAAGATTGTTAATTTCATGTACGTGTGTTTCTGAATTACCTGCTCCTTCATGCATTGGTGTGCTTCTTATGGATGTGAAGTGCTGTTGATGTTGCTAATTACCATTTCAAAAGCATGGCTCTAATAAGGCCAGACACAGCTTCTGCATCCTAGCAGGCTCTCTGTGGTACTAACATTTTGGAGAATGTGAAATTTGATGAATGTTTACAACTAAAGGTCATCTTTCCTCACACTCACATTGGTCAGCCCATCATTCAGGCTTAGCTCTCTTGTGCTCTCACATTGAGTTAATGAGGGCTTAAGGACTTAGGAACAGCTGCAATGGAAAAAGCTTAGATTTTTAAGGAGAATAAACTGAAACATTGTAGATAAACCTGAGGTTGTTTTTATGTATGTAAAGTCTATAAAACAAAGAAAAATTAAATGCTGAGGATTTTTTACATATGTAGAGAGACCTGCAGATAAAAACTGAATAGCTATCCTTCTCCACCTTTGTTGAAAGAGACAGTGTTTTAGGTCATAGGTTATGGTTTCTGTTATTACCCAAGTGCCCAAATTTTTATAGCTCTTGGAATAGGCTAGTTAGATTCTATGCTGTTGGTGTCCCCTGCCTGTTGCTTAGGGCAGTGAATGGTGTGGCACTTTCAGGGCTTCCTGCTGCATGAGGACAAGCTCTCTAAATTTATTTTAAGGGCATATTAGAGATATTGGGGCTGGGCATGGTGCTCAACCCTATAAAGCCAACACTTTGGGAGGCTGAGGCGGGTGGATCACCTGAGATCAGGAGTTCGAGATCAGCCTTGCCAACATGGCGAAACCCTGTCTCTACTAAAAATAATAAAAAAAAATTAGCCAGGTGTGGCGGTGTGTAGTAGCATGCACCTATAGTCCCAGCTACTGGGACGGCTGAGGCACGAGAATCACTGGAACACAGGAGGTGGAGGTTGCAGTGATCCGAGATCATGCCATTGCACTCCAGCCTGGGTGACAAAGTGAGACTGTCTCAAAAAAAGATATTGCTAAAAGATTAAAAACATTAAAGAATATCTTTAAGGATGTATTAAAGATAACGTGAAAGTGTCTTTTAAAATGAAAGCAACCTAAATGAAGATTTGGGCTGTGACATATTGATATAATGGAATGTTGTTATAATCATTAAACCTCTGTTGCAGAAGCACATGATGTAAAAGTGTTCACACTAAAAAATGGTTGAAATGGTGAATTTTATGATATGTGTATTTTACCACAATAAAAAAGTGTTCACAAATATTTTAAGTGAAAAAATCTGTTGTAAAACAGAATGTAGTAGCTTCTCATATGTGCATGCAAAAGTGTATCCTCAAATGGTATAATGGCTATGTTCTTTGCTTATCTTTTGAAATTGCAAGTGATTTTTATTCTTTTCTTTCTGTATTTTCTAATTCTTCTTCCAAGTATGTTTATTACATATAAACCATAGAGGAAGTGAATAAGCTATCTGAGTAAAAGGAGAGAACTCTCTTCCTCCAGTTATTTGTATAACTTTTTAATTGAGAGTCAATTAGTTCTGATTATTAAGTAGAGAAGTAACTCACACAGAAGGAAATCTTAGATAATTTGTTAAAATATGGAACTCAGTTCCACCAGTGTGATATCTAATCAAATTACAATGTTGAAATATTAAACAATTTGACAGAAAAAATATTTCTGTATTTAAGAACTTTACAGTTATTCCTATGAGATTTATCGGAATGTAGTGCAAAAAAAGGAGAAAGGTAGAACCGCTCTGGAAGTGGACATCGAAGCTTTAAAAAAACCAAAACTCTTGGATGATTGGGCTAGGGAATGAATGATTCGTAATCAAAGCTCCGTTTGAATAAGAACAGTGTTTTCATCTCTAAACTATCACCAAATGCTTGGTATAGGCCCAGGTATTTTGTCGCTTTACTCCAGGGTATAATTTATAGAAATTTATTATTAATGCATTCAAATGTATCACCATATATCTGCTCAGTGTAACAGAGACTTAACTGAACACCTACTATATGCAAAGCACTATGCTAGATGTGCAAAAGAGAAAATGGCAGGGCTTCTTTTTTCAAAGTACACGTCACTTTTGCTTGATTTAATACCAGAGTATCCAAGATCTATGTTGGAACAAGCAGATGAAGGGTTTATGTGGCTAAAAGGGGTTCCACTAAATGGCTGTCCACCCTGTCAGGCACCCTCAGAATAGTCAGAGTACAGGAGTTGGTAAACCCCTTCATGAAGAAAATACCTAAGTGTGTTCGCTTGGAAGGATATTCTTTTTCTCATAAAATCGTGGCATATTTTATAGTTCCAATCACAGAGCCACCCAGTAGCCTTAAAGTGTAGAGTTAAATATGGACAGTCACATAGATCTATTCACAATTTATATGTATTTGAAATACTTTAAAAGACATTTTTTTTTTTTTTACCAAAAACAGAGAACTTACCAAATGGTGTGCCCCAGCCTGCTGGTTAGTGTATCTTATGTCTGAGGGTATGGTCTCAGGAAGCAGATGGCCTTGCCACAGTTCCCATCCCCTGCTTGCTAGATGTGCTTTCTGTTTCACTTTCTGTGCCTCCTTTCAACCACCTCTACTAGGGAGGTGATAATAATACTCATCTCTTTAGCACGGTTTTTTTTTTTTTTTTTTTTTTTTTTTTTGAGACGGAGTCTCGCTCTGTCGCCCAGGCTGGAGTGCAGTGGTGCAATCTCGGCTCACTGCAAGCTCCACCTCCCAGGTTCACGTCATTCTCCTGCCTCAGCCTCTCCGAGTAGCTGGGACTACAGGTGCCTGCCACCATGCCCGGCTAATTTTTTTGTATTTTTAGTAGAGACGGGGTTTCACCGTGGTCTCAATCTCCTGACCTCGTGATCCGCCCGCCTCGGCCTCCCAAAGTGCTGGGATTACAAGCGTGAGCCACCATGCCTGGCCTAGCACGGTTTTGAAGAATAAATGAGACCATGTGTCAGACCATCTCAGAACACCGACTGACCCCTAGCAGGTTCTCAATAAGTGTAAGCTCAGTGGTAGAAGTCATGCTGGTGGTATTAATAGTAGTGAAGTAAAATTTTACATATAAGAATTCTAACTCCTTTAAACTTAAAAATTTATAGCCGTGAGACACACAAAATCGCAGTGTTTTACATTGCTGAAGGTCAAGAAGACAAGTGTTCAATCCTCTCTAATGAAAGAGGAAGCCAAGCATATGAAGACTTTGTTGCTGGACTTGGATGGGAGGTAATGCATTTCATTCAGTAGGTGTTTATTGACTAGCACTGTTTAAAGATGTGTCCAAACTAGACATTGTATAAGTTTTTACGTGTGCTTTTGTATTCAAATATAGCATAGGTAGAGTTCTGGAATTGAAGAATTTATTGGATTTGACATCTATTAGTTGCTTGTCAGTATTTAATACATGAACTTCTGTTTTCCTTTAACTTTCCTCTTAATATTTTTTCATTTGCTTTTTATCAGAACTGAATAGTCAGATGGGCTCTCCCAGCCATAGACAGTTTGTAGTAAGAGGAGACAAATGTGGGCAGAGAAGCAGTGGCTTTGGCCACAGTATGGAGATTGAAGAAGAAGTCAATGACTTGATGGGTGAAAAAATGAAGAAAGAGTTGGATGAAGTCAAAAGTTGCAATGAAAATATAATATAATAGCCATGATGGTTTAGCTATCAACCTATTTCCCTAAGGTAGATCTCAGGATGATTGATATTGAAAAAGTTTATTTTTTCTTTATTAAATGGTACTCTGACATACAGATATATATACATTTATACACACATACACACCTTTCCCCAAAAAACATGAACCTAAAAAAAATATATTCCTAGAATCTGAAAGAATTAGTAGTTAAAATGGAAATCAACATATCTAAAATAATTTACTTCTTATTTTCTTTTTTTTTTTTGTCTTTTCTTAGAGTCTTACTCTTTCACCAGGCTGGAGTGCAGTCACACGATCTTGGCTCACTGCAACCTCCACCTCCCAGGTTCAAGCGATTCTCCTGCCTCAGCCTCCCAAGTAGCTGGGACTACAGGCACATGCCACCATGCCCAGCTAATTTTTTTTGTATTTTTAGTAGAGATGGTGTTTCACCATGTTGGCCACGATGGCCTTGATCTCTTAACCTCATGATCCGCCTGCCTCGGCCTCCCAAAGTGCTGGGATTACCCGGCCAATTTCCTTATTTTTTATTAGTTTCTTGAGTACCTGTGCTGTGAAAAACTCTCTGGGTGCCTTCGAGAGCTCAGTGCTAGCAAGGGGACTAAGGTAGGGATGGGGACAGGGTAAGAGTACATCAGAGTCAAAACTACATCCTTACTAAGAAGGCAAGTAGGTTTGAGTCTAACAGTTACTGTACTTCCAGTAAATCATTGTTCTCACTAGTAAGGCTACTTCTAATTTGTCATAGAATATAGTTATTATTTAATATATTTTTAAGCCATACATTATCAATTAGAGTTTTGAGAGTATACGTTTACTGTATTTGACACAGAAGAGATTCTTCTATTTCTTTTTTCATATGTGTTAGAATAGGTATTTTACCGAAAGAGTACTAGTTTATGACAAGTTAAAAATTTTGGATAAAGGCACTAAGAAGTGAACACTCATGCCATAACTTTAAAATGAATTATGACTCATAAACTTTCGGCAGTGGTGTAAAGTGATTGTTCAACCCTTTTGAAAGGCAGTTTAGCAAGGTTTGCTAACTATTTTTAATATTGGTACCTTTTGACCCAACATCTTAGAAAAACACTCCTTTGAGTGTGCTTTCTGATTTGAAAAAGCAGAAACCCCCAAAATCCATCAATAGGGAACCTATGTATACACACACATATATGCATATATACACATACATTTATACATACACGTGGGAAAAAAGTTAGAGATTGTATACCAAAAGTTTGGTAGTGGTTTTATTCAGTTGATATGATTGTAGAGCACTTTCATTTTTAATGTTTTTTATTTCTTTAACATTTTAATCTGGTCTAACTTTGTATTACATTTGTTTGTAATCAGAAAGAAAGATACAAAAATGAAAATAATTTATTTTTTTCTGAATTCACAGTCCTGCTTAGTGAAAGAGCAGCTCATTTTTGATCCTCACTCTTTCTTCTTTGTGACCTTTGTCAGGTGGATCTCTCCACCCACTGTGGGTTCATGGGTGGCCTTCAGCGCAATGGCAGCACTGGGCAGACGGCCCCTTACTATGCTACCTCAACTGTGGAAGTGATTTTCCACGTTTCCACTCGAATGCCGTCAGACTCAGATGATTCCCTCACCAAAAAGGTAAGGGGTCTCCTCGGGCACCATTCTTAGCTGCCCTGGTTTGTAGGTGAGGCTCTCCTAGGACAGACAAATACAAGGGTAGAACGCACACTGAGATGGTTTCTCTGAACTCTACGACCCTGAGATTAAGGTTTAGGAAAAGAAAGCGTCTTAAGTGTTATTACTTTTGGATCTTCCCTCCCGTGAATATTACCTGATGGAAAATGACATTTTTGATCTCACAGATTGTCAAAGATTACAAAATATGATAACCCTGTACTGGTGGGGCTCTGGGAAAACAGGCCCCTCTGAGGCTTGCTGCGGGGCGATTTGGCAGCATCTGTCAACATAAGTGCAGGTGTGCAGCTGCCCAGCCGCCCCACTGTTGCCCCTTACCTTTTATTCTTCAACTTGCCTCGTGGCCAGTTTTCCTTGGAATTCAAAGGAAACCTTATCCACCCCTGAGGAACCTCCCCCAGGGAACTTGGCCTTTACTTTCCAACCTGCAGGACGTTTGCCTCAGGCAACCCTGTGTTAAAAGCAAGGAGCATCTTAAAAAAAGAGGTATTTAACTCTGGGAAGGAAGCCTCTAATCAGATCCGCTTCCAGATGAGGAGAACGTCTCAGAGCAACTGTGATACGCACTCACCTGGCCTGCTAGCAGGTGGGGAACCTAGAATCCCCACCTTACTCTCTCCCTACCACATAAATGCAAGGGACTGAGGGCAGCACCTCATGTGCTGACCAAGGCTGGCCACTGGGGAGTCTACTGTGGTGGTTATAGCCAGGCCCCAGTGACAGGCAGACCAGGGATCAGATGTATATTCAGTTATTTCATCAACCTGTGCCTCAGTTTTTCATCTATTAAGTGAGATTAAAAACACAACCTATGTTACAGGGTTGTTGAGTGAAGTAAATGAGATAATTCCTATAAAATTGCTTAGCACGGTGCCTGGGAAGATGTCTCTGACCATCATCCCTCATTATTGCCCATTGGTCTAATTGATTCTTTTTTTCCCCCTGCCCCATTAGCCAGATGCTTTATATTGGCCGATTGGCCTCACTGTGCCTGCTTTATTTCTTTATTGCACGGTTTTGCTTTTTCACAAGTGCAGCCACAGATGTCTGGACTATGTACAGGTATACCTTGTTTCATTATGCAGCACTTTCTTGCACTTCACAGGTATTACCTTTTTTACAAATTGGATATTCGTGGCAACCCTTAATCAAACAAGTCTATTGGCACCATTTTTCTAACAGCAGATGCTCATTTGTGTCTCTGCCTCATTTTGTAATTTTCACAATATTTCTAACTTTATTATTATTATTGTTATTCACATGGTGATCTGTAATCAGTGATCTTTGATGTTGCTGTCGTAATTGTTTTGCGGCACCACAAACTGCCCTTATAAGATGGCAAACTTAATTCATACATGTTGGGTGTGTTCTGACTGCTCCACCCACCGGCCGTTCCCCTATGTATCTTCCACTCCTTGGGCCTTCCTATTGCCTGAGCACAATAGTAGTGAAATTAGGCCAATTAATAACCCCATGATGGCCTCAAAGTATTCAAGTGAAAGGAAAAATTGGATGTCTCTCACTTGAAATCAAAAGCTAGGAATGATTAGAAGGCATGTTGAAAGCTGAGATAGGCCAGAAGCTAAACCTCTTTAACCAAACATTTACCCAAGTTTTGAACATAAAGGAAAAGTTTTTGAAGGAAATTAAAAGTGCTACTCCAGTGAACACATGAATGATAAAGAAAACGAAATAGCCTTATTGCTGATACGGAGAAAGTTTTGGTGGTCTGAACATATCAAACCAGCCACAAGATTCCCTTAAGCCAGAGCCTAATCCAGAGCAAGGTCCTACGCTGTTAAATTTTATGAAAGCTGAGAGAGGTGAGGAAGCTGCAGAAGAAAAGTTTGAAGCTTGCCGAGGTTGGTTCATGAAGTTTGAGGAAAGAAGCTGTCTTCATAAAACAAAAGCACAAGGTGAAGCATCAAGTGCTCATGTAGAAGCTGCAGCTTATCCGGAAGTTCTAGCTAAGATCAGTGATGGAGGTGGCTACAGTAAAGAACAGATTTTCGGTGTAGTAAAAACAGCCTTCTATTGGAAGAAGGTTCTATCTACCACTTCCATAACTAGAGAGGAAAAGTTAATGCTTGGTTTCAAAGCTTCAAAGGAACAGACTGACTCTCTTGTTAGGGCTAATGCAGCTGGTAACTTTAAGTTGAAGCCATTGCTCATTTACCATTCCCCAAATTCTAGGGCCCTTATACATTGTGCTAAATCTACTCTACCTGTGCTCTATAAATGGAAAAACAAAACCAGGATGACAGCACGTCTATTTAGAGCATGGTTTACTGAAGATTTAAAGCCCACTGTTGAGACCTACTACTCAGAATAAAAGATTTATTTCAGAGTATTACTGCTCATTGACAATGTACCTCATCACTCAAGAGCTCTGAAGGAGATGTAGTGTTGTTTTTCATGCCTGCTAACACAATATCCATATTCTGCAACTCACAGATCAAGGAGTAATTTCAACTTTCAAGTCTTACTATTTAAGAACTTTCATAAGGCTATGGCTGTCATAGGGAGTGAGTTCTCTGATGGATCTGGCAAAGAACATTGAAAACCTTCTGGAACCAGATTCACCATTCTAGATGCCATTAGGAACATTTGTGATTCATGGCAACAGATCAAGATATCAAGATTCACAGTTTGGATAAAGTAGAGTCCCACCCTCATGGATGACTTTAAAAGATTCAAGACTTCAGTGAAGGAAGTCACTGCACATGTAGCAGAAATAGCGAGAGAACTAGAATTAGAAGTGGAGACTGAAGATGTAGCTGAATTACTGCAATGTTATGATAAAATTTGACTGGATGAAAAGTTGCTTCTTATGGATAAGCAAAGAAAGTGGGTTTCTTGAGAAGGAATCTGTTCTCAGTGATGATGCTATGAACATTGTTGAAATTACAACAAAGGATTTTAGAATATTCCATAAATTTCATTGGTAAAGCAGTGACAGGGTTTGAAAGTATTACTCCAATTTCAAAAGAAGTTATACTGTGGGCAGAATGCTGTCAGACACCATCACATGCTACAGAGAAATCTTTCATGAAAGGAAGAGTCAATCAATGTGGCCATTTCATTATCTTACCTTAAGAAATTGTCACAGCCACCCCAGCCTTCAGCAACCACCACCCTGATCAATTAGCAACCAACAATATCAGGGCAAAACCCTGTACCAGCAAAAAAAGACTACAAGTCACTGAAGGCTTAGATAATCATTAGCATTTTTTAGCAATAAAATTTTTTTATTAATATATGTATGTTAAGAAATAATGCTATTGCACATTTAATAGACTATAGTAAACATAAGTTTTATGCACACTGCTTTCACAGTACACACAAAAGTTTGTATGATTTGCTTTATTGCAATATCTATATTTGCAATATCTAAAAAACCTATTGCAGATATGTCTGAAACCAAGCCTATAATATCTCTGAGCTGTGCCTGTATATGATGGGCAACAGTGCATGTGAAACATCAGAACTCAAGTCATGGCCCAATTACAGACAACTTTCGTAGTGATCAAGTGTCTAGGATGTAGAAAGCACAATTTGCATTCAAAAACTCAGCAGCTCTTTCCCTGTCCTGCCCCAGCATGCTGTAATGACCTCCTGGGGGTGACAGTAGTACTACAGCCAGAAGCGCCGACCATGTGCTGGTTCCCACAGGTCTTGGAGGAGCTGCCTCAGTGTTGGGTTTTGATGGCTGCCCCTGGCTGTAGAGCTCTCAGCAAAGGGAACTCTGCCCTCCAAGAATTCACCAGGATCTCAGACTCTAGTGTAGCTTACCAGGATCCTAAGCTGGGCTCACACGTCTTTTTTATTTGCAGTACATTGTAAATTGTTTCTGCTTTGCAAATGTGTCACCATATTCTATAATTTTCTTATGACTGAGAATTATTTCGTTAAAAGATAAAATTTATATATAAGATATTTTTAAAAATTATTTCTTAAGTAAAGTAGGACTGTTTTTTCTTTTTTGAGAAAAGACATGTTTTCTTGATAAAATGCCAGGCTGTAAATAATGTTCTAAGACTTGGCCTGGTTGAATGATTCCCTACTGTAATAATCAAAATTCAGCTGATACCTTTTGCAGCTCTAAGATTTAGCATCATTAGTGATAAACTCTCTTTATCAGATGTCTCACAGCTAGACTAAAAATCAGTCACAGTAACAGCAGCCCACAGTTCCTTGTCTTATTCTAACTAAATTGTCCCTAACAGCTTAAAAATGAGCTGCAAAATTCTAAAGTGATCCATGCTCTCTTCTGCCCCCATCATGGGGGGACTTTTTCAATTCTGCAATCCAGTTGCAACCCCATACTGAACTCTTGATCCTTCACTGCAGAAATTTGTTAGCTCTAGCTAGATTAGATTTTTCACAGCTAATCTAACTGCTGTAGGGGTTTGCAGAGTGGGGACAGAGCTGTGCTATTGGATTTGTCCAATTCATTTGACTCCAGGACTATAATTGCACTTATGTCTTACAAGGCTTTTATAGCCTCAGGCTGGCCAGCCACATAAAAAACAAATTGGCAGTGATACAGTATGAGTGAAAAGGGATGAAAGGCCCACATTATCAGTCTCCAGGCAGCGCTGTTCTGGCAGGAAGTTTCTTGGTTAATTTACAAATAAAACTTAGATTTTAGGATGGGCACACTGTCAGCTGAACAATGGGGATGTCAGGCCTGACTGTTACTTAGTAAAAGTAGCAGCCGGGCCCACTGAGGAGCAGGAATTCTTCAATCAAACAGACGACTCCTTCTGGAGCCAGCTGGCGATGTAATGCAATTAGTCGAGAAAGGAGGTCAGCCTATTAGGTGTGTACCATGACCAGTGTCACCAGTGGCGTGCAGCCTGGCAGCAGCAACAGACAGAATGGCTTAGGCAAAGGGACTTTAAAACTGTTAGGATGAAAAGTTGTGGGGCCGACATTGATTTCTTAACACTTAAAATCTGAGCATTTGTTCTGAGCCTGATAAGTATCCAGCCATTCTGGAGCCTGTTGTGCAGTTGAAGGAGTAGCTAACATAAACACCGGCTCCATTCCAGAAGGAGACTCATCACTCTTCCCCAGTTACACAGGAACCAGATCAACTTGACTTGTGTGCACTCACCAAACTCACTGGTGGGTTTCTAATTTGAGGGCCTCTAATCCCAGTTCTTCAATACTCACAAAATGATGTCTCTATGATGGACTCTTCTTTAAATTGGGCAACACTTTGAGCTATCCAGAGTATTCTGTATGTTCTGACATGGTTGACAGTTTGCCCAGATGAATTTTATTTATTTTACCTACCTGTTTTCTTATAGGCAAAAGAAGGCATATTTTGCCCAGATTTATCAGCCAATTGCTCCCATGGCCTTAGCTTTTAGTTTTGTGATTTAGCTAATTAAACTGTGACGTATCCAGAAGTCTGAGTCACGTGCCACTGAAAGCAGCTATGAGAAGATGAATATCATATCATTACCACACAAAAATAGCTCTTCCTTAATTACAGAATTGCCACACTGGGAGGATGGGTCTGTTAGTGTGAAACTACCCTCCCTTGCTGTAGTTCTGAGAATACAGATGCAAGTAAAATTAAGAGATACTTACTTAGGTTATGTAATTGAGTAACCCAATTTGAAATGGGAAAGTAACTACAAAACTTCAATAATCATGGTATTACCTCACAGTCAATGTTTTGCAACTAATACCTGTGGATCAAAAGGAGCTATCACAGATACTAGAGCACCAACATCGGGTGGTGGCAGCACGTTTGAGGGGTGTTTAGTAGGTGAGTGTTTCCATTCAGACATTTGTGCAAGTGTTTTACCAAGGGACCCAGAGCCACCCTGAAGCTGGCTGTCTTTGCAGGGTGTGGGCTGTAAGTGTGAACTCTGGGACAGCCCCAGTTCTCACAATTACCTTCTGCAGGTCTCAATTCCCCCTACAGTTCCAGTTAGATACTATTCATATTTCCCTGAAAACATACCTATATTAGGTTCTTGGTGATGCTGGCTACCATGTTTTCACTTCAAAAGGACCGAATTTTAGGAGTGTATTGTAATGTCTTTGCATGTTTTATTAAAAAGGAAAAAGAAAAAGAAAAGCTGTAGCAAATATAGGAATGGAGAAATATAAAGAGATGTTCAGCACTACTAGGAGGCCCAGGGTTGTATTTTGTTTAAAACTATGTAAGGGGTTGGCTATACCTTTTGCCTGCTATTCTTTTACTTTTATATGGGAAGGAGGAAGGAAAAAAATGATGTACTGGGTAATTTTGTCATTAGAAAGTCGTAAATGCCATTAAATTGTTCTGGATCATTGTGACTTGTGCTCAGCACCCGCAGTTGCATTTGTCCCAGAGCCCACATTCAAACACAGTTGAATTGTGCACCCTTATAGGCACAGGTCACTTTTTAAATAATTGGCCTGTACAGTCATTCCCAGAAGTATGAGAGAGTGAAGAATAAACAGGCATTGCAACAGATGAGCTTCGTTTTGTAACCTTATAAATAGAAAAGAGGCTATGTGGGGGTCACCTCAGATTTTCTTTTCATGGTCAAATAGGCTAAAGAAAACTATATTTATGCTAACACGTTTTAAATACATAGTATTCCAGAACATCTTTTTAAAAAATACTTTAAGACAAAACTAAAAATGTTAAATTTGACACATCTCTATTTTATTAAAATGCTTCTGAATTTAGTCATTTTTAATGTTTATCTGTTAGATAAGGAAGCAAGAAATCCTTGTTCATGGTACCGGAGAGCATCCTTCTGCAGTTCCATGTGAGAGAACGAGAATCTCAAATTCCCAGAAGATGTTAGAGGGCCTTACCAGCCTTTGTGGTTTCAGAACTTCAATTTTGGCCAACATTTTAATCTTCATAATCTAGTTTCTTTTAGTCACACTTTGATTCTTTGTCACTTAAGTGATTTCGTGTGCAGCTTTCTGCAGCATAAGATGGTACAGTCATCGTGCAGGAGATTGATCAAGGGTGTTCTTACATCTGGCAGAGCCTGGGCCTGAAAGAACTCTCAAGGGGTCTTGTTTTGGAGAACTTTCTAGTAAGGCCTCCTCAAAGATGCCAGGAGTCTGTGATTTGCTTTCGTTCTTTACAGCCTCTTTGTGTATAAGATGATAAAACAAGTGGGCTGCACTACCAAGCAATGACAGTAAAGTAACTTTGGGTGCAGGCTTAGGTAGCTTTGAAACAGTGGAAATGGCCCTGAATTGGAAGCCCCAGTGCGTGTCCCGGGCCCACTCTGCCACTGCTACTGATGCACCCTCAGGTAGGTGGTGCCTTCACCTTCCTGAGCGCCTGTTTCTTTTTTGTACAATAAGATGAAGATGATGTCATCTACCTCAGAGAGTTAGTGGGAAGATTAAACGAGATAGTATGTGTGAACATGTCTTCTATACAGTAAGCACTCTTTAAATGCTAGGTAGGAGTGTTCTTATCAGACTTAAGCAATAGTTATTCATTTCCTAAGCAAAGGTAATTTTATACATCCTTTTCTTAAAGGTTTGACACAAATCTAGTTTCTTACACATTTGGTAACAATTGTGTTGTAATGGTTTATGTTCTCTTATGTTCATATTCTTATTTTCATAATAACCACTGAATTGAGAGTCTTATAAAGCACAACTGCAATGTGGAATAAAAGACGCGTGTTGTTAATTGTTTAGAAACATCTTCAGCAATATAAAGCATAGGACTCTGACGCAGGAGTTAAATTCCATTAGAAAATAAATTCTTACAAAGGCCTCAGCCCCATCCAGCTGTAATGTGCCTGCGAAGCTCGCATGCCTTATCTTAGTACCAACACATTAAGAAGACAGGCTGTGTTTTTATGCACTTGTGCTTTTTAAAATCCTCACAGAAGAACATCAGTGTTGTAGCCTTTTTTGGTAGTGAAATTTTTTTGGCCTTTGAGTTTTATAATTCAATTTGTAAGCCATGACCCCTCATAAACTGCTGTTATCACCCTGATTAATAAAGAGCCAATTTGCTGTTGCAGCTTCGTCACTTGGGGAATGACGAGGTCCATATCGTCTGGTCTGAACACTCCAGAGACTACCGCAGGGGTATTATCCCAACCGCCTTTGGAGATGTTTCAATCATTATTTACCCAATGAAGAATCACATGTTCTTCATCGCGATAACAAAGAAACCTGAGGTACGTTTTCATTGCATTGTTGTACTGACTCATAAAGCATTTGCCGTGTGATTCACTGTCATTGAAAATCAATGATACAAATATGTTAAAGGGGACTCTCATCCAGTTGAATGTCTTACATATATCTGAATTATGCATGCTTTATAGGAATTAAATATGAATTGGGATTTTCAAAGAATTTTTCATCATGAGCACAAAATTTTATTATTGTATTACTAGGCCTTTTTGGAAATTATATGTCAAATTTATTACTCTGTAAATGTTTTAAGTTTTCTAAATTTTGTACTTTTGAAAAATTGTAACTTGAAATTTTGGGTATGTAGATTAATAATAAGAGTTGAAGGAACCCCATATCACATCTAGCATTTTGTGGAGAACCGTGGGTATGGAATCCAGCCTTGCCTGGTGTATGGGCACTTGCCAAGCCTCTGACTGTGCTAATGGGGTCAATCCTGCAGAATTGCAGGCACGTCCACGAAGAGGCCGGGCCTCTGGAGCACGGCCCACGTGATGAGTTTCAACAATTGGAGCACCTTGCTGCAGAATCAATTCAGCCATGTCAATTGGTATTGATCATGGGAAGAGCTGGAACAATCCAATGATCTGTGTGCTGTGTACTAAATTGGCTGCAGTTTCGATCCTTGTCATACCTTTAGTGGTATTTTAGCCATGCTTTATGTAGCGACTTGTTTTTGTTTTAGAATTACTAATAGAAGGGTGTTTTTAAAGTTCTTAAACATTAGCATATTAAGCCATCCCTCAAGAGGAATGACTTTGTGTTTTTCAGCTTGATAGTAAGTATAATCTTCATTTTCATTTCAAGTTGTTCTCCTGAAGGAGATGAAAGTTACCCTTCTGAAAACTCTCTTTTAAAGCTTTGAAATAATAGGCAACAGATTTATTGTTCATATTGGGATTTATGACCTAATCTAAAGGGTTGAAGTTGTGAGGATTAAATGAGCTAGTAAATAGAAAGTGCTTCAAACAGTGCCTGATCCAGAGTAAAAGCTACTTAAGTGTTAGCTATTATTATTATTATTGTTGCTGTTGTTTTTTGTTATTACTACTATGGAGAGAGAATACTTAATGAATTCCAAGTTTAACATGCTTATTATTCTCAGAATAGATGCATTGTGGGTCAACTCCTGAATTCATAAAAGTCCCATTCTGGCTGTTGCAAAGCCTGACATAAAGGGAACCCTCTTTTCTATTGAGGGAACACAGATGCCAAAAGTCACTTCATATTAAATATTTGCATCATTTTTTATTCTGATCTCCATGTGCGTGAAGTTTTCAGTTTTGTGTATGAAAATGGCTCTTAGTGCTAACATTTGTATTTGTCCATGAAGAGCACTACTTTAAAGAATTAAACTGAAAATTTTAATATAAGGGAACCAGTGAATTTAGTGTCTTATAGCTTTCAAAAAGAGGAAATGTGTTTCTTTAATATTTAGTATGGATTAATTGGCTTTATTAGCTCATTTTCAACAATGGGCCTCTAAAATGACATTTAATGTCCTAAAAATGTCACCTTTATTTTTAAATAAAAAACATACAAGGCATTTTAATTCACTTTATAGAATCAAAAGTGATTTTTTAAAAAGGTAGTACACTTATAATACATGAATATAATTATTAACATACCTTATAAACTTCCTTATAAAATGTTTGCACATTTTATGAATTTGGCTAAAATTCTGACAAGAGGAATTGAGCAAATCGCTTTTTTAATATTTTAATTCAAAAAGCCTAAAGGGAAGAAGAGAATAATGGCCAACTGGAAATTTAGTATTATCCTTACATTTAAAGTACAAACCATTACAATGTAATAAAATTAATCCAGACATTTCCAGGGCAAGTGTGGCTGACCTTTTGTTCACCAACCACTGACCCCAGGGTGAATGCAAGAGGCTTGCGGAGAGAAAGTCTGTTTGTTTGGCTTCAGTCCCTGGTATTTAAATTGCATTCCCTAATCAAATGAAAAGGCTGTCCTCTCTATCAGGTTACAGAATCCATGGCAACATTTGGCCTTTTATATCCATAATGTTAGCCTTTTTGTTTGCATCTAAGTAGAGACACCTGGAGCAATGTTAACATTAACCGATTTAGCATTAATAGCTTCATTATATAAGAATTTCTGATCAGATAGCTGTTACTTTTGTTATATTGCTTCAGCTTGTACTGTTGTCATTTTTTATCTCCCTGCTTGGCAACCAGGCAATGATTTGCAAATTTTTTTTGTCTTGATTAATTAAGCAATATAATTATCAGTAACCGTGATGCAGTCTTTGCTCAACAAAGCTTCTGAGAGAAAACAATGGTAAGTCTGTTAGTATGAATGCATTCCACGCGTCCCAGATGCATGAGGATATTACGGACAATGAGGGGAAAGGCCGCCTGTGAGCGAGGACAAAGGGTGCCACGCAGACTCGACACACTGCACATACCGCCAGGGACATGCTGCGGGCTCCCTGGGACACAGACGCCTCGTTAGATTACAGCTAGTCAGCAGAGATTAATTCTCAGCCATTTGGTACAATAATTTACCCATTCCCCAGCCTTTTAACTAGTGCTCCTTACTGTGGAAGGGAAGGCTTTGTACTCAAAAGGTTTATTTAACCTTGCCTACTTTTAGGGATCTCCACCAAAATCATTATTTTTTTCTTAGAAATTGTAATGACGCAGCTGCTTGAAGTTAAGGAATATTCCTTTTGAAGGACAGGATATGCATAAGTTTCCAAAATTGTAGGTAGAGTCAAAGGCATTCTTTTAGCACCTGTATATTTCATCTGAGTATAGTATGACTCTGTGGTCTAAGTACATTTATTTTACTGTTCTCTGGGCAGCCATACTCCTCTAAGAATAATTTTAATCCTTTTTTGGGAGAAAAAAAAAAAACCTCATCAGTACACAAAAGTCTTGCTCATTGGATAGAGTCATGCATATTCAAATTGTACTTTCATTCACTCGGCCTCATTAATAGCGTATGTAATAATGTAGGGCTATTTGTAATACAAGCTTACAGGCAGCATTGCTTCCAAGTCCTTTGAAATTTAACATATTTCGCTTTTTCATTCCATACACCTCCCTTAAATATACAAATTATGCGCCTGGCAGAATCCGCCTCCTCTTAATAATACACAGCATTTGTGAAATGGTATGTTGAAGAAGTGTGGGTGTGCTTGTGTGAAGGCATAAAACCCTCTCATCTGAGTGGGCCTGTTCACTTCTTGAGCTTTGTATTGAACTTCTTTTTTTTCATTAAAAAAAAAAAAATCAGTGTGCTTAGCAGCATCATTCCATTGTTAAATTACTTTCAAAATAAGTCTATCTCCATAAACATTGACACAATCATTCTTTGGTCACAGAAAAGAAATGTGTTATTGTTAGACTTATGTTTTTTCCAGCTTTTATTACTAAGTCAGCAGTCAAGGAAAGACTTGCATATAGAGCAGAATGTGAGTGATTCAAGGGGTTTGTTAAAATGCCAGAGTTGTTCTTCAGAAAAGTGTTTCATAGAGCTTCCACACTGCAGTGAGTACCCGTGCTGCTTTCCCTCTCTTTCAGTATCTGGAAGGTAATATTGGTGTTCAAAGTGTTTGCCTTCAGAAATTTGCGAAGGTAAGTTTTAGTGGCTTGGGCATGTTTATTTCCAGGCATAGTAGTGACTGGCTGGGGACCAGTCGACCAGAGGGTAGATGTTTAGAAGCAGCCTTGAGCAGGAGCAGTTGAGACAAGAGGAAGTTTTGGTGAAGTGTCCTCCTCTTCACCTCAACCAGAGTGTCCCTTTTGTAAATGGAAAATATGCTAATGTCCTCTGAACTCTACTTACTCAGCCCTGGTACATATGAGCATGGAGAAAAAAAACGATAGTGATTCAGCGATTTCTGAAAAGCATAGGAGGGGAAGTAGTAAGACAGGAGATGGGACACCAGAATTCCAGTTCTAAGCCTACCACAAGATGGTAGGTGTCTTGGGCAGATCTTTCTGTTTCTTTGAATCTTAGCTTCCTCAGCTGTGAAATGCTGGTTGAGAACCAAGACTTCTGTGTAGTCCTTACAGGGATTCTAAATGCCTTTTTTCTTTGGATCCTCTTGTTCCTAGCTGCCCGTACCTTTCCTTAAGTTGTCCTGACTATCCCCAGAGCATCATATAAGTAGTCGCTGTCTCTCTTGAAGGTTCAGCAGCTATTGTGAGTGAGTGAGTGTGTCTGTGTGTATGTGTGTGTGTGTGTGTTCATGTGTGTTCATGCATCCCTCTTCGGGGTGACATCTAGCCCAGGACCTGTACCTGGAGCAGGTGCCCAGAAATGCTGGGAAAAGGCTGTTGTGCCAGAAGTTGCAAGAGCATTTGCACATGGGAGGCTGAGAGGAGCCTAGGATTGGCACTGAGTTTGAAAGGAAGTCTTTTAAGCTTACTAGTGTGGCCTCACGGTATAGGGAGAGTGTTTGACTTTGCAACATGGTTATGTAAATTTCTTTCTTTTCATTTTATATGTACAGTTTTCTTAAATATTTATCCCAATCACAGCCAACTAACCTGTTTAAGATTAAATCGTGCCCTTTAAAATGCTCTGGGAACTTCTCAGGGAAAATAAATTGTTAACCTTTGATTGAATATACAAAGAATTATTTATTTAGAAAAGATCATTGAAAATACCAAACAACCAGAATGTACTAAAATAGGTTATTAAATGGATTACTATGTTATGTTCTGTTTGGGTAATTTATTATTATTGTTATTAGCATTATTTTTAGTAAAGGAATGACATTGAGAACTATGTGAAAAGGCATCTGTCATTTGCAGATGTTAAATTAAAATCAAATTTCTTCTCTAATTCATTGCCACTTCTAATTAGAGGAATTCCCTAGATACAGGGGATTTGTATTATTCCTTTTGTCCAGTTTTTGAAAGACTGAGTCACCCACGAGCAGTTGCTGAAGAATACTAAAGAATGTTTATTTATACAATAAGCCTTGATACAGATGGAAGAAAATCTATAGTCTATTATTATTAGCTCTTAGCTGCTGTTTTATCTTTCACAACAATTTGACTTTTGAGAATTTCTTCTCAACTGATTTTCCTCAGAAGTTGACGTTGTTTCCCCTTTCTTAAGTTGATCTTTGCATATACATCTTCTTATTTGCTTTATCTTCTCTCCTTTGGCCAGCCAGAGCCAGCCTGTGTAAATGCATACCAAATGGCAAATGGTAGTGTAAGAAAGCAAGGCAGCTCTCATTCCCTGCCTCTGAGCTACTCAGTAGGAAGGGCCTTTTGGCTCAAGAGACAGCACACTCCCCAGACCCCTTGGCGTGCGACTGCCTAGGTTCCTGCACACAGGTGCACACAATGTCAGCCACTCAGCCCAGCAAGGAAGATGGGTGTCCAGAGCACACAGAACTTTTCTGTGAAAACGAAGGAGCACTTATTGCCCCAAATCAGATAATTTATCTTTACAGTAGTATTTTCTGTGCTATACTTGAAATGTATTAGTTTGTTGTTGTTGGGTTTTTTGCTCTTGCTTTTTTTTCATGAATACTTTCATTACAACTCCACCTCACCGATTACTGGACTGCTTTTAGTATAAGCCATAAGAGGAAGTACACTTATTTTTTTTATATAGAATATTTTTTAAATAAACGCTCTGAAGTGTGGTGTTACTGAAGATAGAAGGAAGAAAGGGTTATTCTTTTTTTCTTATTTCTTATTTGAACCTGGCAACACGAATGATCTTAGACTATGAGTAGATTCTTAATTTTCCTTTTTGGAACTGAAACGCCTGTGTTTTCTACCAGTACTGTTGTAGAGGGAAAGCTCATTATTAGTCATCACTAGTAGAACAGTCTCCTCCTTCTTAGCTCCCATGTGAATTCTCATAAGTCCAACTGCTTCCTCTGTGCTGTAGACACCGATATCAAAATAGCTTTGCCCAATCTTTGCAGTTTTTAAATCTTTATGTTTTAATTGTGGAACATTTTCCTCAAACCCACCAAACAAAACTATGGCAGTGGAAGAAGGCTACTCAGGATCCCAAGGCCACTCCCGTCACCCTTCCCCTGGCCTTTCATGCATCTCCATGAAGCAAAAGACAGATGGTCACAAGAGATCTTATTCTAGAAATGTCGAAAGGAGCAACAGATTTGGTTAATGCCCAGCAATCAGTCCCTTGGGAACAGGAGTGCTTCATTCAGTCAAGCAGGCAACGTCTATCTGTTGAGGCTGCTTCATGCCAGGTACTGTGTCAAGGGCTGGGGGTCCCACTCTCCTGGGATCTAAATTTTAGTAAGGGAGATGGCCAGTAAATAAGTAAATAAATGGTTGAGCCGAGACTCTTTTATAGGAATGGGTATTTCAAAGAAAGTAAAGCAGAGTGATAGAATGGGCAGGAAGGAGGCTGCTTTATATATATATATATATATATATATATATATATATATATATATATATTTTATTATACTTTAGGTTTTAGGGTACATGTGCACAATGTGCAGGTTTGTTACATATGTATCCATGTGCCATGTTGATTTCCTGCACCCATTAACTCGTCATTTAGCATTAGGTATATCTCCTAATGCTGTCCCTCCCCCCTCCCCCCACCACACAACAGTCCCTGGAGTGTGATGTTCCCCTTCCTGTGTCCATGAGTTCTCATTGTTCAATTCCCACCTATGAGTGAGAACATGCAGTGTTTGGTTTTTTGTCCTTGCAATAGTTTACTGAGAATGATGTTTTCCAGTTTCATCCATGTCCCTACAAAGGACATGAACTCATCATTTTTTATGGCTGCATAGTATTCCATGGTGTATATGTGCCACATTTTCTTAATCCAGTCTATCGTTGTTGGACATTTGGGTTGGTTCCAACTCTTTGCTATTGTGAATAGTGCCACAATAAACATACGTGTACATGTGTCTTTATAGCAGCATGATTTATAGTCCTTTGGGTATATACCCAGTAATGGGATGGCTGGGTCAAATGGTATTTCTAGTTCTAGATCCCTGAGGAATTGCCACACTGACTTCCACAATGGTTGAACTAGTTTACAGTCCCACCAACAGTGTAAAAGTGTTCCTATTTCTCCACATCCTCTCCAGCACCTGTTGTTTCCTGACTTTTTAATGATGGCCATTCTAACTAGTGTGAGATGGTATCTCACTGTGGTTTTGATTTGCATTTCTCTGATGGCCAGTGAGGAGGCTGCTTTAATTCAGATAGGGAGATGTCTGGTTTCCAGTCAGTATGTAGGGAGCTTGATAGTAATCACTGCCATCCTCACAGCAAAAAAAGGAACAAGCTGATAATCAGCAGTTAACTGATAATCAATCAGTTCTTCTTAGATTCATCAGATAATTGAAATGACCAGGCAAACCCCTGTCCCTAAAGTTAGAGAGACAGACAGGCAGATACAGAGAATCACAGCTTATCAGAACAGAAGCCCAGGAGCAGAAACCTCTGGGAAACCAATACCACAGTAGGAATACTTAAATTATAATTCACCAATTGCAGGAGGCTTAGTGTGGGCAAATCTGAGAGTTAAATAGAGTCAAGTGGGGCTGGCTGACAATCCCCCACACTTTTATGAGTTCTACCTCTATGATACCTACCAGGTTCTCACAGTAAAAACGAGGAAAATCCCCTCTTTGGCAGAAAAAGGGAGAAAGCAGTCATTTGGAAATACAGTTGACCTTTCAGCAACATGGGTTTGAACTGTGTGGGTCCACCTACACATGGATTTTTTTCAACCAAACACAGATGGAAAATATACAGTATTTGTGGGAGACGAAACCCATGTAAATGGAGGGCTGACTTTTGGTATTTGTGGGCCAATTGTGGGAATTAAGTATGCTTGAATTTTGGCATGCACAGGGGTGGGGCATTGGTTCTGGAAGCAGTTCCCCTCATATACCTAGGTATGACTATATACCCAAAGTATTTTGTTCTTAACAAAGTCTGCCCTCAAGAGAAACTTTTTTTTTTTTTTTTGAGACCGAGTCTGGCTCTGTCACCCAGGCTAGAGTGCAGTGGCATGATCTCAGCTCACTGCAACCTCTGCCTCCAGGGCTCAAGCAATCCTCGCACCTCAGCCTCCTGAGTAGCTGGGACTAAAGGCGTATGCCACCATGCCTGGCTAAGTTTTGTGTGTTTTTTTTGAGAAAGCGGGATTTCACCATGTTGCCCAGGCTAGTCTCAAACTCCTGAACTCAAGTGATCCACTCACCTCAGCCTCCCAAAGTGCTGATATTACAGGCATGAGCCACTGTGCCCAGCCAAGAGAAACTATTTGAACACAACCTGTCTGGCCTGGGGGAAGGGAAACACTTAATACCAATGCCCTCTAGTCTCCTATCTCATCTAAGTTGGAATTGGAAGGAGACAAGAAAACAAAACTGAGAAGCACTTTTGAAGGTCACAGTCCAGGGGCACAGGCTCACTGAAAGACTGAGACCTAATCCTAGGACTATAGAATGCTTCCTCTTCTCCATACCTAACTACGATATCAGAAGGGCTTTTGTATAGTAACAGGGAGTACAGCTGAAAGAACTGCACATCCCAGATCTTATTTAAGAAAAGTTATGTAAAAAAGCCTAGAAATAACATGGGTGATAAAAGCAAGGTCATTCAAAGAAATTTTAACCTCTGACATCTACAGCTATAGAAAACAAGAAGCACGGCCTGTTAGCCAATTAAACGTAAAACCCCACATTTGAGGCCTGATTACTTCAGTTCATTTTACCTGATACATCATATCCAGCTTTCAACAAAAAGTACAAGGCACACTAAAAGGCAAAATAAACAATTCTAAGAGACAGAGCAGGTATCAAAACCAGACTCAAATATGGCAGAGATTTTAGAATAATCAGATTGACAATTTAAAATAACTATGATTAATATGCTAAGGATACTAATGGAAAAAGTGGACAACATATAAGAAGAGATGGCTAATGTAAATAGAGAGATAGGCACTCCAAGAAATAATTAAAATGAAATGCTAGAAACCAAAAACCCTATGACAGAAACAAAGAATGCCTGATGGGCTCATGAGTAAACTGGGCATGGCCAAGGAGAGGAATTGTGAGCCTGAGGATGTGTCAGTAGAAACCGTGAAACCGTGAAACTGGAATGTAGAGGGGAGAAAAGGTTGAAAAACATCTGAACAGAACTTCCAAGACCTGTGTGACAATCACAAAAGATGTAACAACATGTAATGAGAATACAAGGAAGAGAAAGGAGAAGAAATATTGGAAATTGTCATGGCTGAGAATTTTTCAAAATTATTGACAGATCCAGGAAGCACCAGGAGCACCAAGGAGAATAAATATCAAAATGTCTATACCTAGGTACATACAAAGCACAGAAAACCAAAAACGAAGAGAAAATCTTGAAAGGAGCCAGAGGGCTCCTATGCTGGTACCAGTAGCTGCAGAAGAGCAAGGGTAATAAATAGGGCTTCTCTTCAGAAACTGAGCAATCAAGAAGAGAGTGGCATAATATATTTAAAGTGTTGAAAGGAAAAAACAAAAACAAAAAACTACCAACCTAGAATTCTGTATCCAGAGAAATTATCCTTCAAAAGTGAAGGAGAAAGAACTTCTCAGACAAAAGTTGAGGGAATATGTGATTAGTAGACCTGCCTTAACTGTCCTTCATCATCAAAAAAAAAAAAAATTATATAAGTCATAAAGATGGACTCACCTAAAGAAGGGAAAAGCTTTAGAGAAGGAAGAAATGTAGGTAAAATGAAATCTTTTTTTTATTCTTTTTTTGAAACAGACTGTCAGTCTGTTGTCCAGGCTGGAGTATAGTGGCATGATCATGGCTCACTGCAACCTGGACCTCCCCAGGCTCAGGTGATCCTCCTACCTCGGCTTCCTGGATAGCTGGGACTACAGGCACACACCACCATGCCTGGCTAATTTTGTGTTTTTTCTAGAGACAGGGTTTTGCCATGATGCCCAGGCTGGTCTTGAACTCCTGGGCTCAAGTGATCTGGTCATCTTGGCCTCCCAAAATGCTGGGATTACAGGCATGAGCCACCACACCCAGCCCTTTTCTTATTCTTAATTGATCTAACAGATAACAATATCTTCTAGATAATAATAGCAACCAATATTTCATGCTTATAGCATATGGATAAGTAATAAATTATAGCAATGTTATACGGATAGGAGGGAGGAATTGGGAATACTCTCTTATAAGGAACTTCCACTACCTATGAAGCAGTATAGTGTTATTTGAAAGTGGATTTGTGTTAGTTATAAATGTATTTTCAAACTCAGGGCAACCACCAATAAAACGTTTTTAAAAGAATTATGCCGAGAGAGGAGAAAAATTGACTCATATAAAATTCTCACTTAAAACTAGAGAAGGCAGCAAATGAGTGGAAGACCAAAAAAGAAAACAAAGAATAAGGACAATGAATAAAATACATGTCAGTGGTCTTAAATATATCAATTAAAAGAGACTGTCAGAGTGGGTGCCAAAGAAGCCAAGACCCAACTATTTATGTTGTCTACAGGAGACCCACTTTAAATATGAAGACACAGATTAAAAGTAAAGGGATGGAGAAAGATATACCATGCTCACACCAATCAAAGAAAGCTGGAATAACTATATTAATTTCAGATGGAGCTAACATCAGAGCAGGGAAAATTATCAGGGGTACAGGGGACGTTACATAGCAGAACCTGCAAGGCCACAGTGAGGAGTTGGCCCAAATCCTGAACTTGATGAACTAAAGCAGGGGTGTCCAATCTTTTGCCTTCCAAGGGCCACATTGGAAAAAGAATTATCTTGGGCCACACATAAAATACACTAACACTAATAGTAGCTAATGACCTTAAAAAAAATTGCAAAAAAAAAAAATCTCATAATGTTTTAAGAAAGTTCCGAATTTGTGTTGGGCCACATTCAAAGTCATCCAGGGCCGCATGTGGCCCACAGGCCATGGGTTGCACAAGCTTAAGCTACAGCAAATCAGTTAGCCCCTCTAGCCTTCATCTCTTCCTCTCTGAAGTAGGGATAAAGTGCTGGCCTCATGGAGTTGTTGTGAGAATTACATACTGTACATTGAGCACTGAGATGAGAACCAGGTTCAGTAATTAGGGGTCATAGTCATTGGGCTCATCATCAAAAATGAAATGTTCCTGGGCTTTTAAACCCCTTGTCTATGATTCTTTTGTTATTTTGTCTTAATCTTGTAATCCAAAAATATCTATTATGTATATTATTTTCATCTCTAATCACTGAGAATCATTTACTCCAAAGGCATCAAAGGAGAATCACAGGCCCAATTAAGTGATGAACCGTCTTTAAAATATATTCATGGAGATGCCATATTGTTCCCTAAGAGGACTTTCTTACTATTTGGAAATCTCTTTCCGTGTCTGGCTCAGGCTCTGCAAAATAGAATGTAAATCGGTCTTTTCCCACCTTCAAGAAACTAGCCCAAGCCCAATGAACCATTTTCTTTTTTTTTTTTTTTTTATTAATTTTTTTTGTATACAAAAACAATAAACATTTTCTAAAAATACATACAAACAAAGAGATGCGTATCAAACATATTAGGAAGGTTGCACATGGGAAGTCGGGGAATAGAAATGGGGGTGGGAGTTAAAATAAATGAGAGAGGGACTTTATATGGATCAGTGAAGATCACTTCGGGATAGGAGTTCGAGACCAGTCTGGCCAACTTGGCGAAACATGAAGAATACAACAGACAAACCAACCAACCCAATGAACCATTTTCTGAGCAGCCTCTCCTCAGAGAGTGCTGCTTGCTGGTGCTCCATGGAGTTATGTGCTCTCCTCAGAGAGTGCTGCTTGCTGGTGCTCCATGGAGTTATGTGCTCTCCTCGGAGAGTGCTGCTTGCTGGTGCTCCATGGAGTTCCATGGACTTAGGTGTTCCTGGAGGATGGTGCATGGCCTTCCCCTTCCCACATCCCACCCTGAACCATAGAGCACACAAAAAGACATTTAGGATTCAACACATTTTACTTTTCATAAAATGTTTATAAAATGTTCAGTGCATGGACTCTTTGGTGTTTCTGGTAAATAATGTGACTACTATTGTTTTTCCCAATGGGAAAATTACTGTCTTTTGGTGCAATATTTTAGCAGATTTATCTGTTACCCACTTTGACACCTCAAGCATAAATGCACAAGTACAAACACACCCTCTCAATTCATAATCCCTGTGGAACTGTGAATTTCCCAGAGGGGGAAACTGTGTCAGATCCTTGAATCCTTGATCTCAGAGGTGAAGGAAGCATTTTAGGTTTTCTGTTCTGACCTTTATGCAGGACACCCCGATAGCATCCCTACCCTTGTGTTTGTGCACCAGCATCACTGGAGCACAAGATCAGCTCAAGGTCCGTATAGCTCTCTCTGAATATCCAGAAACCACTTTTTTTCCCCTTTTAGCCTCTCATTTTTATCCTTCATTATTTCCAGTCTGGCACTTGATTCTCTCATTACTCATTAGAACTTCTTGATTGTCTGAGATTTACTTACGGGATCTGGTTAGAAATGTGGGAAAAACATGTTGTTTGTAGTTCTAATGAAATGCCCCCAAGAAGTTCTGTTTCCTAAGTCTGTACGCAGGATTTAGGGGGTTGCACATGGTTTCCCTGATGCGTGAGGTCAGTGCTTTGTTATTGGCAGATCACCAAGAGAAGACCTGCCCTGCAGTATGAGGTTCCACAGGTGTCATACAGATTGAGCCTTGGTGGATGGTCCTGATGCCTTAGTGATGAGGAAATGTTAACTTTGGAGCAGCTGGGGCCAAGCTTCTCAGGGCGACTGTCCTTGGCCAGGCACTTACATGGAAAGCAGCTCTGGTCTGCTCAACCCACTGGCAACCCTCCACTTGCCCGTTCTCGCATGTGTGTAGAAACTTTAACAGTTTCTTTTCTTATTGGCTTCTTAACCTAAAATTATTTTCTAATTCATTGTTGCAATATTCCCTACCAGTTACATTGATCTGTTTTAGAGATTGTGATCATAATTGCAATTACTATTGACTTCACAGGCCCTTTCTTTCCATCATTCTGTGATGGGCAGTGGTACTTCTCTCCAGGTATAAAAACATGTACTCTTTCCTACCTGACTTTACCATTTTGGTTTCTGGCCACCTAACTTGTGAGGAACACTCAACAGATCTGCAGCATTTCCAATTCTCACCACCCACCAGATCTTATCTCCTACTGACACACACAGTGAATTTACCTTCAGCTCAGCCTTTCCATTAAGTAAAAGATGGGAAACTTGCCTGGTGCTTTGTGTTGCTTTCATTTGGATGACCAGGACATGAAGTGGGTAGGTGAGCAGGGGTGGGCAAGTACAGCAGTGCAGAGTCTTGAGAGCAAGCTGGTAATTTCTGCAGGGCATTTCATCAAGTCCCATATCATCTGGCTTCCCATACCTGTTCTTCAGCCTTTTCTCTTATCTCTATGCATTTCCCTAAATACCTATTCCAGAGCTTTCCATCCTTCTCAAAAATCCAGTCTAGGCCTCTATGCCTGCCTCACTTCCTTTTGTGGCCCTACTTCTGACTTCACTTTGCTCTCAGGAATCCCTCAGGAGCTCTGTGCAGTCCTTTGCCATGTTCTGTCCACAGTCTTTCTGTTTATTTATCTGTAATACTTTAATCATTAACTGTAGGCATATCATTCATACAAACCAGCCAGCACTCAGCTAAATTAGTGTCTCTTGAAATGCACTTCGGGGAACCCTGCCCTAGAAAAGAGAGCCAGACCCACCTCATGTTTTCATTCCTATTTTTACCATTTGTCTGGAGTGCTCCGCTCTTCCCACCATGAATCTCTGCCAACACCTACAGTCATGACCACCTCCTACATGAAGCCTTCCATGGCTTCTCTCAGCTAGAAAAGAACTCTCTGTAGCTTCAGAATATTTTATCTGCGTCCACCCTAAAGCTTTTTTTCCCTTTTGCCTTCTTGAATACGTAGTTTTACCTCTTCTGCAAACTACCTATAGTTCAGAGCCTCAACTTGTTCATATCTGTATTCCCTCACAGCCCTTAACAGAACTTTGATCAAATGATGCAAATGAACAGCTATTAAACAGATGGCACGTGAAATCTCTGCCCCTTTTGACACAGAAAGATTCACTGTAGTCTTTAGAATTTTCAGACAAAGTTTTAGTCTTCTGAGTATTCGTTTTTCCCAAAAGCTATCTTCTGGTATTTTAGAGAATGTATTTATATTATACAGAGATAGGAATGTAGGAAAATAAAAATTCGTTTCTCAGAAATATACCTTACATTTCTCTTAAGGTTTTTACATATATCTCAAAATTGTATGTTTTTTTTTACCTTGCCTCTCATTAGGACAGTACTGTTTGCAACACGCTTTCGGGGTTGGTAGGGCATTTGAACCTTTTAGTCACTCTGTGAGGCCCATAGGGCAGACAACACTGCCCTTGTGCTCCAAATATGTATGTAGTTAATATGAGTATAAAGAATTTATCCAAGAGTACTTGATTCTGGTACAAGTCCAGCATCCTGAATCCCAGTAGACTGAATCTCTTTAAGAGTAGAGAGCTATCAGTTTTCACACCTGTATGCAGATGCTTTTTATATTCTGTGTACACATCCTGTGTTCACATTATAGGTATATGTGTGAAGTCAAGGAGAAATTTGAATTCTAGACCTTTGTATTAAGTCACCCACCTCTTGCATTATAAAGGCAGTGCCAAAAATCTGGACACAGAAATCACAGCCATATCATTGTTATGAATACAATACTTGCAGTTTTTTAGCAGAATGAATAACTGACCAAACTGGGTAAGTTAAGCCACGAACATTCTTCATTTGTCATTCTCAACGTGGCCTGCCTCTCAGTAGGCCCATCCATGGCAATATTCCAATCCTGGAGGCTGGAGGTTATCTGTGAGGAATTGGAACAGAGTTCAGTTGTTCATTGCCCTGCTTTGGACCATCAAGATGTCTGCATTGCATCCTTGAAAGATTAATCCCCACAAATCAAATGGGTATTTCAGATCATTTTCTGTGTCCTAAGGATTCTTTTTTGTCCTTGCTCCAACAACTGGGCACATCCTTGTGCTGGCATGCTGCCTAGTGTTGCCATGTGGACTTCAGTGTCATCACTTCACTGCAAAAGGCTTTCTTTGCTTTCACAATATCTTCCCAAGAAGAATCCCTGGATATGAAGTGTCTTCATCTGGACCCAAACCAGAGAAAGAGAAATTAGTTTGGGCTATACCTTCTATGTGTGTGCCTCCCCTGAGCACTGTACTTCTTTAGTCAAGGAACACATGATAGGGGCTCCACAAGCAGCTCCTAATCTGCAGGTGGTAAGGAAATCCAGTTTGTCAGCAGTCATGGAAAATCTTATTAATCCCCAGGCTTTGGTCATCATGCTAGGAGAGGGCACTTGTGAGTCACTCAGAAACTTTAGGTGGTTGTGAAATATACGTGCTCAGCAGGATGAAATACTGAGATAAGATTCTGATTAGGACTAGTACTTGATGTTGTCTTCCATCAAATTTACCATTGAGCATGGGAATCAAGAGTGAGTGCTCCATGAGAACCCTTCCCCATCCGCTTTGTACAGCAGCAGCACTGTTTTCCCTGGCAGGACCACTCACCCTGTCTATCCTGGAGCCTCCTTTACTGCCTCAGTATCCAGTGGTCTGTGGAGCCTAAAATACCTGACCATCAGTTTCCACTTCCCACTGAGAACACTGTATCTTCTAGGAAGTACTTAAGTACTAAAGTACTCCTTAAGTACTAAAAACTAAAGTTAGAGACTATCATCATAGGGATAGGAAAAAAGGATATACCATACCTTATGGGTCAGTATCCCCAACTCATGGGGTAATATATCCCACTTAGCTTGGCGAATGATTTTCAGCAGTCATCAGGCAGGAGGCTGTGTGGGTAGGCCCTCCTGTAACTCCACTGGTCCCATATACCTTACTCATACTGTGTTTCTTACTACAGGTTGGGATATATCTTGCTGTGAGGTAAGGCAAGTCCCTACCCAGTTCTCCTTTGGCTTTTTTAAGCCAATTTCATTTCTATAAATGTCTTAGAATCAGCTTGTCAAGATACATACATGCCATGCATTAAATCCATAGGTCAATCTAGGAAGGAAAATCACAACAATATTGAGTCTTCTAGTCCAAGAACACATCTATCATTTCATTTATTTAGACTAACATCTCTGAATAAAGTTTTGTAACTTTCTTTATACTTTCCTTGTTAGATCTATTTTATATTTTTATGCTGTTGTAAATAATATTTCCTCTTCTAACCATTTGTTGCTGGTGGAGAGAAATGCATTTGTATTTTTGGTGAATGTATTCTGTATCCATTGACTTTGATAAACACTCTTACTAATTCTGACCATTTGCCATAGATTATGTTGGAGATTCTGTGAGTATAGTTATGCCATCTAAAAAAAACGACAGTTTTCTTCCTTTCTAATTCATAATCCTCTATTTGTGTCTTGCATTACTGTATTGGCAAGGATCTCCAGTGGAAATGTTGGTAGATGTGATGTAGGGGGACATTTCTTTTCTCCTTCACAGTCTCCCACATCAAGTTCTCAATGTTTCACCATTTAGTGGTTGCTCTGGAATTCTGTAGATATTCTAGAACAGATTAAGGAAGTTCCCTTCTATTCCAGGATTGCTAAGAATTTTTTTCCTTAACTGGATTTTGAATTTTATAAAACACTTGTTTAAATGTCTTTTGAGGTGATTACCTGACTTTTCTCATTCAATCTATTAATGTGGTTGTATACAGACTGATTTTTACTGAAAATTGTATTCTTGGGATATGCCCGACTTGGTCATGATATTGTTATTTTTGCACATTATGGAATTGGCTTGCTGATATTTCGTTAGGGTTTTGGTATGCATGTTCATGAGTGAGATTGGCCCCTCATTTTGGTATTAAGATTGTACTAGCCTAATAAAATGAGTTTGTTTTCTCTTTTCCTATACTATGGAAGTTTCTCCAAAATAATAGTTATTTGTTCTTTCGAAGATTTTATTCGAATTTTGTTATTTTGAATATGGTTGTTCGAAGATTTTATAGAATTTGCCAGTGAAGACTTCCGAGCTGGCTTTTCCTTGTTAAAATGTTTTTTTCTACTATGATTCATCTACTTTAAGGCTCATAGAATTATAACTTTTATATATCATCTTGTGTCTGTGTTTGCTAAATTGTATTTTTCTTCTCATTTGGCCATTTCATCTAAACTTTCAAATTTATAGGCATAAAGCTACGTATATTTTCTAAGTATCTATAGTTGGATTCCTTTTTATTTCTAATATTATTTAGTTGCGCTTTTTTTTTCTTGATTCACCTTGCCAAAGACCTGTCAATTATATTAGACTTTTTTCAAAGAACCAACTTTTTTTTTTTTTCAACTTTTATTTTAGATTCCAGGAGTACATGTGCAGGTTTGTTACCTGGGTATATTGCATGATGCTGAGGTTTGGGGTATGAATGGTCCTGTCACCCAGGTACTGAGCTTGGTACCCAGTAGTTAATTTTTCGACCCTTGCTCCCCGCTCTCCCCCTTCTAGTAGTTCCCAGTTTCTGTTGTTGCCATCTTTTTATACAATTTTTGTTGTTATCTTTATGTCCATGAGTACTCAATGTTTAGCTCCCACTTATAAGTGAGAACATGCGGTATTTGGTTTTCTGTTCCTATGTTAGTTTGCTTAGGATAATGGCCTCCAGCTGCATCCATGTTACTGCAGAGGACATGTTTTTTTTTGTTTTGTTTTGTTTTTCTTTATGGTTCCTTAAAGAACTGTCGATCTTGGTTCTCCTTTTTGTTGTATGTTTGTTTTCTATTTTTTAATGATGACTTTTATCTTTATTAGTTCTTTCCCTCTACTTTCTTTGAGTTTGTTTGATTCTTTTGGTTTTTCAGTACTTCTTGAGTTGGGTGCCTATGTCATTATGTTGCAGTCTTTATTTCTTTCTAATATGAGCATTTGATTCTACATGGTCCCTGCAAGTACTGCTATAAGGTATAAGTTATAATATCTACTAGTCTTATTTTATCAGTTAGCTTAACATATTGCTAAATTTCCATTTCAATATTTTGTTGACCCATGAGTTATTTAGAAGTGTATTTCTTGATTTCTAAACATAGAGGTTTGTGTCAATTATCCTTTTGTTGTTGTTTGTTGTCAATAGCTTTTTGGGGCATAGAATATGGATTGTAAAATTTCCACCCCTTGAAATTTATTGAGATTTGCTTTATGACCTAGAACAGGCCAGCAAACATTTTTTGTAAGGGGCCAGATAGTAAATATTTTAGGCCTTGAGTCTGTCACAACTAAATAACTCTGTCATTATTGTGCAAAAGTAGCCATAGAAAATGTGTAAGTGGGCCGGGCATGGTGGCTCACGCCTATTATCCCAGCACTTTGGGAGGCTGAGGGGCGTGGATCACTTGAGGCCAGGAAATCGAGACCAGCCTGGCCAACATGGTGAAACTCCGTCTCTACTAAAAGTACAAAAAAATTAGCTGGGCTTGGTGGCACAGGCCTATAGTCTGAGCTACTTGGGAGGCTGAGGCACTAGAATTGCTCGAACCCAAGAGGCAGAGGTTGTTGTGAGCCAAGATTGAGCCACTGCACTCTAGCCTAGGCAACAGAGTGAGACTCTGTCTCCAAAAAAAGAAAATGTGTAAGTGGATAACTGTGGCTGTGTTCCATTAAAATTTATTTATGAACTGAAGTTTAAATCTCATAATTTTCACATCGCAAAATACTCTTTTAATTTTTTTCCAACTGTTTACAAAGTAAAAAGCATTCTTAGCTTGCAGGCCATACACAAGTAGGTGCCATGTTGGAATTAGGCCCTGCAGGCTATATTCGTGGATCCTTGACTGAGGATATGGTCACTTTTTAAAAAGTATTCTGTACATGCTTGAAATGAATGTGTTTTCTGCAGTTGTTGGGTAGAGTATTTTATATGTTTCCATTATGATGAGTTTGTTAGTTGTCTTGTTCAAATCCTCTGTATTCTTGCTGTTTTCTGGAAAACGTTTCCTTGGAAACATATTTAATACTGAAAAGGGCACAGATTGTAAGTATACAGCATGATGGATGTTTTCAAAATGAACACACTTGTGTAATACCACCACAGATCAAAATAGAGGATATTGCCAGCCCCCAAAATTCTTGCTCGTGCCCCATCTCAATCACTAATACAATGAAGAAGTGGCCACTATTCTGACTTTTGGGCCTGTTGATTCATTTTACTTGGTCTTGAACTTTCTAGGAATGAAATTATGTAGTATGAACTTTTTAGTGTCTGTTTCTTTCACTCATCATTATATTTGGATTATTTTCATGATAGTACATGTAGTTGTGGTTTGTTCATTTTCATTACTGTGGAATATTCTGTTGGGTGAATATAACACAAACTTTTAATTTGTTCTCCTCTGGATGGACCTTGTGGCTATGTTCTGTTTGGTGAATATGTATAACTTGCCTTTTCATTTTTGTAATGGGCAGAGTTTTAGAAATTTCTATATAGTCCAACGTATTTTCTTTCTTTTATGATTTATGCCTTTTGTACCCTAAAAAATCCTTGCCTATCCTAAGGTCGTGGCGATTTTGTCATATTTTTTTCTGGAGGCTTTATGGTTTTAGCTTTAATATTTCAGTCTGTAACCCTCTCAATTTTTGCGTGTGATATGAGATGAAGGTCAAGGTTTACTTTTCCATATGGCTCTCCAGTTGTTCCAGTGTCTTTATTGAAACACTTTTTTCTTCCACCAAACTGACACACTGCCTTTATTGCAAATCAATTACCATGTAGGTATGGCTCTATTCTTGGACTCTGTATTTTGTTTTATTGAAATATTTGTTTATCCTGGTACCACTATAATGATTTCTTAATTATTATATTTTTATAGTGTGCCATGAAATTAGGTAATATAAGTCTTCTTCTTATCATCTTGACTAATTTATGACTTTTCATTTCCATATGAACTTAGAACTGTTTGGTACATGTATATTTTTTAAAAGCTTGCCAGGATTTTGATTGGGTTTTGTTGAATCTATAGCTTAATTTTAGCAGAATTGACAACAATATTGAAACTTCCAGTCCATGAACATTGTACATCTTTCCATTTATTTAGCTTGTCTTTAATTTATCTCATCACTGTTTGGTAGTTTTCAATATAGATGTCTTGCACATTCTTTTATCAAATTTATTCTGTTTTAATGCGGTTATAAACATTTTTACATGTCTTTTCCCAATTATTGGTTGCTAACATTCAGAAATATAACTGATTTGAGGAGCATATTGTTTTCTGAGGCTTATCAAAATTCACTCACTAAATCTAGTTAAATTTCTTTGGACTTTTCATGTACATAATCGTTACCTGTGAATAAAAACAGTTTTACTTCTTTCTAACCTTTATGTTCCCCTCTTCTCTCCTACCCTTCTTCTTTCTTTCTCTTAATTTTCTTTATTGTAGTGACTAGGATCTTCAAAAATGTTGAGTAGAAGAGGTGAACATAGACATCCTTGCCTTTTCAGATCCCTTTTAGAAAACACTTAATCTTTCATCATTAATTATGACACCTTTTTCCCCCTTTAAGCGCTCATTAAATTGAGGCATTTCCCTTCTATTCCTGGTTTGCTGAGAGTTTTTGTTCTGTTTTGTTTTTCTAATTGTGAGTGAGAGTTAAATTTTATTTAATGCTTGTTCTCTGTCTGTTGAAGTTATATAGTTTTTATTCTGTATTTTGTCAATGTGGATTTTTGCACATTGCAAAAATAAATTGCACTGATGGATTTATGAATGTTAAATGAACCTTGAGTTCCAATGGAAAATTCTGCTTGATAAGATATATTGTCCTTTTTTATCTTGCTGGATTTAATTTACAAAAAATTTATAAAGGATTTTTGCATCACTGCTGAGAGATATTAGTCCATAGTTTTCTTACCATGTCAGCTCTTTATGGGCAGAGACAGTCTATCATTCATTATTGTATCCCAAGCCCCTTCACCAATGCCAACCACAGAAAAGGGGCTTTACAAATAAATAGTTTTTGAGAAAAGTTTAAAGACCTAGGATGGAGACCCACATTCATTAATTTAAATTATTTAAAATAGTAATGAATGTAACTCATTTAGCAGGTATTTGCCTTCCAATTGTGTGTCAGGTACAGTGCTACTCAGAAGGGGTTTTCTTCCTCCATCTCCAGCCACTCCTTCTTTTCTAATTGTTTCTCATGTCTCTAAGCTCTAAACATTGGAAGGCCAGAGGATATGGCCCTTGAGTCTCTTTTCTTGATCTTTTGTTGATGTTATCTGATCTCATGGCTAGAAACATCATCTCTAAGTGAACAGCTCCAACCTAGGCCTTTCCCCTGACTCTAGCATGGTATAGCTACTCCTGCCCAATACATCATCACTGGATACCCAATAGGCATCTCTGACTTAGCATGTCTGAAATTGAGCTACTGATGCTCCCTCTCAGTCTTCTCCATTTCAGGAAAACGTAGCTCCAGCCTTCCAGTGGCCAGGCCGGAAACTGTGGCATCATCCTTGACACCTCTCTGTCTCTCCCACCTCATTAACCATCCTCAACAAATCCTGACAACTCTACTTTCAAAATATATCTGTCACCTTTCTCCACTTCTGCTGCCATTCTGATCCAAGCCATTACCGTCTCTTGCCTAGGTTATTCAGTAGTCACCAGCTAGTCTCCATAATTCCCCTTTGCAGTTTTCTCAACACAGGTGCCAAAACAATACCTTAAAAATGTAGATTAGATCATATCCCCTGCTTCCCTATACCCTCAGGAGGATTTAATCTTACTCAGAATAGAAATCCAGAACCCTTAAAACTTACTATAAAGCTCCCTTGTGACCTGCTTGACTTTAGCTCTTAATTCTTCCTTTTACTCACTTGGCCCCAGCCATGGTGACTTCCTTGCTGTTGCTTAAACATGCTAATTCTACTCCCACCACAAGGCCTGTGCTGTTACTCTGCCTGGAATGTTCTTCCGTTAGATGTTCTCATAGCTTCTTGTTCATTCATCATTTTCTTTAGGCCTTTACTGAAATGTCATCCTCTCCTTAAAGCCCACCCTGGCCATTAGAGCCAACTGGAGACCCCGCCCAAAAATAAAGTTATATTGCTCTTCCCTGCTTTATTTTTACCTTAGCACTTTTCCTGCCTATCATATATTTTATGTGTTTATACTGTTTATTCTCTGAAATCTCCAATAAATTCCAAGCTCAATAAATTCAGGGATTTTTGTACTATTCACTGTTGTTTCTGCAGTGAGTAGAACAGTGTGCAACACATTAATAAATATTTTCTGAATACATGAATAGGTGAGTAATAAGTGAATGAATATGAGTTACATGATCTCATGGAGCTCATGTAAGAATTGTGATCTCATGGAGCCTACAATCTGCATGTTACTGAATAAAATTAAAGAAATTCTATTGGGGGAAAAAGGAGAGAGAAGAAATAAATCCAAAAAAGGCAAGTACAGAAACTTGTGAGTTTTCCACATAACAGAAATGGGTTCAGCTAAGAAAAGCCAGTCTCTATTAAAAACAGAAGCTGGGTGTGGTGGTGCAACTGTAATCCCAGCTACTCAAGAGACTGAGGTGGGAGGATGCTTGAGCCCAGAAGTTCCAGGCTGCAATGAGCTATGATTGTGCCACTGCACTCCAGTTTGGGTGAGAGAAGGAGACCCTGTCTCAAAAACAGTAGAAGAAAATGAAGGTAATGCAGTATCTTGGAAGCAGAGGGGGAAAAGGTCAAGAAGAATGAGGACTGTGTAGGACTTTGTAGTTGTTGACAGGGATCACCATCATCTCCTTTAAGAGTTAATATACATCAGGACCCATGGCAGGAACATTACCAGTTCCATAACTAGTTTCAGACAGATGTAAGGGTAGTGTGCAGTGAAGCATGTCTGTGTATCATGCATAATTCACATGATGTAGGCACTTAAGAGCAGCACCATTTCTGTAAATGACAACAGAAGAGAAAAAACGAAGAACCTGGTAAAATTTTGTCATTGAAAGTTTTGCTGGAGAATCCCTAGTAGAGGAGCATTGTGGAGCAGTCCTGCTTCACTCAATTTGAAAGCCCTGGACCTGTGTCCTGTTAAGGTCAGCGTCTGCTCTGTGGGTGACAGCTTACATGCTCATTGCAGGTCTGATATCTTTCAGCTACTCTCATATCTTTGATTTGACTTTTATCAGTTTTTAAAATTTGTTTTTCCATTTCAAATCAACAGGTTCCATTTTTTGGGCCTCTGTTTGATGGAGCCATAGTGAGTGGGAAGCTGCTGCCAAGCCTTGTATGTGCCACGTGCATCAACGCCAGCAGGGCTGTGAAGTGCCTCATCCCACTCTACCAGAGCTTGTATCTTTTTGCTTTAAATATGTAACTTACTAACCATCCCAGAATCAAGATTCCTGGCAGTTTTTCATAAGAGGTAAGTATTCAAAACTGAATTGAAGAGGGAAGAGAATTTTTTTCAACCTCTGTTAAAAATAACATAGTGGTTTTTCATAGCATTTGTTAATTTATATTAAATATAATAATTTTATTCTGCATTAAACTTAGAGTTTACTTTCATAATTTACTCACATACATTTGTGTCTGAGAAGCTGTGACCATTATGAGATGCTCATACCTCCTTAGGTATTTTGCCCCACGTTCAGTCTCATCCTGTATCCCTCTTATTTGTGGCAGCCCATTGTGTATAAGGTGGGATGCTGAGCAAAACGTATCGCTCATTCAGAATGCCTACCAGAAACCAAAGCAAATGAAATGACCCTAATAAATCAAAGAATGTGGCAGGTACCACCTGAGAAGTGCAAGTAGGTTTCTGGAAGATCAGAGGAGATAGAAATTGCATCTGGTTGAGAGGAGAGGGAAAGATGTCCTGAATTAAGTTGCATTTGGACTTATCAATAGGAATAGCTAGAAATTCTTTTGTAATTTTCCCAAATCATTGATATTTTCTTCTCTTGTTCCTGATTTTGTTTCCAAAAACAGAATAAATTTCACTCCTAAAATTTTTTCCTCAAACGTTAATTGGCCTGCTGTAATCCTTAAATTCAAGCATGATCTCAAGTTATAAGAAAGAGATTAAGATGGGTGACCTCATAAAATTGATGCAAAAAAAAATTGACCTCCTAATAAAACTTAGAATCTCTTTGTTTCTGATTGGTATTGATAATAATTTGAAACATATTGTGTTTGACCTCTATATATACTTCTCCCAACCTGATAGTGATGTGTTGCTATAGCAAGTGAGAGTTGGGGGTAGATGAAAACTATTCCATGTGAATAGATATGGTTCATGAAAAAATACCTTTCATTAAAATCCTGGTCACTTCATTGACTGATAGTCTGCCTTTAGATTAAAAAAAATACATATGCCATGTGGCAACTTAAAATTATCATAGAAATGAGTAGTAGAAAAGAGCTATTAGGTCCCATCTGGTCCCTCTCCCGGGGGCCAGGGCAGGATTATTCCCTTCAGTGTACTCTCTCGTGCTTTGTCCAGGCTGGTGGTGAGTGTTTTGGAGATGGCATTCTTTGCAGTGATTTCCACAACACTCCAGACGTAATCTTATGGCTGGTGTCAATTTGGCCTTCAGCATGGGAGTTTTTATTTCACATACCATTAAAAAGAGCCTCTTGGCAGAAATGAGAAAGAACTATTCAGCGATTAGTTTGTCAGTTTGTGTGTCAACTAGGACGAGCTGGGCACTCATCAGTTAAGTATGTTGGACCAAGGCAGCAAAAAAAAAAAAAAAAAAAAAAAAAAATCTTATTTTACAAATGAGAAAATTCCATTTTATTATTAATTCCATTGTGACTTTTGTCATGTCACCTTCTCTACTTATTGAACTTCTCATTATGAAATACTTGCTTTGTTATTTTGTTTAACACTGCTTTCTCAAATAAGAATTAATGTGATACAATTGAAATAATCAGGTTTAGGGAAAATGGTATTTTTAAAAGTTCAAAGGATACTATTCAGCATCACTTTGAAAACTTTTCAAGCAGTGACACATCGGGACTAATGTGGATACCAGCTAGGGCTACTGATGTTATTGTGTGTTAGTAAATGTACTCTAACTCACAAAATAGCTAACTTGACATCTCAAACAACAATATAGTACAGAAATTAGGAAAAATATTTAAAAAACTATTATGTTGATCATTATCAATATTTTAAACTTTTTTTTGTCTTGTACCTGGAGAAAATTTAATTGGTGTTATTCAAATAAATTGTTTAAAACAAGAAATCAACTGTTACACCTAATTTTTTATAGAGATGGAGTTAGTGGAGAAAACTTTGCAATCATTTAACTACTCTATTCTTTTAATTTCTGTCTGCAGAAGGGCTAATATTCAGGACAGAAATAAGGAATATAATAAGAGAAAACAAATAAAATAGAAAACAATAAGAAAAAGGGGAGGGGTTTTTGGGTTTTTATTCTTTAAAAATTACTAATTTTAAGAACTGTAGGCCAGGTGCGGTGGCTCATGCCTGTAATCTCAGACTTTGGGAGGCCGAGGTGGGCGATCACTTGAGGTCAGGAGTTCAAGACCAGCCTAGCTAACATAGCAAAATCCTGTCTCTAGTAAAAATACAAAAACATTAGCCAGGCATGGTGGCACACACCTGTAGTCCCAGCTACTCGGGAGGTTGAGATGGGAGAATCATTTGAACTCAGGAGGCGGAGGCTGCAGTGAGCCAAAATTGCACCACTGCACTCCAGCTTGGGCGACAGAGAAAGACTCTGTCTCAAAAAAAGAAAAAAAAAATCTACCTAAGCTATTAATAATTATTTCCTTTATGTTTTGTTAAATCCAAGTCCACATATGACTTTTGACAAAAGTCTAAACTCCATTGATTATGTCATACCTTATGTCTGAAATTTGCTGCTTCATTGAGATAAGTCTTAGATTTGAATTTTGAAAACCACTGAATAACTTAACAAATTCTAATTATAGGTGTCTTATTACATTTATTCATTTTCCAAACAACTACTGTGGGCTCACTATTGCCAAGTCCAGTGCTAAGAGCTGAGGCTACAGCAGAGAGAGAGGTAGACCAGGTTTGTGCCTACACGCTTCACAGAGAAAACCCGCACATTGATAAAAACATACACAAATTGAGAGAAGTTCTGTAAAGAAACTTTTAATAAATAGAGAGTTTGGGTAAAGAAGGGTCAGGACACAGAAAGGCCTCTCCGAGGAGAGAGCATTTGGGCTGAAATTGGAGGGATGACAGAGAAGCGGTCCTCAGAGAGCAGGGTTGGCATTCCAGGCCGAGGGTGCAAGGACTCAGATTGTTCATGCGTGATAAACTTGCGTTTTTCCAGGATTGTATGCATTTTCAAGTCCATCAGGTGTTTGTGATGGACCCAAGAGCTAGATTCCAGCAGAGATCGTGTTCTGGTTGATCCCTGAGGAAGTGAAGCTTCCCTAACTCTTTCTGCTCATGCCCACCTTGGAAGTTCTCATCTTAGTACAGCATCCAGAGTAAACTCCCACAGCTGCCTGATGTCAGGTGCAATAAGTGGGGAGGGAGTGTAGGGCCCACCACCCCCAGCATGTGTAATCTCCCCAAGGGCTGAGGAGATCAGCAGTACCTTGGGCACACCTAGAACCAGGGCTGGCTGTATAACCTGAGGGTCCTGGTGCAAAATGAAAATATAGGGCTCCTTTTTCAAAAAATAGGAAAAAATGCCTTTAAAGGTCCTAAAATGTAAAGGTTTTCCCATTTGTCTGCAATCTCTCAACTTGTCGTGGTATTTTTTATTTGCTATTTAATGTTATTCTAAGTAAAGATATGTTAAAAATTTAAATTGTTAGCATTATCTTTTTTTTATTTATTTATTTTTAAGATGGAGTCTTGTTCTGTTGCCCAGGCTGGAGTGCAGTGGCATGATCTCAGCTCACTGAAACCTTCACCTCCCGGCTTCAAGTGATTCTCCTGCCTCACCCTCCCAAGTAGCTGAGATTGCAGGTGCATGCCACCACACCCAGCTAATTTTTTGTATTTTTGGTAGACATGGGGTTTTGTCATGTTGGCCAGGCTGGTCTCGAACTCCTGGCCTCAAGTGATCCACCCACCTCAGCCTCCCAAAATGCTGGGATTACAGGTGTGAGCCACTGCACCCAGCCCCTAAATTGTTAGCACTCATCTCCCATCCAATATTAGCCAGGCCCGACCCTGCTTAGCTTCTGAGGTCAGACAAGATCAAGCATGTTTGGAGTGGCATATTTGCAGACATACCGTTTTTCTTTATATTGTGCAATGCCAGTTTAATATGCAAATATGAGTATTTAGCTTATATATGGCATCACCAAAATTATGCAATTCATATTTCATAGCTTATGCATGCGTATATATTTTGTTCTTACCAGAAAAGTGGGAACGCCACACAAAACCGACTGAGTATTTCACTGTTTATGTGCACATATTCTACCAATACTCTGTAGTATCAGTTTATTGATTAGCAAGAGAGGATTGACAGGAATAGAGGCCATGCTTTTTCCTTTCCTTTATTGTCACCATAAGTGGTCAGCTAATACAGGGAAGTAACACAACTATGAAAAGATATTATAGGGTTCCTTCGTGTTCATGTTTCTTGGGACACTACTGCTTTCTTTCTGCGTTTTAAGCAAGTTCTGAATCAGGAGACTGTGACTCCTCAGGGGAGTCAGCCCCCATGAACACTCAACATAAGGGGAACACACTTTCCATATGCAGATGTTCAGGTTACACGCCCATGGAGCCCTGCCTGCAGCCTATCTCAAAACACCCCAGTACAAGGTGGGGATCTCTATTCCTGGGTGTTTATTAGCGTTGATTCCCTTCTTAAAGCCTGGCAGCATATCCGTTGGCAAAATTGTATTGGCATATGAGCCAGGATCTGTTACTAAATAAAGCAGCTTGTATGAACAGACCTACAAGAAAAGTTCATTTACAAGACAAAAAAATTCTGAAAAGGAATTACTATTACCTGTTTCCCTGGGATCCTAGGTACAGTGGTGAATGCTGACAAAGAAAGGGACATTTCTTTGTCAGCTCAGACTGTTTTATATAGGCAACCCTGTATCCCCATTTTGTTTCTGATATTTAGATTACACTTGTTAAGTAGAAAACATTGCCAAACTGCTCATTTCATCCAAATGTCATTCACTTTCTAGGGATCAGAATGACTGTTTTATAACAAAGGACATGTTTAGTTGAGACCTTGTATAAATCTTTTAGAGAGGGGACATGCATAACCAAACATTGAACCTGATGACAACTAAAGAAACGAGCCAATGGAATTACTTTGGAGTAGTTATTCTTATCTCTCTGTCCTCTCCCCAGCTAATGACTGATACTTAACTGCCTTAAAATTATGTCAGTTGGGCTTCAGTTTTTATAATATTTAACTAGAAGTGGAAATGTGGGCAGTTACATATTAATTTTGTTCACTATGTTTAAGAAAATGAAACATTTCTAATTAAGCTGAGGATGGGGGCATTGCTGGAGCAAATTTTCCCTTTGGGGGTCTTTTTGAGAAGTAAATGCAGTTAGAATCAATATCAAAGGAGTTCTTATTTGGGGGCCCTTGGCTGAGTTAACAGTTGGAACTCTGCAGCAAAGGCACATAGAAGACTGAAAAATACCATTGTCTTACATGATTAAAAAAAATGTAAGCACGGTAGGGGTATCTTTGGAAAGCACCCCCAGGAACGGTTCATCTCAGCCCCTTTGTCCCTCCTGGGTTCTCCTGTGATGTCCTCTGCAGGCTAAATCAAATTTGTCAAGTGGAGCCTTCATCTTGTAGCCACTGCTTTTCTGAGTGATGAGGGCCAACTCACCTGCCATCTGCTTTTTCTATCCCTCATGGGCAATCAAAGAGCCTATTCCTGTGCCTAGAGGGTTGTAAATGGGAAGCTTGCCACATGTTATGCTTACCATTCCCAAGCCAACTAAAGATTCCAAAATCAAACCGTGGTCAACTGATAGACGTTTCCACAACCATTTGAGCCAAGGTTTTCATTCTCCTCATCAAATAACTTGTTTCAGGGAAAAGGTTGCCACACAATATGCAGTGTGCCCGTTAGGAGGAGTTCACCCTGAATCAAACAGATGGTGGCTTTTTAAAATAAACGTCCACTTCAATAGAACAATAGTCTCAATGGCATTCACCATCTCTACTCGCTGTAACTATCAGCATTTGATGGAGAAAACTGGGCTGCCTAAGAAAAAATAATTTTGTATCTCATTCTTTCACAAGTGAAATGTACTTTCATTTTCAGTTAACATATGTATTTGATAGTACCAGAGTGTCTCTCTCTTAGACCCATTACTTTGGAATCTCATTGCTGAATTCTGCTATGAATTTTCACATCTTCAAAAATGACTCCTCTCCCTAAAGCTATAACAACCTTGTTTCTTTCTTGTTCAGTGGGATCTTTGGTTCTTTTTCCTGGACAGATCTTTAATTTCTTCCATTCATCTCCATACATTTCAGAAAACAAGTCAAATGGTACCATGTGTTCTATTTTGCCGGGCAGCACCAGTTAGCATTCGTCAGCATTTACAGTGCACCTGCCATGTGCCAGGCATGGTCGTTGCCACTAGGAATAGAAATGTGAAGATACTCCAAATGAGGGTCCAATGTTTGTTCATGGACCAGGCTTTGAAAGAGCACATCATATCATCACATTTGAGAATGACAGTTGCTTCCATATGGCAAAGTATAGAACACACACACACACACACACACACACACACACGATGGAGGTGATGAAAGCATTTAAGGGGCCATGGAAGGGGTTCTGAGAGAGAGAGCGGGGGTCTCATCGAAGGCAGTGGCAGGGGATGGATGATGGATTGGATATCTAGGTAAAGGAGGTAGGCTAAGTCAGTGTAGGACCTGCTAGATTTGCGGGGGTGTGGAGAACATGAGAAGAATAGAACAGTAGTCTCTTGGTGGTATGAGAACAGAATTGCAGACAGAACTCTCTGGGCCATTTGAAGAAATGGCTTGAAAGGAGGGGATAGAGATAAAGAAAGACAGGGGAATAGGAGAGAGTGGTTTCACAGAAAAGCAGGAAAGAGAGAAATGAAGGGTTAGTTTCAGCAGACTGGCCAAGAAAGAGACATCCAACTGGGTGGTTTTATTCATGACTGATTCTAGCAGACTCAAGTCTTCACCTGGAGGATTGGGTATAAGAGGATCTAGAACTGAATTACTGCAAGGTAAGATGTTAAAACATATCAGATAATAGCAGCACCATAAAGAAAACACTCCTGAGTGAGATCAACACGTGCCTGTGAATGAAAAATGCATGGGGAGAGGGGCTGCATTTAAGAGCGGCAGCCAGAATGGAGTTATACCCCCAGGTGGGAGGATGGCCATGCTTTTCTAATCCAAATTTCTAAACAGGCCCAAAGCAAAATATAGCTGTAGTGGGGATTTCTACTACTTGATATCAGCTCTGACATACATTCAACCAAAGGTGACACGTGTTTGATAAATTCCTGGCTGGCAGACAATCTCATCTCTCAGAAGAGAGATGATGCAAACAAGAGGCACTACTATTTTTGTTTTGGATCCATTTCTTAGTAATTTGAAGGAATGGATTTTTGATGTTGGACGTTGCAAAAAGTCATGAGCTTTCACTAGAGTTTGTATAAGAATGGGAAGGAAAAAAGAAGAAGAAGAATGGGAAAAAAATGTTGGTAGACCTGTACCGTAGACACTTGGGAAGCACCTTACAAAAAGAAGAGTTCAGAGGAAGAAATGGCATATTCCCCTGGGCAGGTTGAGACTGTAAAAGGGAATGAGGAATTAGAGATTTTTAATAAGGGGATTTTTATTAAAAACTTAAAATTATTCCTCTGAGAAAGAAAAAGGGGAGGCATGGAGGAGCAACCAATATAGCTGCACAAGGTTGCGTTCTCTGATGCGTTCATAGTTAAAATACTCACATCAAGATTCAAAGAGGAGCTCCTGACTCTGTAAATTAGCAGGTGGGCACTGTTAGCCAGTATCTCAATGACTTCCGTCTTCTCTATCACATCTCCTTCAAATGGGAAGGGACAGAGAAGTGCCTGAGTAGATGAATTAAAACTCAAGTTGCTAAGAATACAGTCAATCAATCAATCAATCAATCAATCTGTGGCTCTTGCAGATAAGCTCCAGACTTCAGGGCCACCTGTATCTGGCTGTAGAACAAATAATCTCAGAACCACAAGAAATTTTTTTTTTAGAAATCATGTAGAATAAAGAATGTACCCAAAATTGGAAAAAGGAAAATATTTTCTTTGTTTTCAAAAAGGATTAAAGGATGAATTTTGGAATGTTGCATGGATCCTTTGTAAAATTATTAGACTAGGTTACTAAATAGCTTGTGAGCCTTCGGAAATGAATATGTTGATAAAGAATAAAGTATCCCAAACACACTTACTGTGTGTTTTATAAGATTACTATTTTCAGAGATTAGAGGAAGCATATACATCTTGATTTTGTTAAAATATAAAATAAAATATTATCATCTGGCAGGTATAAGAGAGAAATATGGGCCCCTGAGAGTTGAGTGATTTCACTGTGGCCAAATCTAAAATGCATTAATTCATAGGCACCAGTCAGCGAGAAGCTTTGTGTGTCTTGTATGGTTTCGATGCCACAGCTTTGCTGTTAACCCCTCTTCCAGTCAACAGTTTTTTCAGTAACTTTCACAAAGGTCTAAAACATGTTTATGAAGCCACCATTTGTCAGAAAGCTGAGAGGGTTAACTAATTTGACACGATGCAAAGTCACACATTAGGATTATCTCAACAGATGAGAGACTTCTAGGCCCAAGCCAGCAAGATGAGGTTTAAGAGAGCAAAATGTAACGTTATGTACTGGGCTTTGGATAATCAGCTGCCTGAGTACAGGGTGAGAGTGATGTGGTTTCACAGCAGTCATTGTGAACGATGTCTGAGGATTTCGGTTGGCCACAGATTGGAGATGAGAGATGAGAGTGATGCAACAGCCAGCCACACCAGCATTCTCTTGAGACCTCTGCATAGGAAACATGAGGTCCAGTCACAGGAACTACGGCCTGTGCTCCTGCAGCCTCAGGGAGCATCCAAAGGTGGTGTGCAGCCCTGGGGCCACATTTTAAAAGGGACCTCGACCAACCCAGAGCCAATCCAGAGAAATTGTAACCAAATGGGGAGCCATTAAAACCAAGAAGTAATTGTTTCAGGAGTCTGAGAGGTATTAAAAGAGGATGTCAGTCTGCAGAACTGTGACCAGTGAATAGAGGCAACCAGGAAGCAGCTTTACCTCAGTGTCAAGTCAAACATTCAAAAACCAGAGTGGGCAGACCAGCTGCCAGCACACCAAATCCAGCCCACAGATGGGCTTTGTTTTAACTGCAGTTGTCCTCCTCACATTACCAAAAAACTAAACTAAAAATTGAGTTTGTCAGCCATGCTGAAAAATTGGGAGAGTTGCATTTTTAAAAAATCTAAACTTTTGACTTCTCCTGAAGAATCAAAGTATCTGACCCTGCAGGGCCTTCCTTCTACTGACAGCAATCAGTCTCTCCACAGAATATGTGCTGTGCTGGTCACCACAGTCCCTCCTGGTGTCTCCCCAGTGCTGAGGCCTGGTGCCAGGCACCACCACCATGGCACCCACCATTTGGTCTCTCTGAGTTGGTGAGAGGGCTAATGGGCCAAGCAGGTAAAACAGTGCCTGTTCCTTGGTGAAAGCCCAGCAAGCATTACCTGTAATTGTTTTATATTATCAGCCTGGCCCTTGCAAATACTGGAGTTTCAAACCTCTGTTGTAAAAACTGGAACCACCTAACTGTGGAGTTAGGCCTCAGGAAATATTTCCTTTTTTACCATTGTGGGTATTAAAATAAAGGCTGGTATAATGCTGTTCATTCAGTGCCTTGCAGAAGGTCCTCTTCTGTGTGAAAGGCTGGTTCCCTGGGGTGGGAGCTGCCCTCCCACTCTCGGTGCATGGAAATGAGGCCCGTGAGAAGTGCGAAGGTGCAGGAGAAATCTTGAGAGAAGGCGGTACACTCTGCTCTATTTGCTATAGAGTGACATCTCACTGTTAGAAAAAAGACCATCCCTTCAGAAGTTATTCTCAACCTCACAGCCTGTGGAGAAACCAGGCTGATTCTCCGCCTAGGGGAATATCAAGAACAGCCTCATTCTTCCTTCTTCCTCTCTTGCCCTCCTCTCTCAGCTCCATCCTCAGTGGGTCACTGCATCTCACTGCCAGCCATCATAGGGAGCATGCTGCTTCCCATTGGGATGACCCCTAACCTGGGAGTCCCCTCTCAGCCACTCTGCTATACCCCACCCTTCACACTGCCCTTGAGGCCCTCCTGTGCCAAGAACCCCTCACCCTCCCATAGTCGTCTCCGCTCTGACTCACTCCTTGCCAGCCTGAACCTCCTCTGTCCTCTGTCTCAGATGTGGCACTCCTGCCGCAGTGCTGGCTTTCCCAGTGGGGGCCTTGTTTCCATTCTGCTGCTGTCCCCTAGTATATTATGAGAGTGTGTGTGTGTGTGTGTGTGTGTGTGTGTGTGTGTGTGTGTGTGTGAAGGCCTGCGGGGGAAGGGAAGAAGCTGGAGAGTAATTTGGTAAGAAACATTTTGGAAAACAGAAGCCAAAAGTAAATCATATTTTATAAAATGATACTTTTTCAAAATTGAAAGCCTTAATTGCCCAAGGTGAAATATAGCCTTAGGAATAGAATATGTATGCATATGTATGTGTATAAATATACATTAACTCCCTCTTTTCCATTTTTGAATGTTTAGTTTACAGCTGGATCCTGAACACTTAAAATAGCACCTGACACATAGTAGGAACTCAAAAATAGATAGGATTCAAGAGGAAGCAAATAATTTTTACCGAAAAGTTAGGTTTTGTGTTTTTTTCTTCTTACTGGGTGTTTTGTGCATATTTTTTATGTGCTCTAAATAATCATTCTAACATTATCACCCCTAAGTTATTGAAGGACATTTATATGGGAATCTTGGCAATTAGAATGGTAACTTCATATTTGATTTGAAATTAACAGAATCTTATTGAGATCGCTATGAAGGAAGTGATCCCATTTTCTTAGAGCCGTAAGTTTATTTAGTTGGTTTTTGAAAGAGAGATTGAATTCAAACATTGTTAAAGTCAGAAACCTTGCAGACAAGAAGGAAGTGGGAGGGAAATGTAATGTACCATCAAAGCCTTGGCCTCCTGAGAAAGGAGTGACTCTCTAGACCTGGGTCAGAAAGAAGTGTCTGAACAGGCCTAATTTCATTGTCAGAGTCCATTTATAAATCCTAGGGACCTAGTTGTGGGGTTTTTTTTTTTTAAACTCTTAATTGTATGTAAATTGTATACACATAAATAAAACGGGCTTGTAATGCCTAAAGGAAGCTCTCTATGGCTCTGAGACTTGCAGCGGGCGGGCCTTGGCTGAGCATGCAAATACTGACAGCTGAAGTCACTTGTTGGAAAGTCCGCAAACTCTGGTTACAGCTGCATTTGTCAGTAGCTTTAAGGGAAGTGTAATCAGCCAGAGAGATTAATTTGCATCTCAATTAGAAAAGAGTCTGGAGGAAGCACTAGGGTCTGTTGCGGGAAGGTTGTGGAAGAAATCTCACCAAGCACAAAAGCCTCCTGGCGCTTCGTCCTCCAGCTGAGTGGAGGACAATATCTGAGGTTTCGTTTCCATAGGGACCAGAAGCCTGCTGGGCCCCAGAAGAATCTTGGGTTTGCACCGTAATCATTTGGTCATGATGACACAAATTCCACTGTTGTTCCCAAATACATTTTTGCTATTAGAAAGCTGTTAGAAAAGTGGAAATGGTCATCATATCAAAAGCATGCAAGAGGGTATTTGCTGACCCGACTTACCTTTTTCATAGTGCTGCTAGGATTGCTAAGCATTTAACGTCTAATGTCTGAGTATTCAAAGAGCAAAAGGTCATTCCATAAATGACAATATTTCTTTAGCATTCGGATGGTTACTTTGGGAATGACAGAGCTTCAAAGGGCCATTATTCCCGATTCTTCCACACTTTTCAGCAGTAGGCAAACAAGATTATAAATTTTAAAACACAGGCAAGGAAGAGACGCGGAATCTTCTGGCCATGAAGCATAGAAAAAAGTCTGGCCATTACAGGACTTTTTATAATCCTAATGAATCCTAATAAAATCTTAATTTTAAAAAGCACAAAGTAGTCTAAATTTATTAATTTTCCCTTTAAATATTATCTAGTCATTTTCACAGGCTTTAATACTTATATCAGATGGGTCCTTTGTTTTCAGAGGAGTTCTTAATATTATCAAAAGCGAGTACAAAGCCTGGTGAGATCTAAAGCTGTCTGAACCGTTTATCCATGCCAAATCACTAACTCAACCAGGAAGGCCCACCCTTGGCATTTTTGGAAGAAGACTTTTATTTCAGGTTTATTTTGTTCTCTCTTAAATAGTTAATTCATTGGCCCTAGCTTCAAAGTGAGAAAACAAACAAAAAACAGTGAGACAGGAAAAAAAAAAAACTGAATCCTACATTATAAACTGTTGACTACAAACTGAATTCTTTAAAAAAAAAAAAAAAAAAGTCAGGGTTTTAAGCCCATCCTCCTATTCTGGAAAGAGAAGGGAACAAGTTTCCTAAAGACAATCTCTTCTGGTGCACACAGACTGAAATAACACATTGCAGCGAGACATCAGAACCTCTTAATCCAACATTAATCAAATTTCAGTTTACTAATTATCAGTCCCATTTTGAAAGGAACAGAATGCCGTAAACAGCATCCACAGAACATTTAGTAGACTCTGGGATTATAAGCAATATTTTGAAAGTGAGACTTACTGTTATTTAAATCTCTAAAAAGGATAATACATGCCTTATTAGAATAAGAGACGCTGCAAAGCCAAAGAAGGACAAAGCAGGCAAGTCCAAATGGTGGTCCCTTCTGTGCAGAGTCTGCCCTGGCGTATGCAGTGAGCTCCCAGCAGGCTTCCGTGCTGGAGTAATTTGCAACACGTTCAAGTAAATTTTTTAATCAAAGCAGAATACTTTTTTGGTAATCTGGGGGTGAGTACGACCCAAATGCCATCATGTTAGCCTTGAAAGGGTGTCCTTTCTGTTTTACTACTGAGGAATTTTACCAAACTCTAAAAGGGGTACTTTGAATTTTGTGCTTCAGATACATTTCTGAGGCCCTGTATTTTGAAAGCCTTAGACAGAGACCACTGGGGCCAGGGTGGGGGAAGGAAGGATGCTGCAGGTTTCCATGCTGGTGCCCACTCCCTTTTCTCCTCCTTGATGATCAGGTGTCCTGTGTGCCAGCCCTAGGGAGTCCAGATGCACTTTAATGTTTACATTGTGTTTTGCACATGCCTTTAACACATTCAACTTAAGAAGTGCACAGCTGCTTTCGTTTCTAGTAGGATAGCATGTCCCCAGAATGCCACGATATTTTAAATAGCCAACTCTTGGGTGATTTCTCATTATTCCTTAGAAAACCTACATCTGATATCCTGTATGTTCAAATGGTCTTTTTGTAACTCTTTTCATCAGAATCACAAAAATGAAATGCTACAATGTTTAGTGGCTTATGATTTTTATCTTTCTTTAGCTTATTTTTTCTAATGCTTTGTTTCAGTCTTCAATCTTCCTCTTTGGTCCTAGGATATAAAAGAGCACAGAATATGTTGTCCCTCTGCCTTGTCCACTTGTTTAAACTCTCCAGCACAAAGCTTTGGTCCTTAATCCACCAACATCAATGAAGGGGCTGCCTCCTGAAAACTCAGGGTCTGCTTGTCATGGAACAAGCCAGCCCTTAAGATGCCAAGTCCCTTTGGTTCTCCCTTCATTTGCCTATGAAGTGGGATGTGAGTATATCAGTGCATCCCGGCTTTGAGGCAGATGTATGCCTGAAGTGCAAAGTCTCATACCTCCACAAAGGGTAAGGCAGGCTCGCTGGCTGATGGGATTCTGAATTTATAAGCAGAGTTCCAGAATTCCCCCAGGGCCTACTTTTCAAAGGCAAATTAGTATGTTTGCAACTTGATCCCTGGGCAACTTTTGACAGTTGTTCTAAGAATAATAAAACAGATGGACAGAATAGATTTTGGGGTCTCCATCCAAACTGCCATCTTCAGTGGAATTTAAAGAAGGCATAGAGCTGATGGAGAGAGCTGCTGCTGCTTACTATCATGCTCTGCCTTTAACATCCAAGAGCCATAGCTTTCTCCCAGAAGATGGCAACTGTCATCACATTACATTTGCCTGCTGAGAGTTCAGCTTAGCTGTGATATGTGTTTTCTTCCCACGTTTGAAATTAAAAGAATTGAACTCAGTTAAATTGAATTTATACTCCAAAGAAACCAATTTTAATAAGAATATCAGTAAAAATGTAAGTTAGTTTTAAATTTAAGGAGTATTTTCATATAATTTTTAACCCCTATAAAAAGAAGAGCCTCTTTAGAATGTCTCAGAAATACCGTTTACTCATTGATTTAGAAAAATAGAATGTATGCCTCTTTAACAGGATAAACATTCTTTGCTTATAATGACATGTGCACATCAGAAGACTACATCAGAAAACAACATCTAAATTATTTGAATAAAAAGAAACAGATTGGTTTTGTACATGTGCTCTATAATTTTGTCAAATGCATATAATTTTTGCACAAAGTTTGACTAAGGAAAGCACTTCACATAAACCACTCCATTTTTTGTAGAATTTTAGCCTAAGTGTGGGTTTCAGCTCAGATTGGGATGAGATGCACTTTCCTTTCAACTTATATTGGCTTTCTCTGACATAAATTTCCAGACTCTGATTCCACACTCCTTCTCTCTGGATTAATTTGCCCAGTGATCACTTTTTAGGTCATCAAGATTCAATAAGGTAGCAGGTCAGCCATGCTTTGGAGTTCCAGAGCTGCTGTGTGCTGTCAGAGCTGGTATGCCCATGTGTGTGCACGAGCTGAACTGCCAGTTTCTTCAGTGGGTTTGTTACGTAGACCAACTGTTTAACTAAAATGCCCCTGACAGTAACTCAGTAGGATAGTGAACATGTTTTGTTTGTTTTTTAATTTAGGGGAAACATGAAGCAATGCAAAACATTTTTATACGTCTCGTGTTGGGCCGTGTAACTGACACCATAACACTGGACCCTTGTGGTCAAGTCTTGGTTCTCAGTGAGAAGAGTTCTCACACAGAAGAGTGGGGATATTCTCTTTCCTTCATGGCAGCAATTTTACTACAAGTGCCAGATAAATTTTAAAGTATGTCTTGTTTATTGTCATGTCAAGCTTAGCAGGTAACGTGTCATAGCTGACCTCAGAGAGACCTTGGGTTTTGATGTTAGTTTAAATTAAATAATAACTTAGTTTTTTGGCTTTGAATACTTTACCTCTGTCAGTTTCCTTACTCTAAAATGAGGAAAATAATCCCTCCAAGACAGATTATTGTAAGGATGTATGGAATGAAGTATATATAAATATGAGACTGAAGAATGAATGAACAGATGAGCTGATGGATGCAGCTGTGTAAAGGAGGGCCTGGCCCCTCGCTCATTCTCCCAGCTCCCACTGGGAGAACATCTCAGGGCCCAGACCCTGCCACACGTGCCGTGGTAAATCAGGGTGGCCATGCTTCCGTGTTCTTCCTGCAGCCAACGTCAGTATAGCTGTGGCAAGCACCGTAGAGGGCAGGCAGAGGTGAGTGGCCTCAGGGGGCTTCACGGCCAGGATGGATTATAACTGTGACATAGGGTAGGATGCGGCCCATGCTCTGGGAAAGGCATGTGGTCAGTGCCCAGTGAGTATTTGTTGAGTCACTGCAACACAAGATACAAGAGAGAGAATCAGTGGGTCATCATGGGAGCTCGAAGGGAATAGATTATTTCTACCTGCTGCTTCAAATAATTCACGTTTTTGTGTACCTCTCATTAGTTATCTCTTCGCGTGTGTGTCATCTACAACTTGATAGGCGGGAAATGTCATAACTTTGTTAATTTGTTTGTTTTACGAAAAGATATTCATACGCTGATTATAATGTGTTATATTGGTGTCCGTGGCCCATTCCAAGGTGCTAAGGCATTTTTCAGGGAGCAAGGGTCTTGGTGAACAGCATGCTCTTGAGGCTGTGTGGTCATCACTCCCCTTTCCATTCCAGAGGAGGGCATGGAGGCCGGACTGTTGCAGTCCTCACTTTAGTGGGTGAGGACACCTGCCTCGAACCCACTACCTACCCCAGAAGCCTGCAGGCTTTTTCTTATCACATACCCCACTCAAAGACCTAAAAAAAAAAAAAAAAAAAAAAAAAAAAAAAAAAAAAGCAAAAAAACCTCTTAGGCATGCCATTCAGTAGTGCGTATACTGATTTAAAGTATATACAAGTTCTGCTTTACTAGTACATTATGACATTATAAAGTATAGTCAATACTGAGAATTTTTAAAGGATGCGATAAAGAGGAAATAATAAAGTATTTTATATTTAATAGTGTAAAATTGTTTTGCTTTTATTAAGATATCAGTAGTGCTTTAGTGAGTGCAGTGGAATTAAAATGTGCTGCTTTATTTTTATAATCTTAGTTTAATAGTTCTGCGATTCGGTGATTCCAAGGGGTCCATCTAAGCTCAGTGTATTTCGATAACTTGGTTCATTGCCAGAAACAAAACTTTGCAAAGAGGACATAGACCAGCTGGAGCAGATTGTTGTCTTGACCTCCTAAATCACAGGTTTGTGCTCAGTTTACATTCTTAGTCACCAATTCTATGAAGGTTCCTGTTGACATTTGGAAGGAAATTTCCATCTTCCTTGATGTGAGATCAGTTGTTGTATTGGTATATTTATATTTATATATATATATATATATATATATATATATATATATATATATATTTTGACAAACAGATTCAAAATGTACTCAGCTCTTATTTGGAAGGTTAGAAACAAATAACAAAATTCTGTTTATGAGTGTTTTGGTGGTAGAGATATGAGCGCTTTCTGAAAACAGAAACCATCTTCAACAATAAATTCCCATGCTGAAGGCAACATTTTCCAACATCTCAATTGAAGGCTTTCTCTTTACAGCATGTTTCTTTCAAATAGCAGTTACTCTCTCACTCAGTGTCAGAGCTCTCCTTTTCTTTTGTGGGAGCAGTATCTTTCTTCCTAAAGGAATGGCTAAGGGTGCATTGCTGACTGTGGCCTCCTCCCCAGTCTCCTCAGAGCATCAGCCAGGGCCAGCGACTAAAGTGTGAGTCAGCCACGTCACTGCCAGCTCACCCTCACCAGGGGCCCTGCCTCCCTCAGCATCCAGGCCTACAGGGGAGGCCTGTGCCCTCCATGCCCCCCGCCTCAACTGCTCCCCAGATGCCCACATGGCATGTTCCCTCAGCCCCTCTTTGCTGTCTCCCTGTGTGAGAGCCCCCCACACATGTGCACCTGCACCTCCCAGCACTGCCTGGGCTGCCCATGCTGTGTGTTCCCACAGCCTTTATCACCCTCTCAGTTACTATGTAATTCACTGATTTTACTCACGCCATGCCCCTTGGGTGAGGGCAGAGATTTCTGTTTGCTTTGTTCACTGGTGTCTCCAAGGGTGAGAGTGGAAATATTTAACAATGAGTACATAAGGGCACTAGTTGGGCACTGATCAGGACGCCAGCCATGCGGGTGTTTTCCAGGTGAATACCAACCCTGGATGTAGCCTCAGCACCTGCTGCAGAGTAAATATTTTTTCAGTGAGTACACGCCAAATGAACGAATTCAGCTCCTTGTCATCACAGAAAAGGTCACCGAATTTAGGACATTTGTCTTTCCATAAAAAAGAAAAATGAGTAACTCATCTTTATATTCAACTTTCAGCTTTTATAAGATCTTTCCTGTGAGATAAATGGCAAACTTGTGTGTGTGTGACAAAAGATTTCCATGTTCATGCTCTGCCTCAGAACAGTGAATTGTAAAGATAATACTATTTATAAGATAATAAAGTTCAACACTTCAGTTTGGAGGCTCATGTAAACCATGGTACCTCACCCTGTGCTGAAAGTGAATGAGGGCTCCACTGCCAGCCCCTCCCTCCCTCTCCTTCTCTTTCTTAGTACAGCTCATACATTGAACCTGACCTGGGACAGTCTGATAGATGACCTAGCAAGAAGGGTGCAAGTGCCAGGCACATGTTAAATTTCAGTAAAGCTTAATTGAGTTCATCATTGGAGATAAAAAGATAAATATTAATAGAAGTCCTAACATTGTCTTCTCACATGAGAGTCTGCAAACTTGCAAAATTAAGCATAATGATTACTGCAAGAGCCGGATGTGGTGTTGCAAGTTCCAGCTACTCAGGAGGTGGGAGAGTCACTTGAGTCCAGGAGTTTAGGCTGTAGTGCAATATGATTGTGCCTATGAATAGCCTGCAGACATTGTCTCTTAAAAAAAAAAAAAAAGGAACTTTATAAAGATTTTTGCAGAGATTTTTAAAGGCAAAATGGTGGAGGGAGGCTCTTCTATGGTTCTGCGGGTTGACTGGGCTCAGCTAGGTGGTTCTTACCCAGGGTCTGTTACATCTGGCACCTGCACTGGCATAGCTGGAACAGCTTGGGGCTGGCCAGGGATACCTGGCTCAGCAGCCCCTCCACTTAGCTAGCTTGGGTCTTCTCGCAGCAGTCAGGCTTCTGACATGGCTGCTACAGGCTCCAGAGATCCAGGTGGAGGTGCCAGCTTCTTCACAATAGCACTTTGGAAGTCTCAGAACTATTTGGCCACAGCAGGTCACAAGGCCAGCCTAGATTCAAGGGAGGAGAGTGAGCCTGTTGTGAGGTAAGCAGCAGCCTGCCTGTCCAAGGAGGGCCACAGGCCAACAGACATTTCTCTCTGTCTTCCATAGCTGGTGTAGCACTGACCACACTGGGTAAGGGGCTCACTATGAGGCTTCTGCCCCTCCACTGGTCAGCAAGCTCCTTAAAGGCAAAGCTATGTGTTATTCATCTTTCAGTCTCCGGCATCTAACATCATCAGAAGTCAGTAGATGTTAGTTGGATTAAAATCAGAAATGCAAACATTTTAAGGAATTTCTAATTAGGGGAAAGTAGACTCTAGTGCCATTTATGTAATTACACCACAGGATGTCTTTACAATGTGCATGGGAGGAAATGACTTAATATGGATACTGAAAAGATAACTGATTTAAATAATGACTTCTAAATCCAGAGAGTTAAATCATAAAAGCAATAGAGTTCACTCTGCTCCTGTGTCCACAGAAGCAAGTGTTTAAAGCGTGCATTTTCTTCCTGCTACACTTGATTTCCTTGAGCTCCTTATTTTCACTTTAACTTGGTCTCATGAATCCTAATTTTATATTGCCTTCAAAAATCATGAGTTTTGATGTATCTCATAATTGTATTTGACTTTTTAGATGAGTTTATGTCCTTGTGCCTTGGAAGTTGTCTCCCCCAAAATCTTTTGAAAACCATATAAATTGTATCATTGAGACTTCTTTAAGGAGAATGCCCATTTGGACCAATTTTTTAACGTTTTGCTTTAAGTAGGGGGAGGCGTCAGCTTTTAATGGGGAAAAGGATTGTGTCTTTTTATAGTAAGAGCCAGCCTGATGGCTCTGGTGAACCTCTCAGCCGCTGGAGGAACATTCTTAGATGTATCCACATTGCTCTGACCACTTCTTAACATGACCCTTGGCAGTCCTCTGTGGCACTGGTTTGTCTGTTCTGCCTTAGAGGACCATAGGAATGCCCGTCCTAGGCTTTTGTTGCATGTGTTTTTTAAACAGCCAGAGATTTCACATGGCATCTTTGGATCTCGTGACCAGCTGACAGGAGAGGAGGTGGTGGTGACATTCCAGCCTTTGGCCCGATCCCCCAGCTCTTTAGTGTTTCTGTGCACGTTATAGTAACTCATGGGTGATGTGAAGGAGTGCCGCTCCGCATTTGGAACCACGGCCTTCTGCCAGAGCAGATCAATACTTGAGCTGTCTGTCTCTAGCGTTCACCTTCCTTTTGCACAGTGAGACCCTTCTGCAGGCAGCGATCGATAGCTCTAATCCGTGGCAGCCTGCAGCAAGTCATGCGAGGCAGAGCACTTAGGTGGCATTACACGGGACTGTGGAGGCAGCAGCTCCGGGGCTTAGATTCGTAACACCCTTCCTAGGGACACATTCTGTTTGTAATGTGTACTTTTTATAATCTCCGCCATGGATCACCATTCCTCTGAAACTTGATTCGGGGAAATGGACATGTGTTTGTGTTTGTGTATGCATGTGTGAATTACAGACAGATATTCATTCCCTTCTCAGACTTTGTACCAGCCCTCCCTGTGTAGTGCTGCTCCAGACCATCACTGCGTCACTACACACCTGGGCTTTGTGCTGTAATTATTTCTAGTCTGGGTATTTTTTAAACATTAAAACTTTAAAAATATATATCTATTTGAAATCCCAGTAACTGAAGAGCATTCTTACTCTAGCATGTACTTTCCCACAAAACATCATTAGAAGACAACATTGGATGTCACTACCATCTTTGAATGGCTGTGACCAAGTGAGAGGCTGGAGAGTGAAGATCTGTCTTTCCCTGGACCACTGAGGCCAAAGGAGCTTCCCCTAGGGATTAGCTTTGGAACTACCCCTGTGGCATCCTTGGAAGGCAGAGTGGGGAGTCACGAAAAGCCCCTTCAGTTTTTTACCTGGCCTTCCAATCCTCGTTCCATTCCCATATCTAGTTATCTTGATTTTATCCGTGGATTTCAGGATACAACATAAAGTTAAGGGCTGATCTGAAGAAAGCAAATATGTGGGAGACAAGTTTGAACCAAGGTTTCTGGCCACTGTTGTGTGCTGGTCCTACAAGGAGCAGGCAGCAGTGGCCGATAGAGCCACGACTGTCATGCCTGCTGTGTGCCAGAGCCTCAGCAGCTGCCTGCTGGTCAGAGAGGACTGGTTTCCAAATTCAGACATGCTTGAACTCATTAGTGAATGACACACTGTATTTTACACAAAGGTCTCTCCTGGGATGTAATCTTTGTTTCGAGCTCTGTGGCCTTTTAAACTCTGTGCTGATCATCTCACCTTTAAGGCCACTTTCACTAATCTGCACCTCACAGGCCACTGCATCCTTTCCATTTTTCACAGAGTACAGGTATCACCTTCAGAGAACCCCTTAAGTTGAGCTTAGCTCACAGGAAAACTTCTGAGAAACAAGTTTTCCTCCAAGAACCAGGTAGTTCTCTCTCATATTTACGCACATCCTGCCCTATGATATAGAGGTGCAAGGTGCATTTCTTGCTGGAGATGATCATTCAGTAAAGTGTCTTTTACTTAGGGCTTAAATAAATCTTGACAAAAAATAATCAACTGATTCTGATAATCTGATAATCTCATTCATATTCTTAGACACCAATTCTGAAAAGTCCAAAAGCATTTTTTCGTTAGTATACTCATTCATTCAACAAAATACCCATTGGCCATTTCCTGTATGCCAGGCACTGTGCCGTTGCTGTGGGTGCACAAATGGAAGGCACGGTGCCCACCCTGGAGGGGCTCTTTGTTGAATACAGAGCACATTAGGGAAGAGGGCAGTGCACAGTTCCCTCATGGCTGTGATGCAGAGTGCAGCCCAGAGCCTCAAGGCGTCCCACAGAGGGCCTGTGACCTGGCAATTGGAGGGTGAATAGGCGTCACAGGGACTTGATGGAAGAAAGGAGTGTTCAGAAAAAGTAAACGACTTTCAGCGCAAAAGAGCCTTTGGTAAACCTGGAACCATCAAGAAACTTAGTGATCTTGGAGCTTCAGATGCTGCTAGGAGCCCAAACCCACCCCCTGCAGTAATCAGATTGGGGTCCACAGCACCCAGATGTGCACACATCACTCCCTCCACTTATCGCTGTCTTGTCTCACTGTGTCTGCCAGATACCTTCCCCCATCCCATGCCATAGACCCCTCACTCATAAGGAGATGTGCTACTGTCTTAAGTTGTGTGAGAAGAACAAGACCAGGAGGTGAAGCTGCTTGGAGCTGTCCTCTTGGGTCACCTGGAGAGACATCTGTTTACTTAGCTGCACCATTCTTTGCTGTGTCCCAGGCACTAAGAACCTCACATATTTTATTCAGTTATTAAGCAATCCTATCAGGAAGGCACAATTATGATCCTATTTTAATGTATTATGCAAACGCAGTGCAATGTCTTAAAACAACACAATCTATTATGTCACAAACTTTTTTATATTTAAAAAATATAGTTGAGGGAACAGAAGCCCAGAAAAGTTAAATAACTTGCCTGAGGCCACACAGTTTTGTGAATGGTAACCAGGACCTGAACCAGCAGCAGCTGCTCCACCTGTGCCATCAACTCACTGCTCCCCACCACCCCAGTGCCTGGTCAACACCTCTCCATCAGGACCCAAAGATGCCTGTGGAATTTTACATGCATTTCAGTGCAACATTTTAAATCATGTTGGATCTGTTGGTCGGATTTATAACTTGTGATTTACAGCTGATTTTGATAAGCCACAAATACCAATATCATGCTTTAATGAGACTGAAGGCATGAACGAGCAGATTCTACTCTTGAGGCTGTTGTGGGAACATGCTGGCCGACATTGCACTCACCCCTCTGAAGGCCGGCATTGTCGCCAGGCTCATTAGCATCCACACTCCTCGCTGGGCCGTTGCCGCTTGCTAGCTTACCAGCTGTTCCTGCTGCTCCGTACAATGTCGGATGTGTTCAGCTCACTGGGTTCCTGTCCTCGCTGCCGGGAGGAGACAGCCCTTCCGCTGGGGATACCCACGTGGCTGCCTGTCAGCGGTGGCACCGAATAAAGTAATAGGCCTTCGCATGGCATATGGTGTCTGGATTCGTACAAGATGCAAAACTCTTCTGCAGCTAATGCACGATGACTCATAGCATTGCTAATTTTTCAAACAAAAGCTGACTTCCACACCCACACTTTTAACCCCTCCAGCTAAAAAGTCTTGAGTTGCAAAGCTCTATAATGGTGACTTTTGGGTCACTATATAAAATTTGTTATACTTACTGAAAGCGTATGAAACGACTTGCTTTACTTTGGATTGAAGTTATTTTAAATTTCTATTTTAAGTTTATTTCCTCTCTATATGGGGAATTTTTAAGCTGTAACTTTCAATTTCTTTTTTACATTGGAAGAGTCTAAACAGTTTGGTAGATTTATTTTAAAAGCTGTTATTAGAAAATCGGTCAGAAGGCACTGTATTAGTTGAACACTTGTAATTGTTTAGTAGAAGTTAACTTTCTCTTTTAAAAGCTTCATAGAAACTACCGCCTAATTCTCGTATCAATTCAGGTGTGGAGCATTTCGAGCTCACATTATAGTATTTTAAAGCTGTAAGAGAATGTTGATTCTTTTGTGGAATATGATTTTGCATAGTCTCTTCTAGTATACTAAATAAAGCCCATTTAAACAACCAAATTCTAGCAACAGAAATTTAGATTATAAATTTATATTAAGATGTCCATTTTTCAAACTAGAAAATAAATACATGGGATCTTCTAAAAGAATGTCCCTCCTAAACTTTGGATCAGTTGTGCTAATAGATAACCACATTCAATCTGAGACTTTAAGTACTAAAATAAGGCAGTTATTTGCATTTACACAATCAGGCCTCCCTTTGAAGTAGTGATCAAAATATTGGTTCTTTTATAAATAACCTTTTATTGAACATTTTATTTAAACATTTCAGAGTCAAGAATTGCCACCATAAAATGATTAGGCAGTTTCTAATTATGGATCAGTAAGTGTTTTGTAGTCAGTCTGGCACATGAGCACTTTTGCAATCAGAATTTGGCAAATGAATGAATTTATAAAGGAATTTCAACCTAGGAGGGTAATTCAGATTTTTTAAAAAATAGATTACTTTTTGGAAGCCCAAAAGATGTCTTTTGGGGAGCAGGCTAGAGACTCAGAATAGATGTTTCATTTTGGTTTCGTGTTTAAGTCTAAAGTTTTTGCTTTCTGATCTACAGATAGGAATTCAAATGCACATCTAACTTATAAAGGGCATTCTATTCTCTGAAAATGAAACAAAAATATATAAAGTTTCTAAATAGGCCTCACTTTCTATATTCCAGTTTTGATGCCATTTTTCAAGCATGCTCTCTAATTTTCCTCTTTGCCATTGGAAATAAGCTGGTGTGTATTTGGCGTGCCTAAAAATTTATTAGGCACTTAAAATTCTCCACGTTTGGCATATATGAGGATTTCTGGTTTTGCTTTCACTGCCTTGAGTTTGAGACCTATGTTTGTTGTTGCTCCTACTAGTACTTTCACTTTATCCTATTACCACTCATTTTTATGAAATGAGGGCAAAATTCACTGGAGTATTCAAATAATTACCTAAGGACAGAAGTGGAGACACTGCTGAGCCTGAACTCTTGGTCAGTAGTTAGTGTCTGCGTGTAACTGATAAAATGCTTTCTCATCAGCCAATGGACCGGAGAGTAAATTCAGCTCCAAAAGGCAGTTTGGAACATCAGTGCACGATGTGCAAAAGCGCAGGCTGATCACAGGCACCCAGAGGGACTATTGGACCATTATTCTCACTCTTGGCGACAACCCTGCAGAATGGGACTGTGTTAACCCACAGATGGGGAGAGTGAAGCTCGAGGAAGCTGGGTCTTGGCCTGGGGCCCACAGCCAGGGCAGGGCTGGGATGAGAGCCCAGACCAACCTGACTCTATGGCCGCCTGCTGTTTCTCATTTGTGCACACTTTTGACCTAAGAATAGACCATCAAAATGATATAGCTTTGAGAAAGTGAAGCAATTCCAATTAGTTTTAGCTTGTTTTCTCATTATTGTTACCAAGTGAATCCTAGCCTTTTAAACCTTGATTGTATGGAATAAAGATGAAAGCAAAATTATCCTAAGTTAGGATGGAAAGTATTCCTGTTTTGATACCATGTGTACATCTCTCATACCTAAATACATGTAGCTTCCAAATTAAAAAGCAATGAAAATATTAAGTTTAAATATTCTTACTGGCATATCCCACTTAGAGTCCATCCCAAAATAAGCATCTAATTGATGTTACTTAGTGTGCTTTTGCCTTGAGAAATAGTTGAGGACACAGTTCCACCACAGTGATTTTTCTGTCTTTTTGCTAGCAAGATATTTATTTGTATATGTGGAATCCATTTATATTCTACCTCTCTCTAAAATAGATTTGAAAGAGCTTACATAAAGGCCATGTATAATGAGAAAGAGAAAATCAAAGCCCAGGAAGCGAGGATGAAAATAAGAGCATCATCTGAAGGCATACAGAGAATCCACAGTCATGGCTCTGGCAGCAGAGCAGGGCATCCCCATTGACTACTGCTGACCTCTGATGCTTGCTGTAAGGTGTAGCTACCACATGTCTTCGGGCCATTCTTGTTCTAAAGTTGTCAATTACTGTTAATGAAATTATATTTTGTATAAGTTGGAAGGCGTAATAGGTCATTCTAACAAAATAAGTTCCAGACAACAGCATATATTTATAGGAAATTTTTGATATCAAAATGATTTCTATTCTACCCCATGAGTTCAAAAGATATCTTTGGAGCAGACATGCAAGTTCATGTGCATCACAAGCTAATTAGGTCCGGAAAAAAAAGAAAAAAAAGTTAAGGGCTTAACAATAGCTGAAAAAGTGAAGAATTAATTAGTGACGGGGGAAAGTATGATTGAAAAACAATCTTAATGCCCACATTAGCTGGCTAGCTGCTTTTGTTAAGCCTTTTAGTTTAAAAAGCCCAAGTACCTGACATTTTGCATCTGTTTTTCTGTGAAGATAAAACGAAACTTGAGTGTCTCATTCTCAATAATGGATTTTATGTGACAAAAAGGTTTCTGCTCCATTCATTTCCACGGCCAGGCATTTTTATATTATTGCCCCACTGACGGTCATTTCATGTTTAACTCTTTGTAGACTCGTACAGCTTTCCTCGACCCTGGGGATGGTCTGGGATTGAATGATGTCAAAGGCTGTCTGTGTAGTAGGTACTTCCATGCATGTTGGTCTTCTTGTTACCATGTTGCGGGACTTGTTGCCCTATAATCCAGCTCTTCTCTCAGGTTTGTTTACTTGTGATCACTATGTAATCATTCATTTTATGGAGGTTCATTAAGGACTGCAAACCTCTGTCCCAATTTAGTGTCATTCAAGCGTAGGTAGCATCCATCTGCTCCACCCGCACTGTTTAATTAATGAACTTCATAATGTGTTTTTGCCTGTGAAAAGCTCTCTGTCTCCTCAGGTTGTTAAATGAGATGTGCATTCCAGGTTTTCTGTGTTAAGATTCTAGAAAGCCCGCCATGGGAGGTGCTAATTATGGACTCACCAAACTCCTGTTAAGTCGTAACTTGAAGGCAGATTTACCTTTTTTTTTTTCAATATGTATTCATAAACCCAAAGTCAGGTCGCTTTTTGAGTAAGTAAATCACTGGTCAGTTTTCATAGTCATTCTCTTCACTAAGAGTAAAGATTAACATTTTTTTAAAGCTGTATTTTCTTTCAGTACACTAAAAATATACTTGTTACTTTGAGGTTTTTCCTTCTGAAATTAGTTATAGAAATGCTTGAACACCAAAAATGCTATTTCTGTTTTCCAATATCTTTTCATAGAATTGCCTGGGAAACTTTGTAGGATGGATTCCATTAAAAATAATGGAGTAACAACTGTTTTTCTTGGAAAATAGTGACACTCAAGTAATATATTTTTTTAATTTCATTATCTGTTTAATTATTAGTGTGTTGTAAAATTCTGTCTGGATTTAGAGGTGTTTTGTTGGCACCTCTTCAAAGACCTGATAAATTTGATATTATATGGCAGATAGCATAGAACTAGTCACGTTCATTTACTTAACACATCTATTAACTAAGACCAGGAGCTTAATCCTGATTTTTAACAACCAGACAACCTATGGATTATCTGCCTTTTCTTAAAGACTATTTAACATTGAGATTAAACTACACTCTACCCTGTCAAGTACTCTCAAGTCCTAGAAAAAATTCTTTCTGTCTTGAAATATGATAGAGTTCTACGTTCATGTTGTATTCAGCTCTTTTCATCACAATATTAACTCTTATTCCTATAATGGTGAAAAATACGTCTGAATATTCTTTTTTCAAAAACAATTTTTACTTACCCCCATCCAAACTGGGGAGGGACTATATTTGTGTTCTCATCTAGCCATTATAAAGTGAATACATTGGAAAAATCAATGTTAAAGTTGTTTCACGTTAAGTACCCCATGTTCCGTGAGGATAAAAGCAAAAGGGATTAAGTGTTGGAAGAATAATTGGAGCACAAGGAAGGAAGAATGATGCCCCCTTTTTTCCCTCCCTTCTCTAACATTTGTAGAACTGCATGTATCAGGGACCTGGCACGTTCCTGGCTACACTGATGATGCGGGGCAGAGATCCTCAGATACTGTCGATGTGGCTCAGTCCAGTAGGCAAGAGACTGTCCTACCTCATCCCCTCTACAGGTGCCCAGAAAAAGAGCTTCATGATGACAAAAAAATGAGAGACATATTGCGAGATGAGTTCCGCTCCTTATTTTATATTGGGTTGAAGTGCATGAAGTTGTTGATATTTGACTGTTTGACCTAGTAAAAAAAAAAAAAAAAAAAAAAAAAAAAAAGGCAATTTGATATAATTCAACCTAATTTTTTTGCATTACAAAGCATAGAGAATATGTGAATAGCAACTTTGTTTACTAACCAGAGGAATCTGCACAGGTGCTGTGATGAGGGTTTAGCTGCCTTGACGGGACATCTGCCAGAGCTCAGGATTGCGTTTGTGAAGCTTCTCTGGAGCCCCTTGCTGTTGAGCTCTCTGCATCTTGAACCATTTTGGTCTCTCTTCGGGACCATCTTTTTCCTTTAGTGTTGTGTTTGTGTAGCTGGTTTCTCTGGGCATTGTGCCCAGTGAATGGGCACAATGTTTATTGTATGCAGTGTCTCCAATCCTGTTTTCATGATAAAGTCTTTAAAAATCAATTAACAAATGAAATACATCTTTGCCTGGGAAACTTTTGAATTGCTTGCCATGTTAGCAAATTCTCAATACTGCCACCAAGTCAGACAGCTGACCTCCTTCTGGTGCTGGACAATGGATAGCCCCCTTCCTTTATCAACCCATTAAAAAAGAGACTCAAACCACTTTTATCTTAATGAAATGAACAGCACAAATGGAAAAAAGTTATCTTTGCTTTATATGCAATTGTATTAAAATGTTAAAATCTACAAGCAAGATAATTAAAATGCTATCCCTGCCAGTCAGCTGAGAAATCAGTTTAACTGGGCTTTGACTTCATGACAAATGGGCTATCAAACTAAAACTTAGCAGAACTATGGTAGCCTGAGAGTTCCAGAGTGGAATTTGGCCTTAGAACATTTCCTAAGTGCGAGTTTGGGCACAGCCAGCCAAAGAGGCTCGGTGACTTGTCACTCCAGAGAACGCATGCAGTGTCCTCACCCTGTCACAGCCTCAGACACATTTTGAATCTGCAGGAACTAGTTCAACCCAGTAAGTCACTCACTTTGTCATTTATGTAGAACCACCGGGCTCAGTGGAATATTTGCCCTCTGCATTATACCTGTAGCCACGCAGGTCAGCTTTGTATAACCCAGGGCAGTGCTGAGCAGTGCAGTGTCATTCATCTTTTTATGCATAGTAATGCATTTGCTTTCCACAGCAGTCCTGCAAAGCCATGGTACTGTCATTTCTTTTGCTTCCGGTGGCTGCTGCTCTCCTCCTCATCATCATTCTCCTCTCCTCCTTGTTGATTTCAAAACCTATTTAGATTGGTGCAAAAGTAATTGCCGTTTTTGCCTTTAAAAGTAATGGCAGCATAATAGTTTGAAAATTCACCTCTTTCACTGTAAGATGATGTGGTGGTTTTCAAAACAAAAGATTGATAATCTGCCAGCATACGTGTTTAACTAATTTGTAATATATTCAGAATTTTTTTTCATTTCTCTAAATGTTTTTCACTTGTTTTTATGTGAAACCCTCAAAATGGGGAAGTTGAGAGGGGGATATCTCAAATTTGTGTGTTTTATGTGAGTTTTAACAGTCCACACTTACTAACTAGAAACATACACATTCCTTCAGCAATCTAAGGCCACAGTTCGGGTTCCTATGAAGAACATATGCTCAAGGAAGAATGTAAGATTTCACTAACCACAGCTCCTGTTAAAGAAGATTTTGAAAGAAAAAGAAAAAAAAAAAAAAGAAAAGTGCCCCAGCAAGAGAGATGATACTTTAGCTCTAAGAAGAAAATGGACTATGTTTGTAAATTCAGTCATTAAAAAAAAAAGTGTTTTTTCCAAAGCAAATCAGAATGCATTAGTTTTGGCTCTGAGTCCAGCTTTTCAGAAAATGCTTTTGAGTTCAAATCTTACAGCTTCTTTCAAAGCAGTTGCTGGATTTTGCCAGTTTTTCTTTTTAAGATTATACTTCTTTACATACTAGTTCTAAAAATAGTAAAGACGTTGGGCAATTAAATTTATTTATAATGAGAATCACATGGAAGTATAATTCCTAAGAACCTGTTTGACCATTAATCAGAAGTGTTTTGACGTTGAGAGGAAAGTACTGTTGGGAGGCTATGCTGTAGATCCCTTTACCCATCCCTGGCAGGCAGCCATGGAGAAAATAGCCTAGTTGGGTGGGTGGGTTGATTGGCCTTTTTTTGTTATGGTTTATTTTTAAAACAAGAGTTTGAGGAAGCACCCCTTTCTGAGTGATGTGGACTAGTCAGGGCCACAGTTGGAGCCAAAGGCCAGATTAGATTCCGTGGGGGATCTCCCCAGCTTCCAGTTCCAAGAACAGAGTAAATGTCATTCAGTGGCCCCCATACTCAGAACCAACATCTGACCAATATATTTACTCTATCATCTGCCCTTCTGCCATGCAAAATTCAGCACTTTGGGTGTAATAGGCTTCCATCTTCATGAATCTCTTTGCAAAACTCAGGCACTTACGGAATAGTCAGACATTACATTCGAGCATCTCAAGTTACAGTAGCTTCCCCTTATCTACAGGGCATACATTCCAAGATGCCCAGTGGATGCCTGAAACCTCAGATAGTACCAAAACCTATATATTCTACGTTTTTCCTACACGTACATACCTATTATGAAGTTTCATTCTAAATTAGACAAAGAGATTAATAATAACTAATAATAAAATGTAACAATTATGACAATATGCCAGCGTCACTACTTTTGCACTTTGGGGACATTATTGAGTAAAATAAGAGTTACTTGAACACAGGCACATGCAACACAGAACACAAGTGATACTGCGGCTGTTGATCTAATAAGTGACTAATAGGCAGCGCATGCGGCGTGGACTCGCTGGACAAAAGGACAGAACAGTGTGCAGTTTAAAACATGAATCGTTTACTTCTGGAATTTTCCATTTAATATTTTCAGACCTTGCTTGACTGCAGGTAACAAACTTATGGAAAAGGAAGTCACGGAGAAGGTGGGACTGGCTACTGTATTAAAATTAATGTGAAAAATACCAAGTGTTGGTGAGACTATAGAACAACTAGAACTCTGAAATGCTGCTGATGGGAATGTAAATTGGCTCAATCAACCACTTGGGGAAACTGACAGTATTTGCTAGGCTAATCTGCAATGTATCAGGAGAGGAGTTATCCTTCCAGTAAGGGGGAGAGTGTCTGGAAAGCAGCAGGAAGGTGCTGGTGATTTTTTATTGGGGTGCTGATAACATGAGTGTGTTCAATTTGTGAAAATTCATTGAGCTTTATACTTCTGTGTACTGTGTGTGTGTGTCTGTGTGTGTGTGTGTATTTGTCAATAAAAAGTTTTAAAATTTCTTGAAATAAGTAAGATCTCCTCAAACTGGGAAACCGGGTGATGTGCTAGGGTGTAGGAGACTCCCAGGAGACACATAGCGTACCTTTGCAGATCATCAGCAGTACTTGATAGTTAATCATATACAATATTTTTTGTATTAAAATAAATGCAAGCCATGAATTTGCATTCCTTTTTAACACATATCTGACACATTTCTTGCTTACAGGCCCCTGGAGGTCCTTCTGTCCCATTCTGTGGCCCTGTACAGAGGGGAGGATTCCAGAGGAAGTGTGTGTGTTGTGTTGCCATAAACCATGGTTCCCAACCCTGGCTGCACATATAATCACATGGGGTGTTCCGATATTGACTGATGCCCAGCACCCACCCCACAGATTCTGGGTAACTTGGTTTGGAATGAGGACCAGGCATCAGTGCCGATTAACTACCAGGTGATTCTCATGCGCAGCCAGGAATGAGAGCTGCTGCCCTAAGGCATTAAGCAGCCCCTTAGCAGGGATTCACAGATGCCCAAGGACTAGGAAGAAAGGATTGCTGCTGCTGTGAGAGATGGACTCGAGATTCCCCCATGGTTTCTTCCAGATCTGAGAGTGGAAAATAGTGGCTAACAGCTATGCAGGGCTTAGCTTTTGTTGTGCACTGTACTAAGCACTTCATGTGGGCACCACTGTGTTCATCATTTAGCCATGAGGAAACTGAGGCCCAGAGGGGTCACATGACTTCCTCAAGCACTTTATAATGGTTGTGGTGGGCCTGGAACACAGGCGTTCTGACCACAAAGCTGGACTCCACCTTATGAGGATGTCATGTGGTAAGCCTTGCCCAGCAGCCTGGCAGGCAGAAAGAAGTTAGGGATGCTGGAAGATTGAGGTGGCTGCAGCTATAGAAGACAAATAGCACCAGCTTCACAATTAGCGGCACCTGGTATGGGACACCCAAGCCTCAAGAGGGATCCAGAGATACAAGGGGAAAAAAGTGAAGATCTAGAGGCACCTGGAGACATCGTTTCATAGTTCTCCCATGCCTCCAGAAAATAATGCAATGTCAGAAGAGTCACTATCTGGACTATCTCAGTTTGAAGCCATTCATTCACTGGAGGACTGCTTCCCGCATTCCCACCCAAAAATGTGCTTTTTCTGCATCCTTCCTCATCCAGGAAATGAATGCAGTCCCCTTCAAATTACATCCCCACGCCACGGTAGTTTTACAGATCCTTCTGGCATTACACTCTTACCTTTTTAGACCTTTATTAATTGATCAAAGGGTTAAAAGTGTAAAAACTATGCAGCTTTAAGGAAAATGTGGATATTAATGCCTTTCTTTAATCTATAATAATGACTGGTTTTAGTCAGAATGCTTTAAATGCAGCTATTATAAAATCTCTGCCCTTGTATCAGTGGTTAAGTATCATGGTCCATTGATAGAGCTTTAAAAAGTTCAAAGGCTATGCTAGCATATCTTTTGTCTCTTCATCTTTTAACTGTAAAGAAAAAGATGTCCTTGTATCAAGCCTTAGCATTTATGTGAAAAATGAAATTGGGTTCAGTTCGTGCATAGATTTTTAGAGAGATTAAAGTGGGCATTACACAATTTTTCTCTATAAAAGGCTGCCTTTGATGTGCCTTCTGTCTGTTCATACAGAAGTGTCAGCCATTGTTTTTCAGCAGTAGAAGAGTGTCCGCTTGTCATCAGCACATTCTAATACCTTTGTGCTGGAGCCTTGTTCAAGGTGGATCTTATAATTCAGAGATAATGTTACTAGAACCGTACATTGTAACACCAGTCTGCTTTAGGAAGATAAATGCCAAGGTAAAGCCAAAGTGTTTATCAAAAATGATCAGGGAGCAAACCAAAACATTTATATTTGGATGTCTGATTACAATCCATGCTCTAGATATTTCATTAGCAATATAACACAGTTACTCTTTGGTGCTTGCTTTGAGTTTTCATTTGTTTGTGCTATTTCGCTGCAAAGGAAATGAATGAGATGGTTACATTAAGGGACCCAGAGTAGCTGAGTGTATGGCCATAACTTGAATTAGGCTAAGATGACAGAGAGCAGAGTGAAGATGCCTCATGGCATCTGAAAGTGTAGAACATTCCCACCAAGTATCTCTTGGCCAATCTGTAAGTCATAATTTAGTGAGCTCTTATAATGTGTACAATGTGATAAATATTTTATGTGTACTTTACCATCACTAGAAAGTAGGGTTGTTGTCCCATTTTGCAAGAAAGAAGTGAAAGCACAGAGAGAAGCTGAATGACTTGCCCAAGATCTCTCAGCCAGCAAGTGAGAGGCGAATTCACACCCCAGCTTGGTGCTCACTGTCTTAGCCACTGCTGTCTGTCTTCCAACTGCATTGTCACTAATTGCTAAAAATATTTTCACAGACTACTTTGAATGTGCAAACCAACTAATATCCCTTTTTCTCTAAATTTATTCAGATGCTCTTTTTCATTTCTGAAAAACAGTAATTTTTTTTTTCTTAAATGAAAATGAAATCCGGCCGGGCGCGGTGGCTCACGCTTGTAATCCCAGCACTTTGGGAGGCCGAGGCGGGCAGATCACGAGGTCAAGAGATCGAGACCACGGTGAAACCCCGTCTCTACTAAAAATACAAAAAAATTAGCCGGGCGTGGTGGCGGGCGCCTGTAGTCCCAGCTACTCAGAGAGGCTGAGGCAGGAGAATAGCGTGAACCAGGGAGGCGGAGCTTGCAGTGAGCCGAGATTGTGCCACTGCACTCCAGCCTGGGCGACAGAGCGAGACTGTCTCAAAAAAAAAAAAAAAAAAAAAGAAATCCAATAGAATTTCTTTCTTTGCTTGTCTTATGTTCTTTTTTATAAATAATGTATACTTCAGGATAATTTCACTTTCTGTTGATGCTGCCTCTAAACTAAAAAAAGAAAAATCCTGTTTTAAAATGATCTCCAGAACAGCTCAGACTACATCCCTAGGACAGCAGTATTTAAATGACTCTATGATACCTCCGTAACTTTGTTTTTCTTACATTTCTTCCACTTAAAGCTTTCCCAGCACATGTCAACTCTGCAGCTCTGTATCTGAGGCTGATGGCCAGTGCTCCAACCATGGGCAACCTGGAGCATTAGCCAGGAGGAGAGAGGGAGTGCTCCTCCAGCAACCCCCGCTGGGCTTGAGGGAGAGAAGCAGAGGATGACTGACGACTGAAGGGAGGGAGCTTGCTTCTGCTGCTGTCCTGCCTTGACCTGCCTCTCCTGTCGTTGTGGTCACTGCTGCAGAGGCCCAGGGAGGGCAAGGTGACATTCTAGCTGGTCGTTTGTTTCAACAAGGCTAGCCACAGGTCCACCCAGACTCACCTCATCCTGGTAACCTTCCACCTAAACATTGGCAGCAGTTCCCTGACTTACAGATTAACGGCTGTCCCACTTCCCACTTGTTTCCTTCTCTTTCATTTTCTGTTATGAAAAAGGTCCTCATGTGAAACAGCTCCCAAAAAAGCATCTTACGTAAATTCATGCCAAAATATGTGAGAGTCCTCTTGCAAAAGAAAATTGGAATGTGAATTCTGAATTAAAATAAGATTTCCCTTTCTGACCACTCCATTAAATTCAGCTTTTGTTTGTTTTTTATTTGCAAGTGTTGGTGCATGTTAAGATGAAGGCAGAACTACACTGCTCCATTCCGAAGAAGCATTTGGCCACTAACTGATAAAAGAGCCAAGATCCATGTATAAATTATTCAGAAATTTGGTAAATAAACATGCAAACTTCTAGCTGGGGCTATTGCTATTGCATTATTCAGCCCAATAAAGAGAATTTAATTTAATGGATTTTCAGCAACATTGTTCAATGATCAACAAAAGGCATACTGTCTTTTATGAATAACTGATTTTCCCGGGGCATTCTGAAGAAAGTGGGTCCTCGTTAACCCTAGAATGGCTAGCTAATGTAATTGAAGCGCGACCACCTGGCAGCGAGGTTGCCCGTCAGCTGCCAAGGAAGGCCCGGGCCGGGGAGTACCAGGTGCTCTGCTCTCGCTGTCTGATTGTTACAGTGGAATAAACAGCGTGATTGCACAGTATGGCCGGGGGCGAGAATCCAAGACTGCTGCCAACCAGAGCGCGGGCTTTCTTCCCTAGTCTTTGACAAGGGGGGCCAAAAGTGCTTCTATTCAGAGCAGGTAAAGCTGACAAAGCTCGGATGCTGTCTGTGCAATTAGGATGAAAAAAAATAAGACTGGCCCAAGAACGAACCAGCAGTGAGCCTCAAGTACCTGTTTCTGTATTGTACAAAGCCTAGGCCTGTTTAATACAGGCTGGGAAGTTTAAGCATAAAAATTTAAAATAAATTCAAGAAAAAGAACTTAAATACTCAGTGACCACTGTTTCTTAGAGCAGGTCAGCATTATTATGCTTCCTGTTTTGAAGCATAATTCCAAGTTGTCACCATACAAAAAACTTTATTTTGGCCCAAATTCCATGGTAACCCAAATACCCTGTTTCTTTTATTATACTTCATATATTCTGGGCCAGGTCATTTTGCTTTCTCTATCTTCCTTTATAAAGCCCTACAAGCATCTGTATTTAACTCACTGAAATAGTCCTCACTCTGTGGTGTTGTTTATTCTCAGTAATTTTTTTTAAGTGCTGCTGCCCGTGTGGAGATATAAAAGAAAATTAGCATTATTTGACTTGTAAAAACTTAATTAAGAAATAGACATTATGACCTTTCTAAGGGGTTTTGAATGTGAAATGGTTCATTAAGTTTTTGTTAATAGAAAAGTAAAGAGCACTTCCCCCAAACAGCAAGAACAAAATCGCTTTCTCTTAACACATTGATTTATTTCATTTGCTAAGCACAGGAACCATGAAATGTTTCATCCCAGTAGCACATTAAATATGTGCAGAAGTAAAATTATAGCTGAACAGCACCTTGTACTTTGTACTCATGGTGTGTACATTTCAATAGGCTAGGAGGAAAAAACAAACTGTAGAAAGATAATTTTATGAAATTAAATTACCTGTTTTGTATTGCTCTGAAGCTGTGCATGTAGCTGTGGATTCAGAGGGACTTGAACTGTAGCCTGCGGCTTTTCACTGGATAATCCCATCACCCTCCCCAGCCCACCCCCCCCAGAATCGGTATCTATCATGGGAAAATAGAAATAGGAAACATGTTTCCTGTTGGGTATTTAGTCTCTCCAGCGATACCCAACTGTAAAAAGTGACCAGGGGCTGGGTGTGGTGGCTCACGCCTATAATTCCAGCACTTGGGGAGGCTGAGGCCAGTGGATCGCTTAAGCTCTGGAGTTCGAGACCAGCCTGGGCAACATGATGAAACCCCATCTCTACAAGAAATACAGAAGTTAGCTGGGCATGGTGGTGTGCGCCTGTAGTCCCAGCTACTTGGGAGGCTGAGGCAGGAGGATCGCTTGAGCCCAGGAGGTCACGGCTGCAGTGAGTTGAGATCACACCACTGCACCCCAGCCTGGGTGAAAAAGTGAGACCCTGTCTCAAAAAAAAAAAAAAAAAAAAAAAAACAACTAAAACCAAGACTGCTTAGAAGGATGAATATTAGGTCTGTGGCATCTCTGTATATTATCAGATGGCAGTCAGGGCACTTAGTAATAAATTGGGAGAGTGACTTGAGCCAAGCCAGGTCACGTCTCCTAGCCTCAGTTTCCATGCCTGGGGAAAGAGATGGTAAATAAATGCTACACAAAAAGTAATTAGTACAGGGCCTGCTACAGACAGTGGCCTAATGAATGTGCTTTTCTTCCCCTTTTGCACATTGGGCCTTTCCCAATGCAAGGTGACCCCAAGTTTGCTCAGGAGAAACAAGAAGTCAGAAGAACAACATAATTTTATGCTTTTTTTTCTAAAGGATTTATTTCTCAGCCTCCATTTTACATAAATAAGTACTCTGTAAGGATGAAGTAAATATATATGAATTTAGTTGTTTGGGGGGAAATACGTATATATAAATAATTAGTCCGTCTTTTAGTCTGATAGCTTGAAACTCCATTTTGTTTTCAGTCAAATGTGAGAGTTACTGGCAACCCCACCTTGACCCTGTCTTTGGATCTGGAGCCAGAAACCCAGATTGGACAGTTGGCGTGTGTGCAGTCCCAAGCACAGTGCCTGGCAGCCCTGGGCCCATGCTGCCTGTGGTCCCCGGGGGCTGAGTCACCCTGATCACTGCCTCTGAGGGCTGGACCTTGAACATACCCTGGAACTTAGCAGGGACACTAAAAGGGATAAAGGGAGTCAGTCCCAAAGGCAGTCTCTCAACCTTCTTTGTGCCATGGATGTCTTGCACTTCTCAGAATGTTTATAAATGCAGAACATAAAGCATATAGGATTCCAGAGTACATCAGTTATAGTGAAATGCTTTCTAAAGCAAATGCATATATAGTAATGTAGGAATGCCTTTATTCATGCATTAAATACCAAGCTCTAGTAGTAGGTTCAATAATCATTTATAATTTTGAAGCAGTAATGAGCAGAATCAGTATTTTGAGACACTGATGACAATATAATGCGACATGAAAATATCAGATTTCTACTGGTGACACAGTCGCAGGTAGTATCACTGTGGTTTGTTCCTATTTATAATGGAAAGAAATGTTTCATTTCAGCTAGAGGATAGGATAGTGAGAATGAAGATGTGCTTTTTTACTATCCAAGTTCAGGGACCCCTAGAATTTTGATCATCACCCAGAAGATCCCCATGGGGTCCATTGACCCATATTAAGAACCACTCTTTGCGGGATTCATAAGAACCACAGAGTCAGGATCCACTAGAACCACTGCAGTGTTGTTCCTTCAGCCAGCTAGCCTGCGAGAGTGGTTTCTGAGACTCTGTAGGTATGGGGCCTGTTCTCTGGGTGCTAGATATGCCACAGTTCCTGCCCGCATGGAGCTTCCATTCCAGTGGAAGAGGCTGACAGCAAGCAAGCTAGATCATGAAAATGCAGGGAAGTTAGAGCATGGTGAGTACTGAGGAGAAAACTGAAGCCAAGAAAGGGAGAATGAAGGGTCTGGATCACAGTGCCTCCTGAGAAAAGCTGGCGTTTGAGCAAAGACCTGAAGGAGGTGAGGGAGGCAGCCAGACAGGGATCTTGGAAGAGCATCCCAGGCAGAGGGCACAGCACACACACATCGTGTGTGTGAAGTGTGGGAAGGGCTCCACACCACAGAGGTGACAGCAGGGGCAGGCACCCAGTGGGGCAGGGCCTTGCCAGCCACACTAAGGACTTCCGCTTTTCCTGTGAGGTGGGAGCCATTAGAAGGCTGAACGGAGGAGGGCACCATCCCTGAAAGGCTCCTGCTGCTGGGTACAGAGACCAGAAGAGGTAGGAGGCCACAGCCATAATCCAGGAACAAAATGACAATGGCGTGGCCTGGATGGTGGCGTGTGGTGGTGACAAGTGGTCAGGTTCTGGATTGACGGGGATTTGTGGCCAGATGAGACGTTGCATGTCAGAGGATGCGGAGTCACGTGTGCCTCAGTGACCAGGCGGTCTTCAGGATGTTCAGAGTAGTTTGTGGTTGCCAGTCTCCTTAATTTCCCCATTTACAGAAGGTGAACTTCTGTTTGAATTAATAATGCCAACATTTATTGAGCTAACATTTATGAAATTATACATGTTATGTATTCACATGTGAACAGCTGGTTTGTGTTCAGATGCCATTGTGCAGAGGAGGCCACAGGACCCAGGGAGGATGGGGAACTTGCCAAGGCCCCACCAGCAGCATTCAGAGCTCGGAGCCTCCCATCAGTTAGCCCCGGAGCTTGGTCTCCACGGTGCGGCTGCCATGATTGCCGATGCACAGGCTCGGATGAGGTGGCGCCCTGGCCGCCCGCCTGTAGCAGGGCTTAGATCAGGCATGGCACATGAGTGTGTCTGGCAGGACGTAGTGGGCAGTCAAAATGGCAGTTTCCTGCCTCCCTCCCTTCCAGGGGCCTGGGGCTTGACACATTGCCTCTCCCAGAACCCTACTCACCCGACTAGGCCAGGGTTTTATTCATTTTTCTATTTAGATTACTCTTCTGCCTCCAACCTTATGGCAACAGAGACAATAGTGTCAACACAGTGAAGCCTTTGTGAGCCATCCAGTGTTTGTCTCCCCAGGGGAAGTGAGATGGCTTCCCTGGGCTGGTGTTCTATGCCGTTGTGTCCTGGCCAGGGCCCAGGGCCGGCTGATGGCAGGGACACTTTGCCGTCTTACTCATGTATTGCCATGACACTTAAATACACTTTATCAACCACTACTAGTTTTTTCTTCATATTAGGGATGGCATTGGAAGAAGGAATAGATAAGTGACATGTTTGAGCAAAGAAAGATCTACCCTATTAAATTGTTTTATTTGGTAGGGATGGTATTTAAATAGACTGAAATCTTTTTAGAAAACTCACGCAAAGCACATGTGTAGAGAACTTGATCTGATTTACTTGGAACATGGAAGCACTAAGGATTTCAGTAGCTCTGGTTTCTTCGTGGGGTTTTATTTGAAGGGTCCTGGAAGCACTGTGTGCTGGAGGCCGCTGTATTTCCTGGGGAGCAAAATGGCCTGAGAGAGAGGGAGCAATGTCCACAGGCAGGGCTGTGATTTAGGCAGACGGTCGGGGAAACGTCTGGGGCCCAGCGGGCTTTTCCAAGTAATCTGTGACTCTGGTATTAGGGTTAGACCATATGAAATGCTGCTTTTGCAGGTTAAAAGTCAGCAATTTTGTATGATTCAACTTGATACATAACTCACCCCATTTTAAGACTTGAGCAGCTACAGTATTTATGGGATTGTTCATTTAAACAGAACTTAGAACAATGAATTTCTAAGAATTTTTACTAACCCTGCTCACAGACTCATCTTGATTCTTGTCCACGTGAGCTCAATCCAAAGCAGTCCCTGAAAGGCCATAGATCTAGTGCAGTTCCTGCCTGTGACAATGTCCACAGACACATCCCAGTGTCGGATTCCCTCTTTCCCTTTGTGAAGAGAACAGAGCCACCTCCTTTCACCACACTGAGACTCCGGGGCAGCCTCCTAAGAACCCAGCAGCAGCCTGCCTCCTTCTTTGCTAAAAATCACACTGTGCCACATCTTTCTCCTGCCCGGAAATGGAGAGACGCACCTGCTCCTCCCACTTTGCTATGGCACAGCATCGTCAGCTCTGCAGCAGCCAACTTTCTAGTAAGGGTGTGACCCCTATTCCCTACTCTTCTCCTTCGGATATAATATGATTGCGTATACTTTACTCAAGAGTTCATTCTTTACTGTCCTTTCCTTTTTGCTCTGTATTAGCTGCATTTATGTAAATTTTTCTCCCCCAAATGATAGTGCCCTTAACTGTAGATGCTGTTATGCATCCTTTTCCTCAGCTGCTCCCAGCATCTAGCAGAGTACGCACTGTCTGCCCAGCGTGGTGAACACCCTCCATCTCTGAAGTGTTGCTTCTGCCCCTGCATCATGGACTTTAGTTCCATATTGTTGCAGCATTCGTCTGTCCCTCCCATGCCTCCCATGACCATTTTCTTCATCCAGGGCTGAGTTTAGAGCCAGGGGGTCTGGCATCAACACCCAGATGGCTGTGCAGGGCCTCCTTGAGGAAAAGGGTCTGCAGTATCCACCACTTTTAGATACCTTGCACCTCAAGCATTGGCAAACATGGAATTCAAGAATTGTAGGTGAAGAACAGAGTTCACATTGGAGCCATCTGTCTGTGATGTCCCGCCAGCTTCTGGGCATAGGGTAGAACACAGGAGAATAACTTGTAGATTTGTTTTTCGTAAGTTCACTTTGAATGCCTTTCTCTAAAAGAGAAAATTTTTTTGAGACATGGTCTCACTGTGTTGCCCAGGCTAGAGTGCAGTGGTGCAATCACAGTTCACTGCAGCCTTGACCTCCCAGGCTCAAGCGATCCTCCAGCCTCATCCTCCCAAGTAACCAAGACTACAGACATGCACCATCACGCCCATCTAGTTTTTAATGTGTTAGTAGAGACGGAGTCTCGTCACATTGTCCAGACTGGCCTCAAACTCCAGGGTTCAAAATATGCTCCTGCATCAGCTTCCCAAAGTGCTGGGATTACATGCATGAGCCACTGCTCCCGCCCTCTAAGAGGAATTTTAATATATCCTCCACCCAAACAGATGAAAGGCAGTGGCAGACTGCTTTAAAACAAACACGTCCCATCCGGAACGTGGTCATCTCCTCCTGGTCTTCACTTCTGAGCATTTGGCCATGCTGGCAGCCTCCGTCTGTTTTTAGTGTTAGGATATCAGAGGCTCACCTGCATCCATTTCTGGTTGTGGCTGAAACAGTCCCCTGCAGAGCTTACAGGGGACTGAGAGTGTTTCTCCTTGCTTTTAAGGTGCTTTTTACAACCTTTTCCATCTCATCTGGCTTTGAACTTATTAATTTTAAAATCCAAGGCCTCGTTGATGACTGTGAGTTTTAGCTCTGCACTTTTCCCAGGACTCCCACAGAGGAACTACTGGCATTTTCCATGAGTTCCCATAAGAGGCCAGTGTGTGTGGCTATGAGCAACTTTTGTTTGGGAGAGACTAACCATGTGTATTAAAATTTGTTTTATTTTTGTCTTCATTTTGCTTTTATACACTTTATTCCTCACTGCCAGACCTTGCTAAATTACTAGAGCTTTGATTTTTCAGGGGCTTTTTCAGGCCCCCACATGAACAAGTCATGGACTCCCCAGTACATCAGCACCCCTTCTCCCTCTTCCTCCCCACTACAGATAGCTTACAACTGCATGCCATGTCTGAGTGCAAAGAACATGGCCAAAACCTTCATCCACATGGCTCTTAAGTATACTTTACTATATGAAATACATATCATGCAGTATTTTGTTATTTGATCTACTTTCTGTTCTGATAAATTTCGGAATTTCACTGACGTATACTGGATTTTGAAGTATTTTAGCACTTGTCTGTTGTGTGGGGAAGCAGAGATGCTAATCCTGGTCCTTCGTGAACATTGTCTTCATCTCACAAAAACATCCAGACTGTCTCATTTATCAGGTGACCTTGTCTCTGTGGTCCTTTGGGTTTTAAGTAAGAGCTTATTTTAAATGAGCTGAGTAGGTTTGTTTGGGGAGTACTTATACTGGTTGGACCTCATCTGAGAAACATTTCAGCCTCATGAGATAAGTCAAACCGTTGGTGCAGCGCGCACAGAAAACTACTGCTATTTTAGGTTGCATTTGTATTTATACCTTACATCAAAGAGCTTATTCCTGTTTTCTCACAGGCTAGCAGCCTCTGGAGATATCCTGTGCTTGGCTACAGCTTCTCCAAATCCCCCCAGCCCCTCGCAGGGTTTGAGTGCTCCTCCTCGTTTCTTTCTCTCAGCTTTTTTAAGATATTGTATGAGAAGGCCCTCCCTGCCAAACCACCTTTTTGGGCTCTGGCTAAATTATTAGGTGGAACCATATGAAATTGCTAATGTTGGTTTGCCTGTCACCTAATCTTGAACTCGGAGCCTTAATTTCTTCAGCTATAAAGTAAGAGTAACAATACTTTCTTCATAGGATTTTGTGAGAATTATTCAAGATAATTTGGGCACACCATTGACTGGCACATAGTAGGATTGATAATTATGTCCCAATGGAGAGACAAATGGCTAGAAGTGTTACTAGATGTTTGTTGGCATCACATGAAATGACCCAATGGATTGTCACTAAATTTGCATAGTCATTCTTAAAATGTAGGCTCTTTAGAATGGGGAGAATTCACTTAGGAGATGCTTGGTGCTCACCAGTGAGCCAGATGTGCACCTCCAGACAGCTGGAGCGGAGGCTCCGCCCGTGCACCAAGTGCCGCTGGGCATTTAGATCAAGCACTCACTTTCACATGGACAGCTTGAGGATAGACAATTGCAGAGTTGGAGTGTTTAATGATAATGATGATTCTCCCTGGTAAAAAGAGGAAGCGGGCTAGTTTTAAAAAATATTCAGAAATGAGGCTATTTGGAGAGATTAGAGTTCATTTTTTTTCCAAAATAAATCATTCTAAATAAATAAATAATTTTTTGTTTTCCCATGTATGTATAGCATGGTGGAATGTATTTTCCAGTGTTTCCCAATATTGAAATAGTCTGCTATTTCGTCTCTCTCAAAGAATCATGTACTTTACATGAAGATGTTCTAAGGAAATGCTGTGGCTCTTGTTTTTAATTTTCTCCCACTCAGGGGGACTAGGTGGCATTACCAAGTGATTTAAAAATCCAGGTAGGTGCCTTTAATTTGTGCCGAAAAAATCCGAAAGCTCATTAAGTGACTTGCTGAAATGAATATATACGGCGCTCACCTTTGAAAAGGTTAGCACCGTCACGAGCTCAGGGAGCCACTGCTTGATCACTCTCGACCCTGCCCTTAGTTGTTTAACCCATGGTAATCACCTGGTTTGTGACACCAGACAGCTCATTATCATCAGCAAAGCAGAGCCCTGGCAGCCCTCCACTACAGGCACAATGAGACAGTCACAGTCTTGGATCCATCTCTGTAGAAAATGTACCTACGTGTTTTATTCCATAGTGGTCGGGTCATCAAGGAAAAATAAACATAGCTTTCTCTCATGAATTCTGACAGTGAAGACGATCACCAGCCCTGGAACAACGGTGGTTCCTATTTCACAGTCCTTACTGTTTCTCGCACCAACTGCTTCTTTAAAAAAATTACATGACTTTCATGACCAAAATATAATTTATTATTAGTTACAAGTTAAGTGATGTATAACCCATTTATCTCTCCCATGAAGTCTGTGCAAGTAATATTAGTGGATGTTTCTCATTGAAGAGAACCCCTACTTCAACTTTACGTAGAGGAAAAACCTGGGACACAGGCCTATTGTAGATATTATTGCTGCATGGAGGGGTGCACACATTCTGTAGAAGTGACATTTGGAATCGTCAGATAATAATTGCATATATTTATGGGGTACAGTGTGATGTTGTGATACATGTGTACATTGCAGGTTGATTAGATCAGGCTAATCAACGTAACTGTTACTTCGCATACTTACATTTCTTTGTGGTGAGAACACTTAAAATCTACTCCCTTTGCAATTTTGAAATCTATAATACATTATTACCTACAGTCACCATGCTTAATTTTTTTGCATATTTCCATCCTCCCATCTCAAGGATAATTTTAGAGTAATTTATTGCCAGTTTGCAATTGTGTCATAAATTTTAAAATTATATAAAGCATGGTGCATGTTTAAGTTTTAGTTTTCTCTTGCATCATCCATTAAACCTGTCTGGTCTTTGAAATGTCCTCTACCTGCCTGGGATCCTCTCCCTCTGCCCAGAGCCACCTTCCAAGGCCGTGTCCGGGGCTTTCTGTACAGATCTCTGTGCTGTGGCACCCTTCCTTCTCCCCCTCCAGCGTCATACCTGGCTGCCAGACTCACCACCATGCGTTGTCAGCCTGCTGTCTACCCTCAAGAGCCTCCCCGCTTCCCTAACAGCAGTGTCAGTCTAGACTCCAGCCTCTCTCCAGTCCTACTTCTTGAGGAGACCTGTGTTCCCCAGTTCTCTGGGCATGGCTTCTTGGGAAATGCCCCATGATGTTTTCCTCCTGCCTCCCCCATCACTCCTGTTCTGGCCTGTGTAGATTCCACTCAGTCTCAGAGCTACACACTTCAGGGGGACTCGCTCCACAAAGCCCCCAACCACACCAAAAGGGTATAGCCATTTCCTTCTCATGATACCTTGCACATTTGTTCACACCACCAAGAAGCCCTGGGAAGAGTGTCCCAAAGTCATTCCTGTCACATCAGTAGTATGCTGGGAGAAGATAGGGACCATGAGTTACGTCTTTATGTCCTCCATAAACTCACAAAATAATTACTTCTGATTGAAAATATATAGAGGCATTTAAGAAGTTCTCTCGCTCATGTACTGTCCTTAACCTTTGGGGTCTATGTAGAGTATATATTGAGACCAGGTGATCCCAGTGATGTACATACGTGATGTTTCATGAAAACAGTGAGATCTTGTGTCTGCTATCAACATACAGACACAGGGAACTCTGAAAGGTAAAGGCAGTAGAGAAATACAAGGAAATTTCTCAAGTGACATTTTTATTCACTGGAGATGAGTGAAAACAGTTGAAACATCAGTCTACAAAGTCACTCACCAGTATACTTGATCAGGATCAGAACCTGCTATAGGTAGAGGCAAGTTTCCATCATGTAAAATGACTACTGTCCTTATCACTGGCCCCTGTGTTTCTGTTTTTAATTGAGAAAAACACTTCTCATGAAATATTCCCCCACCTGTTGGAGGAAGCATTCAGGCCATGGGACAAGGAGGTGATGGGGCCCTTTCCCATAAAGGGAAAGATCTTGCTGCCCCGGGCCTCCACAGGGCCCACAGCTTTGAGCCAGATGCCTGGCCACGGTAGTCAGTGATTCAGTGGTACTGAGATCCAGGCCTGCCCTTGTGTCCCTACTCTGGAATGCCAGGGCTCTACACTCCACGTTGCACTTTTGCCAGCTGCTCCCTGTTAGGTTCCACTGACCGGGTGCCACTAGGTCCAGCAGCTGCTGCTGTGATCTTGAACAGGCACACCTGTGGCATCATTCCCCTCACTGCCGCATGGTCCTGCAGATCAGCCCTGAATCCCCTTTCACAGATGAGGGGATGCAGGTTCTGCAGGGCAAACTAGTTGCCTAAGGTCACAGGGCCAGGACTCAGAGGAGTCTGCATCTGAACTCAGGGCTTTGACTTAAACCCTGCTATCTGTGATGACACATGGAATATCAGGCCTGAATTTCTACCTTCTTTTTTGTTCAGAGTCATTGCACAGGTGCTTCTACCCTCTTCAGGGTTTTTGAATGACACTAAGTGGCACATAATTAAAAATAAGGATTTATCAGAAATGTTTCACCCTTGGAAGATAGCAATGAAAGAATGACAGTTCATTCCTGTTCCCTCTCAGCGTTTTGATTATGGTGCAAAAGGCCCTTACCGTGAGATGCTCTGTTGTTCTCCAGTGTTGAAGCATGTCACGACTTCAGAAGCCATATCTGGCACCAAAGTCATTCTCTCTGAAAATGTCCGTTCAAAATAATTAAGAAAACTTTAGAATTTTGTACTGATTGTCTTCAAAATATCACTAGAAATAATTGCAGAAAGATAATTTTTGTGTAAATGAGCTCATGTAAATTTTTCAAATCTTGCTGCATGAAGGAAAGGATCAAATTAATGTAGTTTATTCTCCTAAATTGTAGCTTCTTATGACAATTGTACAGATAATGATTTAGCTAGAAAGTCACCATTTATTCCAGATTAGCTATAAAAATGGCCAGCTTTGTGCTACTCTTGGTTCTGGGAGGAGAAAGAAGAATCTAACTTATCTATCCTTATTCTTCCTGTTAGCACCAAACAACAATGTTTGTGGATTAGTTTAGCACCGAACATTGCAAGCATCTTAAATAAGTTTGAAAGATTAAACTGAGACAGCATAAGGGAGTAGAAGGAGGCCAGCATGTGTAACAGATCGCCCTGGGTTTGAGTTTCAGCCCTGCTCATTGCTAGCTGGGTGGTCTCAGAGCATCACTTTTGTTGCCTGTCTCTGCTTTATCATATGTGGTTTGAGTTTTGCAGGAGGACCCAATGGGCTCTTGGCTACAGAGAGCTTCATGAGTGGCAGCCAACTGCACCAACATTGGGTAGCTTGTTTTTAGTTCATATTGTCTCTTTTATTCTAAGTGAGATGTTGTCCCAACGGAACTCAGGCTAATTATAGTATAATCTCACTATGATGGGTTAGAATCCTCCGATATACTATAATACTCAGTACAACGTTTGAATATTATAGGGTCGAAGAGTTAGAAGAGGATTGAGATGCAAGGAAGTACTTTCCTTACATCTGAGGAGAGAATAATGGATATGTAGGAGGCACTTAGTAAATATCAGATGGAAGGGTTGGTGAGTAGGTGGGTGAATGAGTGGGTGGGTGGATGGATGGATGGATGGGTGGATGGCTGGGTGGGTGAATAGATGGGTGGCAGGCACAATAATGGGAAGAAATGAGGGATTGAGAGAAGATGAACCTGGGCTCTCTGATGTGGATGGGCCACCACATTTGGGATCATGCCCAGCCTCCTGGCCTTGGGACCAGTGATACGATTCTGCCTCACGTATGAATTGTGAGGATCATCTCCATTGCTCTTCAAATAAAATACAAAATGGCTCCAAAGGACATTTTCCTCATCTGGGTCATGTCTCATGCCACTAATATAAAACTGCTGATTTAATGGAGCTGCTTTTGATCTATCAAGAAAAGACATACCGAATTCAATTTGGCTGTTTTTTTCTAAGAGTAAGTGTCTTAATTTGCAAGAGAATGATTTGATTATAATTTTAAGTAATACTGCAGTTATATTTTTAGTCACGAAGATGATATCAAGTGACTCTATGAGGCTTAAATGTGGAAAGTCCCAGAGAATTGTGTGGGTTGGGAATTTTATCTTTAACAGCATTGGGGGCTGTTTCTGTTATTTGTATATTTTATGAGTTTAGTCAGAATAGATGGGATCTGTTACAAGGAATTTTGCATATAAAATATAAAAGCAGACAGTTTTCATTGAAGAGTGAAGTAGAATTATCCCAGAATATAAAGACGTAAAAAGTTAAGATAAACACCCATCATTTTTTTCTGAAATTTTATTTTTAAAGCATGTGTTATTATGAGAGAATTTCTGATTCTGATCTCTCTCTGACTGCAGCAGACTTTTTAACCTGAATTCCTTCAGCCTTACTCTTAAAAGTTGAGAAGATTTAGGTACTCAGAGGTACCTGCTGAAGTGGAGTAGAAATGTTGAATCTGTTGTTCAAATGTCAGACTCAGGAAGGACCAAGTGTCTGCTCTGCACTCGATGATATGTGTTGTCCAGCTACAAAAGAAAACAGCCCTTACAAAAAAAAAAAAATCTTTTTTTCCCTTGCACAATCCATCCTGGGCCAGATATAGTCATAGCTCAATAGAAAATTGCTTTCCTGTTACTGGCAACCTGTGCGGTCACTGGTATGACACTGCCTCATGTCGAGTTGCAAGCCGAGGAGCCACTGCAGCAGGTGCATGTTAACGGTGCCCAGGAGCACTGGAGGACATGAAGGACACACACGGCGCCCAGTGCTGTCCACCACCACTTGAAACGGGGCACCAGGACCAGGGGCGGGAAGGGGCTAGCCGGTCGGAGGGAGTTCTGATGAAGGGATGAGTGACAGGGGAAGAGACATCTGCATGAATAAGTGCAGGACGCAGGGCTGATGTGCTGTGCTGCAGACGCCCCCACCCCGCAAGCAGAATGGCACACAGATGGGATTTAGTGAAACTGTCACTCCCGCCCCTGCTCTAACCCACAGGGATTTCTCTCACTGGCTTGTAAGAGCCAAAAATACTTGAAATGCAAGTATTGAAGTTTAATTTGCAGGAGAAAACACAGTAAGTTTTCTTTCTCCTGAAGTTGTTGGATAATAGAGTCCCAGCTGGAGAGAGCGGAGGAAGGGCTACAATTTACTCCTTCAGCTTTCTATAAAAACACCAGTGAGTAGATGGAACTGGGCCTTCTGCTAGTTGTGGCCTCACTAGTCTTTTCTCTTGTTGGGAGAATTCTGATGATAAGAGGCAGGGCCGTGACTGAGAGCCAGGCTCTCAGGTCAGGCTGCTGGTAGCATCTGAGAGAGGTGGAATGGAACACTTTTCCTCTCTGCTCTTCAATTTCCTCCTCTACAAAAAATTAGGATAGTACAAACCACAGGAGGAAGTTGTGAGGATTAAATGAGATAGAGCCTATAAAACTTCAACCCATTAAAAGCACTTGATCATTTTCACTGGTATCATTATTTAAATGTAATCTTTGGTTGATGCAGCATCAGCAGAGGTGCCTGGCCGGGGGCTCACTTATGCTCAGGATGTAGTCTGATTCACCTGCTGCAGACAGCACACCTGAAAGGCTGTCAGAACAGGGACTTTTCCCTTTGGGGTGCATTTGTAAAAGGGCATCCCATATGCTGTGTGTTGCCGATGATCTCTGAGAATATGTAAGTGACGATGCCTGAACTTCACACTTGAGCCCTGTTGCTTCTTAAGCCTTCCTCTAATACCATTACAGTGTTTCCCTTCCTCACCCCTAAGCAGAAGCATCACAGAGCTGTATGACCACCTTATGGGGTTCTCAGCCCAGTGCCCTTCAGCTGGAGACTCGTTAGCAAGCAGGTGGCTTCACTACCCCACTCAAACACCTAGACCTTCATCAAGACTCATTATTTTCAACAGAGCTATATGTGTATATTTTTTTTCTTTACACAGCCTAGAAACAGATTAGCAGAAGGTGTAGAACAGTACAATTGAGCCTGTTATGAAACCAGAGTAAGTCATTCCAGCAGCCCCTGGGAATTTTCATGACCAATCTTGACAGCAAACATAAAAATTTCAAACCACACTATGTAAGTCACTTATATATACTTCCTGATCATCTTTTTTTTTTTTTTTTTTAACCTAGCAGTGAACCAAATGTTAGAACAGACGTAAAAGGAGTAAAAGAGGAGTTTTTGCCCTCTGGCTGCTCAAAACTACTTCCCATAACATTAATGAGACCCGCATTCTCCACGCTCATCTGGTCATTCTAGTCTGCACAGGACCAGTGTCTGTTGAGTGACCCAGCCATGCCTACAGATGGAGCAGCTCTTCAGAGTGCTGCAGATAAAGACATGTTCCAGGGCCATTTGTTGCGATGGCTCAACCCTTGTGTCCACTTAGTGTAGCTTCTTCCTAAGTGAGCCAGTTGCATCACATACTGTTATTAATAGCCAGAAATCAGTTGCTTTTAATATTAACTGGCCAACATACTTTTGCTACTTCTGATCATGAGGGAGCTTTGTGTTATTAGAATTCCCCCAAATTTCCAGTTAGGTTTCAAGAATTGTGGCATTATTTTTTTTGCTCTGATAGGTCTGTGGGGTGTATTGAGTTTCAAGTGTGGGTCAGCAGTAATATTTATCACTCAGGTGTGCTTTGCAACCCAGCGTACCACTCAAGCAATCTGAATAGGCCAGGAAGGCCGTTTGGCAACCTTCACATCAGCTTCTTTCCTCATTTTGTAAGTCACTTTCATTTGGTAAACCCCTAACTTTTCTTGGAGTTTCTTCTTGACATCTGATAACTTGGTATCAGTTAAATATCTTCCTGGAAAACTGAGATGCCTTTAAGCTATTAAAATTATTTCACAGAAGCATAGAAATACGATTTTCTGCTTCCAGAGGTAGTGATATTTATTATTTTAAAATGCGCAGAAGAAAAAACAAATATAGCTAAAATTTTGTAAATACCATGAAAAGGAATTATTTCCCCAAAATTGCTTTCAGAAATGAAAAATGAAGAAAATCTGTACACAACTTGGTGCAAACACTTTGGACCACAAAATTCAGTTGTTTCATGCCTGAGCCTAGTCTGATTTCATGTGGGCCTAAGAGATTGTTTATAGGTGACAATTAAGAATGTCTCAAAGGAATGGATAACCAGAGTATCTGCTACTGATGTTTTCTTATACTTGTCAGTTTCATTTACTTGTTATCTATCGTATATCATATATCATGATCCTATTTAATTTCTAGAATCAATCTAGATATAAACTATTCTGTAGGCCAAATGAAAGTGGCTTTTGCCTTCAAAATAGAATGGTTGAAGAGTAAACATTGGATAATTCAATTCAAATTATGTTGCACTAAATAGTACCTGTAACGTATTTTATTTAATAATATTTTTTTCTCTTAGAGTCAGTGATGACAGAACCAGAGTTTACAATTCACGTGTGTTGCTCTTTAATTGTCTACTCTTTTTCTACTTTGCCACAAACAGGATTTAAGACATTTAGAGACAGTTCTGCATTTCTTTTTAGTTGCATATGTATATATGTGCCATGTTGGTGTGCTGCACCCATTAACTCATCATTTAACATTAGGTCAGTTCTGCATTTCTCATTATTTTCCGTTTTGTTGTCACTTCATGGATATTAAATGCCCCAAAAACGTCAGCAGTGGTCCTTTCTATATTAAGGTTGGGAGTACATTTTTTAGCTTCTAACATATGATGTCTTTAGGACGAGTGAAAATCTGTGAAAGAGAAACATGGTTCAAGTGACATTGACTCCCCTCCTCCCAGAAATCAAGTTATTGGCGTCAGCATGGCAGAACTCAGAGCTTCTATTGTTCATATTGATTCGTCACTTTTTCAGTCGTTTTCATCACTGAAGTAGCCTGTTGAATCTTTTCTCACTCAATTTGACAGCACTTTCTCTAGACTTGAAATCGGCTGAATGACTAATTTTCTTGTCACTTACGTTTTTACTGATATGAGACTTTGAGCGACAGTGTCACGGGGCATTTTCTCACTTGGTGATTTGCAGAAGGTGAGGCGCACTGGGAGAATTGGAGAAGATGGAAATGGAAAATGCTATAATTAAGGATGTGCTCCTTCACAAATCAATCCCCTGGGAAGAACTGATTTGAACATTTCTAATAACAGTATAGTCCAAATCCATTGCATGTGTGGAGCGCCTCAGATTCTAGGAGGGAGACCTTCAGCTCCCTACGCCGGAAGGACATGGGAATATGAGAACAGACCATCTCCAAAAGTCTGTAATTTAATAGCCTGGAGAAAATCTTTTTCTCATTTCCATTTGCTCTTACCATTTCCTCAGAATTATTCTTAAACTTGGTTATATGGTATTTTCTTCTTTTTGAGCAGTAGTGGACTGTTTCTCTCCAGGAGTGTATCATTAGGGTTTGAAACTTAATCTAATATCTTATACCTCCATGTGTTTAATTTCCTTTTCCAAAATATCCATTTTATTTGGTTACATTGTTGAGTAAAGTCATCCTCTTTACCCGTTACCAGGCTGTGATATTTACTTTCAATGATTCATTTATTTGCGGCCTTAAACAGTCCTAGAATTTAAATTTACATTATACTGAAAGAGAAATAAAATCTTGTGAAAATGATGTATGGCTTTAAGATGTAACTGGCATCTGTTCCTGTATTGCTCATTCTGGAATTTTATCCGTTTGTTTAGTTATTAAATGCGACCTGAGCCCACCTGTGGAGCATGTGCCTTTGAGGCAGGTACCAGGGAAGCGCATGGGAGCTGAGGCTCTGCAGGAACGCTGCTGCTCCTCCTTCCAGATGCTTCTCCCTGGGATCTGGGAAATGGCTGTCTCCCGCTCCCTCCATATCCCTTGACTGCTCTTTCACTTCTGCCCACCCTCTGGTGGGGGTGGGGGTGGTTCCCTAACATTGAATTCTCCCCTTTTCTCCTTCAAGATCATCTCCAAACCCGTGACTCAGCTCTTCAGCTCTGGCCCAGGCCTCTCTGCTGAGTCCCAGTCAGCACTTCCCTGAAGTTGTCCCCCAGGAATCCCTTGGGCTCTTCAGACTCCTCCACTCAACCCTGCCCTCCTCCTCAGGTCCCTTTCTGTCCCACCCTCCTGGTCACTTACACCTTGATCCCAAGGTTATGTCCAGAATCCATCTCCATCTCTTACCATTGGTTAGCACCCCAAGTCCAGCTGGGTCTGCCCCGCATTGTGCCGCTTCCTCCCCTGCCTTGTCTCCCTGCCCCATTATCTCTCAGGCATAGATCAGGTCCTGCTGTTCGTCTGTTTTAAAACCTTCAGAGATTCCCAGTTGCCACAGGCTGGTGTTGCTTCTTCCGTTGTGTAACCAGCCCATTGCAGTCTGACCAAGACCCACTCCTCATTCCCGTGAATCACTCCACCCACCAGCTTCCTAGAGCTCGTTGTCCACTTGTCTTTCCATATAAGCTGTGAATGCTGTGAAGGACAAGACTATGTCTTTTTCATCCTCCAGCGGCTAGAACAGTCCCGGCACATGGTCTGCTGCTCTTCCTGTGTCTTCCATGATTAAATGATTCAGCCACTGTCTGCCTGGAGGGCTTTTGCTCTGCCAGGCCATCCTGCCATTTGTTCTCTCATGTGTTCAGTGAAGATCTTTTTATTAGCAGGCCTTCCTCACAATACATAGTGTGCATTGCATACCACTAGGCATTTTGGGGGCATTTTTTTTTTGAGACAGGGTCTCATTTTTTCGCCCAGACTGGAGTGCAATGACATGATCAGAACTCACTGCAACCTCAACTTCCCAGGCTCAAGTGATCCTCTCACCTCAGCCCCGACCAGCTGGAACCACAGGCATATGCCATCACTCCCGGCTAATTTTTCGTTTTTTTTGTAGAGACAGGGTCTCACTATGTTGCCCAGGCTAGTCTCAAACTCCTGGCCCCAAGCGATTTTCCTACCTTAGCCTCCCAAAGTGCTGGGGATTACAGGGGTGAGCCATTGCACCCAGCCTGGGGGCATTTATTTTATTGAGCTATAATTCACAGACCGTAGCGTTCACCCTTTTAAAATGTATAATACAGTGGTTTTTTATATATTCACTGAGTTGTGCAACCATTGCCACTTCCAATTCCACAACATTGTTATCACCCCCAAAAGAAACTGAATACCCATTAACTGTCATGCCACATTCTCCCCTCCCTCTGGCCCCAACCAGCCACTGATTTCCTTTCTGTCTGTATTAATTTGCTTATTCTGGACATTTATATTAATGAAGTCCCACAATATATGGGCTTTGGCATCTGACTTCTTTCACTTAGCATAGTGTTTGCAAAGTCCATCTATGTCACAGCAGGTATCAATACCTTCCTTTTTATGGCTGAATACTATTTCATTATATGATATATTACATTTTGTTTATCCATTCATCAGTTTGCAGGCAAGGGGGTTGTTTCTGGTTTTTGGCTGTAAATAAGAGTGCTCCTATGAACATCTGTTGGCAAGTTTTTATGTGAACACATATTTTCAGTTCTCTTGGGTACTGAACTTCTAGGAGTAGAATTGCTGGATCGTATGTTAACTTTTTGAGGAACTGCCAAACTTTTTTCCACAGTGGCTGCACTTTATTTATTTATTTATTTTTGAGACAGAGTTTCGCTTTTGTCGCCTAGGCTGGAGTGCAATGGCACAGTCTTGGCTTACTGCAACCTCCGCCTCCTGGGTTCAAGCAATTCTCCTGCCTCAGTCTCCCGAGTAGCTGGGATTACAGGCATGCGCCATCACGCCCGGCTAATTTTGTATTTTTAGTAGAGACGGGGTTTCTCCATGCTGGTCAGGCTGGTCTCGAACTCCTGACCTCAGGTGATCTGCCCACCTCGGCCTTCCAAAGTGCTAGGATTACAGGCGTGAGCCACTGCGCCCGGCCTGTGGCCGCACTTTATATTCCTACCAGCAAGGTATGAGGATTCTGATTCCTCCACATCTTCTCGTCCTCACTGGTTATTGTTGTCGCTTGTCCTTTTGATTATAGTCATCCTAGTAGACGTGAGGTCGTGTCTTATTATGGTTTTCATTTCCATTTCCCTAATGACCTGTGGTGTTGAGCATCTTTTCATGTGTTTACTGGCCATTTACATATCTTCTTTGGATAAATGTCTATGCACATCCTTTGCCCATTTTTAAACTCGGTTGTCTTTATTGTTGATCTGTGAGAGTTCTTTATATATTTGAGATACAAGATCCTTATCACTTAAATGGTTTGCAGATGTTTTCTCCTATTCTGTGTGTTGCCTCTTCACTTTCTTTGATCACTACTCAAAACATTGCTCAAAAACGAAAACGTGTTATTTTCTTGTGCATCCTCTATTCCAAAAGCAGCCAGTAGTGGGGAGCAGCAGAAGAAACCAGCTAATTAATTTCCTAGTTTTGTAAAATATTCTTAGCCATTCCTTCTCTGAGCTCAGACTCTGCCACAGTAGGGTCATTTTTTTACTAGGTTTAAAATGCATCCATGCATGTATTTTACACATTCAAAACAGGGTAGTATTCCTCAATCCACAGCTGTCGTTAAGTCATCTCATTTGTATAAGTTTCTGTGAGCCCACTATCTGTCCTGTGGGAGGGTCGTGCCTGCCTCCTTGTGTGTAGCGCCTCATTCTCTGCCTCACTGGAGAGCCTGCTTCTGCTCTATTTCCTCTTCCCTCCACGCCAGGGTGTGTGTGTCACCCAGCGTGGCCCTCTCTCTGCCACGCCATAGTCCTTCCTGGTTATGCTCAAGGTCATTCTCAGAAGTTCTGGTCATTTCAAGCCTGCAAGTAACATTCTTACCTCTTCCGCATGCCCAAAAGATGTATGTCATCCACTTCTGAAAAATGCAAAGACAAAGTAAGGTATTGAAATATTTGGACAAGCCCATTGATTGAACGTATAGATGCCAGTCAGCCTTGACCTCTTCCAAACTAGAGGACACTCAGGACCCTCCTTAGTGGTGCAGTTCCTCTAAGGGCAATATAGCAACTTAAGTGACATCATGTTGCTTCCTTGCCTCAAGCCATTCGGGCCTCCTGTGCCCAGGCCCAGCCTGTCTTTCAGCTGCACCTCCTGCGACCCTCTTACTACCCCATGGCTCCAGTCTCCTTTCTCCTCCTGAAGCATCCCAAATTCCTTCCCGCTCATGGCATTCTCTGTGCCCGAACTGCTCTTATACTCCTTACCCCACTTCATCCCTGCTTGGTTAGCTGCTTCCCTCCCATCAGAGACTTCGTTGAGCTTATCTCCCTCTTTCCTTCCTGGTACTGACATAATGACAGTTTGCCTTACTCCCTGGACTTGTCCTTTAACTAGTGTTCGGTCTGCCTCCGTGCTAGAATGCAGGATTGCTGGGGGCAGGAGCAACATCTGTCTTGTTCCCTGATTACATGCCCATTACCTAGCATGGGGGGCACTCAATACATATCTCTTGAATGGATGAGTGCTTGAATGAAGGTGGATTTGCTTTTTGAAAATAGCACAGCCACTTGAGATCCAGTTCTCTGAGCAGACTAGGATAATGTATAGAAATCTATGCTTAAGCCCATGAATAGATGTAGTATTCTGACTATTCTCAGATTCAGCTGGTTTTGTTATTCTTAATGCATAGTAATTCTAACAAGAGTAATTTTGTAGAAATACATTTTTATTTTTTGGAGCATTATCCCCCTCCCCCACAGGTGGCATTCGTATCCATGTTTGATTTGAGCTTTTTGAATCCCTTCTGACAGAGTTCCCCACAACTTTCAGAAAAGTTTGAGCTCTGACATTCTGGTCTATTTCTGGAATGAAATGCCTAAAAATAGTACTGTCTCTTTTCTGCTTTCTCTGTGTCTGAGTCAAATGGACTTCTTTGTGATCATCGTCAACTGTAACACCCAAACATAGACCTTTTATATCAACCTTCAACTTGAAGCTCATTCTATCCTTCTGATGGGTGAGAAAAGATTCATTTGATTAGTGCTATTTCATTCTGGCCAAATTGCCCATTTTTATTATGAAATATTTATACAGACTAGAAGACGTGTCATTTACATACGTTCTAAGGAACACCAAAACGTGCCCCGGTACTGACACCCACTTGCACCAGCCAATATATTTCAGACCCTCCCAGGTACCACCCCTCCACACCCAAGAGGTAATCCCAGGTATTATTTCGTTGTTCTTTATCATTTTCCTACATATGTGTGTAGCCCTAAGCAATATGTTTCACTTAACCTGTTTTTAAAATATATATAAGCCAGGTAAGGTGACTTAGGCCTGTAATCCCAGCACTTTGGGAGGCTAAGGTGGAAGGATCACTTGAGGCCAGGAGTTCAAGACCAGCCTGGGCAACATAGGGAGACCCCATTGCTACAAAATATTTTAAAAACTAGCCAGGCATGGTGATGCATGTCTGTAGTCCCAGCTACTCGGGAGGCTGAGGTGGGAGGATTGCTTGAGTCCAGGACTTCAAGATTGCAGTGAGCTATGATGGCTCCACTGCACTCCATACTAGGTGACACAGTGAGACCCTCTCTATAAATACATAAATAAATAAAAATGTATAGCAATAGAATTGCACTCAATGTGTCCTTCAGTGACTGGCTTTTTTGGTTGAGCATTGTTGCCAGTTTTATCCTTGTTAATACACATGCCTATAGTTCATTTATTTTCACTGCTGTCTAATATCCCATTGTGTGACTGCATTTATCCATGAATGTTAAAAATAGTTTCCTTTTTCTTTTTTGCTGTTGTCTGTAACATGTTATAAACATTCTGAACCAAGCACATATGTACCAGAGCTCACATACTGAGGAGCGGAATTGCCAGCCCGCAAGCACGCGCGTCTGTTCTCCCCTGGATAAGGTCAAATTGCTCTCCCAAAAAGCTAGGCCAGTTACCTCCCAGCAGCAGGTTCTTGGGGCTCCTGTGCCCCATGTCCTGTCTGACATTTGGCATTATTACATGTTCTGTGTTTGGCCACTCTGGGATATATAAGATGGTATTTTGTTGTGATTCTCATAATCCCTGATCATTAATGGTACTGAGCAACTTAATTGCCAGTCATGGTTTATCTCTTGGTTGCCCATCTTTCTAGTAGCTTATTTGACTTTTTCTTAGGGATTTGTTAGGCATTTTTCTTATATTCTGGCACCTACCCCTTGCCAGCTCTCAGTCGCAGATGCTTCCTCCCATGTTGTGCCTGGTAGTTCTGCCTTCTTTACAGTATTGTGGTAAGCAGGAGCTCTTACTTTGAATGTGGTCAGATGTACCAGTCTCTTCTCCCTGTGGCTCATGTTTTGGTTTCTTAAGAGATCTTTCCATACCCCAAGCTCATAAAGAGTTTGCCCCTACATTCTTCTAAAAGTTTTTATCACGGAGTTTTTAAAATCTATGTAGAATTTTACTTCAAATTGAACTCTCTAACCTCTCCTTACAAGTTGCTATTGCCTAGAATATATCTAGCTGTATCATAGCTTAAAGCAATGGACACGAATTTCAGGCCTTCATTTATCCACTTAGTAAATATTATGTGGGGTGCTTTTAAGCTAGGTTGTATGAGTGACGTAAGAGAATAAATTTCTGTTGACATAAATTTGATGAATCTGACTCATATGGTGTCCTCAAGGAGTTTATTGAAGTAAACGATGGTCCCAAAAACCATATGTCTGTGTTCCAGTTCCTGGAACCTGTGAATGTTAACTATTTGACTCAAGGCTGTGTGCTGATATAAGTTAAGGATCTTGAAATGAGGAGATCATCCTGGGTTATCCAGGAGAGCAGTAAATCCAGTGAGGAGTGTCCTTTAAGAGAGACACATAGAATAGGAAGAGGCCATGTAGCTATGGAGGCAAAGAGGGGAGTCATGCAGCCCCGCGGACGCAGACAGCCACCTGGAACTGGAAGAAGCATGAACAAAATCTCTCCTGCAGCCTCTGCTGTCATCTTGATTTTGGACCTGTGGCCTCCCAAAACTAGTGAGAGAATAAATTCCTGTTGTTTTAAGCCACCCAGTTTGTGGTCATTTCCAGCAGCCACAGAAAACTCACATAAGGAGGCTTAAGATGGTCATATGTGGTAGCTATTTAGCCAGAGGTTTTCAACCTTTTCCACACCCTAATGGAAAAGGAGTGGACCACTCAAGGAGTGGACCAGTGGCAGCAGAACTCGGGGGCGCCAGAACTTTTGAGAGGGATGCGTGGATGGCTGAAGCGTCCCAGATGGTTCTGAAACATGACATTCCCTCCTCTGCAGATCACTGCCGTGGGAGTTGGAGTCATGAGAATGGCTAGCTCTGGGCTTGCTTGTGCCAGTGATAAGAGGCTGCATGAGTTCAGAAAGAAAACTGGGGTGGGTACGCAAACGGTTACAGCACACACACACCGATGTCAGGAAGCTGCCTGTGTCCGGGGCCACTTTGCCAGTCTGAGCATCATATCCACTGTTGGGAAATTTAGAGAAGGTTCAGGCAAGAAGGTTTCAAGGGTTGAAAAAATATAGTCTGCAACATAGCCTCTTCCAAACAGTTCTCTTTATTTCTTTGATAAAAGAAGCTTGAAGGGGCTAAACAACAGTCAACAAACACGTAGCCTGAATAAGTAAAAAGAAATTAAAATGGAATAATTGTTGTTTTGTTGTACTTTGTAAAGTCAGCATGATCTGGGTATAGATGCAGCTTACACATACGCACTCAGGTTTACGTTGCGGGTTATTGTAGCTCACGTATATTTAAGTCAGTTGATTTGTCTCATTTGGAGTTTAGTTCCCAACCTCACACACGATCTTGAACTTAACACCATTTATTCTAGAATTCAAGATATTAGATGAAGCAGCAAAGGTTAGAGGACCTGGACTGTAGCCTTAATCCCATTACTGTGTCACTGTGATTCAAGAAAATTTCTTGAGCTCTCTGAGCTCTCATTACCTGATCAGTAAAATGGAGACCATAGGACTTCCCCGCTCATGAGGGTGTAGCCTGAAGGGGGTTTGCTTGCCATGGAGCCTGACACGGAACTCTGCTCTAGCTTACCTACTACATTCTTTCTGCAACAAAACCCTAGGCCCACATGGTAGAGGCAGGGAGCACTCAATCCAGCTTTTTCGTGCTTTTCTTTTTGTGCTGGAACCCAGGTAGATGCTTCATACATAGGATTCTATTTAATCTTCCCAGCTGTCCTGAGAACAGGCCTTGGTGTCCCCATTTTACATTTAGTAAGACAACTGAGGCTGGACTCGGAGCCGCTTGCCTCAGCTGTCTCACGTGTAAAATGGGGACACCAACACCTGGCAGGGAAAAGGGCAGCTGAGATTCAAACCCTGCCTTCCTTCCACCAAAATGCAAGCTCCTTCCTGACTGTTATGCTGCTATTGTCATTTCTAAAAATTAAAACAAACAATAATGAGAGTAAAGTTGGGGGACAGGTTCAGATTCTCAGATTCTTACAGCTCTGCAGATTCAGCAGGGTGTGTCTTGAGAGTCTCGAGAAGTTCTCTTGGAAATTTTTGATAAAATGTAACCAGTAAAGGCGTATAACCTCTTTAGTAAAGTAGAGGAATATTATCCATTTTTTAATTTTTTATTCTAGGGACAGAATCTTGCTATGTTGCCCAGTCTGGACTCAAACTCTTGGGCTCAAGTGATCCTCCCACCTCAGCCTCCTGAGTCGCTGGGACTACAGGCCTGTCTCTTAATCAAAATTCTTGATAAAAGTTCTTATGTGAAAATGTGAAAAGAATGAGTGGCTAAAGAAACTGAGAAATGTCCAGAAGCCAAGATGGGTTTCTGGTCAGTAATTTGAATGTTCCCTGAATTGAGTAATCCAGGGGAAAACTGCTCATGCAGCGGGGCTGCATGACTCCCCTCTTTGCCTTCATAGCTACATGGCCTCTTCCTATTCTATGTGTCTCTCTTAAAGGACACTCCTCACTGGATTTACTGCTCTCCTGGATAACCCAGGATGATCTCCTCATTTCAACACTTTGTTGTGTGTGGCTTTTCATGAGATAATAATTCAGAACAGAATTAAAAGTTACACATTTGTTAGTAAACTTTTTAAGAGAACAAAAGGGCCATGGCTAGTATTGAAACAGATCGGATTTGTGACCTGGTGCTTCTTTCAGTGAAAGGTCTTTGACCGTGCAGGGATCGGCATCATTTCAGCATTCACTTCACATTTTAACATGTCTTACATATGAAGAGCTTACAAGCATTTTGATGTCTAAATTATAAATGCCCTTTGTTATAGAAAGCAACCAGCATTGAAGCCCTGAGGATATTAGGTAAGAAAATGTCAGATGATACTGCTCCAAATTGCCCTTGCAATTAATTCAGTTAAGATCCCAGCGCTGTGTTTTTTATGGCTACTAAAAGAAATGATTTTTGGCACCCACAAGCTCCTTGGCTGTTTCTAAACGCCGCCAGAGCTAAGGGGATATTTGTTTTCTCTTTGTCAGGGTGTTTACATGCCCTGGCTTGGGCCATGAGCGAAAATGTATTTGATGATCTCCTGATCTCACCCCAATCCCTAATGGATGTTTGTCTAAATGACAGCACCCAGTTTAGCACTGTTAACACTCTAGTTAGTGGGCGGGAGAGTGTGGGCTGTGTGTGACAGTCGGGGGCACGGATGGCAGGGTCAGGAACCTTCTATGAAGGAAACACTTCCTCCTCCAGGATCCAGTTCTGGAAGCACCTTTATGTCTTCTGTCTCCTACTGCCTTAATTTAGGAGTCAGACCATAAATATTCATTGAATCAGAGAATCTCACAACTTCATTATTACTCCTCTAAATATAGCGCTGGACTTTCTCTAAGATGCCCAGATCTCTCAGCCTTGACAAGGACAAGCTTATGACAATTTGATAGTGCCATCCAGGATAGGGACGGTGGGCTGCCATCTGGGGTCAGTTCATATGGTATTATGCAAAACGTCCCTTTGTAGGTTTGATCATGAGCTTGATTAACATAGCCAGCCACTTTCCAGATACGTGGCTTCCGTAGAGTAGTTACCAAAATGCACACGCATTTCCTTTTTGTTCACCATTGTCCCAAGCACTGTATGTGGATGTGTTGGACGCAGTGGGGCCTTTCAGGAAACAGCAGGACGATGCTAGGCAGAGCATGACAGGTCTTTAGAGGGACGTGCCTGCTCTAACCCAGGCCCACAAGCAGACGACGGACTGAAAGGGGGAGCCATGAATTGAGCGTTGACAGCGGGCCACGGCGGTCCGAAGGCTCAGGTGGTTGTCAGCCATAAGTTTAGCTCAGCTCTTTGAGTAATTTGTCACGCCTCGCTCAGCCCCTGCTGGGCCAGCACGTGCCAGCTTAGTGTCAGAGTGCCTGTTCGCCAGACGGCCACTCAGGCCTAACGTCCTGCTGTTCCCCGGACCAGCGGCTTGCTGGGGCCATGTATGGAGGGCCGAGCCGTGGCGACAGCCAAGTGCTGTGCAGAATAAGTGTGTTCATAATGAGACGTGAATGGCATTAGTGGGTCCCTCTAGAATTGGGCCTGAGCAGGCGCCTCTCGCTGAGGAAGTTTGGCAGCCTGTTCATTAAGGCGAGTCACCAGGAGTTCAGCCCACAGTGGAGAAGCCAGTTCAGGCGCATGCTGCCCAGGCCTTGGGCGGTTGTGCCCATCTATATAAAAGATCATAAATCATTAGAGGGGCCACTTTGGAAATCTTCAAACTCATTTTCCTTGCTTGAGGTTGTATAGAGCAAACTTACGGAGAAATTCTGGCAGCACTCCATCCAGTAGTGCTTTCCACGGTGACAGGCATGTCCTATATCTGTGCAATCCAGTATAGAACCCCTAGCCACGTGCGGCTATTGAGTGCTTAAAATATAGAAAGGCGGGGGGAGGGGGCAAAGCAACTGAATTTTAGCTTTTTAGTTTAATTAATTCAGATTTAATATGAGATATCCACATGTGGCTTGTGGCTACTGTATGGGATAGCACAGCCCTAGAATGCCTCTGGTCTCCTCATGGTATGAAAATTATCCTCTGAATATAACTGAAGGAGTAGGGAGAGGAAGAGCCTGCATTTAGAGATCGGTGTGCATACTTTGCCATAAGAAAGCAGAAAAGTATTTGACCATTTAAAAACATGCTGTCTTGAAAGCTGATTGAAAGGACATAATTGTCACCAACTTGTATTTTTAAAGAGGCCATTTTGAAAAGATAGTTTGAAAATGTAGTGAGAAATGCTAGTTACTTTCCTCTTCTGGAGCTGCAAATAATAAACTGATGGTGATCCACATTCCCTCTGTTCCTGGAGAATTAGCATGATTTTCAAAACAACTGAAACGTATCTTTTAACTTTTGCATTGATAATGAAGAAGGGGAAAAATGAGACGTCATGCGGACTTCCCCAAGTGTTAATTCATAACGTCGTATGTGCAGTGCCTCCATCCATTGTCGGATTGTTCTGACGTTATCCTGTTATTGGAAGTGCATGATTCACCTTCTGAGGAAACAGAAGCCACACACAAAAGGGGAAGGTTTGCTTTCTGCCCTGTGAAAGCCTGCCACACGCAGGGGTCCTATTAAGACAGCTGGAAAGTTGCTTCAGTGTGTTACGCTTGTAAGTTTTATTGGTGACTGGTTTTTGATTACACATTTGAATGCTGTGTGTGCCAGACTGCAGTTTTAATTAAAAGGCAGTAGTCTTTTTTTTAAAATTGCCCTGTGCACTCTTGGTAGATTCTCTCACATAGTAGTTCTTATTTTCCAATGTTCACAACTTGTCTTGGTTAGAGGCTCTGATGCCCCCTCAGAGTCTATCTTCCTAGCCTTCTCTCTTCCCAGTAACTTGCATCTTCTTATTTTTAAGAAGCGTCTGCACTGTCGTATCACCAAGTTGCTTGAAGTATCAACGTATATGTCAGTAGGCTAAGAATGTTTTATCCACTGAAATAGGACGTAAAAGATCTACCACTGTCAGTGGAAAGAGATGCTATTGCAATCAGTATCTCCTGTTTTTGTTTAAATCAGCCCTAATGATCTTATGATGTTCTTCTGTAACTGTTGCCTTACATGTTTTTTAGTGTTACTAGTACTGAATGCAATTAAAGTCTAAGAGAAACTTAGGTCTCAAAACCAGAATTTGGGTATGAATTATGACTAATATTTAATTTTCTGCAAGATGGTAAAGAACCTGCAGGATACTTTTTTACACAGAAAAAATTGCACAACAGTATTAAAAGTGAATTCTGTCACTGCTCTGCATGCCACTTTGCACGTGCACTTGTTTCCTTAACCGATTACCGCAGCTATGAAGAGCGAGCTCTGTATCTCGAAGCAATAATTCAGAACCACCGCGAAGTAATGACATTTGAGGATTTCGCAGCCCAAGTCTTTTCTCCCTCTCCCAGCTACTCCCTCAGCGGAACGGGTGAGTGTCTACATTATTCTTCTCTCACGCGCTTAAGACGCATTCGAGCAGCAGATGTACACCTGTTTTTCACAGATAAATGCTTGCAAATTTAAGAAGAGCATTCTCCCTCTGAATCAACTAATGAATATCAAAAGGAATGATGACATTCATTTTAATTTGTTTTGTATTCGAGCTGTTCACTCAGTTCCTTTCTTCAGCTATCCTGTTAACCTTCAAATCTAGCAAGGTTAATGAACTTTTTCTCAGTAATGTGCTCCGGTTCATTCAGGAGTGTGGGTTTCTTGCTGAGCTGGGAATATGTTGTTTAAAAGCGATGCCCGAATCAGTGCTTACTTATCAAAAAAGAGTTCCTCACAGTGGAAGCCGTTGCTACTAATGCTAAATGGGGATTATGCTGCCGAGATTCGAGGGTCAGGGATTAATGCAGGAGACATGGAAGGACAGTGTCCCGGGGTCCCTCATTACAGCAGTGCAGTGTGCGTGTCTCTCTGGAGTGGTTTGTGTCATGTGGACAAGCCGCCGACCGGAGCAGCACCTGGTGTGGAACCCGTTTAGAAACTAGCTTACAATAATTTTCGTTTATTAGGGCCAGTGGAAAATTGTGAAAGTTCCCATAGATTTCCTTGTTTTTAGGTTTTTATTCTTTTTATATTTCCAGTTTAGGGGGAAAAATACATGTACTGCCACTTAAACAGATTATGTGATTACTGTGTGTTTCTTTCAAATAATAGAATTATTACTTGTAAATTTCTGCATATAATTACAGATTAATTGCCTTTCAGAGAATAAATGGGATATTTAGCCAATGCATGTTGAGATTCTCAGTGAGAAGCTTCCTTCTTCTTCCACTGCTTTAGATGAAACTGTTAGAGTGCTTAATAGATTTCTAACCTGTGTCAGTTGTCTCTGAACACTGCCTTACTTCTCCTATTCTGACTTATTAACAAATATCTTATACATAAAGTGAAAAAAAATTAAATCCAGTGAAATAAATCACTTACAAATAAAATCAGCCATGCATCATTGTTTAACATCGCTGGCCTCAATCCTTGCCTCTCGGAGCTTTGTTGGGAGATAAGAGGGAGAGGCACGCACTTGCACAGGGAGCCAGGAGCAGCAGGCAGAAGGCTTGGGAGATAAGCAGGCTGGCAGAGGTGCAGGAGCAGTGCGATTTGCATAATCACGCCTCTGCTTCCTGGTGAGGCGTCAAGGAACACTGGGATGGCCTCTATTGATCTTTGTTGAACTGGAATACTAAGCAACATGAGAAAAGCTTATAACTTAAAGCTTTGATTAATGTTTCTTACATTAAAAAAGTGGAACAGCTGTGAATTGAATTCTTTTATACACTCTGCCAACATTCTATCTAAGACAAAAAAAAAATTCGTTTCGAGGGAAATGAAGATTTCATACTCAGTCTGGCTAGAGATTTTAAATTGTTTCTAATTTTTCAGTGGAAGAACATGAGGGATCTGTAGCAAAGCTAATTTTAAAAAGATCTCATTCAGCTTTTTCCCACCCTCATGAGATTATTCCCCTCTTCGTGAGGACTTGATTTTTCAGTGCAGGTTGTTTTTTGTTTGTTTGTTTGTTTGTTTTAACTCTTGAGGAAGCTTTTTACTTCTTAAAATTAAACATGTAAATAATAACTAGATGTTTTCATTCCTTAACTGTTACATTCTTAAGATTATTAAGATATTATCAAAATGAACAATGATGGACTTTGTTTTCTATGTATATTTTAGCCTCTGTATAAACTAATTTGATCTTTTCCAAACATCCATAATTATTTAAAGCAATTGAAATGAGTGAGATTCTAGGAGCAGTCTGAGTTTTTAAGAACTCTACTTGGAGAGGATTGTCAATAGGCTTCTTCAAGAACATCATATTTTTGAAAATTGCTTAGCAGAATAAAGATTCTGACAGCATGTGAGGGTGGGCATTGGAACTCTTCTAAAAGGAACGTGAAACCAAACATGGAATATCAAGACAAATGCTACTCACTCCTCTTTTCAATTATTAACATCACTATTACATTTCATAGTGTTCATGGTTTAAGGAATTCAGTGTTGAGTGGGAAAATTTTTTATACATCTATCATACCTATCCTTAAGTGTGATTTTTAAGTCTAGGCATAATGTTCTGTTTTAATTCTTTGCATATCTGCTCATAACGCTGAGTAGGAATGAACTAGATATAATCTTGATTTGAACTGAAATATGGGGCAGTACAATGAGGACAGAGCATTTCAGCACCATAGACAAGCACGTTTTCAGAAGCATCTTCTCGTTTACATACTGGCTTCACTTTTGAGGAATCCCTGTCTGCTATCTGTTACTACGTCTACAGATGAAAACACTTGTCATTTGTTTACACTGTTATGTTCTTGGGACAAGTGCGATCAAACCCAGATGAGCCAGCCAGCTTAAACTAAGAAATTGAGGTGAAGTCTGTTCTTCCAAGCAACAAGCCAACTGGAAAAATTGACCCTGAGCGGCTTAAGCTCCCACAGTGCACTTAGGACCCAATCAGACCATCTCTGGCCCTCAGTGTCATCAAAGCAGGGCCTTGGGCTTGGGCTCACATGCATATGCACAATCTGAGGAATTAGGGGCTCCTAGGTTTTCTTTGTATCCTCACCACCAGGGCTTTATTATTAATGAAGAGGGAGCATCACCTGAACACTGCATTCATTCCGCACTGTATTGGTAGCAGCAAGCCAGAAAGCAGCATGCAGCCCCCACTTCTAGAGGGAAAGCCCCAGTATCGGCCTTTAAGTCTGAGGTAAAAGTGGGAGACGCGCTCAGTGGGAGTGGCCTGTGCCTGAAGCTTCCACTGTTGGAAAATGCCCCCTGCTTCTGACTCTCCCCATCCAGGTGCTGTTACCCATCCGTCCAACAAGCCCTGCGGGGGTGGGTTAGCCAGGTGAACAGGCTTCAGTTCAGGATGCGCCGTCAACCACACATGGTGGTGTGTGGTGTAGCTGCTAATATATGAGTGCTCAGCCTTTTTCAAAGAGCTTTCAAAACAAAATCTATTTTCCTAATCAGAAAATATTTTTAAAGACCATCATATCTACCTTGTATCTATTCCATCCATTACTTGTATTGATAACACCTGACGTGTAAAGATATTTCAACTACTTTTTTACCTAGCACTATAGTTTACTTTCCTTTTTTGACCAGCACTAAATAATCTAAATAATCTAAAAGGTAGCCAGTATTAAAATATTTGTTGCAATTAACATATATATGTTTTATGTATAAATACATTTATATACAGATATACATTTCTCTCTCACACACACACAGATATTGGGGTGGGAGACTAAATTTGTGCTTTCAGTCATCACCAAGAAAGAGGGACCGGCAGAGAGGCCTTGAAAGGGTTAACTGGAATGGGCACCCTCGACTGCTGGGAGGGACTGATGTAATCACTGCAGCTCACAGCCAAGTGCATCTGTTCACCATGAGGTCATTCTTCTGCATGCTAATGATTTGGAAAATCAAGTCTAGTGTTTGACATTATCAGAAAAGATATAAACAGTGTAAATCTTTACTTTTTAGAGGTTGCTCTTATAAAAGAGAAAAAAAGGAACTTTACATTGGACCTGAGATTTATTTTCAGAACTGTCTTAAAGATTGTGTCTGGATCTAAAAATTTTGGAGGAATCCACTTGTGTCTGTTGATAAATCAATCCCCAGATCACTATTACGGCCACAGCTAGCAATCTGGTAGCCAAGGGCTACAGGTATGTCTCATTTAATATCTAATTTTAAGAATTTCCAAGTGCCTTTGTCAGAAGTTGATAAAGATAGATTTTTCCCAAAAAATGTTCAAAACCAAGTTAAATCAGTGGTTCTTCTCAGAATACCCAAACTGACTTGTGTTTGCCGAAGATGCCAATACTACGTATGGTTCCTTTCTGCTTCAATATTGCTATAGAGAGCCAGCAGAGGGAGCACAGGTCTTTGTTTATTTGTTAGCCCTGCATAAACACAGCGTTTGATTTCTCCAAGATATGGTCAGAAATACTTCCTCCTTTATGATAGGCTGATTGTCAAGGCTCCAGGATTTAGAACAAGTGAGAGAAAATTCCTCACTATGCTTCATCAGAGTCTGCCACTTTTAATGTAGGTCGTATTTGGAGCTTAAACCAGATTAGTCTGAGTCGGTCTTAGGATGCCACTGCCATTCCTGCTATTGCACAGAACTGCAAACTTTCATCTTTCACACAATTGCTTGGACGCCCTCGTGGAAAGGGTTATTATGCCACTTACCTAATGAAAAAGACTTTTGTAGCTTTTCTTCTACAACACAGTCGTTATGTTAAGTTTGCAGAACCTTTACCAGAAGACTCTGCTTGGTGTCACTGAGTCATTTTGGTGGCCAATAAAATCTTCTCCTAAAACTGCAGATGGAGGCACTTATGTTACACATTCGCCCCAAAGCAGATCTGAGATGTAGACGCTACACAGACTCCTCTTAGAACTCACCAGCCTTTGCCCGGAGGGATACGGCTACACCCAGCTTTTGCTTGCTAAGGCCTCCGCATCATATGCAGCTTGTCATTCTGCATGCAGTCCTGACAGGTAATCTTCCTTGGCTCTTTCACTGGGCAGTTAATAATCAAGTTAATTCCCAGACACAGCACAAATAAATCCTAACCCAAACCCCCAAAAAGAGTTTCCCCGCTCATTGAAAGGATAGTCCTGTGACAGATTCATCGCAGTCATATTCATTCCCTCCCTGTTAAAGTGGTCTTAATACGGTTTTAATTAATAGTACTTCTTTTGAATTGTATGTGTTCAGCTTCCCCATAACTTTGCTGAAGCCAGCAAAGAACATCATAGAATGTTGAACTAGAAGGGACTTCAGGAAAGGTCATGTCTAACCCTGTCACATTAATTTTGAGCAAGCTGAAGACCAACCCAGGAAGGGACCACCGAAGGTCATGGGCAAGTTGGAATCAGGGCCAACTCAACCTTCACCTCCCCATTCCACATGGAAATGCCAGCCCTGTGCCCACCCTATAGTGATAATCCCATAATCAGAGCCATAGCTACCAGCTCTTTATTCATACTAAAGGCCAGAGTCAGATTTTACTCTATTCAGATAATCCAGAAGTTTTCCCTTTTGGTCTCACTCTGTCGCCCAAGTCTGGATTGCAGTGGTGTGAGCACAGCCCACTGCATCCTCCCCATCCCAGGCTCAAGCAATCCTCTAGCCTCAGCCTCCTGAGTAGCTGGAACTACAGGCATAAGCCACCACATCCAGCTAATTTCTGTATTTCTTATAGAGACAGGGGTTCACCATGTTGCCCAGGCTGGTCTTGAACTCCTGGGTTCAAGCGATCTCCCCACCTCAGCCTCCCAAAGTACTAGGATTACAGGTGTGAGCCACTGCACCCAACCCAGAAGTTTTCCTTAAACACAAGCTATCTTATATCACCATCTATTCAATAACTCAGCCATCCCACTCAGCACCCTCAGCACACTTGGCTGTAGCTGGCCAAAGTGTTGCCACATGTCCTACAGACAACTGCCTTGCACAGATGTTTCTTCTACCCCTATAATCCCTTCTGGACACAGCCCAAGTCTTCCTTCCCTCATAACCAGCTTGATTCTGACCACTTTTGCTTTGATTTTTTCCAATTTAAGATGTATTCTTCTTGGAAAGATGGTACAACATTGATAGAAAGTTTTTTTTACCAGCTATCATTCCATCACCAAGACCCAGTGGTGTTCAACTGTGGCTGCACATTGGAATCCCTTGTGGAGCTGTAAAGATACTGATGTTTGAGTCCCTCCACTAGATTCGGATTTATTGGTCTGGGGTGTGGCCTGAGCATGGAATTTTAAAAAAGAAAAAAAAAAACTGAGGGTATTTTAACATGCAGGCAGGACTGAGAACCACTGCCCTAAACCCTCTCTGTAATATTTAGGTCTTAATTTTAGTGCCGTCTAACTTGTGATTACATATATCTAGATTTTCCTTAGCATATGTAAGCCTTTATCCTGCGTGTGTGTCTCCTCTCCATAATGGACTGTAAATTCTTTAGGGACTGGTACATGAGATTTCTTTCCTACATGCAACAGAAGTGAATAGAAAGGAGGACAGAAAGGAATCAGGCTGTTGCTTTAAGCAGCACAGGTGTGTCTCTAGACCGCAGATGTGTGGGCCTGATGCAAGATGCAGAGCAAACACTCGTAATTATGTTTCGTCTGTCCCCTCCTTCCCAGTCTCTTAGTGAAAGTGGGCCACCGACAAGAAATCTGATAAGAAGCCGGTGTGGAGAAAGGCAGGGGGAGTCAGGAGCCAGCGAATCCACAGACCGAGTAACTGAAACTTGATTCGAGGGGCTTTCGTAGATGGTCTCGAGGGTTTTAAAGGGAATTATCAATCACGTTGTTTAGCACCACTTTAGGCTTCATGCTTCTTCATCCCTTTGTTCTTTTAAAACTTTTTTACTCTCCTCGGTGTCAGCTCTGGAAGAGATGAGACAAGCATTCTTTTCATTTGCTTGCCTAGGAAAGTGCCGCTGCTACCTGTCAGATGTTACCATCTCTGACGTGGCCCTTGTTGCCCCTGGAGGCTGCCACTGAGCAGGGCTGTGCAGGGCTCGTCAGGCAACACGAAATAAGGCTCTGGGAATCTCATACAGGCCTGTGTCTCTCCTTCCCTTGTGAAGCTTGAAGTCTTATTGGAGAAAAGCGGACACTCGTGAGCCACACAAAAAAATGGCTATTTATTAATAAGCTCAGATAAGTTTCTTCCAAACTATAACCACATGTCAAAAAGATAGCCAGCCAGTGGTTTAGGCCAGTTGAGTTGAGATTTCCCTGGGATGGACCATGCCATTTGCCTTGTGAACTTGAGGAGAATGAAAACTTGCCTTGTGTGTATTAGATATTCTACTAAGCATCCTGCCAGCTGGTCTGGAACTTCCCCACATTGCCTAATGTCTGAGAACTGGAAGGCCCATGGACAAAAATAAAAAGATAGAGGATAGTACATGTGGGAAGAGCCGAGAGAAAGAAGCCACATGTTCCAGAGCCACTGCGGGGACAGTGACAACTCCTGACAACCCTGGGGCTGGTGCTGGGGGTGTTCATAGGTTCCCAGAATAAGAAGTGGCCTGAGACCATTCATTTCGAAGTGTCGACCTTGCAATGAATCTGTTCCTTTGGCAGAACTCTGAAGGTGCGGCTTTTTCTGTGAAATGCTGCGTTAGGTTCCGGGTTCCCCGTCCTTACGGGGTTTTAAGTGCAGGTGGCATCTTCCTCCTGCCTGACTGCTAATTACAGCTCAGGGGACGCTTTAGCAGTTGCCAAGAGATGGCTGGCAGGTACCAGGAATTTTTCTCAGAGACAATTTTTGGAAATAACTCTTAATTAAAGCTTATTTGAAATAACCTTGAGAATTTGATTCAGAAGAACCCGAAGCTCCCGACATCCCGGGTTCACATTCCTTTTGAACCATGACTGTGGCCCTCAAGTCCTCCTGGCTCGGCAGGTGGTGCATGCACAACCTCAGCTGCTGCGGGGCCTCCTAGAAGACTCAGTGGTTTTGCTCAAATTCCTGTTTAGGAACAGCCAAACCAAAGCAGAGGCCAAATGGAACCTCTCTTATTCGCAGTTAAGTCTTCTGACAGAAAGAAGAAAGAATATTTTATACTATCGTTTTCCAGGAAGATATAGGATGATAACAGGAACTAAACCTGCCGGTTCCTTTTTGCCCATTAGCCTTTAAAGTCCCTCAAACAGCAGAAGGAATAAAATCCCTTAAAAATGGGAAACGTGCCCATCCATTTTGCAATAAGTAACTTTACATATTTACAGCATTGATGTGGCCAAATTCAGTTTCCAGTACACAAGAAACCTAGTAGCATCACAGTGGACAATGCCGAGAAAGAATAGGGAAAACCCTATTTTGTGGCCACTTCAAGAATATGAGATAATAAAATCCAGATGCAAAGAGGACATGTTCCACCTACCTGTGCCCCCACGCAGAGGCTCCTCTTGCCTTTCCCGCAGCACTCAGCTGTGACCTGTGGTGGGAACCAGTGGCCTCCACCATCCCAGCATCTGTCTTCTCCTGTGTGAGATTGTGTGATCTGTGAGATTGCCTGAGGATATGGAAAAGGAATCACGGGTCTGGCTTGGGAAGGTTCCACTCCCCCATACCCCTAATCGCAGGCAAAACAGGAAGTGTGCACACCTTGCCTTGCCATTGCTGCTGAATGTGCTTGGGCAGACCCTGCAGTCAGCATGCATCCCAGAGCCCATGCGCAGTCATTAGGGAAGCCCTGCTCCCTAGCTACATCCCTAGGGTGCAGAGAAGCAGCTGGAGAAACAACTCAACTCCAGTTAGCACCACAGCCTCCAGGTAACATCTGGGCATGCAGCTCCATGAGGCCGGGCGCTCCGGACCAGGGTGACAGTCGCTGACCCAACAGCATCACATGTGAGAGTCCCAGAGGAAATAGATCACGGAGAAGGAAGGAGGAGGCCAGAAGTGGAAATCTGTAGCCCACTAGGCTGACTCTGCTCTTTCTCCCACTTACCCAAAGCTAGCACTTGCTAGAGGCCAAATTGAGATATTAAAACTCAGGTCCACTTAAGACCTGGGGACACAGAGGGATGCACCTTTGCTACAATTTAAGTAGATGCAAACTGCAGCTTCACTCCTCAGAGCGTCTCATAAAGCCCATGAAAGTGGGTTTGCAGACATTCATCCCATAAATGTTTACCAAACACTGAATAGCCAGTTGCAGAGATGGGCAAGACAGACAGCAGCCCTTCCTTCACTGGAGGCTCACGTTCCAGACGGGGGAGAAGACGATAGTGTCTGCTCTCAGGAGCTGAAGAGTGCTGAGGAGAAAAGACAACAGGGAAAGAGCCTTGGGAGTGCCACCGAGAAAATCCAGCACACCTGGGGTGGGGGTGCACTTTAAAATAGGGAGTCAGAGAAGGCCTCCCTGAAAAGGCGGCATGTGAGAAATGACGAGGAGGGAGGGGCAGGAAAGAGCAGGTGGAAGGGCCTGAGGCAGGGACTTTCCTGGCACAATCAATGAACAAGGAGCCCAGCCTACTTAGAGCTGAGTGATCCGGGGTGGGCAGGAAGAACAGGAAGGTCAGAGTGGCCTTGCGGGCAGAGGACAAGACCTTGGCTCTTGCTCTGGTGAGATGGGCAGCACACAAAGATGTGAAGCAGCAGAGTGCTGTGATATGACTCTTCCACGAAGGTCAGTCAGGCTTCAGTGGGGAGGGTGCACTGTGGGGATGGGGGACAACTTCCATGACAGTTCACTCGCCATGTATTCCCATCTCCGGGCACGCAACAGGCATGTCATATGTGTCTGGTGAATGAACAGATGCTATACAATAGGTGTTCTGCCTGAATGTTCCCTGGGGGGCACTAGAGGGGCCCTCAGCGGTGCCCCCTCACTCCAGCACCACAGAACATAGCCCCTATCCTGGATTGCTCAGACAGGCAGAACGTGGAGCTCAGCCACGTGTCCCGCCCTGCCCTCAAGACCCTGCAGATCCCTGTAAGTTCCAGTGGTCATGAGCACGCGTGTGCATGAAGAATCACGCAGATGGCCATCCCCACTACACAGAAAGTGACTTCAAGAGACTTTAAACACCTCAGTGACGCAGAAGGGCAAGGATGGGAGGCGAGGCTCCCTAGCTTTTTTTACTCTTACAAAAATGTTCTCCAGGACTCTCTGTGAACTGTAACTATTCTTTATGTACGTGTAAAGATTTGCAATTTACTGCACGCTTCCCCCAGCGTCCCCCCTCCCATGGAGCAAGATTTCTCTGACAGTTGAGGAATGGAGGCAGCCTGGTTTTTCCATCACCAGGTGGCTGGTCGTGTCCAGACCAGAGCTTGAGCACTTAGGCCTCTCCGTTCTCAGACAGGACTCATTGCTCCACCCTACATCCCCCTGCCTCTCCGTGCCTGCTGTGGGGGACCCACGCACAGGAATGAACAACCCAGTGGGGGAGAGGAGCCCTTCTTCAGTGGCAATGGCAAAATGTTCCTCCCTGAAGGCAGAAAGGACTGTTTTCTAGAACGTATGGCCTGTACGATTTATACAGTGGCAAAGACATACCCGCTTTGGCACGGATAACTGAGAAATTTAACGAAAGGGTTGCCTACTTTGCAATTCAAAAGGAGCACCACAGAAATAATTCACATATAGAAAGTATCTTAATTATGGGCCAAAATTCCTTTCTGAGGACAAGACAGTTTTTATTGGTAAAACTACCAGACACTTCCATTGCATCTGCAGTGTTTCCTCAGACACCTCAGACAAATACCTAGAGCTCACTGTCCTCCCACAATCACCATGGATCTAACTGCTACATTTTCTTGAGCTGTTGATTATTAGGGAAATTTTTAAAAAATAGTTCTGAGTGGCACACACACTCCCAGTGTATCTTGGAACAAATCACACGGTAACCCTACCTCACTGCCCCAGTCACTCCTGAGGTGTTTTAAGACAGATCAAGAGAATAAACTTGGGAGACAACCTGGAAGAGAAAACGTCACTGAAAAGCAGTGTGCCACCGGTGGGGTGGCCCTGTTTGCTTTGAGGGTGGTGTGAGGTTTGGGGGGTGGCGCAGCAGGGGAGGTGCTGGTGGCATCTACAGAACCTCACAGCTGCCCTCATTCCCCTGCTTGCCTGGGTGCCCCGGGGGATTTTTTTTCTGAAATCTTGGAGCCATTTCTATTGTGTCACTTTTGGAATCATGGGAATAGTAGTGCCACCCAGACGACCTTCTATTCCATTTTGCCATTTTAAAAACCAGCTTATTGAGATCTAATTCACATATCGTGCAATTCAGCCATATGAAGTATACAAGTCGATGTTTTTGGTCTATTCATTAGGTTATGCAACCATTACCACAATCAAATTCTATAACATTTCATACCTGCCTTTAAACAGCCTGCCGATAGTCAATCCTCCTTCTCCCCGCCCACTCTTCAACTCTAAACAACCACAAACCCACTTTTTGTGTCTATAGACCTGCCCATTCTGGACATTTCTTATAAATAAAACCATCCCGTATGTGGTCTTTGGTGGCTGACTTCTTTCTTTTAGCATATTCTCAAGGTGCCTTCATGTGTAGCCCATATCAGTATTCCATTTCTTTTTATTGCCAAATATTCCGCTGTACGGATAGACCACATTTTATTGGTCCATTCATCAGCTGATGGACATTCGGGCTGTTTCCACTTTTGGTCACTGTGAATATTGCTGCTGTGAATGTTCGGGTCCTGTGTGGCCATTCACTCAAGTGCATTCAGTCTGGTAAAGTACACAGACTTCCCATGGCTAAGATGCAGCGGAAATCTTGGTGTTTGTGTTCCGTGAGAGTGAGAGGGTCTGGAAACGTTTCTTTATGATGGCCTAATAAGAAAGTTGACACCAAGATACTAATTTTAAATTTATAATTTAGTTTAATTTAGTCATAGAGCCACACACAAGTACATTATAGTCATGGGAGAGAAAGAAAAAAATGCCAGGAAAATTTTTTTACCAATGATCCACCTGCTCACTTAGCCCCTACATGGGAGCAGCACGTATACAGGCACACGCTCCACGCACTTTCCCTTCCTCCCTCCCTTCCTGCCAGTCCAGCTGTCCCAGCTTTCGGCTTCTGAACCAAGGGTGATGGGCAAGACCAACAACCAGAAAGAGGAAGCCAAACCCGGAGTCAGAGCCAGGGCCAGGACACAGCCACTGCTGCTGGATTGGAAATACTGGAAGCCATCCTTGGGCCATTTGGAGATGTTAATTAGGCTGGCTAATTCCCACTGGCCTTGGGTTGCCAGTGTTGAGTGTGTGGGCTTACCCCATCCACTGCCTGCACCTGTTCCCTTCCTCAGAGCCATTCCAAGGGGTCTGAATAGCCCAGACAGCTCTCTGATCTCCCACTCTGTCCGCCTTCCTGCTGGTAGGATATTTAGCACTTGCCTAAAGCTGGAGCCCTAGTCCACTGTTTCTCTCCCTCATCCATGCCAGCTCTCAAAATCATTCTCTTTCCTAATTATCTTGAACCAGTTAATCATTTTCCACACTGACTGTTCAGTAACCAGGATCCAGGGACAGGCAGCAGTGTTTCTTGTCTGACCCTGCCCAGCCTCATCCCAGGTGGCGGTTCTGGATGGCAGCCTTTCTTCAGAGGCAAGAAGCTTGGTTCAAAGCCTTGCTCTCTTGCTATCCCAGTGAGTACAGCTGGAGAAAGCATGCCATAGAAAGGCCCACCAATTCCTGGAACGCCTCTGCTAGGCAGAGCCGCGCAGAACACAACACATCTCCAGCCAGCCTCTTGTTTCCTGTGCTGCTTTAAATCCCTGTTGATATCCAGAGTATCGGAGAAGTCACACAAGGCGGAAGAAACAAGACATCTTTCTTCAAAAGTGACTTCTGGATTCCCCCGGCTCAACTCTGTGTCTGAGCCGCCAGTTGGCCACAGTTTGGCCTTTCGGTGTCTGAGTTAAACTGCTAAGGGCTGTCCCCGAGGAGTATCGCTCAACTACTCTTATATATGAGCGGGGCTGGCTTCGATTCCCAGCACCACAAATAGGTAAAAATGACTTCTAATTTAAGACACACAGTAACCCTATAACCCAGTGTCACAACTGTTTTTGTTTTTGTTTTTTTTTTTTTTTTTTTTTTTTTTTTTTGGTACGGAGTTTCGCTATGTTGCCCAGGATGTAGTGCAATGGCGTGATCCCAGCTCACTGAAACCTCCACTTCCCCAGTTCAAGCGATTCTCCTGCCTCAGCCTGCCAAGTAGCTGGGATTACAGGCGCCCGCCACCAAACCCAGCTGATTTTTTAATATTTTTAGTAGAGACAGGAGTTCACCATGTTAGCCAGGCTGGTCTCAAACTCCTGACTTCAGGTGATCCACCCGCCTCGGCCTCCCAAAGTGCTGGGATTACAGGCGTGAGCCACCGAGCCTGGCTGTCACAACCTTTTATCTGTTATTACCCCACCGTGGAGCCTTCTGAGACATTTTGGTTTCCTAATTTGTCCCCTCCCCTGAAACACCACAGAAACCCTGTGTATCTGTTTACTTACAGTACTTATACCTGTGCTGTATGCATATAAAGAGTAGGCTATTTTGCCACCCCAAGGGGTGGTATCCCCTTATTAGACTGCATGCTGTAACTTTTCTCCCAGATCCCCCAGAGGCAGCGGTTTCATCTGCTTTGGTCACCACTGTGACCCAGAGCCTAAAACAGTGCCTGGCACATATCTGCTGCTCATTTGACAAAGGGATAGGACAGTTAGGCTTTGTGTCTCTCCCCTATCCCCCCCAGGCGTCAGGTCCCTCCTGGCCTCTTCCCACCCCCCATCTCCAAGCACATTGCCCTCTAGGTGCCCTCCACACTGCCCAGGTTGGCCAATGCCCTGTGCGTACCCCAGAGATGTATCAGGAAGCTGACAGCTTACTCCTCTGCTCCACGACTGGAACCCCACGCTTTGGGAGCACTGCCGTGTGTCAAGGGCAAGTGACATTTGAGCCCCATGGAATAATCAAGGCAGCCCCCAACTGTCTCTGTATTTGCATCTCCTTAACTCAACCATGGATTGGCAGTTACTGAGACATTCTTTGTGGTCCAGCACACCACACCAGGCTGTGTCTGGGGACACACAGGAGAGGGGCAACCCAGTCCTCATCAGCAATTACAAACAAGTCCTCCATTGTTAGCTGCGCCATCTGCTTTCTTGGTTTCTACCAATCGGGTGCCTGTACACACAGCATAACCAGGGCTGAGGGGCTGCAGAGGAGTGAGATCAAGGAGCCCCTTCATAAAGAGACCCTTTGCTCACACTGGAGGGTGTCAGTGGCATGGTGCTCTAAAAGCCCAACTTCCTCAACTCAAGGAAGACCCACGCAGATATGCTCTATGTTTGCCCTCTTCCATGAGAGGAAATGGGGGCCCTTCAGCACAGCGCACTGGGGGGAAATCAGAAATCTAAATGATTAATCATCCCGAGGACCACGGAAAACATTCTAGTCCGTGACCAATAGTCAGCAGCAGCCCAGAACCTCTTGTGCCCAAAGAGCACAACCAAGTCTGGAGAAGGAACGGTGTTAACGGTGGTTGGAAATCAAACCAAGGATCATACACGACCCACGATCAGTTATTGATCCAGAATCTCCTAACCCCGAATAATTTTGTTGGGAGAAAGGGACAATTTTCATCAATAGATTGGAAAAGATGTCTCCATAGCAGTGCGCGTTTCTTTCATGGAGCCTTGGCTAAAAGAGTGTTAGTGGTCGCCTCCTGATGGCTGCTGGAGCCACCATCTTAGAAGTTTGCCCCTGTCGCTGTGCCAACCTTGGCAACCTTGGCAGAGGGGGTCAGCAGAAAATCCACGTTTACAACTGTGGCTGTGCAGACAATGGTCCACCTCACTGATAAATGTCCTTTGTCCAGATCTGATGGTCGTCTAGTGATACAGAATTCAGGAGAGTTGTGGGGGCTGAGAGTTCGGGATAAGCTACTGCCTGATGCAGAAAGAGGATGCATTCGCCAAGGAAACCCCGCCGTAGGAAATAGGATGGCGTGGAAGGGGTGGAAGAACCTGTCACAAAGCATAGAAAAGCTAAGATCCCCCTCAGTTCTGTGTGACTACTGAGACCCTGCTGCTCTGTGGGTGAGAGTGACCTTATGGTCCAATTTCACCGCTCCAGGGAACCCTCCCAAGCTTTCCTCTGCACAGGATGCTGTGTGTTCCCTTCCTGGGGACTGTCACATCGCAGGTGACACCAGCATTAACACACTGTCTATAAGTCAGAAACCTGTAAAATGAAACTTGGAGACATGTAAACTTGCCCACCTAGGGGGTTCCAATTATTTTTTCAGGTCATCCATTGAATTTCAAATGCTTGTCTTGAAAACACTATTATCTTTGTATTTTAAACAAAATCAGTCAGGAAAAGTTGGAGAGCAGGAAAAGGATATAGCTGTCAGTGCTGTTCAGCATCTGTAGGGCTCCTGACAAGGTCTGCATGCATAGATCCTGGGAGTTTTCATGTCTCTCTCATTTCACATTTGTAAACACGACATCGGCTTGTATTTTGTCCTATCAAGTAGAATTTTCAAGTGAATGTTCAGTTTTTACTGATTGACAAGGCTGCAGAAATGCTTGGGCAGCTCAGGGATAAATGTATTATTAGCACTGTGTTAATTATCAAGTTGGAGCTGTGGGGGTGCTGTGTTTGTATTCATTCGATTTTGTGTTCTTTCCCTTCAGATTAAAACACGTAAAGGTCTCATTACAATATTTGAGCAAGGTAAGACAGACACTTCAGTGGTTATGTCCAGCCACCCTGCTTTGGGGAGGGGGTGGGACTTTTCCAACCGGCTGCCCTCGGTAGCGGACCCTGCATCAGTGCTCCTCGCCCTCCTGGGCCTTCCCCTCCCAGGGGGCCCTGCCCACACTCCTGCCCCTGCATGTCTGCGCTGCCCGGGGAAGCCCAGCCTTGCCTTTCTTCTGCCTGTGCACTCGGGGAGGAATCCGACACCAACACCTGCCATCCCGGAAAATGTCTTTGTCGCCTGCCCTTTTGTGTGTGGGGCTGCAGGGAGCCAGTGGGCGCTGGGGCCGCCCCCTTTTTTGTTGCCCAGGCCTGGAGGAGCAGGGTCTTGAGATGGGCCGATAAGACACGGCACGTGCTGGGCCGGCCTTTGACCGCCAGCCTTAATGGAGGCCTCCGAGACCTCCACGCGGGGAGGGCAGGTTGTGGCGGGGGCCGCTGAATGGAACAGCTGGGGAAGGAAAAGTAGACAAAAGCTGCAAGAGCGCAGAGGGTGGAGGCCCAGGAATGGGCTGTGGTCTAGGACCCAGAGGATAGGCTGGCCATAGCAGGTGTGACCTCCCCAGCCTGCCTTTCTGTCCTGGGTCTGGGGTCCAGGCCCTGCCCAGAGCACTCTAATGGATGGCAGCCGCCTTGGCAGGGCTGTCTGAAAACCCTGTCCCGTGTGGCCTGGGCTGCACCACCTCCCAGGCTCACAGGTGGAAGGCGAGCAGTTGGTAATGACAAGGATCATGGCAGTACCGTTCACAGGAGAAAGCAAGTGAGCGAGCTGCCGTTCATGAGCCTGTGGCTCACAGTGGAATGCAAGGCACAGACATCAGTCACTTGTCTCAGTAAATATGGAAGTGGGATGTTACGGTCCAGATTTGTTGGTTTATCCAAACCTTCACCCTCCTCTGCCAGCCAGGGCTGTTGAACCTGCAGGCCAGAGGAGCAGCCAGCGCCACAGCCAGCCGACCCTCCAGCCAGCTGCCCTTCTCTTCCCCTCACCCATGGCTTAAGCCCAGTCCTGGTATTGTCCCAAACTGGGCTCACTTGTGTCAGCCCCAACAGGTGACAGGAGCCTCAGAGCCCAGGTGATCATGTCAAGATGGGGCACAGAAGGGTTGTACAGTCCCCTCCCAGCAGAGCACCTTGCTGCAAAACTTCGCATTTGCTGAGACCTCCGTCTCTATGCATGTCCTCCTGCTCCTGCCGCCAAAGTGGGGAGGTGAGGTTCGAGTGTCCTGTGAATAAATTCTTGGCTTCCGTCGCCGGGAAGAGGCAGTGCGAGTGGAGCCACAGCTGCGAGTGGACGTGTCATATCAGGAAGGCGGCCTTACCTTGTGTCCTGCCTACCCATCCCGCAGCTGCCACCTCCCTCCCCACCACGGGAGGGAGGCACCACGTGCTGTGGCACGAGGGCCCAGTGCAGATGAGAATGTCCCAGTGGAAAGCTGGGGACCAGAGGCATGTGTAGGGCACTGTGGCACTGGCTGCAGCCCAGCTGCAGGGGTGGCTTTGCCCTTTGCCCCTGGCCATGGGATCCCTGCTTTCAGGTGCACAGGCCCCCTTCTCTGCAGAGCTTCCTGCTGTTCGCCAGGCTCACTCAGCGGGACAGAGCTGGCGTTCCTCTGTCCATCTGCAGGAACTCAAGGTGCACCGCGCTTTCCCTCTTTATCCTCCCTGGGTGAGTGGGTGGGGCAGAGGAACTAAAATGTTTTCCTTCGAATCCAGAATTAGCAAAGCTTCGCTCTTTCTCTTTGGATCTCACTTTATCTTTTTTTTTTTTTTTTTGCTTCTTTATTCGAATCCATCTGATTACCATAGTGGGCTGGGCTGTTGGAATATTATCTGGGATTAAATCAAGTCTGTTCTCCCATGCTGCCCCACACCTTGGATTAAATGCCAGTGCCCACTACAGCTACGAGGGGATGGAGAGATGCCTTGTAACAATCTCGCTTCTCTTGTGGATGATGGTCTAGCTATACTGCCTTTGTCAGAAGCAGCCTGTTTTTGTGTTCTGGGGTTTTTCGTGTGCGGTGTTTTTTTTGAGACTGGGTCTCACTTTGTCACCTAAGCTGGAGTGCAGTGATGCCATCACTGCAGCCTTGACCTCCCAGGCTCAAAATCCTCTCACCTCAGCCTCCCAAGCAGCTGGGACTACAGGTGCGCACCACTATGCCTGGATAAGTTTTGCAATGTTTTTGTAGAGACGGGGTTTCACTATGTTTCCCAGGCTAGTCCGGAACTCCTGGGCTGAAGCGATCTGCCCACTGGGCCTGGCTGCAGCCTGTTTTAAAGATGAGAATAGTGAGGCTTCTCTGTGTGCCCGACCTTACTGAGCCTAGAAGAAGGGAGGCAACCGGGAAGCCCCTGGAATCTGAAAGTACTGAATTTCAGAACACCCTGAGCCAGGCTGCCTCCATAGGTCCAAGCACGTTTGCAAGTATTGATTTTGGAAACTCTTCCTAGAAACAATAAGGGAAGGTCAGAGAATGAAAATAGATGCTGTCTGTGAATAAAATAACCTACTTAAATTAATTTCAAATGCCAATAATAGTAATAATAATTTCCAAGGCCAAAGCCCTGCAAGTGAATCGTGCAGGGAGGAAGATGTGGAAACTCTGCTTCTGAGGTTTGTTCCCAGCAGAGGTCATGCAGGAACCTTGGGGCATAATACAACAGGGTTTAAAACTACGCTACGAGGGGAAGGGTGATGAAATGATCCTCTCGCTCCAGAACGGTGCTAGGGGAGACCCAGCTCCGCCCACAACAGTGGCTTGGTGTTGCAGCAGGCATTCCTGTATTCCTCTGAGCACGCCGACAGCAGCCCTGGGGAAGCAGGGGGTGCAGATGTGCAGGTTTTAATTTTATTCCTTTTCCCTCCAGTGATGAACAGCTCTATGCTCATCTGGACTCATTCAGACAAGCAATTTAGGCCTGACCTCTAGTCTTAGGCCCTTTGGGGAATAATTGAGTTGTAACTCATTGTGTAGAATATCAATATGTAAACACGTGGAGATTCCAGGAACACCGCCAGGGATCTGCAGAGCGTCCTCTGAAGTTTCACGGCCTTTCCCATTGACTTCAGCCACTGCTTCTTCAGTGGCTCTTCCTCCCTTTCACTATGACCAGATGCCTTTTCTCTTCATTCTTTACTTATGAATTGGACAGTAAGTCTGAATTAATTTCACAAGATTCATAGCTTCTTTTATGCTGCAGAAAAGCCCAGGGCAAAGAATAAGAAGAAGGACATTCATGTGTTTATTCATTCAACAAACACCTTTGCCGGCATAGCATGGGAGGAGGTCACCAGACCCTTCTCCTGGGAATTTCCCTCCCTTCTGAGTGCCACAAATCCTCCCTGAAATGTGTGGCCGTAGAGCCTCCGTTGCCTCCGTGACTTAGCAGTTCTCTGCTTCCTTTGCAGGGTCCCTGGCCTCCAGTCTGAGTGCTGACCTCGAAGAGCCCCGGAGTGAGGAGGAGACAGAACACCCTCTCCTGCCTCTGCCCCGAGCCACTAAACCCAGAATCTCCAGGAAATTTCGTTGCTGTACTAGTGCCCTCAGCAGGTCTTCCCATTAGTGGACTTCTGAAGCCCATGGTGAATCCCACTACAGTGTCTCAGATGGGACTCAAACTAGGCTATATCATCTTGTCCTGAAACCTCACAAACCTTGGACTTCCAAAGAAGAAACGTAAAAGTCACCAAAAACCAGAGATGAACCCACTGACACATGGGCATTGGTGTGCCTGCTCTGGGCAGATCACAGCAGGAAAAGATTCTGCGCTTTCAGGGAGGGGGCAGAGGGCAGCTGGCTTCTGTACCTCAAGTTGTTTCTTCTCATTTATGAACCCAAGCATGATTCACAAAGGGGCTGGCAAAACCATTGTCTAATTGAGGAATGTGATCCGCATTGATTTTGCTAGTTCCTTTTATGTTAGGATTTGTGGTTTACTCAAAAATTTCATCATCATGGAAATTGGCTTTCCCCAGGGTCTTTTGCCCAGGAGAAGTTTTACCTCAGTTGTCCAGTGTTTTCCCGCATGGTACCTGACGTCCGCTGACTGAGCAGAGATTCTCCTCACCACGCAGAGGCCCTTCAGGTCATGACAGTGATGCCCCTATCTTAGAACACTCAGAAGATTCCAGAAATACAGGGTCCTGTCCTTGCATAAGTTCCTGCAGGACAGGAAGTGTCCCAGGGCTCAAAACAGCACAGACCACATCCACACAAAAGGTGCATGCCAGCTTCGGGCACTAGGCTGAGACGGGCACCCCTCGAATGGCCTTGTGCCTCTAAAAGCCTCACGCTGCAACTTTGCTGCTCCTGTCTGTTGCCCAGAGAGGCCTCATACAGGCCTCAGAAATGTTTCTTGTCACACAAAGCTTTAGGTAGCAGATTCCAAGCAAGGGATTTAATCCTTACATTTTTGCCCATTTGGCTCCAAGCAAGGCTCATTAGACCTGGTTTTTTTTTTTTTTCTTTAAAAAAAAAAAAGAATGAATGAAAAGAGAAGCAATGGTGAGCCCTCTTCTGCTGGGGGGCCCTGGGTGGGCCTTGCCCATCCTGCAGCAGAGAAATCAGTCAGCAGCGAAGAGCTGCTGGCGCGGGCCCCGGGCTGTGTCCTGGACCCTTGACCTGCCTCAGAGCTAGAGGTTTGCTCCACCCCGCACTTCACTTGGGAAGTAAATCCAAGAAACTTACCAGAGTCCATCCCCACTGCGCAGGCTTTGTTCTCACAGCGGCCGGGGACAGAGCAACGCCCTGCAGTGGGAAGGGACAGCAGCACGAGAGATGCAGCCCGTAACTCAGGGCTTATGATGGGTGGGCCGGTCCTAGGAAAGGTGGGCCCTGTGCAGGAGGCCTCCCCGCCTTCCTCTGCCCTCTGCCCTCTGCCCTTGCACACACTTGTTACCTTCAGGCTGCTTGGCCACCCAGGCCTGAAGAAGCCTTCTGAGGCCCTCACCCCATCCAAGCAGCCATTTTCACTGAGGAGCCAGTTTTTTGCATTTGCTATTGAGCTGGTTTGGCTGGAACCTGGCCTTTGTAGGGAAAACGGGGAGACCCATGAGCCAGACTCACTCTTGGGACAAATGAGAAAGAGCTGAGCCAGTCGTTCCTGTTGGAAGGGCGGGCCTGCTCATCCTGGAGAGAATTTGCTTTTCTGCTTTGTAGGGGATTGCAGGTAGGGCTTGAGGCCAGGCCCACTGACAGGAGCACCTTGAGAACCACCTGAACACATGAGAATGAGGGTGCCCCAAAGTGGAAGGAAGCTTCCGGCCCCTGGGCTGTTTTGGGAAAGGCCCAGGGTACTCATAGGGGCTGAAGGGCAATGTGAAGAGTGACTGCAAGTCCTGGCATTTTTTGTGGTGTCAGCAAACGCCCCTTTATTTTAAATGATTCCAGACTTCTGGGCAGCGTAGCTTGGCCACCGTCACTCAGGCTTGACCCTGCTGTTGAGCTGCTGCTGTCTCCTGTTTACCTCCCTCCTGTTGGGAAGGCCATCGCATGCTCCTCGGCTCCAGAGTCCCCTGTGGGTCTCTACCAGCAGGTCGCCTCTGGGAGAACATTTCATCTTCAGGCTCTAGAAACTCCTGTTGTGGAATTCCTGGCTTTAGTAGAAAAGACATGGCAGGATTTAGAGATCGTATTGAATTCTCCTGGACTTCTGCTCCATGATTTCATTTTGCTTTCACGAACCAGCGATCCCAACCTTGGGGTGGGAAATTCAATTGTAGGCAGCAAATAACCCTCCTGTAACCCCTGAGGATTATAACGACCCCATGACCCCAGATGACAGCCAGCAGTTTGGTGACTAGAGTTTTTTTGAGCCTGCCGTTCTCAGTAGCAGCTTTGGTCTGGAGATCTGGAACGTGGAGCAGGGAATCTGACAGCCACGTTTCTCGTGATCACATGGACTGGAGTCGTTTTTGTTATTTGGGGTGGAAAATTGCAATGATCAAGTTTCTTTTTTTTTTTTTTTTACTTAGAAAAGCAAATATTGTGTTTTTGTAATAAATCTCTTTCAGCAAAATTGCGGAGGATCATTCATCCAGTAGGGCCCCACCTGAGGCACAGCGCTGACTCATCACGGTGGTACCAGTAGGTCAGCCATCTGGAAACAGAAGTGGCCCTAATTGGGCCAAAATGTGATAAGACTCACTGGCCTCAGGCAGGGCTAGGCCAGCTCCCTCACTTTTCTGCGCACCTATTCCCAGATTCCATCCAGAGCAAAGCTGATGTTTATCGTCTTATTGTACTTAGGCTTTCGTGCTTTAAAAAAATTATGACTTTTTACAAATAATTAAGCCTTCAGCAGACAGAAGTGAAGAAATTTAGCCTGGGTTGCCTCAGCAACAAAGTCTGCAGTTCCTAAGAGCCACATGTTGGGGAAGTGGGGTGACCCAAACTTGGTGACGTGGGTTGATTGATCAGACCCTTAGCCTTACAAGCAACAGGCCATGCAGATCCACAGAGCCATGCACATCCTGTCTTCCTGACCTTCCTCAGGTGGCACCACCTGCGCCCCATGAACCTGCTGTATCGGTGTCATGTGGAGGTCTGATGAATCCTTTAAAACCTAACTGTGATGTCGTAAATGTAACTGTGCTACCTTTATATCTACTGAAGGGGAGTGTCTGCATCCGAGGGAAATTCAACATGAAACAACCATCGTTTTAGTTGCACTCAGTCTGTCCATATGACATACACATGAAGTGAATGTTTCCTTATGTTTTAGGTCTACAATGTTTAGTACATGTAAATAAGGAAAAAATTTGATAAATATGGTAAATTAAGTTATAGCGTGTCATTTGATTCTTATTTTGCTATCTCTTGTTATTTAATTTTCCTAATGCTCCACATCTAGGTTCCTTCCTAGGTGGTGGGAACACCTTGCAGACGTGTGTGCAGCAGGACACACCACGGCACAGGCAGCCATGCCGAGAAAGCACACATCTCCACTGATGGCAGCCACCCGACTCTCCAGTTAACCTCTTTTACTCTTTAATTCTGATTTACTCTGATGATTTAATGAAGTGGAAACACAGCACTTCAGTGCTATATGTTTCTCTCATTCTCATTATAGTTTATAAGAAAATAAAGTTTACCTTGGCACCTAATAAAAAGGTGGTTTTCATTTTTATTGGACAGAATTGTTTGAAAGCATATTTTAACCAAAGCCTAAACATGTATCCAAAATGGTAGCTGGTACCAATGCGGGGAAGCTTACCAACATGTTTATGTAAAATTGACCTCATTTCCTAACATGGAATGCTGAGATCCGGTCACAAGAGGCTCTGAATCCAAGCATCATGGTTCTAATCTACTTAAATCGCTTTCTCTCTTCATGATTAAAGGGCTGGGTCAGTATCGCCTGCTACCGCAGCGTCCATCCGAGCCCATAATGAGCTGTGCCCCTTGCTCCGTCTCTCCAGAGCAGCCCCCATACTAGCCACCCTTCTAGCGGTCAGGAGACGCTGTCCCTGATGAGCAGGAGGCAGCCTTAGAGGGCTTGTCTGTGTGAGTAAGTGATTGATAGACACAGTGTGATAATGGTCCCCTGTTGGTGTGGCTGAAGCTGGGCTGATGCCCCTGTCTAAAGACTCCAGCCATCGCATGACAGCCTGGCCGGGTGGCCTCTGCCAGCATCGCAGGCTACTCATGGGCTAGGCAGCGGTGACCTTTCAGGACATTGTATTAGAAGTCTGTAAAAATCATCCATTTGTCCAGTTAGCAAATATTTTTTGAGTACCTAATACAAAACATGGCTGTGACCTCACAAATGGTCTGGATGCCTTCTTGGGAGTCAAGCAGACTCTAAATTCAATGTTTAGCTTTTCACTGATAACAAGAACTTGCTTAGGCCGGGCACGGTGGCTCACGCTTGTAATCCCAGCACTTTGGGAGGCCGAGGCGGGCGGATCACGAGGCCAGGAGATCGAGACCACGGTGAAACCCCGTCTCTACTAAAAAATACAAAAAATTAGCCAGGCGTGGTGGCGGGCGCCTGTAGTCCCAGCTACTCGGAGAGGCTGAGGCAGGAGAATGGCGTGAACCCGGGAGGCGGAGCTTGCAGTGAGCCGAGATTGCGCCACTGCACTCCAGCCTGGGCGACAGAGCGAGACTCCGTCTCCCAAAAAAAAAAAAAAACAAGAACTTGCTTAATGGTACATCCTCCTTCTAATACTTGGTACCTCATCACATGAAGCTTGATGTGGAGTTTTAGAGCTTTGTGGCCTGGACACAGTGGGTCCCAGCCTGTGTGTCAGCAGTGTTGAAGAATCTTCGTAAGTCAAATGCAGGTTCCTGTCTGCTACAGACTCTGACCCACCAGGTCTGGGCAAGAACCTCAGCATCTCCACTTTTTAAAGCTACCCAGAGGACACTGACCTGCAGGTAGATCTGGGTTGAGGGGCTGGGCCAGCCCCCTCAGTGATGATCTGGGCAGCATTCATCCCCTGCCTGCGCTGAGGGAACATCAGAGACCACTCCCTGCAGGACAGCTCTTTGCTCTACAGCTGCTCCTAGGAGCTGCGTTTCTGCCACTCACTAATGACTCGGCGTCATAGGTGGCCCTCAGGACTTCCTGGATAATCTCCCTGGAGATGCCCCTGCCCTGGGATAATTCAGGGATACTTCTCAGATATGGAAATTGTTATTTGAAATTCAAAGGATATAGTTCTCAAAGTCTTAAATAGTTTACTTTTTTATATCTTTGTTTTTGTTTTCACCAAATCGTTTTCTTTGCCACACTTTTCATTTCTGGCAGAATGATGAGAGGGTGGAGAGACATCCCGGTCCATCATGCCTCCTGTAAGTGATCAGGTCACCTTAAAAAAGTACTCATCAAATCTTGGGCCATATTAGGCCAAACCTTCAGCAGAATTCCAAAGAACAATCCAACTTCCAGTGCTTCCAAAAGGACCATTGTTACAAGGCCCTGATAGGCCTTTTGGGGCTTCTGCTAGGTACCAGAATTGAAAGAAAGAATATTTTTAAGGTACACCTAACCATAGTCTAGTTCTCTAAGTGTTTCAGGAAAAAAACGCCAGTTATTTATGCCTCCGGCAGTGAAGCGTGTCTTCCAGCGAGAGGCCCACACACTGGTATTTGTTCACTTCAGTACACATTCAAGCTAGCATTATGGTGCCGTGTATGTGCAGAAACTAAATTGAGGCCACTTTGGTTTATTAAACCGTTTATGTCAAGGGGCACTATCATCATTTGCTCTTTTGTCTATACCTGGAAATGGTTTTAGTTGCATTTTGTTTTTCAAACCAAAAAGTGAAGGCCATGGAAATGGAGCACAAAGTAAACTTTGTCCCTGCATATTTGGTTTACTCAAGGCACGGATCTACAGCTGGAAAGGTCGCCCCCACCCCCGCAATCTGACCACCTTCTACGGGTTTGAAAACTGAGGCCGGAAGGCATTGGCTCACTGAGATTCACAGGGTCAGAAAGTGAGGCTCCAGGCAGGAGTTGAGTTTCCCGGTTCCCACTTCTTGATGACAGCCCCATTAGCAGCAGTCACCATTCTTCACCAGTGCATGGACTGTTTGTTGAAAATGTAGTTTCCACGTGCGTTTTGGCCACTGTAAATGTCACCTAATGCCAAGGCTTAGGCCACCCTGGCCCTGCTGTCATAGGGACCAGGCACAACACAGACCAAGGGCTTTGGGTGTGGGAGAACCTGTTGTGACGAGACTTCCCTACTCTCCCTACGTGCAGAGATGAGAACACTGGAGTTAACCTCTCTCCAGGGCTCCAGAAGCCATGGACTGGAACCTCTGGAAAGAAAAATTGCTCGTCTTCAACTCTGAAGAATAGACTTTGAGGTAAGAGCAGGTCGCCAAAGCAGGTTTTTCACACTTGGTGTGATGCCCAGGCAGGTCGGCCACACTCCGGAAGGCCACGGTCTGCTCTCTCCACTCAGACACCCACACGTTTACCAAGCACTGGCTACAGTTTGGCCAAAATTGTCTTGTTTCTCTCCTGAAAATGTTTTCTGTTTCGGGAGTTTGAGACAAAAGACAAACACATATCAATGTCCTTCCATGCCACAAGAACCACCCATGAGTGGAGTAGAATGAGACTCACTTCCGAAACCGAGGTCTGTTCTTAAGCCTGCTGCAGATTCAACCCCATTTTCACCCTCAGAGAACATGACAAGACCAGCCAGCAGCCCAGCTAGGCAGGGCATTTCAAACAGTAGTGATACCCTCTCTGCCCTCAAGGTGCTCTCAGATCTGCCCCCAACACACACAAACAGCAGTGATTACAAACAGCAGGAACTCTCCAAAATGACACTCTTTCTGAATAATAAGAAAAAAATAGCTGGAATTGGCGATTTCTTCATTTTTGTCATTGTTAGAATTTTAAGTATTTTAATACCTAAGTGTCCTAAGTTGGATAAGATGGGGGCAGCGAAACATTTATAATAAGCTGTCACATCAGGCAGTATTTGTCTGGAAGATCCTGTGTTTCACAGAATGAGTGAGAAAGTAGGTCCCAGCTAGCATCCTCCCTCCGTACCATGTCAGACATGGACAGCCCTGATCGGATTGTTGCTGTTGCTGTTTATATCAAGATATTCCTGCCTCAGATATCAGAGAGCATTATGTATGTGGTCAAAATTCTATTCAAACATTATTTTAGGAAAGAAAGAATAAATGCATAAATTATCTCTGGGACAAGAGGACACTTTTTTATGTGTCCAGGTGTCATTGCTAATCTTCCATTTATGTTCCCCCCGCCCGCGTGAAGATGCTTGTTGAGTTTGACATGGAATATTTTCCATGAAGAGGGCAGAGCCGTCAGCTTCCTCCTTGGCGTGGGCTCCTCAGGGCCTGGAAATTGGAGTGTGCTTCTCGCTGAGGGCGTGAAGTGGGAAGGGGCTTGCTATTATAGATCCTGAAAGGATCTTTTTGACTTTAGAAAATAGCCTGGCAAAGAAAAGCTTTTTTTCCGTGAATACTCAGGGACTGCATTACGCCCCTCAGATGATAGAGGAGAGTACTTTTGATCAATATTCCCTAAGAAATGGCCGCTGGGCTAAGTGCAGAGGGCCTCAATAGCAGTCTCCCTCCCGCCCGACCTGCAGAGCGTCTGCGGCAAATCTCTCGGAGCAGTGGGAACCAGCAAGGGCGGTACATTAATGGCATCATCTTCTCCTTTTAAAAAAAAGTCACCCCATTTTGTCCTCCATGTTGATGGCTGATTACGGGCCCAGTGGAAACAGTTGTTTCTATAGCTTTCTTCAGGGAAATCTTGGATCTTCGTTTCAGGCACCAGGAAAAGTGACCCCCTGGCAAGAGCAAAATGCTGGTGGGAAAACTCACATCAGGAGCTTCTTTTAATCAAGGAAGTTTTTTTCTTTTTTTTACTAATGATCAAGATTTTAATGAAATAGCCAAAGTACAAATTTGTATATTGCATCAGGTGTTCCATACTTTTTTCTCCTGAAAATAATGATCTGCCTCTATTCCAACCCCCATCTCCCTAAGACTGATAAGCAGGTTATTCAAAAGAACATTCTCAGCTGGGAGCGGTGGCTCACGCCTGAATCCTGCACTTTGGGAGGCTGAAGCGGATGGATCACTTGAGGTCAGGAGTTCGAGACCAGCCTGGCCAATATGGTGAAACTGTCTCTACTAAAAATACAAAAATTAGCAGGGCGTGGTGGCGCGTGCCTATAGTCCCAACTACTCAGGACGCTGAGGCAGGAGAATCGCTCCAGGAGGTGGAGGTTGCGGTGAGCTGAGACTGCACCACTGCATTCCAGCCTGGGTGACAGAGTGAAACTCTGTCTTCAAAAAAAAAGGAACATTCTCTCCAGATTAATGCAAAGACATAGAAATAGCATCATACAATACACATTATTCTACAACATCCTTGTTAAACTTTACAGTGTCATAGGCACCCCTCCATCTAGTTTATCATTTTTCATAATTGCATTTTATTCCTTAATACAGATGTACCTTAATATACTCATCCCATCTGTGGACATTAAGGTGGCTTCCAGTGTTTGTCATAATAAAGACACCTGTAATAAACACCAGCACGCCTATATCCTGACACACTGCTGCTTTTATTTCTGTATGATAAATTTCCAAAAAAAAAAAATGAAATTACTGAGTCAGAGAGTATACGTCATTGTTACGGAGTGAATGTTTGTGTCTTCCCAAAACCCATATGTTGAAGCCCTAACTCCCAGTGTCTACTAGGAGGTGGGATCTTTGGGTTGCGATGAGGTCCTGGGGATGGGGCCTCCATGGTGGGATTAGTGCTCTTAGAAGAAGGGAGGCCAGAGCTTCTCTCTCTGCATGTGAGGACATGGGGAGGAAGCTGCTGTCTGCAAGCCAGGAAGCAGGTCTTCACTGGAGAACCAAATCAGCCCACGCCTTGACCTTGACTTTCCAGCCTCCAGAACTGTGAGAGAGAAAGTCCTATTGTTCACGCCATTCCTGTTATTTTAAGTTTAAGCCACTGAGTCTATGGTATTTTGTTAACGGCAGCACAAGCTAACTGAGACAGTCATTATAGTCCTAATAGATTGATTACTTGACCACTTTTGAATTCTATGCAGTCAGTTTTGGAGTTATATGTAAAAATGAAGCTAGGACCCATGTCTTCCCATGTTTGTATAGGATAACTCAGTAAATTATCCAACAGCTTAAGAAAAGAAAGAAAAATTTTAAGGGGCACCCAGGAAAAAGGCATCATTTCAGCCATGACAAAACGAGGCATTTGTTGACCAAAGTGAGGACTCCTAATCAGTGTGTCCACACCGTATGTCTTTTCATGATAACATTCCAAACAATTTCTCAATTTTGAATAAATTTTTGAAAATACTAACATAAATGCATCAAAATACACCACAAATTCACCTTTTGTCATAAATTGGAGAGGAACGTGGTCCTAGGAATCAGTGTTGGCTTCCAATTCCACCTGCACACACTCTTGAGCGGCCATTCCCTAGTCATTCTGGCTTGTTTCCTCACCTGGGACTTGGGGCAACAATACTGATTGTGGTAGTCAACCTCAAGGATGGCCCCCAGCAATCATCACCTCCTGGAATTCATACCTTTGCGTGGTCCTTTACATGCTGATTCAGAGATGACCTGTGGGACCAACGGAACTCAGCAAAAGTGATATATCTTCCAAGTTTAGTCATAAATGTATTACAGTTTCCACTTTGGTCTCCTGGATGTCTTGCTTTGGAGAGAGCCACCATGCTGTCAGGACACTCAAGCAGTGCTATAGAGACCAGCATCCATGTGAGGGAGCCATCTTGGAAATAGATCCTCCAGCCCCAATCAACCCTTTGCTTGACTGCAGCCGCAGTGGAAAACTCAGTGTAACTTCATGAAGGACCCCAAGCCAGAACCACCAAGCCAGGCTGCTACTGAATTCCTAACCCACACAAATAATTAAATATAATAAACCTCTGTTGTTGTTGTAAGCACTCAGTTTTGGGGAGATCTGTTGTTACACAGTCATAGTGCTTGGGACATTGACCTAATGGTTGTTTTCAAGACAATGTACAGAAGGCATTTACATACAACAGTGCATTCTACTAGTGAACCCAGACCACATCATTTTGTGGAGGGCTACATCAAGGAGCCAGATACCTGGGTTCTGCTCTCTGTCTTGGATGAAGAGCCTTCTGATTGAGGGCAAGACATTCAACATTCAGACATTTTCTTAATATACAAATCAATGAATCATAATCTATAAAGGATTGTTGTGAAGACCAAATGGAAAAATTCACATGCAGGCCGGGCATAGTGGCTCACACATGTAATCCTAACACTTTAGCAGGCCAAGGCGGGAGAATCACCTGAGCCCAGGAGTTTGAGACCAGCCTGGGCAACAAAGTGAGACCCCCCCAATCTCTACAAAAAATAAAACATTAGCTGGGCATGGTGGTACGTACCTGTAGTCCCAGCTATAGGGGAGGTTGAGGTGGGAGGATTGCTTGAGGCCCAGAGGTCAAGGCTACAGTGAGCCATGTTCATGCCACTGCACTCCAGTCAGGTGACAGAGTGAGACCCTGGAGCAAAAATAAAAATTCACACTCAAGCAGTCTAAAAGCCAGAGAGCACTGAAAAATATCGGGTGTATTCCTGATATCAGTTATCTATTGCTAATTAATCAGTAATAAATACCAGTTGTCTATTGCTGCATAACAAATCACCCCAAAACTCAGTGGCTAAAAGCAACCACCATCATTTTATTACAGTCTCACACAGTTCTGGGGGTGAGCAGGCCCAGCGGGGCTGTTCCCACCTGGGCTCTCTCATGCAAATGTTAGGGTGGGGGGGCTGGCATCATCTTAGGGTCTCACCTGCTCCCCCAAATGTCTGGGGCTTGGTCGTTGCCTGAGATCTTAGCTCGGCCTCAGTACAACACCTAAATGTGGCCTCTGTATGTCGCTTGAGCTTGGCCTATTCTAGCCTAGTCTCAGAAGTCACACAGTGTCACTTCTACTGCTTTTCATTTGAGAAAGCGTGACCAAGGCCCTCTTAGTTTTGGAGGGGGCAGTGAGGGAGGTAAGACTTCACTTCACAATGGGAGGCATGTCAAAGGGTTTGCAGAAGTGATTTTAAACCTACACCAGGTGGCATTGAGATTATGTACAATTTAAAATCAGTGTTCAGCCGGGTGCAGTGGCTCACACCTGTAATCCCAGCACTTTGGGAGGCCAAGACGGGTGGATTGCCTGAGGTCAGGAGTATGAGACCAGCCTGGCCAAAATAGTGAAACCCCCATCTCTAACAAAAATACAAAAAAGTAGCCAGGCATGGTGTTGGGTACCTGTAATCCCAGCTACTCGGGAGGCTGGGGCAGGAGAATCACTTGAACTCAGGAGGCGGGGGGTTGTAGTGAGCTGAGTTCGTGCCATTACACTCTAGCCTGGGCAACAAGAGTGAAACTCTGCCTCAAAAAAATAAAAATAAAAAGTAAAATAAAATCAGAATTCACTCCTATCCTTGCAAGGATAATAAGAGGGAGTTCTCACCAGCACTTGACCTCAGTAACTCATTTAATCTCAACAATGGCCTTGGGAGACACTTAGTTGCAGACAGCCAAATCCACTTTAGCCAGCTGAAGGAGATATAATTTATTAAAGGCTCTTGGCTACCTTGCTTTATGTCCAGGAAGGCCACACAATCAGGCTTTGTGACTCAAAGATCTAGAAACAACACTCAAATTGCCCTGCTAGACAAGTCCAGTGGCAGCTCACCTTACAACGCTGGGCCTTCACCACAGCCACCTCCAAGAGACAAATGCCTCTGCTCTCCCCTCCCCAGCACTGACTGCAGCCAGTGCCACCTCTTTCATGTCTCTCTTCTGGATCCACATCTCAGGGGCACATTTGATGAGTGGTCAGGCACCTTCAATCCGAGTCAGGGTGACCTGACTCCTTTCTGTTGGACATTGGTCTTAATGCACAGCACATTTTCCATTTCCTTACAGCAGAGCCTAGCTGCAAGGGAGGCTGGAAAAGCAAGTTTCTGGATTCTATCTTGAGGAGGCAGAACTCATTGGATAGAGAATTAGCTGAGCTTAGGAAGGGTATTCCAAAGGCATGGGGCAAGCAGAAAATGTAGTAAATGTCTGCTACAGGCGGGCACTACTCTTTCCTAATTTTATCAATGAGAAAACAGGCAGAGAAGATTAATAACTTGCCCATGGCCAAAATGGTGGAGATGAAATGATGAAAGCAGGTGTTTGTGCTCCAAACCGCTGGCCCCTAACAGCCCCAGCATGCTGGAGAAGGGGCTGGGTCCTTCTGCATGTGAGCACATGAAATCTCACCACGGTGGAAGGGAAAGTGACCTGCTAGGATTATCAAAATCTGTCACTTCCTGAAGCTGCAACATTGGCACTCTCTTTGAGATATAATATTAAAATTTTAATTGAATCATTCTGTTAAATGTTACTGGACTTTGCATCTCAGAGTTAGGGTTTAGGTCCAGCCCATTTGAGTCCCTCTGCTGCCCTGATGTTAAAGTGGGCAGGGAGAGCCTGAAACCCTGTGCTCAGAGACTTTTCCTTCTGCCACTCATGCTGGTTGCCATGGTTCTGGAATGGCCTATTCAGTTCCTTGCAGGTGTAGAATAGTAAGTGATTTCTACAAAGAAGTGCTTTTAGAACCAAAGTGGAAGGTAGAGACCTCAATAGAAAGTGGCCTGGATGCGTGGTGGCAGGCACATGGTGGTGCGCACCTGTAATCCTAGCTACTCAGGAGGCTGAGGCAGGAGAATCACTTGAACCAGGCAGGCAGAGGTTGCAGTGAGCCAAGATCGAGCCACTGCACTCCAGCCTGGGCGACAGAGTGAGACTCAGTCTCAAAAAAAAAAGAAAGTGGCCCGGGCAAGCTAACTTTCAGCGATATCCTCACTGTGGAGCTGCTTACAACGCCACCATTCACGGTGAATTCGTGCCTCTCTTACAGTTTGCACTGCAGCACGTTAAAGCAAAGCAAAAAGTGGTGTCGAATCTATAATCTGCTACGACGCAGATGCCAGTGTGAGCCTTAGTTAACATCACGCAGTACTAAATTTACCCAGTTCTCTCGCCAGCATCTGTTATTTGTGTTTGCAAGTTGGGTCATGTAGAAATAACGTTTCTCCAATGCGTAAGATAAGAAATAACTGGAAATGACATTACATTTGGCTCCTCGCTCTCTCTCCCAGATGGGATTTTCAGCCCATTATTTTGGAGTCGAATTGCCAAAACACAAATCAGCTGTTTCCTGATCTGGGCTGAGAACCATACATGTTCCTGGGCCACCGTATCGCGCTCCCTGCTGTAGCAGCCCCTTGACAAGAAGGTGGAACCAAGGCCCTGGCATGTCACTGTCCATTTGAATTCTCCCACACTGGAGCAATTGCTGCCTTGGAGGTTTCTCTTTATGAACTTTCTTGATCTCAACTAAATTTCCGCACTTTCAGGCCACGTCATTTCACAGGGCCTTCCATTTCTTCAGATGTTACACAGGGTAATGACCACTCCAACCTCTTGGAGGCATTGTGAGAACTCACTGAGTAATTCATATGAAGACCTTGGACCAGGCAAAGTTGCTTAGTAAAAGTTGCTGAGTTAAAGTTATCTTCTGTCTTTAACTCAATTTTTAATGAATTGCTACCAAACATCCTTAAAATGTTAATATGAATTTAGTCTGTTAATATTGTTACAAACCCATCATGAGTTGGGGTTAGTGTCCCTGGGTTGGTGCCCAAGCCATCAACCCTTCCGAGGCCAAATTTACTGGGGGCAACAACTGGGAAAACTTACTCTATGATCAAGACCTCAAATTTTAAACCATTGCCTGTAAAACATCAACGTGCATAGAGATTCCCTGGGGATCCTGTTAAGATACAGATTCTGATTTAGGAGGCCCGAAGCGGGGCTGGCACTCCCAGGGGATGTGGACCTACAGGTCCTTGAGCCACACTTTGAGTGGCAGGGCTCTAAATGATACACACTACAGAAGTACAACACATTGTCCACCACCACCACCGTAACGGAGACGCTCGTGGGACTGGGTCAGAAATCTGCTTCAGAAAAAAGTTTCAAGTAATGGTTGTGAACCTCTAATCAGAGCAGAATTCTCATTGGTGGTCATTGATCTATATCCTCCAAATGCTCAAATGTTTGCACAATTAAGAAGTCATCAGTTGCCAGGAAGGGGCTTGTTGCTATTAAATTAACACTATTTTGAAACAAATCAATGCTGAGTTAAAGTTATCTTCTGTCTTTAACTCAATTTTTAAGCTAATAATTACAAAAATCCTTGAAATGTTGGGTTAAGCCATAAAAAATTATTGATAGCAAAGTTTTTATTTTTACTTATAAAAACAGCAATGAGCTGGGTGCTCACACTTGTAATCCCAGCACTTTGGGAGGCTGAGGCAGGCAGATCACTTGAGGCCAGGAGCTGGAGACCAGCCTGGGCAACATAGTGAAACCCCATCTCTACTAAAAACACACACACACACACAAAAGCCAGACATGGTGGTACACACCTGTAATCCCAGCTACTCGGGAGGCTGAGGCACAAGAATCACTCGAACCTGGGAAGCGGAGGTTGCAGTGAACTGAGATTGTGCCACTGCACTTCAGTCCAGGCAACAGAGTGAGACCCTGTCTCAAAAAACAAACAAACAAACAAACAAAACCAAAAACAGCAATGTCCTATGGTTCAACCTGAAGGTTGTGATTTCACCTGATAAATTAAACCATCACTGCAGTGAGAAAACAACCTTCCAACCAAGAGATAACCCTCCTGTTCTGTTTAGATTTCTGTGGGTGACTTAACAGATTGCGATTTGTGTGTATTGTCTGAGAGCTCCTGTAACTGATATGAACAGGAACAATATTAATAAAACTATCTTGGAGGCAGTTTCCAACTTTCAGAAAAACTAGTAAACTTTCTTATTTAAATTATCAGGGCCAGGTGTGGTGGCCTACACCTGTAATCCCAGCACTTTCAGAGGTCTAGGTAGGAAGATTGCTTGAGCCCAGTGAGACCTCCCATCTCTACAAGAAATAAAAAAATTAGCCAGGCATAGTGGTGTGGACCTGTCATCTCAGCTACTCAGAAGGCTGAGACAAGAGGATCACTTCAGCCTAAGAGGCTAAGGCCACAGTAAGCCATGATCATGGCACTGCACTCCAGCCTGGGTGACAGAAATCAGGTTAAAAAAACATGGTACCTTAGCCAGGCATGGTGGTTCATGCCTGTAATCCCAGCCTGGGTGACAAAAATCAGGTTAAAAAAACATGGTACCTTAGCCAGGCATGGTGGTTCATGCCTGTAATCCCAGCACTTCAGGGGGTTGACGCAGGTGGATCACTTGAGGCCAGGAATTTGAGACCAGCCTGGCCAACATGGTGAAACCCCATTTCTACTTAAAAAAATACAAAAATTAGCAGGATGTAGTGGCATACGCCTGTAGTCCCAGTTACTCAGGAGACTGAGGTGGGAGGGTCATTTGAGCCAGGGAAGCAAAGGTTGCAGTGAGCTGAGATCGCATCACTGCACTCCAGCCTGGGCGACACAGTGAGACTGTCTCAAAAAAAAAAAAAAAAAAAAAAAAAAAATCCAAAAACAAAAAACATGGTACTTTAGGTAGTGACACCTGTAAAAATAGTTATACTAAATTTTGCAATTTTCAAGACTCATGAATGCTGAGTGAGTTTATGATGCTCAACACACATCTGAGCAAAACAGTTTTCATAAGGACCAAATTTCTGTCTAACCAAGGGGAAGAATTACTGCACTATTTTATTGTCTATTGCATGATATTATTGTCGGCAAACTTTTTCTATAAAGGGGCGAATAGTAAATATTTTAGGCTTTGAAGGCCATGTGGCCTCTATCATAACTACTAAACTCTGCTGTTGTAGCATGAAAACAGCCATAGAGGCTGAGTATGTGAGTGAGCCTGGCTATATGCCAATAAAACTTTATTTACAAAAGCAGGCTGGACTGAGCCAGTAGGCCTTAGTTTACCAACCCCTGGTCTAGCCTTTTCTGTTACAATAATAACAATAGAGATTGTGAAGTACTGCAATGACGGCAGTAATTCTGGAATCCCAATACAATCTTAGAACGTAAGGTCACGTTTACTGCTACAAATAAGTTAAGGTAGGTATAACATGCATTTAATTGTTTTTCGTCCTTTTTCATCTGAATTACCAAATTTTGAAAATACTGAGGGGAAAACATGGTTTTCTCTGTGATTAACAGAACAAAAAACATAATGTTTCAAAAGACACAATAAAGATCTATTCCAAGACGTGAGGAAAACAGAAAGTGTTCCTTTATGGTATAAAATATTTGATGAAATCTAACATGATTCTGTTCCAAATTGGGCACCCGGATTTGACTGGTCCAGCCCCCTTTGTCCTGGGCAGTCTCAACCTGATCATTTTCATGTGCACTTTTCCTATCAGTTTCTGCCCATCTCCTAATAACAACCTCTTTGTAGCTGTACTTATAAAATGGTAAAGGCTCATTTTACATACTGTAGTAGATAAATAGTAATAGAAAAGAACTGCAATCAATTGATGTTACAAGCTTTTAAATGGCAACACTGGACACATGCATTTCAGCCTAACTTCCCCATTCTTTTCTGTTCTTTGTGCTGGGAGGAAACTGCAGCCTAATGTTTTTTCCTCCTGTGGAAAGCGCCCTCCTCTAAAACCCACCCTTCCATGCTCTAACGCCTCCTCTGCGTCCTATCAGATTTGACACATAATAGCCTCTTGGCTCCCTCTCTTCATCCTGTCACCGTCAGGTGTGACTGTCACCTGGCTGTGGTGTTTGAGAAGGGGGCATTGCATCAGGGCCCTGGTCCTGCAAAACAGAGACAAAGCAGATGTTGCATTCAAATAAAAGGCCCTTCTTTGATGAGTGAAAGAGAAGAATAATGAATTCAGGTTGACGTTGCCAGCATTATTGTCTCCCTGCTGCGCAATGCTTGGTCTGCTGGTTCAAACCACAGGGAAGGAGCAGGGAACGCCTGGGTTCTGATGAAGGGGAGGCAGCTCTGGGAAACTGGAGGCAAATTGTGTCAATAAGCTTCTCATAGACATTGGGGGAGCTACAGGGCGTGCACGTGGCATGCTGGAAACAGGCTCTCAGTAATCATGCCTTTGAATGTGTCCTGCTGGCAGTAAATATTCTGTAAGTTTCATTTCAATGTGGTGAATGTTGAATGTTCTAAGGATGGTTTGTCTCTGTGGTGTGAGGCTATGCGAGGAACTAGAGAAAAAACATTAGTGCTGATGCTTTGTGTGGAAACGCCACCAGGAAGACCACACAGGGTAGAAATCTTCAAACAAGACAAACACGAAGGCGATCACCCCAGAACCCATCTGCTCAGCATAGACACTGCCAGAAGGAAGCAGCAGGTCCACTTTCCAGATGCTACACAGCAAGCCCACAATCCAAGCATGCGGGGTACAAATGATGACAGTCGGGGCTTAGGATACGAAGGAGTGTGTTTGGGTTAGTGAAAACATGTTAACTGACTTCATATCATATTCTCAAAGGTGCTCTGCGATTCTGAGAAGCGTATCAGGCCTTAATAATGACCAAAAAGTAGTTGTGATTGGTAAATTTGTAAGCCAGGTTGATTATCTCATCCAGCTATGAGAAATCAATTCCCTTCACCCCAAAGGTCCATCGCACATCCCTTGCTGGGATGCCCCTTCTCATGAGGCTCTGTGACTTTCAAAACCCAACGTGGCCTGTGTTAATTTCCTCCTGCAGGTCCTCATGAGGGATGTGTCCAAAGAAGCAGGACTCAGTCATCTTCAGAACATCCTCTTGCCTGGGAAGTTGCCCTGAGGACACCAAAACCTGTAGCTGGTTGTTTGCAAAAGGTGAGGGGATGTCGAAAAGTATTGACCTGTTTCCTTAGCAGTGTCAGAAGGAGGCTGTAGTTCCCCAGTCCCTGGTCACTGAGATAATTGGGCAAGGTGCCATCCATCTCTGGTCCCTTCTTCCCGAGGAGTGAACATACCTGGCCTCACTTGGAAACCTTAGCCGATGAAGGTGCGAGGGGACACGAGGAACTCTAGGCTGCAGCCCATCAGAGGATGGTCTTCTGGCTCTGCATGTTTGCGAAGAGTTATTTATTCTAGGATCACTGGGCTCTTGTGGGACTTGTGACCAGGTCTCCTTAAGTTATGGAGCCACCTCCCACTGCTGAACTTGTCTTTGTGTTGCTGATGTGCCTGCTAGTGACAACTGCCATATTAGAACCCAGGAATCATGAGTTCACCAGACTTTCCCTATGAGTATTGGTCATTTAATGTTGCAGGCGGACAGTAGAGAAATGATGTTTCTCCAATAGATATGGTGGGATGGAACTTGGAGATGCCTTTAGCTCCTATCTTTCCCGCCTGGGTGGGATTTTGGGGCTATTTGGGGTTGTGTTGCCAAAAGACCCATGAGATGTTTCCATCATTGAAGATGAGAAGCTAAGTGTCTTTAGGTCGCCACTTTGCACTCCCCGCTTTGGTACCTCCTTGATGATTAAATGGAATCAAGATCCCTGCATGTTGCTATTCAGTTGGTTCTCACACTGGTATGTTTTGCCACCTGTGGATTTCTCTCTACAACTCAGTTTCCTCTTCGATCTCTAAATTCCATTGTTTGTAACTTTAACTACCAGAGCATTACAGGTTCCTTTAGTCTGGCCATCAAAGAACCGTAACTAATTCTAGCTCTGTAAGAAGCTAACCGGGGGACTCATCTTAACCCATACATGATTCCATAGACTTCGCCTTGGGTCTATTTGCCAGAAAATTTTTCTACAAGACCTAAATGTCCGTTCTGCAAAAAGCAAGTTTCGCTCAAAGTAATCCTGCCACAGGCCAGTGGGTATGTAAAGAATCCTCAATGCCATGGAGCAGTACTCCTGGTAAGGAGGAGTGCCCTTGTCTAAGCGAAAAATGCAGGTCCCTCTGGGCTCCTCACTGCCCTTCATCTCCTGCGCTCAGGAATCTTCCCCAAATGTCCCATAAAGTCTCCAGAGACCCTTAGGGCCTCTGCCAGGAGTATGATCTCTGGTTTACAGATGAGGAGACTGATGCTTTCAGGAAGTCAACTGACTCAACTTCAGAAAGCCCAACCTTATATGAGGCCCCTTTCTCTTTTGCAAGACAGTTGATACATGAAGAATTCCTGTAGTGTTATCAGGTCACTCAGGGTGGTTAGGAGACGCTTCTGCTTTGTTTTGAAGACTCTGTGGATGGCTGTGGAGTTCAGCCCAACTGGGGGAGGAGACAGCCACTCACAGAGCAAAGGGAAGCTGATGAGAAATGTCACACCCTCCTCAGCAGCATCTGGGCACGGACATGCCAGGTGCATCCACCTGTGGCTAGTGTTGCCCTGGCCAATGTTGCACACCCAGGTCTCTGCAGGACCCCAACATGCCCACAGGTGCCCTTGTGCAGCTGGAGTCCAGCCAGCCTCCTGGCTTCATTTCTGCTCTGCAAGATCTGGGTACTCCCAGATCGAACCCAGCGACAGGCCCAGGATCAGCTGAAAGGTGCGATCACTTAGTCCATGGTGCTACACAGAAGGAAGGCGTGCCTCCAAGCACAGGCCTCCGAGTGAGTCACCCAAGTCAAACTCTTGCCAGTACAATGCGCCTGCTCCGAGGGCGGCAAGAACCCCGACGTTTCCAGGCCTCCAGGGAAAAGCAAAGCAGGCAACAGGGGAAGCTGCCTTGAGAGGACATTAGTAACTCTGAAGAAAGGGCTCAACCAGCGTGGCGTGCAGCTGTTCTAGCCACAGGCTCATTGTGGAACCAAAGGAATGCTGAACAGCCTTTTGCTTTTTATTATACCACATTCGTATGGAAGTAGAGAAGGGTGAAGGCACTGGCAAAAATCAAATCGCTTCATTTCTTCCCTCTTTTAGCTCCTCCCTCCTTAACCTTACTACTTTTCCTGACCCCCCGGGCCTCTCACCACCAAATCATTGCTGTGGGATGGTATGGAATTCTCGGGCAGTTTCCATGGATGGCCTTCCCAGCTTGCAGCAGCCCCAGAGCACACGGAATGCCTATAGCCTCCTTCACAGATTTGTTAAAAAGTGTGTGCGTTTCAACGTGATGTTCTCGAACGTATTATCTTCTTCGTTCTTGTGAACGTATTATCCAGGGAGGCAAGAAAAAGGGGAGAGAGCCTGATTCCCTCCCTATATTCTGCAAACTCATGTTGTGTTACTGTGATAAAAATTGACCAAGTTTTTCTATTTCTACACTGTTTCGTTGCCTTCAACTCCATTTACTATACAGTTTCATTTAATATCTCACATAGATACTTCGGGTTCCACTGATTCCACTGAAATAAATTTATACGGGGGATGAAGGAACATGTTTGTGAACAACCAAGTTATATGTACCCTCATGAAGGTGGATCTTAGATGAATTCATGTTTTTGTGATTACGGACGAGAACCACAGTGAGCCCAACGTAGTTACAAGCTACCATTCCTGCAGACGAGTCTGGACTCGCCATGTGCGGCCAATCTTCCAGTTTTTAAGGAAACTTTTTATTGCCACAGAACGTGCATACACTCACCCTCAGTTTGGGGTATCTTTTAATGTTTGGTGTAACTCAGAGAGAGTATTTTCCATGCTCCCATTCTCCCGTATTACTGTTGCAGGAGGGGAGGAGCAGCAGCCATCAGCCCACACATTTGAGTTTTTCTTTGTTTCATTTAAAGTTTTTAGGATGGTATAAATGCTGCTCTGTCCCTGTGCTTTCCTACTGTACCAGCCCTGAGCTTTTTGTTCTTTTATTTTCCAAACTGGTAAAATATGTAGTCATCAGTGATAAAAAGCTACATGCAATTTGTCCTGGAGGCAACTTACCTGTAGAGATTTCTCCTTCATTGTTATTCGAAGGCTGTTTCCAGAGCCTCACAAAGGCAGGAATATTCCATATTCTTGCTAGCTGAGCCTTTGGCTAAACCCCCGTCCCACAGAAAACTTGAGGCTCACAATCTGAAAATGATCTCTTTCCTCAGTTTGTCCTTCCAAGTTCCTCACGGGCTGCCCTTCCCAGCCTCATTCCAGCTCCTCTTTGGAGATGCAAATCTCTTTACTGTGCAGATTTCTAAAATCTCTTTGGCAGGCAAATGTTAGATTTAGCGGGCCTCAGAAAAAAAAAAAGGCAGCAAAAACACACAAAAGGAAGGGAACACACACATGCACAATTGTGAGATTTAGCACAGCTCCTTCATCAAATGTTTCCAAGACAGAGGAAAACAACCCAAAATAGTCACTGGTGAGAGTCAGAATTGTTCTAGAAAGAGCTGAGTGACACATAACGGAAAACATTGTAATTACCTGTTATTAAATTTAATACCCCAAACAGATGGTGTTCCATTTTCCCCCCAAACAGACTGCTCACCTGATTGGAAAATTATTTCTAAGCCCTTGCCCCCAGTTGCTTAACTTCCCATTGCATCCAAATGTGAATCGGGTTGCGCCCGTGCTTTGCAAATCTGACGGTAAAGTCATTTCTCCTTTCTTGTAGTTGACTCTAAGGAACAAAAACTACCCACTTTATTTGTTTGAGGAATTACTATCACCCTGAGCCCTAAATTTTTGGGAATGAAGGACCTGCTAAATGAAAGTGGAGTGCAAAGAACAGCTTCTTAGGGATACTGATCTAGATTTCTCTGAAAAGATGCCCAGGGCCTTCATTCTAACCCGCCTCCTGACACATTACTAAGGACCCCAACAAGGCTTGTTTCAGCCAGCCGCTACCAAGGCTGTACCCTCAGGCTGCCAGAAGGGCAGAGCTCCGCAGCTGAGGTTTAGCTCTGAAAACCCACCATCCTGGTGGTGGTAGTGGTGGTTCCCTTTTTCCTAATAAAAAATAAAGTTAGCTTTTAAGAAACTATCAGTAGCTCTATTTTAAATTCGTCCTGAAAGCATGTGATGCAGAAATCAGGCCACCATACTTTGACTTTGAAAATATTTTATTTGAATAGTAAATAGTTATACAGTTGAAACAGTTCTATCGAAGCTTTCTATAAATAGCTAACAATTAAGAAAATAATGTATGTAGAAAAGAGATTGCATTTAAAAGTAAGAGCTGTCGGTTGTACAAGGGCCCTGGGGACCCTCGAAGCAGAATAAATGGTAGGTTGTCTGTAATTCACTCAGATAGGTATAAAAGTTAAAACTTTAAGCAGATCCCTTTAGAAAAAGGCTCTCTTCTAAAACGCACAGTGGAATGTCAAGAGTGGCAGGGTGGGGAGGGGGCAGCGCGCCAAAAAAATCTGCAATCAAATAATATCATAATCTTCATAATTAATATAAATAAATAAAGAATAAATAACAATTACTCATAAATCAACATATACATTTAGAGGGAACTGATAGTCCTACCTCAACAAAGATGATCAAACCAAAAATCTTACGTGAAACACTGAGGCAGTTACTACAGCATCTTCGGAACACTCCCTTCCCTCCCCCCCAAAACAATCCCAGACAACAGTTCAAGGCATTTGTGGCTATACTAAAGAAAACTCTTTTTTAAGCAATTTGATTTGTTCACATACAAAAAGGTAAAGCCAGACTCCAGCAGTTCACAAGCCATAATAAAGCTAATCGTGTGGGAAGTTCAATTTACAGCCTGTGAAATATAAAGGCATTTATTCCTCAAGATTCACCCAAAACAACCCGTACGCTACATACATAGAGAGCAGAGATTGGCAGGCGAGGCGAGAGTAGACCGCATTTCTAGACCATGAACACAGCGAATACTAGCAAGAAAAAAAGCTTCTCCCTGCCAAGGGGAGGCTTCCAACCACGAGACAAACGCGTACAGCTTTTCTCCCTTGTACAGAAAGAGACTGACTCCTGTTGCGCCATGGGGGAGGTAGGGGGACACAACGTAAAAGTGGGGGTTCCAAAAGGAGTCAAAACGAGAGGATGGGGTTACCGTCACGCCACACCGAGAGAAGCGGAGACGACACTTTCACCCGGTGGGGGCGGGGGCGAGGCTCCCCCAGCGCGGACTCGGGTTCGGGGCGTGCAGGGCGCACTCTCTTTGTGGGTCTCCAAGCGAAGGCACAGTTCGTTCGGGGGGCCGGGGTGGAGGGCGCGCTCTAGCAGGCCGGGCGCACGGGCACCTGCAGGAGGATCACCTGTCTGTTTTCGGATGGGTGGCACTTGTTGATGTGCCGCGTAAGGCCGGGCGAGCTGTAGAAGGTGGCCGGGCAGTACTTGCAGGGGAACACCTGGGCGGCGTGCAGCAGGCGCAGGTGGCGCTCCTGGGCGCCCTTGCTGGGGAACGACTCCCCGCACACTGGGCACAGGTGGCACTCGGCGGACGCACTCAGGCCCAGCACGCCGGCCGCCTCGCCGTCGCCGGCCGCCTCCTGGGGCGCCTTCTCGTCGGGCCCGGGGTACAAGGCCAGTAGGTCCTCGGCCGGGGGCGCTGGCGGAGCGCCCTTGGCCTGCAGCGCCTGGTGGTGCGCCAGCAGGTGCTTGCGTAGGTAGGCCTGGCGGCGGAACTTCTTGGCGCAGTGATGGCACTCGTAGAGCCCATCCTCGGAGCCCGACTCGGATACGCCACCGGGGCTCGGCGTGTCCCGGTCGCTGCCGCCGCCGGGTGCCTCCCGTGCCTCAGCCCTGGCTGCGGCTTCCGGCTCCGGCGCGCGGGCGGCGGCGGGCGCGGGCCGCGGTTTGTGCCAGCGGCGATGCGAGGCCAGGTTGGCCGGGCAGCTGAAGACCTTGGCGCACTCGGGGCAGCGGTACTCCACACGCACGATGCGCGAGCACTTGTGCTGCGCCAGCGCGAACGGGTCGGCGTACTCCTCCTTGCACAGCTGGCAGATGAACTCGCCCAGCGGCCGCGCCGCGCCCCCCGCGCGGCCCCGCGGCGCCTCCACCGGGCCCTCCTTGATCTTGAGCCCCAGCACGGGCGACGTGGTCACCTCGTCCTCGAAGTGCAGCTTGCGGATGGCCTTGGGCTTCTTGGCGCCCGGGGCCTTGACTGCCTTGGCGGGCGGTTCAGCGGCGGTGGGGGGCGGGGGCCGCTTTCCCGGGGGCCGCAGGGCGGCGGCAGGGGGCAGTGGGGGGCCGGGGCCCGGGCCGCGGGCCGCCTCGGCTCCAGCCGAGAACGCCGTGCCCATCTTGAGCTCGGCGGGCGCGAAGAGCAGCGCGTCGCCGCCGCAGGTGCCGCCTCCGCCAGCTCCGCTCGCGCCGCCGCCGCCGCCGCCGCCCCCTCCGAGCAGCGCGGCGGGCGTGGGGAAGGACTCGGCCGAGACCGGCGAGCCCAGGTTGAAGCTGCGTTCGAAGTACTTGTGCTTCTCGTGCTCGCGGCTCACGGGCCGCGTGGGACTGTAGAGCGGCGCGGGGTGCGCAGCCTCGGGGTTGCCGAAGTGCGCGGCCCGCGGGCCCGGCGGGGGTGGCTGCGGCCCAGGCGCGCAGGCAAGCGCGGCGGCGAGCGCTGCATGGGCGCGCTCCGCGGGCGGCGGCGGCAGCGGCCCAGGGCCCGGGCTCGGCGCCGGGGGCTCGGCGCGGGCGCCCCCGCAGCTGGGCGAGAGCAGCAGTGCGTGGTCGCCGTCCTCGCCGCCGCGGACCCGGTAGGACACGGGCGTGGACTTCTTGCTGCGCTTCACCAGGAAACCGCGGGGCATGTTGGCGCGGCCCGAGAGCACGGCACTGGCTCTGTCCCCCCTCCGCGCTCGGTCCCGGCGGCCCTCAGTGCCCCCAGCCCATTGCCCGGGCGCGGCGGCTGCGGGACTCGCGTGGCGCCGGCGGCGGCTCGGCCCAGCTCTGCGCCCTGCACGCGCGTCCCTGTCCCCGGGCCCGGCAGCCGCTCCCTTTTAACGGGGGGAGGGGGCCATTGTTCTCGCCTCCCGCTTCCCCCGGAGCCAATCAGCGCGCCCGCAGCTCCTCAGCCTGGCAGGGTGGGAGGGCGATGGGGCGGCCAAAAGGGGGCCGGGACTCGGGGGTCGCCCGGTAGGTGCGGCAGATGTACCTGAGGGCGCGGGGCCCCCGCGCGCGCCCCTTGGCCGCCCCGCCCGGCGCTACCGCCCCGCCCGGCCCAGGCACACGCCCGGCCCCGCCTCCCTTCACGGTCTGCTGCTTCTCTATGGGGAGGCGCACGTGCCTGGGCTTTGTGTCTCTCCTCCGGGGGGCGCGGAGCCGCCAAATGGGCCCGTCCATCAGCGCGACAATGCACGCCCCCCTCCCGCGCGGGGATTACCCGCGGGTCGCGAGCAAAATAGCAACAAAGAAGAAGAATGGCCCCAAATATGTCAGGAGGGTTCAATCCGCGAGCCGGAGCCGAGGGGGAAGTTGTGCGCGCTGATTGGGTGGGGGTGGGGGCGCGCCGGGGCGGTGCGGGGGAGATCGTTGCGGAGGCGCAGTGGCTCCGCGTGGTGTTTGGGAAATGGAATCCGAGAGAGCAGCGGCGTCCGGACGGCCAAGAGCCTCCGCCTGGACCTTGGACGGATGGGCCGCTGGACTCAAGAGGCTAAGCAAAAGGGTTCCCCGGGGTTCCGAGTGTGGACAGGGGGCCCGGCCTTCTGGCAGTGGCCGAGGGCGATGTTTGTGTTCGCAGCCTCCGCGCCCCCACGGGGCTAGAGAAGGTTTCTTTCGAGTTTGAGAAGGAATTGGCACGGCCTTCTCAGTCTCCCGAAAGCGCGGGATTGGAGCGCGGGGCGGGCTGGGCTGGGTTCCCAAAGGAACGTGAATTTCTGAACTTTGGGTTCTTAGAGGCTTGGGAATGGCATCTCTGGCGGGGCCCGACCCAGGCCGCCCGGGGCTTCCGCGTGGTCCAGGGCTGGGTTAATCCAGGTCGAGTTGGCCGAAGCCCGAAACGCGCGGTCGGCCTCGTGCGCCCCAGTGAAGTTGGTTTTCTCCTCCCCGCGCGGCCTCATGCATTTTCATTCCGAGCGGGCATTTTGTTTGCCGGTTGACATCAGATGCTAAATCAAGGGCTCCAATCAAGGCGCTGCGGAATAAAGGGGCCGCCTGTCTGGGCGCAGCCCCCACGGAGCCGTGCCCCCTTCACCTTTGTGAAGGAAATTAACCTCCTGCTATTGAGCTCCGGTCGCGGCCAATCTGGACGCAAAAGAGACGCGTGCTGGACGGGGGGAGTGGGGGCAATCTGTCCTCTGAGGCAGGCTGAGGCCTCGGAGAGGACAAGCCGCCTCCCCTGTGCCACCAGGAAAAGACAACAGCGAAGATTTCCCCCCACCCCACCCCCACCCCCACCCCCACCTCCACCCCCACCTCCGCTGTCGTTCCGTTTGGACCCAGACTGGGCCGCCTGCCTCCATCCTCTGTCCAGCCCAGCCCCGAGGAAACACAAAAGGCAGAATCTTCGGGGGACAGGGCAGAGAACCCCACGAGTGCACAGTGGCCCTGATCATCCAACACTGGGGAACAAATAGCCAAGCCACATAAAATGTCATATGCTCTGAGGAAAATGTCACTTTATTGAAAGAGAAGGAAACATTTTTCTGCAAAGCTTTGTATACCAGACAGATTTTGCTGAGTTTTACTTATGTTTAATTCCACTGAAGGTATTTAATTGTTTTGGATTTTCCCTCTGAAAATACCCTGGCGTAGAAATTAAACATGTAAAAATAGAGTCCACATGAGTCATAAGTTGTGATGGGGACAGGCTTAGTTAATTAAGGGGTTAATCAGGTTGGTTAATCAAGGGAAAGATATTTGATAATTTTATGTTTGTAATATTTTAACCCACACACTGAAAAGGGAAGAATACATGTAGTGAAATATATTTTGAAAAGTCTCACCATAGTTTTAAAAATGCTGTGGTGAGTACTAGTCTCCCCAAAAGTTAGAAATCTTAAAATGAGTTTATCTAAAATTTATAAGTATATTTCTATCTAAAAGTAACTGATGTTATTTCCTTGCTCTTTTGAGCTCTGATTAATAGTGCTGATGAAATTAGAAGTGGGAAAAGGATTCCGAGACAGCTTTGGCCAATTTTATTTTCTAATCACGAATCCCATCTGGATTGTAGAATAGCATAGGGCGGGGGCTCGGCCTGCCACATTCGGTCTTGCATATGTAACACTCCTTCCATTCAACAGATAACAGAGAGTTAGTCACCTTGTGAATCCTTTAAAAATAACAACACCCATAATTGTAAATAAGCCGTGGGGATGGGGAACCGGTACCTCTACCAACAAAAAAACAAAACAACTCCTGCCTGAGTGAATTCAAACAGGGCTCTGAATTTAGCCAAGGGAATCTATTGAACGCTACTGAGATGCTGAGATTCAATGAATCCGTTTCTTTTTCTTTATTTGTGACTTCCAGTCTTGCTAGCGTAAATGAAATCTGCTTTCAGACGGGTACAGTCAAAATAAATGGAAACTTGAAAGGTACTAGTGTTGGAAACTAATTTCACCACCCGGGGCCGGAAGGAATTAGGCTGCGCGCGCGCGCACGCACACACCAGCGACCTCCAAGCAGGTATAGCCCAGCCTGGGCCGCGGATCGCAGCCGCTTTCTGCGTGATTTTCTCAGAACCTGTGCGCCCGCATGCATGGGGACATCGGGTCGAGATATTTGTCTTCGCCTGGGAAGAGCAAAGCGCCATCACAGTGTGCCCCCGACGCCGGCCTTAGCGCACGCGATTCGGAGAAGGGGCCGCGTGTAGTTAAGTTGGGGGAACCAGCGTGGATTTGCCCCCCTCCAGGGGGGCTTCGCGAAAGTCAGTGAACATAAGGATCCAAGGCAGAGCACCCAAGTGCCCTAACCCGGCTTCAGGTGACTCCTCCCCTTCCTTCGGGGTCCTGGCCAGCGCTTTGGAAAAATCCCGGGCCTCTTCACTTCCCTTGCCGACCCCGCGGTGGGTTCTTCCTCCGACGACTGCGGAGCCCGAGGCCACAGGCACTCCAATTTCTCCTATCCTGGTGTGCGGGGATGCCGTCGGGGAGCGCGCCGGGGTTCACTGTGACCCTCACCACGGCTGGAAGTTAAAGTCAAGGCAACAGGGAGTTTGTAGAAAGCGCGAAGCTTGGAAATAAGAGCAGAAGCGGGGAACTTCTGCGGAGGAGTTGGCTCCTTGGGGTGTCTAGGAGAACAGGAGGCCCTGGCCTCACGGGAGGAGCCGGGCGGGCCCTCATTCTCACCCCACAGAGGGTAGCGCGTTTGGAGATGTCGGCGTTGGTGGGGAGGTGTCAGCGCCCCTCATCCCCACTCTGCTGCAGACTCCTTTTCTGGCTTCACAGAAGCCCCCACTCCCGACCCTCAGTCCCCCGAGCCACAACCGACAGGAACCGTGCGTTACCGCTGCAGTGCCCGCCGCCCGGAGGGACCAGCGCCTCCCTGCGCCGGGTGCGCCCGACCCGAGCCGGTGAGAGGCTTTGTATTTGCAGGAATGAGGGGTTGTTGTGTCAGTCCCAGGGGCACGCGAGAGACACGCGCAGCCCGCCTGGCCGCCACCCCGCCCGGCCCGGCCCCAGGCACCTTCCGGGCCTCCCGCCCGCGGGCCGTTGCCTTTGTTCGGCGCATTAGCATAAAGCTGCCAGGGATCTCCCGTTTAAATAATTCCACACAAAAGGAGAGTGCATGAAAGAGAGCGAACAAGGGACGATCCGTGAGGCTGCGTCGTGCGCCCTCGCGGGGAGGGACCGCCCTCAAGTATTTCCCTCCCCTCGAGTTTCAAGTGCCCCCTGGCAATCTGCTGCGCGCCCATTATTCGGCCGGGAGCCGACGGCGTGGCTGGCCGCCTCTTTTATCCCCCCGAGAGTACCGTCGGGGACACTGCACGCTCCCTGAAGTGCCCTCAGGGCTGTTTGTTTTTGCCTCGGTGGGACCGTCGGGCCAGGGAGAGAGGAGAGCGGGCAGGAAGGCCCGGGCGGGCGGCGGGAAGGGTGATGTAGGCGAAAGCTGGCAGAGGCGAAGCCCAGAAGGTGAGAAAGTCGTAACCAGAGAATTAGGTCAGGGAGAGTCAGGACGGCACGGGACCCATCGGGATGACATTGACCTTGGGGCGCAAGAGGTGTCCTCCACCTGTGAGGTGCTGGCGGCCGCTGGTCCGTGCGCCTCCGTCTCAAACGGAACTGGCAAAACCCAGGGAAACTGACCAGAAAGGCCGCGGCGACCCCGATCCTTTCCCCTTCCTCCTACCCCACTCACACCTGCACCCCGCCTCGCCTGCCGCCGGAGGACGAAGAGGCAGCCAGGCTCCTGGGGGCCACAAGGGCATACTTTCTTCCTTGGCGAGGGTTCTTGCTATGGGATTGGTGCGTGCTCCTCCCCCACCACCGCCGTTCCTCTTTCCTCCGCCTTTCCCTCTTCTCCCGTCCCTGCCCTCCTCCCTCGCCCTCTGGTTCCCTCCTTGTGTCATCCGCCTCCTCTCGCTCCTCCTGTCCTCTCTCCATCTCTTCCCTTCCTTTCTTTCCCCTCCTTTCTTGCTCCCCACGGTCTCACCTCTCCCTCCTAATCCTCTGTCTCCCATCTCTTTCACTCCTAGTGCCTCCCCCCACCTGTGGTCTCCTCCACATAACTGGCCCCCTTCCTCTCTCGCAGCCCCTTCTTCCCACTGTCCCTCCCTCCCCATCCAGTTGCCCCAGCCCTCTTTGCTGTCTTTCTGCTCCCCTCTCTCCTCTCGTGCCTCTCTCCTCTTTCCTCGCTTGTTTCTGTCTTCTCTCCCTCTCTTCCCCCACCTCTCTCCCAGCCTCCCATTCCTCTCCCCTACTCTCTTTCCTTCTCTCTCTCCCCCCTCCTTCACTCTCCCCCCACTCTTCTCCCTGATCTTACTCTCCCCCCACTCCCCACAGGCCAACGTGTGTTATTTTATTTGTCTAGAGAGAGCCTATTTGTTCGGTGATGTGTGGCCTCCTGGTCGCCTGCTTTAATGGGGGACGCGGAGGCTTGGTTTCTGTGAGCATTAGCATACAGCTGCGGGCTCTGCGCCCCTGCCGGCGCTCACTTTATCCCAGCCTTATCATCACTTCTTCTTTCAACCAGAAAACAATCAACAGCTCCTCGCACTCGGCGACTTTCGAGCCCTGCTCCCTGCTTCTTGGCTAACGCTGGCTCACTCGGGTGCGCGCTCTCTCTCTCTCTCTCCCTCCCTCTTGAAAGGGTAAATATTGATTGGCTGGCTTTACATTTTATGCTCCATGCCATATTTCCTTCCCTCCCTCACTTCATCGTTGATTTTTCTCTTGCCCTCCTGTGATGTTTGAGTGTAATAAAACCATAATAAGCCATTTTTGGAAAGGCGGTGGTTACACTCTTTATTAAAAACTGACATCTGTCGGGAGAACAATTAGAGGCATCAGAAGGCGGGGTTGTTGCATGTGAATAAAACTTTGGAAAATTAACTTTGGTATTTTCTCGTTAATATTCTTTGCTTAAAACTGTAGAATTCCAAGAGCAGGCTTACAGCCCAAGATGTCCCCACCTCAGCAGCAAGTGCTGAAATATGTATAGACGCCAAGCATTCATTCCACTTAACGGAATTCATGCCTTGTGCAAGCCAAGTCCAAATATTGGTCTGTTTCAAGCCCCTTTGCCAGGCTTTATCTTCACCGTTATTTTCCCAAAGCCCTTAGAATAGTCAATTGCAAGTTATAACCAACAACTCTTGAATTCCTCTTTTATTCTTAGGCAACTTGTTCAGTGATAAAGTTTCCAAGTCTGAACAGATATGCTAAGATTCTTAGATTTAGGAAATTATTTAGCATCTATGCTAAATAGCCTGTAAATTACCCACTTTCTAAGTGTGAGATAAGGATTAAAATAATGTCACCCAATATACTTTGTAGACTAAAATATATTCTAGATATTTTCAAGTCTGCTGTGATACTTATGGAGCACCAACACTCCTTTTTCAAAAGGCAGCAAAGCAAAATTTACTGTCACATTTATGCATGATTTGGTATTAAGGTTGACATTGTCATTTGGGGTCACTTTTATGTGACTGGAGGCTTTTTAATGCTAATACTTGGTCACAGGAGTCATAACTGTTGATCCTCTGAGGTTGTTCTGTTAATCTCCATCCAAGGGTCCCAGGACCTGTCACAGAAACTTACTCCTTTTGCTTATGAGTTTGACCCAGGTCCTTTCAGGGGAAAGGGATAGGGGAGGAGAGTTGCTTGAGCCGACTCATTCACCAGCCCCTGAAATATGGTTCCACGTGTGCTAGGTCCAAATTCTTAAGAGTGGACCAGTAGCAATTGTTCCCCATTCAAGTGACGCAGTGTGTACCATATGGCCAATGCTGGACCCTCCCCCCAGTGACCCAGGCATTTGTGGAAAACGCACATGTGAAGGAATTAGGAGCATTTATTGCTTGCTTTTGCCTGCCTCGGGCAAATCAAGAGTCCAGTATTCTGGAACAATTTTATTTTGCAGAAATATCAATATCAAATAACTTTGCAGTTCCAACAAGTTGGCAGTTTGCAGCAGAGAGTTTGATAATGTGTACACAATGCTGTAATGCCAGCTCTGACTTTCCTTCTAATAGTTGTGTATCCCTTATCTTGTACCAACTTTTGCTCAACATTTACATAAAATACAACACATGAAGAAAAAAACTGGAATTGTTCACAAAAACCAATTTTAAGCCCTGCTGTGAAAAATTGTGTCACACTATCTACTAAGAGAGACCCAATAAATGAGAACAATCTTCTGTGTTGTTCCCCCTCATTCCTGAATCCATGCAGTTTTTAGTGGGCAATTAATTTGCTTTATTTATAAGAAAAAGGGTTTCTGATCCACATTAGAGCTGACATGTACTGGGACCCTTTCACCCTGCCCCCCAATGCAAAGCAACAGTGCTAAGGATCAAAGAAAATGAACTTAGATGAACTTCCCATTACCACGTTACCACATTCTAATCTAAAACCTATGTGCCCTTGAGCACCCAACTTTTCTGTGTCTTTATGCTCCTCATCTGCAATTTGAAACAGAAATACAGCCTCCTCCTTTCCAAAGGTCATGTAAGCTTTCCTACACAATCACTGCTTCTGATGTTGGACTATAGATTTAATTTCTCATCATCTGTTTACTAATTTTCCATTCTGGGCACATTTTCTTTTTTATCACCCACAAGTATTGCTGGGTAAACATGTGAAGAACTAACAAGACTGGCAGCAGAAGTTTCCAGGAAATCAAACAGAATCACACCCAAGGTAAAAACAAGTTTTACACAGTATGATCTCATTTTATTGCTGAAATGGAACATGCCTGGGATTTGTAAAGCGACCCTGCCCCAGAAGAGAGGCACACGGCCGTGTGCCACCTACTGGGATGACAGAAAACTACAGGCATAAGTCAGGGAAGGAAAGGAATGAACAAAACCACCAGGGGCTGGCTTCGCTGTCAAACCAGGCTGCAGAGAACTTTTCTATTTCTACAGAGCGCGTTTCCTGGAACTAAATAAATGAAAACCATAAAGGGGAGACCCTGCCTACAACTAAATGATGCCCGGCCACGCGTACATGGGCAGGTGGTAGCGATTATAGCGTAGGTAGTCAAGAGTGCTTCTCTCCACCAGGATTTTGTAGACGGATTCCTCGAAAACCCTTTTGAGGTATTGCCTGGGCTTCTCAGTCGGGTTGATTTCCTCATCTTCTATTTGATGGGCTAACTGCTCTATGGAAGGAAGGTCTTCCTCCTGTAAAACACAGTAAGAGGCCAGATACAGAAATTAATTGGACCCTGCACAGTTGTAACGGCGGTTTCGTGAAAATGAAAACGATAGTAGTCAGCTCTGCAAGGATGGTCATTTTTTTCTAGCTTTTGAAAATTTATTTTTAATTGTGGCAAAGTATACACAACATAAAATGTCTTACTTTAATAATTTTTAGGTGTACAGTTCAGCGGCATGAAGTACATTCACATTGCTGTGTAACCCTCACCACTGTCCATCTCCAGGACTTTCTCATCTTCATCAACTGAAACGCTGTCTCCATTAAACACCAGCTCCCTACCCTCCCATCCTCCAGGGCCTGAAAACCACCTCTGTCTCTATGAATGTGACTATGCAGGCATCTCATATAAGTGGAACCGTGTAGTATTTTTTTTGTGACTAGCTTATATCACTTAGCATAATGCCCTCAAGAGTCATCCAGGTTAGTCATTTCAGGCCCTTCATTTTCAGATAAAAATCATCTCTAGATCATACTTGTTTTGTTGTTGTTGTTGTTTTGTTTGTTTTTTGTTTTTTGAGATGGAATTTCGCTGTTGTTGCCCAGGCTGGAGGGCAATGGCGTGATATCGGCTCACTGCAAACTCCACCTCCCAAGTTCAAACTATTCTCCTGCCTCAGCCTCCCAAGTAGCTGGGACTACAGGCATGGCCCACCACGCCTGGCTAACTTTGTATATTTAGTAGGGACAGGGTCTCTCCATGTTGGTCAGGCTGGTCTCGAACTCCCGACCTCAGGTGATTCGCCTACTTCTGCCTCCCAAAGTGCTGGGATTACAGGCATGAGCCACCACGCCCTGCCTCTGTTTTAAAAATACAAAAAAAGGAGTGATTAAACCTTTTTACTTGAAAGGTCCTAGATGAAAAGTTTTCTTGGTTATAATTCCCAAGAAATGGGATTTTAAAACCTTAGAATAAATTCACAATCAAGTCAAATTTTATTGATATATTTAAAAAGATAGGGCTCAGAAAGAATAAAGTTGTTTGAAATTGAGAATCTTATGCTGCACATAGGTACAGTGTAGTAGAGATTTTCCTAATATTTCATTATAAAAATTTTCAGAGACAAGTTGAAGAATTGTCCAGTGAACACCTGCACACCCGCACCTGGACTCCACAGTTAGCATCTGCTATATTTGCTTCACCGCCACATGTCTGCCCTCCAGAGTAGGGTACTTCTAGAAAGCACATCCCCAAGGGTTGAGCTGGGTGCTTTCCAAACACTGTGATTCTTGAACATCACCCTAGATCAAGAGTCTGTGGACTCCGATGGTACATTTATTTCAACTTCCAATAATTCCTTCTATTTTGAATAGAAAAGGCAATTACTTGCAGGATTTTGTTGGATTATTAACTTACTAGTGATAAGAGCTTATGGATAGGAAAACAGACTCAAGCTATATGGAGGCATAAAGTCATTGCCACTTGGCTAAGCAAGACACAACGGGGTGCTGGAGATTATGCACACATTGCAAAGAGCAGTCAGTGGGGATTGCAGGAATTCAGATTTAAACTAGAGCAATAAAGGCAAAAAAGGGAAAAAGCAACTGATTCTCACAACTAAGTACTGGAGGTGCTGAAAACTTTGGGTGCCACCAGTAAGGCCTCGTGCATATATTCTGCAATGCATATGAGGTTGGCTCTTTCTTCCTTAATTTTTCTGGAGAATTGTATCAAACCAACCAAAAACAATTACCTTGCTAAAATTATACAAGATTTTGAGCTCATATTGTATGCTGCTGTTCTGACACTGGGTTAAATAGTGTAAAACTGCTTTTAAAGTTTATTTCAGGCAAATATTGCTCTAGATTATAAACAGATTTTTGGGCACTTGCTCTTGAAAGATGACCTCTCATACTGTGATCATCTTCTTTCACAGTGTGACCACCTCCCCTCACAGTATGACCATTCCCCTCAGTGTGACCACTTCCCCTCAGTGTGCCCACCTCCTCTCAGTATGACTACCACCCCTCACAGTGTGCCCAACTCCCCTCACAGTATGACCACCTCCCCTCAGTGTGACCACTTCCCCTCAGTGTGACCACCTCCTCACTCACAGTATGACCACCTCCCCTCACAGTGTGATCACCTCCCCTCAATGTGACCACTTCCCCTCAGTGTGACCACCACCCCTCAGTGTGACCACTTCCCCTCAGTGTGACCACCTCCTCTTAGTGTGACCACCTCCCCTCACAGTGTGACCACCTCCCCTCAGTGTGACCACCTCCTCTCAGTGTGACCACCTCCCCTCACAGTTTGATCACCTCCCTTCAGTGTGACCACCTCCCCTCACAGTGTGACCACCTCCCCTCAGTGTGACCACCTCCCCTCAGTGTGACCACCTCCCCTCACACTATGACCACCTTCCCTCAGTGTGACCACTTCCCCTCAGTGTGACCACCACCCCTCAGTGTGACCACTTCCCCTCAGTGTGACCACCTCCTCTCAGTGTGACCACCTCCCCTCACAGTGTGACCACCTCCCCTCAGTGTGACCACCTCCTCTCAGTGTGACCACCTCCCCTCACAGTTTGATCACCTCCCCTCAGTGTGACCACCTCCCCTCAGTGTGACCACCTCCTCTCAGTGTGACCACCTCCCCTCACAGTGTGACCACCTCCCCTCAGTGTGACCACCTCCCCTCACAGTTTGATCACTTTCCCTCAGTGTGACCACCTCCCCTCAGTATGACCACTTCCCCTCAGTGTGACCACCTCCTCTCAGTGTGACCACCTCCCCTCACAGTGTGACCACCTCCCCTCAGTGTGACCACCTCCTCTCAGTGTGACCACCTCCCTTCACAGTTTGATCACCTTCCCTCAGTGTGACCACCTCCCCTCAGTGTGACTTCCCCTCAGTGTGACCACCTCCCCTCAGTGTGACCACCTCCCTTCACAGTGTGACCACCTCCCCTCAGTGTGACCACCTCCCCTCACACTATGACCACCTCCCCTCAGTGTGACCACTTCCCCTCAGTGTGACCACCTCTTCTCAGTGTTACCACCTCCCCTCAGTGTGACCACCTCCCCTCAGTGTGACCACCTCCCCTCACACTATGACCTTCCCTCAGTGTGACCACTTCCACTCAGTGTGACCACTTCCCCTCAGTGTGACCACTTCCCCTCAGTGTGACTACCTCCCCTCAGTGTGACCACTTCCCCCAGTGTGACCACCTCCTCTCAGTGTGACCACCTCCCCTCACAGTGTGACCACCTCCCCTCAGTGTGACCACCTCCTCTCAGTGTGACCACCTCCCCTCACAGTGTGACCACCTCCCCTCAGTGTGACCACCTCCTCTCAGTGTGACCACCTCCCCTCATAGTGTGACCACCTCCCCTCACAGTGTGACCACCTCCCCTTAGTGTGATCACCTCCCCTCACAGTGTGACTACCTCCCCTTAGTGTGACCTTCTCCCCTCTTACAGTGTGACGACCTTCCCTCTCACAGTGTGACCACCTCCCCTCAGTGTGACCATCTCCCCTCTCACAGTGTGACCACCTCCCCTGACACAGTGTGACCACCTCCCCTCTCAGCATGACCAACTCCCTTTCACAGTATGATTACTTTTTCTCTCACAGTGTGACCACCTCCCCTCAGTGTGACCATCTCCCTTCACACAGTGTGACCACCTCCCCTCAGTGTGACCATCTCCCTTCACACAGTGTGACCACCTCCCCTCAGTGTGACCACCTCCCTTCACACAGTGTGACCACCCCTTCCTCACCTCATTACCCTTATGAATTCAACTTCTTTAGATTCCACATGTAAGTGAGATCATGCAGTATTTGTCTTTCTGTACCTGATTTTTTTTTTTTTTTTTTTGAGACAAGGTCTCACTCTGTCACCCAGACTGGAGTGCAGTGGTACGATCTTGGCTCACCACAACCTCTGCCTCCTGGGTGCAAGCAATTCTCCTGCCTCAGCCTCCTGAGCAGCTGGGATTACAGGTGCATACCACTACTGCCTGGCTAATTTTTGTATTTTTAGTACAGACAAGGTTTCACCATGTTGGCGAGGCTGCTCTTGAACTCCTGACCTCAAATGATCCACCTGCCTCAGCCTCCGAAAGTGCTGGGATTACAGGCCACCGTGCCCGGCCGTACCTGAATTATTATACTTAGCATAACGTCCTCCAGGTTCATCCATGTTGTTGAAAATGACAGAACAGAACTTCCTTTTCTTTAACGCTGAATAGTATTCCATTGTGCATATATACCATAATTTCTTTATCCATTCATCTGTTGATGAACACTTAGGTTCATTTCATGTCCTGGCTGTTTTGAATAAGCTGCAATAAGCTGCAATTAGCATAGGAATGTAGATATTTCTTTGATACACTGACTCTATTTCTTTTGGATACATACCCAAAAGTGAGATTGCTGGATCATATGTAATTCTATTTTTAGTTTTCTGAGGAACCTCCATACTGTTTTCCAAAATGGCTGAACCAATCTGTATTACCACCAACAGTGAACAAGAATTCCCTTTTCTCCACATCCTTGCCAACCTTTTATCTATAACAGCCATACTAACAAGGGTGAGGTGGTAGCTCACTGTGGTTTTAATTTGCATTTCCCTGATGATTCATGAAGTTGATCCTTTTTAAAATGTATCTTTTGGTCACAGTAAGTCCTCATAGCTTCCTGGAAACTGTCACTTTAAGTGAGATGACATATAACAAAACCAATTTTACCATAGGCTAATTGATAAGAACAAGAATGAAGTTCCGACAGCATATTTCTGGTCACAAAAACATCACCAAGCTTCTAAATAAAGATCAAAAACACTTCTAATATTAAACACTAAAATAATTGTGGGCTATAATACATTTAAGAAAGATTAACATAAACAAGTAAGGTAATTATTTACCGAATTATTTCAGTTCTGGGTGGTGGGTTGCTGGAGCCTGTCCGGGCAGCTCAGGGCACAAAGCAGGAACCCATGATGAACAGGACCCCTCCCATCACAGGGTACATTTCCATCCACACCTGCACCCACACTCACGCACACTGGGACCATTTAGACATGCCAATTAACCTTTTGTGTCTGGCTCTTTTCACTTAGCATAGTGTTTTGTTTTTTTCTGATCTTTGAACTCCAGTATACCTGGTGAAAACCCACAATGCACACAGACATGGGCAGAACATGCAAACTCCACAGACAGTGGCCCGGGAATGACTTTCTTTTCCTCATCAATGTTACAACCAAAGGATGTTATTCAAGGACCTACTGTATGTCTTCTTTTGAGAAGTGTCTATTCAGGTCCTTTGCTTATGTTTATATCAGGTCATTTGTTTTCCTGTTAGTGAGTTGTGTGAGTTCCCTATATACTTTGGATATTAGCCAAAACTGGATATCATACATCAAATCAGATGTATGATTTGCAAATATTTTCTCCCAGTCTGTGGGCTGTCTCTTCACTCTGTTGTTTTCTTTGCTGAGCAGAAGCTTTTAAATTTGATGTAGACCCACTTGTCTGTTTTTGCTTTTGTTGCCTGTGCTTTTGGTGTCACATCCAAAAAAATCCTTTCTGAGACCAACGTCAAGAAGTATTTCTCCTATGTTCTCTTCTAGAAGTTTTACAGTTTCTGATCTTATGTTTAAGTCTTCACTCCATTTTGAATTGATTTTTGTGTATGGGCTGATAGAAGAGTCCAATTTCATTCTTCTGCATGTGGAATTTTCCCAATACCATTTATTGAAGGGACTGTCCTTTCCCCATTTGTGTTCTTGGCACTTTTGTCAAAAACAAATTGACTGTAAATGTGTAGGTTTATTTATGACTCTCTATCCTGTCCCACTGGTACATTTATCTGTTTTTATGGCAGTACCATGCTGATATGGTTTGGCTCTGTGTCTCCACCCAAATCTCATTTTGATTTGTAATCCCCACGTGTCTGTGAAAGACAGAGGTGTTTGGATCATGGGGGTGAACTATGCTGAGAACTATGCTGTTCTCATGATAGTGAGTGAGTTCTCATGAGATCTGATGGTTATAAGTGTTTGGAAGTTCCTCCTTTGCTCTTCTCATGCTCCTGCCACCTTGTGAAGAAGGTGCTTGCTTCCCCTTCCACCATGATTGTAAGTTTCCTGAGGCTTCCCTGGCCATATGGAACTGTGAGTCAATTAAACCTCTTTCCTTTGTAAATTACCCAGTCTCAGGGAAGTTCTTTATAACAGTGTGAAAATGGACTAATACACATGCTGTTTTGATTACTATAGTTTTGAGATATATTTTGAAATCAGGTAGTGTTGTGCCTTCCGTTTTTTTTTTTTCTCTCAAGATTGTATTAGCTATTTGTGGGTCTTTTGTGGTTCCATATGATTTTTAAGATTGTCTTTTCTATTTCTGTGAAAAATGACATTGGCATTTTGATAGGAATTGCATTGAATCTGAAGATTGTTTTGGTTAGTATGGACATTTTAACAATATGAATTCTTCTAATCCATGAACACATGATATCTTTCCATTTATTTGTGTTGGCTTCAATTTTTTTCATCAATGTTTTACAGCTCTCAGTATACAGATCTTTTAAGTCCTTGGTTAAAAACTCCTAAGTATTTTTTTTGATGCTTTGTAAATGGAATTGCTTTCTTAATTTCTTTTTCAGATAGTTTATTGTTAGTGTATATAAACATTATTATTTTTTTTCGAGACAGAGTCTCGCTCAGACTGGAGTACAGTGGCATGATCTCAGCTCACTGCAACCTCCGCCTCCTGGGTTCAAGAAATTCTCCTGGCTGGGTGCGGTGGCTCACGCTTGTAATCCCAGCACTTTGGGAGGCCGAGGCAGGTGGATCATGAGGTCAGGAGATCGAGACCATGGTGAAACCCCGTCTCTACTAAAAATACAAAAAAATTAGCCAGGCGTAGTGGCGGGTGCCTGTAGTCCCAGCTACTCGGAGAGGCTGAGGTAGGAGAATGGCGTGAACCCGGGAGGCGGAGCTTGCAGTGAGCCGAGATTGCGCCACTGCACTCCAGCCTGGGTGACAGAGCGAGACTCTGTCTCAAAAAAAAGAAAAAAAGAAATTCTCCTGCCTCAGCCTCCTGAGTAGCTGGGATTACAGGCACCCGCCACCACGTCTGGCTAATTTTTTGTATTTTTAGTAAAGATGAGGTTTCACCATGTTGGCCAGGCTGGTCTTGAACTCCCAACCTCAGGTGATCCACCCGCCATGGTCTCTCAAGGTGCTGGGATTACAGGTGTGAGCCACTGCGCCTAGCCAACACTATTGACTTTTGTATGTTGGTTTTGTATCCTGCAACTTTACTGAACTTACTTATCAGTTCCAACAGTTTTTTGGTGGAGTCTTTAAGGATTTTATGTATATAAGATCATGTCATCAGCAAACAGAGACAATTTCACCTCTTCCTTTCCTAGTTGGATGCTTTTTATTTCTTCTTTTTCCCTAATTGCTCTGGCTAGGACTTCTGATCCTATGTTTAATAGAAGTGGCAAGAGTAGGCATCCTTGTCTTGTTCCTGATCTTAGAGGAAATGCTTTCAACTTTTCACCACTGAGAATGATGTTAGCTGTGGGCTTGTCATATATGGCCTTATATTGTGTTCAGGAACATTCCTTTTATACCTAATTGTTGAGAGGTTTTTTATTTTAAATCATGAAAGGATGCACATTTTGTCAAATGCTTTCTCTGCCTTCTAGCATAATGTTTTGAGGTTCATGTGCTTTGTATCAGTACCTCACTTATCTTCATGGCTGAATACTATTCCATTGCGTGGCTAGACCACATTTGTTTATCCATTGATATGTTGATGGACATTTGGGTTGTTTCCTCCTTCTGGCTGTTCTAAACAGTGCTGCTTTGAATGTTCTTGTACAAGCAATCATTAGAATACCTCATTCAATTCTTTGTTTGTTTTTTTGAGATGGAGTCTTGTTCTGTCACCCAGGTTGGAGTGCAGTGGTGTGATCTCGGCTCATTGCAACATCCACCTCCTGGGTTCAAGTGATTCTCCTGCCTCAGCCTCCCGAGTAGCTGGGACTACTGGTGCACACTACCACATCCGGCTAATTTTTGTATTTTTAGTAGAGATGTGGTTTCACCATGTTGGCCAGGCTGGTCTTGAACTCCTGACCTCAGATGATCTGCCCACCTCAGCCTCCCACAGTGCTGGGATTACAGGTATGAACCACCATGTCTGGCCTCATTTCTTTTGGATATATATTTAGAAGTGCAATTGCTGAGTCATAGGGTAATTCTGTGTGTAACGTTGTGAGGAACCATCAAAACATTTTCTATAGCAGGTGTAATTTCATGTTCCCACCAGCAATTCAGTTCCCATTTTCCCCATATCTTCACTATTTCCCACCTTGTTTTGTATTATAGCCATCCTAGTGGATGTAAAGTGGTATCTCATTATGGTTCTGATTTGCATTTCCCTAATAATTAATGATGCTGAACATATTTTCATGTAAATAGGTTTACTTCTGGACTCTGAATTTTAGTCCATTGATCTATATATGTATTCTCATGCAAGTACAACACTGTCTTGGTTACTGTTGCTTTGTAGTAAGAAAATGTGAGATCTTCAACTTTGTTCTTTTTTTCCTCCAACATAGTTTTGGCTATTTGGAGTCCCTTCCATTTCCATAGGAACTTAGGACTTGCATTTCTTTTTAAAAATGCCCTTGGAATTTTGACAGGATTGCACTGAACTGTAGATTGTTTTGGGTGGTATTGCCATCCTAACAATATAAAGTCTTCAAATGCATGAACACAGATGTTGTCCCATTTATTTAAGTAGTTATTCACTTCTTTCAAAAATGTTTTGTAGTTTTCAGTGTATAAGCCTTGCACTATTTTGGTTAAATTTGTTCCCAAGTATTTTATTCTTTTTAATGCTATTATAATAATTATCATTGTTTTCTTAATTTCATTTTCAAATTATTAACTGCTAATATGGTCTGGATGTTTTGTCCCCTTCAACTCTCATGCTGGAATGTGATCCCCAATGCTGGAAGTGGGACCTGGAGGAGGTGTTTGGGTCTTAGGGAGGATCCCTCATGAATGGCTTGCTGCTGTCCTCGTGGTAATGAGTGAGTTCTCACTCTGAGTTCATGCTAGATCTGGTTGTTTAAAAGAGCCTGGCACCACTTCCCTCTCTCTTTTGCTCCCTGTCTTGCCATGTGATGCACTGTCTCCCCCTTCACCTTCCATCATGATTGGAAATTTCCTGAGGCCGTCACCAGAAGCAGATGTCAGTACATGTACTTAATGTACAGCCTGCAGAACCATGAGCCAAATCTCTTTTCTTTATAAATTACCCAGTCTCAGGTGTTCTTCTAAAGCAATTTAATCTAAAGCAGATTAATACAACTGATAATGTAGACAATGGATTATTGTGTGTTGGTTCCGTATTCTGCAACTTTGCTGATTTCATTTATTAGCTCTAATAGTTATTTTGTGGATTCTTTAGGATCACATCACCTGAGAATGGAGATAGTTTTATTTCTTCCTTTCCAATGTGGATGTCTTTTATATCTTTTTCTTGCCTGATTGCTCTGGCTAGAACTTCCAAAACCATGCTGAATATAAGTGGTGAAAGCAGGCATCCTTGTCTTATTCCAGATCTCAGGGATAAGAATTCAGGTTTCAGTAATTCATTACTGAGTGTAATGTTATCTGTGGGTTTTTCATAAACATCCTTTATCAGATTGGAGACATTCCCTTCTATTGACAGTTTTTTTTTTTTTTAGTGTTTTTACCATAAGAATGTATTTGATTTTGTCAAATGCTTTTTCTGCACCAATTGAGATGATAGTGTTTTTTCCCCTTTGTTCTTCTTTTTTTTTTTTTTTTTTTGATACGGAGTCTCACTCTATTGCCCAGGCTGTAGTGCAGTGGCACGATCTTGGCTCACTGCAACCTCTACCTCCTGGGTTCATGAGATTCTCCTGCCTCAGCCTTGTGGGTGGCTGAGATTACAGGTGTGTGCCACCATGCTTGGCTAAATTTTTTGTATTTTTACTAGAGGCAGGGTTTCATCATGTTGGTCAGGCTGGTCTCAAACTCCTGATCTCAAATGATCTGCCTGCCTTGGCCTTCCAAATTGCTGGGATTATAGGCGTGACCCACCGCACCCAGCCTCCCCTTTGTTCTATTAAAGTGGTGTATTACATTGATTCATTTTTATATGTTGAACTACCCTTACGTTCCTGGGGTAAATCTCACTCAGCTGGGTGTTTAGTCCTTTAATATGCTGCTGGATTTGGCTTGCTAATAATCTACTGGCTATTTTTGCTTCTAAATTTAAAAGGGGTGTTGCTCTGTAAGTTTTATTTTCTTGCAGTGTCTTTGTCTAGCTTTGGTATTAGGGTAATGCTGATCTCATTGAATAGTTCCAACCTCTTCTATTTTTTGGAAGAGTTCAAGAGAATTGGTGTTAATTCTTTAAATGTTTGATAGAATTTACTAGCAAAGCCATCTGGTCTTGGGCTTTTCTTTGTGTGAGGTTTTTGATTATTGATTCAAGGTCTTTACTTGTTATAGCTCTGTTGAGATTTTCTGTTTCTTCTTGTGTCAGTTTTTAGTTTGTTCTTTTTTTTTTTGAGATGGAGTCTTGCTCTGTGGCTCAGGCTGGAGTGCAATGGTGTGATCTTGGCTCACTGAAACCTCTGCCTCCCAGGTTCAAGCGATTCTCCTGCCTCAGCCTCCTGAGTAGCTGGGATTACAGATATGCACCACCATGATGGGCTAATTTTTGTATTTTTAGTAGAGAAGGGGTTTCACCATGTTGGTCAGGTTGGTCTTGAACTCCTGACCTCGTGATTGGCCCACCTTGGCCTCCCAAAATGCTGGGATTACAGGCGTGAGCCACTGTGCCCAGCCTAGTTTGTTCATTTCTAATAATTTGTCCATTTCATCTAGGTTATGTAATTGGTTGGCAAATAATTATTCATGGCATTTTCTCATAATCCTTTTTTATTTCTGTAAGGTCGATAGTAATGTCCCCACTTCTATTTCTGACTTTAGTAATTGGAGTCTTTTTTCTTAGGCAGTCTAGCTAAAGGTTTATCAATTTGGTTGATCTTTCCAAAGAACTAACTTTTGGTTTTATTGATTTTCTCTATTTTCTTATTCTCTATTTCATTTATCTTTGTTCTAATCTTTATTATTTCTTTTCTTCTGCTGGCATTAGGCTTACTTTGGTTTTCTTTTTCTGGTTCCTCAAGTTATAAAATTAGGTTATTGATTTGAGTTCTTTTTATGTAGGCACTTATAGCTTTAAATTCTGCTTTCTTTGGATCTCATAAATGTTGGTATGTTGTATCTTAGTTTTCATTCATCTATTAGCATTTCTAATATCCCTTTTTTATTTCTTTTTTGACCCACGTTGCTTAAGAATGTGTTATTTAACTTCCACAAATTTGTGAATTTTTCCAATCTTCCTTCTGTTACTGATTTCCAGCTTCATTCCGTTGTGGTTGGAGAATATACTTTGTATAATTTTAATCTGTTAAAATGTATTGACACTTGTTTTGTGGCCTAACATATGGCCTATCCTGGAGAATGTTCTGTGTGCACTTGAGAAGAATGTGCATTCTACTGTTGAACAGAGAATTTCATCCACGACCATTGGGTCCACTTGGCTTATAGTGCTATTGAAGTCATCTATTTCCTTATTGATCTTCTGTCTGGTTGTTCTAGTCATTATTGAAAGTAAAATACAGAAGTCTGCATTATTATTTTAGAACTATTTCTTCTTTCAATTCTGCTTTTATTAATATATTTTGGGGTTCTTTTGTTCAGTGAGTATATGGTTATAATTGTTATATCTTTCCTAAAGGATTTTGAAGGATCATTTTGATTGAATAAAATTTCAGTTTTATTGGTCAGTGATGCTGTGGCTTTGCCTGCAGCTAAATAATGCAGTGCCAGTGTTCCTCTCTTTACCTCTACAGGAGCATTTCAGATATCTTGGAATGAGTTTGCTTTTTAAAAATAAATGTTATAAAGATTTTTTTTTTTTTTTTTTGAGACGGAGTTTTGCTCTTGTCACCCAGGCTGAAGTGCAATGGCACGATCTGGGCTCACTGCAACCTCCACCTCCCAGGTTCAAGCAATTCTCCTACCTCAGCCTCCCGGGTAGCTGGGACTACAGCCGCCCACCACCATGCCCAGCTAATTTTTGTATTTTTAGTAGAGACAGGGTTTCACCATGTTGACCAGACTGGTCTCGAACTCTTGACCTCGGGCGATCCACCTGCCTCGGCCTCCCAAAGTGCTGGGATTACAGGCATGAGCCACAGAGTTTCGCTCTTGTCTCCCAGGCTGGACTAAAGTGGCGCAATCCCAGCTCAATACAACCTCCACCTCCTGAGTTCAAGAGATTCTCCTGTCTCAGCCTCCTGAGTAGCTGGGATTACAGGCACTCGCCACCATGCCTGGCTAATTTTTTGTATTTTTAGTAGAGATTGGGTTTCACCATGTTGGCCAGGCTAGTCTCGAACTCCTGACCTCAAGTGATCTGCCTGCCTTGTCCTCCCAGAGTGCTGGGATTACAAGCATGAGCCACTGCACCCGGCCCATGTTATAACGATTCTAATCTTCATAACAGATGACTTCTAACAATATTCATAGATAATAGATAATAGTCTTTTCTTCCTTTCTTTACATGTGGAAGAAGAAAATTAATATACCAAGCTCTAGGATATCATAGTTAATGGGATTGAACTTCTGTAGTTCCCTGAAGACAAGGTAGAAAGTGAAATAAAATGGTTTACATCATTTGAATATTTACAAAAAACTAATTTTAATTATTATGAGTACATAATAGTTGTGTATATTTATGGAGTACATGTGATATTTTGATACAGGCATACAATGTGTAATGATCAAATCAGGGTAAATGGAGTATCCATCACCTCAAGCATTTATCATTTCTTTGTGTTAGAAATATTCCAATTCCACTCTTTTAGTTATCTTAGAATACAAAATAAATTAGTGTTAACTATAGTCACCCTATTATGCTACCAAATACTAGATCTGATTCATCCTATCTAACTGTATTTTTGTACCCATTAACCATCCACACTTATCCACCCACTTCTTGCCACCCTTCACAGCCTCTGGTACCCATCATTCGACTATCTCCAAGAGTTAAGTTTTATTTTTTTTAAGCTCTCACACATGTGTAGAACATACAATATTTGTCTTTCTGTGTCTGGGATATTTCACTTCACATAATGTCCTCCAGTTCCATCCATGTTGTTGCAAATGACAGGATTTCCTTATTTTTATGGCTGGGTAATACTCCATTGTGTATATAGACCACATTTTTTTTTTTTATCCATTCACCTGTTGGATGCTTAGGTTAATCCCCTATCTTGGCTATTGTGAGTACTGCTGCAATAAACATGAGTGTGTAGGTATCCCTTCGATATACTGATTTCCTTTCTTTTGGATATATACCCAGCAGTGGGACTGGGTATATGGCAGCTCTATTTTAGCTTGTTGAGGAACCTCCAAACTGTTCTCCGTAGTGGCTATACTAATTTTCACTCCCACCAACAGTATGCGAGGGTTCCCCTTTCTCCACATCCTCGCCAGCATTTGTTACTGCCTGTCTTTTGGATAAAAGCCATTGTCACTGGGGTGAGATGATATCTCACTGCAGTTTTGAGTTTTATTTCTCTGACGATTAGTGATGTTAAGCATTTTTCATATACCTGTTGGCCATTTGTACCTCATTTCAATATTTGAGAAAAGAAATTACTATTATTCTTTAGTGCAGGCTATTCATTTTATTTTATTTTCCTAATACCAGACTCTTCGGTGAAATTCCTGTATATCTGCTTGTGTGGCTGTCATTTCCACAGCAGCCCTTCTCCACTGTCACCTCCGCTGCTGCTCGTGGTGGCCGGCACTCACTGGGCCACACTTCCCCTCTGCTACTTCTCCACAGCTCTCTAAGGTGGGAACCGCTGGCCCCAGTTCTGCAGGAATGGGAGGGTCTGGCAGAGGCCACACTGCGTAGTCCAGCTGAGCTAGGCAGACACCACTCTATGCATCACCACTTCCTGTGGCCTTTCCCATTTGACAAATGAAATGCTGAAAACAGAACAATCCTCCGATGGAGATTTTTTTCTTCCAGAGGTTTCATTTTCTGGGAATCTACAAGACCCACAAGAATGGCTGGAGGGCCTTTAGTGTGTCTTGGGCAAATGTCCGTGGCCACTTCTGGTCTGCTGCCTGGGCCCGCTGTCCACACTGAGTTCATTCATAGCAAACGGGTCCACAGCAAATATCCGTACACAGGTAAAAGTTTGAGGGTATCTCAGTGAGTTGTATGAAAAGTGGTGGATGCCTTGGGCTTGACAGTTTCCATGGCTTCCCTTTTAAGCTTTGAGACTAAAACCCCCTGGCTTTGTGCACAATGTTAACTGAACAGCTCAGATCTGAGGTTAAGAAAGACGGAGGCACAGAGTTTTGATGGGATCACTTGGAAACGAAGGGCCCTTTACTGTAGGGGCAGTAGGAAGCTGCAGATGACATTCTGCAAGGAAGGAAGGTGTCTGAGGAGCTGAGCAGTCAGTGAGCCCCAGGCTTACAACTCAGGTTTTGTTTTCCAGTTAGGTTGGCCTCCTGTAGCCCTGGGTGAAGCGCAGGGCGCTGTTTGGCCTGCAGCATCTTTAATGGATTCCATTGCCACATGCATGCCTTCAGCAGCCTCTGACCTGGGCATTCAGCCACCCAGCCCTCCACTTCCCTCAGCTGCATTTACCTGCTGGATCCTAAGCCACTGCTGTTTGGTTTCAACTTTAAACCTGTGTTTCCCAATCTAAGCCTGATTCAGATTAGGAAATGATTTACAGCTCCCAGCCGGACCCTGGGAGTGAAACTGAAAAGTGGGGGCACTGAGGAGAAGGTCCCAGGACACGCACTTCGGCCCTGTATGGTTCAGTAACCATGTTCCCAGCTTTGGGGTGAGACGCCCCAGAGTGTGAAGCTTGCTGTGTCGCCATGGAGCTGATTTAAAATCTCTAAGCTGGTCGGGCGCGATGGCTCACACTTGTAATCCCAGCACTTTGGGAGGCCGAGAGGGGCGGATCACGAGGTCAGGAGATCGAGACCATCCTGGCTAACACGGTGAAACCCCGTCTCTACTAAAAAAAATACAAAAAATTAGCCGGGCGCGGTGGCAGGCGCCTGTAGTCCCAGCTACTCGGGAGGCTGAGGCAGGAGAATGGCGTGAACCCGGGAGGCGGAGCTTGCAGTGAGCCGAGGTCGCTCCACTGCACTCCAGCCTGGGTGACACAGCGAGACTCCGTCTCAAAAAAAAAAAAAAAAAAAAGAAACTAAAGGAATGCAGCCTTCGTTCTTGAGGGCAAGTAGATGCAACTCAGATTCAGTTTTCTGCCAGCATTCTGAGCTGATCAGAAAAATACAGTTTGTTATAAAAAGGAAAAAGAAATTTGCCCCCTATAAAAAGATTTAAATAAAATCACTTTCCCTGAAATATCACAGTCTGCATTTACATGCTCCACAGTTTGTTGATAGGAGACACAGTTGTTTTAAAAAGTAAAACCATAAAGTGGGAATGTAGGGAAAAGTCTAAATGATCAACAGCTATCAGCTGCTTATAATTTGCAAGGAATAATCCACATATCCATTAATGACTCTTACCTCCTTGGAGGCTAAGATTTGGCGTAACTCTTTCCTGAGATCAATAAAACGATCGTGGAACAGGGCCAGGCACCACGGCTCGGTGAAGTAGCTGGTAAGGAAAGAAGAGACTCAGTGAGCTGGCAACCCTCTCATTACCACTAATAAAGTATTTACCTGCTTTTTTGCCTTTATAAATTACAGTTCTGGCCTCATTGCAATCGTTTGCTCATAAAATGTCTTGTGGAACAGCCTGACCAATCAATTTTTTAAATGGATGTTCCTGCTGTAAGGCCAGGTCCCATAATTACATTTAAAGTGGTTTAATTCAGAGCTGGGGCAAGACCCAGTGAAGAATCCTGATTTTATCAGAATTTAAAAGCCTGAAGACTTGTAAAGAACGGTGTCTCCATTATCTGCCCTCGTTTGAGAAAAACAGATTGCAAGATTAACTGCTGCATAAATAAATTAAATTTGGGTAGACAATAACACAAATGTTGTTCATCATTAAGGTTTCTGGATTAATAATGGCCAGAAAAACAGGCTGCCTTGGTGCTGCAACATGCTGTTCACACGGTTGCATCAACGCTTAATTGAATCTCTTGTAGAAGAGCTGCATTTTTTGGTGTTCATATTTGCTAACTTTTCACTGAAAGTTGAAATGCTTTCTTATATGGAGAATAATAACATTATCCTTTATTTAAGTGGAAAATTTGATGCATTTTTGGAATAACCAAGAACTCTTATTGGTATTTTAACTCTTACTTTAAGTGTCTTGGAACAGGGAACTTAACTGCTTCAGGGTCAAAGCCATGTCGCTCAGGTGGGCTTTGCTCTCCTCTGGATGTGAGCTAGCTGTCCTTATTACTGTTTATGGATGTCGTGTGTGCGCACAGGGGAAGGAAAAACCTGGTGCCCCCACGCGGATGGGCACCTTCCATTTTCCAAGATGTAAAAGTTAGTTCTTAGGGATGGAGGTAAAGTGTCCCAGGGGCCACAGGGGCACTAGAGGACAGATACAACGCCGAGAGTCTGTGTGAGGGACAGCCTGGCACTCAGCGGTATCAGGCCTCACCCCACGCCCACTCGCTGGATCACAACACGGCATCAGTTCCTGTGGACTCGCCCGCGTTGCTGTTCAGGTGGTATGTTCACCCAGCTGTTAACACACTGTCTTTCCTCAGCGGCTGTAATCTCCCATGTTTGTTTCCATGGCACCATCGGAGCTCCCACTCCCTTGGTTTTGGGGGTCTACGGCCACCTCCGTCTGGTGGCGGAACCGCCTGCTCGCTGCATTCCTCATTTCCAGTGCCGCCTGTTCCAACAGCCCAGGTGCTCTCGGGCCATGCTCCCTGCCCAGCGCCTTTACAACTCTGCCCTCTGTGTTGCCTGTCAGAGACCCTTCATCGTCTGCTTCAGAGAGGGGGTTCTGTGAAGTCCCACTTCCCTTGGGAACCCACTGTGGCCTGCCACGAGCTCCGGCCCTCCATCTAAACACCGGGGTTCCCACAGCCTTATCATGCAGAATAGCGTCACTGCCCTAAAAAGCCCTCTATGCTCTGCCTACTCACCCTCTCTCCTTGCCTCCCTCTGAACCCCTGGCAAATTAACTTTGGAGGAACTTGAATTGTATTAGAGAAAATGGAAGCTGTGTAACAATTTTTGTAAAACGTTGAAAAAAATCCTAGTGTCCAGGTTTTATTTCAGAAATAGAGTGGTGTTCTCCCAACCACACAACAATACACATTACACTTGCCAGCAACTCTAAAGGGAATGGATTTGCGACTTAGGGCTGTGCACTCCGGGTTATCACGGTGGCTGGCCCAGGGCTGGGCCTCGGGGCCCAAGCTCCCGGGAGAGACCTGCACGGTGAGGGCGGGACTCAGACCCGGCTGCTTTCCCCTATCCAAGGAGAACTTTAGCACCAGCTACAGGCTCCCAGGTGAAGGTGGTCGGGAGGAGTGAGGGTGTCTCGGATCCTGTGGGCTTCCTAAAATCATCCTACAGCAGCAGCATGGCAGCTTTCATCATTCAAATTGGAAAAGCTCTGAATTTAACCAAACCTATTTTACAATTGATTGTAACGTTGAGTCAAATGAAGATGGTTTCCTTTTGATACAATAATGTTAGGAGGAAATTCTGCTTTAAGAAGTTTTAGGGACCAGGTATGATGTGTGGTGCCTACAATCCCAGCACTTTGGGAGGCCAAGGTAGGAGGATCACTTGAGACCAGGAGTTCAAGACCAGCCTGGATAACACAGTGAGACCCCCATCTCTACAAAAAATAAAAAATAAAAAAAAATTAGCCAGATGTGGTGGTGACACATACCTGTGGTCCCAGCTACTAGGGAGGCTGAGGTGGGAGGATCACCTGAGCACAGGAGTTCGAGGCTGCAGTGAGCTGTGATCATGCGACTGCACTCCAGCCTAGGTGACAGAGTGAAACCCTGTCTCTAAAAAAATAAAAATAAAAGTTTTAGACCTCCCCCAGGTTGAACGATTTCTATGCTTTAGGCTCCTTCTGTATCCATAGGAAGGAGAGGAGCATCTTGGATCCTGGTGAAGCTTAGAGCTAGGTTTCTGCATTTTTGGCCGCCAGGTACTATGGTGCCATCGGCATTCATGATGAGCTTTTGGGAAATTTGTATTTCCATGAATATTGTGAATTTTAAAAATAAAAAATATTAATTTTTTTCCTCAATTTATATTCAAAAGGGGAAGACTACTAGGAGCCATGAAGTAACCCACACAGCTTGTCATCTAGACATTTTCAGGAGAGACGGCCAGGTATGCACATGGCTCCAACGTGCTTTTTAAGGGGCTGTGTGCATGTGCTCGTCAATGCCACAAAAATCATTTTTGCACAGCTGGGAGAAAAAAGTTACACCTCTTCAAGACTGAAATAGAAGACGTTACTGTCTCTGTTCATGCTGCCAATGGCCAGCCTGGTTTATCTGGGAGGACTTAAATTCCCCATCACTTCTGCAAGTAATACACTTTTCCAAGAAGCCCTGGGAGATTCTGACTTGCGGAACTGAATTAACCATTTCTGGTCGATATAGTCCGATCATTAAGCAATTGACTAGACGTCTCCAGAGGTCATCCTTGCCTGCTCATCCAGGCAGTTACATCGACAGACTCATGAACTGAGTGGGGATGTGAAGGCCGGCTTGGCCATTAGACATGCTGAAGGCCGAGGAAAGCTGATCAACACAACACACTGGGAGAAACTGTAGGAAAAAGTCCAGCACATCTACGGGGAAAGAGAAGTGGTAAAGGTGTCCTTTAAAGGCCGGGATCTTAAGTCCAAGGCCAAGGCCTTCCTGGCCAGCAGGAAAGGAGTGCTGCGACTGCAAGCGTGCTCTTTCCAGCACTGGCACAGCGTGGCGGGGCACGCTGAATTATGCACCAGGTGGCAAAGAGGAGGCGGGTGGCAGGGAAGAAACATATCACTTTTTCCAAGATTTTTTTTTAATAAAAAGCATTCTAGTTTTCTCTTGGCATGAAAAAACAGTGTCTACTTTTAGAGCTGTTCACAGGCTCCCCAGCTGACACTCACACCTGCAGAGAGAGCTGCTGGAAAGTCAGGTCACTTTTCTCCGGGCAGGCAGCTGCCACCAGGGAGGCCTGCGGGTTTCCTTAGAGAATGATGCTCTTGCTTGTACACGTCTTTTCTGGCACGGTGGAGGGCAGACTGTTCTCCTTCTAAGATGCCTGCCTGAACGTCAAGCTCAGCCATGAGTGTCAATCTTGTGATGCCAGAGGATAGAGCATAGCTAGTGGGGCTTGCCTCTCTATGAAGCAGCCTGCGTCATGTCTCCATTCCATACACAGAAGGTAGGCAGTGATAAATACCATGGTAGCAAACAGATACCCAAGCCCAGGTATGATATATGGATGCATCTACTTTGGCCTGAATGACATTTGGAATTTGGGTTTCAGGCCTTTCTTCGATGAGTCAGATTAGGCAATGCTGCGTCCTCGTTTTCGTGTGGCAGCTATCAGCTCAGTTGCCGGGGATGGCCTCCGTGGTTTGTCCTTGCTTTCCCACCAGTCTGGCCAGAATTGCTCCTCTCCATGGGTCACAGCAGGCATCTGGGTGTGCCAGGCCTGGCAAGAGGTCTGGGTGAGAGGGAGGCAGGATTGTAAACACATTTCCTAAAGCCCCTCTGCCCCATGACCTCTTCCATGGTGGGACATCTGCTAAGAACACTAGAACTATGTCCTAGCTTTCTTTTTTTTCTATCCATCCATCCATCCATCCATCCATCCATCCATCCATCCATCCATTTATCCATCCACCCATCTATCTATCCATCCATTTATCTGTCCATCCATCCATCCATCCATCCATCCATCCATCCATCCACCCACCCACCCATCTATCCATCCATCCATCCATCCATCCATCCATCCATCCATCCATCCATTTATCCATCCACCCATCTATCCATCCATCCATCCACCCACCCACCCATCTATCCATCCATCCATCCATCCATCCATCCATCCATCCATCCATCCATTTATCCATCCACCCATCTATCCATCCATCCATCCATCCATCCATCCATCCATCCATCCACCCATCTATCCATCCATCTATCCATCCATCCATCCATCCATCCATCCATCCATCCATCCATCCTAACAGGTCTAGTGAGGCCTTCCTAAACCCTGTTTCCTTATTTCCAGTGGCTGCTTTCCTCTGGTCCTCTTCCTCTGCTGCATCACTCCACCCCTCAACGAACATCCCTTCCTTCCCTGTGCTTCCACGTAGACTTTTCTCCCTCTCTTCTCTGTCCCAGGTGTCTTCAGAGCTTCTGACATTAACGGTTGCAAGGAAGGAGAAGACCTAGGGTTCAATTCTTTGCCATGAATCTAATATGGCCCGCACATCTGTGTCAAACATGTGAAGGACACTGAGGGTACCATGGTGAAAGAAAGCCCCTGCCCCCAGAAATGCACACATGGTGGGTGGGGGTGGAGAATGTCAGAGCCACTTATGATGGCCTGGCATGGCAGGGCTGCAGAGGGGTGCATGCTGGGGAGGCGGGGGCTGGAGTGTGCCCCACGAGGCCTGGAACTGTGGCCCTCTTGACCTCACTTCTTTGTCCTCTCTGCAGCTTCATCCCTAGGCTACCTGTCTTGGGCTAGTGTTTGCCAAACTTCAGTCACTTGGGAATCAATCGTTTTATGTGTGACTACATTACTGAATATTTCCAAATTTTCTTTAAAAAATTTTTTTTTAGAGACAGGGTGTTGCTTTGTCACCCAGGCTGGAATACAATGGCACAATCATAGCTTACTGCAGCCTCAAACTCCTGGGCTTCAGTGATCCTCGCGCCTCAGCCTCTCAAATAGCTGGGACTATAGGTGCACACCATCACACCTGGCTAATTTTCTATTTGGAATCTTTTAGAAACGGGGTCTTGCCATGTTGCCCAGGTTGGTCTCAAACTCCTAGCCTCAAGTAATCCTCCCAAGTAGCTAGAATTACAGGCACCAGGCCTGGCCCAAAATTTTCTTTACATTGATTTGTCTTTAAAAAAAACTGCAATAATTACTTTTGTCTTGTCCTAAGTAATGATATCTATGAAATCACAGGTTTGATGTGCTTGTTATGTTTTATTCTAATTCCTGTTGGAACAAATCCATCATTAGTAAGATGTGGCTGTGCTGCCTGAGCTATCCGGAATACCACCTGGTGGGTGCTTGCTACACTCTGGGAGGCATCCTGTTCTATTATAGCTTCATGCTGGAGGCACACCTAGATTCATCTGGGGACGCAAACCCACAGACTCTGTTGCACACCATTTCTGTGCATTATCTCATTTCATCCTAATTCTAATCCTAGAAAGTGGGGCATGCTGGCCCATTTTACAGATGAAGACATAGATTCAGAGAACTTAAATGAGTTGCCCAAGGTCACAGAGTTAATAAGTGACTGAACTAGATCCTACCCATAGTTCTGTGTGACCCATGCTCTGAACAACTGTGCAACCAAATCCTATTTCCTTATGCTTTTTCCCGAGTCTTTCTAGCAACTCTCTTAATCACCCCAGTTTCCCAAGTATCCCCTACATTAGCTAGGATAAGATATGATTGAAATTACAGAAAGTTTCAAAGTAACTGTGGCTTTCAAAAGGCAGAACTGTATTTTTTTCATGTAGAGAAGGTCTAGATGGGGAGTCTAGGGCTGCCAGGGTGGTTCCATGGACATCAGAGCACAGTACATTCATAGAGGCCTTGGCCTCATGATTCAAAATGGCTGCTGAGCTCCTGCCATCACATATATGTTCTGGGATGAAGTATGGGAAAAAGAGGACTCATCTCCTTTCTTCTAAGGAGAGTTCCTGGAAGCTTCACAAAGCACTTCCATTTATATCTTATTGGCCAATGGTTGGTCATATGGCTTTCTTGGTTGCATGGGAGGATGGGAACCACTGTCATTTATTTTAGATATGATGTATTTCCCTATAAATCAGAATTCTGTTCCTGAAGGGGAAAGAGAGAATGGATGTTTTATCAGCTGTGATACGCCAAAGACTCTACAGCATCTATTTTTAACAAAAATCTTTTCTTAAATTTATGAAAATTGGGAGATGTTTTTTGGTTGAGGTTTCCAGGGCTAGAACATGTTTTTCACTCTAGACTCCAACTACTCCAAAACTGACCACTCTGGGGAAGAAAACCCACAGAATATTTTCCATGTGTGACTTCTACCTCCAAGCCAGTGGGAAAGTCCCGGTGTCCTCAGAGTCCTACATGTTCCCATCTGGCCCGACCTGGCTTAACTGCAGAGAACAGGCACAATTTGCCTTCACACTATCAGGGAGGGTTATGATCATTTTATTCTACTCATGAAAGAATGTAAATTCATGCATTTCAGTACAATTTCCAAAAATAAGAATAGGAACAAGTAAGTATTTCTAGTTATTCCTGGGTTTGCTTGGAAATGAGACCCCATGACACCAGCAAACACAGCCCTGATGCCCTGCAACAAAAAATCCCGAAGACTGAGATGGAAATCTGACTGAATATTTCCTTGAGTTCAGCCTGAGTTTGCAAGAATCTGTATCCAGTCAATTTTTTGATTGCTTTGAGGCAGATCTAGAAAGGTAAGATTAATGATTTTGGAAGCAAAACCAACCGGTTATTTGATGACCAGTTGTAATTGTCACATGCTATGATCTACGTAACCGAAAAAGCAGCAGCCTCGAAATATAATTTGGCTGTGGTCTCATTGTACCAATGCAGAGCTGGCCTCAGATGTTTCCTGCTCTACAGAAAAACGGCTTACAATTCCTTGGCACTGAGACTGAAATTCTAATTTTCAGCAGAAATCAGCTATTTTCTGAATGGCTTGTAAAATTCCTCTCTCTCTTAATGCTACAGAGCAGTGTTTTGCCAGTGATCCTGGTTTACCTGGGAATTCAGAGGCTAACACTACGGCCACACACAGCGGGTCATGCCTGTAATGCCAGCACTTTGGGAGGCCGAGGCAGGCGGATCACTTGAGGTCAGGAGTTTGAGACCAGCCTGGCCAACATGGCGAAACCCCATCTCTACAAAAAATACAAAAATTAGCAGGGTGTAGTGGTGCGTGCCTGTAGTACCAACTACTTGGGAGGCTGAGGCAGGAGAATTGCTTGAATCCGGGAGGCAGAGGTTGCAGTGAGCTGAGATTGTGCCACTGCTCTGTAGCCTGGGCGACAGAGCGAGACTTCGTCTCAAAGAAAAAAAAAAAAAAGAAGCAGCTAACATTGCTTAAAACTAGGTGCCTCCCACACCCTGGGCTCCCTTGCCTGGCAGCACTGGTGCTGGGAGGCACTGCTTTGCAAGGCTTTCTCTGCTCCAAGTGCATGGTTTGCCTCTGATGGAGGCCACTGGGACCAGCATGATGTGTGTGATATCTGTGAGCTGAACACCCAGAGCTGTCTAGGAGGGAAATCCTGACCAGCCCACAGGCCCCACGACCTCCCCTGCCAAGCGGGGGAGGCTGTGCTCTCTTGCAAGCACAAGTTTTCCTTTAGGTCCTTTGATGTCTATAAGAACATGGAATCTGACCTTCTGTGCCTTCATCAGGTCACATTTGCTCTGGACAGGACCAGAAATTCCCTGCCACCCTTGCAACCAGAGTCTTAGTTTTCAGAAAGCTGAATTACCTGAAGGATCTGTCTGCTGTCCATTTGTTTTTCTGAATCCCAGACACTCAGCCCAGGAACAGCTTAGAAGATGGAATATGTTAATTCATGAATTACGAATCTAGCCGGTGCTAACATTTCTCTCCTCGCTCTGATCTCTAAGGAGTGGGAAGCAACACATGTGAGCTGAGTTGGTGATGCATTCTCAGGACGCGAGTTGACTAAACAAAGACAGATGCTGGCGTTGGTGGTCTCTCCATCTCAGCTCAGATTCATGTTGCTGACCCGGCCTCAGTTTCCCATTTACTAATGCCCGTTTTCTTTTTACCCCAGCTCTGCCGCTTGTCAGCTTATGTAATCTAGAGCTAGTTAGCTTTAGTCTCTCTTAGTCTCAGTCTTCTTAGCTGTAAAATGGGGATAATGATGGTCCTTCGTTCCAAGAGTTACTATCCGAATTCAAGGGGACACTCCAGGTGAAAGATTTGGCGTTATGCCTGGCACAGGGGAGAGCCTCCATATCAATGATTATTACTGTTACTGTTCTTAATTATCCTATTGCATATATTTGTGTAGGCTGCTTCAAATCCTTTCTGGTGTGAATTAGAAACTAAAATATTAAAATACTTTTTTGTTTGCTGCGTAATTCAAAGAAAGTCTTTCTTTGGCATAACTGCAGTTTTTCTTCTCAGGGAATGCTTTTCCTCCATTCGAAAGTACTGCATAAATTAATTTCCCTGCCATTTTATAGAGCAATAAAGGTAAGAGGACATTATAACTAGCCTTCTTGAAGTTTTGTCTTTCACTAAAGAATTATGCGGAAATAGGCCAGGTACAGTGGCTCATGCCTGTAATCTCAGTGCTGTGGGAAGCTAAAGTGGGAGGATTGAGGACAGGAGCTTGAGACCAGTCTGGGTAACATAGGGAGACCCTTGTCTCTACAAAAATTAAAAAATAAAAATCAGCTGGGCGTGGTGGTGCGTGCCTGTAGTCCTAGCTATCTGGGAGGCAGAGGCAGGAGGATCGCTTGAGCCCGAGTTTGAGGCTGTAGTGAGCTATGATCATGCCACAGATCTCAAGCCTGGGCAACAGAGTGAGACCTTTTTTAATTTAAAAAAGAATTCTGCGGAAACAAATAAAAAATGCATGGAGATTGTTAAACTGAGGCCTTACTTTTTTTGTGTCTGAATTGATGAAAATTAAATACAAACTGTCCAAATGGAGTTATTTCTTTGGTTTTACCTGCTTACTATGTTGGGTGACCAAGTAAATCAAAATAGTTAAACCAGTTGTTCACTGAACACATTCAGATGGCAGTTGGGAAAAGTGGCCCTGAAGTTAAGGCCCAGGCATTCTAAAGCCCAAGTAGGCTGAATTTTCTTCTGACCTGTGACTTTTGGTCTTGCTTGCCAGAGCAAACCAGTTTTCCTGTAGAAATAGCATAATGTTTATACACTTAAGAATTTTGTTTCTATTTAAGTTTATCCTGAAAGCACAGCCGCGGGTCATTCACACGCTTTGCCATGGTGGGAAGCTGGGTTTGGCAGTGCCTTACAGCAATGTCTGCTGTCAGGGTACAGGACTGAGACTTAGTGCTCCACCTCTTCCCTTTTAGTCCATCTACAGTATTTCTTTGCACATTGCTGGTTTTTTAGGGGCTGCACTAATTGAATTTGCACAATAAATCTAGTGCCCTGGAAGTTGGCCAGCTATTTACATTGATTTGTTATATAAGTTCAGCACTAATAGTATGAGGCAAGGTTAGCATTTAATTCTGCAGAAAAGGGGAAGCTCTTAGTGCTTCAGCTTCCCTTCCTGTGCCTGTCTGCTCTCATTCTGCTTCTCTCTTCATAGAGAGCACAACCATTTTCCTTTAATTAGGCTGCAGAGAGCCCAGGCCAGCATTAGGCCAGGCGGCCACTCAGCCTCACTCACCGTCATGCCCATTTCCTATCTATTTTCTGTAGGAAAAGAAAAAAAAAGTGTATATGTGCACATATAAACCCCCACGAGTCAGGGGGACAAAGGAGCCAGATAGAATGACCTTTTGTGAGGTGGAGGCTGCAAGAGCTAGCAAACCCCATAGAGCAAGATATTTCACTCCCTTATTATTCCTTTGGTTAAAGTAATGGCTCTTTAAATTCTGAACAAGTGCTTAGTAGAAATATCACTGACCAGGACAGAACACACACACCATGTTTGAGATGTGTTTAAAATGATTTTAAAAATAAATAATGAATACATGTTAAAAATAATTCTCTTTCAGCAAATAGGCTTTTCCAATTAATGTGTTCCCTTTTTTTTTTCTAAAGCTTTTACAGAGAGAATAATAAACTACAAACTGTTTCTTCACTTTTGTCCCTCTTAGGATTTCAGGGTTGTGGTTTCCAAAAATCAAGCATGAAAATTTAACTAACATATTCCTAGTTCATATCTCATCAAAACACAATAATGAGGGTAATGGATTACAACCCACAGAATAGTGCAGGAATCCATAAGTCCACACTGATAAAAATGAATGAATGAGTAAATAAATGGAGGAGAAGGGACAATTCTTCCTTACAGTAGGATGCTAAGTAATAAATACATAAGAATTACGGAAGTAGAAAAATCACCATTTAGTAAACAGTGCAGTAATAGTTATTTCAGCCAAGAATTGTCCATGGAGTCTAAAATTTGTAGAAGAAATTATGAGACATAAGGTATTTATATAGTCTCAAAATATCACTAATTAGTTATGAAGGTAAAAATACCTATATAAATCGTCTCAAAGTAGTAGCTTTCCAGGGGAAGAACCCTGCAGCCTCCATTCTAACCAAGTGATCACAGTTAACAAAACTTCTGGGATCCAGCTCAACAGCTGCTGAAGGACACTTCACTCTGAGAGAGGACATTCTCTTGAATTCCTCACAAGGTATCAGAGCCCCATTTTTTTTAGAGCTGGGAGAGATAAGAGATTACAGATTTTGGCAACCTTCTTGTTCTACAGGTAGGAAAACAGAGGCCCATCGCTGCACTTGCTGAAGCCCTCACGGTCCGGTCCAGGAGCCATAAGCCACCAGTGGCTTCTGAGCACTTAAAATGTGGCTAGTCTGGGCCAGGTGTGGTGGCTCACACCTGTAATACTAGCACTCTGGGTGGCTGAGGCAGGCGGATCACTTGAGGTCAGGAGTTCGAGACCAGCCTGGGCAACATGGTGAAACCCTGTCTCTACAAAAAAATACAAAAATTATCTGGGGTGTCACATGCCTGTAATCCCAACTACTCAGGAGACTGAGGTGGGAGGATCACTGGAGCCTGGGAGGCAGAGGTTGCAGTGAGCTGAGATGGCGCCATGCACTCCAGTCTGGGTGACAGAGTGAGACCCCATCACAAAACAAACAAACAAACAAACAAAAAACGGCTAGTCTGAATTGAGATGTACCTCCTGTATAAAATACACACTGAATTTTGAAGATAATGCAACAAAAATGTAAAATAGCTTATTACTGTTTTTGTATTGACTAAATGTTGAAATGACAATAGTTTGGGATATATTGGGTTAAATATAATATATTATTAAATTAATTTTCTCTGTTTCTTTTTATGTTTTTAATGTGACCACTAAAAAGGGTACAACTTTGTATGTGGCTTCTGTTATACTTCTACTGGATATCACTGATCTAGATAGAAAGGTGAAGAAAGTGAGTCTGTTGAATGCCTCCTGTGAGCATCATTTCAAATGCAAGGATGAATGTGCAGTGGGCCCAGCATCCAGAGGTGCTCTGACAGCAAGAGATGACGGACATGTAAAGAGAACCACAATACTGTACAATACTGTGGGATGATGGCCACACTACAGCAGGTGGGAGCTCCGCCATCACTCACAGGCGCTGCGTACAGAGGCACAGGGAGGATCTACTGAACCACTGGAGAAGGAGCCGGTGTTTGCAAGGGGTATTCCAGGCCTGGGAAAGTGTGGAGGCACAAAGCAGGCAGGGTCTGCTGGGAATGACAGGTGGTTTGACTGCTCTAGCATCCAGTCGGATGCAATGTGGGGGGCAGTGGGCAAGGCCAGACTCTAAATGCTTGTGTATGGGGCTTGGACTTTATCTCCCAAGTGAAGGAAAGCCATGGGAAGGCCTTAAACAAGTGAGTGCTGTGGACATCCTATTTATGTTTCAGAACAGGTGCTCTGGAAGCCGTGTTGAGGCTACACTGGACAGGGTATGGCCAGAAGCAAAGGGGCCCTGCTAAATGCAGCTGCAATGGCAGCAGATGACTGGAGACACATTTAGGAGGTGAGGGAGAAGCGAGTGAGGGAAAAAGATCTGCAGATATTCCCAGGCCCTGGCTCAGAGGCGCAGGGAAGCAGGAGCACAGGACAGAGAGGTGAACAGGGGCAAAGGACAAGGAATGAATCCATTCCTTTTTTAAAGTGGAGACAGAAGTGCCTGCAGAAGTCCAAAGTGGGAACGTCCAGTTGGCCAGACTGACCCTAGCACAGACAGAGCTGGATAAGGGCCCCAAGAGATAGGTTTGGTTCAAGGAAGAGATGACAAGACGGTTGATGGCAATCCCAGGGAAATCTCAGTATTTCCTGAGGGGTGGTGGGATCAGGGGGGCAGTGAGGGACACTTGAGTAAAGTGTCAGCAGAAGAAATGACAAGGAACACAGGGAGAGGGAGCAAAAGGTTGATTCCTACCAGCCAAAAACCACCAGGAACCTGGCGTGTAAACAAAGTCAGGTTTATTCAGCTGACTGCAGTAGGAAGAGCAAGGTCCCAAGGGGTTTCTTGATAAGGAGTTGAGAGGATCCTGAAACAGGATTTGGGCTGGTACCCAACCTCCACACCCTGACAACGCTTGTTAGCTCCTGTATTTCAGAGAACAGCCATCCTATTGGGTACAAGGTGACATCTCATTCCGATTTTGATTTGCATTTCCCGGTTAAGTAGTCATGTCTAACACCTTTTCATGTACTTCCCAGCCATCTATATGTCTTCTTTGAAAAATTGTTTATTTGTGTCTTTGGCCCACTTTTAATTGGGTTATTTATTTTTTCTATCGAGTTATATGAGTTCATTATATATTTTGGATATTAACCCCCTATCAGAAAATACTTTCTCTCATTTCATAGGTTGCTTTTTTTTTTTGAAATTGTTTCCTTTGTTGTACAGAAGCTTTTTAGTTTGATGTAGACCCACTTGTTTATTTTTGCTTTTGTTGCCTGTGCTTTTGGTTTCACGTCACAAAAGTCAAGGCTGAGGCCAATGTCAAGGAGCTGTTCCTCTCTGTTTTCTTCTAGGAGTTTGGCCTTGTTAAGTTTGAGAGTCAAGTAAGCAGTTGTATACAACACCAGAGCTTAGAAGCAAGTCTTGCACAAACTGCCTCTAAAATACATCTGAAATATGACCATCCAAAGTACCATCTCTCATCTGGGATATGGCTGTGTCTCCCTAACAGCTCCATTCCCCATACAGCATGTGGGGAATGTTTAAAACATGAATTGGCATGTTGCTGCCCTTCATGCTTTGAAACAAAGATCCCAAGTCCAAGCCTCCGCATGATCTACATGATACAGCTCTTCTGACCTTCTCTCACTGTGCTACAGCCATGTTGGGCTTCTTTTTATTCCTCAAACATCCTATACTTAGTTACTTATCAAAGCGAAGCAGCACTGAAACCAGCCTGCACAACCACAGCTGGGGCTTCAGCATGGATTCTGACTGGAGAGAAGAGCAGTGCCTAAAAGCAAGGGGTGTTGACGCCCAAGACTGTGGGTGCTCACCCGGGGCAGATGAGTGCTGACATCATTATGACTGACCACCCAGCAATTCATGTTACTCATGGATATGATCTACTGGGAAGAAAGATTCGTAAGAAATCCTGTGATAGGGACTTTGGGGGACTTCAGATGCCTCCTGTGTCTTCTGTTTTGTTTGTTTGTTTGTTTGTTTATTTGTTTTGACAGGATCTTGCTCTGTTGCCCAGGCTGGAATGCATTTCTTTTCTTCCAGGAAATCACCTTCTCTAGGATTGGGTAGATAGCTCCACTTCCTCTTGGGGAAGATCTTGATTATGTCATAACATAAACATAACTAAAATAACGTTTCTCTTACCTAAAGCTGAAGGTAATGGCAGTCCAAAGATATAAACATGTGACCTTAGCCCAAAGAGAGTCTCTTGCAATCAAAATGAGAGCTCATGCCAGCCATTTTGGAAACATATTACATAATGTGAGTTACATTTATATTTTTTAGATACATTTCAGTTTAATTTTTCTGAGGGAAGAAAGATAATAAGAAGGTGCATTAATGTTCCTAATTCATGAAATATGCACTGGCCTTTGAAGTCCCTGATTTAGTTTCTCTTTAAAAAATTACTTGTTCATTGTCTCTTTCCCATAAAAGGCAAGAAGAGGACAAGGGGGGGCACTATCTCCACTACTATTTAATATTGTACATGTAATTCTAGGCAATTCAATAAGATAAGAAAAATAAATAGAAAGTAGAAGTATTGGAGAGGAAAGAAAAAAGGTGCTGTTATTGTTAAATGATAATCATCTGTCAAAGAAATTCCAAGATAATCTAATAAAATATGCTTAAACAAAAAAGAGACTTCAACACAAGAGCAACATACAAAACCAACATCTTTCCCAACTACCAATTTTTTTTAAATCAGAAAATGTAATGAAACAAAAAGATTCCATCTACAGCAGCAACAAAACTATAAAAAATACTAAAATAAACAAATATAAATGTGCAAGCTCTATGAAAAAAAACCTATCAGAGTTCAGGGAAGAAAATTTAAAAAGACCTGAATGGTAATATTCCGTTTTATAAATGTACCCCAAATTAACCTGTAACTTCAATTCAGACTCAGTTAAAATTCCAAAAATAAGTTTTATAAAGTTGGACATGATAATACATTTGGAAAAGTATAAGAATAGCTAAGAAGACTACACATTAAAGATATCAAGGCAACTTATAATGTCTCAATCATTACAACAGCATGGAAGAGTACAGAAACAGACAAAATGGAGCAAAGAAACAGGGTAGGAAATTCAGAAACTGAATTATCTGTAGAAAAAGATTTTGGCTCAGTGCATGATAATGGTAGTATTTCAGTTACGTAGGAAAAAACATGAATTATTTAGAAAGAGTTGTTGGGGAAATTATCTCTACATTTGGAAACAGTAAAATTAAATCCTTATATTATACTGCACACAAACACACAGTTTTCCAGATGAAGACGTCAATGTAAAACAAAGCTACGAAAGTGACAGAAGAAAACAGGAGCATATTTTACAATTTCCAGGTGGAGAAATTTTCCTAAGTAGGAGACAGAATTCGAAAAGAAGAATTTTGTTATTCTTCTTTGTTAGAGACGGTTTGATCATGTAAAAATTCCAACCTTTATAAAAAAAGATACCAAAAACAAATAATAAAAGTGAATAAAAAGACAAGCCACAAACTGGGAGAAAATCTTTGCAAAACACATATCCAATAAAGGAATAGTAAACAAAATACACAAAGAGCTCTTAAAAATCAACAGTAGGAAAACAAACACCCAAATTTAAAAATGGGCAAAAGAGCTGGACACGTCACCAAAGAAGACATAGAGATAGCAAGCAAGCATTTGAGTTGGGCATGACAGCATGTCCCTGTAATCCCAGCCACACATGAGGATGGCTTGAGCCCAGGAGTTTGAGACCAGCATGGACAACTTAGTGAGATCTGTTAAAAACATATATACATTTTAAATTTATTGATCCCAAAATGGTCAATATGGTAAGTCACTAGGGAATTTCAAATTAAAAACAACAATGAGTATGGCTAAAATCTAAAACATTAACAACACCAAATGCTGACATGGACGTGGAACAACAGGAGCTCTCATTCATTGCTGGTGGAAATGCAAAATGGTATATAGCTACTTTGGAAGACAGTTTGGTGGTTTCTTACAAAAACTAAACACTTTTACCACATCATCCAAAATTGTGTTCCTTGGTATAGTCCCAAAAGAGTTGAAAACTTATGTCCACACAAAAACTTGTACATGTTACAGCAGTTTTATTCATAATTGCCAAAACCTGGAACCACCAATATATATTTTAGTAGGTGAATAGATAAATAAACTGTGGTACATCCCGACAAAGGAATATTATTCAGTGCTAAAAAGACATGGAGTAACCTTAAAAGCATATTACTAAGTGAAAAAAGCCAGTCTGAAAGGACTACATACTGAATGATTCCAACATACGATATTCTGGAAAAGGTAAAACTACGGAGACAGTAATAAAATGAGTGGTTGCCAGAAGCTTGTGGGGGAGGCAGGGGGAAGGCACGAGTAGGCACAGCACAGAGGATTTCCAGGCGTGGAAAGGCATTCTCTTTCATACTGTAAGGTGGGTACATGTCAGTATACATTTGTCGAGACTAACAGAATGTGCAACATCAAGAATGAACCCTAATGTAAACTATGAACTTTGGTTAATAATAATGTATCAATATTGTTGCATCAGTTGTATCAAATGTACCACACTAAAGATGTAAATAATAGTAGAAACTGTGTAAGTGGCTGGGGGTGGAGGAGGGTACATGGGAGCCCTGTACTTTCTTCTTACAGAGAGGAGGTCTTGCTATGTTGCCCAGGCTGGTCTCAAACTCCTGGCCTTAAAGGAACTCTGTACTTTCTGATCATTTTCTTCTGTAAACCTAGAACTGCCCTAAAAATGTCTACTAATTTTAAAGACAGGCTGTAAAATATTTGCAATGTGCATAATAAGGATTACTAGTCTTTAAAAATAATAAATTCTCATAAATGAAAAAGAAACAGGCAACCTAATTAAAAATGGGCAAAGAATGACACGTAATTCACAGAAGAATAAATACAAATGACTAATAAACCTGTGAAAAGATTCAACGGACACTGAAGAGATGCAAGTTGAAAGCACAATGAGAGATACACTTTTCACTCTTTCTTCCTCCTGCAGATAGACAAACAATAAATCCTGAAATATATCCAGTGTTCATGAGGATGGGGAAGCTCTCTTCTGTCCTGTTAGTGGGAATAACCTTTTTTGAAGATAATTTAAAATACTATTTTGATCAAAATTTAAATGTTTATACCCACTGATCCAGAAATCCCATTCATGCACACAGAGATATATGTTCAGTGGTAACATTACATACAATGCCAGGACAAACTTGAAAATAACCTAAATGTTCATTAGTAGAAAAAGCATTAAGTAAATTGGGATTTAGCTATTCCATGAAAGATAAAAAAGCCATTAAAAAGAGTGAGAACTATGTGTACTGACATGGAAAGAACTTCAATATTTATACATATGCTTAAGTGAAAAAACTAGAAGAAAACATGTACAGTATAATCCCATTTGAGAAACGCATATTCACAAACTGAGACTGTGGTCAGTGTTGGCCAGAGGAGCGGGACTGAGAGGAGGGAGAAAAGTTCAGTTGGGTGGTGGTAATTTTTTTTTAACAGCCATGTACAATTTTCTATCTTTCCTACTTAATTTTAAGCTCTGTGAAGGAAGAGAGCACGTCTCAATGGCTATGTTTCAAGTACGCAGCACGCTATTGTTCCATAAAAATACATTGAATGCATAATAATTGAGAATATTAAAAGTTTTAATGGAAATAATCAAGGATATGCCAAAAAGATGTATCATCAAGAATGTTTACTGCAGGGTTAATTATGAAAACAAAAAGTTAAGAGCAGCCCAGTTAATTAAGTAAGGGACGTTGGTATGGTAGAACTCTATCCAGTCGTTAAAAAATAACGCTCATCATCACTGGCCATCAGAGAAATGCGAATCAAAACCACAGTGAGATACCATCTCACACCAGTTAGAATGGCCACCATTAAAAAGTCAGGAAACAACAGGTGCTGGAGAGGATGTGGAGAAACAGGAACAATTTTACACTGTTGGTGGGACTGTAAACTAGTTCAACCATTGTGGAAGTCAGTGTGGCAATTCCTCAGGGATCTAGACCTAGAAATACCATTTGACCCAGCCATCCCATTACTGGGTATATACCCAAAGGACTATAAATCATGCTGCTATAAAGGCACATGCACACATATGTTTATTGCGGCACTATTCACAATAGCAAAGAGTTGGAACCAACCCAAATGTCCAACAACGATAGACTGGATTAAGAAAATGTGGCACATATACACCATGGAATACTATGCAGCCATAAAAAATGATGAGTTCGTGTCCTTTGTAGGGACATGGATGAAACTGGAAAACATCATTCTCAGTAAACTATCACAAGGACAAAAAACCAAACACCGCATGTTCTCACTCATAGGTGGGAATTGAACAATGAGAACACATGGACACAGGAAGGGGAACATCACACTCCGGGGACTGTTGTGGGGTGGGGGGAGGGGGGAGGGACAGCATTAGGAGATATACCTAATGCTAAATGACGAGTTAATGGGTGCAGCAAAACAACATGGCACATGGATACATATGTAACAAACCTGCACATTGTGCACATGTACCCTAAAACCTAAAGTATAATAATTAAAAAAAAAATAATAACGCCATTAAAATATAATCTCAAGAAATGGGAACATGTTCAGAATATGCTGAGAAGCTAAAATAGCAAGCTGCAAATCAGCATGCGAAATATCGTTTATATACACATTTTATATTTAGAGAAAAATTTGAAAGGACACACACCAAAGAAATTAACAATTGGCTTCTTTGCAATTCTCTATTTCATACCCCCGCCACAACCCCTGTGTTGGGCTCTGCAATGATCGTGTACTACTTTTATAAATAGAAAACAAGGCTTTCTTTAAAAAACCCTCTAGAAATTTAGCTCTGCAGTTTAGATTTGTATATGGCTTCTTTCTAGGTGCCTGTAGATGCCGCCCTCCGCTTTTGGATACTGGCTCTGTGCATTCCATTCGTTATTCATACAACTTGTCTGTTTACATCTTAGCCATCAATACTCTTCAACTCCTATCTGTTGAACTGAGACTTTCACGTGCTAAAAATAATAAAGAACATTTTCAGCAATCATATGTTAACTCTTTGGGAAGAGAATTCTCTTTTTTTTTTTTTTGAGACGGAGTCTCGCTCTGTCGCCCAGGCTGGAGTGCAGTGGCGCCATCTCCGCTCACTGCAAGCTCCGCCTCCTGGGTTCACGCCATTCTCCTGCCTCAGCCTCCCGAGTAGCTGGGACTACAGGCGCCCACCACCGTGCCCAGCTAATTTTTTGTATTTTTAATAGAGACAGGGTTTCACTGTGTTAGCCAGGATGGTCTCGATCTCCCGACCTCATGATCCGCCCGAATTCTCTTTTTTAAGAGATGGGTCTATTATTTGGTTTCTGGGCATTTGAATTCCATACTTGTTTTTAGGAACAAATTGTGTTTGAAAGTAGGGGACTGTCTGTATTTATTACTCTCTTTTGAGGGCCTGAAAATTTAGGGTTGTTTGTTGTCCTTTTTTAGAAAAATCGAAGACGAAGGCTGAATAACTTCTCCAGTTCCTTTCATGCCTGTGCTGAATGAGATCCATTTATTCCGTGGGGCCCTCTTTAAAGGTATACTGGCTCAAGCCAGAATCCTCGCCTAGCTGAGCCTTGGCGGGAAGAAGTTGAAGTCGAGTGGCAGAGTAGTTCACAGGTATGGGGCTAGGCCCCAGGGCAGCAGCGCTTTGTCTAAGAACAGTGATCACAAAGTCAGAGCTGCATAATCTCATCATGAAGGGCCATCTGACATTATTGAAAACAAAGTCATTATTATGATAACTTTAACAGTCTCAAGCCTGGAAACCACTCACAGTCTAATTCAATAAATAAGCTACTTAAGTATAGAAAGTCACAAGGAAGAACAGATTTTGTGTCATATTAGTAAATTTGATTTTCATTAATGCAAGATGAATGTCTTCTATGAAACACTTTCCTATCATATTAATAACATGATAGCAAACAGCATTCACAGGTTGCTAGGCAACACGAGGACCCTCTAATGATCTCCTCTGTTCTCGAGAGGCCACAGAAGGAAGATGCCAGAACTCTGAAGGTAGTTCCCATTTCTTGGCAACTGTTTCTCCTAGAAGACCACCATGGGGCTGGAAGGGAAGGGAATTAATGATACTATTTACCATGGCAAATATATACCACTTCCCTCTTTCCTCCTTTGCACTGCCTTACTATGTGGGAGAACAAGAATTGGGAAGGGGGCTTAGATACAGGAGGTCAAGAGTTCTCAGTCCATACCTCCTTTCCTGCACCCAGGTAGGCAACAGGCTGCTGTGAAATCAGGCTAGGAAATGGAGTGGAGGCCTTGAGGTTGTTTGCTGAGCCTTGTTTGTTGGAATCTGCTCAACCCCCTGCCATCCCTCTCTCTTTGTGGGGGTAGGCCCCCAACAGTCATGCTGGGACTTCATGTCAGGAAACAGGGAACGTCATTTGATCCAAGCATTTCAGTTATGTATTAATGTGCAACAACCACTCCAAAACTCAGTAGCATAGAGCAACAGTCATTTTATTATGCTCATGATCACTTGGCTCTGCTCCATGATGACAGGGGTATCAGATGGAACAATGAGTGACTGGGGGCCACTCAGATGACTGGGGCTGAAACCATCTGGAAGCTTCTTCACTCACATATCTGGCACCTGGGTTGGGATGACTTGAAGGCTTGGCTCAGCTGGGACACTTGCTAGAGTGCCTGTATGGCCTGTCTGTGTGGCTTGGGCTTCCTCACAGCATGGCGGTCTGAGGATAGTTAGACTTCTTATATGTCAGGCCAGGAAATTCAGAGGGAATATTCTAGCAAACAATTTGGACACTGCATGGCCTTCTATAAGCCAGTCCTAGAAGTCACATGGTCTCACTTCTGCCAAACTGTATTGGTAAAAGCAAGTAGTCATAAGCTTGCCCAGGTTCAAGGGCAGGGGACATACACCTTACACTCTTTCTGGGAGGAGGGCCAAATGGTTTGCAGTCATAGTTTGAAACTGTCTCACCAAGCCATACCTATCAATCACTCTCCAAGGAAACTGGAGTTGGGACCAAGGTGCATCTGGATAATTTCTATGGGTTTTGGGGCTTGTAACGTAAACATGGGAGCTGTGGGGGAAGCAGAGAAAGCCAGTCTGTAAGAGAAAGAAGCAGCCACTGCATGGTCTCTCCCTGCCTTGTCTGTCCTGCTGTGGTTCCTTCCCAAAACCCAGTCTTATCTCTGCCCTTTGTCCTGTTAGATACAACCATGAATCTTCACAATGGATTCTCCTTTTTACCTTAAATCTATAGCTTTGGTTGATTTCTGTTTCTTGCAACCGGAGTGTTAAGTAATTCAGAGATTATCAGATACTTTTTCAATGACTGTTGATATAAATATGATTACTTATATAAGCTACCATCACCCATCACCCAGTTTCAACAGTTAACGACTCATGGCCCATGTTGTGTCATTGCTAGCTGCTCTTACTCTTCTCCCTCCTGGTTATTTTGAAGAGAATCACCAGACCCTTCTCAGTTATTAACTTTAGGCATAACTATTGACACCTTGTTATGATAAATGAAGTTTTATCTTTTTAAACACAAACCCTCACTTCTCTCTCTCCCAATTTCCCAAATCGTTTGTATCACAGTTTTTTGGTTAAATTTGAATTCTGTGATTACATTATTTTAACAATGCAAATGTTAATCACAGGACTTTCTTGCATAACTTTTAACTTTTCTTAGAATTAATAACTGCCCTATTTTTCTTAGTTTTTAATGTATCTAGTACAATTTTTTTCAAAATGTTCCAGCAGCTCTATAAAGCACCCTTCAAAATTATTTTCCACGTAAACATATCAAATAATCCAAGTAATTAATTGTGTCCAGGACCCCTCCCTCCTCTCCTTTCTGGTCCACCTGGCTGTCCTCTTGGCAGCTGGGACTTCTCTACATTGCCCCTCAGTGCCACAGCCCCTGCCTTACTCCTTCTTAGTTTATAACTTTGGTTGTTTCTCAAAAACAACTCCTTATTATGAGAATTTTAAAGTATGTTTAAGTTAGAAATATACCTATAATGAGCTCCCATCATCCATTACCCAATTAAGACAGTTATCAGCTCAAGGGCAGGCAGTCTTGGATCATCTCTAGTTCCTTCTACCATTCTCCCTCGTGGGTTATTTTGAAGCAAGTCTCCAGACACTTCAGTATGTATCTCTAAAAGATAATGCTTCTATTTTTAAATATATATATATATCTGAAATACCATCTTTACTGCTAAAAAAGTTAATTGTAATTTCTTATCATCATTAACTCTCCAGGTTTCAAATTTCTAGTCACCTCATAAATGGCATAGATTTTTGTTTTACAGCTTATCTGAATCAGGATCCAAATAGGTTGATATGTTTTTAAAATCGATTCCAATTCATAGGCCCCCCTCCATTGCAAGTTTTATTTCTTGCCATTTATTTGTTGAGGGAATCAGGCTGTTTGTCACATAGTTTCCCACTCTGAATTTAATACACTGCAGCTCTGTGTTTGACATGTTTTACACGTTCCCCTATCCTCTCTGTTTCCCACATATTGGTGGTAGATCAACAGTCCACAGTCCTGGTCAGACTCAAGTTCAATTTGGCTTGTTTTTAACCGGTGGTGTGTTTTCCCACCAAGGAGTGTATGCGGTCTGGCTGTCTCCTTTTCTGTGTGAGCAGCCACTGATGCTCCATACCCATGTCCATGATTCCCTAGGGGTTCTGGAAAATGAAGATATTCTAGTCATACCATTTCTCCTTCATTTATGAGCACTAATAGTCCTATCTCATTGGTTCTTGCTTGATGGATGGTAATTGTATTAGTTCATTCTTGCACTGTTATAAAGAAAGACCTGAAACTGGGTAATCTATAAAGAAAAGAGGTTCAACTGGCTCACAGTTGCACAGGCTGGACAGGAAGTATGTCTAGGGAGGCCTCCGGAAACTTTCAATCATGGTGGAAGGGAAGCAGGCATGTCTTACATGGCCAGAGCAGGAGGAAGACAGAAGCAGGGGAGGTGCTACACACTTTTAAACAACCACATCTCATGAGAACTCACTCACTATTATGAGAAGGGCAAGGGGACAATCTGATCCCACGATCCAATCACCTCCCACCAGGCCCCTCTTCCAACAATGGGGATTGCAATTCAACATGAGATTTGGGTGGGGACACAAATCCAAACCATATCAGTAATAGAATTATTGTTTGGAATTATTTCCTTTCAGAGTTTTGAAGACATTGCCTCATTATCTCCTACGTTCTGATTCAAAAATCTGATACCAGTTTGATTCTAGTTCCTTTTTAAGTGACCTGCTTTACTCACTGGAAGCTTTTAGGAGCTTCTCATTATTCCTGGAAGATGGGGAGCAATGCAGAACTATGTATTATGGGCAGGCCACTGCTTCATGCTAGGGGAACTCACTCACCCATGAGGGATAACTTAGGACAGGAGTATAGAGAATTCAGGTCTTGGGACAGCCAATGGGAGGCGGAGAAAAGGGCTTGGTCTTCTCTGGCTCCTTCCTATCCACAGAGAATTACACCCTGCATTTCTGCACTGCATCATGTGGCCTCTTGGGAGCTAGATCTTATGACCTGTGGTGGAGGATTTTATCCAAGTCTGGAAGTGGAAGGAGGAGCCAGAATCACTCAGGGAACCCGACGAGGCTGAAAGTCTGTGAATACATCCAGTAAGTAACTGATGTTTAAGGAAAGCTTTTTGTTTGCCCAGGATCCCTCCTGACCCCCAAGCAGCCTTGCCCCCTGGTCTCAGGGCTGGGACATGGCCATGCTGATGGTCTAAGTGGGCAGACAGATCATGGGAGCCTGACTGTTTGGAGTCCTTCCCCAGGAACTTTTCAAGGTGGCACTAGGCAAGAGAGGGTGCTCTATCCTCTAAATAGCAAGCTGTAAGATGCATAAGCCTGGGACTCCCCATGATTTCCACAGTCAGGGGAGGCCAATCCCAGAGAAGGAAGCAGGGACAAAGGGCCAACGGCGTTTCAAATCCTGCCTCCGGTGCCAGCCCTGCACTCCTCGGTTTAGCTGTGGGAGACACGAAATTCTCCTCCCAGTGTTCGCTGGTTTCAGCTGGGCTTCTGTCGCTTGCAGACAAGGTTCCTGACTAACGCTTATGACCAAGAAGAATATAAATAAAACCTTTTAAAAATGCTTTATCCAATAACTTCTTGAAATGAATGATTTTTTAAAAAACTCTGAAATTAAAAATGCTTCTCTGCTTCAGATCTCTTCCTACTTATCATGCTGCAGATTGAGCTGTTGCAATACAGGCCTAAGTTGGCACTTCAGTCCAGCACATAATTGGAAAAAGAGAGTGGGGTCACATTCGTTCATGTGTCAAATCCTCCCCAGGACTCCAGCAGCCTTGGAGGCACCGTGCATAAGATCCACTTGCAGATCTGTCCTGAGGGCAACGATTGACCCAAGAAGGGATGTCCTTCCTGGTACGAGAGAGGGTTTGAGTCGGGGGCCTGAAAAGCCCAGCAGATCCCTGGTAGCCAGTCCATATGAATATCCTGAATGAGTTCTAGCATTGGTCAATTATCACATGCAGAAAGCATACAGCTTGCAGGCGCCGTTTGTCAGCTGGGGCTGCTAGTGGCTGGGAACTAATCATTAAGCCTGTCAAGGAGCAGATAAACCTTTCTCCTAGCAGCCTCACGGCCTCCAGCGTGGTGTACGTTTTCCTATTTCACTTGGATTTGCTCCTAATGATTGAACTATAGATTATTAATGCTGTGAAACTCTGGGATCCCAGCATGACTGTGCTGGGCTCTATTCTGCCCTCAGAGCCTTCAGCACGTATCCTGGCCTGGCAGACAGTGCCCCAGCAGCTGTCAGAGCCACTGGGGCCAAGAGGGTACCGTGGGACCCAAAGAGTGGCTCCTATTAGCAGCTGCAGGGGCATCGTTGGTGGCATTTGGTGCCCTCTTCTCCCCAAATTACTAGATAGAGTGAATAATAAGTCACAAAACACAATTTAAGGTTTGCGAAGAGGGTGACAAAAAGCATCTTTAAAAGAGAAGTGAAAATGGCTGAGGCCATGCTAGGGCTCTGCCATCTGTCACTGTGCACAGCTGTCTGGGTCCGCGCTGGGGACACTGCTAAGCAGCACGCACAGAGCCAGGTTGAAGACGTTTGGGGCCTGCAGCAGTGCAATCCCAGGGCAGAGAGAGGAGCTGTGCAGCCCAGCAACTGTGGAACAGTCCCTCCAGGGGTGACTCTGATCTGAAAGCTTCCTGTATAGCATCTCCTTTAGTTTTCAAAGACACCCTGGGGAATAATTATAAGGCCCCTTTTACAGATAAGGGAAACAAGGCTTAGAGGAATTAAGAGACTTGCATAAGAGGCCGGGCACAGTGGCTCATGCCTGTAATCCCAGCACTTTGGGAGGAGGCAGGCAGAGCACTTGAGGTCAGGAGTTCGAGACCAGCCTGACCAACATGGTGAAACCCCATCTCTACTAAAAATACAAAAATTAGCTGGGCATGCTGGCTCGAGCCTATAATCCCAGCTACTCTGGAGGCTGAGGCAGGAGAATTGCTTGAACCCGGGAAGCGGAGGTTGCAATGAGCCAAGATCATGCCACTGCACTCCAGCCTGGGTGACACAGTGAGACTCTGTCTAAAAAAAAAAAAAAAAAAAAAAAAAAAAAGGCTTGTATAAGAAAACATCACTCAGCAAGGTCTGAAGGACCCCCACTGCTATGGTTTATGTTGAATTTTTTTTTTTTTTGAGATGGGGTCTCACTCTGTCACCCAGGCTGGGGAGTGCAGTGGTGCAATCTTGGCTCAATGCAGCCTCTGCCTCCCACGTTCGAGTGATCCTCTCACCTCAGCCACTCAAGTAGCTAGGAGTACATGCATGCGCCAAGACACCCTGCTAATTTTTTTTTTAAGAGATAGGGTCTCACTATGTTGCCCAGGCTCCTCTTGAATGCCTGGGCTCAAGTGATCCTCCCCCCCTCAGTCTCCCAAAGTGCTGAAATTACAGGCACGAGCCACCGCACTCGCCCTCATGTTGAAATTTGATCCCTAATGTGGCAGTGTTAGGAGGTGGGGCCCAGTGGGAAGTGTTTGGGTAGTGGGGGCAGATGCCTCATGAATAGCTGGTGCCATTCTCATGGTAGTGAGTGAGTACTTGCTGTGGAGAAACTGAATTGGTTCTCATGGGAATGGATTTGTTCCCTCAGGAGAAGTTTGTTTTAAAGCCAGAGTGCCTCTTGGCGCTGTCTTTACAGGTCTCCATTTCCCCTTTGAGCTTCCCCACCATGTTATGATGTAGCAGAGAAGCTCTCACCAGAAGCCAGGGTTATGCCGCTGTTGAACTCCCCAGCTTGCAGAACTGTAAGCTAAATAAACCTCTTGTCTTTACAAATTACCAGTCTCAGGTATTCTGCTATAGCAACACAAAACAGACTAAGACACCCACAGGGTGCTCTCCTTTTCACTTATGTTACTAGGTTTGGTGAGAATGAGGACACTACCTTTATGCCTAGAGAATGAACTTAAGGCTGGTATAATGTTAGAACCAGGGACTGGATCCACGTTCTGACATGGATGCCATTCCCATCATTGCTACACAGAAGTGTCCAGTGGGTACCATGGGCCTTGGACAGAACGACCATCTGCTGTTGGAAAGAGCAAAACGCCCTCTGTTTGCCTGCATCGCAGCCTACTGAATTGTGGGGATACAAAGAAGCAACAAACTTGGGGTGTGAATCTCTTAGCCTGCTCAGGCTGACATAACAAAATGCTATAGATTGGGTGGCTTAAACAACAGAAATGTATTTCTCACTGTTCTGGAGGCTGAAAGTCCAAGATCAAGGTGATAACATGGTTAGGTTCTGGTGAGGACTCTCTTTCTAGTTTGTAGATGGCCACCTTCCTGCTGTGTCCTCACGTGACAGAGAGACAGATAGACAGAGAGAGAGAGAGAATCAGAGACAGAGAGAGAGTGACATCTGTCTCTTCCTCTCCTAAGAGTCCCATCCTTATGATCTCATTAAATCTTAATTACCTCCTAAAGACAGTGTGTCCAGATACAGTCACATAAGGGGTTAGGGCTTCAACATATACATTTGGTGAGAGGACATAATTCAGTCCACAGCATTGGGGCTATAAGAAAGGCTATCAGTTGGAAGACAGTAAGGCAATAGAGAAGTTAAATAGTTAAATAATGAGATACAGAATAACTCAAGAAATGTTGGTTGGCATGGGTAGGATGGTGTATGTAATACGGGGGGTGTGCCATGTATTATTAGTCCAGAACTGTTATATAATCAATGCATTCTAAAATTTGAAAAAAAATGGTACTTTAACAATGTTGCTCCACTGTTTTCTGGCTTGCATTGCTTCTGATGAGAAATCTGTTGTCATTTTCATCTTATTCCTCTGTAAAGAATGTGCCCGTGTCTCTTGTTGCTTTTAAGACCTTCTCTTTATCATGGATTTTGAGTAGTTTGATTATGATATGCCTTGGTGTAGTTTTCTTCATGTTTTTTTTTTTATGCTTGAGATTCATTGAGCTTCTCAGATTTGAGTTTTCATCAAATTTGGAAAAATTTTAGTCGTTATTTCTTTAGGCCACTTGAAGTTGTCCCATTCCTCACTGATACCCTGTTCATGGTTTTATATTCTTTTTCCTCTGTGTGTTTTATTTTGGGCAGTTTCAATTGTTATGTCTTCAAGTTCACTTACCCTTTTCCCAGCAAGGTCTAATCTGCAACTAAGCCCATCCAGTGTAGTTCTCATCTCAGACATTGTAGTTTTCATCTCTAATAGTTTGATTTGGATCTTTTATATGTTTTCCACATCTTAACTTTTTAATCACATGGAATGCAGTTATAATATGTTGAATACATAATTTCAACATACTTGTCTGCTAATTCTAACATCTGCATCAGTTCTGGGTTGGTTTTGTTGATTGATTTTTCTCCTCATTTTGGGTTATATTTTCTTGTTTCTTTGCCTTCCCAGTAATTTTTTGATTAAGTGTCAGAAATTGTATCATTTTGTTAGGTGTGGAAATTTTCAGTATTCCTATAAACATTCTTAAACTTGTTTTCAGATGTAGATAAGTTACTTGGAAAGCATTTGATACATTCATGTCTTGCTTTCAAGATTTATTAAGTGGGACTGCAGTAATGTTTGGTTTAGGACTAATTATTCCCTGCTACTGAGATGAGTCCCTTTTGTGTACCCTACCCATTGCCTCATTAATCTTAAAGTTCTCAAGTCTGGCTGGTGGGAACAGGCAGCGTTCCCAGCCTTGTGTGAGCATTAGATGCTGTCATGCTTTTTCTAATCCTTTTGAGTGGTTCTTTCCCCTGTCTTGGGCAGTTTCCTCACCCACATGGACTAATCAGTACTCAACTGAATACTCCCAGGGGAGGCTTCTGCACGTCTCCAACCTTCCCTCTCTGTGCAACCTTCTTCTCTCCAGTACTGACAACTCTACCTGCCTTGGTCTCCCTGGACCCTCAGCTCCCTCTCCCTCTGTCCTGACAACTCTACCTGCCTTGGTCTCCCCGGACCCTCGGCTCCCTCTCCCTCTGTCCTGACAACTCTACCTGCCTTGGTCTCCCCGGACCCTCGGCTCCCTCTCCCTCTGTCCTGACAACTCCACCTGCCTTGGTCTCCCCAGACTCTCAGCTCCGTCTCCTCCACTCAGGACTCTGCGTGGGCTCCGCTTCCCTTTGCTGTGGCCTGGGAACTCTCTCAAGGCTGTCAGCTGGATCAACCACAGGGTTCACCTTCTTTGCTTCCCATCTCTCAAAGATCACGATCCTTCATTGCCTGATGTCTAACATCTTTTTTAAAAATTTGTTTCTTACATCTTGGCAGCTATTTAGTTGTTTCATGTGGGAGGGTAAGTCTGGTTCCCCCCAAAATTTGAAAAAAATTATTGAATTCCACAACGTCTGCTCCTAGGATTTTGGATGAGAGTTTTGTGGACCTGTGTATTATTAGAACCATCGCCCTCACTGGTAGTAGATATAAATACAAACTCCAGAGTCTTCTTGATAGTTGTGCATTTGGTGGGGGCTGACTTCTGGTCAAGGTTGATTAGTTAGCTATGAGAGATACTGTAGACTGTTTCAGCCAGCCACACTCAAGATACTGTGTAGCATGATTTAGCCAAAATATCACAGACTGGGAAGGGAAAGACTACAATTTCCAGACTCACGTCCAGTGTAGGTTCTACATGGGACTGAGTTTCATCCGAAGAGACAGCCCTGTGCAGGACTTGGACGACGGACATGAACGCCATGAAGTGGAGATTCTGCCTCCACTGTATAAAACGCCCTGAGGAGGAGACTCTCCTGCACTCCGTGGAACACCCTGAGGAGGTGCTTCCACTGCATTTCTTGCTTTTGCTGGCAAGCCTGGCTGTGGCAGTATTTGGTGTCAGCTGTCACAATCCCATGGGGGCAGAAATCAGGGCTTAGTGTACCCATTTTGCCGGTGTGGATTTTGCCAGAGAGGATTGGTCATGGAGCTGGCAACTTTTGTGGCAGTTTCTCAGTTCCACAAATTCCTCACTGTGGCAGAGATTGGCTAGGCCTACAGGGCCATTTTCTGAATTTTTCGTGGAAGGCAGTCTAAAGCCTGCTCCTCCAGCCCATTCAAGGAATTGTATAAAGCACCCATAACTGGCAGTACATTACTTTCTGTTTAAACTAGCTAGAGAGGATTCTGCTGTCTGCAGTGGAACCCTAGCTGAGAGACGAACCACGGTACTTACAGTGTGGCTGAGGAAGAGGCGATGATCTGGTCCTGACCTTTCCTGGTTCATGTGTGCCTGCTTTGCCAGGCTTTGAAATCTGTAGTTTCTTTTGAATAATCCGTTAAATGCTCATGTCAATTTTTTGGAGGTTTAGTTTAGTTAAAACCAGAACCAGATACACAAAAGCTGCAGTAGGTTCCAAAGTTAACTAATAAGGGCTGGCTGTGGTGGCTCATGCCAGTAGTTCCAGCACTCTGGGAGGCCGAGGCAGGTGGATCACCTGAGGTCAGGAGTTTGAGACCAGTCTGGGCAACATGGTGAAATCCCATCTCTACTAAAAATACAAAAATTAGCAGGGCGTGGTAGTGCATGCCTGCAATCCCAGCTACTCAGGAGACTGAGGCAGGAGAATCGCTTGAACCAGGGAGGTGGAGGTTGCAGTGAGCTGAGATTGTGTCATTGTGCTCCAGCCTGGGTGACAGAGCGAGACTCCATCTCAAAAAACAAAAACAAAAACAAAGTTAATTAATAAGGTTGACCCCTCCAAGCTGTGACACTGTCCCATTATGGTGTGTTGAGGCCGTGTAGAATGCACAGCTGTCTTCCATCTGACCCAAGAGGGCACCCATGTGTGTGCTCTGAATACTAATAAAACATGATTTCTGTGTTTTTTAAAGATAAAATTATAAACAGAAGTTCTAATATTTTCTTCCTCCACACATGAATTATCCTGGGCATCTTCCGAGGTATTTTATCAGAGAAGCAAAATTATTCTCCTGTCCCAAATATAATTTTTTTTTTTTTTTTTGCCAATCTTCTTACAATAGGTAAATGATGAGTCAAACACAAGAACCGCTTTTTCTAAAGAATGGTCATTGCATGATGGAAAGCCTACTCCTATTTGCCCTGTATGAAGGAAACTTGACAGAAAGTAAGGAAAGTCTGGTTCTGGTCCTATTGGTGCCACTATCTTGGTTGTGGCACGTGGCAAGCCCGGCCACTCTGGTTCTCCCTTGCCTCACCTGTACGAGACAAGTGTGCGGGGCTGCAGTTAGGGTCTGCCTGGCACCTGGGTTCCCAGGAAGGACAGCTGTGCTGTCTGTAAGCTTGCTGCAGGTCTTATTTCTAGGAGGAAATAGCAGTTCCCCTTCAATTCTTTTCATCTCATAGTGAAATAATCTAAAATAGGTTCTGGGTAGTGGGATTAGGTATAGATTTTATATTCTACTTGGCGTTTGAAATATTTTTCTGCATTTTCTGCAATAAACACATATTGCTTTTGTAGTGGAAATTTTTAAAAATTAAACAAATGTGCTTAATTAAATAACCCTCAAAAAGAAACCTACAAAGACTCAGGTGTAGGAGGGAAAGAAGGAGAATGCTGCACCTGTGACTCCCTACTGCCCAGGTGGCTTCAAAGCGTCTCTTTGCAATTGTTAGTTTGCCATAAAAAATTAAGGCAGGCAGGCCAGTTCCTTCTCATGGCTCAGTAGACTGAGAACATGATTTCTGAAATGCATTTATTTTCACAGTTCCAACAACTGTAAAACAACTCCATTGTTTCTTGGAGTTCAGCAAAGAGGTATTTATATTAAAGCAGCTTAGTAGCCTTAAAGATGACCATGGCTCATCAGCTATTATTTTAAACTCATAAATAATAACCTTCAACCACATGCTGCCAGATGGATATGTAATGAAATGGAGGAAGAAAATCTATAAAGGACTTAACTCCTGCTGTACAAGTTTGAAAAGAACAGCGATTTTACGAAGATGTGCAGAGGGACAGAAGTCAGTTCTGAACATACCAGTCAGCATTCCTAAACCCCAAATCAAGACTTGGGCTCTGACAACAAGACAGTATGTTAGTAATCAAGGTTGTCTTGATAACTCTGGCAGGTAAGTGCCAGGCTGCCTGAGGTTGGCCAGCTGAGCTTGAAACAAGTATAAGGATAGGGCAAGACAGAATTTTTATCTCACCCAGCAAGGCCGAGTGTCCCTTGCAAGGCCTGCAGAGTGACCAAGTGCCCCAGAAAGCTTACCTGCTCCGCCCCTTCTCCCACACCAGCCCCCTTCCCCACCTTTGGCAAATGATCTGGAGAGAATGTTTTCTAATTGACCCCACAAAAACAGGCACAGAGAGAAATCACTTCCTCTGTCTCCACTGGGCCTTCACTGAGCACGCATCTGTTAGCTACATCGGCAGGTCAGAAAGTTGGATCCAAATGGGGCTGACAATTAGCATTTTAGGGAACAATTGTTCATAGATGCTACATCCAACACGCCCACTCCAAATTCCATGGATGCAACTGGCCTACAGCAGCACTGTCCAACACAGCTTTCCACAATAATGGAAATGCTCTGTTCTCCGCTGTCTGATATGGTCGCCACTTGTCACGTGGCGCAGTTGACTCTCATAGTGGACAGTGCAGGTCTAAAGTATTAGTGATTATTGACAATGCATGAAACAATGTTCCAAAGCAACTTTTAAAACTATATGACATTAGATTCTAGACACACTTTACAACTCAAACAGCTCATAATTTTACATTTTAAATGATATTAAGAACGTATTTGGCTGCTTTGGGTGCCCAGTGGTTGGAAATGAAATCATCTTTAAGTGAAGCTTATATGGAAGCATCTGATCCACCCCTTTGCTATAAAGTGCCCTGGGAGGTACATTATCGACTCTCATCTTAGTACATTTATTCTAAGTAAAGCACCAGATTTCTCACTTATTTAATTATTGATAATGACCTCTCTCTAACTAAACATTTTTCTTAGAGCATGACTCTGAAAACAAGCATATTCAATATCATATGTAGTCCCATATAGACAATTTTAAAAATAAGATATAGCAAGCACATACACGAATGCAATTTTAAAACATCTGCTCATTTAAATTATTAAAAGAAGCACTGCATTTTCTTAAATTTGTATTAATTTGGGAGGGGGAGGGAATACTGCAGAGAAGGCTGGAAGTGTTTCTGTCTCTCCATAAAGGATAATATTGACGTGTAGCGAACATGAACACGCGAGCTAAAGTCATTACAAAGCTGGGCCCTTGTATAGTACTTTACATACTTTTAAAAAACTTTTTGCACTTGTACTTTACTTTCCATCAACGTATGTTTTATCCCATGATGTGGGAAGATTTATCATGGATTACATCTCCATTTTATGGGTGAGGAAATTGATGCTCAATGAGTTTAAATGGCTTGTTCAAGTTCACAAAGCTGATAAGCGAGAACGCAGGAATTTGACCCCTCTGTTGGTCTTGGTCTAGTGTCCTTTCCATGTTAAGGCAGGGGAAGTGATGATTTGCTTTTACAGATTGTAGGATTTTCAAACTAAATTCTCTTAGGATATATACCAAGTGTGCACAGGGGCACAGGACAAAGAGGGTGGTCGGGGTGGCAGCTAAGAAGACAAGGGCGGGGACTATGGAAAACCGAGAGGTGGCAGTGGTGGGCTCGCCATAAGGCATTTCTTTGTTTTTATAAAGCTTGGTGAAGAGTTCAGTTTTTTTTCGTAATATTGCAGATATGGGTCAATAGATGTGTGCAAATTGTGTCTCACACTATATGATTTGTTTCATGTACGGTTCACATTTCAGCACGGTCTTCTGGGATGCAGGGCCATCCCTGTGCTGAAATTGTCTCCCCTGAGTATTAATATGTGATTTAAATATACACATTTCCTTTCAAATAATGAAAGCACTAGTTTTCTTGTATAGCCAGGGAGAATGCCAGCGCCTTCCTCTGCCTGCCTGGAAAGGGCGACGTAAGGACTGTGGGAGTGCACGTTGACTAAGTGGGGTGGGGAATCCTGGTGGAGAGTTACCTGTTAATAGACACGGGCTCCCACCCTCACCCCAACTTCAGATTGATGTTAACCGGGGCTCAATTTCCTCCCTCATTTCTTACATTCTCATTAATAAAAGCCTTAAACATAAAACAAAATCTTGGCTGTTAGGGGGGGATACTCATGTTTCTCTCATTTACTCATGGGCACTATCCTTCAGGCAAAGATTCTTACTAACACTAGTGAGACTGAGGCACTTGAAATCAGAATTTATACACTCCTGATACCTCAAAACCATAAAAAGTCTCAATCCGAGCCTTTCTAATAAGTCCTAACATGATATGCCAAGTGATATTTTCATGGTAAATGAGGTAAATGTTTCAAAGTTCGTACTTCATGCAGAACGCCATGTGTTCATTTCTCTGAACATTCACTTTGGACTATGCAAATGGGTGAGTCTGTTTTTCTTCCACACTGTCATCTCTGGCATTAATATCTGAAAAGGGACATGTGCTGGCTATAATTTCAGGGCAGTTCAAACATGCTCTCACCTTTTAACCCAGGAAAGGTTATTTCCACACAAATGCCGTAGTGGAAAGAAGTGGGAGGTGACATATGCTAAAAAAGACCCCTAGTTTTCATCAGAATAGGATCGCCAATAAGAACAGACACATGTTGTGTCCAGTGGACTTTGGCCTCCTCCTTGGTCTACGCTTCCAGATCTAAGGTTGACCATCTTGGGAACAAGTAAGGTTCAAAAATTTGAGTTTGGCCTCTGGCCTGTGGAATAGTAGCAGAAACATCTCTAGGTAAGGATCTGCCTGTTGGAGCAAGAAGGCCAAGGCATGATCAATGAGGAATCCCCAGAGTATGTGAGCAAACTGACCTCGATTGCCTTTTATGAGGGCAGAGAAATAGCCTGCAATTGAATGAGTGGGAAGCAAAAGGAAGAGAATGGATTTTGATTTTTAGCAAATCATTTGGGAAAGGATTCTTTGCGAGGCTGGTCACACAGAACTGGCATGATCTGAAGTGAAACAGATGAGCAAGAACCCTTACAGAGTCTACAGAGAGCAGGTCAGTGGCCTGGCACATGGCCTCAGGGAAGCATGTGAGGGATGAGGCGGATATTGGGAGAATTACCATCCACCACCTTTTAGGTATGGACTGAAAAATTGAGAAGCTGGAGTGGGCAGTCATCGTTCAAGAAGATTTGGATAAATTGGAAAAACAGGCACCTGGAATGTAGTATGCAATTTACCACTGAACACAGCAAACGGCTGCTGACTACAGAGGTGCAGAAAAACATTTTAAAGTCATGAGTAAATGATTCCAACTGGAGTCAAATCAATAAATTAGGGGGCCACATGGGCTGGCAGCATCCTGCTTTGCAGCTCCAAAGACAGATAACACAAGGTGGCTTTCCTGAGGGAAGAACTTCTGGAGCCTCACAGTTCAAAAAGGTAATGGCAGCCTTTCAAAGGGCTGCTCAAATCCCATTTAGAACATTGTGCACAGCAACACTTAGCCACTAAATGTAGGCCACCGGAGTGTGTGGGGAAGTGTGGAGGTGGTGGTGGTGCGGGCACGAGGGCCGGGCTGTCTGAGGGCAGTCTTTGAGAGCTGAGCATGTTAAGATGTGAAAAGAGGTTTAATCAAGGTTTATGAGTATCTGATGGGCTCATACAAAGAAGCTAGGGCAAGACCTATTTACACCACGAGGATAAAGGATGCACAGACTGCTAATTAAGGTGAAGAAGGGAGAGATTCTGTAGGCGAGACCTCTCTTTTGCAGGGTCATTGATAAGTGGGGGTAAAAGATGATGAAGTGGAGTCAAGAAAGCCGAGAAGACACGGGACAGGGGTATTCAAGTACCTGACAGGCAGCATCTCAGGAAGCCGCCTCAGCCTCCCCTCTCCTCTCCACCCACAGCTCCCATTTCCCCACTTCTCCACACCCTCACTGAAGTTCCTTTTGCGCCCGGTGTCCTGAAGGGAGTAGCATTTTCAGCAGGGCAGAAGGTGCTGCCATTCTAAATACTGCCAAGGGACTTGGCAGGCGGGGGCACTGTGAGGTTTTGGAGAGGCGGGTGCAAGTGTGTGTGAGCGTGTGACTGGGTGTATGAGTGTACATGATGAGTGCCGTGTGAATGTGCATGAGTGTGTGCACATGTGTGAGTGCGATGTGCATGAGTGAGGCCTGTGGGGGCATAAATGCTTTTAATGGGAAGATTGGGAAAAGGAAGATTTTTAGTAACATATTTGTGTGACTTTAAATGCTGGTTGGTTCAGAAAGCAACAAATGATATAAAATTGGCTCTATTCTTTTTCCAAAGTAGTAAATCAATCCATTGATCAAATTCTCAATCTCTCTCTCTCACACACACACACACACACACACAGAGTCACCAATGGTGGATTAGTTCTGTCTCTCTCTTCAGTGCCAATGGTTTGTACTGGCACTCAGAGGTAAAAACAGAGAATAAAATATAGGTGGAATCCAAGCCAGCCTGGGCCGCAGACCCTTCGCTTACTGTGGTCCCGTGACAGGTGTCTGCCAGTGCATCATGGCGGCTGACGGCTCGGCCGCCACCTCGTGTCCCCATATGGTTCCAAGTGAGCCCCTCGCAGGCAGCCAGGGTCTGCCTGGGAGGCCTCGGCTACCACAGCAACATCTGACCTGCAGGGCTGCCACTGTTCCCATCGGCACAGCTAGTGCCTGCGCTGTTTTGGCCCTCGATGGAGTGAGAATAGATAGGGGGAAGTGGAGAGGAAGGATCCAAAGGATTTCTCTGAATGCGGACAGGAACTGATACTGAAGTCATGCCTGACTTGCAGAACAACAATGCAGCTGGTTAACTGTCAGCCCTCCCGGCAGCAGCGAGCACTGAGGAAGGTGCCCCAGACGTGGTGGATGGAAGTGCGCAAATGAAACGTGCCTGGTCTGAACAAGGGATGTTGCTGATGCTGCCAAGGTCAGGAAAACAATCGGTAATCATATCGCGGCCAAAATCAGCTCAACCATTCACCCTGCTTGGAAAGAGCCTCGCCAGCCAGTCTGACAACAGACAGGGCAGGAGTGCTGGTGCAAAAATTAGCACTAGGACCTGGCAGCATTTCGTGGCACTTGAAAAGAATGTGGCCGCAGCTGCATGTACCCACTAACACACGCCTGGAGTAACTGACAAGGCACAGCGGTGCTCTCAGGACCTCACTTAGAAATGACTGGCGGCCATCTTCCTGTCCCTGCTCCTTTCTGAGAGATGTCCATCGGCACCTCCTGATAGCCAGTGTCACCCCGTCTTGCCATCCCAAACACTCATCACAAATCAACTTAACTTTTGAAATTATTACTCTCATCGGTTAACAGCGGCACCCCCTGTAGTAGTCGCAAACTCACCAGGTCTGTTTCAGAATCACCTTCTATTTAGGGAGAAACAAGCCAGGTAGGGCCTTGAATATGGTCAAATGTGAAAACATTTTTTTTCCAGAAAGTCTTAGCATATCATTCCCCACCAACCAAATCTTTCTGTAACAAACAACTGATTCTCCCCCAACTCAAATATTTTGGGTAAGGTTGACCAATAAAATTCTATATATAAGTGAAGGAGCAAATGAATTCATTTTTTAAATATTTGTGGTTTTCATTATTTAAAATAAGTACTGGAGTCAAGCCTACAAAGATTTGAGGAGGGAAAGCTCATGATTTTAAATTTTGACACTTATCAAAACGTAGTTTATATTTGAAAGCATTAGGAAGACATCCTTACACATAAAAGGTTTCAGGGACTAAGTACTCTTTCTGAAAAATAAAAATAAAAATCCATTCATGATAAGAATGCTTAGAAAACCAGTAATCAAAAGGAACTTTCTTAATCTGATAAAGGACATCTATAAAAATACACATATGGCAACTATTACACACTTAATTTTGAACACTTTCCCTTTCAGATTAAGAATGGGGCAAGGGCACCATCCCTCACTACCCCTATTTAACTTTTTATTTTTATTTTTATTTTTGAGACACAGTCTCACTCTGTCGCCCAGGCTGGAGTGCAGTGGAGCCATCTCAGCTCACTGCAACCTCCACCTCCCAGGTTCAAGTGATTCTCATGCCTCAGCCTCTCAAATAGCCGGGATTACAAGTGTGAGCCACCACGCCCAGTTAATTTTCATATTTTTAGTAGAGACGGGGTTTCCCCATGTTGGCCAGGCTGGTCCTGAACTCCCAATTTTCTGTGATCTGCCCGCCTCGGCCTCCCAAAGTGCTGGGATTACAGGCGTGAGCCACCTCACCCAGCCAATCTTTTTATTACAAATCTTAGCCAGTGCAGTAAGGCAAGAAAAAGAAATAAATATTATAAAAGTTAGAAAAGAAGAAACAAAGCTGTCACTATTTGCAGATGATATAATTTTTCTACTTGGAAAATCTAAAAATCTACAGGTAAATTATTCAAAACTTTCAGAATACAGAACCATACTAAAATTAGTTCATCTCTATACACAAGCATCAATTCATGAAAAATGACATTTAAAACAGAAAGAGTAATATAAAGCATCTTGGATCATATCAAACAAAAGTTGTGCAAGCCATTCATGGATAAAATGATAAACCTTTATTGAAAGACATTAAAGAAAACCTAAATAGAGAGCTATACTATGTTATGATATTGTACTCAATATCAAAGATGTCAATTCTTGCCTAATTGATCTAAGATTTAATGCATTTCCTATCAAATCCAATGGGGTTTTTCGTGGATCTTGACAAGTTGTTTATAAAACTATTAGAAGAACGAAAGGACAAAAATACCCAAGACCGACCCTCTTGAAGAAGACAAACATTCTATTAAATTAAGAATATTGTTGACATCATAAAGAAAGTAAAAAGATAAGCCTCAAAGTTGGGTAAAAATATATGACAAACACAAGTTTGTATCCAGTTTGTTTATAAGTAACTTCTGTGAATTAATAATGAGAAGACACCCCCGCTCCGTGGACAAATATCATGAATTGGCATTTCACAGAAACTACCACAAATGGCCCATGAACAAATGAAAAGGTAGTTAACTGCATCATTAAGTGGGGAAGAACATATTAAAGCCCTAGGAGGATACCTTTGTATGCCACTAGACTGGCCAAATTTAAAAGTCTAACAGTACCAAGGCTTGGCAGGTCTGTGGAGCAAGAGGAGCTCTCTCATTAACTGCTGGGGGAAATTTAAATAAATACGACAGTCACGTGTCACTTAACGATGGGAATAGGTCCTGAGAGACACATTGTTGGCAACCATCCTAGAGTGCACTTACACAGACCTAGATGGTCTAGTCTACTACCACATACCTGGCCTATACGCCCCTGTTGCTCCTAGGTTACAAACTTGCACAGGTTTCTATACTGAATACTGTAGGCAATTGTAACTCCATAGTAAGTGTTTGTGTATCTAAACATAGAAAACGTACAGTAAAAATATGGCATAGAAGATTTAAAAAGGGTTTACCTGTATAGGGTACTTACTGTGAATGGAGCTTACAGGACTGGAAGTTGCTCTAGGGCAGTTAGTGAGCTAGTGGTGAGTGAGTGCGAAGGCCTTGGACATTATCATACAATACTGAAGATATTATAAACAGTAGTACATTTAGTCTACACTAAATTTATAGAAACATGTTTCTCAATCTTTATTATTCTTTAATAATAAGTTAACCTGTGCTTACTCTTTTTACCTTGTAATCTTATTTTGTTTCAACTTTTTGACTCTTTTGTAATAATAACATTTAGCTTAAAACACAAGCACAAGGCCAGGCATGGTGGCTCACGCCTGTAATCCCAGCATTTTGGGAGGCCGAGGCAGGTGGATCACCTGAGGTTGGGAATTCGAGACCAGCCTGGCCAACATGGTGAAACCCCGTCTCTACTAAAAATACAAAAATAAGCTGGGCATGGTAGCACATGCCTGTAATCCCACCTACTTGAGAGGCTAAGGTAGGAGAATTGCTTGAACCCGGGAGGCAGAGCCTTCAGTGAGCCGAGATCACGCCACTGTACTCCAGCCTGGGCAACAGAGTGAGACTCTATCTCAAAAAAAAAAAAAAAAAAAAAAAAAAGAACCCCATAAGCACATTGTATAGCTATACACAAATATTTATCTATGTTCTTATTTACAAATTATTTTATTTTATTTTTTACTGTTTAAACTTTTTGTTAAAAACCAAGGCACAAACACACACATTAGCCTAGGCCCGCAGGGTCAGGATCATCAATATCACTGTCTTCCACCTCTGCATCTTGTCCCACTGGAAGGGCTTCAGGGGCAATAACACACATGGAGCTGCCATCTCCTGTGACAATAATGCCTTCTGAATACCCTCCGAAGGACCTATCTGAGACTGTTTTAGAGTTAACTTTTTTTTCATAAGTAGAAGGCATACACTCCGAAATAATGATAAAATGTATAGTATAGTAAATACATAAGACAGTAACGTGGTCATTTATTATCATCAGCAAGTGTTCTGCACAGGACATAACTGTGTGCTATACTTTTATACCAACTGGGCAGCACAGTAGGTTTGTTGACCCAGCATCACCACAAACACGTGAGTCACGTGTTGTGCTAGGTGACAGGAATGTGGCCCTTGGAGATGGAAATTTTTCAGCTTCATTAATATCTTATGGGACTCCGATTATATGTGTGACCCACTGTTGACTGGAACATCTTTATGTGGCACGTGACCATACTTGGGAAACATATGGGCATCAACTAGTCAAGTTGAAGACATGCACGTCCTGTGACCCAGCGGTTCTAGGGCTAGGATATCTTAGAGAGATTCTGCACATGAAGTACGTCCACAGTGTTCACAACACGTCCGATTGTAATGGCCCTGATTTATTTAGGAAATCACATGTGTCTGAGTACACATCTTTAAAACAAGGGGTGACAAACTATGACTGGGGGCAAATCCAGCCCAATGCCCATTTTGGTGAATGAAGCTTTCTTGGGACGCAGCTGTGTCCTTTTGTTTACACATCATTTATGGCTTCTTTCTCACTGCAAGGGCTGGGATGAGTACTTGCAACTGAGGCTATATCTGCCCCTTATAGAAGAAGTTCACTGATCCTTGCTTTATAGGCAACAGAATGACAAACTCAAACTTCATGACAGTGGCTACCTCCAAGAAGATGGGGGAGGGCTGTGATCAGAGAGGGACTTCCTGACTGCTAAGGTAAGGAATTACTTTTTAACATAGGCAGTGGGCACATAGATTTCCAGTACTTTTAAGTGTCCATACATATTTCACATACTTTTTTGTTTGTATGATGCATTCTACAATTTAAAAAAAAATTTAAGAGGCAAGAGAGATTGATGGCAATCCTGGCAGTTGCTTCTGTGGGTGTTGAGAACACTGGAACTGCACGGTTTTCATTCCACATCTGTCTCTGGTGCTGGCTCTGCATCACCTTGCTTTGTGAATAGGGAAAGTCTCCTAACTTTGCTAAGCAGCAAGCTACATTCAGAAGTAGCTTTCCACTTGGAAATTCTACACCTTCCTAATGCATAGGATGAAGTGTGTCTTCAGAGTTTGAAAAGACAAAGGTTTCAAGTCTAACCGACCTGTCGGTGTGGGAATTCCCTTACCAAAACGCTGGACAAATGGCCACCCTGGGCCTGCCTGAACACATGCCATGAGGAGGAAGGCTGGGGTCACAAACACCCTGTCCCACGATCGTGGAGTCCCATCAGGATCAGACCCTTCCTCATGCTGTTCCCAAATTGACCTCCTACATTTCTGACCACTGCTCTTAGCAGCCCCGTGTGGAAAGGGACTCGAATATCATCTCCTCCAAGCCCATCCATAGTAGGCTTGGTTGCACCTGGGGTCCAGGCCCTGGTATGGCCGTGGGGGCCATGTGTGGACACATCCTGTGACTCTCTGCTCCCCAGCCCACATTAGCATCAGGTGTTCTTCATTAGAACGAAATCTCTGCCACTCAGCCTCTCTCCAGGATTCCTGTGTTGCTCTCGGGTGCATCACAACACATGTCCCTCATGAGACATTATATATATTTGTATTTCCCTGTAGTCAAATGCAATGTCCAACTTACCTATAGAGATCTGTGATCAGGTTTTCATCGTACCGAGCACACAGGTTGTTGAGGAGTTGCTCGTGCTGGCCAAACAAGCGGATGTAGTTGGAGGCGGGGAAGGGCTCCCTAGAAAGGCACGTGATGGTTTCCACCATTTTATACTTGTTAATATGAATTCGGAAGTAAGTCCCATTTTTCGCACTGCCGGTTACTATTTCCAAACCCTGGAGGAGGGATGTGGACCAGAAAAACAACATTAGAAACATTTCTGGATTTTGGGAACTTTATCATAGCAATTTATTTTTCAAATATAACAGACAGGTTATATCTTATCCCTCTTTGCAAATAACAGTAATAGATATTGACTAAACTCGGCAGAATGTAACAGTGTGTCAGAAACCACATACTTGGACTCAGTGACTACGAGGATATTTAAAACTGTGATTGCCTTGTTCTGTGTTTCTAAACTAGTTGCTAGGTTACAACCAATCCTTCCTTAATACTGCACACCCAGCTAATAAGTGGAACTGGGTTTATTCTCTCCTCTGAGGTGTCTTAACACTGTTAAATTTCTTTGCTTTCACAGCATCGTTTTGAGAAAAACCTCCTAGTCAAAACTGACCAGAAATAATTTCAGTTATTTTAAAGATTACTTGAACAAAAGAAAGAAGTAAAAGGCCATGACTGATGGCGGGGATTGGGCAGAGTCAGTCGTTTGAAAAGGTCTGTTCCCAGGAAGAATGCTCAAGGCTATGGGAGATGCACATACACATTCTGCAGGTGGCTTTCTAGTTTATAAATTGTTAAAAGTGTGGATTTGTGACTTTCTGCCCTGTAGAAACCACCTCCAATTGCCACATGAGCCCAAGTGACAAGGGTAGATGCTGCTCCAATTCCATGCCATTCTGAAATGACTTTCTCTATTTCAGCCGCGGATGGCTCCCCACTGGCTCAGGCAGTGGGAAGCTTCTGTGGACAAACATGAGTTTTGTGGGGGATGACTGAACCTTCACTATGGCCTTAGACTCTGACTTTAGTACACAGCAACGCTCAATAAATGTTCTTTGAGTGCATATAGATTTAAGCTTCTCTTCTGAACCTGAATGTGGCATTTAGAAATCCAAGGCAATTTGAACTGCCTGGATCCCAAACATTTACTTAGTCCTGGACATCACCTGGGGATTTTGTCTAAACAAAAGGACACACGGTTTAACTTTTACATCAATACGGGCAACTGGTGGGTGTTGGGGTATCACATGGCAAAGCCCTGGGGGGACTCAGCCAACTGTAAAGGTACAAGGTGAGATATACAGGAGGCATGACAGGTGAGTCCTGGGCCACCCCCAGGTGCGTGTGTGAGAGATTGGGCATTTGGGGGTGAGGGAGGAGCAAGTGGGGTTGGGGGATGGTGCTTCAAGGGAGATGGAAATGGTCCTTTGTTTATAGAAATGGATGGATATCCAAAAAACAATGGCCCGCCCACAATGGGGGGCAATGTATTCAAAAAAATTAGTGTTAAAATATATTTCATAACAGGGAGATATATTCACAGTACATTTTATGCTTTAGAAGTAGTTTACAAAAATGCACAGTATCATTTCATTTGTTTTGTATCAACATTTTCACAAAATGTTAACGGTCACTTTCTGTGGTTGGGAGACTGGGTCATTTTTATTGTTTATCCTTATAGTTATTTGACTATCTGCAGTTTCTAATTTTTAAAAAATGATCATTACTTCTAAAATGAGGAAAAGTTATTTTTAAATACTCAGGCTGTGGCATGGCAAGGACCTAGATTTTTTAATGAACAAATTGAGTGAGGGGAGGAAGGAAGGAAGGGAGAAAAGAAGGAAGGAAGGAGGGAGGGAGGGAGAAAGGAAGGAAGGAGGGAGGGAGGAAAAAGAAAGGAAGGAAGGAAGGAAGAAGGGAAGGAAGGAGGGAGGGAGGAAGAAAGAAAAGAAAGAAGAAAGGCAGGAAGGAGGGAGGGAGGGAAGGAGGGATGAAGAAAGGAAAGAAGGAAGGAAGCAAGGAAGGAAGGGAAGGAAGCAAGGAAGCAAGGGAAGGAAAGGAAGGAAGGAGGGAAGGAAGGAAGGGAAGCAGGGAAGGGATGAAGGAAGGAGGGAGGGGTGAAGAAAGGAAGGAAGGAGGGAGGGAAGGAAGGAAGAAAGGAAGGAAGGGATGAAGGAAGGAAAGAAGGGAATGAGATGAAGGAAAGGAGGGAAGGAAGAGATGAAGGAAGGAAAGAAGGGAATGAGATGAAGGAAAGGAAGGAAGGAAGGAATGAAGGAGGGAAGGAGGGAGGGAGGAAGAAAGGAAAGAAGGAAGGAAAAGAGGAAACGAAGGAAGGGAAGGAAGGGAGGGAGGAAGAAAGGAAAAAAGGAAGGAAAGGAAAGAATGAAGGGAGGGAGGAAGAAAGGAAGGATGGAGGGAAGGAAGGAAGGAAAGGAAGGAAGAAGGGAGGGAGGGACGGATGAAGAAAGGAAAGAAGGAAGGAAGGGAAGGAAGCAAGGAAGCAAGAGAAGGAAGCAAGGAAGGAAGCAAGGTAAGGAAGTGAAGGAAGGAGGGAAGGAAGGAAGGGAAGGAGGGAAGGGATGAAGGAAGGAGGGAGAGATGAAGAAAGGAAGGAAGGAGGGAGGGAAGGAAGGAAGGGATGAAGGAAGGAAAGAAAGGAAGAAGGGAAGGAAGGAATGAAGGAAGGAAGGAGGGAGGGAGCAAGAAAGGAAAGAAGGAAGGAAAGGAGGGAAGGAAGGGAGGGAGGAAGAAAAGAAAGAAGGAAAAGGAGGGAAGGAAGGGAGGGAGGAAGAAAGGAAAGAAGGAAGGAAAGGAAGGAAGGAAGGGAAGGAAGGGAGGAAGGAAGGAAGGGAGGGAGGAAGAAAGGATGGAGGGAGGGAAGGAAGGAAGGGAAGGAAGGAAGGAGGGAGGGAAGGAGGAAGGGAACGAAGGAAGGAAGGAAGGAAGGGAGGAAGGAAGGGAAGGAAGGAGGGAGGGAAGGAGGAAGAAAGGAAAGAAGGGAAGGAGGGAGGGAGGGAGGGAAGGACGGAGGAAAGGAGGAAGGAAGGAAGTAAAGAAGGGAGGGAGAGAGAAAGGGAGAGAAGAAAGGAAGGAGGGAGGGAGGTAGGGAGGGAGGGAGGAAGGGAAGGCAGGAAGGCAGGAAGGCAGGAAGGCAGGAAGGCAGGAAGGCAGGAAGGAAGGAAGGAAGGAAGGAAGGAAGGAAGGAAGGAAGCATGCAGGCGTTGGTATGGAAGGGCGGGCTCCTCTGGAGAAGAGTTTGGAAAAAGCCAGGACTGAGCCTCTGGCTGCAGGGGCCTGGTCTCCTCTGCTCATCCCTTGCCCTCAGCTCCTGCCACAGGCATCCCTCTAGGCCTGGATGCCCCCATGGGCTTTGCTCATTCCCGTGTGTTTCCTCAAGTCCCGACTTCGCAGTCTGAGCAATGACTCACACCGTTGCATGGGGTGGGGGTGGGGGCACATGACCTCACAGAATAACCCCTGGTGTCAACTTTACCTGATGGCCCAGGATATTCAGCAGTATTTCAGAATTAAAATATATGTAGATATATAGATAGTGAAGAATGTGACTGCCACGTGTATTTCTAAATTAAACACACGACTTGAAAGACCATTTGAGTTTGGAAACAGCAGCTTTAGGTTTGGCTTCTGAACCCAGGGGTACATGTCCGCATCACAGTAAGGGATGATTGGTGAAAAAGCTGGAAAACTGCAGGTGAGTTCTGAGGAGGGGCGGCTCCTGCACCACGGCAGCAAGGCTGGCGTCTGGGAGAGGAGGCACTACAGACTCTGGCACAGTTTTATCTGCCAGGCTTCCCCAGGCCTCCTCCTCCTTTTAGGTTTCATTGTTGGAAGTGATTAAAAAAGGGATCCCAGGTGTCAAAGGGGCACACCTTGAGATCCACCCATGTGGTTAGCAAATCTTGACTTTGCCAAGAGTCTCACTAAATCCCCCACCTTCAGCTTACAAGGACTTCTTCGTCTTTAGGAGGGCTGACTTGGATTCCACGTACGTGGCCGAGGCTGTGCACCTCAAGACGAGGGTCACAGTCACTTAGTTGGTGGTGACTTGCCAAGTCCTTGAGGAGCCCTGCAGGCTGCAGGCTACAGGCTGAGAGCAGTGAGAGTCTGAGCGTTTTGTGGCCTTAAATATCATCCTGTTCCTTGAGAGTCTATCATCAGCATCATTTTTAATGATTTTTTTGTTATGGACTTGTTGCATTTTTTGGTATTATTTTTAAATGTAAAGACTGCATTATCATATTTTGGCCTCCTCCATAAATTTTGTCCACATAATCCTAGCATACAGCACCTTACAGAAATGAGGGCTTAAGAGTCCAGAAGCAGCTACACTACAGAAAGTGATGAGGAGGTTGCACTGATGGCTGAGCTTAACTTTGGAAGGAACAGTGTCCATTTGAAGGACATTTGGCACCACATTAGCATCACTGGAGGGGTCCATCTGGGAACTGAGAGTGCATCAAAATATGTTGTATTCATGTTAAATACAATTCACTCATACAGGGGTTTCTCAGACACAAATTACCCTTGTAGTGCAGGCCATTCCTATTCACAGTCGCTGACAGAACAGGATAACCCAGTGAAGCCCAGAACTCTTTCTGCAATTGCTCATAGAAAGCTGCTCCACTAAGTGATGTTGCAGGGCACCTCCCAGCCCTGCCCACATGGTGCGGGATTCTGGGGTCAGCATGATTATTTCACAACCTTCCGGTTTGGTAGGGTATGTCTGGCATCTTCTCCTATTTTAAGTATATGAGCAAATTGTTTTAAAATTTGGATATTAAATTTAAGATTTTGATGGAGTCACTGATTCTGATATGGTTTTTCTTCTTCTTTTTTTCCCTGAATACAATTATCCTTTTGAGGTCCTTTATGATTTTGACAAAGGTTGGAAAATGGCTCTGGAATTCATGCCAAATGGAAGACACAGGATTAATCAGACTTGGTGTTCAAGAAATCAAGTTCTCAGCTCTCATGATGAACACACAATTTTAAATTTGATGGTATCCAAGGCAGAATTTGTTGTGACAAATTTCTTTCTTCCATGGTATATACGCCAACAAAGCATGTGGACTGGAATCTGTAAATTAGTTTATTATGTAGACGACTTGGGGTCCCCTTTCTTCCTTTTGTCAGGTTACCTCTCAAAGAGCTCATGAATTACTACAGTATCTTCCGACTTAAATATTCCAGTTAGTGAGCACTATAAAAGTCTGATAAGATTTGTCTGTGCTACATCTAGTGTATGAATAGTAATTCAATTTCTCTGGTGAAATATTGTTCAATGGGCTCCATTCTTGATCAATTGGCTATATTTAGGTGACTGCCTGACCATTTTGGCAACAATTTCACTTAATCAAATTAATTCCAACCCCAGAAGATTGCCATGGAGCCATCCTACATTTTTTTTTCTTGGATAATAAAATGGGAAGAAAAAATCTGTTTAGATCTTCTGTACTAATTAAAAAGGAGGCCCACCTGGCAAAATGGTTAATTAAAGTCAGGGGTCCTGTTCACATACTGTCATAGCACCAGCCAAAGAATCTATTTAAGTTGCACTCATTAAAACTCTCATTATCTAAAAACCCCTTTTGGCTCCTCCTCTGACTTTATTTAGAGAGAGTTGGTGGCTCATAAATAAACGATGCCGCATGTAGGAAATCATGCACTGTCCTTGAAGAATCTGGTTCTGGCTGAAACCAAGTCCAATATGTTCTAGCTCTTGTGCATATTAGACTCGAGTTATTTATCTGTGATGATCAAAGTGCTTAGCCTGTGAATACTCTGGGCTTTATCCTATTTACCTCATGCCCCACCTCATTGGTGACAGATTGTACTTTCTAAAGAGGGCCATGACAGTCTCACTATCCCACACACTGCCCTGCAATAGGACCTTGACACTCTCCGCCTTGAGAGATGGATTCTCTATCCCCTACCCCTTGAATCTCGGTGGTTGCTCTGACTGCTCCAACAGAGAGAGTGGGAGAAGTGATGCTGTGTGATTTTTGAGGGTGGGTCATAAAAGGCAATGCAGCTTCCAACTTGCTAGTGACAACACTTGCACTTGGAGCCCAGAGCCACTGCGTGAGCAGTCTGACTACTCTGAGGCCACCATACTGTGAGGAAGCCCAGGCACTTGAGGACAGCCCAGGTGTGGAGGCTGTGGTGAGCACTTCCGGTCCTTGAGTTATCCCAGCCCAGCTGAGTAACAAGCCTTTGGATTTAGTAAACGAGCCTTCAGATGATCCGGACCATTGGTCTAACCCTCTAGTCTTCCCATCTAAGGCTGTGAATAGCGTGGAGCAGAGACAAGCTGTGCCCACTGTGCCCTGTCCAAATTCCTGACTCACAGGATCTGTGAGAAGGATCAAATGGCTGTTTTATCCCACTAAGTGTTTTTTTATACAGCAATAGAAACTGGAACACTATGATGATCTTATGGTTTCCTTTATTATAAGAAAATTTTGCATCAGACCATGTGTACAGGACAACTAAAAGAATCTGGGAAAGGTCTAAGGGAAATAAGTTTTAAACGTACAGCATCTACCCTTTTCCTGGAAGAACTGGGTTTCATTATTTATCTGGAATAATGATTAAAACAGCCATCTTCACCAGTTACTGGCTACCTGTTTTGTTCCAGACAATGTTACTTTATGTATGCTCCCCAGCAATCCCAGAAATGCAGATGTTGAAGAACTTGATCAAGGTCCATGGGAAGGAAATGGAATAGGATTGAGATTTCCTGAAGGGTGAAGAACCCGTAGCCTGTGCCATTTGAGTAGGCCCCCATCTAAGGAATTTTCCAAGAGCTTCTACTTAGATCTCATTGGCCAGAACCTGCCACATGGCTGACCCTGTCCTTGAGGAAATCTGGGAAATGTGTTTATTTTAGGTTGGTCATATTGTTTACCCTCAAAAATATTCAAGAGAAGAAAATGGGAATGGAAGTTAAGTAGATAGCTTCCAGTCTGCCTCATTGACTAAAAATCAAACGTGACATATCCAAAAGGAAGCCCCGAGATGACACACACAAGGCTGGGACCATGGGTCAGAGAATCTTCTTAGAGGAGCTCTTCAATTGACCAACCACCTGTGTCCTTTAAACAGGGGAATTCCCAATTGCACAGCTTCTGCTTTTCCTGGAGGGGAGGAAGACAGTGGGGTCTCCTTGGCCATTCCAGATGCTAAGCAATCTACCTGCTCCATTGGCATGAAAGTGGATACTTCAGTTATCTATGGATGCATCACAGGTTGCCTCAAAACGTAGAGGCTTAATGTCCTTCAGTAGGTGAATGGATAAATAAACCAATACATCCAGACAATAGAGGATCATTCAGTGCCAAAAAGAAATGAGCTAGCAAGCCATGAAGAGATATAGAGGAAGCTTAAATGGATATTACTAAGTGAAAGAAGCCAACCTGAAAAGACGATAGGCTGTATGATTCCAACTATATCATATTCTGGAAAAGGCAAAGTGACCGAGACAGTAAAAAGATCAGTAGTTGCTAGGCCTTAGGACAGAGGGAGGGACAAACAGGCAGCACATAGAGGGTTCTTAGGGCAGTGAAACTGCTCTGTATGTGTCATTATACATTTGTCCAAACCCACAGAATATACAAAACCAAGAGTGAACGCTTATGTCAACTATGGGCTTTGGTTGTTAATAATGTGTCAGTGTAGGTTTATTAATTGTAAGAAATATATCACTGGTGGGGGATGTTGATAGTGGGGGAGGCTACATGTCTGTTGAAGGGTTAGGGTTACATGACAAATCTTTGTACCTCTGCTGAATTTTGTTACGAAACCAAAACAGCTCTAAAAAATAAAGTCTATTGAAAAAAGTAATGGCATAAAACAATAATAAATTTTTATTATCTCACAGTCTCTGGGAGTCAGAAGCTGAAAGTGGCTTACCTAGGGAGTTCTGGCTCAAGGCCTTTCATAAGTTTTCAGTCAAGTTGTTGGCTGGGGCTGTAGTCACCTGAAGGCGTGAATGAGGCTGGAGGATCCACTTCCAAGGTGGCACGCTCATCTGCCTGGCAAACTGATCATGACTGGTGCAGGAATACTCAATTCCTTGCCACATGGACCTCTCTAAAGGGGTCCCTACAGGATGGCAGCAAGTCATCTAGAAGTGTGCAAGCTGGAAGCTGTCATATCTTTCTTGACCTGACCTGACCTTGGAAGTCACACAGTCATTTCCCCAATATCCTGTTGGCTACACAGGTCAGCCCTACTCAGTGTGGGAGGGGCCACACAAGGGCATGAAGACCAAGGCACAAGAGTCACTGAGGGCCATCTTGGGGGACGATTACTCCAGTGGGCTTCTGATGTGTGAACCAACACATTACAGTAAAGACTCCAAGTAACGAATTTCATCCTCTTATAAACAAACTTTTATATTTGAAAGTAAAATGAAATTCAGAAATAATACTTACATAATTAGGCTGTGCCATTTGTACCTCCAAGGGAGTTGGAATGGCAGGCTTGGCAATATGCAGATAATGGTAAGACCCAGGAAGAATGCCCCCTAGAAGAGATGGCAAGTTTTCCATTTAAAATTAATTGTTAATGAGGTGAGTAACAGAGCTCATATTTTCATCACGGGACAAACAGATGCCTGCAGTGGTGTATGCTCCTCAAACTTTCACACTAAAGTACCACTAACAGCAAGGAACTCCCTGGGGTAGTTGACATTTATTTAACCAAATTGATGTGAATGTGACATGATATCCCATAATGTAGCCACCACTGCTCCAGGATGTGCCAATCCGATCTTGTGTATCCTGTGATTATCCGTACCTCCCCGCCCTCTAACCTGTATCTGCCAAAACCAGATCAAGACCTTTAGAAGCCTTAAGTGTTGCAAATAGCATTCCTATTCCTCATCACTTCTCCAAAATGTAGCCAAAATATTAAAAAATTGAATTTAATTAGGACAATCAACAAAGTTCTTTGTTCAATGTTTTAGAAACTGTCATTATCGAATTCTTAATGTTTTGGCTTGTCCCTGAGGTCTGGGCCTGTGCCAGCTCTGGCTTCTGACAGCCTTCCCTTCTCTTACCTGCCCACAGCCACCACCTTTCCTCAGGTCTCACCCAGAGTGAGAAGCAGAGCAAGACCTTGTGGGGCTGCCTAGTTAGGAAGAGGAAGACAAGGATGGAATGTGGGGCTTTCGTCTCCATAATCTGACATTCCATTGACTAGACTGGACTTCATGGACACCCTGGGGGTCTATGTACAGCTTTGTGGGTTCATCCATAAACCTCCAGGAAGGGAACACGTAATTTTGTAAATATGTGCATTTTTCTGGTAAAAAGGTCCACAACATTCAGAAACACCATTTTCAAAGGTATTTCTCATACCCTAACCGTGAAGGAACCCTGCATTATTCATGAAATCATCTCCTCCTTAGGGGCCAAAAGGGTTTATGGGATAAAAGTGCACTACTTTACAGCTGCAAATGGTTAAACTTAACCATCCCCAGAGCAGGTTGAGGCCTGGCTGCCTGGAAGGGTCTCCTTATCTCTGAACTTATAGAGAGAATGGAAGTTTTGGGTAAGATGTCAGGGAAAACCATTACTTTCCAGCTGTGAGACATCCATACAAGTTAATAATCATTCCCTTGTCTGTTTTCTTATCTGTAAAATGGGAACCCCATTTAGGATGTGGTCCATAATAAATGCTCAAATGCAAAGAACCATAACAACAATAATTCCAGGTTTGTAATAAATGCTTCAGAAATTAGATGGACCTTTTCTCTGTCTCTGTGGCAACCCATTGAGGTACGGAGGAGCCTTTTCTCCAAGCCTCAGAGAAACCTGGAGGGCTGGCCTGACTGCTGACCCATACCTAATCTGTGGCTTCATCAAGGAGAAGGAAGGCTACTCGTATACCTTGAATCTTGGCTCCTTTGTACATGGGGATGAGCCGGTCAAGATCAGCTGGTGGCTCAGTCACAGGCTCAAGGGTTGGATCAAAGAGATGTAGCATAGCTGCTGCCAGCTGAAAGCCAATTTCTTTGGAACTGAAGTTGCTGTGAGTCCACTCATTTGAGTAGTATCTATTGGAGAATTTGGTGAGGGAGCCAGCCGCTCTGATGGCTATGTCGTTGGTGTGGAAGTTGGTATCAATCACAAGTCGACCATCATACACAAGACATGCATCATTGAGGGCTTTAAACGTTTCATAATCCACATTCTTCTCACAGAAGCTGAAGTACATCTACAAAGTGAACAATTACAGCAATATTCAGTTATCACTCTTCGTTTTACCTTCCCAAGAATGTGACTAGTCTCCAGGGCATTTTATTATTTGGGGCACAAAAATACATATACTAAAAGTTTATTATCACGTTGTTTGTGTGTGTGTGAGAGATAGATTGTCTTGGGTATGAAGAACACATTAAGATCTCCAAATGTCACTCTTATTCACTCAATTTTGACATCCAGTTGAGAGAAGGATGCCAGGTGATGAAATATCTCCCACAAGTGTGAGTGGTTTTCTGCGTAAGAGGGTTTACATTTGTACAGACCCCGCCTTCCCCTCATGTTCCTACGTTTTTAACAGCTCTAGCTCAGCCTCCATCCTCTTCCCCTTCCTGTGTCTGACACTCGGGTATCTGCAGGTTCCTTCTTGGGTTGACCTCATCCAGTCTTCAGTATTCAGACTGCCCATTGCTAGCTTTTAAAACTCGGTAAGCTTGTCCCTATATGATGCTCCAGAGAAGATGGGTGCTTCATCAGTCTCTGTATCTACTAGGTCTGGGTTCCCGCCTTGTTGCTTCCTGCTCTCATACGACACAGAGTCATTCAAGAAATACTGATGGCATACCTACCATATGCCAGGCACTGTGTGAGGGTGCTGTAAGTAGAGGGGCCACCAACCCCTTTGCATGCTCCTTAGAAATTATTTGTATGCCCTCTCCATTCTGTGCTCAAATTTCAATGCTTTCTCATGCTCATCTGGACATCATCTTCCACGCTGATGTTGAAAGTCACTGAAGCAGTGCAAGTTAGTTGTTTTTGTCTTTAGTTGTTGGACCAATTGAAACAAGTTCAATTGATTTTATCTTTCCCTAAAATAGTCTGCCACCTTATTAAAAGCATGCTAAAAAAATGAACATAAGACATGGGTCCCAACCATACTGATGGTCATCTCCCCACTTCCATCACATTCCTGCTTTACCCCCCTCAACTGTTTCATTCTGTACAGACATCAGCTGTCCTTGGGCAAGAGGTAGCCAGCCCCTTCAGTATTCCTGCCCCACACCCATGAATGGTTCAGGGAGCTTTCTGATCCTGTGGTAGCCACTAGTCATGAATGGCTATAAATATTTACATCTAAATTAATTTAAATTAAATACAATGAAAAATTCATTCCTCAGTTGCAATAGCCCATTTCAAGTGCTCAGTAGCTATAGGTGGCTAGTGGCTGCCATATTGGGCAGTGCAGATACAGCCTATTTCCATCTTGAAGACGGTTCTATTGGACAGTGGGACTCAGATCCATCATCTCTGTGATGTCCTTGGTCCTCCCTCAGGGAGACACACTCTGTGCCCTTGCCCTGTCTTTATTCACCCAGTTGTCTAATCCCATCCCAGGATGCTTCTTTCTTTCAAGTCTTTTCCTTTTTTTTTTTCTTTCTTATAACTCTCACCCAGTGGCCTCAGGAAAATATATTTCTCTGAGTCTCTCTCTGACTCTGAATCTTTCTGTCTCCCTACACTCCTTTTTTGCTTTCTCATTCTCTTTCCCAATCTCTATAAAAAATAGATTTCCTACCCAGATAAATATATAGAAAGATATCTGATTTGAATTTAAATTATAAATAAAAACAGTGCCATCAACCTCTTGAGCCCTTGAAAATGTTCAGAAGTCGCCTTCAGCATCCTCACAGAAGTTCTTCTACCTACCCAATTTTCTTTTTCTAATTAAGCCTACTTTTCGTACATTAAATATACTAGTTCTTGTTTTTCTGGGTTTTAAAGATTACCAGTATTGCAGTAATGTTTATTTATACACTTTTGGTGTAGGCATTCACAATTTTGGCTGCATTTGGGGTTTCATAGGAGTTTGTAGACTAGACTGAAAACTGAATAAGCAAATCCAACATTGTTAATAAGAACATATGTTACAAGTTACAGACCTTGCAAATACAATCTATGTGCTTCTGCAATGCCAATGGAATACTACATATTGTGTACAAATAGGAAGTGGTAATGGCTGGCCACACTGATGTTCTGAGTACATATTTCAAGACTACTTATATTGATAATTCTGATTAAGGAGAGCAAAACTCCTTGGTTAGCTAGGGAGAAGGGTGGGAGTCAGTAGTCTGATAAACTTCATTCATTCATGCATTCAGACAAACACTTCTTGTGCCAAGCACTGTGCAAGGTCTCCAGAACATCTTGGTGAAAAACATAAGCATTGAGCTCATGATCTGATTGGAGAGATGAATGCCAACAAGATGGGAAAGTCTGCCTTGAGAGCCAGTGTCACCGCATCCTAACTTGGCTGGAGGCTGGACCACCTGCTAAGAGCCCAGGAGGCGCCACTATCAGGCAGGATGTGGAGAGGCTTTGATGTGGGGACAAAACATCAATTTCAAGAGAGTTCTGCTCCTGCCTTGGTGGTATAACCTCCTGAAATGAATCCTCCCACTGATAATAACTATAAACTCTGATATAAGAGGATTCTTATTAGTATTTAAAAGTTTGGGTAGCTTGTGTATTATGGTAAAAACTTGGAGAAATGGCCAGGATGGGGATAATTTCCCTTATTTTAGAGATTTTTTTTTTTAAGTTTGCTTTTTAAATTACCTTTTCTCTCCATTTCCACATACAGGTATTCAATTTAGAGTCTCTTTTTTTTTTGAGACAGGGTCTCACTTTGTCACCCAGGCTGGAGGGCAGTAGCAAGATCTCAGCTCACTGCAGCCTTGACCTCCCGGGTTCAAGAGATCCTTCTGCCTCAGCCCCCCATGTAGCTGGAACTACAGGTGCTTGCCACGATACCCGGCTAATTTTTTGGTATTTTTTTGTAGAGATGGCCTTCACCATGTTGCCCAGGCTGGTCTTGAATTCTGAGCTCAAGCCATCCACCCACCTTGGCCTCCCAAAGTGCTAGGTTTATAGGCGTGAGCCACTGTGTCTGGCCTCAATTTAGAGGCTTTTTAAAAAAGAGTGAGCTGCAGTCATCTTATGCCCTAATAGAAAAATAGAGATGATAGAGGAAAGAGTCAGTGAACTTGAAGTTATATCAATAGAAACTGTCCAATTTGAAGAATAGTGAGAAAGAGAAAAAAGAGACTGAAACAAATAAACAGAGCCTTAGAGCCCCAGGGAACAATATAAAAAACTCTTAACAGATATGTAATTGGAATCCCAGGAAGAGAAGAGAGAAGAATGGGGTAAGAAAGAATGGCCAATAACTTGTTAAAATTTAGTGAAAATCATAAATTTATGGATTTGAGAAGTTCAGTGAACCCCAAACAAGACAAATTAAAAAAAAAAAACACATACTTAGAGACATAATAAACACAGAATGCCCACAGCATCAAATTGCTAAAAACCAAGGATAAAGAGCAAACCTTGAAAGCAGCCAATGGAAAATGACATATGGAGGAATGTTTTAAATGATTGCAGATTTTTAAATAAAAATGCATGGATGTCGGAAGATGGTGGAAAAGCATCTTCAAAGTGCTGGGAAAAAAATAACCTGTAAGCCCAGAATTCTATATTCAGTGAAAATAAACGTTAAGAATGAAAGCAACATATATTTTCAGATGGAGCAAAACTAGAGAATTACTTTTCAGCAGGCCTACAATACAATAAATGCTCTGACGCTCGTTTAGGCTGACGGGAGACTTGGATTTTCAAAAAGGAAGATAGAACAAGAAAATTAGTAAATATCTGGATATCTATAAAAGACTACTCTTTTTAATTCTTCAAAATATATATGACCTTAAAACAAAGATTACAATATTGCCTTACTGATTTTTCAATGTTTGTAGATGTAATATACAGGATGGCTGTTAACAAAATAGACACCCAGAATATGGGGAGAAGGAACTGCATAGCTGCAAGGTTTTTACATTTTATGTGAAATGGTACAATATTAACTCTATTGAACATGAAAGATTGCTGATGCATATTATAATCCATACAGCAATTACTAAAAGATAAGATATAGTTAAAAAGCCAATTGACCAGCACTTTGGGAGGCTGAGGCGGGCAGATCACGAGGTCAGGAGATCGAGACCACGGTGAAACCCCGTCTCTACTAAAAATACAAAAAATTATCCAGGCGTGGTGGCGGGCGCCTGTAGTCCCAGCTACTTGGAGAGGCTGAGGCAGGAGAATGGCGTGAACCCGGGAGGCGGAGCTTGCAGTGAGCCAAGATTGCGCCACTGCACTCCAGCCTGGGCGACAGAGCGAGACTCCGTCTCAAAAAAAAAAAAAAAAAAAGCCAATTGAAGGCCACGCACAGTGGCTCATGCCTGTAATCCCAGCACTTTGGGAGGCCGAGGCGGGCAGATCACGAGGTCAGGAGATCGAGACCATCCTGGATAACACAGTGAAACCCCGTCTCTACTAAAAATACAAAAAAATCGCCAGGTGTGGTGGCAGCCGCCTGTAGTCCCAGCTACTCGGGAGGCTGAGGCAGGAGAATGGTGTGAACACAGGAGGCGGAGTTTGCAGTGAGCCAAGATCGAGCCACTGCACTCCAGCCTGGGCGACAGAGGGAGACTCTGTCTCAAAAAAAAAAAAAGCCAATTGAAATAGACTACTAAAAAATACTCTAATAATCCTAAAGAAAGCAGGCAAGGGGGAACAAAAAAGAAAGAAGAGGGAACAAACAGTAAACAAATAATAAAATGGTAGACCTAAATCTAACCATATCAGTGATTACATTAAATATTAATGGTCTAAGTACTTTAAATAAAATGCAGAGATAGAAAGGATAAAAAGCATGTGGTAGGTAGAAGTCTAAGATGGTTCCCAAGATTCCACCTCTTCCTTAAGTACAAGTATGAACTGTGAATGTGTAAGGTCATGTTATATGGCACATGTGACTTTAAGACAGGGAGATCATGCTCAGTGGGTCTGACCTGATCAGGTAAACCTTGAAAGGGACCAGGCTTTTCCTGAAGAAGGATTTGAAATGTGAAGGGAATTTGACATGAGTAAGACTCTCTGTTGCTGGATTTAAGATGGAAGGGGCCATGAGGAAAGAAATGTGAATGGCCTCTAGGAGCTGAGAGTAGCCCCTGGCTAGGCCAGCAAGGAAGTGGGGACCTCTGTCCTCAGCTGCAAGGAATTAACTTCTATTACTATCACATAAGCTTGGAAGAGGACTTCGAGCTCCAGATAGAATGCAGCCTGACTGGCACCTTGATTTTAGCCTTAAGAGTCCCTAAGCAGAGAAGCCAGCCACACCTTGCCTGCATTTCTGACTAGAGCTATAAACTAATAAATGGATGTTGTTTTAAGCTGCTAAATTTGTGGCAATTTATCATGCAGCACTAAAAATATTAATATATCTTTATGATGCCTACAAGAGACACACTTTAGACACAAAGACACAGATAAGTAGAAAGTAAATGGATGGGAAATATATCATGTAAACAGTAAGCATAAGAAGAATGGAATGGTCATATTAGTATCAGATAATCTGGACCTTAAGATAAGGGATATTATTAAATATCAGAGATAAAGAGGAACATTTCATAATGATAAAAGGCACAATTCACAAGGCAGATATAACAACTATAAATGCTCATGGGCTTAATAACAGAGCCCCCAAAAAGATAAAGCAAAAATCAAAAGAATTAAAAGGGAAAACAGAAACTTCCACAATAATAGTAACAGATTTTAATACCCTTCTCTCAGCAATTAGTAGAATGAGATAAAAATATCAGTAAAGACTGATATCACTATCAACCATATTGAACTAACATTAAACTCAACAAGCACATAATATGTAATACATATTCCTTATATGTTCACAAAGTTAGTCCATATGCTTGGACATAAAACAAGTCTCAATAATAATAATTTTTTTTTTTTTTTGAGACAGGGTCTTGCTCTGTCGCCCAGGCTAGAGTGCAAGGGCGCCATCTGGGCCCACTGCAACCTCCAGCTCCTAGGTTCAAGCAATTCTCCTGCCTCAGCCTCCTGAGTAACTAGTAACTGGGATTTCAGGCATGCACCACCATGCCTGGCTAATTTTCATATGTTTAGTAGAGACAGGGTTTCACCATGTTGGGCAGGTTGGTCTTGAACTCCTGATCTCAAGTGATCTGCCCACTTCGGCCTCCCAATGTGCTGGGATTACAGGTGTGAGCCACCGTCCCTGGCTCTAAATCTTAAAACACTGTTCTCTGATCACAACAGCATTACACTAGAAATCAATTAAAAATATAATATTTAGGAAAACCTCAAATATTTGAATATTAGACAATCCAGTTCTAAATAATCCAAGATTGAATAAAAAATCACAGGGAGATTAGAAAATATTTTGAACTAAGTGATAATTAAAAGTTAACATACAAGTTTACGGGATGCAGCTCAAACATAATGGAAAACTTACAGCTGAAATGCTTATATAAATCAATGACTTAAGGCTCTACCTTAAGGAGCTAGAAAAAAGAAGGGTAAAGTAAATCCAAAGCAAGAAGAAGGAAGAAAATAATTAAGAGCAGAAATCAATGGAGGAGAAAACTGACAGATAATAGAGAAAATTAACAAACTCAAAAGCTAGTTAATTGAAAAAGATCAATAAAATTGACAAACCCCTATCTACACTGGGAGAGAGAGAGAAAGAGAGAGAGTCAGAGACAGAGAGACTGGCAGCAAACAGAGAGAGGGTCAGAGAGACTGAACACAATTCACCAATATCAGAAATAAATGAGGGGTTATTACTACAGATGCTAGACATCAAATAGATAACAAAATAATATGTGAAAAACTTAATGCCAACAAATTTGACAAATGTAAATTAAATGGACAAATTTCTTAAAAATTACAACTTACAAAAATTATAGAAGAAACAGAAAATTTGTGTAGCCTTATATCTAGTTAAAAAAATGAATTTGTTATCAAAAGCCTTTCAACAATATAAACTCCATGGCCAGGTTGTTTCACTGGTTAATTCTGTCAAACATCCAAGAAAGAAAAAATACCAATCTTGCACAAACTTTTTCAGAAAATAAACAAGGAGGGAACATTGCCCTCAATTTTTTATTTGGCCAACACAGCTTGAACACCAAAACCTTACAAGGACATTACTAAAATAGAAAATTATAGATCAACATTCCTCATTAATATAGTTGCAAAATAGTTTCAAAAATTCTTAAAACATATTGGCAAATTAAATTTAAGAATATACAGAAAGATAATGCATTATGACAAATTAGGGTTTATTCCAGAGATTTAAGGTTGGCTGAACATTTTCAAAAATCGATCAATGTAATGCACTGTATTAAAGAATTAAGAAGAAAATTTCCATATTTCTTTTTAAGAAATAATGGAAAATTCACTTAACAAAATTCAACAGCCATTCATGATAAAAACCTCTAAACAAACTAGGAATGGAAGGTTACTTCTTCAGTCTGATAAAAAGCACCAAAGAAAAATCCACAGCCAAATTCTCTCATATTTAACAGTGAAAGCCTGAAAGTTCTCTCTGAGATATGAAACAAGGCAAGGATGTCTATTTCCCACACTTTTATTAAACATTGCACTGTAGGTCCTAGTGAGTAGAATAAAGCAAGTAACTGAAATAAAAGACCTAAATATCAGAAAAGAAGTAGTAAAACTACCTCTATTTGCACGATATGTTTATGGACCTAAAAAACAACTACAAAAGCTAATAAGAGAATTTAGCAGTTTCAAGTTACAATGTTTATACACAAAATAAATTGCATTTTATAAACTTGCAGTGATCAATCGGAAATTTCAAAATTTTAAATACATTTATAATAACTTGAACACTTCACAAAAAGGAGAAATACTAATGGCTACTAAAAAGATGAAAAGATGCCAAACATAATTAATCGTCAGGAAAGCACAAATTAAAAAAACACAGTGACACACCATGCCACACCCATAAGAGTGACTAAAATTAGACTGACAACACCAAGTGCTGACAAGAATGTGGAGCATCTGGAACTCTCCTACATTGCTGATGGAAATGTAAAACGGTATAGCTACTTTGGAGAGCAACATGGCAACTTCCTAAAAAGGTCAACATTCACCTACCATATGACTTAGACATTCTTTAGGTTTATAGCTAAGATAAATAAAAATATTATCCACACAAAGACATGTACCAGAATGTGCATAGCAGGCAAATTAAGAAACAAAATGAGATATATCCATTACCACTCAGCCATAAAAAAGAGTGAACTATTGATACATGGAACTATATGGAATCTCAAAATCACCATGCTGAGTAAATGAAGCCAAACAGAAAAATAGTATATAATGTATGATTCTGGTTATAAAAATCATAGATTTATTAGGTACATACACTGTGACATCACCTGCTTTAGTTTCCTAGGGCTGCTGTAATGAAGTACCACAAACTGGGTAGCTCAAGACAAGAGAAATTTATTCTCTCACAGTTCTGGAGAATCCAAGTATTGTCAGGACCATGCTCCCTCCAGAGGCTCTAGGGAAGAAGCCTTCCCTGCCTCTTCCTACTTCCTGGCGGTTGCTAGCAATTCCTGCCATTCCATGACTTGCAGCTGCCATCACATCAACCTCTGCCTGCACTGTCATGAGGTTTTCTTCATTGCGTGTCCCTATATGCCACCAAATCTCTCTATTTAAGGACACCAGTCATTGGATTTAAGGCCCACCTTGATCCAGGTTGACTTTCTCTTGCTTACATCGACAAAGGTTTTATTTCCAAATAAGGTCATGTTCACTGGTACTGGGAGTCAGGACATCAACATATCTTTCTGAGGGACGTAATTCAACTCACGACACCAAGACTACAGTGAAGAGGATGGACATATTTATCCCCACCAAAAGGTGCTTAATGCCCTGACAGATGCTGCCCAAAGCAGACAGTATGAGAGATACCTACCCTGACTCCCCACTTCCCATGTTTAATCTCCCACAGGTACAAACTGTTGGCCAAATAGAGATGAAAATCAGAGAATAATGGAACCTGGGAAATGTCATCTGCAGGGGCCATTCTTTGTGAGACCAAGCAGACCAGGGAAGGTAGGAGAAAGAATACAACAGCAAGCAGGCCGATGTCTGAGCCAGATGGTGTTAGGATGAAAATGTAGCAGGAAGGTGCCTTGGATCAAGATAGTTGAGGTTACAGCTGATCCTTGGGCAACATGGATTTGAACTGTGTGTCACTTAAGCACAGATTTTTTTTTTCAGCATCTGACATCCCTGAGACAGCAAGACCCACCCCTCCTCTTCCTTCTCCTCCTCAGCCTACTCAACGTGAAGACAATGAGGACAAAGACCTTTATGATGATCCACTTCCACCTAATGAAGAATAAACATATTTTCTCTTCCTTATGATGGTCTTAATAACATTTTCTTTTCTCTAGTTTACTTTATCGTGAGGATAGAGTATACAATACATATAAAATACAAAATATATTTTCACATAATCAACTGTTTATGTGACCAGTCAGGCTTCTGGTCAACAGTAGGCTTTTAGTAGCTATGTTTTTCGAGAGTCAAAAGCTGTATGTGGGTTTTCAACTTTGTGAGGGGGGTTGGTGCCCTTACTCCTCATGTGTTCAAGGGTCAATTTAATTTGCCAGATGTTTTTGTCAGGAGTTTGATTCTAATCTGAATAGGAAAGTGAAGGTCAGAAGAGCTGCTATCCAATGGGATGTTTGGGGAGGTTTTCTCAGGCCTCTGCTTCCTGAACAAGGCATACACTCACCTCTAGAGGTGCTCCAGGACAAACATGGCAATCTTCCAGGTTTGCTATTTTTGAGGGAACATTTGGGCAAAAATATTTTGATATTTCCTGTCTTAAATAGGTGTCATGACATACATGTATAGACTATCACTTTTAAAAATAAAGTGGACTTGTCCTGTCTTTTTCACTGTTACATCTCTAACACCTAGGACAGAGCCTGGGACCTAGCAGGTGTTCAATAAATATTTATGGAATGAATGAATAAATGAAGGTACTACAGAGCAGAATACACAGTTTCCATGGATCTCAGGATAAAATGAGAGATTCTAAAAAAAATCTTCCTTTTTAGTCTTTTTTAGTGGTCTGCTTTGAGCCCCTGTCCTGAGTTCTGGGTTGGGGTGGGGGTGAGAGCCACCATCCTCAATCCTTAGCAGCACCTGGGTGAGAAGCCCTGACTTAGGCTGATCACCCCCTACTCCTAGGTAACGGCCTGCTGTGAACGCCTGCCCCTAAATGGCTTGCCCACTGGATGTTAGCAGGCATTCTTTATCACAACCGCTAACACACACTCTTGACCTACACAACCATCATCCTCATACTGACCTCAGCCTCCCCTTCGAGCAAGGTTCCCCTGCTTCTCAGTGAGATGGACCGGCCCCTTCCCTCCTTCCCTCCCTGAGGGCTGCTACTAACCTCCTAAGCTGAAAACTCTGAGGGCGCAGGCTGGAAGGTGGGGTGTCACCCACCTGGAAAGGAAAGTGCTTTCTCTATGCACACTGCCAGAGGTTGTGTGTCATGGGGAAAGACTCACCACTGCTGTTGCTAGAATCTTAAGAGGCTAATGGCAGCACAGACCCTGGGCTGGGCAGGGAACCAGCACTGCCACTGACTTAGGGCCACAGTGTTCTCCTCTGTCAATTGGGGATACTTCCCTTTACGGAGCTGTCCTGATGAGGTGACAGAATGTCCTGGGGCATGGCAAGCTCTCAGTAAAGAGAGGCGTTTTCCATTCATATCTTTGACCTCCATGAAGAGGCAGGGTCTAATTTCCCACTCCTTGAATATGGGCTGGTCCTGGCAACTTGCCTCTAGCAAATAGAATGTGGTGGGAGGAATGCTGCTTGATATCGGAGGCCAGGTCATCCAGGGTGACACAGCTGACACTGCCTCTCTCTCCGCTCTACCCTCAGACCCAAACCACCATGTTGTGAGGAAGCCAGTCCCATGAATGGACCACTTCTAAGTGTTCTGGCGAAAATCTCAACTAAAGTTGATTCAGGATCAACAGCCAGACATGTGAGTGACTGTGCTTTTGAGACAATTCCAGCCCACCCACTGCTGACTTCAGCCCCATGAGCGACCTCAAGTGAGAACTTCCCCGCTGAGTCTGGCCAAAGCCAGAAGAGATAAGGATAATAAAATAATAATAAAAAACCAGGAGAGATAAGAATAATAAACAGTTGTTGTTGCTTTATGCCACTGAGTCTGGGGTGGGTTGTTACCCAGCAAGAGGTAATCTGAACACACAGAAAACAAAATCCAACATCTGGTACTACAAATTCACTGCCGGCAATCTTCCAGACCCCCAGATCCCTTGGTTGGTGAGTGAGGTTTGCAGGGACCCACTTACAGAGCACTGGAGTCTGAAAGGCTTGGTGGGTGTGGTGAAGGAGGCGCTGTAGATGGGGTCTGGGTGCAGGCCGTCATTCCACTGCGCCAGGATCGCATCCCGGTACATAGTGACTCCGGCGGCTCCTAGCGCGTCCGCCACGGCGCTCTCCACCGAGTAGTTGTTGATGCAGGTGATGGTGGAGGCGGGCGGGGGCTGCACGAGGTGGATGCGGCTGCCGCTCACGCCAAGGTTTAAGAGCGTCTCCACGGTGGTGTAAGTATCAATTGTATTCCCATAGACAATGACATTCCCTAGGAAAGAAGGGAAAACGCTAAGATATACAGCTCAGAAAACCAAAAAACCTTAGTCAAATGCTAATAATGCCGAATTGCTCCGTATAACCCTCTCATTTTTCAGCTGCAGGAAGCCAGCGGTGTTACCTAGCAACGGCGACCAAGATCATTTAGTAAAGAATCAGCACAAAACATCCCACAAAGTAGTCAAGTACTTTTAATGCAGAAGTAGGACATTCATTTATGTTCCTCTAATTTGAGGTTGAAATTATGTTGAAAGAAACTGTCTAGAAAAAAACCTTTTATCTTGTTTTTGTTCCCAATTTGCTATACTTACTAAGGAAACAAAATTACTAATGTTGGCAATGTATACTAGTTCTTCCTTACAGACAATGAGGCAATGGTAAAAAATATTCATGCACATGATGTCACTGATATTTTAATATTTAAATGTCGAACTGGATTGATTTCAAGGAAGTTTTCCCTTTTTTGAGAATTAAAGGCTAGAACATTCTGCTTTTCACCAGATAATTTTACAAAGATTCAACCTTGATTTTTAGAATCTTATGTGTCAAGACCTAGCTAGAGGGACTGAAGGACAGTATTTTTGTTAGCAAAAATAAAATTACAAAATAATCTTGACAGATTTCCCTTGTGTAAGAGCATTTTGGTGATAGTCTATACTATTTACATTTCTCAAAAAGACTACAGAAGCAATTACATATGCTATTCTACCATTTTAGCAGTTTTAAGATCAATGACACTATTAGATTAATGAAATGTAGTATATGCTATTTTTGACAATGAATTGGCATTTTCAAATTTTCACAAAGAAATAAACTGCTGTAGACTCATTTTCCAGGTAAGATATATCAATTTTACCACAAAATGTACACTTCGTTGAATGTCTCTCTGTTTTTGTCCTGTTCATGAAACAATATGAAAAGGAATTTTACAAGCCAAAATAAATGGCAAGTGTATTAATTCAATTTGGTTGAGGAAATCGTGCCCAAATTGTTAATCCAAAGTTGAAAGGAAGTGTGATGGCTTGTCTTGTTTGCTTAGGAAAAATAAACTACAGTAACTTTCAGATGGCTTCTTGGAAGCTAACAGCATCTAGAAAGTTCTCCCATACTCCCTGCTCTTAATCTATGGAAAACCAAGAAGGCGCTGAAGTGAGGGAGTGGGGTCTCTCCATTCCTGCCCTCGCTAGGATGCTAGGACGGTTTTGCGGCTATGACCCCCACTCTGTTCAGATGCTCCAACGCAACATTCCTCGGTGCGCTGCATTTTCCTTGGCTGAAAGAGGCAACATTTTGCTTAAATTATTGAGGCTCCCAGCTGCTACGAAACATGAATCTTGGCTGTCTGGCACAACAAAGAATCAGGCTGCCAGGAAAGGCAAAACTTGAACCGAAAACGGTCAAAGGTTTGAGGTCTTCTGTCCTTTTGAAATAGGCAAGCCAAAACAATATTCATTTTCAGTTGAATGAATTTAAGTGTGTTTAGGTCTCACACAGCTAAGGATTTTGTATTTTCTGATCTCTTTCATGATGGCTGTTAGCAGCTCTACTGTGAGCTGGGCTTATTGTTCACGGGCTCATGGAAAACTGGGCCTGTGGTGCTGCTGGGGTTTGGAGAGCTGTCTGATCCAGCGACGGCGGTCCACGGACTGCAGGCAGCTGGAGAGGATGATACTTTTCAATTCCAAAGGTAATACATTTTGTAAAATCTCTGATTTCAAAATTACAGGTTTATTTCTAGATACTGTGACTTCTAAACAGTTTTGGCTATCTTTCTGTTTAATTTGAAACAAAATTCCCTAACAAAAATAGGAGACTTTAGTTATCTTAAGAGTCAGTTATCATCATAGTAATGCTGCATAACAAACCACGTCAAAACTCAATGCCAAACAACAAGAAGCATGTTGTGGGTGGTCTACACACCTATGGGTTGACTGATGTCAGCTGATCTGGCTCCAGGTTGTGGCTGGGTTTCTTTGCACCATGTGTGTTTCATCCTGCTTGGATTGACAGCTACCTGAGGCATTTGCTATCTATGGTGAAATGCAGGTGCACAGAAAGGCAAGCACAAGGGCCCAGGCACATGTCAAGCCTCCGCCCACATCATATCCACTAATATCCCATTGACCAAAGCATGTCATGGTCATGCCCATGAGCACGGGAGTGAGGACGTCCACTCTGCCCACACAGGAGGGAGAGAAGGATGAATATTTACTGACCAGCAGTGCAAACCAGCATGGTCATATGGGAGATAACTGCCTGCGTGATTTCATCTCAAACTTTTCATTTAAACAGGCTTTCTATGACTAGTTATAGCTCTTTCATTTCCCATAAAATATAGTAGAATGTCATGATAATATAATGTTATATTAAATAAATAAGAACGTTACAGGTCAAATCACATCCTTCCACAAATATAACAAAACATGATAAAAACTAGCTATTAATATGTAAGATGGCCTACTATTCTTGACCAGGTCCACCTCTTGCCTTTTTTTTATTTTCATTTTTATTTTTCGAGACAGAGTCTTGCCTGTTGCCCAGGCTGGAGTGCAGTGGCGTGATCTCAGCTCACTGCAACCTCCACCTTTCAGGTTCGAGCCATTCTCCCACCTCAGCCTCCTGAGTAGCTGGAATTACAGGCCCGCACCACTATGCCAAGCTAATTTTTGTATTTTTAGTAGAGACAAAGTTTCGACATGTTCACCAAGCTGGTCTTGAACTCTTGACCTCAAGTGATCTCCCTACCTTGGCTTCCCAAAGTGCTAGGATTACAGACGTGAGCCTCTGCGTCTGGCCCAATTTCTTGCCTTTAAATGTCTCCATTCTGTGGGAGATTATTCTTTTCATAATCTTTGTGCGGTTGTGAGTTCTTTCTGCAACATTGCTCACATTTACTTTGTAAAGGATTTTTAGATCCAGTTCATGTTTATCTCTGGACTCCTCTATGCCAGGCACAAAGTTAGGTACTTTTATACATAATCCCTCATATTGTTATCACTATTGATAACAATAGCATTTAGAACTGTGCACAATAACATGGGCTTCACTCAAATGCCCATATATAATGCTGTCATACAGCAAAATATAAGCATGGTGATAACTCTTAGAATAACCAAAGTCTTATATTTTGGGGCCCCCTCCAGAAAAAAGCCTAGTAGACAAAGACTTTGATTATTCATTTTGGGACAAATCAAACTGGTTTAAAAATATGATTACTTACATTTATCAGAGTAATTTACTAATATGGATGAGCTGGAACCAGTGCTTCTCAAGAACCCATGTCAAGGCCTCAGCCTGCCTGTAGCTGTATCTGGACCCCACAGACTGTCCAGCTGCCAGGCAGGTGAGGCCCCAGCAGGCCTGTGGGCGGTCTCCACCTTTCCTTCCCAGCACTCACCATGGCCTACACACCCAGGCTACAGCCAGGCTTCTCAGCGAGATGACTTGTTTGGACTGTAAGGTCCATGTTTGCCCTTCCCATCATGTTATCCCTGGAGCCTGGCACAGTGCCTGGCCTACACCGGATGTGACTGTAATTATCACCATAGTACTGTTTCCTGACCAGATATGTGGATATATGTCGGAGATTTATTAGATTGCTGACCCTAAGACTTTCTTCCTGCTAGCTGGATCATACTTTTGGGTCCTCTAAATATTTAGCACAAAATGACCTCACTGTAGCCAGATTTTCCCACCACGTATTTCTGCTTGGTGTTCACTACTAAGCTGGCACTATAAGAACTATCCAGTTACAGAATGGGCTATACACCTGAGATTTGTAAGATAGAAATATGTTCCCCTTAACAATGTTAGATCTGGTTATTAAGTTTCCAGTGTAGGCTCATAAAATCCCACATAGTCCCTAATGTAACCAAAATTGTGTGTGCCTACAACAAATTATAGATATAAAATAATACTCCTGTCATATTGGTGGCATTTAAGCTCAGGGAAACAAGAAATTACGTCTTTAATGTGCTATTTAAAGAAAGATAGGGCTGAACGTAGTGGCTCATGCCTGTAATCCAAGCACTTTGGGAGGCCAAGGCAGGAGGACTGCTCGAGGCCAGGAGTTCGAGGCCAGCCTGGGAAACACATCATAGCTCCGTCTCTACAGAACAAAAAAAAAAAATTAGGCATGGCACGCACCTCTAGTCCTAGTTACTCAGGAGGCTGAGACAACTTCTGGGAATTTGTAGAAGTTTGAGAGATTTCCACCCCTGGTTTTCTTTTAGATGTAAATGTGACGTTGGATGACCGGGCTTTCTTATATTTTATATGGAAGTAGCAGTTGGGTAACTCTTTTCGCAACGGTTAAGTCAATTTTGGGCTGAATCAAGAAGGAGATATGGGGAAGGAAGGAAATGGAGACAGAAAGAAAGAGGGGCAGAGACACAGTTGAACAGTAGGTGCCTCAGAGAAACAGATCTTCCTGAATCCCTGGGTAAGAGTTAGAAGGAAGAAAGTTTAAAAGTAGGTGAGAGAAAGCAGCTGCTGGGTGGGATGAACCGAGGGCAAGTGAATAATGACCGGAGCTGGGGGACACTCTGTTGGCTGTGCCTGAGGGAGGTGTTGGGGCTGACAGTTGTGTGTCCCAGTGTGTGCAGGGGGTGTCTGGGCCTCCACTGGCAGAGAACAGCATGATAGCTATATAGACAGGTGAGACAGCCCCAGTTACGGGGGCCCTATGACATACGTTCTTTGATAGCATGCTTTTATTTTATTTTTTAATTAATTGATTTATTTATTTCGAGACAGAGTCTCCTCTGTAGCCCAGGCTGGAGTGAAGTGGCACCATCTCGGCTCACTGCAACTTCTGCCTCCTGGCATGCTTCAGCCTCCTGAGTAGCTGGAACTACAGGCACCCACCACTACACCTGGCTAATTTTTATATTTTTAATAGAGATGGGGTTTCACCATGTTGGCCAGGCTAGTAGTGAACTCTGGGCCTCAAGTGATCTGCCTATCTCGGCCTCCCAAAGTGCTAATATTATAGGTGTGAGCCACCACACCGGCCTACAGCATGCTTTTAATAAGCCAGAAAACTTCAGTTAATTAAATATGAATTTACTTATTTAAATTTTAATTTTCTGGATATATAGTTTGTCCATATTAAAGATGAATTTAATCAATGTATACCTACCATTGTGTACTTTATAACTCATGGAGCCTTCCTTCACATTACCAGAATATCACACACACTGTTTTGAAGTTTCTAGACACATATAAAAGAAGTAGAGTGGAAAAACTGATGATTTCCCCTGGGTATCAGTTTTATGCTAAAAGTCACTGTTTCCTTCCCAGATCAGCTTACCTAACAGATGAGAAATGACCAGCTTTTGTTCTCAATTTAACAGGTGACAGAGGTAAAGGATGGGCTGCCCCACTTTCAAATGGCAAATAACCAATGATAAGAACACTGGGTGGATTCCCCATAAAGTATAAGGGAATATAACCATGGCAGGCCGGGTGCGGTGGCTCACGCCTGTAATCCCAGCACTTTGGGAGGCCAAGGCGGGAGGATCACCAGGTCAGGAGATCAAGACCATCCTGGCTAACACATTGAAACCCCATCTCTACTAAAAATACAAAAAATTAGCCAGGCAAGGTGGCAGGCACCTGTAGTCCCAGCTACTCGGGAGGCTGAGGCAGGAGAATGGAGTGAACCCCCGGGGGGGCGGATCCTGCAGTGAGCCGAGATCGCGCCACTGCACTCCAGCCTGGGCGACAGCGAGACTCTGTCTCAAACAAAAAACAAAAAAAAATAACCATGGCAGTTTTCATGGAAGACCAATCTTTGTTGCTCCTTTAGGGAATAAATCGTGCATTACTCTGATTGCAGATCTGAGACGGGCAGTAGGGTCCAGGCAGAGCACCCGTAAAAAGGCGACTGTGTGGAAGCTCCGAAAACTAAAGCTGGCAAGCAAGAAGGAGCCCGAAGTCGTTCTCTCACTGCTAACCAGTGGCAGCCTTTGAAACAGAATGTGCAAGGGTGCTTCCTAGAGGAAGGAGGGTGCCAGTGTCAACAGCCCAACCGGGAAGAGAGAGAGGGAAAGTGATGATGCAGTCAATACCTCAGTGAGCTGTCAATTCTCCACTTCAGACTGAAAGGCACCGGCACTTGCCAATTAAAATGCTGGTATAAATGTACAGATGATCTTTTTGCTTTTTGTTTTTGTTTTAAGAGGGGGTCTTGCTGTCACTCAGGCTGGAGTGTAGTGCACAACCACAGCTCACTGCAGTCTCGAACTCCTGGGCTCGAGCAATCCTCCTGCCTCAGCCTCTTGAGTAGCTGGGACTACAGCCACATGCCACTACACCTGGCTAGTTTTTAAAACAAATTTTTGTAGAGATGGGGTCTTGCTATGTTGGCCAGGTTGGTTCCAAAATCCTGGCTCCAAGTGATCTTCCCACCTTGGCCTCTCAAGGTGTAAATGAACAAATCAGCAACTTTGACAGTGACCATGCACATAAGGGGATCACATTTTAAAGTTTCAACTTGGGGGCGGGTGCAGTGGCTCACGCCTCTAATCCCAGCAATTCGAAAGGCTGAGGCTGGCAGATCACTTGAGGTCAGGAGTTTGAAACCAGCCTGATCAAAATGGTGAAACCCCATTTCTACTAAAAACACACAAAAATTAGTTGGGCATAGTGGATCATGCCTGTAGTCCCAGCTACTCAGGAGGCTGAGGTAGGAGGATCATTTGAACCCAGGGCTCGGAGGTTGCAGTGAGCCACAATTGTGCCACTGGGGGGTGACAGAGACAGACTCTGTCTTAAAAAAAAAAAAAAGAATAATGCACCAAGATGCAGGAAGTTCTTCAATTTATGTTAATCAAGGGGGAAAAATGCCAGTTTCATCATCCTGGTTCCTAAAGGCACTATGTAAGAGTTTCAGGAGTTAGAAAACAGGTAATTAAAGGTAAAATGACTTCGTAGGAAAGGAAAACTAAGTTGATTTCCCTATTAAGTTCAAGAAGTAAAATAAAGTGCTAATTTTTTTAGTCACAGATGTACCCTAAAAGTAATGAGACAACTTTTAAAGAAATTATTTTTAGTAGATGCTAAAAAGTCATTTTATTCTTTTGAACTGAGTGCTTGACTTTAAAACACCTAGAAATTGTGCTCTGCTGCCATTTCATGGTCACGCTCAATGCTATAAAGATGAAGCTTCTCCAAGGAGAGAATCAGGACTTGGAGGGAAAGATTTGCTGGTCTGGTGGTCTGGCCGTGAAGTTAGATCTCAAGAGTATAAGAAATAAATTCAGGATTTATGCACACAATATTAACATGAAGTTTTCTTCATAGTTATTATATTTTTAAGGCCAGAGAAACAAGAATTATATGTTACATTTTGTAGTTTATATATTTTAAATTATGTCTATGCATATTTACCTATTCTTTTGTATTTTAATGAATAATTATGCTTCCTTTTTCTGCTTCAAAAGAGACATACAGTGGTTACATATGACTCATTCATCCTCACAACAGGCCTGTGAGACAGGGTTTATCATTTTATCCAGAAAACAAGGTACAGAGAGGTTAAATCTTGAGCTCAAGGTCACATGGCAAGCAGGCGGGTCACCAGGACTCAAACCCTGTGAGTCTATTTCAAAATCAGGTCTCATAGCACTGCAGTACATTTGCAGATGGATATGTAACATTACAAAAATACACTCCAATTGGCATTTTATATGGGTAAATATCTTCAGCAAATAACTAGATAATGAAATATTTTTAAGTAGTGATCACAGAATATTAATAAATTGTGAAATAAACTCATTAAAAAACAGGCCAGGTGTGGTGGCTCATGCCTGTAATCCCAGCACTTGGGGAGGCCAAGGTAGGAGGATCACTTGAGGTTAGGAGTTTGAGTCCAGCCTGGCCAACATGGTGAAACCCCATCTCTACTAAAAATACGAAAATTAGCCGGGTATGGTGGTGCAAGCCTGTAATCTGAGCTTCTCAGGAGGCTGAGGCAGCAGAATCACTTGCGCCTGAGAGGCAGAGGTTGCAGTGAGCCTAGATTGCACCACTGCACTCCAGCCTGGATGGCAGAGCAAGATTCTGTGCATGTGTGTATATATATATATAGCCCACAGATAGAGCCAGACAATGCACTTTTTGCTTTTTAGAAGTCAAAGCATAAGATTTCTATGCCCAAAACGTGACCTGTCCCATTCTGCTCTGCTGAATAAAAAGGGAAGAATATATTAGATATAACATAACAAAGGCTTTGTTCGATGATGCATGCAGTGGAATTTTAATGTTATACTTTTCCTACAAACATGCTTTTAATAAGGCAGTAAACTGTATTCAGCTAAAGATGAAAATAATTGATCCATTTTGAGCCATTAAGGCGGTTTTTTTTTTTTTTTACTTTACTTTCATCCTACTTTTCATTTTCATGGAGAGTACCGAGGTAATAGCAGATGAATTTCAATTAGTTTCAATTAGTGCCATAAATTGTTACAATGTATCGGGTTGCTGGGTTCTATCAGAAACCCCCCAGCAGAACACTCCAGGTTTTGCTTGCAGTTGAAAGCAGCATTTGAGCCTGTGATGTCAGCTCTTCTCCATGGCACTAGAGCAGCTCTAATAGTTTAGGGTAATTTACTTCTATAAATCCATCCAACTCTAGAGCCCAGAAAACCATGTCCTCTGGATGGACTAATTCCATCACAGAACCACTGTGTTCTCCTTTGGAAGCAGAAGATGTGAAATAAAACAGTGACTGTGGGAAGGAGCTACACTTTGGGGTGATATCTGTGTGCGTCTGCAATAGGTAGAAGTTCAAAGGAGAGCCGACTTCCTCCTGGGAGTATCTCTTGTTCTTGATGCCCAATATCCACTGTTCTAGAACAATCCATCCACCATTCTCCCCTCACATCCCTGGGCTTCAGTAACATCAGCCCTGGTGTTTGCCAGGATTCAGGGTGTGGTTCCCGGAGGGACAGGTCACCCAACCACAGCCAGTGGGACACAATGAAACTATTTTTCACTGTCCTTGGCTCCCTTGCCCCAATTCACATGCTAAAGTATTTTAAAAAGGGGAAATTAGCACTGAGGGAGTAAAAATAAACTATGATGAAAACTGTCCACATTCCTCCTGGTGTTATTAGGGTGACATGAAGGAAAAGCAAGGACTGAAATGTCCAGGACGGTCACGCATCACTCCATGCAACCTTTCAAATGTGCATAAGCACAGCCCTGCTCCTTGCTTTCCATCGTGTGCCAGACTTCTAGCTTCTGGCTTCAAATGCCAATGAGACAGGCAGGTGGGAGGGGGTCCCTAGAAAAACTCCAACCAGCCTGCACATCGGGGTGGAGCCTCAGGAAGTCCATGCCATCTGCAGTGGGGAGGAGCCTGGCCCCTCCTCTTCCTGTGTGGAACCTGGGAATCAAGTAGCTGGCTGGCCTGGCGGAGGATCCTGCTTCCCCTCCCACACCCCTTTTTTTTCCTTTCACCCAGTAAAACCCTGTTTTACTCACCCTTCAAACTGTCTGCGAGCCTACATTTTCGTGGCCACGGGACGGACAAGGACCCCGTCTTTAGCTGAACTACGGAAAAGCCCTGCAACACCACCATCTCATAGCTGACTTGGAAATAAGCTAGCAGTGGCTGTGTCAGCGAGACCACCACATGCAGCAAGGGTGGCCACTTCCAGCTAGCTCCTGCATCCACAGCTGCCTCGCCTCAATTGGCTACTGCCATCCATGGTAAGCCATTCTCCCGTGGTCACCTTCTCTCTGCTGGCATGGGTACTACAGATGGAAAGGCCATTTTCCCAAAGTGCTATGTGTGTACAGCAGCACCCGCCTGGTCAGCTCCCATTCCTAAAAGGTAACCAGTTAAACTTGGACGTGGCTGGGTGCTTGCAGCCCGCCAATGTCTGTCCCTGCCCATGCCTCTGGCTTCATCTCCTGCTGCTGCCCTTCACAGACTCTGCCCAGCCCAGGTTGTTGGTCCAGTGTCTTTTGGACACAATCCAAACTCCCCCAGCCTCTCTCTCTTCTTATCCTGTCCCCCTTCAACACTGAGCTCAAATCCTCCTTTCTCGGGGAGGCCTTCTCCAAACTTCACAGCCTCCAGGGCTCTCCTGAAGGCCACAGTGCCTCTATAGCTGACTGGCACCCGGTGTACACGGATCCCTGTCTTCAAATAGAGACTGATATCCTCAACTTCATCAGGGCCCTGGTGGCAGGGGCTGAGACTTCTACTCTGGGGTACCTTTAATTCCATCACACGTAGAAGTAAGAGCAATGCTAATGGCAGCCTCTATTTATGAAACTCTTTCTACGTATGAGAGACTGTCCTGAGTATGGCATGTAATCTCATTTATCTCTTTTCACCCTCTCAGCAACCCGTGTGAGGTAGATATTATCTAGAATCTGAGACACAAAGCAGTTAAGTAACTTGCCCAGGGAAACGGCAGACCCAAGATTTGAACCCAAGTCATGTGACTCCAGAACCCGAGCTAGACTGCCTTTATAAATGTCTGTTATTTGTGAGGAGGAGCTTAACTCATCCTGTTTAGCCAGCATGTTATTATTCTCATTACCAAGGATGAATTTTTAAAGAATAGCTTCAATTTCATTCAAGAGTTCTCTTGTCTTCATCTCAATTGACCATCTATTTCCAGGTTAGGCCGAATGCAAAAAGTTTTGATAAAACTCACCATGTGGGGGGTAAGGAAAAGAGTTACATCCTGAACTGTCTTCACTCACATTCAGTAAAACATTTATTTTGCATTTACCATGTGCCAGGCACTATGCTGGATACAAGTGACATTGAGATAGAGTAGAGCTGAAATTATCAAAGAAATGGCTTGGAGCTTCAGCCAAGTATGATACTGTAGATGTCTCAGAAGCAATGCTGCAACAGCTATATTCTTTTCAAAATGCAGTTCTAGAAAGACCACTAGGCTTTCCACAGTATGAAAAGGGATTTGAAAGCCCAGCAATGAAACTCAAGTATCATACACCCAAATTCTCAGTTAAGAAATAGAGGTCACAAGGTGACTGAAGTGATTTGGCATGAATGTATATTTCTACATGGAATACCCTCCCTGCTAAACATTTCAGCCTGCCAGGGAAGCCAACGGTGTATTTAGGAGGCTCTATCTCGAGGCCTCCTTTCACGCTGGATCCTACTCTTTGCTGCATTTCCTGGGAGCCTCTGTGGGTATAATTCTGTCTGTAGTTGTTGGTTCTTGGCTCAGGTCGGAATGGGCTTTCTGTCCTAGGCCTGCCCTGCTCTGAGATTTGGACTGTGATACAGTGATGCTACAAGAATAATAATGGCAAGAATAAGGTCTGAGTGGGACTAAAGTTATGTCTGAATATGACCTGGATTACAGAAAAGATACAAAGAGGAGAAAGTTTTTTTAAGGCAAGATGTTAACATTTTTTCTGAACTTTGTTTACTTGAGAACTCATTTGAAAAGGGCCTTTACACAGAGTTCAATTAACTTGGCCAGGTCAGGTTTCCCTGAAGGCTCCCAGAGCTTGGTCCCAGCATTTGAGTGTTAAGAGCACCTACCTGGGAGGTGCCCCGGGGAGTCATTAAGCACCCGACCTGGAGAAAATCACCTACATGTAAGACAGGAAACTAATTTCCACATACTTCTTATCCTGACTATTTGGTGGACAAAAGCAGGCACTCCAAATGGCTTTATGCACTGGCTGCTGGGAGTCAGTCATAAATCTTGAAAAAGCATTTCCCTTTAAGGGGGCACCACAGCATCACCATCCCTGACAACTGGCCAAGTCAGCAGAATAACACTGATGCTCTTACCCCATCTGAGAACCAAGAGGACAATACAAAGGCACTTGAAAGAGACCACAGTGCTTCTTGCTTTGGGGTTTCCAAATTCTCTGCCATCAACATTCCACCTTAAGACCTTGCAGTGCCACTTTCGAAGGCTCTTTTCTTGGTCAAATGCTCCCTAGCCCAAACATCCAAAACACACAAAGGTTCAAAGTTAAAGCACAGCACTGCAGGCTGACAGGATTGGGTGCAGTCTTAAAGACGAACTGTGCATTTTGTCTTGAACCACTGGCTTTTCTGCTTTTAGGGAACTTATGGTACATTTGGAGGTCTGAACGTCATGAAATGGTAATAATTTGTCAAAAATGTTATGGCCAAAAGCTGGTTACTACAAACTACAGCTCATGTCTGGTTTCATAAGTAAATTTTATCAGAACATGACCCTGCCCATTCATTTACATATTGTCTATAGTTTCTTGTTCACTAAATGGGCAGAGTTGAAGAGTTGCAACAGAGACCATATGGCTGGTAAAGTCTAAAAGAAAAAAATTTTTTAAGATAAGGTCTTGCTCTGTCACCCAGGCTGGAGTGCAGTGGCATAATCATGCCTCTCTGCAGCCTTGACCTCCCAAGCTCAATTGATCCTCCCACCTCAGCCTCCTGAGTAGCTGGGACTATAGGTGTACACCACCATGCCCAGCTAATTTTTGTATTTTTTGAAGAGGTGGGGTTTTTCCATGTTTCCCAGGCTGGTCTCAAACTCCTGGGCTCAAGTGATCCTCTCACCTTGGCCCCCCAAAGTGCTGGGATTACAGGCGTGAGCTACCATGCTCAACCAAGTCTAAAATATTTACTATCTGGTATTTTACAGTAAAAATTCACCAACCCATGGATTAGAGAATTTTCCCTGATAAGAAAATACTCTGAGTCTACATAGATCATGGGGTGATTACTACAGAATGACTAAAAGGCTAAAACAGGTTTAAACATACATAGATGCAAAACTGAAAATAATTCCAAGCTTGGACGAAAGTATGAAATACTTTATGACATTTAAAAAATCTGGGTTGCCGGTATAATCTATCTATATATCCCACCTCTACCCAAAGTTTCCAGACTCAGTTGGTTTTATGGGTGATTTCTGTCCAACTCTTAAGTTACTTTGTATTTCAGATCCCCAAAGAATATAGACAGCTTCCAAAAATGCTTTGTGAGACTAGCATACCCTTGATTCCAAAAACCTGACAAAAAATGCATAAAAGAGAGAACTACAGGTCAATCTCATTTATGAATTTAGAGGCAAACAGCCTATAAATAGTATCAGCAAATTGAATCCAGCAACGTATTGAATGCCATTTGACACTCATTTTAAAATGTTGAAGGTAGCAAATTAGTAACTTCTTAATGTAGTAAATGTTATAACTTGGCAAAAGTTGATACCTAAATGGTCCACCAAAAATCAGAATAAATTATATTTAATTTTAATGTATTAAGAAATATAATTAGATTATATTTATATACATGTATTAAATAAATCAGCATGTTTAATTTTACACAGTGATGCCCACTTTCTGGGCACTTAGTGGTTTCACATCTCTGGACTGAACTCTAAACCACAGGTGGCTGTGGAACTCAACCAGGTCACTAACCATCTTCTCACTTTTAGGCAAAAGAAAGGGGCTGCTCTAAGTTATCTCCAAACCTTGACTTCTAGGTTTCAATTAAAGACACAAAGGTAGCCATGCTCTCTTCTGGTTGTTTCACTAGCTGAATGATTTCAATGAAATTCAAGCAATAGAGAGAAAGATGCTGGAGAATACACTTTCGAGTGGCAGAGGCATTTGCACAAATGTTTCACTTTTTCATTTCGATTTAAAAAGTGGCATGCAACTTGAGTCTGTGTATTTGTGGGAAGAACTGTCCAGGCAACACCAAGAAAGAGAACAATGGGTTGTGAAAAGAAGAAAAGGCCCTTCCAATACAGGCCTTTTTCTTCCTAGGTCTTTTCAGCTTCACAAAAGAAGACATATTTTCCATATAATTGCTAAACATGTTTGCTTATTAAATTATTCTTTAATTAGTTAATGATTTTAGCCATGCTTTGCTCTTCGGATATTCATTTTGTATAATAAAATAATTATAGATAATTAAACTATCTCAAGCCTTTTTCTTTCCCCCAGCAAACATGCTGGGTATCCAAAAATGACAACAAGTTGTAAATTAATCTGGAAAACAAAGCATGACAGATGAATGATTTGGTTGGAATTAATTAGGCACTAATTATATACTGGAACTAGATGAAGAATGAGACTCATTATAAAAATAAAACGCTATTCTGAAGAGATGCACAGTTACCGACATCCTTACCTTCTGTGGTGATGGAGTTATTCCTTATCCAAGTCAGTGCCTTAAAGCAATCCTCTTCCTCGTTGAGAGTGAAATGGTTGCAAGGAACTTTCCCCGTGTACCGCCGCTGACTGCTGTTGGGAACCTCCCTGTTTGTCAGGTGTTGACTAATATCAGCCTCTGTAGGGCATGGGACCTGAAGTATGTTAGAGAAATGCTTATTTCAGTGATAATAGATAAAGTGGTGACAGTGGTTAAAAAAAAAAAAAGTAGACATAGCAATGTTCAGTATGTCTTTTTCTGACCCCAGATACAATCAATCAGATTTTAATTGAAGTAAGAAAAAAAAAAAAACAGGTGGAAGGAGCACCTAGAAACAATTCTCAGAGGGAGTTGCTCTAGTTATGTAATGCTGTGTAACAAATTGTTTCAAAACTCCGTGGTAAAAATCAACCATTAGGCTCCCAGCTTATGCAGGATAGTAATTCAGACAGGGCAAGGTAGAGAATGACTTGTCTCTGTTCCACAATGTCTGGGGCCTCAGCTAGGAAGACTCAAACGCTAGGGGTGACTCAGGGGCTGGGGGCTGAAATCATCTGAAGATAATTAAACTATCTCAATCCTTTTTCTTTCCCCTGGAAAATATGCTGGGTATTCAAATGTGACAACAAATTGTCATGATTTGCCTTGCAGTTGATGTTGGCTAAGGGCTGGATCTGAGCTGGGGTTGTTGGCCAGAACACCTACATGTGGCCTCTCCATGTAGCTTGGGCTTCCTCATAACATGGTGGCTGGGTTCCAAGGGAAGTGTTCTGAGAAAGAAAGAGCCAATAGAGAGAGGTCCATGTTCTTTTCCAACCTAGTCTTAGAAGTTGAGCAGTGCCTCTTCCACCATATTCGATTTATGGAGGTAGCCATAAAGGCCTGCCCAGGATCAGGGGAGGGAACTTAGACTCCACCTCTTCATGTAGGAGGGGCAAGGCTCTGGAAGAGGACATGGAAATGAATTGGATGTGGTGGCCATTTTTGGCAAAAATAATCTGCCACAGAAATTCTATCTGGGGTTGAAATTTAAGGGTATAGAGGGGCTAGGCAGAAAAGAAAAGGAAAGAAACAGATTATTATTTACTTTTGAAAAGTATAGAATTATTCCTTGTCTTGTCAGAGAAATATTCTCCTTCTCTTTATTCCCCTCCATCTTTCTCTCATTTTTGATGCAGATGTGTGTGGGAACAGAAACTTTCCTCTACTGTAAGGAAAGTAACAGTAAAAACACAATAAAGGATGATAGCCGAGACTCGTCTTCTGTGTCAAAGATACTGTGGCAAACTGGAGGGTTTGTGCTTGGGCCAGAGAGTTCAGCCATGACTGAGCTCCATCTAGTTGCTGCCAGTGTAGAGTATGGATCCAGTATGGCCAGATCTGACTTCCCAAGAAATGCCAGGCCCTTGAGTTTTCATGTAGACTCCTGATTTTTATTATATTGGTTCAAATTAAAATCAGACAAAGAAGTGTCACTGCAAAAACCAAATAAAACAGCATAGTGACCTGAGTTTCCCCAAATGGGCCACCACTTGGTCCCTCTGATTTTTAATTGGCTGCCAGGTGGCGGTTATGAGGAGAAAAAGGGGGCAAGCAGAGGGGCAGCTTAGAGGGAGCCTGAGGCCTTTGGTGGAAGACCGATACCCACCGGCTTGCTACACTCAGGGTCTAAGACCTCAGGGCTGTGAGGCAAGAATACTCCTAGAGCTATGACAAGCAATAAGTTCACTTGCAGTCAAGATGGATGTTGGGGCAGAGGAAGTTCTTTCTCCTTTGACAAGCAGGCAAATGCTGGCTGGTGCTTAAACTCATGGGGCTTGACTAAACTCCAGCTCACAGGAAACTTTTGGTTATACACTTCCTCAACAGAAATTGTAAAGCCTTAGTACATTGCCGTGATGTATTTAATGCAATTTCAAACTAGATTAAATTAAAATGAAACAGAGCAAAACAGAACCAATGTTTAAAGCTGGATATTCTCTCTCCATTAAGAGGCTGCAGTGAAATTATATTTAGCAAAAGGGAACAACTAAATAAATAATGGTCATTTACTGTAACCAAAATTGCAGAGGTAAAGTTCTCTTATTAGTAATATAGCTGGTTTAGTAATACCCCACTAAAATGTTGATAGCATTATACTCATAGTTATTATAAAGCAGCCCACTGCAGGCTTTGGCGAAAGGTCTGACGTGCACAATACTGAAACTGTGCTTCCGGCTTTTGAAACCTCACTGGAACTACAAGGAGCATTGTAGCATAAAAGAAAATAAAATCTGGGTAACATTACATCAGTTTAATAAGTCATGATTTAACAAACGAAAAGCCTTGGCAGAAAGTGGCAGTGCTAAAGAACAAATTGAGAGCTACTTCATTTATAAAAGTTTCAATGAGTTATCATTTCAAGTAGTGGGTGTTTAGGCAAAAATAAAAAGGAAGAGGAGAAAAAAGAATAAGGTCCAAATTGAAAATTAGCTCACTACAATCTTGAAATGTAATTGCATTCTGATAAGCCACATAATTCTTGTGTGCACTTAAATGTGTAGAGTTGTTTTGCATACTTCTCTACTATAAAGAATAAGAGCAATTAAAGAAAAACTAATGGGATTATGGCATTTTCACAAAGTAGGCAAAACTGAAGCTAGAATTATAAATTCCAAAGCCAAATAAATTTGTCTGCACAGAGTTTAGGAGACGTCAATTAATTAGAAAACGATCTATGGAAAAAGAAGCTTGCTTTGTGATCAGTTCATCATTTACTGTGTTCTTTCATTGAATGGAAGCTTTTAGCAGAAAAAGAATTTGTATGGAGACATTGAGAAGAAGCCAGTACAAGAAATTTCCTTCTTCCACGCGTGCTTATGGGGCCACAGAGCTATCCAGCCTGAAAAGTAAAAAGAAGCTTCCTTTCTGAATGGTTCATCACATACTGTTTTCTTTCATTGAACAGCAGATTTAAACACTAAGAGGAGTTTGTAGGCAGACATTTAGAAGAAGCTAGCAGAAGTTTCTTACACCCATACACTCCTTTTGGTCAAGAGAGGTCACCAGCCCTGAAAAGGAAAAAGAGGCAAGGGAGAGAACAGTCTTTAATATAAGGGCTTGGTTATATTTAATGAAGTGCCACGAGGACTGGTTATCCAAACTGAGGGTTCTCTGCCACTAACTAAAGTGCCACTAACTTTTGAGTGGAGAGCAGCAGATAACTTTTCAACCACACTGATTTGCCATTGCACAGTGCCACCATCACTCAGCAATAACTCACAGCGGCTAGGACTGCTGGCTGCCTAACCCAATATTCTGTCTTCCTTTCTTTCTTAGTAACAGACTCTTGGGAAATATGCTCAGCTGAAAAACTGCATTTCCCAACTCATGACCTAAGAGGTGGTCAGGAGATACACGCAGGAGTCCTTGGATGAGGTAATGAGAAAAGTCATCATGCTCTAGTCCTTCCTCTTTCTTGCCTCTGGCAAATGGAATGACTGGAACACAGCAGCCATTTTAAGATGCTGAGAATGGAAACCACACATTAAAAATAGAAAGAGGGCCAGGCATGGTGACTCACACCTGTAGTCCCAGCACTTTGGGAGGCTGAGGCAGGAGGATCCCTTGAGCCTAGGAGTTTGAGAACAGCCTGGGAAACATGGGAGATCTCATCTCTACTAAAAATACAAAAAAAAAAAAAAATTAGCTGGGTTTGGTGGCATGCACCTGTATAGTCCCAGCTACTCAGGAGGCTGAAGTAGGAGAATCACCTGAGCCGGGGAGGTCAAGGTTGCAGTGAGCTGTGATTGCACCACTGCACTCCAGCCTGCGGGACAGGAGTCAGAACTTGTCAAAAAAAAAAAGAAGATGGAAGGGCCTGGGTTCCTGATGACATCAGGGAGCCACCTTACCAGGCCTGGGTTGCTTTTGTCCAGATATTTTTAATGAGAGAAAGAAATAAACTTCTTCTTTTTGAACTGCTTATTTGACTGCAGCTATAAATACTAAGCTCTAGAATCTCTGTGGTAATGACTTTTAAAAGCCATCAAGTATAAGCCCTGCACCATGTCAATGAGATAAAGGGAAGCAACAAGAAAGGGAAAGGAGAGGGAAAGAGAACCAGAGACAGTGCTTGATCCAGGGCCAGACCACCTGAGTTTGGACCCTAGTCTATCACCTCCCTACTAACTGACCTTGGGCAAACTACCTAAGCTTCACAGCACCCTCGGTTCTCTAACCTACAACATGGGGATGCAAATGGCAGTGACCTCAGGGTATGGTGAGAGTTCCATCTGTTACCATGTGTCTGTCTGGCGGTAAACGTTCAATGGCAGTCAGGTCCTCTCCCGCTTTGAGGCTCCCTGGCAGCAGGCTCCTGTCACCTAGGGTTGACCGTTTTCTTTGGAGTAGACTTTCACTCTATTGGAAAGCTGTTCCTCGGGATGAATAAACACTGCATTCCCACCACTTTTGGGGCCTGTCTAGATCTGTTTCCCAGAGCCATCATGTACAAGACTAATTCGCTCTCCATATGAAAAGTCTTCAAGTATTTGAAGACTGGCTGGCCATCCTGCACACCCTGAATCTTCACTCCTCTGGCTGCACATCTCGAGTGACGGAGCCCCTCCCTTGCTGTGCTTCAGCTTGTTCCTTCCCTTCTTCAATGGGACTCCAAGGAACCAAGGTCATATTGCAAGTGCACTTCTGTTTTTGTGGCACATCCTATGATATAACCATGTTCGGCAGGTAAAAAGTTCATGACCTCTATATTCTCATCATGGATTTTACCCTTGGTCAGGATTAATGCTTTTCTTTCTCCAATTCACTTTCTTGGGCACTCATATTATTGCTGTCTCTAATAGCTGTGTGAAAATTTGCCTGACAGTCTTTTGCTGATGCACTTTGAACTATCTTCTTATTTTTAAGCTTTTGTTGCCCTTTGATTGGGTATTTCTCTTATATTTTGAATTAACTGTAAAAACAGAGTCTTGGTTCTTATAACAGGGTGGTTTGAAGCCCTAACCCTAATCCACCCATGACATTCACTGAATTTTTCTCCTTATGTCATTCTGGTTTACACCTTCACTTTTAACCATTGTGTCTGTTTTCCTTTGTTTTCTCCCTTTTATCTTCTGCAGTGTTGGGAAGGTGAATTCCTTCATGCTGTTTCAAAGGATTCTTTAATCTTATTTCTTCTAAATATAAGAGTCAACACTGAAATAGTACTCTTGGGTTTCTCCACTTAAGACAATGCATATTCCTCCCTTGCCACCTCCCTCCCAATTTTCAACAACTTCTTGGTCTTTATTAATTTAGCTTAAGAGTCATTTTCTATTTTGCATTTATTCTCAGATTTACAATTATTTAGATTACATTTTTAAATTGTTTGTGGTGCTTGCCACCTGTCCTTTTATACTACTATGAAATTCTATATTTTCTTTCTTTCTTTTTTTTTTCTTTTTTTTTTTTGAGACAGTCTTGCTCTGTCGCCCAGGCTGGAGTGCAGTGGCACAATCTCGGCTCACTGCGACCTCCGCCTCCTGGTTCAAGTGATTCTCTTGCCTCAGCCTCCCAAGTAGCTGGGATTACAAGACCCCACCACCACACCTGGCTAATTTTTGTATTTTTAGTAGAGATGGGGTTTCACCATGTTGGTCAGGCTGGTCTTGAACTCCTGACCTCAAGCGATCCACCTGCCTCGGCCTCCCAAAGTGCTGGGATTACAGATGTGAGCCACCACGCCTGGCTGAAGTTCTAAATTTTCTTTTCTATTTCAATTATTTTGAGTGCACATTAAGCAAAGAACACGGAAGATAATTTTTTCTGAGGCCTTGCATATAAAAGAATGGCTATCTGCTATTTTCAAATATGAGAGATTTAGGTGGGCATAGAATTACTGAATCACCACTTTTCATCAAAATTCTGTGGGATTAGTTTCACTTTCTTTTGCTATTTAACGCTGGAGATAAAATTTTGATATCTGTTTTATTTTTGTTCTTGTTTAGGGAGAACGGTTGTAATCTGTTATTTTTCTTTTGAAGTTTGTTTGATTTTTTCCTGCCATTCTATGAGAAACTATTTATCTTCCTCAATGCAATTTGATCACCTAGCCCCTGAAATGGCAGCTGAAGCATCGGAAGAGCAGAGGCTAAGCTAAGAAGGCCACAGGGTTAGACAAAAAGGGAGATGGGTGACTAAGAAAGAATTGAAATTCTGTCAGAACATAAATGAGAAAATTTTTCTTTGATTTTGCCTAGAATGTGGTCAGCTGAACAATATGTTTTTCAGGTAAAAAAGTTTTCTTCTAGAATATCTTTAATTATTGTCTCTATTCCTTTTCTTTGAGTCTCTTCTTCAGGAAAACCAATTATTTCTATGCTGCCTCCATGCCTATCAGACCCTGTTTTCTCCTGAACCAAGCATTTCCCTTTGTCCTCTGCTTCTGCCCTCCAGGGGTGCTCTGTCTTCAGCATCACTAACTGTTTAGCAGCAGTTCTGTCTCTGATAGGGATTTCATTTTAATTCTTTCTTATTCACCCATCTCCCTTTTCATCTGTGGCCTTCTCAGCTTTGCCTCTGCTCTTTCAATGGCTTCAGCTCCCATTTCAGAGGGCAGGTGATCAAATTGTATTGAGGATGATAAATAGTTGCCTGCAATGTGTGTGTGTGTGTGTGTGTGTGTGTGGCCTGAATTTTTCAACATTTTCAAAACTATGTTCTTCCTCTGATTTTTCCAAATATTGTATTGTTCTCTTTCTCTTATTGTGTTATCTTTTTATTCTAGCTGTCCTTTGCTGTTCAGCAAACTCACACTAAAACTTAGTAGCTTAAACAACTACTTTCTTAACTTTCCATGATTTTGTTGGTCAGAAAGTTGGGTAGCATTTGGATGAGCAATTCTTTTATTCTGTGTGCTGTGGACAGGAGTCACTTGGCAACTTTCAGCTGGTGGATGGACTGATCTGGAGGATCTGAAATTGTTTCACTCACACGCCCAGTGCCTTGCAAGGCTGGCTGAAGGGCTGGGATCAGTGGGGACTGGGAGGCAGAGAGCTCACCTACAGCATCTCCAGCATGGCAACCCCAGGGCATCAGAACTTCTCACGTGGCACCTCAGGACTCCAGGAGCGACTGCTGCCACAATCCAGGAGGCACTGTATGGTCTCTGTGACTTGGCCTCAGAAGTCACACCATATCACAACCTTTGCACTTTGTTGGCCAAGGCAGTCACAAGGCTGCCCAGATTCGAGGAGAGGAGACATAGACTCTACCTCTTAGATGGAAGAGGCATCAAAGAATTTGCAGCCATTTTTAAAACAGCCAGTTTTCTTTGACTGCATGCTTTTATTTTCCCCTGCAATCATTCTCAAAGTGAGATCTCTATATAGTAGGTGCTGTCAAATGACACGGGGGAGTGTCTTTCTCAGGTCTCTTACTGGGAGGTACAGCACTGGTGTAGATGGGTCTTTCCTCCCTGCTGTGTGTAGAAGGCTGTCACCTGGGCTGCACCATTCTGGATGCCACACTTTTACTGACCCAGTCTAAGACATGATTAATCCCTTTGGAGACAACGTAACATTGCCAACCCACATCAAGCTCACTGTATACTACAGTCCCAGCTCTTCTTCTTGCTTGCTTGGAAGTACCTGCCCTGTCAGCTGCTAGTGACCCCCCACCCATGAACAATCCATACCACAGTCTTCTCATGCTCAACACCAAGCTCATTTGATTTCAGTTAGTACATTTTTGTTCTTCCTCTTTATGAGGTTCCTCAAATCCAGGCCTGGGGCAGGCATCTCTCTGCTGCTCCTTGACCATCCATGAGTCATGGAGAGTGGCCCTGTGATCTCAGAGGGGTTTTCAGAACCAGAGTGTGTTTGCCAACAAAAATGATCAACATTGATTGGAGGGGTGGAGAAGGAATTATAGAGTCCGGAAAGTGAGCCAGCTAAATCTTCATCTTCGAAAATGGAGAGGCTGTAGATAATGTCTGAAGTTGACAGAGCTAGGAAGGATATTCTATGAACATATTACTGTATTTGGAGTTATGCAGGTAGCCACTGAAAAACTAAGAACAGAAATGCTTCAAACTGGTTGCCTCTGGAAAGAGAGCTGGGAGGAATAGTGGGCTGGGAGAGACCAGCTCTCCTCATGCTCAGCCCTGCAGTGCAATGTAGTATTTTTCCTTGTGCATGGATTTTGTAATAAGAAATAGGGATGTGCATTTGGATATTAAAAACATTATACAACAATTTAGAGTGAGGCGTGCCATTTAAAAGGTCTGATTAGAGGTTGCGGTTTGTAATTACATTTTATAAAGGGTTGTCTTCTTGCTTTGGGTTTAAGCTCTGTTTTCATTATTTTAATTTGTTTTTTAGAAAATCACAAAATTGGGACAAAACCAGGAGAGAGTTGAAACAATGGGGGAAGGGGGAGAAAAGCTCCCCAGTGAATTCAGCTGCCCTTTCTGTATCACTCTATGTACTTTGATTTTATGTCCTTCTGGAAAAATTAAATTGGAACTCCCTTTATCACTTCTTCATTTCATTTTTTTCCGTTGTAAAAAGGGCAAGAGCTTAATGTGCCACAGACTAAAGCTGCAGGGGCAGCTGGGCACACATGGGCAGATGCCCGAGGCTCTGGGCAGCTGGCTGGGTCTTCCACTCAGTTTCCAAAGTACGCAGTCGCGGCAGCAGCTGGAACCTGGCAGGCAGGTGACTGGGAGACAAGCTAAGGGGGTGCATGGTATTTCTGTCTGGTTTAATGTTTTAACAAGTAAGAGGAATACTTAAATATCAAAACAAAGTATCCCTGCAGTAAATGTTTATCCTTTAACCATAAAAATATCCTTTTATACCCTTTGAGAATTGAGAGGAGAGGGGAGGAGATGGGGGAGGGGAGGGGAGGGGAGGGGAGGGGAGAAGAATGGAGAGGAGGGGAGGGGAGAGAAGAAGGGAGGGGAGGGGAGTGGAGGGGAGGAAAGGGGAGAGGAGGGAAGGGGAAAGGAATGGAGAGGAGAGAAGGGGAGGGGAGGGGAGGAGAGAGATTCTTCAGAGGTTGATCCAAGCTACTGAAAGGGTTGTTCCTTCACCAGCATCCTTGGCCTCACCCGGGAGCTTGTTAGAAATGTAACATCTTCCTGTTCCCCTAAGTGGCCTGACAATCTGTGGAAATGTGAACTCAGGCAAATCGAGAGGTTCAAATCTTTGTGTTCATTGAAGAACACCTGTGAAACTGCTCAGGCCATCAGGGTATGCATATATCAAGAGCCACCCAGTATCTGAAAGATGTCACTTTACAGAGACAGTGTGTACCATTCTGACGTTACAAAGGTGGAGTTGGTAGGTGTGTCCAGGCCAAACAGTGGGACTGGACACAGGGTCAGTGGCCCAAAAAGAGTGCTGAATGTTTGCTGCACATGCTTAAAAATGCAGAGTCGCGCTGAACCTAAGGGTTTACATGTAGATTCTCTGGTCACTGAGCATAGCCAGGTGAACAAAGTACCCAAGATGTGTGGCTAGACTCACAGAGCTCAGGGTCAGGTTAACCCATGTGTGAGCTCTGCCTGCCACAATGAGATGAGCCTTATTGAAAAGGAACAAATTGTTCCTAAACCAGAAGAGGCTGCGCAGAAGAAAAAGCCCAGAAGAAACTGAATAAATGGAAACTTACGGCACAGGAATAGACTCATCAAACAATAAATGGAATTAAAAGTATAGGAAGGAAGGAAAGAAGGAAGGAAGGAAAGAAGGAAGGAAGGACAGAAAGAAAGAAGGAAGAAAGGATGGAAGGAAGGAAGGAAAAAAGAAGGAAGGAAGCAAAGCAAAGCAAAGCAAAGAAAATGTAGCGTCTCAGGCTCCCCACCCCATGGCCTCCTGCTCCTAATCTGCATTTTAACAAGAAGCACAGGGGATTCATGTGCACAGCACAGTTTGAGAGGTGCTATTCTAAGGTGTAGATGAGGAATTCTTAGTCAAGAAAGCGCAAGCTTGTGGTTCTCAGCTTTAGCTTAGAAGCATGTGGGGCACTTAAAAAATACTGACAACTGGGTCCCACCCTAGAATAATTAAAACAACCTCTGGGGGCAGAGCCTAGGCATGGATGTGTTTTCAAAGCACCCAGGTCATCTCAATGTGCGGCCAAGGCAGAAAATATACGGTAAGTGATGCTCAGAGCTGCTGAGCACATTCTGTGACAACACCCAGGTGGAGACCCTGTCTCCTTCATGCGCTGCCTCCTCTGCACTTGGCGATGTCAAGGAAAACTGTCATACACAGGCTGGCATTGAATCCACAACCGTTCACAAGATGGTCTAAATGGGGTGTCTAATCTTTTGGCTTCCCTGAGCCACACTGAAAGAAGAAGAATCATCTTGGACCACACATAAAATACTCAAACACTAAAGACAGCTGATGAGCTGAAGAAAAAAAATTGCAAAAAAAAAAAAAAAGTCATAATGTTTTAAGAAAGTTTACAAATTTGTGTTGAGCCACATTCAAAGCCACCTTGGGCCCATGGGCCATGGGTTTCACAAACTTGGTCTAAGACTTCATCCTTGAATTACAGAGTAAGCCTCTTATCACTGGAGAAATACCTTACTGCTGTAAACTACATGAAACACTCATGCATATTACAAAGTGGAATATTAAAATCTGCTGCCCTAAGACATTGAACAGCTTCAGTGTATCCAGCAATGCTTTACTGAAATGTGGATGGAGAGTTTAACTAAAAGGAAAGCATGGACACTGGGAAACCAATCAGATTTCCTATTTTCATAACTGAGAGACAAAATAAAATAAGGGTCGACAGAAGGTGCACGTGTTTGCAATACTTTTGTGAGAGCCCACTGCTACAGCCAAATGTTAGCCTCTTGAGGCATAAATTAATTTACCACAAATGCATGCCTGGTTGCGTCTGGATTCTGCTAGGGCGAGCAGTATGTGTTAGACTTTTGGACAACAGCTTAAAGAATGACATTTCTCCAACTTGCTGTGATTTTTATCCTTGAGCAGAATGTTTTTCTTGGAATGGGTTTCCGGGAGGGTTTGCGGACATAATTCTGGTTACGTGTGCAGGCCCTGAAGGGTGCTTTTATGAATTTAGAGCAGCAGCTGTCCAGGCAGAGGGATGCTCTTTACCCAGAGAGTGTGTGCCCCAGTAAACATATGAATGGCTTTCATGGAGCTCTCCAGACACGTGGCTTGCACCCCCTGTGCCCGGCCTTACCTGGTACTGCTGCCCGGTGCAGAGGATGAGGTGGTCGTAGAGCACGATCTCGTCCGTGGAAAGCACAACGTGCTTGGCTGCTCGGTCTATGCTGGTCATTCTACCCACCACGACATTAACCCAGGAGCACAGTGACATCAGCGCATAATCTTTATCATTAAAACAGTGGCTGCAAAGAGAGAAGCTCCATAAGTGACATTTCAGCAGCTGACAGCGGGCATTAATTAGACATCTGGTGAGCTGGTTCAAGTCCCCTAGTGGGCTGAGTCTGTGCTCTTGCTGTGAGTTTACCAGGACTGATACTAGGAGATTTTTCGTTATGAAACACTTAGTTACAAATTGACATCTTCCCATTAAAGCTAAATTGTTCCACCTGGCTTAGGTCAGCCCACAACTGGGAGGGTGGGAGGGGTGCGTGTGTGTGTGTGTGTGTGTGTGTGTGTGTGTGTGTGTGTGAAATCACTCATATTATACCTTTCTCCTGCTTCTATTTCAGAGTGGTTGTAAATTTACTTTAGCTGTTAAATTGGTGTATTGACCACAGCCTCAAAGGGAATGAGAAGGAAGAAAGTGACATTGTTGAGGATTCCCAAAGCCAGGGGTCAGAACCCTTGAATACCAAGAACCCTTCCTATTCGCTAATACTTTTCAGTAATGACTCATTCTGAGAATTAGCGTATGGCTTCCTGCTAAAACAACAAAACCCATTTTACTTAAAGAATATAGCAATTAGGGAGTGACGTTCGCAGCAAGTACACTCCCTGGAGACTTTGGGATTCACTCTTCAGGGCAGAGGTGATTTTCTAGGAACGGAGACTTCCACCGCCAGCAGGTCCAGGGCGGCCATTCATGCCATGGCTTCAGCGTGCTGTGGCTGCACTGGCTTCCATTTTCTGGGTTCTCTTGGAGTTTGAGTGCTTTCACTTAATATGATAAGAGTGGATTTCTTGTGGCTTTGGGTTTATTTAAACAGTTTTGTGAGGGTTGTTTCCAGAATTTTCTGAAAGGATTGACCTCAGGTAAACCACCTTTTAGTGATTCTGTTCTGAATATTGAGAGTCTAAGGTAATAGGACATTAAGTGCTTCTTTTAATTTAGGCTGTATGATTCTTTTCTTCCTTTTTTCTCTTAATATAAAAACACTAACATTTATTTATTTATTTATTTATTTATTTATTTATTTATTTATTTATTTTTAGAAACAGGATCTCACTATGTTGCCCAAGCTGGTCTCAAACTCCTGGGCTCAAACGATCCTCCTGCCTCAGCCTCCTGAGTAGCTGGGACTGGAGGCACGTGCCACTTCTATGCTTGACAGCACAGTCCTCTTCAGAGAGAACCCTGCCATGGTCTGTGTTGCTGACAAGCCTGGACTCTGCATCCTCCTGCTATCTTCAGTTTCCTCACCTCTTATCACAGGATAATGAGCTCTCCCTACGTTCCTCCACCGCTGACTGCTGTAAGGAGTGACCGTGAGAATGTAAGACAGGCTGCTTTGTTAGGCAGGATGCATATGTGGAGAGTATTATTCTAAATAATATTAATGAGACAGAACCCTGTTTACTCTCTTTGGAGGCAAACAAGATTCTGAAGTGGTAATGAGGGAACATTTCTTCCTTTTGATCTGCACATAAGCCTGGTCTTACCACACGAAGAGAATTCTAGTCATGGGGGCATATTAGACCTTGTTACAGGACCTGTGAAAGGGCTCTGTGAAACAACTTAAAAACAAGAAGATTTCTTCTCAATAAGAAAAGAAAATCGGGGACTGGCCTGTCACGGGAAAATGACGCATAGTGGGAGGAAATTCTCTCGTAAAAACCACTTCATTAGCTTTATAGGAATGCAGGAAAAGTTATGGCTTCCCACATTTGTGAGAGACCCATGAAAGATTGTTTTTATCTGCTCCAGGTCCCCACTCTAAGCCATCCACGATGAGGAAAAGTTAAATACAGTTAGTGCACAGGGATTCACTTTATGAGGCTGTCCCCAAAGATAAAGGCTCTTAGGGGAAATTTGTGGAAGGCGAAGACGATGATATTTTTAATGACAGTAGGACAGTAGCATTGATCACGTCAGAATGCAAATTTGAGAGTTAAAATGTGAAGCTCTGTCCAGTGGGAATGGCACTGGGGACCACTGATTTTTAGGAAACTTGACTAAATCACAAAAGGAAGTGTTGAAGAATGTGGGTGATTGTTGTTACAATATGTTACTATACTGAATGATTTTTACTTGAGACAAGATCTCATTCTGTCACCCAGCCTAGAGCACAGTGGTACAATCATGGCTCACTGTAGCCTTGACCTCCTGGGCCCAAGCTATCCTTCCCCCTTAGACTCTTGAGCAGCTGGGATCATAGGTGCCAGCTACCATCCCTGGCTAATTTTAAAATTTTTTGTAGAAATGGTACTCTTCCTACGTTGCCCAGGCTGGTCTTCAACTCCTGGGCACAAGCAATCTTCTCACCTTGGCATCCCAAAGTGCTGGGATTACCTGGCCATTTGTCAGTTTAAAATATCATTGTATAAGTGATTGCTACCCATTCTGGATATTACTATCCATTCTGGATCTTCCTTAATTTCCTCACCAGGTGAGTGAAACTATATATCGAAGACTGTAAGTGATATTTTTCCAAAATTATTATTATTATTTTTTTGAGACGGAGTCTCGCTCTGTCGCCCAGGCTGGAGTGCCGTGGCGCAATCTCGGCTCACTGCAAGCTCTGCCTCCCGGGTTCACACCATTCTCCTGCCTCAGCCTCTCCGAGTAGCTGGGACTACAGGTGCCCGCCACCACACCCGGCTAATTTTTTGTATTTTTAGTAGAGACAGGGTTTCATCGTGGTCTCGACCTCCTGACCTCGTGATCTGCCCGCCTCGGCCTCCCAAAGTGCTGGGATTACAAGCGTGAGCCACCGCGCCCGGCCCCAAAATTATTTTTTAAGTAGAATGAATAAGCTTTAATATTCTAACATAGCAGGGCTTGACTCATGGCTTGGTGGTAAGAGAAATACCTCCACTAGGCTTCACCCAAAAAGAGAGAAGGAACCAAAGAAGGCACATCGGTGAAACTTCATGTTTCTCAAATGAGCTTGACCGTGACTCAAAACTAATGTGAAAGATTGTCTTCAGAGAAAGTTCTGAAGACAGATAATGAGGAGGAAAAAAAAACAAAAATGGAAGATGGGGAAATTTCTGGAAGAGGGCATAGATGAGTAGCAGCTTGCTCTAGTTATAGTGCCCCCAACCTTGTGGTCAAAAGCCTAGTCCAAAGCTCCAGGTGTGCAGTTAGAAGCAAGCTCTGGGGGCCACAGATGAGTCAGTGGAGACCTGCACCTCGTGGAATCATGATTCTTCCGAGCTGGAAAGAACCTTAGAAATTCTCATAAAAGATTAATTGTGACACTCCTAGAAAAAGGACTATCACAATTAACTTTCCATTAATCAGTGCTGATTGTCCAATTAGTGGATTTCTCCTGCTTCCTGTTCCTTCTCCTCTCCCACTGCCTTCCTTTCGGCTGCATCCCAGACATGCCATTAGCACCTCCACAAGAGGCTGAACGGGGGCGGTGGGAAAGAAGACAGAAATGGTTCAAAAATTCTAACAATAATAAATTAAAACACTGGTTAACGACAAGTTCAAAATTAGTATTTGGAATCAGGGATTTAAATTACTAAATTTTTGAATGTCATTTGCACCTGTTATTTTGAAACCCCATGATCAGAGATAATTTCCTTTATTGGGGTTATGAGGACCATTTGAAAGACATCTCCTATTTACGGTTCAATCTTACTGAAATATGTGGTTTCTAAGAAATGTGATGACATGCAGTTACCCACGCAAAGGGGTCTGGCTGTGTGATTTAGTCCCTAACACTTGCTTGAGAGGAGTTTTGCAGGTATTTCTGGAGGTAACTTTCCTCTGTTCCACATTATTTACTGGGCATCTGCTATGTGCCAAGGACTGTCCCAGGTATTGAGTATACGTCAATGAATCCATGAATAAAAAGGCAAAAATTTCTGCCCTTGTGGTGTTTATATTATAGTTGAAGGATTCTGAATATAAATATAAAGAATAAACATTATTTCAAAAGGCAAATAATACAATATTTAGGAGGATTTAAGCAGCAAGAAAAAAACAGAGCAGAGTATGAGGGACTGGAGTGTGTTGGGGTGTTGGCTTCAAATGAATGGGGTGGTCAGGATAGACCTCATAGAAAAGGTAACATTTAAGAGCGAAAAGCAGAAACCTCAAGGTGGGGACTTGCCCATTGCATCTGAGGAACATCGAGGAGGCTGGTGTGGCTCAAATGGGGAGAAAAAGGGCAAAAATAATAAAAGGTGAGGCTGGAGAATTAAGTAGAGGGAGACAGAGTTTAGGCTGGAGCATCACAGCACGTTCTACGATGATGAAAATGTTCTCATCTGTTCTATCCAATATGGTAGCCACTGGCTACAAGTGGCTAATGTGACTGAGGAGCTGACGTTTTCATCTCATTTAATTTTAATAATTTAAATGTAAATACACGTGGCTAGTGGCTACCATATTGGATAGTGCAGTTCTGGGCTGTGAGGAGGCGATGTGATCTAAGCCACCTTTCTGCAGCCTTGCTCTGGCTGCTGTGCTGAGAATGTGGAGGCAGGGACAGCAGCAGGGACACCCCCTCAGCAGCTTCCACCCACTCAGTCTGCCCATGCAGTGTCACACCTGCAGAAAGCCCCCTCAGCAGCTGTTTTCTCCTGAAACACACCCAACATGGATTGAGGGAAACTTTCACTATGCTGATGGAATTAAGTTCCTCTTAAGGCATTTGCCAATAAAACCAGCATTTCCTGGGAATCGTGTAATTTAGAAAGAGGGAAATGGAGAGAACGTGTTCCTGGCCAGAAGTTGGTGTTACGTTAATTTTAACAAAAAATCCAGCAAGCTTGGCTTCTCATGTACTGCTCATGATCAAAAAAAGCAAAGCTCAGAGAAATGAAATTCCTTGCCCAGGCCCTTCACGGCAGGGGCAGGATCTGAATCCACATCCTCCTGGCTCAAACCCATGCCCTTTTTTGTATCATAATGACATCCTTCAAAAACAAGTTTATAGTCTGATAAAATTATTAAGTGGGAATTAACCCGTTCAGCTGGCAAGGAAGTTGTGTTTTTCTCACCGTTCGAGGGCAAAACAAGTCTTTTTCACAGAGGAAAGAGGGTCCCTTCACCATGGAATCTAAAATGAATCCCCTGGGAGGGAACAATTTCCTTCCTCCTTATTGGAAAAATTAGGAGCTTGTTTCTAGAGGCAGAGAAACTAATATTTCTTGTACCCATGTTTTGCTACAGGAAATTAAAATGAATGAAAGCTATGTGATAAAGACATGGTATTTTCCATAACAGATGTTGTCAAATAGTGATTCTATTGGGATGAAGACAATAAAACTCACCCAGACTGGCATGAAAGTTCTTTGCCTGATCAGCTGCTGAGTACAAATGGCCAGGGTAGCTGTGGGACCCATATCCCAGCCAGGTGCCCTGTCGGGTGCAAATGTAGTCGCCAACCTTCATTGCCCTGTAGTGTCACTCAGAGCCCAAAGGCAGGGCTGGCTGGGTCCATAGGCTCCACCCCAACTGTTTGGAACAGGGCAGATGTCTTCCCACAGATACAAACTGGTGACCCTGGCCTGCTACTCTTGGCCACTTGCTTGTGAACACACTGGTACTTGTATCTCCTAAGTGATGTTTGAACTCCAGTAGAAAAGCCCCACCACTTCTCCTTTTCCAATCTGAAATCTATTATTTAGCACTAAATAGACTGCACACAGAGTAGGACATTTAGGCGTCAGAATGAAAAAGGAAATAAAATTCATACTCGCTGGCTAAAAATTTCCTTTGTTCAGTGTCCAGAAGTTTTTTTCCTGGGAGTCCATGAGTTGAAATCAGGGTAAGATTATTAAACTTCAGGTGAGAGCTAAAGAAAAAGAAAAATGAAAAAGAACAAGCAGTTAAGTGCAATTTAGCAAAAGTTTATCATAATTCAATTTAACTTTATATCATGTGTCATCCAACTGTTGAATTGTTTTTGGAGCTACTAATTATTTGCACGAAGCTTCAAATGGAACCAACCATTTCAAGGAAAAAAGGAAGATGGCGCTGGAGCTGCTAACTATAGAATCTTCCAAAAAGCTACACATTAGTAATGAGACAGGTTTTTAAAATGTGCTTTTCAAAGTAAAACTAAAACAAATTGGGAGGGAGGTAAATTTAGTACAAAGTTTAAATTTTAGACTACTTCTATTAATAATAAACTGCTTGGAAGCATAACAATCGCAGCTCAACCCTGATGACTGCTTCCAGTTAAGCCTTTTGCATGGCTAATTACCCCATCTAGTCCTTACAGGAATCCAGTCAGGTTAGTAATACTATTATCCCTATTTTTTTTAGGTGGAACTGAAGCAAGTAATTTGCAAAGACCATTGATATAGTTTGGCTCTGTGTCCCCACTCAAATCTCATCGTGTAGCTCCCATAATTCCCACGTGTTGTGGGAGGGACCTGGTGAGAGGTAACTGAATCATGGGAGCAGGTCTTTCCCATGCTATTCTCGTGATAGTGAATAAGTCTCACCAGATCTGATGGTTTTAAAAATAGGAGTTTCCCTGCACAAGCTCTCTCTTTGCCTGCTGCCATCCATGTAAGACATGACTTGTTCCTCTTTGCCTTCCACCATGATTGTGAGGCCTTGCCAGCCACGTGGAACTGAAAGTCCATTAAACTTCTTTCTTTTGGAAATTGCCCGGTCTTGGGTATGTCTTTATCAGCAGCATGAGAATGGACTAATACAGTAAATTGGTACCAGTAGAGTGGGGTGCTGTTGAAAAGACACCCAAAAATGTGGAAGTGACTTTGGAACAGGGTAACAGGCAGAGGTTGGAACAGTTTGGAGGGCTCAGAAGAAGATGAGAAAATGTGGGAAAGTTTGGAACTCCCTAGAGACTTGTTGAATGGCTTTGCCCAAAATGCTGATAGCGATATGGACAATAAAGTCTGGGCTGAGGTGGTCTCAGATGGAAATGAGGAACTTGTTGGGAACTGGAGTAAAGGTGACACTTGTTATGTTTTAGCAAAGAGACTGGTGGCATTTTGCCCCTGCCCTAGAGATTTGTGGAACTTTGAACTTGAGAGAGATAATTTAGGGTATCTGGGAGAAGAAATTTCTAAGCAGCAAAGCATTCAAGATGTGACATGTGTGCTGTTAAAGGCATTCAGTTTTATAAGGGAAGCAGAGCATAAAAGTTTGGAAAATTTGCAGCTTGACAATGCAATAGAAAAGAAAATCCCATTTTCTGAGGAGAAATTCAAGCCAGCTGCAGAAATGTGCATAAGTAACAAGGAGCCAAATATTAATCCCCAAGACAATGGAAAAAATGTCTCCAGGGCGTATCAGAGACAGCAGCCCCTCCCATCATAGGCCTGGAGGCCCAGGAGGAAAAAGTGGTTTTGTGGGTTGAGCCCAGGGTCCCCATGCTGGGTGCAGCGTAGGGACTTGGTGCCCTGCATCCCAAATGCTCCAGCCATGGCTGAAAGAGGCTAATGTAGAGCTCAGGCCATGGCTTCAGTGGGTACAAGCCTCAAACCTTGGCAGCCTCCATGTGGTGTTGAGCCTGTGAGTACACAGAAGTCAAGAATTGAGGTTTGGGAACCTCCGCTTAGATGTCAGAGGATGTATGGCTATGCCTGGATGTCCAAGCAGAAGTTTGCTGCAGGGGCAGGGCTCTCATGGAAAACTTCTGCTAGGGCAGTGTGGAAGAGAAATGTGGAGTCAGGGCCCCCACACAGAGTCCCTACTGGGGCACTTCTAGTGGAGCTGTGAAAAGAGGGCCACTGTCCTCCAGACCCCAGAATGGTAGATCTACCAGCAGCTTGCACTATGTGTCTGGAAAAGCCACAGACACTCAATGCCAGCCCATGAAAACAGCCAGGAGGGAGGCTGTACCCTGCAAAGCCACAGGGGTGGAGCTGCCCAAGACCATAGGAACCCACCTCTTGCATCAGCATGACCTGGATGTGAGACATGGAGTCAAAGGAGATCATTTTTGGAGCTTTAGGATTTGACTGCCCCACTGGATTTTGGACTTGCATGGAGCCTGTAACCCCTTTGTTTTGGCCAATTTCTCCAATTTGGAATGGCTGTATTTACCCAATGCCTGTACCCCCACTGTATCTAGGAGGTAGCTAACTTGCTTTTGATTTTACAGGGTCATAGGCAGAAGGGACTTGCCCTGTCTCAGATGAGACTTTAGACTGTGGACTTTTGAGTTAATGCTATAATGAATTCAGACTTTGGGGGGCCAGGCATGGTGGCTCATACCTGTAATCCCAGCACTTTGGGAGGCCGAGGCAGGTGGATCACCTGAGGTCAGGAGTTTGAGACCAGCCTGACCAACATGGTGAAACCCTGTCTCCACTAAAAATACAAAATTAGCCAGGTGTGGTGGTGCATGCCTGTAATCCCAGCTACTTGGCAGGCTGAGGCAGAAGAATCACTTGAACTGGGGAGGCGGAGGTTGCAGTGAGTCAAGATCACACCATTGCACTCCAGTCTGGGCAACAAGAGTGAAACTCCATCTCAAAAAAAAAAAAAAAAGACTTGGGGGACTGTTGAGAAGGCATGATGGGTTTTGAAATGTGAAGGCCTAAGATTTGGGAGGGGCCAGGGGCAGAATGATATGGTTTGGCTCTGTGTCTCCACCCAAATCTCATTTTGTAGCTCCCATAATTCCCATGTGTTGTGGGAGGGACCTGCTGGGAGGTAATTGAATCATGGGAGCAGGTCTTTCCCATGCTGTTCGTGTGATAGTGAATTAGTCTCACGAGATCTGATGGTTTTAAAAATAGGAGTTTCCCTGCACGAGCTCTCTCTTTGCCTGCTGCCATCCACGTAAGATGTGAGCTGTTCCTCCTTGCCTTCCACCATGATTGTGAGGCCTCCCCAGCCATGTGGAACTGCAAGTCCATTAAACCTCTTTCTTTTGTAAATGGCCCAGTCTCAGGTATGTCTTTATCAGCAGCGTGAGAACAGACTAATACAACCATATAGCTAGTAAGTCTGGAGGCAGGGTTTGAACGCAGGATGCCTGGCTCCAGCATCCTCTCACCTTACCTCTGCCTGTACTGTCCTGTAGATCTCAAAATATTCACAGGGATCCAAAGGTCATCTAATTCCCATTGGCTGACATTAGCTTTATTACATTCAGATACACATAGTTACTCAAATCAGGATACCAAAAAGTGTCATCTGGGAGGAAATTCTAGAGGATTCCTTTTTAAGAGCAAAACTGCTTTATATTTGCATCAGGCTTTCCAGAGCCCAAGGCACATTCATAGGCATTCACATAGAGATTAATCTTCTACACAATTTATGCTAGGGGTAAGGAGGAGACTGGTTTTTCTGATCCACATTTCATATGTAAGAAAATCAAGGTTGGAAATGGTAACTAATTTGTTCAAGGTTACAAAGCTCATAAGCAGTGCCAGCTATGAAAGAAAGCCAGGCCTGCTGGCCCTAGGCAGCACCCTGCTCCAGGCACCCACAGTACTCCCTCTAACCAGTCCTACAGGTAAAAGTGCACCTGAGTAGAGACTTCTGAAGAATTCACGTGCTCAAGGCTCACTCCATGTTTGCCCATCAGGATTTAAGATGCTCTTGCTGCAAATCCACCCCCTGGTTAAAGTCAGTAAAATTTCATGGGTGAGCTGATCTTTTCATGGGGTTCATGCTGATGAGATTTTTTTTTCTAAAATCTCTTCTTAGTTCACACTTCCCCTTCAATCAACCAAATGCCAAAAAAGAAGCCTTCACCAAGTCAGAGAGAAACACCTGCCCTCCTTTCCCATGAGAAGATTGGAAATGTTCCAAATGTGGAACTGCTATCAATTTACTGACAATCTGTTAAGTAGCACTAAAAGCAGGAGACTTTTGGTGATGGGGCAGGCCAGAAATGCAATAAACTCAACTGAACCTGACATTTAAAAATAGCTCAATATTATGAGAGGTTTTGCTCTAAAGTCTCTAAGGATGAGTGTCATTTAAGAATGAATATTCTTATTTGATAAGAAGAAAACTGAGCGCATCTTATCCTCTAATAATAAGAATAAAAAATTTTAATATCTTCAAATAACATAAAGGTCACAATTAACCCAGCTACTTATGGCTGACAGTCTGCAAGTATACACTGATTACTTGTCTCTTATTTATTACCATTTAATGAAAAATGCTAATAACAATAATAATAATGTGTTTATACTCACAAGCAGTTAAAATTTACCCCAGCTTTGGGTGCTATATGATAGATATGTGGTTTATGGTATACCAATAATAGTTATATATAGGCCTTTTTTACATCTCTATGTAAGTAGAAGGCTTAATAATTATCCAGCTACATCTTTTACTACAAAGACAGTCCCTTTGGTTTTGAATCATTTGAATTATCGAACAACATGGATCAAATGATTTATAAATTACCAAACTACCACATTGCATTGTCCTAAATTATGCTGTTGTGCAATTTAAAATTTCCCCAAAAAAACAAAGTAGTTTTTAAAAAACCTAATCTATAATGATATAGTACAAAGATTTTTGGAGGCATTTTTTGAATTTTAATACATTAAAAAAACAGGTTTCCACTCTTTTTCTTTAGCCCAAGTTGAAATCTTTTTACATTCTTCATTGTTGCTGTTCTGGGCCTTTCTCCAACCTTCAAGTTCTCTACTGTAACCCCTCTTGTTATCCCTACTATCCCCCTTCCTCATACTCAGGTGAGCACATCTCCTATGTCATAAAGAAAATGGGGACTGGTCACCAGGCATTTTTCTGTTTCCTTCTTACCATGTTTAGAGCTTTCTTCCATTCCCCTGAGTCAGAAGAGATGTGTCTCCCCATTAACCCTATCTTCTCTTCAAGTTCCTCTTCGATCTCTCTCAATCCCTCTGAGAGCAAATTTCTCTTAAAACTATACTTAAGACACCTGGACATCACCAGTTTCATGCTGATAGGACGGATCCACGGAGTCAGCTGAGCAGCTGGGCCCATGACCTGCTTCTCTGCTTCTCCATGTGTGATTTCCATTTTCAGGGTCACCTCAGGTTCAAGGTGGCTCCTGGAGCTCCAGCCATCACAGTCACATTACAGGCAGAGGAAGGAGAAATGGGCAGAGAGCGCTGCCTATTAAGGAGCCTTCCTGAAAGTCCCACATTTCTGCTTACCTAGCCAGAACTCAGTGACATGGCCAGGGAGAAGCAGGGGGTCTGGAAAATGTAGTTTTTCAAAGAAAACACAGTGATGTTTCAAAGAACCACAGTTCCCAGGGTTTTGTCACCAAGTGCAGAATGAATACTGGGAGGCAATTAGAAGTCTCTATTTTCGTTGACTCATGGAGGAAGGATGAGCTGGGGATATGAGAAGATCCTTATTAATCAGGATCCAGGCAAAAAAAAAAAAAAAAAAAGATGGCGGACTCCACAAGGTCTTACTGAATGAAGGCAGCTGTGTATGCAGGGTTACAGCGACAAAGAGGGAAGGAGAGTACCCAGGGTCTAGCAGCAGTGGGTGCCATCACTGATCCTGGGCCTAAAGGAGCAGGGGTGGAGGAAACAGTGAGAGCTGGGGCCATGCAGGAGGCCTCCCCCAGGAGCTGTCGCCACAGAACCTCCTGTTTGGGACAACACTGTCTTGAAGCTGTCTTTCATGACTGCTTTTTTACCAGCTCCTCCTCCTTTGTCCATTTCTCCCTAGCCAAGCTTCCCAAGCTTCATGCCTATTTCCCTGGGTGATGTTATCCACCACCAGGACTTCCTGTTACACATTTACTACAATGTACTATACTACAGTGATTCTTCTGAGCTCTAAGTCTAAGTTCTAAATGCCTATCAGCCCTAACTGGCATGCTCCAGGGGGATGTCAAATTTAATATGTGCCCAAACAAAGCTCTTGGTCCCCTCATCCCACTCCTCCTCTATCTCCATCAAAGCTTTGGCCAACTAACCACCTCTCGAGCTAGGAATTTGGAAGCCAGTCTCAGGCTCCTTCCCACTACCCACTTTGGCCACCATGTCCAATCACTTTGACCTTGTCCACATCTCTTGAATGCCCCCGCAACCTGCCCCTCCTATAACACACTGCCTTAGTTCACCGTCTTGTCTAGAGAGTTTGTCTCTCTAGCTTGAGTCTCTCTCTTCTGCCCATCTTCCACACAGCTACTGGAAACCTCTTTTTAAATTAAATAAAATCTCAATGGTTTCTGGTTTTAAAATCCCTACCTTTGTTCTTGGTAGAGATTTTACCAAGGTAGCTGCAGATCAGACTCATTCAGATCCTGGTCTCAGAAGTCGGACTGCCTCAGTGCGACTCCCAGCTCTAGCACTTCTAGCTTTTTGACCTTTGCAAGTTATTTGACCTCTCTGTGGCTCTAGAACCTAATGCTTCTTAGGGGTTCTGTGAAGATTAAATGCATCATTGTCTGTAAAATGCTTAAAATATTGCCTGCTGCATAGTACATTTTCAATAAATTGTAAGTGTTTTTATTACCAAACTGTTCAGCCCAAATTCCCTAGTGTGGCATAAAGGTCCTTCCGGCTGGGCCTAACCAAACTTCCCCGACATTCTTTGTAACATCAACCTCCTTGCTATCCAGAGAAGTTTCCCTGCCCTTTCATGACTTTATATGAAAATATCATCAGCATTTTCATTTCTTTCTCCAACCTCATATTTTTGCTGTAATGGTTCTCTCTATAACCCGATTTAGCAGTGTCTAAATATTTAATTTCTTAAATCTGTAACTATGTAAGAGTATTGGTCTAAAATCATGACGTTTATAATACATAATTCTAATAGACTGATTTTTAATTTGATCGCCTATGAATATTCAAAAAGTTCCTTCAAATTGAACAGTGGGTCACGGAGTACAACTTGGATTTGGGCATGCATTCGATGAAATGGCAGGAACAGCAGAACCACAGATAAAGCTCAGATCTAATGGTGTTGGCTTAATGTATATAAACAATATCTAACATCACCGTGAGCCCTCAGCTCCAAAATCAAAGGTCACCATATCATGAAAAAAAAAAAAAAGTTCCAAGTTAAGTGCTCAAGCCAATGAAACATTAAACAAGGGCACCTGCATTTTCGCAGCAAATAATTCCAGTGGGGATTTCACGTTGCTGTGGATACAAAGGGAGGAACAGCTCAAAGATACTTGTAAAGCAGGGAGGGATTAGGGTATCCAGGGAAATAAGTAAAAGGTATTGTGTTTCATTCCATGCTTCAAGAGGACAGCTACAAAATTAGCTCTAAACATCCTTATCCTTTGAATAAAGAGGGTCACATTGCCAATTTATTGTGAACATGATAAAAGAAACATAAAACTTTTCATGTGCTTACCCTTCTGGGCAGTAGATACATGTCAGCCTGCTAGGCGATCGCTAGTTATTTTCTAGCTGATTTTGTGTGTGCGTGTCTGCAGGGTGCAGGCATAGCAAAGGCAACCAAAGCAAGTGATTTAATTAACTGCTTTAATTAATGCTGTTATTTGAACAAATAGATAATGTAGAGAAAAAATTATTAACCCACATCAATCTAAATGTTTCAATTTAATTTACTAAAACCTCTGCTTTCTGAATGGTTCAAAACAGTGACAAAAATATTTGCCAAATGAAAATAAATCCTAGCTCGTGATAGGTATTTAACCTATCTACATATTCTACTAGTTAAAAAATAACTCAGATTTAATTCAGTCTTAACAACACATGCCATAAAATACCACAGATGGAGTTTAAAAGTTGGGAGCTCTGTGAACTTCCAATATTAGAGGCAAAACAAATCCACACAAAATATTTATTGTTAAGTACACAGCAGATCAAGAGAATCTACCAGTTTTTCCCTGAAAAAAAATTAACTTTCTTTAGCAATATTTTTCTCTGTTTAAATCATAAGAGACTTTTGGACAAGGTCCTGAGCCATTAATTTAATTTTTTTATTTTTAAAACATTTTTATTTTGGAGGATTTTAAATATACACGAGGTGAAAAAAGCTTAGCAATTACTAACATTGTGCTGCCTTTAAAATACTCACCACCACTGTTGTGGTTGGAGTAAGCACCACACATTGTATTATTTCATCATAAATTCTCTAACATGCAAGAACCTAACAATAAAATGAATTTCAGAAAACGGGGAAGGTGCAGGAAACTGTTAAATATTTAAAGAGATTTCAGGGGCACATTAACCAAATGCAATATTTGGACCTGGTTTGCATCCTTATCCAAACCAACTAAACTGTAAAAGAGCAATTTTAAGACCACTGGGAAAACTGAACACGGACTGGTATTAGATGATATTAAGGAGTTATGGGGTATTTGTTTGAGTGTGTTAATAGTACTCAATCCATTTTTGTTGTTAGTAAAAATTAAACGGCAGCTGCATCCATGGCCACAAAGTTGTTGGTCATGACACGCTCTGACCTCCAGGGGGAGACCGAAGAGAGAGCTCCACAGAGGAGGCGTGGGATGGAGGATTCTGAACACATCTAGAAGGGAGTGGGCAGTTCGTGGGGTGAGACAGAGGTTAAAAGCTCACTCCCTGACCCTACTTCTCTCTTCTCTTGGGTGCCATCTTGCCCAGCTCCACCTTGGGTGGGTCAGAGCTCCCTGTAGGAATCAGGATGGGACCTGGAGAAACGGGGCAAGGAGCAAGTCTCGTAAGGTACCCTGAGTCTGGGTGTGACTCAACACTGGACCCGACACTAAGGTAGAAGTGTCTGCCTGGAGGACCCTGGGTGCTCTCTGGAGTCCTTGGGGACCTGGCAGGGGAGGGGCATGGTGGCCAGGATAAGGTGCTAGGTAGAAGTTCAGGATCTCAGATAAAAAACTTATGTATCACAAAAGAAACACATAAATCCTTACCGAAAAAATGAAAATGCATGCCATTCTTGAAATGTCAATTGAAAAGATAAGAATAAAATTTGGGAGTTCTGGCAAAACTGATGAAAATGAAATTGAGCTTTCCTTTATAATTTAGGGGAAATGATTAATGATGTTTTTATCCATGTCTAGGAAGTAAAAACATTACACATTTATACTTTAAGCATATGTTTATATATACTGAGCACATACCAGATGTAAATACCAAGATGGCAGCTACCAAAGACAAGCCAGAAAGCCCTTGCACACGAGAGATGGCAAAATACAAGACACAAATCAATTTGTTCCTTAAGGATGGAATCATGGAGCATTATGGGAATTCAAAATCCAGTGGGATCACTTCTGGTGGGGGAGAATGAAGAAGAGCTTTGTGTTTTGGGCAAATGCTGGCTATTAGCAAGGCTTTATTAACACCACATGGGCAGGTTTCTTCTTGGGCCTTCCTTCTTAATGGTGATAGTTTAAGCATGAGACTTCGTGAAATGCTTTCTGCTAGGTCCAATTTAGCATGTTAATACTATGTGGGTTCAGCTATATAATGTTAATAATGACTTAAAAATTAGGCCTGGTAAGCCCCAAAGTAATGATGTGACTTGGAAGTTATATGATTTGCTAAGATTTAGAAAATGTGGTTTGGAAAACAAGCCCATAAAAACAAGTTAGTTACAATGAGCAATTACAGGGGGAAATAGGTTTCCTTATAGATGAGACTGCCAATTTTGAGCAAATGTCTACAAAAATGGCTCCTAAACCCACCTGCATGTTGGAATTACCTGGGGTGTCTATTAAAAATACCATACATATTCCTGAAACCCACCCCAGGCCTACTGAATTGTAACTCCAGGAACAGCGTCCCAGGAAATTGTATTTGTACAACCTTCCCCATCCCTATCCAAGTGGCTGTGATGTGCAGAACTGTAGAGCCTGGAACTTTTGCAATCTGTTGCTTAGAGAAACAGTTCCTTAATATTAACCCTAAAATCTCAAAAGGTGATTCACAACATTTTCCTCCACCACAAGTTCTTAAAATAAAAAGGAGAATTCGAACCATTTTTTTCAAGCCTATGTCTTACTATACTGGTAGTGCTGGATTATCTGTTTGAAAGGCATTATCTTCAGAGAAGTACACTTAGAGAGAAACCTGGTCTCCAGAAGCCATCTGCTGCATAGACGGCTTTGCCTGCTCTGGGTCTCACACAGAGGCCCACGGTCCTCCCACTCCCCAGCAACGAGGACCACCTGTGACCTCTACTGGAGGGCCCTCATGCCTGTGTTTTCAGGGGGGGCTCTTTCTGGGCTTCCCTTCCAAATTTCCACCCAACATCAAATGCTGTAAGTTGGGGGCAGTTTGATATGTCCTTATTCCCTCAATCCTCTTGTACATCATTTCATGTGCGCCCAGATAAAAGAATTACGGCCCTAATCCTCCCTCCGCAGGGAGGAAAGAAAGTGGCTGGTGGGTGCAGAGCTGAGGAAGTGGGAGAGGGTGCACAGCTGAGGGTGTATGATGCCTTTTGCTTTTTTGGGAGTGAGGCTGCCCATGAGAAAAGTGGGGATGGGAAGATGGGGCATAAGGGCAAAGACCACATCGGCCTGGTGGCATTGGCCGAGGGAGTCCCTGCAGGTCTCGTGAAGACACACATTGCTGGGCCCGATTCCCAGAGTGTTTCTGATGCAGGAGGTCTGGGTGGGGCCTGAAAATCTGCATTTCTAACACTTCCCAAGTGATGTCCATGATGGCGGGCCAGGGACGGCACTTTGAGAGCTTCTGTTCAAGGAGGAGAAAACTGAGAGGCTCCTGAGAGTTTGGGAGTCTCAAGAAAGGAGGGGAGAGTTTAATGTAAGTTTCTATGAAGGAAGTGGATGATCCCATTAAATATCTGAGAGACATGAGTCTCTTAGGAGGATGTTCTGCAGACTCCAGGGAATGTCTCACCAGGAGTCAGATGCAGCTGCGGGTGGAAACACCTCCGGCTCCCCGAGTCCTCGGGGAAGAGGGCATCCTCCACGTGGAGGAGACTCCAGCTCCCCAGTCACTTCCCGCCTTTGAAAGTCAATGCAGGCTTCCATGGGGGTCTAGACATTCAAATTTAATTAGTGGGGAGGTGTCTGTCTAACAAGTGTCAGCACCAGGCCTTTGGACAGATGCTTGACATTTGCTACCTGACTGAATGCTCAGGCCAGTGTGTGAGGAGGGATTGTGGGTGCCTTCCCTGCAGCACAGGTGAGGAGACTGAAGTTCTGCGTTTTGGAATCACTCTCCTGGGCCCTCTCCACTCCACCCTCGCTTCTGACTTCCTTGACCTGCTGCCTCCCCCGGAGGGCTGGGAAAGCAGAGCCTGGCCCTACCTCTAGGTTTCGGATTCAGTCCCTGGAGAGTGGGACCTGAGTATCCCCACCTCCGACAGCTTCCCAGGTAATGCTGATGGTGCTGGGCCACAGACTATGTTTCAAAAACTACTGATTCTAACCTTATCTCCATCCCAAAGTAGAAATAAAGTATTTGCTAAGACAAGGTCCTTAAATGCCATCTCTTTCTAGCAAAACTTTCTGGTAGTACACCTGTGTCCTCTTTAGAACTGCAAGAAACCCACCAAATCCTCTCCACACAGCCTTCTTATCTAACCCTTGCTTCTTCTCCATCATCGTCTATGCCAAAGTTTCAGTAAAAGGCAACTTCAAGAATATTAACAAGGAAGAACAGAACAAACTAAGCAAACTAAGGGACCATAAGGGCACTCCAGAGATACTGTTGGGGCCTACTCACCTCACCCTGACCCACCTGCTCACCTGCAAAGGGTCTCCTGTCTGCCTCTCTCTGCCCACGGCCATTCTCTGACCTCAGTTGTCCACAGTGGGGACCCACTGACAAGGGTGTCTTTTGGCTTTGTGGCTATCCTCACTTCCCTGTCACACGGCCCTGCTCTCAGGCAGTTCCCTAGGATCACTCCCAAATAAACTACTTGTATCCAAATGCTTTGTTTTCAGCTTGGTTTGAAAGAATGCAAACCAAGACAGGCACCAATGTCATTATTTGAAAATCATCCAATAACAAATGATGAAGACTGAGGAGGCGGCTGTACGACTCAGACCCAGGTACACGTTTTGTGCTTTGTGTGATCATGAAAAATGCATTTCCTACTTACCCTTAATGCTAAAGAATCACAAAGCACACACAAAAAAAGGACAATAAGCTGACCTTCCCCCGTCGAAAAGGCCTAATGTTGCTCAGAGTGGATTGCTTTGCTTTTGTTCTGGGAGTCTCTAATGTGGGTATGAGGAGATAAGTTATACTGAAACGAGCAGGGGTGGATAATTTCAGTAAATGAAGGTGCTTTTATTTAACATTAATTACATTTAAATATTGGAGTCGAATAGGAAACCCCATTGTGATTAGTGACACCAGGGTGAGTTCTGGATCATTATTCTCTGATGGCAGAATGTCAAGTCTTGCTGCCTGGGGAGACTGAGACTCTTGAGCCTGACAGGTAAAGCTCCTTCCGCCGTCCCCTCTGCTCTGGCCACCAGACCAGCCTCTGCACCAGACCTGATGTCCTGTATGCCCTGTGGATGTCCATCTCCCGTACGCCCCCCTGTGGATGTCCGTGCTGCCTGCTGCCTGGGCACATCAGAGGGCGGCCCTGCACATGCCCTGGGCCTTGCTCCCATGCCATTTTTGCACAGGGCAATGAACAGGGCAATTGCGAGGCGCACACGTGCAGAGACCGACAGGACGGGCAGTCACAATCACAAACCTGTCCATTGCGGTTGAGCTCTGAGATCAGCAAGGAAGCACTATTTAATTAGTCACCTAATTAGTGGCAGGCCACACTGAAGGTTTCAGATGTCCTCAGACAAATGTAAAGATAAAAAGCCTAATTAAGCCGCCAGCGCTAGGCTGGCTGCTGCCAGAGCCCACAGCTGTGCCGGATATTGTGCGGAACTGCACGGCCCGATAACAGGAGTTGTGGTCATTGCCACAATTGCAGCTTTAAAAACATGCCCTGCTTGGTCTAAGCTATTCTTAGTTACCTCCACACATTCAACCAGATGAGGGGATCAGTGTCTAGGCTGAAAGTCTGAGGCTGCATCTTTTGCTGGGATGATTTGGTCAGTTTTTGAGAAAACTCTTCTGAGTGGTGGAAGTAGAAGACAAGGGGAACCCGGGCTTTCCAGTGCCCACCAGTGCTTCCTGTGAATCAGTGTTTCTCTCTAGTCACATGGAGGGTCGCGGGGACACCGGCCGGGCTGCTTTCAGTCACTGTCATCAATGACTCCAGTAAGCATTTTTCTAGTGCCATTACAGGCTCTTCAAAAGATTCTTTACATCGGGATTAAATTAGGAAAGAGTTAAAAATAATGGATTAAAAAGGAACTTTCCCATAATTAGGAGTAAATACTATAAAACACTGAAGCATAGAGACTCGTGCTGAAACAGAAGAGGACAGCAACTGCCTCAGCTCCATGAACGCAGGCCCAGGAGACAGTCAAGATGCTGTTCTGCATAATTCTGGAAAAAAACCTGTTTGGGACGCTGGGGCAGGGCCTGAGGTTCTGCATTTCTAACGAACTCACAGGTGATATCAATGCTGCTGGTCCACGTGCCACACCAGGAGTGAAAGGATGCAGAAACAGAAGAGAGGTGCATACACCTGGTTCCGGCTCCTTCTTCTTCTTCTTCTTCTTTTTTTTCTCTATTTTGCTATAGCATTTATATAATTAAAAAAATGATTCTGGAATATGTTTGTGGAAACCTGAAAGAGTCAAAGCACTGCAGCTGAGGAGTTCACTTTATAGTGAGTTCACTTTACAGATCTCACCCTGATAGGGTTTGTGGAGTTTCTACCGTGGTGGCGCCTTCGGGCTGGCAGGACCTGGGGGCCCCTGCTGGGACTCTCCTTCAGCACAGATGAGGACAGTTCCTCCCTCAGGACTGCAGCACTGCTTGGCAGCAGAGGTGGGCTAATGGCTGAGGCCAAGTTTTTTCTGCTTTCTCCAGTGGTTGGAGGTTTTAAAGTCTTATTAATGGAAGCACCGAGAAGGAAAATGCACATGTGACATCGTAGTGTCCGAGCCAGGAACTTCAGTCCCAAAGAACAGGGTGGTCAAATGAACACAACCCACCAATCACAAGAACAGCCATTTAAAAATAATCCAAGTCTACCACTTAAATGTCTTGGGCATTATGAAGAACACACATAATCTCACAGTGAATGTCTGAAGATCTGTCTTTTGCCCTCCAATTCACGGCCCTCTACCCCATAGTACAAGCTGGTGTTTTCTTCCTCAGTGCCCTGCAATGCAAGAGAACCACCCCATGGCTCTAGCATTGCCCTGCTCAGCTCCTGATCCTTGCCACAAACACGCATGCTCCTGCGCTGGCCGGGCAGGTGACAGGAAAGAAGGCTGGGTCCTTTCCTCCTGGGCTCCCCTCAGAGGCCAAGTGCACCAGAAAAGGGGGTAGGGAACCAATTAGCTGAGCCCACCCCACCCTGAATGACGCTACGCCCCTGCCCATCTCCACCCCTGGAGGCCTCTCACAGGGCCGAGGGAGACTGTAGAAGCCTCTGAGAGCAGGGCCAGTGGCTCCTCGGCTCTGCTGGGGATCACCAGGGCCAGGAGCAGGAGGGAACGGACGATAGCAGGGGAAGTAAAAGACTGGGATCCTGGGGTGTGTCCCCAGGAAAACGCCTGCCATGCATGTCTCCCAGTGCTGGAGGGCCCAAGAGGCTCCCCCTAGGAAGGACAAGACGCAGGACTCAGGCCTGACAACCACAGACAAGGAGATGTGTCTGTGCAGATTAACTGCACACAGCTAGCAGATAAACTGCACACAGCTAGCAGATACAATAGCATACTTAAAAAAAAAAGTCAGAACACCGCCACAGTATTCCCTCATCACATGGAGCTTACATCCTAGGGTATATTAGGTAGTGAGTTTGGGCAAAGCACTTCAGCTCTCCCAGTAGCACCTCAGCACTTGGGGAAGAAAGAATAGGAATTTACACGAACTGCTTTTGGTGTCCTTTGAAGAGGAGACCAAATGTATTTTATAATTTCTTGCATGGAAATAATACAAGAACAAAATTGTGTTTGTTTTGTTGTCAGATGACAGAATTACCAGATTTTCTGGAGAAAGAGGTTACTGTCCTGAGCCTCAAGTGGATTTTCCAGGAACGATGGTGCCCCTGCCGAGTCTGACGATGCAGCTCAAGACTACGAGGAGGCAGCCGGGTGCTGTGGCCCCTGCCCGTAATCCTAGTACTTTGGGAGGCCAAGGCGGGCGGGTCATTTGAGGCCAGGAGTTCGAGACCAGCCTGGCCAACATGGTGAAACCCAATCTCTACTGAAAATACAAAAATTAGTCGGGCGTGGTGGCTTGCACCTGTAGTCCCAGCTACTTGGGAGGCTGAGGCAAGAGAATCACTTGAACCCGGGGGGAGGCGGAGGTTGTAGTGAGCCGAGATTGCTCCACACACTCCAGCCTGGGCAAAAAGTAAGACTCTGTCTCAAAACAAAAACAAAAACAAACAAACAAACAAGACTACAAGGAGGCTGATTCTCCTAAATTTTGCTTCCAAAATGTAGATTCAATCCTCACTGGTGGTAAGTGTTGGGTGAAAACTGTATTTCTTCATTTCAGCTCAAATCATGTATAAAATTAAGTTCAAATGGCAGTTAAACTGGGAAAGTAAAATACGCAGTGGGTTACCATGGTGATTGCTGACTTAAAATAATTAGAGAAAATAATGAGAAAACTATTTCCTCTCTTAAGGATTAGAGATCTGTAAACTGATACCAGTCTATTTTTAGTGTACATAATCTGTGTAATGATGATAGAGAATTATGAGTATTTTAGAATGCTTTAAAAAGCTCTGTTTGATTGGGAAATTTAATTGACTCAATACTTACATCAAAATTTATACTTATCTTTATTAGATCTAAGTTGACTCCACAAAAAGAAAATTACTTGTATATGTCTCAATGTAATCATTTAAATAAAACATTATGACTAAGTATATAGCTAAATTAAGATTTAAGACCTGTTTATGATAACTTCTTAACTGCTATAATTTCACAGCTCCACCTTGATAATTCATCATTCAAAAATGGTTGCATAAAACTTGCTCTTCAAAAGTTTTCGAGGAAGAGACCCATCAGAACAAGTAAAGCACTCAGACTACAACGTGGCATACCCTGGGAATGGAATATTCCTAGGTGCTTCTCATCATTTCATGCTTGCAGTGAAATATTGCCGCAGACTGACCACATTATTCAAAGCACATGAACTCTGTTACTAACTTCAATAACGACACATAATTTATTTCTAGTTACCTAAGAGTATGTTCTGGAGAACTGAACAAACTGGCTAGAAAGTGAAAAAATCAATTCTTTTTTTATCCGGTTAATGTGATGTTAAATGAGCAAAATAACCACTTGGGATTAGCTCGTCTCCATGTTAACCAGGCACATACACCTTTTGAGGGTCATTTCCTCCATCCATTTGCTTACCCAGACCCTCACAAGGCCCCATCTGTCTTGAGCTAAGAACTCTGCTGGCTTCCAGAAGAGTGATGGTAGGGCTGCATTTTCCCATCTCCTGCTTACCTCTCAGCACCTGTGGTTTTGAATGGTAGCTAAAGTTTTTCATGTGATCCTACAAAAGATTTGGAAAAACTGGACTCTTAATTCAGGGTTCTGTGGTTCCCAAAGTCAGGGTTTTAAAACATCTATGAGACTTTTAAAAAAATAAATGAAGATAGCGAGTTTGAGAGAAGCTAGGCAATACACTGAGGGCTCCATGTTAGGTGCTGATGACGCCAGGCCATGATCCCAAGCTCTCAGACCCTAACCCAGGGTGTTTTCTATTAAAGAGGTGCTCAATTCAGTGAGCAGATGGAGAGAGAGACTGGAGATGCTGGAAATCCCTGAGCATCACCCATCAGAAAAATGGGCTCTGAAAGGAAACCTTGTTTGGTGCTTTGAGGGGGATGAGAAAACAGCATCAGAAGAGACGCACAGGCCTCCATACTCCCTGAAGGGTTTTACCTGTTTCAGGGGATCCAAAATTCAAGGGCTGGAAGAAAGGTCCTGGCCCACATGCCATTTCTGAAAGCGTATTTGTAATGTATGAAGTCAAACTCATTCCCAAACCTGCCTGATTATGTGGAGTATCTATTAACATACAGATTCCTAGACCATTCCCCAGGAGTCCAGGTTCTGCAAGTTGGGTGCAGGATCTTGGAATCTACATCTTTAACAAATGCTGCAGGTGGTTTTTATGATCTGGCCAGTAAGGAAAACATTCCTTTAGAAAAGGGGTCAGTAGGCTGTTTCTGGGAAGGGTGAGACAGTACATATTTTAGGCACTGAAGGCCATATGGTCTCTGTTGCAACTACTCAGCAGAGGAGTCTGCCATCTAATCTGCTATTGTAGCACAAAAATGGCCACAGACAACACATAAATGAGTGTGGCTGTGTTCCAATAAAGCTTTATTTACAAAAGCAGTTGGCAAGCCAGGCCTGGCCTCAGGGCTATAGTTTGCTAACCCCTGATCTAGAATATTATTCCACTGATTCATCCATCCACATAGGCAGGTGTGTGGAGTACCAAACAATCTCAGGTCTGTTCTCTGAGGGTGTTCTCTTCAGATGTAGGAAGATAATTTTTATTATTTAAAAACCAATCAATCAATAGAGTAAAACAACTCACCAAAATACCAATGTCTCTAGGAAGGAAATTCCAACATTGGATGCACCAACCACAATGATCTTGGCATTGACAGTTATTTTAGGTTCCAATGTTAGTTTTCTGTTTGTATGGTTTAAAGCATAACTCATCTGGAAAAAAAATACGAAGACAAAGAAGGAGTCAAAGAAAATGTAGCAGTGTTCATACCCCCAAATTTGCAATTATGTAGAATTATCTAACCAGGACATTACCACCAAAACAAACCTAATAGTGCCCATGTACAGCCACCATGAAATGTATGGGAAGATGCTTTTAAGAAATTAATGTAAGAATATGTGAATATATGCCTGACATCCCAGCTAGGTCACATAAAAATGCCTGGTTTTCAAGATTTTGTCTTAATGCTGACAGATGTTTCATACAGAATTGAGACCCTTAATGATTACAGACAACTGGTAAGTGATACTACAAGGAGACAGGCAAGCTACTCCCTGAGACTCTGTAGTTCCGTGAAAGGTCCCAAGTCTTTTCTTCTGTCCACAGTTTCCCTGAAACCTTAAGTGACAAATTATATTAGTTGGGTACTTGAAGACAAGTTTTAGCTCCTGTTCAATTCTCTGTCCCTCACGTTACTTAATGTGGTATCTTGTGGACAGTAGATGCTCAATAATATTTGTAAAATGGCAAACATTTATTAAATGGCAAAAATGTGTTCAATTAGTAGGGTTGTTCAACCTTTCAGATACTTCAGAGTCAGGGAGGCCTCTTAGAAGCACAGAAAGTAACTGGTGATCACGTTAATGTCCATGTTTACAAAAATTACCTGAATTAGTCATTGATTTGATTTACTTCCCTGCAGAAGCTGCAAGGGGTACATTAAATGTGCAAAGTAAAGTTTTACAAAGAAGTGATAGAGTAGTCTTGGAAGAACATTGGGATATGTGCCAAACGATCTTGGTTCTATTTTTAATCCATTGATTCAACACACATTTTTTATTTGGTGCTTACTATGTGTCTGGACAGTGACAAGAATTACAGCTGACTTCTCATTGGAAACAATGGTGACCAGAAGTCAGTGGAAAGATATTCTTATCACCTCATCCCATGCTGTTAATTACATCAGCATTAACTTCATCCTCTACATCAGAAATCTCCACATTCTGATAGGTCAAACCTGCTTTGGATTTTCCTAAAACCCTGGGATATCAGGAGTTGGAAGTCTGACAGAATAATGGTAAAGTCTTATTTGGGTTCCCACCCACTTTCCAGTACTGTAGGGGCATGGGTGTGGCCATACGCTTTGCCATTTAAAGGTAACATCTCAGATCTAGAGCTTAAATCCCATTTCTCTGTCTCTAGATAGCCTAGCAACATGGAGGAAGGAAAATGGCTGGAGCCAAACAATATATTGACAGAAATTTAAAACAAAAGTGGGAGATTTCAGATTCCATAATTAACATTGCTTGTACCTCTCAACATCTGTTCTACCCTACAACTCCCACCTTTAATTTGGCACAACACAGACTTTGGAAGAGATTGGACTCACTCCCATTTTCAACAGGGACTCTGATTCACGTAAACCAAGTCGCATACTCCCACTCTCTTTCCTCAGTGACTGGGTCACGATACACATATGACCTAAGTTGACCTAATCAGAGTGAAGCCCAGGACTTTCGCATGACAGCTGAAGGAGAGAAGCTTTCTTGTTTTCTGGATGGCACGTGGTGTAAATGTGAAGCCTGAAATGGCTATGGTTATCATGCCAAGAGGGAAGCCATTCCAGGTTGAAGCCCCAAGAGAATCACAGATAAATAGAACAGGAATTCTTTTCAAACCCTACCCGAAACCCATACTACCTTTGGACTCTTCAGTTATATAAGCAATACATATCAGTCAGATATTGCCACAATAGGGCTGTGAAACCACTTCAAAACGCATTGGCTTAAAACAACTGTCACTTATTCTGGCTCATGCGATTCTCGGTCAGCTGGAAGTAGGCTGATCTAGGTTGGACTCAGCTGGGTCTGGCTTCAATCTGCAGATTCCAAACCTGCCTCACATTTCTCTTATTTGATGCAAGAGAGCCAGAGCATGTTCTTCTCATGGCAATGGCAGACATACAAGAAAAGTAGGTGAAAATAGGAATACTTTAGAAATTTGGCTAAAGCAAGTCATGTAGCTGAGCCCAACATCCATGAGTTAGGGAAATATACTCACCTTTAGAGGCAGGAACCTCAAAATCACACAACAAGGGACACAGCCCAGGGAGGGATGAAGGCTGGGAAGAACGACACAGCCCACTGCAGTTCTTTGATTGTTTAGGCCAGTTTGTTTTTTATATGCTATTGAAAACTTCCTAGATTGATATAGTTTCTAAATGAAAATAATGAATATACCATTTGGGTGAAAAAGTGCATGTTCTTCAAATAAATGTCAGTTCTGATTTGCTCTATGAGAATTTCGCAGGACAGATCCATGAGAGATTGTGCAAGAAATCTAGTTTCTACTGGTTCACCTGGGTGCCAGTGTGTACTGTACTCTGCTTAATTTCCAAGACAGGCAGGCTGACAGTAAATACACTCTAGCCAGCCTTAGGTTGGGTGGTCTAGAGCAAGGAAGGTGGGAAGCATATGTGTTGTAATGATGGCATCTAATCGCAGGTCTAGTTAACAGATTTAAAATGCAAGCATCTTGACAGAGGTCAGAAGCCAAGATTCTTTTCAAAAGGAGATACGTGCAGACATTCCCCTCTGCTGTTGGAAGTGTAAGCTAACATTGAAACATGGGCAGTAATGAAATTCTCCAGTAAAGAATTATACCTCATTTATGAAACAGCTCCTGTATCAGTGATACAAAGGCAGGCTGGGGAACAGAACAGAATGGCTTTTGTTTCCCACACAATAGCTGTAACACTAACAGCTGCCGGGCCTCACACATCACCTTTCTAACTGCTAAGTACACAAAGTGGACTCTGGTGTCAAGAGCCAGTAACCAGTACCAATGATAGTGGGTGTCTTACGAGAGCGATCAGGCATCACAATGATTCACAGTCAACCCAATTTTGTGCCCAGGTTTTAATTAAAAACATATCCATCGCCAGGTATGATGAAGTCTTCTGACCTGAAAAAATCGTGTTTTTCTTTTATTAGTATAGACGGTTTTTAAATGCCTTAAAAAAAAAATCTTCCCAGCCTGGAAATATCCTTCAGTGACAACTGTAAATGAAGACAGCTTCTGCTGCTTTATGAAGGGTTTATTTTGCACAGAAGCAGGAAGCACGGGTTATTTTTTAATGAAAGCAGAATATTTTCTTCCCTTATGTTCCTTCAAACTACGAGTTTTCATGGGAAAGAAAAACAGACATACAAGATCCTATGAGTCAAGCCAGCTTTTCCTTTTCTCCCTCTGAACTTCTGCCAAAAAATGTCCCATGCATTGGAGATTCTGTTTTGGGTCTGATTTCCTTCATAGAAAGTAAAAATAAACGCCCTAGTTCTTGACTCACATTTTATAGACAGAAATTAAATGATCCTCATAATGGAAAATTATTTCAAAGATTAAACAGGGCGAATTGTAAGCTATTTACCTACGTACCATACCAGGAATAATATGGATGGGAAATCCAGTTCTTACCTCCATATCCTTTCAAGACATTTCCATTTTTCTGATGGCATTAGGTTAGCATTTTAGACATAGAGATTATTATTGTTATTATTATTTTGAGATGGAGTTTTGCTCTTGTTGCCCAGGCTGGAGTGCAATGGCGCGATCTCGGCTACTGCAACCTCCGCCTCCTGGTTTCAAGCGATTCTCGACAAAGGGATGATTTTAAGTGTAGAGATCAACAGTAACCCAGCAAGATAAACAAACTATACATCATGGTGTATGAGCTAACCTTTTAAGGCTAAAAAAAAAAAAGATTCCTTAAAGTTGATGTCAACTCTCATAATGACTTTAAAATACAAACCATAGATTCTATTGCTTAGGTAGGAAAGGAAGGAATGATAATATTTGATAACTCCTGTTAGGAAATTCTAGAGTTGAGCTTGGGGGTTGGGGGGCGGGGAGGAATGTGGAAGATTCGGAGGTCAGATGGGAGGGGAGACTGGCTGAGATGAGAAAATAGGGAAGAGAAATGAGCAAATGTTTATGTTTCAACCTCTTTAATTCCCTATGAGCTTCTGAAACAGAAGACTGTAGATGTGAGTAGCTGAGTCACTACTGGAGGAGTTCGTGGTTGCTTTTATCCATTAATTTGGTTGCCTGCCTCCCTACAACTAGACTATTAACTCCTAGAGGTCAGGAACTATGTCTTTGTGTTTTGAGCATTTGCTGTATTTTAGCGGAACAATTTCTGCCATGCATTTTGGGGCATTTGGTAAGTGGTAAAAGAATAGATACATCAACTTTGTGTTTCATGGACCCTTTTTAAAGGGTGTTGACATAATTTCTGTATTCCAAATTATTTTAGTTGGTTCGTTTCCATTTGCTTAAATGGCCAAATAAATAATCTGGATGTAATTATAACTACTTAAGATTAAATTTGATCTTTTTAGTAAAAATGATGTTGATGTGCACGCTCAGTTGAGTTTATGTCATGATTCAGATACATTTGTCAAGATAACTTAAATACATAGTTTTGAGTTTTAGGCTCATTTGTTAACTGTTCTGTGTGTATAGAAAAAAATTCGTCAAAATATAATTTCATTGGATATACATAGACCCGAGTTCCATGTTTCTGCATGTGGTTTGGTTTCTCTTCTGCACTTAGAATGAATTAGAATGACTACAAAAGCATTATTGAAACTCAATTTCAATGTTAGATTCAAAATCGGGAGTTATTAAAACAATAAATAGGCTGATAAACTAGAAAGCAATAAAATACAAATGATCCTACATAATACATACAAGGTTCATACTAAAATGGATCATGATGCTATCTATCTATGGTGAATTTTTTCTTATCATAGCATTTCTTTTGGAGGTTACGTTCAACCTTTGGGATCATTAGCCTGGGTGTCATTAGCTTGGTGGCAAGGTTTAGGCTTGTTTTCTTAATTTTGCCACTGGTTGAAATTCTGAGCTTATTTTTCCTAAATATCAGTTTCCTTGGGTATAAAATGGTAGTAAATTACATGAACCTCTGCTTTCCTCAGCAGGCAAACATGGGAACCAGTCTTTTAAAAATGTCTACAAATACTTTGAGCTTTTCAGGCAAAGATGTTACACAAGGTAAAATTGCAGATCCTCTTTCCCATCTGCAATATGAAAGGCAAATCTTTGAAAAACACGTTTGAAAAGGGCAAAACAATGAGCTCAATTTTCAGCTCACACCCATGTGTATATGTATCTTTTCTTACAGAAAGCTTCCAAAGACTTCAAAGGGAGCTCTGTCCATACAAGGAAATGAAAGATGGAAAGATTCAAACCCATTAGGAACAAAATTTCTGAAATCCGTGATAAGCCTACTTTTGCTTTATAAATGTAATTTTTCTTATGCTTCTCTATCTCTCTTTTCTCCTTGAGAAACTCTCGTTTTCCCAATTTGAGCAGAACAAATTATGACAGATTTACAGTGGTACGGCACAAAGTTCAAGTTGACCTCTTTGAGGCAAAGTATGGCAATATTACAAATAAATAAAGGGTAGGGGGGTATAGACATTTTAAATAGAACCAATCAGTTGGAATCTCTTCCACAGGCATAAAATGCAATTTCAAAAAGCCTTTCTACTAAAATAATTAAAAAGTTTCAAAAGTATGATATGGATACCAACACCTCTGTCCCACAGAGCATAAGTCTGTTGAGGTCATGCTGTGGTTTTGAGACTTGCTTTATGAAGGATTCACTTAACTTTCCTCTCGGTTGGGGGTACTGGGAAGCTCAGAGCAATCTGGTAGCTCCAGCACTTCGGAAAAAATGTAAACTGTTGTGTCTGTGGTATCCACTGAGGGTAATGGTGATTCTAGGACACTGGCTTTTTTCTTAACACTGGATAAAGCATACTCAAAATCATGTAGCAGGGGTCAAAGAGTGGGCCGTGGTAGCCTCTATGATTCAATGAGTAAATTTCTTTCACTTGCATTTTTCTTATATTTCTCTTATCAACTCCATCTGTCTCAATCCCTCATATACCCATATTCCCTATTTGGGCATTATCATTATTTCGCATGTTTTTAAAAGCTAAAATTATTGCCACCCTATGACATGCACTTGTGGCCATTCTTAAACATTTATATTAGAAAAATGATTTGGAAGCTAAGTTGAGGGATTTTACTGGATTTCATCAATTCTAGTGTGCACATTTTTTTAAGCTGGTGTTCCTGAAATCAGCCTTACAGTCAACAGCATTTCAACAGTAGCAGTCAGCCAGGCAGTAGCAGTGACATAGTTGTCCTTACCCGTGCATGGGTGCTTGGCCATGGCTGTTCATTGTCATCACTTCAAGAGAGTCATGTGCATTATATGCACAATATGTGTTGAGTTTAAGTGCTTCTGACAATGTCTTCAAAAAGATTACAGCATGATCTGGCATTGAAATGAATACTTATTGTTGTGTTCCCATAAAGGCCCAGAAACTGAGCAGCAAGGTGCAAATTTGATATTTGTGAAGCAAATATTAGTCATTGGAGGAATGGATGTAATTCCATGTTTTCTTGCAATGCAACGATTGAGTGCCTTTCAGGAGCAAATAGAAGATGACAAGGAGATGAAGCTGTGTTACATTTTGTTACTCAGACACATGCAAAAAAATTTTTCCACATCACGCAGCAAATAATGCAATTGAAGGGCATGTAAATTGCCTCCCCTCTCTGAATAGATGAAAGAAATTTCAAAGCACTATGACTTATATGACTGATTCATATGCTGTTCAGGACTCTCATTTAGATGTTGTGTTACAATTTAATTGGCTGCATTTTTTTTCTTAATAGTACATAAAATAAAGGTACATCTTATAATTGATAGCAACTTAGATTTGATGAATTAGGTGGTTAATTCACTTGTTTCCAATTAAATAATAGCCCCCAAACAAGTAGCTCATATGATCATTAAAATATGATTGCCTTTATGCAATACACAAACACCGGCAAGGGAGATCCACTGTTGGCTTCTCCGAGACACAGAAATTCATTAATCCTTAATATAAGGATTATATCCTTATATATATAATGTGCCTTAACATAAGGCACATTAGCCGATGAACCAAGATAACCTCAGATGGCTCCATGTCTCTCCTTTGCCTTGAGTAGTGTAAAGTGTTCAGCAATGTCCTCTGGGTTTCTGCAACATTCTACTTGAATCCTATCTGATATGTGTCAGCTAGCTGGCACTCCAGGTATCATTCTCAATACAGGGTCAGCCATAAACTGGAGAAATTACTTCTCTGGGGGTGAACACACAAGGAAAGGCAGGAATAAAGTAAATCCATGGCAGAAAAATGATTCACAGAACCAATTACCTGACTTGCATTGTTCTATAAGTGATAATTAGTACTACCTTACAGATATATCTCTTTAACAAACTACTTAACATCCAGCTACCTAATCATTCTCAAGCTCCATATCCCCATGAAAGAACTACTTTTACTGGAATAAAATGAGGACATGAGCTGAAAGGTTTGGGAAACACATTCAAAAGTGATGGAAGGCATTCTTCCTATTAAACAGTACCTTTCTGAAATGATGGATAGTTCTTAGAGAACAAAAATTGTCTTCCATGTATTAAACTACATTAAAAGGAAAAACAAACAAACCCTTACTTTTTACATTCTCTCAGAACACTTGTGATGCCAAATGTGTGAGTTTTTTTCCCACACTGACCAATTCTCTGACACCAGCAGGGTGTCTGTCCTATGATTCAATTCCATTCTGACACTGTCTACCTAGGCTTAGTCCCACAAGGCTGCTCCCTGTACCCCCACTTCACATGCCAATCACAAGTCCATGTTGCCACCTGTACTTCTGACTGGCTGGCTATCAACTGGAGGTTCCCATAACCCCTGCTTAGGTTCGATAATTTGCTAGGATGGCTCACAGAACTTGGAGAAACAGTTTGCTAACTGTATTATTGGCCATTATAAAAGGGTTGGGCTCAGGAATAGCCAGCTGCACAGGGCATGGCAGGGGGAAAAGCACAGAGCTTCCATGTGCTTTCCAGACGTGCCACCCTCCCAGCACCTCCGGTGTTTACCACCCCAGAAGTTCTCCTAACCGCTTTGGTTAGGGTTTTATGGAGGCTTCATCGTGTAGGCATGGTTGATGAAATCATTGGCCACTGGTGGTTGAACTCGACTTCCGGCTCCTCTCCTCTCCCTGGAGGTTGGTGGGTAGGTCTGAAAGTTCCAACCTTCTAATGACATGGTTGGTTCTCCTGGCAACCAGCCCCCTTCCTTAGGGACTTTCCAAAAATCATTTTGTCACTATACAGACTCAGGTGTTGTTGAAAGGAGCTTGTAATCAATAACAAAAGATGCTCCTCTCACATTTATTGCACCAGAGTTTTGTCAGGGGTAGGGAATGAAAACAAAATATTGTAACAAAAGATGTTTCTGTTGCTTTTGTCATTTAGGAAGTTACAAGTGTTTCAGGAGCTCTGACCAGGAGCTGGGGACAGAGACCAAATGTATATTTCTTTATTTTATCACAATATCATAGCATATATATGTTTATAATACACATTTTGATTATGAATGTCTTAATAATGAGTTAAAAAATCAAAGAAAAATATGAACTAATCTGTGGTAAATGTATTCTAAGATTTTTGTGAAATGAGAAAAAGTTATATTGTTGGTTGTTTTCCCATCCTAAAAACAGTAAGGGGAAGGTTTATGGAGAATGTATGGGGCATCATCTAAGTACTATTTGCTTAAAGGTAAGAGAATTTCAGGTCATTTTTCTCTTCCCAATCCATATCATAAAGGTGGGACATATGATATATCAGAGATGCGTGAACAGTTGCTATTTAGCCATAGACTGTAAAATATTTTGTACTTACTATCCTGGAAGTAGGCTGGAATCTGCCCTTATTCCTATAGAAACAACTTAAACTATACAGCAAAGAGTTACTATGCCAAAGAGTCATTTCTCCAACTAGAAAAGCAACTCTGGAAAAAAAATTTTGGGATAAAATCAATATTCTAGAGTCAAAGCACAAAATTTCAACAAATTGAGTTTCACAGATCTGACTGACTTTTATTAGCAATTCATGAACTGGGCAGCATCCAACCTACAAAACAGAAAGGAGCTCTGATGAGCTAGACAGAGTGGGTAAGTTTTATCGGCAGTGAAAAGGTGAAGGAATACAGGAACAATGAACAAGTAGTGGATTGGTCATTTCGATATTACTTTCCTTAGAGAGATGTAAGCAAAATCTTGTTGGCTTAATGGGATTTGAATATCACCTCTCTCCTGATTTCTCAGAAGGTCAGACATTTCAAGCAAATAACCTAGTTTCAGACTGGTAAAGTGGAACTTTAGCACAAGTGACTCCATTTGGGGCCCACTATCTTTAACACTAGCAGCAAGGACAGTCTAACTTGTCAGTGGGGAAGGCAACTGAATGTGTGAAGCAATGCTGAGGGCATTGAGATAACCTATTCAGTATCCTGATGTCTGAAATTCTACCACCAAAACGTTAGCAGAGTTTAATTCAACAATTTCAATTTGACAGATACGTATCAAGCATCTACCAGATGCCAACAATTGGTCTAAATGCTGAGGTGTGAATGAGGCATGGTTCTTGTCTTTAAGGAATTCTCATTAGGTTGGGGGAAAGACAAGTAAACAAATAAAACGCAGTACATGTGACAATGGTAGTGTATCGGGAAGCTATTGTTGTGTAATAAACCAAGCCAAAATGCAGTGGGTTAAAAGAGTACGTATTCATTTGGCTCATGGTTCTGTAGGTCAGTAGTTTAGGCTGTGCTCACCTAGGAAGTTTTTCTGGACTCAGCTGGTGTATTAGTCTGTTTTCATGCTGCTGATAAAGACAAACCCAAGACTGGGTAACTTAGAAAAGAAAGAGGTTTAATTGGACTTACAGTTCCATGTGGCTGGGGAAGGTCTCACAATCATGGTGGAGGGTGAAAGGCACTTCTTACATGGTGGTGGCAAGACAAAATGAGGAAGAAGCAAAAGTAGAAACCCCTGATAAGCTCATGAGATCTCGTGAGACTTATTCATTATCACGAGAACAGCACAGGAAAGACCAGCCCCCACGATTCAATGACCTCTCCCTGCGTCCCTCCCACAAGACGTGGGAATTCTGGGAGATACAATTCAAGTTGAGATTTGGGTGGGGACACAGCCAAACCATATCAGCTGGGAAGCCATGGAATCAGATGAAGTTTAACTGGTCTAGGATAGCAGGAAATGTCACGTAAGGCAGCTTGGAGAAAGTGACAGTGGAGCTAAATTTAGCAGAATCAATGGGGTATTTCCAGGTGAACAAGAGGGAACAAGTTTCTGGATGAGAGGGAAAAGCCAGGATGAGGATTTGGAAGGATGACACACCCACTGACCCATAGGTCAGTCTACATGAATGGATTTGCAGATTGTGTTCTGAGAGCAACCTTTGAAAGGAGAAGGCTGCACAGTCTTGCAGAGGCAATACAAGAAGCAGACATAGAGGGAGACACAAAGGGAGCAGAAAGAATTGGGACAAAAGGCTGGGAGGGAAAGCTGATGGCCAATTGTGTCCACACCACGACCTCCCTTCAGGCAACATTATTTGGTAAATCTCTGCACACAGAATAAGATGAGACCTTCTGTTCCCCCAGGGAATATGCTGTTTGCTCAGGCCCAGTAAGTTAAGTGGCTATTTGCTCTGCCGGCTTAGGCCTCTGGTTCATTTGCTAGAACAACGATAGCAGTGGCAGAAATCTCATTTTTCTGAGAAGTTTGGTCCAAGTGTGTGCTGTTCCACAGATACAACTTTTCAATCTTGCTATCTTGCCACCATTTTCACTCTTGGATATTTATTTCACATTTATTTTCACTCCTGGATATTTTCAACACACATGTGTCCTGTGAGCAAGCTAACATGCGCGACTCTATTTTAAATTTCTAATGTGTGCTTCCATGCACAATTTTAGTCTTTCAGCTAGGCTCACTATTTCTGTTGACATCCAATTGTATCTCTGATTTAGTCTGAAGAAATTAAGCATATCTCTTTCATCTCAATGCAAACAATGGTTTGTATTCTCTTTCACATGACTTTAAAATTCTGTACACCAAAAGGATCGCTGGGCTTTTGTAAAAGCAATGCACAATGATTGTTTTGAAAGAATAAGCCTTTCTGAAAATTCCTACAGAGTATGCTAAGGCTACAAAGTTCAAAGGAATTTGGTCAGATTCAGTGGAATAGCCTCTTGGTTCAAGTGAAGGACTTGGAGGGAGGAATAAAACAAATCCACCTTCTTTTTAAATAGAAATGAAAAGAGAGCTAAGCAGAAACGTCAACAGGAAGGAAGCTGAAATACAATAAATGGGAGTGGCCACTGCTGAACACAAGTTAGAGAAACATTTTAATAAAACACACAAGGCTAATTTCAATCACTCAGATACTTCACATCAGATCAGGGAAAATAAAGATCTAAGTCTTTACCGCTAATTCTTAGGAAATGAAGATCCCATCCCATGAGAAAAAAAATTGGTATAGAAAATTTCCACTGTTTTTCTTCTCATTCTTTGAATCAATTCCTGATGATTTTGACAGAAGTTTAAAAAAATGTTAATTCCATGCTCTCAATGGAAACTTTTCCAAAACAGTATTCAAAATATCTGAAGTAGTCATGAAAATAAAAATAAAACACCCAACCAAGCAAACAGCAATAACAATACTGCTGTAATTAATCAGCACAAAAGGCTTCCCCATGCCCAGAAGTCCTGGCAGGGACGCGGGTTGCTGCTCACGAGGGTGACACCTATGTGATGACAGCTGTGACTTTCAGGGTGTCTGAGACTCCAAATACAAAACCAAACAGGAGTTCTCGGGAAATTCTCCCTTTTGCTCACTCTGTGTATATTCAAACACAAACTATTTTCAAAAAATTCCCTAAAACCCCTCTGAGTGGGATGGAAGGGACTAGGCAAGCATATTGCACTGTAATTAACACCCGTTCACCACTGACATCACATGTCAGTGTAAAGACAGGTCACGTACTTTTAATTTCTCACACGCACGTCAGCGGTAAACAGTCCCAGTGTTCGTGTTAATGACACCATCTGGCGCCTCCCATAACTGTGTAGCATTCAGCTTCCAAACAAGATGTAATGGCAGCAACACATGAAACCCACTGACATTTACAGTAAGGAAATTTATTATCAGTCATCGGTTTGGTATAAATGTGTTTGCATGACTGCTGGGGCTATAAAATCGTCACCTTTGCCAGGCAAGCAAAGGTGCAATAAATAATGGATTTTAAGCCATGCATGTACTACCAAATCATTAAACATTTATCACACAGGCACAATAGCATCTTAAGCAACAGTTACCACTTGAAAAATTAATGCCACTTTTGAGGGTTAAATGAAAACCATATAGTCCAAGCTTTAATGATTTTTAATGTGGTTCAGTACAGAATATGAAGTTTTTTTATTTTTATTTTTAGTTGAATATGATATATATATAAATAGGTATTCTATAATAATTTTCTCTTGAGGAAGAATTACTCTATGTTCTTTTGTTAAATACTAAAAAATACAATTGAAATGTTTCTTGAAAAAGAAATCATGGTTAAAACCTTTCAAAACTAGAAATGGCAAACAAAAGGTTCTTTAGGAGTCACATGGTATTATTTTCTTTAAAATCCTTAATGGATTAGTCAGTGATGATTGCAATTAAACTATTTTAACTTTGGATTTAGGAAACATAAAGTCAAAACCAAGAAAATCCCCTGAGTATCCCAGCTGCGTTTGTCCCTACTACTTATTCCTTCCAAATACTCTCCCCACGGCGTGCCAATAATTTCTCCGATATGCTTGTTCTATGGGTATCCATTGTTTTAAGAACAAAATCCTTAGCAATAACAATTCAAAATACAGATAGATTAGAGGAAGGTTTCATGGAGGATTAGAGGAAGGTTTTATGGAGGACTTATCAAAGAATAATTTTTGACTCAAAGAAACAAAGAGAAACCTGCGTGGGAACTAGTTATTTATTTGCTTGCTGGACATGGAACAATGAAGGCAGAGAAGCCAGTGGCTGCTTTGACATGAGGCTTCCCGTGTGGGAGGTGAACCAGAAGCCAAGCCTGGATGGAGACTATGCCATCAAGAGGCTCTGTCACGAGATGCCAAGATGAGCACGTGTCTCCAAAACAACACAATCTCAACATGCAAAATGATCACCAAGAAAGACGAAACAGAGTGAGCCCTAGAGTGAGTGGCACTGTTTGAAGAAAAAAAAGTTGAGAAGTGACTGAATAAGAGATTTCTCTGTCAGTGTCTGAGTGAGGTTTAATTCCTTGGTGAGAGCTATAGCTTAGAAAGCCTCTGTAGTTTTATGGGTCTGCTCCCTGTGGATGCTTCTCTCTCTCCACTCTCCTTCTGCCTGCCCTACGCCCTAAACAGGAAGCAGGTGCAGCACTCTGCAGGCAGGATCCCTTTTCAGACAGAAGGCAGGATGGTCTGCAGAATACTGAGGAGGCCAGGAGGGGAGTCCTGCTCCCGAATTTTCAATCAGTGGAAAGAAGTGTTGAGATTTTAGGCCTTCATCTCTAATAGTGACTGCTGTTTACAGGGGTCCAGGGGGCTGTGAGTCTTCTTTGTGTGTCTTGGGGTTGAAATTCAAGGTTTTGTCAAGACCATGCATCTTCAGGGATGGCTTCCTCCATTGTTGGGGAGAATCCCTGTGGACAGTGTTCATCTTTGGAGAACTGAATTTAGGACTCAACAGAAAGGCTTGGGATGGGGGGTCACAGAAACTAAGAGATCACTGCAATGCCCCTCCTTGAATACATACGTATTGCTGGTTCCAAGTCACGGAGGGAGAACTTTGGAGCCTGGCCTGGTCAGACAGAGGAGGCGGTGATCACTCCCTGCCATTTCTGTCTGCAGGGTGAAGAAGTTGCCTGAATTCCATCTGTGTGCCCACATACACAAAGCTCTGTTACACAAAGGAGCTACTCCAGGGACTAACTTAAGTGGGATTACGTGGAAATGCACACAGTCCACTGGGATGGTGGTACTGTTATGAAACAACACAGATTGCCTGAGCCTGGACATCAAAACAAAAGCACCGAGTATGGGAAGTTTTCTCAAGCAGCTTCTCTGTCCAATATCCTGAGAGGGCCCCGCACTGCCCTGTCCTTCCATCTGCCACTAATTAATTCAAATATTTCCTGGAGTTCTAGCTGCTACCTTACATCTTCTGGAAGTGACTATCAGGGCCCTCACAGAGGTAAAGAATCAATGAATAACTCCAAGAAGGCTTTGCTCATTTCTTTCAAAGTTGCGTCGCTTCCATAAGACCTGATGAAACACTCTGCCTTCATGTGAGGGGGTGGGGAGGGGGTGGAGAGAGAGATAGAGATTGCACACCACGGCGAAAACAGCTCTCCTGAAGGGTGTGAAAAAAACAGTTAACAATGAAGGGAGAGAAACAAAAAGCTATTCAACAGATGTATGTCATTTTTACTCTTCAGTGTGGATCAGTTTTTCTTGTTAATTATATCACCTATTCTTTCCTTATATTGATAATTACATAATTACATGAAACAGATGGGTGACAGAATGCACCCAGATGGTGAGAACGTAAACAGGCTTACAAATTGCTTATTCTTGAGCATATTAAAAAGAATTATTTAATAATACATAGATTTCTATACTCTACACATCTGTTGAGTAGAGCCTTCAAAATGGGTTACTTTGTCATTTTTTTTTTTTTTTTTTTTTCCCCTTAAACAGATACAATGTCCTCCCTGGGAATTCCTGGGAGGCCAACTGCCACGGAGGTAAAATATTTCACCTTTTCCATAATTTGGATTCCTGAAATTCTAAATTCATGTTCTGAGCCCACTGGCTTGCTTTTCCCCTCCTGTTTCGAAAAATAGAAATGGTGGTTTCAAGGGGAGTTACAATCGCATGTAGCACTGGTTATACTTTCACAAGCTGGACAAGGTTAAAAATGGGAGGGTTTGCCTTGAGAACACGTTTGACAGGTTTTAATTGCATCCGATGGGCTTCTTGCATGAAATTCTTTCAAAATAATTACGAAACTAAGTCAAAAGCGCTGAAGCTGCACGGGCTGAGTGTGTGTGGAGGCGTGTCTTTCAGAGGAGGGGCTCACAGGCCGCAGAGGCTTCTGGAGGGTCTGAGGGAAGAAGTGGCATTAGCTGCTTCCTCGTGGCCCACATTCCACCTCTGTGTTCTATGGAGTCAGGGCTCTGCTTAAATGATCCTGATCAGAAGAGTTGTACCTGCCTTGTTCCCACCCTCCCCTCCAGGGCTCTCCTCCTGATGGCACTTGCTGCCACCAGACACGGTGCCTCCTGGTCTGCTTGTGTACTGTCTGCCGCCCCAACTAGAATGCAAGTGCTATGTGGCAGGGATGTGCCTATTTATGGCTGTCCCCACAGAGCACAGAGCTGGGCCCACCACATGATCAGCACGCAACAATACTGACTGAACGAATGACATAAATTAATTCTCCACCTCCAAGCCTCCTAACCAGTGATGCAGAACAGGCCCTGCACTTGTGGTTTCAACAGAAGAGCCTGACCAGGCAGGAGCAGGGAACGACCAACAAGGGGACTTCTCAGTGGCAGGTGGGGGTAGAGGATATCAGGGGTTCCTCTCTCAGTTGAAAAGCAAGTACAAAAGCCATAGTGTTTATCGGGGTCATGGATAAAAAGCAGGACACCTAGAAACATGGTTTGGTGGGGGTAGAGCAACAGGCTCAGGGAGAGACAAACCCACCTGGCCTCTGGTGCAGTGACCTGGCTGTTGGTGAGGCAGGGGTGGGTCACAGAACTCCAGAATCAGGCTGTTGTCTCCCACCGCACCAGGAAGTGACGACATGTAGACGTGGTTGGAAATGGAAGTGTAAGCACTTCCCCGGGGCCAAACTTGGATGGGGATTGTGTGTACTCTGTGTGTATGTATTTATGTATGCCTGGTGTGTGTGTGAGAGAGAGATGGCTGGAGGGAGAGAGGGACAGAGAGAGAGTCATGAGAAGCATCTGAGTCCTCAGGGGCCTGGAGATCCTTTTGGAATTTGGGCTCTGTGAGCTATGGCCGCCTTCTGCTCTTGAATGGGATGGTGGAAGTGCTGAGCTGTTAGGAGTCACATGGTCTCAAAGGGGCCTGCCAGCCTCGGTCCTACCAACACACGGTGACCAAAGACCCAGTGTGTGGGGATCGATGTTGCCTGCAAACAAATCAAAAGACGTGTGATATATAATCCTTTGGGACATTGTCAGCCCATCTTTGGGACCTGCTCAACTGTGATTTGTGACAGATAATACTCAATTCCATTTTTAAATCAACCATCAACTCCAGTTTCATGAAAAGTGCTGTCCCCACAGATCCGTGAATGGCGGTGGGGGGGAGTGGTTTGCACCAGAGAGGAGCTCTGCTAAGGTGACTGGAAAGTGCTGCCTAAGACCTGTTCCCTGGAAGCACAGCTCTTTTTGGTTAAATACATAAACTACCATAAAAACCACAATTACAGTGACTACCACAGTGATAATTTCAGTGCACTGAATTATATGAAAAAATAAAACAAAACCTGGGACACAATTGAACAGCACAAGAAGTAGGAATGTGGCATAGTCTGTAATTTAGGTTTATTGCCATGGGTTTCGACGGACCAAATGGCTCATGCCTGCCTGCACTGTAGCTGAGTCATGTTTGATATCTCAAAGTGGCAGTAAAAAAAAAAATCTTTATGGCTCCCATGCTATTTTCATACCTTATTTATTCTGTTTTTTCCCCTGTTTTTAAGTCATCTTTTGTATTTTCTTCTTGCTTATTAAGTTGGTTACTATGGAGATCATGACATCAGTAATCTTGACGAAGCTTAATGGTCTTGAGGCAACATGCAGACTAAAAGTTTTGATACTTAAAGTGGTTCAACCCTGGAGAATGAGAGCAGATTGAGAACTGAGGACTGTGGGCTTCAAGCTGCTTCTCTAATGGAACACAGAGGTGGAAGGCGGTCCATGCCCACTCGGCCAAGTCCACGTGGGGCAGCCCTTCGGGGGGACCGCGCCCCTGGCTAACCAGGTACTGCACTTTCCAAGGCCCATTTAATCCTCTGCCTCTGATGAGCTCAAATGCCATTTTCCCTCTGGATTTGGTGAGTGTGCAAATAATGATAACCAAGCTCAAATTGCTTTAGGAAAGTTACTAAACTGTGGAAGGCTTTTACTCTATCTCAGTTTAATTTGAATGTAAAACCTCTCTAGGTTCTCGGTTGTTTTTCCTGATCTTTCACATCTTCCAGGCAGGCATAACCCATTTTTTAAATTGTTTATTTTTTGTAGAGATAGGGGTCTCACTGTGTTACCCAGGCTGGTCTCAAACTCCTGGCTTCAAGTGATCCTCCTATTTCAGCCTCCCAAAGTGTTGGGATGACAGCTATGAGCCACTGTGCCTGGCCCATATCCCATTTGTACAACTAGAATTTATTAATGGGATATAACAAGTGATAGTTTTAATAAAAAGGCCTGAAAGTTAGGCTTATGCCACTGTACTTTATTCTATATGCATCTACTGACCTCCAATCACTTCAAAATGAATGGAATCATGCTTTTATAATTCTTCCACGAGCCAGAGGGAGTCGGCCAGCCCCAGAGGGGCATTTGTGGTCTGTGTTTCATGTGTCTGTCGCTGCTGTCATCCTAGTGGGGTGCTGTTTTTGTACTAGCAGATGTGTTTCATTTCTGCCAATCCCTGCTGACTCATGATCCCTCCTGATGCTGCAGGCAACAGCCAGGGGACACCGGGCCTTTGGGCAGACCCAGCCCCAGAGAACAAACGCGTCAATTCTGTGCTGTTTTGTTTCCAGGCAGATAACAGGTTGCAAGAAGGTCTTTTGATTCTCAAAAGCTGGACTGTTATGCATCAAAAGTCAAAGTTGATGCTTCCAATGACAGATGCAGAAGAACACATGGGGACAGCGAGCCCACTGTCTGAGGACCAGGAGGAGGAAAGCCAGAGCTGAAGAAGGAGAAATCAGTGCAGCACAGCCCTCTCCTTCCTCTGGCTAAGGCCAGGAAAGTGGAAGGAAGGGGGCGGGATCCCCACAAAGATTTTGGAGAATACAAGAAGAAGAGACTGCCTCACGAGGGGGACTCTACTGCCACCTTGTCCTGGGAAGAGTCCAGTGGAGACGGCTGAGGGAGCTTCCTGGACGAGGAAGGAAATGAGGCAGCAATGAGCTTCTGAAAGCCCAAAGCCAGGAAAGCAGGAGAGGAAGAGAGCACTGGCTCCAGGGAACACAAGGCCACACTCAGACTGGCCTCCAGGCTGTGAGGATGGGATGCTTCTGCAGAAAGCAGTGAGGCCTGCAGGGGCTTAGATGCCAGGACAAGGGGTGACTTTGCCTGAGGACAAAAACTGATGTTCTGAACTCAGGATTCCTGTGAGGACAGGCACTATCCAAGCAGCAGGTACCTCCCCTCCCAGCCTCCTCCCCGCCCGCCACGATGCCATGACATTCCATGCATTCCATGTCCATGAGCTCCTGAGAACTTGGGTGTCTTTCCTACCTGCCTAAAAACATGAAAGAAGAAAAGCTCCCAAATGGACTCAATGTAAACATTAAATGATTAAATTTACCCAGAATTGATGGAGGTTACTTTTACTCCTATCAGGTGGAATAAAGGCTCAAAGCAGAGACTCAGTTCAATTAGACACAAATAGGAAAATAAAAGATGTATCCTTTTGCACACCTGGTTACTTGTCTTAAAAATCTGTATCTGACATAAAAAAGAGGGTTTGCTGTATATCTCTGTACTCTGCATGTTGCTTAGATAAAGCAACATATTGCCAAGAGAAATCATCTTTTTCAATTCAGGAATCACAAGTTTTCATTTTCAAATTCTAAAACTTTATGCTTTTTGATTAAAGAGATAGTAACTTTACCTTTGACTGAGCAATACCATTTCCAGGAATTTATTCAAAGGAAATCCAAACAAATGTGCTGAAAAATAATAAGGGCAGACAGGGTAGCACTGTTCATCATGATAAAAATTGGGATAAAAACTTAACCAACATGAGGGAATTGGCCTACACACAGCAATGGTGCATCGTGGGCTCTGACATCACCCTGTTTAGTCCCCAAACCGTGACTTAGCAGCTGTGTGGCCTCGGCATGAAGACAATAGATGCTACATTCCAAAGGAGCCCCCTTATAAAAATGCCAAAGTCAGTGGCAAGCGCCAATTAAATGCCTTTTAACTCCTAACTCATAATGAAGACATGAAAGGGTTAGATGAGTACCTGCAAAAGGGGCTTTTTTGAAGATTTCTTCCAGGAGAACCGTTGACGTGCCGTGAGTCCCATGCCCCCCACCCCAAAGAGAACAGATGGAGGGGGTGCCTTGTCTTTTGCTTCAAGTCACAGAAAGGGTTTGGGAGCCCTCCAAGAGCTTCATGTGAGTCCCCTAGACACAGTGGATGGATGTGCTGGGTGAGCTGAAGGGCAGGTGGCCTGCACGGGCAGAACCTGCTGACCCACAGAGGCAAGAGCTCTTCTCGCAGGTCCTTCCTATAGGGCACCTCCAGGGGCAAATGAGACTCAGTGTCAAAGCTAGAGGATGGCATCTTCTGCATCATGGGAATGCTGGTGAGAGGTCCCTAGAAACAGGAATCACCTAGGAAACTGCAAACACACACTAAGGGAAGAAGAGTCCAGCACACAGAGTAGGTGCCATCTTACGATAGCAGTGGCCAAGTTCAGACTTGCCTCCTCCTCCAACTGTTCCTCCCTGCCCTGACCCCAATTTCAGAAGGACTAGAAATACAGCTCAATAAGAAGAAGACACTGATAAGCTAAAGAAAGAGAAAGCACTAAATACTGAAAAGCTATATAAATGCTAAGTAAGTGGAAGGGGCATGAGAGTTAGGAAGAGGCAAGAGGCCCTCCCCATCCTGCCTTCTCCAGCCACAGGCTTCCTATGTGCTGCAGGCTTCAGTAGTGGGTCAGGGGAGTCTAACTCTTGGAGGAAAATTGAATTTTGATTATTACATAAAATGAAATTGGACATTTTATGGAATTAAGATCATATATTGTTGATTGGAAATGACCCATACAGCTTTAATGATCTAGAATTGACCAGAAGGTCCCAGAACTTGCTCACTTTCCATGCGGGTGCAGGAGAAAACTCAGCCACATAGAACATATTCACAGGGCGATGAGATATAGAACTCAAGTGGCTTCGTGACTATTCCCACAAGTCCTGCTGGCTTAAGGCTCATTTGCACTACCAAATCTCTACTAACCTCAGTTTTCCCCACTACAAAATGGAGACGATGACGCCGAAACATCTATGAGAATGAAAGGAGATCATCCGGGACAGGATGTAATGCAGGGCCTGGCAGGAGGAAAGGACTCACTGAGCGGCGGGCTTGCTGCTTCACAGAAAACTGTGTGGCCATGAAAATCACACTTTACAATACTTAGTAACAAGTAAATATAGTCAAAACATATTAAGTGAAGAGGCATGTTTCAAACACTATAACCCCAATCTAATAGCATATATGTAGTCTTTTTCACAGAAAATAATCCAGAAGTTGAAACCCCAAAATATTAACAAAAGTAATCAAAAGACAGGAGGAGTGAAGGTTTTACTGATTTTCTCTATTGTTTTTTCCTAAAATTTCTACCAAAAACATGTATTGCTTTTGTAATAACACATTATTTTTAATCAAGGGGAAAAGATGTCACTTCTCTAGTCAGTATCTGCAGCTCTAATTGTCCCCTTTGTCATTTTATATCCCTAGCTACTTTAAAATACACAAAGCAAAGCCTCACGTTGGAGCTGCCATTCCTCTCTTCCCTGAAGGTGGATTCTGAAGAAGCCACTTAGCCGCGAAGGCCAGTTTCTGCCCCGGAGCTCAGCTCCACCCGGAGCCTTGCTAGGCTGCAGGCTTCCAGAGCTCTGCGGCAGGCAGCTGATGCGTTCGGAGGCGCTTCTGGGCCTCTGTGGCATTCATTACCCTGGCTCTGCAGGGAATAGAATGCATTTTTTTTTTCCCTCCTACGGGGTAGTGGCAAGAACCCGATCAGCATCCAGGAAATCCTTAGAATTTTTTCTGTTCTGTTGGAAGTGGTGGCAGCTCTTTTTAAGAGCAATAATATTACTAAAGGTGGATCAAACAAAGAACATGCTGGTGGCCTTAAAAAAAAAGAAAGTCCCCCATTTTCCTTCTGCATTTGGATGGGCATCTTGTTTGCTACCTGAGCTCTCTTAGACATCCACATGGGACCACAAGAGGCTGCTGAGTCAGAGAGGGTGAAGCAAGAAAGCTAACAGAGGTTTTATTTTAGAAAAATCTCTGCTTTCAAAAGAACTGAAACAGTATTAGCAGTGTAGTCTCAAATGTGTGTATGAAGCTCTCCTGGAGTGGTGGAAACTCTACTTCTGAAACTGAAAGAACAGTTGAGACATTGCCCTTCAACGGCCTTGATTTGACCAGCACTTCATCAATTATTAGCCAGAATGCCGAATCTGACCTAAGAATGAAAGAATGCAAAATAATGCAGTCACTTTGGAAAACAGTTTGGCAGTTCCTCAAAATATTAAATATAGAGTTACCATGTGACCCAGCAGTCCCACCTGTAGGTATAGACACCGCCCCCCATATGAAAACATATATATATATATATATATATCCAAAAACCTGTGTGCAAATTTTCATAGCAACATTTCCATCATAGGAAATAGTGGAAATAACTCAAATGTCATCAACTCATGCATGAAAAAATAAAATATAGTATTATCCACACAATAGGATATTCAACAATAAAAAAGAAATAAAGTACAAATACACATGCTACAACATGGATGAAACATGCTAAGAAGCCAGTCAGTCACAAAATACCACATAGTATATGTTGCAACTTGTATGAAATGTCCAGAGTAGGTAAGTTCATAGAGAGATTAAGTAGATTACTGGTTGTCTAGGGCTGAGAGGAGAGGGCTGGGAAAGAGAGGAAGTGACTACCAATGGGCACAGGTTTTTTTTTTTTGCGGGTGATGAAAATGTTCTAAAATTAGATAGTGGTGATGGTTGTTCAACTCTGTGAATATACTAAAAACCATTGAATTGTATGGCTTAAATGGGTGAATTGTATGGTGTATATGTATGATTTATATCACAATGTGAAGCTGTTAAAGACATGGCTGGGGGAAGAGAGAGACCATCCTATAAATATCTGTCCTAGAAAATGAGGGTAAGATGTAGCATCGATTCCTGACAACACTAAGATGTTAAGAAGTTACTTTTCCCAATTTCTTCTCTATCATATCCTTACAGCCTCATCTTGCCACCTGACCACTGCCCAGTTACTCCACAGTTTCCACAGCTTGTTGATCATGCCACTAATTCACATCCTGTCTCTTCCCTCCACCCATCCCCCACTCCCAAAAATAAACCTGTAGTCACTCATCTGATGGGCACTTACTTGGGTTCTGAAACCACATCCAACATGGAACTGAATCTTGGGAAATGTATAATGTAGCCTCCATATGGGATCATAATTTTTTCTTCCTTTTCCAGCAGCTGCCACCATAATTTTGTAACAACAAAGGTTTTTTGTAACAACAAAAATTACAAAGGTTTGTAACAACAAACCCATACAGCAGAGAGCTAACTGCAGACAGCCTGAATCAGCGGGTGTCCAAAACCTGCCAGCACACCAACCTGGACCCATGTCTGCTCCATCCCAGCCCAGGTCAGACAGGGTCAGGCTGGTACCAGATCAAACCCAAGAGTGGATGATTCAGCCAAGAGGAAAATTCAGACTGCACTGGGAGAAATCCAATCATCTGCGGGTCACCTTTTGGTTAAGTACCTGGTGCCAAGGATTTGTGAAGTTCAACAAGATCTGTATCGAGCCATATTCCTTTTCTGTAGTTCGGTTTCCCTATAATGAGTCATATTAGTACTTCAGCCTTTTAGGTAGGAAAGTATATCTGAAGTAGTTAAAGATAGGAGTTTTGGCAACCAACTGCCTGGGTTTGAAACTCTGTCAATTAATTTGCCTTTGGACAAGTTATTTACCTGCCCTCCTGGCAAGCCTGTTTGCTTTAGGTACACTGAGGATGGTAATCGCAGTAACTGTTTACATGTGCTGATGAGAGGACTAGATAAGAAACTCCATGGGAAGCCTTTAAGCAAGAGCTCAAGAAGTAATAGTAATGCAACAGTAGTTGTTTTTATTACCTTGTAACCTTCCTAAGAGTGAACAATTAGGACAGTAATGAGAATAAACACTGGTTTATAAGTCCTTCTGGTGGATATTTATATACTATTCATATAATATACACTTATATAATACATAACATATTATATTAAACTAGATAATGTTCAGAGAATTGGAAAGAAATGACCACAAAACTTGTATTGTAGAAAGAAAAAAGCCCATAAAGGAACTTATGTAAATGATCCTAAGAATCTGAGAGAAAAGAGTTCACTATAAGTAGAAGGAAATGCACTTCCCATAGATAGTGTAAACACACAGGAACTGGCTGGGAAGTGGCTTGAAGAAGCAAACTGGACTCATGGCGATGATTTAAAGTGGGTTAATTTCATTTCAAGAAAATATTCCTCCTATGGTCACATTAATAATGATTAGAGCATATACGATGCTGAAAAAATACAGGTCTGCCTTTTTAGAAACCTCTACCAAGGTGATGGCCAAAGAGCTAAAAACACACCACACAGCCCGACCACGAATACAATCAAGGGAAGTCTAACCACTGGCGGTGAAAGTTACCAAGTTTAAGGAAGGGGCTGGGAAACAATAAAGCTGGGGAAAATCTAGCAGGTGCTGGGAGAATAATGCGATTTCCTAAGGCAGCAGATGCACAAGTGAAACAGTATCCAGTAACAGTCCATCAGATGGTAATTATAGCTGGACTGGGAAGAACAGCCAGATGAAAAGGGGCAATTCAAAGGGTAACTGAATGCCAGTGAGTGACATCTTCCTGAGAGATCACATACCAGGAAAAAGCAGGGCCATCACTTAGCTCTGAGGGGGAGGGGTTCCATAAACCGTCATTTTTCTTTGTAGAAGGACAAAGAGAAAATGTGGAGAAATGAATGCACAGAACCCAAATGGAGGCCTCCAAAGAATTCATTAGTTGAGATTTAATCAGACCATCATTAATAAGCAACCGGAAAAAAACAAGATCACTCTGAAAATATGATTGCTCAGGAAGGATGAAGGGTTGATTTAGTTCTGAAAATTTCTGAGAGAGAGGTGAGTTCACGCTACAATTCTATGAACACTATAAACCAAGATGAAGAGCTGAAGTGACTGAAGTGGATGATGGGGAGCATCTATTGATACTGAGGCAATGGGAGGGGCTCTTTAAGTTCAAAGCAGGTTTTCTGGAGTGTAATATGACAAATAACAGTTGTTTAAACTCCCATTCCTGGAAAGGAAGCAGTGCCTTTTTTTCAAACACATTCCCTCTCCAGGAATTCTGCAGAAACAGGTCTGAGCCCAGTGTGGCTATCTCTCCTGAGTTTGGGCTCTTGTCACCTGGGAGGCCAGTACAAGCCCTCATCTACCCCCAGTTAATACTGAAACTAGACTGGAAGCTCCATGCAGGCATGGATGGTGACACAGTCATATCTGAATCCCTGTAAAAGGCAGAAAGGAAAGAAAACAGGCTTATATGTAGACCCACCCTCAAAGTAAGTGTAGGGCAGCTTGTTTGGCCGTCTTTAATCAATATAACCACTAAATTAATTCAGCCCAATTTTGAGTGTTTTCCTGATCATAATACTCATTCAGTATAAATACTTGAAGGGATGGATGGATACTCCATTTTACATGATGTGATTATTACTCATTGCCTGCTTGTATCAAAATATCTCATGTACCCTATAAACATCGATACCTACTGTGTACCAACAAAAACTAAAATTAAAGAAATAAAATAATTTTGTAAAAAATAATAATTCTTATGCAGGCAGGCCCTGATGAGTCATCTAATAAAAACTTCCATGAGAGTAACTCTCATAATGTAAAAGCACAGGCCAAGATGGCTCATTCAAGCTAAGAAAAGAATCTTCCAGGTCTATGATGTCAATTACGGTCTTGGTCAGGAAAAAGCCCTCTTACCCATGCATTCACACTGGTTGACTGTGGAGACATTACTATGAATCTTTGAGGCCTCATTCTGAAATGTGTGATGAAAATCATTTATGTTTTCTAGGCTCTTTTTTATGACCTGCTGCGGGATAGGCTGTCAATTAATAGAAACGACGGGGAAGGTGTTGTGGCCGGGACACCGATCGTCCAAACCAGGCAGGAATTAGGAGGGCCTTGGGGTGGGAGTGAGGGCATATTTCCCTGCCATGCAGTGATGAATTTCAATCACTGCTTCCTTGTGCCAGATTCAAATTGGCAACCTACCGAGATGAAATGCTTTCTATCCCATTACTCATGCCTGGAGTGATCTGTTCCCTTGAAGATTGGCTTCCTAGGTGAAAGCTAGGGACTGGATGGTCACTCTAAGATGCTTTAAATAGGATAAAATGTATGAAAGACGAGTGGCCAGCAAGAGAAATGATATCGACACGGTGAGGGAGCTGAGGGTCTCATATAAAGCTCAATGCACTGGGAGGGGTTGGGGGGGGGGTGGTGGGAGATGTGAAACCTAAAGGGAAAATTCATTCATTTGGTAATGACAGTTGCTCAGCCTTGCACAGTTTGCTACTGCAATGCTATTGCTCTACTAGGAAAACAATGTCTTGAGGGCTATACTGAGATTCCTCCTAAAAATATTCTACTTGGCTCAACTTGTGTCAGATAATCACTCTAAAACATTAAAACTGTCTAAAATGTTAAAAAGAGAAAAATAATTTTAATAATATAATTTAGCATTTTAACTTTTTAATACCGAGGCCCATTCCATGTGGATTATGGTCTCGATAAATAATCCTGTGATTAAACTTTTAATATGTCTAAAATTTTTTACTGAATCTTGTTTACCAAATCTAAATCTCCATTACAATTTTCTGAAGTTTGAGTACAATGAGTAGCAATAAAAGTGCTTCTTAAACAGTCAGAATTCATCTGTGAAATAAGCACAATAGCACGACAGCAGGTAACAGGCATCTGTGTTAAAATCCTCCCACCCATCTGCTAGGTGGCTGTCTTCCTGGACCCTGGGTTTGAACAATCCATCTTGGCTTTGTGCTGAAATACACCAGGGCTCAGGGGTGAGGGGCACAGCACACTGAGATGACCATGGAAAAGATAACTCAATGTAAGCAATGGTTTCGGATCATACCAACCTGGGAAGTAGTAATGAGATAATTTTAAATGAAATAAAATGTTCTCTCTGGCTTTCTCCCCACCTAGAGCTCCAGCTCACCTCAAAGTCACCTAACTGAAAATTCTCACAGTAGGGTAGGAGGGAGGGGGCAGGTGTGGAACTGCTTCATATTCATAAAAACGATGCTTCCTGATATCCATGCAGCAGCTCTGGACTCCTCCCTCCAGCTCCAGCCAGGCCACCCATGCTGCCAGAGGGCTGGCTGAAGGCGCAGGAGCCGTGGGCTGCCACTGAAGCATAAGTGTCAGCAATGACTGCAGAAGGTCAGCATCTCTCATCCTGACCCTGATCTGATGCGGAAGCTGCAAAGTTGTACACCTGGCACATCCATGTACTTCTATGCCCAGTGCCTTCTCCAGAGATCAGTTTGCCTCTGTGGAAACTGTATTTCAGTGGTGGAGACAGCATGTAGCCACTGTCTCTGACCCCAAGACACTGTCTTTGCACCAAACTTCTGGGTGTTGGCTGTCTTTCCAAAGCAGTCTGTTCCCAGGATCTTCACATGCAAACAGACCACATGGTGGCCCATCCCAAAGGTCTTCCAGGTGGGCTAGGCACGTCTCATCTCCAGTGCTGTGGGCCCTGCTACTTAAGAATATGCCTGTGACCTTCAGATAAAATGATATGAATCTGCAGTTTGCTTCAAAATGATATAGGAGAAAGGGGAAGTGGTGGGGGCACAGATGATCCAAAATTAGCTAAAGAGTTGCAAATCATTGCAGCTGGGTGCTGAGTGCATGGGCATTCCAGTGCATCAATCTGTGTTCTGGAACAGGTGCCCATGTGCAAACTATTACAAGTCTATGAAGATATGAGTAAGAGAGACCGAGAGAAGCATTCAGAAGCTTTTATAGCAAACCAACAGAGTAATGTTATGTCTGTTAAATCTAATAATAAAAGAATTTTGTCTGTCTTTGGCTTTTAATCTTGTTTTCCCAGGAATTCACTTTTTACAAAACTATCAATCTATGACTAATTGCACATTAATTAAAAAAAAGAACAGATAGATTGGGAAGTCCTGCTTTATATGATCAGTCTCTACTCACATATAAATTTTTTTTTTTTTTTGGAGAAAAACTTTTATTTATTTTTTTTTTTTATTATACTTTAGGGTTTTAGGGTACATGTGCACAATGTGCAGGTTTGTTACATATGTATCCATGTGCCATGTTGATTTCCTGCACCCATTAACTCGTCATTTAGCATTAGGTGTATCTCCTAATGCTGTCCCTCCCCCCTCCCCCCACCCCACAACAGTCCCCGGAGCGTGATGTTCCCCTTCCTGTGTCCATGAGTTCTCATTGTTCAATTCCCACCTATGAGTGAGAACATGCGGTGTTTGGTTTTTTGTCCTTGCGATAGTTTACTGAGAATGATGTTTTCCAGTTTCATCCATGTCCCTACAAAGGACACGAACTAGCAGATGCGACTACTCACATATAAACTTACAATGATATAAATTTTTTGTTATTTTACAAATATAAAGATGAATGTAAGACACAAAGCTGCCTCTGAGTTGGTCTGATGGAGGTGCCCTCCCCATCCCTCAGTGCACGCGCAAAGCTGCCTCTGAGTTGATCTAATGGAGGTGCCCTCCCCATCCCTCAGTGCACGCACAAAGCTGCTTCTGAGTTGGTCTGATGGGAGGTGCCCTCCCCATCCCTCAGTGCACGTGCAAAGCTGCCTCTGAGTTGGTCTGATGGAGGTGCCCTCCCCATCTCTCAGTGCACCCGCGAAGCTGCCTGAGTTGGTCTGATGGAGGCGCCCTCCCCATCCCTCAGTGCAGGCGCAAAGCTGCCTCTGAGTTGGTCTGATGGAGGTGCTGTTCCCATCCCTCAGTGCACCCACGAAGCTGCCTGAGTTGGTCTGATGGAGGTGCCCTCCCCATCCCTCAGTGCACGCGCAAAGCTGCCTCTGAGTTGGTCTGATGGAGGTGCCCTCCCCATCCCTCAGTGCACCCACGAAGCTGCCTGAGTTGGTCTGATGGAGGTGCCCTCCCCATCTCTCAGTGCACCCACGAAGCTGCCTGAGTTGGTCTGATGGAGGTGCCCTCCCCATCTCTCAGTGCACCCACGAAGCTGCCTGAGTTGGTCTGATGGAGGTGCCCTCCCCATCTCTCAGTGCACCCACGAAGCTGCCTGAGTTGGTCTGATGGAGGTGCCCTTCCCATCCCTCAGTGCACCCACGAAGCTGCCTGAGTTGGTCTGATGGAGGTGCCCTCCCCATCTCTCAGTGCACGCGCAAGTAAGACAGGCGCTGGGTCGGGTGATGTCCTCCCTGCAGTGCCCAGCCTGTTGCGAGGTGTTTATTTCGGCATCGTCTCCAGCTCTGAGGGGCAGCTCCTTGGGTAAGTGTTTGGAGAGTTTAAACTTACACTTTCCTTTTTTCCTCTCTCACAAAGGACAAATGTTGGCTCACTGAGGGATTTTTGTTTGTTTGTTTGTTTTACTTACTTAAGTGGAAGAGTATACAAACACTACAAGCCCGTATCAGTCAACATGAGAAAATTATGTTTTCCAATTCAGTTATTGAAAAAACTGTGTGTATGTATACAGGTACATTTCCATTTATAAAGAATATCTAGGTTTGATTTCAGTCCTTTTTCCTGTTCTCCCAATAAAAGTGGCCCCTGGCCATTCATTTTAAGGTCAGAAACTCCTGCTGCCCCAGGGCAGCTCATATGCTTCTGTTAATCATCTTGATTCCCCTGGAGGAGGGAGTGAAACAAACCAGCTTAGGACCCGGGGCCCAAACATCTCGAATGCAGCCAGCTCTGTTTTCTCTGTCAGTTTTGTCCTAACAGCGAATGACCATTTAATGCCTTGAAAGCAAAACATCATTGAAAGGGGGAATCTGCTTTTGAGGACAGGGAAAGAAAATGAAAATATGTTGGAGGATGACTCTAGGCCTTTTGTCCTGGGACACAGCAGCCTGAGAGGTATCCTCATGGGATGACCTTGCAGGGTCCTGTGGCTACTGCTTTAGGCTTCACGGGAAACAACGACTTGAGGGAAAGGGCTGCAGGGGAGCCTTCTCGGGGCTCCGCCTGTAAGGGTATGAGCACCAGGTTCCCTGTAATTAAGAAGCAGCCTGCTCCTGTGAAGACAGCACTGCCACCCCATCTGCCAGGCCCGCGGGATCTGGCACCGCGCCGCCCTGCCTGCCGCCCTGCTACCCACCGGATCCTTGGAGACCGCCTTTGATGGAGCGTTTATGCCAAGCTTTTCCAGAGGATAGACAATCTGTCGTCGTGGTCGCACGGGAACCAAGTAATGAAGGGCAGATGTCAGGGAGTGGGCGTAGGGGTTCTGGAACTGAAAGACAGCAATCTATATTTTAGGGGAGAGAATGTCAGAGAGGCTCAGCACAGATGTCTGCGTACAGCTTTACAAATACAAAACTCTTAACTCGGCCAAGTCAGAGAGGAAAAAAAATCAGCAAATAAACAAACATACTCTTCGAGCAGAGGAATGAATTGTAGATAATGCCTGACACTAATGAAGATAATTACGAGAGTAATTACATTACTATCTCTGTGGGAATGACAGATAAACAAGTGGTTTGGTTTATGGGATTTTTCAGTACAAGTATTTTCCCCGGGAGGATATTCTTCTCCATAGTGATCATGCATCAGCTTGATCTGACCCCATTAAGCTGTGTTATCTGCATCCTGTTAACCTTTGTATGTTTGGCACAAGCTGCTTTAAGAAGACACATAGATAAAAATGTCATCCAAGGGGTAACTTAGCAGGGATGTGAAAATCCTCCTGTTTGTAAAAGTCACTCACAGTGACTTCAACCAGACCTTTGTTCAACAACAACAACAACAACAACAAAAACTGTTTTAGAACAAAAAGATAAAACTAGGAAGTGGGGGTGGGTGTGGGAGAAGTAGATCATATTATTTACATCTAGACTAATACTAAAGTATGAGTTGGATTTATACTTATTGAAATGAACTATGATAAATCATGTCTTAGGGGAATGTTTTAAATATTGATTTTACCCAGTTTTTAAAACTTAGCAGAGAAAACTAAACATGGTGATCTTTATTTCTGTCACATTTATGAAATCTTAGGGGTTTTGGGGAAATGAACTAAGGACATTGTAACCATTTAAATCTGAAGAGTTAGACTGTAAAATCAAAACTTTTAATGATACATTTATTGAATTTAGACTGGAAAGCAAAGAAAGAAAAACAACTGTAGATGCATTTTAATAAATAGATGGTTTACATATGACTTTTTTGCAGTTCTAAAAATAGCCCCTGACACTTCTAAGAGCTTCTAAAATGGTTTTCTAAAATCCTTCACCACTGAACTTCATACCCTGACTTCGCAAACTGAAAAACAGAACCCTTGCCAGCATCCTGTTTTTATGCCTGGAAGAGCTCTTAATACATGCCCTGACCAGAGGGATATAGAGAAAACCATCCCCATAATGTGAGCCAAAAAGCTCAACTTTACTGTAGTCAACTGGGGATTTATAGCAGAATTTGGGAATTCTTACCCAAATTATTTGGAACTGCTTCATACACTTTGTTTTAAATGAATATGTGAAATCAACTGGAAGGGCAGACTGAGAAATCTGTTTCCAAGCATGTTTTTAGAGGCTATATATAACAGTGTGGAACATATTCCTAATTTCATACTATTGAGGTAAATGTATAAACATCTAATGAAATACCCAAGGTATTATTTTTATTATGGATGCAAATGGGCTTTCTCTAACCCAGAACATCCAGGCAACTTCATGAATAAAAACAAGAATTTAATATCACATCCTGAAGGTCACAAAACTGGCATTTGGCCAAGTGCAAAGTAAAAGAAAACTGTGCAGGACCAGGATTTTCCAGAACTGTTACCTTCCCATCTCAGTGAGTTCAAAGCTGGGCCATTTCATTGCCATGGTGCTGCATTTTGATAGGAAAAACAACAACAACAACAAAAAAACTAGAGCAGAGTCTACATCTCACTCAAAACCTTTTCTGTTTTTCTTCTTTCTTCCCCATTCCCTCTGGACTTCTCCCAAAGGTTTTTGTTAAATAAAATACACTGGCAAAATTATTGTTATGTGTATGTACTAACACACTTTAGACTGTTAATAAATAGACATATTAATAATAAGGCATTTTAAGATCCTTAGCTCCCTTGTGCCGATGAGACAATGTCAAAGACTCCAGGCAGAACATGGGAAAGTTTGCGTTCATGAGCGGAATCTTACGGGACAACTTCTACCTGTTCTAGTGGTTGAATCCCTTCACCCCCAAGTCTACATCACGCTGAGGACCAATGTTGTCAGTGACTGAGAGAACAATTTGCAGGAAAAAACCCTTGGGAATCTATCTTGAATGGGCCCTTGCCTGTGGAACAACCAGACACCTTATACGAGTGTGTGAGTGTGTGCGTGTGGGGGAGGGGGGTGAGTATATGTGTGAATGCATGAGTGTGTCTGAGAGTGCGGTACATGTGCATGAATGCATGAGAGTGTGTGGGGTGTCTCTGTGTGTGTGTGTGTTTGTGACTCTTCTAGGCAATGGGAATACAGCTTCGAACAAGACAGAAAAAAGCACAGCTGCGTTCATGGTAAAATAGATAACTTCAGTTGGTGGTGAGTGCTATGAGGAACACTAAAGTGGGATGGGAGGTATGCAGGTAAGATGGAGGGCTTGCTATCTGTGCATGCACATACACACCATGTATACACATCAGATTTGTGTCTATTACCACAGTATTACTCCATGCAAGTGTGGCAAGTATTACATGGGGTTACGTCGGCATCAGGTATCTCTGCACTTTCTCTCCATCACCTAGTGGGGGTGTGTATAGTGCTTATTTGGAATGCTGGGATAGCACGCCAGTCTTCTAAAATAGAATTAATTTATTCTATGGATTCATCACTGAAATGTTCTTTGCTTGAAGGAACAGAAAAGGATCATGTTGGCATTGCACTCATGTATCATAAGAAATTATTAGATCTTCATGCTCTTAGAGCATTTTTGCATGGTTTTCAGTCTCTATTTTGTCAATATAGAAAAGCCAACATATTGTACTACCAATTACATTAGTTGTGATTGTGTCAGAAATTCGAAGCCTACAGAATGTCACTGTAGTTTATGAAAAAGGCCAAACTAAATATGGCCATTGGAAATTCAGACTCATGTTATCATCAAAACCCATCATGACAGGAATGAATAAAATGTGGCACACAACACCAACAACACTGTGAAGGTTGACCTGCTGGGAAAGTGAATGGCATCATTCTCTTACCTTGCCTTCTCCGGATTTTGGGTAAACAGGGTAGTAGAGACAGGATTTAAAGCCTAAACGCAGGATCTCCTTCAGAAAGAACTTGGTGTAGTGCCGGAAAATGGGGTTGAGGGCAAAGTGATGCATGTGCCCGTGTTCTTCGCGCTGGTGGTGACTGAAGTAGATGAAATCTTCAATGTTGTAATGGGACCGTATGTACTCAATGTCCTACAGAAGAGATAGAAGGGATGGTTTCTACAAGCATTTTAAACAAATGGCATGCATTTTGTGATAAATATCTTTTAAAAATTACTTTAGGTATGATAGTAAGAAATGTATTTTTCTCTTCCATATTGCCACCTCATCTTCATGGTAAATTCTTTTAATTAGAAATTACGTTTCCTGAGCACTAGTTGTTCTGACGGATTGTCTTTGGCGGATGGCAGCACAGCTTGTAATGTGCTCCTTCCATACCCATGGCTGCTATCAACTCAGAGAGCCCCGAGTCTGTGCCATTGGCCAAGCGGCAGGACGGCAGCTCCGTGACACTGCCAGGTGATGTGAGCACAAGCCAGTCAGCACAAGAGACGGAGCCCGTGGGAAATTCAGGAGTCAGGCAAACAGAGCCACTGGTGTTCTCTGATGCATTACTATTCACCTGTTGGTGTGGAAATGTGTCACCCCCAAGTCACACCCTTTGTTTTGTTTTGTTTCGTTTGAGACAGAGTATCACTCTGTCACCCAGGCTGGAGTGCACTGGCGTGATCTTTGCTCACTGCAACCTTCACCTCCTGGGTTCAAGAGATCCTCCCACCTCAGCCTCCCAAGTAGCTGGGATTTCAGGTGCCCCCCATCACGCCTGGCTACTTTTTTTGTAGGTGTAGTAGAGATAGGGTTTCACCATGTTGGCCAGGCAGGTCTTGAACTCCTGGCCTCAAGTGATCTGCCTGTCTAGGCCTCCCAAAGTGCTGGAATTACAGGTGTGAGCCACCATGCCTGGCCCCAAGTCATACACTTTGATTACATATATGGCTGGCTGGCCTACAATAAAACTGCATAATTGGGCCTTATCCCTGTGCACTTCTAACCTTCTACCCTCTTTGATGTGTAACATTTTTACAGAGGAAGGTAATTTAAAGGACTGATGAGTGTCTTCCCATGTAAAGGAAATATCAGGCACACTGCTCTTGTTTCCACAGGCCCGGTTCTGGTCCACCCTCTGTCCCCACACTGCACTGGGATCCCAAGTCTCCTTCATGCTAACTGTGCCCTGGGCCAGCCTGTCCTGTGTCACCTCCCAGCAGTGCATGCTGTCAGGAGTGTGGCGGGAGGGGAGCACTCCAAGGTGAGTGTGACTCTCTGATGACAGCAGCAGTAAACGCACCCAAAATGCAGGAAAAATCAAACCATATGCAGGTTGCAAAACGCCAACTTATATTTCTCCTTGTTTTCCACAGTAAAATTGTTTTAAAAGCCTACTTTCAAGAACAGAAATTGGAGAATGCAAGGCCCCGATGTGTTCTGTGATCAGCAAGGCTGGCACCAGCAAATCCATGAAAACTGTGGCATCTGTGGCCAAGCTCCTCGAGGTCCCCTGCCTTTCCAGCTTCTGTCACAAAGCACAGAGGAAACAGAGCTCAGGGTAACCGGGCCAGTGGCGGTACCCTAGGGCAGTTCTGGCAACCTTTCAATCTGCATTGACCCTGTAATGGCCTTTATACTATATGACTTTTCTTTAATTACCAAGGAGGCATCTCTCATTATAAAATAAAATGAGTGGTAAGTATAGGGCTGAGAAATCTTTGAAAAACAAAAAGCAAAGAGCCAACAGAGGTTATTAGCTCAAAACAGCAGATGGGCCATGCGCATCTAATTTTCTTCCCATCCCAAATCCCTTAAAATAACAACAACAAAAATTATTTTTGGTGTAATGAGAACATAATGGAGGACAAAAAAAGTAAGGCAGTTTTACGTTGGAAGGAAACTCTACTACAGGTGAAACCTTCTTACCTTGGGTCACCTGGAGTCCCTGCCTGCCGGCTGGTACTCCATTCAAGCACACAAGGGGAAGCCAGATACTGCCATCCCTCCCAATCAAACAGAGGGGCGGTGGCACTACCAGTGAGAAGGGAGATGCCATGGAGAAACATACAAGCACAACTGTCAAGGATACCCATGCCAGCCACCCAAATTGATCATTTAATCTTTCACTCATGACATGGACAGACTTTTGAGGAAAACTGACAAATAAAAAAAGACCAGCATAGAGAAACATACAACTTACTACAGAGAAGACAAATTATTCAGGAAATAGAAGAGAATTTTTAAAAAAAATTATACAGAGTGTACTCAGAGAGATCAAAAAGGTTCTTGCATGTAATAAACAAGCTGATACCAAAAAGGAACAATAAGAGAATAAGAAAGAGACTTGGAAGTTAAATAGGTGAACTCTGAAATAAAGATTCCAATAGAATACTTGGGTAATAGAATAAACACAACTGAAGAATTAGAGATTTGGAAGACAAAATTGAGGAAATCTAAAATGATGAGTAAAATGTAACATATATGTTCAGAGACACTGAAGAATCAATTCAAAAGATCTAATATCCATCTAAAAAAGAATTTAAGAAAAGGAGAATGGAGAAAATGGAGGAGAAGAAATAATTAATGAAATCATAGAAGAAAAATTGCCAAAAGAGCCATGATACTTCTTGGCAAAATTTCAGAATTCCAGAGACAAAAAGAAAATTTAATTCTCAAGAAAGAGAGCAAAGAAACACACATTTATTCATAAAGGATCAAGAATCAGGTTGGTATCAGATACTTTATCAATGACATTGGATACTGGAAGACAACATTCTGATGAGAAATAATTAGAATGAGGCTGGCACAGGTGGCTGATGCCTGTAATCCCAGCACTTGGGGAGGTTGAGGGGGGCAGATCACCTGAGGTCAGGAGTTCAAGACTAGACTGGCCAACATGGTGAAACCCCATCTCTACTAAAAATACAAAAATTAGCCGTGCGTGGTGGTGCACGCCTGTAATTCCAGCTACTCAGGAGGCTGAGGCAGGAGAATCGCTTGAACCCGGGAGGCAGAGGCTGCAGTGAGCCAAGATCATATCACTGAACTCCAGCCTGGGGGATAGAGCAAGACTCCATTTCCAAAATAATAATAATAATTATAATAATAATTTGAATGAGCAAATCAGTATACACAGCCAAATGAGTATACAAGTATGAGGACCAATGAACACTTATCATATTTGTGTGGACTCAGGGACCTTACTACCCAACACCATCTCTAAAAGAATAACTAACTCCAAGAAATATTGGATCAAAAAGAGGAATAAATCTAAGAAAGAGAAAAGTGTGTAATATATTAAAGAAATAAAGCCATGTGAACATCTCGATGTCAAAAACACATTTGATAAAATTCAACACTCATTCATAATAAAAACTTTTAATAAGATAGAAAGAGAAGAAAATTTCCCTTACATGATAAGGGATATCTATCAGAAACCTACAGCCACGATTACGCTAAATGAAGGAAAGTATAAAATCATTCCATTAAAATCAAGAACACCAGAAAGCCAGCTATTATTAACACTACTACTCAATGTTGTTCTATCCATACACTAAAACTGGAAAAAGACTAAAGGTATAAATATTGAAAAGGAAGGTGTAGCAGGTTCTCTTATCCAAAGAATTCTAAGATGACCACCAGGACAGTACCTGTCATCCCACATCCCTCATACTCTTCTGCAAAATGACTCTGCCACACCCCCATCGAGAGAAGTCTGCCTCCACCCCTTGTGTCTGAGCGTGCCCTCTAACTGTTCTGACCAGTAGAATAGGGTGGAGGTGATGCTGCGGCAGAAAAGAGAATCGGTGGAAAAACTCTCCAAGCTCAAAGATATTTCATAAAGGTGATTGAATACAAGATCAAAATACAAACACTAGTAGTTTTTCCATACATAAGACAAACATTTAGAAAATATGAGAAAAAGTGTATACTCAGAATAGCAAGAGAAATCATAAAACACGTAGAAATAAGTGATCAATGTCTAGAACTGTGTCAGGTCAGGGTCTCAGCAGGAAACAGATAGTATGATCAAATTACGATAATTGGAGGGTGGTTTAATAAAGGGAATATTTACAAGGATGGGGCAGGTGTAAGGAGATAAGTAGGGACTGTGCAGCAGCAACTACAAGCTATTCCCACTCTTAAGAGGGTGGCGCGGGAGAAGAGCTGGTTACAGGAATCCAAAAGGAGAGTATCATGAAGAGGCAGCCTTGAAATGTCAGGGAACTCAGTGGAGATCAGCCTGCTGAGGCACCTGACGTCACTGTCCGCTCCTCCTTCTGTCAGGGCTCTCCATCCACCAAACCCAACAGGCAGCCAAAAGGCAAAGGCACCCATAATGCTGTGCCCATCAGTCAGGCTCCCTGAGACAGAACAGGGTGGAGAAAGGTGGAAAGTGGACCCACAGGACAAACAAAAACTCATATGGCACAAAATACTATGCAAAGAAAACCACATGAAAGAAGCCACAAAATGTTTCTGAAGAACCCAAAAAGTTCAACAACAACAACAACAACAACAACAACAACAACAACAACAACATAGAAAGCCATGATCCATGATCCTAATAGGGAAGTCTCTATATTTTAATGTCAATTCTGCCTAAATTGTTCTATAGAATCCACGTAGGTACAACTATATTAATAATAAATATTACAAGGTTTGGGAGAGGAAATAACCAAGAACAAAAAACAAGAAAATTTAGAAGACACCAAACGAGAGAACACTCCCCTATTAGATATAAAAGCACATGATAATGCAATAGGTATCAACAGATAAATCCACAGAACAGAACAGAGTTTAAAAATAGACATAGGCATATATAAATTTAATAAATGTAAAAGCAGCATTTTAAAATCAAAAGAGAAAGAATGGATTATTCAGTAATAAATGCTTTGAAATAGCTGGCTGTGCACTGGGAAAAAATAAAATGGCATTTCCATTTGACACACACACACATGATATATGTAATAAAGTGCAAAGAAGAATGCTGGAAGGGACAAATGCATCACTACAGTAGTAATACTTAGAATATATTAATATATGGAGTATATTAATATATGTATAGGTAGTGGAAAGTTATCTGAGTTTTTAGGGTGAGAATATTTGCATGTAGTCTTTGTAATATACTAAATATTTTGAACTGCAAAAAAATGGAGAATTGCAAGTCCTCCAAGTGGCATAGAGGCAGATGATGATGATATCCATCAGAAAAAGGAGACATTCACATTAAATAAGTAAAAGTACAACTCCAAAAGGGGCACTGTGTGCTAATTCATGATATAGCAAGGCACAATCAAAGAAATTTATATCCACTTCACAATTTACCATTTCATTTCTGATCACTGCAATACCAACTATTTGTTCTGCAACTTCAGCTACAAATGCCTGCAGCGGTGTTCCATCCTGAAAAGATAAGCATATATTTTAAGACCCTTAAAAATATGGCTATGAATGTTTTTGGAAGCAGGCAACAGTGGGTCTTAACCACATTCACATAACAACAACAGAACAAACATCTATCAACACCTACTTTGGGTCAGGTAGTAAGTTAAACGCCCTCCCTATGTCCACTGGATCCTCACACCAACCCTATGAGATATTATTATTATTTGAGATGGAGTTTAGCTCTTGTTGCCCAGGCTGGAGTGCAATGGCATGATCTCAGCTCACTGCAGCCTCCTGGGTTCAAGGAATTCTTGTGCCTCAGCCTCCCATGCAACTGGGACTACAGGCGTGCCCCATCATGCTCAGCTAATTTTTGTATTTTTAGTAGAGATGAGGTTACACCATGTTGCCCAGGGTGGTCTTGAACTCCTGGCCTCAAGGAATCCACCCGCCTTGGGCTCCCAAAGTGCTAGGATTGCACGCGTGAGCCACCACACCTGGCCTCAGGGTTGAGACTTTATAAAGTTAATAATTTTACTGCTTCATCAAGGATATTCCTTAGTGAAACTGGCTTTTCCTTTTCTTTAATTGACATACTTGTAGATTTACATGCAGTGTAAGAAATAAAACAGAAATTTCTTGTGCACTTTGTTCAGTATCCCTTAATAATAACATTTTGCAAAACCATAGTATAATACTACAAGCAGGAAACCAACATTGATACAATTGTGTGTGTGTGTGTGTGTGTGTGTGGTGTATGAAGTTTCACATGATTTCATCACCTCTATAGGTTTATGTATCCACCACTATAGTCAGAATATTGAACAGTTCTAATACCACAAAACCCCTTGAGTTGCCCCCTCTATCCCCACCCTCCCTGCATCCTTAACCTCTGGCATCAGATAACCTGTTCTCCATTTCTAAAATCTTGTCACTTCAAAGTGTCACACAAATGGAACTCTAGAGGATATAACCCGTAGGGGTTGGCTTTTTTCCCCACTCAGTATAATCCTCTGGAGATTCATCCAAGCCGATGCATGTATCAAGAGTTCACTCCTTTCATTGCTGAGTAGTATTCCATGACATGATGTGCCAGAGCGTGTTTAACCATTCATCTGTTGAAGGATATCTTTGCTGACAATAGCTGCTATGAACATTAGTGTAAACTCTTCATTTCTCTGGATCAAATGCCCACAAGTGCAAATGTTAGGCCATAAGATAGTTGCAGTTTTAGTTTTTAAATAAACAGCCAATGCTGGGCACAGTGGCTCACACCTGTAATCCCAGCACTTTGAGAGGCTGAGGCAGGCAGATCACCTGAGGCCAGGAGTTCGAGACCAGCCTGGCCAATGTGGTGAAACCCCATCTCTACTAAAAATCCAAAAATTACAGGCGGGCACGTGTAATCCCAGCTACTCAGGAGGCTGAGGCAGGAGAATCCCTTGAACCAGGGAGGCGGAGGTTGCAGTGAGCCAAAATCGCGCCATTGCACTCCAGCCTGGGCAACAAGAGCGAGACTCTGTCTCAAAATAAACAAATAAATAAATAAAAATAAAAAAATAAACAGCCAAAATATTTTCCAGAGTGGCTGCACCATTCTACACTCCCACAGCAGCACTAGAGATCCACTTTCCCCATGTCCTTGCCAGCATTTAGCGGCTAGTAGTATCGCTATTTTTTGTTTTAGTCATTCTGATAGGTGTGCAGGGATATTCCACTGTGGTTTGCTCTTTCTGCAGTTACTGGGGGAGATGACAGTGAAGAACACCAGGACCACTAGGACGTTTGCCGCCACTTCCGTGACCTACTCTGAGGTGGCACTGGTTTCACCCACCATTGCTTTTGCGCCATAAGTACAGATCTCGACACAGTGGAAAAGGAATAAAATAGTTTTTACCTTGCAGACTCCCAGGAAATTCATGTTTCAGAGACCCCCAAGGTTCCTTAGACCACACTTTGAGAACCAGGACTTGACCTCATACCACTTAGAGGGCCAGGAGGGAAGGTGCAAAAAATGAAGAACCGAAAGAATGCAAGACAAACCAAAGCAAAAACCATGCGCTGAAGAGAAGTTTTATTTCAGTTTACTCTGATGCCTTTATAAATAGTAAACATGTGTGTATATGACATTATGTTTAGGTGTTTGGTGTCTCCCTCCTGTGACTTAAAAATTAACTAAAAGGTTTTTTTCCAAAAGAGCAAATAACTGGAACTCCCCGAATGACCTCAACAGTAGAATGAAGAAATAAATGGTGGTATATTCATGCCATGAAATACTTCATGCTATAATATGGATGACTCTTACAAACATTGCTGAGCAAAAGAAACTTGATATCAGAAAACAAACGGTATGATTCCATTTATGTAGAGTTCAAAAATAGGCATAGCCAATCTCTGATCTTAGAAGCAAGGTGGTATTAATTTAGGGAAAGGCCTGAGTAGAGGCATCAGGGGACTTCCAGCAGGCTGTGGTTAGTCTGTTTCTTAAAACATGTGCTGGTTACATGGTGTATGCAAATTGTGAAATCCATCACACTGTTTATTGGTTATACCTCAATAAATTTTTTTCAAAATAAAATGTATCAAAAAAGTGACTATGCACAATATTCTTTCATCTTTCCATGTGTAGTCAGATTAACTGTCATGGCCCTAAGACAGCAGTATTAATTTACAGACTGCCACAAGCCTGACTTTTGCCATAGCACATGCACGCGTTACTACACTAGAAAGAGAACCCAACATTTATCATGCAGGATCTTTCCCAGCCCATGTAATCCTGGGCAATGCAGCCAGCTCAACAAAAGGGTCTGGTCAGACTCGTCATCTCATAGGCTCAAATAGGGTCCCACTACCCTCAATCTGGTACCCAGTGCTGCTGAGGTGAGCACCAGATACCTATGGATTCCTAACCTACCCTTCCCTGACCATGGTCATACTGTATCTACCTATCCCAAAGACTAGGATCAATCTCATTTTGATATGATTGTTTGGATCAAGTCCAAATTTTCTATCTTCCTGAGAAGGATTTTGGGTGTCTGATCCCTCTGGGGGATCCCCACTGAAAATGGTCTCACTTCCTTAAGCCCCAGTCTCCATGGTTTTCTCTTCTTGCTCCCATCTTCTAACTCTACCTCCACTGCCCCCTGCCATATGATTTTCCAACTCAGATCCAAGGAAGTCTCAGGGCTGAATCTACATGGGTCATCATAATGGTCCCATATCCTGAGGTCTGGTCACATCAGGTACTTACAGGGTCTTTGCGAGCCTTGTTGTAACGGTCTAAGTCCTCCAATATGCTTTTACTCAACATGAGGGTGCTGACAAGATTTTCCACACCAGGAGTATCCAACAGAGTGGCAAATCTTATATTAATGGACCTGGGTAAGGAGAGGAATGTATTTTTAAGTTAAAGTACTAAATATGTATTCCCCCCCCAAATGGAGACAGAATTGTAACATATCACACTTATATAAAATAATATCCAGTAAAGTATGTTTATATAACACTGGGGTTTGAGTAATTATAAAAGTAACTCATTTCATTATAGAAAACCTGAAACACAAAAAAGTGTGAAGAATAAGGTAAATATCACTGATAATACCATTAACCAAAGACAACACAGATACTTTAAATACATTTAATTTAAAATAGCACTATGATTTATTTCATAAACAGAGTCAAAATCCTTCCAATTTTTAAATTATGTTAGGAAGAAGTCACGTTGCACCAGGGCTGGCTTCATGAGTGTGGGACCCAGGGGGCGGCACAGTGCTGTGTGCTTTTTAGAGCCTCACACTCAGAGTTTATTGCTCTGAGGCCACCGTTCAAAAATTCTTAATAATTTTATCTTTGACTTCATGCTTTTAAGTGAAGTTGAGTGACACAATGGAGCATGTCAGGGGCCTTGGAGCCTCTGCTCACGTGTGCTCCCCACGGTCTCTCCATGATGGTTTTCTCCCACCTGTTCCCTGCCCCTGGCACCCTGGGCCCTAGACAGCCTCCCCATTCCTGCCTCATGACAGCTGCCTCCTCCTTCTGCCAGGGGTGACATTGGTTGCTTTGGTTGGGGGAAGCCCGTGTTCAGCCAACACCCAGTGGGGTTCCTGGACAAGGGTATAGAGAGGCTCATGAGTCAGCTACATGACACATGGCGTCTCTGGTCAGACCAAGGGGGTGGCTGTCCCCACCCTGGGCAGGGAGTGCCACGGCGTGTTTGGCTAGCAACTCAGTGTGGACCTCCTACCCATCCCCCACCTAGGTGTTCAGTGCATCCTGGTGCAGAGGTTGCAAGCCCTTAGTTGGATGCCTGTTTGCCATGGGTTGCAGCTCATGGGAAGGAGAGACTGACTGCCCCACACCAGGCCAGAGCCTCACATTTTCATTTTGGAATGGGTCCTGTATATTATGTAGCTAGCCTTGCAGTGAATTCTCTGCAGTTACTAGGGTATTATTACTCAATGGGACAATGCCATTCCTCCTCGTGCTGATACAATAAAATATCCTAATCTATTTAACTTTTAACTGTAGGGAACACCTGTGCTTAAATTTTAATACATGCTTCCATATTATGAACAAAGTATCATATTTGCAAAGAACAATATCTATATCTATTATTAACTAATAAAAAGATTAACAATTAATACCATCTTAATAATGTTTATGAGCAATTTTAAGTGAAAGATAAGAACTTGGTTGTTATACGACCAACTTACACCAAACTCTAGTTCAGTGGATTAAAGATGTAAATGTAACAAACAAGACCACAAAAGCACTAGAAAAATACACAAGCAAATTAAAAACATATATCCACACAAAACCTGTACATGAATGTTCATAGCAGCATTATTCACAATAGCCCAAGAGAAAACAACCCAAATGCCCATCAATTGATGAATGGATAAACAGAGTATGATTTATACATACAACAGAACACTATTCAGCCATAAAAGAAAACAAAGTACTGATGCATACTCCAACATGCATGAACTTTAAAAACATTGTGCGAAGTGAGAGAAACCACATACAAAAGGCCACGTGTTGTGTAATTCCATTTATATGAAATGTCCAGAATAGGCAAATTTACAGTGATAGACAGTGGGTTAGTGATTGTTGGGGGCTGAGGGGAGAAGAGAATGGGAGTGACAGCTTGACAGGTACAGGGTGTCCTTTGGGTGATACAAATGTTTTAGAATCAGATAGACGTGGTAACTGCACAATGCTGTAACTCTACTACAAACCACTGAATTGTACACTTGAAGTGGGCAAACTGTATGGCATGTGAATTACATCTCAATAAAGCTGTTACAAAAATATGTGTAATGCCAAAATAATTGAAAGGAAAAGGGAATGGCAACTAATAGCAAAAAAATAAGTTGGCATAGCTATATAAATATCAGATAAACCAGATCTTAAGGCAAAAATCATGAGGAAAAGGTCTTTATGTGATAATAAAAGTTCACTAGGACGATATAACAATACCATATCTATAGGTGTCTAACAATAAAGCTCCAGGATACTGAAGTAAAAATGGACAGGGTTATGAGAAGAGTTTGAAATTCACCATCATACTGGTAGAGTTTAATACGCCTCTCTCAGAAACTGCTGTCAGACAACACATTTAAGATACTGTGGAAGATCTGGATAAACTTAAGCTAAAGTACACTACATCCCCCAAATGAAAATGACATGGCCATCTAACAGTCGTCTCACTGTTTCCATTCCAAAGCCCTCCACCCAGCTGTCTTTCCTGTCTTAGGTAATGACAACTCCATCCTTCCAGTGGTTCAGGCCCAGATCTTTGGCTTCATCTGTTTTCTTGCACACCTCTCTTTCAGCCTAACTTTGGGCTGGCTCTACTTTCAAAATGCATCTAAGAATGGAATGACTTCTTAAGACCTCCAATGCTAGTCCAGCCTCCACCACCTCTCTCCTGGGTTGCTAGAACAGCATCTAGTGTCTCTCCACATTTCTGCCATTGTCCCTGACAAGCCGTCTTCCACCAATTCGCTAGAGCAATGCTTATCAAATGTTAAGTCAGATCACAAGACTCTTATATTCAAATTCCCAGTAATAGAGGTGTTCTTAACCTCTTTTATGTGTATGGCCCCTCTCAGAATGTTTTTAAATGCATAAAGTAAGATACAAAAGATTATAATATATGAGCTTCATTAAACAAACATGATGCAGCAGGGAGTCTAATAATTACCATAATTTTGCTACGTTGACAAGCATAAGCTTGCACTCCCCAGTAAAAGCCAAAGTTCTACAGTGGCTGAGAGCCCCCTCTCCGACTCTCCATGACCACAGCCTCCATCCCTGTGCCCTCCCTCTAGGATTGCTGCTTGCTCTGACTCATCTCCAGATAGTTGGCTTCTTGGGTTCCCTGCTCTGCTGCACAGGCCACTGTGCTGTTCCTCAAACATGCCAGACATAGTCCCTCATCAGAAGTTCCTACTTCAGGAAGTTCCTACCTCATCAGAAGGTCCTACTTCATCAGAAGTTCTTACCTCATCAGAAGTTCCTACCTCATCAGAAGGTCCTACCTCATCAGAATTCCCTACCTGAGGAAGTTCCTACCTCATCAGAAGGTCCTACTTCATCAGAAGTTCTTACCTCATCAGAAGTTGCTACCTCATCAGAAGGTCCTACCTCATCAGAAGGTCCTACCTCATCAGAATTCCCTACCTGAGGAAGTTCCTACCTCATCAGAAGTTCCTGCCTCATCAGAAGTTCTTACCTCATCAGAAGTTACCTCATCAGAAGTTCCTACCTGTAATTCTCCTCCAGCAAATCTATGAGCCTGTTCCATCACCTCAACATTAAGTCTTTGCTGAAACTTCACCCTCTCAATGACGCCCTTCCTGACCCTGATCCCCTATTTAAAATTTGGACCCTGACCTTCCATCCTTATTCCCTGTTCTATTTTTCTCTACAGCACTTCCTACTTTGTCTGTTTTTCACTGCTTGTCTCCTCCCACTAGAATAAAACTTGACAAAGATGGGAGTGTTGGCCTATTTGCTCACTGCTGCCACCTCATGGCTAGAGCAATGCCTGGCACATGGTAGATGCTCAATAAATAGCTGTTAAGTGAACTAATCATGAAGCTTGCATGGAGATAGTCAGAGAGCTTCCCCATGCTTATTACATGTTTTTTTTTTTTTTTTTTTTTTTACATATAATAAATACTACAACTGAGTTATAAAGAGTGTTGTTGGATACTAGACTGGAAAGTGAGAGTAAGTGGACATCTTCCCCCAGCAAGGCTTGAAGCTCAGACCATATCATGGTCCACTCTAAAAGGCCAGGGCTTTTCGTGGCCTACAGTGGTGCCCAATAAATGTTCAGTGGGACATGGGGCTATCTTCCTGCAAAGTAGCATAAAACTGCAAACATCGTTTCACCAGTCTGTCCATGGAAATCTACTGTTGATCAGGGGTCACAACCATTTTGCATTCATCTCTGCTATTCATATTCACCAAAGAGGAATATTTCAGAGCTTTCCTTTGTTCCTAGAATTTCAGGGGGAGGAATGGGCTATGGCTGTATGTTTGTGCCCTCCTCTAAAATGACACTGTCCAGTACAAGAGCCTGTACACTTGAAATCTGGTACTCAGAATTGAGATGTGCTGTAAGAATAAAATATCCACTGAATTGTGGACTTGGTACAAGAAAGCAATATAAAGTATCTCATTCATGCTTTTTAAATATTGATTACACGCTGAAACGATATTTTGGATATAACGGGTTAAATAAGAAATAAATGTTACAATTAATTTCACCTACTTTTTGATTTTTAAATTAATGTGGCTATTCAAAAATCTAAAATTACACATGTGGCTCACAGTGTATTCCTACTGGATGGGGCTGCTCTCTATGCCCGTATGTGCCTCTGAGAACTATTTCCCAAAAGGTTTTTACTCAGCTCAAAAAGCAGGATGTAGGCTGGCTGGGTGAGGTGGCTCACATCTGTAATCCCAGCACTTTGGGAGGCCAAGGCAGGAGGATCACTTGAGACCAGGAGTTCAAGACCAGCCCGGCTGACTTGGTGAAACTCCATCTCTACTAAAAATACAAAAATTAGCCGTGCATGGTGGCTCATGCCTGTAATCCCAGCTACTTGGATGGCCAAGGCACTAGAATCACTTGAACCCAGAACCCAGGAGGCAGAGGTTGCAGTGAGTCGAAATCGTGACACTGCACTCCAGCCTGGGCAAAAGAGTGAGACTCTATCTAAAAAAAAAAAAAATCAGAATGTAAGTCTTATTCCACATGTGACCTTTTTTTGGCAGGCTCTGAGGCAAGGTGGCTGTATATATACTATTCCTTTCACATTGGGTGCTGAGAACAGCAGCCTGTTTGTTTTCGCTTTAACTAGAATGAGATGTGGGGGACCTGAGGAGGAGGTGGTCTAGCTCCCTCCTTTTCTGGGTAAAGGGTGGAAGAGGTGTGGATTCTTAGTGTGTTCTGATAGCCATGTGTCACTATGCACTTGTTCTTTGTGTCTTCACATCTCCTCCTGTTGCATTTTAAGGCATTTTCATAGTATGTGGTTTTGCCTAATAAAGCATTCTCATAGCAAAAAACAAACAAACAAAAACGGGACACATACTTGTTGCTACATGGGTATTTCCTTTACAAAGGAAATTGCTTTTAATTGCTTCTAATTGCTTCTACATAGCAATTGGCAGGCAAAAGTGAAAAATGAATACATATAAGAAATAAACTCTTAATTAAGATATATTTCCTTAAAATCAATGATTAAAATGGATTCATTAAGAATTATTCATTCACTCCATCACAAATATTTATTAAACATCTGCTGTGTGCCCTGCATGTTGTGGGTGCTGAGGATACATCAGGGAACCAGACAGTCCACAATTTCTGCTCTCGTGGAGCTGAACTGCTACTGACTCCAGACCATATTTTGAGAAATAATTCTGAAATTCTTTAAAGTTTTAAATAAGGCATATGAGGTTAGAAGTGGACCAATTGTTATGGAGACCTTCATCTGTGTTTTTGCTAGAGAAAGCCCCTTGAAAAATACAATGACTTTAAGACAAAGTTGTAAGGATGCATACTATTTTATTCTCAACAAAAAACACTAATTAAAATCCTTAATTAAAGTGACATGGATCTCAAAATATATATTATGTCATCCGTACCAACAGAATACTGTTGTCAAATTATCAAGCAGCTATCTTTATTTCTTACCCTATTCAAGATTTAGAGTATTCATTGAGGGTCTATAAAATGATACCAAGACCTTCTGTGGAATGAACTTTAAATCTGCTAAATAAATATCCAATAAAACAAAGTCCGCTTCAATGATTATGTACCGACTTAGGCCTGGCAGGACCTCAGAAGATGGTGGCTCATTGGATGCACCTAAACGTGGCCCTACTTTCATCTCTCTGCAAGTTTCCAATAGAAAGTTGCTTCTTCCATTTTGGTCATTCTTTCATTTTAGCCATTATGGTAGCTCCCATCTTTCAGTCCCATGGCCTATAGCCAGGAAGGAGAACATTCCCACCTCCCTCTACCCGTTCCACATATCACCTTGCCTGACCTTCCCAGAAGCGAATGTGTACTCAGTAACCAGAAGGATTTAGCGTTCTTTTCCCAAGGGTGCAAGCATGGTTCTAAAGCCACCTTGAATCAGTGAGGGAGATTAGCTATGTACCATGCTGTTTTGGTTACTGTAGCCCTGCAGTATAGTTTGAAGTCAGGTAGGGTGATGCCTCCAGCTTTGTTCTTTTTGCTTAGGATTGCCTTGGCTATTCTGGCTCTTTTTGGGGTCCATATGAATATTAAAATAGTTTTTTCTAGTTCTGTGAAGACTGTCAATGGTAGTTTAATAGGAATAGTATTGAATCTATAAATTGCTTTGGCAGTATGGTCATTTTAATGATATTGATTCTTTCTATCCATGAGCATGGACTGTTTTTCCATTTGTTTGTGTCATCTCTGATTTCTTTGAGCAGTGTTTTGTAGTTCTCCTTGTAGAGACCTTTCATCTCGCATTGGTTAGATGTATTCCTAGGTATATTATTTATTTTTTGTGGCAATTGTGAATGGGACTGCACTCTTGATTTGACTCTATGCTTGACTGTGGTTGGCGTATAGGAATATTAGTGATTTTTGCACACTGATTTTGTATCCTGAGACTTGGCTGAAGTTGTTTCTCAGCTTAAGGAGCTTTGGGGCAGAGACGATGAGATTTTCAAGATATGGGATCATGTCATCTGTAAACAAGAATAGTTTGACTTCCTCTCTTCCTATCTGGATGCCCTTTATGTCTTGCAGAAAATAGGGCAATTTTTTAATACCAGTAAATAAAAATGAAATGACAGGGAGAAGAAAAAGTGATTTGAGTCTTTCTGAATTCCAAAGAAGTGATCATCGTAATAGAATGATGAAACGATTTGACAGCCATTAGTATTCCAGTTTAAATAAAAAATAGAGAAAGAAAGAAAACAAAACCCACAAAATTAAAAATGAAGTTTCTATTGGGTTCTGTTCAAGGTGGTTGATTAAAAGCAGAAGGGGCCAAGGATTGATGATGTTAAAACATTCTCCACAATAACACAGGCCTGAAATAGGTACAATGGTAACTTTCTGTGTGAGCCACCCACAGAAAAGCAAAGAAAACAGAAATGGCGAGGGGAGGAATTGCTTAAAGGACAACCAGCTAAATGCATTTTATTTACTGAGCCAAGTGGATGGCTGTATGATCTAACTCAGCAGTAAATATTTATTTATAAAAAATAATTCCTAGCACAATAAATATTGGTTAGCCAAATACATCTGAAACGTTTCCCCACATTTAAAATGTCAAATTCCGGAAAAGCATCATCTGAAAGGGTGGCAAGATGGAATGGGTGACCAATTCACCTGAATTTGTTCTCTGCTAATGAATAAACAAGAGGACAGAAAAGCCAGTGGGTAGGTCAAGAATGAGCAAGCAGCGGAAATAGAAAAAGAATCATCTATAGCACACACTCACCCCGTATTAAGTTTGGAAATGTCCTAGAGGTTAATATATGAAGAAAATGTATCATAAAGGAAGCATTTAATTTATCCACAATTAAAGTGCAAGTTAACATAAACATTAGGAAATGTTCTCCTCTCAAAGGCCCGTAGTCATTAAACAAAAGGAGAGGGAACCTGGGTGTAGAGTGTGTTGACAGAAGAGGTAGCCATCACTAATGACTGAATGAATAATTTGTCCCAATGCTCACTAGCACAGCCAGAGGGCAGACGACAGACACAAATATAATTTCCCAAGGGAAGAAGAACGAAATTAGGTGGAGGACCAGAACACGAGGTCATGAAATTTAAAGTAACCAAACTTAAGAGCAGAAACAATTCATCCCAAATGTCAAGAGAAGTGAAGCAAAAAATAGAACATGATACATTTTTAAAGAGTAGTTGTGGAGGACCTGTGCCCTCATCATGCCCAAGTGGCTCCTCCTCACCTCCTTCAGGTCTTTACTCATGGCCACCCTTCCTGTCACCCTAGGCAAAACGGCAGCCCCTCTCCCACTCAGCAGTTCTGATCCCCTCTCCACACCTGCTATACTCTTCACGTTCGCCCTCAGTGCCTACACACTGTGCATTTGATCTCTTTCCTTTACATCTTTCTCCACCATCTAGAATGCAGGCCCCCCGTAAGGGCAAGAATTCCTGTCTGTTTGCATCATTTCTGTTTCCCCAGCACCTGGAATAGGGCTGGCACACGTATGCAGTCAGTGCTGTGGATTTTACTGGATGAATGAGGTGGGTTTGCTGGGGCCTCTGGGAAGGAAAACAGACATCAGCCAGCGCTCTCCTCCTGCACCCCCGAACCCAGTGGCCATTTTGTCAATGTGATTGACGTCAATTTCAGGATGGAGGGAGGGTGGAAGAAAGGAAAGAAACCAAGATCCTGGAGATACAAACCCTAAAGCCCCGCCTATCTCCAGACCTCCTGCTTATGTGAGCCAGTATGTCCTACAGTGGAAGCCATTCTGAGTTGGTTTTTCCTTCCCTTCCAAACGAAAGCATTCTCATTGTTAATCTAAATTTTGAAATGCAAAAAATGGTTTTAGAAAACCACAGGCGGAAAGTGTGTATGAAAAAAGGGCCAGGAACTAGAAACAAGCAAGAGAAACTAAAGCATTACTTGGTATAAATAGAAAAAAAATATGTAAAACTGTTATAGTCCACATATTCTTACAAATCTAACCAAAAGGTTATATTTATATATAGAAGAAACTTAATAACTCAACAGTACCAAAAAATTACTAGATCATAAAAGGTTTAAAGTAGGTGTGGCCTTTAAACTTCTAAAATTGTCTAGAAAAAGAAATAAATATAAAATAAAAGAATAAAAGGTAAAGTAGGTATGGCTTATATGTTTTATAGAAAATCTGTATTTGGAAGACAGATAAACATAATTCTTTTTTTAAAAATTAATTTAATTCTAAGTTCCAGGATACATGTGCAGGACAAACATACGTTACATAGTGTGCCATGGTGGTTTGTTGCACCTGTCAACCCATCACCTAGGTATTAAGCCCAGCGTGCATTAGCTACTTACCCTGATGCTCTCCCTCCCCTCAGACACCCACTGACAGGCCCCAATGTGTGTTGTTCCCCCACCCCCTGCCCCCGCATGTGTTCATGCGTTCTCATCATTCAGCTCCCACTTATAAGTGAGAACATGCGGTGTAGTTTTCTGTTCCTGTGTTAGTTTGCTGAGGATAAGGGCTTCCAGCTCCGTCCATGTCCCTGCAAAGGACATGATCTTGTTTCTTTTTATGGCTGCATAGTATTCCATGGTATCATAGTATTCTATGGTACCACATTTTCTTTATCCAGTCTATCAGTTATGGACATTTGGGTTAATTCTGTGTCTTTGCAATTATGAATGGTGCTGCAATGAACATATGCGTGCATGTAAAATAGAATGATCTATATTCCTTTGGGTATATACCCAGAAACAGGATTGCTAGGTCAAATGGTATCTCTGGTTCTAGGTTTTTGAGGAATCGGCACACTGTCTTCCACAATGGTTGGACTAATTTACATTCTCACCAACAGTGTAAAATTGTTGCTATTTCTCCATAGCCTTGCCAGCATCGGTTGTTGCTTGACTTTTTAATAATCGCCATTCTGACTGGCATGAGATGCTATCTCTTTGTGGTTTTGATTTGCATTTCTCTAATGATCAGTGATTTTGAGCTTTTTTTCATGTCTGTTGGCCACATGAATGTCTTCTTTTGAGAAGTGTCTGTTCATGGTCCTTTGCCCACTTTTTAATGGGGTTTTTTTTCTTGTAAATTTGTTTAAGTTCCTTGTAGATTCTGGGTATCAGACTTCTGTCAGATGGATAGATTGCAAAAATTTTCTCACATTCTGAAGGTTGTCTGCTCACTCTGATGATAGTTTCTTTTGTAATAAATCACAATTCTTTTCTACCAGATGACGTACCCATTAAAAAAGCAGAAGCCTCGGCTGGGCATGGTGGCCCACGCCTGTAATCCCAGCACTTTGGGAGGCTGAGGTGGGCGGATCACGAGGTCAGGAGATCGAGATCATCCTGGCTAACACGGTGAAACCCCGTCTCTACTAAAAATCAAAAAAAAATTTGCCAGGCGTCATGGCGGGTGCCTCTAGTCCCAGCTAGCGGGGAGGCTGCGGCAGGAGAATGGTGTGAACCCAGGAGGCGGAGCTTGCAGTGAGCCAAGATCACACCACTGCACTCCAGCCTGGGCAACAGAGCAAGACTCCGTCTCAAAAAAAAAAACCAACAACAAAAAAAACCGAAGCCCCTACAGTGCTTCTCAAACTTTTAATGTGCATGAAAGTCGACTGGTGCACTTGTTAGCAACACAGATTCAGAAAACCTGGGGTAGGGCCTAGGATTCCGCATTTTAGCAAAGTCTCAGCAGATGCTGCTGCTGCTGATCCCTGGACCACACTTGCAGTGGAACTGAAGAGCATATGAAGAAAGAACTGTCCTTGAGTAAAATGAGGTAACCTTGAGAAGGGAAGCCAGGTGCTAAGGAGCAAGAAGGAGGAATATTCCACGGTCCACGATGGTCGTATGCCTAGCCCACCCCGATGGCCTTCTTTAAGGGACAAACAAGCTCTTGTAAAGCCTCACTTTCTAAAAGCCAGGTGTGAGTCTTCCCAGATACAAAGGGCGCACGTCACTGAGCATCACTGGATAGTGCTCTGACTTACAAGGACCCTGGCTGCTGCACCTGGGCTCCTCTTGCACTCCTGGCTGACATGCAGGTGCAGGGGACTGACTGGAAACATCTTGGCACTTCAAGAGAATGCCATGGGGACGCGAGGACAGAAGGGGAAGGCCCTGTGCAGGCACTGCCAGCTCGGGGTAACTGATGCCAGGAACCCAGCAAGGTGATGGGAAGTCTTCTTTAAGGTCGCTCCCACTCTCACATTTCTGAACTTCATTTTGTGTGATATGAAATTCCATCAAATTCATTTGTTAGCATACTCATTGTTTTAAAAAATACAAACATTGCTGGGGTGTAAAGGTGGGGGTTGCTTTCCCCTCTCATCTCTGTAGGAGCCCCTTCGGGTTGGCCACCCTCCTTTCTCTCCTCCACTCCCGCAGCCATGATCAGTTGCCTGGAGAGGGTGCAGGAGTGTGGACTTTAAAAGAGCAAAGGGAAGAACGATATTGTACTCCCTATAGGAACTGAGCAATATTGACAGGCAAAGCTACCATTTTTAACATTAAATGTGTGGTTTCACTAAAAAGATTTTTAGGCTTAGAATACAGTCTTTTTTTTATTATACTTTAAGTTTTAGGGTACATGTGCACAATGTGCAGGTTAGTTACATATGTATACATGTGCCATGTTGGTGTGCTGCACCCATTAACTCGTCATTTAACACTAGGTATATCTCCTAATGTTATCCCTCCCCCATCCCCCTACACCACAACAGGCCCCAGTGTGTGATGTTCCCCTTCCTGTGTCCATGTGTTCTCATTGTTCAATTTCCACCTATGAGTGAGAACATGCGGTGTTTGGATTTTTGTCCTTGGGATAGTTTGCTGAGAATGATGGTTACCAGCTTCATCCATGTCCCTACAAAGGACATGAACTCATCATTTTTTATGGCTGCATAGTATTCCATGGTGTATATGTGCCACATTTTCTTAATCCAGTCTATCGTTGTTGGACATTTGGGTTGGTTCCAAGTCTTTGCTATTGTGAATAGTGCCGCAATAAACACACGTGTGCATGTGTCTTTATAGCAGCAGGATTTATAATCCTTTGGGTATATACCCAGTAATGGGATGGCTGGGTCAAACGGTATTTCTAGTTCTAGATCCCTGAGGAATCGCCACACTGACTTCCACAATGGTTGAACTAGTTTACAGTCCCACCAACAGTGTAAAAGTGTTCCTATTTCTCCACATCCTCTCCAGCACCTGTTGTTTCCTGACTTTTTAATGATTGCCATTCTAACTGGTGTGAGATGGTATCTCATTGTGGTTTTGATTTGCATTTCTCTGATGGCCAGTGATGATGAGCATTTTTTCATGTGTCTTTCGGCTGCATAAATGTCTTCTTTTGAGAAGTGTCTGTTCATATCCTTTGCCCACTTTTTAATGGGGTTGTTTGTTTTTTTCTTGTAGATTTGTTGGAGTTCATTGTAGATTCTGGATATTAGCCCTTTGTCAGATGAGTAGATTGCAAAAGTTTTCTCCCATTCTGTAGGTTGCCTGTTCACTCTGATGGTAGTTTCTTTTGTTGTGCAGAAGCTCTTTAGTTTAATTAGATCCCATTTGTCAATTTTGGCTTTTGTTGCCATTGCTTTTGGTGTTTTAGACATGAAGTCCTTGCCCATGCCTATGTCCTGAATGGTATTGCCTAGGTTTTCTTCTATGGTTTTTATGGTTTTAGGTCTAATATTTAAGTCTTTAATCCATCTTGAATTAATTTTCGTACAAGGTGTAAGGAAGGGATCCAGTTTCAGCTTTCTACATATGGCTAGCCAGTTTTCCCAGCACCATTTATTAAATAGGGAATCCTTTCCCCATTGCTTTTGTCAGGTTTGTCAAAGATCAGATGGTTGTAGATACACAGCATTATTTCTGAGGGCTCGGTTCTGTTCCATTGGTCTATATCTCTGTTTTGGTACCAGTATCATGCTGTTTTGGTTACTGTGGCCTTGTAGTATAGTTTGAAGTCAGGTAGCGTGATGCCTCCAGCTTTGTTCTTTTGGCTTAGGATTGACTTGGCAATGCAGGCTCTTTTTTGGTTCCATATGAACTTTAAAATAGGTTTTTCCAATTCTGTGAAGAAAGTCATTGGTGGCTTGATGGGGATGGCATTGAATCTACAAATTACCTTGGGCTGTATGGCCATTTTCATGATATTGATTCTTCCTACCCATGAGCATGGAATGTTCTTCCATTTGTTTGTATCCTCTTTTATTTCATTGAGCAGTGGTTTGTATTTCTCCTTGAAGAGGTCTTTCACATCCCTTGTAAGTTGGATTCCTAGGTATTTTATTCTCTTTGAAGCAATTGTGAATGGGAGTTCACTCATGATTTGGCTGTCTGTTATTGGTGTATAAAAATGCTTGTGATTTTTGCACATTGATTTTGTATCCTGAGACTTTGCTGAAGTTGCTTATCAGCTTAAGGAGATTTTGGACTGAGACAATGGGGTTTTCTAGATATACACTCATGTCATCTGCAAACAGGGACAATTTGACTTCCTCTTTTCCTAATTGAATACCCTTTATTTCCTTCTCCTGCCTGATTGCCCTGGCCAGAACTTCCAACACTATGTTGAATAGGAGTGGTGAGAGAAGGCATCCCTGTCTTGTGCCAGTTTTCAAAGGGAATGCTTCCAGTTTTGGCCCATTCAGTATGATATTGGCTGTGGGTTTGTCATAGACAGCTCTTATTATTTTGAGATATGTCCCATCAATGCCTAATTTATTGAGAGTTTTTAGCATGAAGAGTTGCTGAATTTTGTCAAAGGCCTTTTCTGCATCTATTGAGATAATCATGTGGTTTTTGTCTTTGGTTCTGTTTATATGCTGGATTACATTTATTGATTTGCATATGTTGAACCAGCTTTGCATCCCAGGGATGAAGCCCAGTTGACCATGGTGGATAAGCTTCCTGATGTGCTGCTGGATTCGGTTTGCCAGTATTTTATTGAGCATTTTTGCATCGATGTTCATCAGGGATATTGGTCTAAAATTCTCTTTTTTTGTTGTGTCTCTGCCAGGCTTTGGTATCAGGATGATGCTGGCCTCATAAAATGAGTTAGGGAGGATTCCCTCTTTTTCTATTGATTGGAATAGTTTCAGAAGGAATGGTACCAGCTCCTCCTTGTACCTCTGGTAGAATTCGGCTGTGAATCCATCTGGTACTGGACTTTTTTTGGTTGGTAAGCTATTAATTATTGCCTCAATTTCAGAGCCTGTTATTGGTCTATTCAGAGATTCAACTTCTTCCTGGTTTAGTCTTGGGAGGGTGTATGTGTCAAGGAATTAATCTATTTCTTCTAGATTTTCTAGTTTATCGGCGTAGAGGTGTTTATAGTATTCTCTGCTGGTAGTTTGTATTTCTGTGGGATTGGTGGTGATATCCCCTTTGTCATTTTTTATTGCGTCTATGTGATTCTTCTCTCTTTTCTTCTTTATTAGTCTTGCTAGCGGTCTATCAATTTTGTTGATCTTTTCAAAAAATCAGCTTCTGGATTCATTGATTTTTTGAAGAGTTTTTTGTGTCTCTATTTCCTTCAGTTCTGCTCTGATCTTACTTATTTCTTGCCTTCTGCTAGCTTTTGAATGTGTTTGCTCTTAGAATTAAAGAGGAGATCTATGCTTTCTGCAGAAAACAACTGCCCACTGCCATGTGCACAAAGGGGACATCCCCTAATGGTGATAAGCATGTAGGTTTAGAGGGATGTCTTCCCCTACGGGACCGTGCATAGCTTCTTGAATGGGAAAAGGCGATGGGCACAACCATGGCACTCAGAGAAGCTACAGGAGCACACAGGAAGGGAACCTGGTGTGGGCTGGCAGGTGCGCTGGCAACAAACTGGAGGAGGCTGTGAGGGAAGCTTCCTGATGAGGGCTCAGGTGGCAACTGCGACAACACGACTTGCTAAAGACACAAAAACTAGTTCAGCTTCTGAGCCTTTAATATTTCAGAAAAGAACCCAGGTATACATCATGTGCTCCAATTTTAAATGCAAGTGATTCAAGAAAATGAAGCTGACACTGAAAAAGGTTACAAAGAAAGGCCATGGCCCCACTGCAACCAAACTAATTCCCAGAGAAGTGTGGAAAGTCTCATCGTTTAAAAGATTTGGATTTTATTTTTAAGAAAAGTAATGCATTGACATAAGAAAAGAATGTGAAAGAAAAGAATATGAATGTAAATGATGTAATTAAAGCTACTAAGAACAAGGCCGCTACTACAGCCAGACCGATGACTCCTTCTTAGATCTGCATCATCTCATTGCTCTCCATCTCCAGTGCCTTTATTCAACTGGATTTATTCAGAGTGAAAACTCCAAGAAAAAAAAGTCACCAACGCATTTAAGAATGCGGAGTATAAAGTACATTTTTAAAAATTCTACTTGAATCCTAATACAATTTAAAATCTCAGTGTAGAAAAAATTAACTACATTTTTCTATCACAAAAGTATTGCACACCCACTGATTTTTTAAAATTCAACAGAAATAACCCATTTAAAAACAGTCAAAAGACCTAAACAGACACCTCATCAAAGAAGATATACAGTTGGCAAATAAGCATATGAAGACATGCTCAACACCACATGTCATTAAAACAGCGAGTGCCACTAACATACTGATTAGAATGGCCAAAATCCAAAACACTGATGACACCAAATGCTGGCAACGGTGTGCAGCAGCGGGAACTCTCATTCACTGCTGGTGGGAATGCAAAATGGCTCAGCCACTCTGTCAGATAGTTTGACAGTTTTTTGTAAAACTAAACATATTCTGGTCATAGGCTCCAGCAATTGCACTCTTTGGTAGTTATCTAAATGAGCTGAAAACTTACACTCACATAAAAACCTACACATGAATGTTTATAGCAGCTTTATTCATAACTGCTCAAACTTGAAAGCAAACAAGAGGTTTTTCAAGTAGGTAAATGGGTAGACACACTGTGGTACATCCAGACGACGGAATATTATCCAGGGCTACAAAGAAATGAGCTAGCCAGTCATGAAAAGACATGGAGGAACCTTAAAAACATATTAATCCATGAAAAGAAAAGCCAATCTGAACAGGCTACTAACAGGATTCCAACTTTATGACATTCTGTAAACGTAAAATTACGGAGACAGTAAAAAGATCAGTGGTTGACAGTGTTGTGGGAAACGAGGGATGAATAGACAGAGCACAGAGGATGTTTAGCAGAGTAAAACTATTCTGTGTGCTATCATAACAGTGGATACATGTCATTACACATTTGTCCAAAGCCATAGGATGTACAACACCAACAGTGAACCCTAATGTGAACTATGGACATTGGCTGATAATGATATCAGTGGTGGTTCATCGATTACAACAAATGTTCCAATCTAGTGCTGGATGTTCATGATGCGAGAGTCTGTGTATGGTGGTGGAGAAGGGGCTTGTGAGAATTCTCTGCACTTTCTGCTCAATTTTGCTGTAAACCTAAAACTACTCTTTGGAAAAAAAGTTTATTGGCCAGGTGTGGTGGCTTACGCCTGTAATTGCAACACTGGGAGGCCAAGGTGGGTGAACTGCTTGAGACCAGGAGAGTTCAAGGTAAGCCTGGGCAACATGATGAAACCCCGTCTCTACAAAAAAATACAAAAATTAGCCAGGTGCGCTGGGCGCAGTGGCACATGCCTGTAATCCCAGCACTTTGGGAGGCCGAGGCGGGCGGATCACAAGGTCAAGAGATTGAGACCATCCTGGCTAACACAGTGAAACCCCGTCTTTACTAAAAATACAAAAAAATTAGCTGGGCACGGTGGTGGGCACCTGTAGTCCCAGCTACTAGGGAGGCTGAGGCAGGAGAATGGCGTGAACCCAGGAGGCGGAGCTTGCAGTGAGCCGAGATAGGGCCACTGCACACCAGCCTGGGTGACAGAGCGAGACTCCATCTCAAAAAAATAAAAATAAAAAAAATAGCCAGGTGTAGTGGCACACGCCTGTAGTCCCAGCTACTTGGGAGGCTGAGATGGGAGGATCACCTGAGCTTGGGAGGTTAAGGCTCCAGTGAGCCACGACTGTGCCATTGCATTCCAGCCTGGGCAACAGAGTGAGATGCCATCTCAAAAAAAAAAGTTTATTAATTAAAACAAAAAAATCAAACATAACAGACAGACATAATGCAAAATGTCAGGCACCATCTTCACCTACAATTCCCAGTCCTGTTTCCCAGAGGCATACAAGGTTAATGAAATCCTATGTACCTTTTTAGAACTTCTATACATACACAAGATAAAAACTAGATATAATGTTCCCACATTATCCTTTTTCCTCTTCTTTTTAATTAAGGAATCAACTGAGTTTTTTACTGGGCACATGCCCAACCTACCAGCAACGTATCTTCCAGGCTCCCTTGCAGCTAAGTAGGGGCATGTGACCAAGTTCCTTACCACATGATATGAACAGAGGTGATTCATGTCCCCTAAGAGGAAAGTGCTTCCCCTCCTCCATTTCTTGTTCCACCCTTCCCTGTGGGCTGCAATGTGGCTACGGTGCTCCTAGCTAGCTCAAAGCACAAGGAAGAAAAGTCCACTCTGGCCGTGGGTCTGAAACTCTTGCATGCCACAGAGCCCTTTGACACTCTGGTGATGCTATGAACTCCTTCCCAGACAAATGTTTCTACATTCATAAAATAAAACACAAAGGATTATAAATTATATTGAAACATAGTTAGCAAAATGTTTTTAAAAATGTGTTACAGTAATGCCTGTGCCTCTTTGTTAATGCATTAAATAATAAATTCCGGTTGAGAATAAAATTACCGAAATTTCAAAGTAGGGTAAATGTTATGTGATATTTTTGAGACATCTGCAACAACAAAAACATGAACAAAAATATCTGTCATTTCTACGGGCTATAAAGTCATGGTTTCTGCTAACACTATGAGACCTGCTAGCTCCAGTCACAATGGAAGGACACACTAAACTTCACTTACAGGTTAGTGGAATAAAGATGTAGCTTTCCTTCCCATCCAAATTCACAGACCTCATGCTTCTCTCTGGATATGTTAGGTAACCCTTGCTCTATGGAACGGAGGGGCAATAAGAGAAGGAACTTCAGTTCCTGGACAACTTCATGGGAAAAAAGCTGATACTCTCCTTAGACCACATGCTCATGTCTGGACTACTGAGGGACAAAGACAGAACTGGCTCCAGGCAGTTGTGTTTAGGGGTCACTCTGATACAACAGTTTAGCATTAGTGCTGCTACCTATGAACACTTTACAACAATCAAATGGGATTACACCGACCACACCATGTAGAGAAACAATATGTGGGGTGATCATGAGTTGGCTCTGTAAGCTAACAGCCTAGGTTCCAATTTCAGTTCTGCCACTTTCTGCTGTGTGGACTGTGGACTAGTTACTCAACCTCTCTGTGTCTCAGTTTTCTTACCTGTGAAATGAGGATAATAATGATACCTAACTAAATAGGTCACTGTGAGTTGTTGACATATGGAAAGTGATTACTAAGAAAGTGCCTGGCACACTATAAACCTCAATAAATGTTAATTATCATTACTATTAGTACTTGTACTATTCACGTTTGACTGTTTTTCTCACCATCCTAGATATCTTTCCACATAGGATATAGAAATCTGGTTTTATTTCTTCAAATCTTCATCATAATGTACCAGTCCTAATTATGTAATGTAACCAGTCCCTAATTATGAAGTGAGTATCTAGGATGTTTCTCAAAGTTTCATTCAAAAGGTTAACACAGCAATTATAGAGCAAGCTCTCTGACACTCCTCCACCAAACCTTTCGTCAGAAGATTGTGCATCAACTTTACTGAGGTCTAATTTACATACAATAAAATGCACTCATTTCAAGTGTGCAGTTTGATGAGCCTCAGAATATTTTGTAAAAATAAGATAGAAGATATTAAATATACGCTGATTTTTGTTTTTTGGTTTTTTCCTGTACAAACAGTCTGGTCATGCCTTTTATTAATTTTTCTATTTAGGTATTAAGTGATTTTCTTATTGATTCATTACAGCTCTTTATATATTAAATACATCCACCTTTTGTCTGCCATATTTGTTTAAAACATCCTTCTGTTGGTTAGTGACATTTTAATAAAATCAGGTGGTTCAAAAAACTTGGTATAGTATAAGACACCTTAATTTTTTTCTTTCATGTTTTAAAAAGAACTTTCCCATTCTGAGACATGATAAAGGTCAATCTTCACTCACTTTCCTCATCCAGCACTCCATAATACTTTCTCAGGGCCAACTCTCCCAATGTTTCATGCTCAGTACCACATGCTCAGCACTGGTTACTCCCATCACAGTTGCAGTTTTACACTCTGTGTGTCCATGAGCCTTGAAAAGCCAGGGACAATGTCTATATGTTGTTCACCATTGTGTTCCCAGAACTTGGCACAGAAACTAGCACTGTAAATATATTTTCTAATTTTTATGTTTTCAATATTTACATTTAACTCTTTAATCACCTGAGAATCTATTTTATGATAGAGTATAAAAAAAGTTTCTACCTTCATTTTGTCCCATCATTTACAGAAGAGTCCTTCCTTTTCCCACTGTTGTGACACACACTTTGTCATGAATGTATTATATACACACACTCACATACAAAGATCTGCACGCTGAGTTCCTACTATACGGGGTCTGTTTCTTGTGTTACATTGTTCTGCCTACAGAATCTGTCAACATGGCATTGTCTTGATTATTGTGGAGCTATATTATGTTTTAATATCTGACAGGACAAATCTCAAGTGCCATTCTTTCTCTAAGTGTATTAGTTAAAATCACTTAATCAAGCCCTCTTCTAATAAAAGATGATATTTAAAATAAATTATTAAATTAAAATAGCAGGGAGCTCCTTGTTCCCTTCTCTTCTGTAATTTCATGGATTGTATGTGTCTACTCACTTGAGCAATCCAGCCCGGTGGAAGACGTAGAGGTCCTGCTCGAGGGTGCAGGTGTTGAAGGGGACCATTTTCACGAAGTTCTGGATGAGGATGAACTCGGGGGTGAGATGGGGCAGAGAAATTACACAGAAGTTCTTATCCTAACATCATCAAAAACCAGGACACAGAGAAAGAATTAAAAAAAATTAATCAAAAAACAAATTCCTCTAAAAAACACCAAGAAAAATAGAAGCAAAATGTGTTGATTGAGGATACTCAAATTACCTTTCCTATAATTTGGAAAATAATCACATAAAACAGGAAATAAGCAATTACAAGAGCATGGAAAAAATATCTTTGTGTCTCACTGAAACCCGAAAAAATGAATCTTATAAACAATGACAGTCATTCAGCATAACTCTTCTGTGGAAGTAGTTTTTAAACCAAGACAATTCATACTTGGAAGTTCACTTGTGTCACCAAGTCAATGAGATAGCATGGTGTCCTAGCAAAGGCCCCTTGCTTACTAAGTGACCTTACACCAGTGGTCCCTTCCCCTTGCAAGATGGGAGGATGATACTCCAGGCTTCTTTTGGCTCTAAAATTCTGTGATTATCCATAAACCAATGTGTACGTATTTTATCATGACATGATCCTAGCTGGGTGAATAGATCCATGAGCATGATTAAACCCAGGCAGTGGGTTTAGTTAGCAGATACAAGAGGTCTTGCGTGTCCTGAGGGCTGCCATTCACCTAATTCTAGGCCTGCCCTGTCAGTACAATGGACAATGAAATGTGGCTAGTATTGGCAGAGGAACTAAATTTTAAATTTTATTTCATTTAAATTCATTTAAATTTAAAAAACTGATACTTAATTCCATTACTGGAAAAGTTTTATGTGTGCTTGGATTATGTGAATCTACATATCCAACTGTAAATTTTATAACATCTAAATACAGATGAACTATTTCTGATGAAAATTTAGTACTTGTATTGTGATGTACTATAAATGTGAAATATATAGACTTAGTATGAGAAAAAGAATGTGAATAGCTCAGTAATAAGTTTTCATGTTGATTATATGTTGAAATGATTAAATTTGCCCAGGCTCATTTCTGTAATCCCAGTACTTTGGGAGGCCGAGATGAGAGGATCACTTGAGCCCAGGGGTTCGAGCCCAGCCTGGGCAAGATGGCGAGACCCCATTTCTATAATTTTTATTTTTTTTAATTAGCTGGGCATGGTGGCATGTCCCAGCTATTTGGGAGGCTGAGGCAGGAAGATCCCTTGGGCCAAGGAGTTTGAGGCAGCAGTGAGCTATGATTGTGACATTGCATGCAACAAAGTGAGACTCTATCTCTTTAAAAAAAGGATTGGGACACATTAAGTTAAATAAAAGATATTATCATATAAACTTCATCTGTTCCTTTTTCTTTTTTTCCTCGTGGCTCTTGGAACATTCAGAATTACCAATGTGGCTCACACTTCATGTCTGGACAGTGCTGCTCTAGGCTATCTGAGCTTCACGCAGCTGCCTGATCCTCTGCCAGGTCCCTGCAGAAGCAGCCTGCTCTTCCCAAAGCTAATTTGTCCCTTTGGGATCTCGCCTCCTCTTGAACCCTGTGAAGGCATTACTTGTGCTAATCCAAAACCCTGGGGACATCTGTGCAACTCAAAGGAGTGAATCATTGTTTGACCTTATCTTCCTTCTTTTTAGTAAATTAGTAAGACTCCTTTTGGGGAACCTGAGAGTCAAGTTGCTGAAATACTCAAGTTGAAAATAAGGACTGGGTGCCAAGTCTGGGTGGGCTTCCTCTGGGAGGGAGAGACTAACTATAATGAGTTGCTTCATCTTGGATTTGAAGGATTAAGGATGAAGCAATCAAGGTTATTTTTTTTCCTGTCGTCCATGTTCCGAAGTCAAAGAGAATTGAAATGTAAACAGCTCTTTTACCTTTTTAAAGCCAGCATTACTTTTATAATGTTAAAGATTTACCTTCACATGGATGTTAAAGTAGAAAATAATCAAAATTAGTGAAATTTATTTGAGGAGTTTTTGAGGGAAACCGACTTTGTAAATCCTATGTTCAGGGTAATCTACATTGTTTGGAAAGTGCCTTAATAAGCAATTTTTAAAAATTATGATGGAGAACATATTGCCTTATTTTAAAGCTTCATTATAGTAACAAATGAGGAAATAAAACCTAACATCACATAGTTTTAAGACAAAATAATAAAACTATACTTGTTTTTGCCTCATTAGAAGCAGTATCCAGGAAAAGTAAAGCAATAGATATTTTTCTTGAAATCAGTCAACTGAAGAAGTACAGTTGTTGACTTTACTTAATTAACAGGCCTGTCTTTATGCGATCCAGCCTGGGGGACAGAGAAAGACTCCGTCTCAAAAAAAAAAAAAAAAAAAATGCATTTTGTCCCTCAAAACTTCCTTCCTCATTTTCTTTCCTTCAATAAAGAAGTGTAAGAGTTTGGTTAGATCTTCATCCCTAGACAACAATGAGACAAGAATGTAGGCAGAAGCCCGGGACACCCTGGCATGGAGAATCTTATTTGTACTTGGATATTAGCCTGCAGGCCCATTCATCAATGTGGGTTGAGCCCCCTCTACAAGCCAGGCATGAAGTCAGGCCTGAGGAACTAGTAGGGAAAGAAATGCCAGCCTCAGAATCAACAAGTCCCTACTTTGCTACCCTCAGAAAAGCAATATGATGGTTTCAGCATACTTGGAGCCAATATAATCTATAAAATAACATAACAGTGTCATTCACTTTAATTTCCAACATTTTCATATATTACTATAAATGATTTGATTGTGATAAAACACTGGTAAAGCTATGTCTAAAAGAAATTTTGCATTTAAAGAGAACTGCTAAAATAGCACGACTTAAAAATTCTTGAAAATGACAATATTTTCTATTTTTATGAGCTCACGACATGCCATTTGACCTTATTCTCCAAACACAAACCTCAACATTCACAGCATAATAAATTTATGGCATTTTACTTTTCTAGAAGTTCTCTAAGCTTACAAAATCAGTTCTCAAAATTCAGCATGTACTTACAGAAAAAAGACTGAAAACAAAATTCATAAAATCCAGCGACCTGTAAACAAGACAGTAAGCACTGTCAGTGCCCTGCAAGCAAATGCAACATCAGTGGACATTTACAGAGATTTACAGCTCCCTCCCTTCGGGCAGCAATTAGCCAACCACTAGTCAGAATGTGTGTCTAGGTGAACACTAATGGGGTGCATAAGTCGCAAGCTTCATATGTCAGTAATAAAGTATTCTGTAGAACTGAAGGCACTTTCACATCAATTAATAATCTCTATGCATTTGAAAAGCCAACACAAAATTGGTCATTCTGTGCCTCCCATCATTCCCTTCTGTTTTGGAAGAGTTAAGAGGAGAGGTGGGAAATATTATAGGCTGCTTCTGATCTTTTCCCCTTTTATCTGTTGAAGATTTTCTGACTAGCTGCAGATGTACATTCATAGGCAAACCACAATGGGTCATCAAATTCCTGTTTCAAAATTCAAAAAGTATACTCTAAGCACAATCATATTTAAATGTACAGATAAAATAAATATACAACAACAAATATAAAGGCTTTACAAGTTTTTAGATGTCTACAACATAATTAGAATAAGAATTTCTTTTCAATGTCCCAGATCTCCATAGAAGCTGAAAACTCAAGATGAAAAAAGTTAAAGTACAACAGGGGATGCTGGGAGATTGGGAACATGTTTAAACAGATCCTCTGAAGAGGAACCGTCCAGCTATTCTTGGTCATCTAAAAGACAATCTAGAGCCTTCCACTCCATCAAAATGGGCCAATCATTTCCTCTTCGAGATGGTTCTATGAACAGATGAGGAGTGGGTGCTAAGGAGATGTGGAATCCAGGCACTGAGGGCAACGTCCAGTGTCCAGACCACAGGAGAACAGCAAGCACTGAATATGTGGGTGTTCTGGAGGGGCGGGGTGGGTGGCTGTGAGGTCTGGTGGGCGCCAGGGTTTTAGACAAAGCCCAGCACCATGCATGCCTCCTCCTTGCTGTAGCCCTGGATTGCTGTTGGGTGTCAACTTATCCCCTGCTCAGATATTCCATGTGGCTGAGGCTCCAGCTGCAGATTCGGCATGGAGGATGAGCTAAGGGATGGAGCCCATCTTCTCCATCTCCTTGTGGCATGGGCTTGTCACAGCCGTTGGCTCAGGAATGAACACACAGTCCTGTCAGGCCTCATGAGACTTTGGCTGGAAAAAGCTGGGCCCATCTTGGCAAGTCCTCCTCACTGGATTTTGATGCAGACCTGAGACTGTCAGTGGTTTTAGGCCCAGGATGGGGCACTCCTCTGAGAAGGGGTCCAACAGCAGGGAAGTAGGGTGATATGGTTTGGCTGTGTCCCCACCCAAATCTCATCTTGAATGGTAGCTCCCATAATTCCCAGGTGTTGTGGGAGGGACCCTGTGGGAGATAACTGAATCATGGGGGCGGTCCCCCTGTACTGTTCTCATGGTATTGAATAAGTCTCACGAGATCTCATGGTTTTATAAGGGGAAACCCCTTTCACTTGGCTCTCATCGTCTCTTTGCCTGCCGCCATGTAAGACATGGCTTTCGTCCTCCTCCATGACCGTGAGGCCCCTCCAGCCATGTGGAACTGTGAGTTCATTAAACCTCTTTTTCTTTATAAATCACCCAGTATTGAGCATGTCGTTATCACCAGCATGAAAACAGACTAACACACAGGGTGAAGAGGTAGGGAGAGAAACTTGGTCCTTGATTTGGTTATCTAAATAAATCCTAGATCAAGCCATATTTAAAATAGTTTCACCACTGGAGTTATCCTTAGTTATGTGAGGCAATTATTCAATTTTTTTTTCAAAGCCAGTTTGGTTGGATTTTCTGTTACTTGCAACCGAAGACTCTAGACAACTAGTAACCCAAATAAAAAATTCTCCAAGAAATGCAAACTTTACAGAATGGGAGCAGCATGTGGTCATGTAAGTGATAATTTTCCAGATTCCCAATTGTTACACAGGTGGGCCAGCTTTCTAGCCCACTTCTGTAGCCCTTGTTAAAATTTGATAGACTAGAATCTCTGGATGGGGCTTAGGAATTTGTGGTTTTTAAAAATTCCCCAGGAGATTAGGATGCAGGCCAGGTTTGGAAATTACCGGCTCTGTAAAGTTAAAATGTTGGGCCACCAATGCCAGAAAAGATTCTCACTGTGACAGCCAGCCAAAAGGTCAGTACTTGCCTTGCTTCGTATTTCTCATCAATACAAAATAGCTGAATACAAAAAGCAGCTGAGGCTCCCCTGTAGATGGGGCGGAAGTGGACGGGCTCTTCAGGCAGTAAGAGTGATGCCAAGCTCCTACTGCTCACATGGTGATCCTGTGCATATCCAGTGGAGACGTCACTGAGTTTTTCTATGTCCTAGAGCAAGGAGACAGGAGGAGCCAATGAGATTCCTGTCAATTCCCTGTAAATTAGTGGGCTGGTGGTTGCATTATCTCTACCTGACAACGTGCTGAGGATAGGTGTGACTGTCTCACCCAAAACAACTCATCCTGGGCCAGGCCTGGTTTTAAGGAGAGGTTCTTAATGAGATACTCAAAATTCATAAAATGTTTTTAAAAACTAGTTCTCCAATGAGAAAACATGGACACAGGGAGGGGAACAACACACATTGGGGCCTGTCAGGGGGGTAGGGGGGAAAGGGAGGGAGAGCATTAAGACAAATACCTAATGCAGGCAGGGCTTAAAACCTAGATGACGGGCTGATAGGTGCAGTAAACCACCGTGGCACATGTAAACCTAGGTAACAAACCTGCACATTCTGCAAATGTATCCCAGAACTTAAAATAAAATAAAAAAAAAAAAAGAAAAAAAAAACTAGTTCTCACATGAAGGTCCACACGAGACAAATAGTTTCAGTTGGCCTTTCACATAGGGTCCATATTTTAACTGCATCCCGGGGTAGAGATTAGAGCCTGGTAGTATTATATATATATTATAATAACTCTGGAAGCAAAACGCCTCTGTCCCCAAAACTGTTTTCATTGTGATACAAGAATTTTTGGATCTTGGGACTGGTCAGGTGGTCCTGGGAGTAACTGTGGTGGGGAGGTGGAGCCCAGGAAGGTCCAATGGGCCACAGCCACCTGGAAAGTCAGGGCTGAGGCTGTTCTGTCTTGGTTTAGGTGCATCTAAAAAGGTGTCATAACTCAGAAGATGATTCCCTTTGAGATCCCTCATGGAGTTCTCTTAAATCAAAGTAATACATGCATATAGAAAAATTTAAAATTATATTAGCACCAAACATTTATTAAGAAAATCAGCAGTTCTCTGTCCTTTCAAGTCTCTACCCCCATTGAATAGAACTTTCAACCTTTTCATTTCTTTGGGTATTTATTTACCTCTATATTTCTGAACAATATGCTTATGGTGCTATTTCTAAATTCATTAGTTTTTAGAATTTCCTACTGGATATTGATGTAGTGGCTAGATTAATCCCTCTTATACTACCCTCTTCCCCACATCTTATCCCCCAGGATAATTACATCACAATTCAGGGTTAAATCCTTAAGTATTTACACTAACATGAATGTGTAAGTTCTGTTGTTGTTGCTGAGCAAAGTAGTGTAATATGACAATGTTTTCATCTGTGTGCTTAGTTTTTATTCACTTGGTTTGCTAAGTTTCTCACTTTCTTTATCAGATTTGCCAAGTGTTGGTCACTATTATTTTCCAAATGATCAGGCGTTTGAGATAATATATGAGCTTCCTTTTTTCTCCCCTCTAATCTGGACTTGCAGCTCTGCCAGCCTGCCTGTATTGCAGCTCCTATTTCGTAAGTTCCAGGTCTTTTCTTTGTCTTTTTTGTTCATCATTTAGGCCCTTCTATCGTTAGAGCACATTTTTAGCTTCCTAAAAGCAACATGCTTGAGAGGCAAAACTCCACAGACACTGGCTAACTGGGGCACTTCATGGGGTGATCAGGCAGAGATCTGGCATTATTACTGGGTGGCCATCTTCAGTGACATTATCTGAAGGCATTTTCTTTGGGCCTGTCAGTTTTTTGGGTCTTAAGTTCTCCAATATCCTGTATGGGGGACTGTGGTAGATGGAACAGTGGCCCCCAAAGATGTCACAGGTCCTAGTCCCTGCAATCTGTAAATATGCTATCTTTCAGGGCACAGGGAAGGGTTCTGTGATGAGGAGATGCTCCTAGATGATCCAGGTGGGCCCAGTGGAATCACAGGGATCTGCTAAGAGGGAGGCAGCAGGCCCAAGTCAGAGGGAGGAAGATGCTGCTCTGCCAGCTCTGAAGATGGAGGAAGGGGACACAGGGCATGGAATGCCAGTGGCTTCTAGAAGCTGGCAAAGGCAAGGGAACAGATTCTCCCCTAGAGTCTCCAGAAGGAACACACGCCCCTGTCTACACCTGAAGCTCAGCACGCTCAAACCCATTTTGGAATTCTAACCTCCAGAACTGCACAATAATACATTTGTGTTGTTATAAGCCACGAAGTTTGGGGTAATGTGTTACAGCAGCAATAGAAACTAATACAAGGCCTGGCTCCTGGCATTGAGAGGGCGTGGCTGGAGGAGGGGCTGTGGATCCCTCTGTTCGAAATGGAGAATTCCACTTACTTGTCTGTTCTCTATTCTTCACTGTTACAACACCCATGCAGCACAGGCTAAATCTGAATTAGCAGCAGCCTCTGTTCAACTTCTCTAGAGAATAGTCATTTCATCCTCTCACTTGGGGTGTGGCTGACAACCTAACTGGAGTCTGCAGGGATCCAGTGTTCCAGTCACTCCACATTGGACTGCCCAGCTTTTCAGCCCAGTTCCTCACCCCATCTTCTGCAAACCTCCAGTCTTCAGCATTGTGCAGAATTCACACACTTTTCACCAGTCTCTCCTCCCATAAAGATGCCTGAGTTTCACCTTCCTCAGCTGTGCTAAGCCAGTGTAAACTCCTCCATTGATTTTTTTATTCTCAATATTTTTAAAGTGCTTATCTTCCAATATCTCCTCTCCAACTCATCTTTGTGGATCTGTGCCCTTTTTATTCCTTTACTGTCATTTCAGTGTTTTTCTCCGGTAGGGAGAGGAGATAAAAATAGGAGATCAATCTAGCTTGTTGACTCAGGTGTCTTCCGGGGTTCCAACATGTTTGATGCAGTGGTGGGGGCAGGCATCCTGTCCCTCCATCCACATCCTTGCTTGGGTTCATAAGGGAATGGCTACCCTCTTAGGAATATTAGAGAGAAAACTGCTGTCCTCTTCTATACCCCAACTTAGCTCCCTGGGGCACAGGGAGTGACCAACTGGTCAGTGAGTCTCCTAGTGCAGGTTGCCCCAGAAACACACCCTGAACTAAGAGTCTGAGAGTCAGTAGTTTACTTGGGGAGCAAAGCCAGGAAATTCTGTAAGAGGAGTGGCGTGCAAGGTGAGGAAGGGAAGGCTGCCAGCATGCGGTGTTTCAAGATGTGGGTGACTATGGTGAATCAACCCCACCTGGATCTCTGGGAGCCTAGAGAACACAGTGCAGAGTGGTCCCACCTAAGAGGCGAAGGAGCTGGCAAATTGATTCTCCAATCCCTTCAGTCACTAGCTGATGGCTGCTTCCCCAAACAGCCTGCCCTGCTGCAAACGCGGCATGGAAGAAAGACCAGGCACTTGCAATCCTTGTCCTCACAGGGTGCTCAGGAAGAATAAGTGCTAGAGGATATGGGTGGGGCTCCAACAGCATATGCTAATGTGAGATTCAAACACTGGACCCTGTGCCTGCATCGTGCTGTCTCTTTCTGGCAGCACATCCTGCTCCCAGGTTGTGTGTTTTCTCCTCCCCTCCATGCAATTAGCTGGGAGTGGGGAGACCCTGCTCCACAGGTGAGGCCTGACTACAACCACATGGGGGCATTTAATTCAGTAAGAGAAATGGGAAGCCCATTTGTGTTCTCGGTCCAAGCTTTGTTCTCTGGTTCAGTGTTAACCATGAGAAAGGGGTACTTCAATCCCTAGCTGACTTCTGGGTAGACTCCTTCACTGGTCAGAATCTGGAGAAGAGAGGGGTTGGAGAACCTGGCCCTCTGGCAGAACTTCAGTGTCTGGGCTTAGTGTTCAGTGAATCTGTCCCAGTGCCTCTACGGATATGACTAAGCCCCATGTTCCATTCCCTTCTCAAGGGTTCTCTAGGCTTCTGTTGCTGAGTCAGTCCATCCATCACCAAGAGGCTCTTGGGAAACTACTGAAATTCCAGGACTGTGCTCATTATCAGGAAATGAAAATGCCTTATTGTACCAATCTCCCACTCAAAAGCCTGCAACACCCTCCTCTGCTTCTTAGGAAAAGTCTGAGATCCTGAGCAGGGTTCCCAGGACCCTGCCAATCTCTTCCTGAACCGCCAGGCTTCTGGCAGGGAACAGAAGGGACACTCCAATGGAGTGGTCAACAGACCACCTGCAAAGGCATGGGTGGGGTGAAGGGAAACCAATAAAGGATGGTGAAGTCCCCAGGGATGGCCACTGCACTGGTGGAAGATGCTACGCCCCTTGGCCTGAATTTGTAACAGGAGGGAGGACTTCCAAAATCCTGAGATGCATGTAAATGACATACATTAATAACACACCTAGACACGGACAGGAGTGTATGTATGTGCATATGACACAGAGAAAACTCTTACAAATGATTTGCCCCTCCAAAATGTTTTCTTTTTGGGAAACGGGAAGGAGAGATAAGCTGTATTTACTAAAATTTTTGCGAATAATTTATGTAGAAAATGCAACTTACAGTCCAGGACATGCAGAGGATACAGAAGAAAAGATTAATCATAGCAGGGGAAGAGGTAAGGAGGTGAGGCTTGGTGCAGCAAGTCCTAAAGGAGGTGGTAGGTGTGAACTGGTGGAGACAGGCAGGGAGATTGGGAGGAGGAAAGGGCACAAATCCTCTGAGGTAGAAAGGTGTGAAACCCATGGGGTGGCTAGAGGGCACGCAAAGGCCCTCCTCAAACCCTACCTCCGGTTCACTAACATTTCCACTTTGGACTGCTGTTAAAGCTTCCTCGGATGCAGCTTCTCTGGCAATATTTCCCTGGAAATGATGACAGCAAAACATGAAAATTAATCGACACCTGCAGTGGTTTAGAGTCCAAGCTCTGGAGCAAGCGGCTGGGATTCAGACCCTGGCTCTACAGCTTACCGGCCTTGTGGCATTGGGAAAATTATGTATGTAACCTCAGCTTCCTCCTCTGTGAAAAGGGGATGAGAAGAGCATCTATTTCATAAGGCTGTTATGAGGATAAAATAAAGACAGACAGATAGAGAAACAGATGCTTAGCATAGTGCAGGCGTCCTGATTCTCTGGAGATGTTAGTTATTACTCCATTATTCGTATTCTGTTTAACTCGAAAGGTGCACTAAGTTTTTTCTAAAAAAAAAACTACTGTATTGAGGTATTATGATGGTGCAAAAGTAATTATACCAAAAGTAATTGCATTAAAGTAATGGCAAAAACTGCAATTATTTGTGCACCAAAAGTAATTTGTGCCAACCTAATAGAATTGACATACAATAAGCTACATACATTTGAAGCATCCTTTTTGAAAAGCTTTGATTTATGTGTACACCCATGAAAATATCACCACGATCAAGATAATGAACATGACACATCGCCCCCCAAGCTTCCATGTTCCCACGTGCCTCTCACTCCCACCCTTTCTACTCTGCCAACCACAGGCAAACACTGATACGATTTTTGTCATTATAGTTTGTACTTTCTGTAATTTATATTACTGAAATCAAACAATATTTATTCTTTTTTGATCTGGCTTCTTTCACTCAGCACGTTTACTTTGAAATTCATCCATGCTGTTGCACGCATCAGTGGTTTAGTCCTCTTTGTTGCTGAATAGTATCCATGGTGTGGATGCACCTCCACATCCTCACCAACACTTGGACTGCTTAATCTTTCTAGTTTTGGTCATTCTAATAGATGTGTAGTTGTATTTGATTGTGGTTTTAATTTGCATTTCTCTAATGACTAATGAGATTGAGTGTCATTTCATGTGATGTCTTATTTTGGAAAGTTCAAATCTTTTGCCTATTTGTAATTAGTTTTTTTTAATTTTGTATTATTGTGTTTTGAGAGTTTTAAAAAACATGTTGTAGAAACAAGTCCTCTGTCAGATACGTAATTTGCAAATATTTTCTCCCAGTCTGTAGCTTGTCTTTTCATTCTCTTAACAGTACTTTTCAAAAAGAAAAGGTTTTAAATTTTGATGACATCTAATTGGTCAATTTGTTCTTTTATGTATTGTGCTTTTAATGTTGTTTCTAAGAAATCTTACCTAACCCAAGGTCACAAAGATTTTCTCCTATGTTTTGTCTTCTCTAGAGGTTATATTGGTTTGAATTCTACATTCAAGTCTATGATTCATTTGCAGCTAATTTTTGTATATGGTATGAGGTATGGATTGAGTTTTTTAAAAGTCTGTATATGGATATTCAATTGTTTCAGAGAGAAAAGACTATTCTTTCTCCACTACAGTGCCATGTGCCTTTGTCAAAAATCGGTTGTCTATATGTTGAGTCTATTTCTGAGTTTTTTAATTCTATTCCATTAACCTACTGTTGACCTTAGCACCAATATTACACTATCTTCATTACAATAATCTTATAATAATTAGGCCAGGCATAATGGCTCACACATGTAATTCCAGTACTTTGGGAGGCCAAGGTGGGCAGATCACTTGAGGCTGAAAGTTCAAGACCAGCCTGGCCAATATAGCAAAACCCCATTTCTACTAAAAATACATACAAAAAAATCTAGGCGTGGTGGTTCACACCTGTATCAGCTACTCGGAAGGCTGAGGCATGAGTATCACTTGAACCTGGGAAGGCTGAGGCATGAGTATCACTTGAACCTGGGAGGCGGAGGTTGCAGTGAGCTGAGATCATGCCACTGCACTCCAGCCTGGGCAATAGAGAGAGAGAAAAGAAAGAATCTTATAATAATTAATCTTGAAATCAGTTAGTGTTATCCTACAGCTTTGTTCTTTTTCAAAGTTGCTCTGGCTGTTTTAGGTTATCTCCATTTTCACATAAATTTTGGAATCAATTAATTAAACTTCTATAAAAATTCCTGCTGAAAATGTGATTGGGATTTTACTGAATTTGCAAAGAACTAATTTAAAGATTCAATATCCCACGAACATAGAATATCGCTCCACGTATTTAGGTCTTCTTTAATTTCTCTCAGAAATGTTTTGTAGTTTTCACCGTAGAAGTCTTGAATAACTTTCGTCAGATTTAATCTATAAGTAACATATTTGTACTGTTGTAGATGGTATTTCAATCTGATTGTTCATTGCTATTATACAGAGATACAACTAAATTTTGCATATTAATTTTGTATATATTAGTTCCAGTAGCTCTTTTGTAGATTCCATCAGATTTTTTTTCATAGGTAGTCATGTTGTCTGTGAGTAAAAGATAGTTTTAATTATTCCTTTTTAGTCTGGATGCCTTTCATTTCTTTTCCTATCTTTTTGCACTGGTTCAAATCTCCAGTACAATTTTGATTAGAAGTGGTGAGAGCAGATATTCTTAACTTGTTTCTGACTTTAAGGGTAAAACAGTTAGTCCTTCACCATTATGTGTGATGTTTGCTGTAAGTTTTTCAAAAATAACCTTTGTCAAGTTGAAAAAGTGCTAAGAGTCTTTATGAGGAATTAATGTTAGATTTTCAAATGTCTTTTATACATTCATGAGATAAACATACGGTTTTTTTTAGTTTGTTAAAATGGGGAATTACACCGATTTTCTCATGTTAAACCACACGTGCATTCCCAGAATAAACCCTACTCAGTCATGATTATCCTTTTTGTATATTGACTCAGTTTGCTAATTTTAAAATTTTTTTATTTCAATACTTTTGGGAGAACAGTTGGTGTTTGGTTGCATGGAAAAGTTCCTTAGTGATTTCTGAGATTTTAGTGCACCCGTCATCCAAGCAGTGTATACTGTACTCAATGTGTAGATAAAAGACTCTATGTTGATGGGCATTTAGTGTGGTTCCATATTTTTGCAATTGTGAATTGTGCTGTTATAAACGTGCTTGTGCAAGTGTTTTTTCACATAATGACTTCTTTTCCACTCGGTAGACACCCAGTAGTGAGACTGCTGGATCAAATGGTAGTTCTACTTTTAATTCTTTAAGGAATCTCCATGCTGTTTTCGATAGTGCTTGTACTAGTTTACATTCCCACCAGCATTGAAAAACTCTTCCCTTTTCACCACATCCAAGCCAACATCTGTTGTTTTTTATTTTTAAATTATGGCCATTCTTGTAGGAGTAAGGTGATATTCCATTGTGGTTTTGATTTGCATTTCCCTGATAATTAGTGGTGTTGAGCACTTTTTCATATGTTTGTTGGCTGTTTGTAAATCTTCTTTTGAGGATTCTCTATTCATGTCCTTTGTCCATTTTTTGACGGGATTATTTGTTTCTTTCTTGCTGATTCATTTGAGTTTTTTGTAGATTCTGGATACTAGTTCTTTGTCAGATACACAGTTTGCAAATATTTCCTCCCACTCTGTGGGCTGTCTGTTTACTCTGCTGGTTATTTCTTCTGCTGTGCAGAAGCTTTTTAGTTTAATTAGGTCCCATCTATTTATCTTTGTTTTTGTTGCATTTGCTTTTGTGTTCTTGGTCTTTGCCTAAGCCAATGTCTAGAAGAGTTTTTTCCAATGTTATCTTCCAGAATTTTTATGGCTTTACCTCTTAAAGTCTTTGATCCATCTTGAGTTGATCTTTGTATAAGGTGAGAGATGAGGATCCAGCTTCATTCTTCTACATGTGGCTTGCCAGTTTTCCCAGCACTATTTGTTGAATAGGGTGTCCTTTTCCTACTTTATGTTTTTGTTTGCTTTGTTGAAGATTAGTTGGATCTTAAGTATTTGGCTTTATTTCTGGGTTCTCTATTCTGTTCTGTTGGTCTACATGCCTATTTTATACCAGTACCATGCTTTTTTGGTAACTATAGCCTTGTAGTACAGCTTGAAGTCACGTAATGTGATGCCTCCAGATTTGTTCTTTTTGCTTAGTCTTGCTTTGGCTATGCAGGCTCTTTTATGTTTCCATATGAATTTTAGGATTGTTTTTTCTAGTTCTGTGAAGAATGATGATGGTATTTTTCTGGGAAGTGCATTCAATCTGTAGATTGCTTTTGGCAGTATGGTCATTTTCACAATATTGATTATACCCATCCATGAGCATGGGATGTGTTTCCATTTGTTTGTGTCATCAGTGATTTCTTTCAGCAGTGTTTTGCAGTTTTCCTTGTAGAGGTCTTTCACCTTCTTAGTTAAGTATATTCCTAGGTTTTTTGTTTGTTTTTTTAAGGTTTGTTGTTGTTGTTTTGGGATTTCTTGTTTTTTGTTGTTGTTGTTGTTGCTATTTTGTTTTGTTTGGCAGCTGTTGTAAAAGGGATTGAGTTCTCTATATGATTCTCAGCTTGGTCACTGTTGGTGTATAGCAGTGCTACTGATTTGTGTACACTGATTTTGTAACCTGAGACTTTACTGAATTTATCAGATCTAGGAGCTTTTTGGATGAGTCCTTAGGGTTTTCTAGGTATACAATCATATTATCGGTGAACAGCGACAGTTGGCCTCTTCTTTACCAATTTGGATGGCTTTTGTTGCTTTCTTTTGTCTAATTGCTCTGGCTAGGACTTTAAGTACTATGTTGAATAAAAGTGGTGAAAATGTGCATCCTTGTCTTGTTCCAGTTCTCAGGCGGAATGATTTCAACTTTTCCTTGTTCAGCATAATGTTAGCTGTGGGTGTGTCATAGATGGCTTTTATTACTTGAGATATGTCCTTTTTATGCCAATTTTGCTAAGGGTTTTAAACATACAAGAATGCTAGATTTTGTCAAATGCTTTCTCTGTGTCTTTTGAGATGATAATATGATTTTTGTTTTTAAATCTGTTTATGTTACATATCACATTTATTAACTTGTATATGTTAAACCTTGCATCCCTGGTATGAAACCCACTTGATCATCGTGTATTATCTTTTTGATATGATGTTGGATTCGGTTAGCTAGCATTTTGTTGAGGATTTTTGCATTTATGTTCATCAGGAATATTAGTCTATAGTTTTCTTTTTTGGTTATATCCTTTCCTGGTTTTGGTTTTAGGGTGATACCGGCTTCATAAAATGATTTAAGGAGGATTACCTCTTTCTTTATCTTCTGGAACAGTATCAGTAGGATTGGTACCAATTCTTCTTTGAATGCCTGATAGAATTCAGCTGTGAATCCATCTGGTCCTGGACTTTTTTTGTTGGCAATTTTAAAATTATTGTTTCAATCTCACTACTTGTTATTGGTCTGTTCAGAGTTTCTATTTCTTCCTGATTTAATCTAGGAGGGTTGTATATTTCCAGGAATTTATCTATCTCCTCTAGATTTTCTAGTTTCTGCACATAAAGGTGTTCATAGCAGTCTTGAATGATCTTTTGTATTGCTTTGGTATTGGTTGTAATATCAATTAGAAATTTCATTTCTAATTGAGGTTATTTGGATCTTCTCTCTTCTTTTCTTGGTTAATCTCGCTAATGGTCTATTAATTTTGCTTATCTTTTCAAAGAACCAGCTTTTTGTTTCACTTATCTTTTGAATTTTTTTTGTTACCATTTCATTTAGTCCTGTTCTGATCTTTTTATTTCTCTTCTTCTGTTGGGGTTGTGTTTGGATTGTTCTTGTTTCTCTAGTTCCTTGAGGTGTGACCTTAGACTGTCTATCTGTGCTCTTTCAGACTTTTCGATGTAGGCATTTAATGCTGTGAACTTTCCTCTTAACATCACTTTTGCTGTGTCCCAGAGGTTTTGATAAGTTGTGTCACTATTATCACTCAGTTCAAATAATTTTTTATTTCCATCTTGATTTCACTGTTGACCCAAAGATCATTCAAGTGCAGATTATTGAATTTCCATGTAGTTGTATAGTTTTGAGGGTTCCTTTTGGAGTTAATTTCCAATTTTATTCTACTGTGGTCTGACAGAGTACTTGATATAATTTCAATTTTCTTAAGTTTATTGAGACTTGTTTTGTGGCCTATCATATGGCATATCTTGGAGAATGTTCTGTGTGCCGATGAAAAGAATGTATATTCTGCAGTTGTTGGGTGTTGAATGTTCTATAAATATCTGTTAAGTCCATTTGTTCTAGGGAATAGTTTAAGTCCATTTTTTTTTGTTAACTTTCTGTCGTGATGTCCTGTCTCATGCTGTCAATGGAGTATTGAAGTCCCCCACTGTTATTGTGTTGCCATCTATCTCATTTCTTATGTCTAGTAACAATTGTTTTATAAATTTGGGAGCTACCATGTTAGGTGCATATATATTTAGGATTAGGGTATTTTCCTGTAGGTCTGATTTTTTTTAAAATCATTTTATAATGTCCCACTTTTTTTTTAACTGTTGTTGCTTTAAAATATGTTTTCTCTGATGTAAAAATAGTTACTCTTCCTCACTTTTGGTTTCCATTTGCATGAAATAAGTTTTTCCACCCATTGACTGTAAGTTTACAGGAGTCCTTATGAATTAGGTGAGTCTCTTCAAGACAGCACAGATACTTCATTGGTGAATTTTTATCCATTCTGCCATTCTGTGTCTTTTAAGTGGAACATTTACACCATTTACATTCAATGTTAGTACTGGGATATGAGGTACTGTTTTATTCAACATGCTAGTTGTTGCCTGAATACCTTGGTGTTTTTTTTTTCATTGTGTTATTGTTTTACAGGCCCTGTGAGATTTATGCTTATGGAGGTTCTATTTTCATGTATTTTGAAGTTTTGTTTCGAGATTTAGAACTCTTTTTAGTATTTCTTGTAGTGCTGGCTTGGTAGTGGCAAATTCTCTCAGCATTTGTTTGTCTGAAAAACACTTTCTCCTTCATTTGTGAAGCTAGTTTTGCTGGATACAAAATTCTTGGCTGGCAATTATTTTGTCTGAGGAGACTAAAGATAGGACCCAATCCCTTCTGGCTTGTAGTGTTTCTGCTGAGAAATCTGCTATAAATCTGATACATTTTCCTTCATAGGTGGCCTGATGTTTCTGCCTCGTAGGTCTTAAATTTTCTTTCCTTTGTCTTGACTTTAGATAACCTGATGACTATATGCCTGGGCGATGATCTTTTTCCAGTGAATCTCCCAGATGTTCTTTGAGTTTTTTTTTTTTTTTTTTTTTTGAGACAGAGTCTTGCTCTGTCACCCAGACAGGAGTGTAGTGGTGCCATCTTGGCTCACTGCAGGCTCCACCTCCTGGGCTCACGCCATTCTCCCACCTCAGCCTCCTGAGTAGCTGGGACTACAGGTACCCACCACCATGCTCGGTTAATTTAGTTTTTGTATTTTTAGTAGAGACAGGGTTTCGCCATGTTAGTCAGGATGGTCTCAATCTCCTGACCTCATGATCCACCCACCTCGGCCTCCCAAAATGCTGGGATTACAGGTGTGAGCCACCACACCTGGCCCTTTGAGCTTCTTCTATTTGGATGACTAGATCTCTAGTGAGGCCAGGGAAGTTTCCTTGATTATTCCCTCAGATATGTTTTCCAAACTTAGATTTCTCTTCTTCCTCAGGAATACCAATTATTCTTAGGTTTGGCCGTTTAACATAATCCCAAATTTCTTGGAGGCTTTGTTCATTTTTTAATAATTCTTTTTTCTTTGTCTAATTGGGTTAATTTGAAAGCCCTGTCTTTGCCGGGCGCGGTGGCTCAAGCCTGTAATCCCAGCACTTTGGGAGGCCGAGGCGGGCGGATCACGAGGTCAGGAGATCGAGACCATCCTGGCTAACACAGTGAAACCCCATCTCTACTAAAAATACAAAAAAAATTAGCCGGACGTGTTGGCAGGCGCCTGTAGTCCCAGCTACTCGGGAGGCTGAGGCAGGAGAATGGCATGAACCCGGGAGGTGGAGCTTGCAGTGAGCCAAGATCGCGCCATTGCACTCCTGCCTGGGAGACAGAGCAAGACTCCATCTCAAAAAAAAAAAAAAAAAAAAGAAAGCCCTGTCTTTAAGCTCTGAAGTTCTTTCTTCTACTTGTTCTAATCTATTGTTGAAACTTTCAAGTGCATTTTGTATTTCTCTAAGTGTGTCTTTCATTTCCAGAAGCTATATTTTTTTCTTTATGACATCTATTTCTCTGGAGTATTTTTCATAAATATCCTGTATTTTTAAAAAAATTTTCTTTAAGTTGGTTTTCACCTTTCTCTGGTATCTCCTTGAGGAGCTTTACAACCTTCTGAATTCTTTATCTGGCAATTCAGAGATTTCTTCTTGGTTTGGATCCATTGCTGGGGAGCTAGTGTGGTCTTTTGGGGGTGTTACAGAACCTTGTTTTGTCATATTACCAGAATTTCTTTTCTGGTTCCTTCTCATTTGGGTAGACTATGTCAGTGGAAAAATCTGGAACTCAAGGGCTGCTATTCAGGTTCTTATGTCCCACAGAGTGATCCCTTGATGTGTTGCCCTCCCCCTTCCCCTATGGATGGGACTTCCTGAGAGCCAAATTGCTGTGATTGTTATTTCTCTTCTGGGTCTGGTAACCCAGTGGGGCTGCCAGGCTCTGGGTTGTTGCTGTGGAATGTCTGCAAAGAGTTCTGTGATACAGTCTGTCTTCAGGTCTCCCAACCATGAATACCAGCACCTGCTCTGGTGGAGGTGGCAGGGGAGTGAAGTAGGCCCTGTGAGAGTCCTTGGTTGTAGATATGCTTAGTGTGCTGGCTTTCTCAAATGCTAGTTATGCTAGCAGTGAAGCTGTCATGTGGACAGACTCAGGACCACTGGTTATCCAGGATGTTTCAGGCAGTGGAATTGGTTTTTATTTTCTCCTTTCTTGGAGCAGGGTTGTTCTGTCATGAGTTGCTGTAATGTCCTGAGTTGGTTGGCCTCAAGCCAGGAGGTGGCACTTTCAAGAGAGCACCAGCTGCAATAGTAGAAGGGGGATATAAGCTTGCCCTGTGTTGGCCAGGATAAGAATTTGGGTTTCTCAGGTGATGGGCAGGGCCATAAAGATCCCAAGCTTTTATGTCTTTTGTGATTGGCTACTGAGGTGGGTAGAGAAATACTATCAGGTGTGGGTAGGAATAGGCAGGTCTGAGCTCAGATCCTCCTTGAGCAGGGCTTACTGAAGCCACTTTGGAGTGTAGGGGGGTGGTGGGCCCATGGGGTTATGTTCCAGAGGGAATTATGGCTGTCTCTGTCACCAGGGAAGTGGGGGAAAGCCAGTAACAATAGGTTTCACCTAGCTCCCATGGAGTTGGCAAGGCCAGTCTTGCTCTTGCCGTGCTCTGCTAAGAGTGACAAGTTTATCTATAGGCAGCCTGTATGTAGGACTCAGACTCAGCCCCAGGCTATAAGTTTCTCCACTGAAGAAGCAAGTATGGCTTTCAGGCCACGCCCCTCCTCATCTGCCCACACTGTTGGCTGTGACTCCTGCACTCCTTTCTGCAGTGGTTCCCATTCATCCCCAGGATTCTGCTCAAGAGGGTTTGTGGCCAGTCAAAATTATCACAAAGTTTAGCTGGAAGCTTCTTTCACCCTGTGACCCCTCCCAAAATCTGGGCTGCCTTCCCCGAGGATGTCTGTGAGATATAGTCAGGGATGGCTTCCCTGGGCTTGAGCTGGAGAACGGGAGTGCCTACAACGTTCTTCCCACTGCTGCTTCTACTTTTATTTCACACTAAATCCATTTCAGCAGCAGGTAAGGTTACATCTTTCTCCTGTAATCTGGATTTTCAGATTAAATTCACAGTTTTTCGCCTGTCTTGTGGCAATTGCAGCAGTCTGCTGCTTCTTACAAAGAATCTGTGGTTTCTTTTGGTTTTCCTGGTATGCTCCTGTGATGGTTCCCGAAGCAAAAGTTCATGGTGTGAATCTCCACATGCTGTTCTGTCCATCCAAGTGGGAGCTGCATGTCAGCCCTGTTTCCTATCTGCCATCTTCCAGTTTGCTAAGTTTTTATTAGAATTTCCTCATCAATGTTCATGAGAAATACTGATCTGCAGTTTTATTTTCTTGTAAGTCTTTTGTCATGAGAGACCATATCTCAGATAACTTGAATCCTAGATTTATTGAGTCTTGTTTTATAGCCCATAATATGGTCTATCTTGGTAAACTTTCCATGTTCTATGCATACTTGAAAAGAATGTATATTCTGCTGTTGTTGAGTGAAGTATTTTATATATGTCAATTAGGCCAAATCGGTCAGTAGTGGTTTTGTCTGCATGTTTTTTCATGAGTAATGAAGTTGTTTTATTACTATATTCTTATTCTACTGCCAAGCTCTTGCTTCACTGTATATAAATAGCACCAGCAAATTCAGTGATTGCAAAATTAAGACAGTATTGTCAACATCATATTGAATGAGGAAAAGTTGAAAGCATTCCTTCTGAGAACTGGAATAAGACAAAGATGCCCACTTTCACCACTTCCATTCAACATAGTGCTGGAAGTCATAGCCGGAGAAATCATACAAGAGAAAGAAATAAAGGGCATCCAAATTGGAAAAGAGAAAGTCAAATTGTTGCTGTTTGCTGATGATATGATCATATACCTAGAAAACACTAAAGACTCATCCAAAAAGCTCTTAAATCTGATAAGTAAATTCAGTAAAGTCTCAGGTTACAAAATTAATGTACACAAATCAGTAGCACTACAATATACCAACAATGACCAAGCTGAGAATCAAATAGAGAACTCAATCCCTTTTACAACAGACACAAACAAAACCCACAAATACAAAAACAAAAAACAAAACAAAAAAACCCTAGGAATATACTTAACCAAGGAGGTGAAAGATCTACAAGGAAAACTACAAACCACTGCTGAAAGAAATCACTGATGACGCAAACAAATGGAAATACATCCCATGCTTATGGATGGGTAGAATCAATATTGTGAAAATGACCATACTGCCAAAAGCAATCTACAGATTCAATGCAATTCCCATGAAAATACCATCGTCATTCTTCACAGAACTAGAAAAAACAATCCGAAAATTCACATGGAGCTATAATAGAGCCTGCATAGCCAAAGCAAGACTAAGCAAAAAGAACAAATCTGGAGGCATCTCATTACCTGACTTCAAATTATACTACAAGGTTATAGTTGCCAAAGCAGCATAATACTGGTGGTATAAAAATAGGCATGTAGACCAACAGAACAGAATAGAGAACCCAGAAATAAAGCCAAATACTTAACAGCCAACTAGTCTTTGACAAAGCAAAGAAAAACATTAAGTGGGAAAAGAACACCGTATTCAACAAATAGTTCTGGGAAAACTGGCAAGTCACATGTAGAAGAATGAAACTGGATACTCATCTCTCACCTTATGCAAAAATCAACTCAATATGGATTAAAGACTTAAATCTAAGACCTGAAGCCATAAAAATTCTAGAAGATAACATTAAAAAAAACCTCTTCTGGATGTTTGCTTTGGCAAAGAATTCATGACTAAGACCCTAAAAGCAAATGCAAAAAAAAAAAAAAAACCAACAAATAAATTGGACCTAATTAAACTAAAAAGCTTCTGCACAGCAAAAGAAATAACCAGCAAAGTAAACAGACAACCCACAGAGTGCGAGAAAATATTTGCAAACTATGTACCCAACAAAGGACTAGTATCCAGAATCTATAAGGAACTCGAACAGATCAGCAAGAAAAAAACAAATGATCCCACCAAAAAGTGGTCAAAGGGCACGAATAGATGTTTTTCAAAAGAAGATGTACAAGCAGCCAACAAACACGAAAAAATGTTTAACATCACTAATCATCAAAAAAATGCAAATTAAAATCACAATGAAATACCACCTTACTCCTGCAAGAATGGCCACACTTAAAACGTCAAAAACAATAGATATTGGTGTGGATGTGGTGAAAAGGGAACACTTTTACACTGCCAGTGGGAATGTAAATTAGTACAACCACTACGGAAAACAGTTTGGAGATTCCTTAAAGAGCCAAAAGTAGAACTACCATTTGATACAGTAATCCCACTACTAGGTGTCTACCCAAAGGAAAAGAAGTCATTATATGAAAAAGACACACACACATGCCTGTTTACAGCAGGACGATCTGCAATTGCAAAGATATGTAGCCAACCTAAGTGTCTGTCAACCAACAAGTAGATAAAGAAAATATGGTATATACAGTATGAAATACTATTCAACCATAGAAAGGAATGAAATAATGTCTTTTGCAGCAACTTGGATAGAGCTGGAGGCCATTATTCTAAGTGAAGTAACTTAGGTATGGAAAAGCAAATATCCTATGTTCTCACTCATAAGTGGGAGATAAGCTAAGAGTGATATAGGTGCTTGGTGTCCACGAGTTGCCAAATGAAGCTGAGCATCTTAATGGAACCAGGGATCTCAGGAGTAGTATTATCCCCCTTTTAACAAATAAGGGTGCCAGGGGTGGAGCCAAGATGGCCGAATAGGAACAGTTCCGGTCTACAGCTCCCAGCATGAGCGACGGAGAAGACGTGTGATTTCTGCATTTCCGTCTGAGGTAACAGGTTCATCTCACTAGGGAGTGCCAGACAGTGGGTGCAGGACAGTGGGTGCAGCGCACCGAAGCAGGGCGAGGCATTGCCTCACTCGGGAAGCGCAAGGGGTCAGGGAGTTCCCTTTCCTAGTCAAACAAAGGGGTGACAGATGGCACCTGGAAAATCGGGTCACTCCCACCCTAATACTGTGCTTTTCCAACAAGCTTAAAAAACGGCACACCAGCAGATTATATTCCGCACCTGGCTCGGAGGGTCCTACGCCCATGGAGTCTTGCTGATTGCTAGCACAGCAGTCTGAGATCAAACTGCAAGGTGGCAACGGGGCTGGGGGAGGGGTGCCTGCCATTGCCCAGGCTTGCTTAGGTAAACAAAGCCGCCGGGAAGCTCAAACTGGGTGGAGCCCACCACAGCTCAAGGAGGCCTGCCTGCCTGCCTCTGTAGGCTCCAATCTGGGGGCAGGGCACAGACAAACAAAAAGACAGCAGTTACCTCTGCAGACTTAAATGTCCCTGTCTGACAGCTTTGAAGAGAGTAGTGGTTCTCCCAGCACGCAGCTGGAGATCTGAGAACAGGCAGACTGCCTCCTCAAGTGGGTCCCTGACCCCCAAGCAGCCTAACTGGGAGGCACCCCCCAGTAGGGGCAGACTGACACCTCACATGGCCGGGTACTCCTCTGAGACAAAACTTCCAGAGGAACAATCAGGCAGCAGCATTTGCGGTTCATGAAAATCTGCTGTTCTGCAGCCACTGCTGCTGATACCCAGGCAAACAGGGTCTGGAGTGGACCTCTAGCAAACTCAACAGACCTGCAGCTCAGAGTCTTGTCTGTTAGAAGGAAAACTAACAAACAGAAAGGACATCCACACCAAAAACCCATCTGTACATCATCATCATCAAAGACCAAAAGTAGATAAAACCACAAAGATGGGGAAAAAAGAGAGCAGAAAAACTGGAAACTAAAAAGCAGAGCACCTCTCCTCCTCAAAAGGAACATAGCTCCTCACGAGCAATGGAAAAAAGCTGGATGGAGAATGACTTTGACGAGTTGAGAGAAGAAGGCTTCAGACGATCAAACTATTCTGAGCTACAGGAGGAAATTCAAACCAATGGCAAAGAAGTTAAAAACTTTGAAAAAAAATTAGATGAATGCATAACTAGAATAAGCAATGCAGAGAAGTGCTTAAAGGAGCTGATGGAGCTGAAAGCCAAGGCTCGAGAACTACGTGAAGAATGCAGAAGCCTCAGGAGCCGATGCGATCAACCGGAAGAAAGGGTATCGCTGATGGAAGATGAAATGAATGAAATGAAGCGAGAAGAGAAGTTTAGAGAAAAAAGAATAAAAAGAAATGAACAAAGTCTCCAAGAAATATGGGACTATGTGAAAAGACCAAATCTACGTCTGATTGGTGTACCTGAAAGTGATGGGGTGAATGGAACCAAGCTGGAAACCACTCTGCAGGATATTATCCAGGAGAACTTCCCCAATCTAGAAAGGCAGGCCAACATTCAAATTCAGGAAATACAGAGAACACCACAAAGATACTCCTTGAGAAGAGCAACTCAAAGACACATAATTGTCAGATTCACCAAAGTTGAAATGAAGGAAAAAATGTTAAGGGCAGCCAGAGAGAAAGTTTGGGTTACCTTTCTAGTCGGGTTCCCATCTAGTCTGATGGGAAGCCCATCAGACTAACAGCAGATCTCTCGGCAGAAACTCTACAAGCCAGAAGAGAGTGGGGGCCAATATTCAACATTCTTAAAGAAAAGAATTTTCAACCCAGAATTTCATATCCAGCCAAACTAAGCTTCATAAGTAAAGGAGAAATCAAATATTTTACGGACAAGCAAATGCTGAGAGATTTTGTCACCACCAGGCGTGCCCTAAAAGAGCTACTGAAGGAAGCACTAAACATGGAAAGGAACAATCGGTATCAGCCACTGCAAAAACATGCCAAATTATAAAGACCATCAAGGCTAGGAAGAAACTGCATCAACTAATGAGCAAAATAACCAGCTAACATCATAATGACAGGATCAAATTCACACATAACAATATTAACTTTAAATGTAAATGGACTAAATGCTCCAATTAAAAGACACAGACTGGCAAATTGGATAAAGAGTCAAGACCCATCAGTGTGCTGTATTCAGGAAACCCATCTCACCTGCAGAGACACACATAGGCTCAAAATAAAGGGATGGAGGAAGATCTACCAAGCAAATGGAAAACAAAAAAAGGCAGGGGTTGCAATCCTAGTCTCTGATAAAACAGACTTTAAACCAACAAAGATCAAAAGAGACAAAGAAGCCCATTACATAATGGTAAAGGGATCAATTCAACAAGAAGAGCTAACTATCCTAAATATATATGCACCCCATTTAGGAGCACCCAGATTCATAAAGCAAGTCCTTAGTGACGTGCAAAGAGACTTAGACTCCCACACAATAATAATGGGAGACTTTAACACCCTACTGTCAACATTAGACAGATCAACGAGACAGAAAGTTAACAAGGATACCCAGGAATTGAACTCAGCTCTGCACCAAGCGGACCTATTAGACATCTACAGAACTCTCCACCCCAAATCAACAGAATATACATTTTTTTCAGCACCACACTACACCTATTCCAAAATTGACCACATAGTTGGAAGTAAAGCACTCCTCAGCAAATGTAAAAGAACAGAAATTATAATAAACTGCCTCTCAGACCACAGTGCAATCAAACGAGAACTCAGGATTAAGAAACTCACTCGAAACCACTCAACTACATGGAATCTGAACAACCTGCTCCTGAATGACTACTGGGTACATAACGAAATGAAGGCAGAAATAAAGATGTTCTTTGAAACCAACGAGAACAAAGACACAACATACCAGAATCTCTGGGACACATTCAAAGCAGTATGCAGAGGGAAATTTATAGCACTAAATGCCCACAAGAGAAAGCAGGAAAGATCCAAAATTGACACCCTCTAACATCACAATTAAAAGAACTAGAAAAGCAAGAGCAAACACATTCAAAAGCTAGCAGAAAGCAAGAAATAACTAAAATCAGAGCAGAACTGAAGGAAATAGAGACACAAAAACCCCTTCAAAAGATTAATGAATCCAGGAGCTGGTTTTTTGAAAAGATCAACAAAATTGATAGACCCCTAGCAAGACTAATAAAGAAGAAAAGAGAGAAGAATCAAATAGATGCAATAAAAAATGATAAAGGGGATATTACCACCGATCCCACAGAAATACAAACTACCATCAGAGAACACTACAAACACCTCTACACAAATAAACTAGAAAATCTAGAAGAAATGGATAAATTCCTCGACAAATACACCCTCCCAAGACTAAACCAGGAAGAAGTTGAATCTCCGAATAGACCAATAACAGGCTCTGAAATTGAGGCAATAATCAATAGCTTACCAACCAAAAAGAGTCCAGATCCAGATGGATTCACAGCCGAATTCTACCAGAGGTATAAGGAGGAGCTGGTACCATTCCTTCTGAAACTATTCCAATCAATAGAAAAAGAGGGAATCCTCCCTAACTCATTTTATGAGGCCAGCATCATCCTGATACCAAAGCCGGGCAGAGACACAACCAAAAAAGAGAATTTTAGACCAATATCCTTGATGAACATTGATGCAAAAATCCTCAATAAAATACTGGCAAACCGAACCCAGCAGCACATCAAAAAGCTTATTCACCATGATCAAGTGGGCTTCATCCCTGGGATGCAAGGCTAGTTCAACATATGCAAATCAATAAATGTAATCCAGCATATAAAGAGTATCAAAGACAAAAACCACAAAATTATCTCAATAGATGCAGAAAAGGCCTTTGACAAAATTCAACAATGCTTCATGCTAAAAACTCTCAATAAATTAGGTATTGATGGGACGTATCTCAAAATAATAAGAGCAATCTATGACAAACCCACAGCCAATATCATAGTGAATGGGCAAAAACTGGAAGCATTCCCTTTGAAAACTGGCACAAGACAGGGATGCCTTCTCTCACCACTCCTATTCAACATAGTGTTGGAAATGCTGGCCAGGGCAATCAGGCAGGAGAAGGAAATAAAGGGTATTCAATTAGGAAAAGAGGAACTCAAATTGTCCCTGTTTGCAGATGACATGATTGTATATCTAGAACACCCCACTGTCTCAGCCCCAAATCTCCTTAAGCTGATAAGCAACTTCAGCAAAGTCTCAGGATACAAAAATCAATGTACAAAATGTACAAAAATCACAAGCATTCTCATACACCAATACTATGCAGCCATAAAAAATGATGAGTTCATGTCCTTTGTAGGCACACGGATGAAATTGGAAATCATCATTCTCAGCAAACTATTGCAAGGACAAAAAACCAAACACCGCATGTTCTCACTCATAGGTGGGAATTGAGCAACGAGAACACATGGACACAGGAAGGGGAACATCACACTCCGGGGACTGTTGTGGGGTGGGGGGAGGGGGGAGGGATAGCATTAGGAGATATACCTATTGCTAAATGACGAGTTAATGGGTGCAATACACCAATATGGCACATGTATACATATGTAACAAACCTGCACATTGTGTGCATGTACCCTAAAACTTAAAGTATATTAATAATAAAAAAAAGAGTGATATAATGGACTTTGGGGACTTGGCTGGTAGGGGTGAGGGATAAAAGACTGCATATTGGGTACAGTGTACACTGCACAGGTGACGGATGCACTAAAATCTCAGAAATCACCACTAAAGAACTTATCCATGTAACCAAAAGCCACTTTAGCCCCAAAACCATTGAAACTTAAAAAGACAGTATTGTTCTTCATCTGACATTGTACAACTAACAAAAGCTTTTCTCCACTCCCAAATTATTTTCAATGCAAACATCATTAAGTATTTTGATGCAAATCCAGGAACGGATATAAGCCAGTTACAATATTATATAAAGCTAAAGATATAATGTTATCCTCAAGATACGTAATTTTTACAGCTAGTTCTCACCACAGATAACTTCATGAATTCTAAATATTATAACTAGAGCCTAGCCTAAAAATCATAGAATATTGTGAAAAAGATGCATATTGTGTTTGTCTGAAATCTTTAGAAAAGGGGTATTTTCTTCCAGCAGCAGTGTTGGGAGTAGTTTATTTATCCACTGGTAATGCCAAAAGTTGCTATTTTATGTCTTCCATCTATTACTAATTTAAGACAACTATGCTGAATTAAGTTGTTTCATTCCAGTTTATTGAGAGGTCCCATTCTCACTCCTCAATGGATTTTACATATTTCTCATACTCTTCTTCACTCATTAGTTCATCCAGTTGTAGGGTGTTACCCAGCATCATCTTGACATTGATGCCCACTGTTCCATGCCATTTTCTATTATTATTCACTCATGTCTATCTGTGAATCTACACACTGAGAACACAGTGGTTCCATATGCAGCATCCAGACAGCACTTCCCTCAGCCACCAGGGCTGCAGCCAACAAGCTCCACATTATTCAGTGTGTCACATTTGATGGGATGCTGAGGGCCACTGTGCTGCATGTCAGCTACCCAGGCCAGGAGGTGGGGCAAGGCTGGTCAACACTGTCATTAAACTCTTCTTTATCCTTACTGATTTTCTGTCTACTTATTCTATCAATTATTGAGGGGAGCATATTGAAATCTCTAATGATAATTTTTATTGATCTTTGCAGTTCTACAACTTTTTGCTTCATATGTTTTGAAGCACTGTTATTGGGTGCATAAGTATTTAAGATTGTTACATTCTCTTGGCCTTTGTTATCTCTTATAGTATTCTCTGTTCTGGAATCTACTTTGTCTATAGTTAGTAAAGCCATTCCAGCTAACTTTTGATTAGTGTTGGCATGGTGTATCCTTTTCCGTTCTTTAAATCTAGCCTATTGTATCTTTATATTTGAAGTGCATTTTTATAGTCTACATATAACTGAATTTTGCATTTTATCCATTCTATATCTGCTTTATACACATGCTCTTTAATTGGGACATTTGGAACGTTTACATTTAATGTAATTATTGCATACTTAGGTTTAAGTCTGTCATCTCGTAATTTGTCCCATCTAGTCTTTGCTCCCTTTTTCCTCTCTTTTTGTCTAATTTTGTATTTTTATGATGATATTTAATCTCAACTATAGGCTTATTAGATATAACTCTTTGAATCTGATTTGTAACATTAGTGGTACATCTTTAACTTATCACAGACTGTCATTAGGTGATATTATAGCACTTTAGATATAAGAACCTTAAAATAGTATACTTTTCCCCTCTGGGTCTCCTCTCAAGCTCTTTGTGCTATTCTTGTCATACATTTTATTTTTATATATGTTATAAACCCCGCACTATTTTTGTTTGTGAAGTCACTATCTTTTAAAAAGATACAAATATTAAGGATAAAATCTTATACATTTACCCACTTTGTTACCATTTCCAGTGCTCTTCAACTCTTTGTGTAGAGCCAAATTTCCATCTGATATCATTTTCCTTCTGCCTAAAGGGCTTTCTTTAACATTTCTCGTAATGTGGGTCTGCTGGTGATGCATCTTTCCACCTTTTCTGTGTAGGGCAAACTCTTATTTCACATTTTATTTTGAATGAAAGATACTTACTGGGTATAAAATTCTAGGGTGGAGTTTATTTTCTTCTATTTCTTTAAAGATGTGATCCTATTATCTTTCTGTTTGTATTATTTCCAATAAGAAATCTGCTGTTATTCATATCTTTGTTCCTCTGTTCCTAACTTGACTTCCCCCAAACCTACTCCTGGCTGCTTTTAAGATTTTCTCTTTATCACTGGTTTCCCACCGACTTTGGTATAGTTTTCTTTATGTTCTTGTGTTTGTTGAGCATCTTGTATCTGTGAGTATATTGTTTTCATCAAATTTATAATTTTTCAGTCATTATTTCTTCGAATGTGTTTTTTCTGTCCTAGCATCTCTCTCTTCATGTGGTCTTCTATTACACATATATTAGGTCTTTGAAGTTGTCCCAAAACTCACTGATACGTATCTTTAAAAAAAATCTCATTTACATTTGTTTCAAGTTCACTAATCTTTCACCTGCAATGCCTAACCTGGAGTTAATCCTTCCGGTGTATTTTTCATCTTATTGATTGTAGTTTTTAATCTCTAGAAGTTTGATTTGGGGCATTTTTATATCTTTAACGTCTCTCCTTAACCTTTGGAACATACGGTTATAATAACTGTTTTAATGTTTTTGTTCATTAATTCTAACATATTTTCATATGTAGGTTTCAACTGATTGATTTATCTCCACCTTATGCATAACATATTACCAGTTTTGTGAGTGCTGGTAATTCTTTATTGGATTCCACACATTGTGAATTTCATCTTGGTGGGTGCCAAGTAATTCTGTATTCCTATAGATAGTCTTGTACTTTGTTCTGGGACTCAGTTAAGTTACTTTGATTCTTTTAGTTCTTGCTTTAAAGATTTGTTAGGCAGGACTGGAGTGTGCCCTCTCTAGAACTAATTATTCTCCTCAAGACTCTTTTGTGCACTCTCTTGCAAATCATAAGCTTTTCCAGTCTGGCTGGTGAGAACAGGCACTATATTCCTAACTTCGTACAGGCAGGGGCACTATTAATCCTCATCCTTTTCAGAGGTTCTTTTCGAAGCCTGGCTGGCCTTAAGGGGTTTCCTCACATGCCTGGTGTGATCAGCACTCAGCTGACTGCCTGACTGGTCTGCTGATCAGTGATGCCTCTCTCTGTGCACTCTGTCCTTTCTAGTACTCTGTCCTTCAGACTTTAGTCGCTCTAGTCTGCATGGACTTGAAGACTTGGGAAGTCTTCTGGCTCCTCCTGCCCTGCATTGTGACCTAGAAGCTCTGTCAAGGCAGTCAGCTGGGGCAGCCATAGGATTCGCTTGGCTTGTTTCCTGTCTTCCAGGCGTCGCTGGCCTTTGTTACAGTGATGAACAGTGTTTTCTATATTTTAGCCACATTTTGGTTATTTTAGGCAGGAGAGTAAATCCAGTCTCTGTTACTGCACCTTAGCATAAAAACAAGAGTGCTGCTCTTAAAAAAAAAACTAATTCCACTCATCAGCTTCATTTCCATCAATCGAATCCATGCCATATAATCTTCTTTAAAAAACTCAGATCTCCCCTGAATCCCCTCTTTGCTGGGAAGGGACTTTGCTGGGAGATGGGGCAGGTGTTTCTATGTCTGCAGGGCCCAGTCAGGGAAGGAAGGAAAATGCTGTCCCATTTGAGTATGCAGATAGTGTGTCAGTCTCTTCAGAAAGCCTGTATTTCCCAGTGAGTTTAAATGAGCAGTTTTATCTGGCTCAGCCTCCTGAAGTCACGGAAGAAGGTAGGGAAAGGCTGACATTCTGCTCTGACCTGAATTTTGGAGCATACCAGTGAGGCTTTGATTTGTCCGTTACAAACACAGAGGCCTCTGTTTCCCCCAGCTCGCGGTGTGCTTACTGCCAGTGAGGCCTTTTCTGCATCAGGCATTAGAACTTCTTGGTGGCGACCCCAGCACCAGAGATGCCCCTGATGTCACAAGTAGCCCCCAGGCCCATCCCCCCACCCTAGGCATGGAGGGATGGTCTCTCTCACCTGGATGTTTTCCATGGTATCTGGCGAGACAGGTTCCTGCGACTCCTCGACTATTTTTTGGGAAGCCTGGCTGCTACTCCTGAGCTCAGCATCTTTGAGAGAAGTGATAGAATAACGACAGATGTTAAATATCTGCAGAACCACAGGAAATTAGACAGCATGGTGACATGTTTTTAAATTACAATGGATCTGAAGAATTTTATTCTAGAGAGCAGTACCTTGAGGTAGGAAGAGCAGGTCTCTGCAGCCCACCCGGATTTTGACACTGAGGAGGGATCCTGGGCTAGTTCTTCCCTCCCTCCATCTCTCTGTGCCCTTATCTGCATGATGCTGCCCAGGGGAGTTGTGGAGATGGGAAGATGGGCAATGGACCTGGCCCAGGCCTGGGCCACGGGAGGCCCTCAACCTCTGCCAGTCCCTGAGCAATGGGATCCTTTGACAGCAGCCCCTTTTGAAGTTTATAAACAATAGGTTATCAGCTTCCTCGATGGTGGGCTTTGAAATGAGCTCCAGGCAGAAGGCGGAAAAGGCCACAGTGAGTTACATCAGTGTTACCTGAATGCCAAGGCTTAGCACAAGGGCTGCTTTCTCTTTGTTTGGAAATACTCTGAACTCACACTCTGCCAGCGGTCACAATGCTCACTTTTCTATTTTGTAATAGAAATTATTTTCAAGAAGAACTGGAGCTGAGCATTGGTGTTTTAGTAAGTTGTGGAAAGTCAAAAATCAGGGTAGCTTAGGCTTCATGTATTTAACCTTTACTAAAAATTACAGAAGAAAAACATTTCCCATTTTGTCTAAAAAGGTCCTTCTCCCTCCTCCTCCCCTCCTTTTTTCTCTTTTGAAATCTCTCCATGCCTAAAGAGGGTGATCTCGGAGAAGACATCACTGGAGGATGTCCTCTCCTTTGTGCTTCACCCAGTGTCCACTCTGCTGGGGGTTCTCAGCCACGACATCTGCTCTCAGCCTTTGGGCCTCAGCTCAGAGCAGCCCTAGGATGCCCTGCTCATGGCTTCCCCTCCTCAGAAGCGCTGCCACAGACGTAGGAGGGACTCTGGGCCCGCTGAAGGCTCCAGAGACTGCTGCTGTCCCTGTGAGTGTGGGCATGCTGCTCTGCCTTCTTGTTTTCACGCATCACATCAGACACTGCAGGGCCAGAGCAGCCAGGGTCCTCTCTGCTTCCTCCTCTCCCATGGTGTTCTTCTAGTGCCAGCTACAACAATGGCCTCTGCAGATGCCTCTCAACCCCAAATATCTGGGTCACTAATGCATTATACCTACTTCTGGCAAAGATGTAGGTAAATGAATGAAATTCTAAGAGAAAAATGAGATGCCCAGGGAGGTGTAAATGGCATAGTCGAAGAGGTACATAATGTTGAAGGCACAATGAGACAGAAAGTCACATTCTAGCATGAAAGGTAGCTCTTTTGGCATGAAGAGAAAATGTCCTGAGAGGGTAAAGCACTTAGAGTCCCTCTTCTGAAGAAAGATGCTTTGAGGAAAATAAAAACTGTCATATCTCTAGCTCCTGATATGTCCTGCACCTGCAGAATTTTCCAGATAAGACTATCTGGGGTTTCTAGCACTCTCATCATGACAAGAGCAGCATGCTTTTTAGGCTTATTGACTTTGTTGTTGAGATTAACACACATATGAAAAGTGTACAGCTCAGGGAATTTCACATATGTCTATTCCTGAACAACCACCACCTATAAAAATATATAAAACTGGCTTGTCACAGTGGCTCACACCTGTAATCCCAGCACTTTGGGAGGCCGAGACAGTTGGATCACCTGAGGTCAGGCGTTCAAGACCAGCCTGACCAACATGATGAAACCTCGTCTCTACTAAAAATACAAAAAAAGTAGCCAGGCATGGTGGTACACACCCGTAATCCCAGCTACTCAGGAGAGGCAGGAGAATCGCTTGAACCTGGGAGGCGGAGGTTGCAGTGAGTCAAGATTGTGCCACTGCACTACAGCCTAGATGACAGAGTGAGACTCCATCTCCAAAAAAAGAAAAAAAAAAAAGGAAAAAAAAGAACATATAAAACATTTCCAACACCCAGAAATTTCCCTCATCTCCCCGTCCAGTCAATACTCCTCTCAAGGGTATCCACTCTTCCAACTTTTACTATCATTTATTACTTTTGATCAGCAGCAAACTTGTGAATTAAAAAAACTTATTATCAGTAACTACCTATTTTAATGTATTAAAAAGATATTTCTTTCCTATTTTAAGTTTGAAGAACTACAAAAAAATGCAACTAAAAGTAGACATTCACTGTGCATGCTTCTTTTATAATTAGGAAAAGATTACAAAAAAGTAAAAAGTCTTGAAGACTGGATTAGATTTTCAGTAAACTAATAATCTTGGTGACTTAACTGTCAATGGTCTAATGTTCATGAGACAATTACCAACTACAAAGACTAATTGCTTGACTAAACTGTTGTGAGGTGTTGCAGTTGATTATTAAGCAGCTGCCACGTTCATCCCTAGAGGTGACTGCATTTCAGAACTGGGCAAGGTGAAGCTGGATCTCTCTCTCCAGTGTCTCTGGGGTCTTGCGAGGTTTAATTAGTTAATGTTCATAATGTCCCCTGAGATCCTCAAATGTGAGGTGTTATCCTGGGGAAAGCTGAGGCAGTGGTATTGTGTAACACATGACTAAAAATACAACTGAAGCTGAGCGATTTAATTGTTCTTTTATGGCTTATACCATCTAAGTAGTTTAGAAGTCATGAACTATCGGTTTACTCTAGTGGGAGTAAAGGCACAATTTGTCAGGACTTTCTCTCTGAGACTGCTTATCTGAAGTGGGTTTACCATGAAGCTAATAAAGCTTAGAAGTTCAGGCATCTTCCCAGCACAGGCTCCTCCAAGGCACAGCATCTAATGCCGCATTCATCGTTTTGCATTACTCTCCTTAAAAAGAGCTCTTGAATGGGTCAGACTTTAGGTCCCACAAGACTCTGGATCTATCCTGCTCTTTATCTAATAGGAATAATACATACAGAGTGCAAAATAATACATGTTGAAGGCTTCAGGAATAAATAATAATATAATTTTGTGCTTTTTACATTTATTTTAAATATCCATCAAAAATCTTAATTTTTATGTGATGAAATAAATTGATTCTAAAAGAGCAAATATGGAGAAACAGTAAACAAAAATTTAAGAAAGATGAACAAAAAGACTTGGGCCAAATTCCCAACTGAATATTAAGACATTATAAAGACACAGTTATTAAAACAGAGAGTTACTGGGGCAAGAACAGAACAGAATGAAAGCCAGAAATAGTCCCAGGCAGTTATGAAATGTTGATATATGATGAAGATGGCATTTCAAATTAGGGGGGAAAGAACAAACTGTACAATAAATAGTGCTGGAAGAGGTAAAGCAAAATGATCAAATAGAAGCTTCCACCAATCATCCTCCCCACAGGAACACAAAATTTAACAATTATGTACACAACAAAGCACCTTCATAAGAACCAAAAATCAGGGGAGGGATCGCACTATCTGGTTTTAACTTCATATCACTGAAAGAGGCACTGAAGAGGGCAGGAAATACAGTCTTGAATTGCCAACACTAACCTTTCCCCTTCCCCTGGCAGTAGCCATGTGGCGTGGAAAATCTGTACACTTGGGGAGAGAAAGTGCAGTGCCTGTGGGACTTCGCAATGGAATGCAGTGTTGTCAACACCAGGCAGAATTCAGCTGGCACCCCAAGAGGGAGCATTTGCATCAGTCCTAGCCAGATGGGAATCACCCATCCTGGTGGTTGGAACCTGAGTTCTGGCAAGCCATGCCACCACAGGCAAAAGTGCTCTGGGGTCCTAAATAAACTTGAAAGGCTGTCTAGGCCACAAGGACTGAGCTACCGGACTTACGGGACACGCGACCTAGTAAAACACTAGCTGGATCTGCTAAAAGAGTGCTTGCGTTACTCCTCCCCTAATCCCAGGCACCGCATCTCACAGCTCCAAAAGAGACTCCGACTCCTTCCTTCCACTTGAAAAGAGGAGACGGGAGTGAAGAGGACTTTGTCTTGTAACTTGGATACCAGCTCAGCCACAGTAGGATAGGGCACCTGGCAGAGTCACAAGGTCCCTATTCCAGGCCCTGGCTCCTGGATGACATTCCTAGACACACCCTGGACTGGAAGGGAAGCTGCTGCCTTGACATGAAGGACCCAGTCCTAGTAGGATTCATCACGTGCTGACTAAAGAGCCCCTGGGCCCTGAATAATCAGCAGCAGTAGCCATGGGCCTTGGGTGAGATTAAGAGCTGTGCTGACTTCAGGTGTGATCAGCGCATTCTCAGCTGTAGTGGCTACGAGAAGAGACCACTTCTGCTTGAGAAAAGCAGAGGAAAGAGTAAAGGGAACTTTGTCTTGAGCTTAGGTGTAGCTTGGCCACAGTGGGGAAGAGCACCAAACAGGCTCTTAGGGTCCCCAATTCCAGGCTTTGGCTCTTGAATGGCATCTCTCGACCTACCATGGGCCAGTGGAAGAGCCCACTGCCCTGAAGGGTGAGTCCCAGGCCTGAAAGCATTCACCACAAGCTAACAGAAGAGCCCTTGGGCCTTAAGTGAACATCAGTAGTACCCTGGTAGTACTCCCTGTGGGCCTGCGGTGGTGGCAGACATGGGGAGAGACTCCTTTGCATGGGAAAAGGGGAGGGAAGAGTGGAAAGTACTTTGCCTAGTGCTGTCAGAGTCAGCTCAGCTGCAGTAGAATAGAGCACCAGGCAGATTTCTAAGGTTTCCTACTCCTGGCCCTGGCTCCCAGACAGCATCCCTGAACCTCCATAGGCCCAGGGGAACTTGTTGCCCTTAAGGGAAGGACACAGGCATGGGTGGCTTCATCACCTGCTGATTGTAGAGCCCTAGGGCCTTGAGAGAATGTAGGCAGTGGCCAGGTAGTGGTTACAGTGAGCCTTGGGCAAGACCCATTGCTGTGCTGGCTTAAGGTTTGACCCTGTGCAGTCACGGTGCTGGTGGCCACAAGGGTGCTTTGTGTCACCCCTCCCCCAGCTTCAGGTGGCTCAACAAAGAGAGAGAGACTCCATTTGTTGGACAGAAAGTAAAGGAAGAGAATAAGAGTCTCTGCCTGGTAATCCAGAGTATTCTTCTGGATCTTATCCAAGACCACCAAGGTGGTACCTCTACAAGTCTGCAAGAACCAAAATGTTACTGGGCTCTGGGTATCCCCCTAATGCAGATATAGATGCAGTGACCAAAAACTTAGTTCACAACATCCAAGTTCCTTTGAGTACCTGGAAAGCCTTCCCAAGAAGGACAAGTACAAACAAGTCCAGATTGCAAAGACTACAATAAATATCTAACTCTTCAGTGCCCAGACACTGACAAACATCCACATGCATCAGGCCCATCCAGAAAAACATGACTTCGCCAGACTAACTAAATAAGGCACCAGGGACCAATCCCAGAGAGACAGAGATATATGACCTTGCAGATGGAGAATTCAAAATAGCTGATTTGAAGAAAACTCAAAGAAATTCTAGATAACATGGAGAAGGAATTCGAATCCTATCAGACAAATTTAACAAATAATTTGAAATAATTTTAAAAATAATGCAGAAATTCTGGAGTTGAAAAATGCAACTGACATAATGAAAAATATATCAGAGTCTCTTAATAGCAGAATTGATTAAGCAAAAGAAAGAATTAGTAAACTTGAAAACAGGCTAATTGAAAGTTAACGGTCAGAGGAGACAAAAGAAAAAAGAATAAAAAAGAATAAAGCATGCTTACAGGATCTAGAAAATAGCCTCAAAGGGACAAATCTAAGAGTTATTGCCCTTAAAGAAGAGGTGGAGAAAGAGATAGGGATACAAGTTTATTCAAGGGGACAGTAACAGAGAACATCCCAAACCTAGAGAAAGACATCAATATTCAAGTCTAAGAAGTATAAACACCAAGTAGATTTAACCCAAAGAAGACTACATCAAAGCATTTAATAATCAAACTCCCAAAGGTCAAGGGTAAAAAAAGGGACCCTAAAAGCAGCAACAGAAAAAAAAAACAAATAATATACAAAGCAGCTCCAATACGTCTGGCAGCAGACTTTTCAGTGGATACCTTGCAGGCCAGGAAAGAGTGGCATAATATATTTAAAGTGCTGAAGAAAAAAACTCTTACCCTAGAATAGTATATCTGGCAAAAGTATCCTTCAAACATGAAAGAGTAATAAAGACTTTCCCAGACAAAAGGTATTTCATCAACACCAGACCAGTCCTACAAGAAATGTTAAAGGAAGTTCCTCAATCTGAGAGAAAAGGACATTAATAAGCAATAAGAAATCATCTGAAGATACAAAACTCATTGGTAATAGTAAATACACATAAAAGCACAGACTATTATAACACTGCAATTATGGTATGTAAACTCATATATTAAGTAGAAAGATGAAAAGATAAAAAATAATAACTATAATGTTTCAAGACATACTACAGTAAGATATAAATAGAAACAACAAAAATGCCAGGAGATAAAGTGCAGTTTTTTAGTTTTCTTTTTGCTTGTTAGTTGTTGTTTGTTTATGCAATCAGTGTTAAGTTGTCATCAGTTTAAAATAATGGGTTATATTATTTGCAAGCCTCATCCCTCAAATCTAAAAACATACAATGGATACACAAAAAAACAAAAAGCAAAAAATTAACATTGAGCACAGACAATTCTTTCAAGGAGTTCTTTCTGAAGAGAGAATAATCCTTATTTCTTGACATGTTTTTGTGCCACGGTTGGCCTCTTTCCCTTTTGTCTTCTTCATAATTGTGTTAGTTTCCTGTTGCTGCTGTAAAAAATTACCACTCACTGACTGGGGGAGGGGTGCCCGCCATTGCCCAGTTAGTTGTTTGATCAGGTAAACAAAGCGGCCAGGAAGCTCGAACTGGGTGGAGCCCACCACAGCTCAAAGATGCCTGCCTGCCTATGTAGGCTCCACCTCTGGGGGCAGGGCACAGACAAACAAAAAGACAGCAGTTACCTCTGCAGACTTAAATGTCCCTGTCTGACAGCTTTGAAGAGAGCAGTGGTTCTCCCAGCATGCAGCTAGAGATCTGAGAACAGGCAGACTGACTCCTCAAGTGGGTCCCTGACCCCCGAGTAGCCTAACTGGGAGGCACGCCCCAGTAGGGGCGGACTGACACCTCACACGGCCGGGTACTCCTCTGAGACAAAACTTCCAGAGGAACAATCAGGCAGCAGCATTTGCGGTTCACCAATACACGCTGTACTACAGCCACTGCTGCTGATACCCAGGCACTAAACAGGGTCTGGAGTGGAATTCTAGCAAACTCCAACAGACCTGCAGCTGAGGGTCCTGTCTGTTAGAAGGAAAACTAACAAACAGGAAGGACATCCACACGAAAAACCCATCTGTACGTCACCATCATCAAAGACCAAAGGTAGATAAAACCATAAAGATGGGGAAAAAACAGAGCAGAAAAACTGGAAACTCTAAAAAGCAGAGTGCCTCTCCTCCTCAAAAGGAACATAGCTCCTCACTAGCAATGGAACAAAGCTGGATGGAGAATGACTTTGACGAGTTGAGAGAAGAAGGCTTCAAATGATCAAGCTACTCCAAGCTACAGGAGGAAATTCAAACCAACGGCAAAGAAGTTAAAAGCTTTGAAAAAAAATTAGACAAATGGATAACTAGAATAACCAATGCAGAGAAGCTCTTAAAGGACCTGATTGACCTGAAAACCAAGGCACGAGAGCTACGTGAAGAATGCAGAAGCCTCAGTAGCCGATGTGATCAACTGGAAGAAAGGGTATCAGTGATGGAAGATGAAATGAATGAAATGAAGCGAGAAGAGAAGTTTAGAGAAAAAAGAATAAAAAGAAATGAACAAAGCCTCCAAGAAATAAGGGACTATGTGAAAAGACCAAATCTAAATCTGACTGGTGTACCTGAAAGTGATGGGGAGGATGGAATCAAGTTGGAAACCACTCTGCAGGATATTATCCAGGAGAACTTCCCCAATCTAGCAAGGCAGGCCAACATCCAAATTCAGGAAATACAGAGAATGCCACAAAGATACTCCTTGAGAAGAGCAACTCCAAGACACATAAGTGTCAGATTCACCAAAGTTGAAATGAAGGAAAAAATGTTAAGGGCAGCCAGAGAGAAAGGTCGGGTTACCCACAAAGGGAAGCCCATCAGAATAACAGCTGATCTCTCAGCAGAAACTCTACAAGCCAGAAGAGAGTGGGGACCAATATTCAACATTCTTAAAGAAAAGAATTTTCAACCCAGAATTTCATATCTAGCCAAACTAAGCTTCATAAGTGAAGGAGAAATCAAATACTTTACAGACAAGCAAATGCTGAGAGATTTTGTCACTACCAGGCCTGCCCTAAAAGAGCTCCTGAAGGAAGCACTAAACATGGAAAGGAACAACCGGTACCAGCCACTGCAAAAACATGCCAAAATGTAAAGACCATCGAGGCTAGGAAGAAACTGCATGAACTAACTAGCAAAACAACCAGCTAACATCATAATGGCAGGATCAAATTCACACATAACAATATTAACTTTAAATGTAAATGGGCTAAATGCTCCAATTAAAAGACACAGACTGGCAAATTGGATAAAGAGTCAAGACCCATCAGTGTGCTGTATTCAGGAAACCCATCTCACCTGCAGAGACACACATAGGCTCAAAATAAAGGGATAGAGGAAGATCTACCAAGCAAATGGAAAACAAAAAAAGGCAGGGGTTGCAATCCTAGTCTCTGATAAAACAGACTTTAAACCAACAAAGATCAAAAGAGACAAAGAAGCCCATTACATAATGGTAAAGGGATCAATTCAACAAGAAGAGCTAACTATCCTAAATATATATGCACCCAATACAGGAACACCCAGATTCATAAAGCAAGTCCTTAGTGACGTGCGAAGAGACTTAGACTCCCACACAATAATAATGGGAGATTTTAATACCCCATTGTCAACATTAGACAGATCAACGAGACAGAAAGTTAACAAGGATACCCAGGAATTGAACTCAGCTCTGCACCAGGCGGACATAATAGGCATCTACAGAACTCTCCACCCTAAATCAACAGAATATACATTCTTTTCAGCACCACACCACACCTACTCCAAAATTGACCACATAGTTGGAAGTAAAGCACTCCTCAGCAAATGTAAAAGAACAGAAATTATAACAAACTGTCTCTCAGACCACAGTGCAATCAAACGAGAACTCAGAATTAAGAAACTCACTCAAAACCACTCAACTACATGGAAACTGAAAAACCTGCTCCTGAATGACTACTGGGTAAATAATGAAATGAAGGCAGAAATAAAGGTCTTCTTTGAAACCAATGAGAACAAAGATACAACATACCAGAATCTCTGGGACACATTCAAAGCAGTGTGTAGAGGGAAATTTATAGCACTAAGTGCCCACAAGAGAAAGCAGGAAAGATCTAAAATTGACACCCTAACATCACAATTAAAAGAACTAGAGAAGCAAGAGCAAACACATTCAAAAGCTAGCAGAAGGCAAGAAATAACTAAGATCAGAGCAGAACTGAAGAAAATAGAGACACAAAAAACCCTTCAAAAAATTAACGAATCCAGGAGCTGGTCTTTTGAAAAGAAAATTGATAGACCGATAGCAAGACTAATAAAGAAGAAAAGAGAAAAGAATCAAATAGAGGCAATAAAAAACGATAAAGGGGATATCACCACCGATCCCACAGAAATACAAACTACCATCAGAGAATACTATAAACACCTCTACGCAAATAAACTAGAAAATCTAGAAGAAATGGATAAATTCCTCGACACATCCTCCCAAGACTAAACCAGGAAGAAGTTGAATCTCCGAATAGACCAATAACAGGCTCTGAAATTGAGGCAATAATCAATAGCTTACCAACCAAAAAAAGTCCAGGACCAGATGGATTCACAGCCGAATTCTACCAGAGGTACAAAGAGGAGCTGGTACCATTCATTCCGAAACTATTCCAATCAATAGAAAAAGAGGGAATTCTCCCTAACTCATTTTATGAGGCCAGCATCATCCTGATACCAAAGCCGGGCAGAGACACAACCAAAAAAGAGAATTTTAGACCAATATCCTTGATGAACATTGATGCAAAAATCCTCAATAAAATACTGGCAAACCGAATCCAGCAGCACATCAAAAAGCTTATCCACCATGATCAAGTGGGCTTCATCCCTGGGATGCAAGGCTGGTTCAACATATGAAATTCAATAAATGTAATCCAGCATATAAACAGAACCAAAGACAAAAACCACATGATTATCTCAATAGATGCAGAAAAGGCCTTTGACAAAATTCAACAACGCTTCATGCTAAAAACTCTCAACAAATTAGGTATTGATGGGATGTATCTCAAAATAATAAGAGCTATCTATGACAAACCCACAGCCATTATCATACTGAATGGGCAAAAACTGGAAGCATTCCCTTTGAAAACTGGCACAAGACAGGGATGCCCTCTCTCACCACTCCTATTCAACATAGCGTTGGAAGTTCTAGCCAGGGCAATCAGGCAGGAGAAGGAAATAAAGGGTATTCAATTAGGAAAAGAGGAAGTCAAATTGTCCCTGTTTGCAGATGACATGATTGTATATCTAGAAAACCCAATCGTGTCAGCCCAAAATGTCCTTAAGCTGATAAGCAACTTCAGCAAAGTCTCAGGATACAAAATCAATGTACAAAAATCACTAGCTTTCTTATACACCAATAACAGACAGAGAGCCAAATCATGAGTGAACTCCCATTCACAATTGCTTCAAAGAGAATAAAATACCTCCTAGGAATCCAACTTACAAGGGATGTGAAAGACCTCTTCAAGAAGAACTACAAACCACTGCTCAGTGAAATAAAAGAGGATAGAAACAAATGGAAGAACATTCCACGCTCATGGGTAGGAAGAATCAACATCGTGAAAATGGCCATACTGCCCAAGGTAATTTATAGATTCAATGCCATCCCCATCAAGCTACCAATGACTTTCTTCACAGAATTGGAAAAAACTACTTTAAAGTTCATATGGAACCAAAAAAGAGCCCGCATCGCCAAGTCAATCCTAAGCCAAAAGAACAAAGCTGGAGGCATCACGCTACCTGACTTCAAACTATACTGCAAGGCTACAGTAACCAAAACAGCATGGTACTGGTACCAAAACAGAGATATAGACCAATGGAACGGAACAGAGCCCTCAGAAATAATGCCGCATATCTACAACTATCTGATCTTTGACAAACCTGACAAAAACAAACAATGGGGAAAGGATTCCCTATTTAATAAATGGTGTTGGGAAAACTGGCTAGCCATATGTAGAAAGCTGAAACTGGATCCCTTCCTTACACCTTATACAAAAAATAATTCAAGATGGATTAAAGACTTACATGTTAGACCTAAAACCATAAAAACCCTAGAAGAAAACTTAGGCAATACCATTCAGGACATAGGCATGGGCAAGGACTTCATGTCTAAAACACCAAAAGCAATGGCAACAAAAGCCAAAATTGACAAATGGGATCTAATTAAACTAAAGAGCTTCTGCACAGCAAAAGAAACTATCATCAAAGTGAACAGGCAACCTACAGAATGGGAGAAAATTTTCACAACCTACTCATCTGACAAAGGGCTAATATCCAGAATCTACAAAGAACTCAAACAAATTTACAAGAAAAAAACAAACTCCATCAAAAAGTGGGTGAAGGATATGAACAGACACTTCTCAAAAGAAGACATTTATGCAGCCAAAACACACATGAAAAAATGCTCATCATCACTGGCCATCAGAGAAATGCAAATCAAAACCACAATGAGATACCATCTCACACAAGTTAGAATGGCAATCATTAAAAAGTCAGGAAATAACAGGTGCTGGAGAGGATGTGGAGAAATAGGAACACTTTTACACTGTTGGTGGGACTATAAACTAGTTCAACCATTGTGGAAGTCAGTGTGGCGATTCCTCAGGGATCTAGAACTAGAAAGACCATTTGACCCAGCCATCCCATTACTGGGTATATACCCAAAGGACTATAAATCATGCTGCTATAAAGACACATGGACACGTATGTTTATTGTGGCACTATTCACAATAGCAAAGAGTTGGAACCAACCTAAATGTCCAACAACAATAGACTAGATTAAGAAAATGTGGCACATATACACCGTGGGATACTATGCAGCCATAAAAAATGATGAGTTCACGTCCTTTGTAGGGACATGGATGAAACTGGAAACCCTCATTCTCAGCAAACTATCGCAAGGACAAAAAACCAAACACTGCATGTTCTCACTCATAGGTGGGAATTGAACAATGAGAATACATGGACACAGGAAGGGGAACACCACACTCCGGGGACTGTTGTGGGGTGGGGGGAGAGGGAAGGGATAGCATTAGGTGATATACCTAATGCTAAATGACGAGTTAATGGGTGCAGCACACCAACATGGCACATGGATACATATGTAACAAATCTGCACGTAGTGCACATGTACCCTAAAACTTAAAGTATAATAATAATAAAATAAAATAAAAAGAAAAATAAATAAATTAATTAATTAATTTGGGGGCAACACCAACATTCAGACCTCAGCATTACTAAACAATGGCTATAAAGTATTCAATAGATGATAATTATTCCTATAAAAAAATTATCACTCACTTAGTGGCTTAAAACAACAGTAATTTATTCTCTCACAATTCTAGAGATAAGAAGCTGGAAATCAGTATCCCTGGGCTGAAATCAAGGTGTCAGCAGGCCTATGCTCACTCCAGAGGCTCTAGGGGAGAATCTGTTCCTTGTTTCTTCCAGTTTCTGTTGGCTTTGGCATTCCTTGGCTCATTATATCATTCCAATCTGATTCCATAATCACATTGCCTTTTCCTTTTCTGTCTTTATAATCTCCCTCTGTCTCTCCCTTATCACAGGATGCCTGTGATAGCATTTAGGGCACCTTAGATAATCCAGGATAATCTCCTTATCTCAAGATCTTTCATCACAGCTACAAAGACCTTTCCAAAAAAAAAAAAAAAAAAGTGAGATTTACAGGTTCCAGAGATTATACAAGGGTGTCTTTAGTGAGGCCATTTTTCTGTCTACTTTAATAGGCACCTGTGGCTGACTGAATGCAGTGTATTTATCCAAATGCTTACTAGGAAAGTCAAACTCTCCACTGTCCAAATCAGAAATGATTGTTATCATCTCAGCATCTTCATCAAATAATCCATTCACTCTTATTAATCTCACCTCACAAAATGGTTCCACCATCTACCCAGTTTCTAAAATCATCATTGATAGTCCCCTTTTCCACAATCTGCTTTCCCCATATCCAATAAAATATCAAGTTCCATTAATTCTCTAAAATATCTCCCAGCTCTATTCCATAGTTATTGTTCTGGTTCAATCCCTCCTCATCTCCTTCCTGGACTCCATAGTGGCCTTTGTAAAGTCTTCCTGTGAACTAGAAACTGACCATGTAATGCTTTCTAATTAAATATTTCCAATGGTTCATCATCACATATGACCAATGTAATAGAATAGAATCTAAACTCTCTTGCAAGGCATGCAAGGCCTTGATTGCCTGGCCTCAGTTCTCCTGTCCTGCTTTGTCTCCTGCCACTCCCTCACTTGATGCTCCAGCAACAGTGAACTTGTACTTTCCCCCAGTAAGCCATGGTCTTGAATATCTCCTTATTCTACACTCTTTGATATCACTGCTAGGAAAATCTTTCTGCTTATTCACCTAGAAAGCTCCAATTTGCTCTGAAGTTTTACTCAAAAGCTTTGAGGTCTATGAAGTCTATGTGGAGGCTATGAAGTCTATGTGGATGCTCTCAAGATGACTTAGGTGTAATTCTGCTCTGGTCCCACCACACTCTTTTATCCTTCAAGACAATGATGTTATTGTAAAGTTGTTTGTCTTGCATGTTTATCTTGTCATTGGCTGGTATTGGACTCACTATGTACTAGACTATGTTCCTAAAGTCTAGTATATGGGATGCGCTCAGTATTTGTTTAATGACTGAATGAACGACAAGAGGTTGATAATAAAGTCCACAGTGATAAAAAGAAAGACACTAGGTGGGTTGCATGAAAGGACAAAGGGCTTTTCTCAAAATTTTCAATGAAACTCCTCCTACCTGGGATGTGGTGTAGACTCCAGGCCAACCAGTACAATAAACTTGAGCTTAATACATTAACAATTCCCAAATCATCGTCTTGAGATGAGACTTGGGATGAGGTGAGGTCTTAGCCTCCTCCAGGAAAACAGATACCATTTCCCCATTCTTATTGTATTACAAATCAGGAGACCAATCTTAAGCTCAAGTTTGTGTCTCCTTAGGTCAGGAAAAAGAAGACCATGACAAAAGTCATCAGCATTCTTCTTTTTGTGTGTGAACATGGGTTGCAATGATGACTCTCATTCTTTATATTCCCTGTATTTAGGCCCTTTGCTCCATGTGGCCCCCTCTCACTCTGATTCTGGGTTTAATCATGTGACCTGCTTGGACAAGTGACATGTGTTAGTTCAAAGCCTAAACCTTCTGAGGTCTTGCATGTTTCCATTTGCTCTCTTGTGCCTCTGCCCTCTCCATGAGAACCTGCACAAGATAGCCTCCTAAAGGACGAGAGGACATGCAACAGAGCCAAAGCCTGACTAGATCACCTGTGAGCCAAAACACTCCAAGACATGTGAGTAGACTCAGCCAAGATCAGCAGAGCTGCCTAGTTGACACCAAATGCATGAACAACACATGCTTATTGTGGTATGCCACTGTAGTTTTGTAGCTGTTCGTTAGTAGCATTATTGTGGCAATGGATTATTGATGCAGTTGCAAGAAGTAACAGAATCAACAAAATCCTGAAGCTGATTCTTTGAAAATACCAATTAAATTAATATATCACTGGTGATAGTAAGAAAGAATAAAACACCAATAAATAGTACCGTAAATGAAACACAGGAATATAGAGGACATGTAGAAAGTAAGATGGTAGATAAAAACCCATAAGAACATTAAATGTAAATGGACTAAATACTCTAATTAAAAGACAATAATTATGACACTAGATTAAAAACAAAGCCTACCAAACTCAATGCTGTTTATGGGCAACACATCTAAAATATAAGAAAATAGAAAGGGTAAAAATAGAAGGACAGGAAAAAATATGGCATGTAATATTAAAATCATAAAAAGTAGACTTCAAGACAAAAACATCACTAAAGAAGGAAACTTCATAATTGATCAAAATTTCAAGGAAGATAGAATAATTTAAAAATTATGCATTAAATAACATAGACTCAAAATATATAATGAAAAAAATGATAGCCTATGAGTAGGAGTCAGTAAATCCATAATCAAAGCAGGAGATTTTAACACACCTCTCATAAACTGCTCAAAAAAGTGATAATATTAATAAGGATAAAATATTTGACATTATTAGCAAATATGACTGATTTATACAGAACACTGAACCTAAAAATTAGGGATTCACACTATTTCCATGGACTCAAGGAATCTTTACAAAAATGGAACATATGCTTAACAAAGTTGGAAGAATTAAAAACACACAGAGTAGGTTCTCTGACTGCAATTCAATTAAACTAAAGCCTAGTAAAAAACAAAACAAAACAAAAAACGAGGATATCCTGGATGGATAAAGAAAATGTGGCATATATATATACAACGGACTATTATTATTCAGCTTTTAAAAGGAAGGAAAATCTGCAATATATAACAATATGGGTGAAATTTGAGGACACTATGTTACGTGAAATGAGCCAGGCACAGAACAAATAATACACAATTCCACTTTTATAAGGTATCTAAAATAGTGAAATTAATAGAAGCAGAGAGTAGAATGGTAGTTTCCAGGAGACTGAGGAGAAGGGAAAATGAGGAGTTGCTATTAAATAGGTATAACCTTTCATTTATACAAGATAAGTTAGTTCTAGAGATCTGCTGTACAACATCTACCTATAATAATTTTGCATTGAACACTTAAAAATTTGTTGAAAGAGTACCAGAATTAAAAATGAAAAAACCAAGAACATTCCCATGTGTTTGTTAATAAATAAATAATATTTTAAATAACTCATAAGTCAAAGAATATATAAAATGAAATTTCAAACATATTGATAATACATATATTAGTTACATAACAAAACTCGTGGGTTGCAGCAAAGACCAAGAATAGAAGGATATTTATAGTTTAAATACTTATATTAGTGCAGAAGAAAAGCTGAAAAATCAATGAGTTAAGAGTCTATTTAAAATACATATATAAAAGAAAACATCAAATAAGTCCAGGATACAAAAGAGGAACTAATAAAGGAAAGAACAGAAATAAACTTGGTAACAAACTATAGAGAAGGATCAAACAAGCCAAAAGTTGATTTTTTTCAAAAGACTAATAAAATTGATAAACCACCAGTAAGACTGTTTAAGAAGAGAAAATGAACACAAATACTCAGTATCATGAAAACTGAAAAAGGCAACATTACTACTTTGAACATTAAAAGTAGAATAAGAGAAAAATGAAAATGGCTTCAACTTTATCCTAATGCATTTGAAAATGTAAAGAAAATGTATATATTCATATAAAAATTATGAACTACCAAATATAATAAATAAATAATTATTTAACAATTTAAATTATAAACTGCAATTAAAAACCTTCCCACAAAAACTTCAGGTTCCAAAATGGCAGTGTAGAAGCAAGCTGGCTTCACTCCCCATCCCCGTACACAAAAAAAACAAAAACAAATACATAGCACCCAGATTATCACCAGCAATATCCTGGAACTCAAATATGAGAAAGAGACAGTTCCCAGAGCCACAGAGAAGTGGAAAAACTAAGTAGATGGTAAGAGAATCAGACTTCTGTATCTATGACACACTTTCCCCCAATCTGCCCAGCTACAAGTGTGTGGAAAGTTTCCCTCAACTCACAGTTTCTACACAGCAAACAGTGATATTGAGGTAGACAATCAGCTTCTCTACCATCTTGGGTTCCCTGGCAGGAGATCTGTTCCTGCCTCAACTCATGGAAGGCATCAGGAGTACTTGAGTATGACTAGATCACCTGACAGCCAAAACACTCCAAGACATGGAAGGCATCAGGAGTATCAGAAGAAAGAAATATCCCTAAAGACAGCCAGAAACAAAGTGGGGAGGTGGGACTATCATCCTCAGCCATGGAAATTCTGCTCTGTAACTCAACCAAAGGAGACTCCAAATTAGCATGGCAGTTCAGCAGCACCACACTGTAGGAGATTTGTTCCACAGGTGCCCCGGGCATGAACCCCTAGCTAGCCTTCCCACACTACTGGAATATCCCTTCAGGACCTCCTCCATTCAGGATGGGTGGCACTCTGACCCTTTACTAGAATTGATGCAAACCTGGGCTTAAAGTGCCATCTAGTGCCAAAAAGGAGGCAGCTACCTAGCAGGGGAAAAAAAAGAAAGTCAGCAGGTAAATTACAAATAATCTATAAGCAAATGTCCCAATAAAAAACAAGCCAGAGGGAGAATGGAACAAATAACTTCAATTGTCCTTCAATTGAACTGTCCTTCAATGTAAGACATAAACACACACTACAAGAAACATCAGAAAACATGGAACTACGGTCCTCTCAAATTGACAAAGCAAGGAGCCAGTGACTGACCCTAATAAGACGGCAATATGTGAGCTCTATGACCAAGAATTCAAAATAGCAGTTTTAAGGAAACTCAGTGATCTTTTTTTTTTTTTCTTTCTGAGACACAGTCTCACCCTGTTGCCCAGGCTGGAGTACAATGGCATGATCTCAGCTCACTGCAACCTCTGCCTCCCGGGTTCAAGTGGTTCTTCTGCCTCAGCCTCCTGAGTAGCTGGGATTAGGCACGCACCACCACACCCGGATAATTTTTTGTATCTTTAGTAGAGATGGGGTTTCACCATGTTGGCCAGGCTGAGCTCAAACTCCTGACCTCGTGATCCACCCACCTCGGCCTCCCAAAGTGTTGGGATTACAGGTGTGAGCCACCGCGCCCAGCCACTCAGTGATCTTTAAGATAACACAAAAAAGCAATTCATAAATTTATCCAATAAATTTAACAAAATAATTGAAATAACAATTTAAACAATCAAGCAGCTATCTTGGAACTGACAAATACATTTGCTACTGAAAATGTAGCAAATAAACTGAAAAATTCACTGGAGGCCCTCAAGAGCAGAATGGATCAAGTAGAGGAAAGAATCAGTGAGCTCAAAGACAGGCTATTTGAAAATACATAATCAGAGGACAAAAAAAAGAATGAAAACTAACAAAGACTGTCTATAAGATACAGAAAATTACCTGAAAAAAAAACAAATCTAAGGATTATTGGTGTTCAAGGAGTTGAGCAAGAATAGGGGTAGAAAGCTTATTCAAAAAAAATAAAATAACTTTCCAAAACTTGAGAAAGAGATAAATATCCAGGTACAGGAAGATGAGACAGCATCAAATAGATCTGACTCAAATAGGACCCCCCCCAAGGCATATAATAAACTGATCAAAAGTCAAGAACAAAGAGAGGATCCTAAAAGCAGCAAGGGAAAAGAAGCAAGTACAGAGCTCCAATTCATCTGGCAACAGGCTTCTTAACAGAAACTATTCAGGGCAGGTGGGAGTGAGATGACATTTTCAAAATTGCTGAAATTAAAAAGCTTCCTTTGGAGAATATCCAGCAAACTTGTCCTTTAAATATGAAGGAAATATAAAAGTCTTTCCCAAATAAACAAAACTTGAGAGAATTCACAACAAACAGATCCATCTTACAAGAAATGTGAAAGGGAGTTCTTGAAACCAATGATTTGTGCAAAAAGAAAACATCTGAAGGTATAAAACACACTGGTAAAATTAAGTACGTGGACAAACCCAAAATATTCTAATACTGTCCTTGGGGAGTGCAATCTATTCATAACTCTAGTATGAAGTCCAAAAGAAAAATCTATCAAAAACAATAATAGTTATAACAACTTGTTATGAGATAGACAATATAAAAATATATAAATTGAGATAACCAAAAGTCAAAATCTTGGGGGATGGAGTTAAAGTATAGAGCTTTTTTCTAGATTTTTCTTTGATTTTATTTTTTGTGATCAAAAGTAAGCTGTCAGCTTTTAAAAATAATGTATTATTTCTATAAGGTGTTTTTCATAGGCCTCATGGCAAATATAATGCAAAAACCTATCATAGATACACTAAAAATAAAAAGCAGAAAAGTAAGCAATAGTTTGGATCATCATGGCGGACAAGAGGCAGGACTAGATTGCAGCTTCAACTCAGATGGATAAAGCAGCGTGCAGAGGCTTACACTGTGAATTTTAGCTGCAGATCAATGGCAAAAACAAACCAGCAATCTTGAGAGGACCCACAGACCCTCTGAAGGAAGCAGACTGCTTCTGCAGGACCCGGGAGACAGCCCAAATACTGTGAGTGCCCCAACTGTGAAAGTGGGAAAGAGAGATCCTCCTCTCCCAAACACACACCCCCACTGGAGAAACTGGAGGTCTGTTTGTGGGAGAATTTTCTGACCTTACCTGGAGCTGAGTCAATTTAGAGAGCTGAGTGAAATACAGGGGTAGAGGAAGCAGTGGGAAAGGCCCTGGGAACTCGCTGGGTCCCCAGGCAGGCCATTCCTGCCTGGCACCACAGGGATCCATCAGAAGGGTGGCCAGAGGAGTGGGGAAAAACACCACAGGCAGAAGGAAATCTCCAGCTGAAGTTTGTAACAATTTGAACTGGTGGTGAGAAGCCTCCTGGCCAGAACTCAGGCAGAGGGCGTGAATCCAGTGTGCAGACTCCACAGACGGGGGAAGAACCAAGCCCTTTTCTTTCTCAGCTGGGAGGTGGGCAGCCTGGGGCAAGTTCTCAAGCCTAGCTCTCCCATCACATGGAAACAGACTATTGGGGGGCACAGTGGGAATGAGACGTGCCCTTTGGTTTGCACGGGAGCTGGGTGAGGCCTGTGACTGCCAGCTTTCCCCAGCTTCCCTGACAACCTGCATGACTCACCAGAGGCAGCCACAATCCTCCTAGGTACACAACTCCACTCACCTGGGAACCTTACCCCCATCTCCCAGAGCAGCCGCAGCAAGACCCACCCAAGGACAGTCTGAGCTCAGACATGCCTAGCCATGTCCCCTACCTGATGGTCCTTCCCTACCCACCCTGGTAGCTGAAGACAAAGAGCATATAATTTGGGGAGTTCTAGGGCCCCACTCACCACCTGGCAGGAGGCCAACCAACACAAAAATAGAGCATTAAACTACCAAAGCTAAAAATTCTCACAGAGTCCATTTCAACCCCCACCCCGACCCCACCACCAACCATCACCTCCACCAGCACAGGCACTGGTATCCATGGCTAAGAGACCCACAGATGGTTCACATCATAGGACTCTATCCAGACAACCCCCAGTACCAGCCCAGAGCCGGGTAGACTTGCTGGGTGGCTAGACCCAGAAGATAGAGAACAATCACTGTAGTTCAGCTCATAGGAAACCACATCCATAGGAAAAGCGGGAGAGTACTACATCAAAGGAACACCCTATGGGACAAGAGAATCTGAACAACAGCCTTCAGCCCTAGACCCTCCCTCTGACAGGGCCTACCCAATTAAGAAGGAACCAGAAAACCAACTCTGGTAATATGACAAAACAAGGCTCTTTAACAACCCCCAAAAATTACACTAGTTCACCAGCAATGGATCCAAACCAGGAAGAAATACCTGATTTACCTGAAACAGATTTCAGGAGGTTAGTTATTAAGCTAATCAGGGAGGCACCAGAGAAAGGCAAAGCCCAATGCAAGGAAATCCAAAAAACGATACAAGAAGTGAAGGGAGAAATATTCAAGGAAATATATAACATAAAGAAAAAACAATAAAACATTCAGGAAAAATTGGACACACTTATAGAAATGCAAAATGCTCTGGTAAGTCTCAGCAATATAACTGAACAAGCAGAAGAAAGAAATTCAGAGTTCAAAGACAAGACCTTCGAATTAACCCAATCCAACAAAAACAAAGAAAAAAGAATAATAAAATATGAACAAAGCCTCCAAGAAGTCTAGGATTGTGTTAAACAACCAAACCTAAGAATAATCAGTATTCCTGAGGAAGAAGAGAAATCTGAAAGTTTGGAAAACATATTTGGGGAAAAAATCGAGGAAAACTTCCCCAGCCTTGCTAGAGACCTGGACATCCAAATACAAGAAGCACAAAGAACACCTGGGAAACTCATCACAAAAAGATCATTGCCTAGGCAAACTGTCATCAGGTTATCTAAAGTTAAGATGAAGGAAAGAATCTTAAGAGCTGTGAGACAAAAGTACCAGATGCGCTATAAAGGAAAACCTATCAGACTAACAGCAGATTTCTCAGCAGAAACCCTATAAGCTAGAAGGGATTGGGGCCCTATCTTCAGCCTCCTCAAACAAAACAATTATCAGCCAAGGATTTCGTATCCAGAAAAACTAAGCATCAGATATGAAGGAAAGATACAGTCTTTTTCAGACAAACAAATGCTGAGAGAATTCGCCACGACCAAGCCTCCACTATAAAATCTGCTAAAAGGAACTCTAAATCTTAAAATAAATACTGGAAACACATCAAAACAGAACCTCTTTTGTTTTTTTTTTTTTTTGAGACGGAGTCTGGCTCTGTTGCCCAGGCTGGAGTGCAGTGGCGCAATCTGGGCTCACTGCAAGCTCCGCCTCCCGGGTTCACGTCATTCTCCTGCCTCAGCCTCTCCGAGTAGCTGGGACTACAGGCGCCCGCCACCACGCCCGGCTAATTTTTTTTTTTTGTATTTTTAGTAGAGACGGGGTTTCACCGTGATCTCGATCTCCTGACCTCGTGATCCGCCCGCCTCGGCCTCCCAAAGTGCTGGGATTACAAGCGTGAGCCACCGCGCCCGGCCAAAACAGAACCTCTTTAAAGCATAAATCACACAGGACCTACAAAACAAAAATACATGTTAAAAAGCAAAAACAAAAACAAAAACAAGGAACACAGACAACAAATAACATTACAAATGTAATGGTACCTCACATCTCAATACTAACATTAAATGTAAATGGCCTAAATGTTCCGCTTAAAACATATAGAACTGGAGAAGTCATAAGAACTCACCAACCACCTGCTGCCTTCAGGAGACTCACACATAAGGACTCACATAAACCTAAAGTAAAGGGGTGGGAAAAGGCATTTCATGCAAATGGACACCAAAAGCAAGCAGGAGTAGCTACTCATATCAGACGAAACAAGCTCTAAAGCAACAGCAGTTAAAAGAGACAAATAGGGACATTATATAATGGTAAAAGGCCTTGTCCAGCAGGAAAATATCACACTCCTAAACATATATGCACTTAACACTGGAGGTCCCAAATTTACTAATTACTAATAGACCTAAGCAATGAGATAGACAGCAACACAATAATAGTGGGGGACTTCAATACTCCACTGACAGCACTAGACAGGTCATCAAGACAGAAAGTCAACAAAGAAGCAATGGATTTAACCTATATCTTAGAACAAATGGACTTAACAGATATATACAGAACATTTCATCCAACAACTACAGAACACACATTCTATTCAATAGCACATGGAACTTTCTCCAAGATAGACCATGATAGGCCATAAAACAAGCTTCAATACATTTAAGAAAATTAAAATTACATCAAGCACTCTCTCAGACCACAGTGGAATAAAACTGTAAATCAATTCCAAAAGGAATCTTCAAAACCATGCAAATATGTGGAAATTAAATAAGCTGCTCCTGAATGAGCATTGCATCAAAAATGAAATCAAGATGGAAATTTAAAAATTCTTTGAACTGAACGACAATAATGATACAACCTATCAAAACCTCTGGGATACAGCGAAGGTGGTGCTAAGAGGACGGTTCATAGCCTTAAACACCTACATCAAAAAGACTGAAAGAGCACAAACTGACATTCTAAGGTCACACCTCAAGGAACTAGAGAAAGAAGAACAAATCAAACCCAAACCCAGCAGAAGAAAGGAAATATCCAAGACCAGAGCAGAACTAAATGAAATTGAAACAAACAAAGAATACAAAAGATAAATGAAACAATAAGATGGTTATTTGAAAAGATAAAATTGATAGACCATTTGCAAGATTAACCAAGAAAAGAAGAGAGAAGATCCAAATAAACTCATTAAGAAATGAAACAGGAGATATTACAGCTGACACCAATGAAATACAAAAGATCATTCAAGGCTACTATGAACACCTTTATACACATAAACTAGAAAACCTAGAAGAGATGGATAAATTCCTGGAAAGATAAAACCCTCCTAGCTTAAATCAGGAAGAATTAGATACACTAAATAGACCAATAATAAGCAGTGAGATTGAAATAGTAATTTAAAAATTACCAACAAAAAAAAAGTCCAGGACCAGATGGATTCACAGCAGAATTCTGTCAGACAGTCAAAGAAGAATTGGTACCAATCTTCCTGACACTATTCCACAAGATAGAGAAAGAAGGAACCCTCCCTCATTCATTCTATGATGCCAGCATCCCCCTAATACCAAAACAAGGAAAGGACATAACCAAAAAAGAAAACTACAGACCGATATCCCTGATGAACATAGATGCTAAAATCCTTAACAAAAAACTAGCTAACCGAATCCAACAACATATCAAAAAGATAATCTACCATGATCAAGTGGGTTTCATACCAGGGATGCAGGGATGGCTGATCATACGCAAGTCAATAAATGTGATATGCCACATGAACAGAATTAAAAACAAAAATCATATGATCATCTCAAAAGATGCAGAAAAAGCATTTGAAACAATCCAGCATTCCTTTATGATTAAAACTCTCAGCAAAATCAGCATACAAGGAACATACCTCAATGTAATAAAAGCTATCTATGACAAACCCACAGCCAACATAATATTGAATGGGGAAAAGTTGAAAGCATTCCCTCTGAGAACTGGAACAAGACAAGGATGCCCACTCTCACCACTCCTCTTCAACATAGCACTGGAAGTCCTAGCCAGAGCAATCAGACAAGAGAAAGAAATAAAGGGCATCCAAATCAGTTAGGAGGAAGTCAAACTGTCACTGTTTACTGATGATATGATTGTTTACCTTGGAAACCCTAAAGACTCCTCCAAAAAGCTCCCAGAACTGATAAAATAATTCAGCAAACTTTCTGGATACAAGATTAATGTACAAAATCAGTAGCTCTCCTATACACCAACAGCAATTAAGTGGAGAATCAAATTAAGAACTCAATCTCTTTTATAATAGCATGCAAAACAAAACAAAACAAAACAAACTTAGGAATATACTTAACCAAGAAGGCAAAAGGCCTGTACAAGGAAAACTACAAAACACTGCTGAAAGAAATCATAGATGAAACAAACAAATGGAAACACATCCCATGCTCATGACTGGGTAGAATCAATATTGTGAAAATGACCATACTGCCAAAAGCAATCTACAAATTCAATGCAATCCCCATCAAAATACCACCATCATTCTTCACATAATTAGAAAATACAATTCTAAAATTCATATGGAACCAAAAAAGAGCCCACATAGCCAAAGCAAGACTAAGCAAAAAGAACAAGTCTGGAGGCATCACATCAGCTGATTTCAAACTATACTATAAGACCATAGTCACCAAAACAGCATGATACTGGTATAAAAATAGTTACATAGACCAATGAAACAGGATAGAGAACCTAGAAATAAACCCAAATACTTACAGCCAACTGATCTTTGACAAAGCAAAAACATAAAGTGGGGAAAGGACACCCTTATCAACAAATGGTGCTGGGATAATTACCTGGCCACATGTAGGAGAATGAAACTGGATCCTCATCTCTCACCTTGGAAAAACCAACTCTTAAATCTAAGACCTGAAACTATAAAAATTCTAGAAGATAACACTAGAAAAACCCTTCTAGGCATTGGCTTAGGCAAGGATTTCATCACCAAGAACCCAAAAACAAATGCAATAAAAACAAAGATAAATAGTTGGGACTTAATTAAACTAAAGAGCTTTTGCATGGCAAAAGGAACAGTTAGCAGAATGAACAGACAACCCACAGAGAGGGAGAAAGTCTTTACAATCTGTACATCTGACAGAGGACTAATATCCAGAATCTACAAGAAACTCAAACAAATCAGTAAGAAAAAAACAAACAATCTCATCAAAAAGTGAGCTAAGGACATGAATAGATAATTCTCAAAAGAAGATATACAGTTGGCCAACAAACATATGAAAAAATGCTCAACATCACTAATGATCAGGGAAATGCAAATCAAAACCACAGTGCAATACCACCTTACTACTGCAAGAATGGCCATAACAAAAATAAATAAATAAATAAATAAACAGTAGATGTTGGCGTTGATGCAGTGATCGTGAACACTTCTACACTGCTAGTGGGAACGTAAACTAGTACAACTACTATGGAAAACGGTGTGGAGATTTCTTACAGAACTATAAGTAGAACTACCATTTGATCCAGCAATCCCACTACTGGGGATCTACCCAGAGGAAAATAGTCATTATACAAAAAAGATACTTGGACATACATGTTTATAGCAGCACAATTTGCAATTGCAAAATTGTGGAAGCAACCCAAATTGCCATCAATCAATGAGTGGAGAAAGAAACTGTGATATATATATATATACACACACACACACACAATACAATGGAATACTACTCAGCCATAAAAAGGAATGAATTAACAGCACTTGCAGTGACCTGGATGAGATTAGAGACTATTATTCTAAGTGAAGTAACTCAGGAATGGAAAATCAAACATCATATTTTCTCACTGATATGTGGGAGCTAAGCTATGAGAACACAAAGGCATAAGAATGACACAGGCTGGGCGTGGTAGCTCGTGCCTGTAATCCCAGCACTTTGGGAGGCTGAGGCAGGTGGATCACAAGGTCAGGGTCAAGACCAGCCTGGCCAATATGGTGAATCCCCATCTCTGCTAAAAAAAATACAAAAATTAGCTGGGTGTGGTGGCGCACACCTGTAGTCCCAGCTGCTCGGGAGGCTGAGGCAGGAGAATCACTGAACCAGGGAGGCAGAGGTTGCAGTGAGCTAAGATCGTGCCACTGCACTCCAGCCTGGGCGACAGAGTGAGACTCTGTCTCAAAAAAAAAAAAAAAAAAAAGGAATGACACAGTGGACTTTGGGGACTTGGGGGGAAAGGTGGGAGGGGGATGAGGGATAAAAGACTACAAATAGGGTACAGTGTATACTGCTTGGGTGATGGGTGCAACAAAATCTCACAAATCACCACTAAAGAACTACTCATGTAACCAAATACCACCTGTACCCAAATAACTTATGGAAAAATTTTTAAAAAGTTAAAAAAAAAAAAAAGCAATCAATTCAAACATGCTACCAGAGAAAATCACTTAGCCACAAAGAACAACAGTAAGAAAGGAAGAAAGGAAAAGAGGAGTCACAAAACAACCAGAAAATAAGCAACAAAATGGCAGTTGAAAGCCTATACTTATCAGCTAGGTGCAGTGGCTCGTACCTGTAATCCCAGCATTTTGGGAGGCTGAGGTGGGCAGATCACTTGAGGCCAGGAGTTCAAGACCAGCCTGGCCAACTTGGCAAAACACCATCTCTACTAAAATACAAAAATTAGCTGGGCATGGTGGCACGTGCCTGTAATCCCAGCTACTCAGGAGGCTGAGGCATGAGAATCACTTGAACCTGGCAGGTAGAGGTCGCAGTGAGCCAAGATTGAACCACCGCACTCCAGCCTGAGTGACAGAGCAAGACGCTGTCTCAAAAAATATATTTAAAAATTTAAAAACTAAAAATAAAATCCTTACTTATCATTAATAACAATGAATTTAAATGAAGTCAATTCTCTAACTAAAAGACATACAGCATCGAGCATGGTGGCTCGCACCTATAATCCCAGTACTTTGGGAGGCTGAGTCGGGCAGATTGCTTGAGCTCAAGAGCTTGAGACCAGCCTGGGCAATGTGGCAAAACCCTGTCTCTACTAAAAATAAAAAATAAAAAAAATTAGCCAGCTACAGTGGCATGTGCCTGTAGTCCCAGCTACTGAGGAGGCTGAGGTGGGAGGATTGCTTGAGCCTGGAAGGTCAAGCTACAGTGAGCTGAGATGGTGCCACTGCACTCTAGCTTGGGTGACAGAGGGAGACCCTGTCTCAAAAAAATAAATACATAAATAAAAAATAAAAGACGTAGAGCAACTGAATAGATAAAGAAGCAAGACCCAACTATATGCTGCCTACAAGTAAGTATTTCACCTAGTAAGACACACATAAACTGAAAATGGAAGTGGAAAAATATATTCCATGCAACTGAAAGCCAAAAAAGAGCAGTAGTAGCTACACTAATATCAGATGAAATCGACTACAAAGACTTCTAAAAAAGACAAAGAAGATCACTACATACTGATAAAGGAGTCAATCCAGCAACAGGATGTAACAATTATAAATATCTATGAACTCAACACTAGAGTGTTCAAGTATACAAAGCAAATATTAATAGATCTGAGGGGATAGACTGCAACATAATAGTAGTAAGGGACTTTGACACTCCACTCTCAGTAATAGGCAGATTATCTAGACAGAAAAACAACAAAGAAACAGCAGATTTAAACTACACACAAGACCAAATAGACCTAACTGACATTTACAGAACATTTCGACCAGCTGCTGCAGAATACACATTGTTTTCATCAGCATATGAAACATTCTCCAGAATAGATTCTCCAGAATCTTAGGTCACAAAAGAAGTCTCAACAAACTCAAAAAAGTAGAAATCATATCAAGTATTTCTTCTGACCACAATGGAATAAAAGTAGAAATCAATAAAAAGAGGAACCTCAAAAAATACACAAAAACATAGAAATTAAACAATCATTTTCAGTGAGCCAATGAAGAAATTCAGATAGAAATTTAAAAATTTCTTGAAACAAATGAAAATGGAAATACAACATACCCAAATCCATGAGATACAGCAAAAACAGTACTAAGAGGAAAGTTCATAGCAATAAAAGCCTACATTAGAAAAGTAGGAAGACTTCAAATAAACAACTTAACGATGTACCTCAAGAAACTAGAAAAGCAAGAGCAAACAAAACACAAAATTAGTGGAAGAAATGAAATAAAGATCGGAGCAAAAATCTCATTACTGAATATTTAACTAAAGGAATATAAATTGTTCTATCATAAAGACACATGCACAGTATATTCACTGAAGCACTATTCATAACAGCAAAGACATAAACTCAACCTAAATGCCCATCAATGGTAGATTGGATAAAGACAATGTGATACATATACACCATGGAATACTATGCAGCCTTTGCAGGAACATGAATGGAGCTGGAGGCCATTATCCTTATCAAACTAACATAGGAGCAGAAAAACAAATACTGCATGTTCTCACTCATAAGTTGGAGCTAAATGATGAGAACATACGGACACATACAGGGGAACAACAGACAGTGGGGTCTACTGGAGGGTGGTGGGTAAAAGGAGGGAAAGGATCAGGAAAAATAATTCATGGATACTGGCTTAATACCTGGGTGATGAAATAATCTGTCCAACAAACCCCCATGACATGAGTTTACCTATGTAACAAACCTACACATGTACCCCTGAACTTAAAAGTTTAAAAAAAACATTTCTTTATAGCCAAAACAAAGATCAGAGTAGAAATAAATGAAATTGAGACCAAAAAATATAGAAGATAGGCAAAATGAAAAATCGGTTTTTGAAAGGTACAAAAATAGACAAGCATTTAGCTAGACTAAGAAAATAGGAGAAAAGACTCAAAATCAGAAACATTAAAGGAAATATAACAACTAAGACCACAAAAATACAAAGAATCATTAGAGACTATTATGAACAATTACACACCAACAAATTGGAAAACCTAGAGAAAATTGATAAATTCCTGGACTATACAACCTACCAAGATTGAACAACAAAGAAATAGAAAACTTCAACAAACCAATAATGAATAACAAAATTGAAGCCATAATAAAAAGTCTACAATCAAAGAAAAGCCCAGGACCTGATGGTTTCACTATGAATTCTACCAAACATTTAAAGAACGAATACTAATTTTACTGTAACTCTTCAAAAAAAACTGAAGAGGAGGGAATACTTCTAAACTCATTCTATGAGGACAGCATTGCCGTAATACCAAAACCAGATAAGGACAGAACAAAAAAAGAAAACTACAGGTCAATACCACTGAAGAACACAGACACAAAAATTTCAACAAAACACTAGCAAACCAAATTCAATAACACATTAAAGATATCATTCACCAGTCGGGCACAATGTTACATACAGCTACTGGGAGACTGAGGCAGGGGGATCACTTGAGCTCAAGAGTTCAAGACCAACCTGGGAAACGTTGCGAAACTCTGTCTCAAAAAAAAAAAAAAAAATCATTACCCATGATCAAATGAGATTCATTTCAGGGATGTAAGGATGGTTCAATGTACACAAATCAATAAATGTGATACATCACATTAACAAAACCAAGAAGAAAAACTATGTGATCATTTCAAGAGATGCTGAAAAAGCATGCAATACAAATCAGCATCCCTTTATGATAAGAACCTTCAACAAAATGAGTACAGAAGGAACATACCTCAAAACACTGGGCGCAGTGGTTCACACCTGTAATCCTAGCACTTTGGGAAGCCAAGGCAGGCAGATCACCTGGGGTCAGGAGTTCGAGACTAGCCTGGCCAACATGGTGAAACCCCATCTCTACTAAAAATACAAAAATTAGCCAGGCGTGGTGGTGGGCGCCTGCAATCCCAGCTACTTGGGAGGCTGAAGCAGAAGAATTGCTTGAACCTGGGAGGTGGAGGTGTTAGTGAACCGAGACCACGCCATTGCAGTTTAGTCTGGGCAACAAGAGCAAAACTCTGTAAAAAAAAAAAAAAAAGAAGGAACATACCTCAAAATACTGAAGACCATATATAACAAACCCACAGCTAACATTATACTAAATGAAAAAAAAGTTGCAAGACCTTCCTCTAAGATCTAGAACAAGACAAGGATGCACAATTTCATCACTTTTATTCAACATAATACTAGGAATTCTGGACAGAAGAATTAGGCAAGAGAAAGAAGAGGCAACCAAACTGAAAAGGAAGATGTCAAATTTGTTTTGTTCACAGACGTGATCTTATACTTAGGAAAACATAAAGACTCCACCAAAAATCTGTTAGAACTAATAAATAAATTCAGTAAAGTTGCAGGATACAAAACTAAAATACAAAAATCGTAATATTTTATCACCAACAGCAAACAATCTGAAAAAAAGATCAAGAAAGCAATCCCATTTACAATAGCTACAAAAAATATAAAATACCTAGGAATCAATTTCACCAAAGAAGTGAAAGACCTATATAAGGAAAACTAAAAAACACTGATGAAAAAAATTGAAGAGGACACACACATACAAAAATGGAAAGATAATCCATGGTCATGGATTAGAAGAATATCATTAAAATGACAATAATACCCAAAGCAATTTATAGATTGACTGAAAGCCTTATCAAAATACTAATGACATTCTTCATAGAAACAGAAAAAACAATGCTAAAATTTATACTAAACCACAAAGACGCTGAATACCCAAAGCAATCATGAGCAAAAAGAACAAAGCTAGAGGCATCACACTACCTGACTTTAAAATGTACTACAAAACGATAGTAACCAAATTAGCATGGTACTGGCGTAAAAAGCAGACACATAGACCAATGGAAAAGAACAGAGAACTCAGACATAAATCCATGCATTTACAGCCTATTTTTATTTATTTATTTATTTATTTTTAACTTATTAATTTATTTTTTGAGATGGAGTCTTACTCTGTTGCCCAGGCTAGAGTGCAGTGGCACAATCTCAACTCACTGCAATATCCACCCTCTGGTTTCAAGTGATTCTCCTGCCTCAGCCTCCCGAGTAGCTGGTACTATAGGCACGTGCCACTATGCCTGGCTAATTTTGTATTTTTAGTAGAACCATGTTGGCCAGTCTGGTCTCGAACTCCTGACCTCAGGTGATCCACCCACCTCGGCCTCCAAAAGTGCTGGAATTACAGGTGTGAGCCACCATGCCTGGCCTACAGCCAATTTATTTTTGACGAAGGCATCAATAACAAAGCGGGGAAAGGAAAGTCTCATCAATAAATGGCGCTGGGAAAACTGGATGCAAAAGTCCTCAGCAAAATACTAGCAAGCCAAATTCAACAACACATTAAAAATATTATTCACCAGCTGGGCACAGTGTTACATACCTATATATCACTTCAGCACAGGAGTATAACAAATGTGAAAAAAAACAAATATCAAATGTTCTCACTCACATGTGGAAACTAAAAAAGTGGATCTCATGAAGATAGAGAATAGACTGCTGGTTACTAGAGGTCAGGAAGAGTAGGGGGATGGGGGAGAGAAAGAGAAGTTGATTGATGGGTACAAACATACAGTTTAATAGAAGAAGTATGACCCAGTGTTTGATAGATCAGTAGGGTGACTATAGTTTACAACCATGTAGAAGAATGAAACTAGATCCCTACCTCTCACCATACACAAAAATAAAATAAAAATGGCTTAAAATCTTAAATCTAAGACCTGACACAATGAAACTACTAGAAGAAAACATCAGGGAAACACTCCAGGACATTGGTCTGGACAAGGATTTTTTGTGTAAGACCTCAAAAGCACAGGCAACCAAAGCAAAAATAAACAAGCGGCATTACATCGAGTTAAAAAGTTTCTGCACAGCAAAGGAAACAATCAACAAAATGAAAAGACAATCCACAGGACGGGAGAAATTATTTGCTAACTACCCATCTGACAAGGGTTTAATAACCAGAATATAAGGAGCTCAAATAATAGCAAAAAAAAATCTCACTAAAAATGGGCAAAAGATCTGAATAGACATTTCTCAAAAGAAAACATATGAATGGACAACAGGTACATGAAAAAATGCTCAACACCACTAATCATCAAAGAGATGCAAATCAAAACCACAATGAGATAACATCTCATCCCAGTTAAAATGGTGCTTATCAAAAAGGTATCAGATGCTGGTGAGAACATAGAGAAGGGGAACCCAAACATATACATATGTTTGTAGGAATGTAAATTAGTACAATCACCATGGAAAACTATACGGAGGTTCCTCAAAAAACTAAAAAACTAGAACTACCATACCATCCAGCAATCCCACTGCTAGGTATATATTCAAAAGAAATGAAATCAGTACATTGAAGAGTTATCTGCACTTTCATGTTTATTGCAACACTATTCGCAACAGCCAAAATATGGAATCAAGCTTAGTCCCCACCAATGGATGAATGGATAAAGCAAATGTGGTATATATATATACAATCGAATATTGTTCAGCCATTAAAAAGTAAAATCCTGTCATTTGCAACAACATGGATAGAAATGGATGCCCTCATTATGCTAAGTGAAATAAGCCAAGAATAGAAAGACAAATATCACATATTCTCACTCATATATAGGAGCTAAAAAAATGGATCTATGAAGGTGGAGAGTAGATTGGTGGTTACCAGAGACCAGGAAGAACAGTGGAGTGGGGTGGGGACGAGAGGAAAATTTGTAATGGATAGAAATATATAATTTAATAGAAGAAATAAGACCTAGTGTTTGATAGCTCAATAGGGTGCCTATAGTTTATAATAATCTATCATATATTTCACAATAGCTAGAAGAGAATAATTTCAATGTTTCCAGCATAGAGAAGAGACAAATATTTAACGTGATGAATATCCCAATTACACTGATTTGATCTTTAGAAATTATATGAATATATTATCACATGTACTTTAAAAGTATTTCTCTTCTATTCTTTGGAAGTAATAAACTAACTTTTAAAATAAACTCAGTAATAAACTTGAAATGAATAGAAGAGAGAATACTCTTCAACTTGTTTTATGAGACCAGCATAACTTCCATTTCCAAAGTCTAGCAAGGAAGGACATTTCAAGAAGTGAAAGTTGCAGGACAATCTCACTCATGAACATAGGTGCAAAAATCCTAAACAAAACATTAGCAAACAAAATCCAGCACTGCATATAAAGAATTGTATATCAAGACTAAATTGAAATTAACAAAATAATTAACATAAAGTCAATCAGTGTAATTCATCTCATTAACAGAATAGAGAAGAATCATATGATCATTTCAGGAAACACAGAAAAAAACATTTTATAAAATTCAACTCAGTTAAAACAAACCAACCATTCCTAATAAAACTCTTAGCAAACCAGAAATACAGACACTTCCTTGACCTGATAATGAGTATTCACGAAGTCATCCTTAATGATGAAATACTGAAAACTTTTCAGTTAATTCTGAGATCCACAAAAGGATGTCTGTTAATGGCATTTCTATTTAAGGTATTAGCCAGTAGATAAACAAATTTAAATTATAAAGTTTGGAAAGTAAAGAACAAAAATTTACATTATATAGAGAAATACAAAAGAATATACAGATAAATCTTAGAATTAGTAAGTCTGTGTAGAAAGGTTGCCAGACATAAGGTCAATCAATATACAAAAGCCCATTCCATTACAACATAACGGCCATGAACAATTTGAAAAATGATTTTTAAAAGATATTTACAATAGTGTAAAAACATCAAATATCTAGGAATAAATCTAACAACAGATAGGCAAAGCCTCTCTATAAAAATCTATAAAACATTATAGGAGGAAACTAAGACACTTAATTATCCTTCAATAAATAAATTGTGGGCTATACCACATTCAGAGATTAGAAGGCTTAATATATTATAAAAATGTCAATTTCCCCACCAGCAAACTGATCTACAAATCTGAAGCAATCCCATTCAAGATCCCTAAAATGATTATTTTAAAATTTTATTTTATTTTAGAGACAGGGTCTCACTCTGTTGCCCAGGCTGGAGTGCAGTGGTATGATCTTGGCTCACTGCAACCTCCACCTCCCAGGGTTAGGTGATCCTCCCACCTCAGCCTCCTGAGTAGTTGGGACCACAGGCACATGTCACCATGCCTGGCTAATTTTTTGCACTTTTTGTAGAGACAGGATTTCACCGTGTTGCCCAGGGTGGTCTCAAACTCCTCGGCTCAAGCAATCTGCCTGCCTTGGCCTCCCAGAGTGCTGGAATTACAGGCGCGAGCCATGGCACCCAGCCTATTTTTTTTTTTTTTGAGCTCTCATGTTTATGTGGAAAATTAGACAACTAAGAATAAAAAGGATAATCTTAAAAAACAAGATGGAAAGACTTACTCTGCCAGTATCAAGATTTATCATAAGTCTATGGTAATTAAGACAGTGTATTGTTGACAAATAGAACAGAGAATCCCAAAACAGATGTACACATATGTGGACATTTAATCTGCGACAAAGATGGTACTGCAATAGGGGGAAAGAATGACCTTTTCAATAAATGGTACTTAGTCAATTGGATATTCATATTTTAAAAAACAAAACGTGATTTCTATATCACACCATATGTGAAAATCGATTACGTGTGGCTGGTAGACCTAAATGTAAAAGGCAAAACAACATGGGGCAGGAGACTTGAGTAAAGTTGTCTAAGATCCATTCTTCATTGTCCCATGTCAAAATTATCTATGCCCAAGACTTGGAGGACATTGCTTAGAACACTTCACTATAAAATTTATTGTGGTACAGTGTGGGCCTAGGAATGGAAATATTATATAAGATTAAATATAATTCAAAGCTAAATATATTAGATGGAGCAAAGGTACTTATTTTGTATTGATAAAAGATATCCACAAGTATAACCTCATTGTCATGAAACTGCATGTACCGAAGAGCACAGTATCTAAATACATAAAGCAAAAGTTTTACAAATGCAGTGATAAGTGGAGAAGATAAGACCACAGTGAACTGGGAAATTTTTCTTTCTCAGAATAAGATAGACCATGTCAACAATAATGAAGTTATGGAAGATTTGAACATCATAGTAAGCTATATTTAACCACACGATACAAAAATTTGAGCCTTATAAACAGAGAATGCATATTCTCTTTGAAAGTCCATGGACATGTATGAAACTGATCCTATGTTAGGCTGTAATAAAAGACCTTAATTTAAAACAAAAGTAGAAATTACACAGGTCATATTTTCTAACCACAATGCAAAAATGTAGAAATTAAAGACAAGAGGACAAGCACACACAATAATCACACCTAATGAAAATCAAACCACTTCCCTAAAAAATTTCAGATAAAAGGGAAAATTAAAATCACAACCACAGATGTTCATAAAATAACTACAATGAGAATAAGGATGTTAATATCAATATCACTTGGTAATAGCTTATGGGATAAAGACAAGGCAATACTGAGTGGAAGATGCATGGCTTTAAATGTGAAGTGATGAACAGCCCACCAAAATGGTTGAAGATTATTTTAAACTGAAAACATTCAAACAACAGCAGCCACAGAAAGAAACATTAAACTTAAGCAGAGCCTCCTGAAAATACGGCTTCCATTGACTCCCTCACCCCCACAAAGGAGTTTACAGTTTGGGAGAAGAATGATGACCCTTTTATCCTGGAAGTTCAAGTTCAGCTGCTATAAATTCCAGATTTTCCAGAAAGCCCCTGGAAAATCTCAAAGGATTTGTTCTTTCACCTTATAAAAAAAGAGATATCAAATATTAATTAGGATAGGGAGTGATGGAAAAACGAACAAATAAAATTAAATAAAATTAGGTATGTTGAAATGCATGAAAAGCATTGTCAAATAAGAAGAGACACAACTTTCCCAAGGTTATATTTTTACATATATTTTACGTAAATGTTATGAATATAAATATTTCAGGAAGTATATGAAGTTCCTAGAAATTTGTCAATGCCCACGCTATGATGTGTGCTGGTATTGCTTTGCCTGACATTAGACAACATAGCATAATATTATAGTCATAATTCCACTTTTTATTTTAAAAGTTCTATGCCACAGAAACAACCAAATTTCCTCATCAATTTTGCTATTTTTATAGTGAACTCTCATCAGATCATTAATCACACCATTTAAGTCTTTTCTTATCCTGGATAGTTACTGTTTTATTCTGAAGTTTTTCTAGAAGCTATAATAAGCTAGAACACTTGTTTTCAACAAAAGGAAATCCATGGAAAAGGCATATGCCAAGTACTCTAGGGTGCAGGCTTCTGAAGGTATTGCATAAATAACTTTGAGATTACACCATTGAACTGAGTAGGGAATTCCAAAACTCTAGTGGAGAAGCTGAGGGATTCATAAAACTACTAACCTTAGATCAAGCAGAACAAGAATTAATTACACTGGACTAAATGAACTGATGAATAAAAATTATGGCCTTGTTTAAAATTTTATCCTGGATTTAAGGAACCCCTCTCTCTTTTCTTTGTGAGCTATCTATAACTTACAACAATTTTGTACCTTATGCTTTTGTAAACAGAAATGAAATATTTTATTTTTCTCCCTGCCTGATCCCTCCAGAATTCCAACTCTTATTGAGTGTCCCCATTTTCATGGCAATATAGTTGTTTGCATAGTTTCAATAATCTGTCCTCCTTGTAACAAGACATAACTGGTTATGACCAAGGATTTGATTGGAATGTCATATTTGTCCCATTTGAGAATGATAGCTTTAAGGAAATGAGGTTGACTTCGTGGAGCCTATGCTTACAAAGCCCTCTTGGAAAAAGCATACTGGCGCCTGCCTTCAGGGTTCCCAGCCTTGGAGGTGAGTTAGTAAGGCTACTTCCTGGCAGGCCCAGGAATCTTAGGATATTTGGGAGACCTTGAGAAAAGGAATCCACCCAAATCTATAGGCATTATAGGTGAAATCCAGTAGCAAGTTCTTGGCCTGACTTCCTAGTCCCAGCAGGCTTTTAAGAGTCCAATTTGAGATTCCTAATCTCAGTTCAGCAAAGCAAACTTTAATGTGGTCTGTTACCATTTTTGAAGTATTCATATAAATAATCAAACCAAATTTAATGAGACTGGACTTATTTTACAAACAAAATAATATTAATTTTATAATCCTTGATCAAAATCTGGGTGATTAATAGATAAATTCTGTATTTCAATGGAAAACTATAATCTACTCATGTGAGTTATCAGATTCTAATTCTGCTCATTATCTCTGAGCCATTTCTACCTTTTTGTAAACTGGATCCTGCTATCTTACACATGTTGCCAGTAATTCATGTTTCCAGATTTTCTCCCATCCTCCTGACTTGGCATTACTGTAAAATCTGACTGCCCGGAACCTTGAGACTCTAGGTTGTCTTGTTTTGCCCCTTTCCCTCCAAAGTCTTAAGAAGCCCTGTGAGCTGAAGTTAGATGGCTTGACATGAACTTCAAAATAGTCATCATCACAATAGATCAAGTGTGAGTATGGGCCCCGTGCTTGGAGCTGCTGCTGTGTGGGCCACTCAGGAAGCTCACTATAACACTCATCTTCTATGCTGCGTTCCAGGAAACAGCCATGACCGTGGTTGTGGTGATTTGCTGTCTATGCCATCACCAACAACCTTCAAACTGCAAACTGGGAAATCTGTCAGTTTGCCAATGCCATGCTCACTCTCCTGTCTAGAAAGGCTTCAAACCCAATGTTTAAAAGTCTTTTTGACTGGATGCCCTTTGGTCTCAGAAACTGGGTTGATAGTCGCTCCAGATATTAATCTTGATTTTTATTTTTGTTTCCCCATTCTAATCTATGTTGCTATCTCCTTTTGCAGATCTCTTTCCTTGGAACTTGTAGCCCTGGTCTTCTCTCCATAGCAATCAACCCTGCTCCTTGTTTGTGGATGTTTTTGAGACGTTTCAAATGGGGGAAATGAAGAGCTTAACAACCACCAAACCGGTTTATACATAGTATTATTTATTATTTTATATATAATACTTTTTTCTCCTGTTAATCTGTTAGTCAATTTGCAGGACCCCACCTGCTTGGACCTAAGTTGGTAGAGCAAAAATTTTTCTTCCCAAGAAATGCTTTTATTTCAAAAGAAGGAGGCCGAGGCAAATGGATCACCTGAGGTTAGGAGTTTGAGACCAGCCTGGCCAACATGGCGAAACCTCGTCTCTACCAAAAATACAAAAGATTAGCCAGGCATGGTGGTGCATGCCTGCAATCCCAGCTACTAGGGAGGCTGAGACAGGAGAATCACTTGAACCTGGGAGGTGGAGGTTGCAGTGAGCTGAGATTGCGCCATTGCACTCCAGCCTGGGCAACAAGAGCGAGACTCCGTCTCAAAAAAAAAAGAATGAATCAGGCAATTAGAATATGAAGAACAAAACACATTCAAAGAAATCAGGAGAAAGAGGTAACAACATGAAAGCAGATATTAATAAATTCAAAAAGAAACCCATAGACTTGATAGATTAAGAGCTAGCTCTTTGAAAAGACCAAACAGGAAACCTAATTAAAAGAAAAGACAGAGTAAAAAGCAAAGACGACTTTAAGAAAGAGATATAATCACAGCTACAGGAGAAAATAAATTGTAGGTAAAGCTTTAGACTGAGCACTTGGGAGCTGGGTCCACGTGGTTTGTGAGCATCCTAGTTAGAGGGGGAAGGGAATCTGCCTCGCTGAAGTCTGTTTTGGCTACAAAGTAAGTCAGGAGCCATCTGCCTGAAATGGACCACGCACAGCAATTACCAGAGGCTGACACCAGCTCAAGCATAGAGGGACTGACGTATGGAGCAACCAAGAGCATCATTTACCCAAGGAGACCTCAACAGCCGCAAGTACCTGCGGTGGGATGCTGGGTGGAGCAAAGATGAAACCCCAAGCAAGGAGTAAAACAGGATCAGTTGATTCCAAGTGAAAATCAGGGTAGCGCTAATACAGAGTTCAGGAAGAAAGACATTATTACATTCTGCACAGACTAGGATAAGTGAAAATAATTTTAATTTTTACCTAAAAGAGTCACTTTAGTGAAGTGATCAAAGTGACACACATCATCATCAGTAACAGGGCAGACTAAAAATGTATCACACCAGATAGGATGGACTGACAGCCCAGAGTTCCACATGCATGACATGACTCTCACCATGAATAAACATCAAACAAACAAAAATAAATTACGTTCTACAAAATTATGGGCTAGGTCATGAAAAGCAGGGAAGGACTGAGGAACTGTTCCATATTGAAAGACAATATGACAAGTAACTGCAGTTTGTTATCCTGGACTGGATTCCTTTGCCACAAAGGACATCCTTGGGACAAATGAAGATATGTAACTGGGGCCTTTGGATTGTGGATTAAATTGTAGTAACATATTCATGTTAATTTCCTGATATCAGTAGATGTTTGAGGTTGTAAAGCAGAATGTCCCTCTTTATAGCAAATACATACAAAAGTATTCCAAGGTGATCCAACTTCATGTTGGCAACTTACGTTGACATGGATTAGGAAGAAAAAACGTATCTGCAACTTTTCTGTAGATTTAATATTGTTTCCACATTTTAAAAAATATAGAGAGGAAATAAAAGCGTTGCTTTATTGCCACTTCTATGACTCCGGCCCTTTTGTCATTTTAGTTCATTGCCTCCCTGTACTCTTCATAACATGTGTTTTATTAGGTGACTTTACTGATACTGCAATTCATTTTGCATTGATTTTTTTCACCTAAGATTATATCTGAACCATTTCCCCTCACTATTTGTAACCTTCTTCTTAAAGGCTTCTGCATATCTATCTAAGGGATATTCACAAGTTTAGCCATCTCCTTGTGGGAGACTTGGGGTTTTTACATTTATTTGGATATTTTTTGTTTGTTCATTTTTAGTATTATGATTAAGCTTAGTGAAATTCTTGCATATGGATCTTTTTATAGTATTAGTATTAGTTCCTCAAATTTGCTATAATTGAAGAATATGAACATTTAATGCATTCTGTGGTAACCATGACTAAATTGTACTCCAGAATGTTATATCAGTCAACCTTCAGAGCATCAGAAAATCTGAGTGCTCATTACAGTGCTTCTTGCCCAGAACTAAGTGTTTTAATTACAACGCATATTTATAATTTAGTAGGCAAAATGGGGGAGAAAAAGATCTTGGGTTTTAATGTGTATTTCAGTTTTAGGGAAGTTTAATATTTTCCCACATTTATTATGAATAATATTTCTATATAGCTACTTTTGTGATTTGCTTTTCTCTTTATTTTAGAATATTTCATGTAGATTTAAATCAGTGCTCCATAAAAAAGACAGGCTGGGTGTGGTTGCTCATCCCTGCAATTCCAGCACTTTGGGAGGCCAAGGCAGGAAGATTGCTTAAAGCCAGGAGTTCAAGACCAGCCTGGAAAAAAAATGAAACCCTGTCTCCACAAAAAATGTAAAAATTAGCAAGGTATGGTGGCACATATCTATAGTCCCAGCTACTCAGGAAGCTGAGGTAGGAGGATCACTTGAGCCCAGGAAGAGTTCAAGGCTGCAGTGAGCCATACTTGCACCACTATACCCCAGCCTGGGCAAAAAAATGAGACCCTGTCTCTTAAAAAAAAAAAAATTTTTTTAAGTATTTTTCCAGAGTTGGATACATATATATACACACATATATTATACATATACACCTACATATATCTCCACTACTGTATGCTAATTTTTCATCTTCATATACTAAATTAAGCTTTTCTAGAATAATCTTATTTCCAAAATTGATTCAAAGGAAATAGAAAACCTGAATCTATTAACTATCTTGAGGAGAAATGGAAAAGTTGTCAAAGATGCTTCCAAGGTGCCTCTACCAGGTCTTCTACTGAGTGAGCCTATCTGTCTCTGGAGGTCTGAAAATACGGAAAGTCCAAGCAAAATGCAGTGGAGAGAAGGCCTCTGACCCAATAGGCAAATAACTGGCTTCATGTTGGGCTTCAGAATTAGTCAGTTTTCGTTTGTTTGTTGCCATGTGCAAAAACTGCTTTTCAGTAATTGCTTCCTTAGCCGCTTGGCTCAGATTAAATTTGGTCCATAATACTTTAAGAATCATCAAAAACTCTTTGTAAACAGAACTCACAGTGACCTCAGTGCAATGGGTGTGACCCACTGATGACCAATTTAATCAAGGGGGAATTCAGAGTATTCACTGCAAGCAATTGATTTTCAAGAGAAAAGTCAGCAGGATCAAACACCCAGTTGGGATGAAAATCCCTTGAATCACCCCTATCACCGTGTTTTCTAGCGACTAACTCCTGACTCCATATAGCGTAATAGCCAAATTACTATAATTATCCTGCAACACAAGTGGCATATCAACATTATTTTTAACATGGATTTTTTTGCATAAGCTTTCATTATTATCTTTCAGCCTTCCATTTGAAAATGGAAAACAACAACAAACTGTGATCTACCCCAACAGGAAAAAGGTCACCAGAGAGAACAAATAAAAGGGTTATTTACATGTGAATGTACTGAGATGTGTTTTACAGTCAAATACACTCTTGAACTTCATTAAATGCCTTCTCCCCTGCTTCATAAATACGGGCAAAAGAGACATCCCCTACTGAGAAAATAATCCCAGCACATAATGATCATAACGAATATAAATAAAGCCACTTTTCTTCCGAAGACCTCCAGGCCCCGTACAAAAATGCGCTTGTATTTCCACCATTGTGAAATGAATCTGACTGTTGGAGAACAAGGCTGTGATATCACAGGTCGCTCCCAGGGCTGAAGAGGAAAGGAGGAATGCAGATCTCAGTCATGTTGCTGTCTGCAAAATAATAGATTCTTAAGTGGTTGCCATCCTTTGTTGCTGTGGCTGTTTTTGAAGACATTAGAAAAGGCTTAGAAATCAGCTTTGGAATTAAGATGGAGAATTGACAACAGGTTTTATGAAATAACCAAAAGGCTCACCAAGATGGCTTTGGAGCCATGTCCCTGACAACAAGTTCTGGGCTTCCGGTCTGGATTATAGTCTTCCTGGTATCCTACCAGTCCAGGGGCTCTGCCCTGAGAGCCCTGAAAGAGTCTAAACTCTCAACCTTGGAGATGCCTGGGTATAGGTCTGGTATGATTTATTTGTTTTATCAACATCTCTTGCAAAGCTTTAGAATTAACAAAGTAGATTCTAGAAAATCAAATGTATATATATATATATATATATATATAGGCAAGAGTAGCTAATGCTTTCAAAGATGTTGCCTTCATATACTAAAGACATTCAGTGGCTTAAAAAAATAAAATTCATCACACCTGTAATCCCAGCACTTTGGGAGGCTGAGGCGGGCAGATCATGGGGTCAGGAGATTGAGACCATCCTGGCTAACACAGTGAAACCCCGTCTCTACTAAAAAAAAATTCAAAAAAATTAGCCGGGCGTGGTGGCGGGCGCCTGTAGTCCCAGCTACTCGGGAGGCTGAGGCAGGAGAATGGCGTGAACCCGGGAGGTGGAGCTTGCAGTGAGCTGAAATTGCGCCACTGCACTCCAGCCTGGGCGACAGAGCAAGACTCCGTCTCAAAACAATAAAAATAAATAAATACATAATTCAAATTTTAACAAGTATAAGTTAGTATATTAGGGCTTTGTATGAACATTAAGTAAAGCCGACTTTGCTGCCACTGTCTGCATTACTGTCAGAGCCTTGACTACAGGCATCAAAGAACCACACCACAGGATCCAGGGGAAGGAAAGAAAAGGGGAGGAGGGAGAACTGAGATGCTCAAAACCCAGATCACAATGAGAAAATGGCAAATTTGGTGGCAATTGCCACCAAGTGAGTAATATTGCTGTGTGGCCACTGAGTGAGAGCTATAATGGGCCCCAGAACTCATCCTAGCCTCCTGGGAAGTGGAGGTGACCAGGGCACGGAAGGCTGTAAGAGCAGAGCTCCTCTCCTAGGGGGATCTGAAACCCACGCCAGGAGCAATGAGAAGCCCATTTGGTGGGACACAGGGACTTTCCTCGGGCACAGAGGGTTGGGTGGGTGCAGCTTACATCCAGCCAGGGGAAGAACATGGGCTTATGAGAGGATGTAGACATCCAAACATTCCCCATGCTGAACACATACCACCCCTCTATTAGGGACCAGAGGAAGGCAGTACGATACCATAGAGCCTCTCCCGGGCTGTAGTGTGCCTCTTCCCACCCCCAAAACTCGTACACTGAAGTCTTAACCCCTAGTACCTCAGAATGGGACTGTATTTGCAGACAGAGTCTTTAAAGAGGTAACTGAGTTAAAGTTAAAGTTACAGGTAAGCCCTAATGCATTGTGACTGGTGTCCTTATAAAAAGAAAAACCGAAAACACTGATGGGTACAGAGGGAAGACCCCGTGAAGACACGGGGAGAAGACAGCCATCTACAAGTCAAGGAGGGAGGCCTCAGAAGAAACTGACCCCTCCAATGTCTTGACTTCTGGCCTCACAAATGTGAGAAAATCAATTTCTGTTTTTTTAAGCCACCCAGTCTGTGGCACTTTGTTATGACAGCCCTGGCAGACTAAGTCCTGGTGGGTCACTGGTTAACTACAGAATGAACTGACTGTTAAAAACAAGGTTCCGAGATCTGTAATGTAAAGATGGCAGCAGAAATCCTGACACACTCTGTAGATACATGCTCCAGTCCTATTTGGAATCCGTGTTAAAAGAGGAATAAAGTAAAATAGAAGGGAATCCAGGAACATAAAATGGAACCTTAGGAAGAGAGGCGAAAACACCTGGGATGATTTAATACACAATCAGTAAGACTTAATGTAGCCATTGTTTTTTAGCTCTGACACAGGGATAGTGGGTCCAGGTGTTTCCTAACCCAAGAGATAAGGGAATCTGAGGTAAGAAGCAAATGCGAGTTCAATAAAACAAGACATAAAATTGAAACAAGACATATAAAGACATTTCCTGACAGCAGGAATAATTTAAAAAAAAAAAAGTTAAAGGCAATATTGCGATGTTTTACATGGAGACATTACAAAAATTCTATTTTGAAGGGCCTTTTATATGTATAGTGAGCCACAGTTTTCCTGGATGACTTGGTGACAAGGGGCTACACTAGTTATTTTTTTGAATGCCCACAACTCTATTATGTAAAGTGAAATCTCTCCCTGCCAAGGAGCATATCAAGTTCTGCAGAGACTTTGTAAGGTGGGCCCTGGGTATATAATGAGATTTACAAATAGGAACCTTGCAGGAGTCTTTTAAAACAGAGATCCACGCTGCCCAGATCTCAACGGCCTACATGAGGGACAAAAGTTTTGTTTTTTTGCTTGTTTTTATTTTTTTATTTTAACTATTAAATGCGGCAATGCCAGTACAGCTGTGGAAATGCAGGCTGTGCCCTATTTTGCCTTATGCATCATCAAGAAAATTGCCAGCTCAAGCTTGATTCCAAAATATTTATTGGGTGATGCAGCTAACAAAAGACACAGCTTGATTTGCAAATGCCAGGCAGGGCCAGTGCTGTGGCCAACTGGAAAAAAATATTGTTTTGAACCATTTTATTGTCACTGAAGGAAAATATTCATAAAGCGCCAGGCATATGGAACATCTCGATGTGTATTCAATAAGTTTTTTTTTTAGCATTTAAGGGGATCTTACATCTCATTCAGTATAATCTTCCACACAAGCAGAAAGCCCTTTGTAAGTGCGTATGACTGTTTCTTTATGAATTCTTCCAATATTCTGGGAACTTGCTACTTCCACACTAGGTCCTCCATTAAATTAAAAAAATACACTTCTACTAGTTTTTCCTTATGCTTGGACAAAATTTGCATCCTTAGAACTTATTCCCATTGGTTCCAGTTTACTCCCAATGTTTAGTACATAAAAACCAAAGTTTACAAGTGTGTAATAGATTATATATGCAAAATGGGCAGCTATGAGAACATACACAAATTATTCAGGTAAAACACAAATTGATTGCACAGTTAAACATTTTAGATATAGGGAAACTTTTTTTTTTTAAGGTAGAACCTAGCATTTTATTTAGATCTTCTTTAAACTGTTGGAATTGAGAACGGACATACTTAATAAACCTCCAAAAACAGATCCTGAAAGGCGCTTTCTGCTCAAGACAAGCAGTCATGGAATAAGCACATAAACAAGCTGGCTTCTCTGCACCACACCAGCCAAGGCAGCTTTCTCCATGGTCAGCCGCACCAACTCTGCCCTCCTTTCTGTTAACACCAGCCAGACCTCCAGGGAAACTTTTGATAAGGCTGGGATGATGAAGGACAGTAAGCTAATTACCATGTGTATTAGGAGCTAGAGAAAGGAGAGCCTCTGGATTCATTTAAGAATGTTGAGTCTTGACATTATTCTGCTTGAAAGGGTTGAGGTTGGTGTGAAATTGCAAGTTTTCACAGCTGGTAGGGAAAGATCAGATCTTGAGAGAAGAGCTTGAGAATAAGCAGTTTATTTTGGAGGTGGTTCCAGGATGCACCAGTAGGAGAGTGAGGAAAGAGACAGGGAAGGAAAGACAACTAATAAAATGTGTGTTGTCCATGGACACATAAAGGGGAAAAACACACACTGGGGCCTTTTGAGGGTGGAGGGTGGGAGGAGGGAGAGGATCAGGAAAAATAACTAATGGGTACTAGGCTTAATACCTGGGTGATGCCATAATCTGTACAACAAACCCACATGACACAAGTTTACCTATGTAACAAACCTTCGCATGTACCCTTGAACTTAAAAGTTAAAAAACAACAACACATGTGTGATCATCCAGATTACTATTATGGACAACTGAAACTTAATCCCTTAGGGGAACTCTGGGAAACCAGCCAATACTCACGTCTCTGAGTGCTCCCACCTGAGGAGTGAGGGAGCTGGGGTATTTACACTCTCACCCAAGTCAGTTGTGTATAAATAAATGCTTTCACAGCTGGTAGGAAAAGGCCTAACTAGTAGTGTCTTGGTCTCACTTGCCTCAGAGGCAAACCTTGAGTTAAAGATTCAGTTACAACCATTTATTTGGGAGTTGATGGAGAAAGCACCAGCAGGGAAGCTGGGATGTGACATAGGGAAACAGAGTCTATTCCTTGAGTGATAATTTCCTGACACTTCCAGCCTGACCCCTGCATAGGTCAGAGTGGCCTTTCACAGTTTTAAAAAAGCTTGCAGACACAGAGGTGAAGATTCCAGCAGACAGGAGTTGTTTGGAGCACACACATACAAAATAAAAGTTGGAGGGATATGGGCAGGTCACTGATCACTCACTGAAGTGATCATTCATTAAATAACTTATTAAAGTGAAAAAACTGGCCGGGCATGGTGGCTCATGCCTGTAATCCCAGCACTTTGGGAAGCCGAGGTGGGCGGATCACCTGAGGCCCAGAGTTCAAGACCAGCCTGGCCAACATGATGAAACTCTGTCTCTACTAAAAATACAAAAAAATTAGCTGGGCGTGGTGGCACACACATGTAATCTCAGCTACTGGGGAGGCTGAGGCAGAAGAATCGCTTGAACCCGGGAGGCAGAGGTTGCAATGAGCTGAGATTGCACCACTGTACTCCAACCTGGGTGACAGAGGGGGACTTCATCTCAAAAAAAAAATAATAAAAAGAAAAAATAAAAATAAAGTGAAAAAACTGATCATGTATCTTGTGTAGCAGACCCGTCATTGGAGTTTTCTGTCAAAACCATCCAAGATAAAAAGTTACCTTGCCAAGACTATCATCTTGCACAAAAGCAGAGAGAGGCTGGGTCTGCCTTCTGGGTCAGCCACTGATGAGCTTTAAAAGCTTGAATGAGCTTGAGCAGGTATAAAATGGAGAGAACCTCACCTTCCCTAGCTCTCCTACACCAAGTTATAGGATAAAATGAGATAATATAGATAAAAATCCTTTGAAATGGAAAAAAGCACTAAACAAAATACAAGATATGAGACACAGTGATGTGTGCTCATTTGAAACAAGAATTTTAGTTCATATTTTAGAGAAATTATATTTCCTTTAATTTGAGACTTTCATCAGGAAAGGAAAGTAACAGATCACAGTACATTTAGAATTTTCTCTGGAGCCTCATTCTTTGTTGTTGTTGATAGGAAGATGGCAGCAAAATGTGCTGATGACTCTGTTCTTAGATATAATGAGCTGTTGATGATTTGTGACTCAATCCCTGGAAGTTATCTGGAAGTCTACAATGCCAGCTCCCTGGTGAAAATTTCATAAAGAATCATCTTTGTGTCAATAAACATAAAGCTGACTTTCAAAAATAAACAAGGCGCAGAAGATAAGTTTTCCTAATTTTTTTACTTACCATCTGTCCTAGATCGACTTATTTTAGGTAAAAATATTGAAGGAGGTAGACAGAAGTAGGACTTCTTTTAGTGCCCATATCTCTGTGGGCTCTTGCTAGAGATTTACTAGCTTATGTGTGTTTTTAAGTCCAGGGTTCAGTTTAAATTTTGAATTTCATTGCCCCATAAAGTTTCTAAGGAATTTTCCATTCATTCTATGTAGGAAACAGTAGCCTCAGAGCCACTCAGGAACACACTGGAAGGAACTACATCTTTTCAACTTGTTCTTCATTACAACAGCCACAGGGGAAAAAATATTTTTAAATGTTCAGGACTTACTTTGTGTTTGGTGCTGAGCTAAGCACAACACATAGATTCTAACATTTAATCGTCCCCTCAATTCTTTGGGTTAGATACTATTTTTATCTCCATTTTATATATGAGAATATTCAGCCATAAAAAGGCTATTTAGGGCCAAGTGCGGTGGCTCACACCTGTAATCCCAGCACTTTGGGAGGCTGAGGCAGGTAAATCACCTGAGGTCAGGAGTTCAAGACCAGCCTGGCCAACATGGCGAAACCCTGTCTCTACTAAAAATACAAAAATTAGCTGGGCATGGTGGCAGTCACCTGTAATCCCAGCTACTCTGGAGGCTGAGACAGGAGAATCACTTGAACCCCGGGAGGCAGAGGTTGCAGTGAGCCAAGATCACACCATTGCACTCCAGCCTGGGTGACAAGAGTTAAATTCCATCTCAAAAAAAAAAAAAAAAAAAAAAAGGCCATTTAGTGCTGCTTTCGAAGAAGAATTTAAGCATTGGAAAATAACAATGACAATTTATGGTTCCAGACTATCTCACACTGATAAGTTCCTTCAGAACTCTCCCATGGTAGAGTTCTCGGGGAAGCATGGCAAGCAAGGCTTCACTATTAAACAATAAGGACCCCTAATCTCTTTTGGGAAGGGTGTTGTTATCATCAGCACAAAAGGGAAACTCCTCTATCTGTGGCTTTGCAAGTTCTCTGTGATAAGTGTGTATGTTCAGATGAGGTCTAGACACTGTGCACTGGGTTTATGCATTCAGGGGATAAGCTTAGCCAAGTCGCTGCCTTCTGTTGTCTAGATTGACAAGTCCTTTGCCACCAGCCAAGTGCTCCTTTACCCATTTCTGAACAATCTTGGTATAATCTTTCAGACAGGAGAAAGCATAGCAATTTGAAATACCCCAATTTTACCCTAGGAAGATCCAAGCTGGTGGAAGGCCAACACAAAGAAAAAATAATTGCTAACGGCGATGATCAACATTTATTGAGTGTTGACTGTGCAAAGCACTCTACATGGCTTATCTCAGTGAAACTTCACAACCCCCCGTGTGGGAGGTATTACTATTATGCTCATTTTACAAATGAAGAAATCCAGCTTTGGAGAAGTGAATTGACATACCCATGGTAACTTGCCTGCGTGCATCTGTCTTCTGTAAGAACCCAAATATGTAACCGCAAAGATACCCATGGATACAGTAAGACCTCACTAAATTACAACGTCGAAGTTTGAGATTACCTAATTGAATGTGGTGAAAATCTTGATACAGACAATATTTTAAAATTGATGATATTATTTCATATAGCTAGAAGTAACTTAAGCAAGTTAAAAATGACTACTTGCAACAGACCTATACTACATAATGATTTGTCAAAGACAAAAACACAGAAGCGCTGAAAGTTGGGATTAAAACTTAAAAGATATAAAATTTTCTGAGTTCTTGATTTGAAAAACTCACTTGTTATATTTGACTGTGTGTGTGTGTGTGTGTGTGTGTGTGTGTATGAAACCTGAAACACCAGTAATTATTACATGTACTCTAGCAATGAACATTCAAGAAGTGAGCATCCTGAATGTGGGAGCCCTAAAGCCCCAAGTCCACTATGTCTAACTCCACCCCTGCACTGTGACTATCTGTGCTTGTAGATATTTGCACAAGGATGTGATCAACCATGGGAACTACTCCTTAAGGGGAACTGGGGAAGGAAATATAAAGTACCCTATCTAGTTCCATCACTTAGCAAAGAGTGCAATGTGTATAAAGCATAGATTTAATTTCCCAGTGTGTCCCTATGATAGCCACTGTACCTTGACTTCTTCGGACACTTAGCTCTTGTGGTGATTCCAGAACATCATCAGGATGTGGGAAACAGAGTCCGTGGAAAGGGCCCAAGTCAAAGCACTCATGCAGCAGTTGCATGTTCACTCTTGAGCACACACTCATGAACCCAACAGCTGTGCCTTCCACCTGAAATATCCAAAACACCTCATTATTCTTTTTTTTTTTTTTTTTTTGAGACAAAGTCTCACTCTGTCGCCCAGGCTGGAGTGCAGTGGTGTATCTTGGCTCACCACAACCTCCGCCTCCTCGGTTCAAGCAATTCTCCTCCCCCAGCCTCCCGCAGAGCTGGGACTGCAGGCGCCCGCCACCACACCCAGCTAATTTTTGCATTTTTAGTAGAGACGGGGTTTCACCATATTGGCCAGGCTGGACTTGAACTGACCTCAAGTGATCCACCCACCTCGGCCTCCCAAAGTGCTGGGATTACAAGCATGAGCCACTGCACCCAGCCCAAAACACTTCATTACTTTATCAGAGGTCAAATGATTCTCATCAGGAAACCTCCAGAGCCCTCAGAATGTGGTTGGCTGGTGGTTTGGCAGGCACCTTGAGATTTAAGGGAGGAATAAGTGTCTTCCTTCAGTACATAAAACATGCTCAAAAAGTGTCCCAATAAGTGACCACTGGGGACACAACTAGTGGTGCATAAGTAACAGGGAAATTGCCAGAGTTCTTGACCCTTCAACCACTGGGACACTTGCCCTCTGCTCAGACCATGCTCCTGCCTGCTCCATGTCCTCTGCCATTCAGTGTCTTGTGTTTGTACCCCACCATAAGCCTGGCACTCCTGTCTACTTTCTTCCCCTCTGCCATGCACACTTCTCAGGAATACAGGTCATTGTTCCAGTGCCCATCTGATCAGCGCCCAGTACAGAGAAAGTTCACGGTCCCTAGCTTCTTATCAGGTAAAAACTCTTCAATTTGTCTTGAAGTCACTTATTTATTAACTGGATAGTCTGAAGGGGAGGAGATATGAGGGAAGGAAGTTTGGTGGAAAATATTCGAATGAAGTAAACTTGAGTCAGGCTGGGCTGATTCACCAGGTGGGTCTGATCTGCAAACGTCTAACTTCCCATCACCCTGAAATGCCTGGTTCTGAAGCTCTTGCAGTCGTCCCCGTGATTTTCGGTCTTTGATGAGTAATACATAAGCGAGAAGATGAGTAACTAGCTGATCCGAACCCTGGTTGGGTACCTGGTACCTGATTGGTACCAAAACATTAGAAATTAACAACAGACTTTAATTCTATCATATTCCACACTGAGAGATGGCTGTGACTGAAACTCCTTATTATATCCCTTAAGTAATTCTGTATTTCATTGTTTTCTACAAGGAAAGTATTTAAAATTTAAAAAGAGAGAGAAAATACATAGTCCTTTAAATTTCACATAAAATAATTATTAAGTAGATTTTAAGCAAATTCTAGTTGACTGATTAGACTCTGATAGCTCTTATTAGAAACCTGCATTTACTGGGTGCTCTCTCCCAAGTGTTCAGACTTTTAGATAACCATCGCATTCAGAAAGTAGCAGACCTCAATAATCACAGGCATTATCTATTCCCAAGAACGCAGCATCTTTCCATAAATGCCCAGTCAGAGAAAATGGTTAATGCTTTAACCTCCTAAAACAGAGAATCGGGTTACAATAATACTCAGTTTTATAAATGACACCAAAAAAAAAAAGGTATTAAACTATTTGTTCTCAGATATGTCTCCCAGTTAAAAATCAATTGTTCTCAAACATGTTTGCAAAATGAAAGTGAGACTTCGTCTATTTTCTCAATACTGAAATACATGGGGAATTTTTAAAAATTAATTTTTTCATGTATATTCCTTTCTTTACAGGCCCCCTAAAATGATACTTGCTGAAAAAGCCTGGATTTACACAGCTGTTTTATAAAGCCATTGACACTTTAATAAAAGTCCAAAATAAACATTTTAATTTTTTTCCCAAATAACAAGTGATTGTTTGTCTTGTTTGCACTCGTGAACAAAGGCTGCATAGCCGCAGTTGTCTGGCTTCTCTGTAATTTCAGGCCCAAGACTCAGCAGACGCTGATTAACCAATCCATCTACCATATGTGCAGAAAGAGACGGCCAGCCTCACTCTCGGCAGGGAAAATTGGCATCCATCTTGGTTCACATGGAGATGTCCTTCTAATCTACAGCCGCGCTGGCGCAACAAAACTTCGATGGCCTGAAATACCTTTTGCTGGCTTCACAGCGAGCTGCATGTGCATGATAAGAATGTATTATTTATAAGACCGCTGTTAGTAATGAGCTATTACACTAATGGCTCATTGTGTTTGGAATTTGATTTCAAATGGCATGGATCACACATTCTGATGAAAATGAGAAAAACATGTTTTGCCATTAGGAACAAAGATTTAACGTTCTCCAATTCTACAACCTGTTATATTCCCATCATTCATCCAGGGTTGTAACAATTTACAAAAGTTCACAATTACAGACTACAACACAGCAAGGACATATTGTGGAAGTGTCTGCTGTTTCCTTTGAGTTTCTTTCAAATAACCGACTTGAGAAACACTGTTCTTAAATATGAATTTGCAAGAGTATCCAAATGCATTCTTGTTTATGCACTGAAAAAATAAATGGATTTAATGGACTTTTTAACTTGTACAACAGAAAGGTATTGATTGCTGGCTGTTATCTATCTTCCTGGTGACAGAAGTACTTTTCACCACAAGTGTCTTCAATTATCTTATACTGGAGAACAAAACTGAAGGTTTTGTTGTTCTTGCTTGTCCTGTAAATATCTACATCATGACACATAAGGTTTACATTGCTAGAAAACTATGTGTACTGTGGCCTTGTCTTCCCAAACAGGTCCATTTATAGAAATGGTGTGTATTTTCTCATTTATGCTTCCATCCAAAAAGCCCTATAGCCACCCATCCCTTTTGGGTGACAGTATTCCACCGTGAGGGTTTTGCCCTCATTGTGACCACTGCTGGCTCTCATCCTCTCCTCCTGATGCCAAGCGCATGGCTGACCTGGCAGGCTCTCCCTGCCTGCAGGTCAGTGTTGCCTACTCGGACCACTGCTGCCCACACCCTGGATGATGCCAAAGCAGACGCTCTGCCCATCTGTCACTAGGAGCCGCCGTTGGCCTCCAACTACCCTTCCCTAAAACCTCAGCTTGGAGTAAACACCAGATGTCAAGGTAAGCCAGGGTACAGTTATGACAAGGAACTTGTATGACGTGATGGCCCCAAACTCCTCTAAACTAGCTATCAAGCCAAAGAAAGTCCTTGTAACTAAAAACCCTTTCAGTAGTAAGGGTTTCCCACAGGGCACAGCCTTGCCCTCAGGCATGCTGCATGCATGGCCTGGAACTGCCATGGCTATTCAGAAAGAGACAAACTTGATGGACTTCTGTTTCCTCTGGTTGACAGTGGTTGCCTTAAAGTAACGTGTGTCTATAAATACCTAATCAGCATTCGGGGGGGAAAAGCCCAGATCTGTAGCATTTGCCGATTTCTGAGGCGTAAGCACTGTCATCATGGCCAGTGTCAAGTGAACAGTGTGATCTCACTAAACATGTAATTGGGAGGGAATGCACAGTAGCTAGCCATTATTTCTTATATCTACTGTATAGAGACCACAGGCATTTAAAAAAAAAAAACCCTCAAGAACATGGAGAATAGCAAAAAAAATTGAAGGTGATGAATTTCGAGTATTTATTAACTTTGTTTTAATATAATTTATTATACTGTATGTTTCTATAATTTAATTTTTAATAATAGCTGTGTTTAACAAGCAGTTTGCAGAGTTCCTGAGGATTTATCAGCCCTTGACAGCCAGAGCAAGCTGGCTCCAGCACACCATTGCCTAAAAGGCCCCTAGGGAGGCAGGAAAAAGGGTAGCAACAGCATTGATCTTGAACCCCAAAAGGCTTCAGACATCAGACATGGCTCACTTCAGATTAGAGGTCCCCTCCCAGATCCCGGCTCACAGTCTTGTTTCTGCCCTTCCATTTTAAGATCGAGGTCTGTGGTCTCCCCTCCACAGAACACAAAGCCTCTGATGCTTGAGGCAGCACGGCCTCTGGAAGGAAATGGGGCTGGATGCCCTCTGCCTCTTTCGAGACACCAAAGGATCCTTGCAGGGTTGGAACCGCAGTTTTCAGCCTACAGCTTTGCTCTGATGTTTACACACACTGAAAGTGTGAAACATATGGCAAGAGAGAGAAAGAACATGGGGGAAGAGGTCACTGCAGCTTCTCTACAAAGCACTGACTCAAGTGATTCACAGTAAAACTAGTACCTTGAAACCAAATAATTAAAAGCCTTCCAAAAACAAAGACCCTGATTAAACCTGATAAGTAAAGTTTGGTCATGAAAATCCTTTTTGGGGTCTGTATGAATCATTTTACTTCTCAGGAGTTTCTGTCTAGTTGTGTAAAGACAAGCTTTCCAAATGGCGCTGCTGGGCCCAAATGCTTCCGACCCTCCCTTCTATGGTTAGCCTGGTAGCCTGGGGCTAATGGCTAACCGAGAATACGTGAAAGTGGGTCTTTGAGAAACCATGCCAAAACCTAAATATAAGAAAATAAAATAAACATTTAAAAAATAAAATAAAAATAAATAAAAATCCTTTCAATGTAGTACTTCAGAATCTAATTTCCAGGGCCAACTGTCACCTTCAGAAACTAATACCCACATCTCTATAAAGTCATGTCATTCTCACCAGGTATGTTTTACCCTCATGTAGATGAGTGTTTCACCACCTGGACTGCACCTTGGAATCATCTGGGGAGATCTTTAAAAATCCAGATTGAGGCCAGGCATGGTGGCTCATGCCTGTAACCCCAGCACTTTGGGAGGCCAAGGCAGGAGGACTGCAGTTTAAGACAAGCCTAGGCAACATAGTGAGACCCTGTGTCTAAAATTAAAAATAAATATATGGATCGTGTCTCACCCCCAAAAGATTGATTTAATTGGCCTGAGTGTAGCCCTGCAACAGGATTTTTTAAAATGGATATAATTGATATAATTCACCTACCATAAAAACAACCCTTTAAGAAGTACACAGTTCAGGCCTGGTGCAGTGGCTCACACCTGTAATTCCAACACTTTGGGAGGCCGAGGTGGGCAGATCACTTGAGGCCAAGAGTTTGAGACCAGCCTGGTCAACATGGCAAAACCCCATCTCTACTAAAAATACAAAAATTAGCCTGGTGTGGTGGCACATGCATGTAATCCCAGCTACTTGGGAGGCTGAGGCAGGAGAATTGCTTGAACCCAGGAGGTGGAGGTTGCAGTCAGCCAAGATCGCACCACTGCACTCCAGCCTGGGCAACAGAGCAAGACTCTGTCTCAAAAAAAAAAAAAGAAAGAAATACACAATTCAATGGTTTTTAATATATTCACAAAATTGTACACCCATCACCACTATCTAATCCCAGAACATTTTCATCCCCCCACCAATCAATGACTATGCCCAATACTAGTCACTTCTCCTTCCCCTTTCCCTCCAGTCACTAATTTACATTCTGTCTCTACAGAAGTGTCTATTCTAAGCTTTCATCTAAATGCCATCATACAATACATGGTCTTTATGACTGACTTCTTTTCCTTAGCATCATGTTTTCAAGGTTCATACATGCTGTAGCATGTATCAGTGCTTCGTTCTCTTTTATTTCCTAGTACTATTCCCTTGTATGGATATACCACATCTTGTTTATCTGTTCATCAGTAGATAGACATTTGGGCTGTCTCCACTTTTTGGCTATTATGAATAATGCTGCTATGAACATTTGCGTACAAGTCTGTGTGGACACATGTTTTTAATTCTGTGTATGGAATTGCTGGGTCAAATGTTTAATTTTTGGAGAAAATGCCAGGCTTTTTCCAAAATGGCCACAGCATTTTCTATTCCTACCAGCAGTGGATGAGGCTTCCAATTTCTCCACATCCTTGCCAACATCTGCTATTGTCCTGCTTTTTTATTATAACCCGCCTAGCGGAGGTAAAGTGGTATCTTAGTGTGGTTTTGATTTGCCTTTCCTTAATGACTAATGATGTTGAATGTCTTTTCATGTACTTATTGGCCAATTGTATCTTTTATTTATTCATTTTTTTTGAAAAGTATCTATTCAAATCATTTGCCCACATTTTATGTGGATTATTTTTCTATTGTTGTGAGAGTTCTTTGTATATATTCTGGATCCAAGTCATTGGCATGGTATGGATAGTTAAAAGCCTCCCAGGTGATCTGCATATGTGCCAAGTTTGAGAACCACTGATGTAGAACAAAGCCTCAAACTGCTCATGTCATCCAAATAAGAGAACTTTTCATTCCAGGTTTCAAGAAAAGTAACATTCTTTAAACAGCTCTTATAGTTTTAACAAATAATGAGAAATGAGTAGACGAACAATCATGAATTAGAGGGTGTGGGCTGTCTTTTGGGCCCAATAGGCTGGGCCTTCTGATTTGTTTAGAAAAGCTAGAAATTCCAATTGTTATACAGACTTTCATAATTTTTACATTAGCTGCTAATTCAAAAATATTTAATCACATATAACTTAAATCAAATCATGAGAAAACATTGTACAAATCCAAATTGAGACGTTCTACAAAATAACTGACCTGTACTATTCAAAACTGTAATTGTCATGGAAGATAAAGACTGATGGGAGAATTGTTCCAGATTTAAAAAGGCTGAAGAAACAGAGCACCTGAATGCAATGAATGGCCTGGAATTACCTCTGCCATAAAGGACATTCCTGGGACTGTCAGAAAAATCTGAATAAAGTCTGTAGATTAGATAAAAGAATTGCAGGAACTAGACGGGCGTGGTGGCTCACGTCTGTAATCCCAGCACTTTGGGAGGCCAAGGCGGGTGGATCACCTGAGGTCAGGAGTTTACCTTAGGTCAGCCTGGCCAACATGGTGAAACCCCGTCTCTACTAAAAATACAAAAGTTAGCTGGGCGTGGTGGCGCACACCGGTAATCCCAGCTACTCTGGAGGCTGAGGCAGCAGAATTGCTTGAACCCAAGAGGCAGAGGTTGCAGTGAGCCGAGATCATGACAGTGCACTCCAGTCTGGGTGACAGAGCAAGGCTCCATCGCAAAACATAATAATAATAATAATTACAGGAATAATTACTTGGCTTTGATCATTGTATTGCAGTTATCTAAGAGAGTGTCCTTGTTTTTAGGAAATATACATTGAAATACTTACAGGTAGAGGGGTACTATGCATGCAACTTACTCTCAGATGGTTCAGAATATATATGAGAGAGAAAGAAAGCCAGCAAGAGAGAAAAAGAGAGAGAGGGGGGGAATTAGAAAGGATGAACAAGAGAATGATAAAACAAATGGGGTTGGATGTTAACATTTGGGGAATCTGGGTAGTTATAAACTTTAAGCGTGAAACTGTGTCAAAACAAAAAGTTAAAAATATACCTTTCCAACTCAAACAAAATCCATCTGCCAGCAGAACGCTGGTTTGTGGCTTCTGAAGCCTGAGATTTGGGGATCCTCAGAAATCCCCCTATGCACCCCTGGGGGGTCTTTTCCATTCCCTTTCACTCTTGGGACAAGGCAAGACTCTACAGCACCCTGGGCATCTGGAAGGACCTCGCAAAAGATGGCCTAAAGCCAGTAACCCAGGGGAGGAAGCTGGCCTGGTGCCCCACCTGGATGGGCAGGGGGAGGGCCGGGGTGGCCAGGAAGACAATGGCAGCTCCAGGGGTGCCCAGCAACACAAGAGCAACACCACTCACATCCCTCCTTCCTCTCACTAAGTGTGTCCCCACATGGATCAGTCACTGACCTCACACACAACAGCATGATTCTCTTCATCTTGGGCCTCTATTAGCTCGGCCAGGAAGTATTCACCGTAAGTTTCCTTCAGAATTGTGTCATAGCGCATAAATATTGGCATGAGATCGTCATGGTCTTCTACCCTGTTTAATAGAAAGGCTGAAGTTCAGTGTTCGTTCACTCATTTTTTTCCTTCAACAGGGCACCAACTATGTGCCAGACCCTGTTCTAAGTGCTAGGGCTACAGCAACACTCATGATATCAACTTTCCTTCTTTTGTTTGTTTGTTTGTTTGTTTGTTTTGAGAGGGAGTCTCACTCTGTTGCCAGGCTGGAGTGCAGTGGCGCAATCTCGGCTCACTGCAACCTCCACCTCCCAGGTTCAAGCGATTCTCCTGCCTCAGCCTCCCGAGTAGCTGGGACTACAGGCGTGCACCACCAAATCCAGCTAATTTTTGTATTTTTAGTAGAGATAGGGTTTCACCATGTTGGCCAGGATGGTTTCTATCTCTCGACCTCGTGATCTGCCCGCCTCGGCCTCCCAGAGTGCTGGGATTACAAGCATGAGCTGCCAAGCCCGGCCTGAATTTTCCTTCTAATAGGAGAAACAGATAATAAAGATGTAACCAATTCAGAGAATTCTAAACATTTCAAATAATGATACATGCTTTGGGATAGAGAGTGAGAGGGTGAAGTGGTCAGGGAGGACCTCTGTGAGGAGGGTCATCTGAGCTGAGAGCTGAATGAAGAGAAAAGGAGGAAGCTATGTTGAAACCTAGATTGCAGGCAGAGGGAACACAGTTGGCATGTGTGGGTGTGGGATGCAGGGAAGCACTTGTCATGGGCCAAAGGACAAGAGACTAGGGGCAGCACTTCCCAAGGATGTTCTAAGAAACACCACTATGATATTGTCCAGAGCATCCTCCCAGCCCAAAGAATTCCAATGCCTAAAAACAACAACCACTATAAGTCCCTTCCTGTTTCACAGTTATATATTAAAGACTCTGAGAAGCACTACAGTAAAGAATATTTAACCTTGTTTATGCATTTTTCAAACACTGGCCCATGGCATCCTTTATTCCTGAGATGCCTCTGCACTTGCCATGGAGGGGACGGCTGGTGAAGTGACGGAGCACTGCTCACCCTCCTGGGGACATCCACTCCGCTTCCATTCTCAGGACCCTCTACAGGGACCTTGACAACTAGTCTGGGACAGGGAGCAGTGGCGGGTGGGAACAAAAACCAGATTTACTGCAGCTTGGGGAGGCTAGCTCCTGCGTTCCATCTTGCTGCAGGATTTAACACTCCTTTCTTCTTTTTAGCACATTCTTGGGTAAGTTTAGTGCTCTTTTTTACCTGTCTGGGATGTTCTTATACTTCGTTTTTTTTTTTGGTGGTTGTTGTTGTTGTTGTTTTTTCTGATACTCTTCCTGTAAAAATGTTTCAGCATTGTGTTATTTTTTTCTAGTATATCTACTTTGGCTACTAATGTCTATTTCCTCCCCCTAGCTTTACTATTCTACCATCTTAACCATCCCATTTTATCTTCTAGTATGTTCTCTTTGACATTAATAGCAGCTCCATCTACTGAGTGATCAGTATATATATATATATATAAAGCTCAGGGCTTTATCCAGATGATTTCTGCTATTGTGTTTCTCATAGCGATCCCAGGAGGGTGGCACTGCCATTTTCACTTTGCAGAGGGAGGAGAGCAAGGCCCACGGGGATGAGGAAATGCTTTGCCTAAGATGACAGAAATAGTTGGTAGCAGAGCCGTGATATGAGCTCTGGTCTAGTGACTTAAGCCCTGCCTTCACACTCTGCTAAGTTGACAATGCACTTCAAAAATCTTCCTTTATTTTGACTCTTCTTTTGAACATTTGTAGCAGGAAGCAAAAGAGTTGAGAGGGGAGTCCTCGGCTAAGGGCCAGAGGTTATCGTCCTGCCAGCCCTGCCACCATTCCTCCGGCCCCCCCGGAGGAACGAATCCCCTGATCCTGCCACAGCTGCACTTCCTAAGTCTAAATGCTTTAAACTGGATGACTGCATGCACTCTGGATGAAAATCTTCACCCTGCTCCCAGGATGAAACCTTTGCCTCTGCTGACACAAGTGTAATGGTTGAAATGATGCTGGTTTTTCATTAAAAACGGTATCTTGATGGAAGAACTACACAGTTGAAAAACCAGGTCTCTGGTCTACAAAACTTCAGAGGGAAGGAGGGAGCTAGCCAACAAGACCATGGTACAAGGAGGAAAAAACACACAAAGAAGATCACCACTCGGGATGGGAGGGACCATCACCATGACTCTACCGGTTGAATCTTCTTGTTAACCTCTTGATACGGTTTGGCTGTATCCGCACCCAAATCTCACCTTGAACTGTAGTTCCCATAATGCCCACATCGTGGGAGGAACCTGGTGGGAGGTAATTGAATCATGGGGGCGGTTTCCCCTATGCTATTCTCATGATAGTGAGAAGGTTCTCACAAGATATGATGGCTTTATAAGGGGCCTCCCCTTTCACTCGGCTCTCATTGTTCTTTCCTGCTGCCTTGTGAAGAAAGACGTGTTTGCTTCCCCTTCCACCATGATTGTAAGTTTCCTGATGCCTCCCCAGCGCTGCAGAACTGTGAGTCAATTAAACCTCTTTCCTTTATAAATAGTCCAGTCTCAGGTATGTCCTTATAGCAGTGTGAGAATGGACTAATACACCTCTTGTCAAAACTCTCTGGAAGGAGAGACAGCAAAGCGTCCTTATCCAGGTAACCAGATCCTTTGTTTTTTAAAACTGTCAACCTGGCCCTGATGTCATCACCACCAAACAGTCTTATTCCATCATGCAAGGGCATCAGCAGGAATTTCTAGTGATGAGGCTAAAACAGGGAGCCAGAAACAAATGTCAACCATTTTTTGAAGGGTATGACTGCACTACTGATGCTGCAGTCATTTTTCAAGCTATTTCAGCCCTGCAATAATTTACAAAAGGTAGGCTTTGACCACTTGTCCATCTATTTCTGCACGTGATCACTGAGCATTATCAGTGGTCACCTGTGGCCCAGTGGACTGAGGTGCCACCATAAATGCATTAAGTCTTATGGTGCTCTTGAAAAGATTAGAAAAAAAAAAATGATACAGCATAGTGGTCACAGCCTGAACAGGGGAGCCAGGCTGCCTGAGTCTGGATCCTGCTTCTGCCCAGCTGTGACCTTGGGTACTTTACCTCTCTCTGTTACTGTGTGTGCATCTGTCATAAAAATAGCAAATGTTAATAAAAGGTCATGTGCAATGTTATTATTATTATCATTATTACTTAGGCAGGAGAAACCAAAAAGAACTGCAGAACTTCTACAGTCAGTGGGTGGAATAAGAGAGTTTCTTACTACAGAAGCTTGAATCACTGCACTCACTTCCCATTGACTATTGTAAGGAGAAACTCTGTCATTCCATCCACCATCACTAACCTTCTTGAAACCCTGCTTTCTTCATCTTACTTTAAAACTTTTACATGCAGCCATAAGAAATAATGAAATCATGTCCTTCGCAGCAACATGGTTGCAGCTGAAGGTTATTACCCTAAGCGAATTAACGCAGGAACAAAAAAACAAATACTGCATGTTTTCACTTGTAAGTAGGAGCTAAACAATGGGCACTCATGGACATAAAGATGGTAACAATAGACACTGGGGACTTCTAGGGAGGGGAGAGAAGGAGCAGGGTATGGGTTGAAAAACTGTTGAGTACTATGCTCAGTACCTGGGTGATGGGATCAATTATACCCCAAACCTCAGCATCATGCAATATGCCAGGGTAACAAACCTGCATATGTACCCCCTAAATCTAAAATAAAAGTTGAAATTATTTTTTAACAACTCCACTTTTGCAAGCTCACCACTGTTTCAGGGATGGGCACAAAATTCTTTGCCTCCATCTTTCCACCCTAGTCACCAATAATGATACGAGTTGATTTACTTATTGTCTCTAGAAGGAGACTTCACCATCTTCCCTCCTTCCCACCTCTATTCCCAGCCAGTGCTCTGACCCCCTTGCCTATCCCCAATCCCAGCATCCTCCAAAGCTCATCTCCACCCTACACCCTCCAGTGACTCTTCTCTCCCAACTTCCCTTCCCAGTAACCCAATGATGGGATCATTACTGGATATATATTGTCCAGTTCTGGCGCTAATTCTTATGGCCAAGGTGTGGCATCTTCCCAACCAGGGAAAATCCTCTTTAGGGACACAGAAGGAATTCTGTAGCAGTTCTTTAGCATGTAGCCCAACAGCAATAGCCAATGTGAACTGGGCCCTTACCCTGTGCTGAGACCTTGCCAAGGGTCCCATTTATACTGACAGCAGTGAAGGGCAGAATTTTTATTCCCAAGGGGCAGCGTCTGGACAGTCTGAACCTATGGTCCCATGCTGGTGGCATCACAGCCCCTCTACTTAGCCTTCTGACTCTACTGACTAAGAAACTGGCAGTCACTTCAATGCTAAGCCTTGGTTTTCTCATGTACAAAAAACAGGTAGGGACAAGAATAGCTGCGAGATACAAATGACGCACTAAAGCCTGCTCTCTGGGGCACACTAAGTCCTTAGGAAGTGTTTGTTCTCCACGTGAGCCCTCAGAACCTTGGCAGAAAAAGCCTAGAACATTCTGCTGCCTTCCAGGAACAACTCACTTCCCCACTTAACCTGCCAAAAGAGTGTTGCTAATAAGAGGTGGTGGCTTTTCTCTGTAAAAAGAGTCCTTGATGATATTGGCTAAAAATAATTTGTAAAAAATTCTAGGAGAGAGTAGTCAACAAATCCATTTTCAAACATTTTGCCAAAAATAAAAGGTTGCATCAATATTTATTAACAGACATTTTAAATAACAGAAAAATAATTCAATAACCTAATCATTTAAGTGAATGAAGACAGCAATCACACACAATCAACTGTGCACCATAGGCTTTTATTTATACGACGGACACAAAAATATTACTCTATAGCTATAAACATCAGGAATAAAGGTTCCGAAAGACCCAGAGCCCTAGGCCTGCTCATGAACCTCAGCAGCCCATTAACAAAGTTATCCATAATCATACCTCAACACGAATTCTTCTGGGAGAAACAGAAAAACATCCAAATCTTGGAGTTCTGAAGAGGCTCTCTCTTAAGCCCTTCCCCAAAATGGATAAAGAGGAACTTGTTCTGCTAAATGCATTCCTTGGGGTAATTGATAATTTATGATCTTGCATCAGCCCGAGTGCTAATGATAAAGTATGACATCAGCCTCACATAGTCTCAAATGGCAGATGACAATGTCCAGCACCACAGAAACAAAACACCCCAGCTCTGGAAAACAACTCATGCAGTCAAATGTTTCCACGTGACTGTTCTGAGGCAATGAGCGCCACCTGTCAAAGTCAGGATGCAAGGAGAGCCACTGTGAATTTGGCACCGCAGCGCCACGTGCCCTGGCGTTGACATGCCACACAGTGTTCCAGTGGTGATGATGATGCGGAGTTTACAGATCAACACAGAGTGCAATGGAAATAGTATAATTCTCTGAGTGAAAAGCAAAGTTACTTTATATCTTCCATTCAGAATGTGTCTTGGAGGGGGCAGCAATGTGCTTGTTAATGTCATCAATTATACAATACTTTAACTTCCCTGGAGGAAACAAAAGGTCCACCTCATACTTACCAATCTCTCAGACACCCAGATTTCCATCAGATTCCGAAAACTGTGCCATGTGAAATGGAGTTGAACCTACACCTTAAGGAAATCAACCCCCTTTCAGGACACCCTACTTGGGAAATGGGTGTCTTCTAAGTCCACAGCTAGAAATGAGCTGGTAGCTCTCACTGGCTTTCTGGAAGGTGGGGGGAAGTGAGGACAAACTCCCTCAGCACTTCCACCAGTCGGATAGCTGGGCTTGCTAGGAGCACCGCGACGTCCAGAACATGCAGAACTCTCCCTCGCAGCCTGATGGGTCTCTGGGTGACACGCAGATCCTGAGACTGCTTCATCGCCTCCACGGCCTGGCTGCTGCACTGCATGATTACGGCCCCAGAGGAAAACCTGCAGGCCTGCTTCCCTCAAGTCTGAGAGGTGTGCATCACTTCCCTGCCAGCACAGAAACCACTGCGAATGCACAGATGGAAAGCTCACACTTAAGGACTGGAGTGACAGCAGCAGCAGGCCACCTCCGCATCCAGAATCCTGGCACGGCCTCCTCGTTCCTGTCTGATGATATTCTCCATATCCAGAGAGGATTTGCATTTCACTAGCTGGACTTTCAAATGTACAGTTGTAAAATGTACAACTGAATGTTGTCACTTCAAACACCATAAATATATTTCTTCAAACCTGTGTGTGTGTGTGTGTGTGTGTATTTTAAGAAACCAGTGAATTAAGAAAACAAGTCATAGAAAATCTAATTCAGTGGTAGTGATAGAGAATGCAGTGTGTTCTAGTTAAGCTAACTTTTTACCATGAACACTATCTCAACATGGGGTAGGAGAACCTAAGATTGGCACCAACTAGATTTTCCTTTTACTTCAGGTATGCAAAACCAAGCAGCTTTTTTCTTTACAAGATCTCTTGTGACCTCTAGTGGTCTTCTTTAAGAAAATCAAATCTATCATTTCTAAACTCCATACAGTATTCCACTGTAGAACTTCAAAATGGGTTTTGGAGTCATTTAGCTTCTAGTCCTTGGAAAACGTCATGATTTTAAAAATTATGAAGGGTTTTAAGCTCGAATTTGTCATGTGCTTTTCAAAGCACATCTGATCTAAACGTCCATCCGGGGCTAGTATGGCTCCAGCTGGATCGTTAACGAAGGTCAACTTGCTGGTCACTTCAAAGTCTTACTCATGAAGATTGTTGGGGGAAATCTGTAATTGCTCTACCCCTTCTTTTGGAATGCTTTAGGATATTCAGAACAAACATCAGAACGTTTATTCATATGAAATTGCTCAGAAGTCAAGTTTAAGTGGATTTCTAAAAAGCATGACATGAGACTATCAAATGCTTCATAAAAATGATTGCCTTAAGAGTTAAAACTTTGTAACTATAAACCACCAATCTTAAATCTTAAAGAATGTTTTCTTCATCTATTTTTTTTAATTTCAATAGTTTTGGGAATACAGGTGGTTTTTAGCCACACGGATGAGTTCCTTAGTAGTGAATTCTGAGATTTTAGTGCACCCATCACCTGAGCAGTGTACACTGTACCCAATAGGTTGGATTTTATTCCTCACCCACTCCGAACCTCCCCCTCCCCAGCCCTCACAGTCCACTATGTCACTCTGTATGCCTTTGTGTCCTCATAGCTTAGCTCCCACTTGCAAGTGAGAACATACGGTATTTCGTTTTCCATTCCTGAGTTACTTCACCTAGAATAATGGCCTCCAGCTTCATCCAAGGTGCTGCAAAAGACATTATTTTGTTCCTTTTTATGGCTGAGTAGTATTCCATGGTGTATAAATATCACATTTTCTTTATCCACTCATTGGTCGATGGGCACTTAGGTTGGTTCCATATCCTTGCAATTGTAAATTGTGCTGCTATAAACGTGTGTGTACATATATCTTTTTCATATAATGACTTATTTTCCTTTGGGTAGATTCCCAGTAGTGGGATTGCTGGATCGAGTGGTAGCTCTACTTTTAGTTCTTTAAGGAATCTCCACACTATTTTCCATAGGTTGTACTAATTTACATTCCCACCAGCAGTGTAAAAGTATTCCTTTTCACCACATCCATGCCAACATCTGCTGTTTTTTTACTTTTAAATTACGGCCATTCTTGCAGGAGTAAGGTAGTATCTCACTGTGGTTTAATTTGCATTTCCCTCATGATTAGTGATTTTTCATCTATTTTAAAAAGCAACAAGGTTGAACAAATTTAATCAACCATTGTTATCAACAAAGAAGCAATACTCCACTAAGGGAACCAGTTATTTCACAACATTGTTTGAAGGCACATAATCCTTTCCTTGGCCAAGTCTCCTCCCAGCCCCAGGAGGACTTGAAAAAGACAGGTTTTCCCCCAGAAAAAGAGCATGCCAGTAGTTTCTAAATCTGAAGACAACTCAAATCCACCACGGATGATTAATTAAGCCCACTGTAGATTTTAAAGGTGTGTCCAGAAGTAGCTATGCTTTATTTCAGATAGTACGAAAAGTACAGAACAGTAACTTCACTAATTACTGTCTAAGTAGATGGGCAGATTACAACATAATTTTCCACAATGGGACAGGGGATTACAGTGTTAATTCATTGGTTTTGAATGTGTCACTAGCCAAATGGCTGAAGGATAATTACATCCCCAAACCCTTCACTGGTTCAGTGTCTTACGAATTGTGTTCTTCACCATTAACTATCAGTGCAAGTAACTATCGTTGAAACGGATGTCAAAAAATACATGTGAGGGAAATAAGAGAAAGGAGGCAGCCTATGAAGCACACAGCCATGCCCGTTTGATATTCTGTAGTCTCCATTTTTCTAGCGTTGTTAAGGAGGGAGGTAGTCCACACAACTGCATTCTCCAGATACATGAAATTCTGTGCCTGCAAGTGTCAAAACTCGAATCTGAACATGTGGATAGAGGGCTTTCTAAAATGTGCCACACTCTCTACCTTCTGCAGGCAAAGGCACTGACTGCCATACTGTCACCATTTCCACATGAATTCACTACTGTCCACTTATCTTCTAATCAACATCCCTTCCTCACTGCAAAGTACCCCCATCACCTCTTTGCTATCATTCCTCTTGTGTTTTGCTTCTTTCAGATTTTCTATGGGCACACCATCAGGGGCTGTATGTGCAAGACCTCAGGTTAAGGTATCCAGGTTTATTTCAAGTTTTGTGAACCTTGTCCACTGAAGGTTATACTCCATAGCACTCAAGTTTTCAAGAGAAAAAAGGAAGAAAAGAAGCAAGGGGGGGGGCAGGAAAGGAGGGAGAAAGGGAGGCCAAACCATAACCATCTGTTACCAAATGCTTACTGGGAGCCAGGCACTGGGCTGAGCACATCCCACACCTTTTCTCCTGCACCCTGCATCCTGAGTGACAAGTAGGGTATTAGTGAGTAAATTAACAGACAATACCTTATTAAAAAGTGAAAGCGCGGCGGCTCACGCCTGTAATCCCAGCACTTTGGGAGGCCGAGGCGGGCGGATCACAAGGTCAGGAGATCGAGACCATCCTGGCTAACGCGGTGAAACCCTGTCTCTACTAAAAATACAAAAAATTAGCCGGGCGTAGTGGCGGGCACCTGTAGTCCCAGCTACTCAGGAGGCTGAGGCAGGAGAATGGCGTGAACCCGGGAGGCGGAGCTTGCAGTGAGCAGATATCATGCCACTGCACTCCAGCCTGGGCGACAGAGCAAGACTCCGTCTCAAAAAAAAAAAAAAAAAAAGTGAAAGGAATGGGGAATTTTTGGATGGGCTGCTTCTATACATGTCATTTTCAGTGTTGGATTTATATACAAGTTTTCTATTACAATAATCCCTTGCTGAATAACTAAGTTGAAAGTACTTAAGCCCTACAAACCTCCAGAAAATGATAATTCCCAAGATACAAATCAGGTATCCTGACTAAAACTTAAGAAAATACTTTTAGAAATTTGCCTTTGTCAGTTGTAAGTAACTCATATCTATCCCCTGCCCAATCCTTTGGAATTGTCTAGAATTGCCTACTTTGTAGGAATATGTTTAATCATCCAGTAGGATGATAGCTTAACTGGAAGTTACTTTAAATTCAAGTATTTTATTCATTTAAAATGGAACCCGTAAAATGGCACTCAAACTCTCACATATTTAGACAAATGCAATTTAAAGCAACAAAATACTATTTTGGCCTAACAGATCGGGAATCTTTTTTTTTTTTTTTTTTTTTTTTTTTTGAGACGGAGTCTTGCTCTGTCGCCAGGTCGGAGTACAATGGCATAATCTCGGATCACTGCAACCTCCGCCTCCCAGGTTCAAGAGATTCTCCTGCCTCAGCCTCCCGAGTAGCTGGGACTACAGATGCAGGCCAGCACGGCCAGTTAATTTTTGTGTTTTTAGAAGAGATGGGGTTTCACCATGTTGGCCAAGATGGTCTCAATCTCTTGACCTCATGATCTGCCTGCCTCAGCCTCCCAAAAGTGCTGGGATTACAGGTGTGAACCACCGCGCCCGGCCAGAAAACAGTTTTAATAACTGAAAACACTCAGCACTGATGAAGATGTAAGGAAACAGAACTCTATTTGGTCAGAATATAAATGGATATGATATTTACGTTGAATAATTTGGTGGCATCTATTTTTAAATCTTAGCATTTGCAAACATCTGGGTAATTCCTACCGCGAATTCCACATCTAGTTATCTACTGTACACTACTATATATGAATGCTGGATGATACATGTACAATGCTGGTTACTACAGTATTATTTTTTATAGAAAAAGTGGTAAATTTTTTACAGGAAACAACTTAAATTAAATTTCCATAAATAAGCAATAGCTAAATGAATTGTATTAGAGCTACATGATGGTCAGGCCATCATGGACCAGGCAGCCATCAGAAAAGAATGAAATTGATCTCTAAAAATGATAAATGATGAGATGCTATGTTAAGTGAAAAATATAATTAACAGAACATATGATCATGGACATATATATACGTATATATGTAGAGAGAGAGAGTGCATGTATGCTACTATACTTGTGTGTGTATAGTTACATACATAGAAAAATGAAAGAATAAGTTTTTCTTTTAAAAGTTTTATGATTTGAAACTAGAATTCATTTTATGAAGTAAACCCATCTCCCAAAAAAATTAGTAAATGGCATAAAAAAATGAGAGATTTTAAAATGAAGACAAAAGTATAACAATTGTTACACGACTTACAAGATCCTAAGTAATTAATTTGTGGAGATTCTTGTAATTTAAAAACTGCCTACTTGTAAATACTTTGAAGGTAACATTTCTTTAAAAAATATAATTTCCTGAAGGACAGGAGGGTCTATTTGCCTCCACTGACACTAACAAGAGACACTTTATAAATCAGGAATAAAAATTTGAAAGGTGTGAGAGAACCAATTAAAAATGTCATTTCACACACAAAATTCCATTTCTTCAGACTGCCTTTGGCTTGCATTAGTATTTGTATCATTATCAAAGGGTTTTATAAAGAGAGGATTATTTAGCTATTAATAAAAAAGTAATGAAAGATCATTTTATATGAGGAATTTTCTTCTGTCAAACTAAATTAGGTAGATAATAAGTATCTGAAGTTAATCTGCTTCTTGGTGAACTTCGTTAAGAGACATGCTGCCCTGCTCTCAGAATGCAAATAAAATGCTCCACGTGGATAGGAAAAACGGGATCGCATTACACTGTTTGCACAATGTTCAGCATCTGCAGGTAGGTTCCTGGCTTCCCTCTCTCTGCTTCCCTTCAGCACAAAACTTCCCTAAAGAGCAGTGACTTTCTCCAGCAAAAAGGAAAAAAAAAAAAGCAGTGACTATTCCTTTGCTTTCACTTCCTTACCTCCCATTTATTCCGCTCACTGCAATTTGGCCTCCCCTGTGAAACTCTGCCCTTCAAGGAGTGACAAGACCACACCCCAAACCAAGAGTTCAGAAGTAGGGCACTGGTTACTGAGTGGCAAGGTTGGCACAGAGGAGCCAAAAGGATGAGCTTGACAGAAAACTGAGGACTAGGTCCTGAGGAAGACAGAGTTCACAGTCATGAGAACAAGAGAAAAAGAGGAGAAAAAGAGCAAATCAGGCTGTGGGTTGGGGAGAGGCCAATGTCTGGGCAGGAGGGCCCCCTTCCTCTCACCCAAAGTTCATCTGATTTTTCTTTAATAGATATGGAAGCATCCAAGTTACCTATTTTTTCTTAAATGAGTTTTGGTAATTTGTGTTTTCAACGGAGATGGCCCATTTTCATATAAATTGTTGGATTTATCGACATTGAGTTATCTGTAGTGTCCCCATATTAATCTTTTAATGCCTGTAGGATCTGTAGTGACACCACCTCTTTCATTCCTGATACTGGCAATTTGTCTTTTTTCTTGGTCAGTTTGGCTGGAAGTATCAGTTTTATTCATCCTATCTGTGCCTTTTTAAATTGCAAAATCTAATGGCTTCTCTCAATAATTTCATTTCCCTGCATCTTTTGCCACTTTATGAGTCTTAATTTCTTCTGTATTCCTCTCCCTCTCTTCTAGTTTTCTTTTTTATTATTCATAGCTTATTTTCATCTTTCAAAGTTCTGCCCTGGTCCTGTGCTTTTTCACTGTACAATATTCCCCTCAGCAAGACAACCTCCTTTATTTCATGATCTCCCCACTTACCGACAAACTGACAACTCACAAATGTGTATCTCAAACCTGGCTTCTCCCTCTGTTTCTATTTCCTACCTTCTCCTGTACATTTATATCTATTATTTCTGCCTTCAGTTAATGAAAGCACCATTTCCCCTAAACTTGAAAACCCTGAATTACCATAAAATCCTCATCCCTCAACTCTTCCATCCAACTGGTAGCCAAGTGCTACTCTCTAACATGTCTCTCCGTATCTATGCACCTGGCCTGATCCTTTCCCTACCATGTAAACCAAAAATAAAATTCTAAGCTCCCCCAAACCAATGGAATGGACTCCTCCTCTCAGCCAAGGGTATTCTAACATAAACCTGAAATACCAGTTCAGCGCATGATGGGGCTGGGTGGTCGGTCATGCCTCATTATACTTTCCCTTTGGAATTCAGGCATGCTTGACCAGGATTAACATGAAAACAGAGACCCTAAGAATGACAGAACAGACTCTTTGTAGGAATAAGATACAAACATGACAGCAGGGCAGGCCCTGAAATAAATTGAAGTATTTTACCCCAAAATATATTTCTTTGACATACTTTGAAATGGCCCTGCAAAGCTGTCTCTTCTGAGAAAATTCTACATTCTGTGGTGAATCCCCTTCCCTTTCCAGACATTTTTCCTGATCCAAGAGAGAATTAACTAAGAGTTGGGCATATTTTTAAGTCTGATAAAAAATATTTACAATCTATTCTCTCTGAAGCCTGCTACCTGGAGGCCTCATCTGCACAATAAGAACCTTGGTCTCCACAACCCCTGTCTTAACCCAGACACTCCCTCATATTAATTCCAGGTCTTTAGATTAAACCCTTTCAATCAACTGCCAATCAAAAAATCTTTGAATGTGCCTATGACCTGGAAGGCTCTTCCTTGCTTTGAATTGTCCTGTCTTTCCAGACTGAACCAATGCACATCTTACATTTATTGATTTGTGTCTTATATCTCCCTAAAATGTATGAAACCAAGCTGTAACCCAACCACTTCAGGCACGTGTTCTCAGGACCTCCTGGGGCTCTGTCAAAGCCCTGGTCACTTGTATTTGGCTCAGAATAAATCTCTTCAAACATTTTACAGAGTTTGACTCTTGTTGTCAACAACTTGGATCTCTGTGACCTGTCGCTGCTAGAATTCCAGCCTGTGTCATGATCTCCATGATCTTGGTTTCTATCTCTATCTGATTCCTATCTCTATGGATGCTTTTCACCCATTTTGTATATCACAAAAGTGTAATCAGCAGTACTGTATATGCTTTTTGTTTCTAAGTCTGCCTTCACTCAGCATAAACCTTCTGAGATTGATTCATGCTACTATATGTAAATGGTTCACTCCACCGAATTGCTGAGTAGTATCCACTGTATGGATGTACCACAGTTTATAAGGGTAAACAACATTAACTGGTGGATGGACGTTTAGAGGGGTGTTTTTGGGTGGAGGAGCAGTTGTAATGAAGCTGTCTTCATCTCTCTCTGTGCATCCCGCTTCTCAGCTACCAACATGACAGTTAACTGAAGATGAGTCTCTCCCCACCACTTAACTCTAAGCCCCTTTGACATAATAATATTTAATATTTCTTGGGCCCTTACATATGGCAGGAAGTGTGCTAAGTGCTTGACATTCATTAGCTCACAATCATCACAATCTTGTGCTGTAGACAATATGCTTACACCCACTGATAGAGGGAACTTACACCCCCACAGAGGTCACGTTCCTTTTGTAAGTTAACCCACCTGGTGAGCAGGAGAGCCAAGATCAGAATCCAGATCTATCTGATGCGAGCATTACAAACTCTTAACAACGATGCCGTTCTACTGCTACATGCCTGGTAAATCATAGGCTCTGTGACCTGTCGCTGCTAGAATTCCAGCCTGTGTCATGATCTTCATGATCTTGGTTTCTATCTCTATCTGATTCCTATCTCTATGGATGCTTTTCACCCATTTTGTATATCATAGGCTCCCTATGATAAAAACTTTATAAAGTTTTTAAAACTTTTAAAATGCTTTTCTAAAGAAAGTCAGCATTCCTCAAACACAGCAATGGCTGATCCCAAAAGATACAATTTATTCTTCACTGATAAGCCAAGCAACCACCTCTGCGAGATGATTTCATAATGCGTTCTTATTTCTAAACAGCCACTCTACATTGCTCATGGTTTTTGTGAGTCAGAACTCTGGCAGGGCTCAGCTGGGCATCCTCACTTGGAGTCTCTCATGTGGCCGCAATCAGATGTCAGCTGTGCTGTAGATATACGGGGCTCTCCTGGGCTGGGCATCCACAATGGCTCACTCACACAGCGGGCAGTGGAGGCTAACTGTCAGCGGGAGCCCAGCTGGGGCTGTCAACCACCCCTCCCCTTGTGAACATGTGGCTTCTCCAGACTTCTTACATATGGCTGGCTCCTCCAGAGCAAGCATCCTGAGAGAGCCAGGCAGAAGCTTCCCAGCCTCACAAGTCCCAGAGCATCCCTTTGGCCACGGTCTACTGGTCAAAGCAGTCAAAACCCACCCAGCTTCAGGAAGAGAGGATGGAGCGCCCAAGGCTTGAAGAGAGGAGTGGCAAGGTCACATCAAAGAGTAGCCTGCGGGGTGGAAGGTAGTGTGGCAGCCATCTTTGGAAAACACTGCCACAGCCATCTCCCTAAGACTGCTGGACTTGGGGCACCTGATGGTAGAGACCTTCAATTTGGAAAACCCCTCTTTGGGGTCAACAGCATCCTCATTCACTGAATGTCAGAAAATAGGTGGGTTTTACCGGGAAAACTGAATAGGCAGGTTCATTTTTAAGCTTGTTTTATTTGAAAGTTATCTTACTGGTGTGGAACCTAGGATTGTGTGTTTTCAGAAACCCCTGAGGAGTCAATGCATAATGTTATAGCCACATAGAACCAAATGAGTATCATCAGATAGTCCTGCAAATAATGTCATTAAGGGGAACTATAAAGATATCCAAATGAAGTAATGCTTATGGGTATTGTAAAAAATTTTGATCTAAGCTATAGTCACTTAGCATTGGTAGTTTAAAGAGTCTTGGGAAGATGACTGTCCCAGTGAAGCTTAGGTCACACAGGGCATGACTCCAACTGTACCTGGCTTTGCGAACGTGCAGCTGAGGATAGTGGCTGTGCCTGTGACATATATGCACTGCAAAGTCTTCCTCATACGTCAGACACGGGATGTTCCCCACTTGGTCAAAAACAGTTATGAGAGTTGAGCCTAAATCACAGAGATAAAGAAACATGTCCTTATTTATCAAGAAATAAATTTGGGATGTCAGAACAAAATGTAGTTTCCATTCTAAATTGTGCTTTAATTGTTCTAATAAAATATGCACATGGTACATTGAGGACCTGGAGACCATTCTTATTTCTCATTCCCCAAAGCATCATTCTGGGAGTGAATTTTCAATGTTTGCTACTGGGGACCAGAGGTGGTTGGGCGGGCCTTACCTAGGCTCATGTAGGATGGCACGATGAGAAATACGAAGTGCAGCTCTGGCACTGCCTTATACACGGTTCTGGTGAGGAAAGAGAGGGTGGGGCGGTGTTAATAACAAAGCAATCCCATCAGCTGGCACTTGATGAAGACAAATGCTGTCGCTAAAAAGGTGAGGTGTTCCTAAATCCACATGGGCTCCTTTGCTCCCCACCTGCGATGGCAAGAACAGCCTCAAGGCAATTTCTTTTTCTTCTCTCCTTTTCCTTGGGTTCTAAAGGGCCCCTTTTCGATCTGTCCCATGGAGGCAGAGAGAATAAAGGGTGCCATGTTCATATGGCACACCAGATTTCTGCTAATATTAACCTTTGACCTGGCATCTGGACGGTCTGGTGTGACATTACAAAGTGACTTGAAAGCTGTGACCACCACCCCCAAATGTCTGTGCAGGCTGTCAGAGGCTGTCAGAGACACATCGCCATGACTCGGTAGCCCTGCTGGTCATTTTCCATGCATCCTATTATTCAGGATGCTTTGAAGTCTGTCATGTTAATAAACATTTCCAAAGATAAGATGAAGAAAAGCAGTTTTTAGACATGTCTAAGCTTGTGACACTTAATTCTTCTCCTTCTCCCATCACCCTAAATCCATTTCTTTAAATTACTGCACTACTTGTTTGCCTCAAATGATAACAGCATGCAAAATGGACAATAGATTCAAAGAATTATCTTTTTTCAGAAATATCATTGCTATTCAAACTAAATATTTTAATATAGCCACAAATTACAAGCAAATTAAACACCCCAAAGAATTTCATGTCTTTTAAAAAATATTTCAAAACTATCCACCCAGTCTCTTTCATGTTCACCACTGCACGGCCATATCCACTCACCGAAGAATCTCTTTGCAACAGCCAACAGAATACTCATCCACAGCCACAAAGAGGTGCATGAACAACGTATTCAGGGGCTGCAGAAGAAAAGAGAACACGGATTAAAGACTGAGTCAGCATTTGGGCTAGGTCAGCGCAGAGTGGAAGGAGGGTTTCGGGGCATCCACAGACACAGAACAGCCTGGCATTTAGGGTTGATATTTTATGTCTAAGTGATGCAACACCCAGGCGGCATTTGAGCTGTCTCACTGACTCCGTTTGCCGCCTTCTGTCCTCCTCACTCAGAATTATTCAAGGAAACAGGGACTGTAAATGAGTCCAGAGCGCCCGCCCTTCCTCCTGCCCTCACGAACGAGCTGCGGGCAGGGAAGAGCCTGCAGGGGAGTGAAATCGATTATTAACTCAGTAGTCTTGTCCTCAGGGGTGTCTATGCCAAGTGAAAGACAATCACCCTTTTCCCGGCGCTCTTGAGTCAGCAGCTGCTGCTCTATTCATGTGACAGGAGGGAGAGATGCTCTTATGAATTTGAAAAATGGAAGGCAGATGCCACGTTCAGAATCCATTGGCTTGTTTTGTTCAACATTCCCAGAGTCAGAATCAAATATTACTCTTGGGATCCAGAAAACCTGGGAGCTGAAAACTCACAGTAGCAAGATTCTAACGAGACTTTCCAGTTAAATCTTCCAAGTTTTAGAAGAGCTTTGTCTCCTCCTTCTGCAGACTTTTAAAGTGGCCTAAATAATGAGTAAGTGGTTCAAACATCCACACATTGGTCCACTCAACTCGGTGCCCCTGTGCTTATGAACAAATCTTCAAATTCTGGAAATAGTGCAGATGTGGACTGGCTGACTGGTGAGGGTGGTGCTGGTACCTATATCAGGACAGCACGGGTGCTGCCTAGGTTTCTTGTTTTTTGAATAATCTTCTAGACAGCTTTGTGGGACCAATGGCACTTCTGTGTGCCTTGCCCCCACTTCTATTGGATGGTGTGTGACTCAGAAAGAATTGTACGGTGCCAAAAAGTGCAAGAGGAAAACCATGTTTTGATTCATGAGCTTGAAAACTCCCAAAAGGCAAACAACACAAACCCCAAAAGTCCAGAAAACGATGACGACCACATGATTTCAAGCACTTGCTGTGTATTCACTCATTTAATCCCACAATAATCTCACTCAACATCTGCCTTACATCCTGAATAGGACCAGCCTCAGAAGCACATGGCTTATTACTTGCTTGATTTGTCTCCCAAATTCTCTCTTCCATCATAAATATTACAATGCAAGATTTATTCTTTAGCTTTAAGATAAAAATCATTACGTCCGCTGCAAATACCCCTGGGATAGGTACTACATTAAGCCTTAAGGCTCTATACTGGTTACATCCAGCAGAAAAGTAATGCAAGCCACAAATGTCATTTTGAATTTTCTAGTAGACACATTAAAAAAGAATAAAGATAAACAGGTGAATTAATGTTTAATATTTAATATTTAACCTAATATATTCAAATTAGCATCATTTTAACAAGTAATCATTATAAAAATTATTAATGAGATATTTTACACTCTTTTGTCTACGAAGTATTTGAAAGCTGGCACATTTTATACTTATGGAACACCTCAATTCAGACTAGCTACATTTCAAGCGCTCGTTAGTTATGTAAGGCTGGTGGCTACCACATTGGACAGCCCAGCACTATACTGTCATAGAAGACAGCTTGAAAAGAAACAAAAGGGACATGTGTTTATGAATAAGAGTGTTAATTTATAATTTTCAGAAAGGTAAAATCATAACCCTAACGCAAATACGAAATAAACATCTATCAGAAGTTTATTCAACTTCAACTGGTCAATTAATGAGGCAACCAGTGAGATGATAAAAATGATTCTTTGCACTTGAAGAGCTTGATACCTCAGGTGATTTACTAGGAAAAGGAAAGAATAAGATTGCTGGATTAGGCCGGGTGTGTTGGCTCACACCTGTAATCCCAAGCACTTTGGGAGGCCGAAGTGGGCGGATCACAAGGTCAGGAGATCGAGACCATCCTGGCTAACATAGTGAAACCCTGTCTCTACTAAAAATACAAAAAAATCAGCCAGGCATGGTGGCGGGCGCCTGTAGTCCCAGTTACTCGGGAGGCTGAGGCAGGAGAATGGTGTGAACCTGGGAGGCAGAGCTTGCAGTAAGCCGAGATCGCGCCACTGCACTCCAGCCTGGGCGACAGAGTGAGACTCCGTCTCAAAAAAAAAAACAAAAAAAAAGATTGCTGGATTAGATACCAAATAGGTCACATCCTGTAAGACAATAAACCATAATCTTTGAGGTTAGCTCTTTCCAGACAGGAATTCTTCACATCCTAATGGACAAAAATCTACAGGCTAATTGCCATTCCTACAGAATTGTAAAACAGGCTAGTCAACCAAAGGTGCAAGCATTGGACTGAAATAATCTTTTTGGTCTATTTCCAAGTTTGGGATAATTTTTCTGACAATAGTCCTTAGGTATACAGGGTGGCAGGGTAGGAGAGAGCACAAAAGATGAGGGGAAGGCACCATCTAGTGAAATAAATGCTGAATAATTTGCTTAGGGGTGTGTGTATGTGTGCACATTCACACACGTGTATGGGGGGTGAATTCACTCACACTCATTGGGCATTCCCTTTTCTTCTGACATCAGGGCTCTGGGGACATGCTGCAGAATTCCACCACAAGGCCAGGGTGCTGCCCAGAGTTGCAGCCTCTGGCACTCCACAAAAACTGGGGCCTGTCTCTGGCCTGGCTCTGGCAGGTTGCATGCAGGGAAAGCTCAAACTTGGCATCAGGTACCCAGGCCAGACTCCTGGAAACCACTAACCCAGCTTCTGGCTTAGTCTATTTGTCTAGAAGACATCAAATAAGCCAAGGTCCATGAGGGCACTTTGAAAATTGTAGAATGTGACAGAAGTCTGAGGCTCTGCTGTCATGATTACAAGGGCAAGTGTGTAGATGGCAGGTGCTCTCCTAACATATCAATGACCGTGGACATTGACGCCTGGAGAACAACGCGCGACCTGGAAACACACTTTTAACACTTCCACTAATTCCTCCCCCGCCCTCATTAGTGGAGCATGATCCCGGCCTTGCCAGCGGCTAGCCAACTTGGCTACTCCCTGCCCTGGCACTACTCTCAGCCCTCTTTTCCTCCCTACCAGTTCCCTTCACTTTTAATTGTCATGATATCATATACTGCTCAGTCCAAAAGTTGGAAAGACATAATTACAAACACAGGACTTCCCCTCAAGATTCAGGGTGTTCTAACCAGCACTGTATGTGATTTCTTACTGTGCATGGGATGTCACTGTCGAGCTCCCGGAACACTGACACCCAGTCATCCTGCTTGGCAACATTCCAGTTGGGGTAGTCCAGGAAGGTGGCCTGGGCCATGATCTCCTCCTTGTCATTGCAGAGGGTAACAGCAAGGTTGGCCTTTTCTCTGCAGAAATGATTAAAATTGCAAACATGAATAAGATTACAAAAAGTGAGGTGAGGACATGTCATTTTTTTCCCTCTGGCTACTGGAGCTCAGCAGCCACTGCATGAGGTCTGATAATCTTTGGAAAAGGTGAGAATGATATTGCAGCCACTTTGGGATACATCGTTCAGGACAACGATGTGCTGTCAACTAAACTTGTATTCAAAATGACATTTCATTAGAAAGGTATTACATTTATGATATTGACTATCTACTATCTTTCCCTTGGAGACTGACTAGGAAGATATTTGACTACACAGTTTTCCCTATCCTCTCCATGTTGCCAGTACCACTGTGTGTGGCCTAAGCATCTATGGTTAGGGTGGCCAAGTGTCTCTCTTTGCCCAGGACTGGGAGTGCCCAAGATATAGGACTTTCATGGCATAAAAAAAAATGAAAGTCCTGGGCAAACTAGGATGAATGGGTCAGCTATGCACAGCGGTAAAGCTAACAGTCTAGCTCCATCTCAGTTACCATTCTCAAGCAATTCCTCCAAACTGTGAGTTCATGTCCCTGGGGTTACTGATTCATTCATATGGAATCTGGGCATCTGGAATATCATCTGACCCAGCTGCAGAAATGGGGACTCTCAGGGGTCTTGCTTAGGCTAAGGTAACCCAGTGAGTTAATAAAGCGAAGAGAGGAGAAGCAGGCTTTCCAGTCTTATTCTGGTGGTTGTCTCAGAGGGACTATCTTGACAATCCCTCCCAACTGCTACCCTGTCTTGTGGCCCATCAAGGCAGCAAGACTTAAAGGCACTTAAAGGCAGCACATAGTTTACCACCCCAAGAACCATTTGTGCATAAATTTAAATGCATTTTTTACTTTCTTAGTGAAATGAAATCTACTGGCATCTTAAGTTGGAGGAAGAAATAGTTAAACATTCACTCAAAACACAAGGAAGGCAGCAGTTACCCATGTTCCTTCTTGAGGAGAACAGGAAGAAGCAAGCATGTAACTGGAGGAAGAGGCGGAAAGGAGATGATGGGAGGACAGAAAGTGAGATGGGCTTTCCAGTTATGTTTTTATCACACAAAGAATACATTGTCAGTGCACACAAGAATGAGAAAATCTAAGCAAGAAGAGAAAAAATAAATAATTTGGACAAACAATTTTAATCCCACCTTCTATAGATAACCAACCACTGTCAACACTTTGGTTTCTGTCTCTCCAGACTTATCTTTTTATGAGGGTAACTATATGTTGAAATATACATCGTGTGTTTTTAAAACTGGAATCTGGCTGGGCACGGTGGCTCACACCTGTAATCCCAGCATCTTGGGAGGCCAAGGTGGACAGATTACATGAGGCCAGGAGTTTGAGACAGCCTGGCCAACACGGTGAAAACCCATCTCGACTAAAAATACAAAAATTAGCCGGGTGTGGTAGTACATGCCTGTAATCCCAGCTACTCAGGAGGCTGAGGCAGAGAATCGCTTGAACCCAGCAGGCAGAGGCTGCAGTAAGCCGAGATTGCACCACTGCACTCCAGCCTGGACGACAGAGCGAGAATCCATCTCAAAAAATAATAATAATAAATACTAATGAAATAAAAATGGAATCCCACAACCTATACTATTTGTAGCCTGCTTTTTCCCACTTGGCAGTGTATCCTTTCACAAGAGCAGTTCACCAAACAGCAGTCTCTCACACACATGCACTTCCTATACTTTTTTTTCTTTAAATCAATTTACTTTGGGCTTAAAATTTTAATAGGAAATATATATCACTACCATAAATGGAAAACCAGTATCTCTTGGTATAAATAGAAGGTAAAGGCCGGGCGCGGTGGCTCATGCCTGTAATCCCAGCACCTTGGAAGGCCAAGGCAGGTGGATCACAAAGTCAAGAGTTCGAGACCATTCTGGCCAACATGGTGAAACCCCGTTTCTACTAAAAATACAAACATTAGCTGGGCGTGATGGCACACGCCTGTAGTTCCAGCTACTTGGGAGGCTGAGGCAGGAGAATGGCTTGAACCTGGGAGGTGGAGGTTGCAGCGAGCCGAGATCACACCACTGCACTGCAGACTGGCAATAGAACAAGTAGCAAGACTCTATCTCAAAAAAAAAGAAAGAAAAAGAAAAAAAGAAGGTAACTATAAAAATAAAGATGTAACATTTAAAACAAAAAATTTTTCCTGCATGTAGCAAGTGAAATCCCCTTGGGTACCACCAGATGTACAGGCCTCTTTGGGAAACATTGTGCTGGGGACATCAATCTCAGTGCCTGCAGCCACTGTCCCTTCTCAGAGGAAGTCACAGCAGCCACATATGATCACACTCCTCAGCCACAGGGGAATGAAGCAGGGCTGCTCCTGGTCCAGGGGCCCCATACAAGCACTGGCTATCAAGGAAAGGAGGCAGTAGACTGTCCTGGGTTCCTAGAATACAGTATCCACACAGGGCTCTTTAGCACAGGGATGCAGTCCCACAACTTCTCACTGAACCCTTCACTTCCGTCTACCTCTAAGTCATCTCCCTCCGGCTCTTGGTCTTCTGGGCTCCTCTGCCCCAGACTCCCAGAGTCATGACCTATGGTCTCAAGCTGAGAGTGCTCCCTCTAAACCAGATGAGAAAATGCACAAGACGCCGTACATGTCAGCTCTGACGATAGTGGTGATGGTAGGGAGGAGGAAGTGGGCAAGAATTTGGGACAGCGCAGCCACCATCCCCTCGGGGAAGCAAAGAACGATGTGTTCCTGGAATCCAATTCTAACGAAATGCATTTATCCATGGGAACCTCAGGATGGTGGTTGGGTCCTATAGTACAATTAGCACAATACTATATACCACATAGACATTAAAGATTCAGTATGCTTTTGTGGGTTGCCCTGGGAAGCCAGCCATGAATTACTTTGTTTCAATGGGAAAATGCACTACAGTTTACAAATAGCTGACTGTAAAAAGTAACTTTTGTAGCACTATCCTTTTATGTATATAATTTTCACTTCTTATTACCCCTTAGCCACTAGGTCCTCCATAGCACAGATAAAAATCACCATGGGAACAAAGGGAAAGAAGAGGAGGAAAAGGTAGAGGGAGAAGGTAGGTATATATATATATATATCTTATATATATAAAATAATATAAATTATCTATTATATATAAAATAATATAATATATTATATATAAAATAATATATTATATATAAAAATAATATAAATATGTATTATATAAAAAATAATATAAATATGTATTATATATAAAATAATATAAATATGTATTATATATAATAATATAAATATATACAAAATAATATATAAAAATAATATAAACATATATAAAATAATATAAATATATATATATATTTTAAGATGGAGTCTCGCTGTGTCACCCAGCCTGGAGTGCAGTCGCGCGATCGTGGCTCACTGCAACCTCCGCCTCCGGGGTTCAAGCGATTCTCCTACCTCAGCCTCCCGAGTAGCTGTGACTACAGGTGCCTGCCACAACGTCCAGCTAATTTTTGTATTTTTAGTAGAGACAAGGTTTCAACATGTTGGCCAGGATGGTCTTGATCTCTTTTATTTTTTTTTATTTTTTTATTTTTTGAGACGGAGTCTCACTCTGTGGTCTCGATCTCTTGACCTCGTGATCCACCCGCCTCGGCCTCCCAAACTGCTGAGATTACAGGCATGAGCCACCGTGCCCGGCTGAGAAAGCATATTTTTAAATGTTGGATTTTAAACTGTTCTTTGTAATAAGCCAAATTCAAACTGAAGGAGCCCTATTGACACACACACACACACGTATGTCACACAAAATGGAAATCAGAGCTCTTCTCATTAGAGCAATGCCTCATTTATTCAACTGCTTTAGGAAACTTTCCAAGTATAGGCAAAACTTATTTTCTTTTTTTTTTTTAGAGTCAGATGTTATAAAATTTTTTATAATATTTTAATGTGGTATAATTTACATGCAGTGAAATGATTTTGTGGGTATCATTTAACTAATTTTAGAAAATAAATACACCTTTGTATCACATCCACCCACTCCACACATAAGTCAATGTTTACATCATCACAAAAAGTTTCCTAATTTATCACCCAGTAAACAACCCATTAAAATAATGTGGACTTGCTACTATCAAATCATATTAGTTTTCCTGCTCTGGAACTTTATTTTTATTTTTTTTTATTATACTTTAAGTTCTGGGATACATGTGCAGAACATACAGGTTTGTTACTTATACATGTGCCATTGTGGTTTGCTGCACCCATCAACCCGTCACCTACATTAGGTATTTCTCCTAGTTATTCCTCCCCTAGACCCCACCCCGACAGGCCCCGGTGCGTGATGTTCCCCTCCCTGTGTCCATGTGTTCTCATTGTTCAACTTCCACTTATGAGTGAGAACATGCAGTGTTTGGTTTTTTGTTCCTGTGACAGTTTGCTAGGAATGATGGTTTCCAGCTTCATCTACGTTCCTGCAAAGGACATGAACTCATCCTTTTTTATGGCTACATAGTATTCCATGGTGTATATGCACCATGTTTTCTTTATCCAGTCTATTATTGATGGACATTTGGGTTGGTTCCAAGTCTTTGCTATTGTGAATGGTGCTGCAATAAGCATACATGTGCATGTGTCTTTATAGTAGAATGCCTTATAATCCTTCAGGTATATACCCAGTAATGGGATTGCTGGGTCAAGTGGTGTTTCTAGTTCTAGATCCTTGAGGAATCACCACATTGTCTTCCACAATGGTTGAACTAATTTACAGTCCCACCAACAGTGTAAAAGCATTCCTATTTCTCCACATCCTCTCCAGCATCTGTTGTTTCCTGACTTTTTAATGATCACCATTCTGACTGACATGAGATGGTATCTCATTGTGGTTTTGATTTGCATTTCTCTAATGACCAGCGATGATGAGCATTTTTTTCATATGTCTGTTGGCTGCATAAATATGTCTTCTTTTGAGAAGTATCTGTCTGCCCACTTTTTGATGGGGTTGTTTTTTTCTTGTAAATTTGTTTAAGTTCTTTGTACAAACTTATTTTCTTTATACTTGAGGGAAATCTTAGAGAAACAGCACTCGCCTTTTCTGCTTGATTTAACAACACCATCACCGAGAAACCTCAGAGTTTCCTCACATCCATTGCTCACAAACTGCAGCCTGGGCACAGTTCTGTCCCCCTCAATCGCCACTGTGCTATTTGCACTGGACGCAGGTGATTCTTTCAGCCCTTTCCCCACTCATCGGCCGTGCCCAATCTGCTCATTTTCTCCCCTAAAATTTAGCTGGATTTTTAGGTGAGATCAGTTTTATTCATTCCTCTATTTCTGTAACTGAGCAGGCAGTTAATAAAACAAAACCAAACACACAGACCACAAAAGAACCACCTTATCTTTTTGTCAAAATGTCTATAAAATAAGTCATTAAGCCTTGCAGTTGACTTGGCCAGGGGACAGGAGTTGTCTAATATAAAAAATGAAACACTGTGCGGGCTTAGTAGCAGCCGTTTTGGAAGCTTCAGGACATCAACGAAAATTTAAATTTGCTTTTACTTCTGAAAATACGCTCGCTTCTAAGATAGGTTGCAACCTTTTCAGTTATAAAGATTCCATTTTAATTTTTTTTTTTTTTAATGTTTGGGGTCTGAGAAAGGGGAAGGCTGGAATTACTGAGATAGGAAAAGTGTGGGAAGAATGGATTAAATGCAGGTGAAGATCATGCTAGGTTCCAAGTGCCTACTAGGTATCCAAGGGTTGGCATTCACCAGGAAGCTGGATAAATGAACTTGGAATCCAGAAGGTTCTGTCATCGATGTCAGATGTTTTTCACATTTATATCATAAATTCACCCAGAATTAATTTTTAAAAGTTTTCTACTACATGAGGTTGGTTATTATTTTCTTTCCCATGTGAATAACAAACTTTCCCAGCACCATTTATTGAGTAGCACATCCTTTCCCCACAAAGCCATCATCAAATTTTCATATGGATCTGTTTCTGGGATCTCTCTCCTGGTCCATCTGTCTTTTGTCAATTCCCTGCAAATTACCACACTGCCCTGATTACTATACCTACAATGAACCTTTAGTTGGCAAGACTCTCCACCTTATTTTTCTTTCTTCAGATTACCCTGAACCTTTGCTTTCCCACACAAATTTAGACTCATTAAGCTTGACAAAAAATCTTGTTAGGATTTTGATGAGGGTGGAGAAAAACTAATTTTATGATTTGAATCTTCCCGTCCAAAATGCGGTCTACCTCTTGGGAAATACCGTAGTCCCCCCACTTCTCCGTGGTTTCATGGCCCACCGTTTCATAGTTAATTGCAGTCAATGGCAGTTAGAAAATACTGAATGGAAAATTCCAGAAATAAACAATCTATAAATTTATAATTGCATGCCATTCTGAGTAGCAAGATGAAATTACATGCCACTCCAGCCCATCCAGCCCAGGAATTGTCCAGCAGATCCACACTGTAGAGGCTGCTGCCCATGAGTCACTTAGTATTAGATCTGATAACTGCCGTCTGTTACCAGATCGACTGTCACTGCATCACAATGCTTTGGTTCAAAGTGCAAGAGTAGTGATGCTGGTAATTCAGATATGCTAAAGAGAAGTCGTAAAAGGCTTCCTTTACACGAAAAGGTGAAAATTCTCAACTTAATGAGGAAAAAATAAATTGCATGCTGAGCGTGCTAAGATCTAAGGTAAGAAGAAATCTTTAATCGGTGAAATTGTGAAAATGGAAAAAGAAATTCGTGCTAGTTCTCCCGTTGCACCTCAAACTACAAAAGTTATTGTCACAGTGCATAGTAAATGCTTAGTTAAGATGGAAAAGCCACTACATTTGTGGGTGGAAGGCATGAACAAAAATGTGTTCTGACTGATAACAATTGGATGTGGTACTATCCTCATTTCAGACATCCACTGGGGGTCTTGGAATATATTCCCCTCAGATAAGGGGAAGAGGTTACTGTATTTAGGCTTTCCTTAATGTCTTTCAATAGTTGACAATTTACCCCATAATGAGCTTGGAGTTATTTTGTCAGTTTTATACTAGGTACTTTATATTCTTTGGCATGGGTGTAAACAGAAAAATGTTTTCTGTTCATTGTTAGTATATAAAAATGCGATGGGCTTTTATTCAATGACTTCATAGCCAGCAATTTTAAGCTTCTTTATTCATTCTAATTCATATTCCTTCCAATTTGCTAAGCAGAGAATATATCACCTGTAAAAAATGACAATTTTGTTTCTTCCTTTCAAATCCTAGTATATGTTATTGCTTTTTCTTTCCCTTACTGCAACAGCTAGGATCTCATGACAACAGGCATCCTCATTAATTATACAGGGATTCTTTTAATATTTTATCATTACATATGGTGTTTGTTAAAGGTTTGTATACATATGAGAGTCATCTTATATTCTTATTTTGTTAAGAATTATTACTAAGAATATTGCATTTTATCAAATGATTTTGTCTTTGTTTACTGAGATTTTCTCCTTTGTTAATTTGATGAATTAGACTAATTTTCTAATATTAAACCAATCTTGAATACCATGATCAGTTAATCATAATTATATCTTTTTAGTTCATTATTAGATTCCTTTCCTATTTTTTTAGAATTTTTAATCCATGTTCATGAGCAAGGCATGAATGTTAATTTCATTTCTCTATGTGAGATTGGCCATTAACTTTCCTTTCTTGTACTGTCTTTGTCTTATTTTGATATCAACATTATGCTAGCCTCATAAAGTGAGCTAAAAAGTATTCTCTGTCTTTCTGCTTCCAAGAACTTGTATTTATTTGGGACATACCCAATCCCTGAATGTTTGGTAGGACTGCTTGTAAAGGCAGTTGTGTCTACCATTTTATTGGTGGGAGGATTTAAAACTAACAATTCAATGGGTTTCTATCATTTCTTAAGTTGATTTTAAGAAACTTCTCTGGGACCCCATATTTTTAAATTTATTGGCATGCAGTTTTTTTTATACAGGTCCCCAATCCCTTTAAATCCATAAAGCCCTAAAAACTGGAAACAGCAAAATTGGACTTGAAGTGACATTAGGTTACTCTACAGTCTTGATCCCATATATAAAATATTCTTACATTTTTACCACAGATATCCTAACGTGTGTAATTATGGGAAATCTCTCCAGCCCTTGTGGGTGGAATTCAATAATATTTCATCAATGGATGAAACTAATTTTTAAAATTCTGCTTTCTGAAACACAACTAGTCACAAGGGATTTAGCTAAAGGATTGTGGATCTATAATACCCTTTAACTACTTGCTTAACCTCAGCAACATCTGTAGTTATTATGTCCTTTTCACATTACTTTGAAAGTTTTTCTTGTTTTCCTGATAAATCTTGTCTGAAGTCTTTTCTTTCTTTAGGCTTTTTAAAGAACGAACTTTGGGCTTTGTTTATCCTCTACCAGATGCTTGTTTCCTGTTTCATTAATATGCGCTCTTATCCTTTATTTCCTGTTTTCCTTGAGTTGATTCAACTGTTCTTGTTCTAACTTAGAGGTAAACTCTGAACTTTATTTCAGGCCTTTCTTCTCTTCTGTTATAAGCATTTAAGGTTATAAGTTCCCTCTAAGAACTGCCATTTTATTCATCTATTTCTGCATAACAGATTATCCCAAATTTAGTGGCTACCCTGTTTTATTTGCTCATGATTCTATGGGTGAGAAATTCAGACAGGGTACAGTAAGGGTATCTGCTGGGGCAAGAACCTCCAAGATGTTTTTTTTCCCTCATGTGTCTTGTGCTTCAGTGAGGGTGGCCCAAAGGGGCTGGGGTATGCTGGGAAGGGTGACATGGGGCCTTCCTTCTTGCTGGAGGCTGGGCTCCTCAATTCTCCTCCATGCAGGCACACACTTCTCTCTTATGATATGGCCTCTCTGGGTGGTATGTCCTGTAGAGTAGCCAGACTTTTCACATGGTAGTGCAAGGCTCCCAAGATCACAAAACTGAAAGCTTCCAGCAAAGGCTCGAACTAGGGTGAGGCCAGAGGGACCCAGGGTTCAAAAATGGAAGGAGGGCCGGGCGCAGTGGCTCACGCTTGTAATCCCAGCACTTTGGGAGGCCGAGGCGGGCGGATCACGAGGTCAGGAGATCGAGACCACAGTGAAACCCCGTCTCTACTAAAAATACAAAAAAAATTAGCCGGGCGTGGTGGCGGGCGCCTGTAGTCCCAGCTACTCGGAGAGGCTGAGGCAGGAGAATGGCGTGAACCCAGGAGGCGGAGCTTGCAGTGAGCCGAGATCGCGCCACTGCACTCCAGCCTGGGCGACAGAGCGACTCCGTTTCAAAAAAAAAAAAAAAAAAAAAAATGGAAGGAGGTGCTCACTCTCAGGTTCATGCAGGGGCCCTAGCTGGGAGTGAGTACCCAGGATGCCCTGCGTGCCTCCCCTGGGCCAGCCTTGCTGTCAGGCCATCTTAACACTTGGGCCTGGGACCAGGACAGCCCCACTTCCATTACATTCTATCAGGGGAGTCACAGGCTCAACAAAGATAGAAAACGTGGAGACTACAGCAGGGAGAATGACACAAAAAGGCACGAGGAACACAGGGAGGTGGGAGAGTCTCCAGTACTCTACCTGTTCTACTGATTGTCACTTTTATCTATTTTAGAACTGTCGTTAGAAGCATATAAGTTTAAAGCTGTCATAGCTCTCTCAAGAACAGTTTTATCATTATATAGTGACCCTCTTTATTTGTAGGGAGCTTTTTGTCCTGAACTATACACTGCTGTTGATATAGCCACACTAGCCCTTTTTTTGGATGAGATTTTGGGTGGCATATCTTTTTTCCTGATACTTTTGGCTTTAAATATTTCTGCGACTTTATATATTAGTTATGTCTCATAAATAGAATATGACTGTTTTGTTTTGTTTTCAGCCAATCTGCCCATCTTAATCTTTTAATGGAAGAATTTTGTCCAGATGCATTTATTATGATTGCCGATATAGTAAAATTTATTTTCTTATTCTGTGATTTTAATACATTCTATGCTTTTTGTTTCTTTTTTCTTCCTCCTGTCTTATCCTCTTTTAGATTCAGGGTTCATTTTAAGTTTCTCACTCCATTTTTCCCACTATAGATCAGAAGTTATCATCTCCACACCTGTTCTTTTAATGATGATCTTAACCATGTTAATATATATTCCTAACAGTCTTTATTGTCTGTTCCAGTTACCAACTGATGTGTAATAAACCATCCCAAACCTTAGTGGCTTTAAGTAACAATTATTATCTCTCATGGTTCTGTGGGCTGCCTGGGTTGAACTAAGCAGTTTTTGCACGGTATCTCAGGCTATCAAATGGCAGCAGTGGCTAAAGCCATTTGAAGACTCAGTGTCTAAGACGGCTTACTTGCATGGTTGGCAGCTGGTGGCAGTTGCTAGCGGGGTGCTCAGCAGAGGCTGTTAAATGAAGCACCCACAGGGAGATATGTGACTGGAGCTTTCATCAGTGTGGCATTGGCTTCTGAGAAGGAGCACTTCCGGAAACCCAGTGCAAGTTGCAAGACTTCTTATGACTTAGACTTGATGTCAAATAGAGTCTCACTTCTGCTGCTTTCCATTGGTTGCATAGGGCGAGCCATGATTATCTGTGAGAACAGACTACACAAAGGCGTAAGTGACAGAATGTGTGGCTCATGGGAGCCGGGGGAGCCTGTTTGCATACCACTTACTACACCCTCCATCTTGAATAAAACCTGAAGGATTCTTTCATTCTAATCATGCTCCTCCCAATTTATATACTGTTTTTGTCCTGAATCTTAGTTTTAACGTATGGTTTATACCTCACAAATCAATCATTATCAATATTATTGTTTTATGCAAGTCATACTTTTTCTTAGATTTACCTACATATTTGCCATATTTTTGTTGACATTCCTTCTTGTGTTTTGAGCTTTCTAGCTGAGGTATTCTCTGTTCTTCCAAGAGCATATTCTGAGGAATTTCCTCCATTCAGAGTTTATTCGCAAATGACTTAGGTTTTTGTTTGTCAGAAAATGCATTTATTTTCTCCCAGCTCCCCTAGGAATTGTTTCACTGGGTGAAACAATGTCATAATTCTAAATTGATGTTATTTTTCTCTCCACTATTGAAGATATTCTACTATCTTCTGACTACTATTGTGGCTCCTAAGAAATCTGTTAGTCTAATCTTTAGTTTTTTGCAGGTAACTTGGCTTTTTTTTTTCTCTGTTATTTTTCAGATCTTTTAAACTGTAGTGTTTTGCTGTTTCATTATGATGTGTTCAGTTGTGGATTTCTCTGTGAATTTATCCCCTTTGGGATCCATTGAGTTTTCCAAATGTAAGAAGTGCTTTCCAACAATTCTGAAAAACTCTCAGCCATTCTCTCTTCAAATATTCACCCTTTGCCTTCCTATTATCTTCTTCTGAAAGTCTAACTAGACTAGGTCTCATGCTTCATTCATATTTTTTCTCTCTCTTTTTGTTGACCTCTGGGTAATTTACTGGTATTGATCCTCTAGCTCATTACTTCTGTCTTCGACTGTGTCTATGAAGGATGTTTAATTCATCTACAGAGCTTTTAATTTCAATTACATTTTAAGTTCTAGATGGTCTATTTCACTTTTGTTTAAACATGGTTTTTCATTTTTATAATTTTTTATTTTTTATTTTATTTTATTTTTTAGATGGAGACTCACTGTGTCGCCCAGGCTGGAGTGCAGTGGTGCGATCTCGGCTCACTGCAACCTCTGCCTCCCAGGTTCAAGCGATTCTCCTGCCTCAGCCTCCCGAGTAGCTGGGACTACAGGTGTGTGCCACCACTCCTGGCTAATTTTTTGTGTTTTTGGTAGATATGGGGTTTTGCCATATAGGCCAGGTTGGTCTGAAACTCCTGACCTTGGGTGATCTGCCCATCAGCATCCCAGATTTTTTTAGTCTTTAATCTTTTTTTTTTTTTTTTTTTTGAGACAGTCTCTCTGTCACCAGGCTGGAGTGTGCAGTGGCGCAATCTCGGCTCACTGCAACCTCCGCCTCCTGGGTTAAAGCGACTCTCCTGCCTCAGCCTCCCGAGTAGTGGGACTACAGGTGTGTGCTACCACATTCAGTTAATTTTTGTATTTTTAGTAGAGATGGGGTTTCACCTGTTGGCCAGGATGGTCTCAATCTCTTGACCTTGTGATCCTCCTGCCTCGGCCTCCCAAAGTGCTGGGATTACAGGCATGAGCCACTGTGTCTGGCCTTCTTTAATCATCTTTTTAAACCTACCTTTTTTATTTTAGACATAGTAAACATAGTTATTTTATATTCATTGTTTAATTTCATATCTGAAGTCTTTGGGAGTTGACTATCCTATAAAATTTCTCTTGTTGATTCTAATGGTACGTTTCCTTGTGTGTTTATGATTTTTGACTGTGAGCTCATATTCCTTGCAACTTTATCTGGGGTTATTATTTGGAGTCTGAGCTGAAGCTGCATCCCTTCACACTTGATTTGCATTTATGTCAGCCAGTGTCCTGGACACGCTACTGGCCTGTGACTATTTTTAATTAAATTCTTTACTTCAAAATTTTTTGGAGCACACAAATAATTAACATGGATCTCAAATCAGTGTGTGCTTATGAGTTCTCAGAAGAGACTTTATCCCCCTCTATTCCATGCTAAGGCTGAGTGAGTCTTCACTGTCCATTTTTATTTAGTGGGTTTATATCTTGTTCATCCCTACAATGAACATCCCAATTTTATACAAAGGGGTCACATGCTTTCCTCCTTAGGTGGAGGGAGTAGTTATCTTCCGTTATTTGCAAAGCTGTCAAAACAGAAATACGAAGCTGCTATTAACAGAATGTGGCAAAAATCCTCAAAGACAAAGCTAGCATTGGTTCCTGTTTATCTAATGAAGTTTCTGATATCAATTTGATAATGTTTCCTACACAGTCCTTAGCTTTTGTATCAATATTTTAGTTGTTTCTATCCAATGGACATCTTTAAGGTACTGAGTCCACCATAATGCCAAAAAATAAAATAATTTCATTGGTATATCTATTTTTTAAGCATTTTATAACTACTGCCCTACTGCCCTCTAGTAAAATTGTGCCAATTTATATTACATTCATCGGGGGGTAATTAGAAACTACAAATTTTAATGTCTTAGGCTGGCCTTAGCTTAAACATTTCAATTGTATTTGATATGAAGCTTTATGAAATCCAAAATACTAGGATATTTAATATTTTCAATAAAAATAATGCGGAACAGGGTCGAGCATGGTAGCTCACACCTGTAATCCAAAGACTTTGGGAGGCCAAGGCAGGCAGATCACTTGAGGCCAGGAGTTTGAGACCAGCCTGGCCAACATGATGAAACCTAGTCTCTACTAAAAAACAAACAAACAAAAACAGCTAGGCATGGTGGCATGCACCTGTAGTCCCAGCTACTCTGGAGGCTGAGGCAGAAGAATCTCTTGAACCCAGGAGGCGGAGTTTGCAGTGAGCTGAGATTGCACCACTGCACCCCAGATCTAGGCAATAGAGCAAACCTCTGTCTCAAAAATAAATAAATTAATTAAATAATGAAGAACAGATTCAAGGATATTTATATCCTGGCACCCACAGAAGGTCTATAAACAAACAAAACAGAGAGAAAAAAGATCTTTTAAGAAATAAATCTATGCATAAAGTTCAGAAGAACATTTTAACAGCAGTGGCTGTGAACAAATCCAGGTTTCCAACTTACTATTTGACCCTGCACCAGCCTCCCATTCTCATCTGTGAGATGGACATTATAGTGGCCACCTCAGACAAGTGTCAGAACAATTAAATAACATAATGTTGGCATAGCACAGAGCCTGACATAAACTAATTTCTCAAAATCTGGCAGCTAATACTATTAACTTGTTTTGGTGACTCCACTAGTGAGTGAGGCAGCTGAGATCTGAACCAAGTTTGCTTGAATCCAAAGCCCATGAGAAAACTTTTTGATTTGCATATTGTTATAGGAAATAGGGATTTGCTGTTCCCAGGGAGATTTCTTGCTACATGTTTTTTCACTGTGCAGTGAGCTACCCATTTTCTCACAATAAGCCCCATAAAGACAAAAAGGTAGGATCCTTTTCTGGCATGTCATAAAGTTGATGAACCTTCTTTTTTTTTTTAATTGAGACAGGGGCCCGCTCTGTCATCCAGGCTGGAGTGCAGTGGTGTGTCTTGGCTCACTGCAGCCTCTGCCTCCTGTGTTCAAGCGATTCTCATGCCTCAGCCTCCCGAGCAGCTAGGATTACAGGCATGCACCACCACGCCCAGCTAATTATTGTATTTTTAGTAGAGATGAGGTTTTGCCATGTTGGCCAGGCTGGTCTTGAACTCCTGGCCTCAAGTGATCCGCCTGCCTTGGCCTCTCAAAGTGCTGGGATTACAGGTGTGAGCCACTGCACCCAACCAAAATTGATGAACATTCTTGAACTTAGTTATGTACTTACAGAAGATAGATGATATTTAGCTTCCCAAACAGCTTGCAGGTAAATTTTCTAATAAGGCTTTTGATACAATAAATATCCTGTGATTCTGTTCTTCGGCAATGAACAACTTCTACCTTTCCTCTTGGAGAAGTGAGTACTGACATTTTTTATCCTGTCCCCAAAAGAGAGAAAAAAGTCCACTATTAATCTGATATGACAAGCCAGTTTGGTTATAATACACACAAAACTGAACATTAATTCAATTTCCATATGGTCAGAGTGAACATGGTATGAGAATACTGGTGTGACACGTTTTCCCCTGGGTGTAGTTTGTGATGACTGTCACTGCAAACCAGCTGACATTCCTCCACAGGAGAATGAAGTTTCTGAGAACTGGCCTGTTTAGAAGTTTCTGCAACTATATTCTTTGTTTCCAACAAAGCTGCTTTAAAAAATTCTAACAATAGAATTGGAAAAACATTGAAAGGAATTATTTACGGATTCAGGGTCCTCTTATATTTAATCGGCCACGATGGCATGTGGTCAAGAGTTACTGGGGAAATACTGACAGCTGCTGCCTATGTTCTTAATAGCGTTCTCCAAACTGGAGCCCTGAAGGTCAGCAGTCTTGAGACATATTTTGAGACCAAAAAAGTTCCGTGGTTAAGTGTAGGAAATGCTCGCAATAGGCTTCCTGAAGGGCCACCAAGCCCATTAACATCTTTGAGAGGTTCCATAATAAAGCAACTTGTTTTCTTTGTATAACCCAGCCTTTCCCACACTCTTGGAACAGAATCTCTAATGAAGGCAACAGTGCAGAATCTAACGTTCCAGAAGGACACTTTGGGAAATGCTGTTGACAAAAACAGTAGGTCACAAAATGATTTCAATCTCTCTCTCATTGTCTCAATTTCTGTAAGTATCTCTTTCTTCTCTCTTTCCCTCCCTTCTTTCCTTTGTAGGGAAAACCATTTTATTATATACTAGCCAGTGAGCTCAAAACAGGGAAAACAATGAAGGAGAAATTAATAATGTCTAGACTCCTATCAAAGCTAGCCATAAATATTGTCATTCCTTGTTCTGGTTTTAAATTAAAAGCAAAATTGGAATGAGACATGTTGTTTGTGAAACGTATCATAAACTAATGCTACAAGTATATAAAAATTCTGAATAAAATAAGAAAGTATAATTAGATAACTGACTTTGGTAAAAAGAAAACAAGAAAAGAAGAAAGAAAGCGAGCGAGGGAAATTCTCCAACCAGGTGGCAATGATGTGAGCAGTGGCTCAGGAAGTGATCAGATCTGACACAGGTTTTGGGGACAGAATGGACCTCACTCCAAACAGAGAATTAAAAATTAAACCATGCATCTACCTGGGACTTTGGATGGGCCCCTCAGTAAGCGAGGGGGCTAGAAAAATTAAACTCACCAGCCCAAGAAAGTGACAAGCTTTCTCTACACAAAGCTCTAGGTAGAAAACAAAATAAAAATACTGCTGAGAAGTCCAAATTCTAGACTAAAGTAGGTATGGCATTCTAGTCCACACAATCTGTGTATTATGGGAGTCACCAAGAACTTTAGACGATAGACTCTGAAACAGACTACAAACTAAGTATGTTTATAATAAAGAAATATAGAAAGAGAAACAAAAGTCATGAGAAGAGAACAGGTCATTACTTAAAAAGGAACAGAAACTTAAAAAATGAAATATGTGGTTATTAAAATTTAAACTAAGAGGATGGGTTAAAAATAGAGAATAATAAAGAAAATAAACTGGAAGATACTTATGAACAAATTATCTAGAAGGAAGCACATAGAAACAGAAAATACAGAATTCAGCAAAGACACACGTAAGACAGAATGAAAAACATCTGTCTTACGGGAATTCCAAAAGGAACAAATGAAACATTTGAAAATAATGGCTAATTACTTTTAGTATGAGTGAAAGACATGAACCTTCAGTTCAGAGCAGAAAATACAAATAAACTCCAAATATATAGTAAAACTACAAAACCCTAAAGACAAACAGAAAACTTTAAAGGAACCTGACAAAAGACAGACTGTCTATGAAAAAATAATTAGACTGACAGAATATTTCTCATCAGCAACATTAGAAGCCAGTAACATATGGGTTAGCAAACTTCTGTAAAAGGCCAGAGAATAAACACATTAAGCTTTATGAGCCGCATGTTGTCTATACAACTAGTCAACTCTGCCATTGCAGCACGGTAACAACCAGAGACAATATTAGCACAAATAAGCATGAATGTATTCCCACAAAATTTTACTTACATACACTGAAAGTTGACTTATGTATAATTTTCACGTGCCATGTAATTTTTAAAAAATATTTAAAATGTAAACTACATATAAAGTTTAATGTAAAATGTGTGTGTGTGTGTGTGTGTGTGTGTGTGTGTATATCCCTAGCTCACTCACAGTCCATACAAAATAGTCAATGGGCTGAATTTAGTCTACGGCCCATAGTTTTCTAACTACTAGAATAGTGTTTTAAAAATATAAAAGGAAAAATAACCATTAACCTAGACTGATTAACCTAAACAATCATTTTAAAATGAAGGTAAAATAAAGACAATTTCATACAAAGACTGAAAGAAATTCAAATAATCTTGTAGAAAGAACTAGGAGATGGTATATTCTGAGAAGAATAAAATCAGAAAGAAGTGGAATACAAGATTAAATGCTGGGAAATAAGAAGGTAAACATGAAGGTATATGTACAAAAACACTGATGGCAAAAAGTAAGAAGGATAATACATTTTTCCTAAAAAAAAAAAAAAAAAAAAAGAGAGAGATGAACTGAATTGCCAGACAACAGAAATGTGAGAGAGAAGGATGGTGTTCAGAAGCAAAGTATTCTAGCATGTTTGTATATTTGAGCAAAGGCAACAGATGATTAAACCAATGACTCATTTGGTAAATCAATTGTTTACAGTTATGCATTTAAGGAAAATCACTTCAAAGAAACATCTTTTTAATATTTATTTATTTTGTTAGGTGGCTTTATGACAGTGATATAAAATCTTCTCTATTTAAATTCTGAAAAGTGAGATAAAATATCTAAATAATATGGTTAATAAAGAGTTATGGCAAATATATTGATGTTGGTTATAACTGACTGCAGTTCTAGAAATCTGCATAAATCTTTTGTTGAAAGAATATCTGCATTGGTAGACATGATATTACTACATACATAAATATATATTTTCCCCAAACACCAAAAGAGCCTTGCAACTGTGGTAATTACCCTAACAAATGAGCTGCCAAGTCATGTCATTATACATTTGTCCAAACTCATAGAATGTACAATACCAAGAGTGAACCCTAATACAAACTGTGAACTTTGGGTGATAATGATGTGTCAATGTAGGTTCAAGATTGTAACAAATGTACTGCTCTGGTGGAGGATATTTTTGAGAGTTGGAGGCTGTCAGAGGGGGGAAGAGGTACAATAACTGATAGTAGGAAGCTGTTGAAGGGGGAAATCTCTGTGCCTTCCTCTTAATTTTGTTGTGAACCTAAAACTTCTCTAAAAATTTGTCTATTAAAAAAAATTCTCTTAACCTTTGCTTTTCAGTTTTTGAGGGCAGGTTAAGTATTATAACAGTTAATATCTACTGAGCATTTGTCTTTAATCCTAGTGAAACAAATGTTATTAGCCTTGTTTTATAGTTGAGGACATTGAGGCTAAGAAAATTTAGAGTAATTAAATAAAGGCACTCACAGAATTTAAACATGTTTCTTATCACAAGACTGAGTTGTTTTCCAGTTACTCTATATTTTTTCCTAATATCTGGCTTCAAAGTACCTTCTGTTATTTTTAATTCCAAGCCTTAGAGTTAATTATTTGGGCACCTTAAAATTAATTATTTGGGCACAACTGTCCAGATACCAGAAACGAGGGGGCGTGGACCCAGAGACTACTAGAGTGCAATGCTCGAGGCACTGCAGCCTAAAAGGATGGCAGCTCGCCCCTTCGCATGCTGGGAATGGTAGTTTCCTCGCTCTCCCTTCTTCCCCCGCCCTCTGAGCATCCAGATTGGAGCTTCGTTCCTACTCCCTTGCAGGGCGCCACGGCTCGACAGAGCCACTCGTCCTCGCCTGGTCATCCCAGTTCCAGAGGCTGACCTGGGGATGCGCCCTTGACGCCCTGAACCGCAGTCCTTGCGTCGCCGCTAGTCAGGCCAGCGTTACCCACCTCATCCGCAGCTCCAGGAGGCCGCACTCCACGCGCTGCTGCAAGGAGTACGCGCAGCCTGGTCACCATGGAAACGGTGCCGCCTCCCTCACGGCGCATGCGAGAGGTCAAAGGTCAGTCCAGCAAGTTCCGCTTCCGGTTCCGGGATCCTATTTGTTGTCTGAAAGCTTTGTGGCTTCGGTGAGCTCTCGGAGCCGATTTCTAGCGTCCGTGCGGGGGACAGGTGTGCAGAGGTTGGCTGCTGCAGACATGGCGGCCTCCACCGCGGCCGGGAAACAGCGGATTCCCAAAGTGGCCAAGGTAGGCGATCGCGAGAGGCCTTGTAGGAGGTGGCCTAGGAAAGGGGCATCCCTCTGCCCTGGGGGTGCCCCGGGCGGGAGAGAGTATTCCCGCCGGCAAGAAGGCTCACCCTGAGAGATGGGGAGGAAGGGTCAGCTGGTGGTGGGGCGCGGGCTCTTGTCATCGCGGAGCACGACCCGCATTGGCGTGGCCTTCGTTCTGGGGTGGTTTTGCTGGGGAGAGGAGTGGGGTGGTTCAGTGAAGATTTACTGAGCCAGACTGCACTGGGCGCTGGGAAGCTACGCTCGGACGCTGGCCACAAGCAGTACTTGAAACACGAGTTTGTATATAAAGACGACCTTGCTAGATGTTACCGAGAGGCAAAGTAGAATATGCCATGGGCGTGAATAAGGGGGTCGTATGGAGGGGTCCTGAAAGTAAATTTTGCTGAGGAAATGACCTTTAAGCTGAGACTTGAAGGCTGAATAGGAGTTAGCCCAGCTGACAGCGGAGGGCGAGAGTAGAAGGCAGGAGTAGTATAGTATCGTAAGTTAATTAAACAGTAGATTTACTATCTGGTATTTCCCACCATAGCTAATACTTACCAAGTGCTTAATATGTGGCAGACTTTGAAGCCTTTACAGATACCCTCCCTCCAGTCTTTCTTGAGCCCAGATGACTCTCTTGAACTGGACCTTTACATAACTGTTTGTCTGACTCGCAGAAGTAATACATATAGAGCAAGTAACACTGTGTCTGGCACTTAGTGCTTATTAAATATGAGCTATCACCATTATCATCATTACTCCACACGTGGCATTAAATAACATTTTTTATAATTCAGCTACATAAACTTTTATTGGGCATCACTGGTCCAATGTAAATATAATGCACACCACATATGAAATTTTAAATTTTCTCATATCTACATTAAAAAGTAAAAAGAAAGCAAAAAAGTGACATTAATTTTGATAATATATATTTTATTTGAACTAATATATCCAAAATATTATCATTTCAACATGTAATCGGTATAAAAAATGTAATGAGGTAGTTTATTCTTTTTTTCATACTCCATCTTCAAAACCAGTGTGTATTTTACACTTACAGTCCACCTCAATTTGTACTCACCACATGTGACTCATAGCTACTATGTTGGACAGCACAGCTCTAAGCTACGTTAGACTGTAAGCTTCTAAGACCTCAAGAAGCTTACAGTCTAGTGATGAGAACTTACTGAATATTGCCTTTGACTTGAAGTGCCATGAAAAACCAAACCCAGTATACACCGGGGCATTAAATAAGTTGAAGAATTCTGTAAATGCAGGTTATAATGCTGTTAGTAAGATGTGCTACACATCTTGATATAACAAAACCTCTGGTCAGAATTTTACCTAGACGGCCTCAAAGTTTATTATTATACTCATCTAAAAGGGAAAACTTGCTATTATTTTTGCCACCTTTTTCTCTTGAGACTTTTACCTATGGCTTTGCAGTAGATACTATGAATAAGAGAGAAAACAGTATTTTTTTTCCTTTTCAGTCTCATGGAGGAATGGGAACATGTCATACAAAAAGGGCATCTTATGATAATACTAACGAAGTTCATATCCTTAAAGATGTATGTTTGTTTCTTAAGTCTTGTGTGAAGAGCATCTACTAAAAATAGAAATGTCTTCTTTCTTAAAAGGTGAAAAACAAAGCCCCGGCTGAGGTACAGATAACTGCTGAACAACTCTTAAGAGAGGCTAAAGAAAGAGAACTTGAGCTTCTTCCACCTCCACCTCAACAGAAGATCACAGATGAAGAAGAATTAAATGATTATAAACTAAGGAAAAGGAAGGTCAGTCAGTGTGGTACCTTTCAGTCCACTAATTGTTAAGAGTGTGTCGGTCAGTTTGAAAAGCTCCTCATTGGTTGGATTCTGTAGGGCAAGATGAGGTTAAGTGTTTCTAGACACATGAATAATGTATTTCTGGTTACCAGATAACAGCATTTTTCTGAACTATGTAAAATATGCCATGAGTTGTCTGGTTAAAGTGTAAAGAAATTGAATCTGCATCATTTTTGATGCTGAATCAAAATGGGCAGAAGTTTAGCAGATGAAACAACTGACAATAAGAAGGAGGGTATGCGTAGTAAGGCTGCACTGTGTACTTCTGTCTATACTACCTTCTGTGTTAACAATTGAGATCTGGCTGGGCACAGTGGCCCACGCCTGTAATCCCAACACTTTGGGAGGCCGAGGCGGGCAGATCACCTGAGGTCAGGAGTTTGAGACCAGCCTAGCCAACATGGTGAAACCCCATCTCTACTAAAATAACAAAAATTAGCCGGGCATGGTGGCAGGTGCCTGTAATCCCAGCTATTCGGGAGGCTGAGACATGAGAATCACAGGAACTTGGGAGGCAGAGCTACAGTGAGCCGAGATCGTGCCACTGCACTCCAGCCTGGGCGACAGAGCAAGACTTTGTCTCAAAAAAAAAAAAAAAAAAAGAAAAAAGAAAGGAAAAGGAATCTAGGTCTGCAAAAGGACATAGAAGACTTTAGGATCTGATTTGACCTCTTCACTCTAGAATGTGGGACTGTTTTAAAGCACTAACGCTGTTATATATGAAATTCTGAGAATTACCAGAGGACTTAAAGGTAATAGTCAAAAACGTTTTTTATTAGGGACAAGCATAGACTATTTTGAAGTATCAGTTAGTTGATTGTAACCTTCTGTAGTGGATTTCTTATTCCTCAAGGATTCCAGGATGTAATTTCTCTTAAATATGAACAAAATGAATAACCGTTTTAGTACAAGACTTAAAATAGACCAAGGGTGCTGTCATTTTTAGTCATTTGTCTTTTGACTTGACCCTTTGTGCCTTCTTCCAGACTTTTGAAGATAACATAAGAAAAAACAGGACTGTGATTAGTAACTGGATAAAATACGCACAATGGGAAGAAAGCCTAAAGGAGATTCAAAGGTAAAATTACTGAGAGTGTAGTTTTGTATATAATGATTCACAGGTTAACAGATACGAAAAAGAAAAGAAGAAAAAGTTAAAGCACAGGTAAAAGATGGTGCCTCGGGTAGAAATTTTCAACTTTGGTTCCATGGAACCCTAGGGTTCCCTTGAGGGCCTCAGGAGCACTGGGGTAGAATAGTCCTGGGGAGGGTGGCGGGAGAGGCTTTAGAGATAGATCTTGTCAGCTGTAGCTAAAGAAGCACAATTTCATTTGCTTTCTATATATTGAGATTTTTTTTAAAAGTGTTTAGCCGAAAACCAATGGCCAAAAGAAATAAAAATTGCAATCTGGCCCTTCCTGTGGTCTAGCTTTCTGCATTCTCCCCGCGTGCCTCCTTCCCCTACTGTGCCTGTGTATGTGCCACTCCCTGAATATATCGTGTCTCCTTATTGTGAGGCTTGACTGTTCTCCTTGCCTGGAATGAGCACTCCGTCCTCACCAAACTTAGTTTCCTGGTAAATTGGAACTTTCCTCAAGTTCTCATTTCTAGAATTACCTAATACTTAGCCTTTTCCACCAGACATTTTCATTTCTTCCTCTCTGCTTCCTGTGCAGATCTTGACTATAACATAAATCACATTGCATTATAATTGCATGCATGTCTTTTTATAAGACTTTGTAAGGTACTTGAGAGCATTATGTCTTTTCATTTTTTTATGCCCAGAACCTGGCTCATGGTAGACACCTAATAAAACATCAGTGCATTCCAGATAGTTTGAAATAACTGCTACATGTGTTGTATGCACTACTTTTGATGCCCTGCAAATCTTGCTTCTTAAGGGCTCGATCCATCTACGAGCGTGCTTTAGATGTAGACTATCGAAATATTACACTCTGGCTGAAATACGCAGAAATGGAAATGAAGAATCGCCAAGTCAACCATGCTCGAAATATCTGGGACCGGGCCATAACAACGCTACCTCGAGTTAATCAGTTCTGGTAAGTTTCTGATCTAACAAAATAGCCTTTTATAGACTAGCAAAGTTCCGCATCTTCTGTATTTACTTTATTTACATGATGATAGTTTAACTTTACATCCTACTTTTTCTTCAAACATAAATCCTGTTTAATGTCCCATAGTCTATTAAGTCATAATCGTAATGTTCTATAGCTGTGTAATCAAAACTAAAATTTTGATTGCAATCTTTTATTCATAAGCTTCTTGTTGAACTAGGCAACTTTTAAGAAAAAAATACCTTTTTTTCCCAATGGTTCGTCCTTTTTCAGATTTATATATCAATGACAAAACATGTTCGATTTAACCTTTAAGAAAGATAAAATCTTAAATCTTCTTGCCATTCAACAATGGAAGAACTAAACCACAGCAGATATTTTCGGGTGATTTTGTTAAAGGTACAAGTACACGTACATGGAGGAAATGTTGGGAAACATTGCCGGTGCCCGACAGGTGTTTGAGCGCTGGATGGAGTGGCAGCCTGAGGAGCAAGCCTGGCACTCTTACATCAACTTTGAGCTGAGATACAAAGAGGTGGATCGGGCCCGCACCATTTATGAGCGATATATCCTTTGGATGAGATCTGTGTGGTGCCATGATTGTCCTGGATGCTGCTGCATCTGTAGAGATGTCTCATGATCAGGACACACAGTCATTAATGTCAGGCTCAAAGTCAGGAATGCCAGTTTATCAGCTTCCGTATGTTTTGTAGGGAAAGAGATTGGTCAGAATGAAAATTTGTGATCTGGGTAACTAGTCTTTTCTAGTGAGAGTTTGGGTTTATTTTATTGTAATGCTGAAAGTTAATGTTTCCTTGTGGAAAATGATATTCCTGGGGGATTGTTTTCAGGAACTCAAGGGGCTACCAAAATCGGTGATGCTTAAGTCCCTGATATAAAATGATGTATTTGCATGTAACCTATGCATAGCCTCCCATATAATTTAAATAATCTCTAGATTACTTACACCTAATGCAATGTGAATGTTATGTAAATAATTATTATTCTGTATATTTTAAGGAATAATAACCAAAAAAACTACATGTTCAGTACAGAAGCACTTTTTTCTCATGAATACTTTATCTCAGGTTGGTTGAATCCACAGATATGGAACCCATGGCTGGAGGACTAACTGTACTAAGGTTCTGGCTGCCATTGCCAGTCCTGTTTTTCTAAGGTTTGTATTGGTCATTACTACCGTTACTGGAGTTCATCCAAGTTTTACTGTTTACTAGCTGTTTGGCTCCAGCGAGTCATTTAACTCCTTTGAGAGTTGGTGTCCTCTTCTTAAAAACAGGAATAAAAACACCTTTGTTGGGCTGTTGTGAAGATTAAATGATACACATGAAAGCACTTTTAGAAACTGAAGTACAGTCATTCCTCATTATTCGCAGATTCCATATTTGCAAAATCACGTATTTGCTAAAATTTATTTGTAACTCCCAAAATCAGTAACTGTGGCACTTTCACAGTCATTTGTGGACATGCACAGAGCATGAAGTCCAACAAGGCGAGGCTCTGCCTTCAGGTCTTAACCTCATATAACCATGCCCAGAGCTTGGAGACAGGAAGGGCCAGTGCCATGTAGTGCAAGGAGCTGTGGCTCTGGGGCCAGTTGGGGAGTCTGAATCCCTGTCAGTGGGGCAGCCTCAGTCCAGTCACTTAACATTTCTGAACCACTTTTCTTACAAAATAATGAAGATAGAATCTGCCAGGATGAGTTCTTTTTAGGATTTAAGATGATGATGAATGTGAGATTGTGTATATACATGTTTCCCCTAGGAGCAGTGGTTCCCTACTCAATAATCAAGTGTTCGCAGTGAGTAAATAGAACATAACTACCACAAATAATGAGAATCAACTTTATTATGCAGTATTAAGATCTTTTTATGTTTTTACTCTTCTCTGTTGAGGTGACAATGTTAAGATCTTAGTTATGTCTACTAATTTTATTAGTTTGACAAAAGCTTTTATAGCACTTGCTATGTGCCCGGCAGTATTCTAAGTACTTTACAGATATTGTTGTTTAATCCTCATAACAACCTTGCAGTGTAGGAACTTCCCCATCCTACAGATGAGGGAGCTGAGGCGTGAGAGATTAAGTAGCTTGACTGGGTTCTCACAGGTGCTGATGGAAATAGAATGTGAACCTAGAAGAGCAGCTTCAGAACTGATGCTCTTAACTTCTTTGCCATATTGGAATATGTTACTACTTTGGAAATTAATGATTTATTCAAGGAAAATAGATTAAAATGGCAATTCAGAACTTTCTGCTTTGACTCTAGTTAACAGTTTTCTTTTTATAGCATGCTTCTTTCTTAATTATTAGTTCAGGTATTCATATTTTAATATAATCGGTGCCATTTATTGACCAGACCATTATTGACTGCTTACGGTGCCATGTTCTTTTGGCCAGAAACTGTGCTAAAGGCTTTACATACATTTTCTCATTTAAAGCTGGCAGTAATCCAGTGAGGTTGGCATTGCTTTTCCCTGTTTACAAATGAAACAGCTGAGACTTAGACAAGTTCAGTGACTTATCCAAGATCACATGGTTGGTAACCTAGGTTGAGATTTTTCTTTGCTTCCAAACTCGAGTTTATACCCATCACTTAAATCTTAACTAAGCACTGGAGGAAAATAGAGATGAACAGGCGTGGCCCTGCTCTCACGGAAGCCACTGTTTAGTTCTACACTTTTGTATGTGTTTTGTTCCCCTAGAGTTGTAGTTTGAATTGTTGGGGTTTCCAGGCTTTGATATGGTTTCGGTGTTTACTTACTTACTATTTTTTTAAGCCATGCTGTTTTGCCTGGTATTTCCTTAATTCCCTTGCACTTGTCCTCGTGCACCCTGATGTTAAGAACTGGATCAAGTATGCCCGCTTTGAAGAAAAACATGCTTATTTTGCCCACGCACGGAAAGTGTATGAGAGAGCTGTGGAATTCTTTGGAGATGAACATATGGATGAGCACCTTTATGTCGCTTTTGCCAAGTTTGAAGAAAATCAGAAAGAGGTAAGTATACCTAACTTCATTATACTGTAAAACAGCTTAGCAAAGATTACATTTTGTGCATGGTGAGTTAATTTCCATTTTTTCTTACTGACATATCCCTGGAGAAGATGTTTTCAAAATACAAAAACACAACTTCTCACAGAGAACAGCATATATATGTGACTAAGCTACAGATGGGAGCTGATTATAGATTGTTTTATAACTGTCTTAATTTTATTGTGCTTTGTTTGAAAATTAAGCCTTTTAGTCTGAATGCCCGTAAACTGAGAGCTAGTCTTTTAGCATCCTAAGTAAAGGACTTAACAGATAAAAAATATGGGAAACAAAAAGCATAAATCCCTAGAACAGAAAACATTTAGAATGGAAACAGAGATTGCCCTACAAATAAGAGAGTTCTTTTTTTCCCTCGTATCTATGAAAATAGCTCAAATATTGAGAAGATGAGGCAGGAGGATCACTTGAGGCCAGGAGTTTGAGACCAGCCTGGGCAACATAGTGAGACCCTGTCTCTAAAAAAAAAACTGAGTGGGCATAGTGGCGCACACCTACAGTCCCAGCTACTTGGGAAGCTGAGGCAGGAGTATCACTTGAGCCTAGGAGTTTGAGACTACAGTGAGCTATGTTCGTGCCATTGCACTCTAGCCTGGGTGACAGAGCAAGACCCCATTTCTTTAAAAAAAGGCAGTTCAAATAATACAGAATTGAGATCCATCCAAATACAGGTTTGAGCATTCCCATTCTGAAAATCCGAAACTCAAAATGTGAAACTTGTTGAGTGCTGACATGACATTCAAAGGAAATGTTCATTGGAACATTTCAGACTTTGAGTTTTTGGATTAGGGATGCTGAACCAGTAAGTATAATGCAGATATTTCAAAACTGGGGAAACATTCCAAGTCCGAAACACTTCTGGTACCAGATGTTTCAGACAAGAGATACTCAACCTATATAAGGTCTTGCACAGACCATTATAGGGAGTTCAGATTCTGTTCAGGCCAGTGGGAAGCAGTGACAGGTTTTAAGCAGGACAGTGATTAGATATGATTTATATTTTAAAGAGAGCCTCTGGCTAATTCACGGAGCATATATGGGGGTGGATGGCAAAAGTGGAACCAGGGGAGACCAGTGGGGAGACCTTTTTTTTTTTTTTTTTTTTTTTTTTTTTTTTTTTTTGAGACAGAGTCTCGCTCTGTCGCCCGGGCTGGAGTGCTGGAGTGCAGTGGCGCAATCTCGGCTCACTGCAAGCTCCGCCTCCCGGGTTCACGCCATTCTCCTGCCTCAGCCTCCGAGTAGCTGGGACTACAGGCGCCCGCCACCGCGCCCGGCTAATTTTTTTTGTATTTTTTAGTAGAGACGGGGTTTCACCGTGGTCTCGATCTCCTGACCTCGTGATCCGCCCTCCTCGGCCTCCCAAAGTGCTGGGATTACAAGCGTGAGCCACCGCGCCCGGCCAGTGGGGAGACTTTTGAAGTGGGCCAGGTGAACAGTGGAGCTTGATGGCTGGGGGCTGGGGAGAAGCGAATGGCTGTGTGGAAGAGATTGAAATGGCAGGGCACGTTGCAAGAGTGAATATGGAGAATGAGGAAAAAACAGGAATTGAGGATCACCTGAAGGTTTTGGCTTGAGCAAGTATGTGACTGCAAGTTACGCTTTGCCTACTAAAATTGGGAAGATGGGGAGAGTCCCAGGTTGAGTGGGGAGGAAACAGAAGCTCAGTTTTGGACCTGTTTGAGATGTGCAGTAGACATCCAATTGGCAGTGTTAGGTAGACAGTATTAAATGTGGAGCTCAAAGCAGAGTACCAGTCCATCCGGACAGAGATACCTTCACAAGAGGGAGAAAAGCATCTTACTCTGGATATTATGAGGCCTCAAAATCTAACTTATAAGTAATATTTTGTTATATTTACTCTCCTAGTTGTGACTGGCATGAGAATATTGTATTATAGAAGGTAATCATCTTGTCTGCATTTAGTTTGAAAGGGTACGAGTGATTTACAAGTATGCCCTGGACAGAATTTCAAAACAAGATGCCCAAGAACTCTTTAAAAATTATACCATCTTTGAGAAGAAGTTTGGTGATAGGCGGGGTATTGAAGATATCATTGTGAGCAAACGGAGATTCCAGTACGAAGAAGAAGTGAAGGTGAGCACTGGTGTGGATGGTCAACTCTGCAGATAACCCAAGATGTGCTCATCAATACTAGCAACACTAAAATGAATAATAGCAAGTTAGCACTACCAGTGATTACTCTCGTGATGATGTGCCTGTGATCCAATTGGCAGCTATTTCAGACAAGTAGGAATAAACAAGGCTGATAGAAAAGGCAAGCAAACAACACTTGGATTTGCTCTGCCACTTATATGTTGCAAGTCGTTTTGTTGATTGTTGACCGTATGTAGAACTGGAGCCAAAGAAATGAGGAATCCGTTCGGGCTCATTGTTGGAAGAAGGTGGAAGAGTCAGAGATTGGTCCAAAAACCTGTTTTGCACATCATCTTTGAGCTTAACTGCCTGAACGAAAGATGTATGCTAGACAGGGTTCCATTGGCATCTCTTTTTCTGTAATGTACTATTTTGATTTCAATTCAAAGAGAGTATCATTTTCCTTCAGTATTCTGTTGTGTATTTAAAAATACTCTTCTTTAGTCAAGTTAATTAAGATACCTCCAAGCAAAGGACTATGTCTGTTATTAAATGTGGTAGGTTAGCAAGATATGTTAAAGATGAATTACTATTAATTGGAAAGGCAAGTTTAACAATTGTGAGCATGATATAATTATTGTTATAGACATAATGATACATAGTCACATAGTTAAGTAAATGCATTGGCAAGAATAGGCATCTAATTATTGACTATCTTGAGAGTGATGGCTATAGATGAAGGAATCCTTGCTGTGGGACACCTGGCCGGTAATCTATCCTCTGTATTCCTGTTTCTTTTCTATTTATGCAGTCTCAGGGATGGTGTTTTTAAAATGAGAGAACATGTAAAATTTAGAAGAAAAGGTGCTAAAATACAGAAAGTCAGCCTGATGCCTTTTTTCAGCTCGCTTAACCTGGCAAGTGCAGCTCTTGGTTTTGTTTTTTATTAAACTGGTTGTCTTTCTAGGCGAATCCACACAATTATGATGCATGGTTTGATTACTTGCGCTTGGTAGAAAGTGACGCAGAAGCTGAAGCCGTGAGAGAAGTCTATGAAAGGGCCATTGCCAATGTCCCACCCATTCAGGAGAAGAGGCACTGGAAGCGCTACATTTATCTTTGGATCAACTATGCACTGTATGAAGAATTGGAGGCAAAGGTGACAAAACAGAATTATATGTCAGCTGATAATGGTTTCCTCTCTTCTGTATTCACAGCTCGCCTATTGTGGGTATTTATAATTCTTGAAACAAGGAAATTTAGTTTTAAATTGTTACAGTCTTCTGTTCATCCATACAGTTATGTATTCGCTCTGCAACATTGTAAACTCTCTGTGCTTGTTGTGGCCACACGTGAGGAGCTTTTTAAACTTTGGTTTGATTTTTACTTGAGGCACAACAAGATATCACTTGGAACTTTAAAGAGAACAGTGAACCAGCCCTTAATTTAATTAAATATAGTTTCCTGGATTTGCTCATTAATAGGAGTAATTATGGCTAGATTATGCATTTTTGCTTTCAGCAAAAATCAAGTGGCATTTTCAGAAATCATTTGTATTAACCTTCTGGGTTTGATCTGAGACTGAAACATCTTTGTTTCTTTCTGCCATCAGGCAAAAAGTCTTTCTGCAAAGAAGGGCTTAGAGTTTGGTGGCTGTCTTGTTGGTGATTCTTAAACTGAAGTGTCATGGCCGTTCACACTTTAGATCATAAATCGGGGTTTACAAGTAACAACTTGTGAAACTTGCTCAGTTTTGGGGGTGTACATTTTTACCAGTATCAGTAAAATTAGTAACTAGTAAAATGAGGGTTAGCAGCAGACTTCAATATTTTGTGAAAATTTCTTATCCTAATACAGGATCCTGAGAGGACAAGACAGGTGTATCAAGCCTCTTTGGAATTAATTCCTCACAAAAAGGTATGTTTGCTCTAAAGTGTTCCATTTCAAACAGGTCAGAATCCTCTTCTGTTACTTGTGAAGTAATTCAGTGAAATAATATGATTGATAAAATGCTTCCCTGTCCCACCATGGACAACATAAATAAGACTGAGATATGCTCCTTGCCTCTGAAAACAGCTCACAGTCTAGGTTGGAGGAGAACCTGCATTGACAAACAAATAATATAAATTCAGAGAAGGCTAGGTAATGTGAATAGTCATGAGTGGAAGGAGAAAGACATCCATGCAGAGAGCACACAACATGTGCGGGGGACACAGAGGCGGGTTTGTTGGTAAAAGTTTGAGTGTGTGCATGCACAGATCAATGTGCCCCTTGTGTAAATGGTTGAGATGTTACCTCTGCGTTGTTTCCCAGCATGAGAAACAAAACATGTTTCCTTCTGTAGAAGTGTTGACGGAGTTACTTTTCAGAATAGAGGTAGGACATTCTGCCCATATACAAGCATGCCTACAAAACAAAGTCTGTTCTGAGCAGAGGCTACCGTGCCATGCAGTACAATATAGTATCCGGATCATGGTATGTGGGTTTCTAACTTTTGTGAAATGAATGTGGTCTTTGCTTGTAAATAAGCAGAGTACATTCCTCTTACTCTGAAGTTTTAGAGAAATCTAATTACCAATGGCTTTGGTTAATTTAAACTTACTTTAATTCAATTTAATTTGGATGAGGCTTTTAAGCTAGATATTTTTGTGCTTTTGTTTTCTAGTTCACATTTGCCAAAATGTGGATACTGTATGCACAGTTTGAAATACGACAGAAGAATCTGTCATTAGCCAGAAGAGCATTGGTAAGTAAAGAAAGGATCAAGATGTCTCATTGAGTTCTATGAGAAAGAAATTAAAATCTTGGTGCTTGGAAGTTGTACAATTCCTACTTTAAAGAGTGACAGAAGTATTATACCTTTATAGCCTGGGACATGTTAGAAAACATGTGTCCTCTGTAAAAACACTGACTAATAATACCTAAATTATTCTTACTACCTGGGGCAAATTAACATTCTGTTTCAATATTGGAAACTTCTATAGCTGCCAGTTACTAAATCTTTCCACAGACTAGAATTAGTAATCTGATCCTGTGCAAACTTTTTGGTGTATTAAATGCACTTTTAATTGTTCTACTTTTTTTTTTTTCTTTTTTTTTTGTTTGGTTTTTTTTTTGAGACAGGGTCTCACTCTGTTCCCCAAGCTGGAATGCAGTGGCGCGATCTTGGCTCACTGCAACCTCTGCCTCCTGGGCTGAAATGATCCTCCCCCGTTGGCCTCTCAGAATGCTAGGATTACAGGCATGAGCCACCATGCCTTGACCTTTTTATCTATAGGAGGTTTTATGCGTCTGACATCCCTATTCCCTAGGAGATCCTGAGAAACTTTCAAATCTTATTTTATTTAGTTGCCCAAACAATTCTGGAACACTGCCTCTTGCTGAATGAATTAGAGGAGTTTCCTTCAGCCTTTTGTCAAGAACCAGTAAACACTGTGATACCACAGAGGGAAAGAACGGTAGGCCATGTTGACTTTGCAAGATTCTTCCTCAGCAGAGAACAGCCTCTAGGTCAGTGCAATAACTGCACAAATTGAATCCACTAAGTATCACAGTGGTCTGGTTATTTTATTTTCCAGGGAACTTCCATAGGCAAGTGTCCAAAGAACAAATTATTTAAAGTTTACATAGAATTGGAGCTACAGCTTCGAGAATTTGACAGATGCCGGAAGCTTTATGAAAAGTTCCTGGAATTTGGACCTGAAAATTGTACCTCATGGATTAAATTCGCTGAATTAGAGACAATCCTTGGTGATATTGACAGAGCACGGGCAATCTATGAATTAGCCATCAGTCAGCCACGTTTAGACATGCCAGAGGTGAGCATCTCAAGTCAAATATAATTTTTGTTTGAGATACATGTTTAGTCTTACTTTAGATGACCATCTAAATGTGGGTGTATTTTAGAGTATAAAGATGATCTAACTAACTTAGTCTCTTCTACTCAGATTAGGCTTGTATGTGGAAAGGTGGCTGTGGGGGACAGGGGAAGTAGCCCTCTCATTAGATACCAGAGCAGCAGACATCCAGGATGATGCCCAGGATGAACTGGGATATCATGGGGGTGGGTGACGCCCCTTCTCCAGCAGGGAAGCCTAAAGGGACGGGGGAAGAGGCCAGGCAAGGAAGCAGCCAGCAGGCTGGCCCACCCGGAGAACGAGGGGGATGGAGGTAGGAACTGCACATCCCTGTATTCTCTAAACCAGGATGTCCTTGCAACTTCTGTTGTCACTGTCCTGAAAGTCCTCGCCTACCTTCAGTAGTTAAGCTTGACCCACAAGGTAGCACCAAACCACAGCTAGGAATGATTTGAATCTCAGAGGAGCCGTAGAACTCACCCAGCTGTTTTGTTAATCTCATGCCCTAACGTGACCCCACATTTAATGGTTTGGCCCCCCAGTTGCATTAAGGCGGGGCTTTGGGTATCACTGAGTTCGTCAGTTGTCCTCGGCTCCTCCACCAGACTGCCAGCTCTCAGGTGTCCAGGCCACAGTTTATTCATCCTTATGCCCTGCCAAGCTGCACCGAGCCAGTGCACACCCGTTCAGTGAATGCTTGTTGCACTGAACTCTCATAATAACAAGGAATGTACAGTAGAGGTAAGAACATGCATACTCTCTAACCTGGGCCTGTTTTCTCTCCGGATGCTCAATTGCATGTGGCTGAAATATGAAGAGTACCTGGGAGATGCTTGGCAAGTTTCTCAGCTCTTGATAAGTCAAGCATTTGAAAAACTTCCAAAGAGAATCTCTAAGACTGAATCCAAGGCCCTTTTTTTGTAATCTGGAATTCTAGCTAAGTTCTGGCCAGCTTATAGATAACAGTGTTATTTATCTTATCCACATGTGTTCTTTAGTTGTTCAGTAAAAATCCTATGTTCCTAGATATAGGTTAGAGTGATACTTAAGCTGTGCTTTGGATGGGGCCATGCTGCTTTGTAAATATCAAGACTGACCCATTTACTTGTCTTCCTTAGGTGCTTTGGAAATCATATATTGATTTTGAAATTGAGCAGGAAGAAACGGAAAGAACACGAAACCTTTACCGGCGGTTGCTTCAACGGACACAGCATGTCAAGGTATTCTTGCTTTGTAGATGATCTTTCGTTTTGCTTGAATCAGCAGTCCTGAAGAAAATACTATATTTCTGTATTTTAAGTGTTTGGGGTTTTTTTTTTAATTTTTTTAATGACTTCCTTACTTTTCAAGAGAAATGTGAGTCTCAGAGGACTTTGGAACGTTGAGTTTATACCAGGTCATTGTTTATGCTGCATGTGAATAGCTTGGGTATCACAAGATTGAAAAAAGTTAAACTCTTTTTTTTTTTTTGAGATGGAGTCTCGCTGTGTCGCTAGGCTGGAGTGCAGTGGCGTGATCTTGGCTCACTGCAACCTCCGCCTCCCAGGTTCAAGCAATTCTCCTGCCTCAGCCTCCAGAGTAGCTGGGACTAGAGGCACGCACCATCATGCCCAGGCTAATTTTTCTATTTTTAGTAGAGACGGGGTTTCACCTGTTGGCCAGGATGGTCTCGATCTCTTGACCTCATGATCTGCCCGCCTCAGCCTCCCAAAGTGCCTGGATTACAGGCGTGAGCCACTGCACCCTGCCAGGTTAAACTCTTTTCAAGAGTTTAAGACTATGTCAGACATTTAATTGTAGAATGTAGAATCAGATATTTTCAGTGTTTATATTGAAGCATATATTCATTGTTTTCATCTGTGAAACATTAGTGATGAACACATTACTTTCTGATGTCATTAACTGGGAATTTGCTTTATTATTACTACATTATTGTCTTCTAGTGACATGGTTAATTTGGTTCAATAATAACTTTTTTTAAAGGTATGGATCAGCTTTGCTCAGTTTGAGTTGTCTTCAGGAAAAGAAGGAAGTTTGACTAAATGCAGACAAATTTATGAAGAAGCTAACAAAACCATGCGAAACTGTGAAGAAAAGGAAGAGAGACTTATGCTGCTGGAATCTTGGCGAAGTTTTGAAGAAGAATTTGGAACAGCTTCAGATAAGGAGAGAGTAGACAAACTCATGCCAGAGAAAGTCAAGAAGAGAAGAAAGGTCCAGACTGACGATGGGGTAAGAACTCTGCCCTGGGACTGTTCATCTCACATCACATGAGTAGAAACACATCTGACTTTGAAATGTGGACTTTTAAGTGGCATATGTACAATCTTAGAATGGAAGCAGACCACCTGGAGTAGGAGATGGTTGCAATCTGGCCGTTATGGAAACACGGGGTAGAACATATGGTCCAGTCAGAGGTGGAGAATGGGAAGGGGTTGGCAAAGGTGTTTTGGTGATGGTTGAGTCTGGGAACTTCATGAAGTGTGATATTTTTAGAGCATTTAATAGGAAGTCAGTGTGGAGGAAGACAGAACTGAACTTTCAGATAGGAGCCTATCCAGAGAAGGCTTGTAGGTGATAAGGAGTTTGGTGGGAGTCAGTGAAGGCTGTTTTGCATAAAATGACGTGACCAGATTGCTGGCATCTCATACTGGCAGACTCAAGGGGCTTAGATTGGAGAAAGAAGACCCATCAGGAAGCAGTTTTTATAAGCTGAGCAAGACATGGAAGCTGGAACTAGAACAGGGCCACAGGGCCTGTTAGAACAATATTTGGGAAGTGAAATCAGTGACTGATAGGAGGTGAAGATGGGAGGGTAGGGAGTTGGAATAATAATGCACAGATGTATGGCTTTTGCCATATATACACCAGTAGGGTGAATATTATGTAAAAATCGTTAAACATTTTCTTAAATGGAAGACTGCACAATGTAGTTGGAGACACTGAACATCTTGGCTGGCTATAGAGGAGCTGTGCTTAGATTTTTAGAATTTTTTTCTACCAGTTTAGTTCTCACTGAGCTACAGTTGCTGCTTACTCACTCCCAGTCTTTCAGACCCAGCCCTTGTTCTTTCTGTAGTAGACTTTGATGTTATTTTGTAAAATGGAGGTAATCCTCCGGATTTCCAGGAAAAATTCTTCACTCTGATATGTGAGTATATCACCCACGTTTGCTTTTCATTTTTTTATTTCCGTAGTCTGATGCAGGCTGGGAAGAATACTTTGATTACATCTTTCCAGAAGATGCTGCCAACCAACCTAACCTCAAACTCCTGGCCATGGCCAAACTGTGGAAGAAACAGCAGCAGGAAAAGGAGGATGCTGAGCACCATCCAGATGAGGACGTTGATGAGAGTGAATCCTGATCTTTTTTTCATATTGACAAATGTTTTGTTATTTTTATAAATTAATTGTTTGGAACTCTTGTGACTCCTGGAAGTTCTTATATATTTCATCAGTAAGAAATTGATTGGTATCTTTGATGGCTACTTTTTAAGTTATTTTTTAAATGCTCTTGGGCTAGCTAGGGGTGGGGATTGCAAGTAAAGGACTTTTTTAACTGCTGGATTTCTTTTTCCAACTGAGTCCAAACTTTTCTAATGTCTGTCCACATCTTGCATTAGGAAATGTAATTAAGGTAACATTCTGTGGTAACTTTTCATGTCATAACCATAAAGATAGTTTATGCATTCATCTGAAATGTGTAACTTTTTCATGTCTTCAGTCACAGACTTGAGTTCATTTCCCAGCTCTGTCACTCGTGATTATATAACTTAATTTTCATTTTCCTCATTCACAAAATGGGCCAATAGTTTGACAACTCATTTTGAAGATTACATTATAAAAGGAATATACCTGGTGGGTACATAGTAAGTGCTCAGTAAAGTGTTCTAAGCCACTTTTAAAAACGGTTTCATTCCTTGTAGAATTAAATGCGAGTGGATTAATTTACCTTACCTTCTTACTAGTGGCCAGTTATATTAAGTGCTTTTTAGAACAACACTTGGAAAATAATCTTTTTTTTTTTTTTTTTTTTTTTTTTTGAGATGGAGTCTTGCTCTGTTGCCCAGGCTGGAGTGCAGTGGCACAATCTCGGCTCACTGCAAGCTGCGCCTCCCGGGTTCACGCCATTCTCCTGCCTCAGCCTCTCCGAGTAGCTGGGACTACAGGCGCCCGCAACCACGCCCGGCTAATTTTTTGTATTTTTAGTAGAGACGGGGTTTCACTGTGGTCTCGATCTCCTGACCTCATGATCCACCCACCTCGGCCTCCCAAAGTGCTGGGATTACAAGCGTGAGCCACCGCGCCCAGCCTAACACTTGGAAAATAATTTGCAGTGATTTCTGAACAAGGTTCAGAAAACATTGTTTACCAAGAATAATTTAGTCTAATTCAAGTTAGGCGCTCATCAGTTCTCCAGAGTGGTTGCGTTTGTAATAGCTTGTTTAAAGAATAATGGCTTGTGCACATGTGTGCTATGAAAAATGATGTCCCATGTTCACATAAATTTGGGAAATTCTGGACTAAGACTTAAGTCTCATTAATCAAATCTCTTTACAGTTAGGCTTCTGTACATTATGTATCTATCTCCAGTAGCAATGTTGCCATATTATTTCCCAAACTTAGTGGACACTGGAGTCATTTCTACCTAGAGTACCAGTAAACATCTCCCAGTGTGCTATAGTAGAAAATGTCTACTCCTCACTGCTGACATGTTAAACTTACTCTTGGTTTAGAGCATGTGTAGAAACATCTAAGGTAGTTCTATGCTAAATAATGAAGAGTAGCACAAGAATGAATATATTTGCTGATACGTTGCCCACATTCTCAAGCAAAAATTTGACTGCACTAACCGATCTGAGAGTTTTCCTTTAACCTGGACTGTGTTTCTCAAGCACGTTTTTTCTTTGTTCACTGCCCAAGGACTAGAACTATTTTTTAAGGTTGTTTTCCCCTAAAAGGACCTTTGGTAAGCAAATTTATTATTAAATGTGCACGTCTTATTCACCCAAGGGAATAAAAGCTACTTTGTAATGTTACTGAATTTTATCTTGAAAATAACATAGTGTTTGAGGACAGAAGAAAATAGGACTGTTGAGATAAAATCTGTTTTCAGCCTGACTGCTTTAGTCACTGGACCAGCATCAGCTGCTGCGGTGTCAGATCACATCTGGAGTAGAGGTCTGCCTAGGGAGTAAGCAGGAGAACATCATCTTAATAGCCTTTGGCTCACCCAGAGCCAGGGAGTGAGATGAAAACAGGTCAGAATGCAAGTGACTTAATCACAGTCTTCCTAGAATTACCTGTTTATGTTGCATGTATACATAAGAAAAAATCCTGTCATGTTCCCAAGGTAGAATTGTGATAAGCATGTGCCAGTGTGAAAGCTGGAAGGGAAAAAGCTATTCTCTAACAGGAGAACATAAAGATTCATTTCTCTTCCACCCTCAACTCCACCAAAATAAATCCTTTCAATAGTAAAAGTTTAATAATTTCTTGTGGGTTTTTCTTTAGTTAAGTCTTTCACTAACTGGGTATTTTCACATATTACAGAGGATGACACTACACATAAAATACATGGTTGGCCTATGATATAGTTATATGGCCTTTCTTTAGGAATTATGTTCTTTTTCCTCTCTAAAAAAAAATAGCCTCAACAGTGTTTTGGTTTTTTTTTTTTTTTTTTGGCTTTTTAGAAGGGCAGGATTTAAGCAAAGCATTGTGAAGAGGAGAAAAGATCTAGGACTAATAGTATAATGGTATGAACGCACGTGACTGGGAAGAATTTACTACACGATAAGAAGGGAGCTTCTTAAGTATGCTGGGCAGTGATTGCTTCAAGTGTGCATTTTTAAAATACTATGTATGGAAGTCACAATTTAATGAAAAATATCTTAAATGATGCCCTTTCACAATCCTGATTTTTGTTTTGTTTTTTTTGAGGCAGGGTCTCACTCTGTTGCCTGGGCTGGAGTGCAGTGGGACGATCTTAGGTCACTGCAACCTCCACCTCCAGGGTTCAAGGAATTCTTGTGCTTCAGCTTCTGCATAGCTGGGATGCCCAGCTAATTTTTGTATTTTTTAGTATAGGTTTTGGCCAGGCTGGTCTCGAACTCCTGGCCTCAAGCAATCAGCCTGCCTTGGCCTCCCAAAGTACTGGGATTACAATCTGATTTAGTTTTACAAATGACTAACAAACTTCAGAAAACATTCATAGAGTCAACAATGTATTATACATCTTAGATTTATACATTTCATATATGCTTTTAAAGCTTCAATTAACAGTTCAATACAAAATTTAAAAACAAATATATGCAGCAGTGGTTCTCAGGCACCAGAACTGAGGAGGAGACTGGAGCGAGTCTTTTCCCTAGCACACATACAGTGGATATTATGAACCATGAGAGTGGTATGTTTCCTTCTGACCTAGCTGCCTTTTTGATTGAATTTTGTTACGGTGAACAGCTTTAATAGGTATGATATTGCTAACTGGAAACAACGAGATTTAAAATAAATTGATAACCTGTATTTTCTTGAAGTCTTTAAGACCTAAAATGATTACTTTTCTCCTAATAGAGCTCCAGAATCATCCAATGAAAATAATATTGTCCATAAAGCATGCAGAGTATCTGCCTAAGAACCACTGCCCAGGGTTATTCAATGTCTTCAGGCCTCACAGGATGAGGTAATGGTATGATGGATTTCTTCTCAGTATCCCTGGAAAGTGCTTTCCTCATATCTGTAAAGAAGCAAAGTTTAATATAAACACCCAAAAAAAGTATTATATCAAATGTAAAGTGTATAGGTAAAGTTCCCATAAGAGGTTTTATCCCCTACCCCCACTTCCACCAGATTCTAAGCAAAATGTATTTATAAATGTCTCCCAGTTGCCAAGTATACCAGATGCTAACCAAACCTCACCCAGGATTCAGCTCACAATACACATTTTCTTGTTCACAAAATAATATGTAACATAGTAAAACAGTAATGTACAGAAATTAACCATTGGTTAGTTAATAGGTAAGTTAATTACTACAACTAATAGGTTCATAAAGGTAGGTTGAAGGAGATTTAAATTTTAAAGTCAAATATGATTCTTCTACATTTATTAAAATAATCAAATACTACAATCTGTAGAACAAATGTAACTTTCGACTTCTTGAGGATACTGCCATGGAAGGGAGCTTACCATAAGCGTCCTCATCAGGCTCCCCGTTGCTGGCCGAATAGTACTCTATGACCGTCCTATATACACTGTAGCCCAACTGCTTGTACATGTTAACTGCAACTTGGTTAGATACTCTTACAAAGAGATCAACAAAAAATCCACCCTTTCTTTAAAAAAAAAAAAAAAAAAAAGGAAAATGTTAGAATGTGAGAAACCCTAGATAGTAATAGATACATATTTTTTTTAAACGTGTTTTTACCTTGCTTTGACTACTACTCAGAATGGTAGTAACAGGACCTTGTAGCTGATTACATGGTAATAGAAATTTGTATTACTTAGGATTTATGACAATTACTTTGCAGTGTAAGATGACTTTATGTTTGCATGCTAGTATTTCAAAAGCTACAACACATTTTCTTAAAAGATAAACTCAACGCATTTGTTCTACAAATTCACCACCTATTATAGTTTCTCCTGTTTATGAAGTTTATATACATGGAATCATATATTCTTGTCTTTTGTTCTCTCAGTTGACTAACATTTTAAGAGTCAGCTTCAAGAGTGGCTGGGCTTGTGCACCACAAGTCATTCATGGTCCTGTTGATACGCTTCTGGCTTTTACTATTATAAACGATGATCCTATGAATACTTTTGTCGAGTGTCTCACGTAAGGTCTATAGCTAGGAGTCTCACTGTTGTGTCACAGGGCACATCTTTATTAGTTAATGCCAAACTGTTTTTCCAACTGGCTTGTACCAACTTACTCTTGCACAGAAGTGAGTAAGCCTCCATTCCACAGCAGCAAGGCTTGGTGCATCACGTTTTTATTTTTGCCAATCTTACAGTGTAACTATATCTCAGATTTTAATCTGTATTTCCAATTACTAATGATGCTGAATATATTTCTGTTGGTTGGCCATTTAGATTTCTCCTTCCGTACAGTACTTGAATCTTTCACAGTTTTCCCCTCGCTACAGTTCTCTATGTATTGTGAATATTCAATACTGTGTAATGTCTTTGCAAATATCTTTTTCCAATTTGTGGTTTGTCTTGTCATTATCCTTATGTTGTCTTTTGATAAAAAAAAGTTACTTCACTTCAGTGAAGCTGAATATATGAATGTTTCCCTTAGCCTTTTTATGGCCTTTTAAAAAAGTTCTACACAGGCCACAGAGACACTCTGCCATATTATATTCAAAAGACTTCTTAGTTTTGCTTTCACATCTAGGTTTTTAATAAATCTGGAGTTGATTTGTGTATGGAATAGTGGTAATCTGGGAAATTTTTTTTCCTATAGGGACATCCAATTGTCCAACCACCTTTACTGAAAAGTCTATCTTCATACTATTGATGTGCAATGCCTCCTCTGTGGTATGTTAAAGTCCATATATTCTTGGGTCTGTTTCTCAAATTCTGTAACACTGGTCTAGATAACTACAGCACTAAGATACAGTCTCACTCTTTACAGTCTGATACCTGGAGGGGCACATCACCCATTTTTGTTGTCATTCAAGAATATCTTATCTCTTTTTTGTTCTTTCTGTTCCTCTATATGTTTCAGAGTCAGCTTAACAAGTACTATAAAAAATGCTTGGGATTTTGACTGCAATTACATTGAAACTGTGATCAATTACCTGTTTTACTGTATCCTCTAATCCAGTGATAGTTTATCGCTCCACTTATCAGGGCTACTTTAATATCTCTCAAAAAAGTTTTTAAAATGTCAGAGAGGTCTCGCATAGCACTTGCTAGATTCTTAAGTACTTAATATTTTTTCATGCTATGGCATCTTTTTCTAAATTTTACTGTTTATATATATATAAATACAATTGATTTTTATACTGACTTTATATCCAACAATCTTGCCTACCTTTTATTAATTCTAAACATTTATTTCTAGATTCTTGTGGATTTTATATTTGTATAATCATATCTGCAAAATAAGTTTTGTTTCCTCTCATGTGTAAATACAATTTATTTTTATACTGACTTTATATCCAACAACTTTGCCTTTTATTAATTCTAAATATTTATAGATTCTTATGGATTTTATATTTGTATGATCATATCTGTGCAAAGTAAGTTTTATTTCCTCTCAATCCTATCGTTTATTTTTTCCTGCTTTCCTGTGCTGTCTATAATTTCTAGTAAATTACTAAAGCGGGACTAACTTGTCCCTGATTTCAAAAGGAAAGCATTCAATGTATCACTACTAAATATATTTACTACAGATTTCTTGTAGATATTTTTCAGGTTAAGGAAGTTCCCCCTTTCTATTTCCTAGTTTGCTAACAGTTTTTATCGGGAAGGAATATTGGATTTTATCAAGTTTGCTGCACTTTCTAAAATAACCAGTGTTCTCCTTTAGTGTAAAGTTGAAACCACCTTGTTCCTGATGTGTCATCCTATTTATGTAGTGCCAAATCCACTTTGCTAATTATTTTTCCAGGATTTTGCATGTGAGTGAGATGTTCCTCAAATTTTCCTTTCCCATATTTTGTCAAGTATTGTTACCAAGGTTATCCTGGCCTTAAAAAATAAGTTGAGGAATGCTCCCTTTTTTGGCTTGTGCAAAATAGTTTGTGTAAAAGTGACCTTTCAGTCATTATTTCTTAAATGTTTGGTAAAATTGGCCAGAGAAGCCAGTTTTCTTCGTGAAAAGATTTTGGGCTACTGATTGAAATTCTTTAGGGCAGGGGTTGGCTTACAACCTATTTTGCTACTGCCTTCAAGCTAAGAATGGTTTTTGCAATGGTTGTTAAAAACAAAACAAAACAAAACAAAAAAACCTGTGTAACTAAGACTTTAGGTGGCCTGTAATGCCTGAATATTTACTATCTGACCCAGAAGAAAATTGCTGATTCTTGTTCTATAGGCTTGACAAATTTCTATCTCATTGTTCTATCAATTAGAAAAAAGCATGTCTAAATCTCCCATTGTAATAATTATTTGTCTGTTGTGCCTTGTAGTTTTGTCAATTTGTGCATTTTTACTTTGAAATGATGTCACTGGGTATATACCATTTTAAATTGCTATTTTTTTTTTTTTTTTTTTTTGAGATGGAGTCCCGCTCTGTTTCACAGGCTGGAGTGCAATGGCGTGATCTTGGCTCACTGTAATCTTCGCCTCCCAGGTTCAAGCAATTCTGCCTCAGCCTCCCGAGTAGCTGGGATTACAGTCACGTGCTACCATGCCCGGCTAATTTTTGTATTTTTAGTCGAGACGGGATTTCACCATGTTGGCCAGACTGGTCTGGAACTCCTAACCTCAAGGGATCCACCTGTCTCGGCCTCCCAAAGTGCTGGGATTACAGTCATGAGCCAACATTCCCAGCCTTGTTACTTCCTTGATTAAATATTTTATCAATATGCAGTGACCCTTTTTTATGCTGGTAATAATTATTCAACTACAATTTAACTATTATTAATAAGAATTCTAACTTTCTTTTGGTTAGAATTTGCAAGGTAATTAAAAAATTTGCTTTCAATCTTTCTGTATTAAAAATATTTTAATATATTTTATACATATTTCCTGTAAACAATACAGACAGCCTTTGTCTTTTAAATAGAGTCATCATAGCCGGCCGGGCATGGTAGTGGGTGCCTGTAATCCCAGCTACTCAGAGGCTGAGGCAGGAAAATCGTTTGAGCCTGGGAGGCGGAGGTTGCAGTGAGCTGAGATCACGCCACTGCACTCCAACCTGAGCAACAGAGCAAGACCCCATCTCAAAAACTAATAATAAATAAATAAAGTCCTAAGTCCATTAACGTTTACTGTTGTAATTACTGACAATATTTGGATTCTTGGCTACCCAAGACCCCGTCTCAAAAACTAATAATAAATAAATAAAGTCCTAAGTCCATTAACATTTACTGTTGTAATTACTGACAATATCTGGATTCTTGGCTACCATTTTATTTCATGCATTTTGTTTTCCTGGTTTAGTTTCCTTTTTCTCTTCTTTGGGGTTGATTTCTATCACTCAATTTTTCTTCTCTACTTGTTTGGTTTCTATTTTTAACGTATACATTGTATGCACTATGTATACATGTATATAGTGTATATAAGCATGTGTACATGTATTATGTATGTGTACATGTATTATGTATGTGTATATATACCCCTACAAATAAAGATTACTTAAATCTTAGCAACTAGTCTAAAATAATGAAGGCTTAGAAACTGGAAGGGAAGAGAGCTTAGTGGTTTTCTACTCAGAGGGAGAATCTGTCATATAAATACCTTAAATTATATGTGCAAGGTCATAGCTAGTTACAACCTACTTTTTTTTATTATTATTATACTTTAAATTCTGGGATACATGTGCAGAACGTGCAGGTTGGTTACACAGGTATACGCGTGCCATGGTGGTTTGCTGCACCCATCAACTCGTCATCTACATTAGATATTTATCCTAATTCTATCCCTCCCTTAGACCCCACCCCTCACAGGCCCCGGTGTGTGATGTTCCCCTCCTTGTGTCCATGTGTTCTCATTGAACAACCCACTTTCTAACTCCCTGTTTACTATACAGTAATGCCAAATCCGTTTTTTCAACATAATGCCATTAATAAATGTGTATAAACTACAGTCATGCTAAAAATTTTCTTCCCTTCTTTGTTTGGTCTAGGGAGAACTTTAAAAAATCTTAAAGATTAGCACTGACTTCTTTTTCAGCTAACACAATTTCTTCTCTTCTCTGAATGAGTTTGAGCTCCTTTGCCTCTAATTTGGCTTGAAGCCTTTGTCAGGCCACAGTTACTTCTTTAAAACTTGCCTTTATTAAATCTAATAATTAAGTAGAAATTAAGCTCAAGAACCCTTCTCAGCAACTATTCTCTTTCCTACCACACTTTTAGGAAATTACAGTGGAGAAAGAAATGGCAGCTTGACAACAGGTCAAACTTATACAAACATATCTCTTCTAGAATGAAGATACGAGGAGGGGCTTTCTCTTCTATTTATTGTATTACTTTTATCTCCGGTAATGAAGAGGTTTGATATCTACAACACGTCTCTTAAAAAAAAAAAAAAAAAGGCCGGGCGCGGTGGCTCAAGCCTGTAATCCCAGCACTTTGGGAGGCCGAGGCGGGCGGATCACGAGGTTAGGTGATCGAGACCATCCTGGGTAACACGGTGAAACCCCGTCTCTACTAAAAATACGAAAAAAAAATTAGCCGGGCGTGTTGGCGGGCGCCTGTAGTCCCAGCTACTCGGGAGGCTGAGGCAGGAGAATGGTGTGAACCCGGGAGGCGGAGCTTGCAGTGAGCCGAGATCGTGCCACTGCACTCCAGTCTGGGGGACAGAGAAAGACTCCGTCTCAAAAAAAAAAAAAAAAAAAAAAAAAGATGCCATGCCGGCAGTTCGCAAACTGTGCACTCAGGTGCCCTAAAGTGTCCCAAACTCATACAGCCACCAAAAGATATTTCAAATGTTCAGGGAAAACAGCAAAACCTTACATGTCAGACACTGGCAAACTAGTTTGAAGTAGTTCACAAATTCAACATTAGATCATGCTACATTCCTCTTAATGACATAATATTTCTATGAAGCTGAGTTTCTGGCAGTTGCTGTGATTAAAAAAAATACTAGATGAAAATCAATGTGAAACAGGAAGGCAGGTGGTTGTGTCAAGTCATTTAATGTCCAACAGGTGCACACATCTTATTAGTAGCTAGCCACAGTTATTTAAGAATGAAATAAAAATATTTCTTCTTTCAATTTATTTTTTTTCTAAGTGGCTATTAGCTGTTACGCTATAAATACTTATTAAACAGTTAGAATATAACTGCTTAAGACTGAACTATTTTCTTTTGGCCAAGGAGCATTGTTAAAAATTTATTCAGATGCCAAGGCAATCTTAACCGATTTTAGGAATGTGTGCCACCGTGGCAGGAACACTAAGAGAAACCTCGAGAGCTGGCCTTTGGAACTGATTCCACCAATTCCTCGGCTTATAGGCCTACAGCGGGTCACTACAGCACTTTGCCTTAATTTCCTCAATGGCAAAATAGAAACAGTATCACTTTGTGTGCCAATTGTTGTAAGGACTACTGGAGATGGAAGATGAAATTCCTGTGAACTGTAAAGCGTGACAGGTATTCAGCCTGAAGGGGAAAAAAATGGTTAGGGATCCACAAATCACTAAGTGTATTTGAAAAACCGAATCTCACCTTTCTGAAATCTCCTCTAGTAACTCCATAAGTTTAGCAGCCAAACCAAGGCGTCGAAATTCTGGGGCAACAGACAGAGCTGTGACGTGCCCGTGCCATTCTTCCCTAGCTACTGAGCCTTCTGCTTTACCCATAACTGCCAACAACAACAAAAATCACATTCAGTAACTAGACACTGATTTACACATAAATATAGAATTACTGTTTGGTACGTTTTTATTACAAAGGAAACTAATAACGAAGTTTTTATTTTTAAGTACCACCTGAGGTCATCCGGCTAACAGTGCTTTTATTTGAAATTCACTTGTAAATGTTAACACTATATGTTACATTCAGGATAGTTCTAAAATCAGAACAAAAAAGAATGATATACTTAAAACAACTAATTTTGAAAAAAGAACCGGAGTATGTATTTTTTCAAATATCTACATTCCATATGGGTGTGGGTATATGTGGGTACATGTGGATGTACATATATAGCTCAAAGCTAAAGGTTTTGTTAGTAATACTAATTCAATGAGGATGCTATGATGCCTGCATTATGTACTAAATAAGCCATGTAGAAATTTAACAAAAGTATAGAATGAAAGATACATTTTTTTTTGAGACGGAGTCTCGCTGTGTCACCCAGGCTGGAGTGCAGTGGCATGATCTCAGCTCACTGCAAGCTCTGCCTCTGGGGTTCAAGTGATTCTCCCGCCTCAGCCTCCTGAGTAGCTGGGATTACAGGCACACGATACCACGCCCAGCTAAATTTTTGTATTTTTAGTAGAGGCGGGCTTTCACCATTTGGCCAGGCCGATTTTGAACTCCTGACCTCAAAGGATCCACCTGCCTTGGCCTTCCTAAGTGTCGGGATTACAGGCATGAGCCACTGCACACAGCCTTAGAATGAAAGATTTTTTTTTTTTTTCAGAATGAAAGATTTAAGAAGACCGGCCGGGTGCGGTGGCTCACGCCTGTAATCCCAGCACTTTGGGAGGCCGAGGTGGGTGGATCACGAGGTCAGGAGATCGAGACCATCCTGGCTAACACAGTGAAACCCCGTCTCTACTAAAAATACAAAAAATTAGCCAGGCATGGTGGTGGGCGCCTGTAGTCCCAGCTACTCGGGAGGCCGAGGCAGGAGAATGGCTTGAACCCGGGAGGCGGGGCTTGCAGTGAGCCGAGATTGCGCCACTGCACTCCAGCCTGGGCGACAGAGCGAGACTCCGTCTCAAAAAAAAAAAAAAAAGAAAGATTTAAGAAGACTAAGACCATGTCTGTCTGGTTCACTGCCGTTATCGCCTGGGCCTAGCACAATGCCCAAAACAGAGAAGAGATCAGTAAGTTGTTGAATTGTTGAAGAGGAATTAAAATTACAAGCATCATGATTATATTCCAATTCTGCAGTCTAAAGCAATCGGTTGAAATCCATGTTAAAATCTTTACCTACTCCACAAAATCCTAGTGGTATTATACTTACTATAACCCATTAATTCTCCACCAGGTGCCTCTGCAACAATGAAATACTCTGGCCAGTGGGCGAGGTACTGTAGGTAGAAAGGAATCCCATACTAGAGTCCTGTTAAGGAGTGTGAAAAGTAATGGACAGTAAAAGGTTCTTCATTAAGGGATATTGTAAAAAAAAGTTTCCTTTAAAAAGTATATTGTTACTTTATCCCCAGCTCTGTATGAGTCCTATAATCATACATACCATTACATGAAATATTTAGGTTATCATTGATTTTTAACAAAATTCCCTGGACATATAGCCTCAAGTGTGGAATGGTGATAGCACTGTCTAACAGAATGCAGAGAATCAGGACCCCAAAGTTCTACAGTCTACTCCCTACTGACCATACCATATCTAAGTCTCTCTATTTATCACCTGATATTATTTGTTTGCGGTCTGCCTCCTCTTAGTCTATCAATGTCATGTTCCCTCTATCCCTGGTGCCTGGTACACAGCAGATGCTCAATACATTGATGCTTACATAATTGCACTGAAAAATTAATGGCTAGTTCCTACTTTGACTTCAGCTATGAGACTGTGAAAATAACTTTACAACCTGAGTCCTTCCAGAGCCAACTTAATTACCCAGTTTTTCCTCTCCACTGATTCAAATCCTGCATTTCTAGTAATGCAGATAAAAGCTGGCTTAAGGAATCAACTATGTTAACAGTAAATGCCTGAATAATTTGCTCATGACTTAACTCTTCAACCTTGGGATGTCCTTACTGACATGTAATCATTCCTACATTTCTCTTCTTCTTTTCACTCTGTACTTTAATGGATGAAAATATATTTCTTGTTAGTATAAACTTTCTGATGCAATTTATCAGAGGACACCATCAATCATACATAAATGTATTTTTTAAGTTCCTGGAAAACCTGTTCAGTGTGAAATTCTTCAAAATCTCCTCTGAAGGACCATCATTATTTTAACACCCCTCAAATACAACCCTTAACATGGCGGGACAGCCAGTCTTCCTGCCAGCCAGCCACTGACATACACCACAACCATTTCTCCTGTGGCTAGCAGAGCAGTCCCAGCCGCCCCTCCCTCCCATCCACCTCTAGGACTAACAGGTTACTTTCAAATATAGGCTCACCTGGATTATGGGACTTTCACTGTAAATTTTAAACGTCACTGGAAGCACACCATATAAACGGATTTGCATCCTAAAATCCTTCCTTCCTATATAGTGAAATTTTGTCATTCAAAATTCTTCAAAAATCTTTTAAGTGGTGATATCATTAGTCATAATTTAAAAAATCCAGATGAACACTGCAGACTTTTTGCTTTTCCCATTCAGTTTTGTTTCTGATATGTAGTCCTGTTGCTGCCTGTACCTGTAAGTTAATTTTTACTGCTGTATAGTATTTCTTTATGTGAAGAGACACCTTAAATAGCCTGTATCCTGACCATGGACACCTGGGTCATTTCCAGTTTCTCAAAAAAAGTTTGAAATCCTTCTTCAGTACAGCTTAATTTACTTAACCATCTCCTGATTGTTGTGTGTGAATCTTACTCCAAATGCTTACTAACTCTCCTGCAATAAATAATTTTTGTAATGGTATAACTCAGGGGTTAGCAAACTTTTTCTGTAAAAGGCCAAATGGTAAACATCCTAGGCTTTGTGGGCCATACAGTCCCTGCTGGAACTACTCAAACTGCAAAAGCCACAGAAAAAAATATAAATTAATCAGCATGGTGTCCCAATAACATTTTATTTACAAAAAGAGGCAGTGGGCCAGATTTGGCCTATGGGCCTTATTTGTCAACCACGGACAAACTGCCTCTATTTCTTCTTATTTTCAGCTTTCAGGAAATGGAATTACTATTTCCAAAGTGCCTTCTGGAAAGATAATAGCAATTTACATTGTCACTAGCAATTTATGAGAATGTTCCTCTCACCTCACCATCATCAGCACTGAGGTTTATCATTTTTTAAAATCTTGGCTGATACATAAAATATGGCATCTCATTTTGGTTTTAGTTTATATGTCTTCTGACTGATGAGACTGAACTCTTAACACCTTCATTAAGCTCCTATATGCCCTCTTTTGATAAATTACCGGTTAGCAGAACCCTCCTACCCACCTACGGTAGACATGGAGCATAACCCAGAATCTGAACTTTGTGCTGTAAGCCACTAGAGGTGTGGGGTTAACTGTTAGAACAGCATAACCAGAGTACCCTATCTTCACATCTTTGCCCCATTTTTCCATTAGGACAATAATAGACACTGCTCATTGTTACCTCAAATCCTTTACTCACTTTAGTAACAAGTCCCAATGTATAAAGTGGGGCACATTTCTGGACTCTAGATAGGATTCGGTAGACAGGTAGAGCATGGAACAGGTGCTGGTCAATGAGACAGAGCGGGGCTGTGCAGCATTTCCCAAAGGTACTCTTTTTTTTTTTTTTGAGACAGAGTCTCGCTCTGTAGCCCAGGCTGGAGTGCAGTGGCGCGATCTCGGCTCACTGCAACCTCTGCCTCCCGGGTCCTGGTTCAAGCGATTCTCCTGCCTCAGCCTCCTGAGTAGCTGGGATTACAGAGTAAGCCACCACGGCCGGCTAATTCTTGTATTTTTACTAGAGACGGACGGGGTTTCACCATGTTGGCCAGGCTGGTCTTGAACGCCTGACCTCGTGATCTGCCTGCCTTGGCCTCCCAAAGTGCTGGGAGTACAGGCCCAAAGGTACTCTTAAAAGGGAAGAACACCCTCACCTCCCCCTCTGCGGATTCTGCTGCTGGAAACATGGCTGTGATGCTGTTTGCTCTGGCAGTATCTGGAACAAGGTTACGGCCACCCTGGGAGTGGTAGAGTGCTTAAACTGCAAAGAGCCTGGCTGTTGGTGTCTTCATGGAAGCATCACCTGCCTGGGACTGCTTATCTCCAGACTTTATTCACACTAGAGACGTGAAGCCACCTTGCTGAAGTCACTGTGCTTTCTGGTGAATACAGCCATGCTGACTCCTGAGGGGCAAGGTTAGCAGGGGAGCTATCATGTTACAGATTTCTACCAAGTCATGACATTAACAGTTTGTCAGCAGATCTAAGACAACTCTTGTTCTCAGTTTCACTTTTAAAATTGCTTTCAGTGTTGCTTATGATGTTTCCTGACCTACAAGTTTTTAAACTTTTCAGTACTCCTCTGTGTTTTCATTTCCCTATTTTCTTTATTCTCAGTAAATCTTCATTCAACTTTTCTTTTTTTGTAAAAAAGGATACAGTTTCTGTAAGCGGATCCAAGTTACTGAAAGAAACGAGAAATGTCTCTAGTAAGCAGCGTTTACAATAACCAGTTGAAATAAGCCTGCTAACGCTAACAATAATATGCCACAAGGAAAACAAAACATGTTTCATCAACAACTTTAAGGCCAACTTTAGGGCTGAGGAAGATGATTTAATCTACCTAATAGCCATAATAAGCTGTCACAGCAACTATTAAGGTGTTTACATATTTTTTCACTTAACTGCTGCTTGCTTCTTTAAAATTCAAGTTAATAAATCTACATCTCATGTTTTCTAAGTGGCAATAAATTGCTAATGGAACTGGAGACCAACTAGGGATGTATCTCACAGAGACAGAAGGTCAAACTCACCCGCTGCAGCATCCAACCCCATGGATCCTCCCTGCCTGTGTCTGGGTCTTCCCTGACAATTGCTCCTTTATTCCACCCTCTAAATGTGGTCACTCTTACCACTTGGTTTTTGCTCCCCACTCCTATTCTACACTCCCACCTCTTTGTCCCCACCATCCCCATTCCTATGCGTTCAATCACGTGTTCTTAGTGGATGCCTCCCAACCTGGCTCTGATGCTGTGGGCAGCTCACCAGCACATCCTGGCACACCATTCCCAAATCTGCATTCTGAAAACCCATCTCCATCCCCTCACTTCCCTAGTCAATTAATGGAGCCACTATTTTGTCAGGCTCAAAACCAGCTACTTTTCAATTGTGTTCTCTTCGATTTCTAGTCAAATTCTCCTTTGAGACCCATAACGATGCTAGTCATATCATATTTCTGTAGTCCAGCAGTTCTTAAACTTTTTGGTTTCAGAACTCCTTTACACTAAAAAGTTACTGAAGACCCCAAAGAACTTTTGTTTATATGGGTAATATCTACTGATATTTAAAAATTTTAAACATTCACTCAAAAATAATAAATCAATTACACGTTAACACAAATAACTTTACCAAAAAATCACTATACTTCCGAAAACAAAACAAAACAAAATCCAGTGACAACAATGGCGTTGTTTTAACAATTCTGCAATGTCTTGCTTAAAAGACAACCGGATTCTCAAGCATTTGTTATGCTTGCTGCTGAAAGATCACACCTTGGGAAGCTCCACTGTGTACTTGTGAGGGAATGACAGTGGAAAAGGCGAAAAACCTTCTTAATACACCATGAAGATAGCTCTAACCTCACACAACACCTGAAACAATCTTGGGGACCCCCAAACCCTGACCCACTCCTTGAGAATCACTGCTCTCATACAGTGCAGGGAGTCACTCCACCACACCTTTCAACAACTGCTTTATCTCCTGTTGTCTGCCCACCCGCACCCTAACCTCCAGCCCCGCCATCTCAGGGGCTTCCCATCTCATCACGAGGAAGAGAAAACAGGAAGAAGAAGGCTTCGCCAAAGTCCCCCCACCGAACTCACGCACACAGGCATCTGCAGCCATATGCTACTTGCTCTCCTGTCAATAGGCAAGGAGTGCGGGCAAGAGACCCCTTCAGTACTCAGGACCCTCCTCCTGCAATTCTCTTTCCCTCCTGCATCTGCATCTTCAATTTCTATTTCCTGGAAGAAATGTAGAAATATGATGTGCACTGAGCCATCCGCTGCTCTTGAACAGCTTCCCACTCCTGGGACAGCCTGAAATGCTGTCTTCACTCAGCTTCTGAGACCATGGGGTTCTCCTCTCACCTCACTGAGCCACATGGTCTCCTTTACTTGAACACTTGATGTCCTAAGGTGCCATCTTACAGACTCTTAGCCTTTTTTTCTTCACTTGTGTTGACCCCCAAATTTCCATCTTTAGCCCAGACCTAATCTTGAGACGCCCATGCCCAGATGCCTTCCTGGCCCCTCCACCTGGGTTTCTTGGCGCACTTGGCAGAGCAGCTCAGGTCTTATGATGGCCTCTCCAGGCCCTGCCCTTCTACCCCTCTGCTGTTATCCCCTACCCTCCCATGCTCACTCTGTACCAGCCATGCGGCCTGCCTCCTATTTGAAACAGGGGTGTCTTCACTTACTGTTCCCTCTATCTGGAAGCTCCCCTGGCCGCCAGTGTTCATGTAACTCATTCCTAACTTCCCCAGGTCTTTCTTCAAGGGCACTCTCCCTGAACCCCCAAACTAAAGCAGAATCCCCACTCACTTCCAGCTTTCCTTCCCTGCTTCTATTTCCCTTTGTAACTTAACACCAAGTTCCACATGACTCCCCCGCACTGTGTTAGAGCAGTGATTCCCAAGGTGTGGGCCAGGATTTGAGGGGGTCCCCCAAATCGTTTCAGGTGTTCTATGAAGTCACAGCTACTTTATGATACATTAAGGTGTTTAGAGGGAAATATCTACATTCTATAAAGACATCTTTTTGTTTATGTCTTGTTCACTGCTGTGTCTCTAGAACTGGCACACAGTAGGCACTCAAATATTTTTCCAAGAATAAAATATGTGTTAAATTAATTGCAGTGTTCTACATCCATGGGTTATTTCAATTCCAACTGCAACATCTAATCTGAGTCATTCTCAGAGTTTTCTACCAAAATGCCCTAATCAAAGAGGCAAGTAAATAGAAAAAAATGGGAACCAGGTGTGGTGGCTCACACTTGTAATTCCAGCTCTTTGGAAGGATTAGGTGGGAGAATCACTTGAGCCTGGGAGTTCCAGACCAGCCTGGGCAACAAAACAAGACCCTGTCTCTACAAAAAAATTAAAAAATTAGTGGGGTGTGGCAGCATGTGCCTGTAGTCCCAGCTACTCAGGAGGCTGAGGCAGGAGGATTGCCTGGGCCTGGGAGCTTGAGACTAAAGCAACCTATGATTGTGCCACTACATTCCCATCTGGGTGACAGAGCGAGACCCTGTCTCAAAAAATAAAAGAAAATGGGGAATAAGTGGAGTTCCCCTACTGGCACATTCTGAAGAGGCCACATGATTCTCTGAAATCTAATATTTTCTTGCAAGTGTTCCTGTGTATTTTCTTTCTATTCATTTCCATGTAAAACTTGTCCTTTCCTAGATCTTCAGTTAAAACTGACTCTCCATGAGGCTCTGCCTTAACTTTTCTTGAAGCTTCAAGGCACCCTGTCACCTCCCATGCTGCACCTCCCAAACTGAAGCCTCTGTCAAGTCATCATCTCTGGGCCACTGCCAAGGCCTCCTGAACGGCTTACCTGCCCAGTTTACCTGTTCTCATCACATGACAGCCCACAGAGCTCAGTGGTTAAGAATTTGAATCCATCACCTGGATTCTACAGTGAACATTTTGCTGCACTGGCTTCATCATTTCTCTCTGCCCATCTATCAATCCTAGATCCACTTTTAAAAACAATAGGGCAGTATGTGAAAACGAAGAACCAAGTAGTTCCGATTCAAGTGTCAGGAGGATAGAAAGGACTATGGGATGAGACTGCTGGGAACACTTTCAAGAGAGGGTGAGCCTCTCCAGAAGCTCCAGGTGGGTTAAGACCCACTCCAGAGCAGTGGATCGCAAACGGAATGTGCGTTTCCAGCATGGTCCCTGACCACAGGGACCAAGTCTTTCAGAACCACTGCTCCAGAGCCAATCTCCTTGGATGAAATCCCTTGCTTTACTCATTCTCACCTGGGCCAATTCACTTGTGCTTGCCATGCCTTGGTTTACTCATACACAAAATGGGGGTGGCAGCACCTCAAAGAATTCTGAGGATTAACTGGATTATTACATGGGCACTCAGAACAATGCAGGGAACAGTGAGTTCAACACAAGTCACCGTAGCTACCAGACTGGCCCAACAGAAAATTCTTTTCACAGGATCAAGTCTAAACCCCTCCTGTTTCACCCATTTCTTCCTGACTGCTCAGTGACAGAAACCAGCCACTAGATTCGCACTGATCCCAGTTGTCTGACCGCACTTCGCTTCCCCACTTTCATGCCCCGCTCCTCCTCCGGAACTTCCTTCTTCCTCACTTACCAATGTGTTATCCATCTTCAAGGCTCACCCCCTCTTTGAAATGTTCCCAGCCATCTCACCCCATAGTTCTTTCTATCTTCCTGACACTTCAATCGGAACCACTTGGTCCTTAGTTTTCACATACCGCCCTATTGTTTTTTAAAGTGGATCCAGGACTGATAGATGGGAAGGAAGGAGAGATACCAGTGTAGCAAAATGTTAACTGCAGAATCCAGGAAAAGTGTCTATAAAAGCACACGGTGAAATTCCTCCAACTTTTCTAAATGTGTGGGAATCTTCATAATAAAATGTTTTCTTAAAAAAAAATTGGTACTTGCAAATCAGAGGTCTGGCCTTAACTCGAATCCAAAGAAACTGCATCCAGGACTCTGGGCACAGCAAGCCTCCCCTAAGATCTGCCATGACTCCTCACAGAGGAAAGGCGTCTACACCAGGGTGCGCAGTTACAGTAACTAAACTTGCAAACACTAACCATGACTGAGACGGCATCCGCTGCAGGGGACACAGTGATCAGTGTCATTTCATTTGGATACAATTTAACCACGGCCACCAGGTGGGCTTCACGATGTGCACATACCAACAGCTGCTGACCAGCTTCCGATCCTCGCAAGCCCCCTCTGCGGCCGGGCCTTCGGCGGTGCCCACTGCCCAGAAGAGGCGCGGCCCGGCCACGAGCCAGCAAGCAGTAGGGCAGGGCGAGGAGCCCAGGTCGTGGGCTCGAGGTCCCGCCCCCAGCTCGCCCCATCACCCCAGCGCCTCCTGACAGCGACCACAAGCGGAGGCCCGAGCGCTGCCCCAGAACCCGCGGGCTCGCAGGGTCCAGAGACAAAGTTTGAGCACCTCGGCCAAGGTCGCCAAGGCCGGCGTGCGTCGACTCCAGGCCCACCTGTCCCTGGACCCTGTGGCCCCAGGGAGGCGCCCGCGTCGGCCGGCGGGGGTGGTTCTCGCGGGTCCCCGCCCGGGCTTGGGGTCCGGCCGGGAGGGCGCGGCTGGGGCCGGAGCTGGCGGGGCCGGAAAGCAGGGCCCGACCAGGAGCGGCTGGCCCTAGGCGCGTGTCACTCACATGTTGTTGAAGCGGAACAGGTCGTCGCAGGTGAAAGCCCGTAGCGTGGTCATCGCGCCGCCGCCGCTTCCGAAGACCGTTCGCCGAGACCCCGCGCCTGCCCTGCCGGAAGTCTCCCGGAGCGAGGCCGCCGCGGAACCGAGCGGGACGGGGTACTGCTTCCGGGCTACGAGTTGCTCGGCAACGACAGCAGCGAAGCAGCTTCCTCTGGCGGCCGGCGGCGGGAATTGCCAGGCCGCTCCTGTAAGGCCTCCGGGGTTCTGGCTGCCCAGAACCTCGGAACCCGTCCCGGGCAGCGGCTGCAGGAAGCAGGCGGCGACACCTGGGAAGGAAAGAAGCTGCTGGTGATGCGGAAACCCAAGCAGAAGAGCGGAGTTCGCAGCCACCCGGTGCCGCAGAGTAAATGAGGAATGGGAGAATTCATGACCCAGAATCGCTTGTCCCAGTGATGCAAGTTGCAGATGTCATCTTAAAATGTCAATACCACGTTTAAAAATAAAAAGAAGGCCGGGCGCGGTGGCTCACGCCTGTAATCCCAAAACTGGGAGGCCGAGGCGGGCAGATCACTTGAGTTCAGCAATTCGAGACCAACCTGGCCAACATGGCGAAACCCCCTCTCTACTGAAGAAGAAAAAAAAAAAAAAAAAAGGAAAGAAGGAAAAATTAGCTGGGCATGGTGGCACGCGCCTCTAATCCCAGCTACTTGAAGGCTGAGGCAGGAGAATCGCTTGAACCCAGGAGGCGGAGGTTGCAGTGAGCCGAGATCTCGCCACTGCACTCCAGCCTGGGCGACAGAGCTAGACTTGGTCTCAAAAATAAATAATAAATAAATAAAAACAAAAAGAAATGTAAAATCGATTTTGATAGTGCACTTTATTTTACCCATTTATTTTTCCTATTTGGGAAAAATATTTTTCCCTGACCCCACTTTATTATACCCGAAGTATCATTTCAACATGTAACCAATCAATACTCAACATGTAATCAATCAATAAAAAAATTAAAGTGATGTTACATTATTTTTTGCAAAGACTTTGAAATCCGGTGTGTATTTTACGTTTGCAATGCATTTCAATCTGAGAGAGCAGCTGTCATTGGAAATGCTTGTTCTCTATTTAGATTTCATCAATGTATGGTTAAAAAGCAGATTCTCATATCCAAGCGGTTCCAAATATACTGTTTTCAAATCGCTGAATCAAACATCAGTTGTTAAATTTAAAGTAGTTAAAATTAAAAGTTAAAAATTCGTTTCTTCAGGCCAGACACAGTGGCTCACACCTCTAATCCCAGCTACTTGGGAGGCTGAAGTGGGAGGATCATTTGAGCCCGGGAGGTAGAGGTTGCAATGAGACATGATTGCACTAAGACATGATGATTGCACCACTGCACTCCAGCCTGGGTGACACAGCAAGACCCTGTCTCAAAAAGATAAGATAGAGATAAAATACATAAAGCAAGCAGGAATGCTGAAATGTATTTACACATGAGTGTTAAATTGGTCAGTATCCACAGAGCTGTAATCCACTGTCTCTGCTGGGCACTGTATAATACCATGCATTTGTATTTTATGGACAAGAAAAATTTTCATTACTATCAATTTTCCTCAGCTTACAAATTTGTAAAATTTTGTATTGTCAAAGACAACAAAAAGCAGAGAAAACCTGGAAACGTGTACTAGACAGTAATCTTTTTCTGGCCATTTCAAATTGTTTCATAATTTTTTGTGTGTGACATGAACTAATGTTGATTTGAATTTTGTTCTTTATGAAGTAGTGAAGGTTTTTATATTTTTGGCTCTGATTCATTGGTATTATAAACATTAGAAGTTTACAGCTACTTTATGTTTGTATCTAGCTAATGGTGGAATAAACATGAATTTGATTTTTAGAAAAAAACACTGTGGATTTAACACAAAGTTAGCACTGGAACCCTGCAGAAACTGGATGCTGTGGGCCAGCAGTTTGCAAGCACTGATACGAATTATTATTCCGATTTTGAGGCACAGATCAGAAATATCCTGTAGCTACGTGGCCATTCCAACACATGGGGTCAGGGGAACATGCAGGGAAGTACAGAGAATATCCTGGATATTCACCAGCTGGTTCTCCCTTCTCTCCTTTTTGTCTATTTTTAAACTGTTATCAGTTTCCATTGCTGATTGCCTGCTATGAATTAGCATCTTGAAGGGTGGCCCATAAGTGTCCAGCAAATATCGATTAAATAGCTGAGTGAAAAAGCGGCACACAGGTTACCCAGAAGATAATGTCATCCTTGGTAGTTTACAAAGAGGGTATTCACGTTATCAACAAAAGTATTTCACCTCTCTGTGCCTCAGTTTCTGTAAAAGGTGCATAATCATAGCACCTACCTCATTGGATTATTATGAAGATTACATGAGTTAATATTTGTAAAGCACTTATAACAGTGCTTGCCACACTTAAGTGCCATATAAGTGTTTGTTAAGAAAAATAATGAAATTAAGTGTTGTGCATTTTGAAGGATCAGAATCTGGAGATGTAGAGTTAGGAGAGGCACAGCCCTCCACCATAGACCTTAGCACAAATGGCTCTGGAGGGGCGGTGGTTGCTCACAGTCCCTGATGAGCAGCTTAGAGTAGATGGGTGAGGCTTTGGAAGCCGCCTCCCTTTCCTCTCATTGTCTTGCTTCAACCAGAAAAGTCTACATGTTGACACACTTGTTTTATGGGTTTTAAAAATACCTTTTAGGGCTATTTACATTCTTAAAGACTTTTTGATAAAAATGATATATGCACATTATTAAGAAATCAAAGACTTGTGGAAATGTACAAAGAATAAAGCAACAAATCATTCAAAATTTTGCCACCTGGGAATAAACCATGTTAACCCTCAGAGAATTTCAGTCATCTCTCTGTGTAGATTAAGAGAAGTGAGAAAGATACTTTTACTTAAAAGGGATTCTAATTATATATGTTAATAGATTATGAACTATAAGGTATTACTGTACTTGACTTTTTTCTTGAATTTAACAGAAGAAAAACAAATCAAATGAAAATGAAAGAGTGCCAGGCGTGGTGAGTCACACCTGTAATCCCAGCACTTTGGGAGGCCAAGGCAGGTGGTTCACCTGAGGTCAGGAGTTCGAGACCAGCCTGGCCAACATGGTGAAACCCCGTCTCTACTAAAAATACAAAAATTAGCCAGGCGTGGTGGTGGGCACCTGTAATCTCAGCTACTTGGAAGGCTGAGGCAGAAGAATCGCTTGAACCCAGGAGGCAGAGGTTGCAGTTTGCTGAGATCATACCACTGCACTCCAGCCTGGGCAACAGAGGGAAACTCCATGTCAATAAATAAATAAATAAATAAATAGGCTAGGCGCGGTGGCTCCCATCTGCAATCCCAGTGCTTTGGGAGGCCAAGGCGGGCGGATTATGAGGTCAGGAGTTTGAGTTCAGCCTGGCCAACATGATGAAACCCTATCTCTACTAAAAATACAAAAAAAATTTAGCTGGGCATGGTGGCGGGTGCCTGTAATCCCAGCTACTTGTCAGGCTGAGGCATGAGAATCGCTTGAACCTGGGAGGCGGAGGTTGCAGTGAGCCGAGACTGCACCACTGCACTCCAGCCTGGGTGACAGAGCAAGACTCTGTCTCAAAAAATTAAAAAATAATAAAAATAATAAATAAATAAATATGTAAATAAAGAGATTGCTAAGCAGCACAAAATAAAAGCTCCTAAAAGTTTCCTGTAAAGTTTAAGATATGTATAGTATTATATATGTATTAAATATAATTTCAGTCTCCTAATGAGGATAATTAATGGTCAAAATCAGATTTTTTAATAGAAATTTCAATTTAGGGCACTATTGACTCTTTTTGTTTGTTGTTTTGTTTTTTGTTCTTTTGCTTTTTTGAGACAGGGTCTCGTTTGTTTCCCAGGCTAGAGTGCTGACAGGATCTCAGCTCAGTGGAACCTCTGCCTCCTGGCTTCAGGGAATTCTCCTGCCTCTGCCTCCCGAGTAGCTGGAACTACAGGTGTGCACCACCACACGAGGCCTTTTTTTTTTTTTTTTGAGACAGAGTCTTATCCTGTCGCCCAGGCTGGAGTGCAGTGGTGTGATCCCAGCTCACTGCAACCTTCACCTCCTGATTTCAAGCGATTCTCTGCCTCAGCCTCCCTAGTAGCTGGGATCACAGGTGCCTGCCACCATGCCTGGCTACTTTTTTTGTAATTTTAGTAGAGACGGGGTTTCACCATCTTGGCCAAGCTGGTCTTGAACTCCTGACCTTGTGATCCACCAGCCTCAGCCTCCCAAAGTGCTGGGATTACAGGTGTGAGCCACTGTGCCTGGCCTTATTTTCTTTCTTTCTTTTTCTTTTCCTTTTTTTTTTTTTTTTTTTTTTTTTGAGGGAGGGTCTCTCTCTGTCGCCCAGGCTGTCGTGAAGTGACATGATCTCAGCTCACTGCAACCTCCACCTCCCAGATTCAAGCGATTCTCGTGCCTCAGCTCCTGAGTAGCTGGGACTGCAGGCGTGTGCCACCATTCTCTATACAGCCACATCAGTTTTACAACTATATATCACCTAGTTGTTTGGTTTTAAGTCTATGACTGAGTGGATGTAATTGTCATTCCCGTTTCTTCTTACAGCTTTTCCCTTTCCATTCTTCATTCTGATGCATGTATGGGTTGGCTGGGTTTCTCTGTTGAGCTTTTGTTTGTTTGACTTTGCTGTGCTTTGTTTTTCCTTAGGCTCATGGTGCTGGTGCTCTATTCACAGAGCGCCCTTGTCTCTTAGGATGCTCAAGTGGAATATTGGCTGGACATTCCTGGATCCCATGTTCTCTCCTCCAAGATTTTGTAAACATCATTACTCCATTGTTTTCTGGTGTTTAAAGTTTCTGGGGGAGAAGAATAAGGCCAGCATGAGTTTTTTTCCCCCTTGTATCTGTGACTTAGTTTATGCTGGCGTCTAATTATAACATTTCTAGAAATATAATTGTAACACTTTTAGAAATAAAACATTTTTAACAGTGCATGTGTTTTAAACCTAGTTAATCTGACAATTTCAGCAGTTTAACACTGAAATGTACTAAAAACTTCAAAACGGAATCACTCATACATAGCTGATGGGAATGTAAAATGGTGCAGCCCCTCTGGAAAACAGTTTGGTAGTTTCTTTACAAATTGAACAGGCAAACATGCAACTATCACTTAACCCAGTAATTGCATTTCTGGGCCTTTACCCCAGAGAAATGAAAACTTATGTTTTTATCAAAACATCTGTATGAATATTTAAGCCAGAATCAAAAGTCTGTGTACCCTATGATTCCATTTACATGGACATTCTGTTTTTTTTTTGTTTTTTTTTTTGTTTTTTTTGAGACAGGGTCTCACTCTGTCACCCAGGCTGGAGTGAAGTGGCACCATCTTGGCTCACTGCAACCTCCACCTCCCAGGTTCAAGCGATTCTCCTGCTTCAGTCTCCCCAGTAGCTGGGGTTGTAGGCATGTACCACCACGCCTGGCTAATTTTTATATTTTTAGTAGAGATGGGGTTTTGACATATTGCCTAGGCTGGTCTCAAACTCCTGGCCTCAGGTGATCTATCCACCTCAATCTTCCAAAGTGCTGGGATTACAGGCATGAATGAATGTGCCCAGCCATTTATATGACATTCTGAAAGGGCAGAATTATAGGAACAGAAGAAAACAGACCAGTGTTTGCCCAGGCTGGGACTGATCATGGTGGTGGCTACATGACCAAATGAGTCTGTCAAAATACATCAAATGTGTACTAATATGAGTTAATTTTACTTTATCAAAATTACACCTTAATAAATCTGACTTTAAAAAGAAGAATCACCCAGCACTTTGGGAGGCTATTGTGGGAGGACTGCTTGAGGATTTGGAGACCAGCCTGGGCAACAAAGCAAGACCCCATCTTTACAAAAAAAAAAGAAGAAGAAGGAGAAGGAGAAGGAGAAGGAAAAGAAGAAGAAATAGCCAGGCATGGTGGTACGTGTCTGTAGTCCCAGCTACTTAGGAGGGTAAGGCCAGGGGGATCCCTTGAACCCAGGAGTTTGAGGATCCAGTGAGCCATGATTGCACCACTGCGCTCCAGCATGGTGTTTTTAAAAAAGAAAGGAAGGGAAGGGACGGGAAGAGAGGGGAGGGGAAAAAGGGAGAAGGAAAGCTGAGATTGCGCCACTGCACTCTAGCCTGGGCAATACAGTGAGACACTGTCTCAAAAAAAAAAAGAAAAGAAAAGAAAAAGGAAAAGAAACCAATAAGCAGCAGTATCAGCATATTTTTAGAAGTATGGAGATAGATAATGATGGGAGGGGAGGGGAGGGGACAGAAGGAAGGAAAGAAGGAAGGAAGGAAGGAAGGAAGGAAGGAAGGAAGGAAGGAAGGAAGGGATCAGCATAGTCTTTACATTTTTGTCACCATCATTTTAAGAAGTATACTTAAAAAGCATGACCTACGTTAAACCCCACAGTTACTTGGGCTTCTAGGACATGCTGTTATTGACTTCTGTTTCAGTGCATTTGATTTTATTTTTAGCCGGCAGTAAAACAGTGTTTCTATCCCGGCTGCACATTTTCCCCTACATTAAAGATGACTCATAGAACTCTTTATTTATCATTCTACACAGAGTAATTTCTTTTACTGCTTAGTTGGAAAAAACTACTAGCTTTTACCACATTTAATGGCAAACACTTTCCTGCTCATTGAAACAAACACCATGTGCTCTCTGTAAACAGTGCTGACCCAGATTCACATCCATCATTGCAAAATTCCACGTTGAAAACAAGCAAACAGCTTGATAGTTCATCTGTTGTTGCTCTGTTTCTTTTCTTTCAAATTATACGGAAAGGACAAAGTGCACAGTAAATATATATTTTGATATATCCTAGGCAGCATACTTTACAATTAAACAGCTTGGATGGTTGGATACTTTCATATAAGAATTTTTTTAAATAAAATAATAACTGGACAAGACAGATGCATTGACTCTGACCTATCATTGTAATAATCTATTTTCAGTTTTGCTAACTAGGATGTATAAATTCATTCACTATTCGAATTTAAAGCTACAGGTGTCTTTATTATTTTATTATATATATTTTTTCTTATTAAAACTATAGGTTTCAATTAAACAAGGCAGGCTGCATTACCTATCTTTTCCCTACCAATACCTCACTAAAATGCGAATTAAAAGAAATTTAAAAAGGAATTTTTAAAAGGGCGTACATCCATAGGAACAAAAAGAATGGAAGAGGAGACAGTAGCCAATGGGAACTGGCAAAAAAATTTTGTATGCTTGAAAACTCAGCAGACAGGAGAAAGCTAGATGTTAACCAACTTCAGGCGGAAAAGCCAGCAGGAAGCAAGGCAATCAATTCCCTGTGCAGAGTCTGGGCGGGCTCAGGAATTAGCCATGGCAGGTGTGAGTGAAGGGAGAAGATGAGCGCCTCACTCCTGGAGAGACTCAGAAGCCACGTCCCTGAGCCGTCAGAGCACAGGCAGCGAAGAGTGAGGTTGAGACACTGCACTGGAAATGGGAGGAGGTGAAAGCTGGCAGACAGAAAGCTGAAACCCCACAGGCTCCTTGCCTGCTTAGCTTCCAGAACGCTGGCAACAAAATGTAACCCCACCTTGCACCCCGCCCCCGTAGGATACTGGAGAATTTTCTTGTGGGGAAACCACCTGACCCAGGAGAAAAGCCCCACAGGTATTGACATATGACCAGGTTGCTACATGGTCACCCTAAGGAGAGGACCACCATACAAGAAGGTTCAATCCTCACCTTCCATGATATGGAATCAATTATTAATGTCTAATATTGAAAAAGAGGCCAGGCATGGTAGCTCACACCTGTAATCCCAGCACTTTGGGAGGCAGAGGTGGGCGAATTACTTCAGGTCAGGAGTTCAAGACCAGCCTGGCCAACTTGGTGAAACTCCATCTCTACTAAAAATACAAAAATTAGCCGGGTGTGGTGGCACATGCCTGTAATCCCAGCTACTCAGGAGGCTGAGGCAGGAGAATTGCTTGAACCTGGGAGGTAGAGTTTGCAGTGAGCTGAGATCGTGCCACTGCACTCCAGCCTGGGGGACAGAGTGAGACTCTGTCTCAATTGAAAAAAAAAAAAAGAAAGAAAAGAAAAGAAAAAGAAACCAATAAGCAGCACTATCAGCATCTTTTTAGAAGTACGGAGATAAATAATGAAGACACAGCTGGAAACGTGGTTTGGGGGGCAGGTAGCAGAAATGGGATTGGGAGGAGGCTCAGGGGCTGCTGCCTTCCATTGCAAGTCTTCCAATATTTGATTTTGAAAACCGTGTATTGTGTTTATTTTTTAAAAATCCTCCTTCCCCTCAAAAAACATGCAAAATCATGTGAGTAAACCAGTGTCATCTGGAAAAACGAATGAGGGCTCAGGATTGTTCACAATGGTTACCTGGAGAAATGGAAGAGTTCTGTGAAATTCACCACACGTTCCCTTTGAAATCATCTGCTGGGGATTCCACAGGAGCTTTTTCCAGCGATGTTTTAAATCATTCACTCCTTGCTCACCAAAGAGGTTTTATTAAACACATCTTTGTTTTTTGAAGTTGATGAGCAAAAGGGTCTTATGATTAGTAGATTCTCAGGGAATGAAATGCCTTTAAAAGGAAGTTGGCTCTTCTTCTTCTCCTCCTCCTCCTCCTCCTTCTTCTCTTCTTCTTCTTCTTCTTCTTCTTCTTCTTCTTCTTCTTCTTCTTCTTCTTCTTCTTCTTCTTCTTCTTCTTCTTCTTCTTCTTTCTTCTTCTTCTTCTTCTTCTTTCTTCTTCTTGACAGAGTTTCACTCGTTGCCCAGGCTGGAGTGCAATGGCACAATCTTGGCTCACCACAATCTTCTCCTCCTGGGTTCAAGCCATTCTCCTGCCTCAACCTCCTCAGTAGCTGGGATTACAGGCATGTGCCGTCACTCCCGGCTAATTTTGTATTTCTAGTAGAGATGGGGTTTATCCATGTTGGTCAGGCTGGTCTCAAACTCCCGACCTCAAGTGATCTGCCCACCTCGGCCTCCCAAAGTGCTGGGATTACAGGCGTGAGCCACTGTGGCCGGCCCAGCTGTTCTTTAAGGAAATAAAAAAGCTTATAAACTTCCCATGTCACATGCAGACAATGTGACTAATTAACTGTGCAGACTACATGATAACATCCGTGCATACACACACGTGCATGTGCAAGCAGCTGGCCCAGAAAGATCCCCTGCTGCTGCTCCTGTTTGCCCTCACACGGGTGTTGGAGGTGAGAGAAGTCACTCTCCAGCAAAATCAGCAAAATCATTAAGTTTGACTTCAGCAATCCCATCTAATTTTCAGAATCTTTTCCCCATGCCCTTCGAGCCCCTTTTCCCTGTCAAAGCAAGAAGAACATACTTGAATATATATAACGAGGTAAAAACTTGCTTCCTGACATTTTTTCTGTTAAGCCTTTTGTCTATAATGTAAGTGATTTTAAATGAAGTTATGCCTTACTCTTAACAAAACAATTATGAGCTATTTTCTTCTCCATTCCTGCAGGGTTCTAAGAGCAGCACACCTCCTACATTTGTGTATTTGTGTCAGCTGCACAAATGCCATTGCCCCAAATATACGTTAAACTAATGCTTCTCAAGCCAACTCTAATGTGCACGTGAATCTTGTTAAAATGCAGATTCTGATCCAGCAGGTCTGCCAGGGGTCTGAGATTCTCACAAACTCCCAAAAGATGGGATGCTTGATCCATGGACTATGGTTTTCACAGCAAAACCCTAAACTATCTGTTCAATGAGAGTTTGCATTTGTCAGGTCTCATATTTTCATGTGCTAGCAAAAAATAGAAGCTTTGTGATGTCGTAGCTGCTTCACTTACATATTTTTTTCTGATTGGTTAAAGAGTCTCTAGCATTTTATTGTTCTCTGTAGTTTTTCTTTCAGTAGATAATAGATGCATAAGTCTATTCTGCATATGATCATACATCAATAGGCTGCAGAGAAAAATGGGAGTGAGAAAGATAAAATGGACGGAAACTGCAATCTGGTAAATAAATGCATTCTCTCATAATTTGTAGAAGTGGCGAGAAATTGGAAGCACGCACATCAGAATTAAAGAGAATTAATCATGCCAACGTCTGTATTCTTCTTGGTAAAGCACCGTGTTTTAAACAATAGTCCCGTTAAATGATATAAATGGACATATAAATTCGTGAATATAATAAAGTAAAAGGGGAAAAAAGTGGAGGAAAGTTGTTAAAATAATCACTGACTATAATTATGCTTTTACTTAAATAATAATTCCTTTTTGGAAAATACTATTTTAGACTCTTGTGCAGGCAGAGATGGTTCCTCTCAGGATTTCGCTCTGCCCACGACTGGGAAGCTAGCAAGACATCTTTGCAATCTCCCTTGCTCCCTTTTCCCTTCTTGGCGAAAGTCACCCCTGGCTATGGGCCCTGATGATGCTCTTGACCAGCATCAAATACTGGGGAAAATGAGCTCCTCCCAACTCACACGCACACACCACCATCACCGCCATCACCACCATCAGCAGTAACAACAGTAAAGTTAGGCCGGGTGCAGTGGCTCACGCCTGTAATCCCAGCACTTTGGGAGGCCAAGGCAGGTGGATCACGAGGTCAGGAGATCGAGACCATCCTGGCTAACACGGTGGAACACCATCTCTACTAAAAATATAAAAAATTAGCCAGGCATGGTGGCAGGCGCCTGTAGTCCCAGCTACTAGGGAGGCTGAGGCAGGAGAATGGCGTGAACCTGGGAGGCGGAGCTTGCAGTGAGCCGAGATGGTGCCACTGCACTCCAGCCTGGGCGACAGAGTGAGACTCCATCTCAAAAATCAATCAATCAATCAGTAAAATAAAGTTAATGACTAGTATTCACTTTATGTTTGATCTTCCTACATTGAGCAACCCGCCCCAATACATTTTTCTTAAACCTTTGATACCTATTACTGCCTTTCTTCTGTTTCACAAGAAACTTGCCAGCAGATAATAGCATGAATGGGTAAGCAGAAATAAGCAGTAGGGGTGAAATGCCAAAGCAGTCAATTATCTAATAATCATAATAAGTAACATTTAACAGTGCTTGTGGTGTGGTGCCTGGATGTTCTAAGCACTTTGCATGGATCAGTTTATGTTTGCCTTACTGCAGTGCCTGAAGAAGCAAGATGCTACTTTCATCCTTGCCTAGTAATAGGTCCATATGTTTGACAGGGTGCATGTGTCTGTTCCTTTGTAAGATGTAACCTGTGAATGTGTTTTATTTTATATACACATACAGTTTTTTTTTTTAACTTTTAAGATCATCCCTAGTTGAGATGCTAGAACTGCAGTCTCCAATATGGTAGCCACCAGCCACATGTGGCTACTGGTTATTTGAGACATGGCCAGTGTGAAATGAGATGTGCTGTAGATACAAAATGCACACAAGACTTTGAAGACAATATAAAAAATAAAAGAATGTAAAATGCCTCTTTAATATTTTTAATTGGTTGTTGAAATATATTTGAGATATCATGAGCTAAATAAAATTACTAAAACTGATTCTACCTATTTCTTCTTGCTTTTTAAAAATGTGGCCACTAGTAAATGTAAAATTACCTATTATGTGCCTTGCTTCGTATTTCTACAGGATAGCACCAGGCTAGAAGTACATGTTCCATGGTCCTCTGCCAGCCAAATCAGGTTGAGAATGCATGCTTGGTTAGGTGTCAGTGGCCTTGATTAGGCAAAGGTGTTACTTCTCGCAGGTGTGTTTTTATATTAAAATCCACATTTTGATCTAAACTAGTAGTTTTCACAGCAGAAACACCTTGGAAGTTTAAAATAAATATGGCTGGCTGGGTCACCCCTGCAGAGATTCTGATGGTCTGGGCAGCTGGGGCACTGGGAGTTTTAAAAGCCTCCAGGTGACCTCAAGCTGACAGCCAAAGCTGAGAGCCACCTATTCAAATGGCACAGCGGACACTGGGTCTTGGTGACAGACAGTGTGGGCGGGTAATGTTTGCAGTGGGGCCAGGTTCACACTTTTTGAGTCTCTGGTTGAAACTGCAGAAACAAACTGTGAAAAGGATCAGAGGCTGCTTTTTGGCAAGGAGGCTTGGAATAGAGTTAAGAGCACTCTCAAACCTACTGCGTGAGGGAAAATCCAGCCCACAGAATCATGGTGGGGAAATGGGAAGAAAGGGAAGAAATGGAGCTAATTATGTGTAGTAATATTTCCCCCAGGAAACCGAAGGCTGGTTACAGAGGCGAAGGCCGTCTAGGAGCTCCTCCCTGGCCATCCGTGGTCCTCAGGTTCTGAGCCCCTCTCCACAGGCGGCAGGATCTGACCACCCCCATTCCCCAGCAGTGAGAAATGAGGGCTGGCTGTAGTAGTTCTAATGTGTGCACTCAAAGGAAATACTCAGATTCATTAATGTAATGGTAGTCTAAGTGTCTTATATGTAGCCTCAGAGTTGAGGCAAATTCTACTTTTAAATGGGAGAATTTATATCAGACTCGAGATAAGAAACTCCTCCCCAACCCCCGCCCCCAACCGCCTCACTCCAACTGAAGCTTCTCCAGGGAGGTTTCTGAGGGGAGGCCTTGGTTACACTTTCTCAGCAATTTGGGAAGCTGAGGCGGGTAGATCCCTTGAGTTCAGGAGTTTGAGACTAGCCTGGGCAACACAGTGAGACCTCATCTCTACAAAAAATCAACACAAATTAGCTGGGCATGGTGGTGCACACCTGTAGTCCTAGCTAGTCAGGAGGCTGAGGTAGGAGGATTGTGCTTGAGCTCAGGAGGTTGAGGCTGCACTGAGCCGAGATAGCACCACTGCATTTCATTTCAGCCTGAGTGACAGTCACACCTTGTCTCAAAAAAAAAAAGGTTACATGCCCAGACCTTTCAGAATAATTATTTTTTTTTAACTTCCCATACCTACGTTTCTTGCAAAGCTGGTATTCATGGGGGAAAGCTCTGTGCCAACTGCTACCATTTTTGATGTTGGAGTAAAATCTGCCTTTTCCTAATCAGAACCTGTTTCTTGAGACAAATGCCAGATGTTTTCCTTCTCCCTCCCTCTCCGCCTTCTTTTTTTTTTTGTTTGAGACTGAGTCTTGCTCTATTGCCCAGGCCAGACAGAGTGCAGTGGCTTGATCTCAGCTCTCTGCAACCTCCACCTCCTGGGTTCAAGGGATTCTCCTGCCTCAGCTTCCCGAGTAGCTAGGATTACAGGTGCCTGCCACCATGCCCGGCTAATTTTTGCATTTTTAGTAGAGACGGGGTTTCATATGTTGGCCAGGCTAGTCTTGAACTCCTGACCTCAAGTGATTCACTCGCCTTGGCCTCCCAAAGTACTGGGATTACAGGCATGAGCCACCGCGCCTGGCCCCTCTCTGCCTTCTTTCCTTCCTTTCCTTATCACCTATTTAGGATTTTGCAATGTTAGGTGATTTCTTTTCCATATTTCCAACTGAATTAGAGTTAACCAAATGACAAAAAGTACTTTTGGTCTCAAATTCACTGGCATGAAAATGGGCCGAAAAAATGAGGACACTTAGAATTTTACTATGAGATACTGCCAGATGATTAAAATGCCTGTGTTCCACACACACTGTGCCCTTCTGAGTCCTTCTTGTGCTGTTTCTGTTTCTCTCAGACTGCTGGTAAGAGACCAGGAGTGACTAGGTGTGACCAGGCATGAGCAGGCGTTAAAGATTGGAGTGCTCCCTCATTTCAAGTCTCTTAAAGAAGATGAAGGTAACAGCTGCCCAATGAGGACGGAACTGCATTTGTGAATGGAAGCGTTCATAGCTGGGTTTCCTGTCCTTTGTATTTTCTTATAGATCTGAAGTTGTAACTTCCACATAATATGAACCGCTTCAACAGTTTCTATTTCTATTCTGTGTCCCGGGGGTGTGGGGGTGGTGCTAGAGTGAAAGTATTTGGCAGCGCATGCAACATAAAAAAAAAAAAAAAAATCCCTTCCTTTGGCCGGCATTCAACTTTTATAACATGTTTTTATTTTTACTTTTTTTGTGGGGGGAAGACAGGGTTGCTCTGTCGTCCAGGCTGCAATGCAGTGGCACGATCATAGCTCCCTGCACCCTCCAACTCCTGGGCTCAAGCGATCCTCCCACCTCAGCTATAATGTATTTTTAAATTTGGAAATGCATTCTCCTCTTCCTCCACCCAGCATGTATATTTTTACTCTCCTCTTATTCCCTCCAACCTTCACCCAAGTCTGTTTCCTGGCAATTTGAGAAGTGAGAAATGCCTGCGTGGGGGAAAAAGTGGAGGCACATGTTGTGTTGTAATTTTAACGGGGAAACATTGCCCAATGACAAAACCAGGCACTGTCTTGTGATGCTGCTTTCTGCCCACGCTACCTTTTCCTCTTCTGAGCCCGCTCTCGTCCCGCGGAAGGCTGCAAGGCTGCCTCGCATCCAGAGGCTGTGACCCGCTTTAAATCAACAAAGCATGATGATCTTAGTTTGAAGAGTGGGGAGGACAACCATATGGATCGAGCTGTCATCTTTTGGTTCGTTGTAAATATCAAAAGCAGGCAGCCCATTCAGTTCTCATTCTGATCTTTACGGATCTCTCCCACTGATGAGTTAGAAACCCTTCTAAACTCATGTTTTCCTTCCTTCAGCCAGCAAGGATTTATTGAGCACTTACTATGAATAAATGCCAGGCACCGTTCCAAGCATGGGGAGTATGGCAGCGAGGAGGCCAAGCCTCTGCGCTGTCAATTTTGCAACAGCACTGAACTGTCAGCTAGGGCGTTGCAGAGGTTACGTGAGGACAGGGTGGGGCTGTCTGCAGGGCCCCAGCTAACTCCGTGTTCAAATTACCTGTGATTTGCTCCAAGTCCCACTGAGCCAAGTACAGTACTAGATAACAATGAAAACACTTTCGAGTGGGAGGATGATCTTTTCCTTCTTCTCCTTAACTTTTGCCCCATATCAGGAGGAGCTTCTGAGAAATGTGAGCTTTTCTGCTCACCTCCACGATACATTGTCTAACTACAAACCCTGGCTCGGATTTCATCTGTCCATGACACTGTGTGGTGCATGAATATATTCTTACTCTAAAGAAAAAAAAAACAGCCAAAGGATATTTCAAAAATTATTTTCACACATGATTATCATACAGTATTACAATGTATTATGTGCAAAATTCCATTTAAAAAATCATTTACAAAAGTACAACACAGTATGTGCTGAGGGTTCTAGTTCAACAAAAGCCAAGGCTAAAAAAGGTACAAGGTATAAAGCCAACCAAATTAGATGACTATGCATCTTTACACAGTACAATAACATGTTTTTGTAACTACCTGTGTTACATGGATACAAGACCCTCATAGTTTGTGCACCTGCAAACTGGTTTTATTTAACATAAGTCTAATTTCACTGCAGGTTCTGATAAGGTAGATTGATTTTTTTGTGCATTTGCAAATTCTTCTCCATTATACAGCATCTTATTTAACTCAACAAAAGCCACATTATGTATCACTTGGTTTCTGGTCCCAATAATTTGATGCTGTTAAGTTTTAATTTCTATGGAAAAGGGAGAAAAGTGTTCTTCTTGATTTTTATTTTCCTCAAGGGGCTTTCAAAATTGTTTCTACAAGCAAATCACACATGGAATAGATTTTGCCAAACCTCATTGCATATTTACAGTATTTTAAGCATAGGTGGTTCCTTCTATCTCTTTTTCTACATCTTTTGAAGAGCCTGAACCAGCAGACTGCACTCCTCGGTCCTTTGTTAGAGTCCGTATTTCTCTCTCTACCTCTCTCTACATTCATTTCTCTCCTTATTCTCAGCATCATTTGTTTAAAAAACAAAACAGCAAAACACCACTAAACGTGAACAAGAGAACAGTACATCCGATTTCCAAAGGCATTCTATGGCCAGTGTCAGGAATACGTTGCTTTAAGAAATCCAGCAGTCTCTCCCCACAAAGTTGCCAAAACATCCAGTTACAGAAGAGACTTTAAAAATGCAATACTCTCAAATCCAGCAAGAGATTTATTTTTGAATATTAAATGTTAAAATCACATGCATAATTATAGAATATTTTAAAGTTACAAAAATATTTTAAAAACCAATCCTGACAGTTTACCTGCAACTGCTATAAAAATTTCTATGAAATATATAAAAACATGAAGTCTCTTTGTAAAAAAAAAAAAAAAAAGGAAAAAGGAAGGAAGGAAGGAAGGGATGAAGCCATCCACAGGAGTGAGAATTACCTGACGCGCTGCATCGCAAACATCTGCTGTTGAATTCAAAAGAACTTGTATCTTAAGTGTTTCTTCTGCACATATACATACCTGTAAGCCAACCTAGAACCTGACTGGGGGTAGGTAGCGAACAATCTCAGGACAGTGGAACCATCAAATGCAATTCTCCATTGCTAAAAGAGAATCCTACTGTTTCACGAACCTCAGCTACCTTGCGTGGCTAAAGTTGCCCTTGGCCGAGTTGGCCTGTGGATGGCTTAGTCACTAAACTGAGGGGTCCCCGAGGAGGTGACTGCTTTTCAAGCTCAAGCATGTAGAAGCAGGAAGGCAAGGCTTCCAGCTCCCCTTTGGATGCACCACTGGGAAGTCCTGCCTGTCTTCTAGGAGGTGGTGAGGTCTTCTTCCCCGTTCTGGAAAATGACGCCGTAAGGATCGTTCTTGATGCGTTTGTAGACAAAGTGGAAGATGTGGGGCTGTGGTCGGCTGTGCAGCTCCGCCTTGATTTTTTGAGGGTAAGTGTCCTCTGCCAGCTGCTGCCATGTCTCATCAACGAAGAGAAAGAGGCTGTACTCCTCAGGGTCCCCCACCTTGAACTTCTCAGCGCAGATCTGACACACATCCTCGGTGGTAATGTAAGGTCTCACAAGGAGGGTCTTTCCTGTGCAACCACTGTTGACCTCCTGAAATGCAACTCGGAGGTAATTCTGCAGGTGGAAGAGGAATGTTGAGACAGTCAGAAGAGAAAACTAGATAGTGAGCATGATGGGGGACCAGGGGAGGGGGTAACTGTAAGCCGCTTCCAGGCCCTGTCCTGTCATAATGTCCGATGTCAGGCCACAAGGCTTCGAATGGCAAGCAAAGAGGCTGACCTGACTCTGGACAGTGGCGAGGATGACTACATGATTCATTGCAACTGTACGAAGCAGGAAGTCCATGCAGCCCTGGTTCTGATCTTTCCGTTTCCCTCATAAGGTCTGGTTAAGAAACCCTTGCTTAAGAGTGTGAACCACATCCAATGCTGGGTTTATTCCCAGCTTGAAAAATAAACCAAATAGCACAAGAGTATGAAGGAAGTCAGCAGGAAGAGATTTAAAATATCTAGACACAACAGCACGTACTGTGCTCACTTTTTGTTTTTTTCTTTTCGTTTTAAGAGATGAGATCTCACTATATTCTCCAGGCTGGACTCATACTGCTGGGCTCAAGTGATCCTTCTGCCTCAGTCTCCTGAGTAGCTAGGTCTACAGGTGCATGCCACTGTACCTGGCTTGTGTTCACTTTTGACACACTTTTTAAATAAATCCTAAGCAAGGGCAATAATTTAGGTTGAATCACACACACACACACAAAATGCGCTGACATTTGACTATTTTTTTATCTCCCGCAAATGGTGATTTCATGTAGTTCAATCTAATACAAGGCTCTTAGTGGCTCTGGGCACAATGTGGAAAAAGTCAGAAGGAGAAGAATGTTGATTTTGCCAAATACTTTGCAGATGGAGCTGATTACATGCAAGGTGGTGCTGCAGGGAATTAAACAAAGACGTTTGCAGGCTCAGGCGCTGCAATCATGCCAGGTACATGCTATCATGAAACATGTAAACCTGTGGTCTTACAAGATACAAAGCCCAGACCAGGCATAAAGAATCTTAAACTTGGATCAGGCTCTCCTAGATTTTGTGACCCCAGATAACTTTGCTTCTGTTTCCTTAAAAGTGGAGTTATCAGATGAAATCTAGAACACCCAGTTAAATTTGAGTTTCATCTAGAAAACAAATAGATTTTATTCTTCTAAATCTGGCAACCCTGCTCAGCAGTGAAGGGAAGGAGGGCTCTCTGCCCAGGTGCCTGCATGGTCACCACAAGGGTTTCCTGGGATAACAGAAGGGAAAGCTCTTGGGAAAGACAGTGAGCTCTGCACATGTAAGATATGTTTCCTATCTGCTTCCAGTGGGGACTTTTGCTAGCCCAGTGACTTTACAGGACAAGTGAGCTAGTGGGAGGTGCCCAGATTGACACTGACACTCTTTGAACCTTTTTTTTTTTAAGAGACAGGGTCTACATGATCCCCGTTTGACTAGTGCAGAAACTGAGGCACAAAGACGCTAATTAACTTGCCTAAAGCCACACAGCTAGGACGTGGCAGAGGCAGCCCCACCACCTTTACCACCAAGACGTACTACCTCTTCCCATGTGAGAAGACCTCTGTGCCTGTGACCTCTGATTTAGGGGTTTCAGATGGAGCTTTGGGTCTGAGGTTTTGCTTTGACCCCTGAGCCGAGTGCTGAGCATCTCCTTCTTTGGTTACACTCTGAGAAGGCATGCACCCCCAAGGTGAGCAGGGTCAGTGAGGGCAGGAGGGGGCGGCTGCAGAGAAGGCAGCTCCACGGTGTCTGGGGGTCTCCAGGTGAAGAGGTGGAGGGTGTGTTGGCAGGTGGGGAAAGGAAAAATGAACTTTTCTCACTTCCTCTGTTCTGCCTTAGGCAGCCCCTCCCTGGATGGCCATATGATGGCACCCCAGGGGTCTGCATGCACTGAGTGGCACGGGGACCTTCTTAGTGCAACAGGGTGGGGAGAGTGCAGCGCATGTATTCTCCCCCTTTAGGTTTATGTGCTTGAGATGAAATTTCTGAGAATACTGCAGTCTTGGAGAATGAGCTGATCTTGGCTTTCAAAGATGGGTTTGCCTTTTTTTTTGTTTGGTTTTGAGTCAGGGTCTCATTCTGCTGCCCAGGCTGGAGTGCAGTGGTGTGATCATGGCTCACTGTAGCCTCAAACTCCTGGGCTCAACAGATCCTCCCACTTTAGCCTCCTGAGTAGCTGGGACTACCGGTGTGCACCACTATGCCTGGCACTTGAAAATTTGTTGTTGTTGTTGTTTTGTCGAGACGGAGTCTCACTTTGTTGCCAAGGCTGGTCTCCAACTCCTGGCCTCAAGCGATCTTCCTGCCTCAGCCTCTAAGGTGCTGGGATTACAGGTGTGAGCCACCTCATCTGACCCTCTATTTTCAGAGCTTTTATAAAAAAAACAAATGGCCAGGCGCAGTGGCTCATGCCTGTAAACCCAGCACTTTGGGAAGCTGAGGTGGGTGGATCAGTTCAGGCCAGGAGTTTGAGTCCAGCCTGGCCACCATGGTGAAATCCCGTTGCTACTAAAAATACAAAATAAATTAGCCAGGTGTGGTGGTGAGCACCTGTAGTCCCAGCTACTCTGGAGGCTGAGGCAGGAGAATCATTTGAACCTGGGAGGTGGAGGTTGCAGTGAGCAGAGATCGTGTCACCACTGCACTCCAGCCTGGGTGACAGAGCGAGACTCCGCCTTAAAAAAAAAAAAAAAAAGCAGGTGAATCTGGATGTGTAGACAAATCTGTCCTGCTTTCCAGATCCCTGCTTGGAAACTCATCATGGGGAACAGAGAAACAAAGCACAGGCAGGTTTTATCATTTAATTTAAAACCTTCAAAATATTATTTGCAGACGTTTGCCAACTCACTCATTATTTCATAGACAATGAGCAAATCAGGAATTGTTGTGTTGGGTAAGGATTTCTTTGTTTCTTTTTTGAGACTAAGTCTCCCTCTGTTGCCCAGGCTGGAGTGCAGTGGCATGATCTCGGCTCACTGCAACCTCCATCTCCTGGGTTCAAACGATTCTCCTGCCTCAGCCTCCCAAGTAGCTGGATTACAGGTGCCCGCCACTACACCCAGCTAATTTTTGTATTTTTAGCAGAGACAGGGTTTCACCGTGTTGGCCAGGCTGGTCTCGAACTCCTGACCTCAGGTGATCTGCCCGCCCTGGCCTCCCAAAGTGCTGGGATTACAGGCATGAGCGCTGATGCCTGGCCTTGGGTAAAGATTTCTATAGCCCTAACCCACCTCTCCATTCTAAGAAACAAACTCATTGGGAGTCCCACATTCCCAAGCAGCAGCTCACGGTCAGGAAAAGCCCTGGCCAGGGAACCTGAGCAGGACTCGCTCAGATGCTCGCCTGGTCACTTTGCGCCGTGGACGGCTGCCATAGCTGTTGCTGCTGCTGCTGAGATTCTGGGGTCTTCTGTTTTGGAGAGTGGGCGAGAGAAAAGGGAAGGAGACATCGCTGTTCCTCTCCCTCTTCCCAAGGAGAAACTAGGCCAATCGCATCGCGTAACACAGCGGCTGTTTCCTGATGAAACAAAATCTCCAACGTCTGTGCCAAGTGCTTCCTCCTCCTTTTTGACTTATTGTCTGCTTGATTGGGCAGAGATTCTGCCTTAATTCAACTTGGTTTTCTTAAAGACAGCAAAACTCGGGCCAAGTATCCCAGGCGTATATAAATGTAAAGAAAACAGAGCAGCGTAACAAGGCCAGAGGGTGGTTTGATATCCCTTTCCTGCCAAATAATTCAACACAGTGGGGGCCTCTGAGCTGGGATGTGCTAGGTGAGCCAGCTCCGCATTCCTGGAGGATGAAGGAAGCAAAGGGGTGGCCAGCTGCACACCTGGAAGTCGTCCACAGAGGGGATGGTCCGGTTGGTGGTTCTCCGTTTGTGCCACTGCCTCAGGGTGTCTCTGGTTTCTGAGCTGAGCAGTCGCGCTGCTTGTTCTTCTTGGAAATTCTTTATCAGAGAAAGTGCTCCATATGCGCTTGTCAAGTAATAGCCTCCTGAAAAGAGCAGAAAGAATAGGTCCTCCCAGTGCCAACCTCCGCTCACGGGTGATAACAGGGGATGCCAGCGTTAGAAGGCATGTTTTGTATTTTTAGTATTTCTTAAACATGCGTTTCCTTGTGGGATCACAGAAGCACACACCCAAGAGCATGGCACTCACTCCTCCATCCATCCCTTCACACAGCCATCCCACAGAGATTTCTGGAGCGACCCAGGCCTGGGAGGGGCCGGGGAGCACAGACAAGCCAGGCTGACAAGGTTCCTGTTTTTCAATGATGGGATTTCCATTCTAGTGCGTGAGACTGACCAAGCCTCTAAAGTGTTTTTTTGTTTGTTTGTTTGTTTTTGAGACGGAGTCTTGCTTTGTCACCCAGGCTGGAGTGAAGTGGCACAATCTCAGCTCACTGCAACCTCCGCCTCCCAGGTTCAAGCGACCCTCCCACCTCAGCCTCCTGAGTGGCTCGGATTAAAGGCATGCACCACCAAGCCTGGCTAATTTTTGTATGTTTTGTAGAGATGGGGTTTCACCATATTGGCCAGGCTGGTCTCGAACCTTGGCCTCAACTGCTCCACCCGTCTGGGCCTCTCAAAGTGCTGGGATTACAGACGTGAGCCACCATGCCCGGCCAATATTATTAAAGTGCAATTATGAAAAATGTTTGCCAGGAGTAGTTGGTGTATTAAGGCCTGACGGGGAGGTGGGGGGAAAGTCAGGCTTGTGAGATGATCCAAGGCCAGTATCCCCTCCATCAGTCCAGACTCGTGGCAACACTTGCTCTTGGCTTTTTCTTTTAGAAATTGATATTTTCTATCTCTGATAAACAAGAATTTGGCTTAAAAAAAAGTAAAAAGGGAAAAACGAAATGAATATTTTCTAAATTTTAAGTAAACTATACACTTTGAAAGAATTGTTTGCAAAAATGTGGATACTTCAAAAATAATTTCTCTCCCTTGATTCCCTTTCTTACCCCTTCCTTTGGGACAAACATAACATCTGGCATTTAGGATAAAATAATTTACAGGAAAATGATGTTCCTGTGATGGTGCATTTAGGAATGATCTCTTATGTTCTTGAGGAGTGTAAAAAGGGCTGACGACACTGTAAGATGTGTATGTATTCCTTCATAGTTTTTGTCCTAACATATAATTAGGTGCCTGGGGAGGAACTTATGGTCTCCGCGCTGAAGAGCCACTAGGGGTCGCCCTAAATGTTTATTAAAAATTCCCTAATTGGGCACAGAACATTTTAGATTTAGAGACATTCTTTGTCAAAATACTCATTGAATCTCTACTGTGAGCCCCAGCTACAGAGGAGAAAGTAGGTTTGTAAGAAATAGAATCTGAGTCCCCACTCACCAGAAGTTTACAAATGTGTTTTTTGTTTGTTTGTTTTTTAAAAACAGACACTGGCAATTTATTCCTGCAGGGACCAGAAATTAGTTTGGCGAAATGAGTTTTGTGCAGAAGTGTCACCTTTAGAGCCAAAGTATTTAGCTTTGTTCATGTGAGACCCTGCAGAAGCCTCTCTCCGGTCAATAAGTGGCAATATGCAAGATGGCAACTGTCCCCTCCATGGGGATCAGGAGCTGCACGCCCTGCAAACTCGTGCTGGACGTGAACACGAGAAAGAAAAACACCCTTCTTGTTTTCAGGTTGCAGATGAAGACTTGAGGTTATTTTTTCCTGCAGCATAATCTGGGTCACCCTGAGCCATGCACTTTCCAGATCACATGCCAAGCTTTTTGTGTATAGAGTGATCTGAAGGGTTTTCCAGACCTTGCCACCTACAGTATAATCACCCTAGTTAAGAGTTTTGAATTGTTGATCTTTACCAAATATTTGCCCCACAAACAAATCAGCATGTGACTGTGTGTGAAATTCAGTAATCCAGAATACAGATGCTACATGGAGAATTTCAGGAGAAATCAATATGAATGTTAAATATTCAGGAAAGGCTGTATGGAGGGTCAGGATTTGAACAAGGACTCGGAGAACTGTTACAATCTTTGTGGGGGTGGAAGGGGGCTCCTTTGGACTTCAAATTTTAGACTCCCTAGCTCTCATCTGTTCAGGACACTAAGGAGAAAACTCAAATGCTGGAAGCACAAAATTGACCACACATTGAAACATGTGGATGCAATTAGAGAAGGTTTTAAATTTCAGCAAAACTGTAACCCTACCACAAGAGCTGTGCACTTCTAAGGGATTCTATGATGCCTTTTGGTAAATGAGAATACCTGCTTAAACAGCAGAAAACAGACGTGGCTGCTACCCCGCAAACCAAAGAGGACTTCGGGCAGGCACAGAAAAGTCCAATCTGTATTTTTGCTGCTGCTCAGTAGCCTCTTCCTCCCAGGCTGCATAGCTTCAGTTCGATGCAGTGCAGGCCTGGTCTGTGATCACAGCCAACCCAACTGGGCCGCCTGCTTCCCAAGGAAGGCAGCCAAGAAGCCCCAGACACGGTTAAGTGGAAGCAGGCTCTGTTTAAGTGCGAGCTCACCAGCAGCTTTGTATCCTCACAAGCTGTGCCCTTGTCTTTCTTGTGGGATTCGTGGAGGAGATGACAGCCACCTGTACATTAGTCATCAACACAGGGCCTTGCCCTGGGCCAATGTGGGAAAGGGGCAGGAAGTAGGTGTCTCTATCCTTGGGCCACATGATATAAGCAATGTTTGTCCTGAGTGCACATTGTCAGCAACAGAATCGACTTTCTAAGTGAAACCGGCATGTCTTTTTCCCCAAAGCCCTAAGAGCTGTACATACTTATTACTAGAATTAAACATGACTGAAGCTCGAAAAAGAATAACCAAACCCCAAACTGTATTAATAACAAACATTACAGTGGAAGGAAGGAAAGCATGCTATGTAGACTAACATGCTTCTCTTGGTCCCTGGGCAAAACCACATGTTTGGCCTTGTCCTGTCTAATCCCAGGGCAGAGCAGGCAAGAAAAGATCCAGGCAGGGCCTCGGAGGCTCATCGGGGAGTGTCTGGTTCCATGGTTAGGAATATTAATGAGGGGACAGAAGAGGCTAAAGGGTGAAAGCATGAAAGAGGCCCATTCACACCTGCCTGGGGTGGGGGACGGGAGGAAAGATATTCATCCCCCATACTGAGTCAGCACTACCCATGGTCACGTGGGAAGGGCATAATCAGGCTCCAAGGAGGGCGGTCCCTCCGATAGGAAAAGTAAGGCCTGGTGAATTCACATTACAGGACTGAGGAGACTAAGGGGGCACATTCTGGGGGTGGCAAAAATGCATTTCATTCCCTCCAGGGAAAATGCTGGGATGACTCATTCCTTAGGAAATCCTGTCAGAGACGGACCTTTCTACTCAAGCCCAGACTGAAACTCACCGGGAAAAAAAAAAAAAAAAAACCGTAACAATCCCCCCCCAGGGCTTGTCTGGGCTTTTATCTGGATATATAAAAATGGATTAAGAGGATTCACAGTGCACAGGCCCTGATTTGTTCTCCTTTGAAAAGATAAGCTCACATAGAGTCCCAGTTATTTCTGCTTTTCAAGGCTGTGCACTACTGTGCCAAACATCCTAATCATTTCCATGTAAAATACCTAAGCTATGTGTAAGGAGAAGGAATTTCTGCTAAGACATGTTGGGGTTAGGCAGACACAAGAAGAAGGTACCCGAATGCCAAGGTAAATTGAGAGCAAACTGCACAGATTCCACACCCCTGTATTTTTACTATAAAAATGAAAAGATACTTAAAAAAAAAACTGGAAAAAAATTAATACTGTTTTCACCTTGAAAACAAAATTTTAAAAAATAAAAACAAAGCCAAGCTTTTATCCATTTCACTAATATAAGAGCAGGTTATTTTTCTGGCAATGGAAATATCCTCGACAAAAGTTTATAATTTCCTCTTGGTGTCAAAGGAACCATTTCTTCCAAAAAAAAAAATGGCATTTATTCTACTGAACGTATTTTTTTTATTGCCATTAAGCAATCTTAGTGAAGTATAGTTAAGATGGGGTTATATTTTTTCTTTGTGTTTTTCCTGACTTTTCCAAATTTTCTACCATGAGTGTGTATTACTTTTGCAATCAGAAAAAGGTTAGTACACTCTTTTAAATTAATAAAAAATTCAGTTAACACTTACGATGTCAAAAAGGCACCCAAGTAACTGCTTAATGGGTGCAGAATTTTATTTTAGGGTGAGGAAAATAGTTTGACGCTAAATAAAGGTGGAGAATGCATGACACTGTGAATATACTAAATGCCACTGAATTATTCACTATAAAATGATTAATGTTATGTGACATGAATTTCATCTCAATTATAAAAAAATGAAAAAAATAGCACCCAGTTCCTTCAACTTTTCTCAAAAGCAGTTACCTTCTCCATGTAACAGGGATGGGTCTAGGAGCTCCATCATGTACTCGATTTCAGTGTCCAATTCAAGCATGTCACACTGGGCTATGACATAGGTCAGGACTGGCAAGAAGTCATCAGCGCCATACATCCTCCCTGAGAGTAGGAAGAATGAGATGGAATATTTTTACCAACTTTTCTTTCTTTCACATCCTACTGGCTGCTTTTATTAGACAGCAAGGAGGCACTCTGGGGAAACTGCTATTTATAAACAAAGGTGGGTGTTTCTGGAATCCTATGTAGCCTATGACCCTCCCAGCTGCTCATATTAGAGACCAGCCCTTACAGTTTCAGAATGAATGTCTATGAACCAATGAACACATTACAGATTTTGTAATTTGTATAAAATTATGTGATAGAACAGAATACTCATTAAAATATTTTAACTTTCAGCAAACAATATTATAAAATACTTATAAAATATTTACTTATGCTAATTCTTTGTGTCTTACTTCCTCTTTCTTGCTGTGCACATTATTTACAAACATAATGACAAAGCCAACCTCAAACCAGGAACAAGCAACTTTGCTCTGTATTTAATGTGAGAACACAGTTAATTTCTTTAAATGTGCCAATTCGGTACATGTTGAATATACACATTGATTAACAGAAATATATGGCAAAAAATGTTAGTCTTTACTTCTAGTTTTCTTTACATCAGTGGTTCTCAACTGGAGATGATTTTGTCCTCCAGGGGACATTTGGCACTGTCTGAAGACATTTTTCATTGACATAACTGAAGGGTGGGGATGCAGATGACATCTGGGATGCCGCTAAACTTCCTACAGGAAGCGGGGCAGCCCCCAAAACAAGAATTATCCTGTCTACATTAATGTCTTTAGTGTGTGTGTTGGGCAACTGTCTTCAGAAGAGCATAATCCTTCTGAATTATTTGGGAAATTCAGACATTCAGATATTATTTGGGGAATTTTTATAAATGACTGTGAACTATAGAAAGTATGTTTCCTATATGTGAAATATGCTTGCAGACTTGTGAGGTGATGTTCACATGCTATCATTACCAGGCCCAGGAGCTCATATTTTAACATCTTCACTCAACAATTCCCAAAGTGCACACACATTCCTGTCTACTCGAGCGGTGGTTAATAGAGTCTGTATTTTCTCTCTGCGCTTCTCCACTAAGCAATTTCCCTCAGAAGAAAAGTTCGTAATCGTCCTCGGAATTACAATAAGCTTACTGAAGACCTGGGACAATGCAGGGCTCCATCACTATCCATGATTCATGGTTACCCCTGCATCTACAGGAAGCAACAAGGCTAAATCCGAGGGCTGGCTTTCCAAGATTGTAACTCTTCGGTGCATTTCAATTATATTGCTTCAGCTTGTAGCAAAGAAGGGCTAGCCAATGAAACGGCTCTAATGAGGCCTCATTATGACTGAATGCTCAGAGTTTCTTTCACATGCTATAGGTCATTGACACAAACCCTCATTGGCCAAAATGTTGTAATGATAATCACTGATATTTCCATTGCACTTGGGGCTATGTGTGAGCTGTCTCAGCTAATCTCCACCTTATGAAAGAAAGGGTGACATCTGGCTAAAGACGCAGAAAACTACAGCGTGCAAGGTTGATTAAGGGGGCTGAAGTCCCTCAGTTAATTTTCTTCTTCTCGGAGGGAAGATTTGAACTCAGACTCCAGAGACTGAATCTGTAACCATACTCTGAACTAAATCTTTAATTAAATTGGCCTGGTACAAAAATCTTGTTGCCTTCATCTGCTTACATTTTAATCCGCTGCATGTGACTAATGTGCCAGATATCAGAGAATCACTTGTAGTTTTGTAAGCCACTTGGTGAAATCAAGAGACCAAAGGGAGGAGAAATTGGGAATCAGAAAGCCTGACAGGAGAGAGGCCTGTCCCTGGCCCAGGAGGGAAGTGGCACGGAGCCTGCGCTTCCGGCGGCCTCACCTGAGTTGTTCTCCATGACCGTGTAAATGAGCTTGCAGACCCGCAGCAGCAGCATGACCTTCTTTTCTGGCGAATACATCTTCTGCATGGTCATGAACTTGACTTTGATTTTCTCCACATCCACAAAATCAGGGGTCGGGGCGAAGACCCCCAGCTCCTGCGGATTCCTCTGCCGCACAAGCTGCAGGTTCTCCTTGAGTTGCTTCCATGAGCCGTCGGCCATGTGAAAGTCCTTCAGCATGGCCTCCACGTGCCCCTTGAGGGGCTTCAAGATGCACTTGTGCATGGCTTTTTCCAGCACCACATCTGCCAAAGAAAGTGTAGCTACTATGACCATTGTCTGAAGAAAGAAGAAATGCAACATCTGCTTTCTTACAATGGATATCTGCAACTCTGTCCACTGGTTGCAGGCACACGAGTTGTACACCTTAACATCCAACCAACAGACAACACCAAGCATAACTCACATGTTAACAGTTTTTCTGAAAAGCCAGGAAGACCTAGTCTTCCCCAATGATGTCTAACTTGAATATAATCAATACAATGAAATATATTTGTTTTAATTACTTTCATGCCCTATCCCTGTAAGTACAGGCAAATATGCTAGAAGACATTCTTTTGACCTAGTCCTTCAACTGGTCATCCAATTAACAGGAGAGCAAAGATGTTATCTTAAAGGAAGGATTTTCTAATAACGAGGGTTCAACATCTCTAAGAATATTTTCTGAGGAGGTCCAGGCACAGTGGCTCATATCCGTAATCCCAGCACTTTGGGAGGCTAAGGCAGGCGGATCATTTGAGGTCAAGAGTTGGAGACCAGCCTGATCAACACGGTGAAACCCCATCTCTACTAAAAATAGAAAAAAAATTAGCTGGGTGTGGTGGTGTATGCCTATAGTCCTAGCTACTGGGGAGGCTGAGGCAGGAGGATTGTTTGAACCCAAGAGGCAGAGGTTGCAGTGAGCCAAGATTGTGCCACTGTACTCTAACCTGGATGACAGAGTGATACTCCATCTCAAAAAAAAAAAAAAAAAAGAATATTTTCTGAGGAAATAGATCCACCTAAATATAATATGTGATCTTGGATCAGATTCTGGACTAAAAGATTCTTCATTTGCTATAAAGGACATCAGTGGGGCATCGAATACGGCCTGCAGATAAGGTAATAGTGCTAACAAGGCATCAGTGTTAATTTTCTAGGTCTGATAATTATACTGTAGTTATTAAACAGAATAGCCTTGTTTTTAGGAAATATGCATTGAAGTATTTAGGGGTAAAGGGATATAATGTCTGCAACTTAAATGGTTCAGAAAAAATGAGAGACTGTGTGTGTGCATGTATTTGTGTGTGTGTATGTGTATGTGCATGTATGTGTGTGTGTGTGTGTGTGTGTGTACAGACAGAAAGAAGAATGAGGCAGATGGGGCAAAGTGCTAGCATTTGGGAATCTGAGTGAAGGGTAGATATTTCTTTATGGTATTTTTGCAACTTTCCTGGAAATCTGAAATGATTTCAAAATTAAGTTAAAAATGTGTGAAATGTGTTTCTGTTCCGAGTTAGGAAACACCTCTGGGTGTGGGAGGCGTTATTCTTCCCTCCTTCATTGAATGGTTGCCCAGTGGAGTACCTTTCTTGGCTAATACTAAAATGACCAGTACCATAAATCCAGAGATGCGGGCTGAAGGCTATTTATATAATGATAACTCCTCTGCTTTGTCAATAGCAGCTTTTTGATCTCACATGTTTGCATATTCTCATCTAAGCCCCCTGGGTTCTGCTGCAGCATCTACACATAAAATGATGACACCTTAATTTGATTCCATTTGGGAAGCCAATGGATCCACTTACATATAAGATTAGAAATAGTTAACTTAGGCCGGGCATGGTGGCTCATGACTGTAATACCAGCACTTCGGGAGGCTGGGGTGGGCAGATCACTTGAGGCCAGGGATTCAAGACCAGCCTAGCCAACATAGTGAAACCCCATCTCTACCAAAAATACAAAAAATTAGCTTGGCGTGGTGGCGCACACCTGTAATCCCAACTACTCTGGGGGCTGAGGCATGAGAATCTCTTGAACCCTGGAGGCAAAGGTTGCAGTGAGCCGAGATCCTGCCACTGCACTCCAGCCTGAGTGACAGAACGAGACTCTGTCTCAAAATTAAAAAGTAAAAGCAAAAGAAATAGTTGAGTTGTCTCTCTGGCCTTTGGAATTCCTGACACTGGATCAGATCATACTGAATTCAAATGATTACCTATTATCAGAAGGCCAGGGACAAAGAGAAATCTAACCCAGAGGTACAAACAATGAAAACAATCCCCCAAGGTTAAAACTGAGGCCAAAAGTAAATGCTGACCCCACAATCATCAGATTCCCCAGCCCAAGTTGTTTTTTTTTCCTCCTTCTCCATCTTATCCAGGAGATCTCTTTGTTTAAATACGGAGGTTTATGTAACTATAGAAATCAAGGTTGATGCGAAGGAGGTCATAAAGTAGGAAAAAAGCAGAACAACTTATTCACATCTAGCATTAAAACAAATTACTTGGTTTACATTGGTTGCTTTGTGTTAATAAGCTCGTGCAACTTTATAGCATCTTTGACTTTACCTTAGATCATCATTATGATAAAAATTAATAACAGCAATTAATACTGAGTGCTCAGATGGGCCAGGCGCCATCTAAGTGCTTTACTTCACTATCATCTAATCCTTGCAATAATTCTATTATTTTTGCACAATACTCATATTATGTCCATTTAACAGATGGGGAAACTGAGGCTCAGAGGTGACTAATGGCTTGATAGAAGCCACACAACTATTTTAAATAACCATTTATACAGCTTTTCAAAGTAAATAATCTTTTAATTGTAAAGTTCAAGTCACTTTATAAATACTCACCAGTTTATTCCTCTCATCCAAACATTCTGAAAGCTACATTCATGGTTATAAGCGACCACTACTTGGTTAAAATAGGGTCACTACAGGAGGACAAAGGCCATGTCAATCATTAATTAGAAATGTACATGAATGTCCATAGTAATGTTATTTATAATAGCCCCAAGTTGGAAATAACCCAAAGGCCCATTTGGACAGAAATGAATACATTGGATATATTCATTCAATGAAAAACTACAATGAAATTCAGACAATGGAATGTATTTATTCAATGCGAAAGCTCACATTACTGCTCCCAAGCAACATGGATGCATCTCATGGACAAAATGTTGTGTGAAAGAACCCAGACACAAGAGTATCTGCTACAGCATTTCGTTTATATGAAGTTCAAAAGCAGGCAAAACTAACCTGTGGGACAGAAGTCACGATGGCAGTCCCCCTTGGGGAGGATCTGGGCTGGGACAGGACACCAGGGATTGGAGATGTTCTGTATCTGGATCTGGGTTGTGTCTACATGGGTGTGCATGTGTGTAAAATTCTGTTAAGCCAAGCACTTAAGATTTACACAATTTATGGATGTAAGTTAAACCTCGATAAATGTATATGAATCAGAGAAACAGAAAACAACTAAAGACCTGGATGAGATTTTCACCTTGAACCTTACAGGCAACTGTTATCATCAAAGTGAGCCCAGTCACCTCTGGGCCAGAGTGTTAATACAAATCATCCCCAAAAGGCTCCCAGCTGCTCCTGGGGAATGATGACATCAGAAAAGTGGTCACTAGCAAGTTGGACAGGCTCCCTTGTGCAACTCATCCTTGCTGCCAGGGAGGGGTGCTGGCCTTCGAGGGGAATTCCACCCTTAGGTATAAAAGGGGCTGTGGAAATCTCTTAGGAGGGTTGAAACCTAGGACCAATTGCCAAGGGAGTAGCCCATTTTCTGAAAATAAAATGAAAAAGTAATTGCTAGTGGTAGATTTTAGGACGTTTTTCTTTAAAGACCATAATTTAAAAATAAAGAAACTGGTCCCTGCATTTTTTTTCAGAGGGTTACCCCATTCCTCCTCCCCACCCGCCCCAAATCCTTAATAAACACAAAGAGTAGGGGACAAGAGCCTAAATGAAAAGAGGGACCCATGACCCAGCTGGCTCTCTCCAGTAGGAAAAGCAAGGTTCTGCTCATAAAGCGAGAAGGAAAAAGGATTTGAGGAACCCCAGGAACAGACGATCTTTCATAACGTGAACCACCTCAGACAAAAGAGGAAAGAACAAATTGGTCACATTTCTCATAAATTACTACTCTCCGTTTTTTTCTATGATCTCTTTTTGCATTAATTGTTAATTCCTGGACAACAAAACAAAATCTTTTAAACTCTCAGAACGATGACACTATTCTAGCCACTTTACCTGCACTGGGTCTTCAAATCCTCAAACAAACTCCATCCAGGGAGGACTGCTATGTTTTCATTTCACAGATGAGGAAACTGAAACCCAGAGACATCTTTGTCATGCAGCTATCAAGAGGGGGAGCCAGGGCTTGAACCCACAAAATGTTTCCTGAGTTCTTGGAGTAATGTCAACTGTATTCGTCCACAAGCACGCGTGCAAAACGAACACCCGAAACCTTTACAGATGAATAAGGTGAGTATATGCTTTTAAAGCTCATTAAGGTTCTTTTTGTTGTTGCTGTTGTTGAGATGGTGGGGGTCTCACTATGTTGCCCAAGTTGGTCTCGAGCTCCTGGTCTCAAGGGATCCTCCCACCTCAGCCTCCCAAAGCACTGGAATTATAGGCGTAAGACACCATGCCCAGCCTCACTCATTTCTTTTCTATTTTTCTAGTAACGAACAAACAGTAAAAAATCGTTTGAACCACAACATATTGAATTTTAGAAACTAAATGTTTCTAAATGATCAAAACTGGAAACAAGTTTTCTGAAAATATTTATCAAGATTATATCAACTGGCCCCAAAATAATCAGTAAGAAAAAAGTGGTAGAGGCCATAGCAATTGCTGGCTTTTCCTTGACTAGATGTCACTTACCGTAATAATTTATAGGAAGTATTCAATGTGTTGGCTTCTAGACAAGAAGTGATTCACTCATTACTTCTCCAAGAATTGATTCACTCCTCCATTAAGGAAGAGAGACAGAAACCTTAACCCTTTCCTTTATGCTGACCACCTATTGCATGGATTCCAGAGGCTGGAGATAGACAAGGAAACATCACAAGACCAGGAATGCAGTGGCTTTGTTTGTACACTTTCTGCGTTTCCACTGCTGGCCAGAAGGCAGTGAGACTCTGAGAGGCAAGGCTGAAGACTGGAGAAATTGCTTGTGTTAGAAAGAGCCCTGGGTGCCGTGGGGAGGCCAAGTCCCTTCCCCTCTCACTGCCACTGTCTGGACGGCCACCAGAATCATTGTCCACGGAAGGCAAGACAGAGCCAGCAGTCTGAACCTAACTGAGTTGGTGATTGTTAAAACAACACAAAGTAAAAATCAATATTCTCCAGGGAATCTAACCACACCCAGAGTCTAAACCACATAATATAATCACATGCTTCATAATGACGTATTTTGGTCAAAGATGAACCACATATGCCAGGGTGGTCACATAAGATTCTTATTTATTTTTTATTTATTTATTTTTCTGAGACAGAGTCTCACTCTGTCACCCAGGCTGGAGTGCAGTGGCACAATTTTGGCTCACTGCACCCTCCATCTCCCAGGTTTAAGCGATTCTCCTGCCTCAGCATCCTGAGTAGCTGGGATTACAGGCATGCACCACCACACCTGGCTAACTTTTGTATTTTCAGTAGAGATGGGGTTTCACCACGCTGGCCAGGCTGGTCTTGAACTCCTGACCTCAGGTGATCCACCCACCTCAGCCTCCCAAAGAGCTGGGATTACAGGTATGAGCCACCGCGCCTGGCCCCATAAGATTCTGATACCATATTTTTACTGTTCCTTTCCTGTGTTTAGACATGTTTAGATATATAGATACTTAGCATTGTGTTACAGTTGCCTACACTATTCAGTATAGTCACATGCTGTCCAGGTTTGTAGCCTAGAAGCAGTAGGATATACTGCTATATGGTATATCATATAGCCTAGGTATGTAGTAGGCTATGCCATCCAGCTTTGTGTAAGTACTCTATGATGTTCCCACAACAACAAAATTCTCTAACAGTGCACTTCTCAGATGTATCCCTGCAGTTAAACAACACATGATTGTATTAAAAATGTACAGGTGTGTGATGTCCCCCACTCTGTGTCCAAGTGTTCTCATTGTTCAATTCCCACCTATGAGTGAGAACATGCAGTGTTTGGTTTTCTGTCCTCGCGATAGTTTGCTCAGAATGATGCTTTCCAGCTTCATCAGGGCCTGTCGTTGGGTGGGGGGAGCGGGGAGGGATAGCATTAGGAGATATACCTAATGTAAATGACGAGTTAATGGGTGCAGCAAACCAACATGGCACATGTATACATATGTAAAAAACCCACACGTTGCGCACATGTACCCTAGAACTTAAAGTATAATAATAATACAAAAAATGTACAGGTTACAACCTAAAGTTACTTGACAAAGATACAACATGAGGTTAGGGTGGGAGGGAGGTGAGGGTTGAAAAATTACCTATTGGGTTACAATGTTCATTATTCAGGTGATGGGTATACTACAAGCCCAGACTTCATCACTACACAACATATGCATGTTAGAATTCTGCATGCGTACCTCCTAAATACATAAACACATTTAAAATTTAAAAATCCACGAGTTTAGATCATATGACCTCTTAGCTTATTCTAGTTCGAGCATTCTGATTTTTTTTTTAAAAAGGTAAAGTAGTAGAAATAGAAGCTAATGTTTGATAACAAGATATGGGCCTTTTTTTTTTGTAGGGAAGTCAAATTGTGAAAATGTAAACATTTATAATTGCTAACATTTATTGGGCATTTATTTGAGCACTTCCTATTCTAACATTATATGTATTACCTCATTAACCCTCACTTCAGCCCTACGACGCTGGAACTACTGTCACTCTGTCATTCATTTTACAGATGGCCATGAGGCTTAGAAGTCGGGTGACTTTCCCAGATGGTGGAGAAGAAATGCAAACCAGGTAACTTCTATTTCCGACAAGTCAGGAGATGGCACGTAGACCTCTCTTGGTACAAAAAGGGCAAAACGACTCGATGCTTTCTTTTTTTATGTGCTAACATATTCTCCTTTGGCTGTATTGCTGGATTAAGGATCAGAACTAACATTGAGTGAAAGCTCAGTATGTCTACTAAGCACTTTACAGGTATTTAAACAATTCTTTGACTAAAATGGGTGCATAATCCCTATTTGTCTTAGTTTGGATTCTCTCAGAAGCCAATCCTGAGACAAGGATTTGAGTGTGAGTGGTTAAATTTGGGAAGTGATCCCAGGAAGCACTGACTGGGGAGAGAAGGCAGCCAATATAGTTTGCTTTATTAAGCCAGTTATCACCACTGGCAGGTGGATCTCAACCCTGCTGGGGAACTCCAAGAGGTGGCGTTGAACATGCCTTAGAGTTGCTGCCCCTGGAGGAGAGGCAGCTGGGTTACGGATACACATGCTGCCTTCAGTCCCTGGTTGAGGCTGCTCCTGGAGGTGGATGGTCATCAATTCCCCAGGCTTTCTAGCCCACCCTGGGCCAGAGCTCTGGTGAAAGCCTCATGCAAAATGTCACAGGTGCTGGAAGCTGGACGTCAGACTGGTAAGCAAGTCTCAGTGGGCAGAGCACAATGGCATCCACAACACCGTGTTACATTTGAGGCAACTGAGGCACAGAGATATTAAGAAATATGACCAAGCACCCACAAGTCAGCAACAGCAGAGTCAGGGCTTCAAACCTGCCTGAGCCCTTCCTCTGAGCCACCACTTGCCCCTGACTTTCAGCCAAGAAACTTCTCTATCTTATGCGAGCAGAGCTGGTGGCTGAGGAGGGTGGAAGGCAGGATCTTGAAAATATGACACCAGGGCCGCCATGACAGCATTTTGCTAATCCTCTATTACAAACTACGCAAAAAACGGCAGGCCACCTGGGGTTGCAGAGGCACTCAGGTCAGATGCCACGTCTGAATGGGTAGCTTTCTGGTTTCTGACCGTCAAAGAAGATGACCTTTCCCAGCCTCAGCTTCCTCATCTGTAAAATAGGGCCACTCACAGCTTCCCCGGGTGGTTGCTTGGAGGACTGGGTGGCGTCTCCACCAGGAGCAAATGTATGCATCTGACACCTCGTAAGCACGCTGCTTTCTTTGTTGTCTCCGCCCTGACATAGAGTCAATTAGTCTTCTCTCTTTGAGGGGAAGCCCTCTGAAAACCACACTGGGGTTTCTGCAGTCCCTAGTGTCACCTGAAGTCCCCAGCATGAGGCCCTCATGCAGCACACACTCCAAAAGTGTGAAGTTTAACAGAAAATTCTTCCTTTGGGAGAAGACATGCAATTGTTTCTTCTCTTTACCCTGCAGAATACAGGCGTGTAACTCTAGTGATGAAATCACCGCCCAGGCGTGGGGCAGGCAGGTGTGGGGCACCCTGTCACTCTGAAGGGATGTCCTGTAACCTGGGTTGTTTTTAAGTATTGTTGGCCATGTACACTTTGGCTCATAAATAATAAATACTAAAGGACACTGCATGATTTTAAGGAAAATCCCATTAGCCCAGCAAGGAAAGGGGCCGAAATAAGGATAACAAGCACTGGCGCTTTGATCCGCTTCAGTTTCTGCTCATTTTGGTGGGCTACCAGGAAAGCTAGTCTACAAAAGTATGGGCTACATCTGTGTGATATTTGATGTAGGGAATCCATCAGCCTGATTTCAGTGTCTTTTAGTAAAAGGCCAGGAAAAATGAAAGCAGGGAAGAAGAGACCAATCTCCCTTATGGAAGAATTCCAAATAATTTATGTAGATCCTCCCACCTCTGGGAGGTGGAGCTTAATTCCACTCCATCCCTTGAGTGTGGGCGGTGCTAAGTGACTTGCTTCCAAAGAACAGAGTATGGAAAGAAGGGCATCTTTAATTTTACAGGGCAGAAACCTGGCATACATGGCCTTGGCCAGGGGATTGGGAGAACAATTTCAGTGATGAGTCATGCAGACAGCAGTACCCTCTGGTGTGATGTGCCTTCACCTCTGAGGTCAGCTTCCTGACACATAAAACCAACTGGAAGGCAGCGGTCACTCCTTGCCACCAGAAGTATAGACAAGGCCTGCCAAGGGACCGTGTCAGTCGCGCTTGCATCTTGGCTTGACCTTGCTACGCTTTTGGTTTCTTCATCTGTAGAAGTGAGGGCAATAAATGGAGCCTCCCAAGGCATTCGGAGGATTAAAAGGGATTCTATACATCAGAGTGCTTTGTAAACCATACAGGGCCGCCCACGAGGAGTGATTACCAGTGCTCTCACTTGGCTCTTTTAAAAACAGGGATGCATTTAATTCGTACGCTTTGATTCTACAGAGGAGGTGGCTGTGACTTCCCCTGGGCCTGGACAATAACTGAGAGGCTCCAAAGTGGATACTGTGTCTGTAAGAAGAGAGTGGGGGCTGTGTCTACATCACTTGTTCCCTGTTGCGAGACTGGGCTAGTGAGACAAGGCTGGGGGTAGGACCTGAGGACCAGGGAGGGCTGCATCTATGCGGTGCTGGCCTCACAGAGGCAGCCAGTGGGAACCCTCTTTTTGGCTGGAGTGGAGGGGTGGGAAAACATAGTTGTGCCCTAAAGAGCCTGATACTGCCACACAATTCATGCAGCATTTTAGGTGTCCTTTGGGTGACATTCCTCAATTCCTACGTGAATTCCTCTTTTACCTGGTGAGGTTTCCTGCCTGGGAGGTAGAAAGACTCTAGGAATATGGTCAGAAAATACTCTGAAGCAGACATCTTCGTGTGACTTATTTTGGGATGCCATCCCCCACCCACCTTGTGAGCAAGGTCTTTCCAAATTACTGAGCTAACAGCCCCCTTGTTTGGGCTGTCATGGAGTGAGGGGCTCAGGGTCAGAGAGTCACAACTCCAGGAGTTTTTTGTTTTGGTTGATGTAGCATAACTGACCCCATTTTGATGCTCTAAAGTAAAAATTATTCAACAAAGGATGTCCCACGGGGGAAAAACAGGTGCTTCTTGTCGTGGTCTTCTATTTAAATTAGTTTTTGGAAATAATTAGGTATCCTTTTGCATACCACAATCTTTCTTCTTTTTCTCTGCCTCTTGTTAACTCTACAAGGACATTTGTTCCTTCAGGCGATAGGGTCACATGTACTAGATCAGAAGTCAGAAGATTCAAGGTTTTAATCTCTGTTTGGCACTAACGTGCCTCCCTGGCTACACCTCTCAGAAGAGCTTTTTTTTTTTTTTTTTTTTTTTTCTGAGATGGAGTTTCACTCTTGTTGCCCAGGCTGGAGTGCAATGGCATGATCTCGGCTTATTGCAACCTCCGCCTCCCGGGTTCAAGTGATTCTCCTGCCTCAGCCTCCCAAGTAGCTGAGATTACAGGCATCCACCACCACGCCCGGCTAATTTTTTTGTATTTTTAGTAGAGACTGGGTTTCACCGTGTTGGCCAGGCTGGTCTCAAACTCCTGACCTCAGGTGATCCACCCGCCTCGGCCTCCCTAAGTGTTGGGATTACAGGCGTGAGCCACTGCGCCTGGCCCCAGAATAGCTCTTTATCTTAAAAAATAACGCAGATAACGCAGGGGCTTGAACCAAACTGTGACCTGAAAAATTAAAACCAAGTCACACTAGATATTGAAGCTAGAGCCAGCTTAAACACGCATTTGAAAAAAATCAAAAACAAAAAAAATCTGAACCAGAGTAGTTGTGATTGTTTAACTCCCCGGGAATCATTTCAATCCCCTTTTCTATGTGCGCTGTACTCTCCGATGTCTAACCACACTTTCGGAATCATTTCTCTATTAAAAAACAAAAAACACTCAGATACACAAATCAAAGTGATCTTTGAAATATGTGGAAATTGATTTTAAGGATACTTTTTCTTCAAATCGTTAAATTGCTCTTTGGAGAAAACATATATTTTGGTTCGTAGCACTTAAATAACCACAGTACCGTCTCGCTTTCTACTACTGACTTTTAGGAATATGAATAGTTGGCTCTTTTGTATCACTGCTGATAGTCTGTGGAGAGTATCTGAATGAAATAGAAAATTTAAGATTACTAACATTTTTGGATTTGGACAAATTTTGTTTTTCTTGAAACAAGCCTTGAAAACAGAGGGATTTCCCAAGACTGACATCAAGTCAGAAATAAACATCATTTTATTAAAATGAAAACACTAACCACACCATTGCAAGAAGTTCTGCAAAATGAAGATTTCTCTACCAGAAACTTTGGTTGGATATCCCCCATGGGTTGAAAAAGACTAAAGCAAGAGTGGTGGGATGTGAACACCCACCAGTGAGGAAGTGATTTCACCCCATCTACATCCTATAGCATGGGTCATCAGTAATGAGCGCAGCACACTGTCTGTGAAGAGGTTGATCCCAATACTTTAAGTAGGGCCCCCAAACTGCACACTTCTTATTAAAGCATTTGTCTGTTCTTCCATGTACCACTCTGGAAGGGTGAGAGTAGGTGATGGCTCTCTGGGAGGGAAGCCCATTATGTGGCCTGGAATGAATAGAGAGCTGGCACACACGGGAACAAGCCCGTGTCTTACCCGCATTGGCTTCATTCTCCAACCAGGAGAGCCAAGCTGGTGCCAGGCAATGAACATGTATTCAGGAACCTCTGCATAGCAGGGCTTTTGGTTGGAAGTGCTCCAAAGGGTAGTCTAAATAGAATGCAAATTCTCTATGAGAGGACATAATCATTTACAGGGGCAGTTTTTCAGTTTTGAGACTGATTCACTGTTTATCATTTGCACTTGTCTAGAAAGTGCTAGAAGGGATAGTGACACCAGCACATGGGCAAAAGGAAAGTGACTGAGAACTATTTGTTTTTCTCATTAGCTTTTCTCTATGTAATTGAAGAACCACCCTCTGAAGAAGACAGATGAGTATTATCTCCATATACTAAAGGGATACACATGCTTGCATTCATAGGGTCATTTTCACCTAAGAATGACTGCTCTAACATACATGGATTAAACCAGTGTAATATCTCCTCCTACCTTCTTGACTTCAAGTTGTTCCATAAATCTAGGCTTTAAATTAGAATTCTGTCTTCTAGTTCAGAGCTATCTTCTGCAGAAGCTATAGGAAATGAGGATAGAACTAGATTTTTTTTTTTTTTTAAAGCAGACATAGACAAGTTTTTAAGCCCACATAGACAAGTGGGCTGGCTAAGTCCATGGGCTGGTCAGAGGCCTAATCTAATAAAGTGCACCTCTATGGGGACTGGTTTTCTAATAGTTAGGGTCACATCTTTCCTTCCACCTGGACTTGTGATGAGTTTCTCAGGTTGACCTCTGCTCCCACTCACCTTCTTTATTTCAAAAGCCTAGCACTGTCATTATACTTTCAAAACAGAATGATGTTTCACCGGTGAAGAAACAGGAGGAACTGACTGCTTTTAGTGCAAAAGTTTAAAAAAACCAAACCAAACAAACCCACAGAAAAAGCATGGCAATGCTTGTGGAGGCCATACCCATAACTCAACAGAGAGCTTTGGTCTGAGCTGCCTCAACACATGGTTGGCCCTGCAGTTACAATTCCCCTGAACTACTGATGAGAAAATAGAAACACAAGCAGCAGCAGCAGAACAGTGAGCTCCAGCAAACGTGGGCTTCTGATCCAATGGAAGTTCAAATACCGCACCTGCTAGTTTACTAGAGAGTGTGGCTGTCAGACAAATGGCATGGCCTGGCACAACCCTCCTTGCCTTCCTCCAATCCTTAAGGGATGCCGATGCCTGTTCACAGGGGTGAGGTGAGGACCCACTGGAATAGCTTGGACAGGCTGCCGGGCTCATACTCGAAGCTCCATAAATCATTTTAAATTAAAAGCTGCATCCTTCTAGAGTAGTGAAATACATAATTTTCAGCATGTTTTTTGGAGAAAATGAGTGAGTCCTTGAGTTCTAAGAGCAAGTACCACATCCGAATTTAACTACAAAAGGAGCTGGCTGAAGAGCTTTCCGGGACTAACTTGGGTTGGTGCTTACAGCATCAGCAGGGAGGGAAGGCCAGGCACTGTGGGCTGGTTGGCGCCGCTAGCCACATAGCTCAGGCCTGACATCAGCGCCTGCCTGGCTGCAACCCCCTCTGACCCCAGCCCCTAAGAGGAAGCTTCTCCTGCAGGTTGGGTTTCTGTTAATACTGAGTCAGATATGGTCTCCCTTGAGAGTGGGTCTCTGGTGGGATGGGGAAAAAGGCAGCCTGTGTGGATATTCTGCTGTCTCCTTGACGTCTTTTTCAATTAGAAGGCACCTCACAAGGGCACATTCCTTTAGCCACTCACTCCAGCAACACCCCAGCTTTAACCACGCCCTGATCAACCAGGCCTGGCCTCAGTCAAACCACAAGAAAACAAACAAGGCTTTGATTCCTTTGTGAGAAAATCAAAGAGCTGCTGAAAATCACTTAAATGAGAAAAAAGAGAGGAGAGAGAGAGACAGAGAAAGAGAAAGAGCCCTCTATCACACACTGTTTACTACTTTCAACAAATGGACCCAATCAGAAAGAAAAAATTGGGGTTTAGCTTCTGAACCGCCTGGAAATGTTTGGTAGCTCCAAAGGCTCCTGCTGCCTGGTGAATAAAGTCTCTGAAATTAACCTTCAAGAGTCAACCTTCTAAAATTAAAAACAACAAACAAACAAACAAACCCTTCAACATTCTCACCCTGGAAGAAAAGACTGCTTGCCAAATTCAAATTTGCCTTGGCCAAAGTAACCATTAGCAACTCATTCTTTAAATGAGATTATAAAGAAAGAATTTCCCCTTCAAGTTGGAGAAAACACCTTTCATGTGACCTCCAAACTATGTTACTTATTTTAAAGTTACACAAAACAAACTGGTCTTTTTCAGTTTTTGCTTACTCCCAAGCCGTGCTGCTTACAGAAGTGTATGGGATGAGGAGCCAGCAGGATGGTACCCTTGAGGGAGAACAGGGGGCCCGGGGTCCCTAGATGCTGGTCAGGTTCTGCTTATCCGGGGGTTGGTAGTTGTCCCACAGGTAAGCTTGCGGTGGAAACTCATTCCAATGCATACCTGAGTTTTGTGCTCTCTGAACATACACTACACCTCAATAAAAAGTTTACTTGCAACCAAGGCAGAACAAAATACCCACTGTCTCTCAGAAGATAACAAAACTACCTTTGTATGTATGCACAGCCTGCAGAGAAGCACGCGTCCAGAAACGCCCGGCACATGTAACACACACACTTTACCACAGCAGGCGGCAGCTGGACCCACAGAGGACCAAACTCCATCCCTGAACAGAATCACTCTGCAGCTCCAACCTGTCACTCCCGAAAACATTTTTGAGCCTGGCAGTTAGCAGCTACTTTGAGAAACTGATTTTTCCATTCAAACCGGGAGAGAAGGTGGAACTGGGTGCTGTTTTGAACTTCGGAGTAAACTTCATAAAATATAACAAACATAGGTTGCACTGCCCGGACAGAGTTACAATAAATTTTATATTTTAAAAAAGTGGGTACTTACCTATTTGGTCTTCAGGGATCAGCGACTCGATTGGGGGGTCCAGCTCCGAGCTCTGAGACAAATAGTTCTTGACCTGGGTCATGAACTGCCGGATGGTCTGCAGCATGTCGGTGCTGGACACGTGGCACTCCTTGTTCTCCTGCAGGAAGCTCACGTAGTCCTGCACTAAGCACCCGAAGTAGGTGCATTTGTCCCGGGAAAGCTCGGCGATCCTGCGGACCATCCGCTTCTCCGGCGTCATGAAGGAGCTGAACACCCCGCTCACCTTCTGCAGCTGGGACTTGACGAGCTTGGGCAGCACGAAGGAGCTGCTCCTTTTCTTTTTGGACTTGATGGGGGGCGCCATGGTCTCTTGGTCACTCTCCCCCTCGTAGTCCTCCAGGCTGCTGTTGGTGTCCGCCTCGTAGCCAAACAGAGGCATGCTCCGGTCGAACTCCAGCGAGTCGGAGGAGGAAGTAGAAATGCTCATGTCGCTCAGCCGCTGCCGGCCTCCATGGCACGGGGGCCGTGATTCAGAGCTGGGCGGCGGGGCCCTTGTGCAATCCCCCGGGGCGGCCTCAGGCGGGGCCCCACCTGGGCTGCCAGCTGTGCCCAGCTCCAGCTCCGGGCCCGCGCCCGGCCGGCCGCCGCTCAAGGTCTTTGCGCCGCCTTCTGCTTCCAGAAAAGAAGCCTGCTTCTTCAGGCGGGGTGGAGGGATGGGAGTTGGTTTCGTTCCAGGCAGAGCTACGTTCCCATGTTTGTTATGGTTGACTGTTTCTGGCATGCTCGTCTGGGTTTCAGTCCTGGCCAGCCGAGGGCTTGTGTGGAGACTATTAATAGCGGGTGGCGGGGGCCTGGGTGGGGGCGACCGAGTCCGCTCCGTGCCATTCGCGTTGGGAGTCCTTGTGCTCGGCCGTTTCAGGCCTCCACTGAGGTCCTGGCTGTGCACTTTCAAGAAAAGGGGATTAATAAAGCACAGGGCCCCGTTGGTCTGGCTGCACTCCAGCTCTGAAGGCGTCCTGGTTTTGATAGAATGCACTCCATTTATAAGGCAGAGCTGACGCAGGGAGGCAGGACAGACACCGTCCGAGGAGAGAGGCCTATGGGGAGGTGGAGGGTTCGGGGGTTTGCTGTCAGCTGGGGAGCTCCAGAAATCTGAAAGTCATTATCAGTGAACACAGAATGTAAATACGGTACACTCAGACCATTCCTTCACAAATTAAAAAAAGCACACTGCATGACAACGCGAGTCTTGCGGGGTGGGGTGGGGGGTGTGTTGTACCCAGGTTTACTGCATTCCTTTACTGGAAAGGGCAGAAAGGCTGCCAGGCCCAGCTGTAGGCTCACAGGAAAGCTCCAGGGGCCTGTCACCTTCAAAGCCCTGGAGAAATGGCTTGGCCAACATAGGATTCCAGCCCTGCCTTTCCACAGGTAACTTGGAAGAAAAAAAGGAACTAGAATTGTTCCAGTGTAAGCTCAAAAAAGGTCACTGGGGCTTCCTGACTTGCTTTACAAAAACTGAACCGACTTACAAAGCAACACCACTCTTTCCCAACAACTTCTCCTGGGATGCCCTCCACAGTGCAGCTGCCAGCCAGGGAATCGGGCCTTGAAGTTCCCCTTTAATGGGCAGGACCAGCAGCTGGGCCTGGGGGGATGTTACACAATCTGCCTAGGGTTTTACACATTCAGCATTAAAACCACCAAAGGAGGAAAACTACATTCATGGGTCCCATCAGCAGAAAAACCACAGCAAGCTTAATGTGCAGTGCAGGCCCAACCATTTACCTTTGTGGTTTGGAGTCCTTCCTTCCCAAATCCTATATAACCTCCTCACCATGCTCATAAATATGCAATGCTCTGCAAAGTAGTGCAGATTGCTTATTGATCTGTACTGCCTGTGTCTCCTCTTGCAGATGAGTCTCAGTGTTCCATGTAAGTTGAGGGAGGTAGTGCTGTGATCAGTGGTGCCTGTTATAGTTTCCATTTGGGATAGGTTATTCTTTTTTTTTTCCCTAGAGACGGAGTCTTGCTCTGTCGCTCAGGCTGGAGTGCAGTGGCACGATCTTGGCTCACTGCAACCACCACCTCCCAGGTTCGAGTGATTCTCCTTCCTCAGCCTCCCGAGTAGCTGGGACTATAGGTGCACACCACCACGCCTGGCTAATTTTGGTATTTTTAGGAGAGACAGGGTTTTACCATGTTTACCAGGCTGGTCTCAAACTCTTGACCTCAGGTGATCCACCTGCCTCAGCCTCCCAAAGTGCTTGGATTACAGGTGTGAGCCACTGTACCTGGCCTGGAATGGGTTGTTCTCTATCTCTAGCTATGCTGTGCAGTGTCTTTCTTTCCCATGGGCCCAGAATGGCTGGCCATGGGAGGACTGAGATGAAGCCCTTTGGGAGTCCTGGCTCTCCCTTGTCTGTGTGGTGACAGCCGTATCACCTGCCTTATGTAATCTATCCTGCATCCCTCCTTCTCTCTCCCGACTCCTGCACTGTTCGACAAGAAAGCCAACAGCCACAGGTGACTATTGAGCACTTGAAGTTGGCTAGTACAACTGAGGAAGTCAATATCAAATCTCATTCAGCGTCAATCAATTTAAATTTTAGAACTGATGTTCAGTTCAGTTACTGGAAAATGTTTAAGTACCTTTGGAACTTGGTTATGAGAATCTACTTTTTTAATTGTGAATTTAACGAAATCCAAATACAAACCATGTATTTCTGACAAACATTCAGGGCCTGAGTTGAGATATGCTATAAGTATAAAATAACTCATTGGGTTTCAAATATGTGGTATGACAAAAAGAATGTCAAACATTTCATACCTTAAAATTTTTTTATATTGGCTGCATGTAGAAATTATAATGTTTTGGATATATTAAATACAACAAAATAAATTATTAAAATCAATTTAACCTGTGTGGCTACTACAAAATTTCAAAGTACACACAGATTAGCCTTATGTTTCTATTAGCCAGGACAGCAGGTCTTGGAGAAATTACTTCCACCTCCTTTGAGTCCTCCTTAGACTTATACTGTCACAGCTGTAAAACTTTTGTAGGGCTTCGTATACTTAGTTCATGTGTATATCTATCTCCCATATAAACTACAAATCTCATTGGTACAGGCACAGGGAGTGAGAGGGGATCTTATTAACCCTGAGTCCTTGGTCTGGGGCACAGTGTCTGCCACAAAGCAGACCCTTGAGAAATATTAGTTTGATGAACAGTATTTTTACTGAGGCACAGAATTTTAAAATATGCTATCTCTACACAAAATGGATAATATGCACATTGAGAATCACAAGTCGCATATATGTTAGTCAGCCCTCAGTCGCTTCTGGTTAGTAGCCACTGGAGCAAACTCTTTTCACCTCTCCCAGCATGGCACAAGCATTGTCCTTGATACTTTAGTCCTTCAGACTCAGCACTATGCACACACTAAGCCTGTGGACCATCAGACTGGAGCTATGTGGACAGAGGTCAGGAGAGAGACCTGAGACCTGGTGCACATCTTCAAGAGGCCTAGAATCTAGTTGACAATATTGACTTAACTTCAGCAAGCATTTTAATCTCTCTCCAAAGGTATGCAGAACTTAGTTGCAAGAGAAGGTGCAACTTTTAAATGGGGACATTTCTATGGCCTGAGAGTTTTACCAGTATTCTCTTTCCAAATCCCATTACCCAGTCTTGCCATCAGACAGGCCTCAAACACAGAAGGCAATCCTTCTACACATACAATCTAAGTTTCATGGCCGAGCACAGTGGCGCACGCCTGTAATCCCAGCACTTTGGGACACCAAAGCGTGTGGATCACCAAAAGTCAGGATTTCGAGACCAGCTTGGCCAACGTGGTGAAAGGCTGTCTCTACTGAAAATACAAATATTATCTGGGTGTGATGGCAAGCGCCTGTAACCCCAGCTACTCGGGAGGCTAAGGTGGGAGGATTGCTTGAACCTGGGAGGCAGAAGCTGCAGTGAGCTGAGATCTCAACACTGCACTCCAGCCTGGGTGACAGAGCGAGACTCCCTCTCAAAAAAAAAAAAAAAAAAAAAAAAAAAATTGCAGTTTCAGCAGAAGGGAATTCAAAGCTATGCCCGGGCTCCTCTCTGAAGCTTCCTTGGAAATGGCGCTTATTTCAAAACAAATTCTTTAAATTAAGAGAAAATTATGCCAGAGGAGGAATACATACATCTTTTATTTGCTGGGTCAAGTATCATAGTGAGTGAAGTCCTAAAATCTTAAGAGAATTTCCTCTTTTGATCTAGGAGGAACATTTTTTTGCAAAAGCTAAACCCACATAGATTCCCCCAAGGCAATGGGGAAAAGAAATTAAAGTGGGTGAGTTGTATGTCTTGATCCATTGTCAACCATTGTCCGGCAGAACTGTGGGACTTAGGGGACACTGGCAAAGGGTCAGGACGGGGAAGCAAGTACCCAGCTGCCAGACCAAGGATCCCTGACCGGGTTAGGACATGGGCCAGAACAGCAGGACAAGAATTGAACGACGAGAGAGGAAGTGGGACAGATGTTACTCTAGATGTCTGTGCTGTCAAATTCCTCAAAGCACAGAAGTGCCGTCAATGCCCGTGTGCCCCTCAAAAAAAAAAAAATCATGCGCACGAGATGCACTACACTGGATTTCTCTGTCAAGTGCTGCCTCTCCCCAGTAAGATGCCTCAGAAAGGGAAGACATCAACACGTTACAGATGTTTACATGAGGACGTCAACATTTTGGGTAGCCCAAACTCATTGATGGAGAAGCTGGAGAGCTTGACGGAACAATGTAGCCTCAGTGAGCCTACCATTGACTCTGCTCCATGGATTCATTTTTAGATAGACTCAGGCAGGGGGCACACACTTACTTAGTCCCATCTGGGCCAGTTCTTCAAGCTGAGCCTCCGACTTGGCTGTTGCAATGGCATAAGGCAACTTCAAGGTAAATGGCAGAACATCCCTGATTGTTCAGAAAAAGAGAGAATGTTTGTAATTACATGTCTGGTTTCTATCTTGTGTTTATTTTCATCATGGAGATGTGTTAGCTTAAACTGTTTAAAATGTCCTAAGTAGACACCATACCATATCAACGAAGTTATCTTTCCTGGTGGTAAAACTTAACACTTACAATTCCTGTCTGCATTATCACACTCAGGACAGGCTGAGAGAAAAACCAGCATAGTTTCAGTATCAAAGTAGGGACCCAATTGCCCTGCTGGGTAGCTAAAAGGTATGTAGAGTTTACATCAGACTCGCTGACTTGTTGGTAGATCTAGCATGCATATAAAACATTATGTACTAATTCACTGCATGCCCATGTGAATGTTGGGCCAAAAACTGCCTGCGCAGGAATGTGGAATCCTAAACCGAGATGAATTAGCCCGTTGCCTTGCACACTGCAGGCTCTCAATGAATATCTGTCAGCTTTACTTATGAAATCTTCCCATTAGAGCCCACACATTGGCCTTGGTGTGCTGGAGACAAAACTTTCTCCTGTGTTTGAAGGCAGAGCTTCTCTAATGTACAGATAGATACCCAGGGTCTCGTTATACTGCACACTCTGATTCCAGAGGTCTGGGAGGGACTGGAGATTCGGCATTTCTGCCAAGCTCTTAGAGGATGCTGATGCTGCTGGACCCTGGACCAGGCTTTGAATTGGAAAGCAAGTCTAAGGCCCCTCATGCCAATAACCCCAGCACCCAAGCAGCATGGTGCCACGTGCAGATGGACAAACACACATGGCAGAGAGAGCAACAGACCCAACAGGAGAGAGCCCAGCCAGCATCAGGGGCCTGCCACAGCCATGGGCCATGACTTGCTTTCTTGGAAAGGGCAAAGGCAGACTTAAACATTTGCTCATGTTCATACACAAAGGTTAGGACCATGCTCTAAGCACTGGTGAATTCCCCACAAGGCAAAGCACAACACTGTCCTGACACAGACAGGCAGAAAGTGCTTGAATGGATGAATGAATGAATGAATATTCAATAACTGGTGACTTAATCAAAAAGGAGAGTTTGTTTGTTTGTTTCTTTTTCCAGTGGTGGTAATAGTCTTACAAAGAAATAATTATTCATTCATTTGTTCCACAGATGTTTATGATCATCTGCAATGTGCCAGACATTGCATCAGGGGCTGGGAACAAAACAGACGGAAGTTCCTGCCTGCATGGAGCTCCATGTCAGGGGATACCAATAAACAAACACACAATTTACGGAATCTATGATAAGGAGATCCATGACATGGATAAAAATGAAGCAGGAAAGGAGAATAAAGAATGTTTGAGTGTGAAGGTGGCCAGACAAGGCTTCGTGACCAGGCAGCATTTGACTGAAGATCTAATGGTGGCCAGGGGTTAAATCATGAAGGGAAGGACCTTCCAGGCAGAGTGAGAAGCAGGTGCAAAGGCCCTGGGGTGGGGAGGGTCTGGCATGGATGAAGAACAGCAAGGAGACCACTGTGGCTGGAAGGTGCTGGTAAGGAACACAACTTGGAGTCCTGCCTGGATTTCATCATCATGAGACGTGCTGAGAATTGCCACTGACGAGAATAATGATACCAAACAACCTATTGTTTACAGTAAAATTAGGCAACATTCTTGGATAAACCAGATTAAATCTGGATGACTGGAGAATTTTGGAGCCATGGAAGCTGTTAACAATGAATAACAAATTAGTAAGTCAATGAAAAGAAGAAAAAAACAAGAAGGTTTTGACACTGTACTGCTCTGCTAATGTAAAGCCAGGAAGCTGCTCTTTCTTGGGGGTCAGGCCCAGATCACCTCTTCCTTCCACGAGACCTTTCGCTTGTCCTCAAATGTTGTGAGCACCCCCTTTGCTTGGCCACTTGTGTCTGTTTGAGATGAAGCAGGCAGCACTGCAGGGGATTGCTGTGTCTGTAATAGCTGCTGCCTGACCTGGCAGGGCGGCAACCCTGATGATAATCTCAAGTGAAGATTAATGGGAACCACAGCCTTGTAACACCAAACTAGACTGTAAATATATGTTTGTGTGGCCGGACCAACTTAATTAAAATCTACTTTCCTCAGACAATTTGGGGGGAAAGCTGCATACCACAAAACCAACCTATGTTTATATTAAGCTTTTACCTCGCTCAGTGCAGTACCTGGAGCTTAAACATCACATGACTGGTTTGGGGTTTTCTTAATGATATATGACAGGAAGCCACACCTGTCCTTGGTTAATGGATGGTTTCAGGCTTTGATCTACTAGAGAATTAGATGTTGTATATGCATCCTCTCCCACTGAGCCAACCAGGGTGCATCCCAGCATCTTCACACACACATGCACACACGCATGCACATGCGTGCACACACACACACACACACACACACAGGGACACCTTCTTACTTGCATCCTATTAAAGAAAGGGGCCTCAATTCTAAAGCTTGCATAACAGACAAACAAAAGCCATCATCTTAGATATAAATGTTTCATTCAAGAGTTAAAACATGTACAGTCTAGATTTATTTTGTTTAACTTTGCTCTATACATAGATTTCTAAAGGGGAGGGGACAAAGATCATCGGGCAACTACTATTAAATTACAGCAGGCACTGTAACTCGTGTGGGGCCTGGGACAGCCCTGGGAGGAAGCCGTGATGCCCCCATTCTGTGGATCAGGAGCAGATGACGACGCAGACAAGTGAGGTCTCTAGCACACCCTCGCAGAGCTAATGGAGGTGAAGTGAGGGTCGAAACCCAGATGTGTTGGACCCTAAGGTCTGAGCAGCTGAATAGTATGGTGGGAAAATATGGGCTTTGGCATTAAGGCAGGCCTGAGTTCAACTCCCATAACTGTCACTTACTGATTGAACGATTGTGGGCACGTGCTTCACTTTTTCTGCCTCAGTGTTTTCATCATCCTAATTTATAGGGTTGCCATGAGGATTAGAAATATGTATGTATGGTGCTTAGCACAGATATAGAAGACCCCTAAAATTATTATTTCCTCTATTCCTCTATTCTGGTCTGAGGACAAGCAGCATTAGCCTCATCCCCTGGGAGCTTGCTGGAAATGCAAAACCTCAGGTACTACCCCAGACCCACTGAATCGGATTCTGCATTTAACAAGACTCCAAATGACTCTAGTACTCTCACTACTACACTGCTAACACCAAGTCAACAGAGCGCTGCCAGGCATTGGGGGTGAAGGTGTGCAGTCACTATTTGTATTCTCAACGACACTCTTCAGCGAGCCTTCCCACTATGGCAAATCCTATGTTTATTGATTTGTGAATTCTCTTGTGCAATGCATATTTGCATATGCATGCTGTGTGAAACACCAGAACCAATAATCCAATCACTTTCTTTACTTGAATATATTTATATACTAACAACCAACTAAAAAATGTCACAAATATTCTCATAAGACTGGGTAAATCAACTACCAATTGCTAAGAACATAGATGAGTAGCATAGAAAGAGAAACAAAAACATCAAATATCTTTGCATTTTGGAACAAACGGGGAAATTAATCTTGGCCTTCCTACCTGCAAAACATCAATTTTGGAGTTTTCCTGTAAGTACCTTATATATTGGTATCATGCTTTATAGTTTATAAGGCTTTCATATACTTTATCTCCTTGCATCTTCAAACAGTCCTGGACAGCAAGTACTCCAGTCTACCATGAACACTGATGGTAAATTTTCTATGCTATTGCCAAATATTGCTTTGTAGGTGTAATGATTTTTCCCAACAACTCCACAATTACCAAAAAGCAAACAGTGAAAAGTAAATATCAGCCGGCTTCACCCCTGGCCAACATGTTAGCATTGAGACTTCCTCCTCCAACCTGGCTGGCTTTAGGCCAGACCAGGTGTGGTTCCCTGGGGATGAGTGAGTGTGTGTGTGTGTGTGTGTGTGTGTGTGTGTGTGTGTTGGGGGCTGTGCTTCTGCACCAGCCTCCTCTCTTTGGGCAGCACATTTCATTTCCTCACACAGCCTTAAGAGATCTGCCCAAATCATGGCAGGCAGGTTGCATCCTCTTGGGAGGTGCTCCCAGGTACTGGTCCCATTCTCAGTGAAGCCCTCATTTTCTTCCCGCTGGTGAGCAGCGCTGAATTCCTCCCCTGGAAGTGCCTCCCCTTCCTGAGGCCATTTATTGTGTGGCTTCAGCTGACCTGGAGACTTCAGAGGGTGAAGAGCTTAGTGGCTCCTGGCCGGGCACGGTGCTCACGCCTGTAATCCCAGCACTTTGGGAGGCTGAGGTGGGCAGATTGCCTGAGGTCAGGAGTTTGAGACCAGCCTGGCCAACGTAGTAAAACCCCGTCTCTACTAAAAATACAAAAATTATTTGGGCATGGTGGTGCGTGCCTGTAATCCCAGCTACTCAGGAGGCTGAGGCAGGAGAATCGCTTGAACCCAAGGAGGTGGAGGTTGCAGTGAGCCGAGATCACGCCATTGCACCCCAGCCTGGACAACAGAAGTGAAACTCCATCTCAAAAAAAAAAAAAAAAAAAAAAAAAAGGCACGTAGTGCCTCCTGCCCTCTGGCAGAATCTAGTCAACAGGCACTTGGTCTTTGAGAAACAACCTAATTCTTAAATTAAAATAAACTGAGCCAAACTCAAATAAACTCCCCAGCCTATATGTGTGTTAGCTGTGAGAAGTGATGTCTGAAAACATCCTAGTAACACATTTTCCTGTCTCTGCCATTTCAGCTGCCATGGACAGAGAAAAGGAGGCCAAACTGAACTCAGCCCCATAAGAGGAGGCAATGCCAATCCCTGCAGATAACAAGAATTTTGATTCTTAATTACTGAAAAAACACTTGATGTGAAAAAACTGTTATTGCTAGTAAGAAAAAAATGGAAAAAAAAAAGAAAGCCTTTCACAATGCACACCCTGTTGACTCTGGTTAATATTCTGATTCTGGGTGGGGTGCAGTGGCTCACACCTGTAATCCCAGCACTTTGGGAGGCCGAGGCGGGTGAATCATCTGAGGTTAGGAGTTCAAGACCAGCCTGGTCAACATGGTGAAAACCTGTCTCTACTAAAAATACAAAAAATTAGCCGGGCATAGTGGCAGGCGCCTGTAATCTCAGCTACTCAGGAGGCTGAGTCGGGAGAATTGCTTGATCTCAGGAGGCAGAGGTTGTAGTGAGCCAAGATCGTACCACTGCTCTCCAGCCTGGGTGACAGAGTGAGACTTCATCTCAAAAAAAAAACAAAAAACAAAAAACTGATTTTGGACTTAACATTGTATAGAACAAAATAGTTGCTTTGGTTATGAAAAGGACATGAGCACCCAGCTGGCCTGAAGGACAAGACTGATGGGCTGGTTTAAGGAACCCACACTTGTAGAATGAACTCCATCCCTTATGGAGTTTTCAGAGGCATTATCATGAACCTTTCAAAGTCACAGGCTTGCATGCGCAGTCCCTTTCTGTGTGTGTGTGTGTGTGCATGTGTGTATGTGTGTGCATGTGTGTGTGCATGTGTGCACGTATGTGCATGTGTATGTGTGTTTCCTGCTTGATGGGTCTGGCTGAAAGGAGCCTTGGGAGCAGCTTGAAGAAATAATCATATGAAGGATAATTTATGTTTGGAGGGGTTGGGGTAGTTGTTTTGACCTTAAACCTGGCATGATGTGTACTTGGTGAACCCGTTCACTTGGTGAACATTTTACTTAAGTAACCAGTCTTAATCTGCCAACATCAAATAGGTGGCCAGCCTCCTAGATCCTTCAAGAAACCTCAGGTTAATTATATCCCACACACCAAACAGGGCCTTGAAACCGTATGAGAGGAAGAGGCCTTACCTGCTGATGCAGTAGAAAGCAATGAGCCGGAATAAATCTGCAAAACTGATTCCTGAGCCTTCCAGGGAAAAGGCTGGAAAAGAGATTTCAGAAACCAGCTGATTCTCCCTGAGCACGTTCTGGGACAAGAACAGCCCCCTAAACACCACGTGTGTGGGACCATCTGAGTACTCTCAAACAAACTACCGTGTGGCTTATCAGAACCAGCTGTGCAGAGGAGGCATGTCAGCCAGCAGCCACCGGTAAACAGCCGATGATCTGGAAGTTCATCGCTTGACTCATGCCGAGCACATGCTCCAGTGCTTGGTAAACAGACCAGGACAGACTTGAGTTGCACAACTGTCTTTTTTTTTAACTTCAGAACACAAAGGGCAGGGGACAAGGGGCCAGTCTGTCTGGATTGTATCAGCACAGGACAGGGCTTGGGGAACACCAAAACCCCTACTCCCCTCGATCCCTTGACCCTCCTAGGACACACACTTCCCTGGTCACTCCTTTTTGCCATAACAGAGCACCTGTGATAAAAGCGCACGGGAGAAGGAATGTAGAGCTGGGAGGATATGACGAGGTTCCCCGAAATCAGCTTTTGGTTAAATTCAACATGAAAGATTCCAAAACTGGCCGGGCATGGTGCCTCATGCATGTAATCCCAGCACTTTGGGAGGCCGAGGAGGGAGGATCTCTTGAGCCCAGGAGTTTGAGACCAGCCTGGGCATTATAGCGAGACCACATCTCTCTTTTTTTTTTCTCTCTCTCACTTTTTTTTAAAACAAAGATTCTAAGACCCATTTACTTGGAGTGTTGCTCCCCCCTCCACCCCTGCTCCAGTGTTCAAATTTTCTAACACAGAAGACATGTTCTGGGCCGGCCGTGGTGGCTCACGCCCCTAATCCCACCACTTTGTGAGGCCAAGGTGGGTGGATCACCTGAGGTCAGGAGTTTGAGACCAGCCTGGCCAACATGGCAAAACCCCGTCTCTACTAAAAATACAAAAGTTAGCTGGATGTGGTGACACACACCTGTAATCCCAGCTGTTTGGGAGGCTGAGGGAGGAGAATCATTTGAACCAGGGAGGTGGACGTTGCAGTGAGCCGAGATCGAGCCACTGCACTCTAGCCTGGGTGACAGAGAAAGACTCTGTCTCAAAAAAAAAGAAGACACATACTGTCAAGATGGTGTGGCATTTTGCACGTCTTCCAAATGCTGGAGCAGCAAGTGGTCTGACTTCAAATACTCATGAATGTGCCAGCCGGCCCTCACACCACCTCAGCTGAGCAACTCACACTGATATTCCTCTAAACATTTGAAATATCCTCAGTTTTATGAATATTTCTTCAATCCAATGTGTTTCGTCTCACTCATACCCTCATTTATTTTGCTTATTTGCCTTTTTTTTTTTTTTTTTTTTCTGGAGACAGAGTTTCGCTGTTGTTGCCCAGGTTGGAGTGCAATGGTGCAATCTCAGTTCACTGCAACCTCCATCTCCCGGGTTCAAGCGATTCTCCTGTCTAAGCCTCCCAAGTAGCTGGGATTACAGGCATGTACCACCAGGCCTGGCTAATTTTGTACTTTTAGTAGAGACGGGGTTTCTCCATGTCAGGCTGGTCTCGAACTGCTGATCTCAGGCGATCCACCCACCTCAGCCTCCCAAAGTGCTGGGATTACAGGTGTGAGCCACTGCGCCTGGCCGCTTATTTGCTTTTTTGTATTATTTTATTATTTCTGTAGCACCCCCAAAAAACATCCATACCTCTACACGTATACCATCACAGACACACACAGACACACAGAAACAACAAACACACATGTGTGCCACAATTTGTAGAGTTAAGTGGGAGGAAACTAATTTGGAGCAGGTTAGCTTCTCCAAGCCTCAGTTTTCTCATCTGGAAAAGGGACTCTAATAGTACTTTCCTTATCTCCCAGAAGGGTGGTCGGGGGAGCTGAAATTTTTAAAAAATTAAATAATTTATGTGAAAGCATTGTTTCCAAATATGAGGTGTTGTTTATTATTAAGCTGCACTGTCCGTAAGTTATGACAAAATATCTGAATATTTATTTATTTGAGATAGAGTCTCACTCTGTCACTCAGGCTGGAGTGCAATGGCACGATCTTGGCTCACTGCAACCTCCACCTCCTGGGTTCAAGCGATTCTCCTGCCACAGCCTCCTGAGCAGATGGGATTACAGGCTTGCGCCACCACACCTAGCTAATTTTCGTGTTTTCAGTAGAGACGGAGTTTCACCATGTTGCCCAGGCTGGTCTCGAACCCCTGGCCTCAAGTGATCCGCCCACCTCAGCCTCCCTGAATGTTTTTATAGCAAGTCCTTCCTTCACCTCAATTCACAGAGAAGATAAACAGGCCCTGACTGAGAAGGGGCCATTGCAGTGGGACCCAGGCCTGTGGTAACTAGTTATGACCAGGCTTATGCTTTATTTAAACAAGCTCTTTTAACCACTTGAAGCCACCTGGAGAAGATTAGGGAAGTGATTGAGGCCTCATCAAATTATGGGGCAAAAACCTTTGGCCACAAGGACCTCAACGAACAACCAGGAAGCTTCCACACACATTGCCCATGCTTCTGGAAGAGGCGAGGAAGTGGCTTCCGACCAACACATCCATCGTGCTCCACTTTGGACATTAGGGAGGAATTTAAAAACCAGTTAGATCTGTGGCTTCTTGCCTCGTGGACTTTTTTTTTTTTAATATTTTTGGGTTGTTTTTTCATTTTTAAGACATGGTTTGGCTCTGTTGCCCAGGCTGGAGTGCAGTGGCACGATCACGGCTCACTGCGCTTAAGTGATCCCACCTCAGCCTGAGTAGCTGGGACTACAGGCGTGTGCCATCATTCCTGGCTAATTTTTTTTTTTTTTGTAGAGATGGAGTTTTGCCATGTTGCCCAGGCTGGTCTCAAACTCCTGAGCTCAAGCAACCCTCTGGCCTTGGCCTCCCAAAGCGCTAGGATTACAGGTGTGAGCCACGGCACACAGCCCCTCGCAGACTTTCAAAAGCCAATTCAGAATTAATTAATTCACTTAATATAAATTCATTATCAATTCACCTAACACATTATTAACTCAATATGAATTCATTATCTTTCAAAGAGTGGGTTTGCAATGTACCTTCTGGTTGCGTCCTAATGTATTTACATTATTGGCTGCGTTCCGCCTGCTCATGCGCCTTTCAGGGGGAAGTTTTTCCCAGGCATCCATGACCTTGTGGCCTTGTGAGATCCAGGTTGACAATTGAGCTGGAGGCGGTTCACAGTCAGCCTGGCAGGTTTCACCCTCCCCTGACTCAGTTAAAGGTCATTTGGCTCAGCAAGATTGTGCCCTCCCGGCTGAGTAGAATCTCATCTCGGCCCTGAAGTTGACCTTCATCTACACCTTCAGCTTCTCCAAATGCAGGAGGTGAGGTGCTGGGAAATCGGGAAGCAAGTGGGAATCCCAAGCTCTGTCTTGCTTCTGAGCTCTCTCCTCCTGGCCTGCTCCTCCCACTCCTCCCCCTTTGATGGGCAGATCCATCTTCCGATTCTTTCTTGGAGGCTGGCAGTACATCAGAACTGTGTGTTCCCTTTTTTATTTAAAATTTGGCCTCCCGACACTCCACATTTCCAATGACCAATCATGGAACAGCAGAAAGAAAACCAACACTTCTGAACACCACTCTCCCTTCAAAATGTTCATCGAAAGGTTGGATTCTGCCTCTGATTAGCTGCATTTCATAGAAGACTGAGCACTGATTGCCTGGAGGGAACAGGTCTGCTCAGGGATTATTTATTCACGAAGTGCAGACACATGCTTTAGGATTAGATCCCGTAAAAGGGCTCTCTTGCTACAGTCTCCTTGCAATTTAGTCATTGGCAAACCTGGGAACTGAATTCGTGTTCCACTTAACTGGGTAGGGGGAGAGGAAGTCAACCTCTATTAGTTCCCTACCATATGCCATGCAGTAGGCTGCACACTTTATATTCAGGTTGCTTGACTCATTAACAACTCAGAGGTTACCATCACCGTATTATACAGATGAGAAAACTGAGGCTCCTGGAGTAGGTTACGTGTCTAGTCATTCAGCGGCAAGACTCACACCCATATCTGCCCATCTCAAAACCAGAGCTCCTTCCACTTCCACTCCCTGCAGAGCCCTGCGGCCCTCATGTCAGTCAGGACCTGAGCATCCAATGACCACTTACTGTATGTGCTTTCCTTTATGGCAAATTCCTTGAGTGGGGCCCCAAATTCACAGGGCAGGCGGAGGGAGAGGACTTTCTTCTGCATTTTGGTAGATTTATGAACCAGGAAGATCTAGTGGAGGAAAAAGAAATACAAGCTTTAGGAAATATCTAGAATGTTGAAACCCAAGCCTCTGGTTTCCCTCACACTCAATGAATAGAACCCCTTCATATCCACACTGCATGGCTCCCTGCAGGAAACTCTCCTGCCATAGAAAGGGGTGCTCAGAGCCCAGGCTGCAGACAACTTTGTTCATTACTGGCATCAAAAGAATCCTGCTTTCCCTCTGACAGAAGCTTCTCCATGGGGCTAAGAACTCCCCTAGTCTGCACAAGCATTTTCAGTTCGGTGACTGTTTTACTGCTGAAGTTATATTCTCCAGCCCCTGTCTTATATATCTTGGTTGGTGAAACCTAAATTCTAAACACAGGCAGTAACATGACTAAACCATAGGAATTGGGATTTCATTGGTTAACTTGGCTTATGAGGATATTTACAATAGAAATTTAAGTTTGTGGCTAACAGTGAAAAAGCAGAAGTTGCTTTGTTTTTTGTTTTCAAATTGAAATCTGAATTTCTAGCTCTTCTTGGAAAATGAGATGATACAGCAAGACCAGACAACAATCTACTGGAGCTGAAAAATGGCTGTTCCATTTGGGTGGTGGGTGGATGCACTCTGAAGTTGACCCCGGTGGACATGGAAGCTGTCCATTTATTCCTGACTCACTTCACATTCTACCAGTTCCCTCAAGATCCTAATATTGTCTTTAGACACATGCTTTAAAACAGCCCAATTCCTAGTGCTGATCTCAGGACACCATTCTGGCCCTCATCACTGCAGAGGTAAGTATGCTGTGTACTGTTGTGCAGGCCGTGCACTGCACAACTCCAGCAGGCACCATTCACCTAGCCTACGAATGAAGTGACTCTCCCTGGAGTATGGCGTGTGGCAGCCCAGCTGAGTCCTGGTTCCCTTCTGTGGAGCATGACCCTTCTCCAAGAATCTTATTCTGTCTGTCATGCTTCTTTAGCTACTTCTCTTTCATCTGCATTTAAACACCTTACTCTCTACCTCTTCTCTCCCCTACCTTTCTAGTCTTTCATTTTTTCCCCGCCTAATCTTTGCTCCTCTCTTTATCTCCAGTTAAAAGCTCGTAAGATACTTTATTTAGGGGGTGGGAAGATGGGTATGGGACTTGGGTATCTGGTGAAGAATGAAGCTGGAAGACCTTAAGTTCTCTTTTCTCCTGGCATCGTGGGGATGCATCCATAGGATTCATCCAGTAGCAGGTTCTGGGAGTCAGTGCCTCTGGGACACCCTAAAACTGAAGCAGATGCTTCCTAAATAGCATCCTGATGGCTAAGAGGCCAAAGCACTGCGGAGAGGCAGCTGTTGGTTGTTAGGAGAGGAAGTAACACTCCCTTTTCCAAGTGGAGATCTCCCTGAGCCTTGGGGTTGGGGAGTGCAATCTCTAGGCCTTATTTTTTGGAGGACTGCAGCCTTACATTATATCAGGGGTTGGCAAAGTCTGGCCTGCAGACGAAATCCATCCTGCCATCTGTTTCTGAGTAAAGTTGTATTGAAACACAGCCACGCTTGATCATTTACATATTGTCTATGGCTGCTTTTGCATGACAATAGTGTAGTTGAGTAGTTGTGACAGAGACTGTATAGCCTGCAAAGCCAAAAATATTTCACTTTGCCCTTTACAGAAACAGTTTGTGGACCCCTGTCTTAGATTGTAGAATAATTAAGGATGGGCACCCCAAAAGCCCACTTCACTCATGCCACCATGGCCAGTCTCTCAAATCCTCCTTTTTCACACACTTTTAGCCACCTGCTTTTCTCTCTCTTCTTTATTTTATTTTATTTTATTATTTTATTTTATTTTTAGATGGAGTCTCGCTCTGTCATCCAGGCTGGAGTGCAGCGGTGCAATCTCAGCTCACGGCAACCTCCACCTCCTGGGTTCAAGCAATTCTCCTGCCTCAGCCTCTGGAGTAGCTGGGGTTACAGGTGCACGCCACCATGACTGGCTAATCTGTGTATTTTTAGTAGGGACAGAGTTTCGCCATGTTGGCCAGGCTGGTCTCGAACTCCTGACTTCAAGTGATCTGCTCGCCTTGGCCTCTCAAAGTGCTGGGATTACAGGCCTGGGCCACCATGCCTGGCCTCTCCCTTCGTTATTCTTGACTGTCCTGGTTCACGTTACTCCTGTCCTGGCCCTGCCCTCAACCTGCCCAAGTTCATCAGGCAGGCCCTGTGCAGGGATCAGGCAGGCGGACGGAGAGAACATGCCTGGCCTGTTTCCCATGCAGGTCTCAGCAAGAGTGGACGTGCCCTACCTTGGGAGGGGGAGCTGGGCAGGCTGTTGCCTAGCTCTGCAGCAACTTCTGTCTTTGGAATGTTTTGCAGAAATGCAAGAGCAGACAATTCAGCTGGCTGAAAGTGAGGCATCACAGAAGGTGAGGAAATCCTGATCCCATAGAACAAAACTAGAGGCAGCAGCTCTGTGTTATGGCCAAGGGTTCTCTGCAAAGATGAGAAAGCACCGTGCCTTGTTCCCCTGAGCATGTTCTGGCAGAGGTCTTAGTTCTACCTGTTTCTGCCTGATGAGGGATAAAGAAAGATTCATATGTTTTTTAAAAAGTGAGAACAGACAGACTCTGACCGCTAGGAAACTCAAAAATGTATTTGGCGCCCAATTCTTAGGACATTCCTCAGCTAGCTACTAATGGGATTTTCTCCTTGCTTCTCCATCTAGTTCTTAGTCTCTATCCTGTGTTGCGTGTTAAGTAGTATTTTGTCTGTGACTTATTGTATTTATCCTTTGGAAGTAGACACTGCACACAAATGCTGTCTACTATAACTTTGTACTACAATGAAAATGTTCCAAATTCTGTACCATCTAATATGGTAGCCAGCCGAGGCCAGAGAGCACTTAAAATGTGGCTACGGTAACTGAGGAGCTGAATTTCTAATTTTATTTGCTTTAATTCATGTAAATTTAAAGAGCCACATGGAGCAAGAAGCTACCATACTGGATAGCACAAGAGATACCAGTCACTTTTTTTTTTTTTTTTTTTTTTTTTGAGACAGATTCTCACTGTTGCCCAGACTGGAGTGCAGTGGCACAATCTCCGCTCACGGCAACCTCCACTTCCTGTGTTCAAGTGATTCTTCTGCCTCAGCCTCCTGAGTAGCTGGGATTACAGGCGTGTGCCACCACACCTGGCTAATGTTTGTAATTTTAGTAGAGGTAGAGTGCCACTGTGTTGCCCAGACTGGTCTAGAAATCCTGGCCTCAAGTGATCTGTCCGCCTTGGCCTCCCAAAGTGCTAGGATTACAGGCCTGAGCCACCGTGCCCGGCTACAGTCACTTTTTTGAGGACCTTCCACAAGTCGTGGAGTGGTCTGGATGGGACGGACAGTGGTCTTGGATAGGCAGTAGCTGAGGAAACCACATTAGACTTTGGTCTGTGTGGAAAGCCCAGGGAAAACAGGACTCCAGAGCAGGCGAGTCTGTGGACACAGAACTTTTGAAGGCTGGGTCCCAAGTCGGATGGCTGGACCCTGGCAGGGCTCCCAGGCTCAGAAGGAGAGGAAGGCAGCAGAGGCCACCAAGGATCTCAGACCCAGGCTCATCCTCAGTGTCCAGGCTCAAGAGGTCAGACCCAGGCTTCTGGCCAGTGGCCCCTACTCGCTACCAGATGCTCAGTTACTCTGCTGGATCCTTGTACCTCCCACGGTAACTGAGCAGATAAAGACAGAAAGACACACCGTGAAGGGCTCTGTTCCTGGGTTTCCAGAATATTTCTGCATTGAAAACTAGTTACACATCAGGAAACACGCTCCTTACAAGCTGGGAAGAACTTTCTGGAACCAACTCCAAGTGTTTTTCTTTAAGCCGGCAGCAGTCCTGCCTGCCTCCACCTGCTTCCCGAGGTTCTGAGTCTTACCCCCGGAGGCTGGGCCTGCAGGACCTCTGCTGCCTCCTCCTCACTCAGACTCAGCTGCAGCCATATGGGGTGGGTGTGGAGGAGCCGGTCCAAGATGCTAAGCCTGTTGGAGAGGCTGTCATATCCTGAGTCCCGGGCACAGGTCTTCACGTCCTCTTCCTCGGAATAGCCACCATCCTTGTGTCTTACCATGCTAGGAGAAAGGAAAGTGGCAGGGTCAGCTGGCTGCAGTACCATTTCCCTAACAAGGAGACCGCCCCTACAAGTTCATAGGCCAGGCTTGCCACCGCACATACCCCGTCTTGTGATCGCCCCCTTAATGATCTTCTCTTCCAGACTGAAAGCTTTCTGAGGGCAGACACAATGTTTTATTTTACCCTATATCTCTAATATTAAAAACAATACTTTGCACTGGACAGACCTGACCTTCTATTCCTAACCCCATTTTCAAAAGTTCTAAGCATCCTAAATGCCGTTTACTCAGGCTTTGTCTTCTGACATAAAATAGTTCTTTTTTATCTTTTTCTTCTTCTTTTTTTTTTTTTGAGATGGAGTCTCATTCTGTTGCCCAGGCTGGAGTGCAGTGGCGCGATCTGGGCCCACTGCAACCTCCGTCTCCTGGGTTCAAGTGATTCTCCTGCCTCAGCCTCCTGAGTAGCTGGGATTATAGGTGCACACCACAATGCCCGGCTAATTTTTGTATTTTTAATAGAGATGGGGTTTCGCCATGTTAGCCAGGCTGGTCTTGAACTCCTGACCTCAGGTGATCCGCCTACCTCAGCATTTCAAAGTGCTGGGATTACAGGCATGAGCCACCCTGCCTGGCCAATATAAAACATTTCTAACTTTGAGGACAGAACCCTACATGCGAAATAGCATGGATGGCAACCGTGAGTTCCTAATGCTCAGTAGCATTTCTCATAAGCACAACCATGCCCCAGTCTAAAGGCAAATGCACTCACACAGATTTATTTCGTACCTGAATGATTGGATTTTATTTCTTCTCACAAATCTAAGCATTTTTATTACTGACATTATTTATAATAAAACTTCACAGAGGAGTGATGCTGTGCTATTTGTAAAATCATGTCGACATTATTCATAATAGCTAACAAGTGGAAACAACCCAAATGTCTGTCAGTTGATGAGTGGATGAACAAAATGTGGTCAAGTGTGGTGGCTCACGCCTGTAATCCCAGCACTTTGGGAAGTTGAGGCAGGCAGATCATTTGAACCCAGGAGTTCGAAGCCTGCCTGTGGAACATGACGAAATTCCATTTCTACTAAAAATACAAAAATTAGCCAGGTGTGGTCATGCGCACCTGTAGTCCCAGCTAACTCAGGAGGCTGAGGTAGGAGGATTGCTTGAGCCTGGGAGTTTAAGGCTGCAGTAAGCCATGATCCAACCACTGCACTCCAGCCTGGACAACAGGAGTGAGACCCTGTCTCAAAAAAAAAAAAAAAAGTAATCTATTCTTACAATGGAATATTATTCAGCCATGAAAAGGAATGGAGCACTGATGCATGCTGCAACATGGATGAACTTGGAAAGCATCTTGTTCAGTGACAGAAGCCAGACATGAGGCCACACACTGAATGACTCGATTTACATGAAATATCCAGAACAAGCAAATCTACAGAGACACAAAGTAGATCAGTGGGCACCAGAGAATGGGGGAGAGAAAAGAGAATGGGAAGTGATTCAAACAGGTACCAGGTTTCTTTCCGGGGTGATGGAAATGTTCTGGTATTAGATGGTGGTGATAACTGCACAATGTGTGAATGTAATAAAACCCGCGAATCACGCACGTTAAAAGGGTGAATTTTATGGTATGTGAATTATATCTTTTTTTTTTTTTTTTAGTCTTGCTGTGTTGCCCAGGCTAGAGTGCAGTAGCAGGATCTTGGCTCACTGCAACCTCTGCCTCCCAGGATCCAGCGATTCTCCTGCCTCAGCCTCCCGACTAGCTAGGATTACAGGCACCCGCCACCGCGCCTGGCTAATTTTTGTATTTTTAGTAGAGACGGGGTTTCATCATCTTGGCCAGGCTGGTCTTGAACTCCTGACCTCGTGATCCACCTGCCTCAGCCTCCCAAAGTGCTGAGATTACAGGCGTGAGCCACCGTGCCCGGCCATGAATTATATCTTAATGACCAAACCATATTGACGTCCTTTTGGTGCCAATATTGGTTCTGTCAGTGAGTGTTTAATTCCCATTTTACCAATGAGAAGACTGAGGCCTAAGAAGTTACTGAGCTGTCCTGAGTGATAACAGCCTTGAAACAGCAGAACTAGAAATTACACATACTCTGGTATTTATCCAAAGTTGTGGGTACCAAGTCAGGTCAGGGACACAGGGGTGAGGGGCACAGGGGTCAGGGACACAGGGCAATTTGTATCCATGTAGCGGCTGTTGTGTGCCAAGCCCTTTACCTACATTCTCTCATTTACTCCTCTCGACAGCCCTGGACCACAGGCACCATGATCCCAGTTTTACAGAGGACCAGGAGTCTTAGCCCAGGTCAGGATCTTGCTCAAGGTCAAGCCCCTGGTCAGAGAGAGGGGGCTGTCATTCCCTCCAAGGCAGCTTCGCTCTGGGTTCTCTCACCCTTTACCAAACTCAGAACTGACACTTACCCTGGCTCTCAAGGAGCAGGTCATCAAGCCCTATCCTGGGGCAGCCAAGGGACACCAGACCTGACCATTCATGTCCAAACAAGCAGGTTTAGATTGGGGTACATATGGGCTTCAATCCTCTAAACCCAAAGGAACTCAACTGTGTGACCTAGATAATGTATTTAGCACTGAGAAGGATGGATAATGAAACTGAATATATGATGAGTTATAAAAAGGAAATTAAAGAGAGGAAGTGTGATATTTCCACATGGACAACTCTACTCCTAAGAGGTGGGACTGAATTTAGAAGAAGTCAACCTATGCCGATCATTTTTGGGTGTGCAGACTCAATAATAATACCCAGTGTTGGCATGTGGACTGGCCAGAGACCCCGTCCTAACTTCTGTCCATCACCTTCGTGACTTTCTGCAGGCCTAAGGAATTTCATTCATTCAAGATTTATCTTTTTATTTCTTCTCAAATACATGAAAGCTTTGCTCAACTTCTGCTACAAGTTTCCAGGTAGGAGACTGTGCCAAAAAGAATAGTTTCTCCTTCTGCAAATGCCATTCCAGGGCCTGCAGGTATTGGGAAGTGAATATTTGCAGTTAAAAAAGCATACTCTTCAAAGTGAAGCTGGTGTTAAAATTCCTTTCATAGAAGGAAAAAGCCAGCTTTAGACAAGTGATTCTCAACCCTGGCTGCTGATAAAAATCACCTAAAAAAGCCAGGCATGGTGGCTAAAGCCTGTAATCCCAGCACTTTGGGAGGCCGAGGCAGGCAGATCACCTGAGACCAGGAGTTCAAGACCAGCCTGGCCAACATGGTGAATCCCTGTCTCTACTAAAATACAAAAAGTAGCTAGGAGTGGTGGTGGGCACCCGTAGTCCCAGCTACTCAGGAGGCTAGGGCAGAGGAATCACTTGAACTTCGGAAGGTGGATGTTGCAGTGAGTGGAGATCGTGCCACTGCACTCCAGGCTGGGCAACAGAGCAAGACCCTGTCTCAGAAAGAAAAGAAAAAAAAAAGCCAGGTGCAGTGGCTCACGTCTGTAATCCCAGCACACTTTGGGAGGCTGAAGTGGTTGGATCACTGGAAGTCAGGAGTTCAAGACCAGCCTGGTCAACATGATGAAACCCTGTCTCTGCTAAAAATACCAAAATTAGCTGGGCATAGTGGCACACACCTGTAGTCCCAGCTACTCAGGAGGCTGAGGCAGCCTTGAACTTGGGAGATGGAGGTTGCAGTGAGCCGAGATCGTTCCACTGCACTCCAGCCTGGGCAACAGAGCAAGACTCCGTCTCCAAAAAAAAACAAAAACAAAAAAAGAAAAAAAAATTTCCCAGGGGATCCCAACGTGCAACCAAGTTTACAACCACTACTTTGGATCAGTATTTGTCAAACTTGACAGCCTGCATGAAAGTCACCTGGGGTTTGTTAAGCCACAGATTCCTGGTTTCAGACTCATAGCTTCTGCAGGTGTGGGGTGAGCCAGAGACATTGCATTTCTAACAAGCTCTCAGTGACCAATCTGAGGACAACACTGTAAGGAACATTTGCCTGAGATTCAAGCGTAAAACATGCATATTAACTCAGATCCAGTTAGGGGTTTTGTTTTGTTTTGCTAGGGGCTGGGGGCAGGGGACGGGTACCATGCCACTAAAAGGATTCTTGGCGACTAAATAAATGTTTTCTCACTGCCATCTCAGGTTGGCCCTATTTTGCCAAGACCAAATTGGACAGTGTCTAACATGACAATCATGATGCTCATGTGTGCTGAAAGTAAACATGTTGACATATCTTCCTTCCCTAGAAGGGCGCATCCTGTGACTCCTCTGTGGTTTCAAGGAGCTGAAAAGCCTTTGTTCTGACAAGTGACCTCAGCCTAAAAAGCAGGGCCCCGACAGGAGGATGGTGAATAAGATTCATGGGGCCTCATAAAAGAGCAACCATAATTATCCCTTGCCTTTGCAAATGACTAAGCTAACTCCTTGATTCAGCCAGCCACTTGAGGTTTACAGCATATTATTACAGGACAAATTGGCCTTTATCGGGAACAACCTTCAGGAAAGAACTAATGCGAGAACATTGAACGTGTAGGGGATGCTACTAGTGCCCCACCTAGAGCACCTCCTGTAGGCAGGCACCCATGCCCCATCTGCCGCGAGTGTTGGCTGTGGAAAGCTCACAGCTGCCCTTCTTCTCCTGGAAATGCCCAGGAAGCTACATCCTCTCCCTGAGAGCAGACTCACTGCCAATGACATATTGATATGTACTTTCTACATATGTGAGATGGAGAAGCGTGGCCTTCTAGCCTTGAGGTGCAACAACTCGGGGGGGCTATTCACGCTGCTGAGCTCCCTGTGGGACCAGGCAGAGCCCACATCTTTGCCTTGCCTCCTCCCTGTCCCATCCTGGATCCCTCACTCCTTGGCAGGCTGCTCCTGTATCACTTGCACAAGAAGCCCCAAATCAGGCTCTCCTTCCAGGGAACTCAACCTATGATAGAACTTGATGAGATTAACAGAAACTAGCGATTTCTACGAAAGGTGTCTGCGTGCAAACAGGAGGGAAGGCAGTGAACAGAGGTTCATAAAAGTAAAACACTGTGATGCAATCCAGGAGATTCCAATAAAAACATGGTCATAGTGGAATGGCCACAGAGCCAAGCTCAGGGCAGGAAGCACAAGGTTCCTCTCCTAGCTTGGCTGGGCATGTGAGACCTTGCTCGGGCCCCTTTCTGAGCCTCATCCTTTTGATCTGAAAATAGTAAATAACAATACCTTCGCCACCAGGTAGTAATCAATGCAAGCAAAAATTGTGAGTGGATGCTAAAATCAGAAGGCAAAAGACTTAGGAAATAGGATAGTCATAGTCTTAAAATATCACCTCACAGATCACTTAATGACTTGTGAAGATGAAAAGGTATCCTGGCAATGGAGGAACCTGGTAGATGCCACCTTAACCAAGTGATCTGTGTTAACTCCTTGAAAAATGAGCCGCCCTGACATCGAGTGCCCCTGATGCGAGGCTCTGAGAAGGTACCAAGTCACCCAGGTGTCTTTCCTGCCCCCAAATAGGACTCACCTGAATGTATACAGGAGAAAGCAATCAGAAAAATCCAAATTTCAGTGACTGCAAAACCAATGGCCAAAACTTCAAAAATGTCAATGTTATGAATTTTAACAGGCTGTAGGATTAATACAGGTTCGAGGTGAATAAAGAGATGTGATAACTACATGGAGTGCATAGCCTGGAACTCATATATGGCATCAGTATAAAAAGATCTATAAAGGACAATTTCACCTGTAATCCCAGCAGTTTGGGAGGCCAAGGTGTACAGATCGCTTGACCTCAGGAGTTTGAGGCCAGCCCGGGCAACATGGCAAAACCCAGTCTCTACAAAATATACAGAAAAGAATTAGCCAGGCATGATGGAGCGTTCCTCTGGTCCCAGCTACTCAAGAGGCTGAAGCGGGAGAATTGCTTGAGCTTGGGAGGTGGAGGTTGCAGTGAGCTGAGATGGCACCACTGCACTTCAGCCTGGGTGACAGAGTTAGACTCTGTCTCAAAAAAAAAGTTAGCCAGGCACAGTGGGGTGCGCCTATAGTCCTAGCTACAGCTACTCAGGAGGCTAAGGCAGGAGAACTGTTTGAACCCGAGAGGTGGAAGTTGCAGTGAGCCAGACTGCACCATTGCACTCCAGCCTGAGTGACAGAGCAAGACCTTGTCTTAAAATAAATAAAATAAAATAAAATAAAATAAAATAAAATAAAATAAAATATCGTAAGTGTGATAATTTTATTATGCTTACAAAGGAAAAATGCTTTTATTCTTAGGACACGCATACTGAAAAATTTAAGGGCAAAGTATAAACATATTTGAAAGTGTCAAAAGAAAGAAAGTGTCAAATGATGAGCTCCCCCTAAAAAGAAAAAAAATAGGGAGATAAAGAAAATGTAGCAAAATTTCAGCACTTAGTGAATTAAGTGAACAGTGCTATCTTTGCAACTTTTCCATACTGTTTGAAATTTCTCAAAATAATAGGTTGGAGGAGAAGTAATAATATCTACCCTCTCACTGAGTTTTTATGACTATAAAACTCATTTATCTGTGCAGCCATTCCCACTATGTCTAGGTGTCTAGGGCTGCTATCATGGGGAGATAAAACTTAGGTACAGATACAGTGAGACCCACATGTGAATACAATGGGCAAACCATAGAATGCCCCCGCAAAGTATAAGGTTCCTCTAGGGGCAGAGAACAAACACTCACCCAAAAGTCACAGCCTCCACCCATCCCAAATCCAACCAAACCTGGGCCTCACGGCTGTGAAGCAGATGGGTGGACATTCCACCCACTTTGGAAGGGCGGGGCTCTCCAGCACCTGTCCTGCTCTCGTGACAACCAGGTTAAGGTTCTTTGGAGTATGGGATGAGAGGGGCCTTTCCACTGGGCTGCATTTCCTTACTTCCCATGGCCCAGCGTTAGTCGCCTGAGCAGGTGGAAGAATAAGTGATTGCAGAAAGCTCGTTCTGAGTAGGACAACCAGGCAGACAAGGGTTAGTTTTACTACCATTGCCAGAATCAGATTCACCTCAGAGAAACCATCGACACACAGCAGAGCTTCCAAACAATGCATGCCTTTTCTTGTCCTAATTCAGAATTCCAGAAGACAGTACAGTCTACCAGCGCAGCCCCGAATGACCAGTCCTAGCGACCAGGGTCTAGACAAAGCGTGCTATGAAGCCTCCCTCGCACCACCCCCTACATCACCCGCTCCCCTGAGCTGCATCCCCAACCATACATCTGAAGTGTACACTTTGACCTTGCAAATGAGAGACAATTAATAAGGCAAAAATACATAGAAATGTGATGCGAGGTCATTTCTGTGGCAAAACGTACTGACTGAGTAAATAAAGTCAACAACTTTCTAGACATAAGAATCCTAGTCTGGCTGTTAAATAGCAAAAAGAAAGTTCAAGGCAAAATGCCAAATTCTCACTCTGTCAACCAAGGATGGTGCACATCCATTAGGCTGTGGGCGTCAGCAGGTGTGCTGTGCTCTGTGTGGCTCTGCCCTCAGTGGTAGGACATGAGGATAAACAAGTAAAACAAAAAGCCCCCTAAACCTCCTCTATGTGTGTAAAACCACACCTTCACTAAGCCGAGCAATTAGATTTTTATTTATTTATTTTGAGACGGAGTCTGGCTCTGTCACCCAGGCTGGAGTGCAATCGTGCAGTCTTGGCTCACTGCAACCTCTGCCTCCCAGGCTCAAGCGATTCTCCTGCCTCAGCTTCCTAAGTAGCTGGGATTACAGGCACATGCCACCATGCCCGGCTAATTTTTGTATTTTTTTTAGTAGAGACAAGGTTTCACCATGTTGGCCAGGCTGGTCTGGAACTCCTGACCTCAGGCGATCCACCCGCCTTGGCCTCCTAAAGTGCTGGGATTACAGGCGTGAGCCACAGTGTCCAGCCTAGATTTTTTTTTTTTAAAGTAAAAACCCAAATGTCCAACAACGATAGACTTCATTAAGAAAATGTGGCACATATACACCACGGAATACTATGCAGCCATAAAAAATGATGAGTTCATGTCCTTTGTAGGGACATGGATGAAACTGGAAATCATCATTCTCAGTAAACTATCTCAAGGACAAAAAACCAAACACCGCATGTTCTCATTCATAGGTGGGAATTGAACAATAAGAACACATGGACACAGGAAGGGGAACATCACACTCCGGGGACTGTTGTGGGGTGGCGGGAGGGGGGAGGGATAGCATTAGGAGATACACCTAATGCTAAGTGATGAGTTAATGGGTGCAGCACACCAACATGGCACATGGATACATATGTAACAAACCTGCACATAGTGCACATGTACCCTACAACTTAAAGTACAATAATTAAAAAAAAAAAAGTAAAATTACGGCCTGGTGCAGTGGCCTGTACCTATAATCCCAGCATTTTGGGAGGCAGAAGGAGGTGGATCGCTTGAGCCTAGGAGGTCGAGACTGCAGTGAGCTGTGATCATGCCACTACACTCCAGCCCGGGCAACAGAGTGAGACCTTGTCTCAATAAATAAATAAATAAAATTAAAATTAAAATTAAAATCATTCAAGACAATCACTTTTGTCTGGGGCATACTTCCAAGTTGCCTTGGGGAGTGCTCCCGAGAAACTGGAGTTTTTAAATGGGCAATTTAATATCATCTATGGTAAGATATGCCACTTTTAAGAACAAAAGTGATTTCAAACAAATATTTTAAATGTACTGTGATTTTTCCACCAGGCTGGCCAACATGGCGAAACCCTGTCTTTACTAAAAAATTAGCTGGGTGTGGTGGTGCGCTCCTGTAGTCCCAGCTACTCGGGAGGCTGAGGCATGAGAATGGCTTGAACCTGGGAGACGGAGGTTGCAGTGAGCCGAGATCACGCCATTGCACTCCAGCCTGGGAGACAGACGGATACTGCGTCTCCAAATATATATATATATGTATATATTTTTTTCCAGTCTATAGCAGACTGTTAGATCATAATTCAGCTAAAAAGGGATTGGTTTAGTTAATTAACAATATCTGAAAATCCCTCATAGAATGAATGGCAAGTCCCCTATGGAGATAAATAAGGTGGTTGTGGCCCCTAAGTCAAATGATGCTTTCCTAGGGGAAGTTCCATAGTTCTCTGGCTCCCTTCCGTGTGTCTGTGCGAGCAGCTGTGTCTCCGCACAGTCACTATCACATCTGCCTTGGAGCTGGAACCATTTGTGGTCTACCCTCGTGTTTTATCGAGGTACCCTGTTTTGCTTCTACTTACATGAGTCATCTGGAGACACTGGGATGACTGGGTCAGCAGTTAGTTGGAGGAAGGATTATCAGTTTCTCAAAAGCAGCTTGGCTTTCGGCTTTTATCTCAGTTCCCCAAACCCTGGCCCTAGACATGGCTTTCTCTCCCATGTCAGGCTCCACAAGGTATGGAGAACTCTCCTCTTGGAAGGGAGACACCTGCTTGCTTTGCCGGCTTTCCCAGGCCAATCCTGGTGGAATCTACAAGGACGGCCCCAGACCTGGGATTTGAAGGAGTGAGCGGCAGGCTCCACCCATGTCTCTCCTTGCAAGTCTCACCTTTCTGGCCAGGCACCCCCTGAAAAGTCTTTACGAAAAATCCTGGCTTTTCTTGAAGCCTGAGGGCTCGTTCCCTGAAGGTTTCCGGGAATCTCCTAGACTTTTATGAAAACCAAGTTTCTCATTGTTTACATGGTAAGGTGTTTAATAAGTGGTTACAGAATGAAGACAATGGGCTAATTATCATGTGATAAGTTCTTATCAATAAAACAAAAACAACAACAAAAGCAGAACTCAGGTTCCATATTACTTTTGCCTCTGACTAAATTATGGTTTAAGATTCATTACATTGTTTGTCTCCCAGACATAAAGAACTGTAGTTTTGCTACTAAGTGGAAAACTCAAAAACAAAATAAAGCTCTAATGGCGGAAAAGTGTAGATTAATTTTGATATTTAAATTTTTAATTTTAAAAAATACTTTGTTAGAGATGGGGTCTTGCTGTGTTTCCCAGGCTGGTCTCAAACTCCTGGCCTTAAGTGATCCTCCTGCCTCAGCCTCAGCTTCCTGAGTAGCTGGGGGTACAGGCACAAGCCACCACACCTAGCCCAATTTTGATATTTTGTAATATCTCAATGTTGTTAGAAACTGACAATATTTCCCAAAAAGTGACAGATACATCAAGGTAATCCATGGAGGCATGGTTTTAATTTTAATGGCCATTACTTATTTTAATGGTTATATGTACTCAGTGTGTTTCCCAATTATGGTAAAGATACTGAATTTGCTTTTTTTTTTTTTTTTAAGACAGTCTGACACCCAGGCTGGAGTGCAGTGGTACGATCTCGGCTCACTGCAACCTCCACCTCCTGGGTTCGAGCAATTCTCCCACCTCAGCCTCCTGAGTAGCTGGGACTTTAGGCATGCGCCACCACGTCCAGCTAATTTTTGTATATTTAGTACAGACAGTTTTGCCATGTTGGCCAGGCTGGTCTCGAACTCCTGACGTCAGGTGATCCACCCACCTCGGCCTTCCAAAGTGCTGAGATTACAGGTGTGAGCCACCGCACCCACATGAATTTGCTTTTCTCTTTTTTTTTTTTTTTTTTTTGAGATAGAATCTCGCTCTGTCACCCAGGGCTGGAGTGGGCTGGAGTGCAGTGGTGACACAATCTCGGCTTACTGCAACCTCTGTCTCCCAGGTTCAGGCAATTCTTGTGCCTCAACCTCCCGAGTAGCTAGGCACACGCCACCCTGCCAGACTAATATTTGCATTTTTAGTAGAGACGGGGTTTTGCCATGTTGGCCAGGCTGGTCTCGAACTCCTGGCCTCAATCAATCCTCCCACCTTGGCCTCTCAAAGTGGTGCTGGGATTCCGGGTGTGAGCCCCGGCACCAGCCTGGGAAGATCATCCTGTAGATGCATCTACATGCTGTTGCTCAGCTTCCTCCTTACTGAGTTCAAGCTACTTGGAATGTCTCCTGCCATATCTGGCTCCTACCTACCTACCAGTCAAACTGGGTTCAAATCCTCATCCCTTATCTCCTTCAGCTGCAAGTAATCTGTGGCCCATCACATTCCTTCCTTACTGTCCCCACACCTCCAGGGCACCTACCCCATTCCACTCTGGTCAGATTTCTCTCCCTTACTAGCCTGGCCTCATCCCCAGCCCATATTCAGACCTAGCCCTGGGCAGGAATTAATAAAAGGTCTGCTTTAGGTGTGACCAGGGGCCTGAGGAGGACGTGATCTGCAGCCAGCAAGGTTTATGGAAGAGGAGGAGCTTAGTGGGCAGGGAGAAATATTCTTAGGGGCACTGGGCAGTTTCTTTCTGAGGCCCCTAACAAATAGAATTCGCTGTTCAGCTCCAGCCTCAGAAGACAAAGAGTTCTTGTTTCTGTGCTTATCAGGAAATGGGTGGCAAAAATCACCGCAGCTACCAAGAGCCACCTGGCCTTTGTCCATCTCTGGGGCAAGAAAAGGAGGCAGCTCCAATCCTTCCAGAAAAACAAATCCTTCCTTATTGCTCATGAATTTCTCCCATGGACACCCCTTCTAAGCTCAAGTCAACTAGCAAGGAGTGGGCTTTGAGTGGCTTTGGTTGTAAAAGTCAGTGATGTTCCTGCAGTCTACATAGTGAAAAAAAAAATGATAAGAAAAATAAAAAGAAAAGTCAACGATGAGTTTTAGTTTACAATTACAATAATTCTATGCCCACCAATACCAGACATTGGAGACCAGTGCTCCATCCAAGGTCTACAAATACAGAATGCTTTATTCCAGCACGGAGAATGAGATTTAGGATTCCAACAAAAGTGGCCTGCTGAGTGCAGGAGAAAGCAGAGGGTAGACATTCCTGGCAGGAAAGTGCTCTTGGATGAAGGCAGGTGCAGTGCATGAGGTCTGAAGAAACCCCAGTGGGAACCCCACACACACAGCTTCAGGGGCTTTCACATTCAGTCATCAATTTATCTGGAATCAAAGCCACCCACCTCCTGCCCATGTGAGTGCACTGAAATCAGGATGCTATTTTTGGTAAGGCATGTCATAGTTTCAATGGAATCAACCCTGATTCTAGTCTCCCTCAGCCTCCTAACCTTCAGCGGTTAGGTGGAAAGAGGACTCCAAGTCAGACTTGAATCAGAGCCTCAGCACTGCCCCTTCATCACTGTGAGGCCTGCACCCATTACCACACACCGTTTAGCCTCAGTTTCCCTGTGTCTAAAAATGGATTCTTGCTGAAAAAAGGAATCTGTTAGCAAAACAAATAAACAGAACCTGAAAAGAACTTTTGATTCTAAGTGCCTGGAATGTCTTTGAAACTATGAGTAAAGGTTCCGTTCCATGGAGTTTCCAGGATGACTTGTTACTGTCTCCTAATTTTTGGATAGTCACAAAAAGAAAGCAAGGCAATGTGTTTCCATTCTAGGACTGACAAATCCTGTGGTATAAACACAACTCTGGAGCTTGCTTTGGCAGCATTTCCTGTGACCTGGGAGAAAGCAAAACCCCAAAGCTTCCAGAGGCTGGCTTCCAGCAGGTCCTGGAAGCAGGAGAGTTCTCCATCTACCACTAGTGTCTAGGCTCAACCTGGACTCTGGTATTGCCATCCTCAACTTTCGGATGGAAAAAGAAAAAAAAAAGCCCCTTCTCTTGATATTTTTGTGTTAAAATTTCCATGTATATCATGCTTCTCCAGGAGCCTCCCTTCAGCTGCATGCCAGACTAAAACCTTTTTCCAGGCTGTTGTCTTAACCAGCTGCAATGGCAAGAAAGATACACCCTGCGATGTGGCACCGCCGGAGGGCCCAGGCTTCTAGCTACAAGAGGCCAATGCAGGGGTCGTCTTATGAATCAAGGATGAGACAGAAGTCAGAGTCCTGCTCTTGGGGCAGTAGATCCTTGACCATGTATCAAAAGGAACACAAATATACACCTCAAACGCCAAGCTGCGGCCCAGATGCCTGGATAGGTGGGAGATGAAGCCAGGACTTAGCGGGGCTGGGAGAAGAGAGGTGGTGGGTCTGGGATCAACAACTTGTGGAAAAATATTAGTACCAGAGGCCCCTTATGTAGAGAGACAGAAAATAATGGCCCATACTGAAAATATCTATCAACTAAAAATCTCTGGCACAGGACCAATTCCAATTTGTGTTAAACACATACACATACACAGAGCAAACAAAAAATTCCCAGAAAAACTTCACCTTCAAAAATACCTAGAAGTTGATGTCCAATGATTTCTTAACACCTTCAGACATAAAAATATTTCTTCAGAATTTTGAAGTTCAGAACTTGAGCTAGTTATAGGTAAAAAAAGAAAAAATATTGAAATGGAATTAAACAGGTCTCTGTAATATTCTATTAGTCTGGAGAAGAAGGGAAACCTCAAACCATTATTCTGGATACGGCAGGACCCTGGCCCAGCTAACACAGTTGACAGCATGGAAATTGCCAGGTGAGCAGAAGAAACCTTTTACCCATCACCCAGCGTGGGAAGAGTGGTGGGCAGAGAAGCCTGGGGAAATGGATTGTCTTAGAAGGACACCTGCATATTTAGCCAAGTTTTAAGGGCTATCAGAGGCCATCCAGTTTATCTCCTTATTTGAGACCAAAATGCTAGAAATTGATAAAACTGGTCCTAGGTCCAGTTTTCCGACTTACACAGTTTCCCTAGAGCAAGCAAGTTCATACTTAATTCCTCAAGGCCTTTTTTTGTCCCATTAAACTCTAAAAGGAAAAAGAAATCACTAGCATATTTGGGGTTATGGATTTTATTCCTCCATGGCAAAGGGCTGCTGCTTTTTGAGGGTGGAGGCCCAACTTCCTCAAAAAAGATTTGTAGGAGCATGTCACAGGAGGACTATTCTGAAAAACCTTTAGGGCCTTTAGTAATTTTTAAGTTCTATTAACTGAGGCCCAGCAGAAGAGGACACAGAAATGGGAACAAAAGCGCATGTCTGCTCCGGGGAGATGCTGCCATTTCAGGAGGTAAGAAAGAGTGGTGGCTGTTTTGCCTAGGAACTTCCTCTCTTTGACTCTCCAGCTAGAGATGAAAAGGCCAGATACGGAGCGAATGCTGGCAGAAGCTTTCATTCGTTCCTGTAAAAATAAGAAAGAGGAACAAAGAACCTGTTGTCCTGGTTGCCCTTGGAGCTGAAAACAGGCAGAAGAAGGAGCCAGGCAGGCTCCAGTCTTGGTCCCGATGCCCTTCAAGCCCCGAGCATGCACCCTGCTTCACGGAAAGGCAAGCGTTCCATGGATTGGCAGTTTCTAGTATTTAATTGCTTTGGGTTACACTGGTGTTATTTCCTAGCAGATGAATTCTAACTAAGCAGATATTTTATGGCGGAACCAATTGCCAATATAGCAACAAGGCAAAGCCTACAGAGCACAAAATAGCTCCAACTCTGGAGTATGCTGCTGGTGACATTGTGTGGCCAAGGTTTACTGTAAACAGATAAGCTAGCCACTACATTGGAAGTTGCCACCTGTCAACAAAAACAGAATCAATTTCTAGGAAACTGCATTTCTAGGATGATCAAAAACACCTTGTAAGTCAGTGAAAAATCATGCATGATCTACCATTTAAGTGGATTGTAATGCAAAAACATCAGAAGGATACACATCAAAGCAAAGAATTAAATCAGCCAACCCAACAAACAATCAAAAATGATTCTACCTTGGAGTGGGGGTGGGGTCGGGGTCAGGGTGTCGTTTATTTTTATTTTCTGCATTGTGCTTTTTCCACCATGTACATGTTTTACTTTTGGCTATCAAAAAAAGAAATCTTAAATATTTCTTTTAAAAAACTTCCCAAAGATAACAGATATCACCAGTCAATATAGACTGAACAGCTCTTTAGGGCATTTTTTATCTTACACTTCTTATTCATTAATGAAATTGATGTACCTCTGACCTAGAGTTACCTGCTTCCCACCTGAGGTTCTTGGGACATCTGCTGTCCTCCTCTGTTCATCTGACATATTCTATTATGTCCCATTTCATTTCATGATACTCACTTGTTTACAATTTTTTCCCTCCTTAGGTTGTGTAAATCTTCAGGCTCCACTGTCTTGGTACTTTGGTAAATATGATCCACTAAATAAATATTTTCTCTTTCTTTTCTTCTTTTTTTTTTTGAGATAGAGTCTCACTCTGTCACCCAGGCTGGAGTGCAGTGGCTCAATCTTGGCTCACGGCAACCTCCGTCTTTCAGGTTCAAGCAATTCTCTTGCCTCATCCTGAGTAGCTGGGATTACAGGCACGAGCCACCACGCCTGGCTAATTTTTGTGTTTTTAGTAGAGAGGGGGGGTCTCACCATGTTGGCCAAGTGGGTCTCGAACTCCTGACCTTGTGATCCACCCACCTCAGCCTCCCAAAGTGCTGGGATTACAGGTGTGAGCCACCCTGCCCAGCTTAAATATTTTCTTTAATTTGAGTTTAGTTGTTGCTACATTGGTAATAGTGGAGCAAAGAGTTGGTCAACCCTCATAGAATTCATTGAAATCATGTTCAGGGCACTCCTGGTTGAGTTGAAATATGGAAATATTCTAGGAGATTGGGGGTAAATTGATCAAAGTAATCATAGTAGAGAATCCTCAGTGACAAAGCCGGAAAATGTCTCACCATCAACCTGTTGCTGCTACATGGCCTGCCCTGTAGCAAAGCCATCGATGTGTGATGTGTTTACTCTGTGGACATTCATCTAGCTGGATACTTATTTGTGCAATTTTGCTGAGTTGTGTTTTACTTCAGTGGAAAATTATTTAAAAAGCAGCACTAAGTGAAGGTGGGTCTGGTTCAAAAAGCCACAGAGTTGCTAATGTGGTCACAACTGTCCCTCTTGAGACTCAAGGAAGCGGAACTCTGGGCACCTTTTCCCCAGGCTGCGGCCACCATTCTTCCCTTCTCATCTTCGGTTCTCACCTCTGGGCAAGTGAAGAAGTGAACAATTGTACAAGGGAGGAGCCTTCTGGGTTTCCTGTGGTTATAATGTCAATGCTGTCACATAGCCACTGGGAAGCTCAGAGCTTCCCAGAAGAGACCAAAGGTGATGACCAGCTGCTACATTGTAGCACTGAGAAGAGCTGGCCAATGAATTTTTGAATTTCCTGTGTCATGTCTGGTTCTGTCGTGGGGCAGGAGGAGTGAAGACACGGGACCGCAGGCATCTCACAGTGATCCACTTGGGCTAGAGGACACCAGCGAGGTGGCAGCAGGAGTGACAGCTACAGGAGAGTGGAGGAAGGGATGAGCTACAGTTCTCATTGACCTGCTCTAGCCAGGATCCCAGGGATCCTGCACAGGCAGCCTGGGCCCAGACAATAGCTCGGGAGGTTGTTCTGTGGATCCCTCTGTTCCACCTGAGGATAAAGAGATCTTTAGAGACTTGTCTCAGCCTAGAGGGGATGGGTTCAAGTGATGATGAGGGTGGAACCTACCTCAGGCCTGCTGAGCCTACCCAAAAGAGGCCTGCTTCCCCCAAATGAAAATGGACTGTGGAATCATGTGGGAGGGAGAGGGGAGTGAAATGCCTTTATGTTCCCATAGTCTCCAGTCTTTGGAGGGATGCAGTGGGAAGACAGGAAGCAGGAAACCACACTGGGAGAGAGCAGAGAACCAGGAGCAAGAAGCCCTCAGTCTCGCCTCTGGCTTATGGGCTTCTATTTGGTAGATCAGCAGAGGCATGGAGGGAGATTTAATCAGCTCCTACTCTATTGGCCAAAGATTAAAATAGCTCATAGTAGAACTGGTCAAGGAGGCACAACTGGAGACTGGGGGAAGGGCCTCTGCCCTATTTCTTTGCTAGGGAGGAAGCCTTGGGCCTGTCACACATTTTCAACTTTTTATTTTTTTATGCACCGGTTGGTGGCCCCCTGCAAGAGGTCTCTGAGGCATCAATACTTTAAAATCACGAAGGGGTTTGGCACCTTTCCTTTATCCATTCAACAAACACTTGCGAGTGCGTTCTCTATGCCAGATACTGTCCCTGACCCTGTAATCTCAGGGTGAAGGACAGACCCAGCCCCTGGTCTCACAGAGCTTACCTTCTAGTGGTGGGAGGCAGAAAATGCACAGATAGGCCAGGTGTGGTGGCACACGCTTGTGATCCTAACTCTCTGTGAGGTCAAGGTGGGTGGATTGCCTGAGCTCAGGAGTTAAAGACCAGCCTGGGTAACATGATGAAATGTCTCCACTAAAAAACAAAAAATCAGCTGGCGGTGGTGGCGTGTGCCTGTAATCCCAGCCACTCAGGAGGCTGGAGGCATAAGAATTGCTTGAACCCTTGAGGCGGAGGTTGCAGTGAGCCAGTATCACACCACTATTGCACTCCAGCCTGGGCGATAGAGTGAAAGTCTGTTTCCAAGAAAAAAAAAAAAAAAAAAGAAAGAATGGACAGGAAGCAAGTCAGTATATGTCCTGTCTGTACAAGGTCTATGAAGAAACATAAAGCCAGGTAAGGAGGTAGAAGAAAAGGAGGGCTCAAGGGTGAAGGCTTCCGGGGGGAAGAATGTGCCAGGCAGAAGGAACAGCAAGTACAAAGGCCAGGAGGCAGGGGCCACATTGGCAAGGAAGTCAGTGGGACTGGATCTGAGTGATGGGGAGAGAATGTTAGAGAAGAGATGGCAGAGGAGCGGGGTGCTGGGGTGTCACATCTTGTAGAGTATTGAAGGCCATGGTAATAAGTTTGGTTTTAGACGCAAAATTATCAAAAGGCTTTGAACAAAGGAGAGATGTGTCTTGGACTTAGGTGAACTAAAAGGTTCACTATGCTGTTTGGCTAATAGCCTGGAGAAAGGAACTGGTGGAAGCAGAGGCACCAGGCAGGGGCTACTGCAGTGGTGCTGGTAAGAAGCGGTTCCATCCTGGATCTATTTAAAGGTAGAAGCCAAGCACGGTGGCTTACGCCTGTAATCCCAGCACTTTGGGAGGCTGAGACAGGTGGATCACTTGAGGCCAGGAGTTTGAGATCAGACTGGCCAATATGGTGAAACCCCATCTCTACTAAAATTACAAAAATTGGCCAGGCATTTTGGCACATGCCTGTAATCCCAGCTATGTTGGGAGGCTGAGGCACAAGAATTGCTTGAACCTGGGAGGCAGAGGTTGCAGGAGGCTGAGATCGTGTCACCACCGCACTCCAGCTCTGGGCAACAGGGCGAGATTCTGTCTCAAAGAAAAATAAAAGGTAGAGCTGCCTGGATTTGGAGATGGATGGGAGGAGAGCAGTTATGAGAGGAATAGAGGCATCATGGATGACTGCAAGGCCCAGGAAGCTGGAGGCATGGTGACTGGGACGGGGAAGACCCAGGAAGGAATGAACCTGTGGAGGAACCCTTCCTGAGTGGGCAGTTGGTTACCAACCTCTGGACTCAAAGAGAGGATCAGCCAAGGGAGTATAAGTTGGGAATAACCAATGTATAGATGGTATCAGAGCTGCAAGACTGGATGGGATAACCTAGGAAATTACTCCACGGACCTCCTTTTAAAACTACATACAGTGTGGCTATTACCACGTGTCAGGCACTGTGCTGAGTCCTTGACAGCTATTAGTTCACTTAATCTTCCCAACAACGCTGTGAGGTAACTCTGTTATTATTCCCATTTTAATGAGGAGAACACTGAGGCACAGAGATTTTTTAAAGTGCCTTGTACAAAGTTAGTGGGAGAGAGAAAAGGAGAAGTGTGAAGAGTGAAAAGGAGTGGCTCAGCCGGGCACAGTGGCTCACACCTGTAATCCCAGCACTTTGGGAGGCTGAGGTGGGAGGATCCCTTGAGCCTAGGGGTCTGAGACCCACCTAGGCAACACAGAGAGACCCCAATCTCTACCCAAAATAAAAAAAACATTAGCTGGGTGTGGTGGCGGGTACCTGTGGTCCCAACTACTTGGGAGGCTGAGGCGGGAAGATCACTTGAGCCCAGGAGGTCAAGGCTGCAGTGAGCCGTGATTGTGCCACTGCACTCCAGCCTGGGTAACAGAGTGAGACTCTGTCTCAAAACAAACAAAAAAACCCAAACAAACAAAAAAAGAAAAGGAGAGGCTCAAAGTGTGATCTCTGGGTTCTCCAGGGCTGGAGTTCGGGGAGATAAAGAAGAACCAGCCAGGGCACCGGGGGCAGCAGCAGGACAGCCAAGAGGATCCCAGGGAGGTGTGGGGTCCCAGAAGCCAAGCCAAGCAAGTGTCCCAAAAAGAAGGGCAGATGGCCCATGGCAGATGACGCTGACAGGAGACAGGACGGGAGGTGGGCACTGGCCACCGGGCCAAAAACCGACGTCTTCACTTTCCATAACCTCATTCTGAATGAACTTCCTTCCATTTTGAATGTAGGCAACAAACCACAGTAGTATTATCACGACCTGTGATTTTGTCACCAACAGAAACCACAGAGGTTTCACCGTCACCACAGCTGTTACAGAGATTGTGTCATTTATGCCTATCTGTCACGTGTAAAACAGAAGCACCTATGCCAGGGAAGCACACGCTGTAACACACACTGAAACTCTCTGATCACTGGACTTCACTATAATTGTTTTTCCCATGACATCCTATATATCTTATTTTATGCATTTAAAAGATTATTCAGAGAAGGAGTCCATGGCACAAGAAAAAGTTAAAGATCAAGGTTATCTCAATATTAAGCAGGAAAGAGCAACCAAACACCAACACAGCTAGAGTAATAGTGATTCCTAACTTAGGGGACTAGCTTGGTGCTTAATCTGGTATTCCATCAACTAAGGAACCGTAGACATTTCGTGGTGGCTGTGGTGGGATAGCTGACTCCCTATCCCAGCTCACACTCACAGAGTAGGAAGCTGCAGAGGAAGCTGACTGCGGTGCATTTCCTGCAGCCGTCAGACATGCAGAGCCAGGGGCCCCGGGGGGTGCCTGCTACTTCTTTCTCCAGGGGTTTTGCTGAAAGCAGCTCTGCTACCTACTGGTCTGCTTTCCTCTTCCCTCCTCTCCCCTTTGGCTGCTGCTGTGTGCCAGGCTGAACTGTGGCCACAGCTATGCTTTTCCTTGATCTTGGAAATAACCGAACTGGTCCTCCTGACAGCTCCATTAGACAAAATGGAGAAATTAAAAGCAAAATCACTACTTCTAAAAAATCAGCAAGACACTCCAGCACAGAAGCCAAAACTGTGTAGCTTTTTCCCCACAGCACACAGTTTCCACATCAGTCAAATGCAGGCCCTAAAGAGCCTTCCCTCCTAGAAGTGCTAGAAAGATTCCGTAAGTTAGTCGCTATAAATGACTTAAAACAGTAGTTTAATATGAACAGTGTTGCCACATGGCCAACATGACCTATATTGTTAAATAAAGACAACTCATCTTGCTTTTTCCTCTTTCTTTTCCGTTAAAAAAAAAAAGCCAAGTAAAATGTCTCTGCAAATTTATAAATTCATGAATTAAGAAACATAGCATTGAAAGTGACATTCATCTGGGAAAAAAGGCTATTGTGGACTGCTTACAGTTATTCTTACATCTGAAAAGGAAAAGATGGAAGGAAATGTTAAAGATTAAGCAACCACCCAGCTCTCACTCTAATACCCACTGGAGTCAGAAAACAAGATCTTGATGGCCCCTCACATGTTCAGAACGTCCTTCTCACATCCCCAAAATCCCCCGTGCTTATATGCAGGGGAAAGGTTTCTGCCGCTCTGTGTCTGGGTGTCTGTCATCTGTGGAGCTTGGGGTTGATCTCACAGAGCCGCCTTTCCTGGCTATGAGAGAAATCGGTGCTACCAAAGCTCTTTTTTCTGTTGTTATCAGCCTAGACTCCCAATTAAATTTTAGCTCAACAAGTCACAGGATAAGGAGAAATTCCCTGGCTAAAGTTCCACGATGTTTGAAACTACTCTGGAGGTGAGGCAGGGAGTCACTACCTGAAAATCATTGTGCATTTGTCTAGTTTATGGGGAAAACATAAGACTTTCACACTGAGGTCAAGAACAATCATAGAATGCTGGGTGTGCTGCAAGGAGCAGGGGGACAATCTGGTTCATCCCCATCGTTTTGTAGAGAAGGAAAGGAAAGGAAAGGAAGGCACAGAGAATTAAGGGTGAGCGCTGTTCCCTCAGAGACATCGGGTGTCAAAGTACCACCTTCCAGCTGCAAGTGCCTCCCTGGGATGGTGCTCTCTCCCGTCAGCATATGGCGGAACTAGTCGGGCTGGTTTGAAACTTGCCTGGACAACCAGAACCATCTGGCTGGCCTGCCTGTTGCATGACTTGCAGGCAAAACCCACTCCATAAATCTCAGCCTCACACTGCTCCAGGCAGGCTCAGCCCCACTTTCTGGGAGAAAGGGGAAGCTGTTAATAAATCTGGCCTCTAAGGCACAAAGTGTCTGTGTCTTTTTATAGCCATTATATTGTTATCTTGTTAGCATCAAAGTTGGAAGAGGTCACCTTCAACTTCCCACCACCCCCCGACCTTTGCACCCCCTTTCTCCAGGTACAGACCAGTCCCTTGCCTCCTATTCAGACAGTGTGCAGTATGTGCACAGGTATCGCCTTCAACAGCACAGCACGCGGTCTTCCCTTTGTATCGAATTTACAACCACATCCAGTTTCCAATCACTGCACGGCTTTTCAGGTTAATGGCTTTTTGGAGACTGCTGGGTTTTTTTTCTGACCTGAGAATGCAAAATGAGTCCATCCTCTTTAGCTGCTCCCCTGTAAGCCTTCTGGAGACTCACACAGCTACACTGAATTCTACTTTGCGCACGCTGGATCTCGCTGCGTTACTGTTTCCATCACTGGGAGTAGGTGGATATGGCACAGACAATTTTAGGTTTCCGGGTTCTGGTGCCAGGAGGAATCGAGAGAGTACACAGTTCAAGTGCCTTCAAAGTGATTAAAATAAACAAGCAGACAACTGGTTCCTAGGCCACTCCCACCTCCTGCAGAGGATTTCATCTAGAGCTGCTACCACACTCCCAGCTCCCGGACTTCTAAGGAGTGAATGCAAGTCAGCCCTTGGCAGTGCCAGGGTTCACTCGATCCCTTTCTCGCACCCATCACCTAACCGTGTCTCTGGTCACCTGTGGGTTTCAGCGAGTTCCAGGCCATTTTCCAGGCTGACATCTGTCCGCACCATCTCCTGTTTCAGTTCTCCGATCTCCGAGGCAATTGTGTCAATGAGCTATTCAAAGACAAAAATAGTATGACGTCAGGAAGTGGAGAGGCGTGGCATGCCCACAGCGCCCGGGGAACTCAGGCTCTTCAATAGAAACAGAGATGACCATCTTTTTCTATTTCTTTTTTTTTTTTTTTTAAATCTTGGCTCTGTGAATTTCCTCTAGCCAGAGGAAAAAATAAAGGGGGAGGAGGCAGCTTCTCCTTAGAAAGGGGAAGAACTTAGGTTTCGGTATTGTAGTAAGGAAAAGAATATGCCATCCAGTTTGTTAGGTTTCAGTATTGTAATAAGGAAGATAACATAACACCCAGTTAGCTTTCTCAACATGAATATAGACAGGAATAAATACATCCTGGCAAAACCGGGCCTCAATATTCATTTGGCAAGGGAAACCCTCCAAAGGAACCCCCTTTGAAGGATTGAATTAGACTTGAGGGGGAAACCGCGTTGAACTTTGGGCAGATTAAATTTTATTTCAGTTGCTTATCAGCCATCAAATAAATCTGTGAAGTAGCTTCTGACACTCTGGATGGAGATTTTTCTACGTTTGGAAGTCACTGGCATGTGTGGCTGGCATTCTAAAGCACTGTGGCAGGGAGAGATTATCTAAGGAGAGAGGTCGATGGAGAAGCGGGCCCAGCAGATAGCTCTGGACACTCCCAGGACTTAGAGGTCAGAAGAAGGGAAGCCAGCCAAGCCCTTCATGCTTGATCCATCCCCTCGGTGCCTGTGGCTGCAGTAAAGACCAGAGGGGGAGCTTCCAGAAGCACTGGGGCCTTGAGAGAGAAAATGATTAGGAGAACGTATTTTATACATATCTCTGTGGCAAAGTTTTTTTAAAAAGTCTGACAATGCCAAATACTCTAGGATGTGGGAAAACAGGATCCCCCTTGTCTTGCTCTGTTTCCTGTTGCTATAACAGAATACTACAGACTGGCTAATTTATTAAGAACAGAAGTTTATTTGGCTCATGGTTCTGGAAGCTGGAAAGTCTGAGAGCATGACTCTGGCATCTGGTAAGGGTCATCCCGTGGCGGAAGGCAGAAGTGAATGGAGACAGGGAGAGGAAATCGGCCAAGCTCATTCTTTTTGTCAGGAACCACGTCTTTGAAAACTAACCTGCTACCAAGATAATGGCATTAATTCATTTGTGAGGGCAAAGCCCTCGTGACCTAATGATCTGTTAAAGGTCTCACCTTTTAATACCATTACAATGGCAATTGAATTTCAACATGAGTTTTAGAGGGGACATTCAAACCATGGCACCTCTTACACTGCTGGAGGAATATTACCCCCAGAGCTACTTTGGAAAGCAATTTGGCAACATCTTGTAGGGTTAAAGATAGACAAACCTATATGTGTACTTCAGAGACTAAACTTGCACGTGGGCCCTAAGATACCTTTGCAAGAATATTTGTTGCCCCATTATTTGTGAGAACACCTAAGGCTTCATTAATAGGAGAATGGATACATTAATTGAGGTATAAAATGCTACATGGCAGTTAAAAATTAATGAACCAGAACTGTATGTATGAACACATGCATAAACATAAAAGCCCAACAGGCTTTTTTTGAAAGCAAAAAAAAAAAAAAAGGCAAATCAAGAAGCATTACATTCAGCATGTGAAGTTTAAAACCATGCAAACGTTCCCAGCACAAAGAAAAAGATACATGGATGGATATCCCAGTTACCCTGATTTGATCATTACATATTGCATATCAAAATATCACCTGTACACCCCAAAATATGTACAACTATGACATAACAAATTAACAAATAAAAATGCATCCACATAATGTTTATATTGATAACATGTTGAAAGAATACTATTTTGTCTATGTTAGGTTTTAAAATATATTATTAGGCCAGACGTGGTAGCTCATGCCTGTAACCTCAGCATTTTGGGAGGCCAAGGTGAGAGAATTGCTCGAGGCTAGGAGTTGGAGACCAGCCTGGACAACATAGTGAGATCGTCTCTATAAAAAGTTTTTTTAAAAATCAAATACTGTTAAATGTTATATTATTAAAATTTTAAAAGCATGCAAAACTGTACTGTATGTTTATAGATACACACATAGACACGAAGGCTATCCTAATATGTATGGGGTTATAATCCTAATCCAGGATAGTGGTTACCTCTAGACAGGAGAAATGGATGAAAGTGTTCACAGGTCAAGGGGCTCGGTCACGTGTGAGATTTTATTTATGTATTTATTTTGTAGAGACACTTTCTCACGATGTTGCGCAGGCTGGTCTTGAACTCCTGGCCTCTAGCAATCCTCCCACCGTGGTGTCCCAAAGCTCTGGGATTGCAGATAGGCACCACCGTGCCTGGCAAGATTTTATTTCTTAAAATGAAGTGGCAAAACCATGACATCTGACAGCGCTGAGTGATGGGTATTTTAATATGGTGTGTGGTTTTCTGTATGCTTAAAGTACTTTGTAAACAAAATTTTAGGAAAACAAGAAAAAGAAAGGGTGGTGTGTATGAAAATGGAAAGAGTGAAGGGACTAAAAAGGTAGAAGCAAGGAAGGGGTTAAGGGGAGTTTGGGCACATCTGCTGAAGCCCCACCACCCTGGGACTAGGCCCTGTTTCATTCTGGACCATGGCTGTGGCCCCAAACAGGACAGCCACACACCTATCAGAAGCAGAGGGCCTTGTGACGGAGGGCCGGCCACAGCCTCTGGCAAACCTCAAAGAGAGGACTCCCACCCCAGCAGGAAGCCCCGTCACTGGGTACATTTCCCTCTCCACACTTTGGTTACCTTCACAACCATCGTATTGATTTGAACATAAAAACCCCAAATGGCCTTGATTCTCATCAGAATGGGCATCAGTTGATTCCCTTCAGCCAGGCTGTTTTTGTCCGAGTACTGCTCTTGCCGATGCTGTTGGCTGGATCTCCAGACCTCCAAGTTTCCTCCTCAATTCCTTCTCTACATCTGGCCACACACAAGAAGCTAACGGTCTGTGGCTGTCACTTAGCAGCACTCCCATGCCAAGTCACCAATCATGCCATGCCACCTATCTCTAGTGCAGAGGAAGGCGCCGTGACCCCAAGGCACGAGGGTGGACAAGCACAGAGGTTTTCCCTGGCTGGATCGCTGTGGACCCTTCCCTGCTGGATGTGGGGATTTTTTTTTTGGTCCCCTGCATCTCCCCCAGGCCCAACCCCAACCCCTGCCAGTTTTTCCCTCCCCTTCCATTCAGTCCTGACTCACTTGTCCCAGAGCGCAGAGGGATTTAATCTCACAAATGGATCAGAGTTAAGGGTTCCAGGGCCACTCCTGCCTCTCAGAATCATGTGTAAATACCCACTGGGCCCTCCGCCAGCAGCAGTTAGCATCACAAAACACTTCCTCCCCTCTGAGGGTTGGATTTTGTCCCACTGAAGGGATTCTGGGTGTTTTTTGAAGTTGTTTTTGGACAAGTTTGTGTTGATTTATTTGTTTGTTTCTAATTCTCACAGACTTTCGATCTCATCCCTTACACTTGCTTCTTCAAAATTTCCTTCTTTGAGGGCAGAAATAACTTGTCACCCAACAAAGGAAGCCAGTTTTAATGTCAGCTTTCCCATGACAAAGCCAAGAGCAGTTGGTGCCACAGGCCCGGTGTGGTGGCTCACGCCTGTAATCCCAGCACTTCCGGAGGCTGAGGTGGGTGGTTCACTTGAGGTCAGGAGTTTGAAACCAGCCTCGCCAACATGATAAAACCCCATCTCTACTAAAAATACAAAAATTTGCTGGGCATGGTGGCATGTACCTGTAATCCCAGCTACTTGGGAGGCTGAGGCAGGAGAATCGCTTGAACCTGGGAGGCAGAGGTTGCAGTGAGCCCAGGTTGAGCCACTGCACTCCAGCCTGGGTGACAGAGCAAGATTCTGTCTCAGAACAAAACAAACAAACAAAACCTAAAAACAAAACACAAAAAACTGGTGCTACTAACTGAAGTTTCTCCAGACCCACTTACACAATCCCAGCCTCCAACATATCCTGTACCTGTACAGAATTCCTGCAAGCAGGGGGAGGGGCTGTCTAAATATCTGCAAAGCTGGTGAGTGAGTGCTGCTCGCTACCCCTGCTCTGCTGTGGACACCTGGGAAAGTGGTGGTAGAGCCACGTGGCTGTGATTCAGTGCAGCCAGAGGGTCAGACAGGACAAGGTTGACAAGGCACAAAGTTGGTGAGACGATGGTTCTTACATCAAACACCCAGCACAGCTGCATCATTCCCAGAAAACTCCACAAGCAGTGACAAAGACCCCAACCCAAGGGATAGCCACCTATCCTTATACAGCACAGCAGACCTCAACCGAGGTCTTGCCAGGGTATTGCCTGTGTTTGTTTTTCCTTGCAGGCATGTACAGCAGGACAGAGGGGTGATGTGCTGCCTTTAGAAGCTGGGAGAGAGTGGGCTGCTGGCCTGGCTGGGGACTTCTACGGAAGAAGAGGGGGTGCTGGTGACCACAAGAGGGAGAGGAAGGCAGGCCAGGGGTTGGGTCCACTCCCTCATCCTGCATTCGTGCATAACACACCTTGAGAAGCCTGAGGTGTTCACCTGAGTGCTCCTGCATAAGAGCTGGCATCCTGGCCAAGGGCAAGAGAATAACTGGAGAAGGCCCAAGTTCTTTCCTAGTCCTTTGAGGTCACACCCAGGGCTGGGCCTGGGCAAGGCTGGGCCTGCTGAATTTCAGTCTGGTGCAGGAGTCAATAGTAATTTGTACCATTTTGTAATCATTCTGCGTAATTTCTCAGTAGGCGGGGACCTCATCCAAGGGGCCATTCTTCAGGCAGCAGCTTTGTGCAATTTCGAGGCAGTGTGGCTTGCAGCTCTGACTGGTGACCTGGCAGCTGGGAGTAGGGGTAGGCATACCAGCTTTTGGCTCAGAAAAATCTGTCTTCAAATCCTGTCTCAGGCCCCGGTTGGCTGGGTATCCTTGGGTGACCCATTTGGGTGCCCTCATCCTTAAACCCCCAAAGCTAGGGCTGATGATATCAAGGGAAGGTCATTGGAGGAATAAAAAGGAGAATGAGATTAAAACACTGCAATAGGTCAGGCACAGTGGCTCACTCCTATAATCCCAACACTTTGGGAGCCTGAGGTGGGCAGATCACCTGAAGTCTGGAGTTCGAAACCAGCCTGGCCAACATGGTGAAACCCTGTCTCTACTAAAAATACAAAAATTAGCCAGGCGTGGTGTTGTGCACCTGTAGTCCCAGCTACTCCGAAGGCGGAGGCAGGAGAATCGCTTGAACCCAGGAGGTGGAGGTTGCAGTGAGCCGAGGTCACACCACTGCACTCCAGCCTGGGCCACAGAGTGAGACTCCATCTCAAAAACAAAACACTTCAATAGGCACCTAAATACTCTCTCATCCTCTTCCTATTTAAATGATCTCTTGGCCGGGAGCAGTAGCCTATGCCTGTAATCCCAGTGCTGTGGGAGTCTGAGGCAGGAGGATCACTTGAGCCCAGGACCAGCCTAAGCAACGTAGAGAGACCTTGGCTCTACAAAAAAGTAAAAAATCGGCTGGGCACAGTGGCTCACGCTTGTAATCCTAGCACTTTGGGAGGCCAAGGTGGGTGGATTGCCTGGGCTCAGGAGTTTCAGACCAGCCTGGGCAACACAGTGAAACCCCGTCTCTACTAAAATACAAAAAATTAGTTGGCCATGGCGGCGTGCAGCTGTAGTCCCAGCTACTCAGGAGGCTGAGGCAAGAGAATTGCTTGAACCTGGGAGACAGAGGATGCCGTGAGCCGAGATCACGCCACTGCACTCTAGCCTGGGCAACAGAGCGAGACTCCATCTCCAAAAAAAAAAAAAAAAAAAAAAAATTAGCCAGGCATGGTGGCATGTGTCTCGTAGTCCCAGCTACTCAGGAGGCTGAGGTAGGTGGCTCACTTGAGCCCAGGAGTTCAAGGCTGCAGTGAGCCATGATGGTGCCACTGCACTCCAGCCTAGGTAACAGAGTGAGACCCCATCTCTTAAAATAAATAAATAACAAATTATCTCTTTATATTAATGGCAATTGTTATTAACCAGCGAGCTGATACTAAAAGACACTTAAAATGGATTCATGTACCTCCCATCCTGGACAGAGACCATTTAATCACCAGCAGAAGAGACCTGGGACTACAAACAAACAGTGTCTGCGGAGTCCAATCTCCTCCCGCCTGTCTGCTCAGAAGCCTCTAACCTAGAGATTTGCCCACTAGGCGCTGAATTTCCCCTAATAGAAAAGTTATTGTATGCTTCTTGGCATGCATAGGAAGCTGCAGGGAGGAGAGAAAAGGCAGGAACCCCAAGTCTTGTTTTCTTTCTTTTAGGGTTAGATAAGAGGAGAAAAATTCTCTTGAAGGTCAAGTAAAAGTCAAATAGGAAAGTGCTTATAGCACAAGTCCTGATACAGCGCTCTTCAAATTCCAAGTCTCATTCAGGAATGTTATCAGTGGTTTGAAAAGGGATGTGTTGCTGATATGTTGAAGACTTGAAACTTAGGGTGTGGGAAAAGTCAAGTCCTTGGCTCCCAGCTACGGAATTTCCATTCCCCAAGTGCATCAACTTGGCCTTGAGGTGTGGTAAGCATTTATAATCCCGGAATCAGCTCTGCGGTATCAGATCTACCTCCAGATCCTAAAAAAAAAAACACATTATCCAAACAGTTCCCTTAACCATCTGCTTCTGCTTGGCTGAGGAGTCTCCTGGTGTGGTGGGTACCTCTCATGTTGGGGTTTTTCTAAACTAGTCTGGAAAATAATGAGCTTCCTCCAAACTTTCAAATGACCTTTGCCCCCAGGAACTGTCACCTGGAAAACAAAAACGTAATGGAGGCTTTTCGCCTTCACTTGCAGAGGGGCACCTGGACAATGACGCGAGCGCATCTTCGGAGAACATTGCTTCTTTTCTTTTAACTTTGTGTATTGCTCCTCCCAAGGGTGTTTGCATTTATATTTTTGAAATTTAATTGTAATTACAAACGTCACAAATGAATATATTTTAATTAAAGAAAATAAATGATTGTACTTAAAAATAATCTCCCTTGACCATCACCCATAATCTCCTTCACCTACTCAGATGTAACCACTGTTATCAGTTTTGTGTGTATCATCCTTGAATAGTATCATCTGTGTTTTCTCCACCCCAAGGAATTGTACTGGCTTACTAATTTCACTCAACAAACTGTAATGAGGTTTATCCACATAGATACATGAAGCCCTGGTTCATTTGTTGTAAGTGGGAATGGTTTTCCAACATAGGGATATACCATAATCCACATATCCATTCTATTTTGATAGACGCTTAGTTGTTTCCAGCGTGTTGCTATCACAGGCAGGGCTGTGATGGTCACCGGTGTGTGTGTGCTGCTGTGCACTGTGTGAAACCTCAGAGAAAATACTGGGGCCTATGCATGTAGCAGGTTCTGAGCTGGTGCCACATTGCTCCCCGGGTGGCTGTGCCCTTCTGCACTGCCCCTGCCATCTGTGAAAGTGTCCACGCTGCTTGTCAATGATTGATATTATCAAACATTTAAGCAGACCAATCTGATGAGCAGAAATAATTTTGTTTTGTTTTTATTTGCTTTGCCCTGATTATATTTTTATCGTTTATTTCTATTTCCTCTTGCAATAAATTGCCTTTTCATTCATCTGTTGCCTATTTTGTGGTTCCTTGATTTTTTAAAATTAAGTTGCATAAGTTGGTTGTGTATATGAATCCATTGTCTGATATGTTTCACATATGTTCTCTTTCATTGTTTTTCTGCCTTTTAAGTTTTCTTAAGCTTTTAATGATGATAGAATCAAATTTATCCAAGTTTTCCATATGGCCACTGCTTATTGGCCCTTGCCTAGAAAGAAGTTCCTTATACAGTATATACAGCTTTGCCTGTTTATATATGATGTATTTATTTATTTGTAGGCCTTTCATTCATCTGGAATTTAGTTTTGTGCATGGTGCAAAGTCAAGACTAGAGAGCAAGGAACAACTACAACATGGCCAGGGCTGGGTTCCCCCAGCCTGTTAAGCGCTATACCCTGGGTTGGCTCTGTCTGCCTGAGGCATCTTCTGCAGGCTAAGGAATGTGCCCAGAGGACAGCTTTTTTTTTTTTTTTTTTTTTTTTTTTTTTTTTTTTTTTGCAAATTTACCCAAAGGCTGAGAGGTGAGAGGAGGAGCACAAAGAGGTGGGGGAGGCTGGGCGCAGTGGCTCATGCCTGTAATCCCAGCACTTTGGGAGGCCGAGGTGGGTAGATCACCTGAGGTCGGGAGTTCGAGACCAGCCTGACCAACTTAGAGAAACCCTATCTCTACTAAAAATACAAAATTAGCTGGGCATGGTGGCACATGCCTGTAATCCCAGCTACTTGGAAGGCTGAGGCAGGAGCATCTCTTCAACCCAGGAGGCAGAGGTTGTGGTGAGCCAAGATCGCACCACTGCACTCCAGCCTGGGCAACAAGAGCAAAACTCCGTCTCAAAAAAAAAAAAAAGAGGTGGGGGTATGAAACGAAGAGGTGGGGGTATGAAAGTGGGGGTGTGGAAGGTGGGGTATGGAAGGTGGGGGTACGAAGGTGGGGAGTATGAAGAGGTGGAGTATGAAGGTGGGGTATGAAGAGGTGGGGTATGAAGAGGTGGGGTATGAAGGTGGGGTATGAAGGTGGGGTATGAAGGTGGGGTATGAAGAGGTGGGGTATGAAGGTGGGGTATGAAGGTGGGGGTATGAAGGTGGGGTATGAAGAGGTGGGGTATGAAGGTGGGGTATGAAGGTGGGGTATGAAGGTGGGGTATGAAGGTGGGGTATGAAGGTGGGGTATGAAGGTGGGGTATGAAGAGGTGGGGTATGAAGGTGGGGTATGAAGGTGGGGTATGAAGGTGGGGTATGAAGGTGGGGTATGAAGGTGGGGTATGAAGGTGGGGTATGAAGAGGTGGGGTATGAAGGTGGGGTATGAAGAGGTGGGGTATGAAGGTGGGGTATGAAGAGGTGGGGTATGAAGGTGGGGTATGAAGGTGGGGTATGAAGGTGGGGTATGAAGGTGGGGGTATGAAGGTGGGGTATGAAGGTGGGGTATGAAGGTGGGGTATGAAGGTGGGGTATGAAGAGGTGGGGTATGAAGGTGGGGTATGAAGGTGGGGTATGAAGGTGGGGTATGAAGAGGTGGGGTATGAAGGTGGGGTATGAAGGTGGGGTATGAAGGTGGGGTATGAAGGTGGGAGTAGGAAGGTGGGGGTATGAAGGTGGGATATGAAGGTGGGGGTATGAAGATGGAGTATGAAGGTGGGGGTATGAAGAGGTGGGGAATGAAGGTAGGGGTATGGAAAGTGGGGGTATGAAGGTGGGGGTATGAAGATGGGGTATGAAGGTGGGGGTATGAAGAGGTGGGGAATGAAGGTAGGGGTATGGAAAGTGGGAGTATGAAGGTGGGAGTAGGAAGGTGGGGGTATGAAGGTGGGATATGAAGGTGGGGGTATGAAGATGGGGTATGAAGGTGGGGGTATGAAGAAGTGGGGTATGAAGAGGTGGGGTATGAAGGTGGGGATATAAAGAGGTGGGGTATGAAGGTGGGGGTATGAAGAGGTGGGGAATGAAGGTAGGGGTATGGAAAGTGGGGGTATGAAGGTGGGGGTATGAAAGTGGGGTATGGAAGGTGGAGGTAAGGAAGGTGGGGGTATGGAAGGTGGGGATATGAAGGTGGGGGTATACAGGTGGGGATATGAAGAGGTGGAGGTATGAAACAGAATTCTGCCCTTCATTTTTCATTGCAAATGGACAGCAATGAGCTCAACAGCATTTATTCAATTGTCCATCCTAGCCCTGTTGGTTCAAGACACCACCTTAGTCAAAATCGGGAGGTTCTATTTACCAAAAAGCAACATTCACTATCTTTTAATTCTATTTTTCTCCTTATACCTCAAATAACAGTATGTAGAAAAAAAGGTAATAAGCCATCCACCCCCATCCTCTTAGTTAAGTGAAATGAGTATTTTGTTGTGAATGACTTTATAATTTTAGTTCTAATTAGTAAATAGTAGTATCTAAAGGAAATAAACACGATAGATAATTTAATATTTGTCTATTTTTAAAAATAGAGATGGAGTCTTGCTGTGTTGCCCAAGCTGGTCTCAAACTCCTGGGCTCAAGTAATTTTACTACCTTGGCCTCCCAAAGTGCTGGGATTACAGGTGTGAACCACACCTCTCAGCCAATTTATTTATTTATTTTTATTTTATTTTATTATTTTATTTTATTTTGAGACACAGTCTCGCTGTCTCCCAGGCTAGAGTACAGTGGCACAATCTCAGCTCACTGCAACCTCCGCCTCCTGGGTTCAAGGGATTCTCCTGCCTCAGTCTCCCAAGTAGCTGAGACTACAGGCGCCTGCCACCACACCTGGCTAATTTTTGTATTTTTAGTAGAGATGGGGTTTCACCATACTAGCCAGGCTGGTCTCAAACTCCTGACCTTGTGATCCACCCGCCTCAGCCTCCCAAAGTGCTGGGATTACAGGCGTGAGCTACCGCACCCGGCCTCTCGGCCAATTTAGTATTTAAAAGCAGAATTTTGACTGAAAGGCCTACTTGGAATGTTATCATCTCTGCTGCTCTAAGCAGTGTGTCCTTGAGTAAATAATCTGACCCCTTAAATTTCCTCAAGCTTAAAAGGAGAACGGGATGAAGGCTGCGTCCAAGGTTGCCGAGGGTTCACGGAAGTGATGCTGGCAGAGCCCCCAGCAGGCGAGCATCTGTAGTGTGCTGGTAGGGGGAGGGCTGGGTGACTTATACCCTCTTCCAAAGACAGGAGAGTGAGAGGTATGGTTTAAATGAGTGCTGCAGTATGGGGTGGGGTCCAGGTGGCAGAATGCATTGGCTAATTGTATCTGCTGGGGACACTGGTCTTTGGGTGCTTCCTGGGAGCAGGAGGGAGACTCCCCACCTTATGGTCCTCATGGGCACTTTCATTCCACAGGGACATGGGGTCTGAGAAGCATGGATGGACTTACAGTGAACAGAATATTTGAAATTAGGAGAGCCCCAGAAAATGGAGCACCTGGTACTCCTACTGAGTGGTGCTACCTCCTCGGGGGACCTCAAGGCATTGATGACGAGGTTTCCATAGCTTTGGAAAGCTATGGACCTTTTTTATCTTGGACCTTTTTCAGATCTTGGACCTTTTCCAGATCTGAAAATCCCTAGAAATGTCAGGTTGCACAGTGGCCTCAATTGAGACCAGCACTTCCACCAGAGGGGGCCTCTCACACCTCCAGAGAGAGAGTGGTCGGGACAAGAGAAGCGTATCCCCTACAGCTGGTGGTTCAGGCTGGCACAGCTGGCTTTGTTTGGTGCAGAGACCATGAAGGGTCTCCAGGGTCAGTACTTGACCAGTGAAGCTGGGTGTTGGGGTGTAAATATCCTAGATCCCCACTCCTGGTTGGGATAATAGAGGTGAGACCTACATTGTCCTCAAGCTCCCTTTAAGACAGACCCAGGCCGGGAGCGGTGGCTCACGCCTGTAATCCTAGCACTTTGGAAGGCCGAGGCAAGTAGATCACTTGAGGTCAGGAGTTCAAGACTAGCCTGGCCAATATGGTGAAACCCCATCTCTACTAAAAATACAAAGATTAGCTGGGCATGGTGGCATGTGCCTGTAATCTCAGCTGCTCTGGAGGCTGAGGCAGGAGAATCGCTTGAACCCAGGAGGCAGAGGTTGCAGTGAGCTGAGATTGTGCCACTGCACTCCAGCCTGGGTGACAGAGACCCTGTCACAAACAAACAAACAGACAAAAAACCGACAGATCCAAATTTACCCTTAGGGGACTTCGCCTGATATTGGACCTCTGATCTCTGATCTCTTTCCCCTCCAGGCTCCAACCCCCACTTCACTGTGCGTTTCTCTTGGGAGCACTTCCTGATAGCCACTTTCACACAGTTCTTCAGCTCTGGGCCTGTTTCTGGGGAACCTGACCTAGGACACCCCCCAGCCTTCCTGCTTGGCCCCGCTTGGTGGGTTCTTCCTGGAGCCAGAGGTGCTCCCAAACGCCCCCGCCTGGATGCAAATTCCACGGAGCAGGAATGCTGTGCTTTGGTTCACTGTGGTCTCCTCAGCTCAGAGCAGTCCCTGGCACACATTAGTTGTTGAGTGAATCAAGTGCTCTCCCCTCTCCGCCTTCCTCTTGATGACTTCTCTGTTCATTTTCGTGCCAGGCAGGGGGTAAATCAGGACAGAGAGGAGGCAGAGCTCGGATCCAATCCATTATAACCTCAGCTGGACGGGATGGGGAAGTTGCTGACGTGTGGCATCCACTAAAAAGAGACTGCTCGAGTTTTCAATTATCCACCACCCCAAAACACCAATGTGCTTGCACATCCAGGAGGCAGTGGTTCTCTTCTGATCCTGGGGGAAGTTCTCATTGAGTGTAAAACGTTTGCTTTCAAACAATTAATAACTAAATTGTAAACTGCTCCTGTCAACATACAAAAGAGATCAAAGTGGGCTCCACCTTGCCAGGCACTCCTCACCACACATGGGAGAGGCTGTGAAGGACCAGGAGGACATCCCTATTTAGGTGGCACCCCTGATCAGTGGCACTCCCAGAGGCTTAGCTCAGAGTTGTTTTTATTAAAAAAACAAAACCAAACCCAAAAAGCTGTTTCGGCTGGGCATGGCGACTCACACGTCTAATCCCAGGAGTTTGGGAGGCAGAGGCAGGTGGATCACTTGAGGTCAGGAGTTCAAGACCAGCCTGGCCAACATGGTGAAACCCCGTCTCTACTAAAAATACAAAAATTAGCTGGACATGGTGCACACCTGTAGTGCCAGCTACTAAGGGGCTGAGACAGGAGAATCGCTTGAACTTGGGAGGTGGAGGTTGCCAGTGAGCCATGATCGCACCACTGTGCTCCAGCCTGGGCAACACAGCGAGACTCTGTCTCAAAGAAAACAAAAATGAAAACAAAAGAACTATGTTTGGAATTACACTGCAAACACTCTGATATAACTTTCAATTTGGTGCATGCTCACAGAAAAAGAAAAATAAGTTGTAAAAGGTGCATGTAGTATCTGCAGTTCAATGTGTGAACTACGGAAGCAGCGTGTGTGGCTGTATCTTGAAACAGTGCTCCTGCTGAGGCCTTGATCTATTGCATCAGTTGTCTGAGACCAGTGTTGCCTTAGATTACTCCTTGACCTCTGGATTATTCAATGACCTTGGCAGTCACAGATGGCACCATACTCCTCCTGTGGCTTTGCATTTTTAGGTTCAGTAATAAGTGAAATGACTGAAGCACCACAAGGGATGAAGTTTTTCCTTTTCTTTTTTTTTTTGAGATGGAGTCTTGCTCTGTCGCCCAGGCTGGAGTGCAGTGGCATGATCTCGGCTCACTGCAAGCTCCGCCTCCCGGGTTCATGCCATTCTCCTGCCTCAGCCTCCCAAGTAGCTGGGACCATAGGAGCCCACCACCACGCCCAGCTAATTTTTTTTGTATTTTTAGTAGAGACGGGGTTTCACCGTGTTAGCCAGGATGGTCTCGATCTCCTGACCTCGTGATCTGTCCGCCTCGGCCTCTCAAAGTGCTGGGATTACAGGCGTGAGCCACCGCGTCTGGCCTGGGATGAAGTTCTTTCTAAGAGTGGTCACTAAGGCCTTCGGCAGCCCCAGTGAGTTTTAGCATTGGTGTTTTCAGTTAGATCTTGCATCTTTTGCTTAATATTTTTAAGAAGTGTTTACAGAGTACTTATTAAACATCAGGCTTCGGGTCTACAATAGGGAAGAAAAATACATAATGTGCACCTTCACATTTTTATTTATTTTATTTTTTATTTTCTGAGCTCTGTTGTCCAGGCTGGAGTGCAGTGGCATGATCTCGGCTCACTGAGCCTCCACCTTCTGGGTTCAAGCAATCCTCCTGCCTCAACCTCCCAAGTAGCGAGGATTACAGGTGTGTGCCACCACACCTGGCTAATTTTTGTATTTTTAGTAGAGACGGGGTTTCACCATGTTGGCCAGGCTGGTCTCGAACTCCTGAGCTAAAGTGATCTGCCCGCCTCAGCCTCCCAAAGTGCTGGGATTATGGTGTGAGCCACTGCACCTGGCCACAAATTTAAGATACTGTTAATTATAACACACACTCTTATTCTATATACTATCAAGAAAAAGAGCCCTGCCACTTTTCTACACCATTGACTATAGGATACAAATGACTTCAGGGATAACATTTTGAAAATCTTATAACTGAAGTGTGCTGACTTATGTCTTCATGGAGCTCAGGTTGAAGGGGCCTGCAGTCATATAGGTCAAATATTAGTGACTCGTTTGGTTGTATTGTTACTGACAAACATGCTGTGTGGGGACCAGCATCCTGGAATTTACAAAATAGAAACTGGCAGGTGACGGGCAGGCCTTCCAGCATCCTGAACTCTCCCTAAAACCCTCTCTGGGTATAACAAGGACTCTCGCACGGCATCTGTCATCCGCCAGCTGGAAGACTGACAAGAGCTGAGTCCCACATGGCAAACAGGTGCTCCACCTCAGCTTCCTGGGGAAACACAAAGCCTGGCGCACACTCCACGGGAAATGAGAGCAACAACTGACTGCGGGGCCTTCCAGCCTCCCAGCCTTCAGAGAAACTCCGTTGGAGATTAGCTTGAGTAGGTTTGCTGTGAATGTCAACCTTGTTCTCCCACACATAGCTCAGCCACAAAAGGTTGTTTTTACAGCAAATATAACCATGCCAACTTCAAATAAAGCACAAAATGTTTCCTCGCAAAGGCATAGTTGGGCTCTGTGTAACACATGTACCCAAGTGTCATCCCAGATGTCATTTTGTATTTTGTCTGATTTTTTTTTTTTTAATTAAGGCCCAGACTCTGTAAAGTCAGATGCTAACTTCTGGAAGGTCTGTAAATTGCAAATGATGTTTGTCCAATAGAGAAGAGAACCCCAAAGGTTTTGATTGTATTGCCCTTTATGTCTTTAGCCAGGTTTGTATTGGGTTGTACCTTTTGAAGTTGAGTTGTTTGAAGGTCAAAAAGTGGTTGAATGCTGACAATAGCAAGCTTATCTCTAACCTTCAAAGGTAGATGTGCAAAAGTGGCTTATAGTAGATGACAAAGTTCGTTTAAGGTGTTATTCTTTTGCCCACTGACTCTTTCCCAATCTTTGCCCCATTTGGAGCCAGCTTTAATGTCCTGTTGATCTCATTAATGAGTTAAGTCAATCTTTGACACACACACACACACACACACACACACTATGTATTTGTATGAGAGTCACGCTTTTTCATTTTTTGAAAATTATCTCTGAAGTTTACAGCTATCCATCTAAGCTATGGGACCTTGGCCTTGGGTGGGAGGTTGCTTAAACTTTCTGGCCTTCAGTTTCCTTAAGCTTAAAATAGACCAGCAGGTTTCCAATGCCTCTTCTGGCTCTAACTTGGTGTCCCCCCAGCTGTCCCGCTTTGCCTTTCCGGAATGCACTGGCGTGGCCGTCACAGTCACATTCACTTCCCTTTTACCATTTCTGGCTTCTTACCACTTGTCTTCACTGGGCTTTCTACAAGCACTAGAGAAAAAAGATGACTTACTCTTTCTAGAAGACAATCTGAATGTGTATATCAACATTTAAGTATGAAAACTGTTGGATTCAGCATTTCTACTTCTAGGAATTGACCCAAAGAAATAATCAGATACATGTAAAACAATGCTTTGGGCAGTATCATTTATGATAGTGAACAATGGGAAAAGGGCTAAATGTCAAACAGCTGTGGACTGGGTAAATAAAGTGTGTACCCCAAGATGATGGAATGCTATTCAGCCTTTAAAATGATGATTCTGGTCCATATTTCTTGAGATGTACAGTATATATTGATATATTGTATGGCAATATATCAATATAGTGATATGTTATTAAGTGGAAATAAACAAGTTGTGAAACAGTATGTGTTCTCTGAGCTCACTTAAGTAATAGTTATGGCTGCACTTACATATGGATTTACATAATATAGTCAAATCACAGACAGAACAAAAATCTGAATGCATTAGCGTCAAGATGCTCACTGGCTTCATTCCCGAGTGGAGTGATTAGAGGTGGTACAATACAGGTCTCTTTTCTTCTTCACACTTTTTAAATTTCACAGTAAAAATAGCTGTTATCATTTTAGGAAAAATAGAAGAAAAAGAATAATTTGATGGATGGAATTAGCAGCACAGCAATCAGACACGTTTCCTCTGGAGCTCCCGGGCTCAGCCATTTCGTACTCTGGACAGGTGCTTACATTTGCCATATGCAAGTGCTGGCAACAGATCACTTGGTTGGTGCAGTTCTTGGTAAAACAAAGGAAATAAGGCATTCTGTGGATGACCATGGCACAGCTATTTAATTACGTTCCTCACTCCTGGGCCCTCTCCCTCCCTGAAGCCGGGGCTTTGCCATTTGGAGTTGTACCTTACCCACTCCGCCTGCCTTTTATTTATTTATTTTTTAAATATCTCCTCAATGACACAGCAGGGGCTGACTTCAATCGGAATGGAAGTCACTTTTCATTCTAAAACATTAGCTATGTGTCAGGTGGTTTTCACTTTTTCTCGTTGTAAACTCTGAGTTGTACTTTTCTTGCGCCCACTGCTTCTATGTCACTGTCTCCAAATGCCTATGAATTTCAAATGCACAGATGGAGCCAGGATCTGTATATCAAGCAGCATCTCCCCAAGTGGTTTCCACCCAACACAAGCAGTGTAGGATGTGAACAGGCATGATTTCAATACAAACACTACTGCTCGAACAACAGTGGAAGCACATTAAACATTCGATAAAATGAGGTCACTGAAGACTCCTCAGAACTTTTCAGATGCTGATGTCCAGGGTTGGTCTCCAGGGAGTGAATAAAGTATGCGGGGTTCCCCAAACCTACTGGCTTTAGGGCTTTCTGTTGATGATCATTTCTGGGGAGCAGTGGTCTGCAAAACTCTTTATTTTTTATTTTTTGGACAGGATCTCACTCTGTCGCCCAGGCTGGAGTGCAGCCTTGAGCTCCCAGACTAAAGTGATCCTCTCAACTCAGCCTCCTGAGTAGCTGGAACCACAGGTGTGTGCCACCACGCCCAGCTAATATTTTTATTTCTTGTATAGATGGAGTCTCGCTAGGTTGTCCAGGATGGTCTCAAACTCCTGGCCTCAGGCAATCCTCCCGCTTTGGTTTCCCAAAGTACTAGGATTATGTGCGTGAGCCACTACACCTGGCCCCCAAACTCTTAAAGAAATGCAAACTTAAAGCAATGTTCCTGGGGATAGTAACTGCTGTATTTGGAATTTCAGTTTTTTGTTAGTTTGTTTTTTCTGAGATGGAGTCTCACTCTGTCACCTGGCTGGAGTGCAGTGGTGCTATCTCAGCTCACTGCAATCTCTGCCTCTCAGGTTCAAGCGTTTCTCCTGCCTCACCCTCCCGAGTAGCTGGGACTACAGGTGCGTGCCACCATACTCAGCTAATTTTAGTATTTTTAGTAGATTCAGGGCTTCACCATGTTGGCCAGGATGGTCTCGGTCTCTTGACCTCATGATGCACTCGCCTCAGCCTCCCAAAGTGCTAGGATTACAGGCGTGAGCCATAGCGCTCGGCCAGATTTTCAGTTTTAATTAAAAAACAAAACAGGAAAGAATGGAGTAAGGGTTCATAGTGAAAGGAATTGGATAGGGAAGATGAATCTGTAGCATGCAATATCAGAAGCGAAATTTTGAAACAGAACATGACAAAAAATTTTCTGTAAATTGAGCTTGTCAGTCTCCTCTGAGCACATAGAGTTGGTTTAGGGAAGGAAGAGAGCAGAGGGGGTATAAAAAGGGAATTTGGATTATAAGCAAATATGAAGCTCAGTCATTTTCGGTCTTGTGAAGATGATTAGTTACTCTGAGGGGATGAGTCACTAAGATTTGAAATTTACTGAAATGCAAAGGTTTGTTCCTCATTTGGAAACTGCGCTCTGATGCGGACATCTGCTGAGACACCCTTGACTTCTTATTCCAGATAGGACACATGGAGCAGAGACTGTGAGTGCTCTGCCCACAACCCTTGGAAATCACCATTTTCTTCTGCTGTGATTGCTCTACTGCAGGTACCTGGAAGTCTCTGCCCACAGGCTGAGGATGCTCTGTGGCTGGGAGTGAGTGCAGAGCAGATCAGACCATGGTGCCGGGGAGTTAATACCCCAGGGCAGCCCTCAGTCAAAGAGGGATGGCAGTGGGTGCACAAACACCCCAGCTCTCTCGCTCTTGCGTGGAACAACTCGGACGCCCCCACACAGTCTCTCAGAGGTCCACAGTGGGATTGCACCACTGTTGGACCACATTGCTGCCTCCCCTTCCTGTCTCACTCCCCTACTCTCCCACATGAACTTTCTGTGATCACTTATCACAGAATAGACTACTTGCATTCGTATTCTTTCTCTGAGTCAGCTACTGGAGGAACCCAAACAATGTTTTTCTTTTTACTATAAATTCATTTCACAAAATTCAGATTTAACTTCACATGCACCCCATCACAACACACGTGTGCATATGCCTATGGGCAGATGGGCCCCCTTAATCACATAGGTTTTAATATTTTTATTCAGGGCAAGAGAACAAAATAATCTTCCTTAAAAACAGGATCTAACCCGCGTTCATAGCAGCAGCATTTCCCATAGCCAAAAGGCAGAAGCACCCAGTGTCCGCTGATGGATGAATGAATAAGCAAAATGTGGTCTTCTCATGCAATGGAGTATTATTCAGCCTTAAAAAGGAAGAAAATTATAACATATGCTACAACAGGGATAAACTTTGAGGACATTATGCTAAGTGAAATAAGCCAGTTACAGAAGGACATACACTGTATGATTCCACTTGTAGGAGGTACCAAGAGGAGTGAAACTCATAGAAACAGAAAGCAGAAGGGTAGGTACCAGGGGTTGAGGAAAAGGAGGAATGGGGAATTATTTAATATATAGAGTTTCAATTCTGCAAGATGAAAGGAGTTCTGGAAATGGATGATGGTGATGGTTGCACAACAATGTGAATGTGCTTAATGCCACAGAATTGTACATTTAAAAATGTTTAAAATGTGACTGGGCATGGTGGCTCATGTCTGTAATCTCAGCACTTTCGGAAGTCAAGGCAGAAAGATGGCTTGAGCCCAGGAGTTTGAGAACAACCTGGGCAACACAGTGAGACACTATCACTAAAGTGCTTAAAATGGTAAGCTTAAAAAACATGCTTAAAAATGCTTAAAATGGTAAATTTTATGTTATGTATGTTTTATCACAATTAAAAAAATAACATATACACCATGGAATACTATGCAGCCATAAAAAATGATGAGTTCATGTCCTTTGTAGAGACATGGATGAAACTGGAAATCTTCATTCTCAGTAAACTATCGCAAGGACAAAAAACCAAACACCGCATGTTCTCACTCATAGGTGGGAATTGAACAATGAGAACACATGGACACAGGAAGGGGAACATCACACTCCGGGGACTGTTGTGGGGTTGGGGGAGGGGGGAGGGACAGCATTAGGAGATATACCTAATGCTAAATGATGAGTTAATGGGTGCAGGAAATCAACATGGCACATGGATACATATGTAACAAACCTGCACATTGTGCACATGTACCCTAAAACCTAAAGTATAAAAAAAAAAAAAAAAAAAGATCTGAGAGCTACAGGGTAAACAACGACAACAAAACAGAATTCCTAGAAAATAACTTCATAGAAAACAAGGTAGAAGAGTTTCTTTTTGTTTATGAATATATGTCATGGAGACCTTCTCTTGAGAAAATGATCTATACGAACCCATCTCCAGCTTCTAAATTCTGGGCTCCTCCAAGAAAATGACAGTAATCAGAGGCAAAGCCCAGGAGGGCCCTAAATGTGAAGAGGACCTCGCAGCACTTTCCCTGGATCCATGCGCATGGACTGAGGCTCAGCCTGTGCACGGCACACTCATGGCATCTCTTGATGCTGTGGACAGTATGCAGCTTCCTCATCTGTGCCTTTCCCACACCCCGGGGTCTTCCATTTCCTAGTGACATCAAATACTCAGGATGGCGAAGAAAAACCTGCTGTTCACCCAAAAAGGTGGTTAGAAATGACCATCCCGGTGTGGTCGTGGTAGCTCACGCCTGTAATCCCAGCACTTTGGGAGGCTGAGGCGAATGGATTACTTGAGGTCAGGAGTTTGAGACCGGCCTGGCCAAGAGGTTGAAACCCCATCTCTACTAAAAATACAAAAATTAGCTGGGCATGGTGGCAGGCACCTGTAATCCCAGCTATTTGGGAGGCTGAGACAGTAGAATCGTTTGAACCCCGGAGGCGGAGGTTGCAGTGAGCCGAGATCGCACCACTGCACTCCAGCCTGGGTGATTGGAGTGAGACTCCATCTCAAAAAAAAAAGAAAAAAGAAAAAAGAAATGACCATCCCAGCAATGAATGCAGGGGCTTTTCCTGATGGGAACAGGCCTCCTGGAGCCAGGTGACCTGGCTGAGATGTCCCTGGAGAGGGGTCTGGCCTGGTAAAGAGCATGGACCTGCAGCAGGAGACCAAATCAGGTTCTGGGGTGGTGAGAGCACAGTTGAACCCCAGGCTTCCTTCCTTTGTGTCTTTAAGCAATGCTCATATGAAATGTGTCTATGTGAAAGCCCTTTCCCTGTTCTGGGTCACAGCATTTTGACTCAGATGAGAAACTTGTCTGGGTCCAGTTGACATGTACTTGAGGAGTCCTGGAGTTAAGGCTGAGTTTTAGAATCTGCTTTTCATGTTCAGCTTAATTCAGTTATGAAAACACATCAAATGGCTATTCTGAAATGGGTAGAAGAGGCTGCAGGAGTCCACAGGGCCAGGAAGTAAAACCTGAACTAAAAGGGAGCTCTGTGGTTCCTTCCATCAAAGCCACAGACAGCCCCTGTCTTGTGGACCCATGGCCATGGCTGGCTGCACATCTGTACGCTGGGCTCACCCATGCAATTCACCTATTCCGATAACAAAGAGATTCATTTTGTAAAAAATGTCACATACAAATGCCATTCAAAGCCAGTACCAGGTATGTCGACTTTGTGGAAATTCACTAAGCTAGATATTGACGTGAGCACTTTCTGCATGTATGTGACACTGCAGCAAAAAGTTAAACATGCAATGAAATGAGTGAGACAGGACCATTTGGAGGCCAGAGAATCATGACAACTAAATGCAGTGAGGCAAAGAAACAGGAAAAGAAATAGTATAAGGACATGACCAGAGCAATGAACAAGCTCTGAAAATGAGCTGTGGGTTAGAGAGGAGTGTTATACTAGTGTTATCAGTGTGTGTGTAATAGTTTTTTGGCTTTGGTCTTTTACTTATTGTTTGTGCAAGAGAATGTCCTTGTTCCTTGGAAATACACAAGGAGGATTTAGAGATAAGGTGGTGTGGTCGCAGGTGTGTCTCCAATGTATTTTCAGATGGTTCAGAAAACAGACTACGTATGTAGCTATATAGAGACAAAATTATCTATTTATGTAAAATATTGACATATTTGGGCCGGGCGTGGTGGCTCAACACCTGTAATCCCAGCACTTTGGGAGGCCAAGGCATGCAGATAATCTGAGGTCAGGAGTTCGAGACCAGCCTGGCCAACATGGTGAAACCCCGTCTCTACCAAAAAAATAAAAAAATTAGCTGGGCAAGGTGGCACATGCCTGTAATCCCAGCTACTCAGGAGGCTGAGGCAGGAGAATCGCTTGAAACTGGGAGGCAGAGGTTGCAGTGAGTCGAGATTGTGCCACTGCACTCCAGCCTAGGCAACAAGAGCGAAACTCTGTCTCAAAAAAAACAAATTGACATATTTATATAATTTTGCAGGTGTGTGTATGTGTGTGTAGAAAGAGAATGACAGAGCAAGAGCAGTGAAATGTTAACCACTGGTGCATACAGAACCAAGGTAATGGATATATAAGCGCTCTTTGAACTCTTCTTGCAACTATTCTGGAAGTTTGGAATTGTATCAATAAACTCACTTCCTGGCTGGGTGCAGTGTGGCTCACGCCTGTAATCCCAGCACTTTGGGAGGCCGAAGCAGGCAGATCACTTGAGGTCGGGAGTTTGTGACCAGGCTGGCCAACATGGAGAAACCCCGTCTCTACTAAAAATACAAAATTAGCCGGGTGTGGTGGTGGGCGCCTGTAATCCCAGCTCTGTGGGAGGCTATGGCAGGAGAATTACTTGAACCCAGGAGACAGAGGCTGCAGTGAGCCGAGACTGCGCCACTGCACTCCATTCCGGGCGACAGACTGAGACTCCATCTCGACAAAAAAAAAAAAAAAAAAGCTCACTTCCTCTCCCAGAACAAAAAAAATTCAAACAATATACACAAGAATGATTAAAAAAAAGAAAAAGGAAAAAGAGAGTATGAAGGCCAAGCATGGTGGCTCATGCCTGTAATCCCAGCACTTTGGGAGGCCAAGGTGGACAGATCACTTGAGGTCAGGAGTTCGAGACCAGCCTGGCCAACATGGTGAAACCCTGACTCCACTAAAAATACAAAAATTACCTGGGCATGGTGGCGCATGCCTGTAGTCCCAGCTACTCAGGATTCAAGGGGAATCACTTGAACTTGGGAGACAGAGGTTGCAGTGAGCCAAGATCGCGCCTCTGCATTCCAGTCTGGACTACACTCCAGTCTGGGTGACAGAGTGAGACCTTGTCTCAAAAAAAAGAAAGTATGAAAAAAATTAAAATAAATAAAAAACTAATGTACACAAGATTAAAAACCAGGTTGCAAGGAAACACTTCCTTAATTTCTCCTAGCACATCTCCAAAGCTCACTTTGCACAGTCTTACTGTTGGGAAATCTCTTCTTTGAAAAGTTCAGCCAGCTCTGTGCTTTGTCCTCAAAATCTGCGTTGATGGACACTTGGGACGCAAGCTGGAGGAAGCGTGCGCAGATACCACAGGGGCCCCACCTTTTCCTGCTCAAGACTGGCTGGGCTCCCAGGCATGGCCGCATCATGGTCCCCATTTACTAGTAGCCGCACCTGCTGCCTGCTTAGTGCCTCTGGGGAAGCCAATGTCTCGTGGTCACCAAGGAGACCAGTTTGGCTTACTGATGAGCCCTGGAACCACACAGCCCTGGCCTGAAACTAGCTCTGCTGGCTCCTCCTACCTGTGGGACCTGTGGGGCAAGACTGTAACCTACCAGGGTCTCAGTTTCCTCATCTGTAAAAGACCAGATAACTTGGTGAGATGGTGAAAGGGGACCAGCATGAGGATGCCCAGTGTATTGCGGGCACAACTGCTCCAACCCAAATCATCCCATGCCAGCGGGGAGTAGGGTGCAGAGTGTGTGCCGGGGCTCAACACAGAGACGTGCACACAAGCACACAAATGCTCATCTCGGATGAACTTGCCCAGCATTTGGCTGTTGAAAGTTCCAGAAAGGAATGATTTCAATTTCAGCATATAGGTAACTTCTGTGTCACTTGGGAAAAATTGAAATTATTTTTAGTTATGTATAAGTGGTGGTGGATCAAAACTCCTCAGTATTTGGGAACCTCTGAAGGCATTTAATCTTGCCTTGGGGGTACGGCGGGGAAGGATGTGTGGGGTGAATGATGGGACAGAGGAGACAACGAGGGGGATTGGAGGAGGAGATTATAAAGCTGGCTGCTCTGATGACAGGTGTGTTTGTTTTATGGGCCTCAGTGGGTAACTAACAAAAACTGAAGAGCAGGCCGGGCTCGGTGACTCACGCCTGTAATCACAGCACTTTGGGAGGCCCAGGTGGGTGGATCACCTGAGGTCAGGAGTTTGAGACCAGCCTGGCCAACATGGCAAAACCCAGTCTCTACTAAAAATACAAAGTTAGCTGGGCGTGGCGGTGGGCGCCTGTAATCTCAGTTACTTGGGAGGCTGAGGCAGGAGAATCACTTGAACCTGGGAGGCAGAGGTTGCAGTGAGCTGAGATCAGGCTATTGCACTCCAGCCTGGGCAACAAGAGCAAAACTCCATCTCAAAGATAAACAAACAAACAAACAAACAAACAAACTGAACAACAGGCATGGTGTTCCATGTGTATTTTTTCCATTGCCCACCCCTAAGCCCAGCTCTTTCCAAATAGTGGATATTCCACAAGTGACCACAAATCTCTGAACAGAATGGAAGGAGGGCCACCAACAGCTGCTGCCTGTGAGTAATTTCTGACTCTTCAATTTGATTCTGAAAAGCTTTGAACTTTGAAACTTGAAGTCTTAGTAAATAAATGATGATGTTTTGGGGTTATTTGAAATGTTCTCAGTCTTCATTAACCTGCATGCTGGGAATGAGAGATTGTTTCCACAGCATATACCAGAGGATTATCTCCCCACCCCCTTGATGTCCAAACTCTTTCTTTCTTTTTTTTTTTTTGAGATGGAGTTTTGCTCTGTCGCCCAGGCTGGAGTGCAGTGGCGTGATCTCGGCTCAGTGCAAGCTCCGCCTCCCAGGTTCACGCCATTCTCCTGCCTCAGCCTCCCGAGTAGCTGGGACTGCAGGCGCCCGCCACCATGCCCGGCTAATTTTTTGTATTTTTAGCAGAGACGGGGTTTCACTGTGTTAGCCACGATGGTCTCGGTCTCCTGACCTTGTGATCTGCCCGCCTCGGCCTCCCAAAGTGCTGGGATTGTAGGTGTGAGCCACCACGCCAAGCCGAGGTCCAAACTCTGAAGTTCCTATGTCCATAACACAACATAACGCTTCTTGGATGAGTCTTTTCTGGTCTGCAAGTGATCGCCCTGCAGACAGATGGAGCATGGACCTAAGCTGTCCTGACTGTGGCGAAGGCTCAGAGGTCAATGTTACAGGCATGAGGAAGGTGAAGAAATACACTTCATTAACCAGCTTCAGCCAAGAGCAGCTGCCCCTTAATGAGGGGCCTTCTTGACGGCTGGCATTGTCCATTGTCTCACTTAATCCTCCATCGTCTTAGCACCATAGGACAGGGATTTATTAATCCCACCTTACAGATGAGGAAACTGAGGCTCTGAGAGTTTGCCTAATGTCATGCAGCTGGCTATGGTGCAACAGGGATTGGCAGCCCTTACAAACCCATGGCCTTTCCACCAGTATTTACCCAGGTGAGGTACACATATCTTTGATGCATTAAAGGGAATATTGGCTTTTACTACATTTGAAAAGGTGAGCGTGTGGACTCTGGACAAGTCCCTGTGGCTATACCCAGGACAAACTCACCAGTTTTATCTCAGACCCTGGGGCTTTCCCAGACCCACCTCCACCCTCTTCCTGCATGTCTGTATCTTCTTTGGTTCCTTGGAATTGCCTTCCTTTAAGTAATAAGTGGAGAGCTTCTGGTGATGGGTGGAACTTCCTTCCTTCCTCGCTCTGGTGATAAGTGGGGGATGAGAATGCACCCAGTGTCCAGCTGAGGGCTTGGCTGGGAGCCAGGGCTCTGTCTGGTACACAGGCCTGGGCAACCCCCAGCTGCCTCCCCTAGAGCTGCCTCTTCCCTCCACAAGACCCAATTCTCTCCAGGGCTATGATTGGGCTGTCTCCTCATAGTTCATGTGTTGGAAACTTAATCTTCAATGCAACAGTGTTGAGAGGTGGGACTTTTAGGAGGTAAATAGGTCAAAGGGGTCTGCCCTCTTGAATGGATTAACGCCATTATTTTGGGAGTGGGCTGGTTATCACGGGAGTGGGTTCCTGATAAAAGGATGAGTTCAGCCCCTTTTCTTTCTCTCTCCTGCCCTTCCTCTCTCTCTCCCTCCTACGCTTGTGTGCACATGTACTCTCTGCTGCCCTTCCACCTTCCACCATGGAATGATGCAGCAAGAAGGCCCCCACAAAATGCAGTCCCTTCAACCTTGGGACTTCCCAGCCTCCAGGGTTGTAGCATATAAATCTCTGTTCTTTATAAATTACCCAGGCTCAGGTATTCTGTTTTAGTGGCAGAAAACAGTCTAAGACATTGAGGAAGGCTGTGGCAGTCACTCCAATGTGTATGTCACATATCAGAGGTCATACTCCAGTGGCCTATAGGACACTCACCCATGCTGTGCCCAGTTTGCTTCACATGGGCTTGTCTTGTCTTTTAGAGTTAAACTAGTTTCAACATTTAAATATAATAATATTTCATATAAAATCGGGAGATTTACACAAACAAATTCAAGTTTCCAGCTTCTTGAAAATTAGAAACCCTGGACCACGATGGTGATGCTGCCTTGTTAGATGGGATATCTATTCTCCAGATGGCCGCAGACCCCACCACTCCCTATGGTTCTTGTTCTCTAATACTGAGGCCAAATGTCAGTTGCCATTTATCAATTTTGGCCTGGGTTGGCTTCACTCGCCTACATTATCTTCCTGGCCCTTGTAAGCATCTAAGGTTAAGACCTCTGATTAATTCATTCCTGCTATTTTTTTCTTTTGGAGACAAAGTCTCACTCTGTCACCCAGGCTGTGGAGTGCAGTGGCATTATTATAGCTCACTACAGCCTCAACCTCCTGGGCTCAAGCAATCCCCCCATCTCAGCCTCCAGAGTAGCTAGGGCTACAGGTGCATGCCACCATGCCTGGCTAATTTTTTATTTTTAGTATAGACAAGGTCTTGCTGTATTGCCCAGGCTGGTCTCAAACTCCCAAACTCATGCAATCATCCCACTTCGGCCTCCCAAAGTGCTGGGATTACAGGTGTAATTCACCATGCCTCGCCACTATTCCAGCTGTTTCTGACAACCTATATGTACGAGGCAAGTAGTGCAGTTCAGGATAGAGAATGGAACCTGCCCTCGGAGATCAGGCTGTGAATCTTGGCTCTGTCACTTACTCTCTGGGGGTGTTTATATGGATTCATGGCCCTGGCACGTGTTTTTTTGTTTGTTTGTGAAATAGAGATACTGCTGCCTACACTCAAGACTACCTTTGAGAATTCAGTGACAGGATGCAGTTAGTTCCTAAGTCAGTGGTCAGCAAACTTTCTCTACAGAAGGCCAGAGAATGAATATTTTAGGAATTATTATATAGGGGCAATACAGTCCCTGTAGCAACCAAGCTCTGCAGTTAATGGTACAGAAGCAGTTACAGACGATACGTGAGTGAATGGCTGGGTTCCAATAGAACTTGTTGTTTGCTTATTTGTTTTTTGTTAGAGATGGAGTTTTGCTCTGTTGTCCAGGCTGGAGTGCAGTGGCTGGAGTGCAGTGGCTGCAGCCTTGAATTCCTGGGCTCAAGTGATCCTCTTGCCTCAGCCTCCAGGAGCACCTGGGACTACAGGCACATGCTACCATGCCCAGCTCCAATAAAACTTGACTTTCTTAGTTTATTTTATCTTTATAAATAGAGATGGGGTCTCACTATGTTGACCAGGCTGGTCTCGAACTCCTGGCTTCAAGCCATCCTCCCATCTCAGCCTCCCAAAGTGTTAGGATTACAGGTGTGAGCCACTTCACCCAGCCGGAACTTGACTTTCAAGCACAGATGCCAGCTGGATGTGGCCTGAGTGTCATCGTTTGCTTTGACCTCAGAGGTTGTCTCATTCCCTCTCCTGCTCCTCTCTTGTCCACTCCACATATGCCAGGTAGACGAGTTATTTCAAAGAGTGTGAGACAATCCTGAAAAATGTATGTTACAGGAGTCTGCAATCCTCCTCCCTGTCTTACCTTCCAAGTGGGGAAGGTGTGAGTTTTAAGTCTGTTCTGGCTCAGCTTTTGCTGAGCAGATTCTGAATCGGGGCAGAGAAGAAAACCATGATACTAAAGACTCCAGCCAGGTCAAGGGGAACTGTACAATAAAGACCATAAAGTGGGAACGGGACAGAGTAAACCAGAGAGGACCGCCAGGCTGGAAGAGCTTGGGAGAGATGGAGGAAGCAAATCAGAATTGGAGAAACTTGAACTTGAAGGATGGGGAGGAAGGGCAGGGCTACCTCAATTTGAGAGAGCTGCATGGCACATGAAGAAGCAAGTGTAGAGAAAGAACAGCAACTCAATGTCAAGATTTCGAGTTGTGCTGATGGGAGGCTGGCTCTGGCGCCCTTCGAGTGACTCCAGTGAAGATTTGAATTGCACTTTGGTTTTCTTGGTTGATGGATTGGAGACACAGTGCTAATGCCGGGTGAGCTTTATGAGGGTGGCACATAGGTGGCACTCCTCTTCTCATACCCATCACCACTTCCGATAGCACTAAGAATGGAATCTCAGTGTTCACCTGGCTGGCATGACTGGCCTCCGGCTCCTCTGGCCTGCCATTCATTATACTTGCCACACTTTTTCTCCCTCAGAGCCTCAGATGTCACTCCAGGCTTTTAAACATGTGGCTTCCTTATCCGGGAATGCTCTTCCTCTCGTCTTTCTCTCCTGCACAGTTCAGCTTAAAGTAACCTTTTCAGGAAGACTTTCCCTACCCCCCACGCGAGTAGCCCTGCCCCTCATCCCCATGCTTCAAGTTCAAGTTTCTCCAATTCTGATTTGCTTCCCACAGCACCGCATACCCAGTGCCCAGGGCTGGCCTCACCATTGTAGGTGTGGAATCAATACTGGCTGAATAAATGAACCATATATAGGCAGTGCATACAGATGTGTACTACACATTTTTTATTCATCCAGCAAATATATATATATATATATTTTTTTTTTTTGATACGGAGTCTCATTCTGTCACCCAGGCTGGAGCGCAATGGCATGATCTCGGCTCACTGCAACCTCCACCTGCTGGGTTCAAGCAATTCTCCTGCCTCAGCCTCCTGAGTAGCTGGGATTACAGGTGTGCGCCACCACACCTGGCTAATTTTTGTATTTTTAGTAGAGACCAAGCTGGTCTTGAACTCCTGACCTCAAGTGATCTACTCGCCTTGGCCTCCCAAAGTGCTGGGATTACAGGCATGAGCCACGGCGCCCGGCCCATCCAGCATATTTATTGAACACCTGCAATTACCGGCCAGGTACTGAGCTCGGCCCAGGTAATACAAATTCAGTAAGACACTCTCTCTGCCCTCAAGGAGCATGCAGGACACCAGGTGCTAAATACATGATCACAGTCTTCTTGCTTTCATTTCCTTTACTTCTGGAAAGCCTGATTCAGAGATAGTTGGAGAAACCTTAAAAAAAAAAGTTATTTCCTAATTTACAGTGAAGGCCAGGATTTCTCAACCTCAGCATTGTTAGAATTTGGGGCTACATAATTCTTTGTCGTGGGGGCTGTCTTGGTCATTGGAGGAAGTTTGGCAGCATCTCTGGCGTCTGCCTACTAGAGACCAGTAGCACCCCCATCCCAGTGGTGGCAACCAAAAATATTTCCAGAGAACCAGTGGTCAAGATGGATCCAGCTGTCCCGGAACAGAACCCCAAGTGACCTGCGTCTTTGAGACCCTGAAACAAGCCTAGAATCCGGAAGTAGAATGAGAAAGGAAGAAACGCCCCTGGCATGCTCCCAACAGAACATAAACAACACACACACAATATAAACACCAATTATTCAAGGCCACTAGGGAACAGGTCTGAAACAGACAGAACAGACAGAACAGAAACCAGGATGCCGAAACCACAAAAACGACGAAATGGCCCCCTCTTTCGACACACTCGAGCGCTGGCTGCTCCTCCACCAATGATACCTCAAGCTCCCTTTATTTCCTCCCCTTCCAGATAAAGACCATTAAGCTACCCCTAGCAACAAATTCCCCTCACTTCCTGACAACATCCTAGCCCTCCTTTAGAGTTACCCAAGAAAATACAGGATGCTAAGTTAAATTTAAAGTTTAGATAAATAATGAATAATGCTTTGTAGTGTAAGCATGTGCTAAATATTGCATAAGATATACTTATACCATATCTGGAATTCAAGTTTCGTTGGTGTCCTGTATATTTTATTTGCTAGATCTGCAACCCCACCTTCCTTAGAATTACCCAGCGCAAGCGGAAACCCCATAATGAGCTCCCCCACCTCCCTCCGACTGAGAACCTCCTATGCCTCTGTTAGTGGGCATTCTCTGTGTCTGCATAAGCTCGTAAACCTAACTTTGAGGAAGGATGTCCTCCTGGTGGCGTTTGAGAGGAATCATCCCCACTTTGTGCTATAGGAAACTCAGAGATGGCCATCGGAAAGGGGTAGTGGTGGGTGGCCAGCAAAGGACAGGGTGAGGGACAGGTGCAGTGGGAAAGTTCAGAGAGGCTCAGCTCACTAGCATCCAGCCCAGCGAGCACTCCATGGAAGGTGGTGGGAGGAGAGACTGCCTGAGTCTCATTTCTGAGCCGGCTGAGGCACAGAGTCAGCATCTCAAGGACTCAAGGGGAGTCGGAGGAGTCCAATGAGTGCTGGGTCCTGTCTCTATGAAATTCCTCCCAAGTTTACATACAGTGTCCATGGAGCCACCACATACTTCACAAACTGTGTGGCAAGTTCTTCATGCCTCAGTTTTCTTAACTGCAAAAGGGAGATAATAATATTGTGAGGATTAAATAAGTGAATGGTTTTAAAGTGCTGAGAACAATGCCTGGAACAGTGTTTGTGTTTGTTCGATTTTTTTTTTTTTTTTTTTTGAGACGGATTCTCGTTCTATCACCCAGGCTGAAGTGCAGTGGTGCTATCTTGGCTCATCACAACCTCCGCCTCCTGGGTTCGAGTGATTCTCCTGTCTCAGCTTCCTGAGTAGCTGAGATTACAGGCACCTGCACCACACCCGGCTAATTTTTGTGTCTCTAGTAGAGACGGGGTTTCACCATGTTGGCCAGGCTGGTCTCAAACTCCTGACCTCAAGTGATCCACCGGCCTTGGCCTCCCAAACAGCTGGGATTACAGGCGTGGGCCACCGCACCCGACTTGTTTATTAGATTAAACATAAATATTACAAAGTAATTGAATAAGGAAGAAGGCTGGGCTGTGCCGGGGAGTGGCACCAAAATAGTTGATTTTACCTAAATGTCAAACAACAAAATGTCTGTTTTTTCCATTTGATCATTTGTTCCTTTGGCTAATGGCAGTGTATACCAACAATGGAGTTTGAGTGTTCATTTTCCCCGGGGTTTAGTTGGCGGGGGGAAGAGCTGCCCCTGAATCTTAGCACACTAGTACCCTTGGGTAAATGACAAGGTCGGGTGTCCGACGCTGGGTGGAGCACTTTTGCCAGCGCATGTTGCAGGGTTCTGTTTGGCTGAGTCACCCTGCCTCTGAGGATCTCCACTCGTGTATCTGTGTGCAGATGCTTTTGAGAAAGCAAATAAAATGTGGGGAGGGGGGTGGGGGAAAGCAGACAGAAAAGACACCAGTAATAACACCAAGTTTGCAGAGTTATTGATTGAAATCATCAAAATACTGTATCTGAACAAACAGATAGTTACAATCCAGCTGGTAAGGTGGTATCATTCCATTTTCCAGAGAAGGACATGAAGCTAGGTTGAGAATGAAGGCGTTTCTATTTTTTTTGTATAGTCCCGTTAACTCATTGAAATATAGGGTCTGGAGCAGTGGTTCTCCCACCTGGTTGAGCATCAGAATCACCAGGAGAGAGCTGGGCCCTATCCTGCAGTTTCTGATTCTCTGGGTCTGGGGTGGAATCCAAGAAGTACATTTCTTTCTTTTCTTTTTTTTTTTTTTTTTTTTTTGAGACAGAGCTATTGTTGCCCAGGCCAGAGTGCAATGGTGTGATCTCGGCTCACTGCAACCTCTGTTTCCCGGCTTCAAGCGATTCTCCTGCCTCAGCCTCCAAAGTAGCTGGGATTACAGGCATGCGCCACCACGCCTGGCTAATTTTGCATTTTTGGTAGAGACGAGGTTTATCCATGTTGGTCAGGCTGGTCTGGAACTCCCGACCTCAGGTGATCCGCCCACCTTGGCCTCCCAAAGTGCTGGGATTACAGGCGTGAGCCACTGTGCCCAGCCTAATTTTTGTTGTTGTTGTTTTTGTTTTTTCTTTTTTTTTTTTTTAATGTAGTAGAGACAGGGTCTCCCTGTGTTGCCCAGGGTGGTCTCTAATTCCTGGGCTCAAGTGATCCTCCCACCTCGACCTCCCAAAGTGCTGGGATTACAGGTATGAGCCACTGTACCTGACTTTAGAATAGTTTTTATTTTTTTATTTTTTATTTTGAGACTGTTGCCCAGGCTGGAGTGCAATGGCACAATCTCGGCTCACTGCAACCTCTGCCTCCTGGGTTCAAGCAATTCTCCTGCCTCGCCTCCTGAGTAAATGGGACTATAGGCATGCGCCACCACGCCTGACTAATTTTTGTATTTTTTGTAGAGTCAGGGTTTCACCATGTTGGCCAGGTTGGTCTTGAACTCCTTACCTCAAGTGATCTGCCAGCCTCAGCCTCCCAAAGTGCTGGGATTACAGGCATGAGCCATGATGCCCAGCCAGAATAGTTTTTAAATTGGGATTATTTTACACGAAAATCTAGATTTCTGGCCTCACTTGAAAAAACCAAAAAGCCCACATTCATTCTTGCATGACAAGAATTGGTTGGAACTGAGAGAGCAGTTTCTCCTTCTAGAAGGGATTGTATGCTCCAGTTTTGTTACAGTCCCCACCAATCCCACCTGTCTGATGCCAGGCCCACTCACTCATTTTATTTCTGTTTGGCCCTGCAGGTTGCTGAGTTTGTGACTGAGCTGTTTTTCTATGTTGCGCCCTTTAACATGTTCCCAGTGTAAGCCACAGCCTGATATTCACACCTTTGAGTAATTGCTCCTGAGGCTAGACTTACTGACTGGCTTCCAATGAATAGAATATAGCAGAAGTGATGGGGTACCATTCAAGAGTAGGTTATAAAAAGACTGTGACTTCCATGTCTCTTGCTCTCTCCTGTTTAATTTGCCATGTGAGGAAGCCATCTGCCATGTCCTGAGGCCACCCCTGTGGAGAGAACCATTTGACAATGGACCGAGGTCTGCCAAGTTAGTTTATAAGTGGATTCCTCACCAGTCAAGCCTTCAGATAAGACTATGACCCTGGCCACCAACTCCTCCCAAATCTCATAGTGACCTTGAGCTTGAGGCTCTCAGCTAAACTGCATTCAGATCTCTGACCCACAGAAAATTTGAGGTATGAATGTTTGCTGTTTGAAGTCACTAAGATTTTGGGTAATTAGTTACACAGCAATAGATAGTACAGCTTCAGATTATGTTGTGGAAATGGTTTTCTACATGCCACCATAAAGACATTTGAAAGACTGTTACGCTGGGAAATTATTCTCCATCCAATTCACCTGGGACCAGTGGACATATATATGTACACATCTGAGTTTAGGGATTAGAGCAACACCAAGAGCATCACTGTGAGGATTTTACACCATGAAAAAGAGCCCAGGAATCCTCTACCAGTATTTAAGTCAATAAACATAGAACTAGCTGTCACATAGTTCTTCAACCTCATTGAAGACATCTGATTTTTTAAGGCAAAAATCCTTTGTTGGGGATATTTGGGAACAAGGAAAGGAGAGGCATAATAGAAGTGGCTGGGAATAAACCATTTCAGCAGTAATTATTAAGAAACACTAAGACTTGGAAATAGATTAAAAAGGTGGGGCATGTTTTTTCTGATAAAAAGTGTTTAGTGCTATGAATTGTCCTCTGATTGCTGCTTTAAATGTATACCATAGATTCTGATAGGTAGTGTTTTGCTTATCATTTTGTGTCCTTTTTCTGTAATTCCAGTTTGTATTTCTGCTTTCACCCAGAGTTGTTTATTAGAGGGTTTTAAAACTTCTAGATGAAAGGGCCTTTTTATTTATTTGAGTTTGTCCTTTCATTGCCATGCCGGCACATGATTTAACAAGTTTATCTATGGATTAGTTAATTGTCTAGAGGAATGTATCTGTGTTTGACTTATGTGGTATTAATGAAGAGATCAGACACAGTGAGGTTATATACCAGCCTGCAGATTTCTGTTCTTTAAAAAGGGAGAACACCAAAGGTTACAGTTTTATTGCCTTGTAGGATGTTACCAGTTTGGATTTTAACTTAGCAAACTTATCACAGACTGCCTTTCTAAGTTGACTACAAATACATCATTTGTCAAAGCATTTTTTGAACCAGCTTTACTATTTTCTGGTTTCCTCATAAATGGGTGAGTTAAAGCTTTGGCAGGTGTTCATTCTATATTGTACAAGAGTCGTATTTTAACTTTTTCAAAATTTTACATTGACACAATAGTCCTTCAAAACTACATTTTCCTTCTTGGTATCCTTCTAATACGAAACGTAGAGCTACAGGGAAGCCTGGAGAAATATGTCATTGAGGGGAACCTGGGCAACCTACTTCACTCCTGATTTTTAAACAACGAAGTCCCCTGGTGAAGAAGAGCATGTGTTGGAACAACACATGCTGTTAGCATCAGAAATGAATGGCCACAATGTACTGGAAAAACCATTTATAAAACCATGAAATCCATTGCTTTTTGAAAACATGAAGAGGAATTTCTGTTCAATAAGCTCATAGCATTCCTAGAAAGTCATGCCTTGGGGGCGCTGACTTGAGTCCTGGAAATGTTTGGAACAAATTGTGAGAGGCATGTGTGTGCATCCAAAAATAGCCAACAGGCTGGGCACCAAAGCTCATGCCTGTAATCCCAGCACTTTGGGAGGCTGAAGCAGGAGGGTCACTTGAGCCCAAGAGTTCAAGACCAGACGGGGCAACAAAGTGAGACTCTGTCTCTACAAAAACTAAAATAAAAGTTGCCAGGCATGGTGGCATGCATCTGTAGTCCTAGCTACTTGGGAGGCTGATGGGGGAAGATAGCTTGAGCCCAGGAGTTCCAGGCTGCAGTAAGCTATGTTCACACCATAGCCCTCCAGCCTGGGCAACAGAGTGAGATTCCAACTCAAAAAAAAAAAAAAAAAAAGCCAACAGCTCCTGCAGAGAGAGACCACCATTCTTATGACCTCTCTAGATGGAGTTTTCTGGGAGAGGGAGCTGGAAAAGGGGGAAGACAGTCACAGAAGAACCAGAGCAGGAGGTCACGTGGGGTCAGGAAGCCACAGAGCAATGTCAGATCAGGTCTGACTCCCATCCCTGCTGTAGCCTAAACTGGGCCTCAGTTTCCCCATCTGTAAAAGGAAGGGATTTAGACCAGCTAAACCTTTGCTGTCCAGTCTGGCAGCTGCCGGCCATGTGTGGATACTGAGCACTTAAAAACGTAGCTGGTCTGGCTGGGTGTGGTGACTCGCACCTGTAATCCCAGAACTTTAGGAGGCTGAGGCAGGAAGATCACTTGAGGTCCGGAATTAAAGAGCAGCCTGGTCAACATGGTGAAACCCTGTCTCTACTAAAAATGCAAAAAAAGTTAGCTGGGCATGGTGGCTGTTCATCCGTAATCCCAGCTACTCAGGAGGCTGAGGCAGGAGAATCACTTGAACTCAGGAGGCGGAGGTTGCAGTGAGCAGAGATTGTTCCACTCCAGTCTGGGCAACAGAGAGAGACTCTGTCTCAAAAACGACAACAACAACAACAACAACAACAAAATGTAGCTGGTCTGAGTTGAGACATGCTGAGTGTAAAATACACACAGGGTTTCAAAGACACGGAATAATACATGTTTTCAAATAACATGTACACAATAAATATATACCATTTTTGTCAATAAAAAAAGTGGTACAAAAAAGAATGTAAAATATCTGATTAATACTTTTTTATATCTATCATGTGTTGACATGATGATATTTTGATATATTAGGTCAAATAAAATAGATTATTAACATTAATTCCACTTGTTTTCCTTTTAAAGTTTTAAATGTGGCTACTAGAATGCTTAAAATTACATCTGCGGCTTACATTGTTTTCTATGGTGCTATTGTTTCTATGCTCTAAGGCCTCTCCAGGTGTCAGTGTCTATGAAGAATTTATTTATGGAAAACAAAAGACACATCCAGATACAGGTGTGAGGCATACTTTGCAATACTACTATGAGTAAATTGTCACTGTGACTAAATCTCTACTCACTCTGCTGTTTCCACTGCAAGGTGCTGAAAGACCTGTGGGCTGATGCATTGTGTGGATGTGGACTCACTGGACAGTGGGCAGGTGATGTTCTGTCTACTCATAGTCCAGGGGATCTGCTGGGAGGCCAAGGGGGCAACATTCATCTCTATGGCTTTTGAGCATCCAGAGAACCATGTAAGGATTTGCTCAATGAAATTACTGACTAGCAGGAGTTAGAGGCCAGCCTGGCCAACATGGAGAAACTCTGTCTCTACTAAAAATACAAAAAATTAGCCGGGTGTGGTGGCGTATGCCTGTAATACCAGCTACTTGGGAGGCTGAGGCAGGAGAATCGATTGAACCTGGGAGCCAGAGGCTGCCGTGAGCCAAGATCATGTCACTGCACTCCAGCCTAGGCAACAGAGCAAGACTTTGTCTCAAAAAAAAAAAAAAAATTACTGACTAAAATGTGGTTTTTGATTCTATCCATTATTTTTCATGCCCCTGCAATCTCTGTCCACAGTACATTGTTACTGTGCATGCAGATGAATGAGTTTCCACTTATCCGGAAACAAAAAATCTGAACACTCCATTGCTGGGAATCCCTGAGGCCTGAGATGTGCAGTTGTACCAGTTCTAGATGATTGAAAAATTTTGCTTGGCAGACAGAATTTTTGAAAATTGAATACTTTTTCAAATGCCAAGAAGAGACCAATAGTTAAGGGAACTCAGCAGAGGTCAAGTAAATCATCACCCACTGGTTCATCTATTTGGTATAGCCAGAGTTTGGCAATGTGGTTTCTTCAAAGCTAGTCGCAGGTCTAGTCTTTGTGGTGTCAGAGAACTCTTCTGTTATTCTCTGAAATATAATGACAGGTTTTCTGTTTCTGAAACACAATTGTGATGCACCTTCTTATCCAACCTGTGAGACATGACCAAAGAGGGCCTCTCAAGTTGGGCCTCTGCTGCTGGGCTGGGCCTTTGAATGACCCCAGTTGGTTTGTGAACCTAGGTTCAGGGATCCTTCTGCAGCATGAGTGGTTTTGAGGCCCGGGAGGGTAGGATCCCTGTAAGCTAAAACACATTTTCTTCTTGGTCTAGTAAGAGCAACTCTCAACTCTCACCCTGTCCCAGAGGCCAAGGAAGGTTAGAAGGCAGCCACTTAGAAAGGGGGTACTCTACACACTTGAGGCTGGGGAGGGCAGGCTTGTCAGGAAGCCCAAAGGTATGCTGGTAAGAAATTAGAACTGTCGACCGGACAATTCACCCTGGTTCTCTTCTGGCACCATTCTTTGCTATAAGATGATCCCTCTCAGGATCAGAGCCATGATGACAAAAGGAAAGAACAAATCCCTTATGGCAGAGTTATGAATTGAAGTTTATTTTCTGGCACTGCATTGAGACCACAGCTAGGCCTTCATACATAACATTTCTCCCACAGTTTGATCTTCAGACAAGACTAAAGGAAGATACCAGCCCAGCCCATGAGAGCTCTGTTTTCAGTGGATAAAGTGGGTCTAAAGCCTGGAAGGGTGGTTGGGAGGCTGATGGTGAGGAGGGGTAAGGGATAGGGTGGTGGGCAAGGCTGGAGGCAGGGATTGGTGGGTTTGGACCCCAGGAGAGACTCACAATGCTGCAGAGGCAGGACCAGTGGAGGAAGAGTTCTGGGAAAGTGGAAGCACAGCCTGAAAATCTTTGAATGTCAAGGTACAGACTTGGTCCTGTGCCCAGCAAGGAGCCAGGGTCTTCAAGCAGGTGACATGGATCAGTAGAAACGTGTACAGTGTTGGTGTGGGTGGATTATAGGCATCATTTATAATGCCAACAATGGAAGAATGAGAACCAAATGAAAGACTGAGAACCTAAACTGGATGGGGAGGATAATGACGAAAAAGAGGTCCAATGATTGCCTTCCAATTATCTGTGCTTTACACAAAGTCACATGAGCACTAATAGCCAAGTGGATATAGGATAGGAAAGAAGGGCAAGGACAGGATATAGGACAGGAAAGGTGGTTACAGGACAGGAAAGAAAGGCAAGGACTTTGGAGACATGAGGAGGATTTAGGCCAGGGGTGGTGGCTCATGCCTGAAATCCCAGGGATTTGGGAAGCCAAGGCAGGAGGATTGCTTGAAGCTAGGAGTTTGAGACCAGCCTGGGCAACACAGAGAACCCATCTCTATCTTTTTAAAAAGAGAAGCTATTTAAAAATTAAAAAAAAAAAATTTAAAGAGGAGGATTTGCCAGCATTGGGAGCCTGGATGGTAGGGAGAGTGTGGGTGGCTTGGGGGAAGCCATGGGATTCAGGGAAAGAGGGGATCAAAGATAACTTTGAGCATCTCTGCCCCTAATTCAAGACTACCAATAGCTTTCCCAGCCTAGATGACATCTTTCTTATACAAACTCTTTTGTTCAATATACCTTTGAAATCTGACAGCAGTAGGTGTTCACATTTATTACTTAAAAACAGGTAACTTTGGCTACCATGTGTTACCCCTTCTCCCCTACCATGTGTTTTGTTGTTGTTTTATTGTTTTTTGAGACACAGTCATGCTCTGTTGCCCAGGCTGGAGTGTAGTGGCACCATCTTGGCTCAGTGCAACCTCCATCTCCTGGGTTCAAGCCATTCTCCTCCCTCAGCCTTCTGAGTAGCTGAGAATACAGGCGCCCATCATCATGCCTGGCTAATTTTTGTATTTTTAGTGGAGACAGTTTTCACCATATTGGCCAGGCTGGTTTCAAACTCCTGACCTCAAGTGATCTGCCCACCTTGCCCTCCCAAAATGCTACAATTTACAGGTGTGAGCCATGGCGCCCGGCTCTGCCATGTGTTTTGTGGGGCAGGAAGATACTACTTTTCCCAGATGGTTGTGGAAAATTAACAATGGTGCTGTGAGTGACTGGAAAATGGGTTTATCTGCATAGATGGATGTGGTCGGAGCTTCTGGGATGCGATTCCACAGTAACCACGGGGTATCTCAGTGATCCCAGAATGCTCAGATAATCTGTGTGTTATCCACGCACCTCGTGTCCTCCAGCCTATCTGAGTCATGTCCATGAGCCAGGACAGATGGGAAACCACAAATCACTACTAGTGCTAACTACTAGTGGTTAGCAACTCTGGTTTAGAAACACAAACTGGATGGGGAGGATAATGATGAAAAAGAGGTCCAATGATTGCCTTCCAATTATCTGTGCTTTACACAAAGTCACATGAGCACTAATAGCCAAGAGAGGGATAATACTCATGTGGAATTCAGCTGTGAGCCAAGAATGTGACCAGGAAACCTCACGCTTTATGAAAGCATCCCCTCCAGTTGTATGGCATCACTGGTATCTGCTGAGAAGTGCGTTGCGGTAGCATCAAGAGTCACTCCAAAACTTAGTTCCAACCATCTTCCTAAATAGTATAATGTCGACCTCAGCTCTCAAGTCAAAGGCGGCTTCCTCGGGAAAGATTTCTCTGGAACCCCAGATTAGGTTATGGACTCTCAGAGCTCCTTTTACATCTCCCATGAAGCATTTTTAAAAAATGATTTATAATTATGTGTCTGGTGCTGTGATTGTTTGATTAATATCTTTATTTGCTACCAGACTGAAAGCTCCATGAGTTTAGGGGTGGCTTCTGCTTTTTCTCTCCCTGGCCACCTACAGAGCTTGGCTGCTCATGGGCACTTAATAGGTGAGAACTGAAATAAAGCATGGTGAGTCAGAGCAGGGCCACTGGGTCCCAGAAGGTGCCCACTGGGTGACAGTCCATCTCAGCACCGAACTCCCCTCCAGCTTGTTACAAATGAACCTGCAAAGAGTCAGTACTGAACGTCCAAAGGGCAGTTCACTTCTCCTCACAGAGAACTACATGTGAATGCTGGTGACTAATTATGGAATAATTGCCACAGCAAAGAATAACCATGTCTAGAAGGAAGAGGAAGGAGGCTGGGTGCAGTGGCTCACGCCTGTAATCCCAGCATTTTGGGAGGCCAGGGTGGGAGGATTGCTTGAGCCCGGGAGCTCCAGGAAAGAAAGAAAGAGGAAAGAAAGAAGTATAAAGTAGCTATATCATTTACATGGAGAATCTGATTTAAATAAATTAAACAAGGCCGGGCACGGTGGTTCACGCCTCTAATCCCAGCACTTTGGGAGGCCGAGGCGGGTGGATCACGAGGTCAGGAGTTTGAGACCAGCACAGCCAAGATGGTGAAACCCTGTCTCTCCTAAAAATACAAAAATTAGCTGGGTGTGGTGGCGGGTGCCTGTAATCCCAGCTGCTCGGGAGGCTGAGGCAGAGAATCACTTGAACCCGGGAGGCAGAGGTTGCAGTGAGCCGAGATTGTACCACTGCACACCAGCCTGGGTGAAAGAACGAGGCTCCGTCTCAAAAAAAATAAATAAATAAAATAAATAAGTAAATTAATTAATTAAACAATTTAAACTCTGCCAAAAACACAAAATTACAGACAAGTTAAATAGTGCAAGTGCTTTTGCCAATATTTTCATGAGTATTTGACCCAGGAGAGGTTACATGGCAGATCTCACCCTTGGCAGGGTCAGGCAGGCCTCTCACCTCTCACCTGATTGGTTCTTTCCTATAGCATAGCCCAGAAATACAAGTCAATGACTTAACCGCTGTCCCACTGAAAACTCAAATAAAAACAAATATGATTTTCTTAGAACTGCAGGAAAAACTGGCTACAATGGACTTGATGACAGGTAGTACATTGGGCCCCTCAGGGCACCTTCCTAAGAAATGTTCAAAGGCAATCTTCTTCTTCTTCTTCTTCTTCTTCTTCTTCTTCTTCTTCTTCTTCTTCTTCTTCTTCTTCTTCTTCTTCTTCTTCTTCTTCTTCCTTTCTTCTTCTTCTTCTTCTTTTCTTCTTCTTCTTCTTTTTTTACATGGAGTCTTGCTTTGTTGCCCAGGCTACAGTGCAGTGGTGCGATCTTGGCTCACTACAACCTCCACCTCCCAGGTTCAAATGATTCTTCTGCCTCAGCCTCCTAAGTAGCTGGGATTACAGGTGCAGGCCACCACACACGGCTAAGTTTTGTATTTTTAGTGGAGATGGGGTTTCGCCATGTTGGCCAGGCTCATCTCGAACTCCTGACCTCAAGTGATCCGCCCACCTCGGCCTCCCAAAGTGCTGGAATTACAGGCGTGAACCACCGTGGCTGGCCTCCATTTTCTTCTTTTGCCTTGACTTTAAAATCTAACTACTATGTAAGATGCGGCTCCACTGTGCTTTCTGACCATCATAAGGTGGTAATTATGGACTAGCCGATATTTAGGCTGATCTAGACAGTGCTTTGGGTTAAGGAGAGGTTTTGGATCATCCCTCTTAACAGGGGGAAATAAATATCTCAGCATCAGATGCAACTCAGGAACCTGGAGGATGACAATTGGGCAACCTGGTGGGCTTAGCTCTCGATCTACAGGGGACTTGAGGAGCTCCTTACTCTCATTTGCCTCCAATGGGTGGAGGTTATAGAGGTTTGATCAAAAGTGAGTAAATCATTTGAGAACTGAGACTACTTTGTCCACAAAGCTTAACTATTAGGATTGATAATTGAGACCATCTGTGTCAACATAACTTAACTCTTTCTTCCAGGATCTTCTTGCCCAGAAAATTAAGGCTGTAAACCAATAAATAACTTCACTGTTTGTTGCAGGAAATGTCTACACACTAATTTGTCCTGGCAAGCAGTTTGCTCACCTGGGAAAACAGCTCACTTACCAAACAAGGGTTTACTTGTCAAGAGCCTCTTCAATATCCTAGTCTTGCTGTATCCACCAGTCCCAAGCTATTGTGGCATAGACGTCACTGAAATCAAATTAGTTCTCCACCTTGAAAAATGCAGCTTGAAGGACTTGGGCCTAGATCCCCGAATCCTATAAATCTGCCTCTTAATCTCCCCTGGCTTAGACATGAATAAGAATGTGTCCTGGTGATGTTCTTCCTTATTTCAGTAAATCTCATGAACTTTGCTTTATCAGCAGGTTCTTCTGATGGTTTTTTTTTTTTTTGTAGAGCCAACAGTTGACACAATATATCAGTTTTGGTCTCTTGGAAACAGGAAACATGTAAATAAGTGTTAATAGATACTTCCAACCCATAAAGGTTGGTTAATTGTTAAACATAGTCACTTGTCTTCAGTAATAAAATCTCCTCCGTCTTCCTCCTCTGAGGACAAGACCTGGTGTTGGAACACTGCCTATGACAGATTTCAAGTGCATATTTTACTTCCATTTTTCTACCTTTTTAAACATAATTCTGTATTTTCAAAATTTTCTATACTGAGGATGCCTTAATTCAAGGGTGAATGAAAGGAAACAAAGCAAAAAGCCACAAGAGGGGAATTGATTCCCAAGTGTAAATCAGAAGCGACCACCAAGTCTTCATTAAATACACACACACAGAGTACATAAAACACCCATTTAAAATCTTATCTCATTAAGCTAGCAAGGTAATTTAGTCCCATTAACATCAATAGGAACACAGAAGAGTTAGACAGTTGTAATCATGCTTCCTCATTATCGTAAGAAGCCTTTGGGGATGTTTGATAAAATATACCAGAAAAAAATATTTCGTCATTCTAAGGTGCGGTCCAGGAAGCTGTTTTTTGTTTGTTTGTTTGTTTGTTTTGGAGCCCTTCAGTGATTCATACAAACAAGCCAAGGAGAGAACACATGGACGACAGCATTGATTCACTGGAAAGCAAAGTCCAGCTTCCACCATAAAACCCTGCAGCTGAAAAAGGACAAACTGAGCAGCTCTCAAATAAAGACAGCCTCAGCCGTCTTGCACAGCGCGGCCCCTCTCCATGCCCAAGTCTTGTGCCTGTATGAAAGCACTAAATCACAGACCCCGCAACCTGTTATAAGCCCTGGTAACAATCAGCAGCTGGGCTCGGGCAAGCTCCCTTAGCTGGTGCTGGCTCAGAGAGCAGACTTCCCTCAGCAGCTCCACGGAGCACCGCAGCTCCCAGGCTCAGGCAGCAAGCTGACGATTTGAGATCCCAATCAAGGCTTCCTTTTACCTTAAAGAAACTTCCTCGCTTGTCCAGACCGCGGGCACCCATGGTCCAAGCTGACATTTCCCCCAGCGAGGCTCCACTGCACGCCGGGGACTGCTGAAGGTAGAGACATTTTTAATGGTTAGTCCAGCCTGTAGGAAATTCCTTTCTAAGCCACAGAACACTCACAACAACAGTCCTGCCAAGATCTTTTTCCGTCGGCAACACAGTGCCATTTATTTCCCACCAAGCCCTTACATCTCCCTTCAGACCAATTTCCTGTCCCCACCAGCACAGTTCCTAGACTGCCCCACCTCACCAGCCCACCTCCCACCTCTGCCGCTGACGTCGAAGGTCCTTGGGACTTCAGGAAGCATAATGATTACTTTGTGTGTTTGACCTCCTGCTGAAATGTGAACGGAACCAATATTAGACGTCCCCATCATCTGCACTGAAAGTTTATGTATTGAATGTGGCTGATCACAGAGGGACAGCTGAAGAAGGAGGTTCCATACAACCCAGGAAATCCTGCTGCAACGGGGTGAGGTCATCCTTAGCTCTGCTGGCCTCTCCCCCAGGCAAGGTCAACAGAAGGGCACTGGGAAGAAATCGCTCTATTTTTCCCTTAGAAATCAGAAATATTTGGATAAAATCCTGTCACTGTTTACAGGGATCAGTTCACAGAAGAGGACAACATGTAAACAGCTTCACGATCATCCAAAAAAGGGGAGTTGAACGTAGAGGAAAACTTAGAGGCAGGGTAACAACACAGTTCTAAATTCTAACTGTGGCTTTTTGGGCTTGGAGTTTCCCCTGCTAGGGCATCAGATCCCAATAATTCTTCCCTTTGGGTCACAAAACCTTCAACATTCAGTTCTAAGTTAAACATATACACACCTCTGCCAGCTGACCTGGCTCAGGCCTTCATGCATTGAGGGGGGCCTGGGGGAGCACCCCCAAACCCTTCCTTACCCAGTGACTGTCCCAAGATCAAGTATAAAACCACCCTGTCTTTCCTCATTCATCCCTTCTCGCCATAACATGCACAGGATGTAGCTCATGCCAACAGTGACAGACACGGAGGAGGGCCAGTGAAGGGAATAGTGAGACTGTCTCTTGCACCATCAAGGAATATTCAAAGTGGTTCAGCTGCAGGGGTGGGTAGGCACTGAAGCTAAGGCAGCTGCTGCTGCAGGTTCACTGAGGCTGTTTCATTATTAGCTGAGTGGCAGAGAGCCAGCGACACAAACAGGACATTGAGGGCGACGTTTAGGGATGTTTCAACAAGTGGAAAAGCATGAATCTATAGCTGAGAAGCGCATATCAGTGAGTGAGCAAGGATCTTTGCAGAGAGGTATTTTTTGGCCCCACGATTTGCACCCCTGCTTGCACTCACAGTGAGTTGTGATGGCCTGTGCACGGAATCCCATCTAGAAAACAATAATGACACAGAGCATCCCACCCCTCCTTCCAGAACCATTGTCTCTTTGTGTCAGTGCTCCGTGCTGTGGCCACTTTAAAGATTTGACGGTGTCTTCCCTGTGTTTCTTTCCACTTGTGATCCTGCTGGGATGAAGGCCAACGTTCCAGAAACCTCCTGAGAAGGCAGTGTGCGACTTTGCTGACTCTAGAAGTTCAGGTTCTGGGGTTCATCACTCATAGCAAAGGTCACAGGTTGGAGCAACTCCAGAAAGAAATCACAGTGCCATGCTCAGAACTAGGGACGGAATGGGAGCCACACTGTCACCTTGGGGAGCAAACCATGACCTGTTTAGACCCAGAAGCACACAAACAAAAAAGCATACCCTGCTTTAAACCAGGCCTAATGTCTGGAATTCTTTTTATTTCAGACGTTTCTTCGGCAGGGGATTTGATGTCACCTGGCAGTTCAGGAATTGCTAAACGAGAGCCAAGACTTCATTCCTCATCCAGACTTAAGTTTCTTTGTTCTGTTCTGAAGTTTTCCATATATAAACTCTTTCTGATGAGCCAGGGCAGACAGGGAATTTTGCCTATAGCATTGGAGCAGTTTAGGTTCCAGAAGTGTACTAGTTTATTTTAATTAGCTGCCTGAAAACTGCATGTGCACACTTTAACCTCCAGCAGTCCTCAATTCACCATCCAGTTTGAATTCTGCTCAGGGCAGGCAGATCCATCACATTTCAAAAGATGCAGGTGGCATCTCTCCTTCATAAGCTGCTCCAAGAGGGAGATGAGAGCAGGTGACAGGAACACACTGCCAGGTGCAGCAGCAGGTACATCCCACGGGATTAAATGCTGGGGGCCATCCGATAGTTCAAGCAGACAGTACATAGCTTATTATTATTTTAAAAAATAAAGTCCTTGGCCAGAAAAATAAAGTTCTTGGTCTGTGCAGTGGCTCATGACCAGCACTTTGGGAAGCCAAGGCAGGAGAATCACTTGAACCCAGCAGTTTGAGACTAGTCTGGGCAACATAGCGAGACCTTGTCTCTACAAAAAATTAAAAAAAAAATTAGATGGGCGTGGTGGCGTGCTCCTGTAGTCCCAGCTACTCAAGAGGGAGGATCTCTTGAGCCCAGGAGGTTGAGGCTGCAGTGAGCCATGATCGCACCACTGCACTTCAGCCTGGGTGACAGAGTAAGACACTGTCTCAAAAAAAAAAAAAAAAAAGTTCTTCAGGGCCCCAAAGGAGTTCTGGTTTAAGATCTTTCTGCAGTAGCTATAGTTAGCTATAGTTTCCTTCCCCAAACCATAACTTAGACACCTTGACTCAATATTGACAGCAATTTAATACAATTTAAAATTATAACTTCTTTTCACCTGCGGTTCCCCACACCTCCCCACAGATGTCACCCCAGCAGCTTCATGCTGAAACCCACCCCAGTGACAGGCTGGACTAAGAAACAAAAAGGGTACCGTAGTTTGAGAGGCTGTGAAATTCCTCCAGACTTGTACTGGTTTGGAGGCGTGCTCTTTTCCCGGCTTCCCTGAAGGGTAGAGTGGATTCTTGAGAAAATGAGTCCAACACGTCCGGTAGATCTTTCCAGATACTAGCTTTTAGCTAGCAAAAAAAAAAAAAAAAAAAAGAAAAGAAAGAAAGAAAAGAAAAAAAGAAGAAAAAGAAGGCAGCCCTCTTGGGACTAAGGACACTGCAAACATTTGGGAGCTGCCAAGCCCTTTCAACAACACCACTGAAAGAATGTAAACGGAGCTGGTCGCGTTGGTCGGCGCTAATGGACAAAGGCAGGAAGTGACTATTCCTCATTCTCCTAGAGACACCAGCCTCTGTCACTTTATAGTAAACTCAGTGGTGGCTTTCCATGTGGCCCCAAGAGCGACTGCTCTGGTAAAGCAAAGTCTGTCCTTAAAAAGCAGAAAGGATTCCTGCGTCCCCTGGCTGGGCTCCAGGCTGCGCTGCCTGCCTGCTATGTGAGACTGCTGGAGGCTGGCTCCCCACCCATTCTACCGACAGCCACTGAGGCCAGGAGCTGAGGCCGCCACCTGGACCCTGGCTGTGGGCTGGCCGACTGGGGTTGAAACACAGAGTCCCCGATTTCCAGTTCACTGATCAATGGAACTGGGTTGAGTCACTGGCATTTCTCCAGCTTTTGCTGTGCCGGGCCACAGGCCAGATCTTGGCAAGATAGAGAGCTTGAGAAGGATTAAGGACAGGCCTGTTCCCTCCTCTGCCCTCCCCCCTCGCCTCTTCCCCGCCCACCTCTACTCTCCCTTCCCCACCCTTCCCATCCCCTCCGCTCCTCTCCTCTTCTCTTAATTTCTTTAGTCCAGCGTAACCTTCCTATTTTGGGGGAAGGATTTTATTTTATTGACCAGTAAAAATTATATTTATGGTATACAACATGACATCTTGAAATATATAGGTATACATATTGCAGAATGGCTTAGTGAAGCTAATTAACATATGCATTACCTCATATGCTTTTTATTTGTCCTGAGTGCACTTGTGCACTTACAATCTCCTCTCTTCAAAAATTTTCTTTTCTTTTCGTTTTTTTTGTTTGTTTGTTTGTTTGCTTGTATTTCTTTTTTGAGACAGGGTCTTACTTTGTCACCCAGGCTGCAGTGCAGTGGCACCATCTCAGCTCACTGCAGCTTCCGCCCCCAGGGTTCAAGTGATTCTCCTGCCTCAGGCTCCCAAGTAGCCAGGATTACAGGCGTGCACCATCACGCCTGGCTAATTTTTGTATTTTTTGGTAGATGTGGGGTTTTACCATGTTGGCCAGGCTGGTCTTGAACTCCTGACCTCAAGTGATCCGCCTGCCTCGGCCTCCCAAAGTGCTGGGATTACAGGCATGAGCCACTGCTCCCGGCCGCAATTTTCAAATACGCAATACATTGGTATTAACTACAGTCACCGTGTTGCACGACACGGCTCTTGGACTTATTCCTCCTTCTGAACTGAAAGTTTGTATCGTTTGACCAACATCAGCCCAATCTCTTCTCCCCTACCCCAACTTCCTATTTTATCCTATTTTATTTACTTTAGGTCACAAGTGCAAACCCACAAGAGAAGCAACAAAAGCAATTATCTGGATTCCACTACTCACAGGTCTGACTTAAAAGACACTTAGCGTACTCAAGTCCTGGATTCTCATCTCTGCGCTGCATGAGGTTGGCTACAGAAGCTTTCTAATCACAGCCTTCAGTTTTTCTTTCTAGCCATTGAATGAGGCCAGGCAGCACGGACTTCAGTCTCAGTAAACAAGACCTCGTTATTGTAATTATTTTACAGCCAAATTGACTGAAATAGGAAAAAGTGACTCACCCTAGGGGACCTGTCAGGTCAAGTCCAAATCTAAGAAATGCATCTCACTTTTTTTTGCCTGGTCCCTTAACCAGCTCCCAGGGAGACAGGTCATCTCTCCTTTTAATGCTTTTTGTTTTTTTCTAAAAGAGGTAGGAGGAAGTGGAGGTGGCTCTGTGTCTGGGTCCAGGGAAGTTCTCTGAATATTTCCATAATTATCTTCGTATTACCCAATATTTTACACGTTGGACAGAAAAATGTTATTCCAGGATCAGACTTGACAATTCAAACTATGTGAATTAAAAGAAATTTTTTAAGTGTCTTGGATCACTGTTTGACACAGGTTTTCCCTCACCCAACAGTCATCTTTTAAAAAAGTTTTAAGTTTGAAGGTCATGAAAACTTTTCATTGAAAAGACAAGCTAATTTATGAGAAAGAAAGAAGTCGTATGCAAAGAACTGTATTCCCAGCCCCCTTACTTACTCAACAACAGTGTTTTAATTTTAATTTTAATTATTGTTTTTGAGACAGGGTCTCACTCTGTTGTCCAGGCTGGCGTGCATTGCTGCAGTCACGGCTCACTGCCCCTCAACCTTCTGGGCTCAAGTGATTCTCCCACCTCAGCCTCCCGAATAGCTGAGACTACCAGTGTGTGCCACCACGTTCAACTCATCTTTTTATTTTTATTTTGTAGCGACCGGGTCTCCCTCCCTATGTTGCCCAGGCTGGTCTCAAACTCCTGGCCTCAAGCAATCCTCCCGCCTTGGCTTCCCAAAGTGCTGGGATTACAGGCATAAACCACTACGCCTGGTCCTAATCCTATTTAAAAACTCTTGTTGGCCAGGGGCTGTGGCTCATGCCCGTATGCCTATAATCCCAAGCACTTTAGGAGGCCAAGGCAGAAGGAATGCTTGAGGCCAGGAGTTTGAGACCAGCCTGGACAATATAGTGAGACCCTATCTTTCACATAAAAAAATTAAGAAGTATTTTAAAAATGGAATTAAGAACGATGTCCAGTGCCTCAATTTTTCTAAGAGTAACCTTTTTTTTTTTTTTTTTTTTTTTTTAACAAGGTGCTGTGAGGTGGGGTGGTTAAAACTCCTTTCTACCACTTACAGGACTGGCCTGTAAATGGGGTTAATTCCGGTGGAAGTCCATGCCTTCTTTCCTTGGAAAACTGGTTCACAGACTCATAGAAACTCTCATCTTGTCCACACCACAGAAGCCCTGCTGGTGCCCATGTAGCTACTGGCCATGTGGCCACCCGCGGGCAACAGGTGGGCTCCTCTGCTGGTTAGAAAGTCCCCCTTTTCTGACTGGACATGGTGGCTCATGCCTGTAATCCCAGCACTTTGGGAGGCTGAGGTGGGAGGATCACTTGAGGTCAGGAGTTCAAGATCAGCCCAGGCAACATAGGGAGACCCTATCTCTACAAATAATAATAAAAACATGAGCCAGGCATGGTGGTGAGTGCCTAGGGTCCCAGCTACTTGGGAAGCTGAGGCAGGAGGATTGCCTGAGCCCAGGAGGTCAAAGGTGCTGGGAGCCATGATCACTCTGCTGCACTCCAGCCTGGGTAATAGAGTGAGACCAGGTCTAAAAAAAAAAGGTCCTCCCTTTCTGGAGTAGGAAACTTCTCTCACCTCCTATCCAATGCCCTCATTTTCCCCCTTGGGCCATTTAAGAAATAGCCTCCTGAGGCGTCCCTCTTCCCTACCCCTGCAGGCATCCCTATTCCTCTCTTGACTGATGGCTTTGCCTGCACCCATGGCCCAGGCCTCAGGGCTGATGGTCTCAACTCACTTGGAATATGATTGAACAGGGAAAGAGGGGTGGCTTCCCCTTGGCTACCCGCAAGGTCATTAAAAAGTCTGTGTACAGTTGACCCTTGAACAATGGATGGGGTAAGGGTTCTGAGTCACGGAGCCGTCAAAAATCTGAGTACAACTTTTAACTCCGCCAAAACTTAGCTACAAACAGCCTACTACTGATCAGAAGCCTTACTGATAACATAAACGACCGATTAACCCGTATGTTATGCATTCATAAGATACCTAGCATTGTCTTAATTTTTTCAGTATTTCTAGGCTACACAACTTACGCGTTTTTTTCAAATTGTTGCAGATCTCCCCCAGAATTTTCCAGTATGTTTATTGAAAAAAACCCGTGTATACATGGACTAGTGCAGTTTGAAAACCTGTGTTGTTCAAGGGTCAACAATATTTCCAAACCTCCTCACTCGAAAAGCTCCATGTGATCAGTGGTCACACAACACACATGTGCAGTAACTTCATGCAATGCAATGCAGAAGTGTCATAAGGCACCTCAGCTCATAATCCACAGAATCCCACGGACAAAGAAGCCACGCACTCTGGGACTTCCTCAGGGTCTACTCATCAACCTGTCAGCACTTGAGTTTAGAGCATTCTTTTCCAAGGCTCTCTGTCCATGATGGTAAAAGAGTCTATGTGGGTGATTATTTTTCATTAGAGGTTGTAATCTGGCAGCTTTGGATTTTGTGTGTGGTATGAAGGTTTTTTCATACAGCTATTCATTTAATTTTAATTTTATAGAAAACAGTTTTAGGGATGAATACTTTCCTTGTAAACTTTGTAAAAGAGATGTGATTGATCAAAAAGATTTTCATCTTCATGAAACTTTACTGTTTAAGGTTCCTGCCCTGTGAGGTGTTGGCTGTTTTCATTATTTCTATGAAGTTCCAAATTCCCTGGGTTACATTTGGAATGTCCGAATTTTGTAAGATTGATGCTTCCGTCATTTGTTCCGTCATAACGAGTGTGACTGGGCGTAGTTAGTGACAGCTGTCATCAGGTTTTCTTCTACCAGTATCATTTTTCTCAGACCAAGTTTTTTTCACTTTCCAGAATTACAAGCGAGATATAATTCATCAATTTATGTTTGGATCTATCACAAATTCTGTTGAGTGCATCCTCACCCATTTCATTTTGAAATGGCTACAATACTAGTGATTCTGTAATTCTTAGACAGTCAATAAGGAAAGTAGAAGCAATTCCACAGAAACTCTAGGAATATTCTTTGGCCCAGCAATGGAGTATTGAAACTCTAAACACAAAAGTCTTTATTCTTACAATGTTTTTTGTTTTGTTTACTAACAGCCTATGTCATTAGTGGAGTAAAGAACATAAAGTCCACAGGGTTACATGAAAGTGTCCTGGGTCTATTAGCCAGGTGTGGTGGTGCATGCCTGTAATTCCAGCTGCTACTCAGGAGGCTAAAGAGGGAGGATCTCTTGAGTCCAGGAGGTTGAGGCTGTGGTGAGCTCTGATTGCAGCACTGCACTCCAGCCTGGGTGACTCTGTGACGGGCTCTGTCTCTTTTAAAAAATAAAGAAATAAAATACAATGTTTTGGGTCAAAATGTCATGACAACCAGTGCTATGAAGGAAAAAGAGAGTAACATCATTCCTATATAATAAATTAGCCTCTAGGATACATCTTGCTTGGAATCTCATGTACTAATTTGCTTCTTTTCCTTCATTTTGACCATGAATATGCTGACGTCTTTCCAAACTTTCCCCTTCACCATTAGGGTGTTTACCCTTCCCTTTATTTAGTGATGTGCAGGGAAATGTTTAACAATTGGCTTTCTGGGAAATAAAAGCCCCGGGTTTTAGCATTTGCCTATTTTGTGGTGTAAATACTCCCATCATGGCTGGTTTCAAGCTACCAATGTGACATCAACAGACTTGGAAAATTCACGAAAATTTAACAATCAGCTCTAGTGAGCAGGGAGAACCAATTCCAGGTTACCACTATATTTAATTCACCAATTCTAAACCACAAGGTCTCTGAAGAGGTGGCTTTTATTTGATTCTTCATACACTTAAGTAATAAAAGATAGCAAAAGTAAGAAACTAGATCTCTAGACTGAAACCAGTGCTTTATCCACGAAACCACATTATTTGTCACTAGTAGGACATGAAATATTTCTGGCTCTCATCTTAACCAAGTAAAATGCTGCCATCGGGAATAGTAAAAGGAAGCCATATGTTCAGTCTGTTATTTTAGACTTAGTGGGTTCCATTTCTATGGAGGTTGAAGAGGAGAAGAAGAAAAGATCTTCCTTTATGGAACCAGCCATTAGAGATCTCATCTGCTTGTTCACAGTAGTGTCTTTAATACCTTACGTGCTTCCTGGTATGTATGTGCTCAGTAAATGTTTGCTGAATGAGTAAACACATAGGATTTTACAAGGAAGTCGTCTAGGCTAAAGAGAAGGGTTTTTAAAGAATGACTTTCTCGGCTAGGTGCGGCAGCTCACATCTATAATCTCAGCATTTTTGGAGGCGAAGGCAGGAGGATCGCTTGAGCGCAGCAACACAGCAAAACCTCATCTCTACAAAAAATTAGCTGGGCCTGGTGGCATGTATCTGTGGTCCCAGCCACTCGGGAGGATGACGTGGAAGAATCGCTTGAGCCTAGAAGGTCAAGGCTATATTAATCATGCAACTGCACTCCTGCTTGGGTAACAGAGTGAGACGCTGTCTCAAAAAAAAAAAAAAAAAAAAAAAAGAATGACTTCCTCTAAAGCATAAGATGATAGGAAGAACCACGCTTATCTTTAAGAATCCCTAGATCAGATAAAATGCCAACAACACACATACCATGCTGTTGACCCACAAAACATGCTGGAAATTTTTTTTTGTTTTGAGACAGAGTCTCACTCTGTTGCCCAGGATGGAGTGCAGTGGCGTGATCTCGGCTCACTGCAATCTCCGCCTTCCCGGTTCATCAATTGTCTTGCTGCCTCAGTTACCTGAGTAGCTGAGATCACAGGTGGGCACCACCATGCCCAGCTAATTTTTGTAATTTTGTTAGAGACAGAGTTTCGCCATGTTGGCCAGGCTGGTCTTGAACTCCTGGCCTCAAGTGATCCGACCGCCTTAGCCTCCCAAAGTGCTGGGATGGAATAAGCCACTGCACCTTGTCTGGAAAAAATACATATTTTTTGATACCACTTTGAAATACCAAAGAAATGAAAGAGTTTAGGAAGTCCATATGTTCTCTCTGTGGTTGGATTTTCCTTACAGAGTTCTATGATCTGAAGATCTCTCCTCTCTCTATAGCATACAAACCTACTTTATTCTCTACAAGTCCCTAGCCAATCATGTTTCTCAGCCCTTTCATTTTTGCACAAATTGGAATTCTAGAGAAGCCTCTGGGTGTTTGTCCAAGCCAACACATCAGCACTGAAGATCACACAATGAAAAAAGTCCACGGAAACAAGTGCTAAACTCCCAGTGAAATATATCGACCAGTGAGGCAAATTGACCACGCTGTGTGTTTGTGCATGTCCTTGCATCCATGTGTTATAGGATTAGAGCCTTAAAATTTCCATGCTGGAGATTTTAAGGAGTGGGCTGAAGAAAAGATGGCCTCCTCTGAAGAATGTCTTCCTTGTAAGCCCACAGATTCCATGTGGACAGTCAGCAGAAGCACAGTGTCTAATATCAAAATAACAACATACCATGACACCTTCTATACATAGTATGACACCTTCTATACATAGTATGACACCTTCTATACATAGTAAATGTGTTAATAACATGTATTAATATTTAACACCATCACACAACCGGACTCCAGAAATGAGCAAGGGAAAAGCATAAAGAAAGTAACAGTTCTCCGAAATAACTTAGTATTTTGTGTGTCTATGAAAGAGTCATAAAAATCCATGTAATGCTCTCAGACATATCTGTTGCCATCACCAAAAAGGTGGTTTTGGTGGCAGCAATTGTGCCTCAGAAGTTCAGGCATGTTTAAAAGTCTGTCTTGGTTGACCAATGGCATTCATGTTTTTTGTTAGGAGTGACAAGGACATAGGATATTTCACAAATCCAGTTTCCTATTACTCAGTTTTGCACTATTTGTGACTACCACATAATTTCTGCTAGGCTCTGCAGGTTCTCTAGGGCTTAGGGTTTTCCTCTCAATGGTCTACCTCACTCCATCCTCTTGTTCAGACATTTGACTCCTTCCTCCGGCAGTGAGGCCAGACAGGGCAGGTGTGGTTAGCGTGGAGCCCAAGGTACAGGGGAGGAAGCAGGATTTCCTCTTATCCACTGAAACTATTTGAGGGTGGGTACAAACTCATGTCCAAGAGAGACTGCTTTGAGTCATAATGATAGCAAAAGAGTCAGATTATGGAAAACAGTAAAGCATGGAGGGTCAAGTGGGCCCATGGATGGATGGCCTGAGTGGACAGTAGAGACAGCATCATTGCCTGTGTCTGGGTTTTCATGCCACCCAGGAGGATGCTGGGTGGACACTGGCATTTTCAGGGACTGAGGCAAGAGGACAGATGGAAGTTCACATATACTTTATGTCTGAATATTAAAAAATTATACATCAAGAGAACAAACTGTAAACTAAAGTATGTTCTATTCTCCTACCATGACAAATGTGCCTTTATGAGGACTTGGGAAACCTGGTTTAAATTTAAAATTCTCAGACTCGTCAGTGTTTTGTCCCTGAACATGGGGACATGGGGTGACCCTGGTTTGTTACCCCTCTTCTCCCTCCAATAGTTCTGTGGATACCCCATCCTTCATGTCCAAGTGCTGTTCATCTTTCATTCCCTCCCACACTTTTCAGCGTACGGATGCTACTCCAGGAGCAGAGTCAGCCCATGGGCCCAGGGGCTTGGGAGACAGCCTGCCAGGCAGTGGAAGCAGGCTTGGGCCATGCAGGAAGAGATTCCAGAGCTTTGGGCATTGGGAGCATGGGCGAGGCAGGGAGGGGATGTGGGCCCAAGACTGGCACAGCTTGTTTGCTCCAAAAACTTCTCCTTCCACGAGGAGGGGTGAGGCTAGGATAGGACAAAGTGCATATCTCAGGTGTTAGGGGACTACTGGGTGGCAGGTAGGATCATCTTAGGGCTCACAACAGAATGGACGCAGCTTCCGCTACTATTTTTCTTTTTTGAGACACTCTTACTCTGTCGCCCAGACTAGAATGCACTGGCATAATCATGGCTCACTGCTGCCTCAACCTCCCAGGCTCAAGTGATCCTCCCACCACAGCCTCTCCAGTAGCTGGGACTACAGGTGTGCACCACCACACTTGGATAATTTTTTGACTTTTTTGTAGAGATAGGGGTCTCTACAGTTGTCCAGTCTAGTCTTGAACTCCTGGGCTCAAGCGATCCCCCCACCTCAGCCTCCCAAAGTGCTGAGATTATAGGCATGAACCACTGTGCCCAGCCCCACCACTGCTTTTAGTCCTCTCCCACCCTCCATCCAATCCTGGTTTGCAAAAGTGTAAGGTTCGGTCCTGTGTGGGCCCAGTTACATCCTTGTGGCACTTGAAGAAAGCAGGTGGGCTTAGGTTCAACAGCCCTATTGCAACCTCATTTCTCTCTAGCTCTGAATTCCAGCAAGAGGTCAGGCTCTCTCCTGAGAAGCATCCTGGCTCTTGTGCTCCTTCCTCTGCCTTATGGCTCTTTCACGGGGTGAGTCTACAACACTATAACCCTGCACTATGGACCCACTGTCTTAGACTTCTGAAATCTCACTCTCAATTCCAAACCAGATGCCTTTCCCCTCCAAACATTCTTGTCTTGGGAGTCAAAACATATCCAGTAAGCACTGAAAAATACCTCTGCCTTGTGTCTGAGATATGCACACTTTCTCTGGGGCTGGGGTAATGTTATGAATTCTCTGCAATTAACATCCGTTGACCTCGAGTTACTGCAGATAATAGGAAGACAGATAACATGCCTGAGAATCACCCAGAAGCTGAGTTTCTTGGTAAAACAAGGCGTCCTTCTCTTTGGGTGGCTGTAACAGCATCTCCAGCAAGGGGGAAGGTTAGAAGTTAATGCTGTTATCTTCCTGAAGACCTTATCTTCTTACTCTCCTCCAGAAGGCTGTAAGTGCTTTTGCTGAAATCAGTAAAGCAAACTGGGCCAAACTGACCTCTTCACAGTCCTCACTGGCGTAATCCAAATGGGTGGGTCTGGCTATAAAAGAATGAATGCCCCAGTACACTCGGTGTGTGGTATTTTTTTTTTTTTTTTGAGATAGAGTCTCTACTGCCCAGGCTGGAGTGCAGTGGTGTGATCACTGCAACCTCCGCCCCACTGGGTTCAAGCGATTCTCCTGCCTCAGCCTCTTGAGTAGCTGGAATTACAGGCACCCGCCACCACACTGAGCTAATTTTTGTATTTTTAGTAGAAACAGGATTTCACCATGTTGGCCAGGCTGGTCTCGAACTCCTGATCTCAAGTGATCTGCCTGTCTCAGCCTCCCAAAGTGCTGGGATTACAGGCGTGAGCCACAGCGCCCGGCAGGTATGTGGTATTTTGATTTATAAAGGGCATTACTCACATATCCCCATTTCGCCTGTCTGTTATGCCATCATAGTCTGTGTGGTACCTCTCTCTACATGAGCCCTCCCTACATCTGGAAGCTTCCATTTTAACCAAGGCTTTCTCCACAGGCCTTATTTCCCAGTGAAGCCCTATTCTCTTAGTTAGGAGTCTTTCCTTTTCTCTCCTCTTCCCTTTTTTTGAATTATAGTCTACCCCTTTATTATCTCATTGGGGTATACACAGAGAGTAGACAGAAATCAAATCTTTCAGTCATAGGCAAAAGATTTATACGGCCTGAAGATAAACCAGAGGATAGAAGTCAGATGTTTCAGATGGCAGAGCTGTGCATTATTTCTGGATTGCAATTACTTACTTTGCCTGGATCAAAAAAAATAAAACAAAAACAAAAGCCAAGGGTTTGTGGAGTCCGCTTCCTCTTTTCCTATACTCAGAAATATGTGTCTAGAAAAAAGTACAAGAAGCAGTCATTTTTGGTTTCTTTCTCTGAAATTTAGTTTCCAGTGCAGACTTTCCACTTCACATTCCGTTCCCCTGAAGTCCTCGCTCCCTATTCTGTTAATGACAACCCCAGGCTCAAAGCCTCAGAGGGAGGGACCCTGGCTGTGCCCTCACTTTCCTCCTCACATCAGTCGCTCTGCAGTTCTGCTGAATCTTCTGGTTGAAACGTCACTCATCTTCCTTCCCATCCTCTGCACTCACTCAGGCCTTGGACTGCGCCGACCTTAATGGCTTCAGCAGCTCTTTAAACGTCTGTGCATCACCACTGTCTGTCTCTGCTTCATTCCATCCTGCAGGCCCACACCAAAGGACACATTCTGCTGGGAATGTGTTGGGTGATTTAAATGTCTGCATCACCACTGTCTGTGTCTGTTTCATTCCATCCTGCAGGCCTGCACCAGCATTCTGCTTCCCTGTTTGCAACCCATTTTTTATTTATTAAAAAAATTTTAATTTTTAATCTGTTGCTTAGGCTGAACTGCAGTGGCACAATCATAGCTCACTATAGCCTCAAACTCTTGGACTCAAGCCATCCTACCGCCTCAGACTCCTTTGGGACTACAGGTGTGCAATACCACACTCAGTTAACTCATCTTTTTAGAATTTAAAAATTTAGGCCGGGTGCAGTGGCTCACGCCTGTAATCCTAGCACTTTGGGAGGCTGAGGTGGGCAGATCACAAGGTCAGGAGTTTGAGACCAGCCTTGCCAACATGGTGAAACCCCATCTCTACTAAAAAAAAAAAAATACAAAAATTAGCCGGGCATGGTGGCATGCGCCTGTAATCCCAGCTACTCGGGAAGCTGAGGCAGGAGAATTGCTTCAACTCGGGAGGTGGAGGTTGCAGTGAGCCAAGATCACGCCACTGCACTCCAGCCTGAGTGACAGAGCAAGACTCCGTTTAAAAAAAAAAATTATCAGCTGGGTGCGGTGGCTCATGCCTGTAATCCCAGCTCTTTGGGGGACCAAGGTGGGTGGATCACTTGAGGTCAGGAGTTGGAGGCCAGCCTGGACAACATAGCAAAACCCCAGCTCTACTAAAAATACAAAACTTAGCTGGGTGTGGTGGCACCCACCTGTAATCCTAGCTCCTCAGGAGGCTGAGGCATGAGAATGGCTTGAACCCAGGAGGAGGAGGCTTCAGTGAGCCAAAATCATGCCACTGCACTCCAATCTGGGTGATGGAGTGAGACCCTGTCTCAAAAAATAAAAAAAAATAATAAAATAAAATAATTTAAAAAATAAAAATGTATCTATATTCCCTTTTAGGGCCCCTTCTGCTCTGCAACCAACTCAACTATTCAATCTCAGTTGCTAATTATGTCTCTACACCCTCAACTGTCATTACACTCCTCTGCTCAATGTAACCTGTCTTCGTCTCCATTCCCCTGGAAGCCAACTCTGAGAAGCATTGCTGTGCAAGTTGTTTCCTTGGGAGGTAGTCGTAGGAAACACTGTAGGGAAGGAGACAGGTACTGTGAGGGAGTCAGAGAAGGGAAGACAGCCAAGGAAAGGTGCATTACTGACACCAGGAAGCATTATGAGATAATGACGGGGTGTGCTGTCTTGAGCACCATTCTGGGTTAGCTCCACCTTTCACTGTCTTTCTTTGAGCCACAATCAATTGTTGTATTTCATGGTATTAAGTTCTGTAAAGTCATCACCAACCGTGAATTAGCGAACACTGAACCATTGTTCCTAGGGGAAATACCAATTTAGGTTCCTGCTAGCCCCTGGTCACAGCATTTTCATTAACAGATCAATGCATAACCTTGCTTTATGTGTGTTTCTAGTTAAAACCACCTTATTTAATATGTATTGTTGATTCATTGACACTGAAGTAATGGTCAACAGCACTATAACTCAAGCCTGAACAGAGTTTATCTAACATTCACGTTTTCTCCATCACAGCCTTCTTGCCCTTAAACAGTTGTTTGGCATTTACTTTAGGGGCCTCTTATAGCAGTGAAATAACCAACACACACACACACACACACACACACACACCCCAAAATGTGAAGAAGGCAGCACTAAATAGACATCAAAAAGGACACTTGTTTACAGCATGAGAGCTGAAACAAGAAGGTAGAGCTTCATTCATCCTCAGCTGGGAATGTGCCAAGTGATTTAAATTTTTTGCTCCTCCGTATATGTGCACAAATGACCACAAAAGCACCATGATTATTGATTTGGGAGTCACAAATAAATTTTAGCAAGAAGGCAAATTTGCAAATACAGAATTCACAAATAATGAGGATCAACTGTATTTTCAATTCTGTAAATTGTAGAAAACTGATAATAATGCAAACGAGTGTTGCCCCCAGAGATGCAAATTCGATTCTATGGAGATGCACTTGATTAGTGCCCTGTGGATATTGACCAGTTTTGCATCCACTTGTAAAGTAAGTTCAGTGTTCTTAATTGCCTATATCAGGGGTCTGCAAAGAAGGTCTCTAGGCCAAATGCACCTACCACATGCTTTTGAGAATAAAGTTTCATTGAAACACCAGCAACCACTCCTTTATTAACATGTAGTCTATAGCTGTTTCAGGCTACAATGGTAGAACTGAGTAGTTGCAACAGAGACTACGTGGCCTGCAAACCCTAAAATGTTATCTGGTCCTTTCCAGAAAAAGTGTGTTATACAGATGGACATGGTGGTGCACACCTGTAATTCCGGCATATTGGCAGGCTGAAGCAGGAGGATCCCTTGACCCCGGAGTTCAAGAGCAGCCTTGGCAACATAGTGAGACCCCATCTCTACAAAAAACTTACAAAAATTAGCCAAGAGTGGTGGCACATGCCTGTAGTCCCAGCTACTTGGGAGGCTGAGGCATGAGGATTACCTGAGCCCAGGAGATCAAGGCTGCAGTGAGCTGAGATTGCACCACTGCACTGCAGCCTGGGTGATAGAGCAAGACTCTGTCTCAAAAATAAAATAAAAAATATAAAAAATAATAAAAATAATAAACTAAAACATTAAAAAAAGTGTGTTATATATTTGTACGTAAGTGCTATTTGAGTCTACTTTTAAATCAGTTGTGACCTTTTACCATTTCCCTCATTCACTAATGAGTTTTAAAAAATTTTAAGCAGTTTTTAAAAAATTTAATTAATTAATTTATTAAATATATTTAGGGGGTACAAGTGCAGGTACCTTACATGCATATTTTGTGTAGTAGTGAAGTTTGGGCTTCTGGTATACCCATCACCTGAATAGTGAGCATCGTAATCAATGGGTAATTTTTCAACCCTCACTCCCTACCCAGCGTCCCACATTTTGTAGTTTCCAATGTCCAGTGTTTCACTCTGATGTAGTTTTTAAAAAGTTTTCTATTAATGTCATGATTTTACCTTTAGAATATGTATCCTTTAAGACTGAACATGTGTAGCTGGGGGCCACCAGAGCATGATGCTGCAGGGGAGTGCAGATGATGTGGGGTGAGTGTGCTTCAGAGGTGTCCCACTTGAGGTCAAGGAAGCTGGGTTGTGTAGGTCACTGTTGGAGAATTTCTCCTGGGGGTATTAACTTGATGGCACCCTCAGATGGCCAGGCAGAAAGTTGCAGTAAGACGTGCGTAGGATGCCGGGCACGGTGGCTCACGCTTGTAATCCCAGCACTTTGGGAGGCCGAGGTGGGCGGATCACGAGGTCAGGAGATGGAGACTACGATGAAACCCCGTCTCTACTAAAAATACAAAAAATTAGCCGGGCGTGGTGGCGGGCGCCTGTAGTCCCAGCTACTCGGAGAGGCTGAGGCAGGAGAATGGCGTGAACCCGGGAGGGGGAGCTTGCAGTGAGCTGAGATTGCGCCACTGCACTCCAACCTGGGCGACAGCGAGACTCAGTCTCAAAAAAAAAAAAAAAAAAGACGTGCATAGGAGTGTATGGTAGGAGGAAGTGAGTGAGGTACAATCACACATGCATCTTACCCGTATTTTATCCCCACTCCCACCTTTGCATTTGGATCAATGCAAAGAAATCACCTTCCGTACTTCATATATCCAAATTCTGCCTATGCTTCAAAGACCAGCTGAAGTCCACCATATTAGCCCATTCTCACACTATTATACAGAACTTCCGGAGACTGGGTCATTTATAAAGGAAAGAGGTTTAATTGACTTACAGTTCCTCATGGCTGAGAAGGTCTCAGGCAATTTACAATCACAGTGGAAGGGGAAGCAAGCACCTTCTTCACAAGGCAGCAGGAGAGAGATGAGTGAAAAAGGAGGAACTTCTGAACACTTATAAAACCATCAGATCTCGTGAGCACTCAGTCACTATCACTAGGCGTGGGGGAAACTGCCCCCATGATCCAATCACCTCCCACCAGGTCCCTCCCTCAACACCTGGGGATTACAATTCAAGATGAGATTTGAGTGGGGACACGAAGCTTAACCATATCACCCACCTTGTTCATGGACTTTTCCCTGAGCACCGCCCCCATAATTATCTAACCCCATTATTGAACCAGTGAAATAACTTAAGAGTCCACAATTCCTAAATCTTAGTGTCCTCCTCATAAACATCATTGAAATAAACTGGGGACCCATTTCAGCATTTTTAACTGGAGATATAGTCCCTGTTAGGCAGAGTTCCTGCCTATGATTCCTTAGAGAAGCCGTGATGTGTACATTGGTTCTACCTCCTTCAGAGTAGAGACCCCGCAGAAGTGGAGACAGGAAACGTTCCTAACACTGATCTATCTTTGTTGAGTATTTTGACATATGGCAATGCATGCCCTAACTCCCAGACAAACCTAGAACAAGCCAACCTAGAACGGCTAGAACGTGCGACCTAAGTTGGCAGTCTGAGGAAGAGGAAATTCTGAAACCACATAGTGCATGATGCACTCTTATTTACTAGCAATGGTGATTTTTCTCACCTCAGTCCCGCTCCCTCATTTTAGTAGGATAACTCTGAGGTGCACAATATATATATACTGTCTCCCAAAGATACCTCGTGGGATGAAGCTTCAGCTGGGTGTCAATTTGTTGCTCAGGGTGGTCTCAAACTCCTGGCTTCAAAGTAAAGCCCCGTCTTGGCCTCCCAAAGTAAGATTACAGATGTGAGCCACCTGCCTGGCAAGAGTATCATTTTTGTTGTTGTTCAGCTCTTGCAAAATAAACTCAAAGAAAAAGAAGTGTCACAAAATGATTAGTCCTCTTAGGATCCCCATGTGCCTTGGTCCAGATCTGCTCCCATCAGACCACAATGAAAGCTTTTAAGATACCCCTCCTATTTTTCTCTTCATAATCCCTTGCCTGTTTCTCCGTGGTAATCAGCAATCAATCCTGCAATACAAATGAGCCCTTGAATCAGCTAGGAGTTTTTATGTTGGAAGTAACAGAAAACCCAATTCAAATTGGCTTAAAGATAAATAATACCATCTCCTTAAACACTGTTTGTTAGTTGCAAGCGGACCGATAGCAACTATACAGTGGAGAAATTAGGCAACACCTTGTCCAGGTGATCCAAATCAGCATCCCCAACGAAGGCAGCCAGATGCTGTGTTCCTCCAGATGTGATGCCTAAGAAGAACACAGCATCAGTTAAAGGATATTCCAACAGAGGTTGTGTATGTGGAATCTCATCACAAAGAAACATCGTACCCACCCCAACTGAGAGACATCCCATCATAGAACTGGCCTAGATTCTACATCAATATCAATGTCGTGAAAAACAAAGAAAGGCTGAGGAGCCAATTTCTTTCTTTTTTTTGAAAGAGTCTAATGCTATAGCCCAGGCTGGAGTGCAGTGGTGCTATCTTGGCTCACTGCAACCTCTGCCTCCTGGGTTCAAGTGATTCTCGTGCCTCAACCTCCTGGGTAGCTAGGATTACAGATGTGCACCATCATGCCTGGCTAATTTTTGTATTTTTAGTAGAGACTGGGTTTCACCATGTTGGCCAGGCTGGTTTTGAACTCCTGGCCTTATATGATCCACCTGCCTTGGCCTCCCAAAGTGTTGGGATTACAGGCTTGAGCCACCACACCCAGCCTGAGGAATCATTCTTAAAAGACAAGATTAAAGAGGCCTGACACCTTCCCTCAAAAGACATGATCTGGACTAGTTCCTGGACTAGAGAAAGAAAGATGCTGTACAGGACATTATTGGGAAAAATGATAAAAATTGGCATCTGAGGTTTAGATCAAAGTATCATATGATGATTAGGCTCCATTCTTGGGTCATCAAACTGTGGGAATGTAAGAGAACCTCCTTGTTCTTCAGAAGTATATACTGGCACAGTAAGTGGTGAAGGAGCCTGATGGCTACAATCTATTCTAACCTGGTTCAGAGGCTGATACAGGAAATGGGGCAAAATGGCACAGGTCCGTGAACCTGCGCAAATAGTACAGAGGAGTCTTCAGAACTATTCTTGCCACGGTTCTGGAAGTTTGACATTATTTCAAAATAACTTGGCCCGGTGCGGTGGCTCATGCCTGTAATCCCAATGTTTGGGAGGCCTGGGGGGAGAATTGCTTGGGTCCAGCACTGTCATCTGGGCAACATAGCGAACCCCCTTCTCTACAATAAATAAGTAAATAAATAAAATTAGCCAGGCATGGTGGTGCACACCTGTATTCGCAGCTACTTGGGAGGCTGAGGTGGGAGCATCACTTGAGTCCAGGAGTTCAAGGCTGCAGTAGCTGTGATTGCACCACTGCACTCCAGCTTGGGCCACAGAGTGAGACCCTGTCTCTCAAAAACCCAAGAACAAAATAAAAGCTTAAAAATCTCTAAGCAGTAAAAGTGATTAAGGGATGGCCTGAAGTTCAGGGTGAGGGTGGAGGCTTCATGGAGTGGCATGGGCCAATCCAGCAGCTCCACAATTCAACCAGGCCCCATTTCCCCAGCTTTTTTCTATTTCTTGGTTTGGCCCTTCCCTGGGGTCAGTGCTAACCCATCTTCAGTGTGGCCAGTGATGACGTGGCTTCGTCTCCCCACCTCACCATGTGACAAAAGTCAGTAACCTCTGAAGGAGTAGTGAGGGTCTTGTTCCCCAGAAACCCTTCCTCTCAAGTTTGGGAAATCCTGCCTAAAACACAAAATCTAATCAGGGTGGCCCTGACACTCAGTCCAAACTCTGCCACAGCGTATATGGTCTTCATCAATTTCATTCAAACCTTTATTTGCATTTCTGAACCCTCTCTTCAGCGCAGACTCATCCACACTGCGTGTCTCTGTATACATCACTCAGTCTCTGTTTAAAATGCCTCAACACCTGGTGAACACTTTTTTTTTTTTTTTTTGAGACGGAGTCTCGCTCTGTCACCCAGGCTGGAGTGCAGTGTCGTGATCTCGGCTCACTGCAACCTCCACCTCCCGGTTCAAGCAATTCTCCTGTCACTGCCTCCCTAGTAGCTGGAATTAGAGGCACATGCCACCACACCCGGCTAACTTTTTGTATTTTTAGTAGAGACAGGGTTTCACGATGTTGGCCAGGTTGGTGTTGAACTCCTGACCTCAGGTGATCCACCCACCTTTGCCTCTCAAAGTGCTGGGATTACAGGCGTGAGCCAGCATGCCCAGCTAGTGAACACCTTTTTATCCCTCAAGACTTAGGTCAGAGATCATCTCCTCTGTGCGCTTCCCTTCATTCCCTATTCCCATCATTAGGCCTTCCCCTTTCTGGGTCCCCCAGGTCCCTCTGACAGCCTCCACAACATCATGATTATAGGTGTCTGTTTATCGCACATAGGCTGTGTGCCCCTAGAGGATGGAGCACGGCCTGTTGTCGGATGTTCACGGTCTGCCCAGCATATCATAAAACCTGGATGAAACCCTAAGACCTGCCCTACTCATTTCCCGTGTTTCCTGGCCCAGTGAAAGTCTGTGGTATGAATTCAAGAGCGAATCTGTAAGACTACTTAAAACAGTGCTGGACACTAAATAATTTACTAAAATAAAACGTTGTCCAATAAAATACATCTTCATTCCTTTGGGTATTTTACTGCATTAAAAAACTCATAACGTAGCCAGGCTGTGGAAAGCGTGTGTGTCCCAATTTCCTGTTTTTCTCGGAGACGCTGCTGCCCCAGCCTGGGTCAGGCGATGCGTGGTTTGTGGCCCGCCACTTGGGCAGCCCTGGCTCAGAAGAAAGGCCATCTTCATTTTATATGGGAAAGTTGGAGAAACCTCAGAAAAGCCGTGGTGCATAAATATCACGTCACCAAAGCAGGGAACTGGCCACACTCACAGGCCTCCTTGAGGCCTGGCTTGGTGTCAGTTCCCGCTGTGGAGCTTGATTCGGCTCTTTGTGCACCAGCATGCCCCACGCCAGACGTGACGACACTGATGGCTTTTGCAGCCCCAGCCACAGAACAGGCTGCTGATGCTGCCCTTTCTTGTCCCACAAAAACGCCTTGCAGTTCAGAGAGCAGATCAGCTCACCCAGCTGCACGGCATTTTCATAGCAGCTTTGGGGCCATAATCCAGCAAAGTCTAAATACCCGCCCAGTTTGATTCATCTCTCATTTTTAGACAAACCGCAACTCTTAAAATTCTCCCACTGCAGAAAAACTTGGTGGACACCACCATCTTAGCTAGACAATTGGAGTTAATGTCACCAGGAATAAAGCAAACCTGCCACATGTGCCTCCTGATATCTGGGACTGAGGAGGCCACCGTATCAGTCTGGGGCATTCCTGCCAGGGGTGCAAAACATGAATCTACTGTGAGGAGCATCAGACAAACCCAAACTGAGGGTCACTCTACAAAATTGACTGGCCTGCATGCTCTAAAAACGTCAAGGTCTTAAAAGGCAACAAAAGCTAAGGATACATTTCAGAGTGAAGGAGTCTCTAAAGAGAAGTGACAATTCAATAAATGATCCTCAGTTGGATGCTCAACTGAAAAAAAATGCTGTAAATGACATTATTGGGATAATTGGAAAAACTGAAATATGGGCAACAGATTAAAGTGTTGCATCAATGTTAAATTTCCTGAATTTGGTAACTGTATTGTGATGATGTAAAAATATGTCCTTGTTCTTAAGAAGTAAACACTAAAGTATTAAGTGGTAAAGGGGCGTGACCCATGCAACTTACTGTCAAATGGTTTAGAAAAAAGTATATGTGTGTGCACATGAGCATGTGTGCACGTGTTGTATGTGGAGTGAGAGATAAAAAAGAGAAATAAAACAAATGTGGTAAAATGTTAAAATGTGTTAATCTGGGTAACTGACATCTTATGAGTCTCTGTACTATACTTGCAAACTTTGTGTAAACTTGAAATTATTTTAAAATGTAAAAATGCATTCCGTTAAACAAAACAAAATAAAAATAAACAAGATTCTTAGTGATGGTTTCATGTTTTTGCACAGCAAAACACTAACATGTATGTTCAAAAATAAATTAATCTGGCCAGGTATGGTGGCTCACTCCTGTAATCCCAGCATTTTGGGAGGCCAAGGCGAGCAGATCACTTGAGGTCAGGAGATCAAGATCAGCCTGGTCAAAATAGTGAAACCCCATCTCTACTAAAAATACAGTAATTATGCTGGTGTGGTGGTGCCTGCCTGTAATCGCAGCTACTCAGGAGGCTGAGACGTGAGAATCGTTTGAACCTGGGAGGTGGAACTTGCAGTGAGCTGAGATCATGCCACTGCACTCCAGCCTGGGTGACACAGGGAGACTCTGTCTCAAAATAAATAAAATAAAATAAAATATCCAAAATTAATCTAGAAACACAATTTCACATGTTAATGTTTTATAAAAGCTTGAAATTTGATATAAAAAGCATATATGGTGATGTGTTTTGTGAATTTTGTAAGCAATGTTAAAGATATACAAAAAGGTTTAAAGATGTATCACGCCTCTCTGCACTCCCCAGGCCTGTGGAGCCCTGTCTATCATATATTCTTTTTCTTTTCAGAGGTTAGAAGAATTCTGAACTTGGAGGCCGGGCGCGGTGGCTCACGCTTGTAATCCCAGCACTTTGGGAGGCCGAGGCGGGCGGATTACGAGGTCAGGAGATCGAGACCACGGTGAAACCCCGTCTCTACCAAAAATACAAAAAAAAAAAAAAAAATTAGCCGGGCGTGGTGGTGGGTGCCTGTAGTCCCAGCTACTCGGAGAGGCTGAGGCAGGAGAATGGCGTGAACCTGGGAGGCGGAGCTTGCAGTGAGCCGAGACTGCGCCACTGCACTCCAGCCTGGGTGACAGAGCGAGACTCCGTCTCAAGAAAAAAAAAAAAAAAAAAAGAATTCTGAACTTGGAGTTCATCAGTCATACATATCAGGGGTCCCCCACACCCCAACCCCCAAGACTGCACAGCAGGAGGTGAGCAGTGAGTGAGCCAGTGAAGCTTCATCTGTATTTACAGCCAGTCCCTATTGCTCATATTATCACCTGAGCTCTGCCTCCTGTCAGATCAGCAGTGGCATTAGATTCTCATAGTAGCACAAACCCTATTGTGAACTGCACATGCAAGGGATCTACACTGTGTGCTCCTTATGAGAATCTAATGCCTGATGATCTGTCTCCCATCGCCCCCAGATGGGACCATCTAGTTGTCGGAAACCAAGCTCAGAGCACCTACTGATTCTACATTATGGTGACTTGTATAATTATTTAATTATATATTACAATGTAATAATAATAGAAATAAAGTACACAAAAAATGTAATGTGCTTGAATCATCCCCAAACCATCCCCCACACAACCCCGGTCTATGGGAAAATTGTCTTCCGTGAAACCGGTCCCTGGTGCCAAAAAGGTTGGGGACCACTTCTATTATATGTATGCAAATGTACCTTTATACATTTGCTACGTATGTATGTATGTGTATATTTTTATTGTATTTTTGTAAAGTATAACTTTTGGCCAGGCATGGTGGCTCATGCTTGTAATCCCAGCACTTTGGGAGGCCAAAGCAGGGTTGCTTAAGGTCAGGAGTTTGAGACCAGGCTAGGGAACAAAGTGAGACCCCCATCTCTACAAAAAATAACAAATAAAAATTAGCTGAGCCTGGTGGTGTGTGCATATAGTTTTAGTTTTTGAGAGGCTAAGGAGGAAAGATCACTTGAACCCAGGAGTTTGAAGCTGCAGTGAGCCATGATTGCAGCACTGCACTTGAGCCTGGGTAACAGAGCAAGACCCTGTTGCCAAAAAAAAAAAAAAAAGAAAGAAAGGAAGTATAACTTTTAAAATGAAATTTGAATTTTAAATTGTGTAATCACTGAAGGACCCCTCAGGGTATATATTAGGGTTCCAGGGAATACAGTTTTATTTGGCAGCTTTATTTGGCTGAGCTGATCTTTCCGGCTCTTCAGAGCCATTTACCCAGTGGCCTGAGTGTACCTCCTCAGAAAGGAACTTGAATGTTGTGACTATAATGTGTAGAAAATATGTCATAGCACACACCTGAGGACATGCTGGAATCAAAACATGCCATCTCACAATGGTGACAGGTGAGCATCTTTTCTTAACTCTGCCTAAGGAGATTCTGTTGGTAATTTGAAGATGACTATGGTTGGAGTATTTATTTACACCATGGAAATTGGCAAGTGCTAAATATGGGGGAGTCGTAAACATTTACAGCAGTCGTAAACATTTACAGCAAACCATTGTCTGCACCTTGCTCCCCAGCATCTTTGATGTAAAGGGGATAAGCTAATTCAGGTTTTGCAGGTAGTCTTTCAGATACTCAAAAGAGAAAATGAAGAAATAAAACTTGTTAAGATTTCATATCCTAGCTTGAATGCTATAGAAAGTGTTAAGGTGAATTTAGGTGATCTTAAAAAAATGGTCCAAAGTGCCCAAATATAATCATCCAAATATAATTTACAAATAACATTCGTCCGGTAGAGAACAACTCCAAAGATGATGGTTGGATGGCCCTGTGAGGATGGTAACCAGTTTTGTATCACAGGCAGCGAGTATATGTAGCCTATTTCAGCAGGTTTTCTTTGGACTGATTACATATACACCAATCTCTTGTACCCATCCTGCTTTGAACTAGTTTTACCCACCTGCTGATGCCTTCATAATAAGTTTTTAACCCCACGCTCCTTATGTATCTATAGGAGGGCTCTATTTTTAAACTTTGAAATGATCATATTTTGACAAGGGAAAAGTGTATTGGAACTAAATAATTTGGTCCTTTTTTCTTCTTGTCAAATTCCATGCTGTCTGCTTTGGAGGAGGGACTTTGGTGAAGTCAGGAAGGAAGGATTCAAAGGATGCTGTGTTTCACGACCTGGTAATTTTGTTTATAGAGCCAAGCGTCATGATTTTCGAAATGTAACCATGTCTGGTGTTAATAAGAACCAGGAAAATCCTAACCACAAACAGTTGAATGTTTTGCCAAAGAGCTTGTGCCCTGTGGGGCAAACTTAACCAAACAACTTTATGAAAGTTCAGCTGTTAACTCCTTACTCCAGAAAAGAGGACATGAACCCTGCAAACCAAACAGTGCCACCCAGGATGGTCAAAAACCAGGGTACTGTCAATAGTAACTTCTCCTGCCTCTTGCAAGCTATCGTTTCCAGCCTTTTCAGACCTTTTTTTCTAACTGACCCCCCATTAAATTTTAATGCCATGGATATCCATTGTATAACTGTTTATGTATCGTATGAATGTCTGTTTTTTTTTTTTTTTTTTTGAGACAGAGTCTCGCTCTGTCGCCCGGGCTGGAGTGCAGTGGCGCAATCTCGGCTCACTGCAAGCTCCGCCTCCCGGGTTCACGCCATTCTCCTGCCTCAGCCTCCGAGTAGCTGGGACTACAGGCGCCCGCCACCACGCCCGGCTAATTTTTTTTGTATTTTTTAGTAGAGACGGGGTTTCACCGTGGTCTCGATCTCCTGACCTCGTGATCCGCCCGCCTCGGCCTCCCAAAGTGCTGGGATTACAAGCGTGAGCCACCGCGCCTGGCCCGAATGTCTGTGTTTTATACATTAAAAGAAAAAGTTTTTTTTACCACCCACCCCCCAGAACCAACTTTTGCCTTCTTGGGGGCAATCTAGCCCCTGTTGAGAATGCATGTTGTAAACTGACCTTTATTCACTGTGCACTCACAGCCTGGCAATGCCCACATGGGGTTTCTCAGAGCAGTGTGAAGATGAACACAGGATGGGAACGACCTCTCCCATCTATGGTCATCTTTGCTTTCTACTGATGAACTGCAGTTTTATAACAGCAGAAACAACAACCATTCTGGGACTTCCTAGAGGCAAGGAATGAGCTAAGCACTTTACATATTGTCAAAATTTGCCTTCTCCCAGAAGCAAACCCCAAGGCAAGGATTCCAGGGCTGGTAATTTCTGGGAAAGTGGTCCTAAGAAATACTGGTAGGTGAATGGGAAAGTGAGGCAGGAAAGAGGAGGATGATTTTCAAGCCATTGACGGCTGTGGACAAATGGAGTCTAATCTCACAGAGTAATGCTGGCAAGTCGTGTCAAACACAAGCTTCAGAGTGATCCCATCTGAAGGGGGTGAGGGAGCTGGGGTATTGATACAGCTGACTTCCATCAGTCATTGGTTGAAGGCTGCTTGTGGGGACATTAACTCCCCAGTACTCTCTAGACAGACAGATGCAAATGCAAACAGCCAGCAGTCAAGTTGGTGTGACCTGCAATGATAAGGCCCAGGGCAGAAGGGTGAGGCATATACATGGTTTCATGTAACGCACAACATCTATGACAGGTGAGCCCTTAGTCACTGCAAATGTTATAGAAATGAGACAAAAGGTGTTAAATAACGTTCCCAAGGTCAACAGGGAGTAAGTGGAAGTGACAAGTGCTGACTCCAGAGGTCACATGCATAAGTGACAGGCTGCACATGTATACTGCCTTTCTCCTTGCACACACATGCTGTTCCTCTTGATTTTTCCTATTCAAATCCATTTGACGAAGCAATAAGATGTATATGAGAAAATGCTCACCTTAGGTAAACACGTAAGTTGAGAGGACCAAGGGTAGGCATAGAGCAGAGGGTGAAAGGAGAGAGAAAAGTAGATGATGCCAAGAGGGAGGAACATGGTACAAGTCTGCTGGCTCCATGCTGGAGGGCAGATGTTGCTACATTAAGTCATATTACAAACCAACCCAAAGACAAGATCTAGCAATGAAAGGGGATTCAACTCAGAAAACATGCATTTGGCAAGGATTCAGTTCTAGGGACTGTGCTCCCAAGCACTGGGTCACCAAGGTGACTAAGGCCAGCCCTGGTTCTAACTTTGAAGAACTCATAGTCTACATAAAGCATTAAAGAAAAAATTATTCAATGATACTTGTTAATGCCTGGTAAGACAAACTTTATTCAGTCTGTGGCAATGGGTGGTTGAGGAGAGAGATTAAGTTCAACTCTGAAGACAGCATGGACAAGTGGGAATTTATAGCCAATTTTAATACCATGGATCTCTATTGTATAACTGTTTATGTATCATATGCATATCACCAAGAGGAAACATCAGGGTCGGGAGACTCTGGCTAAACCAACCTAACAGGTTGTTGAAGACAGGCCAGCATGGCCAGACACCACCTGGGAGATAGTGGCAGTGAAGAAATCTGAACAGGTATGGAGGGTGATCAGATATGGAGAGTGATCATCAGATATAGAGGGTGATCATCAGATACAGAGGGTGATCATCAGATATGGAGGGTGATCAGTTATGGAGGGTGATCATCAGATATGGAGGTTTATCAGATATGGAGGGTGATCATCAGATATGGAGGGTGATCACCAGATATGGAGGGTGATCAGATATGGAGGGTGATCAGATATTGAGGGCAGGGCATTCTTGCTCAACGGACTTAGCAGGGTTCTTTGTTAAAACTAGATTTTATAAGGAGGTGCTCAGAAGCACCTAGGAGGAGGTTCAGGAGCCTGACCAAAGTTTCGTCAAGCCAAGAATCTTTGTCAAGGGGAAGGCTGTGGTGGAATATATCATAGCAAAGGCTGACAATGACAGTAAAGTGCAGCTGGGCAGAAATCAATTTTCTCTAGAGGATGGAGGGTCAGGGAAACCTATAAGGAGGAGGGACATTTGAGATAGGCTTTAAAGGAAGAATAGGAGTTTAGGAGGTGGACAGGATCAAGAAGGGTAGAAGGAATAGTGTGACATCTGCCCAGAGACTGATCAAAGCAGGACATTTGACACATTCTTGATTGGCTCTGCTGAACATTTTCTACCTCATAAGGTCATAAGGGGAACTGTTAACCCTAAACATAACAAGGAAAGACTGGCTGTGGGTTTAGACTTGACCGAATGTTATCACAGGATTTGTAATAGTGAAAGAAGGGTGTTCTTTGCCCTGGCTTTAATTTGCTACTTTCCTGGGTTATCTGAAAAAACTTGCAGTTGGTTATGTGCTGTGCCACCTCTTTTATGGCTTTTTTCTTCATTCATTTAGTCATTCATTAACTCAACTATGGGGATGTAAAGGTGAATCAGAGTTTGGTTTCTGTTCTGAATATGCTCATAGTTCAGTGAGGGATGTAATTAAATAAGAAACCATTAAAAGACAAGCTTATCAGTGCTAAAACAGAGAGAGAGGGGCACGCCATCCAGACTCCATGGGGAGTGAGTGTGAGAGTGACACAAGGGTCCCAAGAAGAGAAGACAATCAGGCAATCTGAAAATTAGCTTAGAATTACCCTGCCAGGTGCAGTGGCTCACGCCTGTAATCCCAGTATTTTGGGAGGCCGAGGTGGGTGGATTGCCTGAGGTCAGGAGTTTGAGACCAGTCTGGCCAACATGGCGAAACCCTGTCTCTACTAAAAATACAAAAAAAACTAGCTTGGCACGGTGGTGTGTGCCTGCAATCCCAGCTACTGGGGAGGCTGAGGCAGGGGACTTGCTTGAGGAGGTGGAGGTTGCAGTGAGCCGAAATCATCGTGCCACTGCCCTCCAGCCTGAGCGACAGAGTGAGACTCTGTCTCAGAAAAAAAAAAAACAAAAAGCAAAACAAAACAAAACAAAAAACAAACAAGAATTACCCATGGAAAGGGGCAGACCAGATACAGGATGTCTCCTTGGGCACCAGTCAGGAGTTCCATTTCTGACTTCCAACCATCAGAATCTGTGCCACTTCATCTGAGGGTTTTCTCTGGTGATGGGACCTAATGCTGTCACACCTATGGAAGGCCAGAAGTGCAATAGGCAGCCAATGACAGAGATAAGCCAATGCCTGGCAGGAGTTGGCAAATAAACACCCAGCTGCTTTGCACCTTGGGATGAGTGACTCTGAAGCTTGTGCTCTCTACAGCATCTCCAAGTTTTTCAGTGGGATTCAGTTCCAGTTGTCCACAGGGGTGCCAGGCTTGATAAAACACTCTATATTGGCTTCCTTCCCTTCCTTATTTCACTTCCAAGATCCCCCAATGATGCTTCTGGGTATCATCTCCCAAATAAACCACTTGCACTTGAATCCATGACTCCCAAGTTTTGGGCTTGATGACTGGGTTCTCCACATAGAGAATGAAGGTGAGGAAGGGAAAGATTTATGGAAGAGATAATGAGCTGAATTTGGAATTGTTGAGTTTGAGCTGTCAGTAGGACATCCATGTGGAAAGTTCAGGAAGCAGGTATATCAATGGATCTGGCTCTTAGGAAGGAGTTATGTGCTGGAGATACTCGTGTGGGAGTTGTCAGCATGTACATGGTAGCTATTGTCATGGAATAGATGGGATCTTCATGGAAGTCAAGGGAAAGTTTTATTTCAAGACCTTGTGACTATTTAATGGGTGCCAGTGCTTCAAAGTGGGCAAGAAAGACAAGAATTGAAAGCTATCCGTCGGGTAGAGCAACCAGAAGGAAGAGCCAAAGAAACGGGAGGAAAATGGGGAAATTGGCATTTTATGAACAGTATTCTATTTGACCCTCTAGTCAATCTTCAGATGGAGGCACCATTCTTGCCTAATGTTACACAATTAATAAGTGGTAGAGTTAGGATTAGAACCAGGAATGTGTGAATCCCAGCAGTCCTCTCTTTCTATTACACCAGACTCCCTTTCCCTGTGCCTGAGGGTGGACTCCCAGGGGCGTCTCTGCAGCCACATCCTGCCTGCCCTCATCCAGCTCATCCCTGGAAGTTGGATGGCTCCTCCTCATCTTGTTCCCGCCAATTAGTGCCTCTAAGGAGACTCTGATTCATTAATGTAGTCCCAACATTCTAAGTATAACCCCCTGGAAGGGCCTGGCATGGAAGTATTTTCTCCCTGTAGAGCTGTTTGTCTTCCCAAGAAAGCCCCATGGTCTCCAGAGTCCATCTTCTGAGCCCAGGGATCTCAACTCAGTTGCTGCTACCTAATCTGAAGCCACTTTAAGAAATGTATTCTGTCCTCCACCGCGTTTGCAGCAGTCCCGCCTTCTCCCTGCATGTCCTGAGCCCCTTGCCAACTCCTGCTTTATTCTGGTCTCCACTACACGGGCAGCTCAGTCCAGGCCCTGCCAGGGTCTCTTTGTGAAAAGCAGACCCAAACATTTACCCTTGATTGTAGGAAGACAGATGAGATCATGGAATTATTGACATCCTTAGTAAGTAAGGAAAACTTACGGAGAATGGGGGAGGAGTCAGAGGATTAGGAATAAGTAAATATTATTTCAAATGGAGGTTTCATTTCCTGGATATGGTCAAGAAGGGATTATCAAGATGGTTTTTGAACACTTAGAAGGAAAATGATGGTCTCTAGACATTAGCATGATGCCCCTAAAACACGAACTTCATTGACTTTTTCATGTTTCTAGGCAATAGATCAGGGCTGTGAGCATGGAAAAGGTTGATTTCATAAAATTTGACAAGCTTCTCCAAACACTCTAAGAGACGCAATGCAGATATTTGGGCTGGACAGCACTGAAGTCAGTTATCAGGTTACCCAGACTCAAAGGCTTTCAGGACCCTTAGACCAAAAATCAGACAATGTTGGGCCTCTTCCTGCTTTAATCTATTCCCCAAATTTGTTGGCCTCGCCTTCCTAATTTAACTCTGTCACCCTTCCTGCCTCACTCAGATGTAGCCTGACCTGATTCCTATTCTCCCCACTCAAGAAAAGGGCAGGCAATTAAACTGGCAAAAGAAACAGGGGTTATAAGACAGAAAAACAAGGGGTAGGCAAAAATGTCTTAAACAGGACATAAAAAACACAAGCCATCTTAACATATTTTTTTTAAAAAAGACAGACCATAAAAAGGGATGAGTTGGACCTCATTAAAGTTAAGTGCTTTTGTTCAACAAAACACATCATTAAAAAGTGAATGAATAAGACATAGAGCAGGAGAAGATATTTGAAATGCACATATATGACAAATAATTTATGGCTAGAACATATAAGGAAGACAAAACACATTTTCAAAAGAACAAAAGACTTAAATGGAGCCTTCACTACAGAGAATATTCAAACCTAAAACATTTAAAAGACTGTTCAACACTATTACTCATCAGGAAAATCCAAATTATTATTATTATTATTATTAGTGACAGGGCAGAGTCCCACTTTAATGCCTGAGCTGGCTTCAAATTCCTGGGCTCAAGCAATCTTCCCACCTCAGTCTCGCAAGTAGCTGGGATTCCATGTGTGAACCACCAAATCCAGTGAGGAAAATCCAGATTAAAGCCACATTGAGATACTCCCATGCACCCTCTGGAATAAGTAAAATTTAAAAGACTGATCATACCAAGTGTTAGCAACTGGAACTCTCATATGGTGTTGGTGAGAATAAAAATTGGTCCAACTACCTTGGAAAGCTGGAATAATCTACTAATATCTATGCTTACTCTACAATCCAGTAATTCCACTCTTAGTTATACATCCAAAATAAATTAATGTATATGTCTACAAAATGATACATGTACAGAAATGTTCATTGCAGTTTTATTCATTATAGTCCAGACTAGAAACAATTTAAATATCCATCAACATGAAAATAATACAATGAATCCATTGTATTATTCATACAATGGATAAGTACCCAGGAACAAAAAGGAGCAGATTACTGATATATGAAGCAACATGGATGAATTCGCTCAAAACATTATGTTGAGCAAAAGAGGCCAGTCACAAAGGTGTATATATTTTGATTCCATATATATGGAGATCAATAACAGGCAAAACTAATCTACATTGCTATTAATGGAAAACAGAATAATGAGTATTCTTGTTTAGGGAGGCATTGACTAGGAAAGGGACAGGAAACCATCTGGGATAATGAAAATGTTCTAGACCTTGAACTGGGTGGTGGCTACAGGGGTCTATGCCTAAAGTTGATTGGGCTGTACACTTAAGACTTTGCACTTTGCTGTATACAAATTATATCTCAATAAAATTAAGGTTTTAAAAAATGAGGGGGGATACTGGCTAAGATATTCCAGTATGTATATATAAAGGCTTTAAAAAGCCACATAAAAAGTGGCCTCTCTTCCTGTTTCTTTACTACTGGCCGTGTTGCAAGATTTGGAACTGGTTCACTTCCAAAGCCACCTCGCTCATGGTGCTAGTTCAATTTCTGATGACCAGTCACTGGAATGCTTCAGTGGAGAAATACTAAATTTAATAGCATCTGAGTCTCCATCAATAGTAAAGGACACCATTATTTTATATACCATCTAATGAAACAGACATTGCCAATTAAACCATGGCAATATCTCCCTTCCTTCCTTCCTTCCTTCCTTCCTTCCTTCCTTCCTCCCTCCCTCCCTCCCTCCCTCCCTTTCCTTCCTTCCTCCCTTTCTCTCCCTCTTTCTTTTTTTTTTTTCCGAGACAAAGTCTCACTCTGTCTCCCAGGCTGGAATACAGCGACATGATCATGACTCATTGTAGCCTTGAACTCCTGGGCTCCAGCGATCCTCCCACCTCAGCCTCTGGAGTAGCTAGGACTACAGGCAAATGTCACCATGCCCAACTACTGCTAATTAAAATTATTTTTAAAATTTATTTTGTAGAGATGGGTTGTCACTATGTTGCCCAGGCTGAATTTATTTTCTTATCTCTTAGAATTTACTTTAATCTTATTGAAATAACTCTTAAAACCCTAAAATCATATTTAGACATAGAATGTCATCATGCACAGTTTTTCCCATGCACATTACAAGGAAAATAAAAGCAAAATTAATTAATTAATTAAGATATCCCTAAAGTTCCTTCATATACAGGGTATGATCTTTCAAGGACATTGATGATGTAGCATCTCTTAAAAGATGTTCCTTTTTTTTTTGTTCTAGAAGGAGTCTTGCTGTGTCACCCAGGCTGGAGTGCAGTGGTGTAATCTCTGCTCACTGCAACCTCCACCTCCCAGGTTCAAGCAATTCTCCTGCCTCAGCCTCCTGAGTAGCTGGGATCACAGGCCCCTGCCACCCTACCTGGCTAATTTTTGTGTTTTTAGTAGAGATAGGTTTTCACCATGTTGGCCAGGCTGGTCTCGAACTCCTGACCTCATGATCCACCCGCCTTGGCCTCCCAAAGTGCTGGGATTACAAGCGTGAGCTACCATGCCTTTTGTCTCTGGGATTTTTTTTTCCCCCAAGCCTCCGGCATCAGTTTTGCCAGTCTCTTGCTGGTGTTTTCTTGATTTTACAGAAGAGGTCAGTGAAAGACTCATATTCCTTCCTTAAATGCTCCTTAAATAGTTGGTTGACGGAAACTTCAGGATATCCAGTTGCAAACTTATACACACTCAGGAAATGACAGCCACTTGATGACTACGTGGTCAGAAGGGGTTGTAAATTGCCATCAAAGGATGACAATTGTACCAACCAAAAAAAGTCCAGGACCAGACGGATTCACAACTGAATTCTACCAGAGGTACAAGGAGGAGCTGGCACCATTCCTTCTGAAACTATTCCAATCAATAGAAAAAGAGGGAATCCTCTCTAATTCATTTTATGAGGTCAGCATCATCCTGATACCAAAGCCTGGCAGAGACACAACAAAAAAAGAGAATTTTAGACAAATATCCCTGATGAACATTGATGCAAAAATCCTCAATGAAATACTGGCAAACCGAATCCAGCAGCACATCAAAAAGCTTATCCACCAACATCAAGTGGGCTTCATCTCTGGGATGCAAGGCTGGTTCAACATACGCAAATCAATAAATGTAATCCAGCATATAAACAGAACCAATGACAAAAACCACGTGATTATCTCAATAGATGCAGAAAAGGCCTTTGACAAAATTCAACAGCCTTTCATGCTAAAAACTCTCAATAAATTAGGTATTGTTGGGACGTATCTCAAAATAGTAAGAGCTATCTATGACAAACCCACAGCCAATATCATACTGAATGGGCAAAAACTGGAAGCATTCCCTTTGAAAACTGGCACAAGACAGGGATGCCCTCTCTCACCACTCCTTTTCAACATAGTGTTGGAAGTTCTGACCAGGGCAATCAGGCAAGAGAAAGAAATAAAGGGTATTCAATTAGGAAAAGAGGAAGTTAAATTGTCCCTGTTTGCAGATGACATGATTGTGCATTTAGAAAACCCCATTGTCTCAGCCCAAAATCTCCTTAAGCTGATCAGCAACTTCAGCAAAGTCTCAGGATACAAAATCAATGTGCAAAAATCAGAAGCATTCTTATACACCAATAACAGACAAACAGAGAGCCAAATCATGAGTGAACTCCCGTTCACTAATGCTTCAAAGAGAATAAAATACTTAGGAATCCAATTTATAAGGGATGTGAAGGACCTCTTCAAGGAGAACTACAAACCACTGCTCAATAAAATAAAAGAGGACACAAACAAATGGAAGAACATTCCATGCTCATGGATAGGAAGAATAAATATCATGAAAATGGCCATACTGCCCAAGGTAATTTATAGATTCAATGCCATCCCCATCAAGCCACAAATGACTTTCTTCACAGAATTGGAAAAACTACTTTAAATTTCATATGGAACCAAAAAAGGGCCCGCATTGCCAAGACCATCCTAAGCCAAAAGAACAAAGCTGGGGGCATCACGCTACCTGATTTCAAACTATACTACAAGGCTATAGTAACCAAAACAGCATGGTACTGGTACCAAAACAGAGATATAGACCAATAGAACAGAACAGAGCCCTCAGAAATAATGCTGTGTATCTACAACCATCTGATCTTTGACAAACCTGACAAAAACAAGCAATGGGGAAAGGATTCCCTATTTAATAAATGGTGCTGGGAAAACTGGCTAGCCATATGTAGAAAGCTGAAACTGGATCCCTTCCTTACACCTTATACAAAAATTAATTCAAGATGGATTAAAGACTTACATGTCAGACCTAAAACCATCAAAATCCTAGAAGAAAACCTAGGCAATACCATTCAGGACATAGGCATGGGCAAGGACTTCATGTCTAAAACACCAAAAGCAATGGCAACAAAAGCCAAAATTGACAAATGGGATCTAATTAAACTAAAGAGCTTCTGCACAGCAAAAGAAACTACCATGAGAGTGAACAGGCAACCTACAGAATGGGAGAAAATTTTTGCAATCTATTCATCTGACAAAGGGCTAATATCCAGAATCTACAAAGAACTAAAACAAATTTACAAGAAAAAAACAACCCCATCACAAAGTGGGTGAAGGATATGAACAGACACTTCTCAAAAGAAGACATTTATGCAGCTAAAAGACACATGAAAAAATGCTCATCATCACTGGCCATCAGAGAAATGCAAATCAAAACCACAATGAGATACCATCTCACACCAGTTAGAATGGCCATCATTAAAAAGTCAGGAAACAACAGGTGCTGGAGAGGATGTGGAGAAATAGGAACACTTTTACACTGTTGGTGGGACTGTAAACTAGTTCAACCATTGTGGAAGACAGTGTGACGATTCCTCAAGGATCTAGAACTAGAAATACCACTTGACCCAGCCATCCCATTACTGGGTATATACCCGAAGGATTATAAATCCTGCTGCTATAAAGACACATGCACACGTATGTTTATTGCGGCGCTATTCACAATAGCAAAGACTTGGAACCAACCCAAATGTCCATCAATGATAGACTGGATTAAGAAACTGTGACACATATACACCATGGAATACTATGCAGCCATAAAAATGATGAGTTAATGTCCTTTGTAGGGACATGGAGGAAGCTGGAAACCATCATTCTCAGCAAACTATCGCAAGGACAAAAAAACCAAACACCGCGTGTTCTCACTCATAGGTGGGAATTGAACAGTGAGAACACATGGACACAGGAAGGGGAACATGACACACTGGGGCCTGTCATGGGATGGGGGGAGGGGGAGGGATAGCATTAGGAGATACACCTAATGTAAATGACAAGTTAATGGGTGCAGCACACCAACATGGTGCATGTATACATATGTAACAAACCTGCACGTTGTGCACATGTACCCTAGAACTTAAAGTATAATAATAATAAAAAAGGATGGCAAATGATATCCATTGCTATTTAAGAGATATTGATGAATATGTAAAGCACCTTATCCTATGTGACAGTCATAAGCGACTAGGTGGCTGTGGCATCTTAGAGACCTTAATTCCCAATATGGCTTGTAGTCACAGAAGAATAATTTCATTATTACCTTGTATGTAAAGGACTAATGTAGGTTAAGAATGATCAGAGAGGAGGATAGAAAAGAGCATACAAAAAGTAATTTGGCAAGGTCTCTACCTAAACAAGGGAGCAGCCTGCCCACTATCCCTTTGGCAGGTGTTTTCCTGTAGTGGGAAGGGAGGCCTCAGGCAACCAGACCTGGATAATTCAAGCCTTTAGGATCGCCCAACCAATGCTTCTTGCTTGCTCTCCATGTTCATAAGCAAAGCTGGAATTATGACTTGATGTTCTACATTAATTTCCTACTGAAAAGAATACACTGAGTGGATGACAGGAGCTTTCTAATCTGCAATATACTTAGATTTCTAGCTGCAGATCAATAAGGTGACTTTCTGGTTTAAGTACCAGTTCCATGAGCTTCATTAATGGGAGTCCGTCCAGAGCCTTCCTCACCACCTGGAGATGCTGATAGAATCACCTTGGTCATGTTACCCACCTTCAATTCTTTACCCTTCTATTTATTCACACCCTTTGCCATGTGGCTTTGCAGTTCCCCACGTAGAGGCAGAGCATATTTCCCTGCCCTTTGATGTGGGGCTTCATTGCATGACTTGCATTGCCTGATAGAATAAATGACATGAGCACTGGCTCTAAAAAGTGTTTATGTGGCTGGGCTTGTGCTCTGGTGCTTCTGCCACGGCCCTGAGAACACGTGTCAGAGACGCCAGGGAAGATGAAAGACATATGGAGTAGCCCTGAACCAATCCACAACTCGCAGCCAAGCCTAGTTGAGCCCAGATGAGCCCAGCCTGCCCAGCCTAGATCAGCTGGACTTCAGCCAGCCTGCATACGTAAGTGTGAGAAAGAAGTGCTTGTTGTTGTACACCTCTGAGTTTGGGGGTGCCTTGTTAGGTAGTTCTACTGGGACTATAGCTAACTAATACCTCTTTTCAGCTGGTCTCATGGCAGCTGTCACAGTGCCCACCAACCATACGTGGTCACTCCCCGCTGGAGCTCTTGGGAGCCCAAGGTTTTGTTTTGTTTTGTTTCTTGAGACAGAGTCTTGCTCTATTGCCCAGGTTGGAGTATAGTAGCACAATCATAACTCCCTGCAGTCTCGACCTCCTGTGCTTAAGCGATCTTTCTACCTTAGCCTCTGAGTAGCTGGGACCACGGGCACACACCACCAAGCCCAGCTGATTTTTTCTTTTTGTAGAGATGAAGTCTCACTATGTTGCACAGGCTGGTCTCAAGAACTTCTGGCCTCAAGCAATCTTCCTGCCTCAGCCTCCTTAAGTGCTGGGATTACAGGCTTGAGCCATCATGCCCAGCCCCAAGACCAAGGTTCTTTGTCCCTGGCACCTGGATTGGCCTACCTAGTGGCTGGAAACTTTTCCCAATCTCCTTCATCTGTACCTGGCTTCAAGATTCACCTGTGTCTGGAAACCCTGACACTGCAAATCCTTCCTTTCTTATTGATTGAGTCCTCTATGGCCTAGTGTCACATCCACACCACTGGGGTCTCTTCCCCAGCATCATCTCACCTGCCCCAAGGTTTTCTCTTTGCCACTGGTCCCTCCCAAATCACCCCAGTTCCCAGCACCCAGCACGCCTGGAGATCAGTGTCAGACTGCAGGTTAGGCAAATTCGCCCTTTTTCTTTCCTCTTCTCTTCTCTTCTCTTCTCTTCTCTTCTCTTCTCTTCTCTTCTCTTCTCTTCTCTTCTTTCTCTTCTCTTCTCTTCTCTTCTCTTCTCTTCTCCTCTTCTCTTCTCTTCTCTCTTCTCTTCTCCCTTCCCTTCCCTTCCCTTCCCTTCCCTTCCCTTCCCTTCCCTTCCCTTCCCTTCTCTTCTCTTCTCTTCTCTTCTCTTCTCTTCTCTTCTCTTCCCTTCTCTTCTCTTCTCTGCTTTTCTCTTCTCTTTTCCTTCCTTCCTTCCTTCTTTGCTTCCTTTCTTTTTTTCTCTCTCTTTCTCTTTCCTTCCTTCCTCCCTCCCTCCCTCCCTCTCTCTCTCTCTTTCTTTCTTTCTTTCTTTCTTTCTTTCTTTCTTTCTTTCTTTCTTTCTTTCTTTCTTTCTTTCTTTCTTCTTTTTCTTTCTTTCTTTCACAGAGTCTTGCTCTTGTTGCCCAGGCTGGAGTGCAGTGGCGTGATCTTGGCTTACTGCAATCTCTGCATCCCAGGTTCAAGCGATTCTCCTGCCTCAGCCTCCTGAGTAGCTGAGATTACAGGCACGTGCCAACATGCCCGGCTAATTTTTTGGTTTTTGTTTGTATTTTTAGGAGACAGGTGTTCACCATGTTGGTCAGGCTGGTCTTGAACTCCTGACCCCAAATGATCCACCAACCTCGGCCTTCCAAAGTGCTGGGATTACAGGCATGAGCCACCGCACCCAGCCTGGTCTGCCATTTCTAACCACAATGTGCATCCCTTTAAAACTGGTTTTAAAACCAAATATACTGCACCAGGGGCGTGTGTTGGATGATACAAGTGTAGGTGGCATTCCAGTTGAATTCAGGCATCCCCAAACCTCCTCTGCTGTCCCCTGGCCCAACCTATTGCAGTGACTGCTGCAAACAGAAGGTAAGAAGCCAATATTGGCCAAGTGGTTTGTGAGGACCATGGCTGATGCTTCTGTGCGTTGTCTAGAGTCCAGCCAGAGTCCACACTGATGATGGGATACATAGCATTTCTCCTGACAGATGATTACTCTCAGGGAAAACAACAGCCTGCATGGAGGAGCTGCAGACTGTGCTAGGACAACAGCTGAACCCACCCCTCCCCCGTGTCCTCCAGGGGCTGCCATGTGATTCTGTGTTGGGCAAAAGGGTGGAAATGCAAGGGAGGTTAAAAATGACAAGACAGCACTCAGTAAAAGTATGGAGGGAGGTCTGTTAATAGTAATTTACGGGAAAAGTAATTTATGATGTTAGATTAACTAAATGTTAATGGCCTTTGTCCTCAGGACACATTTTTGCAGAGTGTCCAGGCCAAAACTCCTCAGGCGCCAGGCCAGCAGCCCAGCATGGACATTTTCAGAGCACTTTGAGATTTACTTTAATGAGAACAGTCACTTATATAAAACCGAAAATAGTCATAGGAGGAGGTTCAGGAGAAAGGAACTTGTTCCTTTCGGGTAAATCACAAGGAACAAAGAGGGAAAATTTCGATCTTTAAAACTGCTTTTTCTAGCCTCATCTATTAAACTTCCCATTTTCTGGAGGCTGCTGTTTTGAGGCATTAAGAGACTTGTATTTTAATATACAAACCACAAAACCCTGGCTTTTCTCTGTGCTATGCCATTATCTGGCTCTTGGCAGACTTAAAATTCTTCCTTTTAAAACTATTTCCTTTTGGAGGTCAGCTGAAAGTCCAGTTCAAGCACCACATTGATAAAACTGAACACAGGACCCCTCTTAAAAGGCAGCAATTATGGGTCCCAGTAGAAAAACAGTCCGTGGTGCCAGGCTTCTGAGACATCGTGCCTCAAACGTGGCTTTGTGTCAACGCAGCTGTATCCACAGGCGAAAAGTTAAAAGACTTATTTAAAAATGTTTCCACTTCTGGAAGCTCGCTCTCTCTCTCTCTCTGCGACTTCGCTGCCGAGCAGGAGCAGAGTCGGGCTAGAAGGATGCTCTCTCAGCTACCAGAACCCTGCTGGGTCTGGCACTTCCATGCCCTGACCTTGGGAGCCTGTGTCCATGGCCGTCCTATTCTCTAACCTCGGCCCCAGTTTCCACGCTTTCTCGTTTCTATCTGAGCAGGCCTGAGCAAGTGCCTTGATAGTTGGTCAGCATCGAGGTCCAGAAGGAAAAGTCATACTTTTCTGTCTGTCTATATTCAGATGGCAAAATAGTAAAACCTGCATATTCATTCTGCACAGGATGAGCTCATAGGGAATCAGAATTTTTTTTTTTTTAATTTGCAAAATGTGGTGGTTTAAGTCTACACAACTTTAATACAGCTTAGGCTTTTGATATCCAGTGAATTCTATCCCCTTACTACTCCCCAAATGGCCAATAGCTTGAATTTTGTCCCAGTGCAATTCTCACAAAGGTAGTGACCATTGTACAGAATGGATGTACAGTAAGACAGGAGCTACAGAGACTTGAGGAAAAGCCAGATGAGTTTGGACAACTAAATGGCCGACTGATGGTAGAGAATTAGAAAAATGTTTTTAGTTTAAATAAAGAGTCATCCTTACTACTGTTGAATTTCCTTCCAAGTGGAAATCATTCTATAATGGCTGTGCCTATTATAGTATATTACAGTAATTGCAAGTGTCAAAAGTGTTCTATGTCAGGCTAGGATAACCTAGAGTCAGTAGTTTTTTAAATGATAAAATAAATCGAATGAATATAAACTCATGATAAATCTATTTTTTCCATCATCAACCTTTTCAAGTATTTAAATAAATAACTGCTATGTACTGTGGAAAAAAAAGGTTTCATTCTTAACTGGGAAGAGGATTGTCACTGATTAATAAGAGCAGATGTACATCTCTGGCTTTTTTTCTTTTAGTCAGATCTTCCAGAGAGACCCCACTCTTTTTTTTTTTTTTTTTTTTTTTTGAGATGGAGTCTTGCTCTGTCGCCAGGCTGGAGTGCTGTGGTGCAATCTCGGTTCACTGCAAACTCCAACTCCCCAGTTCAAGTGATTCTCCTGCCTCAGCCTCCCGAGTAGCTGGGATTACAGGCACACACCACCACCAGGATCAGCTAAATTTTTTTGTCTTTTTAGTAGAGACGGGGTTTCACCATGTTGGCCAGGATGGTCTCGATCTCCTGACCTCGTGATCCACCTGCCTCAGCCTCTCAAAGTGCTGGAATTACAGGTGTGAGCCACCGGGCCTGGCCGAGACCCTGCTCTTTTTAAGTCAACTTTTTATTGAAGTATAATGTATACATGAAAAGTACACGTATCACATAACTGTAACTTGATGGATTTTCAGAAAGTAAACCACTTAACTAGCATTAAGATCAAGAAACAGAATGCCACCAACACCTCAATGTCCCCTCGCTCCCCCTTGCTTTTATTTTCTCATCAAGCAGGAGTCAGCAAATCTGGCCCCTGCCTATTTTCGCAAATAAAGTTTTATTGGAACACAGCCGTGCTCATTCATTTACACCTCATCCATGGTTGCTTTTGTACTGGAATGATGGAGTGAATGTTTGCAACAAGGACCCTATGGTCTGTGGAGCTTAAAACAGTTACTCTCTGGATCTCTACAGAAAAAAGTTTATGGGCCCCTCCCTGTTCTAGAGCAGAACTGATCAGTAGACTATAATGCCACTCACAGTCATAATGTTAAATTTTCTAGTAATCAGATTAAAATGTAAGATTAGACAGGTAAAATTAATTTTAATACTGTTTAATTTCCCAATATATCTAAAATGTCACTTAAACATGTAACCAATTTCAAAAATGAGATATTTTATCTCCTTTTCATTGCGTTTCTAAATCTGGTATGTATTTTACACTGATTGCACATCTCAGTTCACACAAGCCACACGTCAAGTGCTGGACAGTGCCATGTATTCTGGGACTACTGTGCTGGGTGCCACACTTCTAGAACCCCCTCTGGGTCTCTGGAAGCTGAAGTGGCAGGACCTCTACTCTCTTGTTGAGCCCACTGCCAGTCTAGGCACCTCCCTTTTAACTGCATGCATGTTTATGCATAAACTTTCCTGGTTCTTTAAAATATGAATTTTCAAAACCACCCTGAGAAATCTTACAACTCTTAGTTGTAACATATCCCAGGGATGAAGAGTAAGGAAGAATGGCCTAAACTCACAGTTTTATGAGCAAGAGTAGAGCGAACTGATGAGCATCAAAACCATTTGGACTTTCACTAAGGGAAAAATAATATGAAAACTGCAAACAAATGCTAAATGCTTCAGATGAAGGATAAAAAGCAAAAAAGGAATCAATAAGCATCCCTCAAGAGTATCTTCAGCAACTAAGGTCTGCCATTATTCTATTCAGTGACAAAACAATGTTGACTGCAGGGCAAAACACTAATTTAATTTTGGTCTGCCCAATATTACAAAAAGAGATAAACAAAAGAAAAATGGAATAGTTGCCAATGTTCAAAAATTAAGAGATACTACTTACAAATCTGGATTTCTGTCATCTTTTGAAAAATCAGAAGGTCTGCGAGAACAGATCCTGTATTCTCAGGTAATTATGGTAGGCTGGATGGAGTAACTGGTGCCCCTGCCTGCAGAAGAAGGTGCTATCTCTATTTATGACAAACCCACAGCCAATATCATACTGAATGGGCAAACACTGGAAGCATTCCCTTTGAAAACCGGCACAAGACAAGGATGTCCTCTCTCACCACTCCTATTAAACACAGTATTGGAAGTTCTGGCCAGGCCAATCAGGCAAGAGAAAGAAATAAAGCATATTCAAATAGGAAGAGAGGAAATCAAATTGTCTGTGTTGGCAGATGACATGATTTCATATTTAGAAAACCCCATCGTCTCAGCCCAAAATCTCCTTAAGCTGATCAGCAACTTCAGCAAAGTCTCAGGATACAAAATCAATGTGCAAAAATCACAAGCATTCCAATACACCAATAACAGAGAGCCAAATCATGAGTGAACTCCCATTCACAATTGCTACAAAGAGAATAAAATACCTAGGAATCCAACTTACAAGGGATGTGAAGGACCTCTTCAAGGAGAACTACAAACCACTGCTCAAGGAAATAAGAGGGAGACACAAACAAATGGAAGAACATTCCATGCTCATGGATAGGAAGAATCAATATCCTGAAAATGGCCATACTGCCCAAAGTAATTTATAGATTTAATGTTATCCCCATCAAGCTACCATTGACTTTCTTCACACAATTAGAAGGAACTACTTTAAATTTCATATGGAACCAAAAAAGAGCCCGTACAGCCAAGGCAATCCTAAGCAAAAAGAACAAAGCTGGAGGCATCACACTACCTGACTTCAAACTATATTACAAGGCTACAGTAACCAAAACAGCACAGTAATGGTACCAAAACAGGTAGATAGACCAATGGAACAGAACAGGGGCCTCAGAAATAACACCACACATCCACAACCATATGATCTTTGACAAATCTGACAAAAACAAGCAATGGGAAAAGGATTCCCTATTTAATAAATGATGTTGGGAAAACTGGCTAGCCTTATGCAGAAAACTGAAACTGGATCCCTTTCTTACACCTTATACAGAAATTAACTCAAGATGAATTAAAGACTTAAATATAAGGCCTAAAACCATGAAAACATTTGAAGAAAACCTAAGCAATACCATTCAGGACATAGGCATGGGAAAGACTTCATGACTAAAACACCAAAAGCAATGGCAACAGAAGCCAAAATAGACAAATGGGATCTAATTAAACTAAAGAGCTTCTGCACAGCGAAAGAAACTATCATCAGAGTGAACAGGCAACCTACAGAATGGGAGAAAATTTTTGCAATCTATCCATCTGACAAAGGGCTAATATCCAGCATCTACAAGGAACTTAAACAAATTTACAAAAAAAAAAAATCAAAAAGTAGGTGAAGGATATGAACAGACACTTCTCAAAAGAAGACATTTATGTGGCCAACACACATACAAAAAAAAGCTCATCATCACTGGTCATTAGAGAGATGCAAATCAAAACCACAATGAGATACCATCTCATGCCAGTTAGAATGGTGATCATTAAAACGTCAGGAAACAACAGATGCTGGAGAAGATATGGAGAAATAGGAATGCTTTTACACTGTTGGAGTGTAAATTAGTTCAACCATTGTGGAAGCCAGTGTGGCAATTCCTCAAGGATCTAGAACTAGAAATACTATTTGACCCAGCAGTCCCATTACTGGGTATATACCCAAAGGATTATAAATCATTCTACTATAAAGACACATGCACACTCACGTTTATTGCAGCACTATTCACAATAGCAAATACTTGGAACCAACCCAAATGCCCATCAATGATAGACTGGATAAAGAAAATGTGGGCCGGGCGCGGTGGCTCACGCTTGTAATCCCAGCACTTTGGGAGGCCGAGGCGGGTGGATCACGAGGTCAGGAGATCGAGACCCACAGTGAAACCCCGTCTCTACTAAAAATACAAAAAATTAGCCGGGCGTGGTGGTGGGTGCCTGTAGTCCCAGCCACTTGGAGAGGCTGAGGTAGGAGAATGGCGTGAACCTGGGAGGCAGAGCTTGCAGTGAGCCGAGATTGCGCCACTGCACTCCAGCCTGGGCGACAGAGCAAGACTCCGTCTCAAAAAAAAAAAAAAAAGAAAATGTGGCACATATACACCATGGAATACTATGCAGCCATAAAAAAGGATGAGTTCATGTCCTTTGCAGGGACATGGATGAAGCTGGAAACCATCATTCTCAGCAAACTAACACAGGAACAGGAAACCAAACACCAGATGTTCTCACTCATAAGTGGGAGTTGAACAACAAGAACACATGGACACAGGGAGTGGAACATCACACATGGGGGCCTTTTCAGGGGTGGGAGACTGCGGGGGGATAGCATTAGCAGAAATACCTAATGTAGGTGACAGGTTGATTGGTGCAGCAAACCACCATGGCACGTGTATACCTATGTAACAAACCTGCATGTCCTGCACGTGTATCCCAGAACTTAAAGTATAATTAAAAGGAGAAGAAGAAGAAGAGGAAGAAGAAGAGGAAGAAGAAGAGGAAAAGAGGAAGAAGAAGAGGAAGAAGAAGAGGAAGAAGAAGAGAAAGGAAGAAGAGGAAGAAGAAGAAGAAGAAGAAGAAGAAGAAGAAGAAGAAGAAGAAGAAGAAGAAGAAGAAGGGGAAGAAGAAGAGGAAGAAGAAGAGGAAGACGAAGAGGAAGAAGAGGAAGAAGAAGAGGAAGAATAGGAAGAAGAAGAGGAAGAAGAAGAGGAAAAGAGGAAGAAGAAGAGGAAGAATAAGAGGAAGAAGAAGAGAAAGGAAGAAGAAGAAGAAGAAGAAGAAGAAGAAGAAGAAGAAGAAGAAGAAGAAGAAGAAGAAGAAGAAGAAGAAGAAGGAGAAGAAGAAGGGGAAGAAGAAGAAGAAGAAGAAGAGGAAGACGAAGAGGAAGAAGAAGAAGAAGAGGAAGAAAAGGAAGAAGAAGAGGAAGAAGAGGAAGAAGAAGAGGAAGAAGAGGAAGAAGAAGAGGAAGAAGAAGAAGAAGAAGAAGAAGAAGAAGAAGAAGAAGAAGAAGAAGAAGAAGAAGAAGAAGAAGAGGAAGAAGAAGAAGAAGCTCTCTAGTTGGCCATGTTCTCCACCATTCCCACCTGTCACACACCAGCCATGCACCCGTTTGCTTGACTACCTAGTTTTTGAGCTTGTGTCCCCTGCAGTAGTCATACATTTGGGACAATAAGACTTTTCTGAGTTACAGTAGGCTAATGTTGAAAGCAATATGGTTGCATGCTATTGGCAATAGGAAAAATTGTAGCAAAATTAAACACTATTATTTATCATGCTTATATTCGAGTGGTTTCAGTTTAACCTTAAGGGGCTTTGAGCCTTTAGTTTATATCTTAGTAGAATAGTTGGTCCCAGATTCAAAGGCAAGTGATGTTTTTTATCCTTCACATATCTGAGGCAATGAAGTGTTTAATGAGGTGACTCCCAACAGCACAGGCTTGAAATTACAAACTGTTTCCAATCTTGCCAGCCAAACTGGAAAAACACTCCATCAACATCATTTCTAGAGCTACTCTCCCTTAAGTTATTTTGGCATTGGAGTTTGACATACTTGAGGATTTCAATATGATTTACCATCAGGAAATTAAAGATTTGTTCTTCCCCATTGAAGGTGTTTGTACTCTAAAGATTGTTAATTTGCCTAAATCATGTTGTTTTTAAAAGTTATGAATAGTTAATGAGTCAAAGAATTGCATGTTTTATAGAAGGATAAAATGTATTCTTTATAAAGTCAGTAGTTTTTATTTGAAAACATTTTGAGGACTAAAAGTTATTTTTTTCAGAATAATTTTTTGCTTCTAATGTGATTAATTCTTTTCAAAAGAAAGTAAAAAAAAGTGACTATATTTTTCAATATTGCTTGGCATTTGATATTCGTGCATGCTGGTGGATTGTGATAGTCCAGGCACATCTTGGAGATACTGTTGGTTTGGTTCCAGATCACCACAATAAAGCGAATATTGCAATAAAGGGAGTCATGCAAAGTTTTTGGTTTTCCAGTGCATGTAGAAGTTATGTTTAGATTCTACTATAGTCTATTAAGTACCTAATAACATTTTGTGTATGTAAAAATACTTTATCTCCAAAAAATGCTAACAATCATCTGAGCCTTCAGCAAGTTGTCATTTTTTGCTGGTGGAGGGTTTTGCCTTGACGTTGATGGCTGCTGGCTGATCAAGGTGGTGGATGCTGAAAGTTGGTGTGGCTGTGGCAATTTCTTAAAATAAGACAACAATGATATTTGTCACATTGATTGATTTTTTTCATCAAAGATTTCTCTGTAGCATGTGATGTCGTTTGATAGCATTTCACCCACAGTAGAACTTGTTTCAAAATTGGAGTAATCTTCTCAAACCCTGCCACTACTTTATCAACTAAGTTTATAAAATATTCCAAATCTTTTGTTGTCATTTTAACACTGTTCACAGTATCTTCACCAGGAGCAATTCCATCTCAATAAACAATTTTCTTTGCTCATTTGCAAGAAGCAACTCCTCATTCATTTGAGTTTTATCATGAGATTGCAGTAATTCAACGACATCTTCAGGTTCCACTTCCAATTCTATTCTCTTGCTGTTTCTACCACATCTGCAGCAGATTCCTCCAGAGAAGTCTTGAGTCCCTCAAAATCATTCATGAGAGTTGGCATCGACTTCTTCCAAACTCCAATTAATACTGATATTTTGACCTCCTCTTGTGAATCATGAATATTCTTTGTGACATCTAAATGCTGAATTCTTTTCAGAAGATTTTTCAATGCATTTTGCTCAGACCTATCAGAGGAATCACTACCTATGGCAGCTATAGCCTTACAAAATGTAGTTCTTAAATAATAAGACTTGAAAGTTGAAATTACTTCTTGATCCATGGGCTGCAGAATGGACGCTGTGTTAGCAGGCCTGAAAACAACACGAATCTCCTCTTACATCTCAATTAGAGCTCTTGGGTGGCCAGATGCATTGTCAATAAGCAGTAATATTTTTAAAGAAATGTATTTTTTTCTAAGCAGTACGTCTCAACAGTGGGCTTAAAATATTCAGTAAACCATCCTGTGAACAGATGTGTGGCTGGGTGCAGTGGCTCATGCCTGTAATACCAGCACTTTGGGAGGCTGAGGCAGGTGGATCACCTGAGGTCAGGAGTTCAAGACCAGCCTGACCAACATGGCGAAACCCCATCTCTACTAAAAATACAAAAAAAAAAAAAAATGCCAGGGATGGTGGTGAGTGCCTGTAATCCCAGCTACTAGGGGGTGCTGAGGCAGAAGAATTGTTTTAACTCAGGAGGTGAAGGTTGCAGTGAGCCAAGATTGCACCACTACACTCCAGCCTGGGCAACAGAGCAAGACTCGGTCTCAAACATACAAACAAAACAAAACAAAACAAAGAAACAAAAAAGCAGATGTGCTGTCATACAGGCTTTGCAGTTCCATTTGTAGAGCACAGGCAGAGTAGATTTAGCCTAATTATGAAGGGCCCTAGGATTTGGGGAATGATAAATGAATATTGGCTTCAACTTAAGGTCACCAACTGCATTAGCCCCTAACAAGAGTGAGTCAGCCTGTTCTTTGATGTTTTGAAGTCAAGCATTGACTTCTCTCTAGCTATAAGAGCCGTAGATGACATCTTCTTCCAACAAAAGGCTGTTTCATCTACAATGAAAATCTGTTGTTTAGCGTAGTGAGTTGCAATTATCAATTATCTTAGCTAGATCTTCTGGACAGCTTGCTGCAGATTCTCCACTGGCACGTGCAGATGGCCTCTTTCCTTAAATCTCATGAACTAACATTGTTAGCTTCAAACTTTTCTTCTGCAGCTTCCTCACATGGCTTAGCCTTCATATTGACAAAGCTCCCCAGCAGGACCTGCACAGGGCAGTCCTGCCTGCAAGCCAGCCTAGCCCCTGTGCATCCTTAAATGCTTTTTCTCTTTGGTCCCAGTTCCCTTCCCTGATTTTCAGCTGTGGGATGCTCTCACAGGTTTTGATGTTTGAAAAGGTCACTTTTATCACATGATAAGCCCCTTTACAATGTGGAAGGCTAGATCATCCCCTAAACAAATATGAACACTTTATAGTAGAGAAAGCGCAGACTATGCCTTTATGGTTCAGATCGTCATTTCAATGGTGGCCTTTTGAATTCCATAAGCTGGCAAAATCTATGGGGCTGCATTTGTCACTCCCAACTCCAGGTGAGGTTATAGATTTAATTCACTTCAATAGAACTGAAAGAACAAAAGCCAGTTCATGTTCAAGCCAGCACTGCCAAAAAAATCACAGTGAAGTCCTTTTGAAAAAGCCCTTCACCGAGTGTGGTGGCTCACGCCTGTAGCCACCTCACTCGGCTAAAGACTTTTTCAAAAGGATTTTACTGTCCTTGGGAGGCTGGGGTGGAAAAGAAACTCATTATCTTCCTCCATCATAACAGCTACAAAAATTAAACAGATGAAAATTATGTAATCCAATAAACATAAGAGCCTTTCAAAATTATATAACCCTAATAGGAGAAACGAAGAAAGATTTAGATAAATGGAGAGAGAAAGAGAGAGAGAGAGAGAAAGAGAATCATGGTCTCCTAATTGGTAGATTAGAAATACTATCCATGAAAATATTCTTTAATTTACTATCAATATTTAATGTAATTCCAATTATAGTAGGAACGTAACTGTGAGGAATTAAGTTAGATCTAATTAGTTCAATTTTTCCGAAGAACGAGCTGGTGATCTGTAATGAGAATTACAAATCTTTTCATGCTCTAATATTTAAGTTACTAATGTGGAAATTGAGGATTAATCCTTTAATTTAGTTTTGGTGTGATGGCATAATGAGGAAATAGTCACTTATGAATTCACTCAGATGTTAGTTAACTGAAGCAAGAATTTACCTGGAAGAAATGGGGATCTCTTATGTTCAGTGTTATCATCGCTGGAGCACTCAGTGCATTAATTCTGCAACCCACTTTGCCTAGTGGTCTGCAGTCGACATGGACTGTGCAGCATCTGATGTCACCAGATGATGCCAGTCGTGGGAACAAAAGTGGCTGAGCTCAGACCACTGGTCTGTCCCTAAGTGCTTGGTGCAGAGCTCAGCTCTCCCTCTGGGGATGCAGAATAGGGCGACTTATCTGGTAGCCCGGGATACCAGATGGCCTGGCCATGCCCCAAAGGAACAAAGGCAGCCAGTCCCAGTCCTAGCACAGTGCCCAGAGCTCAGAGGAATGTGTGACAGGCAAGGATCCTGGATTCCCTCATCGACTGTCATCTTTAGAGGAGCAAGATGCACTCTGTCCTTCTGGCCAGGAAGCTTTCCTTCTGTAGCTTTTCTGCAATTAAGCAAGTTCATGGAGAGGAGAGATTTTGCTACTCATCCTGGTTCACTAAATGGAGTGCTTGAAAAAAGCTTGAAAAAATTTAAGTAATTCTGAGCATCCACTCAACTTCCCATTCATATTTGCTGTTACTTAAGCAAAGTAATGTTGGCCCGAATTTCAGGGAAGATGGCCTTTGAGATAAACTGACTTCTTTCTGTTAACTAAATATTTCCTTACCATTTGCCTTCAGGTACTGATTTATTTACCTTAGAGTATAGCTTTCTAAATGCTGATCTTTTAATTGCCTCATGTAAATGATGTGAAATTCAGTTTATTCCTTTTATAACTCAGTAGACATTTATTTATGTCCTTTTTTATCTGATCTCGTTTAAAATAATATAATGATAGTTATTGAAGACTTTAAAATATTCTGCCCTCAAAAAATTTTAATGAAGTTGAAGGCAAAAACATTTACACATGAGCACTTCAAACAATAAAGATTTATATACATTCCACACACATGCCTATAGATACATTCACCACCACCACCACACACACACACATATATGTATATAAACAAAACAAAGTAATGTGCTATAATGTACACAATTACTAGTGCAGACATGAAGAAAACGATAGATGCAATGTGGGAGTTAGTCTAGGAAATCCCTCCCTTCCTTCCTTCCTTCCTTCCTTCCTTCCTTCCTTCCTTCCTCCCTCCCTCCCTCCTTCCCTTCCTTCCTTCCTTCCTTCCTCCCTCCCTCCCTCCCTCCTTCCCTTCCTTCCTTTCTTCCTTCCTCCCTCTATCCCTCTTTCTTTCTATTCTTTCTTTCTTTCTTTCTTTCTTTCTTTTCTTTCTTTCTCTTTCTTTCTTCCTTTCCTTTCTTTTCTTTCTTTCTTTCTTTCTTTCTTTCTTTCTTTCTTTCTTTCTTTCTTTCTTTTTCTTTCTCTTTTTCTCTTTCTTTCTCTTTCTTTGTTTCTTTTTCTCTTTCTTTCTCTCTTTCTTTCTCTTTCTCTCTCTCTTTATCTTTCTTTCTCTCTCTCTCTCTCTCATTCCTTCCTTTCTTTCTCTCTCTCTCTCTCTTTCTTTTCTTCACAGGGTCCTGTTCTGTTGCCCAGGCTGGAGCGCAGCGGCTCGCTCTTGGCTCATTGCAGTCTTGACCTCCTGGATACCTCCTGCCTCAGTCTCTCAAAGTGCTGGGATTGCAGGTGTGAGCCACTGTGCCTGGCCTAGAGTCAAGTTTTAAAGAGAATGATGAACACTATTTATTATACAACTTAAAAGACAGAAGATTGGGAAGTCAGGTCTACATGTTACCACAAAATATAAGAATAATACAAAAATAAAAGAAAAAATTAAAAAGGCAGAAGATCATTCTATTTTCCTAGTTTGCCTATCTATGAAATCTGAAGACTAAATACAGCCAACAGGCCCAGCCATCAGGTGCCTCCCTTCACACCAGTATTCTTGATTCGCTCCTCCACTTTTAAGGGGGTGGGAGGGCAGGAGGAGGAGCCTGTCAGGGAACCAGAGCGTCGCGCTGGGTGGGAGGTTGCAGCTGTGGGGCTGAATGCTGCTGCTTACTAGCTGTGTGATTTGGGTTAGGCCATTTGTCCTTCCTGTGCTTAGCAGGGTACCTGGCACCAAGCAAGTGCCCCATAAACATGGGCTATCCCTTCTCCCTGCTATTTTCACCCATAGGCAGCCTCCACTTTGGCGAAAATGGGTCCCAGTTGCATCTTCCCACTTAAGCAAAAAGCTGAATGAGGGGATGTGAATCTGCTCATAGGTAATCTCCTGCTCAAGCCAGTGGTTTCTTTCATGTTCTTTGTAGGTGGAATATTTGGGGAGAGAGCTGCCTATGCGCTGATCCATTAACTAGGCTCTGACAGTCTGTACTAAGGAGATTAGCAGGAGTCAGTAAATGATCCATAACCATTACACACACTAGGGGAAAACCTTGCACCCAGCGCAAGGTCCCTCCACATTTCATGTGATGCTTAGTTGTAGGTTACCAGGCCACTGGGGGTCTCACTCACAGGGGATCCTAGTGCAGGCGATGTGGTGGAAGAAAGCTCTCAGGAGAAGGGGACCGGGACAAGCAGGAGCGGGCAGGGGAATGGGACCTCAGCAGGACGCCAACCTCAGCCTGAGCCTGCAGGGAGCTCTGGGGTTTGAGCTGGGGTTTGTCCTGCACTGAGGTGAGGGGACTGCACTTTTGCACCCCTGTGCTAGTCAGCCACGGGCTGTGGGCTGCCTTGCATCTCATAAGGGAGAGTCTTCTGGGGAGGGAAGCCAGTTAGCAGCCATCACTCCCAACACGGTGGGGCACCAGCCCAGGCTTGAGGATCTGGTGGGGCCCCAAGAGCACTGTTACACTCACTACTCATATGGAGATACCTTCTGTGTAAGACCATAAAACCAAGTAATTGAGAGCAAGATATTCTTGGCATTCTTGCTATTTTAAGAGCTCAACACGTTGTAAACAGTAACTCAGAAAAGCTGAACACCAAGGGACATTTGTACTTAACTGGCTTTTAAAAAATGTAGGTTTTATGTGGACATGGGAAGGGGAACAACACATACCGGGGCCTGTTGGGGAGTGGGGGAGTGAGGGGAGGGAACATAAAGGATGAGTCAATACGTTCAGCAAACCACCATGGCACATGTATACCTATGTAACAAACCTGCATGTTCTGCACTTGCATCCTGGAACTTAAAGTTAAAATATATATATATTAAACCTATATATATATAGATATAGGTTTTATTATGATTTTGTTTTGGCAAGGCCAACATATCAGGAGATGACTACCATTGAAAAGATGGTTTGTTACTCACAAGAGGAGGGCTTGCCACACTGTCAGGGGCCACACAGGGAAGCACCAGGGTCTGTTAGAGAAAGAAGGTGAGGGGAAAACTGTGGGTGGGAGCTTTCGCTGTGCTTTCTGTGGGGGGGAACATGTAGGGCAGGGTAATCTGGCTAAGGACTGGGTGATTTGAATAATTTTGTGAGGCTCTGGACCATAGGGGCTGCTGTGGTTTGAATGTTTGTGCCTCCTTCAAAATTCATGTGAAAACTTAATCCTCAGTGCAACAGTGTTAAGCAAGGGAGAAGGTCATGAGGGACCTGCCCTTATGAATAGATTAGGGTCTTACCAAAGGGCTTGAGTTGGTGAGTTGGCCCTTTCTGTCCCTTCTGCTGCATAAGGACAGAGCATTCGTCCCCTCCAGATGATGCAGCAACACCTGGAAGCAGACAGCAGCCCTCACCAGACACTGAACCTGCTGGTGTCTTCTTCTTGGACTTCCTAGACTCCAGAACTGTAAGAATAAATGCCTATTGTTTCTAAGTTACCCAGTCTGGGGCACCGAGGGACTAAGGAAGGGGCTGTCCCTGGTTGTCTGGTACCTGGCCCCAGGGTGATCAGGACTGGTGGGTTATGGCCCAGAGGGTGGGAGCCCATGAAAGAGGTGGCTGGGGTGTGGGCTATGGAGTGGTTGGTTTGCCTTTGAAAGGCATGCTTGAGGGTGAGTCTTTTTTACTATTTCCAAAAATTAGCCCTGGGAGGGACAGTGGGGAGCAAGAGGGAGGCAGTCTAGGGAGGTGGGGAGAGCCATCGGGCTGCCACACAGGTCTTGTCTCTGTAAAGGAGAGTGGGGAGGAAGGAAGGTTGGGGACAGCATGCTAGATCACCATGCTGGCTGGGAAAGGTTGGCGAGGCCATCTGGGAGTCACAGAGCCAGCGATGGCTGTCAGAGGCCGCCTGTGTCTCTTGAGAATGTGCTGCCTTAGTATCCCCACTGGGCTCAGCCACTGGCTTAGAAATTCAGTGATGGATTAGAGAGCAGAGCAGGTGGTGCCCTCGGCCAGTCACATCCCCTTTAGTTGCAAATCTGCAGATACATTCTCACCACCACACAGTGTAAGGATGAAATGCATCGAAATAGGTGAAGCCCTTGGAACATTGCCAGGTACATGGCGAACACTGTGTAAGGTCTGCTATTATTATTGTTATAATTATTATTATTCATTGCTAGAAACATTATCTGTATGGTAGAACCAATACATGCATTTGTTTTTGTTTGTGTTTTGCTTTGTAGCTATCTCCTACAGGAAGGAGAATCCATGTATTTTAAAAGTCTATGTCTAGGGTGATATGAACTATTACTATTTAACTTCCCATATGTATTTATTGTAGCTACTATAACAAACTTGCAGAATATAGCGCTTATATTTCTTTATCCTCAATGGAACACTTACTGTATATCCAAGCTCATTGTACCTGCTCAATAAATGTTTGCTGAATAAATGATGGGTTCAAACATATCAGGAAAATTACACTGATATAATCTCAAGTACTTGATGGGCTTAACTTTATCTTTGAAATAAGTTCATAAAACAATCTCAGTCTACTCTTCCTATTCAGTTATACCTATTTATTTTCCCAATACTTTAAAATAAAAAGTTTCAAACAGAGCAAAATTGAAATAATTTTTCAGTGAACACTCATATACACACCACCAAGATTCTACCACTGACATTTTACAATACTTGTTTTATCCATATTTTTCCATCTCTACCTCCCTCTACGCATCCCTCAATCCATCTTATTTTTGGTGCATTTAAAAGAAAAACTTGGATGTCTGTACTTCCCACTAAATACTTCTAACATACATATCACTAACTAGAATTCAATTTTTTTCAGGTTAAAAAATGTTAATGTAAAAATTTATGTTAAGTTTTTAGATGAACGAAACTACTTCCAAGCACCAAGCACCAGACTTCTCCTTGCTGAGAGCAGTTGGCAGCTGCACATTTCTAAGGTGAATTGGGTGCCCTGGGAGGATGGAGTATCTACCCAGAGTGTGGCATGCTGGGGCATCTGTATACTTCTAGAACAGGCTGATGGTCATGGGTTGGGGTCTCCCAGAAGCAGACTTGGAGACAGAGTTTAGGGTACAGGAGGCTTATTAAGGAATGCCCATGGGATCAGTGCCTGTGGAATGGGAAGAAAGCAGGAGTGGACACAGGGACATGGAGATGAGGTTCAGGATTCAGGATGAGACAACCTTATAGGGGTGTCCCGAGGTGGGCTGAGATGGCTATGCCATTGTACCCCCACCAGCATCAGTCGCTGGATGTGGATGTCCCTGGGCATGGCATGACCCTTGCCTAGGCAGCTCCCTTCAGCCAAGGTACCCCTGCAGGGGCTGGTGGCAGCTATAGACTCCCCGTGGTCAGCACTCCCAGCAGCCGGGCAACAAGTCCCTCCTTAAGGGGGATCTGGTGGCGCATCACAGTGTCCACCATGCTAGTGATACTGCATTCATTTTAGCGACACATCATGTGGCAGTTGTTCATGCTTTATTCCACAGCAACAGGAAATTCCAGCCCAACCTCACTGAGAGTCCTGGAGACTGAATGATTGGCCTTGAGTAGGTTGTGATAAACATTTGCTGGTACGTTATGCAGTGTGGGACATGACTTTGGAAAGGGCTGAGGCTTATGGCTGACGGTCATATTATTAAGGTATCCCTCATGTGGCAGGAGGATGCTACACCTGAGAGTGCAGGGGGTCTTCACCAAACTGCACAAGAATGAAGCATGAAAGAGAGGCCAAGAGAGGATTCCAAGGTCATGCCATGTAAGTAAACGATGATTTGAGGCCTGGCATAAAAGTTAATGAAAAGCTAGCTTGGATTTAGAGAATTTGGTAAAAAAAAATGTGAAGCTAGTTAGAGAAACCAGGAATCTCATGATCTCACACAGTCATCAGGATTGGCCTTGGCTAAAAAACAAATGGTTTCATAAAAATGATATTTTAAAATGCAAATTTCATCCTACTCTCCCTTCCTTTAGAAAATATGTCTTCCTGAGGTGGACTCCTGTCATTTGGGTATCTCCCAAATCTTTTGATCACAATCCCTATTTTGATAGTGTCTTTCAGGATAATTTCTGTCTTTCCAACATAGGATGCAAAAATAAGACAATAGAAACCTCATTTTCTGGCCTCCTTGCTGCTGGGATATGGCTATGTGATTTAGACTCTACCACGCAGATAGGCTCCCACAAGTCTTTGTTGGGAACTGAGTGATGCAGGGAATGAGACAGAGTCAGGGGCATCATTCTGTGGTCAGGGGCCATGGCAGAGCTGGAGTGGCTCTGAGCAGCAGCCCTGAGGGGATCTCCCAATTCAGCAGCTTCCTGACCCCTTCCACAGTGGCCAGCCTCTTGGTGGGCTGATTCTCGTGGGCCATTCTGGGAGTCACTTGGGAAGCTCAGCCTAAACCCCACTGCTTGATCCATCCTGTGACTCTGGGAGCTCTGTTCCTCAGTACCCCTCCCTGCCTAAACCAGCTAGAAGTGATTATCTCATATGCATCTAAAAACCTTGACCAATACATTTCCTATAGCCACAACAGTGGATTTTTGAACTTTTTTTTTTTTTTTTTTTTTTGAGACGGAGTCTCGCTCTGTCGCCCAGGCTGGAGTGCAGTGGCGCAATCTCGGCTCACTGCAAGCTCCGCCTCCCGGGTTCACGCCATTCTCCTGCCTCAGCCTCTCCAAGTAGCTGGGACTACAGGCGCCCGCCACCACGCCCAGCTAATTTTTTGTATTTTTAGTAGAGACGGGGTTTCACCGTGGTCTCGATCTCCTGACCTCGTGATCCGCCCGCCTCGGCCTCCCAAAGTGCTGGGATTACAAGCGTGAGCCACCGCGCCCGGCCCAACAGTGGATTTTTGAACTTTTTAAGCCGGCACACTTTCATCAAACACAGTAGCCTATAGAAGCGCAGTATACAACATAGATGATATACAAAATTGTTCTTCCCACCCTCCTCACTCTAGAGCTCTCTGGAGCTCCTGTGAACTCACCCCTGGGAGAAAGCATGGTTATTACAGAGGGTCCTTCATATATGGATTCAATCCATTTTTTTTCTTTTTTTGGCTTCAATCTCCTATCATGCTCCCAAAGTCCTACAAATTAATAAGTTAATTCCATTTGCAAGCACACCATACAACTTTGGATTTCCATAACTGCTCATCTTCTCTTGTGTCTTCCTGGGATGTCTGTCATGAGTAGATCTGCCAGGAAAATGCTCATGTACTCTTCAAGAACCCAATCAATCAGAACCTCCATGAACCTCTCACCCAAAGCATCCCATCGTATAGGTGGCAATTTCAGTAGCCTCTTAACATTCATGGGCCTATTATTTCCAGAGGTAGCTATTCTCTGCTGAGGGTCCCAGGTAATCTGCATGTTTGCTGAGGCACAAATTTGAATCATTAGTATATTAAAGGTGGTGAAATGACCTGGCTTTTCCTTTCCTTCCACCCACCCTATCAACCAGGGCTTCGCATGAGTCAAACCAAGCCTAGCAGGAAGCCAGTTAGCAAAGGGAGCCTGAGACGATGTAGCCGGTTGGACCATCCCAATGATCATACAGAGCAGAACCAGCAAAAATGGACCTAGGATGGTGGAGGAAATGATCAGCTCTGCAGAACTTCCTAGGAGTCAGCGAGATCACAGGGAATGGGACACTCGATTAGAATGCAACCAAGAGATGGCATATTTTGTCATGTTCCATTCATAAGAAACATATTTTTTCTTTTCTTTTGGAGAGAACTAGCTGTCTCTGTTAAGTCAAGGACAAATAAATCTATGCACCTACATAATGGTTTTCATATTAGAAGATAATGGAGATGAATGTAGAAAAGAATAAAAGTGCTACTGTGGTGACAGGATGCCACAGCCACCATCAACGCAGGAAGTGAGTGATTCATTCCTGCTGCAGAAATCAGGCAGAAAGACAGGTGGCAGACTCAGCTGTCCACACACATTCTCACAGTGTCTCTGTGATAAAAACTGTGTATGGCACACACTTGACCTAACTTGTGGGCAGATTCATCCCTCAGAGGATCAGAAAGCTGTGGGTGGAGCTGCTATTCTCAACTTACTTCTGATTCACTGGGAGGAACTATTGGGGAAGTGGAAGTGAGAGGCATTGTAAGAGGAAATTCTTATGTCATCCCTATGTTCACAAAAGCTAGGAATGGGAAACAGTTGTGCTGATAAATTTTGTGGTTTATAAACAGAGATTTCACAAAGTTTAAAGGTGAGTTGGAGTCTATAAAAAGTGCCCTCTTTTCCATCAAATAGAATGGGAAGTTCTTGAAAATGGGGTTCTGACGCCACGAATAAGTCAGTAGCTAAGAGGGAGAGGTATCACAAGCAGGTGTGTCTGCACCTTTGCAATGAACTCACAGCTGGGCAGCACACAAATATGGGTAAGGGCTCTAGAGGCTTAAGTGTATCCCAGTGTGCTGGATCTGTATGAATAATGCCTAGAAGCCTACAGCCCAGGAGAGGGGTATTTTACAAATAAAACAAAGCTAAATAAAACCATAAAATACCTTTTTAAAGGTACTTTTGTAACACAACGTTGTTGACTAGCAGCAAAAAAAAAAAAAAAAAAAAAAAGAAAAAAAAGAAAAGCAAACCTACTAAAGTCCTTGACTATGGGAGCAATTAATTTACACTAGCTGAACACCTAAAGGCTGTAAGACAGGAAGAGGAGACCAGCATTAAAAAGCGGGACTGGATCCTGAAGTCAATTCGGCGGTCGAAAGAGCATACCTGGATCTTCTATAGGCATTTTCTTTTCCAATGTGGAGGACTCACGTGACACACTATGGTTATAAATTAAATGCATATGAGATTATTTGTGATCACCTTCAAGCACTCAGGAGAATTGAAGAGGGCTGGACAAAGCTGGTAGATAATGTTGATCCTTGGCTTCAAAAACAGAGAAGGCAGTAGACTTCGCCAGCTAGGAAGCTGTGGGCTCAAGGGCCATTTGAGAGATGATTGCTCTTGAGATTCTTTGCAAGATGGTGTATCTTAGCCAAAACGTGGTCCTCCCCAGAGTCCAGTTTGGGTTTCCCAAGACAAGCTATGTCAGTTTAGCCATATTCCTTATGTACTTGGCAGGGCTATTAGACTAGAAAATTAGAAAAAGGCAGGGTATGGTGGCTCACGCCTGTAATCCCAGCACTTTGGGAGGCCAAGGTGGGCAGATCATCTGAGGTCAGGATTTGGAGACCAGCCTGGCCAACATGGCGAGACGCCCATCTTTACTAAAAATACAAAAATTAGCCAGGTATGGTAGCACATGCCTGTAATCCCAGCTACTCGGGAGTCTGAGGCAGGAGAATCGCTTGAACCCAGGAGGCGGAGGTTGCAGTAAGCTGAGATCGCACCACTGTACTCCAGCCTGGGCAACAAGAGCGAAACTCTGTCTCAAAAAAAAACAAAAAACCAAAAAAACCCAAAACCAAACGAATAGAAAAACCACCACCACCACCAACAACAATAACAAAAATAAAATTAGAAAAAAATTGTTGCATGGATCTGAATTTTAAATAGGGAGTTGACAAATAATGACACCTTTTTAGCAAGAAAAAAATTTGTGCATAAGAGGATGACAAGAAAATAGTTAAATGCCTGCACACAGGAGCCCCAGTTGATGGATTGCTACCAAACAGGAGTAGGCCCCAAGATTCCCTCCGTGCCTGTCCTGTGCAGGATGTTTGCTAAGAAGTTAAACCAGGATAAGGATTGAACAGAGGTTAAGCTAATAGATGACTTAAAGTAGAGAGAATGACAAATCTTATAAATCAGTGTTTCCTAAACCCCAGTCATTCATGTACTGCCTTCACAATGCTTGCTGCCAAGTGTCACAAAGGATTGTGAATTTTCCTTAAACGGACTCTCTTTTCAACTTAAATCTATAGCAGAAGAAGCTAATGGATATGATGTGCTAATTACATCCTTGCTACGGCTCCATGACTGTGAAAACAGGGAAGGGCCACCCCAGGGAATCACTAAGGGTGTGACTTTGAGCAGTTACTTAGTTACCCGTACCTTAGTTTCCCCATCTGTAAAATGGGTATTGAATGAAATAGTTCATGAAAAAGCACTTCTTAGCACAATGTGCGTAATATAATAAATGATTAATAAATGCTAGCTATTCTCATAATTATTTATTATTAGATTTTTTTTTAAATCCTGGTTTACAAAGGTCAAGATAAAATGTATTCATGCAAATAGTCACTCACCTCCTTTTACAGAGTACATTGTTTAGAAATTATAGCATACTAAATAAATGCATGCAAAGCACTTTGCAAGTTAAATTATTATTAAAAATATTAACCATAATAATGCATATATTAGCATGAGCAACAAAGACTGACTATAAATCATACTTTTATACTATGAACTAAATTCATAAGAATTGAACAATGAAATAAAATTATTACAAAATGCTAATCTGAGTTCCAGGTAAAAATCTTCAGGGCTGTACCTACAATGATTGTTGTAACATGCTTTGGAAAGATAGGACCAGACGAAATAATTAGGATACAAAATACAACTCAACTGGCTGAGACAACAGGCTCGCAAATGAGATGTAGCAGAAATAAATGCAAAATCCTGTGAGTGGGGTTACGGGAAACATCGCTTGAGGGTGCACTGAGGCAAGGTGCAGGCTACTAGAAACACACGTGAGAGCGTCTTTGGTTTGAAGCTCAGTGACAGAGTTGCCCGAATCCCTGATGAGCGTTTGGGCTTATCCAAGGCAGTATCCATATTGGTGGAAGTCCTATTCTGCGTGTCCTCAACCTTCTGTGAGAATGAAGTGCTCAGCTTAAGTGAGCACCCATGGTAGGATTTTGCAACACTGGATTGAGGCAAAGAAAGAACCCAGGAAGTGAGAGAACAGGAACCTGGCCACAAAAGGCCTAACTGAAGGGCCTAGAAAAGTTTAAATTAAGAGAGGACTGGGAAGGGGAGAGGAGTGGGGCAGGAGAACTGTCTTCTTAAAGGGAGGCTCCATCTGCCTGGCTCAAGCTAAGAAAGACCTGTCTAATGATCAGAGCTGCCCACATGTGGCATGGACTGCTCTGGAGGCAGAGGGCCTCAGACTGCTGGGTGACCCTAGAACATCAACCAGGTAGCGGGGCTGCCAAGAAAGGTTTAGTCCTAGATCAAATTTCCTAGAGGCAGAGCCTGAGGTAGAGATTCAGATACACAAGGCATATTGGGAGGGTCTTGTATGGAAGTGAGGAAGGCAGATAGGAAAGGAGAAAGAGCAGATCAAGCCAGTGGTCACAGGGAAAGTCTAGCCTGGTCTCATCCCCAGGGATCTTGAGAGCATGACTCACACCCCACAGTTATCTCACTGGCGGCGAGGCGGGCCATGCTGACTGTTATGCTTTGGTGCCAGTCAGTGTGTCTGAGTGTGTCCCCCTGGGTGAGGAGGTTCTCGTGGCCTCCAGCAGGCCTTGGAGAAGAGGGCCACTGAGAGCTGTCACATTCAACTCCCACCATGGTTGGAGGAGGAGATCTGGGTGTGCCAGCATCCCAAAAGTGATATAAGAGGGTGGCCTTCGAATGCTCCTCTCCACCCGGAAATGATCATCAGTGGGACCTAACCAAGTTTCTGTAACTAATGTCTTCAGTTCATTTTTCAAAAACTCTTCTAGACCATTTTCCTTCTCCTTGGCTCCTGTTGTGTCCCTGCCAGCCAGAACTCAGGAAAACCTCTCTTTTAGAGTTTCTAAGAAGTTCCTTCAATGGTTACACAGTCCATGTCATACAGGGAGGATCCAGGTCTCAGGGGGCCTTAAATTCATTCTATTCTGGAAGGCCCCTTTAGGAGAAAGAATATGAAATTACTAATACAAACTGCCCACAGGACTGGGAGGGATTTGGGCAAAATAAGGGCCTTGAAGGACACAAGTGTCACGCGATACCCCATAAATCTACATCTGCCTTCGTTAATTTTTGCCATATCCACAGAATACTGTACTATTATTTAAAAACAAATATACCTAACACCCTAAATAATAATAATGATGATGAAATCACAATTTGATGTACTGGGTACATGTATTTTAAATAATCTTAAAATAAACCCCTAAGCTCAAAAAAGATGTTCCATCTAAAATTATCTCACTCAAGGGCACAGGTGCGTCCCACTGATAAGGGGTGGTAGCAAACTGTGTGGGAAGCTTCCTTCTCTGACGTAGGTTTATTCTTACAGGAAGGAAAGGAAAAAGCCATTGGGAGGGAGCCTAGATGAAGCTCCTGAAGTGGGATCTCACTCAGGTCCAGCATGCAAATAACTTCCATACAATTAACTCGCACATGCGCATACCAGTCACTGGGTGGGCATAGAAGCAGGCAGAGCAACTCTCTCGGCTTTCGGCTCGGAGGAGGCCAAGGTGCAACTTTCTTCGGTCGTCCCGAATCTGGGTTCATCCGACACCAGCCGCCTCCACCATGCCGCCGAAGTTCAACCCCAACGAGATCAAAGTCGTATACCTGAGGTGCACCGGGGGTGAAGTCGGTGCCACTTCTGCCCTGGCCCCCAAGATCAGCCCCCTGGGTCTGTCTCCAAAAAAGGTTGGTGATGACATTGCCAAGGCAATGGGTGACTGGAAGGGCCTGAGGATTACAGTGAAACTGACCATTCAGAACAGACAGGCCCAGATTGAGGTGGTGACTTCTGCCTCTGCCCTGATCATCAAAGCCCTCAAGGAACCACCAAGAGACAGAAAGAAACAGAAAAACATTAAACACAGTGGGAATATCACTTTTGATGAGATTGTCAACATTGCTCGACAGATGCGGCACCAATCCTTAGCCAGAGAACTCTCTGGAACCATTAAAGAGATCCTGGGGACTGCCCAGTCTGTGGGCTGTAATGTTGATGGCCGCCACCCTCATGACATCATAGATGACATCAACAGTGGTGCCGTGGAATGCCCAGCTAGTTAAGCACAAAGGAAAATATTTCAATAAAGGATCATTTGACAAAAAAAAAAAAAAAAAAAAAAGAAGCAGGCAGAGCAGATGTTACCACCATTCACTCACTTGTGCTCAGAGAATGCCAAACAGCCACGAAAGAGTAAGATGAGAACTTCATTCAGTCCTCAGATTCCAGGCCATGAACACTTTCACTACCTTCTGCTTCTTCAGCACATTCACTTCTAGTTAGCTTTGACATTAAGGTGAGAAACTTTAGCAAGCAGCAATGTCTCCTTGCTATGGCTCTATGACTATTAAACCAGGGAAGGGCCATCACAGGGAATCATTAAGGGCGTTACTTTGAGCAGTTACTTAGTTACTCCATGCTTTAGTTTCCTCATCTGTAAAATGGGCATTGAATAAAAATAGTCCATGAAAAAGCACTTCTTAGCACAATGTGTGTAATATGACAAACGATTAATAAGTGCTAGCTATTCTAATGATTATTTATTATTAGAAATTACTAGAAATATATATTTTTAAAGTCCTGGTTTACTAAGTTGCTAGGCCAAAAAAAATGTATTCATGCAAATAGTCACCTCTTTTTGCAGAGCACATTGTTCAGAAATTATAGCATACTAAATAAATGCATCCAAAGCACTTTGCAAGTTAAATTATTGTGAAAAATATTAACCATAAAAATGCGTATATTAGCATAAGCAACAAAAAGTGACCATAAATAATTAAAACTTCACTATGTTCATCCAAATAGATGTATTTGGTGCTTTAACATCTGAATTTGTAATTGTGTGTGGGGGTGTGTGTGAGTATTTTGCTATCATTAGTGTAAATCAGTAAGAGATTATCCTGCCTAGAAGAATAGGTGTCATTAGCAGAGGTCTTACCAGTGCTGTAAGTAATTCTAATATCGGATGGAATGAAGACATTTGGAGGGGATCAGGGAAAGATGAGCAAGAGAGCATTTAAGATGAAATCCGGATATCTGTTTAGAATCTATTCGTGGCTTTTGGAGCTCCTTACTTCCTGAGTCTCTTCATACAGATAATGGGCTCTTCCATCTATTCTGTCGATTCAGCCTCTGAAAATTCTTGCCGTTCTTTGGATTCATCTACACTAACTTCATTTACAAGCTCTGAGAAAACGCAGGAAGCCCAATCAAAAGAAAGAGTGCTGCCACTCTCATTGTTCAGATGTAGGCAGTTCTCACCCCACTGGCTCAGTCTTGAAGAGCTGGTCAACCTGTCCCAGACCAGTCCTGCACCATTTCTAGTCTGCAGGTCTCCCAGGAAGCTCAGACCTGTGGCCACCTAGAAACAAATACATTTGAGTCCATCTTAAAGGCTGGAACACAGATCAGAATGGACTTCATGGGTCTGAAGATTCTGGAGACAAAAATATCTTCCAAAAAGTGGGAGGAGAATGAGCCACGTTTAACCCTGGTTTCACCTTTTCAGTTCTACCTTCTGCAGCCTAAGCACTGAAGATGGGTAAAACTTGGCCCACAATTCACTCAGCCATTCTTCTACTTAACAAACATGACTGAACATCTATAATGTCCCAAGCAGTCAATGTGAGATAACAGACGTGAAAATGCAGCCCTTTGCACCCAGACACTACCAACAAGATCACTGCTAAAACAGATCTGTGACCAGTGCAATAGGAACAGAAAACGGAAAGTGTAAGTTCTTCTGAGGGAGGCCAGAAGAGTGTTGCAGAAAAAGCAGCCTCTGAGTTGAGCCTGAAAGGGCGAGTAGGCAGAGGAAGGGATTCCAGGCAGAGAGAGAGAGAGAGCAGCATGAGGAATGGTCCCCAGAAGTGAGAAAGGAGCAAGTGCTTTGGAGAGCAACAAATCCAATACTGTCCACTACTGCTGGAGGCTCAAGTGTCCTGTGGAAGGGGGAGTGGGGCTGGACAGGGAAGATCAGATCATCTTTAGGCCATAGAGACAAATTGAGGTTTGATCCTATGGGGAATGATGGGGCCCCACTGAATACTCCTGAGTAGGAGAGTGACATTGTGGATGGCCAAGCAGGTAGGGGAATGATTGTACACATGTGAGAGGAGTGGAAAAGGGTGGGGCACATATGGGCGATCTATTTACGGGATACAGGACTTGAGTTTCCCTTAGGAAACTTGAGTGGATGATGGTATAATTCACCAAAATAAAACGTCTAGAAAGATAGAAGCAATGGTGGGAGAAAAAAGAAAATAGTTGAACTTTGGACCAGCTAAATTGAGGAGCCTGTAGGTCTCCTAAGTGGAAATGACCAAAGGATAGCCGGATAGATGAGTATGGAGCTGAGACACACAGTCAGGGGTGGAGAAATAGAGTTAAAGCAGGCAGGATCACCAGTGGATGAAACTCTTGGTAGAAAGCCAGACAGCTCATTTAGATCAGCAGTATCAGTCTCACCTGCAGCAATGTTCTGCAGCCAATTCACACCAGCTCACACCGGCTCGCAAGAGCCAATTACTAAATATGCAGCAATTTTGCAGGCTGGTTGTGAAACCCTTGGTAGCTTGGTGGGAGTATTTATACCACATGGAAATCAGCGAATGCTATAAATTAGGTCTGCTTGCTCCACAGCCCATCCCAGAGCTGGCTACCAGCATATGGTGCAGAAGGAATTATAAATGCAAATTATCAGGCTCCAGCCCAGACCTATTGCATCAGAAACCCTGAGGGAGTTTTCACCAGCTCCCCAGGGGACTCAGATGGGAAAGTTAGAGAACCCCAGCTAACCACAGGATGTACATGGTCCGCACTGGCCCAGGAAGACTGGCCTGGCCTGGAATCTGGTGGAAATGCACCTGAGGCTGGGCTGGCTCAGGGAGACCCCTGGCTTGCTCTTGGGGGACTCTAGACCACAGGACCCAGAAACTGACTGTTGACAATTGGCCAACATCTCTCCAAATCTGTGATAGAAGTAACATGCCCAGACCCCTTGCCCACACTTCTCATATTTCCTAAAGCAAATTATTATTTTTTGTCTGTGTTTTGAGGGGGTTTAAGGAGAAAAGTGACAATTTAAGAGTCTGTAGTGCATTACTTTACTTTTTGGTGATAAGTTACAATGTTAAAATCTCACTCACTGAGAAAGGCTATGATGGAGGCCCTTAAAACTGGCATCTGTTCATTTGCCATTTAAAACGAGCTTATTTAGAATCACGCTTTGTTTTCTGGTTTCACCTTTCAAATAAATAATCATAACATTGGCCACTTGGTCTTACTAGTCTTTATGACTGTCACAAAACAAGGTTAAAATCAATGGGATTAGCAGCAAAAACCAATGTTGATGTGAAAATGGCAACAAATTGCCTGGAATATTAGAGACACATTTGGAGTTGTCTGAGCCTTTTAAATTTAATGAGAACCATATGATGCCATTGTTTTATTTTAATACTTTATATGATTACAGTAATTTGATACTCATCAGACCAGAAATCTTGAGTTTTTATTTGCATTTGCATTTATGTGACTTTGAGAAAGTTATTAAATCTCTTTGATTACCTATACAAATTGAAAGTTTGGATTAGATGTCATTTCTGATCACTTATCACTCACGGCTATATGCTTTTGCTTTTTAAATAAAAGTATATTTTAAGCTGGGTGTGGTGGCTCATGCCTGTAATCCCAGCATTTTGGGAGGCAGAGGCAGGAGGATCATTTGAGCTCAGGGGTTTCAGACCAGTCCAGGCAACATAGTGAGATCTCATCTCTACAAAAATAAAAGAATTAGCTAGGCATGGTGGCATGCACCTGTGGTCCCAGCTACCCAGGAGGGTGAGGTGGGAGGATGGCATGAGCTTGGGAGGTCGAGGTTACAGTGAGCGGTGATTGTGCCACTGCACTCCGGCCTCAGCGAGACCTTGTCTCATACATATATGATTTCAATCATTAAATATTTTGTAAATATTAAAACAACACAAAAGCATATGAATAAAAGAGAAAGTCCCCTCTTGTTATGAACGGAATGTTTGTGCATACCTGTGTTAAAGCCCTAATCTCCACTGTGAAGTTATTTGGGGGTGGAAACTTTGGGAGGTAATTAAGTTTAGATGAGGTCATGAGGGTGGGGTGCTTGTGATGGGATTAGTGCCCTCAAAGAAGAGACACCAGAGAGCTTGCTGGTTCTTCTCTCTGCTGTGTGAGAAGGTGACTATCTGCAAGCCAGGAAGCAGGCCCTCATCAGAACCTGACCATGCTGGCACCTGGACCTCGGACTTCTCAGCCTTCAGAACTACAAGACATACATTTCTGTTGTTTAAACCGCCCAGCCTATGGTATTTTGTTATGGCAGACTTCTAATCCTTTCCCACCTAGAAATAAATTTCATCAACCATTAAAGATCTGTCCTTCCAGACCCTGTATGTATGCCCATGTGCACACGCACACACACGTTTTTACATGAAGGGATCATATTGCACATACTGTCCTGAGATGTGCATTTTACATTTGGTAATATAACATGGACATCTTTTCCTATATATCCACCTCATCCCTTTCACACCTGTGAAATGCATACAATAATACATTTAACCAACTGATGAATGTTTTGGTTACTTTTAATTTTTGCTGTTTTTGATATTTTAAATAATGTTGCAACTTTTTTTCAAATATCTTTTAATCCATGCCCAGTTACTTTCTTTTTCTTTTTTTTTTCTTTCTTTTTTTTTTTTTTTTTTTTGAGATGGAGTCTTGCTCTGTCACCCAGGCTGGAGTGCTATGGAGCCATCTCGGCTTACTGCAACCTCTGCCTTCTGGGTTCAAGCGATTCTCCTGCCTCAGCCTCCTGAGTACCTGGGATTACAGGCATGTGTCACCATGCCCAACTAATTTTTGTATTTTTAGTAGAGAGAGGGTTTCACCGTGTTGGTCAGACTGGTATCAAACTCCTGACCTCGTGATCCGCCCGCCTTGGCTTCCCAAAGTGCTGGGCATGCCCAGCTATTTTCTTAAATTAAGTTCTATAAAGTGAATTACTAGGGCAAGGCATGTGCTGTTTTTAAGAACTTGTGATGCAAGGATGCCCATGACTTCATACTCTTGCCAACCATGAGCATTAATAATTGTTTACATTTTTGCTCATCTGAAAAGTACAATGTAATACAGTCGTGCCTTGCACAATGACATTTCAGTTAATGACGGACTATATATACAATGGTGGTCCCATAAGATTACAATGGAGCTGCACTATACAGGTGTACTATTTAAAAAAAAACTTTTATACCATATTTTTACTGTACATTTTCTATGTTAGATACATGTAGTACTTATTTTTATGTTACAGTTGCCTAATGGTATTCAGTACGGTAACATGCTGTACAGGTTCGTAGCTTAGAAGCAAGAGACTATACCATATAGCCTACCTGTGTAGTGGGCTCTGCCATTTTTGTGTAAGTGCACTCTACAATATTTGCACAATGGCAAAATTGCCATATGATGCATTTCTCAGAATGTACCCCCATCATTAAGGGATGCATGACTATATTTCACTGTTATTTTAATTCACATTTTTTGATATTGAATGATGAATGATGATTAGTATATTTAATGTTTTTTGGAGAGGCGATATTCAATAGTGATGGAGTGCTCAGGCTCTGGAGCTGAACTGAGAGCTTTTGAATCTTGGCTTTGCCCCATTGTCAGTGGTGAACCCTAGACAAGTTATTGAACCTCAGTGGGCATCAGTGTCTTTCTTTTTGATTCATTGATTTTATTTAAAAAAATTCTTATGACTTTTTCAGTTTTCAGTTTCATCAAAATTATACAAAAAGTCAAACAGATCCATAAAGATTATTCACATAAAAAGCATTTCTCCCCACTTCCCTCTCCTTAGAGTCAACCACTTTCAATCTTTTTAGCTAATTGTATTGGTGCTATAATCTAAATGTTTGTGCCCCCTGCCCCCGAATTTATACGTTGAAACCGAATCCCCAATGCAATAGTATTAAGAGGTAGGGCCTTTAGGAGGAGATTAGGTCTTGAGTGAAGCTCTCATGAATGGGATTATTGCCCTTATAAAAGAGGCCTGAGTGAGCTTGTTTGCCCTGTCTGCCAATGAAGACGCAGCTAGAAGGCTTCATCTTTGAAGCAAAGGGTGAGTCTTCCCCAGGGACTGAGTCAGCTAGCACCTTGAACTCAGGATTTCCGGGCTCCGGAACTGTGAGCAATACATTTCTATTGTTTATAAATTACTCAGTTTAAGGTATTTTGTTAGAGCAGCTGGAATGGACCAACCCAGTTGGTATTTACGTCCAAGTAATAACACATGTATTGCAACTTCTAGAATTTTCAGTTTTAGACTGTTGATTCCCCATTATGGAAGGCACGGATTGAACTCTCCTTTACCACCTCCACCTCCATCCTAGCTCTAGCAAATGTGCACACTTCTTGTCTCCACTTTCTCTATATGTCTATGTCTCCATTTTCTCCACATGATTATATTGCAATCATGCCAATATTTTATTCATCACTGAAATACACAGTATATTATGATAAATGTTCCTCTCTTGAACAACTTAATATTGTCTTATTTTTAGTTTTTATCTACTTTTCTCTTAATCATCCTGAAATTTACAAATTTTCTAAATCTTCTTTCAGCTGTTCAGATGCTTCAGGAATTTTATCAATGTCCTCTTGTCTCAACAGAATATGGCTGGCAATCCTCTTTTATGCAGAGGTTAAGGAATTATACTCCCTATATGTTCAGGAAATATTCGATCGGGCTTTTTGTTTCTGTGACCCAGTTCTGATTGCAAGGCAACCACACGCAACTTCTACCCAGGTGCACTGTTTTCTGTTTGCATTTCCACCTCAAGCTCTCCTTGCTAACAGACTCATAAAAACCCTGAGGCCTAGCAAGGCAAAAATTGTTTCCCAAGGCTACCCAAGGATCAGACCAGAATTTGATCTTCTGACACCTTGTTTGGCCTATTTAACTGGTTAACTATTTGTCCCTGCTCTTAAACTGCTCCAATTCCTTAAACTTGTAGAGGCTTTACTCTGAACAGGAAAATTAGAATTCTCATTATCGCAGACGTAGCTGTCAAAGCCCCTTCAGGTTAGGTGATATCAAATGGAGGTAGGGTCTCATCTCCACCCTTAGAATAGTTGATCACAAACTGTTAATCAGCAATGCTAACTGCAAGTAGAAACTTATGGAGAATACTTGATTACGGTTAAGGCATGACTTTAGGAATTCTTTGTAAGTCTAGCTTATAAAGAAAAATCCCTTGGCTTGAAATTTTCTAAAATTAGACTCAAGGAAGTTAGATAAGAGTATGTTTGAGATAAATGAATCTGTTCCAAGTTTTTCAAAGGTGCACCAATATAGTAAGGTTCAAGCTATCCACAAATATTATTTATATGCCACTGGCAAGGGGCTGTGATCAATGTCTGTTTCTTGAAGGCAGAAGTGTGACCCAAAATCTTCTGAAACAAAGAAGACGTTTATCTTTTTCAACATCAAATTTGCCCGTATGTTATCAAGATGAATCCATGGATTGCTACAAACCATATGAACCCCTAAAGGGAAGCTTTCTTACTTCCCCAAAGGAAGATGCTACAGCAACTTTCATCATTGCCCAAAGACAGTTGTTTGAGCCGATGCTGACCACGGCATGCAAGGTACCTTGCTCGGCAGTGACTAATCAGTTTCCCACAGGACTCTGTGGTGTAGTGGGCTCCAGAGGAAGTCAACGGCAATGAATCACAGTGCTCAGGAATGAAAAATACAGCTGTGATTCACATTAACTCAAAGAAAAGGTTGAGGGGAAACAAACCTAAAAATTAAAACCACACACACGCACGCATCAGCACATACCACACCGAGCATGTCAGGGAAGCTTCTGCTTTTGAAAAGTCCAAAGAAGAAAAAGAAAAGCAACTTTCCAAAACAAGTTGCAAGACTGAACTCGTATAACGCACAATGCAGTTCCATAAAAAGAAATAAATTACTTTCAGTGAACTTGGTTTTTGTTATAAGAAAAAGGGAGCCAATGTATTGTTTTTGACCTAATTTCAAAGATTCCTATGTATACCTTCTTTAACTTTTATTGACTACTATCAAACTTTTAAATTTTAGCTTTTGCTTAAATTATTTTACCTTTGTAAGCAGAATTCTTGCCCCATTATAGGCCTTCTCTTAACTAGCATAAATTGCTTTCTCAATAATGAATTATCTAGGAACACAAAATAAGAAAGTGCAAGTTGGATTTATTGTTGTTAGACTCAACAGGCAATTTAAAAAATAAATAAACAAAACTCAAACCTCAAAGTTATTAGGACTGATCACTTTGAAACCTGCTGGAAATAATGCAAAAAGCCATAGAGCTCAGAGCCAGTTAATAATCCACACAGGTACAAATTTGAGTTTCTTTGTTGGTGCTTAAACAGATAAATATTACATGACCAAGCTTATAAAACATAAAATTAAGTTAATATTTGGATAGGATTTGGTTTATTCTAACACCAGAAATGGCCAAGTGGATTTTAAAATCAGTGTGGAACAGGGCCAGGCATGATGGCTCACACCTGTAATCCTGAGACTTTTTGGGAGGCTGAGGTGGGAGGATCACTTGAGGCCAGGAGTTCAAGGCCAGAATGGGCAACAAATCAAGACCATGTCTCTACCAAAAAAAAATTAGCTGGGTATGATGGCATGCACCTGTAATCCCAGCTACTTGTGAGCCTAAGGTGGGAGAATGCTTGAGTTCCAGGAGTTCTAGTGCGGTATGATTGTGCCACTGCACTCCAGCCTGGGTGAAAGGGCAAAACCCTGTCTCCAAAATATAAAATGCAAAATTACTATAGACCAGAGACTGAATGACTTTAATTACGTGAGAGGCGGAGGCTTTAGGTGGACATCTGGGGTGAGATGTTGTGTGACCACACCAGTTGTTGTGAGTGATTGTTTTTGTAATCAGTGATGATATTAGACAATAAACATGTCATCTCATTTTGGAAGGCAAAGTCAATCAGTGACAAGGCAGAGTCAGACTTGTGGAAGTACTGGGGAGGGGGTGGGAGGAGGGGAAGGGGCAAGTGTGCACGGCGACCTCCTGTCCACCTACCAAACATGGGTCCAAACACCCCAGGGAGCTGAGCCCCAGGCAAGCGGCTTGATTGGACCTTACTTAACATGATTTATTTTTGTCTGATTTTTCCAAGCCTGATAGTCTCCCTGGGCCAAGCTAACCAAATGACTGAAATCTTCACTTTATATTTTATTGTGTGACCTCGTAAACACACATTTGCCCTTCATTTGCCAGTAAGAACGTAAGAAAACAAAGCAACATTAGACACAGCATTTTGGGCTCCAATGCTTTGTTCTCTGTTTCTTGCATGTGATGCCACTATTTTTCTATTCTGACCTATTTAGCACATTTTGCTGTTTACCAAGACTGGAAGAGATTATTCATCATTTCAAATTACCCATCTGGAAGGCGTTTTATAAACATGTCTAGTTTTCTATAATTTATTTATATTTCCAGGTATCAAGATTCCTAAAATATGTTGAAACCACACCCCAGATAATAAAGACTATGTATTATTTTCCAGTTGAATTTTTTTCAGTATTTTTGGTAATAAAGTTATGATACAACAGGTGACACAATTAATCATGTGGGACATTCAAACCCAGTGCTTTTTATATATTTAAAATAATTTTTTATTTTTTAAAAAATACATGTTTGTTACAGAACATTGAGAAAATATAAATTTTAAAAGCTACATGTCTATTTATTAATCCTTTGGAGTAAATCCTTCCAGAATTTTTATGCACCTATCTGTCGCTACTTTTTTATTGTGTTTTACTTCATTTCGTAATTCCTATTATAACCTGACATGTATTACGTATTTATTTGCCCAATTGGTATAATCTATTTCTCCCACTCGAATGGAAGCCTCTTAGGGGAAAGTACTCTGCCACTTTTGTTCACTACTAAGCCCCAATAGCCTCACGTAGTATCTGGTACGTATTCGGTGTCCATAAAAGAAAGGATGAATGAATAGTTGGTGCTCACTGAATATTTGAAGAATTTAAAGAAGCCACGAAGTACAAGCCAACTGACCCAAAGTCATGATATGGCAAATGGATGGGAACTTCTCTCTTTTCCACCACATATTTCTTGATTTCATCTGCTATTGGCTGATTAGCCCATTAATTTGAACTCAGTCAATTAGCTGCAGGCATGCAGTTGATTCATTATATGAGAACTAGAGAGAAGTAGTGATCTGGGGGCAAGGGAAAGAGTGGTGACCCCCACAAATGGGGCTGACTGTGCGAGAGGCCACTGTGGAGTGGATTAGAGTGGGGAAGTCTATCGCTGAGCTTGATAGTGCCTGCGTTCTTCCTGCAGGAATGGTGAATGAACAGCTCCCCTCAATTCCCCCATTCTCAGAATCTGACCCTGCACTGTTAGGCGGATACAAAGCAAGTGACTCTTGATCAGACCCGAAGGGACAATGCTGAGGAAGCTGAGTAACTTCTGCAGTAACCAAAGAAAGAAGATAATCATGAGTACTCTCATGTCTTTCTTTACCCGACACCTGGACATTTTAACCACCAACTTCCTATTCACAGACAAAAAGTAATCCAGGGAGTACTGTTACCAGACAATGACTATTTTTAGCAAAAGATTTAAAGTCTGATCTTGCTTTTCCTTTTGATTCTTTCAGTGAGGATGTCCACGCTATGAAACAATTCCCAAGTATGCCATTCTGATGGGGGCGCTGCAGTGTGATGGGAGCTAGAATTGCTTTTTTAACTTTTTATTCGGAAATAATTTTGAACTTACAGAAAATAATTGCAATTATCCAAACCCTTACTAGTTAGGAAGGAGAAAAACAACCCAACACAAAATAAGCAAAAGATTTGAACAGACATTTTTATCAAAGAAGCTATGCAAATGGCAAATGAGCACATGAAAAGATGCTTAACATCATTAGTCTGTAGGGAAAGGCTAAAATCACAATAAGATGCCGTGACACATCTATCAGAATGGCTGAAATAGAAAAGAGTGATATTACCAACTGTCAATGAGGACTCAGAGAACTGGAAGTATCATACATAGTTGATGGGAACATAAAATGGTACAGTCTCTTTGGAAAACAGTTGGGTAGTTTCTTAAAGAAATAAACATAAACTTAACACATCACACAGAAATTCCACTCATGGGTATTTACTCAAGAGAAGTGAAAATATGCGTCTACAGAAAGACTTGTATGTGGGTGTTCACAGTAGCATGATTTATAACAATAAAACTAAAAACAGTCCAAATGTAGAATGGATAAACAAAATGTGATAAATCCATGCAATGAAATACTATTCAGCGGTAAAAAAAGAACAAGCTATTGATACCTGCTACAAAGTGGATGACTTTAATAACATTATGTTGAGTGGGAAGAGTCAGGCACAAAAGACCACATATGGTATAGTTCCACTTATGTAAAGTTTCTGGAAAGCTGTATAAATTTACTAAAACACTACACTGGTACACTTAAAATAGGTAAATTTTACGGTATGTAAATTATACCCAAATAAAGCTTTTTTAAAAAATGGGAGCATATTCTAAATATTGTTTGTACTGTGCTTTTTTCTACTCAAAACTATAACTCAAAGAGAGTTTCATATTAGTACAGGAGATGGCCCTCATTTTTTAGTGGTTATAATGGTTCATTGTATGATTGTGCCCAAATTTAAGTAACTCAAATAGCCGTGAACCAAAAGTTCTCATTTCCCCATTCAGACCAAAGACCTTGTAGGCATACAGTTTCTGCGCTCAGTTTTAAAAGCTACAAATTCGTTCCTTCCTTGCCTCAAAATCTCTTGAGCACCCTGTGATGGATGCTAATGGTGCCTCCCTTGTCCCCTCCACACCCACTGTTCCCATCCATGCCAAGGGTTTCCCACTGCAGGTACCCGCGAGTCTCTTCATGAAGTCTCTCTGGAGACAGGAGCATCCTTGAATCACGCATGGGTGGCCAGAAGTGCCAGGAAGTTACTGCCTTTTGGAGCAGTCCTCACCAATGATGGAAGGAAGTTGTGGATAAACACCCCAGCTCCCTCACTCTGTGGGTACAACCACTCGGAGGTGAGGTCTCCAGCACCTCGCAGAGCTCCCAGCGCCACTGAGCCCCTGTTGCCAATGGCGGCATCTGATCTTTAACACTCGTTCTTTCCCTTCTCTCTCCCGTTTCCCTACTCCTCCTCCATCCTTCTGGAATCACTCACCAAATAAATTACTGCATCTAAATCCTTGTCTCGGGGGACCAAAATAAACCACCACCAAGAAGCGACAGTTAGTAATTGATTTATACATCTGGTACTTTCCGCTTTATCCTTGTGCATTTTTTTTATATTAAACAATCTTTATTTGAAAAACAGTACCTTGGCCGGGCACGGTGGCTCACGCCTGTAATCCCAGCACTTTGGGAAGCTGAGGTGGGTGGATCACGAGGTCAGGAGATCGAGACCATCCTGGCTTACACGGTGAAACCCTGTCTCTACTAAAAAAAAAATACAAAAAAAAATTAGCCGGGCGTGGTGGCAGGCGCCTGTAGTCCCAGCTACTTGGGAGGCTGAGGCAGGAGAATGGCGTGAACCCAGGAGGCGGAGCTTGCAGTGAGCCGAGATGGTGCCACTGCACTCCAGCCTGAGCAACACAGAATGAGACCCCGTCTCAAAAAAAAAAAAGTACCTTATAATCTTAACACTATCAAACTTCAATAAGAGCAATTTCAGCATCAATAAACAGTAGCTAAACTAATGAGAGAGCAATCAAAAGTGCTTTCAGAACCTGGCTAAAGGGAAAACAGAATCAAATTGGCAGGTGCTCTGGACCCAAGAGCTCCCATTGTGACCCACCTCCCTCTTGGGGGCCCTGGCAGCCCATGGTCCTCTTGGCACTTCTTTTTTCATTTCTTTGAGATGGAGTCTCACTCTGTCACCCAGGGTGGAGTGCAGTGGCACAATCTCGGCTCACTGCAACCTCTGCCTCCCAGGTTCAAGTGATTCTCATGCCTCAGCCTCCCAAGTAGCTGGGACTACAGGCATGCACCACCACACCTGGGTTTTGTTTTCTTTTTTGTATTATTAATAGACATGGGGTTTTGCCATGCTGGCCAGGCTGGTCTCCAACTCCTGACCTCAAGAAATCCACCTGCCTGGCTGGGTGCGGTGGCTCACGCTTGTAATCCTAGCACTTTGGGAGGCCGAGGCGGGCGGATCACGAGGTCAGGAAATTGGGACCACGGTGAAACCCCGTCTCTACTAAAAATACAAAAAATTAGCCGGGCGTGGTGGCGGGCACCTGTAGTCCCAGCTACTCGGAGAGGCTGAGGCAGGAGAATGGCGTGAACCCGGGAGGCGGAGCTTGCAGTGAGCCGAGATTGCGCCACTGCACTCCAGCCTGGGCGACAGAGCAAGACTCCGTCTCAAAAAAAAAAAAAAAAGAAATCCACCTGCCTTGGCCTCCCAAAGTGCTGGGATTACAGGTGTGAGCCACCACGCCTGGCCCCTCTTGGCACTTCTGGGCTCCTGTGGGCTGTGGATGGTGGAACCCTAGGAGCCAAAGGGCCACTCAGGAAAGGCTGCAACTTAGCATTGCAGTCAGCCAGCTTCTGCCTGTTGTAGTCATTTTCTTTCTGCAGCACCTGGAGTTCTGTCTTAGTGGTCGCAGCGGCCATCTAGCTATCCTGGGCTATTCTCTTGTGGAAGAGGATCTCCCTCTGAAAACTGGAAGTGTCTTTCTTCAATTCCTGGGCCAGGTCTTGGGCCATCTTCTTGTAGTGGTTGTGGGTTGTGACATGTGGTTCATGTATGTGTGCACCTTGTGAAGTCTCTGGTCAAGGTCCAGGCAGTAGGCATCCTCCTGTGTGGACTCCCATGAGACCCCATCATGTGTTCTCGGTGGAGATCAGGCAGAACAGGAAGCGTCGGCTGTAGCTTCGGGAGCTCCCTCTCCAGCTGTGCCCTTGCACCCTGCAGAGAGGCCTGCTCGCTGATCAGACTTTGGACTTGTGCTGTGAGTTCTTTATGCCTTTGATTTCTTCCCACAATTGCATGTCTGCTTCTCCAGTCTCCCCCTCAGGACATTCGAAGGATGCACCTAAGTCACCATCGTCATCCACACTCTTCAGAGGACTTGTGGCTGGGACGCTAGGGGACTGCCACATCCTGCTTCCGTGTTCTCCTCCACTGCCAAGTCCCCATCCTCCACATGGTCTCTACCACCCTCCAGCAGATGCAGGACACTGGGCTGGGGTGTGGACAGGGGAAGTCAGTCGCTTCACTCCAACATTTATGACTGTTTCATTCCTGCCTTGGCCTGCTTCGGCCTTCTTTGCCTGCAAGCGTTGCTTCCGTCTGACAATTTCCTGGTCGGGCAGCTCTGTAGGTTGCTGGTGGTCGCTGCTATCATTCAGATCATCCGCAGTTTTCCCCTGATCTTCTGCCCCGGCTGTGAAGTATATGGACATGCTTTGCATCAGTCACTTGGGGAAGTTCAGGAGGCTTCCTTTTTGATGCTTTTTTCAGAAGCTCACCTAGGTCCTGATGGGAAAGACCTGCTTATTTCATTCAGAACCCTAGGCAGAGGGTTTGGAGCAATCCAGGACTGGCCTGTGGCATGGGTGACATGAGGCCCCCCACCAGCCTGGGGTGCTGACTGCATCGTGGCTCTGGCCTTTCCTTGGACTATGCCCTGGACCGCACCCCTTTGGGCTGGCTCTGCCCTTCTTTTCACTGCATGTCATCTCCTGACCATAAAGGCCACCACAGCAGTGCATGCCCAGATCACCCAGGGTATCCCTAGGGTCACTGGCCCTAGTCCCAGGATTCTGTACATCACTAGCACTGCCACCCGCAGGGGGCCAGCAGCAGCTAAGTAGGTATTGCGTGGCGAGCAGCAGGCTCTCCATGGCTCCAGAGGGCTCTGCTGCTCTGTCTCCCCTTGCCAGTGGCCTGTGGACAGCTAACTGGAACCCTGCGGAGTGTTTTGTCTCTGACACAAACAAGGGCCCACCAACCAGAGTAGACCGCCCGTTGGGCTGGGGGAGGGGAGGCACCTTGTGCTTTAGAAAACTGTGTCCCTGATTTTGCTGTGCGAATAGAAAATGACATTACTGATACAGGGCGTTGGGGGAGTGGAAAGAGCTCATGGCAGACCCGAGCTGAGGCCACTCCAGGCCCCACCTGGCCCTACAGCACAGCTAGATGGTCAAAGCAGGGCCATGCCACAGCCCGTGTCTACACACCATCCTCTTCTCGGCTTTCCTTCACCCGACTCCCCTTCCCCTGACTCCCATTGGGCCATGGCGGCCTCTCTGGCCCTGCTGGGGATCAGGCTCAGGGAGGAGAGGGGCGGCCTGTGACTGCCAGGTGTGGCCTGTGAGTTTATACAAACAGAATCAAGCCACTAATCATGCAGGCATCTTAACGGCTTGCATAAGGCATATGATTTCATTCATAGTTTAATTAGAATGCACTGTAAGACACTAGCATCAAGGTCTGGGTTCATTGGCTTGCTTGCTTACCCAATGCAAGGACACAGTATAAATAACTTATAAGTGTTTGGAAAGACATTTAATCATTTAAGGCTTAGGTTTCTTCTGCAGGCCTTCTTTAGACGGCCAAGAACACAACAGTGATGCCACCCCTAGCATATGCTTTATGACTTATAACTCACAAAAAGCATAAAACTGCAAGTCTTTTCCATGCTAAGTTGGAAAAAGTCCTGTAAATTTATGACTGCAAATTCCAACCAACATAAAAGCTTTGCCTCTTCTCCTTCCAGCTAAATTGCATCCATGCCAGATGAGAGAGCCAAGGTATTGAGAGAAGCACAGAAAAGACATTTTTGCAGAATCCAAAACCTTCTAAAATTTAGGAAAACACACACATCAGTATGACTGACAATTTATTCATTCTACTTGCTGCTCTTATTTCATTCTGACAAGTTTGGGCAACTGGTGTGTGCTGAATCCAAGTCTAATCGCTTGAGGCAGCTGCTGAGGTGTTAACAGGTTGTCACTGTGGAGGAACAAGCTCACCGTCTCCAAACACTTCACGATTCTAAGGTGAACAAAGCCATCGTACAAGATAAAGTAACAATTCCCAGCTCAGGTCTGAGATAAAGAGATTCCTGGAGCCTTAGGGTGTGCAGCTTTTAGTATCATCTCATCTCCCATTAATATGTTATTAATTTAATTTAATATGTTATTAAATTCTAAGTTGTACTTAGAATATCATTAAGGTTTTGGGATTTTGCCAAAAGTGATAACTAAAACTAGCACTAGTAAAGACTTAAATTTCACATCATGTTTGCCCAATTTGGCAGAAGATAGAGGAAGCATGGTAGATTGCCTTATTGGTCTTAAGCCAAGGTCAACAGTGGAAACTCCTCCAGCGAAGGCAGAACACATTTCTCTGCCTCTTGACTTAGGTTTGGCCATGTGACTTGCTTTGGCTAATAGAATAATACAGAAATGTCAGTGTGCCAATTCCAAGCACAAGCTTTACAAGGTTTCTTGGGCTTCCACTTATACTCATGCACTTTTGCCATTGTCCCAAGGAGAGCTTTCCTCAGGTAGCCACGCCCACCAACCTGGACTTAGAGTGTGCTAAGTGTTGCTGGCCTGAACCCAGACATCAGTGGGAAGCCAAGCCTAGCTGAACCTGTGCAGGAAGCAGCGTCACCTAGCTGAGCCCAACCTAGATCTGCCAGATCCCAGCTAACCTCTGTTTGCATGAGCTAAACAGATACTTATTATCAATTTCTTGTCTTTTTTTTTTTTTTTTGAGACAGGATCTCACTCTGTTGCCCAGGCTGGAGTGCAGTGGTACAATCATGGCTCACTGTAGCCTCGAGCTCCTGGACTCAAGCAATCCTCCCCCCTTAGCTTGCCTATTAGCTAGGACTACAGGTGCACACCACCGTGCCTGGGTAATTTTTGTTATCTTTTGTAGAAATGGGGTTTCACCATGTTGCCCAGGCTGATCTCAAACTTCTGTGCTCAGGCAATCCTCCCACCTCAGCCTCCCAAAGTGCTGGGATTACAGGTGTGAGCCACTGCACCCAGCTCAGTTTTCCTACTGAGTTTGGAGATGGTTTGTTGCACATGTAAGAGCTGATGCCAGAGCAAAGGGGAAGTACAGGAAGCCAGGGGGAATAGTGCGTAGTAGGTTTCTCCTCTTTCCTTCTCTGGAAAAATGGGTGGCAACGTACAGGATATAATCATGATGTTCATAGTTGCTTTTTAAAAAGTCCATCTCACGCCAGTTAGAATGACGATCATTAAAAAGTCAGGAAACAACAGATGCTGGAGAGGATGTGGAGAAATAGGAACGCTTTTACACTGTTGGTGGGAGTGTAAATTAGTTTAACCATTGTGGAAAACACTGGGGCGATTCCTCAGGGAACTAGAACTAGAAATACCATTTTACCCAGTGATCCCATTACTGGGTATATACCCAAAGGATTAGAAATCATTCTACTATAAAGACACATGCACACTCACGTTTACTGCAGCATTGTTCACAATAGCAAAGACTTGGAACCAATCCAAATGCCTATTAATGATAGACTGGGTAAAGAAAATGTGGCACATATACACCATAGAATACTATGCAGCCATAAAAAAAGATGAGTTCATGTCCTTTGCAGGGACATGGATGAAGATGGAAACCATCATTCTCAGCAAACTATCACAAGGACAGAAAACCAAACACCGCATGTTCTCACTCATAAGTGGGAGTTAAACAATGAGAACATATGGACACAGGGTAGGGGAGCATCACACACTGTGGCCTGTCAGGGGCTGGGGGGCTGGGGGAGGGATAGCATTAGGAGAAATACCTAATGTAGATGACAGGTTGATGGGTGCAGCAAACCACCATTTCTAGCAGAAATGGATAAATTCCAGGACACAAAGACCCTCCCAAGACTGAACCAGGAAGAAGTTGAATCCCTGAATAGACCAATAAAAGTTCTGAAATTTTGGGGCAGTCATAAATAGCCTACCAACCAAAAACAAAACAAACAACAACAAAACAAAACAAAACAAAACAAAAAAATCCCAGATGGATTTACAGCTGAATTCTACCAGAGGTACATGTATACCTATGTAACAAACCTTCATGTTCTGCACATGTACCCCAGAACTTAAAGTATAATAATTAAAAAAAAAAGTCCCTATGACTTGGGCCAGGCGCAGTGGCTCATGCCTGTAATCCCAGCACTTTGGGAGGCTAAGGCAGGCAGATCATCTGAGATCAAGAGTTTGAGACTAGCCTGGGCAACATGGCGAAACCCTGTCTCTACTAAAAATACAAAAATTAGCTGGGTGTGGTGGTGCATGCTTGTAATCCCAGCTACCCAGGAGGCTGAGGTAGGGGAATTGCTTGAACCCAGGAGGTGGAGGTTGCAGTGAGCTGAAATCACACCACTGCACTCCAGCCTGGGTGACAGAGTGAGACCTCATCTCAGAAAAAAAAAAAAGGTCCCTATAACTTCTTCCAAGAACATCCTAACTTCTGAGTCCCATAGTTGGACTATTCCAAGATGAATCCTATAGTCTGTCACGGTAATGGTGGGATTGAGCCCCAGTGCCCACAGTGGTAACCTGCCCATGTCACAGAGTGTATGGCCTCTTTGCCCTCCGTATGACACTCCCTACTCCCTCATTGTGCTTCAGGGCATCCCTGCCCATATAAATACTGGCATCCCAATTTTTGACCAAAGCTAAGTCTCACTGTAATAAATAGTAACTAACACTCACTGAACACTTGAATGTGCCAGACGCCATGACACACAGGTAACTTTACTTCTCAGTGCTTCAGTTTTCTCATCTGTAAAATGAGGATAAGAATAGTGCCTACCTAAATAAACTAGAAAATCTAGCAGAAATGGATAAATTCCTGGACACAAAGACCCTCCCAAGACTGAACCAGGAAGAAGTTGAATCCCTGAATAGACCAATAACAAGTTCTGAAATGTTGAGGCAGTCATAAATAGCCTACCAACCAAAAACAAAACAAAACAAACAACAAAACAAAACAAAACCCAGATGGATTTACAGCTGAATTCTACCAGAGGTACAAAGAGGAGCTGGTACCATTTCTTCTGAAACAATTCCAAACAATTGAAAAGGAAGGCATTCTCCCTAACTCATTTTATGAGGCCAGCATCATCCTGATATCAAAACCTGGCAGAGATACAACAAAAAAATAAAACTTCAGGCCAATATCCCTGATGAACATTGATACAAAAATCCTCAATAAAATACTGGCAAACCAAATCCAGCAGCACATTAAAAAGCTTATTCACCACGATCATGTCAGCTTCAACCCTGGGATGCAAGGCTGGTTTGACATATGCAAATCAATAAAGGTAATTCATCATATAAACAGAAATAAAGATAAAAACCACATGATTATCTCAATAGACGTAGAAAAGTCCTCCAATAAAACTCCACATCCCTTTATGTTAAAAACTCTCAATAAACTAGGTATTGAGGGAACATACTTTAAAATAATAAGAGCCATTTATGACAAACCTACAGTTAATATCACACTGAATGGACAAAAGCTGGATGCATTCCCCTTGAAAACTAGCACAAGATAAGGATGCCCTTTCTCACCACTCCTATTCAACATAGTATTAGAAGTTCTGGCCAGGGCAATCAGGCAAGAGAAAGATAAAAAGGGAATTCAAATTGCCTTTGTTTGCAGATGACATGATCCTATATCTAGAAAACCACATTGTCTCAGCCCAAAAGCTTCTTAAGCTGATAAGCAACTTCAGCAAAGTCTCAGGATGCAAAATCAGTGTGCGAAAATCACAAGCACTGCTATACACCAACAATAGACAAGCAGAGAGCCAAATCATGAATGAACTCCCATTCACAATTGCTATAAAGAGAGTAAAATACCTAGGAATACAGCTAACAAGAGAAGTGAAGGGCCTCTTCAAGGAGAACTACAAACCACTGCTCAAGGAAATCAGAGATGACACAAACAAATGGAAAAACATCCCATGCTCAAGGATAGGAAGAATCAATATTATGAAAATGACCATACTGCCCAAAGCAATTTATAGATTCAATGCTATCCCCATTAAACTACCATTGATATTCTTTACAGAATTAAAAAATAACTACTTTAAGATTCACATGGAACCAAAAAAGAGTCTGTATAGGCAAAGCAATCTGGAGCAAAAAGAACAAAGATCTGATTTTTAGTTTTGAGTTTTACATGTAAGTCTTTAATCCATCTTGAGTTGATTTTTGTATAAGGTATAAGGAAGGGGTCCAGTTTCAATTTTCTGCATATGGCTAGCCAGTTTTCCTAGTACCATTTATTACATAGGGAATCCTTTCCCCATTGCTTGTTTTTGTCAGGTTTGTCAAAAATCAGATGTTTGTAGTCTTATTTCTGAGATCTCTGTTCTGTTCTTTTTGTCTATGTGTCTGTTTTTGTAACACTATCATGCTGTTTTGGTTACTGTAAACTTGTAGTATAGTTTTAACTCAGGTAGTGTGATGCCTCCAGCTTTGTTCTTTTTGCATACAACAAGCTTTCAATAAATGCTAGTTATTTTCCATCAAGACTTGCTTATCCTTATTACTATCAGGCTTCTAAGCTGCATCTACTAGGGTTGAAAGAACAGAGTAGAATTGAGGAAAACAATGAGGTAAAAGAGATTGAAGAGAAAGGAATACATTTCATCTTCATTAAGCCACTTTAAAATTCTCAGCCCACTGATGGCAGTGCTGGCCTTTCACTAATCAGTGAGCAGGTAGAACAACAGGAACTATAAAGCATTCTCCGTTAATTCTATTTAGTTAATGAAGTTCTATTGCACTGAGGGCAGGAGAAGCCTGAGAACAAGAGAAGATAAAAGAGAGTTCTAGTGGGAGAGGCTGGTTAGGTTGTGCTCCTTGGAGTATAGATCTAAGGCATGGGAGGCATTTTCAAAGGACTGTGTCCAAGAGAGGATACATTGTTTCCAACAGGGCTCAGCAGGGGCTGGAATACTTCCCTCAGGTGTGCAGATGACTAGGGCTTGCTCTAGGTGGTGCCAAAGCACTCCTTGGCATACCATGAAATAGGGCACTAAAACCTAGCTTTTGAAGGGGCCTTCAGGACTCAGTCAAGGTGGAGAAGGGGATGGGTCACTCAGTTGGTATTAAAAATTAACCATCCCTAGTGACCCAGGTGAAAGTAGGGACTACTCAAAGGTGGCTGACTGACTGCTTGCCAAGGAATTCTCCTTCAGTGATGTCATCCCTCCAGCCTGCCTTTCTATAACACAGCCTCACTCCAGACCTTCAGTCACACTGTGGGAAGGGGGAAGAGAGGGAGGCCAAGCCCCAGGAGCTCTGGCTATACTTTTTTTTTTTTTTTAAAGAAACTTTTTGTGCAGATAGTGCCCAAGCTGATCTTGAACTCCTGTCCTCAAGCAATCCTCCTGCCTCGGCGTCCCAAAGGGCTGAGATTACAGACATGAGCCACCACACCCGGCTTGGCCATACCTGGTAGGGGCAGCTCTTTCTGCCAAGCACGTAGGTCACCTAAGAACGGGGTGCTTGGGACAGGGCTCAGTGAAATCACCCGGCCTGCTCCAAATTCCGCCTTGACACTGCCTAACTGGGTGATGTACGGCAAGTGAGTTAACCTCGTGAGACTCAGCTTCCCAGTCTGTAAAATGAGAATAATAACAATCCCACCTGTATAGGGCTGTCATAGTGATTAAATGTGACAATGGATGCTGTGGTCATCAGTTCTCCAATGTTGTATATTGGCTTTTCCCCTCTTGAAAATATTTTTTGCTTGGATAACCTAATGAAATATTGTATCTCAGAGTCCTGTGGCAGTTCCTGTTATTGTTTATTTTACAATTGCATTTTATTGAAGTTATTTATTTATGAAAGTCAAACACAGGGATGTTTTATCTAACAGGAAGGACAGAGGAAGTGAGAAATAAATCTTTGGCCTCAAAAGACAAACCTACAACATCATGATAAGACTTCAGTATTTATACCTGGAACTATGCACTTCCTTACTCTGTCATCATTATTATCAAGAAAATTCACATCTAATGCTCTTTGGTGTTTATTTAACATGCATTTATTAGATACTTGCTCAGGTAAGGGTCTTTGCTAGAAGAAAAGAGGTGAGGAATAGGAAAGACAGATCAATCCCGGGCCTTCCCGAAATAAAACTAGGGATAGAGACATTGACGACAGAATCACATAATGATGCCAGGCGCGGTGGCTCCGCCTGTAATCCCAGCACTTTGGGAGGCTGAGGCAGGCAGATCATGAGGTCAGGCAATCGAGACCATCCTGGCTAACACAGTGAAACCCCGTCTCTACTAAAAATACAAAAAAATTAGCCAGGCGTGGTGGCGGGCGCCTATAGTCCCAGCTACTTGGGAGGCTGAGGCAGGAGAATGGCGTGAATCCAGGAGGCAGAGGTTGCCATGAGCCGAGATTGCGCCACTGTACTGCAGCTTGGATGACAGAATGAGACTCTGTCTCAAACAAACAAACAAACAAACAAACAAAAAAGAACTCCATCTCAAAAAATAATGACAATAAAATAAAGAATCACATAATGATTATTTTACATGATAAGGAAAAGAATATTGTGTAATATGAGCAGATACCACAGGATCTAAATTCATGGAGGGAAGGTAGACAGCTTCCTGAGAGAACTCTACATTTAAGTCAGAACAGGAGGCACCCAACCAGGGTCCAAATTAAGAAATAGAGCAGCAACATATTGTGCAGAGATAGTTCTCTAACATTTTTCTCTCTCGTTCCTCTAACTCTGCAAGGGTTTGCTTTCTCTGAGAGCAGTTGTGTCTACAGGGCAGCTGAGGCCCAGCTCCCAGCCCAGAAAGAATGTGTAGTTAGAGCAGTGGTGAACCTCACAAGCTTGAAATCAGGCAGCCCCGGGTTGAAACTCCAGCAACACATTCAATAGTTGTGTGGCCTTGGGTAAGCCAGTTCATCTCATTCAACTTCTGTTTTCTTACTTGTAAACAAGTTTGATGATATCTTACACTTAAAACAGTGTTGCTGTGGGTTTAAATGAGATAGCTGAAAACAACAATGTTTATTTTGCTCATGAATCTGCTACAGGAGCAGGGCTCAGCAGGGATGGTTCAGCAGGGACAGCTTATCTCTGCTCGATTTAGCATCAGTGGGGGCAGCTCAAAGGCTGGGGGCTGGAGCCAGCCTTCTAAGTCCCATGTCAGTGGGGCTGTCAACTGGAGCACCTACACGTGGCCTCTCTGCAGGGCCTGGCTTCCCAGAAACATGGCGGCTGGGTCTCAAGGACATGTATCCTAAGGGATTTAGAGAGCTAGGTGGAAGCCCCGTCACCTTTGCTAATCAAGACTTTGATGTCACTCGGCATCACTTTGCCACATTCTTTATGTCGAGGCAGTCACTGGGTCCTGCTCAGATTCAAGGAGAGGGAAAATAGACCTCTCCACTTGATCGAGGAGTAGCAAGGTTTTGGAGGAGCCGTGACTGTGACCTATGTTGGAAAATATGATCTGCCATAGTGGCCTATACTGAAATCCCATCAATGCAATTTCCTTTCAGTGTGAAGATTTATAATTCTATGAAAAAAAATCTACAAAAAGTGGAGAACAGGAAGCAAGGTGGTAGGAACTGAAGAAAGAGAAGTAGAATCATTACTGCCATGTCCTCTTTCAGTTATTGCCAGGTTCTTTGTACTCGGTGGTGGTGTCATCCCTCAGATGGGGCAACAGCAGTGCCCACCTCGTGGTGGTTTGTGATAATTGAATGAACTAACCCATTAAAGTGCTTAAAGCTGTGCTTGGCCCATGATGAGTGCTCTGAAAATGTGAATGGTTTCCGTTTATGCTCGTGGGCTCCTAACTTGTGTGATCTTGATGTGGCCCTGCTGCCAGTGTATCATGGACAGAATCCCTCAGACAGCTGGAAAACATCCTCCGTGTTGCTCTGTCGGAGCAAAGTCCCTTCCACAGCCACATACCACAACTATAACACACGATATTCCCAATCACATTGATGAGCTTGGAAATGAAGAACACGCTGGGATGGCACACACTGGGTTTATGGTCTTGCTGCTACGTACCCCTTCACGCCAGCATCTGTTCTCCTCTCCCACTGCAGTTCAGCCCAACCTCCTCAGCGTTCTGAAGGGCTTGCACATTTTTTCTTTTCTGATAGACGTTCAGAAGTCCAGATCTCTCATCTCCAACTACAACGCAAAAATTGACCATTCAGCATTTTGTATGTATATTAAAAACACAGTGAACAACCACACAGAGGACTTGCTTCCTAGCCTGGCTCTGGGAGGAGACATTGCTAAATGAGAACACAGTGATGGCCTTTCCTTCCCATCCCTGGTCCTCCACCTCTGGACCAGGAAACCGAGGAGGGAGATTTCTTTACCAGAATGCCCTCTAAATGCCTGTGCCAATGCTCAGATTTTAAAAACTCTAAATGGTCTTTCATGAATGGAACTAATCAACAAGCATCATGTCTTCCCCACCAGTTAAGTGACAATTCATTTCTTTCCCTTATCCCTTGCATCACATCGCTTCCTACAAAAAGGATCCCGAAATCTTCCAGTCTAGGATTCTGGATATGGGACTAATCAGAATAAGAAATTCCTATATTGCCAGGCACAGTGACAGACATCTATAATCCCAGCACTTTGGAAGGCAGAGGCAGGTGGATCGCTTGGTCTCAGGAGTTTGAGACCAGCCTGGGCAACATGGTGAAATCCCGTCTCTACCAAAAATACAAAAAATTAGCCAGGCATAGTGACACACGCCTGTGGTCCCACCTACTCGGGAGGCTGAGGTGGGAGGATCGCTTGGGCCTGGGAGGCCGAAGTTGCAGTTAGCAGAGACTATGCTACTACACTTCAGCCTGGGTGACAGAGTGAGACTCCCTCTCGAAAAAAAAATTCCTATATTATCCTATATTTCATTTTTAACTGTTTGAATCAGTATCCTAGCCTTTTCAAAATTACCTAAGTACATGCATGAATGCAGTCACCTTGCTTGAAAATGCAAATATTAGATCAAAGCTCAAGTTCCCTTTGACCATCACCATTAACTCCTATATCCTTGGCAGAAGTGGTCATTTTTATAATTTAAATTGTATCTTTCCAGATTGCTTCTGTGCATTCCAATATCCTATTACACACACACATACACACACACAAACACACATGCACACACACACATACACACACGTGTATGTGTTTTTTTTCTAAATATATGTTTCTCATGTGCTCCACTCTCCTGCTTGTTCTATCCTCAGGATGTCCTGTCAAACTCCTGACATCGGTATAAGAAGGTTATCTCGGTCCTTTTTTTCCCATTGCTTTCCTAATACTTCATAGTCTTGGCTCCTCTGTCAGGCTCTATAACTGGCCTCTGACTTCCTTCCCTGCCATCTCCTCCCCTGGAACTCTCGCACACAGATGCACACACAGCCCTTCCTTCACGCCTGGGTCCATGTTAGCTTTCTGGCCTGGAATATCCTCCCTGTCCCTCTCCTCTTCCTTGAGAAGATTCAGCTCTTGGGCTGGGATGCAACATACTTGGGCTTCGGTCCCAGATGAGTTGCTCAGGCAAATTATTTAACCTGGGTTCTTATATAAAAAATAGGGTAATTGTAATAGCATTTATTTACTTGAAAGCATTGCTCTAAAGATTAAGTAGAATAGGCCGGGCGCGGTGGCTCACGCCTGTAATCCCAGCACTTTGGGAGGCCGAGGCGGGCGGACCATGAGGTCAGGAGATCGAGGCCATCCTGGCTAACACATTGAAACCCCTATCTCTACTGAAAACACAAAAAATTAGCCGGGCGTGGTGGCGGGCGCCTGTAGTCCCAGCTACTCGGAGGCTGAGGCAGGAGAATGGCGTGAACCCGGGAGGTGGAGGGTGCAGTGAGCCGAGACACCGCCAACCTAGGCAACAGAGCAAGACTCCATCTCAAAAAAAAAAAAAAAAGATTAAGCAGAATAATCCATAGAAAGCATTGGTCCACTGCAGGTTATTTAGTAAATACTCAAACAATGTGAACTGCCACCACCGTCAGTGTTAGTGAGCATCATCATCATCATTTTTCAGGAATCATTTAAATCCCACTTTCCTTCTTAATCCCGATTTTCCTCCGAACTCCCGCTTCACACACAGATAGGACTACTCAAAATCGTCCCAATAAACATTGAGCTACGTTGACATCACTTCACAATGTCTTCTAATCTTTCCTAATAGGTAGGCCTTGGATTCAATGTACTGCCCCACTGTATTCAGGGTGAGCTTCACAAATCACACAGTAAAAGGAGCCTGTTGCATGATTTATATTATGGTGTTAAATAAGTAAGTGCAAATAAAATAACTAGTGTAAATGGCCTATGTTCTTGCTTATATAAAACCAAGCACAATCGTAAATTATATAAGAACAAGAATGTAAATGAATATAATTAAAAGTAACTCAATTAATGCAAGGGATAATGTTTTCCTGAAACTCAGCCACTCTTGCATCATAAATACGTGGGCCTGCATATTCTGAGAGAGGAAGGGCTTACATGAGAGAACAAGTCAAAAATTACCCTGACAGCTAATTTGCTGTGTGCAGAGGCTCACACTAGTGACAGGCACCTATAAACTGAGACCACCTGGGGGAACAGCAGACTCCAGTGCCCTGCGTCTTGCTGATGCTGGGACACTCACTGACTGAGTGGAATGGCAGCTGGAATCGTTCACACAATTCAAATTATTCCAATCTCTTTCACTCTGTCTTTGAATTCTCCCACTACATTTCTGTATCTGAACTGCCTGGCAGCTTTCATTCATCCTCCCCCATTACACTGCATTTGGCCTTCATTTTGGGGAAAAAAAAACCAAAAAACAAAAAACATTGACTATGTGTGAAGCCTCCTCTGACTATCTTCATACCTTGCAACAATCTCAGTTTATGGGACGATTTGGCCCCAGGGCAAATTAAATAAACTCAAACTCAGAGGCAGGCACTGAAATTACTTGGCAGAACTTGGTCCCCAGGCTCAATTCTTTGGGATTCTCCAACCTGGCTGCACACCTGTGAAGCTTTAAGCAAGCTCCAAGCCCAGAGTACACCCCAAATCAATTTGGGGGTGGGAACCCTATTTTTGAAGCTTCTTGCGTGATTCCAATGTGCACTGAAGGTTGAGAACAGGAATCTATTGACTCATAGCTTTCGAACACGTTTGACCATCCATCCATGGTAATAAATATATTTCACATCATGATCCATACCCAGGCATATACATACAAAACAGAAACAAACCTTTTGTAGAACAATACATAACTGTTACTACCAACCACACACTCTAATATTTTCCGTTTTCTTCACTTTTATTTAAAACAACGCTAGATATGCCCAACTTCACCCCTTAATGAACCACAGTTCACTGGGGAAACATGACCTACAGCTTGAAAAACATTGCTGTAGTTAGTCCAGAATGTAATTTGATTAATTAGTAAATGTTGTCCTTGATATAAAAACATACTGGATTTCAGATATTCCAAAGGAGGATATGTGAATCCCTAAGAATAAGTCCATATAGAGGCCCATTTTGAAAATCTTTACTATGGACCAAATCCTTCATTTTACAAAACAGAAAAGCTCAAACTCCTATATACATTCCTCCTGGATGTGTATGTGCCTGTGTGTGTTACATTTTGCCCTAACCTGCTTTTCTTTCTTTTCTTTTTTCTTTTCTTTGCTCTTATCTTCCTTCTCTTTCTTTCTCTTCTCTTCTTTCCTTTTTTTTAGACAGTTTCATTCTGTCACCCAGGCTGGAATGAGATGGTGCAACCTCGGCTCACTGCAAGATTATAGGCTGAGCCACTGCGCCCAGCCCTTTATTTCATATTTTCATGTGCCATTTTGTCTGTTTGAAAAATCCTTAAATGATGACACTGTGGACCCTTAAACATAGAGCTTTTGGAGCTTAGTGATGTTGCTTCAGTGTGTGTTGTTTGGGGGTGCTGGTCTTTTTTTCCTTTGCCCATGATGCATGGGGTAGGTATGTGCATTTTAACATTCGTTGACTGGGTTTTAGCATTCTAAGATATATTTCCAATTTGGATTTGACACAACGGCACTCTAAGGAGGCTGAAAAAAATGCTCATTTGGTCTTATAGAGAAGGGGATTTGCTGTCACGTGCAGGATCTCAATAGTTAGGCTGTTTTCCAGCCTAGAACCCCTTCTAACATCAGACTGTATTGTTTTAGATCTCTGACACCCCTATCTCATGGGCAAAATAGAGGGTAATAAAAAATCCAATTTTCATTAATATTGCTTCAATAGCATCCACAAGTATTTAAAACTAAGTTTTCTGAGGACCTGAGGGGAAAAAAAACTCACCAGGCAAAATGCTATTGGTCAACTTCCAAAGGGGTTTTTACTTGAAAACTACAATAAACAGCCAAACCCAAACAATCTAAAAAATAGACACGAAACTGAACTTGCACTGAATATGTATGACATATGCTACAACATCTAACAGAAACTAAGATACTACTACAGAAACAAAAACACTATAGCCACTTACAAATGGTGCTTTTCCGTAAGAAGAAATATAATCACATATTAAAAACAGAAACAGAATGACTGAGACTTCCCGGCGAGTCCGGGTTAAGCAGCTGGAACAACTTGGGATGCTGTCCTGACCTTCCTGGGCCAGTGTCACCGCATGTGTACACAAGAGCATTTCCTCAGCAAAGTGCCTGTGCTTTCAATGGGTTATTGAACTTTAACGGGGTTGTGTTCCTAAGAGAAATGCAAATTCATTTAAAACTTACATTGGTTTCTCAACAAACTAGAATTTCTCTAAAGACAACTGAAGTGTTTCTACCTTTGAGGATTCTAAATTGTCTTAAATTTTAATTTAATTTTTCTATGGAGGAAAGCCAAATTTATGAAGGGGATTGTCTTGATCAGAATTATTCATGAATTAACCAAATGTGGATTAAGCATCTAGTAGGTGCGGGGCGTTTTGAGAAATCCTGAGTCGCTGTTTTCATAGAAACCCTGAAGTCCTTATAAAGAAATTTATAAATTAAAACCTACAAGGTAATAACAGGTTGAAGAAAATGAAATAGAACTAGACTTAATTTTTCTTAATCCAGTAGTCACAACTCTAGAAACTGAAGTAGTTGCTTATTTTTCCACATATTTTGATAGCATCATCTAGGAGGTTCATATTAACGTTATTCATCGTTACCTAGTATCACTGAATCTTTTTTTTTTTTTTTTGAGACAGGGTCTCACCCTGTTGCTTAGGCTGGAATGCAATGGTGTGATTTTGGCTCACAGCAACCTCCACCTCCTGGGTTCAAGTGATTCTCCTGTCTCCACCTCCCGCCACGATGCCTGGCTAATTTTTGTATTTTTAGTAGAGATGGGGTTTCACCATGTTGGTCAGGCTGGGCTCGAACTCTTGACCTCAGGTGATCTGCCCACCGTGGCCTCCCAAAGTGCTGGGATTACAGACGTAAGCCACTGCACCCAGCCCACTGAATCTTTTTTTGAAGATTTGCACATGTAGGCCACTTGCTGGGTGCCATTTTGAAATCTGCTATTGGTGGAGTTCATCTCTCACTAAAGCCTTTCTTTTCTATTCTGTACATGTTGACTACAGATGCATTATTCTTTGGCTCCTTAATTGTGATCTTGGGTATATTATTTTCCCGATCTTCTCTTAAAGGAGGTAAAATTGGTTCGGTTCATCCTGTCTTAGTATATCCAAGCTTCACAGATGAAAAGATTCAGTGACCAATTTGATTGATTTTCGTTAGGTAGTGAATCCTGCCCGTGTTATCTTCATGACTGGACCACATCTTTGATGTTGGCTCAGGCTAAGAATTTACTCACCAGCTATCAGCTTTCTCATTCCAATTCCCTGTACTTCCCTATCTAGCAACCCCAGCAATGCATCAGTAGCTACCATTGGGAACCCAGATCTAGGCTTGTCCAGTCTTTTCCTACAAAACGATCAATTCTCAACCTTAGAAAGTGTTAAAAACATTGTTCTGTAATCCTAATAACCTGGAAAATTTGGAGTTACTCAAAGTAAAATAAGCTTCTTTGTGCAAGATTTCTAGAGCGTCTCTGCTAGTATAATCTAAAAGGGTCAAAGTATGTTCTAGCATCTCCCAAAACCCTTTAAGTTTTCATTTGTGAAAACCTCAGGATTAGGCCAGCTGTGAAGATAGTGCCCTGGAGTACTTCTTTTCTCCCTCCCTTTTTCCTTTCCTTTTTTTCTTTAAATTAATTGTACTAGAGAAAGGCATTGCCATCTCCCTCTCTGGGGTACGAGAGAGAGAAAGACTAACATTCAAGGAAGACCATGCTATTATCACAGAAAGCCCCTCTATGGCTGAGCCATCCAATACAGCAGCCACGAGCCCTGTGTGGCAATCGAGCACCTGAAATGTGGCAAGTCTGAATAGGGATGCTTTGTAAGTAGAAAATATGCTCCAGGTTTTGAAGACTTAATACAAAAAAAAATTTAAATGCCTCAATAATAAATTTTCATATTGATCATATGTTGAAATATTGAATTAAATACAATATCTTATTAAAATTAATTTACCTATTGCTTTTGACTTTCTAAAATGTGACTACAAAAAATTTTAAATTACATATGCAACTCATGTTATATTTCTACTGGACAGTGCTGCCTGATAGAATAATCCCCAAAGCCTTACCGGTCATCAATACCCCTTGGTTGGCCTGCTGTATTCTGGACACACATACACACAAACACAATGCTATATTCTGAACACACCACACACACACACGCGCACACACACACACACACACACACAGTGGCTGCTTAGCCTAAAATACCTTGCCCTCCGCAGCCATCTCCTGTTACCATCCTGCCCAACTTTTAAGATCCACCTCAAAACGTAATAGGCGATTGTTAGCACATTTTCAGAAGTGATTCCATGCCGGGCACTGTGCTGAGCCCCTCCTCCCTCAAATCACCCTGGCAGCCTATGAAGGGGTAATAGAATATGCTCATTTTGTAGCTGGAAGGGGTGAGGTAACTGCTTAACGCTATGTGCTGGTCAGTGGCAAACCTGAGTCTTCTTTGGCTTGTCAATCACCAAATCATCTTTGGTTTGTCATCACTGTCCCACCCTATGGTGGCTCTTGCCTCATCTCCCCATGTGTGCTCTAAGTCCTCAATGACAGGCACCCCTTGCTCCTGTGAGCTTCACTTCCCTCACTTTCCGGATCTTAGTTCAAGTGTCTTTCTCATAACACCCATCACTCATTACATCCTATTACCACTGCTTTGACATTTTGTTTCAGGCACATGATACCCTCTGATGACCCGGGTGGATTCTGCTCTTGTTTAAATGTTCACGAGAAATGACACTATGAGGCCTCAGTCAATATTGGATTAAGGTAAACCATATTATATACTTGAATATCTTCCTTTCACCATCTTTTAAAAATGTATATTTTGCTGTTAAAAATGGGAATTAAGTGCACTGATGAGGGTGACCATTACAGACAGGCAGACCCTAAAAAGCCAAGGCAAACCACGCCGGCTGGAAGTAGAATTACCGCTGTGGTAGAATTTGCCTCTGAAGACCTTCACAAGCAGTTCCTCTGTCCACAAAGAAGAATTTCTTTCTTTCAGCTCATACTGTCAACTCGACCTTGTCAACTGCTCTGACCATGTCCCTGGAAGGAGTCCCACTTGTCCTTCCTCTTCCCCCAACCATGGAAAACAACCTGAGAAAAAGCTGGATGGGGGAGGGAAGGAAAAAAATACATATTTCCTTTTCAACATTATTAAAGGAATGAAGATAATAATTATGAGTAATTCAAAAACACTAACATTTTAGGAAAGTTTAGATGACTTTATTCCTTACCTGTTGCCTGAAGCGGACACGATACAGGCAAAGAAAGCCTTCTAGTTGCACTAAGACAACCCCAGTGCTGAGTTTGCATGAGAATAAGAGCATTTCCTCAAAATGCCTCCTGTTAACAGTTCTAGGAATACTTATTTCAAATAATAATTTATCTTTGGAAAAAGAAATTAAAGTTCCTATGAAAAATAAGGATTTATGTTTGTTACATTTTTCATTCCCTTTCCAAAGACTTTTGTGTAATGAAGAAAATTTAGATTACTTCAAAATGAACTTCTTAGTTAACTTTCCTCAACTGATGATCTCTCTTTTCCCTAGAGAAGTCATGTTATTGCAATTTTATGAAGCTTTTCTCACTTCCACGTAATAATATCTGAGGCAGGGGGCACATTTCCTCTTTGGTGGATCAGGTTTTCTTTCAAAGATCAAGCTAAGAATTTTGTTGACCTTAAACTATCTAAGCCTTAGCACTATAACTCCCAAATTATATTCTTTGGTGTCTTCTTAAATATGTAAGAGGAAATTAAATAACATCCACAGAATTGTATTTTAGTCATTTTCTCAAATAAATTTATTCACTTTTTTGGAAAACTTTTCTAATCTTTAGAAATGACCAGTAGTTTTAGCAATACATATGTATCTGTGATAATTTTCCAATCACTTCTAATTCTGTTTTTCCAATTAAAGAAATGGGACAAGTAATTCATTAGTTTATTCATTTCAAAACCACTGGCTGATTTATTCAAGGTCTAAGCTATACATTACAGGAATGCACATGAAGTCCTGTTTTTCTATGTGGGCCATCTGAAAGAGATGCAGAACATGAGTGTAGTTTTGGCTGGGGAGTATGGGAAAAGGCATTTTAGTTTAGACAGAACCACTTGGTTTAAAGCAGCTGTGCCAAGCTACAACCGTTAGAACACTGGTTAGCCCTTGGGGCATTGAGGATTCACATGGAAAGGCAGGCCAGGTCACCATCTGGACAAAGGGAAGGGTTTCCATTTTACAATGCAAAACTATGGGAACTAGTGACCATCTCAGAGTAGGGGTGAAGTGCTGGAGGTGGAAGGACCACTTAGAGCAGGTAATAGAGACCTGAACTAAGGAATATGGGCTTGAACTAAGAAAGAAGGTGACAGACATGAAGAAGGGCCAGATGAGGCCACCCAAAGGATAAGGAAGTTGGGAGGGGGAATTGGTTTGGGTAAGTGGATGATTATTCTATTTTTATTAATTTTTTTACTGCTGGGGTCACCCTGCATTGCCCAGGCTGGCCTGGAACTCCTCCTGGACTCAAGTCATTCTCCTACTTTGGCCTCCAGAGTAGATGGCACTACAAGTGCAAGCTACAGAGCCCAGCTTATCCTAGATTTAGATAAGTTAAGCCCAACTTGAAAAGTCCAACATTGCTTGAAAAATTTACAGGAATAAATGGATATTCTGTATTGGGATAAAAAGTCCCCTTCCCTAAACCCACATACACAAATAGAGAATGAAGGCCGAGTGGAGTAATAGCTGCCCCCTAATTAATAAGGCTGGAGATCAAGTTATCTGAGTGGGAAGCAGGCCAACTGACTTGTTGGCCTTGTAAGACTGGGGCAGTTGCTGGTGTCAGTGGGTGTATGATTATTTCATTTTTGAATAAATTGAGTCTGAGGTTTCCAGGGTGATCCAGATTGAGAAATCCAAAAGGCAGTTGAAGAATTACTAGAGACAAATGAATAAGTCTATATTCAGAAAACAACTCATCTACAATGAGGGAAATGATGGTCTATAGAGGCCAGATCACCTTCAAGCCTTCTGTTCGATTCTGGGTGCCACATTCTGATAGAAATGTGATAAAATTGGGGCCTGTCAAGAAGTAGATAGAAATGAAATATGTGACCATGTTTAGGAAAAAATGTTTGAAGGAGTCTTGGGTGATTGACTTGGAGAAAAGGAAAAGCAGGGAAGGCTCTGTCATGTGAGTGGAATTAGACTTGCTCAGTGACAGATAAGAGGAGAACCAAAGGAGAGAAATTAGAGGAAGACAAATTGCAACTCGAGATGAGGAATCTCTGGACTAGCACTTTGGGATTGGGTGATTTTCTCCTCATCAAAAATATCAAAGCACAGACTGAACAACAACCCCTGGTGATGCATAGAGGGGACTGCAGCACACGGCAGGGAACCAGGCGACAGTTGGATGTCCCTGAGAGTCCTATGACCCCATGGGAGGAGGCAGATTGGAACAACACATATATCAAAAAGTGGGCGAAGGACATGAACAGACACTCCTCAAAAGAAGACATTTATGCAGCCAAAAAACACATGAAAACATGCTCTTCATCATTGGCCATCAGAGAAATGCAAATCAAAACCACAATGAGATACCATCTCACACCAGTTAGAATGGCCATCATTCAAAAGTCAGGAAACAACAGGTGCTGGAGAGGATGTGGAGAAATAGGAACACTTTTACACTGTTGGTGGGACTGTAAACTAGTTCAACCATTGTGGAAGTCAGTGTGGTGATTCCTCAGGGATCTAGAACTAGAAATACCATTTGACCCAGCAATCCCATTACTGAGTATATACCCAAAGGACTATAAATCATGCTGCTATAAAGACACATGCATACGTATGTTTATTGCGGCACTATTCACAATAGCAAAGACCTGGAACCAACCCAAATGTCCATCAGTGATAGACTGGATTAAGAAAATGTGGCACATATACACCATGGAATACTATGCAGCCATAAAAAATGATGAGTTCATGTCCTTTGTAGGGACATGGATGAAACTGGAAACCATCATTCTCAGTAAACTATCGCAAGGACAAAAAATCAAACACTGCATGTTCTCACTCATAGGTGGGAATTGAACAATGAGAACACATGGACACAGGAAGGGGAACACCACACTCCAGGGACTGTTGTGGGGTGGGGGGAGGGGGGAGGGAAAACATTAGGAGATATACCTAATGCCAAATGATGAGTTAATGGATGCAGCACACCAACATGGCACATGGATACATATGTAACAAACGTGCACATTGTGCACATGTATCCTAAAACTTAAAGTATAATAATAAAAAAAAAAGAGCAGGACAAAAAAAAAAAAAAGATTAGGAGCCACCTACAGGGAGCAGGCAGCTAAAGCTACAAATAGGTAAAATGCCCAAGATACCAACTGCAGCAAGAGAAAATAAGTAAACTGCAGAAAGAATCTTGGAAAAAATAAAAGAAACTAGCTGAGATAGAGAAATCATAAAGGACTAGGAAGAAAATTAAGAGTCACATAACAAAAGACAAGGGAGAGAAAATTCTATTGAAGTATAATTAACACACAGTAAAGTGCACACATCTTAAGTGAAAAGTACTATTTTAAAAAATCTCTTCATATTCCAAGTTCATGAAGATATTTCTCTTGTATTTTTTCTAGAAGGTTAATTGTTTTAGTTTTAACATTTAAGCCTATGATCCATCATAAAATCATTTTTTGTGTATGGCATAGGAATCAAGTTTTATTTTTTTCCTCAGGAATATCAACTGACTAGCGCCATCTGTGGATAAGATTCTTCTTCCACTTCCACGCCCGCTTAATTGCAGTGTAGCCTTTGTTGTAAGCCAAGATACTGCATTATCTTGTAGATCTGTCTCTGAACTCTCACTTCTGTTCCATTTACCTATTTGTCTATCCTGGTTCTAATGCCACAGTCTTCATTATGTAGCTTTATAGCATGTCTTAATAATTGGTAATGTAAGAGCTACAGATTTGTTGTTGTTCTTAAATATGGCCTTGAATTTCACCTACAGTTTGGAATTAACTTGCCAATTTAAACAGAAAATAACTCTGCTAGGACTTATTTGAAATTTTAATGAATCCTTAGATCATTCTGGGGAGAATTGACATCTTTAAAATATCTCAATCCATGAACATGGTATGTCCTTCTATCTGTTTAGGTCTTCTTTAATTTCTCTCAATGTTTTGTAGTTTTAGTGTAGTGTTCTTGCATATCTATTGTTAAGTTTATTTTTGTATGGTACTGTAAATCACATTTCCTATTTAATTTTCTACTTGTTACTAGTATATTAACTCCTGAGTAATGGCAATTTTAATTTTTTTTTTGAGACAAAGTCTTGCTTTGTTGCCCAGGCTAGAGTGCAGTGGTGCCATCCCAGCCCACTGCAACCTCTGTCTACTGGGTTCATATAATTCTCCTGCCTCAGCCTCCCAAGTAGCTGGGATTACAGGTGCCTGCCACCATGCCCAGCTAGCTTTTGCTTTTTTTTTTAGCAGAGACAGGGTTTTGCCATGTTGGCCAGGCTAGTCTTGAACTCCTGACTTCAAGTGATCTGCCTGCCTCAGCCCCCCAAAGTGCTGGGATTACAGGCAAGAGGCAATGCACCTGGCCAATTCTTATTTTCTAATTTTAATAACATTTCTTTCTTTTTCTTGCCTTAGTGTCCTGGTAAGACTACCAGTACATTGTTGAATACAGGTGACAGAGAGATAGGTGCTATAAGGTGACAGTGAATAAGAGTGATAGGGGACGCTTGTGTTATTCCATACATCAGAGTGAAAGCATTAAGTATTTCACCATTCTATATGGCTTGCATATACCCTTTGTCAGATTCAAGTGGTTACCTTTCAATGGTAGTTTGCTGAGATCACACTAGATATTTTTAACCTAAATGTTAAATTCTACAATAAAAACACAATATCTTATTTGGAAATTCAAGTTAGGGAGGGGTGTAGTACTTTACACTACTGATAGAGGAAGTCTTCCTCTATTTGGAAAAGACCATCGCCTTGGACAGATGGAGTAGATCTGAGATTGTCTTGTGTAATGCATAGGGTAGTAACATGGTTGCCAGTAAGCACATGCTTGAGTCAAGCAGTTTAATCTCTGAACTGTCTATCCTCCCCTTACTAGATCTATGTCTCTGGATCTGGAGCTTAAAATACAAATCCAGAGAGCATAACATAATGATAGCACTAGCTACCACTTATTGAGCACTCGGTATATGCTTGACATTGTATTAAGCCACTCATGTCTATTATTTCATTCAATCCTTGCCATAACCCTCATAACAGTAGATGAGGCAACAAAGGCATGAGAGATAAATTTACTTGCCTGTGGTCACACAGCCAGTAAATGAGGGAGCCAGGATTCAAACCATCTGACTCCATGACATTAATCATTACACTTTCGCCATCAGGAATAAAATCTCCCTTTAGCCCTTTAGCCCCCCATTTGAGGTCATTTCTCTCTCTCTCTCTCTCTTTTTTTTTTTTAGATGGAGTCTTGCTCTGTCGCCCAGGCTGGAGTGCACTGGTGCGATCTCGGCTCACTGCAACCTCTGCCTCCTGGGTTCAAGCAATTCTCCCGCCTCAGCCTCCCAAGTAGCTAGGATTACAGTTGCACGCCACCATGCCCAGCTCATTTTTGTATTTTTGTAATAGAGAGTGGGTTTCACCATGTTGGCCAGGCTGGTCTCGAACTCCTGACCTTGTGATCTGCCTACCTCAGCCTCCCAAAATGCTGGGATTACAGGCATGAGCCACCGTGCCCAGCCAATCATTTCTCTTTATTATGGCCTAGAACGTTAAATATGTTTGCTCACCATAGAATTAACTTGAGAGCTACCCAATGTTGGGCTTCATTAGAAATCCTTGAGACCAGCAGCCACATTCTTAGTCCCTATATCCTTTTAGCTTTGTCCCATCCAGAAACAAAATAAATAGCTCTCTCCAGTAACCTATCCTATCATTTACTTCCACCAAAAGCAATAGATACATAAAGCTTTGCAAGTACAAAAACAGAAAATCACTGGAAAATAACTCAATTCTTTTCCACTGGAAAGGTTAGCTCGTAAGCTAAATCTAGAGAGGAATATAATTCTTCCCAAAAGAGGCATGTTCTGTCCTATCAACTTCCTCTATAAAAATTATGGGCGCGGTGGCTCATGCCTGTAATCCCAGCACTTTGGGGGGCCGAGGAGGGCAGATCACGAAGTCAGGAGATCGAGACCAAGGTGAAACTCCATCTCTACTAAAAATACAAAAAATTAGCTGGGCGCGGTTGCGGGCGCCTGTAGTCCCAGCTACTCGGGAGGCTGCGGCAGGAGAATGGCGTGAACCCGGGAGGTGGAGCTTGCAGTGAGCTGAGATCGCGCCACTGCATTCCAGCCTGGGCGACAGAGCGAGACTCCGTCTCAAACAAAACCAAACAAACAAAGAAAAACATCCAAAATAGCACTACCGCAAAAGGTATTAGGCATAGTCACTATGTTTTTCCTAGAAATGATGGCTTCATGAATCTTCACACTTCATGCATCCTCGTTATCTATTGCTATATAACAAGTCACCTCAAGACTCAGTGGCTTAAAACAATAATCATTTTATTATTGCCATGGTTTCTGAGTGTCTGGAATTCAGGAAGGGCTTGGCTGGGTAGTTCTGGCTCAGAGTCTCAAATGTGGTTGCAGCCAGATGGTAACTGGAGCTGGAACAAAAGGCAGAGTGTGTGGGGGTGGGGAGCGGGAAGGTACGCCTGGAACAGCTGGAGACTGCTAGGGCATCTCTCTCTTTCTTCGTGTAGCTTCAGGGCTTTGTCATGTGATCTGTTTGCCTGGGCTAGTTTGGGTTTCCTCATAGCATGGTGGCCTCAGTACAGTCTAACTGCTTGCATGGCAGCTCAGCACTCCAGCAAGAATGTACCAGACAGCAAGGTGGAAATTGCATTATCTTTTTCTTTCCAAATTATCCTCAGAAGTAATGCAGTGTTATTTCTGCTGCATTCTATTGGGTACGAGTGAGACACAAACCCACCCAGACTCAAGGGACAGGCACTCAACTTTACCTCTTGATAAGGAGGTGCCTAGGAGAAGGTGCGGGATGGGTGATGGCATTGTGGCTAGGTTTAGAAAAATACAGTCTGTCCCACAGACTGAAGTTAGCAATGCACTGGAAATCTCACAGAGGGGGAAGCCATTCCCATTCTCATTTTTCACATGTATAAACCAAGGCGAAGCATTTCTAAGCTGCTTGTGGTCACACAGAGGCAGGGAAGAAACTATCACATGTGCTACTTTGACTTATATACAACTTTAATGATGAATATAATGTATGAAAATTACTTTTTAAAGTATAAAATACGGCATCATTTATTGTAGTCATTCATTACAATTTGGAAACATCTCTGAAAAGTTTATCTCTGAAAGTTTGACATATTACCAAGGAGAATGAAGCTCTCCTTGGAAAGTTTAATCCACTCAACTTGATTTTCCCTGAGAAAGTATTTGGGTATTTCCTACAGTCTCATATAATAGAGAACTTGGGAAGTAAAAATGATAGCCAACATTGGCCTTTCACAATGTTCCCCACTGAAGAAATAGCCAGTAAGCTTATGGATAAGAAATGCGGCCGGGCGCGGTGGCTCACGCTTGTAATCCCAGCACTTTGGGAGGCCGAGGCGGGCGGATCACGAGGTCAGGAGATCGAGACCATGGTGAAACTCCGTCTCTACTAAGAATACAAAAAATTAGCCGGGCGTGGTGGCGGGCGCCTGTAGTCTCAGCCACTCGGAGAGGCTGAGGCAGGAGAATGGCGTGAACCCGGGAGGCGGAGCTTGCAGTGAGCCGAGATCGCGCCACTGCACTCCAGCCTGGGCGACAGAGCGAGACTCCGTCTCAAAAAAAAAAAAAGAAAAAAAAGAAATGCTTGCGTTGGGCTGGGGTTTAGAAAACATAGGCCTGTGGATGGGAAAAGGCAACAGGGAAAAGATGCTGAGTTCTGGTCCATCCACTGTCCGCTGAAAAGATGTCCCTCCTGGCAGCACAAAAGCATCTGCAAACTGAATTTCCCCATTTCCTCTCCGGAGTTCAGTCAGCTCTCATTTCACATCATCCTGGGTTTTGCCTATTTTAGTTCTGATTTTTTTTTATTAAAGGTAGGGTTTTTTAACATATGCAAGTTCTTATGTTAGGACATTTAATTAGTGGTGGAATGTCATTACAGTTTTCTTTTGCTCTGGGGTGTGTGTGTGTGTGTGTGTGTGTGTGTAGAGGGGTGAGAACATTGACTAGCTGAAATGCTTAGATTCACAAACTCGTTTCTTCTGATTGCAGCTTTGCTTGCACGTTGTCTGCCGCTTTCTGCCCCTTTTATCATCTGTTTTCTTTACTGGATCGTGGGTGAGAGTTGATGTAGGCGGGGGACAGCGTGTGGGTGGCTAACCAGGTTTCTTGATTCAGACGCGCCCTCTACCGTTGATAGAGTGAAGTGTAATTTCTTTATTGTGCTTACTCTGGAAGAGGGGGGCCTGTCTGATTTTGTGGTTTTCTTTGATCTCTGAAGGACCCTTTATTTTATTCTTTTGCCTTCTTTCTGGATATCACCAAGTCTCCAAGGGTCAGCACCCTTCCTAGTTTCCCTCATCTCTCCCAGTAACCTCGCCTTTCCTACGGCTGTAGCCTCCAGTCTCACACTGTCTTGTATTCCCACTCAGGATGGGGCCCGTCCTTCCAGGGGTAATGTGATCTGGGCTGCATCACCCCGGGCTCTGCACACTCCTGCCCTTCTCCACTTGTCCTCTGTGGTCCCTGCCCAACGCTCTAGACAGGGGCGGGCTCCAGAGCCTGCCTGGCTGGACCTGGGTTCTTCTCTCACTACTTACAGGAAATTTGAAGTCCGTAGAATTTTGTCTCTTAGTAATCCTGAGGGCTTGCGTAAACAATGGTTTTATTTGCTCTATTTGTTGATTTGGGTAAATTTTTTTAAGTTACGGTAAGAGATTTGGATGTAGGCAACCACCATTATTCTACTGAAACTCAGAGTTCCCTATGTGTTTAAATAATAATGCCATTTACTGTGCTAAAACATCCATTTACCCAAATCTATTTGCTCTTCACAATACAAGCATTTCTTAGTACAACAGTATATATAGCTTTTTAAACAGGGAACCCTTTGTAATAACTAACATGCATGCACACACAAACATACACACACACACACACAATTGTTTAAATTCCTTTCTGACCACTATAGCATACTTGAAGCTAAAATTCTTAAATCTCATCAGCCGTCACCAAAACAAACTTCCTACCTCAACTACATCAGCAAAGGGCACAGCACCCTTGATAGCATCTGCTGTCCTGAATAAAACTACAGGTTGCAGGAGTTACTGTCGAAGCCACATCTGATTTTCCAGTTGCCTTGGGGTAGCAGGCAATTTGCCAATTTCAAGCAGCGCCATCCAGTGCCATGTGCCAGCTCTGCTCGGACACACTGCGTCTGCCAGTGTCTCACTGTGCTAACCTGGCCTCGGCCCTGGAGTAGATACTGCAGGTGCTGCTCGTGTCCCCTCTTCCACGACAGCCTGCTGGACTCCACACTGCCAGCATCCCCGTCTCCTTGCCTGAGGGTTCCTCTGGCTCTTGGAATGAGCTTTTCCCAGGGAGAGGCCTGAAATGCTGGGAATCAGTTCCCAGACCCCAATAGCCCTCAACCTACAACTGATGAGAGCGAGTGTGAACACCTGCCCTGCACCTCCCACACCTCCACCCTTAGTGGGATAGGATAGTCAGCTCCCTGGCAGGGGTAAGCTCTAGCTGTCCATGGGGTAAATTATTGATAATACACTCCATATTGTTGCCTCCAGCCCCTGCCTCACCTCCCCACTTCCCTAGGGGTTTCCTGGGACCACCCTCCCCATCAGCTACTTGCATTCTAATCAAATCCTTGTTCAGAGCCGGCTTCGGGAGGAATTCAGATCCAGACAGCTCCCCAGCTCAGGGCCTCACCCAGAGCCTTTGCCTGGACAGGAATCTCCCAGGTCAGAGATAGCCCCAGCTGCGTCCCCATCCAAACAAAACAGGGCAGGAATGAGAGGAGATGCCCAAAAACCTGGGGGTCCAGGGAAGCTCATGAGAAGGCCCTGATGGGAGTGTGCAGAGAACCCCGGTGTGGCATGGCCGAGACTCAAAGGGGCAGTGATGGGGAGGGCCATCTACAGTCCATGACAAAGGCCTGCGCACACAGTAACTTCTCTGCCGATGTTTGTGGGATTAATAAATGAGCAGGAATTTAGTTGGAGAAAACTGTATGAATATAAACCCTGTTAAACACAGAAAGTTTTTCCAGTTACAACTCTAATATAACAAATATTTGTTGTGTTATGATCTGATACAGCAACACATGACCACCAGGATGAGTGAGAGCTGGGATTTATAGACTCCCACCCACCACCACCATGAGGCACTCAAGAGAACCCACCACTGACCATAGGCGGCCCCTTCTTTGAATTCCTGGGTGGGGTCACATATTAAAAGGAGAGATGGAAATGGTTTAAGCTTGTCTTATACACTCACTGTCCAAAGCTGCTAGGCATTCTGGGCTCCTCCTGTTGCAGGCCTGAGCTGGACAGCCAGCATACAGGTAGGCAGGGGATGCGGTCAAATGGTCAAACACCTGTTGAATGACCATGAAGTCAATACATCTCTGTACCAGGTAGGAAATACCTTAATAATTAAGACAAGGAACAGATCAACTTGAGTGATGCTTTAGTAGAGGCCAGACTGGTACATGAAGCTGATGAGTTTGGTTCATGCCAAGTAGGAGGAAGGGAGGCATTTAGAACACAGGAGAAGATGCACATTTACAGGCAGAATCAGGCTTTTTCCAGTTCTTGGGGACATCAGTTAATTAAATCAGCAATTATTTTTAAACTTTGTTATTCAATAATATTTTAATAGTTATCTTTTTTTTTTTTTTTTAAGACAGAGTCTCACTCTGTCGCCCAGGCTGGAGTCCATCTCAACTCACTGCAAGCTCTGCCTCCCAGGTTCAAGCGATTCTTGTGCCTCAGCCACCCAAGTAGCTGGGACTACAGGCGTGCATCACCACGCCTGGATAATCTTTGTGATTTTAGTAGAAGCGGGGTTTCACCATGTTGGCCAGGCTAATCTCAAACTCCTGGCCTCATGTGATCTACCCACCTCAGCCTCCCAAAGTGCTGGGATTACAGGAGTGAGCCGCCACAGCTGGCTAACATTTTAAAATACACATCTCATGCCTGACATTGGCTTAGGTGATAGGCATATGGCAAGGAACATATAGGATTGATCTGGACCTTTCCTTCAAGAGTTTTAGTGGGAAAGACAGACCAATCTAGTGTGGTCAATCCATTGGATATTTCATGAATAATTCTCCATTCACCTTTGTCTGATACGGGCCTGCAGATCCTGGTCATGTGCAAGCCCAGATAAGGAAGGGTTAACCATATTGGCATTAACACCTCAAACAATAAAACAGATTTTTAAATTAGCGCTTAACTTAAAATGTACAGCCAAATTACACTACCTTAGTAACCTATCATGGGAAATGGAACCATTCTTTGATGATGCATGGTCATCAATAACCTTCAGTACATATGTTTTAGGTTTTGTATCCCCAGCTTTAGGGGGCACAATAATTGCAAGCACTGAGTTAATGAAGATTGGCCACAGATGAATACCTGGAAATACTTTTCTTGAAAAAAAAAAAAACAAAAACAGTTTATAATCTTCCTTCATAGCTCTTTGCCTCACTCATAAAAAGCTTGCTAAATAGGCCTTGCGCTGTGGCTCAGGCCTTCAATCTCACCACTTTGGGAGGCCGAGGCAGGTGGATCACTTGAGGTCTGGAGTTCGAGACCAGCCTGGCCAACATGGTGAAACCCCGTCTCTACTAAAAATATAAAAATTAGCCAGCTCTGGTGGTGGGTGCCTGTAATCCCAGCTACTTCAGAGGCTGAAGCAGGAGAATCACTTGAACCCAGAAGACGGGGGTTGCAGTGAGCAGAGAAAATCGTGTCACTTGGTAAAGTGTATGCAGATGTCAGATTTCCTGGATGATGCAACACTCATGCTTTTCTAAACAGATCCCCAAAGCCAGGATACAAGGAGATTTCCTAACCTCCAGAAAGTCACCTATTGCAAAGTCATTATCGATGTTCTCTTTCTTGGCAATAATGAGCGAATTCTACACACTCCTTACAACATGTAGCCACTGCCCACTGAGCATCCATCCACGTGCCTTCTATGTCCCAGATGTTCTTGCATTGGGGAGGGTCTATGTGACTGAGTTTGGGCCAGTAAAATATGAGTGGAAGTGATATATGCCACCCTCACACATGGCATTTAAAGTGAGGTCACATGTCTCCAGCCTTCTCTCCCTTTCTGCAATAGCCTTGTAAACTATATGTTCCAGATGACATGATACAAGATGAAAACAGCCTGGATCCCTGCATTATCACCTGGAGAAGAGCCACCCAACCAAGATCATGTAGTGGATGTGGGTTGAGTGGCTTGCTGCAACCACTCTTTCATCTCTCTATTACTAGGAGAACTAAAATAAAATGAACTTCCTTCCTATTCCTCAAGACCTCTATTATTTACCTTGTTACATGTAAAGCCACAGCACCAATGCTAAGTGCACAACCCATGCCAGTTAAATTCAAGTATTATGCGGCATAGCTCCTTTAATCTTCTCCTTTGAAGCAGGTGCTATTCTTATTTTCATTTTACATATGAAGAAACTGAGGCTCAGAGAGGTTAATTAGTCTGCCCAGAAATCCACAGCTTGTAAGTGGATTCATGAGGGTTGCAACAGAGGCCACCTAGGTCCAGAACACGTGTTTTTATTCACCACACTGTCCCATCTCTCCATCTGGCCTTTCATTTCAGCACCAGTCATATTCTTGAGCACTAGGCATTTCCACTAACAGTGTTGGCTGCTGGGTGGACTCGTGGTGAGACCCTTGATTCCCACTTGGCTTGCTCTACTTTAAGAGAAGCTCATTACACCCAGATCGCAGTGGGTAGCAGGGCATGTGACATCTGAGCACAGAATGGGACATACTGGTCCCTTGTGATTGTATTTTTAAGGAGGCACTGCTTCTTCAAAACATATCAGTTTGGGACCACTATCGGAAGCTGTCTTCACAAACAACCCTAGGACATGATTATTCCCTTGCTATTTTAATGCTTTCCTTTTAACTGAATTCTAGGCAAATGCAGCCTTAAAATTATATAGCTGCTTTAACGATAAGTGAAATTTCTCAAGGAATATCCTCCACATTAACAATTCATGCTCTGAATCACATTACACTTTGGCCCAAGAGCTGAGTCAATGAGGCATTGGTGTTTTGTATTTTTGTTTCTGTATTTTTCTGAATGGTTCAAATCATATATGATGAGTAGATATTGTCTTTATAATCAGAAATAAAAGCTATTATCTGTTAATGAGGTGCTAACAGAAAGGAAATGATTCAACTATTACAGAAGCCATAATATCGCTTCTTTAGGGCAAACACCCCGACCTCCAGAAATAGGCTGATTTTGCTATGCTTAGGCAAACCAAAGATTTCATGTATTCTTTCCCCGGAGGCACGAAACATGCTGGTACCAATAAAAACCACATCCATTGCACTAACTCGAGCTCTGTAAGCAATACATGGTATACTTTTGAAAGCCATGGCACGACTAGATTGTCTAACCACTGAAAGTCTTATTTTAGAAAATCTCAAAGTGTTCAAGTAAGAAAAAATATTAATACTTGTTTTTCCTGTGCTTGGGTCTGGGGACACTTATCTGAGGCTCTCCTGCTTGGCTACAATTTGACAAGCATGGCCAGAATGAATCAGTTTTTCATCCTGGGAATCAACATAGATCCTGGAATTTGAACACATTTCTTATGCAAATCCCAGCTTCCACATTCTCTCATCTTGGTATCCTAAGCAAGTTAGTTATACCCCGCTGAGGTGCAGTTCTAGTGACCCGCGCCCTGAGGACTGTGCTGTAAGAATGAGTTGAGATGATCTCTCTGGAACGCCCAGCCCAGGGCCTGGCCCAGAGAAGAGCACTTAGCTCAGCACCTGCGCATGGTAGCACTCAATAAGTATTAATGACATTATTAATAATTAGGAGGATTTTTTTTTATCTGCACTTTGAATGCCTGGTATCACTTTGACACACAGGACACAGCATTTGCTATGTAAAACTGGCTGGATTTAGGTGAGAACTGAGCCAGAAATCAAACACCCTCCAATCCTCTCACTGAGACATCTTTCTGAGCTGGACCTGGAATTGCAAGGAATATGGCTCAGTCTCCTTTTTACAGCTTTGTGATGATCCAAGAAGACGAATCCTCTCGTCACTACCATTATTGCTCTCGCTGGATCACCCACGTGGCCTTTTTTCTCTTTTAAGTTACTTATAATTTCCTTATGGACATTTCTACCTTTTGACTTAGTGGTGTTGTAAGTCCAAACTCTGCTCTGAGTCAGGACCCAGATGCTCTGATGCTGGTTTTTGGCTGTGAGGAAATGGAGAAGGGGAACCCCAGGAGTTGTAGCGGTTGGGGGGCCAGGAATACAGTCCCAGGCACTAGCAAGGCAACTCAGGTGGTGTCTCTGGGCCTCGGTTTCCTTCTTTGTACCCCACAGGGCCCTCCAAGGTCCCAGAAGTTCCCTAACTTCAGAATAGACGTCCTTCCTCCAAATGTCCCCAGCCCACTGCCCCATTACTTGGTGTGACCCAGTTCCTGGCCCCAAAGAAGCTCAGGGTTTTCCCTCCCCAGCGTCTGCTCCAAGCTAAGAATCATCCAGTGTTTGGGATGTGTCATGGAAAGTCTATGCTGGGCTTTGCAGTCAGCACCTCTGGTTCCAAATCCTGGCTCTGGCAGTACTTACTAGATTTGTGACTTGGGACCAGTTCACTTAACTTCTTAGAGCATTTGTTTGCCCATCTGTAAAGTGGGGATCAAGGCACTCACCCCACAAAACTGTGAGTACCCCAAATAAAGTAGATAAAGTTCCTACCACAGTGCCTCACACACAACTAACAGTCTCAAAATAATAAATGCTCTAATTACAAGGACTCGGGCACATACTTTGACATTTCTAGGATTTAGTGTCTCCTTCTGTAAAATTGGGTGATATGATTCAGTGATTTTTAGGGTCTTTTGTTATCTCAAATTCTGAGTCTGTGTAAATGCTCATGCAACTGGAATTCGCCATCTTGTCTGAACCCTAAACACTCTGTTTCTTCTGTGGCACCTGGCAGGGAGCCCCATGCATGTAGGCAATTTATAAACACCCGGGGCAATGCCCTCTGCATTTCTAAAGTTACCTCTTCTGTATCAGGGGACTTTGTTTTTCCTTCCCAAGCAAATGAAAATATATTCAGGTGGACTCCAAACAAAGGCATGCTTTTTTCCTCCTTTGAAAATACAGCTTCTGTAGCATTGTTTGCCTTTTTAGGAATTTCCTTGGATTTGGAACACATCAGTAAGACTGTGGATTGTAGCATGTGTGGATTGTAATCACACATCCAAAGCCTCCCAAAATTCACTTACATTTTGGTGGCTCCTAAAAAAGTGACATTTGACTTTTTTTTTTTTTTTTTGAGACAGAGTCTTGCTCTGTCGCCCAGGCTGGAGTGCAGTGGCGCAATCACGGCTCACTGCAAGCTCCGCCTCCCGGGTTCACGCCATTCTCCTGCCTCAGCCTCTCCGAGTAGCTGGGACTACAGGCGCCCGCCACCACGCCCGGCTAATTTTTTGTATTTTTAGTAGAGACGGGGTTTCACAGTGGTCTCGATCTCCTGACCTCATGATCTGCCCGCCTCGGCCTCCCAAAGTGCTGGGATTACAAGCGTGAGCCACCGCGCCCAGCCGACTTTTAAAAATGGCAAAATGAAGAAACCAGGAAGGCCACAACACAAGCCTTTCTCCACGCCAGTGGTTTGAGTGTTTATTCACAGCATTTCACAGTTCATCTGGAATGAAAACTAAACCAGAGAAATTAAAAATTCCATGTGAATAGAAAATCCCCTGTTTATTATAAGGAAGATCTCTTCTCAGCCAGAAATGAATACAAACTAATATAAGAAAAATCATGGTGAACATCTCTGCTCTGCAGAAAGAGAGCCCCCGTTTACTTGAAGAATTCATTTTAAATGGTCATTTCCTGGAACCATGAGGTGACACGGAGGTCAGGTCTGTCAACAATTTATAAAAGCCTATTAAATCCCATGGGTCAGTTTTATAGTAACTGGAGTGTGGAATTTTAATCTCCTGGCATGGAGGGGAAATGTGGAAGAATGCAGAGTTGAAGTTCTGAAACAGCATGTTTCTTTGTAAGAAACATTGGGGCTACCCCACCCCAGGCTTCTCGATAGGTGGGACCCTGCTCCGAAGGCCCCAGTGGGGCAGATGTGCATGAAGCAGAAGGGGCCTGGTGGGGTGAAGAGGGAAAGAGATTCAGGGACTTGGAGCCTCTTCCCCTGAGATTTCCAGGGGTTCCACCTGTGCCCTTCCCTGTGTTCTTTGGCCCTGAGCACACAGTTCTTCTAAACCTCCTGCATTTAAAAAGACCAACACTCTACCATGAAGGATGGAGGGAGAAGCCAGGATAAAACAACTCCCTCCCAGATGGACCCACCCCTGAACACCTCCTCCTTCCTCCCTCACTCCTTTTCCTATTTTATCTGTCAACGAAAACAGTCCAACTCTGTAAAATATTCGAAGAGATTTATTCTGAGCCAAATATGAGTGACCAGTGGCCTGAGACAGAGCCCAAAGAGATCTTGAGAACATGTGCCCAAGGTGTCAGGCTACAGCTTGGTTTTATACATTTTAGGGGGACATAAGACATCAATACATGTAAGACATAATCAACACATGTAAGATGTACATTGGCTTCGTCTGGAAAGGCCAGAAAATTGGAAGGGAGGGGGCTTCCAGGTTGTGGGCAGATTCAAAAATTTTTTCTTCCTTTTTTTTTTTTTTTGAGACAGGGTCTCGCTCTGTTGCTCAGGCTGGAGTGCAATGGCGTGACCTCGGCTCACTGCAGCCTCCACCTCCTCGGTTCAAGCAATTCTCCCACCTCAGCCTCCCAAGTAGCTGGGACTACAGGCACCCGCCACCACGCCCAGCTATTTTTTGCATTTTTAGTAGAGATGGGGTTTCACCATGTTGGTCGGGCAGGTCTCGAACTCCTGACCTCAGGTGAACCATCTGCCTCAGCCTCCCAAAGGGCTAGGATTACAGGCGTGAGCTACGGTGCCGGCCACATTCAAAGATTTTGATTGGCAATTGGTTGCAAGAGTTATTATCTAAAGACCTGGAATCAATAAGGGGTTGTGGAGAGTAAAGTTTTGTCATGCAAATAAAGCCTCCAGTTAGCAAGCTTCAGAGAGAAGAGATTGTAAATGTTTCTCATCAGATTTAAAGAATCTGTGCTATCGGTCTTAAGGTTTCTGTGTTGATGTTAATGTTGGTCAGCTGTGCCTGACTTCCAAAAGGGAGGAAGGTATAATGAGGCATGTCCGACTTCCACTTCCCATCATGGCTTGAGCTAGTTTTTCTGGTTAACTTTTGGAATGCCTTTGGCCAAGGGGAGGGGTCCATCAGTTGGTTGGGGCACTTAGAATTTTATTTTTGGTTTACATACCAAGGAAATGAAAAGAAGTTAATTGTTGACTTTAGGGCACATAAAAGATTGAGGCCAGAGAACGCCTGGGTAAGTCTTTAATAAGCTATACACATCACAAAAATATTTGTTAGTATTTCTATTTCAGAAGGAAACTGTAAAATCAGATTGCCTGGGTGGAGCGAAGCTGGAGGCTCTAACAGCCTGTGGAGGGTGAGGCTCCTGACTGCAGTTGAGTCCCACACTCAGCTAAGCAATGGAGGGCCCTGGGGCGGACATACTCCTTAGGCTGTTTGCTTCGGGAGAAGCAGTACAGCTTGGCACTTAGGAGCCTGGACTCTGTCAATGGACAGAGCTGGTCCAAGACCTGTTCTACCACTGATTAACATGAACTTCAGCAAATGCTTGTGTTCTCTAAGCCTCTGTTTTTCCAGTGTAAATTGGGTAAAAATACTCATCTTCAAGACTGGTGTAAGTACACAATAAATAGCACATGGACTGTGGCAAGTATGTGAGTGACACACATGTGCTTAATAAATTAGTAATGTCACCTCTCAGCAGTCTATCTACAGTCTCTTGTTGAAATCAGGTGGTGTCCTCAGCCCCAAACTGGAAGGGCAGGCATACCTCCACCAGTCAGAAACCCTCTGCAGGAGAGGGAGCCAGATGCTAACATCCCAAATACCGACTTCAATGGGGGCTCCATTTGCAGGGAAGATACGCAATTTAGTGAAACGAACCAGCAGTCAACATTTGCATTGCCACATTTTCACAGACTTTGGAGACCACAGTTGGCAACATAAAATTTTGCACTTATTGCCATCCTGTTACGTGAGTTAACCCTAGGATAACATCTCCATATCCTTTTCTCAGACAATTTTATCCTCTTTAGGCTTTCTATATTCTGAAAACTGCTGACAATGCATTTGAAGCCCAAAGCTCTCTTTCAAGCTCCAGCCTCCCAGATATTTAACACCTCCTCGGGTTTTCACAGGCTCATCAAACTTAACACACACAAAGTGGAACTCTGTATTGCTTTGGCTTCTTTTCCTCCCCGATTGATCATCTCCTTAAATAATGCCTCCATGAATGTGGGTGGTCAGTAATAGGCCATCCTTGACTCTTCTGCTCTCCTCACATCTAATTCATCACAGCTTTGCTGGGTCATTCTCCAAATTTTGCCTCCAATTCTTTCCTGTAGCCAGGGACCAGTCTCTGAATGATCACAGTCTTCTCCTATCTGGTCTCACTGAGGCCAGGCTTGCTCCACTGAAATGCTGTCTGTGATCAGCAGTCAGGGTGAACTTTGTAACACCAAATCCTATTACATCATCCTATTCACAAGAGAGAACAATGGCTTGGAATGGGACAATGACCATGGAGATTCAGGGAAGTACAAAGCGGGTACCCTGCCTGTTCGGTGCCTGACAACACAATTGGTACTCAATAGTGATTTGATGAGCAAATGCGTGGATCCCACTCCCTTGTGTCCTTTTTCTAGAATAGGAATAATTTTCTCAAGGCATTTTCAATTCCTTTACATGCCACAGTGGCAGAGGACAAGAGAGACTCATGGCTTTTTCTGACTAAACATTCCTCTTGGAATTCCTCTCTGCAATCTCTGACTCTTGATCTTTTTCCCACTTCTTCTCTAGTTGCAAAAATATTGCTTTTATTATATGCTCCTGTAAGAAAAATACAATGTGCCCAGTTCACATTCCTATCTGACTTTGTTTGGAGACATAAATCAGAGTTGGGTTGTGCTGAGTTCTTTATGCAACTCCATCATCCTGTCTTCTTCAGCAATCCCAGGGCTCTCTCCTGATTCAGTGAACTGGTACTTGGCTGCTCGGGGGTGATAGGTGAGATACATTCATATTTATGTCATTTTAGATGCATTATGTAAGTTGAGTTCAGAAACCTGAGCTCTGTCTTTAAAAATTCCCTGTGAGATAAAAGAGAGGAGCCTATGAAGGCCTCCATCCCCTGCCTATGGTAGCTGGTTGACAGCCCATAAACACAGTTGTTCCATGGGACAGAAGCTCAGGGTCAGAATGCAGGAAGCTCCAAGGTCATGGGAACTGGGTGCTGGTCAGGGGTGAATCAAGGGCACAATGGTGATCTTTATATGAAGCTAAACTTATTTCTTTTATCTTTATTATATGTATATAATATTTTATAATATTTATCATCTAGTATATCATATTATTTCATTTTTATTATCACAATCCATGGTGTGATTTTAATAGTGATTGTAACTAGAATCACTGTATTATCAGGCATTTTGAAATTGTACTGCACATCTCCCAAATACAGTAATTTGGCCTCTCATGCACCTCAGCCAGCAGGAAGAAGCTGCAGGTCATTAAGCATCTATACCTCCAAAGAGATGTACCTGGCACTCAGCAGTACCATGGAGAGATCACAGAAACCAGCCAGGGTGGTCTAATAGACAGCACGCCACCAAATCAAAGCTCAGGAACCACCCACCTCGCTTGGCCCTTTCTTTAAGCCTTCAGCTCCCATTCTTTGCTTTCACCCACCTCAGAAGGTTCTAAGGCCTCCTCAACAACAGCGGAACAAGGCAAGATGGAGGCAACTCACACCCTGCCCTTTGACCTGGAATAACTATTTACAGCTGAGAATGCCTGACTGTATTTTCTAATTGTGTGCACTGGTCACACTTCCTGGGTATCTCATCAGTTTCTAATTTTACACCTAGTTATGGGTTGAATTGTGTCCCCACAAAGAGATATGTTGTAGCTCCCCCCTCAGGTAGCATTGGATATTACCTTATTTGGAAATGGGGTCTATACAGATTTAACTAAGTTAGATGAGGTCATCAGATGAGCCCCAATCCAACAGGAAAGGGGAAACGTGAGGACAATGTGAGGACACTCAGGGAGAATGTGTGAGCATGGAGGACTGGAGGGATGCATCTACAAGGCATGCTTGAGGCTTCTAGAAGCCGGGAGAGAGGCCTGGAACAGCTCCTTCCCTACCACTGTCAGAGGGAGCACAGCCCTGCCGACACCTTGATTTCAGACTTCTGGCCTCCAGAACTGTGAGACAATAAATTTCTGTTGTTTTGAGACCCCTTGTTTGTGGTATTTTGTTACAGCAGCCCTAGAAAATTAATGCATGCCTGTATTTCTATACAGGGACATCCTGAGGTTATTACAGAGTCATTGCTACAAGTGTAGGTCCTGGTGTTTGACAGACCAGGAGTGAATTGTGGCTCCCCCACTTTCAAGCTTTGTGACTACAGAGAAATCACGCCATCTCTCTGTGCCTCAGTTTCTATAATTTGGGGGGAAAAAAGCATAAAACGACTTCATGCATACCAGGGGGATGACGCACGAAGTGATCATCTCACAGGCTGCTCAGGGTTCTGAGACGAGGCAGCCATGTGAAGTCCTGAACGGCGATCTGGCTCAGGCAGTGCCGGGACCCTTTTAGCTGCTGGGATTATTCCTTGGGATCTTGGAGTGCTTGTCAGTGGAAGCTTGTGTCTCTTGTGACATGAAACCCAAGATCAGCATGGTTCCAGGGCTGGCTTCGTGGCACCCAAACTGTTCAGTCACACAGGGCCCTGCATTCAGAAGGACCCCACCCTTAGTTTAATGTCAGATGCTGCTAGAAAATCACATCATATGGGGATCAAAGACTGACCACTGGTTTTGAAAACAGGGGGGTCATCGGTGACCTTGACAAAATCAGTTCAGGGGGCAGTATCCTGGCTAGAGTGGTACAACGGAAGAAGCAGAGGAAGGGACCTGGGGACAGCGAGCACCGACGCACTCGTAAAGAGTTCTTTGTAAAATGAAAGCTGAGAAAAGAGGTGGGAGCTGGAAGTAAATGTGGAGTCAAGAGAAGTTTCTCTAAAGATGGGCCATACTACAGTATGAATGCAGCTGGATGGAAATGACCCAGGAAACAGGGTGAGAAACTGGTGACCCAGCAAAGAGTGGGACAATTGCTGCAGTAATGCCCTTGGGTATTTGAGAGAAGCCTGGGTGGACTGCATACCTGAGAGCGCACATCTGTTCTATCCACGGAAGCAGGAGGAAGCTGGAGCCTACGGTCGGCATGCAGGTGGCTTGGTAGCGTTTGGGAGGGGTTTGGGAGTCATGGAAATTCTGTGGATTAGTTCTAGTTTCTGTGCAACAGAGCAAGATCCTGTCTCAAAATAACCAGAGGGTGAGGAGGGCAGGAGGAGGCAGGAGGCTTGAGAAGGGAGAGTCAGAGTGGAACAATCATCCAGGGCATGTTTTTCTCAAAGCCCATTAGTGGGTTGTGAAAGCAATTTAGAAAAGCTGCTGTCAGAGCGTTTTAATGAAATGAAAGAGGATAGGATCAGAGAGGAGAAGAAAGGAAATACCAAAGTAGTAAGTGTTAGTTCCCTAAACTCTCCTTCACTCCTACACATATAAAAATGTAATTTGAAAAACAAGTATGTCGAAGATGGATCTGAAGAGGTGTGTGGATGGACTATGGAAAGGGAGCTGGACCCCTCGAGACTGACAGTCGTGAATCCCCTAAGGAGGCTGTGGTCTTCCTGGCCATGTCCGTCTGCCTGGTACAGGGACAGCCCAGGGGAAGTGTGCTTCAGCAGGGGTTGGGGTTGAATCCGGGGAGTGCCCTGAGAGAGACCAGGCAAGAGAAATGAGGAGTACGCAAAGGAGGTGTTATGTGATAGATTATGAAACATATACCTGGTCTTTAACCATGTTTCCTGCCATGCAACTCCAAAAATCCTTAGAATCTCCAAAGTGATGTTTCCGCATGCTAATAAGCTGATTGACAGCTGGCAGTCCCTGGTTACGGGAAAGACCAAGGCAGGATTAGAGGACTGGGACTTTGAGCCACTGTCTCACCTCGAGGGATAGGAGAGGGGCTGAAGGTTAAGTTGATCACCAATGGCCAATGGTTTGACCAGGCAGACCTAGGTAATGAAGCTTCCACAAACACGCCAAAGGCCTGCATTCAGAAAGCTTCTTGGAAGCTGCCCTCCCTCTATGCTTCTCTTCATCTGTATCCTTTGCAATATCCTTTACAATAATCTAGTAAATATTTGTGTTTCCCTGAGCTCTGTGAACTACTCTAGCAAATTAATCGAACTCGAAGAAGGGGCTGCGGGAACCCTCGCTTGATGCCGGGTCTGTCAGCAGATCCGGAGGCTGGGACTTGCGGCCCTTGTGGGAAGGTGGGGGCGGGAGGCAGTCTTGTGAGACTCAGCTCTCACCCTGTGGGAATTGAGCTGGAGGATGCCCAGCTGGTGTCCACTGCCTGGTGTGTGGGGAAAACCCCCACAAATTTGGTCACAGAAGGCTTCTGTGTTGATGATTGTTGCGAGAGCAGAGGAAAAACACGTTTTTGTTTTTTCACGTACAGGTTATATGTGAAAACATGGAATTCTTGCTGGGAAGGAGGCAGCAGGAGGTGGAAGAGGGACAGAGGCCGGGGGCAGAGCCATGAGTTGCAGAGCTTGGTGGTGACTAAGCGGAAGCAGCTCCGCAGGGAAAACAAGATTTCACATTTCCTCCTCCAGATGGAGGGCAGGGGAATTGCGTTCCCTTAGAAACGCTCATTTGCAGAGAGGTTCTGTTAAATGGCTCATCGGGAAATGCTTTAAGGGTCAGAGGGCTTTCTCCTTGCCTCTGCGCTGGGCTTTTCACATGGCACATAAACAATTTTGAAGTCAAATGGTATCATAGCTGGGTCAGTTTCTCCAGCACTCACCCAACATTGTTTTCCTCAAAGGCAGTTCTGTTAAATTAAATAATCCTTAATTGCATAGTTCCTTCAGCTCAGTCAACCTTCAACAGCTATTTTGTCTCTCTAGAAAACTTGAGCGTAGCTTTTCCTGGAGCCTTTTATACCTTCATTACACCATCTTCCATGAGAAATAGAAACAATTCTTCAGAATGTTAAAGACCAACTACAACCAAGAGGTTTAAATGGGCTTATAGGAAACTGTAGCTAAAATATTCGCTTTTCCTTTTCTGCTGTTCATTTTCTTTTGCTCTTAGGGTTGATTACTTTTTCTCTTACAATAATTATTTTTATGGTTTATTGATTCTTAAACTAAATGAAATATACCTTAGTAAAAAAACTTTCAAAAGAGGTTGATTTCCACCTTATATCAGCAGTTAGATCTTATCATGATCCACCTCCTGAGGTCTTGAAACACAGTATTTAAAATATCTGATTCCACATGGCCCTGTCACGTTATTCTGCTTTCGCAGCCATTACTCCAGCTGCTACATGCTCAGAATAGCAAACACATGGAATTCTTACTAGTGGTTTGTCACTGGTAGGAGCTTCATGTCAAACTGCAGCCGCCTGGTAACAACAATGTGCTTCATCTCTGAAATCTCTTGCGATCTGCTAGTTTGAAGTAATTTACATATCCAACCCTGTTACACTTCACTGGCAGGGCTTGTGCAACATACCAGAGATGGAGGGGTGATGATGACGACTACGGCACAGAACGGATGGAGGTGGGAACGTGCCTATGCATTCAGATACTCATGTGTATTTGAGTAAGGATTTGACAAACTACTAGCCTGGGTGATGAGGGTGTGTGCTGTGCCCTGACCTAGTTAGAAGATTCTTCTTCAGATCTTCACATTCTCTGGTCTCCTAGACCCACAGCTCTCAGTGTCCTCTATCCTACTCATTACTTACCCTTCAAGGAACTCAGAGCCAATAATAATAGAAGCAGAAAGCTGGCCGGGCACGGTGGCTCATGCCTGTAATCCCGGCACTTTGGGAGGCCAAGGCACGTGGATCACATGAGGTCAGGAGTTCAAGACCAGCCTGGCCAACATGGTGAAACCCCATCTCTACTAAAAACACAAAAATTAGCTGGGCGTGGCAGCGGGCGCCTGTAATCCCAGCTACTCAGGAGGCTGAGGCAGGCGAATCACTTGAACCCAAGAGGCAGAGGTTGCAGTGAGCCGAGAGTGTGCCATTGCACTCCAGCCTGGGTGACAGAGCGAGACTCGGTCTCAAAAAAAAAGAAAGAAACAGAAAGCAAACTATTTCCAAGAAGAATATTTATATATCTATAGGTATCTTGTAATTATATTGAATATTTCCAATAAGGTCTAAAGGCATAAAAATCAGCACCAGAAGTGTGGGAAATAAGCACATAGAGGAGAGATGGTTTCTGGTGGGCCAGCATAACCTCTGAGGGGCCAGTAAGCCACACATGGCATCATGCTGTGTAATGTCAGTAAGAAACTCCTGTTCCTCATACGATCAGGAGGTCACAAGAAATGACAATGAATTATTCATAACAATCCACTCTGTCTGCTTGTGTGAGGATAAGAACAGGTATCCCAGTCTGGCAAATGCTGCCAACTCCCTGTCCCTGTGCCTTCAGAGTCCTAAATCATTTTCATGCACATTTGCACGCCACAGCCAGCACCTGGGTCCCTGTCAGAGGATGGCTCTCTATGGGACTTGCTTTGCCTGCGTGCACAGAGAGCTGGAAGCACTTGTGGCAACCCTTAGTCTGACTGATGCAGGGGTAGAGCGTCTCCAGAAAGCTGGCCTCCAATCTGGCTACTCTTGTGGGGCTCACACTGTCTCCAGAGCATTCCCGTCTGCACCGCTGCTCAGCTTCCTTGCCTTCTGGCCCCCTTTCCCCACTGTCCTGTTTTCCTATGAGTATTTCTTCATCCATTTTCCATGAATCCTCACCTCAGGGTCTGCTTCTAGGGAACCTGGTCTGAGACCTTCCCTCATCTCCTGTTCTAGACAAGGAGCCTGAGATGCTATTTAGATCCAAACATAGGGAACAAGACCAGGCAGAACCTGAGCATTTGTTTGTTTCCCTCACGGACTTTCTCCATCGTGACACGCAGTCTGGATCACTGGGACGTGACGCTCTCCTAAGTTGTCTTCCACTTGTCCTGCAGGTACAGTTCTTGCCTCCCTCCCTGGACTGAAGCCCTCAGAGGGTCTGGGTCACATCCTCCGTCTCTCTCCACGTTTCGCAGGAGGCTTGCATTGATTTTTTTTTTTTTTTTTTTGAGACAGAGTTTTGCTCTGTTGCCTTGGCTGGAGTGCAATGGCATGATCTCGGCTCACTACAACCTCTGCCTCCCAGGTTCAATGATTCTCCTACCTCGGCCTCCTGAGTAGCTGGGATTACGGGCACCCGCCACCACGCCCAGCTAATTTTTGTATTTTTAGTAGAGACAGGGCGTCGCCATGTTGGCCAGGCTGGTCTTGAACTCCTGACCTCAGGTGATCCACCCACCTCGGTCCCCCCAAAGTCCTGGGATTACAGGAGTGAGCCACCACGCCCGGCCAGGAGCCTCGAATTCTAAGTGGTGCCATAATGAACTCGCGGGAGCTCAGAAAACGATACCTCAGAAGCAAAAGTGATTCTCGGACCTCCTGCCCTCCAGTCTCTCAGCCTCATCCTCCCTGAGGCTCGCCAGAGAAACTAGAATTCTCCTTCAAAGTGAGTCATAGGACCCATAACCTCTTTTCCCCAGAGCCAGCCACAAAACCTAAACTTACTGCTGTAACTTTCCCTCCACCATTCTGTGTAAAAACTGGCCATAAAGAAACTCTGACCTACTGTGACTAACTGTAGGTCATAAGAGCATTCAGGGGAGGGTGTGGCTCCATACCCGGAAGAAAAGAATGCCGCTCAGAGAGACCAGGAGGAATCTAGACAGACAGGCCTTGCTGGGTCTCCCCAAGCAGTCTGTTCGCACTCAATCAGACTCTGTCCAATCACATTGCTACATGGCTGTCCATATTTGTTGAACCTAAACATAAACACAATTTCCCCTGTATTTTGGGTCTTCATTCTGAAGGCTCCTCTGTAGACACGTTGAGTAAATCTGTAAGCCTTTCCCCCAATTAACGTGCCTTTTCTGAGTTGATTTCACAGCAAACCTTCAGCAGATGAAGGAGAACTTTTCCCTTGGCCCCTACAACCTCCACGTTCCTTCCCTAGGTGCTCCAAGCCTCTCTTGTTTCTCACTCTTTTTTTTCTTTTCTTTTTTTTTTTTTTCTGAGATGGAGTCTCACACTATTGCCCAGGCTGGAGTGCAGTGGCGCGATCTCAGCTCACTGCAACCTCCGCCTCCCAGGTTCAAGCAATTCTCCTGCCTCAACCTCCCGAGTAGTAGGTGCATGCCACAATACCCAGCTAATTTTTGCATTTTCAGTAGAGATGGGGTTTCACCATATTGGCCAGGGTGGTCTCGAACTCCTGACTTCAAGTGATCTGCCTGTCTCAGCCTCCCAAAGTGCTGGGATTACAGGTGTGAGCCACCGCACCCAGCTTATTTCTCACTCTTTGTACTTGCCGCTCCTCCCTGGAACCCACGTGTTATTAGTTAACACTGATGATTCCATCCACCATAGCTTAGACATCTCTTCCATTGTGAATCCTTTTCTGATGCCCAGGAAAGGATGAAGTACCCCTTCTGTACGCAACCACATTGCCCTTGAATAGAAAGCGGTCTGGGAACCAACCTTGAATCTGCCCTTTCCTAGCCCTGTTCTTTGAAATGACTCCACCTCTGATCCCAAGGTCCCATGGAAGCACAGTTTAAAAGAGGGAGATTGCCTGAGCTGACGCTAAAGTGTAGCAGGTTATTTGTATTATTTAGATCATATATGTAGTCTAAGGTCATCCTGTAAACTGTTTAGGGGAAGACATTAGCTACAAATATTAGGGAAAACTAGGGTATGAGATGTGCCCAGAGAAAGTGTTTGTCATATGGAACACACACCATCTGTTAAGGCAGGAATCCCGGAATACAGAGAGGATGGGTGGGTGCCCTGTCCGTGACAGATGGCCAGGAGCAGGCTCCCACCATGAGGGAGGGACAGGGAGCTGTCTGACTGTCACTTCATACATCAGACCTCACACGACTGACGAGATAAGAAGCTTTGAAGAAGCCACTCTAATAAAGTGCCTTCGTCAACCTAGGAGGACCATTCTCCCCATCTGTGCCTGGTCCATCCCACTGGCTGTCCCTCCTTCCCTCCCTCCCTCTGTAGCCTCCTTTTCTCACAAGTCATGAAACCTTCCAAAGGGTCTTGCCATCCATGAGGATGAAGTCGCCTTCCTTCAACGACATTAGTCTAGCAGAGAGCCAGAGGAATCTCCTAAACCCACCCCATCCCACCCCCAAGATCCCTGTGCTTACTTCATAAAAGGAAGAGGGATAAATACCTTTTCTAAAAAGACAAGAGCCTCTGACTTTGTGGGATCCCTAAATTGTCAAGGAGAAAAAACATTGCAAAGGAAAGCAACAAAGAACTTGAATTAGGAGTTTTCCAGTTCAAACTCAACACAAGTATGTCTGTCTCTCAAGTCAAGCACTGACCACACTGTCCTGCCCTTCCCAGTCTGGGTAAGTATCCCCTGCTAGGCTGCTAGGTCCTTGAAGCCTGAAACCCTAAAGGAGCGCCTGCACACATGAGTGCAAATGAACCTTTGAGACAGCCAAGTTCCCACACCTCCTAGCAGAGCTGAAACCGGAAGTCAGTCTCTTCCAGTCTGGGTTTGTGCCTTCCTCACCAGCCACCCCAGGGATCAGTGTGCACGTGTGGCCTGAACACATACAATCAATGCCCACTGGCTCTAATTCAATGTCATGGTTTTCCAGAAAAAGAGGATCCCAAACTGTCTTTCAGGTCTTCCCAAATTAGGCTTAATATAATTCCAAACAAATCTCCTGGAATAAAATTTCACTGGAAGAATTCATGAGTGAATTTGCCAAGAAAATTTGGGGGTGGGGGAGAAGATAAAAGGGCAGATAGCGGCCTGGCATGCTGGCTCGCGCCTGTAATCCCAGCACTTTGGGAGGCTGAGGCAGGTGGATCACTTTAGGTCAGGAGTTCGAGACCAGCCTGGCCAACATGGTGAAACTCTGTCTCTACTAAAAATGCAACCTGGTAGGCAGAGGTTGCAGTGAGCCTCTGCCTGGGCGACAGAGCAAGACTCTGTCAAAAAAAAAAAAAGGGCAGAAAGTGAAGTGGGACTTGCCCTTCCTAGTATAATTTGTATGTATTATGGAGCTGGGGAAAGGCAGGTTTATTCACCAAATGATGCCAGACCTGGGGGAAAACTATGGGGAAAAAAGAATAAACTTTTTTTCCTACTTTATAAACCACCCGCCAAATGATCTCAAATGAATTTAAATAGTAATCTGAAAAACTGAAAGCATAAACGTTAGAAGAAAATATAAAAGGCTAGGTAATTGATTGAGGAAGTGGAAAGGTTTTCTATGCGGAGGAGCCACTAAGGAAATTTTAAGAAAAAGCGCAAACATTTGATGATGCAAAAGATTAAAGATTTTGTATAACAAAATGTGTATCACTAAAGTGATAAACATTTAACACTTAAGCAAGGAAAGTCTGGTTAGCAAGACGATGAGCGTTTAGGTTCCACGTCCCTTATCCGGACATGGGTGTGCTGAAGTCAGACACACCCGGGACTGCTAGGTCCTGCATAGACAAGGTGGCTGGTCTCAGCATTCAACTCCCCCTGGTGTGGGATCCTGGCTGACTTTCCAAGACTCAAAGGTTTCTGTGCAATCTGACTAGTGCAGCTGCCCTCTGTTACCACACAGGACAGATATCTGCTTCCATTCACGTTTTAAAAGTATTCTTGTAATCAAGCCATAGTTAAAATGCAATGGGGAAGTTCTGTACATGGGAAAAATCTGTAACAATTTCTTTAAACAACTAAAGTTCATCTAGCTAACTATTTAAACTAGCTATTTTTTTAAAATTTTGAATTCCTGATCTACCAAATAAAATCAGATACATAAAAAACAAAAAGTCTCTTTATCCAATTTATTGGATTCACTTAAAAAAAGATTTCACTCATTAAAAATACAAATGTTTCCAAATTTGACTTTTAAAATGGCTCAAATTTTGAGAATTTTAAGCAAGTGGGGGGTTATGTATTAATACTCCATGTACTATCACTTGGCCAGATGGCATCACCAAATAAAAATGAGATATACACTCATAGTAGGAATTAGAACACCTCCCAAATCAGTTTCTCATTTGGATACTATAAAGCCCAGCAATGTCTTTTAAATCACTCTTAGGATGGTTTTTAAAACAATCCAGCATACCTTTATAACCTTTCCTACATCAAACTGAATCAGGGGCTGTCAATCATGGACCATCATTCAAAGTTAGTAATGGAGGTTCTTACAACAAAAGATTTTTAACCAGAATAAGATATCTCACACAGGCTTAATGCCCATAGCCTTAACAAATCCAATTTTATTTTCTTAGACTTTTACAAAATGGCTGTGTTTAAACTTTCACCTAACCATTAGTGAGTTTAAAAACAGTTTCTTCTACAAAAAAGTGTCATTTAATCATTCATTCATTCACTCATTCATTATGCGATTATGCTATTGAGTGGTTTTGCTAGCGTCTGTATTCATTTGTGTGGTTCTATTCACACTTTCAGCTGACATTCCACACTTCTCTGTGCCGATATACATTTATTTATTTATTTATTTATTTTGAGACAGAGTCTTGCTCTGTCGCTCAGGCTGGAGTGCAATGGAGTGATCTTGGCTCACTGCAACCTCTGCCTCCCGGGTTCAGGGGATTCTCCTGCCTTAGCCTCTGAAGTAGCGAGGACTACAGGGGCCTGCCACTAGGCCCAGCTAATTTTTTTGGTATTTTTAGTAGAGACGGGGTTTCACCATGTTGGTCAGGCTGGCCTTGAACTCCTAGCCTCAAGTGATCTGCCCATCTCAGCCTCCCATAGTGCTAGGATTACAGGCATGAGACACTGCACCTGGCCCGGACTTTTAAACTCAACAGGTTAAAAATCACATTTAGGCCTGTGCGCGGTGGCTCACGCCTGTAATCGCTGCATTTTGGGAGGCTGAGGTGGGTGGATCACCTGAGGTCAGGAGTTCGAGACCAGCCTGGCCAACATGATGAAACCCCATCTCTACTAAAAATACAAAAAATTGGCCAGGTGTGGTGGCGGGCACCTGTAATCCCAGCTACTCAGGAGGCTGAGGTAGGAGAATCGCTTGAACCCAGGAGGCGGAGGTTGTAGTGAGCCGAGATTGCACCACTGTACTCCAGCCTGGGCAACAAGAGCGAAACTCTATCTCAAAATAAATAAATAAATAAAATAAAATAAATCACATTCAGTGTTTCTTCCCTACCTTCTCCCTTGTTCACACAGCACAATTACAAGTGCATGCTCACACACACACTTGAACTCCATGGCTTAGCTAATGACCCATCAGCCTTCTAGTCATCTTCTTCAACTCCCCTTGTCACTCCCCATCCCGCACCATCTGATAGGTCCATTTTTCTCAAAACACTCCTTCCCTTGACTTCTGTGACACCACCCTGTTTAATACATATCTCTAAATGAGAATTGTTACTTTTTGTGCTTTGGAAAAATCTACGACACAAATCTTGAGATACATTTGCTCAGCATTGGAGACCTAGAAATGTCTGCAGATGAATGTTAAATTTGCACTGCTGTGCCTCTTTGAGCACTGTCCGAAGTCTCCTCTACTAGCCCACAATTCTCCTTTGAGTCCCTGAAATTCTAACACCAACTTCCCCACTTTGTCTCCTTAATTGCAATAAAGCCTCAATAGCTGAGGTTACTGGTCTGTGGAAGGTGCTCTAACAGTAGATTGAAGGCAAACTCTGATTTAAAAATACCTGATTTCAAACAATGGTTGCTTGTGAACGGGGGCTGCAGCTCCTATGAGGAGGGATTGCTGTTAGCAGGCTTCTGTTCCAGGTCTGAGACACTCAGAGAGTGACATTTACTTACTTTTCATAAGTAAATGTCCACACACACTTAGACACCCTAGAGAATTCACTTGGCCAGCACCCAGGGAGAGAGGAAGTGAGAGAACAGAAAATTCACTGAGCAGGTGTACTTTCTCACTCAATGGATGTAACTAGCCAAGATGAAATGGTGATCTCAGGACAAGAACCCTGACGTTGCCACCTCATCTACAGAGCTGCGTTTGAGGGCATTCTCAGAGTTGGAAAGGCTGGTTGAGATCTGAAGGCCTCTGGGCAGCAAAAAGGCAGTGCTCTCCAGGGGCTGGGGTTCCCCAGATCATATCTGATCAAACCCAAAGAACCGATTCATATTAATCAGATGCATGGAAGCTACTTGAGTTAATTGGATACATAGATCAACAATCCATTCTAAATTGACAAGGGTGGATTATTATGCTTTTCTGGTGTCCAGAATATACATTTTTACTATCCAAAATACCACATATTAGATGGAATCAACATTCCTTGGAAGCTGGCCTAGACATTATAAGATTTTGGGAGAACTAAACAATTCCCAAGGTGAATTCCTTGGAACGCTGGATCCAGAAGATGCTTCATGAGAAAGAGTGTTCTGTGGCCAAATAAAGTTGGCAAGCATCCCATACTATGGTGTTATTCTAAAGAGTCCCAATGTATGGTATAACAATAAAGACTCCTTAAAGTCCTGCCATAAAAAAAAAAACAGACAACATTAGCATTTCCCTAACATATTTTATCACCGTAACTCATTAGTGATTGTTTAGCAAAACTGCATCCTAAAACACAACTCGGTGAATCCTGCTCTGTACATACACTGCATGGAGTGTGCCTCTGGGCAGGTTCGCCTTTAGCAAGTCCACTGTGCTGCAGCAGAATGACAGACTACTTTTAGGTCTCCATTTCCTCACCTACAAAATGCAATGAATACTACTGTTGTGAGAAATGACTGAGATACTATCTGTAAAGCCATTTTATAATGTGCTACAAAAATGTTATCTGCTTTCTTCAGAGGCATTACAGTCCTGAGGGTATACTTCTTGCTGTGCAACTCCTCAAAATGCCTTGACAAAGGGACACTTTTGTTCATTCATTCATTCAACATCCCCTCCTTGAGTGGTAGGTCTTAAGGGCTATGGCCTGGTTTTGGACCCTGGGAAGCTTACAGACAGTGGGCAAGTGAGGTCCACTGTATTACTTTAAGTGATACACACACACACAAAGAATTCTGGTGGCGGTGAGGGGGTGTCTTACTGGGGATAGGAGGACAGGGTCAGGGAAATCTTTCTTGCTGAAACTATTAGGATGCTTGAAGGATCATTAGGTAGCTTGGATGTACAAGGGGAATTAGGCACAAGGTCAAAGCACTATAATACAGAGAGTATGTGAAGAATGGGTCTCCCATTAATGGGTCACACGAGCATGGACCTCCAGGGTAGCATACCCTGTGTTTCATCTGTGATACCTGATTCATCTGTGTCCTCCAAGCAGAGGAAGAGGGTTTAGCTAAGCAAGGAGGTTCTTTCTGGAAAGTGGAAGTCCTGAAGTGGGTAGTGACCCTTGACTTTGGATAAGGTGTGTGGCAGGACACCTTGGGTGGGGATAAGAGTGCTGCTGCGAAGTTATCTTTAAATAAGAACATGCCATAGCCAATCTGGGAGTCAAGCTCCCTCCCACCTGCCCTACACTAGAGGTCAAGTGTGGGCTATTTCAGTTTCCTCCTCTGCTCTGATGAACTGTCTGCAGGAGAATGTTTCCAGACAAAAGAGATCTTGATAGCAGGTTGGTTTTCCCCATGTCTCCAGCCTCCAACTACTGAGAGCAAGTCTCCGAACCCAAAAGCTCCTGTCAACAGCCTTCTTCCCAAGTTCCAAAAGCAAGGGCCCTTCACTGTCCCCGGACCCTACCCATCCCTAGCCTGTGATGCTCTCTCCGGAGGTGCCAAATCATGGGAGTGCATGAGTATTCCAGAGGCAATATTGGAACCTGAGGCAAAAAGGAAAATTAGCACCTCTATATCCACTTATGACAATATCCTCCTATATTTGAATTAGGTAAAAAGTTAATAAAAGCTCTGCAGTCAGTGAACATGACTACATCTGAAGCCAGAGTTGCTCAATCTGTTGCATGCCACTGTCAACTCTCAAACCACCAGGCAAGGGAACAGACAAATGGGGAGGTGGGGGAGGGAGACTGGATATGACTGTTCCCATTGAACAATGAAGCAGGGTTCTTTTTTTTTAGACAGAGTTTCACTCTGTCACCCAGGCTGAGTGGAGTGGCACGAGGTTGACTTTCTGCAACCTCTGCCTCCTCGGTTCAAGTGATTCTCCTACCTCAGCCTCCCGAGTAGCTGGGACCACAGGCACGTGCCACCATGCCCAGCTAATTTTTGTATTTTTGGTAGAGATGGGGTTTCACCGTGTTGGCCAGGCTGGTCTTGAACTCCTGACCTCAAGTGATCTGCCTGCCTTGGCCTCCCTAAGTGCTGGGATTACAGGCATGAGCCACTGCACCTGGCCTATGAAGCAGGGTTCTAACAACACCCACCTTTATTTAAAATGTTGATTTTTGCTTATCATGAATTTTTTACATTCAGTTTGGTTTTGTTAAAAAGATTGTATTAAAATACTATTTATCTTGATGGAGGGCTGCCCTGCGTGTTTCTTTTTTCCCAGTAAGCCCTTTGCACTCCTAGCAAGTGTTTCTTTTTGCTTCAGTATTTACAGTCCTTTTGGTCGAAGCGTACTCTGATGTTTCCTTACCGATGACAGCGTGTTCCTAAGAAACCCCAATGTGCCCAAAACCGCGCAAGGAAGTGCCTCTACACTGCGGAGTTAGGAAAGCCCCAGGGATTTAAGAGCTCTGAGAAGACAGGCGCCTCTCAGGGCCCAGGGGACCGATCTTGCTCTGTATTTCTTGGCAACATATCACAGACTTTCAAGCTGAACTTCTGCAAATCCTGCTGTCCCCGCGCAGTCGAGGGGCGCGCCACCGCCGGTGGGTGGACTCCGAGCTGGTGGGAGCCCAGGCCAAGGGTGGAGGCCAAGCCCAGAAGGGGGCGGGGAGGCCTCAAAGTGGGAAAGTGGCCCCGTCCCTTCCCGGCAGGAATCCGGGGCTCCTCCTCCGCCCGCTGCGCAGCCATCAATCACCGCGACAGCCCAAGTGCCCCCTGCCCGGACACAACAACCCTCCTGCTTTTCCACCCGGGGGAGGGAATCTCCGGTGGGAACATCTGCCCTGCACACTGGCTGGACTCACCAGTGGGGTCCGCGCTGGGGATCAAAGCTGTGCGACACCGGGTCTGACCCGCGCGCTCAGGCGCAGGGAGCACTTGACACCCCACAGGCAGCCCTGCAGGTAGAACTCCTCAAAGGTCCCTACCAAACTCCGTCCCGTGCACACGCACGCACACCCGCACCTCGAGCCATAGTGCCTGCACCCTCCAGCTGTCCCTCACCCCAGCCCCGCACAGGTCAGCTGAGGACACCCGGTGACCCTGCCGGGACCAGCGGCCACCTCGCGCTCCGGAATGTCACCCTGCCCCTTGTCCCCACTCCCTGATCCCCCTTCTCCCTTCCGTCCCCCACGATCCCCGAGGACGCGCTCTGGCCGTCTTCCTCAAGTCCCTTCCGGAGTAGGGAGAGTGCGCACAGCAGCACCCGCGTCTGGAACCCCAGAGAGCCCCGCCCGTGCCCGGAGCCTCTCCGGGCTCTCTAGGTGCGGGCACAGGGGGTGGGGTCTCCGCTGCCACCGCCCCTTACCTCGCGCGGGCCCTCCCCGCAGGTCCCGGAGGCGGGGGCGACCGGTGGCCCCAAAGACGAGCGCGGGGCTGGGTTTCCCCGCCCGGGAGGAGCAAGAGGAGGAGGAGGCAGAGGAGGAAGGGGGAGAAAGGAGGGGAGAGGAGAGGAAAGAGGAGGAGGGGAGGGAAGGGCTTTGTGTTTGCCTCGGGCCGTCCCTCGGCAGTAGGGAGCCATCCCCCTCCCCCAGCCACCTTCCTGAGCTCGCAGAGGAGATGGGGCGGGGGTGATCGGATCGGAGGCAGCGACCAAGGCGCCTGCGCGACCCCAGGTCCGGCCCATCCCTCCATTCCCTCTAACCGCCAGCCCCCGCCCCTCTTGACAACCACCCGCTACGCTTACCCGGTTACAAGGAACCCAGGCTGCAACCAGGAAAAACTGCCATCAGAAAGTTTATCTAAGCCGGAGCAAACTTGGCTGGACCGGCCCCTGACCCGCCTTGGCGCCGCCGCCGCCCCTGTCTTCTGCGGTCCCCGGCCAGGCGAGGACCAGAGTTTTGTTCTCGGAGATTCTTGCCTTTCTTGTTTTAGCACAAACGCGCACGCACCCCTTTCCCATAACGAGCCCCTCCGCCCAACTACAGATGCCGGGATCTGTCGCAGGGGCTGGAAAGGCCCCACTAGAGAGGCCTGAGCTGGCTGCAGCTCTTGGTCCCGGGGCAGGTTCTCCAGGGTTGGATACGCTCTGGACGCCTGGGCGGGTTGTTTTGCTTCGGCCTCGCTGGCCGGGGGCCCGCCCACCCCGCCTGGAACGCGGTTTGGATCGGCGCTGGGAGCCCTCTGTAACCCCAGCTGAAGGCCGCGCAGGCAGGCGGGGACGCGGGAGCTGCGGGGCCGGTTCCCCGCCAGCGTCCAGCCTTTTCGGAATCAGGCGGGTCCCTGGTGATTCGCTGGGTTTTCCCACTTCCCACGGGGACCTCACCTTTGGGAATTAATTGCTGACAGTGTTAGAGTTACAAAGTAGCCAGTGTCACGGAGGGAACCTCGAAGAGACAAAGGGACATCTCGAAGGTGTCAGAGAGACGGTTGTTTCGGACAGAAACAGAACAGCGAAGCGGAAAGAAAACAGACCTTATTTCTGTTCTGTTCCACTTCAGACAGTAGCAGAGGAGACTTGGATTTCATTGGTGTTGGTTTTCGTGATTCCTGCCTTCTAAAATCCCAAGACTTATTTATCATTTATCATCAGCTCAGATCCCAGGAAAACAGCCCATTGCGCTTCTGTTTCTGCTCCAAGTCACCCATTAAATAAATAATTGAACACCTGCTGGTGCCAGGCGCAGTTCTAATGCTTGGGGATATGTCGGTGAACAAAGCAAAGGTCTCCCTCACCTGGGGGAGCTGAAGGCCTGCAGGGAAGAGGTGGGAGACGGAGGGTATACCATGGCCATCCCTAAGTAAATTATTTGGGGTGTTGGAAGACGTCGGTGATAGGGAAAACAAGAAAAAGAATATGGGGGCCCAGAGTGCTTGTGTCTGGAGCAGGTCACAGAATTAAATAGATGGTGTGGTCAGAGTAGACCTCGGGGAAGGTGGGATTTGAGCCATAAGGGTTTGAGCAGAGGATGACCTGATCTGTTATTGCTGAGAGCTCAGTCTAATGCTTTTTGGAGATCCCACTGTCCGGGCAGAGGTGGAAATAAGCGAGGAGGCGATTGAAATAGTTCAGGCTAGAGATGGTGGCTGGTAGCAGGCTCAGAGCAGGGGTGGCGGAGAGAGGTAGTTGGATTCTTATTTATCTTGAAGGTCGAGCTGACAGCAATTCCTAAGAGGTTGGATACATGGGCAAAAGGGAGAAGTGGACAGAGAGGTAGACCTGGCCCCATGTCCCTCTCTCTTCTCTTCCTTTTTCAGCCGCAGTGACCCAGTTTTATAGATAAAGGGTGCCAGGTAAGTGCTGAAGACACCTGGCCTCTGCTCTTTTCTTCCTGTCAAGTTTTCCTTTCTCCCCTTCCACCCACTCTCTTGAAAACATGCTTCCTCTGCCCACATTGCTCCATGGATGGTCCTAGAATCTCAGTCTCTTCCAGAACTTGGGGGCCATTTTGCTCTGCTCTTCCCCAGGAAGACATCTTTTACCATAGAAATGAATTCGGGGGTTATTTATTCAAAAGTATTTATTGAGTACTTACTATGCGCCAAGCACTGTCATAGGCACTGGAGCTACAGCAGTGAGCTAAACAGAAAAATCCCCATGTTCTCTCTGAACTCACAATCTAATGGGGAGGGAGAGGCAATAAACCAGACAAACAAGGTGAATGTGTGGTATTCAAGCCATAGTATTGAAGCTAAACCAGGAAGAGGAAGAGAGAGTGCTGGGGAGGCTGCACTTTAAAACAGAGACACTCATCAAAGAAAACCCATGAGGACACATGGACTTATCTCATTTTTTGGCAGATTTGACCTCCCATCCCAGGGTCCCAAGAGACTCGAGTGGCCGCTTCAGTCAGCTACAGAGAGCACAAGTGCTCATGGGCCACTTTTGCAGGCTTGGGGACCGGCTAGCCAAGAAAATGTCATTTCTAATGAAGTTATTTCCCCTTTAAAGTAAACCAAGCAGTGTTGGTTCTGGAAGCGTTGCCCAGAGCTGGCAACTCAGCAATTTGTTTCTCTCCTCTCCTCTGCTGAGCAGGGCAGGTAGAGGTGAATGTCATGTGTAAATGATTTGAAAAGTGCAATTTTTTACTCTGGGGTCTGAGCTATAAAATAATCATCATGATCATTACAGCAATTCTTATTTGTTGGTGGCTGCTGATACTGGGTAACATTACCCTGCTCAAGCCCCATAGCATAGCTACCCCAGAAGATAGCAGAGAATATCAGAAGATACTTAACTATTTCCATGTATTAGAAATTACCTGAACAGTGCTTATATAACTCTTATATAACTCTGCATCTCCCTCTCCAAAGATATGGTTCACAAGAGAGAGGAGTTTCTATAAAGGAAGGGACATTCCTTCCTTTGAAAGGACATTCCTTTCTTTGAAAAGGATACATTCTTCCTACTTTTTAATTTATATCTTTGTTTCAGAATCTCAAAGAAAGGAGTCAGTGATTATCCCTGGAGTGTGGGATTACTGGGCCCTTAAACTTTTTTTTCTTTTGGAAACAGTCTTTCTCAGTCACCCAGGCGGGAGTGCAGTGGTACAATTTTGGCTCATTGCAATGTCCACCACCCAGGCTTAAGTGATCCTCTTACCTCAGCCTCCCAAGTAGCTGGGACTACAGGTGAGCACCAACATGCCTGGCTAATTTTTGTGTTTTTTGTAGAGATGGGGTTTCACCATATTGCCCAGGCTGGTCTCAAAATCCTGAGCTCGAGTAATCCACCTCCCTTGACCTCCCACAGTGTTGGGATTACAGGCATGAGCCACTGTGCCTGGCATGGGCCCTTAACTTTTCAAGTTACATGTTTATGAATTATTTAAATATTTAAAATACTGTATGAATCCTTAGTTAATCTGAAGAAAAAGCATCACCCGAAAGGGATCCCGATCCAGGTCCCAAGAGAGGGCTTTTGGCTCTCATGCAAGAAAAAATTAGCGGCAAATCCATAGAGTAAAGTGAAAGCAAAGTTTCTTAGTAGCCGCTTAGGCTACTCAGCTGCTTATGCTTATTGTTACTTCCTGATTATATGCTAAACAAGGAATGGATTATTCATGAGTTTTCCTGGAAAGCAATAGGCAATTCCTGGAACTGAGGTTTCCTCCCGTTTTTAGTTCATATAGGGTAGCTTCCAGATGTTGCCATGACATCTGTAAACTTTAATGGCACTTGTGGGAGTGCCTTTTGGCATGCTAATGTATTATAATTAGCATACAAAGAGCGATGAGGACAACCAGAGGTCACTTTCATCCCATCTTAGTTTTGGTGGGATCTGGCCTGCTTCCTTACCACATGCTGTTTTATTGGCAAGGTCTTTGTGACCTGTATCTTCTGCCGACCTCCTATCTCATCCTATGACTAAGAATGCCTTAACCTCCTGGGCATGTCACCCAGTAGGTCTCAGCCTTATTTTACCCATCCCGTCCGTATTCAAGATGGAGTCGCTCTGGCGAGAAAATTGAAAACACAAGTGTGAAGGCAATCTTATACAAAATTACTTAAGATTTTGATATCCTCTTTGACTTTAGTATTTAAATCATTTAAAAATTTCCAAGGGTTGAGATTTCCTTGTTGTTGCTCTTTAAATTTTTGTTATTAGTTTCCAGGTTTATTGCATTGTGGTGAAGAAATGTAACTTGTTCAATTTCTGCATTTTTGTTTTTGGAAATTAATTGGGGCTTTCTTTGTGATCTAGTGTATGACCAATTTTGAAAAAATATCTCCATAGTTATCTGAACAAAAGGCATATTAAGCAAGCCCCATAATCTAGTTCTAGGCTGAGCATACAGTAGTTGTTAAAAAATTGTTTATCAGTGAACATGAGCAATAATTAAAGTTCATTCATCTTGCATATTTATTCTAAGTCTTTATGTCATTTACCTTATTTTTTCATCTTCCAAACAGTCTTCTAGACTATATTCTGCCTTCTCCCCTACCCATCTTTGTGAAGAAAATGGATTTAGGATGGGTGTATTAACATCTTCCATTTCAATCAGAATTCTGACATTTTTCTTTGACTTTCAACTGTTCTTATTCCAGCATTTTCATGCTGTGTTACACAGTACATAAATATGTACGTGTAGTATCACGTTGCCATGGACTACATAGTTATTGGTGTAATAAAACTCCTTTGCCCCATTCAATGTGTTTCCCTTGATCTATTCTTTGACTGAAATTCATATCACGATCCCTGCTGTCTTTGTCTTTGTATCCACGTGTAAATTTTTGTCCACCCTTTGTTTTAAGTCTCTCTGCATCATTTTATTTTGGAGGAGTACATTTAAAGCAACATATACCATGATTGGATTTTGTTTTAAACCCAACTAATAAATTTGGTTTAATTTCTGCCTCTTGTTTTATGCTTTTGGGTTTTATGAAACCTTGCCAATTCCTAAGTTCTGACTGTGCTCCATTTCCTTATATATTCTCCAGTCATTTGGAAAGTATATTTGTTGTTTTAACCATAGTGCTTCTTTTTTTTTTTTTTTCTTTTTGATGGAGTCTTGCTCTGTCACCAGACTGGAGCGGAGTGGAGTGGTGCGATTTTGGCTCACTGCAACCTGCGCCTCCTGGGTTCAAGCGATTTTCCTGCCTCAGCCTCTCGAATAGCTGGGAGTACAGGTTCACGACACCACGCTCAGCTAATTTTTGTATTTTTAGTAGAGTCAGGGTTTCACCATGTTGGCCAGGCTACTCTCAATCTCTTGACCTCATGATCCACCTGCCCTGGCCTCCCAAAGTGCTGGGATTACAGGTGTGAGCCACTGAGCCTGGAGTCATTTCTTTTTTCAATATAAAACTTTTGATTATCTATGGGGTGGCAGGTACTGTCCTTGGTACTGTGGATATGTGATGAAACAGATCAAATCTTTCCTTCAATGTACTTATCATCTAACAGGGGGGCAGACAATAAACACATGAACAATTAAATACGAAGATATGCAGGTCATGATGCATACCATGAATAAAACAAACAGAATAGTGTGAGGAAGAGTGGCTGGGGGCTGACTTAATTTGGGCTATCAGAGAAGACCTCCCTGAGAAGGTTTTGCTTAAGCTGCAATAGATGACAACAAGAATGCAGACAGATGAGTACCTGAGAAATATTCCAGTCCAGGCAGAAGGAACAGCCAGAGACAAAGCCTTAAGGTGGGTGTCAAGGAATATGAAGAAGCCCACTGGGGCTGGAGCTAGAGGCTTAGGGAGAGTCCTCAGGGAATGTTCCAGCAAGGAATGGCTCAATCAGCTTTGTATGTTTAAAAGTGGCCACAAAGAAGGCTGTAGGGAGAAAGGATAGCAGGGAGGAGATGAACAATGAATGGTAGAGGGAGACCAAAGAAGTAGACTTGCAGTCCCCAGGCAACGGATGGTAGATTGATTAGGTAGAGGGTTAGAGATGGAATGGAGTGGGTGAATTCAAGGTAAGCTTTGAAGGTAGGACCCACTGGGCAAGCTATTTTACATATCCCTTCTGTAGTACATTTGAATACAATTTGGATTATACTTTAGTTGAATTTAGCTATCAATAAATTTATTAAATTTGTAGGGTGACTTAAAGTACCAAATATTTGCTTACATTAACCGAATATATATTGCCTCCTTTGAGAATGTTTAAAATAAGAAGTTATAATGAGATAGTGGCATTAAAAAAATGTGTCCGTGCATGTATACATGCATGTGGGTATGTGTTTACACCTTGTTATGGTTTGAATGTTTGTCCCCTCCAAAACTCATGTTGACATTTGATTGCTACTGCAACAGTATTGAAGATGGGACCTTTAAGAGATAATTAGGCCCTGAGGGCTCAAGGTGGGATCGAGGGCTTTATAAAAGGGTGAGTTTGCCCCATCTTGTTCCCTTTTGCCCTTCCACCTTTTGCCATGTGATGATGCAGCAAAAAGGCCCTTGCCAGATCCCAGTCCCTTGACCTTGGACTTCTCAGCCTCCAGAGCTGTAAGAAATAAATTTCTGTTCATTATAAATTACCCAAACTCAGGTATTCTGTTACAGCAACACAAAACAGACTAAGACATACACTAAACCTTTCCTGCAAATATTTCAGAAGATAAGGCTTCAGGGCATGTTGCAGAAGTCCTACAAAGGGGAAGAAAAGAGAGATCACACATGGATTTTGGCTTTCTGCTGAGTACCTGGGTGAATTGTGGGTCCCTTTATTGAGACAGGACCAGTTTTAGGGGGTGGAAAATAGAGTTCCGGTTATCTTTAATTTATCTGAAAACTGCCTACCTTAACTACCGGAATAAAAAATACACAGCTCTGCCCGTGTCAACATGGAATTTATCATGCTTCCCAGTTCCCTACTCACAGCCTATGCCCAGCCTCCCTCTTCTTTCTCTAGTATTTGTTTATACACTCTGAACTTTAAAACAGATATTTGGATTAGTGAATCATTATTTTTAGACTATATGACTTGTCTTTCAAGAATTATTTTGTATCTACAGATTTCAATTCTACTTATAACAATGACTTAGATTTAATTATTTATTTAAACTTGTTTCAATATCTACTCTCCCGTCTTTCATATCTTGTCTTTGCCATTCTTAATGATATACCTTTTCATCAGAATAGAAAGAATATAACAAAACACTTTTTTCAAGAAGAACATAAAGATCATAAGTTTTCTAAGCATACGTGTTTCTGAAAAAGTTTTTCTTATCTCTTTACACACAAATGTGTATGGAATTTTGTTTTCTGTGGTAGATTATCTGCAAAAATGGCCCCTGACAGTTTTTCCCATCCTGGTATATGCACATCTACCACTTTTCTCATGAAGAGGTTGGTTTATTTCCCCTTTATTTGAATCTAGTCTCATTTTCTGAACTGCTTTGACCAAGAGAATGTGTCAGAAATGATGCTGTGAGATTTTTTGCCTTGGGACTTTAAAGCTTTGGCTACCCCAATTTTTCTCATCATAGGATCCAAAACGATGTAAAGAATCTTGCAAAAGGCTGCTGAATGACAAGATACCATGTAGTGGGAAAGAATCCTAGACAGCTTTCTGCCATCTGGTTACCCTAGTTGAGGCTCTAGCCATCTTGGATGATCCAACCCTAGCTGTTTCCAGCTGAATGCAGCCATGTCAGTGACTCCAACAGGTAACACAGGATGCAGAAGAACCACCAGCTGAGCCCAGCCAACCTATATAATGATGAAAAAGAAGTAACTGTTGTTTTAAGCCACTAAGTTTTGGGGTAGTTTGTTACACAGCAATAGATAACTGATACGATTTCCCTTCAAAAATCAATAAACACTGCTTTATTACTTTCTAATGTTTAATCTCAATGACAAGTTTGGGTTCAGCCTGATTGTCTTTCCTCATTATTATAGACACTAATTTTATATACTTTAAGAATTTGTTTTAATTTCCTACTTTAAGCTATTTCCCAGTATGTGTTGGAGTATGAATACTTCTTCATTGATTTGGTGTACAACAGAGTTAAATTTTTGATTTATCTAAGGATTTCTTTTTCAGCTCTAAAACCTTTTCTTTAGGGAAACCATTGATTACTGCACGGGTTCTAATTGTAATGATTCCTTCATCTAGACATGGGTCAGCAACTGCAGCCTGCATGAAAAACCTGGCCTGCCACCTGTTTTTGTCAATGAAATTTTATTGGGGCCCAGCCATACCCATTCATTTATATATTGTCTGTGGCTGCTTTCACACTTCAACAGCAGAGTTAAGTAGCTGCAACAGAGAACATCTGTATTAAGCATGTTTTTCTTTTTTTTTAATTCTGAGGCTCTGACATACAGGGCTCTGAGGACACTGGAAGGGACTGCCCCTCTCAGAGTTAGCTAATTCCTAGAGATAACAAACAACTCTGTCCAGGAATGCTGCTTCCTAATGCAAATCAACCCATCTGAAACCCATACCCAACCACCTCTTTTGTTGGGCTCTCAGACTTGGACCACTATCCACCTGCCCTAATCACCCCAGGGCCAGGCACCAGACAGCTAGGGATAATCACTGTGCCCCAGAGCCCACTGAAGTTATTCAAACCAGCTTGTCCTAAGCCTGTTTACCTTGCCTTGCCCATTCCTACAAAACCGCCCCCCGCCGCCCCACACACACAGAGGCTCCTGCCCATGTTTTCCCCTCACTTCCTCGGCCTCCTGACCAACCTTGATACTTCACAGTGTGACCTCCCTCAATTGCATGATGTGCCCCTCCTCTTGGGAACTGTAACAAGCTATCTTTTCAATGGCAATCATCTCATTCAATGGCAATCATCTCATTCAGTGGCTTGTTGGCTTCACTATACATTAATAATAATTAAACCTACATTTAAAAAATCATCTGGGGCTGGGAACCGTGGCTCATGCTTGTAATCCCAGCACTTTGGGAGGCCGAGGCAGGCGGATCACTTGAGTCCAGGAGTTCAAGACTAGCCTGACCAACATGACGAAACCTATCTCTACTAAAAATACAAAAAATTAGCCAGGCGTAGTGGTGTGCACTTGTAGTCCCAGCTACTCAGGAGGCTGAGGCAGGAGAACCGCTTGAACCTGGGAAGTGGAGGTTGCAGTGAGCCAAAATTGTGCCACTGCACTCCAGCCTGGGTGACAGAGTGAGACTCCGTTTCAGTAAAATAAAATAAAATCATCTGGCTCACAAAGGCTAAAATATACTATTTGGCTGTTTACAAAAATTTGTTCACTGCTGGTCTAGATCACCTATAACTCTTAGATTGTGTTACTCTTGTCTATGTTATTTGTCTTGGCTTCCTCATCTACCATTTGCTCTTCAGCCTGCTCCAGTCTGTCCCCAGTACTAGACTGAAATGGCTTTTGTCAAAGTCACTACTGTCCAAGATGCTGCTAATTCTCACTCCCAGGCTGAGGAGTTGGAAAACCTTATCCAGGAAGAAAGGGAAGGCTTCAGGTGTGCCTTGATAGAGGCTGTTGTGATGAGGACTCTGTAGGTGGGCTAAGGGTAGAAGGTTGTCCCATGTAACTGGTTGAAAGTGCATATTTAATTCTCTCTGGTTTGTCCTTAGTTGGAAATTAGCAACAAAATGAGGGAAGCTGTCTGTTCCTAATCAAGTCCTGGCAGTGTGAGACTGATTGTTACAGGGGTTATTGTTTGGTTCCTCGGAGCAGTTGTTAGATTTGGTGGTCTGACTTCCTATATGAGATTGACTTGTAAATAGCAGACTGGCTTCCTGGGCTGGCTCCTGCAGATAATTGGTTGGTTTCCTGGGCTAGCTGCTGCAGGTTGCTGGTTAGAGTTCTATTTTTACAGATGGTCTGGCCGTTGTCCCTTTATATGTTCAGACTTGCAGCTCCCCAGGAGAACCGTAGTCCCCTACCTTGTAGCTATCTCCATGGGCACTTCTTCAGGGTCAGCAGAAGAGCATCTCTCACTCTTAGGCACTCTGGGAAGATGGCATTTTATGACATGCCATTACATAATCACAGGAGTGACATTCCATCACTGTTGCCACATTCTGTTGGCTAGAAGCAAGTCGCAATTCCTGCCCACACTGAAGAGGGAGAATTCTTTGGAGTATAACTCCGGGGCTGGAGATCATCGGACATTTTGCCTACTACTTAGGGTAGTGCCTAACAAGAGAGGAGAAAGAATGAACCCCACAAGGAGAACCCAGGTCCTGGAGAACAACTGTTGGTCACTGCCATTCGTCGGTTTTCCACCAGATGACATTGGTCCTTGGGGTTTCACCTTTAAACTTGTAGAAGAAGGAGCACTGGAAAGAAGCCAGTTCCACCAGTGCTGTGCCAGCCCTCGTTTCAATGGTCCTTCAGCACAGAGGGTTGTGTGCTGCCCTGAGAGCCTCCCTCTTAATACCTGCAGCTCGGTGGCTGTGGCTGATTTCTGTGCGAAAGAGGCCAGGTCAGAAATTAGAAGATTCCTTTCAAACTCTTCTCTCAGTGCCCTACCTGGACCCCTCTACCTAGTTAGCAAGAATTAATCTCCTAATTCACTCCCTGGTTCTCTAGCTCTCTAATACTCTGGGTGAAAAGCTTACGTTCCCAAAAATGTCATTGTTTGCCTCTGTGGCTTTCCATGTCTCTTCTACTATCTCCTTAAGTGTGGGGTTCTTCAACTCCTGGTACAGAGCCCGTCCCCTTTAGTGCTCTGTTCTATTGTGGGGCAGTGAGCTCAATGCTGGCTATACATTACAGTCACCTGGGGAGTCTTAAAATCCTGAAGCCGAGGTCACACCCTAGTTAGAGCCTCTAAAATGGGACCCAGGCCTAAGAAATTGTGTAGCTTCCAGATGGTTCTAATATGTATCTAAGATTCTGGAAGTGTCCCTATTTGAGAAGCTGTAGCCTTTAAAGAAATTCTCGATCACTGGAATCACCCCAGAAGCCTGGGGTGCCTGGGCCTCCCCCATAGAGATTTTGATGTAATTGGTCTGGCGTGTGGCCTGGGTGTCAGGACAATTAAAAGCTCCCTAGGTGACGCTAGCACACCCTGGCTTGACATCCATGTAGCAAAATGCTCACAGGGACTAATCTCATTTTTCTGCTCTGCTCAGTAAGGAAAGAGGCAGGTGTTCAGGTTTAAATGTTATTAATAAAATGGTGGCCAGAAAATAAGGCTCTGGGTTGCTTTTGCTCTGAAAGTTGAAATCATCGAGAATATTAATTCAATCATAGATCAGATTCCCCTCTTTCAGGGAAGTTTTCCAAACAAGCAGTTGAAATTTCCCTTTGATACTAAATTTTGCATGTGTTTTGATTTTCATAAGCAGTATTAAGAGCACATTATTCAGATTATCCATCTGGTATGTCAGTTTGAGTTTGTGACGCAGTCCCGAAGCATCCTTTTGGTTTCAGCAATGAGATCACTGTAGACTGGGTTGCCAAAGGAGAGAGCACGGAGAAGCTGGCCCTCGGCTGGAGCCTGACGGTAGGCTTAGCTAGGCTGGAGAAAGAGGCTGAAGTTCAAGATCAAATGTGTGGAGGTGGGATTGTGCATGGCTGTTGAACAACAAACAATATAACTTAAAAGATACAAGAGAAGAGAAAATTTATGGAGAACAAATGTTTTCTAACTACCTTAATTGATAGAACTCTTTCTTCCTATCCTATCAGCTACGGATTTACTGTAACAGGCACATTCTGCCCTATAATCGCAATTCTGTTTTCTAGACCTTCTTTTCTAGCATCAAGGTCAAATAAATTCTCTTTTCTTGCCTTCCTTCAACTCCTCAAAATCACAACCATGCTATATTTCAGCTTGCTTCATGTTTTAACCATCATTTTCTTAGATAGTACCTCTGCTAAAGTCCCTCCCTCCCTCCCTCCCTCCCTCCCTTCCTTCTTTCCTTCTTTCCTTCCTTCCTTCCTTATATTTATATTGTCAACAGAGGACATTTATCATTATACATCTTGAGAAATATCCAGCTATTTAATCACACTAACTAAGGGATTTACTTTCTCTCTGAAGACATGTTTCCAGAGAATCCTGCATTTCTGCTCCAATCTAAATTGGCTGTTGTCTAGATCTGCTGGGAGCTATAACCCCAAGGCATTTTTTTCCCTCCATACTTCTGTGGGTAAATCTGTTGTTTTGTAGAATCTCAAGTCTTCCTGTTTTATTTTGTTTTCTCTCTTATTTTGTTGCAGAAAAGGCTTTCACAGGCTGTGTATATCTGAGAATATATATTATTCATGTTCAGTGGATATTTTGGCTAACAATGACATTTTAGTTCAAAATATTTTTCCCTCTTAATTTGAAGGCATTTCTCCACTGTGCTTTACTGACTGGTGTGGATGAAAGAAGTCTAATCAATGTTATTCTGAATCTCCTTCTCCTTATAGCTGATCTGATTGTCTTTTCCTCTGGAGACTTTTTCTTTTAAATCCCTCCAAGTTGTAAAATTCACAAGAATCTGTCTGGACTTGATCTTTCATTCATTGCTTTGTTTTATCCATCAGTATCCTCATATCTGCTTGTGTTTTCATTTAATTTACCATAGTTTCACAGTTCTTGATGAGCCTCATACAGATCCCATTACTGTTATGGATTTAATTCCTCTTGCAGCTCTTTACTTTCATTCTAAGGGATTTGGGGAGGGTAGGGCAGCAAATGCATGTGATTAGTCTACCATTTTGAGCTCTACTTCTTTGGACATTTTATTTGGATATTAAAGGAAAGGATGACCCCAGAAGACTGAAGGACTCAGAGATCCTTGAATGACCTCCTGGGGAAATTCTGGCTGTCAGTGGTGACCTGAATAAGTGACATCAGGGGGACTTCCATGCACTCTGCCCTTAAGCAAACTATGACATCATTTTTTAATTGAATAGAAAAGAATATTCCAATATCTTCTGGGCAATTTTGATTAGTCCTGTGCTTATGTTTATGCAGAGTAGAAATTCTATGGGCAGCTTACTACCTAAACTCTACATGTCCAGTACTTCTGGAAGGCACCTGATGCTGGTCCAGGCATGCATTTGAGTTCTTCCATTTCAGTGCAATTTGTAGTTGGCACTTGAGTCGCAATCTAAACTTAAAGATGATGTTACTTATTCAAGTGTGAAGTAATAAAAAATCAATATAGGATGGTTTTGACCAGACATTGTGTAAGTTTAAGCCCTCTAGAGGAAAGGCTCGAGTGCCCTTTACCCTTGTAACTCCTGATTGTGATCAGCAGGAATTACAGATTCCCTACAGAGAATGAGGAGCTAAGACTAGCAGGGCATCTGGGTCTCCTTTCCAGGCTGGGGCCCGGCGACGTGGCAAGACTGTGCAGCTCTCTTTCACTTAGCATGGTGTGGGGTCAGAAGAACTATGGATGAGGGGTATTGAGGCACACAGGCCTAAGACAGTGCCATAGGATTGCCACACCCCCGGGTGGCTGAAGAAACCTACATGGACCAATGAGGAAAGGCCAGAGGAAAAAAGGGCATCTCTGCAGAGTGAATAAATAATGATAACCACCTGTAGGATGCCTCCTAGGGTGTGGACTGGGGCCACAATGGGAGAAATGGAATTGACTAATACTTAGTATTTTCCATGGATCTCCTATGTGGGTAGGTCCAACACACTTGTGTTTTGGAGAATCATACCCTGGTCTCCAAAACCATGGCTCATTGGGCAAATGAATGCTGAGAACAATGGCTCTCTCAAGCTAGAAGCCCCCTTGGGGGAACATTTGATGTCCACACAGCAGAGTGGGAAATGGGCCACTGTCTGCCCCAGTTCCCACATGCTTTCTGTCCCTACTTGCCTTCCAGATGTCCAAAGGCTGGAACCGTGATCGTCCCATCCACCTGGAGGGTGTCTGCCCTTGTCTCACGCCAGCTCCAGCTCCTTCCAAAGGAGCTCAGTCCCCCTTGGAGCTGATGTTTCCTAGAGAGAGCCCACTCCCCTGTCTGTCTGCCCTCTGGCCTGTGCCCTTGGCTGTCCTATGTAAGAGCGCACGGCAGCAGAAGCTGCAGAAGCTTTCATCTCTCTTGTGCATCCCATCCCCACTAGACGGAGTCCCTGCCGCCTGGTCTCAGCCCCATCCCCCAAACCCATGGCCAGCCTCAGCCTTTGGCAGAATCACAGAGGGATCTGATCCCATCCTGGGGGTTGGAGGGCGTATGTGTGTATAACGCTGGGCAGGGGTTTTGTGGTCCTGGCATCTCCAGGTACTACCTAATATGGATCTCCCACGGAAATGCTTTTTCGATGGTGGCAAAAGCAGAGAGGTCTGTTGGTCCTGTTTATAGCATGGCCCCACACTGGAAATAGACACAGAGGGCTTAAACAGGATTGTAAAATATTCTCACCTTCATTGATAGTCACAACGCTTTCTTGTAAGTAGTTCAGCTCAAATTACAAAGACTTGGTGCATCCATCAACTTGGGATGGTTTCAGGGTAGGATCTGAATCACCCCTGTGCTCATTTCCCAGGGCTGCTGTCACAAATTACCACAAACTTGATGGCTTAAAACAACAGAGCCATTTTCGCTTACAGCTCTGGAGGCCAGAAGTCTGTAGTCAGTCCGGGTTGTTTTCTTCTTGGGGGTCACGGGGAGGACCTGTTCCATTCTTTCCTGGCTTCCGGCGACGGCTGGCAGTCCTTGGCATTCCGCGGCTTGTGGCAGCATCACTCCACTCTCAGCCTCCGAGGTCACCTGGGGTTCTCTCTCTGTGTCTGTGGCCACATTTCCCTCTTCTTTTTATTATTTACTTCTATTTATTTACTTATTTATTTATTTATTTATTTTGAGACAGAGTTTTGCTCTTGTCGCCCAGGCTGGAGTGCAATGGCGCGATCTTAACTCACTGCAACCTCTGCCTCCCAGGTTCAAGCACTCCTCCTGCCTCAGCCTCTCGAGTAGCTGGGATTACAGGCACACACCACCAGGCCTGGCTAATTTTTACATTTTTAGTAGAGATGGGGTTTCACCATGTTGGCCGGGCTGGTCTTGAACTTCTGACCTCAGCTGATCCACCCGCCCCAGTCTCTTAAAATGCTGGGATTACAGGCGTGAGCCACCGTGCCCGGCCCAGGTTTCCCTCTTCTTGAAGGGGCATCAATCATTGGATTAGCGCTTACCCCAATCACCTATGACCTCATCTTAACTTGATCATATTTGCAAAGTCCCTATTTCCAAAGAAGGTCACGTTCACAGGTTCTGAGGGATGGGACTTTTAACATATATTTTTTTTGGCGGGGGGGGGACAATTCTACCCAGAATAATTATCAAAGTAAATTAAAAGATAATTAAACACTAAAATGTGATACATCCTATTATTCTTTTAGCAACAGTCTTGTGAAATTTTCTTAGGCTCACAAATAGCCACTTTTTAAAATACACAAACACTGGTTTATAAATGCTCAGATTACTGAAAAATGGAAAAATAAGTGCTTTCACCTCTCTTAAACTACTAATTAGTGCATGCAAGACGAAAAAGACTCATAAAGGCAAATACTCCTCTATATATAAATGGCAAAGCAAATATAGAGAAATCAGGTTCATATAAGCATGAAACAAATCAGTTTATATCTCTTTAAAAAGAATAACCAAAGTTTGTCCTTGCTGCATCTGCTTTAAAGGTAAAAAATCTCATTAAGAAGAAATATAATATTTGAAGATAACTTTTACTTTCAAAATTCTTTAATTTCTTTCTTTTTTAAACTGTAGAGTCCCAAAGAACAGAAATGAACAATACAGCATTTGGGTTTTTTTTTTTTTCAATTTTACACTGTTTCGTATATGTATGACACTTAGAGAAACATCAGAGAACTTTTAATTCTACTGATAAATGAAACGGAAAACTTTTAATTCAGCACAGGAAAACATTCCTGCTTCAGCTTGACCTATTTGCAGAACACACTCAGCTCATTTCTCCTGCTATACTTTCATGCAGCTTTGAGTGAAATGTAGCACCAAGGAGAAAGAAGAAAGTCATGTTTAGATGAAAGGAATTTAACTGCTCGCATTAAGTTTCTTTGAATTAATATCTTACCCTGTACATAAGTATACAGTATAAGGCTGATACTTTGAAGTGTAGGATTTCAAAAGGGGACATTTTAGGAAGGACAAAGGCTTTTAATGAAATTTCCAGGAAACTAGAGGCATTTCAGGCCTGCTTAGCTGAAGCACTTGTGAACATGCATGTATGACAAATGATTTCAACTGAAACCAGTGGGAGTTTCACACAATTACCCCACACTTGGAAATAAGGACAAGAGAGGGTTAAGGTTAAGGTTAAGGTTAGTTTCTCCTGTCAGTGGCATACTGAAACATTGCTCAACAGACGCACCCAAGGATTGTTGTGTGAACTAGGGGAGTGCACCTCTGACTCACTCTTTACTGTTGATGGAGGACTCACACTTTATGAAGTTACACTTCAACATATATATCTTGTCTGGGAAAGGCAAATCATTTCTATCAGGTAATGAAGATTGCGAGAGGTTATGAGTGTGGTTGCATTGGAGCTCATTCACTAGTCTTAAACCTAGCACTCTTCACCATCTTTGTATATACCTATACATCCTGATGTCCTCAACATGCTTTTTGAGCTACATTTACCATCTTACTGATTACTGTGTTAATAAGCTAAGAAATCTAAACCTATACTCATTTTAGTTTTCCATGAGAGTAGTCTTGGAAAGATTTTTGAGTATTGTGCTTTCACACAATTTTGGACTTTTTATCTGTATCCTTGTTTTGGTGGTGGACTATAAGAGGTTATTCTATTTTTTATTTCTTGCTAATTTCTTTTTTTAGAGATAGGGTCTCACACTGTCACCCAGGCTGGAATGCAGTGGTACGATCATAGCTCACTGCAACCTCGAACTCCTGAGCTTAAGTGATCCTTCTGCCTGAGCCTCCCAAGTAGCCAGAACTACACTACAGGTGCATGCCCCCATGGCTGGCTAATTTTTAAATTTACTGTAGAGATGGGGTCTTGCTGTGTTTCCCAGGCTGGTCTCCAAAGCCTGGCCTCAAATAATCCTCTGGCTTTGACCACCCAAAGCACTGGGATTACAAAGGTGAACAACTGTACCCAACATATAAAAGGTTATTAACGCTGAGCACGGTGGCTCCCTCCTATAATTCCAGAATTTTGGGAGGCTGAGGTGGGCAGATCACCTGAGGTCAGGAGTTCGAGACCATCCTGGCCAACATGGTGAAATCTTGTCTCTACTAAGAATACAAAAATTAGCCGAGCATGGTGTCACATGCCTGTAGTCCCAGTTACTCAGGAGGCTGAGGCAGGAGAATTGCTTGAACCGAGGGGGCGGAGCTTGCAGTGAGCTGAGATCGAGCCACTGCACTCCAGCCTGGCGACAGAGCAAGACTCCATCTCAAAGAGAAAAAAAAAAAGGTTATTAATAAAAGCATCAAGGGTGTGTTTTCTTGTGTCAGGCTCTAGTTAGTCCTGGGAAGAGACCACAGACCAAAACTCCTCACTGCCCTGTCGTTGTCTATATGTAGAATAAAATGAAATGCCAGAATAAAATGCCTCATTTGGTTTCATCTTGATTTTTTTTTTTGCAAATGAAATTCTGTAATGATGGCCTGAGCAGATGTGAAAGAGGCATTTAGAACCAATTCCCAGTCGTTTTGTTTTATATTTGGATTGGGATGCAAAATGGGCAAGAGAGAGTTGGGCTGTAGTAAAGGTAACAGGAGGTCCCAAGGAAAGGAAAATTTAACCTGAAGGAAAATTCAGGGACTGTGTGAGCTAAAATCCAAAATTTGTCATGCAGAGAGCTGTGATTAATTTCTTTCACAAGCTACAGAAGAGCAGATCTCCATTCTCGTTCACACAATTGAACTTGGTAATGCCTACACAACAGATGACTATTGCTACTCCCCTGGGCAAAGAAATTATCCCCGCCTCTGGTGCCCTGTGGGCTGAGTCATCTGCTCCTCCACTTCCTGACTGTGTTTGCTCCTGGCGTCAAACCTTGCTGCTGTCCAGCTGGGTTCCAATGATTATTTCAAAATTAACAGCCTAATGTCGTCCCGATGGGACCTGTCCCCACACTTATTATAAAAAATTGCTGTTACATAAACCACTTTTTTCCTTGTCCTATTTTCTGCCCCCTTTTTTAAATGTGTTGAGTTTTTCGGTTGAGGGTTTTTTTTTTTGTTTTTTGTCCCCCCCTCCCTTAGCCCCTTATCTTGCAAGTAAAGCACAGTGTCACAGGGCTACGGGCCTGTTTTGTTTGTCAGTACAGCTTAGGAACTTTCTATACTAGCAAGATATCTGATGTGAGTCCCCTTCTAAAGAAACAACTGGAATGAATTTGAAAATCAAGTAAGAAACACCTTGAGTTAGATCTTTATCTTATAATTGAGCTCTCTAGTTTCTCCTCTGCCCCATCAAAACAAAGGCTTATTGGAACTAAAAGATAACCCTTTTGCCCTTTAAACTGTACCAATCTATCCCCAGTTTCAAATGTGTTGCTCTCCATAACTCCTGTCTGTCCACATTTGGCAAGTCTTGTAATTCACACGGATACTCGTGACTTAATATAGAGTGACCTCCTGGACAAGGCTTCTGTGCAACCTGCTTCTTGTCTTCTGAAGAGCAGAGCAGAGAGCTACTGGCAGCTCATCTCAGACTTGACTATTCACAGAAATCACCTGGGGATCTTGTTAAAATGCAGGCTCTAATTCAGGAGGTCTGGACGGGGCCCGAGAGTCTGCATTTCGAACAAGTTCTCCAGTGATGCTGTTGCTCACGCTGCTGGCTCTGGGACTATCCTTTGAGAACCGTTGCTCTGAAGCATCCTGTCTGTTTCAGGGCAGACGGCCTCACAACCTTTGCCAAAGGCAGAAGCAGCGTTCCCTCTACACCATGGAAGAAACTCTAGGGCCTTTGTTGGCCAGGTCGGCCCCTCAGTACGCGCTGTCTGCTCTGCTCGATACTGGAGCCCCTAATCACATATGGTTCTTTAAATGCAGATTTAAATTAAAGATAAACAAGGTTAAACATTTTGTTCCTCAGTTGCATGAGCCACATTGCAAGTGCTCAACGGCAACATGCCTCTGGTGGCTACTGCACCGAGCAGCAGAGGTAAAGCACATTTCCATCATCTTGGGAAGTCCTGCTGGACAGTGCTGTCCTCCAGAAACTCCAAAAATCATTTCTCTCTCTCTCTCTCTCTCTCATCAAAGCTGCTGGGCTAAGGCCCACTCACACTGAGTAGCAAAGGCCTGCAGGACACAGGGCTTTCCTTTAGGAATCTGCACAATGAAAGATCGTAAATCGTGTGATTATGCTTCCTTAAACCAGTGGTTCTGAACCATGGATACATGTCTGAAATACCTGGGAGTCCCAAACAAAATCTGAGGTCCTGGGGTGTGCCAGACACCGGAGAACCCAAATCGGGATGGGGTGGGGGTTGGTGGCTGGACCTTGGGATTCTTAAACGCATCCTAGGTGGTTCTAATGTGGACCCAAGGTGGGGAATCACAGCTTTCCTCCTGAATTTAGTGCCATGCCCTGCATGACACACCGTGTGAGGAGGGCTAGGAAACATTTTCTGGGCTTCTCGAAATATTCTGCTTGTTTTCAGCTCCTCATGGCTTTTTCAGTGCCTCCATTTTCAGGTGAAGTCTCTGAGAACTTGGACTGAAGCTTTTAAAAATAATAATAATTGTAAATTTCTAATAGAGACTAAGAAACTGAGACATCTTCACTGTGACATTCTCACGCGAGAAGAGATGTTTGGCAGCCGTTGAAGGAACACTGAGATTCATTTTGATCTTTCTTTGCTTCAAGCGTCCCCGTACTGAGACCTGCCTCATCTAAAAGTCAAGAAGGGAAAATAAAACATTTTTATGTTAACACATTTCTTACACCCATCAGTATTCCGATTAATGTTCCAGTCACTGGGAAAAGAATAGTGCCTGGGCCAGGCAGGCCCATGAAAATCATGCAAATAGTTACAGGTGAGGAATTTCACCTTTGGTTGGATTTGACTCTCCATGTGAGGAGTACCTGTGGATATAACGGACGTATTAAGGGTTGCTCCTGAGATTTTGAACTCTCTATGCTAGATGCATACATTAAGAAAATACATTTTTGCTGGGCGTGGTGGCTCATGCCTGTAATCTCAGCACTTTGGGGGGCCGAGGTGGGTGGATCATAAGGTCAGGAGTGTCCCTTGAACCTGGGAGGCGGAGGTTGCAGTGAACCGAGACTGCGCCACTGCACTCCAGCCTTGGCAACAAAGTGGGAGACTCCGTCTGAAAAAAAAAAAAAGGAAAAGAATACATTTTATAAAGATTTAAAAGCAAAGTTTCCTGGTTTCGGCCTTATGCTCATGTTACTGCATTCAGAAAAATGGACAGGGAGGATAGAAAGACCTGTTTAGAAGCAGCACCAATTACAGCAAAGACAGTGTAGGCCTTTCAGCTGAACTGGCATTTGGTCTGCAATAATGAATGACATGGTCCAGATGTTGGACCCATGTCACTGTGAGTATCTGAGCTGTCATAGGTCCATGTACACCTGACATGCTTCTGAAGTGTCTTCTATTTTGTTAGTAATCCCTTATGGTCTTTTCTTGGCAGTTGGCCACAGAGATTCCTTTTGCTGGGTTGAAAAATATACTGAGGACCAGGCCTATTTGACATTGTGTCTGTGTATAACCCACACTTATCAATTTAAAAATCAGGCCTATAAACAGGCATATGCAAAACTGCTCAGCATCGCTGACCATCAGGAAGTGCAAATCAAAACAACAATGAGATGTCAACTCAACTCCATTTAAAATGGCTTTTATGCAAAAGACAGGCGATAACAAATGTGGTGATGATGTGGAGAAAAGAGAAACTTCATACACTGTTGATGGGAATGTAAATTACTGTTAGTACAACTGCTATGGAGAACAGTTTGGAGGTTCCTCAAAAAACTAAAAATAAAGCTACCAGCTATCCTACTGCTAGGTCAATACCACAAAACAAAAGGAAATCAGGATATGGACATTATCTGCACTCCCATGTTTGTTGCAGTTCTGTTCACAACACCCAGGATTTGGAAGCAACCTAAGTGTCCAACATCAGATGAATGGAAAAAGAAAACATGGTCCATAGGCCGGGCGTGGTGGCTCATGCCTATAATCCCAGCACTTTGGGAGGCCAACGTGGTGGATCACGAGGTCAGAAATTCAAGACCAGCCTGGCCAAGATGGTGAAACCCTGCCTCTACTAAAAATACAAAAATTAGCCAGGAGTGGTGGTGGGTGCCTGTAATCCCAGCTACTTGGGAGGCTGAGGCAGAGAATTGCTTGAACCCGGAAGGTGGAGGTTGCAGTGAGCCAAGATGGCACCACTGCACTCCAGCCTGGGTGACAGAGTGGGATTCCATCTTAATAAAAAAAAGAAAAGAAAAGAAAATGTGGTACGTGTACATCATGGAGTACTGTTCAGCCACAAAAAAGAATGAGATCTTGTCATTTGCGACAACACAGATGAAGCTGGAGGTCATTATGTTAAGTGAAATATACCAGGCACACAGAGACGAACTTTATATATTCTCACTTAATTGTGCCAAAAATTAAAACAATTGAACTCATGGAGATGGAGAGTAGAAGGACTGTTGTTACCAGAGGCTGGGAAGGGTAGTGTGGAGGTTGGGAAGGGAAGTGGGGATGATTATTGGGTACAAAAAAATAGAAAGAATGAAAAAGACCTAGTATTTGCTAGTATAACAGGGTGACTATAATCAATAATAATTTAATTGTACATTTTAAATAACTAAGAGTATAGCTGAATTATTTGTAACACAAAATGTAAATGCATGAGGTGATAGATACTCCATTTACCCTCATGAGATTATCACACACTGTAGGCCTGTATCAAATATCTCAGGTACCTTAGAAATATATACCTCTACTATGTACCCATAAAAATTAAAAAAATAAAAAATAGAAATAAAGTAAAAACAAAACCTAAGACATGTCAAAGGACCCCTGGTCAAGGGTGACTTCCATGCCTGATATGTGTGGCTAGGTTTTCCATTCGCAGACATCACTGCTGTTTATGCCTGGTCAGGCCAGGCCATCTCAGGCATGGTTCATAGTTTACATTGAAAAAATGCACTGAGGTCTACTGAGAGGCTGCTAGCATGATACTTTACTAATGTATCGTGCAGATTTTACCATTTGTGACTCTGGTTTTCATTGGAGGAAAATTCCTCAAATTTAGTGAGCGTTCAAGAAAGCACTGTCGTTTCTTTCCCCCCCATGGCTGACATTGTCTAAATAGAAAGCATGGTGGATAGATAGCTATTTTCCAAATCTCAAGCCCTGCAACTGCTATTAACAAATATTTATAACATTAAGCATATTTTGCCTTGTTACTGTTTCTCATTTTGTCATTGTACTACCTGCAATAGTAAATTTTAAGCATAAGCAAAGAAAAAAATAACTCAGCTTCTGGTGAGCATAAGACACACAGAGCGCTGTAGGAAAACAGGTGACCCGTAACCAACAGGGACAGCAGCATTTTCTCTGCTCTATGTATTATACATATTCAAAATACTTTTTGTCTGTCCCTAAAGTGACTTACATGCGCAAGGGAAGTGAACCGACAGATTCTAGACCTTGCACGTGTGTCAGCATGGCTTGTGGCACTCATTGAGGATGCCTGGCTTCCTGTCCATGCCACCAGCTCTGCTGGAACGTTCTGATGCCCAGTGCCAGCCCAGCTCCAGCCAGCCCTGCCTCTTGGGAAGCTTCCTGTCCCCAAGATGAGCAGTTCTTGGAGATTTTTTTTTTTTTTCTAGAGGCCCAGAACTCACACCCTGTATGATGTTGGAAAAGATACACGTGGCCATTGCCAAGCAACAAGCACACACCCTACATCTCCTTAAAAATAAATGCATGTCTGGTCTCTGGAACCCTTCCTGAGAAGGACAAGGGGATGGGACTTTACAAACATGTTGCTTTTCTTACAGATGTTGTCCAAAATTACAGACATTACAAAACCCCGACTATAATAAAAAATACAAAAAAATACAAAAATTAGCCAGGTCTGGTGGCTTGCACCTGTAGTCAGACAGAATTTCAGTTACAGAGCAAATGACCAGAATAACTTGTGAAGTATTTTATATCAAAACTCATGCCAGTCTTGCTGTATTCACATAACATATATAATTATTATTTTTGATTTCTGGAGGGAAATCATCTTCTCTCTTCTAAGTTAATACATTGTCCGAGCTAGCAGGGACCTCGGTGACCATGTGCCCCAATGCGTTCTTCCGGGAGGACGAGAGGACGGGCCAGGACTCCTGCCCTCGAACCCAGAGCCTGCTGGCCCCCTGATTAGGGCTTTCACAAGAAGCAGGATCATATCATGGCCACTGTGTCTTTATCTAGAGTTTGAAAGTTGGGTTAGAAATATTCCCTGTTTTCATTTCATGCATCATAGAACCTGGGTAAGCTGTGACCCCAGCTCTCCCCATTTTGGGGTCTCTTGATGGCGGGAGTCGGCTTCACAGCTCAGCTGATGATGAGAACCCTTGAGGATCCCACATCTGGCCACTGCCAGGCCAGCAAAAGTGAAAGAAGTCACATCAGACTGCCTGAGACCTGTGAAAAGGGGCCACGTGGGAACTCTCAGGATGGCGACGGAGGTGAAGCAAGTGAGAAATGAGCAAGCAAGCAGGATTTGGGACCTCCTGGCTTCCCACACCACTGAGTCACAGAGGAAACTCTCAGAACGTACAGCGAAGCCAGCGTGGTTCCCCTGATGAGGGCCAGGGACGAGCTTGCCACTTCCTTCAAAGGCTGTCTGGTCCCAGAATTCATACATATAAATTGTGAAACTTTCGGCCAGGCACAGTGGCTCATGCCTGTAATCCCAGCACTTTGGGAGGCCGAGGCGGGCGGATGACCTGAGGTCGGGAGTTAAAGATCAGCTTGACCAACATAGAGAAACTCTGTCACTACTAGAAATACAAAATTAGCCAGGTGTGGTGGTGTATGCCAGTAGTCCCAGCTACTCAGGAGGCTAAGGCAGGAGAATCGCTTGAACCTGGGAGGCAGAGGTTGCTGTGAGCCGAGATCGCACCATTGCACCCCAGCCTGGGCAACAAGAGCAAAACTCCATCTCAAAAAAAAAAAAAATTGTGAAACTTTCTGTGTAGCCAGTCAACCCATGTTAAAATATTAAAAGGACTGTGTTAGTCCATTTTTACACTGCTGATAAAGACATACCCAAGACTGGGTAATTTATAAAGGAAAAGAGGTATAATGGACTCACAGTTCCACATGGCGGGGGAGGCCTCACAATCATGGCAGAAGGTGAAAGGCATGTCTTAACATGGCAGCAGGTAAAGAGAGAATCAGAGAGTCAAGCGAAAGGGGTTTCCCCTTATAAAACCATCAGCTCTCGTGAGACTTAATAATTCCATGAGAACAATATGGCAGAAACCACCCCCATAATTCAATTATCTCCCACGGGGTCCCTCCCACAACACTTGGGATTTACTGGAGCTACAATTCAAGATGAGATTTGGGTGGGGCCACAGCCAAAACATATCAGGGACATAATTAATTCCTAACGAAACAAATAATAAAGTTGAAAATTTGGAATTGTATTAGATTCCCTTTGAGAACAACACAAGTGACTCTGTTAGCATGCCCATCCAAGGCACAGTAAGTACCAACACCTCCGAATAATTGATCTGCCTTATGTATGACAGGCTTGCCTCATTTATAACAGATGAAGGAATTTCTTGGCATGGATCTGTTCTGTTTTTTCAAACTTCTTGGTTTCCTCCTAAGAAGTACCAACAGTTAACATTTAGGTGGCAGATTAGATTCTGCCTAGAAGTATAAGGAGGCTGCCTCCATCGCAGAAGGTTTTATTTGTTTATTTGTTGAGACAAGGTCTCCCTTTGTCACCCAGACTGGAGTGCAGTAGTGTGATCTCGGCTCACTGCAATTTCTGCCTCCTGGGCTCAAGTGATCCTCCCACCTCAGCCTCCTAAGTAGCTGGGACTACAGATGCAAGCCACCATGCCTGGCTAATTTTTTATCTTTTTTTGAAGAGACGGGGCTCTTGCCATGTTGCCCAGGCTGATCTCAAATTCCTGAGCTCAAGTGGTCAGCCTGCCTCGGCCTCCCAAAGTGCTGGGATTACAGGCTTGAGCCACTGCACTTGGCCCACAGAGTGGCTTAGAAATAGGAAGAAATATCTTGCATTCCATCGTACAGTGGCAAAGGGGTCTCACAGTAACAATGCTACCACAGAAGAGTGATATTGGTAGGGGCTGGTATAAGAAAAATGTGGGTTTATGGGCAAAGGACATTATTTGGATCAGTGGTTCTCGAAGTCTTTTTTCTTTGTTTTGTTTTGGAGACAGGGTCTTGCTCTGTTGCTCAGGTTGGAGGGCAGTGGTGCCATCATAGCTCACTGTAGCCCTGAGCTCCTTGGCTCAAGTGATCCTCCTGTGTCAGCCTCCACAGTAGCTGAGGCTACAGGTGCATACCACCACAGCTTGCTAAGTTTTAACATTTTGTAGAGATGGGGTCTTGCTATGTTGCCCAGGCTGGTCTTAAATTCCTGGGCTCAAGCAATCCTCCCACCTTAGCTTTGCAAAGTGCTGGGATTACAGGCATGGTCTCCTACTGCTGGCCCTTGTTTCTTGATTGGTGATACCACCACTAGGAAGAGAGCCACACTGGCTTTTCGGAGCATCCAGAGATTTGAGGGTGAGGTCGCACACCTCTTTGCCTTTGGGCTGATTACCCCTTTGCTGGCTCAGGCCAAGTGTGAAATGTTCTATTTCTAGAGAGAGACACTTCACCCTTCCTCATTGCCTGGCCCACCCTGGATTCCGCTTGCCGGTATTTATACCCACTTCCTGACTCAGAGCAAAACTTTTAGTGAACTCTATAAAAATGTGGCTTTGACCAGGTCATTTTGAGCCCAGTGTGTCCTCTGAGTTCTTGTGGATAAGGCAAAGAGCCCATGCCCAAGTTAAGGTCTGGCCATAGACACAAGCCTTGCCTGCCTCTGTCTCTCACCTGGGAGTCTCAATCATTTTCCACTTGGGAGCTGACTCTTGGTCACAGCCTGTCCATGGAGGTTTCTGAGTCCCGGGCAAGAGATGCGTGGCAGGGTGTGTGCCGCTCTCATTTCGTGTGATGATCTGAAGCACTTGGTGGCTCACTCTTGTGCAGGCCTATTATTTATTTTCTAAGCCAATGACATATTTGCTGGATTGATTTGCATCAAAATAAGACATTTAGATGAGAAGATTAGCTACACATGGTTGTAATATGCAAATATGAGTGCAGAAAATTTCTCCTATATGCAACATTACTTTTTCTTGTAGTTTATAATGGAATCCTTTTTACCTTAAATGAAATTGGTAGTCACCTGCTTCTATCTCTGCAGAGTGAATATCCCACACAGAATTTTGGCTTTCCTGCATCTTTATCTTAAATCATTTACTTTCATCTGATTTAGTTTTAATTTAAAAGTTCCTTTGGGATGGGAACAGACAGACTGCAGAATGGTAGAAAATGGAGATTATGAAGAATTAAACATACTCTTTTCCCACTTTCAGCTATTCATAGCTCTCAGGAAGTAGAAGGAAAAAATAATTCTGAAAAATGAAAGAACTAGTATCTGTGTGCGTGTATGTGTGTATGCTTTTCATAAGCTGTAAACCTACGATAGTGGTAGGGGCTGGTGTAATAAAAATGTGGGTTTACGGGCAAAGGACATTATTTGGACCAGTGGTTCTCAAAGTCAGTTCTAGACCCAACAGTGGTAATGTGTGGGCATTGGTGAGAAATGAAAATTCTTGGACTTATCCCTGGGTCTACTGAGTTAGAAACACTGGGGTAAGGCCCAGAAGTCTCCAGATAATTCTGATGTATGCATCAGTTTGGGAAACATTGATTTAGATAGTATGATGAATAAATGCAGGTAAACATGTTTTTCACATGTGAAGTTGGATTGAATATTTAAGCAATTGTAAGAAACTGTTCTACCTGCTATGACAATACATTTTTAGAAAAGCTGCAACTGGTATATCAGAAATCTGTAACCAGCAGACAAAATCCATTCTCCTAAGAAAAAACCACTAGGCATTTGGGTTCAAACTCATTGGTGGTTAGAGCCATGATGACCAAACACAGTACAGATTTAGTATGTAGTATTTTAAAAAATGAATCATCCTTCATTAATCATGGGAGAGGGGTGAAATGTCTGACTTGGCATGTCAAAAATAAAGATGTAAAACTGAGTGGAGTACACTTTATTCTGCAAGAATTAAAAAACATTAGTTTTGTACTGGAAGCACCTTCACACACAAGCATATCTCTTTTAAGCAATGATTTATAAGCATGGCTCAGAAGCACTGAAAAAAGCAATTGCAAGGATTCTGAAATTCCTCATCACATTTCATTCCAAGTTTTGTGTGTAGTTTTCTGGAATCAGTTACTGGATTGATTGTCCCAACAAACCAAAAGATGTGACGTCACCAAATTCAGCTTTTGATAAATAGGGTAAGTTGGAAGTTATATAAAGAAGAAACATAATTTATGTATACATGCATATGTTTATGTAAATTCATTCAAGTAGAAAAATCCTTAAGTGGCATCTGTGAAAGCCAAAATTGTAGTTTTAAATCTTACCTCTCCTCCTTCTTATTGCAAAAAAAAAGACCAAGACCAAAATGAGTATTAACTGTGGCTACTCACTATGTTTAAATCTCTGTAGCATGGCAAGAATGTTTGCTACATTAAGGTTTAGTAAGAATTTCTTAAATTAATGGGACTACTGGGTACATGTTATTAAAGAAAGAAACGGCCTGAGTGTAACAGTAAGCCATCTGAACGACTTTGGTGGAGTTTTATTACTCTGTCCTGTGTTGTAAGCATGAAGTTCAATGTGAGATCAATTCTGGGGCCTGGCATTATCTATCTCATGCACATTGCTAATCTTCTCTGCTCTCCACAGCCCCAGCTCCTCACTTTTCAGCATCTCAGCAGGGCCCATGTCTCTGGATGATAAGACAATGAACATACAGCTATTTATTTATCAGAGAAAAGTTTGCTCAATCCGCCTCTGTTATTCTTGCATAATAATAGACAGTTGGAAGAACTTTTTTGAAAAAATTTCAATAATCCACTGGCTTGTCTTCATACAGAGTTTTGGTATCAGATAGATGGTGTGTGTGTGTGTATGGGCAGCCATTGCAGAAAATAACAAAATAAATGAGACTCATTAATTAGTATGAGACTTTACAAAATCCAATATGAAAATATCTCACCTATTTCAAAATAGTTGATGGAAATGGGTCAGAATAACTGGAGAATTATTCTGTTAATGGGATAATTATTTCTACTTTAAAAAAGTGAAAATAAATAAATCTTGGAAAAAGCACCATTGTCATCACCAATTTCTCACTTCAAATTGCTGAATTTTTTTTTTTTTTTTTTGAGACAGAGTCTTGCTCTGTCACCCAGGCTGGAGTGCAGTGGTGTGATCTCGGCTCATTGCAAGCTCCGCCTCCTGGGTTCACACCATTCTCCTGCCTCAGCCTCCCGAGTAGCTGTGACGACAGGCGCCCGCCACCACGCCCGGCTAATTTTTTGTAGTTTTAGTAGAGACGGAGTTTCACCATGGTCTCAACAATCTGAATATTTTTAAGAATAATTAGGTAAAATTCTAGGACACTGTTTGGTTACATTTATTTTTATACATCACAACTTAAAACGGTCTGGATTTTACAATGTTATCACTCCTTACCTTTTTCTAAACATTCAGGCTTTTCTTTGAAGCTGGAATGGTTAAAATGAGTTCAAATTTGCTGCTTGAGTTATACAGAGTCTCAGATCCCTAGTATGCAAATCTATGACTGTAAACTGTAAGTGTCTGCAGCAAAAGACCTAGGAAAATATAAATGGCTTATATCCACTTACCCTCCACGCCGGGTATCTTTTGGAGGTGAATACAAAACATGTGCCTACAAAAGTGAACTATTGCTAAAAAGGTAGGGCCAGCAGTTTTCTGTAGAAGGGGCAGATGCTACCTTTCCATTGTGCCTCGAAATATTCCCTCATAGTGACCTCTCAGTGCATCTGAGGCCACTTGAGGGCCTCAATGACTCCTCCTGGCAGTGACTCTCAGCAAGGTGGGAACAGAATCTCCATGAACAGAGGGTCTTCCCCAGCTGTTGGAGCCACTAGGACGCACTCAGGAGAATGTGTAAACCCCAGTGCCCATCTTCCCTTGGCCAAGGACAGGAAGACATCCCACTTGTGCACGAGGCTGTGGCCTGGGGAGTTCAGCCTGCTCAGAAAATTGCTGTGAGGGTTTCTCTAGGCGACATCGTCAGGTGTGGGGATATTGACAAAGGTTCTTTCCTCAAATCTATCCCAGCCCCATCTTAAGTCCCAGCTCAGCAGAAGCTGTGAAAAGAGTAGTGTCAGCAATCCAGCATCACTGAACAGCTGACTCATTTCAAACCTCATTCTCAACTCACGACCCAAGACAGTTGTGCATGCCTGAGTTCTAGGCAGAAATAGGCTAAATTCTCATTTCAGAAAGGAAACCCCCACAGTTCCTGGGCTGGCAATCATTATGCATGGAAACATGAAAACTCTATGTTGTCCCAGAATTCTCACTTTGAGAAATTCAGCCATGAACTATAGTTTCTAAAGATTTCATAGAAAATGTATTTTTCTAAGCCAAGCTTCTGACTATATGTCTTTGCTTAGTATTAAAAGTAAAACTAATTAAGACTAGTCTAACAAGATACTTAACATAAAAGTATCTAATGCTTTGTAGGCACTGATCAGCATAACGAAAATACCCTGCCCTGTGTCCAGGGTATATTTGTAAAATACACAAATACAGTAATAAACCATTTGAAGATGGAAACACTCAAAACATGCTAAGTACCTAGTATTCCTCTCACCCTGGGAATATATATTTTTCAACAGTTAAATAAAGTTGGTGCTGTGGATTAGTGGTTGTTTTTCTTCTGCCTCTTATAAATGAATTATGCTGCATTTCTGGTGGAAGCCTAGCTCTCTGTGTTTACCAATTTAGATCTGGGTAGTTATTTCTTGAGCATCACCTAGCATCAGAACATGGCTTATTACAACTATGCTATTGCCACTTTTAAGGAATCACCTTTGGGGAAATCTTAATTTTCACGATTAAGAACTACTAAAATCAGACAGAATGGAGAACTTGGCCACTCCAGAATGTCACCATCAGTACTGTGATACTCCTTCTCTCATGTTCAATGGAAAGAATGAATTCCTAACTAATGTATTCTAGGATGGGTAGAGTTCTGGAATTCTATGACAGGATGCTAGGCCTAAAGTCCCTTCAAGATTTAGAGGGGACCCACAGCTGGCCACTTCATTCTCGTAATCTGCCACATGTATGCCAGCTTTCCAGGTGAGGCAACGCAGAGACAGCAGGTGGCAAATACCTGGCCACATAGTGACTGCAATCATTTTATCTCCCATACATTCTCCTCAATGAAAAACGCACAGCCTTCCAGGGGAGAAAGTAATGCACTCTGCTCTGGGAAGGATAGAGAACAGAGAAGTTTATTTTACACTATCCGTCCAAGAAAACAATCGCCATAAACCAGTGCAAAATGTGCAACAGAATCAATAAGTGTGTCTTAGCTCTGAGAGCCCAAATTGGTGATTTCTTCTCCTGTTCCTCAGTTGGGCACGTGCCCCATCCGTTAATGCTGGTTCGCACCACAGACAGAAACATTCAACCAATTTGTAGCAGGTTATTTTTACAAATTCCTACCAGAATGTGTACAAGGGACAGGGAAAAACCATACCGAATGAATGATAAGTGATCAGTGCTTAAAGTAAATACAAGGGACAGCACGGGCAAGAATCCACAGTTTCAATAAATACAAGTGAACAAGCATGGGAGTGTCTCAACCGGGTGGAATTAGTCTGCGGAATAATTCAGCATCATACAAAATCTAGCAGGGCTGTTGAGCAGTGATTGGCAAAAACGTTCACAATAACTTATGCCCTTGAGCGAGTCTGCATGTAACACATTCTGTGGTTTCAAAGGTGTCAGTTCTCTGTTTTCTCCTTCCCTGGCCATCCCTCCAGGAAGGGAGGGGTGCAGCTGGGCCGGCTTGGCGGAGGCGCCCCGTGAGGAAGGACGTTTGCCCAAGAGCCAGAGGTCAGGGTCCAGTGTACTCAATACCAAGTGGCAAATTGGGACTTAATTGACGATGTCTGTGCAAAGTGCGCTTCTCTCCATTTTCCAAGAAACCAGTGTCTGTAACTCCTGCATGAAAAGCAGTGGTGGCCTCTGGGTCACTCCCTGTCACCCCAAATGCCAAACACCAAGAGCACATCTCAGGGACTCACAAGTCGGGGAAGCTTCTGTTGTTGACTGCCTGGCACCTCATAGATGGGTAGTTTGTTTAACTGGGGCCCCCTTGTCCAAGGCAGGCTAGAACTATTGCTTGAAAACTAGAAAGAACCTAGTGAGAAAGAGATGGTGATGATGGACATGAGGGAAGTTGTCTTCTTCCTCCAAAACCTTGTGCCCCCCCAACCCCAGGGGACGCCCATAAGACTTTAGCAAGGCGTCCTTGGCTATAAAATGTCATGCATTTTTTCTTGGTGGCCTTGCCCAGTGGCTCCTCTAAAAAGCACTACATCCATGCATACTCCAACACATCTGGGATGCAAGCCCAGACAACACGGCAGGTGCAGCTTTTGGGTCATTGATTAATCCAGAGCCCAGTGGAAGAAGATGCAAGAGAAGCTCTTGATCTCTGGAAGAAAAGGAGTAAAAGGGGAAGGCCCCCAAAAGAAAACAATCCCCCCAAACCCAGTAACCTAGGCATCATCTCCAAACCAAACAAAATCCGAAACGCTCTCTGTAATCTATGGGCCCCCTTCTGTCTATTTCTTCAACAGTCTCAGGTCACAAATTAGGTGAGTCTTCCATCAAATAACTTAAAAGAGGAGGGATTGCAATCAGTGTTGCCTGGCTCGGGCCAGTTAGCAGCCAGTTTTTCTAGAATCTCAGTCACTGTTCAAAAATGGAGCTGGAAAAGTCATGTGGATGTTGGATGTCTTCACACGGAGGAGGCAGGAAAGGTGGGTGGGCATGACCCAAGGAGGTGGGGGAGCGAGGATAGGGCAGGGGAGAGCCTGGGCCATCAAAACAGGAGCGGAGGCCTGAGGATAGCACAGGAGAGACGAACGCCGTGGCCCCGGGGGCCTTTGTGACTCGGGGTGCGGCCGGGTCTCGTATTGCACAGAAAAGAAGGAGCCGAGCCTCTGCGGGCACCCGGCGGCTCAGTGGTCCCCGCACATGGGCAAGTTCACGAAGGTGAACACATTGAACTCAGTCATGATGGAGAAGCACAGGAACACGCCATACAGGAGGAGGCACCCACAGCCCAGCTTCTTGTCCAGCTGCCACTTGTTCAGGTGGACGCCGAATACCTGCAGGGCACAGAACAGGTTCAGAGGGCGCCAGGAGGAGGCAGCAGCCTCTGGGGGGTTCGTAGGGGAACCCAGGGGACCCGGGGAAGGGCTGCTGACTGTGGGCCTCAGGCAGGGTGCTGATCCTCTCTGAGCCTGCAAAATCCACCTCTCGTCTCGGATTGTGGGAGGTGAGAACGTCTACATCAGGAGGAAAGGAAGCCAGAAGCTGCTGGTTGTAGAAAAATAACTAAAACAAATGGCAGGACTGAAAAGCACATCCCAGCAGCCAACCCTCTTCCACTGAGCTCCAACCCTACACTCCCGTGGGCCCTTCATCTGTTCTGGGCCTTCCCCATCTTGTTCTAAGCAGACCCGCACTCCCCTGAGGACAATGACCCCTCAGTCCTCAGGCAGTGGCGGCTGCATCTCTTCCCACGGCTGCGTCTGGAGGTGAGGAAGTTGCTCCCTCATGGCTGCTTCCAGACCATTTTCCTTCTCTCCTCTCTAAAAACACTGAGCCTGGAATCTCGGCTCTTCCCACAGTTCCTTTTGGTTCCTCCTGTTGCAGCCAATGATGTAACCCTGGCCACTGCCCATCCTTGAAGCTTTCCGCCCGGCTCTTGCCACTCTCCACTGCACTCCTGCTGACTTTCTCTGTGATTTCAATGCCCCCAGAGGGGAGAGGGTCTTTCCAACACCCTGCCCCATCAAGTCCTCATCCTTCATCTGGCCTCACCCACTCACACCCACCAGCCCATGTGCTACCCAAATATAAATGAAATAAAATTAAAACACAGCTCCACATTTCAAGTGCTACAGCCAACCATAGCCAGTGGTCCTGTCCAGCCCAGGTGCAGACCATTTCACTGCAGAAAGGTCTGCTGGGTGGCACTGGGGCCTAGATGTTGCTATTGGCAGTGACAGAAGTATCTGTGTTATCTTAGTGTCACTCATCCCACTTTCTGACTCAAATCTCTTCCTTTCTAGCTGACTCCGCCTGATTCCCCAGCTTCCACAACTCTGCAAATGCCCATAGCCCACAACTCACTGATACCATCACCACTTCTCTAGGCTTAACCCACTTTGCCCCTTTCCTTCTCTCCTTCCTCTGCTTCGATTCCACCCACACTCACTGGAGTCACTCCAGGGCATCCACCCTGATTCCCTAGCCTCTCTCTTGCTCGGTTGTCCTTGCTTGGCTAAGCCACAGCCCTTCAGTTCAAGCCAAGTCCCAATCTGGTTCATGCTGCATCCACGCAGCTGACCATCAGGGCTGGAGGAAATCAGCCAGCCATGCTGATGAGTCTTATTTTAAATTCGAGACCACCGACATTAAGTGGGTAATTCATGCTTTCAGCAGGCATCTCATCCTTCCCTAGCCCCTTGTCTCCCCTTCCCCAGATGGCTACTTCACACCTCTCCCCTCTCTTCCAATTTTTGACACTTGCTTCCCCGTCCTCACTTATCCCCATGGCACAGAGCTCCCAACCCCACCTCCCTGCCTTCTCTCCTGGCAGTGAGGTCAACTCCACCCTGCATGCCCCACATCCCATCTCCCACCCTGCTTAAGGACCTTGTTCCAGCAACTCCCTCTCCTCCAGCACGTGCCCCAACTCCATCCCTGGATTATTCTAATTGGCATACAAAGATTCTCTTATCTTACTCATCTTAAAATAACACTTTTTTTTCTGAATTTCCATTTTTCTCCTTTATTTACAGTCAGATAACATGAAAGAGTTGTGAATGTCCACCCACAGTCTCCAATCTCGCTTCTTCCATTCTCTATTAACTTATTCCACTCGACTGCACGGCACTGCCATCTCATTAGCACCAATGGTTTTGCATTGCTAACTCCAGTGGCCAATGCTCAGGGCTCCTCTCCCTGACTCAGCCAATAGCTCCCTCCACCTGGAAAACCCTTCGGCAGGTGGTTTCCAGGACCCCCGCACTCTCCTGGTTTTATTCCTGCATCTCCAAACTGTTCCTTCTCTGTTTCTTTTGGTGTTTCTTCCTTATCGTCCTGACCTGTAAGCGTCAGACTGCCTCAACACTGAGATCTTGGGGCTCTTCTCTCTTTTGTGTACACTCATTCCCTTGGATATCTCTCCCAACTGCAGGGCTTTAAATACCATCTACACTATGGTGTCTCCAGACTGAACATCTCTTGTGAACTCAGACTTATATTTCCAGTGGCTTTCTTGACCTCTTCCCTTGGATGTCAAACAGGCATTGCAAACTTAAGATGTTTAAAATTGCTTTTCCTCCCCCAAACCTGCCTCTCTTCAGCATTTTGGCAACCTCATTTTGACAGCCCAGTTAGTGGTTAGCTAGGTCTCCTGCAGATGATATAACTATAGCATAGCCTAAAAAGATGCACCGTGGCTATGAGTGTGTACCCTGGTGTCAGATGGCTTGTTCCTCCATTCACTTGGTGTCAATAAAAACGAGTCAATTAGCTTCTCTAGGCCTCAGTCACTCATCTGTATAATAGGCTGATCTTAGTGACTCCTCATGGGGGCATGATGAGCTCCAAATGGGAAGACATGTATACAAAATATTAAGTACGGTGTGTGGCTATTACAAATATTACCACTTCAAGTCATAGCAGAACTGCAGGACCTCCTAAACCATAAGAGCATGAATGATGTCGATTTTCACTTTTGCATAAGGCAGTATTAGCTTTGGTGAAATCTTGACATTCAATTCACACCCTGATCCTGTAAACTACTTATCTTGCTTCCTGCCTGTCCTTCTGAATTCCCATTCTCTGGCATATTTATGCTAACAACATGCCAGGTGTAACTCATGACTATTTCCTTGAAAAATTAAGGAAAAAACATATTGTGTCTCAATGCTCATTAATGCCAACAGCATATTTGTATGTTAATGGATGCTTATGTGGATGAGTCCATGCGTTGGTGTGAACTTGTTCCAAACACATCAGTTGAGTTGGGAATATTAAAGTACACAAGTGGGCGTAATAGCTGAGACAGTGGAATGGCCTCAAAATGTACCGTCAATAAAATATATTTTTAGTTTCCAAGTATTCGTCAAATTCAAGGATTCATATGGGAACCTGGAACAATCAATGAATTGGAATCTACCTTTCCATGACTAATATTGCAGACAAAGTGGGATCTTCTCTTTGCATTTGGGAAAATGGTTTGTTTTCTACGTAAGACAGGGCCATGCCTTTGAGAGGAAGGCTGGCTTCTTTCAGAAAGGGAGAAGGTGTTCTAGTGGGTTGCTAGGACTCACTTCTAGAAGAAAGAGCCAGGAGATGGGACACGGAGGTTGCTTGTCCCCAGTCACCAGGAGGCCAAGCTCATCTGGTCTCCAAAGAACCCAAGAGGAGGAAAGAACAGGCAAATGCAAGTACGAGGAGAGAGCTGCCAACCTACCGTGACAAAAACAGAGGCCAGGAGCAAGCCCACGGAGTAGATCAGCCCCCTGCTATTCAGCCGGATCTGTAAGACAGGGTTAGAGTTAGGCTTCTGACAAGCTAGGCTTCCAAAGTAGAGCTAGGCTTTGGAAAAGGCATCTGCCCATGCAACTCTGAGTAGCAGTGATTCCACATCTCCTCTCTAGAATGAAAAAGCAACAGACAGCTTCAGCAGCCACCTCTGCAGCTTACACTTGAGACGTGTGCTCTTCTGGAAACCCAAGGCTTGTCTTTGTCTTGTCCACTCTCAGTCCCATCCTGGCGTTACCCTCAGTAACAGGGCCCTGGCTGGAGTGCCCCACAGCCACCTGAACCCTCCATCCTGGACTGTGAGATTCTTGTAGCCCACAAAACATCCCTGTCCACGTGTTCCTTTACCTCTGGGGAACTTTTGCTTTCTCAAACCCGTACTGCTTTTAGGATGAATTTCATGACATGGGCGATGGAAAAATATGAATAAACTTTTCATCTCATTTGCACCAAAATGTCTCTAACTTGATGGGAAGAAGTGGAGGAGGGTTGCTGTTGTGGGCAAACAAAACAGAAGAAAAAGTTAAAATTCCATTTCTGATGTTAGTAAAACCTCTAATGGAGGTTTGTTTTTTGCAGAATGGGGATAACAGCCAATGAAGAGAAAAAGAGAAATGTATTTGGAGTTCCTTCTTTTTTTCTGAGACAGGGTTTCACTCTGCTACCCAGGCTGGGGTACAGCGGTGTGATCTTGGCTCACTACAGCCTCAACCTCCCAGCCACAAGTGATCCTCCCACTTCAGCCTCCTGAGGACTACAGGCACACACCATCACACCTGGCTGATTTTTGATTTTTTGTAGAGACTAGGTCTCACTATGTTGCCCAGGCTGGTCTTGAACTCCTGGAAGCAAGTGATCCTCCCAGCTCGGCCTCCCAAAGTGCTCATTACAAGCAGCCCAAAGTGCTCTCAAAGTGGCTCATTACGAGCATGAGCCACTGCACCCAGCTTTGGAGTTTCTATAGAATAGCACTGACCAGCAGAACTTTCTGTGGTGATGGAAAAGTTCTATTATCTGTGCTCTCCAATGTGGTAGCCATTAGGTACATGTGGCTGTTGGGCATTTGAAATGTGGCTCATGCAACTGAAAAAAAAAACAGTTTTAATCTCATCTTTAACCAAATTTACATTTAAACAGCCACATGTGATTGTGGCTATCATATCAAGCAGAGCAGGTAGAGAGTACTGGGGTGCTGACTTGGCCGACAAAGGCCAAATAGTTTCTTTCATGATGTAGAGAAGACACTGCTTCTGCCTTTGACCAAAGTCATGAGGCCGGCTGCCCTGAAATAGAGACTCCTTAGAGCAGTGGTTCTCAGAGGGTGGTTTTGGGGCCAGCAGCGGCAGCAGCACTCGGGAACTTGTTAGAAATGCAGGATCTCAGGCCCCACCCAGAACTCCTGAATCAGAAACCCTGGGGCAGGGCCCATGAATCTGTGCTTTAACTCCAGGTGATTCTGATGCACAGGAAAATGTAAGAACCACTGATTTAGAGAAAGTATAAAGCTCAGATCCACTTCTTCTGTTCTCCAGGGGTTCTGCGGAAGAGATCTTGACATTCATTTTTCACATGTTCTCTTGGAAATGCTTGTGTGCATTCAGGTTTGAGGACTACAGACCCCAACCAATGTACGCTCTCTTGCAGGGAGTGAAAAGCTTCTCTATGTTCATGGGAAGGGAAAGTGAGGCTGGTTGATTTGTGTGTTGTTTCTGTTAGACAACTAAGTGGTAATTATCGAGTAGGAGTGGTTCTGGGCCCTTCTGACAGGGTTTAAGGTACCTCTCGGCATGATTGCACCAGTTCACTACTGGAGTGTGCATATGGGAAGGAGTCTCCATAGGTGGGTGTGTCAGGTTTATTTTCTGACAGGACAGAAAATATGGACACCATGTGCCCTAAACAGCCACCCCTTTCTGTGAAGATGTGACTTCACAGAAACTTCACATCACTAGATGTCCTGTCACAGAGGGATTGAGCTGGACTCTTTCTCTAGTGACTTGCAATCCCTGTGAGTCAACCATTTGCTGGCCCCCAGCTGGAACATGCTTCCCCACCAACAAATGCCTTCCTGAGAATAAAGAAAGACTCAAGTCATATCTCTGTGACACTAGAGCAATGGCTTAACCTGGTTAATTCAGTGTGGAAAAATGGCAGATCGGCCCCATGGCAGTCCAGCTGGTGGCTTAACTTCATGCACACACTCAACCTGACTGTGGACAGACTTTCCTACTTTCATCAGCTGGGTTGGTGTAAAGAGGCCAACATACAGGACTGCATCACAAATGGGTTGTATTGAAGATTTTCTTCCTCCAAGTATTCTGTCCACATTGACCTGTGTTCTGGTCAATGTTCAAAGGGAGAGGTGGGCTCCTCAGAGCAAGATGGCAACCCCTAGGAGAGAGGAAGAGGCTCTTGGAGCTATCCTCAGTCACCCTTGGGTAGATGTGAAACTGTAGATAAACACTCAGGAATCCTTTTGAGCTCTTAACTTTCAGCACTGCGCACACAGATATCTTCTAAGAGGGGCAATGCATTTCCAGCACGGCTTGCCCTCTGAGCTCCAGGGTCAAATCCTTGTCAGCAACAAGAACTTAGTAAAGTGATTTCATGCCCTTAAGAAACCAAGAGCCAGTGACAGCAAAGCTCCTAGCAGGAAAATTCTCTTTGGCCAAACATTTTCAAAAGGAATCCTGTTAAACCAAAGCTTTTGAACTTTACTCTTCCTATGTTCACATGAAATCTCGAAGAACAGTGTGGCTGAAATTCTAAATCTGGTTCCAGAGGCCAAAGGCAACTCACTATTTTGTGGAGTTTCTGTGTGTTTTTAACTTCTCACCTTTTTCTCTATAGCCTTCCTTTGGTCATGAACTACTACACACACCCAGGGGTGTATTTTTGTGTTTTCATTGTTAGAGACCTGGGCTTTCAAAGCCTGTATTTACTTCTTGCTGTCTGACCCTTGTACTTCCACAGGGATGTGACAGGCAGAAACGAGGGCTCCTTCAGCTGCCTTCTGGCCCAGCTCAAACATCTCCCAGCTGCTGCAGCTATGGATGGTTTGGGGCAGGAGTCATTGCCTCTTTTTTTTTTTTTTTTTTTTTTTAGAGACTGGGTCTCCTTGTGTTGCCCAGGCTGGATGGAGTGCAGAGGTGAAATCATAGCTCACTGTAGCTTTGAACTCCTGTGCCCAAGTAAGCCTCCTGCCTTAGCCTCCCAAGTAGCTGGGACTATAGGCACATACCACTGTGCCTAGCTAATTTGTTGTTTGTTTGCAAAGATAGGCTCTTGCTATGTTGCTCAGGCTGGTCTCAAACTCCTGGCCTCAAGCAATCCTCCAACACTGGCCTCCCAAAGTGCTGGGATTACAAGCATGAGCCACTGCATCTGGCTCCAGCCTGTCTTTGTAAAAAAAATTTTATTGGAACTCAGTTCATTCATTCATGTATCATCAATGGCTATTTTCACATGACAGCAGCTGAGCTGAGTGGTTTTGATGGAGACAGTATGATCCACAGGGCTTAAAATATTTCCTCCCTGGCCCCTTATAGAAAATGTTTGCAACCCTCTGGTTTAAGGCATGGACTCCAGAGCTAACTTCCTAGGTTTTGAATCTCTTCTTGGTCACTCACTTGCTGTATCATCATGGATGGGTAACTGAACTTCTCTAAGCCTCAGTTTTTCAAAGTGTAAAATGGGGATAATACAGTTCCTGCTTTGTCGGTGCTTATGAGGTTGAACTGAATTAATCTATGTTAAAACTGTTGAACAGGGCCTGGTGTGTAATACCTTCTGAATAATTGGGGGCTGGGTCCACTTCCTTGCCCCCGAGGCTGCTTCTTTTCTAAACCTATCACTGAACAATAGCTTACTAGATTACAGACACTGCAAGGGTAGGAACCACATCCGACTTTACCCTCCACCTGGCACAGGGCTGGGCACAGACCACGTGCTTAAAACGTAATTGAGCAATGAATAAGACATGTCCATGAGGTCTCATTTTGAATATGCATTAAAAGGAGGCCAGTATTCTGTGGGGCAGCGGGGACTGGTCAGAGTGAGGTTGGAAGCAGAGAGACCCCGGATGCCACTCCCTGGATAACGTTCCAGAAGCAATGTGGTCTCTGCCCAGTGTTCTCTCTCTCCCCTCACCATTTTACTTAATTTATTTTGAGTCTATGCAGTGTTTTTAAGCCCAGCATGCTGCTATGAAAGTTTTCAAGCATTCAGGAAAGTTGGAAGAATTATACCATCTTATTTTTTTAAGAGCAGGGCATGTCCACGTGTGCTTGTGGGAACTTCAAAGTAAACTGCAGAGACCAGGCCATTTCACCCCTGAGCACTCCTGCCTGCATCTCATTAAGTAGAGTTCATTCACAGTTCATGGGTCTTTTATTCTTAGATGCCATTTTATATGGTAAAATTCCCACCACAAAACTGTACCATTCAACAGGTTCTGAGAAATGCATACACCCATGTAACTCAAACTCTACCATGGCACAGAACGCTTCCGTCATTCCAGAAAGTTCTCAGATGCCCTGCTGCAAGCCTTGCCCGAGGCAGGCACTACCCTGTTTCTCCACCACAAGGCAGTTCAGCCTGTCCTAGAGCTTCATAGCAATGGAATCCTGCAGCGTGTACTCTTTTATATCCACATCATCTTAAAAGACTCCTTCAATGTTTTCATTGCATCAACAGCTCATTTATTTTTACAGCAGTGTAAATATGCCACGGTGTGTTTAATTATGCTCCTGTTGATGGACATCTGGGCCACTTCCAGTTTGGGGCTATTAATGTGTATTACTTTTATAATTCAAAAACAAAATGAAAAAGAGGCCTGTAGGGCTCCTCCTTCCTGACAGGCTAGCCATTAATGAAGATAGGAGGAGGGCCAGGAGCTCTGCTAAGGACCTCATGTCACTGTCTCATATCCTAGCACCCCTTCTCTGTAGTCGGCACCTTAAGCACACCCCTGTGCCCTCTTTGAGACTTTCGGTCTAGCTAGCTGGGGGTCTCACCTCCTTCCCACCTCTACTCTGCCCATCCTGCCCTAAGTCCTTTTGCCCTTTCCAAGTTCACTATTGTCCATATGGTGCTGATGTCGGTCCTGCTTGTGCTTGGGTTGGGGCACGTTCTTACCAGACCAGCAGGTCCAAATGCTCAGAGGGCAGATGCCTGGCTCGTGAGTTTTTCCTCACTCTAGCACCTAATTCCCTCACCCCTCCAGTCCCTGGCTCCACATACTGTATGTTTAAATGAGCATCTGGGCCAGGCGTGGTGACTTATGCCTGCAATTCTAGCACTTTGGGAAGGTGATGTGGGTGGGTTGCCTGAATCTAGGAGTTAAAGACCAGCCTGGGCAACATAGCGAGACCTCATCTCTACAAAAAAAATAAAAATAAAAATTAGCCAGTTCTGTTGGCACATGCCTGTAGTCCCAGCTACTTGAAAGGCTGAGGTGGGAGGATCGCTTGAGCTGGGGAGGTCGAGGCTACAGTGAGCTGTGATCCCACCATTGCACTCCAGCCTGGATGGCAGAACAAAACCCTATCCCAAACAAACAAAAGAAAATGAGCATCTGCCGCCAGGCACAGTGGCTCACACCTGTAGCCCCAGCACTTTGGGTGGCCAAGGCGGGCGGATCACGAGGTCAAGAGATCGAGACCACCCTGGCCAACATGGTGAAAACCTGTCTCTACTCAAAATACAAAAATTAGCTGGGCATGGCAGTGCATACCTGTAGTTCCAGCTACTTGGGAGGCTGAGGCAGGAGAACTGCTTGAACCTTGGAGGCAGAGGTTGCATCGCGCCACTGCACTCCAGCCTGGCGACAGAGTGAAACTCTTGTCAAAAAAAAAAAAAAAAAATCTGGTGATTCTGAGCACGGGTGTGTGTGTTTGTGTGCATGTGTTTGCATGTGGACATGCACGTGTGTGCGTTTGCCTGCATGTGTTTGCATGTTTGCATGCATGTGTGTTTGCCTGCATGTTTGCATACACGTGTGCGTTTGCCTGCCATGTGTTTGCATTTGTGCATGTGTGTGTGTGCACACGTTTGCCTGCGTGTGTTTGCATGTGTGTGTGCATTTGCCTGTGTGTTTGCATGTGTGGATGTGTGTGCGTTTGCTTGCATGTGTGCATGCATGTGTGTGCGTTTGCATGTGTGCATGCATGTGTGTGCATTTGCATGTGTGCGTGTGTGCGTTTGCATGCATGTGTTTGCATGTGTGCATGCTTGTGTGTGTGCACGTTTGCCTGCATGTGTCTGCATGTGTGTGTGCATTTGCCTGCGTGTTTGCATGTGTGGATGCGTGTCTGTGTGAGTTTGCCTGCATGTGTTTGCATGTGTGCATGTGTGTGTGTGCATTTGCCTGCATGTGTTTGCATGTGTGCATGTATGTGTGTGTGTGCGTTTGCCTGCATGTGTCCGCATGTGTGTGTGCGTTTGCCTGCATGTTTGCATGTGTGGATGCGCGTGTGTTTGCCTGCATGTGTCTGCATGTGTGTATGTGCCTTTGTCTGTGTGTGTCTGCATGTGTGCACGCATGTGCATACTGGGAGGCAGTGAGGCTGCATAGCAAAGGGCAAGAGTGGAGAGTTGATTGGGAGACAGGCCATGGTGAGGGTTGGCTTTAAGCCGATCTCTGCAAGTAACAAAGCAAGAGGGCACCAAATTGTTTTTTAATTGAGGCATAATTTGCATAGAGTAAAATGCACAGATCTTAAGTGTTCTTACTACTGGATGAGTTTTGACAAATGCATACCTCATGTAATCTACACTTCAACAAAAATAAAAAACATTTTCATCATCCTAGTGACTTTCCCTGAAGGCAGTAAAACACTTTCTGGAGGCATGCTAAGCCAAATGATATCACCAAACCCTTCTCATCCGTGAATGACCTTTGGAAAGGCCTGCACAGTGTTGAACTAGATCATCTCCCTCCTCCCTGCCTCAAAGACGCAAGGAACATTAAGTGTCAATGCAGAAAATCTTCAAGGCAATGCTGATCTGAGAGCATGGGAGGCACATCTCAGATTGTTCAGTCCTGACATTTAATGCTGTTTTCATTTCTTGCCTTAAGAAGCATGCATTTTCATTCTCTAATTCCCTCTTGGTAGTTGTTGTGGAGGAAATAGGAGGGTGGCTATTTCCAAAGTCAACAGGAATTTAGCCCACAGTGCATGTATATTTTTTAGTATGGATGCAGACACAGATACTCATTCATACCAAATTTCATGCATACTTGCTGTTCATAAAACAGTTCTTTGAACCCTATTACCTTTGGAAAGCCAATACTCCCATCCTAAAAGATTCTGATTTCCCCAATACTACAGTTTAAAATCTCTCTATGGTTTGTGGTCAGCTTGACCCAACCAACAAATTCTTTTAGGAAAAATAAGAAGCCCCTGGATTTTTGCTAATTTATTTCTAACTTGGAACATATGTGGCATGTCATTTCACATTTTCTTATTTGGGTAGTTTTACACTTGTTTGGGCGTAGTTTCCAAATGGATGTTCCCAGCTGTGGCTTTACATTGTAAAATATCACTGGGTTGGAATCTCTTTGTTTGAACAATTAAATGAGGTAAGACAGTGACCAAGCCCACAGAAAAGACTCAATTTAATGACAGTTGCATCCCTAAGTCCTTTAGTCATTTAGTACAATAGTGCATTTAGTTCTGGTGGCCACTCATGAAGTATGCAGAGTGGGTTTTGTTCTCTCCATTTGAAAGATGAGACAACTGAGGCTCAGAGAGGTTAAACCACTTAGTCAAATTTCTGAAGCTGGTGAGGGGTCAGGTCTGCACTTAGAGTTGGGCTTTGGACCCTGAATTCTCACTTTTTGTTGTACTCTGCCAGGCACAGCAGAAAGCCAGGGTAAAGCCTCCCTTTACCTTCTAAGAGCCCTCAGAAGTGCATCTGGACCTTTCCTGCCTAGCACTTTTTTTTTTTCTTTTTGAGATGGAGTCTTGCTGTGTCACCCATGCTGGAGTGCAGTGGCATGATCTCAGCTCACTGCGACCTCCACCTCCTGGGTTCAAGTGATTCTCCTGCCTCAGCCTGCCGAGTAGCTGGGACTATAGGTGTGTGCCACCACGCTCGGCTAATTTTTGTAGTTTTAGTAGAGACGGGGTTTCACCATGTCTGCCTACCATGTTTGTAAGAGTCCCGAAGGAACTTTAAGAATCACAGATGCCCCTGCAGCATCTGCCATCTGTACTCACCCACATCCCCCCATCTCCCTGAGGTGCCATTTTGGTGGGTGCCAGCTGCCTCCCAACAGCCATTCCCGCCTCAGTGCCTTAGGACTTTCTCCTGAACCACAGAAGTGCCAAGAAATGAACATCCTAGAAGCTGTTCTCCACCAGTGACTCTGAGGAGTGGGTGAATAAACCCCCCAGCTCCCTTGCCCCTCGGATGGAGTCATTCTGAGACAAAGGCTGTCCTCTGTTTCCCAGAGCTCCCGCTATGGGAGTCAGCCCTGATTGCCCACTGTGGTAACAGTCTTGCTAGCACAGCCGCTGTGGGCTGCCTTCCCTCCTTCTCCCTCTCCACTCTCATACTGGTCCCCCTCAATAAACTCTTCACCCTGGATCCTCATCTTAGAAATGAATAGTTTCTGAGGGACCTAAACTGTGATGAACAGAGAGACTGATTCAGCTTTCCACGCAAGCCCTTCCACAGTAGGATCTGGAAGAACCCTTCCTTCCCCCAGGCATCACCTAATTTTCCTAACATAGAGCCTGAAACTCAATGGTCAAGATTAAGGGGAATGGGTGGTGATACTTTTGCTTCCAGGAGCTCTGTTTGAATAACCTTGAGAAGCCTCATTCATTAAGACATCACCACACTATTCCCAAGTTACCTATCTAGGTCCTGTGGGGATAGTTTGTAGGAGACCCTAGCAGTGGCCTTCTAACATGGTCCTGTTTCTGTGATGTAAATACTGCCATCATGGCTGATTTCAAGCTACCAACGTGGCATCGCCAGAGGAAGCTACGAAGAGCTGCACATTATAGCTTCTCTGGAGGCTATATGAGTTGGCTCCAGCACCCTACTGTCCCTGGGGGCGAGGGAAGGAATTTGCAGAAAAGGGAAGACTGGTTCTAGCAGAGGCAGCAGTGTCCTGGTGCTGGGAGCCTGAACTGGGAATGGTTGCCACACAAGGTGAGAATGAAAGACGTGGGAGACATTAAGAACTGATGGGTTCATTGATTCATTCCACAGAAAGCCCTCTGCTAGGTGTTAAGGAGCACAGGTTGAGTAAGATACAGTTTCTGCCCTCCGGGAGTTAAGGGGGAGGCACACACATCATAGAATATACCCCCACGCTGTCATACAGGTACTAAATTTGGCTAAGGGTAGGCTTCTTGGAGGAGGTGATGGTTGGTTGAAAGCGCTGGCCTTAGAAGAAGGACCTTGGACAAGGTCTGATATACTTGGCTGCTCCAACATCCTTGTAACTTTCTTCTGGCTCTGCGGCCCCCTTTCTTCTGATTCTCCCTGTCCCTAGCTGGCCCTTCCTCAGTCTCCTTCAGTGAATGTTTGTTTCTTCCCCCATCCAACATCACGACATGTGACATGTTCTAGGCCCTCTCCTCTATCTACACTTACCTTCTTACTTTGTTACTTGCAGTTAGTGCTCTTGACTCCCAAGTTCACACCTGCAACCAAGACCTTGCCTCTGAACTTCAGACCCATCATTTCCACTACCTACCTGACATCTCCATTCGGTTGACCTGCAAACATATCAAACTTTATTTGTCCTAAATGGAACATCGGGTATTTCATCTTAAATGTGTTCCTCATCTCCCAGCTTGTCTCCCCATCTCCACGAATGGCACCACAATACACTTAGTTGCCCAAGCAAAGAATCACGTGTTACTTATGATTTTTCTCCTTCTCATCGTCTCCATACGTCTATCAGAAAATCTTATTAATTCTTCCTTAAAAAGAATCTCTTTGTCATCAGCTCCTTGACCTGTCTCCCCTCACCCACTCTTGCCTCCTATGCATTCAGAAACAGCATCCAATGTAATCTTAAAATGTAAAGTGAATCATGCCCTCGCCTTGCTAAAATCCTCAATCGTAGTTATAATAACACCTGAAAATTTTGCAATGGCTTACAAAATCCTTGCCTCTCCTGACTTACCTCCACATGAACAGCTGTTTAGGGGCTAAAGTTAAACTAATTGCCAGGCCTGTTATTTTTTTCTGTAGTCTCTTGCTTAGCTTTCCACTGATCTCCAGTTTTACTGCTACTGTGGAGGCAGAGTGAACTGCTGGTCTCATTTCCTCTCCCCATAATAGGTTTTATGTCCACACACTTTCCAAAGCCTCATGGTGGGTGGATGCATTTTTCTGCTTCCTGATTTGGGGCTTGGCTGTGTGATATTCTTTGGCCAATGGCGTTAGCTGACCTGAAATGAGCCTGAATCCAAAATGTGTTTCCGAAGCTGGGTGCGTCTTCTTGTGCTCTTGCTTTGAGAAGAGGAAAACATGATGTGTCTCAAAGAAGACCCATCATGAGAAGACTGTGTCTTGAGAAGCCAGTGGTCCAAAGAGAATGAGAGGCACATGGAGCAGACTCATATGAAGCCTGCAGCCAAGCCCAGATCAGCCACACACTTGTCAGCCACAAAGGTATGACTGAGAAATATATGCTAATGGATGGATGCATGCCTTTTGTTACTTAGCATTATGGTAACCATAGCTAACAGATACAACTGTCCTAATCCAATCACCCTATTTTCTCTCTCCTGCAAATTCCTCATAGCTGAACTTGTTGCCATCTGTCTTGTCAGGCTCCAATGCTTTCTCTACGGAATTGTCAGAACATCCTTTCTAAAAGGCACACATGACTGTATCTCTCCTTCTCGTGTACCCTTCATTCTTTCCATTACCATGGCCTTTACCATGCAGCTTCTCTCTGTCTCTAGTTTCATTTCTGTCACTTTGTTTCAGCTCCCCAACTCCTCAGCCCTCCCATACTCCCTCTAGCCACAGAAGCAGCCCTTGGGTCCTTCAGTCCAACAAGTTTTCCCATATCTTGGTGTTCTACAAGCTCTTATTTCTGTTTGGAAAAAACTTTTCTCACCTCTCTCCACCTGCTTGTTCTGATAATCTCGGATTCTCAGAATAACTGTCATTTCCTCCCCAGCATTCCAGATCCCCCAATCACTGCCACACACTGCCTAAACTTCTGTATAGGCAGCCCTTAGGAAAGCAGGCATCACATCTTGTTTTGGAATTGACTGTGCAATTCTCTCCTTCCATAGCTGTAGGTCCAGGAGCATACACCTCTGCCTGTCTTGCTTACTGCACCATCTCCAGTGGTTACCAGCATAGCACACAGTAAGCACTCAGTTAACACTTGGTCAAAGAAAGAATAAACCAGGCAGACAGTGTGGGGTGAGAATATTCCTGGACAGCTCTTCTTTTTGTCTCTGTTGTTTCTGGACTCTGGTGGTCTCTTGCTTGGAGAGAGGGAGACAGACACCCTCTCACCATTGCATCTCAGATTTATTTTACATTTCTAAGCCCTAGCTTAGAAATATGAGTATTGCCCTGGCTTCCTGGAGCCTGCATGGTGACTTTCTCAGCTCTCTTAAAGCTTGTGGAACAGACGTTCATCACCATAATGGAACAAGAAGTGCTCATTTTCCAAATTTTGTCTTTTGGAAAGATTCCTTATTTTGGGCACTTAGGTAACTAGCTGCCTTCTGAGCAAGCCACAAAGTGTTAAGAAATGTCAAAATCTGTAAAACTGCATTCATCCTTCCCTGCCAAATGCTTAAACCTAATGCCATGCACAAAACAGCTGTCCGGATGGTAATTATCAGATAATTATGACTTGGAAATCCCATCTAGATGAGATGGAAAAAGTGCTTCAAAATTGTTGGCAAGTCCCTTGTGAGGTTAGGAGAGGCCATTAAACCCAGTGGCTGCTCGCTTCTGATGTCAGAGATGCAGAAAGATGTCATGCGGTCACTACCATGCTACATGAAAAGAGGCTTTTGAGTGTCGTTTTGGAAATAAAGCCTCTCCTAGGAAAAGCTTGTGGTGGAGAAGAGGGCAGATTAAAATGCTCTCAGCAAATAAGCCCTAGATTTGCTTTTCCATGAACCTGGGATTATTTTTCCAAATAACGTCTGCATTTCGGCATGAGATCCACGGTGATGTCCCCCACCCTGCCCAGTGTGGCTGAGCACGAGGAATTGATCACTTGAAGGCACCCAAAGAGAGCCAGAGAGGGACCAGGGGCTGAACAAAGGATCCAGAGCGGTTCCTCCAACCATCAGAGAGAAACTCCCTGTAGAAATATCAGTTACCATGGCCCAGGGCAGCAATGAGTGCAGCCCCCATGATGACTGTTGGTACTTTTAGGATAGAAAACTGGGGATCAGAATTTGCTCCCCTTATAGCTCTTCACTTCTTTAAATAAAGTTGAAGAAGCCACCTAAGCATTAATAAGCAGACCCTGCCCTGTCTTTTAGCAAAGATTCAAACTCGGGGATGGATCTGGTCTGAAATTTCTCCTCTGAGCCCAGAGTTATGCATGGGTGACTGCTGTGGCATGATTCGCTTTGGCAATAGTTGTCAGTGCTTTGAGGAAAGCACTCCTCTCTGCCTCTTTCTGGCTGTGTGATTTAACCTCTGTGCCTTGGTTTCCTAATCTGCAGAATTGTATTGGATTTAGAATGAAACCTGAGCGCTGTGACCAGTCTTGGTGGCCCAGTATGACCTCTGCCCACCTTACTCTGCACTACCTCTGCCCAGCATGTCTCCTGTTCTAGGACACATCCTGCCTCAATGCCTTTGCAAGTACAGTTCCTTCTCAGAATGCTCCCCTGCTCTCCACACACCCCTCTCTTCCCATGGCTGGCTCTTGTCATTCATGACTCCACACAGAACTTAATCTCCTGTTCAGTAAATACAGAGTGACACCTGCACCTCTCTCTCTACAACATCACTTCATCTCATCATCTGCATAAGGCTTTTGTCCTCTGAAGTTAGTGCAATCAGGCATTTGTTCACGTATGTACTGTCTATCCTTCCCCACTCAATGTATACTCTAAGAGGAAAGGTCTTGTCTACCTTGTTCACTTCTGAATCCCTATTGCATTGACCAGTTCCTGGCATATAGTGGGTGCATAATAAGCCCTGGTTGAAAGAATAATCATTTCCTTATATAGGCGTTGGAAGGATTAGGTGAGACCATGCGAATACAGTGTCCGTACAGTGCTGGTGCAGAGTAGATGCTCAGTGAATTCTAGCTATTCTTTTTGCTGTCGTGCTTGCCCCCCTGCTCTCTTCTCAAGTCACCCTACTGATTTGTTCTTCTTTGCTCACACATGTTCCTCCATCCATCTATCCATCCATCCATCCATCCATCCATCCATCCATCCATCCATCTCTCCATCCATCCATCCATCCAACAAATATTTGTGGAATATGTTCCAAGTGCCAGGCACTGCGCTAGGCACAAAGGACATAATAAATGCATAGATGAGCACAGTTCCTGTCTTCAGGGAGGTCACTTCTCCAGGGGGAGACTCAGACCAAGGGGTAAAGGTAAGCACTTTGATGAGAACTGTTGAACACAGGCATGACACCTGGTCCAGGCTTGGGAAATCCCAGTTCAACATCTATATTGATACCTGAAGGATGAGCTAGAGAAAGAAAGAAGCCCTTGGTCGGGGCCCCTGTAACCCCCTCTGTGAGGTAGTCTGGGTTCAGAGGGCCATTTTCTGGGACCCCCAGCTTCCAAGCAAACCAAAAGGCATAGTTTGGTTGGGCCAAATACTGTTACTATTTTGATCCAACATTATCAGTCAAAGAATCATAGTCTGTACAAGCAAAGGCTTCTGGAAAATTAAAGTCTACCTTTCTATAGGCTAGCTCCTTAACTATTTTTGATGAAATATTTCACTTTGAAATAGATCATACACTTGATGCTTATCCTAGAGGATATGAGATCTAACTTAACTTTTTCCTGAATGACTCAGGATCACCACCATTAATATAAATCATTTAACTGGGCTGACACATGGCAAAGATCTCAGGAGCTATTGATGTACAAAGGGATTGCTTGCTGCTGCAATTGAAAAATAAAATTTATTATCTATTTAAACAAATAAAATGTCCTTCTATGTGCAAGATGGACACTGGTGCAGTGTGAGTGGCAGACTTTAAGTGGATGAGGTCTTAAACTCAGATTCTAACAGCAGAAAGAGATGTGGTTAATAACTGTGAAACAAGGAGGAACGTGAATGGGCCAACAGGGATGTGGAAAGAGATTATGTGCAGTGTGAGGATGTATTTGGGCAGAGCTTAGAAGGATTAGAGGATTTAGGATGTGGGGAGCATTTGGGGTTCTTCTCTTCATAGGGATTCTTCCCTTATTAAATGCCCTCTGAAGGAAGGAGAGCAACTACTTGAGTAGAATAAGGAGAAAGCAGAATATTAAAGCATGCCACTAGGATCTGGGGCTGATTTTATGACTCTCACTCCCTGATTCAGTTCACCAGGTTGATCCTTCCCTGTTTCTTGTTCATTTACATTTTAGTCTTGACTCAAGGTAAAAACTTTTCCAAATAGTGGAAGTTAGCATTACTTATGAAATGCAAAATTCACAGCTTTAACCAAATCATGGCTTCCTAGTAGTTCCTAGGTTGTGATCATTACTGAAAAATAAGCTAACCAGAAATTTTTCCATTGAATTTTTAAAGTTCAAAATGAAATCTCCTTTTCAACAGAGGGTGCTGAAACAACTATATATCCATGTGCCAAATAATAAAATTGAATCCCTACCTCACATCATATATCAAATGGAATCTCTTTGACTTCCCTGGAGTTCATAAACTGTTTATTGATTATATTACTGATTTTCTACTTTCAAAAGAGTGGTCTGCATTGGATGTTTGTATCCCTGGCATAAAACGATCTTTTTTTTGTTTGTTTTTTTGCACTGATTACAGAAACAGCAGCATTTGGATGGAAACACAACATGACATGCCTTTCTCTAGAGTCTTCCTAACCAAGTCTCCCCCAAGAGGACTCTTGTGCGTGTCATGGCTATTGATCATAATAAGCCAGAGTGGTTTCTTCTCCTGCATTTCCCCCTTGACTTCAAGGATAAAGTAGATCTTCAATTTCAAGACTTAATGTGGCCCTTGTATAATTCTAGCAGAATGAGCAGAGTGATCCAATTATGTCATCTTCAGATGAAAAACGTGAATTTGAGCCAAACATCCACTAAAGCCTGAATTTTTGTTTTCATGATGTCACTGTGTCAGTAGACATTGAGATCTGGAAAGAGTATGCTTTCATAGCTCTGGGAATTACTGATAGAAGAATAATGTTTAATTTTTTTTTTTTGTTCTCTAAAGAGTATTGGGAGAATGTCAGAAGGAGAGGAAAGGAGGAGAGATCATTGGGGGAATGATTTACGGTGTGCCGAATCGAGTTGGAATTTCAGGCCTGATATCCATGTCTAGTCAGGAAGATTTCAAAGTTAGTAAGATAAACTGGTTTGCTTCTGGGGTGAGTTTTAGTTTTGTTTTGAAAGTTTTTGATTTCACCTTCTATGATGGTCCCCTTTAATCAAAGTAAAATAAGAAATAACATCATGGATCTGAAGGACATTGAAAGTTTCTCATTCTCTGCTCCTGCCTGTCCCTCCCTCACTGGAGAGTCATCCTAGTGAAAATATATTATTCAGGGATGAATTTTTCAGGTTGTTTAGAGCCCAGGTTTTCTTTTCTTCTTCTTTTTGATGTCTGTTTTTTAGCGATTGTCTTCTAGTCCTCAACAGAGGGACAAAAAGCAGTTAAAATTCAGATAGGTCTGATTTTTAATTCCTCATAAAAACCAGATGGACTGCCAATGGGTTCATCAGACCCCTGTATGCAGCACTCTGAGTCGGGCTAAGGAGCATCTTCATTGGCTTCCTTGTCAAGTATGACTGAGTAGGGATAGAAAGTCACTAAATATTTTTTAAGGAAGTTAGGTTGTGTTAACTGCGAAGCTTTTGTTCAGACCATGATATGCAAGTTTGAGTTCAGAGCTGAACTTCTTGATAACAAGGGAAGACTGCATTACTGAAGGAACCAGTAATCTCCTGTCTCCACCCTTTGCTCACGAAGCATTTATCTCATCTTGAAAATGAATGCTGAATTCATGTTTTTTTTTTTAATAAAAATATGTTTTGGGGGGCACCAAATTACGAGGTTATTCATGCCCTCGTGTCTCAGCCTGGACCTGAAGTCTCCCCCTAATTCATGAAAGGTAACTTTCACTGCTGGTGAAAGTGAATGCAAAGGCCATGGAAGAGCTAAACATGGATTCCCATTTATTCAACACGCTTTTCATGGCTTGAGTATGTGCCTGCCCCATACTGTGTGCCATGAAGAAGACAGACATGTGAAAGGCTCAAGGTAAGCCCTCACGGAGCTTCCTGTGGTCAGGATATGAAGGTGTCATAAAGTTGTCCCAAAACTTCAGGAATGAATCTGGACAAATAACCATGTAAAAAATATTGTCATTCTGGTAAACAATCTTTTATATAACTTTTCTAACACTGAGAAAAGTCATCTAAAGAAAAACTTGAAATGTAAACTTGAAAAGTATAGATTTATGTACAACTCTAAAACCTATAGATTAATGTACAAAGATGTCTGTGGTGTCACTACTTACAACGGTGAAAGGTTTGAATCAACATAAGTGTCCAAGAGCAGCAGCATGATTAAGTACATTTTGGAATATACTGTAATAATAGGTCACCTTGAAGATGATGTTTCCAATGAGATTTTGAGGAAAAAACATTTGATATAACAGGAAGTATAAAAAGCAATGTATAAAATTGCCTATATAGGATGATCTTTGCTATACAAAGTAACCTAGAGAAAGAAAAAGATGCTGAAATGTTAACAATAGTTATCTATGGATTAGACTCTGGGTGATTGTCATTTAATCCTCTAGAACTACAGGGTCCAACAGTCAGCCACAAGCCACATGTGGCTATATGAATTTGAGGCACAACACTAAACTAATTACCTGGATCCTTCTTGCATCCAAGTGGGTACATGTAACTTATGTGGACAGTGGGACGGGAACAGTTGGGACAGATACCACTTCCAGGCCTCATCAGAAAGTGATCTACACAATATTCCATGCCCTTGCCTTCTCTGCTTTCTGTGCAGCTATGGGAGAAGGACTTCAAGATGGTAGAACCACTGGATGGACTGTGCCACAAACCCTGAGTTTCTGCTTGAAAGAGCCATGAGAGCTGCCAAGATGGGAACATCTGCAGTGGAATTTGAATAAAAAACCAATCCCTTGTTGGGCTACTCCAGTGAAATTTGGGGGTTTTTGGTAATATAGTAGCTAGCAACACTTATTCTGAAAAATAAAGCCATAATTTGACCTTCTGTGTGAAAGTTGTTGACACAGCAGGCCTGGTTATTTAATCCTTGCATACCTCCAGGAGAGTCCAGAACCATGGTTGACATTTTAACCAACCCCTATGAATGTGACCCTTGGGATGCTACAATTGATGACATTGGTTTGTACCCCAGAAGCGATAGGCCATGCTGTACCAACTTGTCAGGATCATTTCCCAAACTTTATAATGTCTACCTGGTATCTATGCTGGGGTTCTGAGGTTCAGGCATCATGGCTGTTCATGCAGCAGAAATGTGCCCACCTGACCAGCCCTCCCCAGAAGCCTCAGCCTCCAGTGGACTTCCCTGGATAGAGACATCTTGTGCATGTTTCCCGCAAGGGAGAAAGCACTTCCTGTATGACTCATTAGGGAAGGAATTAGAGGCCTACAGCTGACCACACTGGGCTTCTCCTGATGCATTTCATTTTCCAGCTCCTTTTATCCCATATCCTGTGCTATAATAAACCTTAGCCATGAATGTAATCTGTGACTACTCCTGAAACCCTGAATTAGAGAATGGTCATAGGACGCCCAAAATAATTCCCACATAAGATATTTCTCCAGGAATATAGAGAACATATCATCCAAAATAAGCACATGCTTTCTGCACAGCCCTTATATATCTTAACACCTGTTACTACCATCTGTTGACATTCTATCCTAGACATCAAACGCTTGTGAATTTGGCTGATGTGAGTCAATTCATAAGATCCTGACTGCAAAAGTCTCACCCTGTGGGCTGCAGAACTTAGAAGAGTTATTTGGAATTCTGTGACCCACTCCCCCTCTCCCCCAGTGGGCGATGCCCTTTCAGTGGCCAACCTGGATGGCATCTCTCCAGTGTCTCTCTGACATGAATCACTTAGCCTGTAATAAGGTGAAGCAAGTCTAAGTACACTAAAGTAGGCGTTGGCAAGTTATGACCCATGGGCCAAATTTGGCCCACCAATTGTTTCTGCAGAGTCCATGAGTGAAGAACGGTTTTTACATATTTACATGGTCGGAACAAAAATCAAAAGAAGTGTTACATATCATGACATATAAAAATGACATAAAATTCAAACTTCAGTTTCTATTAGGAAAGTTGTATTGAAACAGACATGCCCATTTGGTTATTTGTTGTCTATGGCCGTTTTTCTGCTACAGCAGCAAAGCTGAATAGCTGTATAAACATCCTCTGGCCCACAAAGCCTAAAATATTTAGTATTTGCCCCTTGACAGAAAAAGTTTGCTGGCCCCTGCTCTAAAGTCCTGAATGTCCCTGCAAGCCTGACTCAGGAAGGCCTTTGACAAGGAGAATTTGTTTTCCCCTCAATATTATGATTTCTACACCCCTTTTTCCCCGAGACAAAGACCCTGTGGCCAAGGCTATTGAAACAGAGTCAGGTAGCCCTGGATTTCAGGAGAAGTCCTGGAGAAAACCACTTACGTAGGATCCATAATCCACAGCCAGGGTCTGCAGAGCCCAGGGGAGACCCAGGCCAATCAGGATGTCAAACACGTTGCTCCCAATGGAGTTGGACACGGCCATGTCCCCCATCCCTGCAGGGACAAGAGGTCACTTAAGTGAGGGAAGGGAACCCAGGAGAGTGCAGGGGCCCCACACAGGACTCTCCCAAGCCTTTAATCTCACAGCCAGAGAGTGGTTCTGCAAGCTCACATATGCGCTTCTCTTTCGAGGCCATCACCCATGTGAAAGGATGACACAAATTATAAAACACAGAAACACATGTTCTACTGAATGGTTGACCTTTACTTCAAATATCATCACTGATTGAATATAAGTGATTCAAAAAACCAAATACAGTGATATGCTTTGTGTCTGTGTCCCCACAAAATCTCATGTGGATTGTAGTCCCCAGTGTTGGAGGTGAGGCTTGGCGGGAGGTGATTGGATTATGGGGGTGGTTTCTTATGAATGGTTTAGCACCATCCCCCATGGGTACCAGCTTTGTGATAGTGAGTGAGATCTCGTGAGATCTGGTTATTTAAACGTGTGTAGCACCTCCCCCCACCCTCTTGCTCCTGCCGTGTAAGACATGCCTGCTCCCCGTTCACCTTCCACCATGACTGGAAGTTTCCTGAGGCCTCCCCAGAAGCCGAGCAGATGCTGGCATGCTTCTTGTACAGCCTGCAGAACCATCAGCCAGTTAGAGCTCTTTTTTGATAAATTACTCAGCCTCAGGTATTTCTTTACAGCAATGTGAGACGCACTAGTACAGATGGTTTCAAGGATTCTGGAGATTCTGAGACACGCTTATGGAAAGGAATAAACTCAACCATTCTAGAAAGTGACTCCAGAGCTCACACCTGCACACTGGGTCATCTTCCAACTGCCCTGTACTGTCTTCAGGCCTTCTTCAGAATAACTGAACAATAGTGTAGACAATAGTCTGAGGATGTCTATGGGACACTGAGCCAAGTTTTGTAGCTCAACACACATTTGTTTATTTGTTTGAAACAAATGCCCTTCAGCATAAATCAGGCAGGTGCGTCAGAATGAGTGCTGCGGAAGGGTGTGGCCATCTGGGGCATCTGTTTGGGAAGGTGAACCGTGAGCCTGTGAGCTTGGCTTTGAAGGAGGGAAGGATCTGTCACACTCTGAAAACTGACCTCTGGGACCTGTCACTCAGGGCACTGCAGGTGGGTCAGCCTTAGGGATGAGGTTTGTCCTCTCTAAGCCTCAATTTTCTTGTCCATAAAATGGGGGTATGATTGTGCTTACTTCACAGGGCCGTTGTTTAAATCAAATAAGATAGTGCATCTACCATGCTTTACTCAGTAAAGGTTAGCTGTCAGTACATTTCCTACTACTTTGAATAATAGAAGGATGGTGATACAGCCTCCAGAAGGGGCTATGGGTGCTACCTAGGAAATGTCTTTGCTTTCCTCAAGGGTAGGACCTTCTGGATTATTTCTCTGTTCTTCTGATCCCAGGAAGCTTTTCAACCAACACGGCATCACCTTCCCTCCTTCCAAACCCTGTTAATTACCAGGTGGGTCCCCCAGATAGAGAGGCCCTCCCTCCCTCCCTCTCTCCTTCCTTCCTTCCTTCCTTCACTCCCTCCCTCCTTCTTTCCTTCTCTTCTCCCTCCTGCCTTCCTTCCCTCTCTCCCTCCCTTCCTGCCTCCCTCTCCTCCTCCCTCCCTCCGTCCCCATTGCCACTGGAAGTCCCACCTTGTCTGGCCACAATGAGGCTGGCCATGCAGTCAGGCACGCTGGTCCCGGCAGCCAGGAAGGTGATCCCCATGATGACGTCAGGAATCCCCAGGGTATAACCAATGATTGTGACCTAGAAGGAGCAGGAAGAGGTGGTCAGCTGAGGGTCACCTCAAGCCCCACCTGCCCATGGTTATTCTGATGGAGACTCACAACAGGCTATGGTCTGGGCTATCTCTGTGGGGTGCAATGTCTGCTCTCTGTATCAATACCGAGGGTGACAAACACTATGTGGATGCCAGCCGGGGCTGCGGGTCAGGGGAAGGTGCTGTAATAGGATCCATGCTTTCCAACAAAACATTGGCCTTTTCACTTGTTCTTTTCAGGTGAGGCGGGTGGTTTGAGATGAGAAAATAGAATTTCTGGGAAAAAGGCAATATTGGGACAGAATATTTGAACTACGGGTTGGCCTGAGGCATCCAGAAAGGATGGATGCTTTGCTTGGAATTTGAGCGTCCATGTCAGGGGTGATGCACAATGGGAATTTAGAAGAACTGCAAAGGGGCTGGATTTGACAGTATCCATACTTGTCAGAAAAGGCATAACTCTAAGGTTGGGCACGGTGGCTCAAGCCTGTAATCCTATCACTTTGGGAGGCCAAGTTGAGAGGATTGCTTAAGTTCAAAAGTTCTAGACCAGCGTGAGCAACATAGTGAGACCTTGTCTCTACAAACAATTTTAAAAATTAGCTGGACACAGTGGTGTATGCCTGTGATCCCAGCTCCTTGAGAGGCTGAGGCAGGAGGACAGCTTGAGCCCAGGAGGTTCAGGCTGCGATGAGCTGTGATAGTGCCATTATACTCCAGCCTGGGCAACAGAGTGAGACCCTGTCTCAAAAAAAAAAAAAAAAAAAAAAAAAAAAAGAAAAGGAAAAAGAAAAAAAAAGGGGAAAGCCATAACTAGCATTTCCTTTTCTCTATTTCTTGAAGCTTGGTAGCAATTTGCTGTCCTTGTCAACATCTTCTTCACTATAATTGCTTCTGGGGACCATCATCTTAAGTGAAACAGCTCAGACACAGAAGGTCAAACTCCGCATGTTCTCACTCATAAGTGGGTGCTACGTAATGCATACACTTGGACATGGGGTGTGGAATGATAGGCAATGGAGTCTCGGAAGGGTTGGGGGCAGAAATGTTGTGTTTCTACATCTCACTTTCCTCCCTGGAGACTGAAAAACAGGAAGGCCAGAGGCCACCCCAGTTTAAATTCAGCACGGAATGAAGTGGGGTGGGTGATGAGAAATTACTTAATGGGTATGATGCACATTATTTCAGTCATGGATACACTAAAGTCAGGACTTCGTCACTTCCATCACACAATATATCCATGTAACAAATTTACTTGTACCGTTTAAATTTATGCAAATATAGAAAAAGCAAATGTAAGCATCCTTAAAAAAACAAAAGCAGTTGATGAGGCAGATGATGAGAGAGCTGGTGGCAAAAAAAGAGGTAAGTGGAAAAAGAGACACATTCCCTGCATGTGGGCCCAAGGAGAAGATAACTCACAAGAGTTGAAACTGTCAGGTCATTTTAGGATGCCACTTGATCTCCCTCACTTGCCATAAAATTACAGGAAATGCAAAGCACATGTTGTAAGGAGCACATTCTTCTCACAGTTCCTCCTGGGCCAGCCCTTGAGAGACACCTACACCCGGAAGGCTGACTTCACTCCAAAGGCCACAATCGCTCCTTCCCTGTTCAAAGGCTAGGGGGATGTGAGTGAAATCCATAGAGATGCCTGCCTTGCCTCCTTTCAAACCAGCGAACGCAGCTCATTTCTGTTCAGGACTGAGCAGAACTGAACAGAATTTAACCTGGGGTGGCCACAGGGCTTTCTGACTTCTGGTCTCCAGGGAGGAGAGTGAGCTGCAGAAACACACGCTGTTTCTATCTTGTTGCTCTGGAGCAAATGGAGCTACCAGCGTCCTGGCCAAACCTTGTTTTTCCTTTTTAACCCTCAGCTCAGTCCCTGTAGGAATCTGGTTTGGCTCAGCCAGGCTTGGCCCCTGGCTCATCATTTTCATGATCATGTTTGTGGCTGGGTCTGGAGTTCAGCGGAGCAGACTGCTCAGGTGGCTGGGACCAGGTCTCCGGTTTCTCCTAGTTTTCTCCTTATTCCTGGGCATTGATTGGGACTTATTAGAACCTCCACTGGAGGAAAAGGAAGCAAACAGAAGGAAGCTGAACCTCAGATGAGTCAGGTCAGTTGGTTAGCCTGCTGGTTAGGGGACTGCACAGAAAATCATGTAGCACCTTAAGTTCAGGGACAGCCAACACTGTCCCCCAAATCCAGATAGGAGGTGGCTCTTAGTGCGTATGTCAGATGAAAACATTAGTGAATGCAGGATGAGGGAGAAACCCCTGGCTATCAAACTTGGGTTTTAAAAAAATGTTTGTGATATTGAGGAAAGAGATGATTATGAATTAGTTGTGTCAGGTTTACAAATTTGCAATCCATGTAACAAAATTTTTCTGGGTATTTTTGGTCCTACCAAAATATCTTTTTCAGAACCTTCTTTTTAGCTCTTGAGTTTAATTCTCCAGAATTTATATTACATTTCTGTCCAACACTCAAGGCAAGATTAATTTGGATTTGCATCATTTTGCCATGCCTTTTAATTTCCGTCCAATTCTAATGATTTGGAATTTCCCCCCAGTTAAAAAGTATAGCCATAAATGGGTAATGCATTCTGGAAGCCTGGGTTTCCTAAAATGGCTCTGTTAATGTCAAAGCCACTGAATCAATGTCAATCAACTAATGTCAGTCAATGTCAATCAACCAATGTGAATCACTGAGTCATTATTTTAGCCTCAGAAGGGACCCTTGAGTGATCACCTCATGCAATGCCTCATTGTCTGGTTGAAGAAACTAAGATGCTGATAGGGAATGATCATCATTTCCCAATTCTTTGTGCCTTTTCTCCATGTCCTTTGCCCTGTGATATGGCTGTTCTTCCCACTAGAGCAGGTGGAGTACATTTCCCCCATGCCACTGATGTGGGGCTTGGCCAGTAAAATGTGAGTGGACGTGATGGTAAGTCAGGGCCAGGCGAAGACCCGGGAGGCATCTCGTGTTTCCACGTACTCTCTAGCATTCTAATGATGCACTGTGAGAAGAGCCTACCCCAGGTAGCTAGCTTCTGGTACAAAGAAAATGAGCAGACACGTGGAGTAGACAAGGACCCCACCTGCTGCCTGAATCAAACATGACCACCCTGAAGCCCGAAACAGAGCTGCATAGCAGGTCCTAGCTAAGATTAATGAATCCACAGTCAACCTGAAGACTTGTGAGCAGGAGAATCGACGCCTGCAATTCTAAACTACCAAGTTTAGGAGTGGTTCGTTGTGCAGCTTATTGTAGCAATAGCTGACTGGTACAGTTACAGGCTGAAACCCTGACTCTTATTGCCTTCTTTATCCTCTAAAGAGAGTTAACAGTGTCATGGGGTCCCGATTTCACTCACCATCCACACCATCATGTAGGAGAAGGCTGCAATCCACAGCGTGGAGGAAGCAAACGTCACCATGAACCATTTCTCCCAGCGCGGCTTGTTGCAGTTGGGTACAGTGAAGTATAAGACGAAACTCAGCGGCCAGGTGAACGCCCATTTCACTGTTTCCAGTTTACCCGCTGGAAAAATGAAAAAGGCCAAAAAGAAATAAAAAGAAAAAATAATGAAGAACCCCAGTTAGCTTTACTTCTCTGCTTCCGCCAAGTGTCTGTACTGCTTTCCCCAGAATTAAACCTTATTATATTGCTGTTTTCCTAGAACATTCAAACGACTTTCCGTCACCAACGAAACCTTACATACAACACCAACAGATTAAAAAAAAATTATCCACTGCCCACCTGCTGGTTCGGTCTCCGAAATGAGAGGGTGAATCACTTCTTAGTAATACCAGGCTTGGGGGATGGTTTGGAAGATGGCCAGGTGGGAAAAGAGAGGAGGATACTCAGGTCAAAAAAGGGGTGGAATGTGTGTAGGTGGAGGGGGTAGAAATGGGAGTGGGGAGCTAGGAAGACCTCCAGTGGGCTTCTGTTTTCCTCGTTTTCTCCCGATAATAAAGAGTCAGCGGACGCAGCGCCACCTGGTGGAATTTCTCAGCATCGTCTGTCGGCGCACCGGAATCTTCAAAGAGGATTTGAAGGCTCTCCCTAGACCTGTACTACTATCCTGATTAAATGCTAATTCACCTCTAGAAAGAAATACGCATACACATTTCCATGTATTTCTCAATGCAATCCAGATACACAGTGCCTCTACCTTCCAGAAAGTTTGCTTTCTGGAAGTGGGGTGGGTGATGAGAAATTACTTAATGGGTATGATGCACATTATTTCAGTCATGGATACACTAAAGTCAGGACTTCGTCACTTCCATCACACAATATATCCATGTAACAAATTTACTTGTACCGTTTAAATTTATGCAAATATAGAAAAAGCAAATGTAAGCATCCTTAAAAAAACAAAAGCAGTTGATGACGCAGATGATGAGAGAGCTGGTGGCAAAAAAAGAGGTAAGTGGAAAAAGAGACACATTCCCTGCATGTGGGTATGCCTACCTTCTTCTATTCAACATAATGTGATTGAGATTCATTCATGTTGCGTGATCCATTCCTTTTAATTGCTGTGTAGTATTCCCTCCTATGAATGTGGTACGATTTGTTATGCATATGGTGGTGGGTGAGCATTTGTTTGTTGCCAGTTTGAGGGTATCACAAACCAGGTGACTACGAACATTGTTGTACAAGTCTTTTGTGGGCATGTTTCATCTCTCTTGGACGAAGACCCAGGAGAATTGCTGAGTCATAAGGTGGGTATTTATTTAACTTTATAAGAAACTGCCAGTTTTCCAAAATGATTGAACCATTTTATATTCCCACCAGAGTTAAGGAAGAATTTTTGTATTATAACATTTGAACAGTAATTAAATGTTTAATAAAGTGTATTTTATAATTTTAGACCAGTATCCAGTATTTGTTTCATATATCCTACCAATCTCCAAATAGTTTCTTAAAACTGCATAGATAGAAAAAATATCTAACATTATTTCTGGCACCCTCTGGCCTCTCTTAAAGGGCCGAGGCACAGTGTCTATGGGAGGCAGAAGGGTTTCTCATCAGATGGTGCTGGGCTCCGGTCCCTGCTCTGTGGCTTATGAGTTGGATGACTCAGTTATTTAAATTCTCTACACCTCAGTTTCCTGATCTGTGAAAATGTGTATACAGCAGCACTGAGCTCACAGAGTTGCTGGGAGAATTAAATGAGATGATATTAGGACGAGGGCTGGGAATACATGAGCTTGCAAGTCGTTCCAGTCAAAATCTTGGGAGTCATTCTTGATTCTTCCCTTTCTTTTATCCCCCACAGCCAACCCTGGCAACCTGATAGGACATTCCCACCGTCTCATCATCCCCACAGCCTCTGCTGGGGCCAGGTTTACCAAGGCCTGGCTGACAACCTGGCTTCCTACGGGGACTACTGCTCCAATGCCTATCCTACCTCCATCTGTTTGCTAGCAGTAGCCAGAGGAAAGAGTCTCAAAAACCAAATTGTTCTAGAACCTTCCATTGGCCTCCACTGCCCTTAGAGTAAAACCATGTCTCCCCACTATGGTCTGTAAGGCACTGCCTGATTTTGCCCCACCTGCCACTCTCCCTGATCACATACTCCCTGGTCTTGGCTAGCTTTCTGTCCTCAGACACTCCAAGCCTTTTCCTGCCTCAAGGACTTTGCCCTCGCAGGTCTTCTGCCTGGATCTTCTCATGGCATAGTCTGACCTGTCACGCAGGCCACTTCACTGCTCAAATGTCACCGAGCCCTCAGATAAATCCAAATATAACCCTCATCATCTCACTCCTGCTTTTCTATTTGTTTCATAGCAAATATTTTTATTTGTTTCATAGCAAATATTTCCTGTCTTAAACCATCAGGGTTGTTTCTTAATTTATTTTCAGTCTCCCTCAAATTAGAATGAAGTCCATGAGAACAGGGGTCTTCTCACTTGTTTAGCACCTGATTGAAAGGCAGGGATAGTGCAGGGCTTATATCACATTTTCAGTAAATATCAATAACAGTAGTAGTAGTAATGTTATTATGAACAATCTAATCAGGCAGACCAAAGAAAATTACTTGTTTTTGAGAATCTAAGGCTATCCAATTTACAAGTACAGAGTAAAGCAAACAAACAAAAAAAATAGTAAGAAAGGAGAAGTGTTTTCCTATTAGCTGCTATGAGTCTTGTTAGATTTAAGATTTGGAGATGGTCAAGTGAATGATGAGAACACAGAGACTGGGCTTGCTTTGTAAACCAAGAAGCCTGGCTGAGAGTTGTTTGGAGAGGGGCTTCCAGATGCTGCAGAATCCAGGATCTGGCCAGCTCTTTGGATCCCAAATGCATCCTGGAATTTGGCACATTCCTAAATCCTGCAATGTGCTGATAAGGCATTTACCCATGTGGAACCTCCTAGAATCCCCTCAACGGCCTTCCATATGGCTGATGCCCTCAAACGGACAGAGAGACTAGGGTTTAGTTTAAAATACACACCCAATCAAAAATTACAAAGAAACACAGGGAGAGGAAGAGAAATGATCCCAACTTGGCTCTTTCACATTCTTCAGAAAATAAAAAAAAAAGAGGGAAGAAAAAATGAAGTCAGAACTTAAGAGTGCAAGAGCTTGGAAAATGATATTGATTAGACAAAGTTGCAAGAAGTGTAAGTTAGTGCCAGTGAATTTTGAGTTTTTATCAACTGCTTTAAAAATTTCTGACTGGACACTGGGAAGGCATTATATCTGGAAAACATCATTTTCAATGACATATATGCTTGCTTTCCGTTATTGCCCGTTTGAAACAACAATAACCTTAAAAGCAGAAATTCAATGAGCATTATCTGAATCATATATTTAAATGTAATGCAGCAAATATAACAAATATAAGGTACAAATATAAGGTGTTTTTTAAAAATGATTTTGAGGAACAAAGGCAGTCAAATAAAGATCACCCACATTTTAGCTGGTCTTAATTATTTTCCTTTTTTTTTTTTTTTTTTTGAGACAGAGTCTCACTCTTTTGCCCAGGCTGGAGTGCAGTGGTGGGACCTCAGCTCACTGCAACCTTCGCCTCCCAGGTTCAAGTGATTCTCCTGCCTCAGCCTCCCGAGTAGCTGGGATTACAGGCGTGCGCCACCATGCCTGGCTAACTTTTGTATTTTTAGTAGAGACAGGGTTTTGCCATGTTGGCCAGGCTGGTCTCGAACTCCTGAACTCAGGTGATCCGCATCCTCCCTTTGCCTCCCAAAGTTCTGGGATTACAGGCATGAGCCACCGTGCCCAGCCCTTAATTTCCATTTCCGAATAAAGGGGTTGAAAAGGTTTCCTTTCCTCTTTGAGTCAACAACATTTCTGGACATTTTTCCATCGTCTGCTCTATTACCATTGGGTCAAAATAGAGCAGCAAGGGGGATAGGTTTATTCTTCATTCATTCATTTAATAAATATTTGTGAATGCCCTCTATGCCATTTTGTGCCAGGCACTGCTGCAGGTGCTGGGGGTACAGCAATGAATTAAGGGAAAAAACTTCCCTGCCCGTGGACCTGATGTGTTGGTGATTACCTGATTTCACAAAAGTCAGCTAGCAATTGAGAGCTGACGCCAGGGGCCTAAGCCGGCCCGTAAGCATGACAGTATCCCTTTGAGTTGGACTTGGCTTTAATAAGCAAAAGGACTTGTTTCTAAATTACGTTCCTCAGTCAGCTTTTAAGAAAGCTGAATTCTATCGGAGACAGAAAAAGTTATTGCACAGTATTTTAGACCTAGACCTAAATATATACATTTGTTCTGATAATATAGGCAATAAAAATGTACACTGTTTTAAAGTAAAAAATATAGAAAAAATATAATTTTGCTTTGGAAAAACCTACTTATATTTTGGTGTATTTCCTTCTAATTTTTTTTTCCCATGGAAATGTGTTTACCTATATACACATGAAAAGGTTTCTTTTGCTGTCAACCATAAGGCTTTCTTCACCCAAGAGATAACAATAGTTGCACGTTTATATGTATGTATGTGCATATACCAAGTGTAGGTGTATATATGTATATTATGTGTATATAACCTATAATATAGTATATACATATATAAACATAAACATGTTAATATCTGTGTATATATTATACATGTATACAATATATTAAGTGTACACAGCATACATGTGCATGTTAATAATATGTTATATCAATCTTAAATTGCACACTGTACATATACGTACATATGTGAACTCACAACAGTATTCACATACTCCTAAATAATTACTTTCTTGGTAATCATCATACCCACTCTAGTCAAGTCCTGAGAGAAGAAAGCACTGCAGCTGGGTGCCAGAAACACAGGGTACTCACACCTTGCAGGATGACTCTGAGAGAAAAATGTCCTCATCATGTGGACGGACCTTTTTCAGGCTACAGGAACTTGACTTGATAGGAACTCATCCTGGGACTCCTAGAACTGACTCCTTGGCTTCTCGATGCCCTCTGCTGGCCAGAAGCACCCCACAGGCTTCTCACCCATAAGCAGAGGCCTGCCCGCCCCAGGAAGGGGGCCTGGCTGGGCATTCAGTCCCCTTGCCTTAAAATGGAGTTCCTAATTCCGGGCCTGGGATTCCTTAGCAGCTGGTGGAGCGGAAGAGACGGTTGTAACTGGGGGAGCCCACTCTTTTCAAAGGCAGACCTGGGCTCTGAATCAGGCTTTCCCGCATCTTAGAAGGACTGGGAAGATTGCTGAGTGCCTCTAAATCTCTAGCCCCTCGGTGCTCCAAGTGTGGCACACAGACCAGCAGCGTCAGTGTCACAGGATCGGGGCGGGGGCGGCGGGGGTGGTTCTTGATTAGCAATGCAGACTCCAGCCTCACCCTAGTCCTCCTGAATCAGAACGTGCATTTCATTAAGGAAGCCCAGGTGAGAAGGGCTGCTAGAAGAACTTGGAATTCTGCTTTATATCGTGGCAGCTGGGGGCCCTCGAATGACATGGAGACCCCATGGGATGGTACGACAATGCAGAATATCATTTCCTCTCTCCTGCCTGTGCTTCAGGAAGGACAGGGGTGGGGATGTGGGGTTCCTGAGCCTCAGGTGCAGCATCTGTTGGGGGTGAGATGCCTGTAGCCATGTCTCCAAATACACAGGAGCCCAGAAGGTGTGGCTGGAAGGTCTGAGGCCTCCATCATCTGCAACCTAATCACAGTGAGACAGAGGGTGGCGAGCAGGAGTTTCAAAGACTTGAAACCCCACGGTTAGCTCTCATCCAGGAGAGAAATATGGAACCAGGGATCTGAAGGGGGTGCTTGGTCCCAATCAGTAACGAGGCCCAGGCACTAGGCCAGACTCACACATGCATCTTTCATTGTCCCCTGGAGGGGTGCACTTGGGGATTCTGGGCTCCCAAGACGCTAACATAGAACTTGGCCGCTTACAGACCTTCCACTGGCTTGACTGTTTCTTTAATTAGTGAAAGAGTTTAGCAAAATAAGCATTACCGGAGCTTGGTTTTGGCCAGCCAATGGCGGACTCTGAAAACAGGGGTTGAGTAGGCGGAATTCTAGACATGGGTCCCTAAGATTCTCAGGGTCTGTGAGTGGGATGAGCTATCAGTCTCGTGACTCTGCTGTGTTGTATGGCACAGTTAACCTTTAGGTAGAGATTGTGCAGGTGCCTGATCTAGTTGCAAAGAGTCCTCAAAAGCAAAATGGGAGCCAGAGAGATTAGGAATGATGGTGGGAAGAGCTCCACACATCCAGGTGGAGGTGGAGTGGCTCCGTGGCTTTTAGGAACAGTGGGACATCCCCAGCTGACAGCCATCAAGGAGCTGTATAGCCACAATGAAACGGTGCCTGGTAATGATTTCTCCCAGGGCCTCTGCAAAGGAATGTAGCTCTGGCTACACCATCATTATGGCCTGTGAGACTGAGAATCCAGCTAGACTTCTGACCTACAGAACTGTAAGCTAATCAGTGGGTCTTGTTTTGAGCTGCAAAATATGTAGTATTTTGTTATGCGGCAACAGAAAATGAATGGAAGTGTTTACAAGAGAGGAAAGGAATGTTTTGTCATTTAATTCTTGAGATGTTTTTGTCTTGGTTGATGGGAAAGGTTGCCAAGAAATATATCTGATGGTGGCAAAATGGATAAAGAACCAGTGTACATTTTTTCTATGAAGATAACGTACTAACAAGTGATGATTTAGCTTTGGGTGGGAGGTGGGGACCTGGGGATATAGGAATCTGGATGAATATTTTCTGATTCGTTTTGGTTAAGTTCTTGATGAAGTTGAGACCTTGGGTGCCCTGAGTGGGCACAGGGGCAGCTCTGGTTTGAGTTTTACTTGCTGTCCTCTGGACAGAAAGGAGCTTACCTGGAGCACAGCAAGACCCTGCATCTGAAATTAACACAGAACTCTCACACTCGGCACCATGTCCTACCATTAAATGGGCTTTCAAGTGGATCAAATGTTTCCTTAGATAATCTTGCACATTCAAACATCCCAAAGAGGTTGCTGCACATGTATACTGAGCCTCCCACACTTGACAGTCAGTGTGAATCAGATTAGTGTACTCTTCCCTGAAACAGCCAGAAGCTTCTGGAAGGCCCAGCAAATAGGCTGAATTCTTTGGGCTTGGTCCACCTGCTCTGATAATGGGTGGGGTGGGGTGAAACAGTTTCTGGAACAACCAAGTCCTTGTTGGAGGCAGCAGTTGGGAGAGGAGGACACCGCCCTGGTGGCTGAGGTCCTGAAAGCTTCTTCAGGCCTTGGTGTCCACCAGGGCTGGCCTTGGCAGGACAGCTCTCCTGGCCAGGTGCAATGGGATAGGTGGAGGTGAGTGATGTGCCTCTCCTTTTGTGCACCAAGCTGCCTTGCCCACACGAGTCATGGGCATTTCTTCCTTCATGCCAAAAGTTCCTGCAGAACAACTAAGTAAGATAAGACCGTCCCCTGAAACCAGCCCAACTGTCCCATAGAACTGATGTTTATAGTTTCTTTTGAATTAATATAAAACTGACTCTCTCTCAGCTTTAAAACTTGCAAAACTTACATTTGTCTTCTTTGAGCTCTTTTCTCAGGAAATGGACCATTAGGCCTCCCAGATGGCATAAAGGAACTGAAACTTACCAGACCATTGTGTCTGGACAATGAGGAGTCAGATCTCTCCTTCATCGTGATGCCTGATGGACTGCCTATTTCCTGCGGAGCAACTCCTCTTCCTTACTTCTCCCTAATTCCTGCTTGCTGGAAGGTAGCTACATTCCTTTCCTGCCATATAAATCCCCAATTGCAGTTGGTCAGCGAGATGGATTTGAGACTGAACTCCTATCTCCTCAGCTGCAGCACCTGATTAAAGCCTTCTTCCCTGGCAATATTCGTTGTCTCAGTGACTGGCTTTCTGTGCACTGATGAGCAGGACCTACAACAAATCCCTGGCATTTCAGTAACACTTCCACAAAACACAGTTGATTAAAGAGCTCACATTTCAACCAATGATCACGGACCCCCACCTTGGCCATCTTTGAACTTCTACAACAAAGTCCTGCCCAAAGGAGACTTGATATACATATTCTCATGTTCATATAGATATTTTAAAAAATTGAATGGTAAAAAGATCATCTAAGTCAAGGGCATCTACTCAGTGGCTCAAAATAGCTCCCAACCCCAGCCCAGACATAGAACCTCTTACAGGGGGGGTCGAATGGCGTGTACGGTCCTTCATCATCATCCTCGTCCTCTTCTTCCTCCTCATCATTCTCATTGTCCTCATTTTCATTCTCTGTTTCGTTGCCAGCCTCAGCCACAACATCGTCCCTCCGTGTCCCATTCACGCCCCTGTCTGGGGCACTGCTGGGCCCTGTCCCATTCTCCACGGTGTGCTTAATTGGGATTTTGATGGCCACCTCAGATTCCCCATTGGTATAAGCCCTGCTGTTTATCAATCTTTGTCTCTGGAAAGAGAAAGGCGCACTCTTACCACGGTCAGAGGGGTTGCAAATACCTTACACTCAGAACATGAACTGTTGGGATCTTTCCCTGGCAGCTGACCATATGCTTCCAGAAGACCCTGGAGTCAAGTTTTAAGGGGCCTCTCAATGTGATAACCAACTCCAGACAACTTCCATCTGGGAGGAAAGATTAGTCTTTTATGACCCATTAGAACTTGCAAATCCCTTTAGAGGAAAATTCTTACAGGATGTGCAGTTCCTTGACACTCTGTGCACTGTGGTGTCATCTTTCTTCCCCAGACTGCAGGAGTTCCTGGGTCCCTATGTGAGAAAGCTGCACAACTGTGTTTGGACTAGTGTATCAATAAGGCTATACTCCAGAAAAGGAATGCACAGCAAAATTCAAGTCAGGGACTCTGGATTACTTTAAACTAAGGTAAACCTTAGTTAGAAACAATTTCTGTGCAAGTTCACATCAGGGGGCTTTATTCAAATGGAAGAATAGAAGAAAAATGTGGGTGAAAGGGAGAAGGAACAGGGGAGTTTTCTATATAAATGGAAATTAGTCCATGTCTCAACACGTGGAGGGAAGAGCAAGGGCCAGATACACAGCTGGCCCAGGGAACTAAGATTAGGAAATGACTGAGGGATGCTGCGGTGTTAAACTTTGCGTTAGGTGCTTCTTCTTTCAAACAAGAAAGCTTCTCTCTTTCCCAGAGTTTCCCACCCCTGTCCAGTCATCAGTGGATAGTGCTTTCCCAGGTACCTCATTGATCAACATGCGACTGGCCATGGAGAGCCGGGTCTTGGGGGGAAAGTGGCTGGTGATCATGATTCGAAGGCCAGCCTCAGAGAAGGAAAGCTGGTGTGGGTAGGCCGACAGCAGCTCGTCCACCATGATCACTGATGCTTTGCGGTGGAAATTTGCTAGGGAAACGAAAAACATAAGGTAAAATAACATTGAGGCCAGGAGCAGGAAAGAGGCATTCATTTATTCTTCCTTCTCTTCCTTTCTCTTCCTCCCTTCTTTCCTCCCATCCATTCACCCATCCATCTATCCACTCATCCACTCTTCTTTCCTTACTTCTTCCTGCCTTCCACCCATCCATGCATTCATTCTTCTTTCTATCCATCCAACTCACCTATCCACCCATCCATCCACTCTTCTTTCCTTATTCCTTTTTTCCTTCCTTCTTTCCATTCATCCATCCAGCCAGGAAGGGTTGCAGTGAGCAAATTTTGAACAAGAGTCAAAATCTCCTTTCCATGGGTGTTCATGTTAAATCTTTTGAAAGGACTTGAAACAATTTAAGCCTCATTCATTGACATGGTAAGAATTAATGATACCATAAGAGAATTCCTCCTTGTCCTTAAAGGATTCTTTTCCCACCACTCAAATCTGGGGCACAGAGAAGACTCCAAGAACTTTGTACCCTATATGCCTTTCAAATGTCAGCAATATTCATACTGAGCTGCTAAATGCTACTGAATTGATGTCAGTGCAATTCTGCACTGGAGGACATAGTGGTGAAATGTACACATTCCCTCAGCCCAGTCTATGAGCAGAGCTCACAAGGGGTGGGTGAGTTGTTCATGTTACAGAGAACTGAGTCAGAAGGGTGCTTGGGACAAATCCTGTGTGATAATTCACCAGAAGGCCTAAAAAAATGTTGCACTAAGGGTCCAGCTCCCTCTCTATGAATGAGCTGTATATGCACATAGTTCAAAGGTACTTGGCTGCAGCCTCTTGTAGTACTAACTCCTGTTTTCCAAGCCACTAAAGCATGAAGTGATCTCTGGAAACACTGGCTAATACTAGGTAGCTCTCTTTGGCATATTCCTTTTATGGTTATAAACTACCCAGAAGAGAAGAAACTAAATAAAATCCTCATGTGAAATGGTACTAAATCATCTAAGTCATTTGTTAAACATATGTATAATCATTCAGAAAAATATATCAAATATTTAATTTTGAAAATCTAATGACGCAGTGATGTCAGAGATATATTTGAAAATAACCCATAGATGTATTTGAAAATAACCTTTCTAATTTCTTTTTTTTTTCTTCCTGCAAAGCAACCATATGGGACCAGGAAAAAATAAACTCCCACATTTCAAGAGAAAAGTTTAAAAAATTAAATAAAAAAACACATTCCAGGCAAAATTAAATTATAATTTTCTATGTTCCTCTTAGAAAAAATATTATATATTTGAGAGCGCCATATAATTTCCCTTAGTACCTCAGCTGTTTTGTAAGACTCGACTGAATATAAGAATTACTTTGAAGAGGAAGGTACTTTTCTGTTTGCAGCTTGGAAACTGAGTTAATGTAGCCTTAAAGTGAATTTGGATCTAGTAATATACTAATAACACCTGTCATTTATAGAGCATTGCACTAAACTCTTATACATATTTATCTGCTTTGCTTATTACAAAAATGATTATCATATTTCAGAAGAGAAAATTGAGGCTCAAGAGGTTACATAACCTGCTTCAGGGTCACACAGCCAAAACCCTATCTCAGAACCTAGGGTCTCCTTTCCTTTGCCATCCTGTTCTCTGCAGCACTCCCAGCAAATGTGTTGCCTGGGAATTTCCAGGGGGCTTTCTGAGCTCCAAGGGCTTACCAGGTATGAGATGGCTCCATGACATTGTAGTGAAAGAGAGGGTTGGAGGACTGGAAACTTCTGCTCTCTCTTGGGGCAGGGAGTGTCCTCTCAAGGCCAGCTGGGACACGCCATGTGTGGCTATGAGAGTGCGCAGATGGGCTCATATTCTAGCACTTTCTTCTCGCACACAATATCTCCTTGGTTACCTTTTCTTTCTTTCTTTCTTTTTTTTTTTGAGACAGGGTCTGGCTCTGTTGTCCTGACTGGAGTGCAGTAGAGCAATCTTGGCTCACTGCAACCTCTGCCTCCTGCGTTCAAGCGATTCTCATGCCTCAGCCTCCCATGCAGCTGGGATTACAGGCTTGGGCCACCACTCCTGGTTAATTTTGTTGTATTTTTAGTAAAGATGGGGATTTGCCATGTTGGCCAGGCTGGTCTTGAACTCCTGGCCTCAAGTGATCCTCCTGCCTTGGACCCCAAAGTGCTCTCCTTGGTTACCTTTCTTAAGTAGCACCACAGTTGCGTCGCAGTTGCTGCTGTCATCAATTTCAGCATTGTTGGCCAATCCGTTGACCATGTTCCCGGCACCTTTTGTCCTCCTCTCAAAGCACTGATGTATGCAAGCGTTATATCTGAGCAAAGCAACAAGTGGGCAGAGTCCATCAGTGTTTGCCATTCTCCCATTTCTCAACTCCCACCAAGTGCTTCTGGGAGCTCTCCCAGTCTCTATGTACAGTCCCCAGGCCTCAAGTTATTAGTGTTCTAATTTTGTCAACCCATTCCCCCTCAGAATATACAACCTGTCCCATTTCCCAATTTATGAACAAATGGTAAGTGAAAAGAAAACCACCATTATAGAAACAAACCAGAGCACATGGGCACATTGCTTACTTTGCCACCTCTTTCATGCCAGTGGAGGCCTCTCTGGGATTGAGCTCCCCTTCTCAGTCTGCACATGGAAGGACTGTGCTAAGACTCAGTAGGATGGTCAAGGTCTACCTCCTCTAGGCCACATCTCCGGGGTCTTTGTAATCAGGGACCAGTTTTTTGGGAGAAGGAGAAGCTGCTTCATCCACACCAGTCCCCAGGAGCAGCGGCTGTGTGTCACAGTCTATGTGCTACAGGCCGGTTGGCCGTCTAGGTCTCTGTATGGCTTTGGTTTCCTGAGGTCATGGGTTGGGATTCTCCAAATTTCTATGACTATCGTGCCTAAGTTTCAGATCCAATGGGCCCTTAGCTTTATGAAAAAATTCTAGGCTATTATCCTCCAGAATGATCAAGTGAATACATTGTGCAGTGTTCCTTACATGCCCCAGCAGGCTCAGGTGGGAAGGGAAGAAGCTTGTACAAGTTCTGAGGATGGTTTTCTGCAAGAAAATGTTACAGTCTCCCTAGCTTTAGTATGAGAAGATTCCCACAGAGGAATCCTAGAAAACTCATAAAAACTCACGGGCAAAGACAGCCAGGCACAGTTTCCATGTCACAGAAGGCTGTTACTGCTTTTCCCCCCTCCATCGTTTACTGGCCATGGGACAGCCCACTGGGGACCTCCAGTTTGACCTCCGGCCTCCCATAGGAATGGCAGTTAGGCATGGTGACCGTAAGTTGCCAGCTGGGAGGCCACTCAACATATGTTTCTCTTCCCCTTCCTCATCTCTTTGCTGCTACAGACATGAAGCTCTCTGGATTCCCTCCCAGCTATCTCCCTTGTGCCTGATTCTTCAGTGGGTGCAGCTCTGGGGTGGCTGGCCTATGGCAACAAGACCTCAGAGAGACGAAGACGCCCTCTGTGGCTGGACCGTCTCATCCATGAGTTCTTTCCTGTACGCTCTAGTAACGTGCAGTTACTACATTGCATGAGAGAGAAGAGAAAACTAGTTAAAGTGATGGGTGCCATTTGTAGTTCATAAGACACGAAGCGTAGAATTAGAACACCACTATTTTGCAACCCAAACGAAATAATGGATGCAGATACTGAGCACTGATGGCTGCCAACACTACAGACAGAGAAAGGCAGACATCACCGTGCCTCCTGGTGATGGAACTTTACCACCACTTGGGACATAGTCTAGCCGGAATCAGATCAATTACAGACATATAGGAAACACAGAGGCCAAGGGAACAGACTGCACCACAGCATGGGATATAATCAAGTTTCCAACCATGGGCAACTCAGCAGAGCAAACAGCCAAACTTCATCAAAGAACAAAGTGCAAGGAAAATGCACAAACACACACATGCACACAGGCACATACAGACACACAGACACACACAGAGAGACACACACACACACACACACACAGAGACACACACAGACACAGACACACACACATAGACACAGACACACACTCGCACACACAGACACAGACATGCACTTGCACACACACACACAGACACGCAGCACACAGACACACACATAGACACCCAGTCATGCACACACATACACACACACAGACACAGAGGCCAAGGGAATGGACTGCACCACATCATAGGATATAATCAACGCTTTCCAACCGTGGGCAACTCTGCAGAGCAAACAGCCAAACTTCATTAAAGAACAAAGTGCAAGGAAAGTGCACACACACACACATGCACACACACACATGCACACACACACAGACACAGCAGCAAGTCATGGGCCACCAATTATAACAAGTGGAATTTATTTGAATTCTCATTTTTAAAATATTTATGATATTTATGAAACTAAAAGAAAACAATAAAAAAGACATTTGTGAGGCCACTGAAAATTTGCACATTGGGTATTTTATGATATTAAGGAATTAGTATTAATTTTAGGATGATGATAATGTGGTTATGTTAAAGAAAGTAGTCCTTTTAGAATCCTAAAAGAGTATCCAGCTATGTCTAGAGATGTCCAGATGTATACTGGAATTTTTGTGGATGAACTAGTATGATGTCTGGGACTTCAAAATTATAGGAGAAAAGGGAAGTGAATAGTGTGTGGACGGGGCAATTGTGGGTTGATGGTTTCTGGGGGTGGTGACGAATGCATGGGGTTCATCATACTATTCTGTTGACTCCTGTATATATTCAAAATTCATGTTAGTGAAAAGGCCTCCACACTTTCTTGATTCAACAAGGATGCCTTGCCCTGTAGAGCGACAGGGAGAGAGGCAGTGTTTCTGTCATCTTGACTTAGACTCCATTTCCCTGAAAGAAATACTGACTTGCATTAAGGTTTGCTTTTTTTTCTTTTGAAATGGGGTCTTGCTATGTTGCCGAGGTTAGTCTCAAACTCCTGGCTTCAAGCAATCCTCTCGTTCTGGCTTTCTGAATAGCTGGGATCACAGGCATGCACCACAGTGCCCAGTGATTAGGTTTTGCTTTCAAAGTACAAAAGCAAACCCATGTATTATACATTTATCAGGGTTTAGAGAACAGGATAATAATACTATACAGTGAGGGCTTTCTCAAAACTGGATACTGGGTTAAACTAAGCTTAACTTAGCTTGACAGCTTCACTAAGCTGTCGCATTCCCTTCTCATGGAATATATATATAATATATGGAATATATATATAATAATAGTAGAAATTATTATTAATCTTGTTTTGCAGAAGAGGAAACAGATTCAAGAACTTGGCTGAGATCCCACGACTGTCAGTGGCAGGGGGCTCCGCTGTCAGGGCTGAATGGGAGGCACTGGTTCTTAACTAACCACCAGCACACATACCCCATCTGGGGAACAAGTCCCAGAGCAGTGACCCGGGATGTACAGAAATCAATCCTTGCCAAGACCAGGCATGCTTCATGCTTCCTGAAGGTTTCTACCTAACTGGACAATCTGAAATTGCTTTTTGACCTTCAGATAGAATGTTTAAAATCATTTAAAAACTCTCCACCTAGGAGGCAGCTGATGATTCTAATATATGCTGTTTTTTTTCTTAACTACTGTTGCTGTTTTATATTTTTAATTGAATGTTTTAAATTTTGTGCTTGCACCCTGAAGCTATTTTATTGTGAAGCATGCAATTTTATAAATCAGATTTGATAAAACCCAATGATTAAAGCCTCTGATTGCAGAGGGGGATGGCTAAAGAGCAGAGATTTCAATTTAGAACTTAAGACCAGAATTTATGCAGAAAATTTCATGAGCACAGTAGCTTCCATTCCCAGTTTTATTTGTATCCTGCTGGTTTGAACAGCTGGAATGTTGGTAAAAGTGAGGCATCAGCAGAAACACACCTCATTAGCTTCCACATTTGGTATGGTTTACGGAAGAGGAGAGGATGTGTTCGCTGTACTATCTTACTGTCCACGTGTCCTGCCAGCGACTCGTGGGCTTCAAGGTGGCTTGGAAAAGGGGACCAGTGGCCATAAGATGCATGCCAGCAAAATTCCTCAAGTCTTCTTCTCTCTGGCCACATCTGTTTTTAGAGAATACTTAACTCTATGAAGCCCTTAGTGAATTCATTTTCAAACATACTTTCATGAAAATTAAGATTCAAGACCCAAGATTAATGTTGGGCATAGAGCAGACGCTGTGTGGCGATTCTTCCAGAATAATCAACTAATCCACTTTTGGGAGCTCAATTAGAGCCTCAAAATGTTAAAAAATTGAAACAATGCACTAGAAAACAGCAAAGAAAGATGTGTGAGTACACACACAGACAGTAGTTTGAGGCTTCCCCACTTCGGCACTGATTTGCTATACAGTTTTGCTCTTTGAGACAAAGAGGCATAAGATGGGTGCTCTGATCTTCAAAGGCTTTTCCTTTGGGGGCTGGAAAGTTTGGAAAGGCTTTGGGTCAACTCTGGTTTTCATGAGAGCTCATCTATTGGTATTTTTAAATGATTAGTTCTATGGTGTGTGACTTCTGGTTTCTTCATTAGTTACCTTATGGTACCAGGATATGTATGACTAAGGTCCTACTCTAGGAATGCCCTTCTCCACTAAGCTCCAGATGTGGGGTCTACAGTAACCATTGGATGGCTCCCCTCACAAATGTTGGCCCCCATATTAAGTAGACTGGCAGCAGATTGCCTACAGCCCACCATGGGCACTGGCCAAGCCAGCTTCTACCTTCATTGCTCCTGTGATATTTGCCAATGTCCACGTTGATTTCTCTCAACAAGTGTCTCAGTCACTGGTCACCAGAATTAACTTTTGTCAGGCCTCAACAATAAGAAACCTTAATGTGTCAGTTCCAGACTGCTACCTGATATGTCCAAACTGGCCATTGTTGATGGATTTCTACTTTCTTGCCCCTAGAGAAGGCAGTCACTCCTACAGCTACATATGCTGGGGAAACATGGGGCTAATTCAGAGGAAAAGCAGCAGCTCCCACAGGGTTGGGCAGTTGCAGCACAGAACATCTCTGCATTCTTTATAACCTCCTCATCCCAGTGGTGCCTGGCAAAAAGATGAAACAGAAGGCTTACAACCATGGTGCTTACATTTAACTTACAACATGGGAAACAATGGTCATATAATTTTTTTTTTTTTTTAATGAGATGGAGTCTCGCTCTGTCACCCAGGTTGGAGTGGTGGCGCGATCTCAGCTCATTGCAACCTCTGCCTCCCTGGTTCCAGCGATTCTCCTGCCTCCTCCCAAGTAGCTGGGATTACAGGCACGTGCCATCACGCCTGGCTAATTTTTGTATTTGTAGTAGAGATGGGGTTTCACCATGTTGGCCAGGCTGGTCACGAACTCCTGATTTCAAATGATCTGCTCACCTTGGCCTCCCAAAGTGCTGAGATTACAGGCATGAGCCATCGAGCCTGGCAAATTCTTGATATAAATAAGCTACCCCAACTCCAGGAGGGAAAATAACATATGTCATAACATGGTGGTTTTAAAATATATCAACAGTTCTTTGACACTCTTCCCTTCACTAGGTGATGCCAGCCCCTTGGGTATTGACTAGACTTAGAGACTTGCTTCTAATAAACAGAATATGGTAGAAGTAATGGCGTGTGACTTCTGGGATATTATAAAAGGTGTTGCAGGGCCCTTCTTGCTCTCTGTCTTGACCCACTTGCTCTGGAGGAAGCCACTCAAGCAGCTCTAGGGAGGAGCCCAGGTGGTGAGAAACTGAGCCCGCCAGTCAAGAGCCAGCATCACTTGAAGGCAGGTTCTCCCACACCAGTCCGGTACATGATGGCAGCTCTGGCTGCAACCTCATGAGAGACTATGAGCTAGAACCCTGCAGTTAAGCTGCTCCTGGGTTCCTAACTCTCAGATAATGTGTGAGATAATACATGTTTGTGCTTTTAAGCCACTAAGTTTTGGGATGGTTTGTTATGCAGCAGTGGATGACTAATACCATATGAATAATGGAAGTCCACAGATATTTGATCCATGATTTCAGTTGTCTCTTAACTCAGTCTTCATCAGTTACCTCACGATAATTCCATGCCAGAATATGTTTGATGAAGGTCCTATCCTAGGAATTCCCTTCACAAGCAAGCCCTAGATACTGGGTCTACACAGACCACCGGATGGCTGGCTCATGTTGGCTGCCATATTGAGTACACTGGCAGCAGACTACCTTGCATCTTCCCTCACCCTCTATAGCAGTGTAATGTCCTGAGTTTTATCTCCTTTGTGTTAAGAAAGAGAGTGAAGAAACCTCCCAGAGCTAGGCTGCCAGATCCTGAAGAGAGATTAGGGGTTCTAGAGAGTTCTCAAGTGAAACACTGAAGCTTTGAGTCTATCATTGAATATGGGCTGGAAGGGTCACTACAATTGACACTAATCAAAATTACAGTGACTCACAACAGTCTGGCAGGGAGCCAAGTGACTGTGATGATACACACTGAAAAACCAGTCAGATACCCACCCCAGTCCTCTTCCCACATCATCACATAATGTGGAATGCAAGAAACAGCTTTGGAAAAGAAATGAAGAATTTTACTTACTTCATGATGAAAATGTAGATAAGATACATCAGCACAAGGACCAAAGACTCCCACCTGTGTGTAAACCAAGAACAGTTAAAGACAGTCATGGACATCTGTGAAACTCACCTGCCTCCTTTTTAAAGACATATTTGATGCAAACGGCCAGGATAGTAAGGAGAAGGCAGACGGCAACCAGATGACAGATATTTCCTGGTCTAGAGACATTCTCTATGCTGCATAAGGCTGTCAACCATCTTTCTCTTCTCTCCTCACCAAAAGGGAAAATGCCCCTTCCTCTCTGTTATTTGTCACCTAAAAGAGCTCTTTGAAAGCAGCAAGCCTTTCATACATGTTGCTGAATATAGGTCAATATGTATACACCTGGTCTCAGCTTAATCATTCACTGAAACTATTCAAATATATTTAAATATATTTACAAGGGGAAACTAAAATTAGAGGAATTGACGGGAGTGCCTGAGGGATTGTTGGATATATAGGAGCCAGGGATAAAGGGTAGAAATGGGGAGAGAGGCAGGCAGACAGACAGACGGAACCTGGGCAGGGAAGGTACCAGCCGAAGAGTAAGAAGGAATAAGTGAGAAAACATCCCACAGGAAGGAAGAAAAGAAAAACCCGCTAGAATGTGCCTTGAGCTTCTAATAGTCTGAATACTTCTGTTTATCTTAGTGGCTTCCAACTAAAATCCAGGAACTTGTTTTCCAGGTTTCGCTTTAGCTACAGAATTAAATCAGCTCATTGAGGGAATAATTTTGGCTTCAATGGTAGGTTACTGGAGAATGGTCAGATGAGGAAACTCCAGGTTGTACCCATCCTTCCTTTTCTCTTTTCAAATTCCACATCTAGAAGCTGATCCTAGAGAAATATGTGGTCAAATGTGAAAAGGATACATACACAGGGGTTTTTCCTGCAGCAGTGTTTATAAAAAGTGAAAAGCTGGAAAGAAGCCAGATGGTTATAAAATAGGGCACTGGGTACATAAATGATAAGTAGGTTCATGTATCCATTAAGAATGATTATGCAGGCTGGGCACAGTGATCCGCTCCTGTAATCCCAGCAGTTTGGGAGGCCGAAAGGATCACTTACGTCCCCAAGTTCCAGAACAGCCTGAGCAACATAACAAGACCCCGTCTCCAGAAAAAAATTAAAAAATTAGCCAGGTATGGTCGTGTGCCCCTGGAGTCTCAGCTACTTGGGGAGGCTGAGGCGGGAGGATTGCTTGAGCTCAGGAGATGGAGGCTACAGTGAGCTATGATCACACCACTGCACCACAGCCTGGGTGACACAGTAAAACCCTTTCTTCCCTCTCCCCTCCAAAACAAATTATGCAAAGATGTATATATTTATTTTAGAAAGTGCTCAGATGCACTATTGAGAGAGGAAATCAGGGTATCCAAGCCCTTTCAATTTCTGCCACATTTCTCAGCTTCTGTCATGGCAAAACTTCTTAAAGGGCTGTGCACACTGCATTTCAGTGCCTCTCATTCAGTTGGCAAATTTCTCTAGCCTAACTTCCACACCCACCGATCTCCTGAATCACCTGTCAAGGGCACCAGTGATTTCCATCCACACCAATCCAAGGATGAGTGGGTGGTTGTCCGTCATCGTGTTCTATTTCCTGGTAGCATCTGAAAGGAGATCATCTGCCCCACTTCTTAAAACCCTCTCTTCTGACTGCTGAGAGGCCACAACCCTGGCTTCCTTCCTGCCCCCAGCTTCTCCTTCTCCATCTCCTTTACCTCCTCCACTCCTTCAGTTCATCCTCTCATTATTGGGCCATCTTTATTGTCTATGTTTTCTCCCTAGGTGACCTCATCCTGACCTATTGCTATAAACACCAAATACATGATAATGACCCCCAATTTACACATCCACACCACACCTCTCTCCAGCTCCAGATTCATATATTTGGCCTCTGCACCTGGAAGTCTAAATGTCTATCAGAACAGAATTCTTCATTCTGACTTCCTAGCCTCCTTTAAAAACAAAAACAAACAAAAAACCCCAAAAAAACCCTGGGCTTTGTCCTTTCAGTCAACTGTACCACTCCCTGCCCAGTCAAGCCCAGAATCTGGAAATCAATATGGAGCACTCCCTTTTCCTCACTCCCATATCCATCGGACTCTGTGTCTCAAGTATTTCATTAATCATTGACCTCTTTCCTCTCTACTGTGCCCTCCCTGGGTCATTTTCACTTCAACCTCTGAACTGGTTTCCTATGGGAGCATGTCACTGCACTTCTTAAAATCTTTACTTCCCAAAATGCCTAAGAAAAAAATGAAAGTTTCCTTTTTCCTTGCAAATCCTGGCCTTTTCTTCTCTCTCCAAGTCGTCTCGTGTCCTATCTGTGCCCCACCTCACTGGCCTTTCATCTGCACACAGCCGTCTCTTTCCCTCTCCCAGAGCCTTTGCACTGAATGTTCTTTTGTCCAGGAATACCTTTCCCTTCACTCCTTGGCTGGCCGCTTTTATCCTGCAGATACCAGCTTTTAAATATCACCTCCTCCAAGCAATCATCCCTGCCTACCCCTGCCCGACTTTCTCTCACATGACCCTGTTTATGTTCTTCAAACCTCTAAGCAGTCCGTGATTATCTTGTTTATATATTTATTACTCATTTATTATGTAACTAACACCTGTTTCTAGCAGTCACTTGACATCACTCCTCACACCTGACACCTTCCCTGGTATCTGGTGTCTCATTTTCCAGAGATTTAAAATGCCGACAGCTGATTTCTCCCCACGCAGACACCCCCAGGTCTTGCCCACTTGCCTCTTCTCCCCAGCACAAAGCAGCCCTCAGCTCATCTGTGCAGGTGACACTCCCTCCAAACATCAATTTTCAGTTGCAAAATGCCTCCAGTGGCCTGAACATAGTTCTTATCTCATCGACACCAATGTATACGTAGCATACACTTCATGGTGAAAAGTGAGATTCATTCACAGCCCATTCATTTGGAAGGAACAGGCTCCCAGGATCTGAAGGGATGTCACGTTTACTGCTTAGATGCATTTTAATAGATTCAGTGAGAAGTCACCAGAAAATGAATCAACTTTAATGAAATATTGTAGTCAGATTGAATTAAGTCCAGCACTTTCTAAACAGGTATATGTATGCTCTTTCTAATTCTTTTAGATCTTTTCAATTTTTTTACTCATCAAAAGCCCTTCTGTTGCAATATTCAAACCAGGTTCTCTCTGGCCATTTTACAGAGATGCCTGTAGGACAAGATTCCTTGCTTTTGTTGACATTTCAAGTTTGCTCTGTTGGCGTTCAGACACAGGGCTCACCAGGCTTCCTCCCCAGTGAACCCAGCGGGCTCTAGGAGGCCTCTGTGCCGCCCCACCTGCTGTTCCTTGTGCATTTTTGACCTGGTTGAATTTGGATCATCAAGCCTTGGCCTAACGCTCTTCAGGGCCCTTCCCCCCACCCCCTCTCCTCAGTGTGGTGAGCCTCTCCACGTGGTCCCATAGTTACATGTCAAGGGTCTGCATCCCTCCAGCCTGAGAGAGCTCCAGGTCGGGCAAGCTCTGGTTTTGTATGACATGTTTCCCTGGCGTAGAGGTGGTGCTTAGGAAGCATCCAGACCTTGGAAGTCACTCGGCCCTCCTTGGTCCCCTTTCTCGCCCTTCCACCTAGGACGCTGGGCACCTTCTCCCCTTTCCTCCTGAGCACACCTCACCCGCTGTCCTCTGAGGATCCCATTCTGTAGCTGATCTGGGTTTGTTTCTTCCCTCCCCAGGCTTCCATTTTGAATCATTTTCAACAGGTCCCTGATTCTCACCAAAGACGGTTCCTTTTCAGATGTGAGGACTGCTCCTCTCCTCACCTGGGTACACTGTTGGCTCTGGTTTCCTGAACACGGCCCAGAACAGCAAAAGCTGTTCTCCAGCCCCACCAGGAAGAGTTTCCAGGTTGCAATCCCAGGGTCTCTTTTCTCTCCCAAAGTCACAACTTCAGACTCAAAAGAGGAAACCAAACCATCGCCCTGCGTTCTTTAGTTTTCTTGTTGGGCCTTCAGACTCCCTGGAGACACATTCCAAATTCCTTCTGGGAACATCACAGGCTTGCTCTGTGGGTCGAGCATACATCCTAATAGGTGGGCCTCTGACACTTTTTTTTCTTTTTTTTTTTGAGACAGAGTCTTGCTCTGTCACCCAGGCTGGAGTGCAGTGGCGCAATATTGGCTCACAACAATCTCCGCTTCTAGGGTTCAAGCTATTCTCCAGCCTCAGCCTCCCGAGCAGCTGGGACTACAGGTGTGCATCACCATGCCTGGCTAATTTTTGTATTTTCAGTAGAGACAGGTTTTCACCATGTTGGCTGGGCTGGTCTCGAACTCCTAACCTCAAGTGATCCACCTGCCTCAGCCTCCCAAAGAGCTGGGATTACAGGCGTGAGCCACCATGCCCGGCCGATGCTTCCTATGTCAAGTGTCTTTTAGCGCATAGGCACCTAACCGAAAAGCACTCAACACCATTCCCCTGCCTCTTCCCTGCTAAGAGAACCCCACCCACTAGGTCGAGGCAGCAAATGGAGCCCTTCTGATCTCAAAGAGGGTGCGCCTGGCCCCTAGGCCCTGAGGATGAATCATGATTGGTCTAAAGTGGTCATTCTAATCTCCCTGGCTGCTCAGTGGTCAAGGCAGACCCTGCTGTGACCAAAGAGACGCAAGATGGAAGTGTGCCAAAAAAAACAACAGTGCCGCTTCTTCCTCCTTCCTTTCTTCAATATAAACTTGGTGGCTGGGACTGCAGCAGCAATCTTGGGACCATTAGGCAAAGGCCAGGGGAAATGCAGAGCCACGGCACCACGTACATCCGGGGCACTGATAGTAAGAAAAATACACCACTATGTATTCAATACGCTGTAGCTGGTTCTTCTAGTACCTGCTACTAAAATCAATCCTGTCAACCGCCATTTTTTGACTGAATGTGACTTCCTGCAGAATGCTGCTTCAGGAATGGTGAAAGAATCTGAACTGCATGACAGGGGTACTTTGTCCTGGTGTATTTGTATTTGACAAAGCTCACTTCCTCCTAAAGAGTACTGTAGTTTCAAAATAAACACAATTGAAATTTGTTTCCTTTTGAGGATTTTTGGGGGTGAACTGGTTACCTGCCTTGAAATCTCTAGGCCATGCTGGAATGTTCTATAACAAGGAATGGAACTCTCTGTTAAAGGTATTTTCAAAATGTTACTGTGCTTTGATTGCACAGACTGAAGACTCTGATTTTAAAGAGAGAAATCAGCACCTAGACGCACCATTTCAGCAAAATAAATGGTCATGATTGGCTTGGTAAGAAGATAGAAGAAGCGAACAGTAAAAAATTCTTAAACTTCCATATATTTTGCATCCATTAAATGAGAAGTTGAAATCCCTGGGAGTCCCAAAGTAGTTAAGGGCCAGTGGCACAGACTTTAATTTCTCAGCCTCACTCATGTGCAAAATGCTCTTCATCAGCCCATGCATGTAATAACAAGTTACACGACAGGCCAGTGCTCTGGGAAGAATGTAGTTCTGGTGCCACCAAGGCCCCCCAGGCCAGTTCTTCCCTGGAAGCCACAACTGTGCATGACTTGTGATTCCAACACCCCCTAGATAGCTCAAGACACACCTGGGGATTTGCAACTCATGTATCCATGGCCCTCCCAGCGTCGGTGCTCAGGGCAAGGGCTCTGATGACTTGTACCTTCCAGAATCTAGACCCTTCTGCTGCAGGCTCGGGCACCTACCCTAGGATGGGGTTACCTAACATCATGGGAAAAGCCTTAGGAATGAAGATGAAATAGACACTCCTTTTCTTGCTCCAAACCACCTGAACTATCCTGAGATGTTTTGAGGATACGGAGTGAAATGGGCTGATGGTGAGGCCTGCCTTCTTCACGTGCCACAGCTCTCATACAGCAATGCCATGGAGGTGGTAGAAAAGACAGCTCCCTCTAAGGCTGACAGCAAACCACCCTGGGTGGCCTTTCCTAACATGTTTCTGCACAACAGCAGCGCACACATTTCTGAGATCAACTGTGATCACAACTTGTTTGTCTTTTGGGGAGTGTCATTAGCAAAGACTAGCACCACTGAGCAACGCTGAAGCAGTTACTGTTTGCTAAGGCGGAGCAGTGGTTGTGCTAACTACGCCATCAGCTTCTGGAAGTCTTCTTGTGCTGCACTTTATCCCCAAGGACATGGGGGAAAAATGCCCCTCACTCCATTTGGCGGCCACCTCCAGGATGATATAACAAGGAGGCTCTCTGATCTCAGGTGCTCCTGGGCATGTCAATTCCTTTCAGCCTATTGGTCAGTATGATTCAAAGAAGACCTCTTATTTTCTCCTAGCTATCTCCTCCTCTTTCTTCTTGCAAAGAGGAGACAGAGTTAGCAAAAGTATCTTAATACCCTGACATGGCAAGTAATATTTATCATCAGTGTGATGGGTTCTCCACTGCCCCCTAATTCTGAAAATCAGAGATGTCCTCAGATACAGAGAGGCCCACTCCAACAAAGAGTTAGCAGTCATTTTGCTGAGAGTGAAGGCTGGTGGACACTACTTTTTCTGGCTCATTCATAGCTTTCAATAATACCGGGAGATTTTCTACCTACACCTATTCCTAATATGTTATTTCACATTGCTTACCTCTGTAGATCAAATATTCGGAAAATATGTAACGAGAATGCACAATACATTCAATTTCCATTTCCATTTCAAACACGTTTGATTTGCTCAGAACCCATCTCGAAAACAAGGATTGGAACAGTTGGCCAAATGCAAATGTCTTCCCATATATTTAATTTGGGCAACAGTTTCTATCAAAATAAAAAATCCCCAACAACGCCAATTTTCAGAGCTCCAAGATCTTTTGAAAGTCAGGGGGAACTTTAATGGGTTAATGGTCACAGAAGTGCCTGGGTCTTAATTCCTAAGATAAACATGGGATTGGGAACATGGAGCTTGGTTTGGACACAATTTTTTTTTTTTTTGAGATGGAGTCTCCCTCTGTCGCCCAGGCTGGAGTGCAGTAGTGTGATCTCAGCTCACTGCAAGCTCGACCTCCCAGGTTCACGCCATTCTCCTGCCTCAGCCTCTTGAGTAGCTGGGACTACAGGTGCCTACCACCACGCCCGGCCAATTTTTTGTATTTTTAAGTAGAGACGGGGTTTCACTGTATTAGCCAGGATGGTCTCAATCTCCTGACCTCGTGATCCACCCGCCTCGGCCTCTCAAAGTGCTGAGATTACAGGCGTGAGCCACTGTGCCCGGCCAAAAGATCAGTCAAATCTTAACTCTGCCCTAGCACATGGCTGACTGTAGAAAGACACAACTAAGCCATGATGTCCAGACATAGGATGATAAAGACATTTAGATATTAGGGTCTCAAATAGAACCCTGCCACTCTAGCCCAAGAGAAAAGGTCTTGACTCTGTGAAAATGAATTTAATTTCTCCCCTGAGGTGTGCAGAGGGTTGCTAGGAAATTTTCCTCATTCTAAGCTGTCATGACACTTCCCTTTCTTTCCTGAATCCCTTCAATATATTTGGCTCTGCAATATAACATTCGGAAATGAGAAGGGGGAAGTGAGGTACTTACCAGGAAACTTTTTCATCATAAATGAACTGTGAAAAAATAAAAAGAATAGAAGATTAGACACACACACACACACACACACACATGCACACATACACATGCTTTAAGGCTGCACACAGTGTCCACCTTGTTCCTGGGATGGTGTAATCAGGACTGGGTTGTCCTGGGACCTGGAGTCCCTGTGGGTAAACTTCCCTCTGTACTGGTTTGGCCTTTGGCCAGTGTTAGTGGAATGAGGTGTTGATAGATCAGGGTGGGCATGTGTGGAAAAGAGCAGCCTCAGGTAATTCCCTTCTTCCTGCAATTTCTGTACAACATCAGAGTGACAGGGAAGTGTGACTAACCTGCTTTGTAAAGCAAGGCCCATTGTAGAATCTTAGATCTGCAAGGGGATGCAGGAGCTCAGCAGGTACTTCCAAATATTAGTCTCTGTAAGATTTCTGCATGTCTGTGCATCTTCAGTTTTTATGCAAGTGCTTGGATTTCTATGGGCTCAATTTTTTCTTTTAATTGATTTTTTTTTGTTTCCTTAAAATAATTTATTTTCAAAGGAAACTTCACATCACAACCAGAAGTAGAGGATCAACACTCCTTGCCATCACCCCGAAAAATAAGTGCAATAACAACAAATGGTGTTTGCAGATCCCATCTGGACACTGTTGGCTGCCCAAGCCCTGGGCATGGTCCTGCCCTTTCACTAAGGAAGAATATTAGGGGTCAGAAGCAGTCAAAAGCACACTAGCACCCCACTGAGGTTTACTCATCAGTTAGGACTTGAAAGAGAATACAGAGAAAATACACGGCAGGATTTAATCTACTGAAGTCTTGGTCTATATACCATCTAAAATCATTCCCCACCTTGCGGGGGCAGGGGGGAAACCTAGTGTAATCCTTTGATTATACAGGGAAACTGAGTCACAGAGAACATAAGTAATTTTCCTGGGGTTGCTCCATTTGCTGCAGAATTGGCTCGAGAACTCAGCCCCAGCTCCGAATTTGGTGTCCTTTTCATGACACACATGGCTGATGATATGTTGCCGAAATCGAATGAGTACACCTATATTTCATAGAAACAGGAAGACGACGACATGGTTCGTAGCTCTTTCTTCTCAAGGACAAGAAGGACAACTGCTTTGAGTATGGTCGTCTCAGAGTGGCCTTTCCTTTAGAGGCAGCAGCCCTCTGCAGACTGAAGCAGACACTTGCAGGACACTCTGGGTGTCAACTGCCATCACAGCTTGGAGATGGGAAACTCGGTTAACAAAGCGGGCATGGCATCAGCCCCCAGCCAGGGCAGTAACCACCAGCTGGGTAGAGACGTAGAGAACACCTCAGGCCACCGGTCACAAAGCGCATAAAAGGAATTCTTTCTAATTATCTTGAAGGTCAAAATGAGGATGAGGAGGAAGGAGCTGTCTCATTTGTAACTCATTCTTCCTAACAAGCCATTGGAAACGTGGGCTTCATCATTTTTGTTACTTTCTTCTTTATTATCAGATTCAACAAGTTGACATTGGGATGACAATGTCAAACTAGAATGGGCAGAGAATTAAAGAAATAAAGGCAACAATCTCACAATCCATGTTGAATGGCATGGAACCCATCCCCTAGAAGGCATTGACAGCTCTTTTCTATAACCCCCACCCCCACTTTCTTTTTTTGAAAAAAGATTGTTGCCAAAAAATCATGGAGCAGATCAAATTATTTAAGATAGAAAACATTTTCTATTAATTGAAGTTAATTCAATATTAGTCCTTGCGGCAGGCTGGAACAATCAATTTGTAGCCACTTAAGAGAACAGAAGATATTGAGAAAGAGTTTATTAGACCAGGCCAATTTAATTTTCTTCTATCAGGGAAGGCAGGCAATAACATAGAATATGAAAGCAGCTTTTAGAAAGCCCTTATTCTGTGTGATCCTCCCCATAGGTGGGACACAGATTCTGCAAAGGAAAAGCTTGGAGATTGCTCACGCTGGAAGAAAGTACTCTTCCTGTCTGCTAGCAGTCAGCCCTGAGATTCATAGGGCTTTAGCTACTGATCATTTCAATGATCATAGCAAAGAAAAAGTGAGATTTGGCTTAATTTTAGGAGGGACCCCAAACAGGGGCACAATAATCAGAGAAACAGTGGGCAAATCTGGGTGAGACTGGACAAAATATGCAATTAGGGCCACAGCTTCATGACCCTGGAGTCAAGAGGATGGTTGTGGCTTGGGGAGCTGTGGTTGGGGATATGGTTCAGGGAGGCAGACAGGGAAAGAGAAATGCAGGTGATTTCACTACAAGTACTAACTAATGGTGGAGATCTGGAAACATGCAAATAACTGATATAGTTTCCCCTCTGATCTTTGCCTGGTGTGAAGATGCCCCATCACTCAGAATGCATAAAGGTAGATGAAGAGGAGGAGGAGGAGGAGGAGGAGGAGGAGGAGGAGGAGGAGGAGGAGGAGGAGGAGGAGGAGGAGGAGGAGGCGGCGGCGGCCTCCACAAAGCCAGGGCTTCTCTACCCTGTGGATGACGGCAAACATCATTCAGGTTTATCCTTCTCCTTTAAGAGGATTGTGTGGAGGAATGAGAGGACTCAGAAAAGAACAATGAAATGAACAAAAGGGACTAGAAATCAGGCCTCTGAGAAAATTTAAATTGGCTTGGCACAGTGGCTCATGCCTGTAATCCTAGAACCTTGGGAGATCAAGGTGGGAGAATCACATGAGCCAGGAGTTTGAGGCTGCAGTGAGCTATGATCTGGCCACTGCTTTCCCACCTTGGGGAGACAGCAAGACCCTGTCTCTAAAAAAAACTCTAAACAGAAGCAGGGCTTCCTCATCATGAGAAAGGAGGTGGAGATGAGCTATGAACTGCCTGTGAGCATTCCACCATTAGTTAGTACTTGTAGTGAAATCACCTGCATTTCTCTTTCCCTGTCTGCCTCCCTGAACCATATCCCCATATTTGGGGAACAAGCAGCTGGTCATCGCCTCTTCTGAAGACTGGAAATTAGGACTGGCACTGTTTGCAGAACGTTCCATCTGGAGGGTACCTTGCTGGACCATCTTGATGGAGCATTTGAATCGATCCCTCGGAAAACTCTTCCAACAACAAGGATGAGGTTCCTTTCACTTGAATTTGCCGAAGGTTAGGAAATGAATTTGTTATTCTTTAAAGATTTCATGTTATTCAATACACTTAAGACACGTGTTGCATATCCCTCTGTAGTTTATGCTGTACTAGCTGAGAGTAAAAGAAATCAAAGCAACATCCCCTACCCCTTAGATCAGTATTACTAGTGTAGAAGAAAAGTTGAAATCATTTCTTTCTAGACTAGAAGTTGCACCCGCAGTTCCTCCAAAGGACCACTAAGTGGTGCTCACGTTCCAGTCCTCCCTCCATGTCCAGCCTGCCAAGGTAGTGAAGTTGAAATGAAGTCAGTTCAAGTCCATTTTCGCAGCTCTATTAAATCTCCTGGAAGGAAGGGAAGCACCTCAAGGCAGGCAGCCTACTGAAGGCGGCTTCAGCCGCTGCTGTCTTGGGGCAAGGTGGTGTTTCAGGGGCAGGTCCTGCCCGGTGCTCTGTCCTGCGGTCAACACTTAGTCCTCAACAATGAGTTGCACTTGAGGGACCTCCTGTTGTGGGCTTTGGAACTGACTCAGCTTCTTCCCCATCACATTTGTGAAAGCAAGCCTTGGGTAAGCAGTTCTGCTCTCTGTGCCCTGTTGGTTCTGTTTGGGGGCCAGGTACAGAGACCACCAAGGGTGATACTGATAGCTGGGTCTCAGATCTGCTGAGCACCAGCTGGCCAGGGGGCCTCTGCCCTCTGACCCACATGTGGTTCATCCAAAGCTACCCTTGGCTTCGCCCTAAGGTTTCCACGTGTCCTGCTGCTGAGCTAAATGTTAAACAGGAATGAATTTGAAAAAAGCACTCATTTCCTCCAGGCTTCAGAGAAACGGCTGGGTACCATGGAAACCGGCTTTTCATTCCTGGTGTCTGCTCCAGAATTCTTCCAAGCAAGACGGGCTTACATCAGGCCGGCGAATCCCTGGATATCAGAACAACCCAGAGAGCTGCCAAAGGAATGGAGTGCTCAACATGGAGAAGCAGGGGAGGAAGCGCCGGGAGCCCCTAGTATATGCGGGAGAGAAGAGGCTGGCTGAGCTGGGAGGCAGGTGGCTGTCTCAACATCGCCATGTCAGCCCCTGGGTTTGCTTACTGTAAATTGTAACCATGAAGCAGGAGAGGCCGCACTGCTGAAGCTAAGACTTCATAGCATGTACTGTAATCACTGGCACCATGAGAATTTTAAGCAGTGAAAATAATAGGAGAAAATCAACATCATCATTTTCTTTCAAGAGACTGAAACCTGAAACTCTTTCCTTCCTTGCTGTAAAGAAAACAGCCCCCCGTAGACTTTTCCCACTCAATATCACGGGAACTCCCTTGAGTGGGTGTAGTTCTCACTTCTTCAGCTCTCGGGTGGGGGTGCAGATGGCTTAGCTAAGGCCATGGTGATTTCATCCGAGGAGAGGGATCCAATGGAATACATTGGGAAGCTGGCTGTTAGGCACTAGTATCGCTTATTTCAAAGTTAAGCAGAAATTCCTACTTCAGGATGTCTTGTAGGCTGGCTTGATTGATGAAGGTTGTGGTTGCAGAAGGGCAGGGAAAAAATGACCTACAGGCATGGCTTTAGCAGAGCTGATCATGTTGTATAAATATATAAAGGCAGGCTACAGGAAAGAAAAAAGGATAAGTACTGAGGATATAGGAGATGGGGATTGTTAAACCAAAAGGACTATGTTTGCTGGGCAGGGAAAACCAAAATCCAACACGTAGCTACAGTTTCCAAGTTGTTTTCCTTGTTAGAGATGAGAGGCTCCTCTCTGGGGTCTCCAGGCCAGCGGATGCACTTTCCCGTTCAAGCAGCAAATGAGAGTGTAACCGGCCTCCTAGTTTACCCACTGTCATTAAAGCAGGCCTTTCCTTCCTCCTGTCGACAGCGGGGATTACAAAACAGGCAACCTTTGTAAGACCATAGTCGATTTGTTTAAGGATCTTAAAATTCTGTCAAAGTCATTCTCAGTGAGTATCTTCTTGCTACCACAGTTATTCCGACTTTGCCAGAAAGAGAGCTGAAATGTAATGAGGGGACAATGAGCTGAAGGAACTCAAGTTTTCCAGTATGATAATTTCTTAAAGAACTGAAAGTATATCTACCCTTCGATCCAGCAATCCCACTACTGGGTATCTACCCAGAAGAAAAGAAATCATTCTATCAAAAAGACACCTGCGTGAGTATGTTTATCACAGCACAATTCACAGTTGCAAAGATATGAAACCAACCTAAGTACTCATCAGCTGATGAGTGGATAAGGAAAATATGGTTTATATACACCATGGAATACTACTGAGCCACAAAAAGAAACTAAATAATATCTTCTACAGCAACTTGGATGGAGGCCATTATTCTAAGTGAAGTAACCCAGGAATGGAAAATCAAATACCGTATGTTCTCACTTATAAGTGGGAGCCAAGCTATGTGTATGCAAAGGCATACAGAGTGGTGTCATGGACTTTGGAGACTTAGAAGGCGGGGTGGGAGGAGGGGCAAGGGATAAAAAAACTACGTATTGGATATAATGTACACTACTCAGGTGAAGGGCATGCTAAAATCTCAGACTTCACCACTATATAATTCATCCATGTAACCAAAAATCACATGTACCTCAAAAGCCATTGAAATAAAAAAATAAGAACCCCAAGTTTTCTAAATTAGAGAGAGAAGAGGTTAATTTCCAAGAAAAATGGGTGCAGGAGGGGAGGGTGATGGGTCAGAGGGGCAGGGCCTTGGAGGCCAGCCAGCTGCCGGTGAAGGACAGACTTCCACATGACCTCTGAGATTTCTTCTCTCTCACAGAAAGGGCAAGATACAATCATTTCTAGATTATTTCAGATTAGTTATTTTAATGAAAAAATTCTAGCAGGGGGTGGCTGAAGCTGTTCCCTTCTGCCTAAAAACTAGACCACAAAGTAAGTGAAGGTGACCCTCATCTCTTAACAGGGGGAGTGGGCAGGGGGGTAGGATGATTTTAAGGACTGTAAGAGGAGGATTTTATTGGAGGGCAAGTCCAAATTCTATATTGGGGCAGTAGAGCTGCACCATGTCAGACACCTGCTCTGGTAAACTCGAGGTATTACCGGTCCCTGACCTTGGGTGAATCATTTAACCACCAGAGCCCTGGTGATGCCGTCTCTAAGGTGGGACTCATAAAATAGCTTGCTTGCATAGTCATGAGTATTAAACTAAAAAGTAATTATCAGTAGATCCAACACAGTCCCCTACTGAGGATCAAGTCTATGCTTGTTAAAAATTAAAATTAGTAACACAAGAAGTGTAGTTCCTTGGTCCCACTAGTTGCCTGTCAGTAGCCACGTGTGACTAGTGGCTACCACATTGGACAGCACAAGATTGTAGGCCATTTCTATCACCATGTAAATTCTGCTAGAAGTGCTGGGCACCTGTGGCAGGTGAGTCAGCTGAGCTCTCTCATATCCCTCTGGGTTCCATCCACTAGGGGCCATGAGAATGAATGTCCCAGGGAAGGAAGGAGACGTGTTGGTGTGAAGGAACCTCGCTGCTGTGCCAGTGGTCGGGTTGCCCTGAAGACCCCCAAACTGCTGCCAAGGGCTCACCTGGCCCATCAGCAGACAGACAGCACTTGTGAATTTGGAGTTTCAAGCTGGTGCACGTTACCTGGGACCTGTCCCATAGGGGTATCTGCTTCCCCTGAGGGCTGCCCTCCTCTCCATGTTCACAGTCACCATCCTCCAGCAGAGACGAAGGGTAAAAATAAAGTATTTCTTTTAGAACAGCTGCTAGACTGCCTATGTAGTGAATCATTTGCATTTATGTAAATTACCTGATTATGTAAATTACAGTAACATTTCAATACAAAAAACTGTCCGTCTGCTGGAATTTGGAGAAAAGACAGGACTGGGAGGCCGGAGATACCCAGAGTTGAAGTGCTCACTGTGGGCAGAGGAGAAGCAGCGATGAATCTGCAATGATTTGCACTTGGCTGGTGGGTGGATGGGCACAAGGAAGGGCTCTAAAGAACCTAGAACTCTTTCAGGACTTAAAAGGTGATGTCTGTCTTGCAAAAAGAGACTGAAGGCATTGGGGGAGCCTCCTCAATGCTTTCAGAGCCCCTGTCCAGCCTCTCCATGGCTGGCCAGATGTTTCAAAGTACGGAATGTCACCAGGGCTAAGGGAAAGTTGACTGGGGCTGGGGAAGGGCCCTGAGAAGCACACACTTTATGTCTTTGAAATTATAATTGCTTTAGACAATGACTAAATTCATTTCTTTTGCTTCTCCTTCAAACAAGCAAACTAGAAAATAGCACAGAGGAAAGTTTAAGTGAAATACCCGAATAGGGAAGTGGATCACCCTGCGTCTCCATCCGAGTGAACTGCTCTGAGCTCTGTTGGTTTCGGAATGCACGTGCACTTCCTGCTCCTGTGGTTTTGCTTGTCCCCCCGGGCATGCCCCGCCCGCATCAGCTGACATTTCAGCCATTTTGAATCCAGGTCATAAGGACTCTATTAGCACTTTCCTGATCCTCCTCTGAACCCTCGGCCCCTCAGCAGCCATCAGCGTCTCTGGAGAAGTCGCCGTGCCTCTCTGTGGGTCTCCAGGCCCCACGGTTTGTCTCCAGGGCTCCTCTGCTGAGGTCTGAAGAACCCCTTGGTGGGCATGTATACAGAACAGCATCTGGTCCTGCTTAATCCTGACTTGCCCTCTGGGTGAAGGAGCTCGTTATTGCACAACCTCAGGACACCGACAGTTAACGCCTTCTGAACATTTCAGTGCAGTATAATAGGGAGAGCGGTTTGAAAAAACCCGAATAGTTGAATGCATTGCTTGGGAAGGTTGGTAATTATTTGGTGGGTACGAGGAAGGGCTTTTAAATAAAGGAATTTCAAGTGCTCATTGCAGAGTCCTATAGAGAAACTTAGTATTACTTAAGGGAAACCGGAAGAAAAATGATTTTGTTACCATGATATTAGGGGAAACAGAAAGAGGAGAATAAGAAAAAAGACAGAGTGCGTGCGAGCTGTAGCCTCAGGCTGGGGGCATGGAATAGATATGGAGACATTGTGAGAGGTACTTTGTGAACTGCAGCACTTTTGTGTGTGAAACTCTGTTTTACTCCTCATGGACAGTTTCAAATCTCATGTAAAAATGACCCTGGGAGTTTGGCCACTGTTTAACAACAAGAGTTAAGAGTCTACTCAGACTAGCAATAGTCAGAAATCCAGGCAACTAAAGTTACTTAGGTTGCTATCATTCCTTTCCTTTGGGAATCTCAAAACTGACTCTAGAAATTATCATTTCTATGCAACAGATGAATACCCCAAGGAAATGGTTTCCAGCCATATTTAAAGTTGTGTTTCTCAAGATGCAGTTTCTCTGATGCTACTGGCATCAGAATCACCTGTGGGTGAGGGAAGATGTTGGTTAAAAATGCAATTTCCCAGGTGCTACCCAAGAGCCTGTTGAACTAAATAGGCATCCTGGGGGTGTTTCCAGTGTAGACTGAAGTTGGAGGAACACCAGTTAGAGTAAAAAGAACCAACACCTAACCTTGAGGACTCAAACTTTATCTTTTCTATTTCTTCTTAACAGTAGACACTTTCCTGCCTAAGGAAAAAGAATAAGAAAAAAGAATAAGACTTCTTTTTTCTTATTCTCCTCTTTCTGTTTCCCCTAATATCATGGTAACAAAATCATTTTTCTTCCGGTTTCCTTTAAGTAATACTAAGTTTCTCTATAGGACTCTGCAATGAGCACTTGAAATTCCTTTATTACATCTCTCCAACAGGAGAGATGTAATTTTTCTCAAATCACAAGACTCTAGCCTTGACAACGGATCTGTAAATACACAGTCCACATCTTCAGGTAACAGCAAAGAATCATTTGCTTATGTGGTTTGTTGCTATCTGAATGAAATACGGAGTTGCCCTGGCAGCCTGCGTGTCCAGCTCGATCAGTTCTGGGTTTAGATGCTGCACTCTGAGGGTAGTTGATTGCTTTGCCCAAAGACCAGGCTCGGGTGAGGGAGTTACTCAAAGCCCAAAGAAGCAAAACCTCTTTACTTATTCACACATCATTAACAACAATTACATTCATTTTATCTTTGATATATCCAGATACACTGAACAGAAGACAAGTGATTTCACACATAGTCCAGTTAGTGTCTGTGCGGAAAACAGGGAAAGAAGCCAACACCAGCAGAACTGCTGTTGGGAGTGTGTGGTTAAGTCTGTGCTCCCAGGAGATCCAAATCTGCTCCATTCCGTTCCACCACCTTGTCTTCATGAGCACAGTCATCTCCTTCTGGAATTCAGCAAAGTAGAGGGCTGTGTTCATTGATGCTGTTCCCTAACCATGTCTTTTGAAAAAAATTTTTTTTCAAAAATCATCCCAACATCCTGTAATGGCAGAAGAGTAGAGTGCACACAGTCAGTGTGGGTTTGTGCATAGAAGGATGAAGCTCGCTGGAAGGGGTATTAGAGAAGCCTGGGAAGAGTCCTTGGGTTCCAGGTGATCATACCCTTTTCACAGGTAATAACTGAGAATAAGAATATAGTTCATGTATGTCCTTAAATCTCCTAACAGAAGCATGTCTTCAGTTCCAGCATAACATTCTGAACCTCTCTGCTCTGCAGGGTGGGTTCCAACCCTCCCAATGATAAAGGGCCCCTGGAATTAGGGGAGCATGGTAGGTCCAGTTCCCTTCCTGTTTTAATCTGGGGACACTGGAGGACAAGGTTGAGAGCACATTTTAAGGGAACACTGACCTCCTGGCAAACCTCGTGATGGTTTGTAAACGCAAGATTTTCAGTGTCAGAAACTGCCGGCCACTGAAGTAACTGTCTGGTTCCTCAGGGAAAATCTCACGTCAACCGTCATGTTCATTTTATTTGTATAAAGATTTACAATAAAATAATCTACCGGTAGGAGCTTTGTCAAACAGGTGAGTAGACCCTTTAGTTGACCTATCCCTATTGTGTAGGTAAGAAAACTGAAACCTAGATAGATTGATTTCTCCAAGGTCATGAGAGCCAGTGAGGGCTGTATTAGTCACAGCTCTTTAGAGATACTGAACCAACAAAAGATATATATATATATCTAAAATGAAGGTTTGCTATGAGGGATTGGCTCACAGTACCATGGAGGCTGAGATGTCTCACGACCTTCCATCTACAAAGCCTGTGGTGTGGTGCAAGCTTAAGCCCGAAGGCCTGAGAACCAGAGAAGCCAATGGTGTATGTCCCAGTTTGAATCCAAAGGCCCAAGAACCTGAAGCATCGATGTCTGAGGACAGGAGAAGATTCATAGCCCAGCTGAAGCAGAAAGGGCAAATTCACCCTTCTTCTGCCTTTTTATTCTATTCGGGCCCTCAGTGAATTGAATCGTGCTCATCCACCGTGGGGAGGGTGATCTTCTAGGATTCAAACACTGATCTCCTCTGAAAAGCACTCTCGCAGACAGCCAGAAATACTTTCACCAGCCCTCTGGGCACACCTTAGCCCAGTCAAGTTGACACATAAAATTAACCATGATGGTAAAGGGGCAAGCAGAACTAGGAGTCAGATCTCCCATCTCCTATTTCAGTGTTCTTCCCAATTTTTCACCCCTTTTTTTTGGACAGCCCAGCTTGCCACACTAAAGATTATGAGTTTTTCCCCACAGATGACACAGAGCCACTGAGCAGTTGAACAAGGGATAGAAGCATTTGCAGGTGTTCTTTATGGAGACACCACTTGGATGGCCGTGAGGACTGGCTGGGGGTGGAGAGAAGCGGGGAGTAAGTGGTGGAGATGCACTGCATGGAAACACTGACCCGCAATGAACTGCAGCAGCTGCTGCGTCAGGCCAGCAATGCAGAAAGCCTCAGCTGAAGTGGGCTCTGGAGGAATGCAGTGGAGAGATTGTGGTAACCTGAAATCCACAGTACAATTAAGCCAAATGGGTATGCTGGGAGTTGAGGGAAAGGTCAGTTTAATCTAATTCCCAGTTTGTGGCTAAGATAGGAACGGGGACTGAAATATATAGAAAGGCAAGTCCTGGGGAAAACATCAAAAGTCTATTCAGGGACTGGGTGCAGTGGCTCATGCCTGTAAACCCAGCAGTTTGGGAGGCTGAAGTAGGCAGATCACTTGAGGTCAGGAGTTCGAGACCAGCCTGGCCAACATGGTGAAACCCTGTCTCTACTAAAATACAAAAATTAGCCAGGCATGGTGGTGCACACCTGTAGTCCCAGGTACTCGGGAGGCTGAGGCAGGAGAATCATTGGGACCCGGGAGGCAGAGCTTGCAGTGAGCCAAGATCACGCCACTGCACTCCAGCCTGGGCAACAGAGCGAGACTCTATCTCAAAAAAAAAAAAAAAGGAAGGATTCTATCTAGGGACATGTTGAGTTGGGGCATGGAGATGTCTAGTAGAGAGTTCTTTATCCACCACTGGACCTCAGGGAGGTGTCACTGCTAAGTGACATGTGTGGGTGTTGGCACAAAGGTGGCCATGGTAATGGGCTCTGTGGGAGGGCAGGGAGTCCTGGCAGAGCATACAGAGTGAGAAGGGGGAGAAGTGATATCCAAAGCTAGGGACGCCAATGAAGTGACAGAAGAGCCATGCTCAGGAGGGTCTCAAGAGAATAGTCATGGACTCTCACAGACCCAGATAACCCAAGTCTAAATGCCGGTTCTGACCAGCAATTGGTCAGGCTGGAGTTCTGGGTGATCAAAGTAGCTGAAAGTAATAAATCTGCCTCCAAGCAAAGACATGCATCACGCACTCGCCACCAGTGACCTCGAGTGAACTCCACATGGAGGAGCCGCACACCACCCCTGATGCTTAAAAGAGCACTAATGGGAGCTGAAATGGCCAGAGTGACTCACCACGATGAGCGCGATCACAGACAGCGTGTAGTAAATAGAATCCCTCAGTAGGCACCAGGAGGAAAGAGCCACAACCTGCAGGACAAGAGAAACCAGGTCAAACAGGATATAGACTGTACAAATGAGACGGTGGGACTCCTGCAGGCTGGGCCAGCTTGCTGTCTAGGCCTCCTGTCCTGCACCCAATCAATCTGCCAATCAATAGGAATTTATTCAAGTCTTTAGGCATATTAGTCTGGATCTTCTGAGAGGCAGACATGAAGATGGAATTAAACCTGCAACAATTTTGTTAGCGGGAAACAACTGGTGATAGAAAATGGGGCATCGGGGGAGCTGGGCATGCAGCCTGTCCAACTGTGATGTGGGTCTGACCCCTGCGGAGACAGGGATGGTTGGGTGCACTGTCTCAGCTGGCAGGCAAAGTTGCCTATCAGAGGAGTCTCATGTCCCCCAGGAACAGGCTTGCCTTGACATCCCTAACGTCAAGGGGATAGGAGGAGCAATCCTAACCTGTGCATTTGCCATGACTCTAGCGTCTGCTACAGTCTGTCCTGCCCCGTGGAGTGAGCAACATGTGCTGGGCTGCTGCCGTCCTTCAGAAGGGGTGTGGACAAGCCTGTCTCTGCCAGACCTTCTTCCCTCATCTCTATCATATGCCTGGCCTTGCTGGCATTTGACCTCGGTTTAATCAGAATCTTTGAAAGACTGATTTGCATACTGATCCAGGGGAAAATGTTCTTGGCATTTGGAGCTATCCCTTTTTAAAGAGATGCTGGCTCTGCTGAGATGAAGCTGATAGGCACATTGCTGGAGGCTAAAGCGGCCTTGCCCTACAAGAGGAGGGGGCTGCTAGATCCAAAGAAGGGCAGAGGAGCCAGGGCTAGAAGTGGTGGGGAGAGTTTGAGGAAAGGAGAAAAGCTGTGGGTGTCAGGTTGAGGCTTCTGTTCTGGAGAAAGAATCATTTCTCCCACGAAAGTTCTTCAAAGTCTCTTATTAAGGGATATTTAGTATTTTTCTCTGTTTACAGTGTAGGTCCACTTTGGCAGACCTTATAAATAGGTCTGGGAGAGTCCACACACCTCGTCCCAAGGGTTGTCACTGGCAAGTCCCTTTCTCTTCCCTAGAAGAGTATCGACTACCCCATGGCCACAGGATGTTTGCCTGGCTACCTTTGCCCTTGGCAAGTCCCTTTCTCTTCCCTAGAAGAGTATCGACTACCCCATGGCCACAGGATGTTTGCCTGGCTACCTTTGCCCTTGGTGTAGTAAGTGAAAAAAGACACAGCACAAGTCAACACTCTCAGCCGGGGCAATGACAGGCACATGATACACCAAACACAGTGGGAAAAAGGGATCCAGGGACATGCAATCCCTGAGCCTCTACCCTACCCAACTGCTGTGGAAGTCTATAAAGATCAGACCAAGTCAAACTAGAGGTTTTCTGGATTCAAATAACGTGAAAGGCATGACTTAAATAGGACCATAAATGAATAATGAGGCCAGTCTCTTTCCATTAACGCATTCCCCACTTCTTATATGAACACTTAGTTATTTCCTGTTGCTAATTTTGCCTTATTAGGTGAAGCATTTGCAGATCTAAGTCACACATGACAGGGTTGTCAAGAAGAGAACTCACATCAGAAAAATCATGTTAGAATAAATATATTCTTTACCCTTTTATCATTCTCTCTCAGTACTGTAAACTCTTAGAATCTGTGGTCATCACTCACCATTTATGCAATAGATTAATTGGACTAAATTGTTCATTTTCCAGCAGGTCATAAAAGGTTGTATTTGTTCACTTTATTATAATCAGACAAATGGGCTTAAAACATGTGGCAAATATCCATTTTGAATTTCTTTAACACATTACTTGGACTTTTAGTTAACGACGACAGATCGAGCACATACCATTACCGTTCTTGTTATACCGTAACAAGATAATACTAAAGGGTTTTTTCAAACAGGACATAAACCCACAATGCAAAAGAAATAGAAGAGCTGATCAGAACAACAAAATTTTCAAAGCTGGAAAGCAGAAGAATAATTGGGAATGTTCTAAAAGTTAGAATAAAGATAGGCCTGAAAACAGAACAATCAAAAGACTGTTTAAGAATTTAATCTCCAAACCTCCTTCCTTACTTCATACAGCCCTGTTAATGCTCATTCTTTACCTTAACAGAAAATAAGAGATCCAGCATTTGAAGAATTGAAGTTCCAGAAAACAGAGAACACAGAGGGAGGAAATGATGAAATAAATAATTCAGAAACCATTCCAGAAGTTAAGGACATGCATTTTCTTTTTTTTCTTTTCTTTTCTTTTTTTTTTTTTTTTTTTTTTTTTGAGACAGAGTCTCTCTCTGTCGCCCAGGCTGGAGTGCAGTGGTGTGATCTTGGCTCAATGCAAGCTCTACCTGCCAGGTTCACACCATTCTCCTGCCTCAGCCTCCTGAGTAGCTGGGACTACAGGTGCCCACCACCACGCCTGGCAAATTTTTTTGTATTTTTTAGTAGAGATGGGGTTAGCCAGGATGGTCTCGATCTCCTGATCTCGTGATCCGCCCGCCTCGGCCTCCCAAAGTGCTGGGATTACAGGCATGAGCCACGGCGCCTGGCCGGACATGCATTTTCATAGCAAAAGGGTCATCTGAGTTTATCTTAGTGAGTGCACAATAAACAAAACAAGACGTACATCAAAGCAGATAATCATAAATCTTCAGAACACTGGAACAAAGAACAGACCCTAGAAATTACCAGACAGAGGAAATCAGATATATATATATATACATACCAGAATGACATTTTGTACTCAACAAAGACATGGAAAGCTAGCAAAAAATGGAGTCATGCCTTCAAAATTCGAAAGGAAAACAATTGAAATTCTATGCCCAATCAAATTATTAATTAAAAATGAGAAAAGAGTAAAAATAAAATTTTAGTTGTCTCAAAAAATTTGCCTCCTATGTGTCCTTTCTGAAAAAGTTACTGGAGAATGTACTCCACCAAAATAAGGGAGTAAAGCACTTGTTACATATAATTATGTTACAATAAAACATAATACCAAGCAACCAGAATCTATGATGATAATTAAAGGGGATTTCTAGAATGACAGTGAAGGGAGAATTTAGAAGGATGATAAAAGGAAATTCCAAAATGAAACTTTTACATCAGGCATAGAGAACAACCTAGCCAGACTGGAGTGACTCAGAAGACTACAGAAAAAATGTTGCCAGAGGGACAAAATTGATGGAACAGTTGATAATTTTGAACCTACAGAAAGAAGATTAGAGAGCTCTAAGAATAGAACATAGAAAACTAAGCAAGCAAACAATAAAAAAGACAATTATAAGCCACAAGGTAAACACAGAACTGCACCCCAAAGAAGATGAACCATTGTGTATTAATGGTTCAACTATGAAGAGTGGTCATATAGTAATAACAAACTAAGCAGAATATTGTCTAACCAAACTTATAATTCTTTAGGGGAAGATGGGGGCTGGGTAGTGAGATGGGTGGGGCTAAAAGAGACGCAAACCCTCCTCTTCTATACTGTGAAATCAATGGAGAATGCCTGTAACTGAAAAAATCAAGTAGCTGCCATCTAAGCAGGTTATTTAGAGATGTTGAGCAAATATCAGGAACAGGCAAACTAATGGAAAGTAGTTGCCTTAGAAGAGTGGGGAAATGGTGATGGTGGGACTTGAAGATGGCTGTTTTCCATAATAAGCTTTCTAGAATGGGTTGCGTCTTTAAGCTCTGTGCCCATATAACTTTAATAAAAATAAAAATAGGAAAATATATCACAAAGTATCCACTTAGTTTTACTTCTGCAAGAAATATATCTTGCACTAGGTCTAGATGTCAAATGTGGGTGGATAGTGATATCCTTTCTCTTGTTTATAAATAGAATAGTTTTCAATGTCTGGATTGTAATCAAATTTCAGCCCCATATTCAGAGCCTACCTTAGCAAAATCTTTTTTTTTTTTTTTTTTTGCATAGAGGTGACGAACTGGAGCACAGGTAAGAAGGCATCAAACCAAAGAATTCTTTCCACACTCTAGAAGGAATTTAGAAAGGCATACATCCAAATAATTCACAATTCTGTGGTACTTACAGTGAGAGCTGTGATCATGAACTGATGCCCACCTCTGATTCACCTTTCTGACACCACCATTCACCACAAAAGCAATATTTATCTGCCCCTTCCTGCAAAGAAGAGGGTTTAGAAGGGTTCTGTATCCTTGCAGAGGCCCAACACCATTCCCAGAAACCTGGTCTTGATGAAGTTGAGTACTAAGCCAGGTTGGTAATACCAGCAGTGGCAAAGAGTTTGGGATTTGAATCCAGGAAGCCTGGGCCTTGGGTCCCTGTTCCCAGACACTATACTACAATGCTTCACTACAGGCAAAGGTGAAAAACAGGCACCCACTTGCGACTGCCTCCCATGGGGATTTTCCTTTCTCCCTCACTATAGCCATTAGAACAGGTATAATAGAAATTGTAGCCAAAAAAGAGAATGGTTGAAGGCTGAGAGACAAAAAAAAAAACAAAACAGTGACCACAGCTACATTTTAAAATTAACTGCTTTCAAGAGAATTGAGGTAAATGATCAAAGCAAAAAAAGAGTTACTATAAAAACTATAGATAGAATGTAGATATGGAAGGGATATATTCTAGATATGGATATATTCTAGGAGGGAGAGAATCAGTTAAATAAACACTGAAACTACCTGTCCATTTGGCCAGTTTAATTTACAAAAATAAAACACCACTACAGCTCATTGGTGGTTGAGTGTTTCACTGTTTCACAAACATGAATACCCTCGTCTTCTGGGCTCCATGTGGTTCCCTTTGCCTCTCAGTGAAGGACCACTTATCTTTAGATGAAGACTGGAAACCATATGACTCAGCCCTGAACACATTTCCTGGCAGAGGGGGCGTGTTAGCATCTCTGCATCAAATGGGTGGCCCTTTGCATCTGTTCGCAGGTGTTCCCCAAGCCACAGTAGGTTGATGAGAAGACAGGTCACCTTCTGTAGCCCTTTGCAAAATGATTGCAGGGAAGAAAGACAAATCACTCTGGCGAAGAGACCAGATTAGAGGTCCCAGTAGAAAACCAACAGTGAGTAATTCTGTCCTTGACCTCACTGATCAATAACATAGATGGTGCAGATTACAGAAGCCCATCCACTCCTCCACAGATTCAGCCAGAGGCTCTATTTTCCCCCTATAGCTCTAGGAATCCCACCCAGCTGGAATTTCATCTTGATATTTCTTTTTCTATTTATGGAGTGCATTCACACATTCTCTATTGAATATGCAGCTTCAGTTTCCTTCTTATAATTTCATTTAGTTTCAGAGTGGCATAATGCAAAAAATAATTCACACTTTCAAAACAACACATTCTCTTCCGGAATTCTGGCTCCCTCTAGGAGGTTAAAGTAATTATTCATGATAAAACCATATATTTTCTGTGTACAGATATGCATTGTGAATCTATATACAGCTATTTTTATATATGATAATATACATATAGTATATATGAAGATAGATTGTGTATCTGTAATATGATATAATATTTATGATAACTTTTCTTGACGAACAATATAACCTGACATTACAGGCACATTTAAAAAGGCACAAATATTCTCGATATGTGAGTACTTGCTTTAAAAAAAAAAAAACTGTTGAAGCAAACAAAACAACATAATAGTTACACAACATAAAACGTAAAACTGTTAGTGTCTGTGAAAATGTTGTTATTTCACACAAATTTCATGGAAAAGTATTTGAGAAATCATAACATGAGTTTTGTTCCAAGCTTTTGAGCTAACACAATTTCTACAGCCAATTCGCATCTCAGGAAACACAGCCACCTGATCTGCAGTGAGGATGGGGCTCTGGGGTGTCCCTGAAACCATCTGAGGACACCAAGTGGTGCTGAAGTTCAGACAGGCCTGATGTGGGTTTTTCCTCCCACAGGGCAGTCTCAGTGCTACTGTCTGCTCATGAAGTACACTTTTAAAAAACTTCTATGCTGGGAAAAATCACTGAAATACAAATGGCTCCTGTTTTCTAGAAGTTCACTGTCGAAAATGGACAGTAATAATTGGGCTATGTAAAAAGACAGTTACACGCTTTTGCAAAATACAGTGAACTGCTGCTTATTAATCTTCCCAACCAGGAACACAAAATAAATTCACATTTTTAATTTAATTTTTTAAAGAAAACTCATTTTGAGTTCTAGTTTTGTGTGAGAAAAACAAATGACAAACAAGCTTCTAGTGGAGACAGATTTAAATAAAAACAAGGCCACATCAGGACAGTGCAGACATAGAATAATCTCCTGAGTGCTCTTCATTGATCTTGCTGAACAATAACCACCGACGCTCATAATGACCTGGAGATGCCTCAGGACTCAGACATGCCTTCTCAATCATCCACAAAATTAGGTGCAGTTTTCATGTTAAGTGTAAGTTATTGCCTGCTAGGCCTTCAAAATTTGGTAGTTCAGAGTGTTCACCCACACTTCAAATTCACAGGGAGTCAGCTCTGCTGTAGGGAAGAAAATGCCGGACTTGAGGCCACAGGGCTGTTCCCTGCAGTGCCCCTGGCTCCCTTCGCCCACTTTGGGTACCAGGTGTAAGGACATCTGTATTCACTGCCAGGCATTGATGTGCCAGCACCTGGCACAGCATTTGGCAGTACTAGGTACTTGATACAAATTTGTTGAATAAATGTAGGGCATTTAGGGTAATTTAATTTAACCAAATATATTAGCTTGGATTCACCCAGAAACAGACCCAGATTTGAGTGCAAATAGTTTATCTGGGGAGGTGATTCTAGGATAATTGTTAGGAGAGTGGGGAAGTGAGGCAGGTGGTGGAGGGAAGATAATAACCAAGTCATGGCAGTGGGCAACTGGGACTCCATCCTAGTGGGGATCTCTGGGGGACCATGTGGATGGAACATGCCTCTGAGAGGAGAGGGAGCCGGGGTATTAATCCACCCACTTCCATCTGTCATTGTTTGAGAGCTGCACCTAGGAGTGTAAATTCTCTGGCACTTCCTACCCCAAGGGCAGAAAATGTGGGCTCTTGTGACCAAGAGGAGCCCCCAGACAAAGAAATGCAGGTTTTGGCTGTTGGCAGTCAGGCCAGTGGGAACTGAACTGGTAAGGGTGAGAAGCCACGGTTGGGGAATGAGCTCTGTCTAACCAAAAACATGGATTTACACAGTAATACAATATTCAGAGAAAGCATAAACACACACACACACACACACACACACACGTAGAGAGTTTTGTAATTTTTAAAGTACAACCCAATCACATTTGTATAAGACTCAAAAGCAGGCAACACTAATTCATGCCATTTTAGGTCAGGAGTAGCGTTCCCCTGGAGGTAAGGCTAGTGTCTGAAAGAGGCCATGAGGTGCTCTCAGAGGCCATGACTGTTCTCCCTCTTGATCAGGGTGCTGGTTACCAGGTGTGCCCACTTTGTGAAATGCCATGGAGCTGGATTAGGACAGGTGCACTTTCCTAAGTGTATGCGGTGCTTCAATAAAAACGCTATTCAAACAAAGCACAAATGCAATTACAATGTTAACTGTTATTGTTGTTAATATTACACATTAATTTTAATAGTAATTACTCCATCACAACGTGGGGTTGGCTTATTAGAAAAGTTGCCAGATAAAATACAGGAAGCCCAGTGAAATCAGAATTTCAAGAAAACACCAAGTCATTTTTTAATACAAATAAAAATTATCTTGGATATTTGAGATAAGCATATCTCAAATATCACATGAGACATACAGTATACTAAAAATAGTATAGTTGCTTATCTAAAATTAAAATTTAATGTGATATATTGTATTTTTGTTTGATAAATCTAGTAACCATACTTATTAGATTTTGGGTGTTCATTAAAATAACTATTTTGACTTTCTTTGGATAAGCACAAGATTGGAAGTTTAGTGATTTTGGACTAAATATTTTTAGAACAAAGGGCAAGTTGAACATGTTCTATGTTACCTATTTATCTTATGCTGGATATTTATCGTTTTTTGAGACAGGGCTTTACTCTCGTTGCCCAGGCTGGAGTGCAGTGGTGCAATCTTGGCTCACTGCAGCCTCGACTTCCCAAGCTCAGGTGATCCTCCCATCTCAGTCTCCCAGGTAGCTGAGACTACAGGCACATGACACCACGCTGGGCTGATTTTTTGTATTTTTAGTAGAGATGGAGTTTTTGCATGTTTCCCAGGCTGATCTGGAACTCCTGGGCTCAAGCAATCCATCTGTTTTGGCCTCTCACAGTGCTGGGATTACGGGGGTGAGCCACTGTGCTCGGCCGTAGCCCCTATTTTATTTTGGTTGTTTGGCCTGATTAGAATTTTTTCTTTGTTTCTTGTTAGTTGAAATAGTTGCTAAAGTGTACATTGCATTTTTTTTAGGAGGGATGTCCACAACATCAAGACTTTTGGTTTCTCTTGGAAAAATCTGAAGACCAGGCAACTTGTGTCACTGTGGAGCCGCTCAGCGGTGCCCTCTATAGATAGGATGTGCGTTCATCTGCTTGCATGGGTCGCCCACCTCTTCATTGCCCCCAACTCCTAAGGCCAAGAGTAAGATGCCATATGCTACTCTCTTTCTGCTAGGATTGCCCTTAGACCCAACCACTCCACTTATTTATTCTATATAGCTGAGCCTTGCGGGAATATGCATTTGTGATCCTTGATCTAAAATAATTATATTAATTAGCATCAACAATGCTGAACACAATCAGTTGCCATCTCTTCAACATTTGACAGGGTGCTCTGGGGTTCTTAAACATTTTCTGTGCTATGCGCCCCCTGACACTCTGTGGATCCCTTTGCAGAATAGTGTGTTAAAAGGCATACAATAAATAATAGAATTACTAGGACACTGATTTATTGAAATCGAGTCATCAAAACATTGAAAAATAGAGATTCATTAATATATGTGCTTCCTTATTAACAAGAGCCAGTAAATTTCTTTATTATAAGAAGAGTTAGTCATTCACTCCGAAGTAGTGATGAATGAGAAGAGCTCCGAGATAACTGCGGTGACTGTAATCCAGCACGCAATTGCTCACATTTCCATCGAAGACAACATCACAGATACAGCTCATGTGGCTGTGGTTGTTGCCTCATGTATAATAAGACCAAATGCTAGATAAAAGTGCTTAGTGAAAAGAAAGATGTATTTTTTTTCTCATTCATGCTCACCCACCCCCTAATCTACTTTTCAGAGATGGAAGCCCTGAGGTTCTACTTCTTTTTAGTTCCTGGCATTTGGTCATCCAATTGTCCTCTGGAGAAGGGGGCAGGAAGAAATGGGCTCTCAGCCCATTCTGGCTGTGTTGGTAAGAATTCAGGTGGAAGAGGTTAAACTAATGGCAAAAACACTGTTTGGGGTTATCTGTAGATTTTGATTAAGAGTGCTGTTTGTTTAATTCATTATCATAGAGAGAAACTTGGCCATATTTACAATTTTGCAGGAAGAATTAAAGTGACTCACAATATTCATTGTGTTATCTCAGACTGATGAGTGCAGAACTGGAGTCATTTCTGTGAGGACTGAACAGACACTTTCCCCACAGCTAAGTGTGCCTCCTGCTGTTTATCCCAAAAGACATGGGGATAGTGGTATCAGCATCGCCCAGGAGCTGGTTAGAAAAGCAACTTTCAGGCCTCCCTCCAGACCTGCTGCATCAGAACCTGCATGCTACCGAGGTGCCCAGGTGACTCACAGGCTTATTGTAGTGTGAGTCCTGCTGGCTTAGAGGACAGAGAATTCAGGGTCTGAGTCACACCCATGAAACTGGAAATGCAAAGAGTGAGAGGCTGGGGAGGAGGTCCATGGCCCTCCCTGTGAGAAGTGGGATCTGGACGCGATGCAGCAGGCACAGAGAGTCATCTGGGACCTTTGGGACACCTTGTGACTCTGTGCACGGGCTGAAGCTGCAAGTTAGAAGCACCACTTGCATGGGGCTTCATACTTCATCTATTTTGAGCAGCAACCCTGTTTAAGATGCTGGGGGAAATCATCCTTTTGTACAATGGATAGAACCATGTTAGAAAATTCCTGCTCCCCCCAAGCTCTCCTATTCCTTCCACAGTATAAAGAATTCCAAAGTAGAGTGGTGCTGAATTTATTTTAAAATGTACACCTGTCAGATTAGTAGCTAGATGTATGTAGGGAGCAAATATTTCCTTGTTTTATGAATTACAAAACCTAAGAGCAATCTTTAGCTTGAGGAATCCTTTTGGTGTCCTGACCTGAATACACCAGACCTGAATACACCATCATGGTACTTGGTCTCCAAAATCGTGTGGAGTTCACTCAGCATTACATTTGAAGTGCTGACAAAAATGAAAGTGAATACATACCAGGTGAGTTCAGAAATCAGACAGTTAAGACTGTGCATTGGAGTTTAAGCTTTTAGAAGTAAGACCCTGCCTAAAATTATATACATTACTACACTAGCATTTGATGTCTATAATATTATCAGAATGCAGAAGCTGATATTTTTCATGGAGTTAGGAGAGCCAGTAATAGAATCACAGGGGACAGATGCTCCATTTCTCTCTCATCTCTCTAAAAATTAAAATGCTAAAACAAAGAGGATAGAACGGCAGAAGAGCCAGCTATTTTTCAATGTGCGGGCTTGGACATGGACTTAGAAATTTCTGGTTCACATCGCGAAGGATCAAAGGTGTTCTGGTTTCGTCAACTAACAATGAAGAAGAAAAGTTGATTGTGCTTTTAAAATTAAGATTTCTACCTGGTGTTTGTCAATGAAGGGGACTTTCACAATATCAGGAGCTAATCTGGCTTAAAATGGAGCATGCATTTAAAAATGTGGGTGACCCCTCCCAACCCCCCAAATAAAACCCTTCTGCATATTTGGTGTCAGCTCTAGGTTGGAAGAGAAGCACCTGTCCCCCTCAGGTGCAGATGCCGGCCACCCTCTTCTCTTAGGGGTGAACGGTGATATTTTTATACTCAAGGATACTGATTGCTATGACTGTGTGGCTCATCTGGCCCCAGTTGATCTTCAGACAATCTATTTTAAGTAATTTCTGTGACTCAGGGTGGGGAAAGCAGGTGACACTCATGAATCAATTCTGCAGCCAGGGCAAATTGAACACAAGGACATTTCTTTAATGTGTGCTTGGAAGATATTTCCCCCCTGCATTAAAGAAATTGAGAATTAAAACAAAGTACCACATCAATAACACATCTAGGTTTGATCTGTGTTGGACAATAAAGAAGAGAGCTGAGAGAATTGGGTGACTAAGGCAGCCAATAAGTCAACCAGCCAACAAAGAACCCTTCCTTAAGGAGCTGAATATTTTTTAGTCAAAAACATAGGGGGAAGTTATGTTATCAAAGTATTTTTGTGGATTTTCAGCTTGCAAATGAAGACCATCTCAGCAGAGTGTAGTTAGCACCTTAGCTGTTCACAGGATCAGAAAGGTAATCAATTTGCAGCCTAGGAAGTACAGTGATAAAAGTATGTGCTTATATTGTGCAGAGAAGGCTGAGACAAGGCAGAATGGGTTCCATGTGCAGCCTCACCTCCTTCCTTTATTTTCCTCCACATTTTAGGGTGTGTGTGGGGCCTGGAAGCCTGAGCTACTCTTCACCTTCACCCTTCAGGTACTGTGTGATCAAGAGTGCTGCCTATGCACTTCCTTATTTCAGTTTTCCACCTGGAATGATAATATTTATCCATAACAGATGCTCAGCAATGTGTAAGAATCCATGCAAAAACGTATAAGATCCTAAGATTTCGGAATGAAAGGATTACTGTGCATATACACATAAGGAACAGCGAACATTTGCAAATAGCTATAACACCTTATCTCATTCCTAGGGAAGAAAAGACCCCTCTGAATGATATGCGGCTGTCAGGAACCTCTTGTTTTCCAGGTGGTCATGGCCTGTGCTGAAGCCTCTCCCTGCAAGAGCCAACATTTAACAATTGGTTCTTTTTTTTTTTTTTTTTTTTTTTTGAGACGGAGTCTCGCTCTGTCGCCCAGGCTGGAGTGCAGTGGCGCAATCTCGGCTCACTGCAAGCTCCGCCTCCCGGGTTCACGCCATTCTCCTGCCTCAGCCTCTCCGAGTAGCTGGGACTACAGGCGCCCGCCACCACGCCCGGCTAATTTTTTGTATTTTTAGTAGAGACGGGGTTTCACCGTGGTCTCGATCTCCTGACCTCGTGATCCGCCCGCCTTGGCCTCCCAAAGTGCTGGGATTACAAGCGTGAGCCACCGCGCCCAGCCTGGTTCTTAAGTGTCAAACACTGTGCTCAGCACTTTACATGCCTTTTTTTTTCTTATAAACTTTTAATATTCCCATTTCACAGATGAGAAAACTAAGGCTTAGTGAGGTTCATAGTTTGAAAGTGATAGGATTACATTTTGAGCCAGGTCTGAATTACTGCAGAGTGCACATGGTTAGTCCCTTGTTGAGGTAAGACCCTAACTTACATCATTGTAAGAATGACCTGGGTGTCTTTGATAAGTACAGATTCCCAGGCCCTCCTACCCCAGACCTTCCGAATCAAACTCTTTCAGGGAGGCCCTGGTTTTCAACTTTGGCTGTACATTGGAATCACCTAGAAGCTTTATGAAATACTCATGCCTGGGTGCCACCCCTAGAGATTCTGATTTAGCTGAGCTGTGCTGTGGCCCAGCCATTGGGGTTTTTAAAATACCCCCAAGTAATTCTAACATGAGATAGGGACTGAGACCACTGCTCCCTCCTGCTACACCCTGTGAGGCTAATAGACGTGAGACAATAAAAAATGAGGAATACCCTAGCACTCCCCAGTCCCATACAACAATGAAGAAAGCCCCATCTATGTGGATGAGATTTCAAGAGGTCACAGCACATTTTGTACATGCTTCAAGATTATCTGAGAGTCCACACACCAGCAGCGCTGCTATCCATCACTCTGCTTACAAAGCAGATCTGTTTTAATATCCCTTTTATATTTATAATAAAAATTTACTTTGAGAGTCCCATCAGCATAAAACAAGATGTGTGGAATTGCTGGGTTTAATTTTATAGCTGGGAAGACTCAGAGGCTTGAGGCTGAAATCATCTGAAGGTTTGTTTGCCAGAATGACGGGTGGCTGACACTAACTGTGGACAGGGATGTCAGATGGGTATATGGGCTGAACTTGCGGCCAGGGCTTCCTTGCAGTAGGGCAGCCTCAGGGTAGTCAGACAACTTAAATAGGGGCTCAGGCTCCAAATGCAAGTGTCCCAAGAGAACAGGCAGGAGCCATATAGTCTTTTATGGTGTGGCCTTAAAGGTCAGATAGTCTCACTTTGTATCTTATGCACGAGACTGGTAAAATCTAATTACTGGACTTTAAAAACTGAATAGAAGTACTGGCAAGAAAATTTAAATATGTTTTCCTTCAAATGAAGCAAACACCTAACATAATAAAATATTTAAGTCAAATTTCCTAAGGGTGCATTTGGTTGCAAAAATCCTGCAAACATACAAATTATATCTCCAATCTTAGGAGACAAAAGGGTCATGAATTGAGTTTTCACCAATTTCTTCCTATTTCTATCTGATTTTAACTTAAAAGTTCAGTGATAATTGTAGGTTTTGTATGACATAAAAATAAAAATATATATATATTTTCTGAAACAGATTCTCGCTGTGTCACCTAGGCTGGAGTGTAGTGGCATGATCTCGGCTCACTGCAACCTTCGCCTCCTGGGTTGAAGTGATTCTCCTGCCTCAGACTCCCGAGTAGCTAGGATTACAGGCACCCGCCACCACACCTGGTTAATTTTTGTATTTCCAGTAGAAATGGGGTTTCACCATGTTGGGCAGGCTGGTCTTGAACTCCTGACCTCAAGTAATCTGCCCTCCTTGGCCTCCCAAAGTGCTAGGATTACAGGTTGACAAAAAATGTTTTTATTTAAAAAATGATATTGACAATTACAGTTAAAAAAATCAAGCAGGACAACTGAGTATAAAATAAAAGTAAAAAAATCTCTGGCCCCTCCTTGCCTCCCCCAGCCTTCCTCACCAGGGGTCAGCATTCTTAAAATTTCTCCTTTTCCTTATTTCAGGTGTCAGTAAACTAACCCTTAATAATTTGCTTCTACTTCTGTATCTTGTTTTTATTGATGCCTTGTTAGGAAAGATAAAAAAAATGACACAGTTGTGCCTGCATTACTGCTACTACTTGTCTGGCCTTGAGCAAGCTATTAATTATGTCTCTGTGCCTCAGTTTCCTCATCTTCAAAAATAGGGATAATAATAGCACCCCCTCAAGGTCTTTATGAGGATCAAATGCACTGACATATGTAACAGGTTTAGAACACTGCCTGGCATGTAATAAAGTCTGTATGATAAGTGACAGCTACTCTCATTGCTTCTCCTCTCCCTCACTCCACTCCTCCTTTCTTGGGTATTTGAAAATGAGTTCCTCAAGTGGGTATCTTAAGGACTTTATTCCCATATTCAATAAAATTAAATTGTACATATTATGAAATTAAATAATACTTAAGGGTTGATAACGAAAAACAACTGTTCCCTGTCTCATCCTTCCTATGTCCCAGCAGTATACACTTTTATTTATTTTCATTTTAGAGTCTTTTAGTTCTTATTTATATAATGCCAAATAAAATAATCATAATAGGCCTTTATAGATTTATCTACTTTTGGTATCATCTGTTGAATCCCACTATGAAAAATGAGCCATCATCCACAGCTAACTAACACAGGAACAGAAAACCAAACACTGCATGTTCTCACTCCTAAGTGGGAGGTGAACAGTGAGAACACATGGACACAGGGAGGGGAACATCATATACCAGGGTCTGTCGGGGGGGTGGGGGATGAGGGGAAGGAACTTAGAAGACGGGTCTATAGATGCAGCAAACCACCACAGCACACTTATACCTATGTAACAAACCTGCACGTTCTGCACATGTAAATAAAAAAAAAAGAAAAATGAAGGTTTAGCTAATTTGTATTATGCCCTACATTCTCTTATACTCCTAATCTATTTGATAGTTATAATTATTAGGGCTGCTATCTTTGAAGCTTTCCCCTCTGTGTCACATACCATTAGCTTTTGGGAGTATCTCTCAATTCCATATTAGGTAGAACAAAAATGTTCACATTCTTATCTTCTAGCCACCTCCTCACTCCATCTTCCGCTCTTAATCTTTTCTTAGATGTAACTTGATTCTTATATTGTCAGCACTGATAACATTTACATTCCAATCCATCATCCTCTTTCAGTTGTCTATGCCTTATCTAAGGATTCCTTTAAATGTGGATTAAACAATAAATAGCAGTTATATTATTACTACTAGTAAGCGAATATTGCTCACTGTGGAGCCAAATAGTGTGCTAGGAACATAATATTTTTGTATGGATTCAACGTGCTGGCCTACTCCCTATTCAAAAGATTATGTTCTTATGTTAGGATAAAACAGAACCTGTTATCTGAAACATCATCTTTAAAAAAATATTCCGTATGTCTCTCAAGTCTCTATTTTGGTCATCACCATATCAGTTCCACTATTTTGGTCCTTTTCATTATATTTCACATTTTGGAAGCCACACTTAAAAATTTTAAGAACAATTTTTTTTTTTTTTTTGAGACAGAGTCTCGCTCTGTTGCCCAGGCTGGAGTGCAGTGGCACGATCTTGGCTCACTGCAACCTTCGCCTCCTGGGTTCAAGCAATTCACCTGCCTCAGCCTCCCAAAAAGCTAGGATTACAGGCATGCACCGCCACGTCTGGCTAATTTTTGTATTTTTTTAGTAGAGATGGGGTTTTGCCATGTTGGCCAGGCGGATCTTGAATTCCTGACCTCAGGTGATCCACCACCTTGGCTTCCCAAAGTGCTGGGATTTTACAGGTGTGAGCCACCGAGCCAGGCCAACAATTTCTTTTTTATTGCTTACTCCTTCTGCCGTCTTCTTCTTCTTCTTTTTTTTAAATAGCGGCTTGTTCTTGTTTTATGGCTTCAATATCCCTGTGAAGCTCTCCGAGAATACTAATTAAAACTTTTAAGAAGTTGATTTTTATTACTGGAATTATCTTCGGTTACTTTGTAGACAGCTGCTCTGTTTACCCATTTTGGTCCTTCCTTTGGGAAGGATCCTTAGATGCCTGGTAGCCTGAGGAAGCAGCCTCATACATATGGATTAGTGGCTAGGATGAGTGACGTGGCAGCTAGCATGAATGTTCTTTGCAGGTGTATAGGTCTATTTGCCCAAATTCCTCCAAACAGGAAGGCTGATTGCTGGCTCTGTGGAGGTAAATAGGATGTGTAGACTGGCAAGCTTCACTGTAGGGTGTGTGGTCAGTGTGGTAGGCTCAAAAGCCAAAATAAAAGAGAGAATGTAATACTTAAGTGTGCTTGGCTCCTGGTTAGACCCCTGCAATATTGAACCTTGTGAAAGTTGAAAGACACCCCTTTTTTCTCTCTCAGTTACAAACCTCCCTAGACATATCTTCTTTTGCCTTAAAGAGCATCTTTCTGGTACTGTCTTGGGAAAGCCATTAGTCTATTAATAGTGATGAGCAAGGACCAACTGATCCATTTGCTCAATGGATGGAGGTTTTCAAATACGGCACACATTCTTTGACACTCCTCTCATCAAGAGTTGGGGATCTATGTATCCTCCTCTTGAATAAAGGTGGACTTGTGGCTTTTTGACCAATAGAGCATGACAGAAGTGGTGTTACATCACTCTTGAGGCTAGATCATAAAAGGCCTTGGGAGAGCTTGCTTGCTTTCTCTTTCTTTCTTTCTTTCTTTCTTCTTTCTTTCTTTCTTTCTTTCTTTCTTTCTTTCTTTCTTTCTTTCTTTCTTCTTTCTTTCTTTCTTTCTTTCCTTTCTTTCTCTCTCTCTCTCTCTCTCTCTCTCTCTTTCTTTCTTTCTTTCTTTCTTCTTTCTTCCTTTTTTTGAGATGGAGTCTTGCTCTGTCACCCAGGCTGGAGTGCAGTGGCACAATCTCGGCTCACTGCAAGCTCTGCCTCCCAGGTTCACGCCATTCTCCTGCCTCAGCCTCCCAAGTAGCTGGGACTACAGGTGCCCGCCACCACACCTGGTAATTTTTTATATTTTTCGTAGAGACGGGGTTTCACTGTGTTAGCCAGGATGGTCCCGATCTCCTGACCTCATGATCCACCCACCTCGGCCTCCCAAAGTGCTGGGATTACAGGCGTGAGCCACCGTACCCGGCCTGATCTTTCTTATTTTCTGGAACATTCACTCTCAGAGCCCTAAGCTGCCATGAAAGTAATCTGACAACCTGAGGCTGCCATGATGTAAGGAGGCCCAAGCCACATAGAGTGAACATACAAAGGTGCTCCAGGTGATAGTCCTAGATGAGCTCAGTCTTCAAGTCACCCCAATCCAGGTGCCAAACACGTGAGTGAAGAATCTTCCAGATGATTCCTGCCCCAGTCATTCACGTCACCTCCAGCTATTCCAGTATTTCCAGTGGAACAGACACAAGCCACCCCTGCTATGATTTGTCCAAATTCTTGGACCACAGGGTCACTGAGAAGAATTATGTGGTGATTGTTTTACATAACTAAGTTTGGGGTTGCTAGTTACACAGCAATAGATACCTGATGCACAAAGATTTGTTTAATTAATTAATTACCCTGATTACTCCTTCTTCATCAACCTACTCACACACCAAATCTTCTGATTCTGTGCTTTAAGCTCAGAGAGACCCTCTAGGATTCACGTCCCTCGTCCCCACACCAGCTTTTTCCTGTGTGTGTTTTAGTTTAAGGATTTCCATACTCTGGATCAATAGAACCACATCTTATTTCTGTTCTCTAGAAATTCATTAAAAATTCTAGACTACTCTTGCTATGCATTCTTGGTATCTGGGCAATGATAGGACTCATCCCTCCCCTTTGTGTATCAGGCTGTTATTTCAACGAGCTTGTAGTTGGGGGAGGTAAGTGTCTGTTCTGAGAACCAGCAGTGAGATTCTTCACAGAAAGAGATAGATCCTCTACTCAAGTTGGGTACATTTTACCGCCATCAGTGAGTTAGAAATAGGCTGTGTCTATGACATAACATGCACAAATATGAAAAATGTAGTCAAATATCTTTTTCCTAAACATACGCACTGTGAAGATAATTAAATTTCTTCTATCTTGGTTGGATGGTGTTTTATTTGTTGATTGGTTTTTAAATAAAATTTTTGCGGTATCATTTATAAGCAATAAAATTTATCCATATAAGACGTTGTATACCCCTGCAACCATCACCTCAGTCAAGACATAGAACATTTCTACCACACAGAAAAGTGTCCCCCAGTGGCTTCCAGTCAATCACCTCATCTATCCCCACCCAGCTAACCACAGATTGGATTTCTATCACTGTAGATTAGTTTTCACTGTTCTAGAACTTCATATAAGTGGAATCATACTGTATACTTTTGTGCTTGCTTTCCTCACTCAGCATATTTTTGAGCTTCATTTAAGTTTTGTGTATCAATAATTTTCTCTTTTTTATTGTTGAGCACTGTTAGATTTGTTCATTGATTTCCCTATTGATAGATATTTGGGATGTTACTGGTTTTGAGGTATTATTATTAAAGCTGATATGAACATTTTGGGACAAGCCTTTTGATGAACACTGTAGGAGTGCTTTGGATCTATATATTTTAAAGCCCTTTGTTTCCTCCTTAAATGAACTAGAGTCTCCCCCAGCAGAATTTCTGGTGGCAGCTGGGCAACTAGCATCTGTAAACGAGAAGATGCTGGCTCCCAGGAATGGGAGAGAACGAGCTAATCATATCAAAAGTGGTCTGTGAAAATCAAAGCCAGCATTACTGCACTGGAAAAGTTGACTCAGGCATGCTTTGATAATAAGCATTTCAAAGAGATAGGCAGCTTCCCTTTAAATAGCACATAAACACCACTACCATGGAGCACAAGCTGAAAATGCTTCCCCTTTGACTGGCGATGTCTCAGTATTTAGGAATGGCCATGCCTATAAAAATAAATGCTGAGTAGGGAACTTGAAAAGAAACTGAAGGCACAAGAAGTTTTTTTTCTTATAAACATGTGAACTATTTTATGGCAGATATAGAAAGAGGTGGGAGGGAGTGTTGGACAACTTCCTTTACAAACAGTAACAGCAGCAGCATTTTATTGAATATTTATGAATGCCAGGCATCATTCTAGGGACTTTCCTCTGCATGCTTTAATTAATGTAATTCTCACACAACTCCTTAACAAGGGTGCTTGTTATGGGGGGAATTGTGCCTTTCCCCCAGCCCAGTTCATAAGTTGTGGTCCTAACCCTCAGTACCTCAGAATGTGACTGTATTTGGAGACAGAGTCTTTAAAGAGGGAACTAACTTAAAATGAGGTCATTAGGTGGACCCTAATCCAATACGACTGGCATTCTTATAAGAATGAATTTGGACAAAGATATGTACAAGGTGAAGACCATGTGAAGACACAGGGAGAAGACAGCCATCTACAATGCAAGGAGGAAGGCTTCAGAAGAAGTAAACCCTGCCAATACATTAAACTTGAACTTCCAGCTTTTAGAAATGTGAAAAAATAAATTTTCATTATTTAAACCACCCAGTTTGTGGTATTTTGTTATGCCAGCCCTGGCTAAGAATATGCTACATAAGGTTGTCTCCATTTTACAGATGTGGAAAGCCAAGGATCACAGTAAATTGGTGAATCTGCATATGCCCAGGAATGGAGCCAGCTGAATGACTCAAAAGTCCATGATTACGTGCATTTTATTAAAAAACTATTTTTCTCAAGTAGTCAAAATAAAATGGAAGGTTGTCCGTATCTTGTAGGAGCTTACAACTCGCTGTGAAGGCAAATTTCTGCATAGGAGGCAAAGTCTACATGGTCCAGTTCTTGAATTCAAACAGCCCTAAGAGTTGGAGGACCAGGGCTAGCATTGTTTAAAAGACTCGCTAGGACGGGTTGCCTAGAGCCTTTCAGCATGCCAGAGCTGTTGTCAGGGACACCTATCCTGCAGCAGAGTTGTTCTTTTTCCCTTGTGTTGAGCTCAGTGGTGGTGTAAACAATCTGTTTGATGGTCTCCTATAAAAACAGGGTGCCTAGTATGACTAGTTGAATATCCTAATCCCTGGAATCTGATGATATGTTAGCTTACATTGTAAATGAGACTTTGCAGAAGTGAGTAAGGATATTGGGACAGAGAGGTTAGCCTGGATTATCTGGGTGAGCTTTATGTAATCACAAGGGTCCTTTACAAGAGGGAAGAAGGAGGATCAGAGGGATGAGTGAGAGAGGTGATAATGGAAACAAGAGTGTGGAGTGATACAAGGAAGAGGCCACAAGTCAAGGAAGGTAGGTGGCCGCTAGAAGCTGAGAAAAGCAAAGAAACGGATTCTCTCCAAAAGCTTCCAGAAGGAATACAGTCTTACTGACACCTTGATTTTAGACTTCTAACATCCAGAACTGTATGAGAGTAAATTTGGGTTGTTTTAAGCCACTAAGTTCGTGGTAATTTGTGATAGAGGCGATAGGAAGCTAATACACCTAACCCTACTGTGGAACTTCGCATGCCAGGCACCAAGTGCTGCCGACTCCGCCTACTCCATGCACAGCTAGTGTTCTAAAGGAGGGGTTCCAATTCTTTTCCTGAGAGAAGAAAGGTTTGCTTTCCTTAGAACAGCTGGTGCCCCAAAACCCTGCACTTGAGGCTGTGCATGGGGAGTGAGTGTCTTTAATGAGCCTGACGAATCTAACTCTTCCAACAATCCTGTGTAGGTGTGTGTGGTTACTCCCATTCTCTAGAGAAGGAAACAGTGGCTTAGGACAGCAGAAAGACTTACCCACGATCCCACAGTTGAGAACAGCGGAGTCAGAGCCAGACTCACGTTTCCCAGAGTCTGAAGCCCACATTTTAGAAAAACTTTTTTTTTTTTTCCTGAGATGGAGTCTCGCTCTGTCACCCAGGCTAGAGTGCAGTGGCGCAATCTTGGCTCACTGCAAGCTCCGCCTCCCAGGTCACGCCATTCTCCTGCCTCAGCTTCTCTGAGTAGCTGGGACTACAGGCGCCTGCCACCACGCCCGGCTAATTTTTTGTATTTTTAGTAGAGACGGGGTTTCACCATGGTCTCGATCTCCTGACCTCATGATCTGCCCGCCTCGGCCTCCCAAAGGGCTGGGATTACAAGTGTGAGCCACAGCGCCCGGCCTGTGGTTTCCTTTCTATCTGAATTCTGATGGATTTTGATTGGACTTAGTGACTATTATAAGTTGAAAATTAATGTTTTATGCATCCAAATAATATTAAAATATAATAATTATTACTAAAACCAATTCACAAACAGGCTATAAAGCCATAGTCAGGTGGGCTAAACTCAGGAAAAATGAATAAACTATGTCCCTAGATAAATAGGAAGAAAAATAGAATTCAATAAAGGTGGAGAAAGGAACAATCCAAAAGAAACATGAATCAGATAAATAGATTTACAATGCCTGAAGCAAGAGAAAGTGTTGCATTAACACTCTTGATGGGATGAAATGGGAAACCAGGACTTCAGGGAAATATATATATATATATGGAGTTACTACTTGCATTCACTTGTGCCCAACTGTTTCTGAATAAATATACCTCAGTAGGAATAAATGACAAAATATATGTTTGCAGTCATTTTGGCTCCCAGAAAGAATGAAACTATAGAAACTTGGATTTAGGGTTATGATTGCAGCTGTTATTGACAGCTGTTATTAGCAGCTGCAGCTCCATCCCTTAGAAAAGAACTGACAGGTGGTAATACTGATGATGGACATACATGGGGATTTTCTTAGTAAATTCAGACCCAGTGAATTTCCCCAGTGAATTGCTGGTGTGATATTGAGTTGGTAATAACTGGCTGCCATCATAGTATATTATATAACTTCAACATACTTTTGACATTGTCTCATCAAGACAGGGCAAGCAAAGATGTCCCACTGTATAAGGAGTAACTGAGGAAGGAAATACATCTTCCAACCTCTATCTGCACTTAATATGTGTCACTCAAGTTGCCTCTATATGGTAAATTTTGGATGGGGACCAAGGCTTATAATGTTATTTCCAGTAATGGAATATATATCCTTGATTCATCTAGTAGATTTCAAAACAAGAATCTTAGATTCTTTGATCATCATTCTATCAAGAGGTGGAGTCTATTCCCCAATTCCTCTTTTGAATCTGATATCTTGCTTTAATTCATGGGATGCAATAGAAGTAATGGGGCTTCAGTTCCAAGCCTAGGTTTCAAGAGGGCTTGAGCATCCACTCTTATGACAAGAACTTCTCCACTATACTATGTGAACAAGCCTGAGATAGCCTGCTGGAGAATGTGAGGTGCAGCCTTCCCAGCCTGAAACATTTAAACAAACCCAGCCAGGATCAGCCCAGATCATAAGAACCATTCCACTGGGTTGAGCTCAAATTGCTGACCCAAAAAATTATGAGCTATATAAAATTTGTTGTTTTAAGTCAATAAATCTTGGGATAGTTTGTGACACAGCAATAGATAAATGATACTATGTAGAACTCATCCACAGAATCAGAACTCAATGAGTGGGAGCTGTATGATTGACTGCCTGCTCCCTTCCTCTTCCCAAGATCTAAATAAGTGGTCATGCACAGTGTGAACTCACACCCTATTTCAGTAACTATATAATTTTTCCTGTAAAGTGTAGAATGTGATTCCCAGCCCCTTGATTTTGAGCATGCTGACGTGACTTACTTTGGACACTGAATGAGAGTGGAAGTGATGATGGTTTGCCAGCTCTGAGCCTAGAAATAGGAGGCCTGGCATATTTCACTTTTCCTTTCGTATTTTTGCCATCACCATGAGAAGACTTCCCCCTGAGTAGCTGCTGCTATTTTGTCTTGGGCCCCAGAATGAAAGATAAGTGAGAAATAAATGTTCGTTCTTGTGTGCAACTGAGATTTAGGTGCTTTTTGTTACACAGCAATAGCTGTCTCATACATACAACTTTATTTTGATACTGCCACTATGTGTGCATTTCCTTCCCAGATAAGTGGGCATCTCAGGCACTATTCTAGGCCTGAGTTCTAGAATGCTGGGTTCCAGGATACTTGCCTACAGAGCTGTCACTGATTGACTTTGGAAAAATGACCTTTAGAGGCCAAGGCAAGATCAAACCAAGCAGGGAGTCCAATCAAAACATCAGAGAGGAGGGACTGAGAAGAAATGCAGGTGACAGGTAAAATACTTGAAAACAATAGCTTAGAGGTACCCAGGCAAAGCAAGTAAGTTCTTGAAGCAAAGTATAATAATAGGAAGTGAGGTCTGAAAAGACTTCTGGAGGCCTTGGCTCTTTTGAGAAAGGGGTGTACTGTGGCTTGTGATAAGAGAAGGAGTTGTCAGGCTAGTTCAGGAAAAAGAGGGTTTTGTGGAGAAGAAAGCATGCTCTTCAACTCCACCTCTTCTTCCTGAGTCTCAGGGATGTGGCTGGCCACCAAGTGTTTGTGCTGTTGGTGTGTAGCTTAGTCCACCTGGCATCACACTGGTGTAGTCTTTCTTCCTAGGGACACATATTTGCTCTTCGTCCACAGATGTTTTGCTCATACCCTGGCAGGCCCATTCTCCACCCACCACTGGATATTAAGACAATGCATGTGATTAGTTTCTAGAGCAGCTGCTCAATAGAACTTTCTGTGATGATGAAAATGGTCTATAACCTGTGCTGTCCAATATGGTAGCCACTAAACACATGTGGTTATTGAGCACTTGAAATATAACTGGTGTGACTGAGGAAATTAATTTTTTATTAAAAAATAATTAATTTAAGTTTGGGTGGCCATATGTGGCTAGTGGCTACCATTCTGGACAGCAGAATTCTAGATGGCATTGTGCTGGCCAACCCCAATACATTCTGAACCTCTAATAGACATTACTAATATAAAAATCTAAAGCTACTGGAAAGGTAAGCCTCTGCAAACTAGCCACAGCCTTGACGGTCCTTTGCAGCTCCTGTTTCAGAGCTGAGCATGCTTGCTGCTTGTGGTGAGCACACAAAGTTCTCAACTGCCAAGAGCCATTCATTTTGAGAAAGCATTTATGACATTAGACTTGCCGCCATCTTGATAAATGGGCAATAGAAACATGGGCCTGTGGTGCTGGCTTTTTCAATGTCCAGAGCCCATGGGAGCCACTTGTTCAATTAAAGACTCTGAATTCAAGTCACTGTATTTGATAGCTTTTCTTGTTTAAAAAATAAAACCAAGCAAAAAACAAAAAACAGTTAGAACTTGTTATGGTTTGGATATTTGTCTCCTCTAAATCTCATGCTGAAATTTGATCTCCAGTGTTGGAGGTGGGACCAAGTGGGAGGTGTTTGGGTCATAGGGGCAGATGGCTTGGTGCCACCCCCAATAATGAGTGAGTCTCACTTTATTAGTTCACACAAGAGCTGATTGTTTAAAGAGCCTGGCATCTTCCTTCCTTCTCTCTTGCTCCCTCTCTCGACATGGGATATGCCTGCTCTTCCTTCTCCTTCCTCCATGAGTGGAAGTTCCTTGAAGCCCTCACCACAAGCAGATGCTGGTGCCATGCTTCTTGTATAGCCTGCAGAACTGACAGCCAAATAAACTTACTTTCTTTGTAAATTACCCAGCCTCGGGTATTTCTTTTATAGCAACACAAATGGGCTAATACACAACTGAACTCATCTGAACTCACCTGTATGCTCCAGGGTTGGAAAATAATTTAGCATGGTTGGAATGTTAAGTTTATTTTCAGATACTCTATTCCCCAGTTTAGCCCAAAGCATGGTGTGTTGTGAATGACCTTCTCAAAAGTCAACACAGACTCCAAGAATGAGAGTGAAAATGTGTTAAACCATGCTCCCTGAAATAGATTTTTCCTTTTCCAGCTCTTTCTGATCAGAAACCCAACCTCAAAGGGTGTGAATTATAGCACTAATTTGATGACAAGCAGAGAACTATCATTAAACACTTTTACCAGCTCACTAAAGGATACTCTGGAAATGACCCAGCCATAATATCTTGGTTTTCTCCTTCTCCACAGACTTTGAGCTCTCCGCAGGTTAGCCCTTAACAGCCCCGTGCTCATTCCTCCAGTGAGCCTGAGTTCACTCTGCTCTCCACATTGCTTCCTTCTCCATACATCTTAGAACCCAGCTCCAGTTTCTTTTTCTGCATCAAGCGTCTGATTGTTCCTGAAGTTCCTGAAGGTTCGTGGCACTGGTTTAGTGCAATCATGCACTGAAGTCCTTTACTTCTTGCTCTCTCATCTGGTTTTCTTTCTGGGTCCCTGACTCTGCAAGTGCACAAAAACTCCCTAAGGGGAGCTCCTCAGAGCCCATCACCTCCCTGCATCTTGCCTGATGTTGGCACAGGGGAGGAGCTCAATCCACATTTAAAGTGGGGTGGGCAGGGGCTGGTGAGCATGACAGATCTGCATTGGCAACCAGGAGATTTGGCATTTCTGGGCTTTAATGCCTCCTGGTAATGATCTTTCATAAACATACCAACTAAGAGGAGCATTTCTGAAGAGAAGTGGGTGGAGCCAGGGGTTCCAGGGAAGATGGAAAGAGCAGAAGACTGGATACGTCCAGCAGGCTGTTCTTTCATGTGGTTCTGGGTATGGTAGCAGCAGCAGAACCCAGGAGCTGCCATACCTGGAACCATGCAGAATCTCAGGCCCCATCCCAGTCCTTTCGAATTAGAATCTGCATTTTAACCCGATCCCCAGTGATCCATGTGCATGATAAAATGGGAGAAACATTGGTCTAGACATAAAAAGACACCAGGGACATACCTAAGGGACATGAATTCTACTAAAAAGGAACATCTACTGAATGCATTTGGAAATTCTCGAGGGGACAAGAACCAACACACTCTAACCAAGAGGGTCAAGAGGGTACCTAGGGGAACAGTATTAGGTATCTTTAGTTAAAAACAACTAAACAAACCAACCAACAACCCTCCTACAAATCGACTTCTGAGGAAGTTAGGTCTAAGGGCTAAGGGGTTACTGGTGAGGGGATGAGTCAGGGTAACCATCAAGGAGCTAAGAGACATAGGGAGAAATGAGCCTGCTCTGAGTCATTGGTTTGACAATGTCAGTCTCTGGAGATCCACTCAAGCATCCTGCATGACTGCTGCACAAAGAGGAAGGCACAGATGGGGAGATGTCAATCAGGAAGAATTCTTAAGAACAGGAAGTTCAGCGTTTTACTTTTGTGTTTGCTGGAAATTACGCTATTTGCCTCCTTTTGTTACCTGCAAATGGTGTGGGCACAGAGTCTAGAAAATGAACTCTCCATGGCCACTAAAGAGAAAATAGATGATCTTAAGGCACCTTTTACATCAAACTCATTCCAAAAAGAATCTGGCCGCTTGGAGAGTTTTACTTTTCTAGCAAGAAGCCTTTTCAGAGTTAGTAATATTTTCATTCTGCAGAAAACTAAGGTCCCTTGAAAAATGTCTGGGCTTTGCAAACATTTTTCTCTGGTAAATGCAACGAGAGCTGGTGAACCCCATCATTCTCTCCCTCTCTGTCTTTTCAAGGCAGACTGCAAATGAGGCCAGAGCTATTGCTCCCTCCAGCCCCACAAATATTCTCTCCTTTCTCATCTCTCTCCCCGGACAGAAGCTCAAATTCCATTTCTCAGGTAAGCAACACATGCGTTAGCCATCCAGCTGCTCTGTAAACACAAGACAGAAGACCTGCTAATGTCCCAGCAGGTGGGGCCTTATCCGGATTTCCCCAAGAATGTGCTAGTGTCCCAGTGACAGCTAGGACAACTGGTGTGAATATTCCAGCTGCTTGCTCCCTGGTGAACTTCTGCTTTGTTGCCAAGCTTTAATGTCAAACTCCTGAGGGTCTGGCAAGGTCATTTCTTTCTCTTCCAGCTTCTTTCTTTTAATAATGCCTAATCTCTCCCCCTCTGTAATATTTCTCCTTGAAGAGCACTGCAAAATATATTGGTTTTGAAAGAGCCTTGAATTTGAGATGCTTGAGTACAATCATTATCTCTTCAAGCTTCCCCCCCCAAAAAGATTGACAACACACAGACACTTAAGACTCCCCAATCATCATTTCTTTTATTCCAAGGGAAAATAGTAATCGTTTAATCTTATTTCTAACATGCTGGAAGCTGCCCTGATAAAAAGATCTGCCTAACTAGTAAAGGTGTCATGGATGGATTTGCAGGATGATAGCCTCTTTGTGCTGGGAGACCCTCAGGCTAGATAGACTGATGGGATGTGCAGCTCCTAAATTAACACTGGAGACTGCGGCGTGAGTCAGCCAAGGGAAAAAGTGTCCAGTTTCTTTGAAAATGCAAAAGAGGGTTGGTGGGCCAAGGTGGGTGGACTTGTGACCCTTTTGGTGAGTCATAGGAGATTTTTTCCCTGCAGAATAAAGTATCCCAAAACCATAGGTATCCCCCAAACCTGTATCTTGATAAACATTCCCCTCATCCAAGATTTTCCCTTGTCATAGTTTAATCTGTACACATCACTTTTTACCTGCATGGCCATCTTATAACCAGACTTGGTCTTCTTTTAAGACCCTATCAACTGTCATTCACCAACAAACAGAAGTTCCTTCTGGCAGTTTTTAATAACATACATACAACACATACTAATAAAAAAGGATGTAGAGCTCTTAATCATAGATCTACAACTCAATGCACCAAAGGGAGGAGCTGGAGCCACTTCCTTGTTTAGGGGCCTTGAGAAGCACCCACATTGCCTTGTCTGAAAGTGGCTGGATTTTATCTATGTATCTATGCTCCAGTAATGCCAGTTGCTTAAAAAGTTACTCCAAAATGCGGTAGCATAAAACAATCATTCTCATGATCACAGATCCTATGGATCCATGAGAAAGCTCATCTCTGCTCTAGTTGGCATCGATTGGGGTGGCTTGAGGATTGCAGGCTGAAATCATCTGCATGTTACATATTCTCAGTCTGGCTTCCCAGCTGGAAACATTCAAACAGTTGGGGAGAGAACATCTGAGGCTCCCTGAGCATCTCTCTCCATGTATGGTCTCTCCAGCACGGTGCCTTCAGGTAGCTGGGCTTGCTTCATGGTGGCTACCAGCTCCGAAGATCAATGTCCCAAGAAAAAGGGAGAGAGCGAGCAAGCCAAGGGGAAAGCCATAATGCTTTTTTGACCTAGCCTGGGAGCCATGCAAGGTCACTTCTGTCTCGTATTTGCTGTAAGGGAATTGCTGAGCTGGCTCCTTACCAAGAGAAGGGTAATTAGATGCTACCTTTTGGTGGGAAGAGAATAAAATAATTTGCTGTCACATTTTAAGCCTCTGTAATTAGGCAGGGTGGGATGTGGGGCACTCGGGGAGGAAAGTGGGGTAGCTGGCTGGAGCTCTGGGCTGCCCTGGTGGTTCACCCTGCCGTGGTTTTACAGTTTGGTTTGTGGGAATCTGAACAATTCAGCACTTTCCAGCAGTAAAAATAACTGGCCACACAAGCTTTCTGGATCTGAGGACAAACTTGGGCATGCCTCGATCCCATGGATCATAAGCATGAAAGGGCTATGCCTTGAGGATTTCCTTAGCTTTCATCTGAAATAACAGTTCCTAACACTGTTTTAGCTCATACCTAACTCATGAGGTATTAACTCATTTAATCTTTACAACAACCCCACTAGGAAGCACTATCACTGGCCCATTTTTCATATGTGGTAACAGAGGCACAAGAGGCTTAAAAAGCACTTGCTTAAGATCACCTAGTTAGTACATGGTTGTCATGGGCTGAGTTCTGTCTCCCCCAACATTCGTATGTTGAAGTCTTACCCCCAGTATCCCAGAAGGCAACTGTATTTAGAGCTAGGGCCTTTAAAGAGGTAATTAAAGTTAAAATGAGGTCATAGGGGTGAGCCCTAATCCCGTATGACTGGTGTCCTTATAAGAAGAGGAAATTAGGATACATGCACAGAGGGAAGAGCCTGTGAAGACATGGGGAGAGGGAAGATGGCACCTGCAAGGTGAGGAGGGAAAGCCAGAAGACAGCAACCCTCCTGACACCTTGACCTCAGACTTCCAGCCTCTGGAAGTGTGAGAAAATAAATTTCTGTTGTGTAAGCCACCCACTCTGCTGTGCTTTGCTATGGCAGCCCAAGTAGACTAACAAAGCAGTGAAGTTGGAACCTGGGTGTAGACAGCCTGACTCTTACCCATCCCACTGCTGGGGCTGGAAAGTGGGGTCCCCACTAGTGACCTTCTTCCCCATCTGTCCCCACCACTAGTACCAAACATGTTTTAGGACAGGCTGACACTCCTTTTCTGCAAATTTCCAGGTAGATGCTCCGTGGAAATGCTAGGAGGAGAAGTCAATTTAAAGTGAAGAAGGAAAAAAAAACAAAAACAAAAAACAAAAACACAACAAAACCTGAAATGAGATCATTTAAAATAAGATGAGAGGAGTTTTAAAGCTCCCTGGGTTCTGGCTTGGAAGTTGCAGATCAAAAAGAAAGTCCCAGGGCCCTTTAGTCTTTTCATTATGTAACATGCCGCCTCGTCTGAACCGTGGGCTGGAAATTCCTGCTGGGACACCACTATTCTTTTTATTAAATCCCTCTTTTTAAAATTGCTGCTGTGACAGGCAGAAACTTATGGGCTAGGGGTGGGATCTGGGAATATGTGGTTTGGGATAGAGATTGTGGGCTGCAAACTTCCCTACTGGGGACAGTCCCTGGCTCCAGACCTCAGAGAGGAAGCCCAAGCCGGCCTCCTGCAGGCAGTCTTGGTTAGCAGCAGCAGGTTTCACGACCATTTGCCTCCCCAGGTATTCCCTGAAACCAAAGTCATGGACAGTGTCTCCTGAGCCTATGTGAGAAGAAAAGACGGTGCTACCAAGGCCGGCTCCACTGGACACCTCAAAGCCCTGCCGCTTTGAGTCCCAGGGTGCTGCTCCCTTCCTCACTGGCCGGTGCTAGAGGCAGCGGGAGAAGGGCCTGAATGCATGTCTGTGGCTGCCACAGTCCTGGGAGCTTCTTGCCCAACACCTCCAGGTGACACTCAGGGGTGCTTTAGGGGCATGCTGTCCTTGTCCTTCTAACTACCGGCAGGGGTGGGTGACACAGCACAGATGCGCTGGCTTGCAGGCCACCAGGCAGGCTCCATGGCCTCGTCTAGATTCTCATACTTCTTCAGACTCGAGAGTCCAGGGAAAACGAATTGAAAGGATCTGCTCGAGAGGAGCCCTATGAAGTCAGATTCATTCTGAGCTTTGACTCATAAGATTGTTTGCTTTCAAGGCTGGGGTCATTCCATTTGACTTCACGTGCAATCTCCAGCATTGTGTCTGATGCGCCATATATTCCAGGGAATGTAAAGCCCATGAGGGCAGGGGCTTCATCTGCTTGGTTCACTACAAACAGGCACTCAACAAACATTGAATGGATGAAAGAAAGAGTAGGTGTTTGGCCCATGGTTCTTCTGCCCAGTAGAGAACTCCGGGCATCTGTAGGAAATGGTTTGCTTCTTTCCTTCCTCCTATTTATCAAACAGGCTCTAAAGGGGGTTCTCAGCTGCCTAAGTAGCACCTTGGACAGAAGCAGGTTTGGGTTCTTGGCTGAAGAGCCAAGAGGGGGAATGAGAGGTGGGAGGTGTACTGACATCCCTAAGGGGGTGGCTCATCATTGCTGGTCGAAACTCCTAAATGGCCCCTAGATCTTCCAATGTCCTCCAGATGATTAGACACTTCCTGGAACCCATTTTCTTGGGAGTGATTTTGACCATGGAAACTTTTCATTCACAGTCCAAGTGCCTACTGTTTGGGTGGCCCCAGCATTGGTGGGCAGATCTAGGTTAGCCGTCTCAGATGGACAGTTGGCCTGAGAACTGTGAGGTCACAGCATTTGCTAAAAAATTGTCAAGCACTCACCCCACCTCCCCTAACATGCTGTCCCCTGCCTAAGTGTTTGTGAGTGTTCAGCGGTCCTGAATGACTCTGTCTAGAGGGCTGTAAAGCACACGTGTCAGGCATGGAGAGGTGACACACAAACTCCCTACAAGGAAGGATCTGCTGTCCAGCTGCAGAGGGATGTGGCCATCAGGTGGCTTCAAGCTGTTGGCTCCACTGGGCTGGGTCAGCCTCAGCTGCAGAGAGCTACCTTGCCCACGTCACACCCTTCCTGGAAGGCCCACATCCACTGACACAGAGGCAGTGGTATACATTCCTGGCAGTTTTGGCCCAGCATGAACCATATTTGTTCTAGAACTCTTTGTCAGCTTGGCTGGGACTCTGGTGAGCCTGCATTCCGGCTTGACTTCATCTTCCTCTCCTTTCCTTTTACAGGCATTGTATTAGTTAGGGGTCTCAGCGGGACAGCACCAATAGGATCTATGTACCTACAAAACGAGTTTATTAGGGAGAATTGGCACAGATAATTACAAGGTGAAGTCCCACCATAGGCTGTCTGCAAGCTGGGGAAGAGAGAAGCCAGTAGTGGCTCAGTCTGAGTCCAAAAGCCTCAAAAGCAGGGAAGCCAACAGTGTAGCCTTCAGTCTGTGGGCAAAGGTCTGAGAGGCCCCAGGAAGCCACTGGTGCAAGTCCCAGAGTCCAAAGGCCAAAGAACCTGGAGTCTGATGTCCAAGGGCAGGAGGAACAGAAGCAAGGGTCCAGTGTGGGAAGAATAAGAGAGCCAGAAGACTCAGCAAGCAAAGCTATCCCCTCTTGTTCTGCCTGCTTTGTTCTGCTGCTGGTAGCTGATTGGAACATGAGAGTGGACTTCTCATGAATGGTTTAGCATCATCCCCTTCGTGCTGTTCTCATGATAGTGAGTGAATTTTTGAGAGATCTGGTTGTTTGAAAGTGTGTAGCACCTCCTGCCTTGCTCTCTCTTGCTCCTGCTCTGGCCATGTGATATGCCTGCTCTCCCTTCACCCTCCGTAACGATTGTAAGCTTCCTGAGCCCTCCCCAGAAACAGAACAGATGCCAGCATTATGTTTCCTGTACAGTCTGCAGAATGTGAGCCAATTAAGACTATTTTCTTTATAAATTACCCAGTCTCAGCTATTTCTTTATAGCAATTTGAGAATGGACTAACATAGGTATTGATTTAAAAACGTCTTGCACTCAAAACTCTGTCTTAGTGTCTGCTTCCAGAGAACCGAACTGGTGACAACATTTAATTAATTCAGTTACAACTTCTGGACTCTGATTTGATCCTTCCATGATATATATATTTTTAAATGACTCTCCCCTTCCCCCACCAAAAGCGTAAGAAAATCTGAACCAAATAACAACAAAACCAATGGGAGAAGGAATCAAACCACTTGGTGGTTAAGATGCTTTATCCCTTACAGATCTGTTTAAGGATGAAGCTAAAGACCACATAGTCTGTAAAATTAAAGCTTAAAAGATTACGGCTTTAACAAAAAGATTATGGTTTGGATGATGAGCAAACAGAAGAGATTCACTAATCACAGTGCACACATACACACACACACACGTCCCACCAGCAAATTTCAATTTGGGTTGTTAAACGCTAACCCAGTGCATCATTGATCTTCCTTCTAATCCAGCCTCATTATTCGTTACTAGTCCTAGTGTTCTTAGCAGAGTGATCCAGGTCAGGGATCTACCTAGGAAAAGAGGCAAAGTCACAGCAGCTGCAGAGTCAGTAGCATTTTAACTTGAATCCACATGGCATCAAGAGAGTCCTCAGTGTCACCGAGTGCACTCTCCCAACACTACAATTTGGGCTGTGACTTTGGTTAATAAGAACCTGCTGTGCAATGGCACTTGTTCTCCCAGTGCCCACAGTCCATCTTCGTGGCCCAGAATAACGTGCTAAGTGGGCAAGAAGGGTGGAATGGGATCCAAATCAATCTTTGCCAGGTTCTGTGGTAAAAACTAATATCTGGAGGAAGGAGAATCAATGGGCCTGTGGAACTAAGGGACAGCTTCCAGGAGAGCATGGGCTTGGGCCCAGCCCTGCAGGAAGCACATTCTAGGAGAAAGATATTGCATGTCCAAGAGCATAATAACAGGTCATTTTTACTGAGTACTTTCTATATAGCTGGTGCCATTCTAAGTACTCTGAGTGTATTAACTCATTTAATTAATGCGATTACTCCATGAGGTAAAGCTATTATTATTAATCCATCTTACAATTGAGGAAACTGAGGCACAGAAAATTTAATTAATTTGCTCAATGTCAGACAGATAGCAAATGGTAAAGATAGATTTTAGTCCCAACGGTCTGGCTGTAAATCTCAAGCTCTTAATCACACTCTCAATTGCAATCACTTAAAGATTCCAGATGCAAACTGGCCCACCCTCATCACACTGTTGAAACTGCTCATCAGATCTGTGGATATACACAACTGGGAGGCAGAGCCAGCCCCCGCATAAGAGAATCAAGATTTAAAAAGATGTCAACAGTCTGTGCCAGGACAAACAAAGGTGGTGTAAGCGGGTTGAACGCAAAGAATCTCACATCTTAATATAGAACAGGGTGGTGCATGGGAAAAATACATGGAGACTGGAGCTGCTCAAACATTCCCATGAGTCAAGGTTGAGCATCAACAGCTACACAAACCAAGGCAGCCTTCATCTCGGTGAAAAGGTTTTTCATGTGATAGGGAAGAGGTGGGCATCTCTCCACGCTCAGCATTGTTCATTACACTTCTAGAGAATAATATCCTCCAGGTCTGGGTCCCACTCTGTAACGGAGACATTGGCCATGCGTGAACATCCCAAGGAGGAACAGGTGTCTTGAGGCCAAGAGGCAGAGAACGGTTTCCATCGTAGGTGAAAGTGACGCCCAGGAATTGATCTGAGATTATTTGATTAAAACGGGGAATAGATATATTTTGTTTTGGCAGAGAATGCAGAAACTGAACCAACTGCCACACATTCCAGGGAGAATTCAGCAAGATACTCTAAAGAAGAACTCTTTAAAAAATTAATAGAAGTGCCTTGTAAAATGGTAGGCTCTTTAACGATAAGCCATTGGGGATAGGCACTTGATTATGGTGTTCGTTCAGCCATCAGTCAGCCACCAAATGGATTTTGGGCACTGTTTGGATATTGAGGATACAGCAAGAAACAAAACTGATAAAGCTGTCTGCCCCATAATACTCACATCCCATTGGAGGAAGGTGTATAATACACAAATAGATTGTAAATTATACAGCATGTTCATGATGATACATAGGATGGAGAATTAAAGCTTAAAAGACAGAGAAGGGGAACTGGGGATTCTGGGTGGGGATGTGTGTGAACATGTGAGTAGGGTGACCACAAAAGACCTTACCAAGATGGTGACATTTGGAAAGGCATGAGGGAGCGAACATGTGGAGAAGTCTGGGGCACAGATGTCCATGAACAAAGTCAGAGCAGGTGCCAAGGCAGGACCTTGTGGGAAACAGCAAGGTGGCCAGGGAGACTGGAGGGGCCTGAGGAAGGGGTGGGCTGTAGGTGAGGAGGTCTGAGTTTGCCTTTTACTCTGAGCACAATGGGGCCCTGATGGAGGGTGTAAGTGGAGTGGCTCTACTCAGACCTTCCGACATGATTCTGACTGCTTGGTGGGGCACAGAGCACCCACCAGGAGACGAGGAAAGAAACAGGGAGAGCCCTGAGGGGCCTCCTGCAGTCATCCCAAGGAGGGATGGTGGCAGCTGAGCCAGGTGGCAGCAGAGGGGGTGATCACAGTGGTCAGATTCTGGATGTATTTTTAAAAACATTTATTTTACACACACACACACACACACACACACACACACACACACACACACACACACACTTTTCTTAAGGGTTCTTGAGTTTTACTTTTTTCCTTTTACTTTTCATTGACATGTGATATTAAATAACTGTGCATATTTGTAGGATACAGACTGATATTTGATACATGTATACAATGCTTAACGATTACATCAGGGTACACAGCAGATCCATCACCTTGAACATTGATCATTTCTTTGTGTTGTGCACATTAAAAATCCTCTCTTCTAGCTTCTTGAAAGTATACACTAAATCACTGTCAACCATATTCGCCCTGCGGTGCTACAGAACGCCAGAGCTTCCTCCTCCCATCTAGCAGTAACTTTGCATCTGGATGTATTTTGAAGGTAAATCCGCAAGATTTCCTGTTAGCTTTGACAGGGGATATGGGGCATAGGGTCAACCAAGGATGGCCCCAAGGTTTGTTGGAGCTGCTGGAAAGATGGAGACACCATTTACTTAGAAGATTTGATGATGTGGGGAGGGCCAGGAGTGCAGGTCTGGACATATTTGAGAATGTCAAGTAGACAACTAGGGACGGGTGGCTAGCCTCATCAGCACACAGAAGGTATTGAAAGCTGCAAGCCTGAAAGCGAGTGTGGAGAGAGAAGGAACATTGTCAGAAGACAGAACACCTCAGTAGGGAGGAGAGAAAAAGCAACCAAAGTGGGCAGGCAGGGGAGGTAAGATGATGGCCAAGGCAACGGGGAGCCTGGAGGCTGCGGGAAGCAATGATTCCAGGAGTGAACAAGTGCGCCAAAGGCTGTTTTATGTAAAGGAGGAAGAGGCCGAGAGTCAGTATTAGACTCAGCCATGCAGGCACCTCTTGCTAAGGGCAGTGACTGTGAAGCAAAGGGACACAGCCCAATGGGTGTGGGACCAAGAGACCCTTCAAGGAGTACTGTATTGGGAGAAAATTTGGATCGAATAGTCCCTAATGTCCTCTTGGAACCCTGAGATTATTCTTCACTCTTACTGTGATTTCCATTCTGGAAGATGGTCTGGTTAGTGGAAGGGCAGATGAAGGAACAAACCATCCCAATTCCTGAAAGTCAAAAAAGCCTTTGGAAAGGTTCTGGACTTGGCCAAAGGCTCTGCTGCAGCCAGGTATATTTTCCCATTTCCATCCATTTGTCCACTGGCTTTATGGATGAAAATGAAGACACTCATGTATGGGCTACTCTGCTTAGGGAGTCCTAAGTGGGGATCAAGAATCCTGGCTGAGCTATCAGACTGACTTCTGTATTCCAAAAATCTCTCAGCGGGTTACAGCCACTTCTTTTCTTCTCTGTTCCAAGAACCACTCCAGTGATACATTTGACCTTCACTCTAATGACTGAGAAAAAGGTAGAGAAGTGAGGAATCTTGCAGTGGAGACAGGCTGAATGATATCCATCTTCTGCTCTAAGCTGAGTCTGCCCGCCTTTTGAATCTGCATCGAGTGCATTGATGAGACCTTCTCCATGGGGTTCCTTCTGTGAGGGAGTCACTTGGATCTAAGTCTGTCCTGGCCTTCTAGGACCCCTTCCTGCCATCCTTGTTGAAAAGGGAATTTAGCATCCGTGAAGCCAGCATCTTCCTACCTGAGTGTAGACGAGCGGACGCTGTGCCCTCTGCAGTATGTTTGTGTGATGTGGTGTGTGGCAGATACAGCTGATTCCTGCCTGTATATCATACCAGCCCTTTCCACGCATGGGGGCTGGACTTCCAGCTTCCAGTGCCCACAACTCTGTCCAAGTGCCCTGGTGGCCCGAGTCCACTCTGCCCTCACATGGCCAGGCTGGATGTGCTCAGGAGTGATACTCTCAAGGGGCAGCATTGACTAATGGGAGCTGGTGTACAAATACTCCAGCTCTCTCACCCCTCAGGGGGTCACTCTGAAGTATGTGTCCCCCACCATCTGCCAGGATTCCACCATGGGGTCAAACCTTGGTGTCCAGAGCAGTGACCTGCTTGATAACACACCTTTGTTTGCCTTTATTCTCTCCTTTGTCTTTCTCTCCCACTCCCCTCTCAGTGTTTCCTAGGATCCTATCCCAAATAAATTAACTGCTCTAGAATCTTTGTCTGAGGCCCTACTTCTGGGGAATACAAAATAGGATGTGGAAAAAAGGCTCCAAGATTTGATATCCCTACATTCTTGTCAATCCCCTCTGTGGCTATTGCTCAAGAGGCAGGGCAGGCAGCTGCCTAAGGATGTGGCTTGGGGCTGTGCATCTGTGGGGCCCTAGCCCAGCCCCACTGTTCTGTCTCTAGGCCAAAGTGGGGTAGACCACCTCATCTCTTGGGTTATTTTAGCATTAATGTTGTACACCTTGGAGAAGCAAAATTGTACCTAGGAGATCCCAATGTTTTCCTTTGTAACTGAATTGGTACAAAACAATGAAAACCAAAAAGAAAAATAAAAGAAGGGGAGAATGAAGAGAATGATAAGAAGGAGGTGGAAGGAAAAGGAGAAGAAAGCCGAGGAAGACAAAAGAAACAGGAAAGAAAAATAAGAAAAAAGTACCAACTGTCACAAAAAGCTTTATTTCACTGGAATTGGGGTGATGGACTGTAGTTAGCTCATAAAGAAAACAAATGAGCAGTTTTCCACCTGAGTTTCCTGGTCTGCGATTCAAGATGCATTGACTCAGTGAGTAGAAATGGAGGATTTGTGGTTAAACCTAAGATGAATGAAAGTCTGTTCAATTTGTTGGCAAACACTGCAAAGTTCCAGTTACTGCTATCACTTCCACCTGACTCACAGGCACACAGCTCCAAACCAAACTCTTTGTGGTCTCAAAGTCCTTTTTCAGAGAAAGGCACTTCTCCCATTATTTAAACTTAATAAATATGAGGATAGCTGGTAAAGAAAAGACATGGTCAGGTAAACTACCTGAAATGGGAATAAGTTGCATAAGTAAAGAATGGTTACATTCAGATTTTAGCTTCAAAAGCAAAACATGTGAACCTAATGTTTCCTTAAAAATTTAGGTTCTAATGAAAACACATTGACACAGGGAGAGGAACATCACACACCGGGGCCTGTTGGAGTACGGGGGCAAGGGGAGGGAGAGCATTAGGACAAATACCTAATGCATGCGGGGCTTAAAACCTAGATGATGGGTTGATAGGTGCAGCAAACTACCATGGCACATGTATACCTATATAACAAAGCTGCACATTCTGCACATGTATCCTGGAACTTAAAGTAAAATTAAAAAATAAATAAATACATACATAAAAATAAATACTAAAAAATTAAGATTTCTCTATTGTGGTAGGATAGAAATAAAAGTCTTTATAACTGAAAAAAAAATCAGGTTATAAGAGCAACCATGTCCTGCCACCAAGTTAATTGTTCCTTGGTGTAATTTCCCCATAAAATGGTAGAAGAACATAAGATAATAACCCCCTCCTTCGTATTTCATTTTCCCGCACGGGGAAAAATATTCAAGAGTTTCATCAAGTTTTCCAAGTCTCCATCCTAATACTTTAATATTAAAATCATTTTCTTTGGGGGGGATAGAGAATCTGGGTCGTCATCCTTGACTTTTTTCCCTTCCTCGATTGCAGGAGCCTCCTTCATTAATGCCTTTGTATGTGGGATGGAGACATCATTCAACACATCCGCTTCATGAAACCCTCTATCTCTGCTAGATTTTCAGTTTCAGTTTGCAGTCAGTTTGTATTTTTATGGGAATGTCACAATTTCCAACAAATGGTCAAGAACTGGCTTATGTAATGAATGGGAAGAGATGCTATTGTTAAGCAGGAAAAGAAGTAGGAGGGGGCCTAGGTTTTTAAAGTGGTCAGATCATTAGTGAATATTGTGTGTTTTGACAAGTTTGCTTTCCTATGCAACCTGCCAACAGCAGTCATTCAGATAATGAATGCTGAACTTAGATCAACGAAGAACCTCCGCCTCCATTATACATTATACCCTCCTTTTTGACACCTTAAAAAACATATTGTTATTCTTTTTAAAAGCCTTATTGTGACACGATCATTCTATAGAAACAACCAAAGCATACATGAAAAATGGAGCAAGTATTGCTAATCTGCAAAGAAAAGTTATTTACCTAGTTATGCTTCTCATAGAACTGTGTGTCCTAAATGAGAAGACACCAGCAAACGGCACAGATATTAAAGGACTGACTTTAATTCATGTTGCAGAATGATGCATTGGGATCTTGAAGTCTGTACAATCCATTTGGTAATGATTTACCAACCTGTAACTTCACATTTCTTGTGGTCTTTAATATGTATTTAAATCTTATGTTGCTAATTAACAGTCACCTGTGTATGTATTTTTCTATACACTCTTACTTCATATCATCATCACCAAAGAAAGCAAATACCAGATCAATTCAGACTAACAAGTTTAGGAGTCTCTTAAAGATTATCATTGGTCCACACCAATATCAAGATAAAACCGAAAGATTGCTCTGGGAGTTCAAAGAAGAGAAGATTGTGTCCACCTGGGGAAATCAGGGAAGGCTTCTTGCAGGAGGTGACACAGACTACAGCTTTGAAGGACAAAAACGACTTGCACTTTTAAAATAGGGAAATGGGTTGAAGTGAACAGAGATGAAAAAGGGCATTCTGGTTAGGAAGAACAACATAAGCACACGCACACAGGTAAGACAACGAAGGTAAGACACAACAAGCAGTTCAGTTCTGCTGTAGATATGGACAGAGAAAAGACAGCCAGACATGGGAAAGGGCTACTGGGATGTGACCAGCAAAGGGGGCCTTTCAGGCAAGAGGCAAGGTCAGAGTGGAGGCTCAGGAAGCCTTATCAGTATGAAAATGAATTTGATGGAGCAGAGGATAAAGGACAGAGAGACAGGGGTGAGGGGACTTTGGTAGTCCAGTTGACCAAGAGTAGAGGTCTGGATAGGATGGTGCAGTGGACTCGGAAAGCAAGGGGCAGGATGAGAAATGCTACCGTGGAAGAATTGATTAGATTTGACAGTAGTCTGGATGTGGACAGTCGGCCATGAGGCTGAGGCTTAAAGGCTGAGTGACAGAAACCACAAGGGTGCACCTAATGTACCAGAAGAACTCAGGTGAAATGGTACATTAACGAGCAAGTAATTTAGTTCATAGTTTAGACCCTCAACTGGAGGCTGCCTCAGAAGGCCCGGGCTGGAAAGATCTGGCACCCATTTGTAAACTAAGTCATGAGGATGGGAGAAAAATCAAGACCAAGGATGAGCAGTGGGGTGCCAGAGGAGGGGACTGATGTCATGAGATCAGATGAGACCATCCCTTTTGAAGGAGGTGTGGCCAAGAGCATCTCTGTGGGGGAAGGAATGCTACCATTTGGGGTGAGAAAAGAGTGGTTTCAGGAGGAAGAAAGCATTTTGTAGAGTAGAGCAGGTGGAGAGGATGCACAGTGAGGTTGTTCACTGGATTGGTGTCCAGGAAAAAGATCTATGGGGAGTCTAAAGAATCAGTTTCAATTGGGGATCGGGGCAGGAGAAGGAGGCAAGTCCCGTGTTATGGGTTCTCAAAGGGCGTCTGTGAACTGACTCATATTTCTGGTGGCTTCCTTGAAGATAAGCATCTGAACTCATTCACATGTCCAACCCTCTTCTACGCCTACATTCTCTTCCTTAATTCACAGAGGGGCCTGAGGGGCTGCAGAGGGACAAGGGTTGACAGGTGTACCAAGTGCGAGGCATGGCTTGGCCGCACACTGTCCACATATACACTGGAATGACCAAAGCAGAACAGTGGGGTTCAAGTCCTAGTTTGATAGTTCTTCACTGTGTGGACTTGCACAGGCCACACTCTGTTCTGACCACCAGTTCATTCACCTGCAAAATGAGGGATCGGACCTCCTGCTTTCTGACATCCTTCTATGCCACGGGCATTCTCCTCTGGTTTGTGACCTTCCCTGGCCTTCTTCCCTCTGCATCCTCAGTCCTGTAACTCCCTGCTTTTCTCATCTCCCTCCTACATATGAGGGATTCAGAAATGCTTCCTATTTATATTTATGCACAAAGAAGCGGTTACTTCCCTGAGTTTAAAAATTCACTCATCAAAGTCAGATGAATATCATTTGCAAAGCAGTCATCCAGATTCAAATTTAGTGAGAGGTTTTAGAGCTTTACTGGAGCTTAAAATCCCCTGCAAAAATTTTGTGTTTTTGCATTTCAGCACCAAACATTTTTAAACACCCTGAGCTATAAAATAAAAAATAAAATCAATACCAACTGCTATTATTTCTATGGGCACCACCTGAGCCAATGTCAACCAGAATCATTCCTGCCATAAAAGGAGCTAATTTAAATGATATGTCATTCTTCCCCATATTGGAAGCCTCTAGCACTCAGCAAGCAGTAACTAGAACATGACAAGGCTATGCACACTGGTGAGTGGTGCATAGAACAGGCAGGCAGGCAGGCAGGCAGGCCTCACCTGCACCCCTGGGTAATTTTCAGGGAGCGGAATCTATTGAGCACAGTTTAGGGTGTGCTGCCACAGGCCCTGATGGAGAGGAAGACTGGGAAACTGGCAGTTTGGCCAACTTTCTTTTGCTCTGCTGCTCATGCTGGCCAAATAGCAAGTCCAGCTGGGGGATGTCATGAGACCTAAGCTTTCAGAATATTTCTAGGCTTTCAGAATATCTGTTCCCAGACTAGGAATTCAGGGCTGGGTGTCAGAATTGGCTTCAGAAGTGGGCACAGTCATTCCGAGCAGAGAGGACAAGAGAGGTACAGCCTCTTCCCTTCCAGTCTCCCCAAACCTCTTGAGTGGAGGAGTTAGGAAAAAAAAAGCAGTCTGATAGGTATCATTTGTTTTTCTTTTCAATGCTATTAAATTTTATTAGTTTTCTTTTGGTTTGGCATGTTTGATGGGTTGATTCATGGAGAGAACTGAAGCTTAAAAATGCAGTGGTTGTGACTTTCTGGGGAAGATGTCGAAAAATCAGGTCACTAAACAGAGAATCTATGGGTAGATGTAAAGAGGCCTATGCTGAATTAAAAAGAAGACAGCACGTGTTACAGCTCTGAATGAACAAATATAAGGATAATTGATATGGCAGGCTTGTGGGGTTGACATTAATCTCTTAGTGGCAGCCAATATAAATTCAAAGAATCATTAAGAATCGGTTGACTTCAGCTTCAGAAACTCATATGTTGCTATTACATTCTAATACCAAGGATGCATTTTATAAAGAAAAGAAAAGAAAAACCTCTTTCGTAGAGAAAGCTTAGTAGAAGTCTTAATTGGAAACAGACTATTTAGCCAGTAGATGTAAGTGATTTAAAAAAAAATCACAGGAGAAAGGACTGAAAATAAACACAGTGTAAAAGTCTTTAGACATCAGACAGCTGTGGTTAAACTGGGTGATGATGGAGCTTTAAGTAAATCTGATCGATCATACACTTTATACAAACGGTGAAAATAATCTCTTTGCTTGATCTTTGACCATCCCACACTCTCTGGGAGTTCCCCAAATCTAGGACCATTCCAGGATTGAGATGAGGCCAATGTGTTTTTTTTCCTAATTTAACACTTATATTTTAAAATAGCATAAGCCATGGTCAGACTAAGTGTTCCAATACCAAAATGGGATGTAAGGGAAATGGTACCCAGAGTGAGGGTGGCAAATGCTAAAGCCTGGGACCCGTTAATCAATATGGTCCCCTGTAAGAAGGGAATGCTGACAGCCTGCGGAAAAAGGATGTATTTAGAACAAGACAATGAGGAGAAGGCGGTAAAGCCTGACCACCTGCATGATCTGTCAGGAATGGAAAAAAGACTGAGGGAAGGTGGGGCGCTTTGAAGTGGGGATGCAGAGCTCCTGAGAGAGGAGGGTAGGCAGAGGGTAATGGTGGAAATTCCTCAGAGCCTGCAGTCGGGGGATTTGAGCCAACACTCAAAGGCATCCAGGGCTCTGCTGGAGGCTCACACTTGGGGTCATGTTAGCAATGCTTGGTCCATGACAATAAGCTGGTTTAGAACCATTGAGCACCTTCAGAGATCTAGGTTAACACCGGGGGTTCTGACTCCTTTCTACTCTCTGTGATTTCTCACTTCTCCCAAGGACTGCAAGTTCCTAGATCATTGTCCTAATTGCAACTAAACTGCTCACGAGGGCCCCAGGATCCCCCACCCAGCCCTGCCTAGCCCCTGGCTTCCCCCAGGACCCTGCTCTCCAGCATCGGGGTCTTCTTTCTGTTCCCCTAACTCAGTCACTCTGTTCCTGCCTCATGGCTTTGGAGTGGGAGTTCACTCTTCCTGGAATGTTCTGGGTCTTCACCTGGCTCCTCCTTCATACCACTAGGGTCTCAGCCCCAAGATTCCCTCTTCATAGAGGCTTTTGTTCCCTTCCCATCTGTGGTGGCTCATGCCAGCCCCTCACTCCCACTAGGCCCTGACGTCCCCCTATTTTACTCTCTTCACACCACTCCTACCGGAGATTACCTTGCTGATTTATTTTTCCTTATTGATCATCTACCTTCCCTCTGGCAGCACAGAAGAACCTTGAAAGCATGGGCCTTTCCTGTCTTGGTCACCATCATATCCCCGAGCCCTAGAATTGTCACTCAGAAGATACTCACCGATGGAGTAAGTGACTGGACCACACTGTGCTGTCTGGGGATTGCAGACACCTCTGCTGCCTTTCATGATGTAGTAGCATGGGAGGCTTGAGCTTCCTTTCGAAGTCCTTACAGAGACATGTGAATGAAGGGGCTCAGCACAGACCCAGGGGTAACAGAGGCTACCACTGCTCAGTTGCTCTAATACGCACCAGCTCGGTGTGCACCAGGATGCCAGGACAGCTGCAGGTGGCACACCTGGAACTTACAGCCTTTTTTTTTTTTTTGAATATGTGCATAATGTGGCTCCAAGGCCAGCAATAGACAGCACACTTAGATCCAAAATGAACAATGAATTTAAGGAATAATAAAAAAGGAACTGAAGGGAAAATATGTACCCAAACTCTGATAGTTATGGGACACCTCTTCTTTCTTCTGATGGAGAAAAGACTTCTGCTTTCAAACAACTGCCAAGTGGTTTGACAACAGCCAGCCTGCTGGGCGAACAGGTGTTCAGACTCAGGAGGGATTTGGTCACAAATAGGAAGTCATTCCGGACTATTTATAGAGTCCATTGATTCTCTCTCTGATGGGCCCACTTGATACGTGAGCACCAAGAGCAGGCAAACAACCTCAGCAATATCCATCACCAGCCCCCATTCCACACGGAGCTCTTTCCTTTGGAAAAGGAGAGAAATTAGGGTACACAAAGTCGAAGATGCCAAAATTCAGCATATGCCATCACCCCCTGCTGAGCTGCCTGACCCCACAGCAGCATCTGTTCAGCAGGCAGATGCTGTGGTGTGGCCAGGACTGCCCAGACCAAAATCCCCACAAAAGTTAAGCCAGGACCAGGGAATTCCTGAGTCAGGTCCAACTCTGGTCAAATCAGGGCCAGAGACTCAATTACGTGTAAGGATTCGTTTACTTCTAAAACCCACTTGGGGCATTGGTAGATGAACTTTGGTTCCATGACTAGTGCCATGCTGTGTGATTTCAGGACTTTAAACAGGGTGACAGTTCCAGAAAGACTGAAACCCTGACTTGTTTTACTAGGACTTCTTAACTCCACATGCACCGTGAACATGCCAGGCTCTTCCTAAGCAATCTTGTTCAGCTCAACCACGGTGCGGGTGTGATAAGCCCCCCTCAGCTGGCTGACACCTCCAGTGGTAGCAGAGAGCGGTCTGCTTGCCGGACATGTGGCTGGCTTTCAACTCCCCACACACCTGCCTGCTGACTCATTAGTGCAGAGAGAGAGCCAGGGACTCCTGTGCCTTTGCCATCTGGTTTGGACAGGCCTCCTCTGGACAGAGCCATAAGCAGGGATTTCGTGTATGTGGTGAGAGACTCCTTTAAATCTTGATGCTTGTGAAGAAGGAGTTCTCAAGCCAAGCCATGCTTAGCATGGCGACTCTCTTGGTAGATACATATGTCTTTTGGTAAATATATAATAGTATACAGTGTGGTATGGCTTGGTTTCTAGAGTTGGCCAGACCTGGGTTGAAAGTTTGGATTGGACATTTCCTACCTGGGTGAAACTGAAAACCAGCTGTGGTTTCAAAGTTTTAAAGAAGAGGCCCAGGGCATCTGTCTGGGTAAAGGAGATGGTAGAGGGTTTTTTTTTTTTTTCTGAAGTCATATCTTTATAGCAAGGACACTATGGGGGCTTGTGTGTGGAGTAGGTGGCAAAAGCTCTCCCGAGCCATCCATTGGCACCAACACTGATAGCTACATCTCTCATTTTTCATCTATAAAATGGGGACAATGATAGTACTTTTTTCAGGGGACTCTAGAAAGGATTAAATAAAATAATGTATATAAAGAACAAAGTGCGGTGCCCAGGAGCCATCAATACATGTTAGGAATAATAGTAACTATAATAACTTATTTATTTATTTATTTATTTATTTATTTATTTATTTATTTATTGAGACACAGTTTTGCTCTTGTCGCCCAGGCTAGAGTGCAGTAGGACAATCTCGGCTCACTGCAACTTCTGCCTCCCGTGTTCAAGCAATTCTCCTGCCTCAGCCTCCCAAGTAGCTGGGATTACAGGCACCCGTCAACCACGCCTGGCTAATTTTTGTATTTTTAGTAGAGAGACAGGGTTTCACCATGTTGCCCAGGCTGGTCTCGAACTCCTGACCTCAGGTGATCCGCCCACCCTAGCCTCCCAAAATGCTGGGATTACAGGCGTGAGCCACTGCACCTGGCCAATGATAATAACTTTAAATTAATGCTACTACTGCTTCTATTACTATCTCAATTATTATTAGTAATAGGAGTCTTAAACATTAACTTATACCCCACTTTTATGGAAAACACCAGCACTGCAGACCAGAGCCAGCCAAGAGGCTGGAGAGATCAGACTTGTAGGACTCTCAGATTCACATTCCCGGCTGTGAATGTGAATTCACAGCATGGCTGTGAACATTCTGACGTCTCAGGAGCCCTTGCATGAATCATGTGTCAACACTGTTCTGAGAAAGGGCTACATCTAACCTCAGCTCTCTGTGGAACAACTAGGATGGTGTTGGTGACTTCCCTGGTTTTGTCAACAGGGCAGGAGTCAGAAGGGGGAAGCATGGGTTCACCCTGGGTCTGTGATGTCCATGAGTGGAGAAGGGATGATGCAGATACAGAGGTTGTGGGTGCATTGCTTTTTTATTCTTTTTGAAGTGTGGATCTCCACATAAAGGGAATTCCAATTCCTTGAGCTCTTGCTGGCCAGAACAGACCAGCGAACTGGGGCACCAAAGGAACAGGAGATTTCTGAGAGGGCAGCTGCAGAGGCTGAAAATAGGCCTGGAGCTTCTGGGCAAGATGGCCCCATGAAAAAGTGGATTGGGACCACCGCCCAGACAAGCCTCTGTGCTGAACAGAAAGCCCAAGCCAAGGTCTTGCTGGCAACACAGGTAGAGAAGGCCAATGGGTCTTCTGGGTGTTTTACATATGTAAACATATATCAACACCACAACAACCCTGTTAGGCAGATATTATTATTACTCCAATTCAGTAGATGAGAAAACTTAGGCACAGCAAGGTTAAGTAACTTCTGAAGTTCATGTATTCAAGATGTGGGGAGGCCAAGATTTGAATGTGGGCAGCTAGCCTCCAGAACCATATAAAAAACTTTGTGTTGGCCAGGTGCAGTGGCTCACACCTGCAATCTCAGTGCTTTGGGAGGCAGAAGTGGGAGGATCACTTGAGGCCAGGAGTTCGAGACTAGCTTAAGCAACATAGGGAGACCCTGTCACTACGAAAAAATTTTAAAAATTAGCCAGGTGTGGTGGCACCTGCCTGTAGTCCTAGCTACTCAGGAGGCTGAGGTGGGAGGATCGCTGGAGCCCAGGAGTTTGAAGCTGCAGTGAGCTATGATTATGCCACTGCACTCCAGCCTGGGTGACAGGACAAGAACTCATTTCTAAAATATTTTTAAGAAAGCACACACACACAAAACCCACTTAGCTTAGTGCTTGTGCATAATAATACAATATGACTAATATTTACAATTACTCTCTCTGCCTAGGGCCAGAATTGGAGCTGCACATTTTATATTAAAAATTTTGCTTCAGTTCAAACTTGTAGAGTAGCACTTCATTAAAATCCATTTTTATTTATGTGAGATGACAGATGTGCATAATTCTTTTATTTTATTGTCATAGAAATTAAGGAGATATATTTGATCATGATATTCTTGTTTGTTTACATGAAATTGCAGAGCTGACTTTTTTGATGGCATTTAAAAGGGCTCTCAGAGGCCCTCCTGAAGGCTTCATATGAATATGATGACTCATAGTAGGTGCTCTGGAATTAACTGCTGGGCAGAATTTAACAGTCCAGAGAGAAATGGCGCCTCCTAATGGGGTTTGTCTAGGCCAAGCTGGCAGGGTCTGGAGCTGGAGCTGGGGCCGAGGGGAGGCTGGGAGCGCTGAGAGATCAACCCCTGCTTGGGTGAAAGCCACATGTTTTCCACCCTGACCTGATTCTCAACTCTGTACCAAGAGCACTAAGGCCTTCCTTCAGAATGACCCCCACAGGCCTTCAACCTGGCTCCTGGACCTTCACAGGTAGCATAAGCCAAGCCAAGCCCTCCAAGGACTCCGACGCCAACATGTTTCCAAAACAGGAAAGCACACGTTTACCAAGGACATGGCTGAGCTTTGACTCCGTGGGTCATAGAAGAATCCCCCGGCTGCTCCCCTCTCAAGCTTTCCTCCTTATCCCTGAAACAGAGTCAATTCTTCCCAAAGAGAGTAGATGCCAGGAACAGGATGGGCTGAACAAACTCATCAGGATGAGGGAAGGTGAGTCTTCCCATGCTTCGTCCTGCGGAGCGTCCCAGCACCACAGCGTATTGGTATCAGGAAATGGTATTAGAAAGGCCTCAAATTCCATTTAGTCCCACACCACATTTCAATCCCTGCTAAATTCCACAATGAAAGCCTGCGTAAACGTAGCTCGGAATAGAGCCTCGGTGTCTAACAGGATGCAGCATCTTGTGTTCCACTCAGAGGTGAGCACCTGGGTAGCCGGGCTCAGCACTATCAGGTGTTCTAAACCAAAAAGGCCAAGGGACACATCATACATATACAGATGCGCGGGAGGGTCTGCATCATACACGCAGTCCTCCAGATGCGCGGGAGGAACCGCATTACACACGCAGTCCACCAGGTGTGCGGGAGGGACCGCATCACACACACAGTCCTCCAGGTGTACGGGAGGGACCGCAAGACAGTCTAGGACGCCCTCCTCCTCCATTTGTGAGACATGTTCTACAGCCTCCAGGACCGGAGCCCCTCTGTCCCGTTTTGTTCCACTGACTCATGTGTGCCCCACAGAGATCAAGAACACAAATTCTGGAAGCAAATTGCCTTGTTCCGCATCCTAACTCTGCTATTCCTGGATGTGTGGCCTGGGGTATGTTTCTCAGCCTCCCTCTCTGGGTTCTATTTTCTCATATGTACAATGAAGAAAGCAGAACCGACACCATGGGGTTGATACAAAGATTAAACGAGTTCATGCATATAATTTCACATTGACTCAACTGAGTTCCCAGTAAAGATTAGCTATTCATACGAAAACAATTTTTAATTTAAAATAAAAATAGCAGCTGGGAATATAAGAAAGGTGTGTGTGTGTGTGTATATATATATATTTACATTTTTATTTAAGAAAAAGGTCAAGCACAAAGATGCTATGGGGAGGCTGGGACACATGTGTTTAGAAGCTGCATGTTGCAGTAATCAAAGACAGAGCAAGAGAGTGGAAAAAGTAAAGTTTACTGTATAATGACCAAGATCTTAAAATGACGAAGGGCAGGGGTTTAATGTTGTCTAACAGCTGTACCCATGCCTTGAGTCACCCAGCTGCTGGTACCTCACCAAGTGCCCTAATTCTAATTTTCCATGCCGCAACTGCAGTCACAATTTCATTGTGGGAGAAAGTCACAAGTAAATAAAGCACACTGAGGCCAGTGTGCTTTATTCTTTCTCCTCTCCCAGGCAATGGCACTCAGGTATATGCACTATAGGGAAGGGAAGAAGAAACTCATCCTCCCTGCCACACACAAGATATGTCACCCCCTTGGTTGGGTCAGGGGAGGGAGAGCCCCCAGCCAACTGCAACACAATCTTACTTTGCCAGTGAAAGCCGGACACGTGGTAGGTGAGCCTTCCCATTGCCCTAGATGGTCTGCACACCATCTGGAAAGGTTAATGGCATTTGTTTCTTTCTCACTTGGAGATTCAGGCTTAGGTCCAGGCTCCAGGTTTCCATTCAAATGCAGAGTGAGATTTCCCCTGCAGGAAAGAGCAGCTGCAGCAGGAGGCCACAAATGTCTTACTTTACAAAAAAACAAAAGGAGATTGGCCTAGAATAAAAAGGATTTGACTAGAAAAGTATTCTGTCATATCAAAAAAATCCCAAAAACACCCCTCAAACTTTCCTTTGATTGTGTCCTTCACTTCTCCATTTTAAGACTGCAAACTCGATATTGAAGGGATATGCTACACTGCCATTTGTTGCAGCTCTGTTCACAATAGCAAAGGTATAGGATCAACCTAAGCGTCCACCAATGGATGAATGAGTAAAAATGCGGCATATACCTGCAAGGGAATACTATTTGGCCATAACAAAGAATGAAATGCTGTCATCTGCCGCAACATGGATGGAATTGGACGTCATCATGTTCAGTGAAAATAAGCCAGGCACAGAAAGACAAATATCTCATGTTCTCATTCATGTGTAGGAGCTAAAAAAGTTAATCTCATGGAGGCAGAAAGTAGAATGATGGATGCCAGCAACTGGGAAGGGTGTGGGGTGAGGGGAGATGAAGAGAGGCTGGTTAATGGGACCAAACATACAATTAGGTAAAAAGAATAAGTTGTAATATTTGATGGCAGAGTAGGGTGACCACAATGAACAACAGTGTAGTATATATTTCAAAGTAGCTAGAAGAGAGGACTTGAAACGTTCCCAACATGTAGAAATGATAAATACTGGAGGTGACAGACACTCTAAATACCTGGATTTGATTATTATATATTCTATGCATGTAATAAAATATCACAGGTACCTAATAAATATGAAAAAATATGTATCCCATACATGTTTTCTAAAATTATATATATTTTATTTTATTTTTGGGGTTATTTTTATTTTTGGGTTATTTCACTCTGTTGCCCAGGCTGGAGTGCAGTGGTGTGATCAAAGCTCACTGCAGCCTCAACTACCCAGGCTCAAAGTGATCCTCCCACCTTAGCCTCCCAAGTAGCAGGGAATATAGGTGTGAACTACCACACCTGGCTAATTCTTAAATTTTTGTTTGAAATGGGGTCTCACTATGTTGCCCAGGCTGGTGTGGAACTCCTAGGCTCAAGCAATCCTCCCACCTCGGCCTTCCAAAGTGCTGGGGTCACAGGTGTGAGCCACAGTACCTAGCAAAAAATTGTATTTATTAAAAAATAAAATAAAATTGCAAACTGAGTCCTTCTTGTCTGATGGATTAACAAGTAGAGATAAGGCTTGTCAGGAGCTCAGGGAACATAGAATAAAGACATGCCGATGATATTGCAGCCTAGCAGAGTCTCATAAAATATCCAACCTCTAGCTGGACCTAGGTTGGGCAGGGAAAGGGGGTGTGAGAAAGCAGAGGACAGAGAAGAAGATGGGTCAATCCACACTGTAGTAAATGCTGTGTATTTCACCTGTTCATGTCCTGCTCCACCATATGCAAAGGCATGGCCACCAGGGGTCTATGGAGCTCCTAGGTGCCAATTTCAAATTCACAAAGACTGAGGTTGACCTGGAGATGGGCAGTGCTATCCAGGACGTAGGTATCACTGTATCTGAAGTCCTAGAAGGAGCCGATCAGGGCTTTCACTACAAGTGCCACCAAGGGAAGCTGTGACTGTAAGAGGGTTGGGCAGCTCAGGGGGTTGGGCAGGGCCAGTGAATAACATCAACAACTTTTAATTAATATCTCACCATTTACTCAGAGACCCTACCAACTTTCTGGATCTGACACATAATGGTCGACCTCAGAATGTGTTGGATAACAGGATGCCTACATTCTGAACACAAGCTCCTAATTGCTCATGGCGATTTGTACTCATTTGTACAGTTAACAAAAATTGCTTAATCCATTTATACTGCTCAGGGCAAAAATCCTGGAGTCTTCCATGATTTTTCCCATGTCATCACTCCTATTTCCAACTGACCTGCAAACCCTCTTGGCATCACCTCCAAAAAATATTCTAAAGACAGCAACCACTTCTTATCTTTACCACTGACAACGCCACTCAAGTCTTACCCTAGGCTTCCTACCTGGTCTCCCGGCTACCATCATGCCCCTGTAGTATCCTTTCTCCGCCAAGCAGTTGGGGTGATATTCCCGGAATATAAACTGCATAATGGTAATCAACAGCTTAAAACTCTCCGGTAGCTTCCCAATGCACCCACATCCTCAGCATGATCCAAGGCTGGACATGATCTGCCCCTGGCTACCACCTCTCTGAGCACTCCCAGCCATACTCCCCTTCTTCACCAGGCTCCAAACTGGCCTATTCCAAGATCCTCGAACATGTCAAGCTTGCTTCTGTATGAACATTTACTCTTCTTCCCACCTGGAAGTTTCTTCTCCCAGATCTTGACTGGAGTTGCTGTCATGATTTGGGGTTTCTTTGAGACACTTCTGATCACCCTCACTAAAGCTCTTCCTCCACCTTCTCCACTGTTCACCACCCATCCCGTTGCCCAATGCATTTCCATCAATAACTTTTGTCTTCCATTATCTGATCATCAATTTGTTCAGATGCTCCTTGCCTGTGTTCTCCCATGGGTCTGTGAGCTCTAGGAGGGAGGAAACCTTTCCTGTTTTGTTCACCTCAGTATGCTTTGTGCCTGCCCCTAAAAAGCAGCGAATGGAAGTCCACATGAAATCAATAATTCGGTTTCATGACTGTGTCTCAAATGCTACCCAAAGAGTTTGTGCTGTTTCAACTCACCTTGTCTTTGGTGTATCTGGTGGCAACTTGTGATATTCATTCATCCATGCATCCATGTGACTACCCAGGCACCCCTAGAATAGTCCCTGAGCATGTTTGTGCCAGCTGAAGGGTCCTGTGAACTCTGATCATATACCCATCCTCCCCTGCCCTGCATCAAGGGCAGGATATCAGCTGGCCAGGCCCTTATTGAAGATGCTTGAGCCCTTACCATGTGTGACACTACTCTTGGTGCTGCAGATGCAGTGAGGAACAGGCAGAGACAGCTGCATTCTTGGGGAACTCACAGCCTAGCACAGTGATTCCCTCAGCAGAAAAAATGCATGATGTGTCTGCTTAGACACATCACACATTTTACTGTTGCCAGGGATGGGGATGGTCGATGGATATGCCTCTTCCTGTTGCCCTTGGCCTTGCTGTTTTCTTACTCTAGCTTGTGAACCTAGAAGACCGCATTTTACACTGTTCCTGGGGGCAATGGCTGGCAGTTTGCTGGGATGGCACATTCCTTCTGCTCAGAGAGTGACTCATGTTCAAACCTGCACCAAATCAGAGTCTACATTTTAAATGGTGCCATTTTCTTCACAGAGTGAAATGTCTTAATGTTTTTTCACAGCATTATGCTATCAGTGCTTGCAGAGGTGTGCTCCCTGGAAACTCTTTATAACACAGTAACTTCTCTGTCATGTACTTTCTTTAACTTTTACCGTACTGTATTGCTTTTTCATAGCATTGGCCACCATATATCTTCTCCCTATCTCACTATTCCACTATATTAATATCTTACTCTCTCTCCATCTATCGGTCCATCCATCCACTCACCCACCCACCCACTCACCTACCTACCAATCTATCATCTCTGTTGAGTATTTAACATCTCAAAGTCTGCTACTAGAATGTAATTGTTTCTCTAGTGTCTTTTCAGTGCCTGAAACTGTGCCTGGCACATAGTAGGCTCTCACTAAACATTTGTTAAATCAGTGAATGAACTTACTGCCCAAAGAAGACTATAATAAACATTTCTCCCTAGAACACAATCAGTGGACTATGACCCTGGCTTTAAATTCACAACTACGAGACAAACCATCTTTAATTCACATTATTGTGTAAAGATGGGCCTGCATTTTTAGATTCTAGGTGGTCTCAGGCCTCAGGTCCTAGTGTGGTTCACGCCATAGGTACCTGGACTATAGCTGCTTGGACCTAGGGCAGGAAGTCTGGACTGCCCTGTCACTGCCTACACAGTGACCTGTGTAGGGGGTTGATAGGAGGGAAGACCAGGGAGTCCTCAGTGGACACTGGTTGAAGAAACAGAGGTGGAAGCCTTCCCTGCCTGCTGCACATACACTTCCGTGACTTGCTAATGTCCTGTGTGCCGTTTTACCAGGGGAAGCTTTCCAGTGCTTTTTTGCCCAGGGGTGGAGTTTAAAGGCCATGACTGGAATCCTACGCCTCCCCTCACTTGGTGTGCAGGCTGGCTCTGCCGGTGCAAAAAGGACAGGTGTGGAGATGAGGGGTCTCTGTACTAAGGCTAGGGGTGCCTGGGCCCACCCGGGAGCTGTTGTAGGGTTCAGGAGTGAATGGCCAGGGTCCAGCAGGAGAATGCGAGCTCAGCAGACGCCGCATGTTGCAGCAGTGGGGAAGGAGGCATTTGCTGGGCTGCCAGTCCCTTGGCACCCAAGTGTGCCCCTCTGATTACTCGCTGAAGTGGGTTTCATGGTGATAAGAGGGCACTGAGCTGTGAAGGAATGTTGAGAACAGCCACACTGTGGTGGGAGGTTTAGGGCATGAGGCCCCTGGTCTAAGTTGACTCTGGGAGTCAGGCTTGAGGAAGCGGTTACCCTGCCTTGCCTGTGTTGTTTAGCTGTACCCCTGCAGCCCTCAACGTCTCCCAACTCATTGGTTCTGTGACTGACACATTACTCAGCCTCTCTGAGCCTTGGTTTCCTCTTTTCTCAACAGTGTCTTTCTCCAGGAGTTATTGAAAAGATCAAAATGAGTTCACATACGTAATGCTGCGAGACAGTGCCTGCCACAAGGTAAGTACTGTAGGTGTGCTTGTTAAAGGGAAGCATAAATAAAACAAGCATCTGCCAACCTGACTGGCTTTTGTCCTCACTATACTTAACCTTCAACTCAGGTTCAGCTACTTGCAGGGGAGAGGGGCCTGGCTGCCCCGTCTCTACCTCTTTCTGTGGTTTTGCTAAGGGGTGACCTGGCTTTGGTTCAATTAGCCATGAGCTCATGTGGCAGATTCTTGCTAAGAGCCCCACTTGCCTGTGATAAGAGGCAGTGTGGGGAATGTGGTGTCATGGAAAGAAATGACATTTGTGTTGCAAAAATGGACTCTCATCTTGGGACGGTGCTCAGCTGTGATGATGGTAAGACTCTGGGCTCCTTGTACATTGAAAGTCTTTGCCAGCCAGGTGCAGTGGCTCGTGCCTGTAAGTCCAGCACTTGGGGAGGCTGAGGCAGGCGGATCATCTGAGGTCAGGAGTTGGAGACCAGCCTGACCAACATGGCGAAACGCTGTCTCTACTAAAAATACAAAAATTAGCCAGGCATGGTGGCAGCCATCTGTAATCTCAGCTACTCGGGAGGCTGAGGCAGGAGAATCACTTGAACTTGGGAGGTGGAGATTGTAGTGAGCCAAGATCGTGCCACTGCACTCCAGCATGGGCAACACAGTGAGACTCTATCTCAAAAAAAAAAAAAAAAAGAAAGAAAGAAAGAAAACCTTTGCTGAAGATGTAGGCAGTGAGTTTCAGGAGGTGCGTATTCCTTCCAGTAATTTTCATGGTGCTCCCTGGAGGTGAGTTTCAAGAGAAACATGAAAATTACTTACTTTCAAGGAGCATTGTGAAAACTACATGGAAGGAGTCCTCACCCCTGGCCATGAGAGGTTCCTGCTTTTCTCTTCACATTTCTGGAATGATGCATCTCAGATACATCCAGGTGTGCCATACTAAAGGGAAATGATTGCTTCATTTTTTCCCCCCATTGCACAGTGCTGATTATGAGTACCTCTCTTGCAAACCTAAATCCAAGCAACAGAACTAATAAAACATTGCCATGATCAGTCTAAATCATTTCTAATGGCTCTACCCACTATTGATTTGACCATGGAAATAAATTGGACAGAAGGACTCAGAGGAGTGCTTAGTCGAGTGTGATGATTTAGAGACTGCCTGGACAATATAGTAAGAAGAGGACAAAACCCCTGACTAACAAATGGGCAATGATTTAAACAGATTTTTCACCAAAGAAGATGGCAAAGAAGCCTGTTAAAAAATGCCCAACATTATGACTCGTCAGGGAAATGCAAATTAAAACCACAGTGAGGTGCTACTCGTGCTCAGTAGAATGGCTAAAATGAAAACAAAACAAAACAGTCCTGATAATACTAAGTGCTAGTGATGATGTGGGGTGCCTGGAATCCCACATGTAGGTGGTGGAAATACAAATGGTTTAGCCACTTTGCAAAGCTATTGGTGGTTTCTTACAAACATACTTAGCACACAACCCAGTAATCCCACTCCTAGGTTATTTACCTGAAAGAAATGAGAGCATATGTCCACACCAAGACCTAGAGTGCATCTGTGTGCAGTTTTTCCCTTGGGTTCCACCAGCCCAGGGAAAGCAGACATTGAGGCAGCACATGATAGTGCACAGGCTTTGTCCTGTAATCATTTATCTCTGCTTTTTATAATAAACTGAAAACTGTGTATTTGAGGTGGAAGTGATTAGATTCTTAGCTCTGGAGGGAAGGGAGAAATGGGTATGTGGTTCTTGATTAACCCAAACCAATTGAGTAACTAGTTCCTTTGCCACAATGATTGGTTCAGGGATGGTCAGGTAACCTGAGTTGGCCCAATCAGATTTTTGTTTGATGATGCTATGGGGGGATGGGGAATGAGATGTGGTGGCCAAAGAGACATCCTCTTTCTCTTTCCTGGCCAAAGTGGTATGTGTACACGAGGCCTGAAAATGCTACAGCTATTTTCTGCCATTAAAAACAAACAAACAAACAAACAAACAAAAACTAGTCTGAGGGAGGAAACAGAGGAGATTAGGAGATAAAAGAATCACAACAATGGGGCTGGAAGTCCTGATCAAGTCATACCTGATGCCCACTTTCCTTTGCATTTTTCAGAGACATCGATACATTTCCTTCATTTAAGAAGCCAGTTAGAGTTGGGATTTTTTTGTTGTTGTTACCCAAAACTGAAAGCTTCTAATTAGTCTAGATGTGGATCTGAGAATGAATCTGAATTCAGGAGATCGTATCAAAGAAGTAGAACAAGCAAGACACAAGTTTTGTGAGCCAAGGTCAAAGCTAACACAGAGATCTGGGGTGAAGTTGTAGAGGCAATGAAAACAGAGCAGCACAGAGCCAGGTGGGTGGCCTTAGCAGAACTCTGGGCCTGGGACCAACAGCATCTGTCGGGGGGAGATCAGGTGTGGGGCCCTGTCAGGACCTGGCCTTGAGGGGGTTGGGGTGGGATGGCCAGAGAAAAGAAACTATGAGGGGACAGTGCAAGAGACAGCCTCAGGCAGATGGTCAGTCATAAGACTGGGGCCTCAGCAGGACTGTCTACCCTTCCTGGACCAACCGCTGGAGGCTGCCTCTCATCCAGGGCGACGCTTGGTCTAGAACGTGATGAGAGTTGAGCCTGCAGATGGAGCTGAAGCAGGTGAGCTGCTCTTCTGATTCAGCTGGCCTTGGGCTAGGGCTGGGGCTCTGCTTCTATCAGGAATTTGCCTCCTGATGCCACAGCCTGCAGAAGATGCTGGGAGAAATCCAGTTTTACTGGGTGTGATGGAATTCACTGGCTGCCTCAGCTGGATGTGACCTTGGCCTTGGTCTACTCTTGCACCACATTCTGCTCTCTGCTACTCACAGGATCCTGTATGGAAGCATGCTGGCTCCTGGATGAGGCCTTCTGCTGCACCTGCCCCCTTGGTTTCTCGACAGATCACTCGTTCTCTTCCTTGCAATTTCATCTCCCTCCCTGGAATGGACGTTAGGCCTCCAGCCCCTATTTTTAGGTTTGGCAGCACTATTGGTGTGTGGTTTTTGGCCTCCCCTGTCCTCTATCCCCAGCTTCTTGGAAAATCTGGATGCGTCTCAGGATTGGAACAGGGGAGATGTGTGTTAGGTTTTGTCTGGGGAAAAATAAGATAGAAATCAAGGTGTATGGGGTAAGCTGGGGCAGCCTGTGGGTGTCCCGCTGTGTTTATCAGCCTGAGTCCTCCATCTGTGGTGGAAGCAAAAGCCCAGCTGTGGGAGATGCCATCTGAGTATATGAGAAACTTCCAGCTGCACATTGTTTGGGCTAAGTACAATATTAGGTTGGCACAAAAGTAATTGCGGTTTTTGCCATTACTTTCAATGGCAAAAACCGCAATTACTTTTGCACCTACCTAATACTTCCATTGTAGCACGGGCTACCACCATTTTGCTAATGTGTCCGTTTTCTTGGCATTGACCCCGGATCCTACACTCCAAACTTCCAAAGAACACATAAAATCCAAGGCTAATCATAAGAATGCAATGATAACATCTGGAGATTTTTAAATCGTAGATCCCCCTTTTGGAAGGAGAATGGCATTTATAACCAACTGATGTGAGCTCAAATTCAGTCTTGACTACCTCACAATAGACCCTTTGCCATCTGGGGTATACTGAATCCCCCTGTATCCATTTCCTTGCCTGTAAAGAAGGATGATAACTATCTTAAAACTCAGTGGGTGTATTTCTGCAAATATTTTTACAGAATCTAGTGTGGTGCCTGAATGTTAGAGAAGCTTAATAAAGAGTAGCTGTTATTTTTAACATTAGAGGAAATTCTTTAAATGCAAGATGTCCTGGCCCTAGACACTTTATAGTCTGCCTAGTACTAAAGCTTGTGTTTCATCCAAGGGAGCTGAAGATGAGACCCAGCAAGTGGATTGTTTTAAAGTCTTTGTCTTGAGTTCATAGCAAACGCTTTACTATGAGCTCACTCATATTTCCCCACCTTTACCATTTGAGGCCCTTTCCACTGCTGTCCCTAGATCTCTTTGCTTGGGGGTTTCCCCTGGGCCCCAAAGGCCACTCTGCCTGGGCCCGGCAAGCTGGAATGCTGGGGAATTAATATCCCTTAAGTGCAGTCTTTAACCAATGAATGATGGAACCTGGTGGATAAATACTCTAGCTCCCCTGCTTCCTTACATGAGATAACTTAGGGGCTCTCCAGTTAAACTGTCTCCCAGTTCCCACAGAAGAATTAGATCTCTGTTGCCCACAGTGATAACTGGCTTGCTAACACACTTTCCTCCACTGCTTTCTCTTCCTTGCCTTCCTTCTACACTGTCCCACAAGCACTTCCTGGGATCACCTTTCAAATCAACTGTTTGCACTTGAGTCCTTGCTTAGAGTTTCCTGGGGAAACCCAAATGCAGGTGGATTTCAATTCAGAGGTGCAACCTTTGGGTGCTGCTAGGGTTTGTTTAAACGAGCCAGTATTATTTGAAGAAAGGCAAACCCAGTCAAGATGAGATGGGCCTTGCCAAAGAATATCAGGCACATTTTAAGCATGCCAGTAGGGCTGATGTTGGAGCTCTTTATTATAAACTGGAGCCATCTGCCGGCCTGTAATAACCTGAATATGAAAGTCCTAACCTGGGATGCAGTTAAACTGCATAATTTCTGTTTGTGGTTATGCATTTAAATCTTAACATGCTCTGAACGGCAGATTGAAATTCATAACTACATTGTTTTACAAAACTGGCATGAAGTCCCTTCAATACAATGTACAAGATACATTAGTATGTTGCATCAAGAGCTCGGTGTTTTCTCTTTGTTGTTATTATTCTTCGTTTTTAAATAAAGGAAACTTGTAGGACCACAGCCTTGTAAATGTCTTGAAGTGATGCCAAGAACCTCTCTATAAGCCACTTACTTTCTAAAAAGCAATTTCCTTTTCGTCCCATAAAACTCCCCAAAGCACCTTAGGTGAACACCAAAGCGAGGGTTATGTTTGCAAACTGCAAATACAGCAGACATTTAATTACACCGAATTCATCAAAACCCTAATTGAGACAGGAACTCAAACCTTATAGCTTAATTACTTTAATTTCAGATGGATAACAGACTTGGTCATGTGCAACCCTCCATGCTGAAGTTCATAGAGGGAGGCCCACGGGCACTCGCTGGTAATTCTCCCAGCCAAATGAAAGTGCAGATCAACATAAATAAAATGCTAAGTGAGATCCATGATTGGATTTATTAATCGCTTCAGTTCCCAATATCCAGCCTTTGCCGTAACATTCCACTGCACCAACTCCACCGCCTGGGAGAGCTTCTCCCTGTTTGAGACTTGGAAGCTGTCATTTCTTTTTTTTTTCCTCCCACTGATAGACAGCACAGAAGTAAGTACCAGTCTTTTGAGACTGTTTTTCTATGAACATCTCCTTACTTTGATTTCCATTTAGAAGACTTTCTCCCTGACTATCCCTTCCCTTCCCACTGAGTATCCTGTGTCTGTCAATTAAGCTGTGGACACCCTTGACTGTTAGATAAGTTCCATCAATGAGTTGCTCAAATTATCACAGTGACCTAGGTGGAATTTGGAGGTGAGAACCCCAGGGATGCGTATTCTGAGCATAGCTAATGGTGTCTGAGACTGACTTACTATGTAGAGCGGGTGCCATTAATGCTGAACATGCTATAGTTCATCCCGATGGCAACACTAGGAAGTAGCTGTGCTTGTACCCACTCTATAGATGAGAAAAATGAGGCTTTGAGAACATAAGTAACTTCTCCAAGGTTCCACAGCCAGAAAATGGCAGAATCAGGATTTAAACCCAGACCCATCTGATTCCACAGCCCATGTTCTTTCCAAAACATAATTTTGCTTCCTCTGCAAAGACTTGAAGGATCCTACAAAACCCTGAGCTGGATGGCCTTGAAAATCTCCAGGTGGGCACAGGACAGGAAAGTCAGAAGGAAAGGTTGGCATCCAGAGTCATCGCGTGGACTGCTTCTCCCAACAGTCATGGTTGTTACTTCTGTCCATGGCTATGGGGTTGTGAGGTGAGCCAGCAAAGACCTTCTGGGGTGAGTCAAGGGACAGACACCAGCATTTTTTGGAGTTCAGGGAGCCCTTTGCCTTTGACGCAGGTGTTCCAACCAAGCTGGGATGAACCGCGTTGCTAATGAGTGATGAGCCACACACGCATCCAAGCCATTTCATAAGTAATTAGTTGTGTGGCACTGACTAGATGCTCCCCAGTCATTTGTTTCATTTCTCTACATTATCTCTCTTCCTTTGGGCTTGCTTGTGAATCAAGCTTCAGGTACAAATGACGAATGAACTAATGACAACACTAATAACAGCCAGACTAATAACCATACTGCTGACGGTGACAGTGCCAATTAGAGTGCTAACAGCGACAGACTCTTCTGCTGGGTGTGACTGTTTATCTCTGGAAGGTCACGAGCAGGTGTCCAAGGCAAAGGAGAGCCACGGAAGTGCAAATAGCACCAAAGGCAAAGGCAGAGACTCATTTTTTAAAAAAATATGAACTACATTTATGGGAGATTTAAAAAGCACATATTGTGGGGCCACAAAATCTAAGACATGAGCTCACTGACTGAAAGGATGAGAAGCGGGAAATCATTCAGCCTAGGGAGCTGAGAGGAGCTCAGCCACCATGTACCGGGAGCCCCTTTTCCTAATAGAAGGGACCCGTCCACCTGTGGGCCCTGGAGCTGAGTCCCAGTGAGATCCAGGTGTCCTTCTGCATGTCACCTGAAAGCAACTGACACACCAGGCAATCCAGACAAATCAATAGGCATAAAGATAACGGAAGTAAAAATGGGCAGTGGAGAATGCGATGGTGGACCCGGGGTATCCTGCGTGGAGACTCGAGTCTACATCAGCGGAACGGGCAGCATGGGGTGCCCCTTGCCGCTGCTGTGAGGTGAGGGGCCTGGCAAAGGGTGTGGGGAAGGCTGCCCTGGGGCTTTCCTTAGACCCCTGACCCAATCAGCCGCTTCTAGTAGAACAGTGCACTGTTCATATCAAGGCTGCTGATCAAGTGATTAGGATCAACAGGTTCCTTGATATTGTAAGTGGAGTAGCCTCCACGAGCTTTTAGAAGTGACTTTTACTAGAAGATACGCAAAGTTGTGGGTATTTGGGCAGAGAACTCGGGGTTGTGTTGTTTCTAAATAAAATTCCTTTGAGGAAATTTAGGATATCAGAGTTGGCAAAACAGTTGCAAACCCTGCAAACAAACCTCCAGGTGCTGCTGCAATGTAGGCTTGGTCACCCAGAGCCTCCCACACAGTGGCTTCTGAGCACCTTCCCCAGACTTTCCAAAACAGACACCAGTATTCATAAAGAACACAGATACCAGGACACCACCTGGAAGTGGCATCAACTCCATAGGTAAACTGCAGGCTTGCAGAGCCCTTCATGACCCCGAAGGCACGCTGTAACAGAGAAATGAAGTGCTCTACCACAGTCGAAAAAGGTTAGGCTGTGGCCTAAACCGTGATGACTGCACATTTGGTTTACCAGATTCTCATGTATTCTCATTGTGTTTAGCAGATTCTCACGTATTCTATTTCCACTGAGCAAAAATCATACCTAAAATTGTTTTAGGCCATTCTAGTTCAGATCAGTAACATACCAAAATGAATGTGGAACCCTTCAGATTGTAACCCACATCTTTCAGGCTGGTTAATTACTTATGTGGACCTGAGCATTCTATATTCCATCAACATGGAGACCAAGTAATGGTGGATTACCAGTTTCCACTTCTAGCTGGGCCAGCCTCCTGGGATGTGAGGTCCCAAATCACTGCTGCCCAAACCACTGGGCCCTGATGCAAGTTGTGTTCCAGCAAGACAGTCTCCTGCCTAAACCCCATGCCTCCCCTTTCCCCAATGTCACATTTTGCCATCACAAAGAAGCTGCCAGTCTTACCTGCCCAGCAAAGAGCCCACAGACACCAATGATGCACAGGATGTTGAATACCGCTGAGCCCACGATGGTGCCAACTCCCACGTCGCCTTTGGTGATGAAGACCCCTGAAACACAGAACCCACATCAGCCTGGCTGTTGTGGCCCTGTTGCATTCCAAGGTGGGCGTGGGGAACCTTTCATAAGCATTAGATTGTTCTCAGAATCTACAGGAAACAGCTGAGGGGTGGAGAGAGATTTCTAATCTACAGAGGGATGATAGCTGCACAGGAGTGTGATGGGCTTGGGGTCTGGGACAAGTTCATACGCAGTAAAAGCATCATTTAAATAAAACAACAACAGCAGATGGGAGGCTGATGTTCTACTCATTGAGGTCCCTGGATAATCATTTTCTATGAGTGGTAGACAATCTCGGTCTGGGGGCCATCTGTTCCCAGAGCCCTTTTCCTTCAGACAGTGAAGGGCTGAGATGTCCCTCCGTCTGTCACCTACCTATGACCGATGTGAACAGCTCTGGGGCCGAACTGCCCGCCGCCATGAATGTGGCCCCAGCCACATCTTCACTGAGGTGCAGACGCTACAGAGGAGCAAAGACAAAGCACAGGTAAGTTGGGATTCCATCTTGGAAGAGAGGTGACTGTGACACCCGAGAGGCCAAGCCCTGAGAAGCAAAGGCTGGGGCTTCAGCGAGAGCAGGACCGATGGGACCTGGGGCTGGTACTTAGTCCCTCTCAGCCTCCTTCTCCTCCTCACAGAGCGCAGCCACTGCTGCCGATCCCCTGCTGAGTCACAGCTCCTTTCAATGTCCTCCTCAAGGGACAGGTTTGGGGAGGGAACTACATGTCCTTATGACCTAAAGCCTCTTGGGAAGATCTAGGGGTCTTCAACCCAAATCCCGCAGGGGCTGTGCAGATGACAGTCAGGAGTGGAGTGGGCCCATGGGAGGTCACAGCAGGTGGTAGGTTTGAGGCTATGGTGGGGGCATTTGCCTCTTTTCTATGGGCAGCATTGCCCAGTTCCCCCAGTGTGGCCAGATATTCTGATTTTTAAGAGATGCCAGTAATCCAAACTTTTATGCAAAACTTCCTGATTTTTTGTGATACTATGCTGATCTCAGGCTAAATGAGGCTCATGGTAACCAGTTTGTGAGTCTTTAGGAGGTTAGGGAGGCATGTTGGGGTGTGGATGTGGGGATCATCCTCCTGAAACCCACTCCCCTTCCTTGAGGCAGTCTGGAAACCCCCAGATCAGAGAGTGGGAGTGGGGGCTTAAGGCTGAAAAGAAGGTAATGAGGCATCAGCCCTGCCAAGATGGGGTTTATACAATGAGCTCTCCAGGTTACTCTGTTTGTTAAACCAAAAGGTGATTTGCAAGAAGACAAGGCAATTATACATTAGAGGCTGGTTACCAGATTTTGCATTTCTGCATTCAGTCATGACCCAGAAAGTATGCTGCTGGCTGACAGTGAATAGCCAGTTCCCTCCTGGCAGTCAAGCTTGAGTGACATCCTCCTCTTCCCAGTGGCACCAACAGCTGCACTTCCTTGCTCAGCCAGAGAGGGGCGGTGTGGCCCTGATGTAGGTCACTGGCCTCCACTGAGTCACCCACAATAGTCTGCAGGAGAAGCCCTAATTGAGGATTTTGATCTAGGATCCTGGGTCGCTTCGCTGTTGGCTGGACAGCGAAGCTTCACAAGGGACACCGAGCAGACGCTAAGATGGAGGCGCAGATAGCTCAAAGTTGCAAGGTGTGGCTGTGAGGGATGCCCAAGCACTCCTGTCCCATGGAGCTAAGAGTCTGTGAGTGAGGTAGCCTGACCCACAGCTCGCAGCTCCTTGTATGGTTTGCCAAGACCTGCCAGGAGGCGGGAGCCATGCGTTGCTGTGGTTCTGTCCTGTTGGGGTATTAGTTGTGGCATCCGAACCTTGGGTTCATGTCCAGTTCCCCTCTCTCCTTCATCCAGCCAGTTTGTTTCTTCCTCTGTATCTTCTTACACCCCTCCATCATCCCCAGTTCACTTCAGCCCTGGCAATATCTCACAGGACTCTAGTCTTCTTGACTCTGGACTCCTATCTACCATGACAGAGCCCTCAAAAGCCCTCCCCAGCTCCCTCCAGAGCTTGGAATCATTCCTAACGCCCAGCCTGGCTTGCAGGGCTCCCCGTATGCTGGTGTAAAACCCCATCTTGATTTTGCAGCTCAGATGTTCTCTCACCAAATACTTGGCCACGGACACCTTCCCTCTAAGGGCTGTTCTAATCCTGCCTCTTGCACAAGCCCTTTCCTGATCTCCTCCCAACTCTGTCCCTCGCAACATCAATCTCTCTCCTTCCCCCACTCTCTCTCTGCACTTCTGCACTTGCCAATTCCCTGCCACTTCCTCCAGCCCCCTGTGGATATTACCCTGGAGCTGCTCTGCAGCTAGGAGCCCTGGGATGGGATGGGACATGCTGTGTGTGATCTAGTTTCCTCCCAGCCTCTGGCATAGAGCTTGGTCTAGGCAGAGCCCAGCTTAGTGCTGACGTCAGAGGGGTGAGTAGTGTTCTAGATCTATTGTCACATCCTCTGCTGCTCAAATGTCCCACTGCTGTCCTGGAAGCCTCCACATGGGTCCCAAAGCTTCCTACCCTCCCCATCCACCTTCATCTTTCCTAGAGAAGCCTCTGCTCGGCCCAGGGCTGCCACCTCATGGTCCTTGGGGATGCCAGGCCCTTCCACTCGCTGAGCTTTGGTTCATGTTCACTCTTCTTCTTGAAATGCCTCTCTCCCTTCCCGCCTCAGTGCAGCTGAGGCTGTCTACTGTGGCTTATAGGATTTCTTTAAACTCTGGAGACCCTCTCTACATGTCCTGCACTGGTATCTCTCAGCTGTTCAAAATCTAGGGGCTGTCATTTCCCACAAGGAGAAAGTGAGGTCCAGGCAGGGGAAGGGGCTGGCATGGAGCAGGTGCTTTGCAAGCACCAGGGCCTGACCCCAGTTTCGGATCCTGGGTCACTGCCTTTATCTCCTTCTCTTTCTCCCATTTTCTTTTCTTGGCCTTTTCCCAAACCCCACATTTTTCTGCTTTTAACTTTAAAGTATTTGAGACTGAGTGAGAATCTGCCCTGACCTCCAAGCAATGATTTGTTGAACAGTGTGGATTTCTCTCCCCATTCACCTTTCACAAAAGCTGGAAACAACATCCTTCTGTGTTTTTCTGCCCCACTCCCAGTTTTAGTCTACGAGCAACCATGAAACACACTATACCGAATTATTAAAAGGTGATTAGGGAAAGCACAGGCAGTAAACAGAGTCCAGGGCCGAGAGGCCCTCTAGGCCACTGCTGGTGGACCCACGCCATGATCCTCTCATCTTGTGAGAAAGTGTAACTCCAGGGAGAACTGATCCCACATCTCTTAGAAGATGTAAACATGTCAGGATCTCTAAATATATGTGAGCTCTGACAGCCCACCCACCATTCACAGACATAACGTTTCCCCAGCAATTAAGGTTGTTTAAGGTCCATGGAGCCAACACTGTCTTTACAGGAGACAGGCACGGGGCACCCACTCTTGTTATATGAATCTTGCTTATAAGACCAGATTCGGGGTGGGAGCAGGGAGAGCCAGGAAAATGTGGTTGCTCTTCTGTGCCCACTCCTCCGGTATCGCTGAGGGTCCGGGCAGTGCAGCCAGTTCTAACACCACCATGACCTGGTCCAGGCTCGTCTCTGGATGGAGTAGAGAAAAGTCTGAAGACTTGGAAATCAGGCTGACGTGGGCTCAAACAGTGACTGTATCCCTTGACCCAGGGCAAGTTGCCCAGCTTCTCTAAGCTCTGCTTTCCTTGTTTGTAAAGAGGGGGTAATATCAGTCACCTGCCAGAATTCTTGAGACGATTAAAGACAAGTAGACATAGTCACACCACACTGTTTAGCGACTGAACCATATCAGGGACCTAGTAAAATCACACCCCGCCACCAAACATTTTCTTTCCTTTTCCTCTCCTTATAACTTTTTTGTTAAAAGACTCACACCTGCCCTCTTTTCCTGCCATTTTCTGGCTCTTTGATTGCCTCTCCCTACAAGGACGTGGGTATTCACAGGTTCTGTGTCCTCAACTGAGTAGAACACATGCTGACAACTGTACTGACATTTCCAGAATACAATTTTGATATTCACACTAAAAAATTTGCATGGGAAAGAGAGAGAGGTGTTTTGCTCTGCATGAATAATAAACCACCCAATGGTGGTATTTCAGAGATCACAGAGGACTCCAGTTACAGGTGAGGAACACCTCCTCCCCTTCAACAAAAGGTGACCCCACTCCCAGGTGGAATTCCTCAGACAAAGGGCTTCCACACCTGCCCACTGTACATTTCAGATGCCAGCTCACTTACTCTGTGCTACCGTGGAAAAGAACCCCTCCTGTGGCTCTCTAAATATTGTTATTGTGGGACACTTTTTATTTATTTAAGTATCCAACATAGCTTCCAGGATGTAGAAGACACTGCTTAGGGTATGTGGTTCTCTAAGTCTGTGGTTCCTGGACCAGGCAGCAGCCTCAGCATCACCTGAAAAACGTATTAGAAATGCAAGTTCTACCCCCTCCCACTCTCCCAAGACCTACTGGATCAGGCACTCAGGGGAGAGAGAAGGAAAGGGAAGACACAACCAGTTTTGAGAACTACTGGCATAAAGAAACCGAGTTCCGGACAGATGTGTCTGGGGGAGATGCCTTCTGGAAACAGGGATTCTGAATTTAAAAATAAATAGATAAATATAAATAAATAAATAAAATGGAAAGCTTTCAGATAAAGGAAGCTACATTTCCAAACAGACAATGAGATGAAAGAGGCAAGAGAATGAAAGAGTTCTAGATCTGCTGAATATTTTTTGATGAAAGGGGTTTAACTTGCTGTTCAGCCTGGCATGCACCGTGATGATTTCTAACAGGGACACTTTCCTGATCTCTGTGGCCAATTCTTTCATCTCAGTGCTTCCGCTTGGAGCATTTCTGTACATATACAGAGAGAGGAAGCGTGGCAGAGGTATGCGGTTGGAGGTTTTTAATCCTGCGAGGATGCCACGGATATCAAAGGAGAGTTACAGAGGCAGAAGGAAACACAGGAGAGAGAGGTGGGGGAAGTAACAGAGAGAAAGGAAGAGTGAGTTTAAAAGGAAAAGAAAATGGGGAAGGAAAACACAAATAGTACCATTAGTTAGGTCTAAATGGAGTTGGGGAGGTTGGTCCTGTGGGTTTTCATCTGATTATTGACCAGAGTCATGAAATGCTCAGTAGACCGATGGCACTTTGGTGCTAATATCGCCCATTGCTCTCAAACATGGTGATGCCTGGCGTTCCACTGCAGCTGCCCTGCGAGGGCTCCCCAGGACTTTGGTGAGGAGGCTGGAACAGTACAGGGCACAGGTCCAGTCCCCAGTCTGGCTCACACATACCAAGAATATGAGGCACGTACCTCACAGATCTTTTCCAAGGAAGGGACGAAGAAGTCATCACACACAATGGCCAGCGCATAGAACATGTATATGGCCTGGAAGAGAGGAGATAAAAGGGGTTACAGTTAGAGTGAGGCAGAGCCAGGAAGATGAGGGTCCAGCCACCTTCTGCTTTGATAATATCTTCTGTCATCATGAATTCAACATCTTAAATACCAAGTCTTTCCAATGCTCACAACACTCTCCTGTGACCTGGTCCCAGCCTTCTCTCTGATGTTATCACCTGCCACTCTCCTTTTGCCCACCTCCCTTTCCATGAAACATGCCACGGATTCCTGTCTCAGGACCTTTGCACTTGTTCTTCCCTCTGCCCTGAACACTCTCCCCCAAGATATCCCACTGGCTCACGCCATCACACCCTTCAGGTCCCCGCTCAAATGGCAACCTCTTTCCCCCGCTCCCATTTCTCTCTATCTCTTTTACCTCTTTGTTTTTTCCTGATGCATTATATGTTAAATTAATTCATCTATTGTCTGTCTCCTCCACCAGAAGTTCATGAGGATATGATGTCATATAATTAATTTCATATAATGATTGCCATATCCTCAGCAGTCAGCACAGGGCCTGGTATATAGGAGGTACTCCATAAAGGTATGTGGAATGAGGGAATAAATAAATGAACACTTCCAACTGAACCTGTTTACTCACTGGATCCCTGCAGGAAAGCTTTGCTTTGCAAACTTGCTTCTGCATCTTGGTCAGCTATGACCAGGGTATCCCCTGGAATTCTACCTTCTGGCCAGAAATTGCCTCTCCACTGTATCCAACCCCGTGTTCCCTCTCTAACTAATGAAATCTTACTAGGAATTCAGTGTTGACTGACCACTCAACATCCTTCTCCCACTCTTTCCTAAGGAGACCCCAGTTTTGTCCAAATATCCACCATGCCCCATGTGGAAGGTGACCCTATCCTTTTCTCCAGGAGTGGATGCTGATTGGTCAATCAGTATGCAGTATTCCTTAGCTGTGGCTATTGGTTCAGAGGTGAGCACATGACCTACGTTGGCCCAATTAGAGAGCAGGAAAGGCTTTTACTTTTTGCCAAAGGGAGCCATTTCTCACCCTCTGTTGCTTGTTGTGGACAAGGAAGCTGGGAGCGCTCATTGCCACTGATAGTCATATTGAAGGAATCTGACTTGAGAGGAAGTTGACCCTGAATCAGAAAAAACCTAAGCCCTGGATAACATCACTGAGCCCTTGATCAAGTGCCCACCCTGCCTCTTGACTTCATAACATGCCATGAGCATTGTTGAGGCCAGTTTGATTTAGAATGTCTCTGTTACTCACTTCTCAAAGCATCTAATAGGTGTGGTTCAAGTTCTAGCACCCCAGCAGTGACATTGCATTCATTTATTGACCTCCCAGTATCTTTTCCTTTTGAGAAGTGCTCCTCAGGATGGGAGTCATACATCCCCTCCTCCTCACACAGGGCGCACACACATGACCTAGGATAGCCATAGAACATCCATGCCCTGTCACACAGTAGAGAGTCAGGGACAGGTCTGTAAGGGGCCAAGCAGAGATAAATGGAGAAGCTGAGGGAGAGACACCCTCTTTTTATGGATATAAACACCCCACATCTGGAGCTGCTAGAGGCAGCTGTCATATAGAGAAAACTTGCCTGAGAAGAATGCTGCTCCCACAGTGAGAAGCCGACCAAAGAGATGGGACAGGCACACGCACACACACACGCATGCACACACAAAAAGTACACACACAGGCACACACATGCAGGCATGCATGCACACACACACACACACACACGTCCCAAATGACACCATGTGACCCCTAGCCCCGGCTCCATTCTAAAATCAAAATCACTTTCCAATTTCATGAGCCAATAATAGGCCTTTTACACTTGGGCAGTTTTAAGTTTCTGTCACTTGCAACTGTCCTTCATGAAGCCTCTGTGGCAACCCAAGCATGAAATGATCTCTGTTGCCTTTGACTCTTGGCAGTTGCACTAATGTAGCCCCAGGGTCCCTGCTTTGTATGCACTTGTTTGCTTTTCACATATATGTTTGGTCTTTTCCATAAGATCGTAAGATTCTAAAGTATACTTTAACGCTAGATCCTGTGGAAATATCAGACAAATGCACAAAGACATATGCACTAGTATTTTCATTCCAAAATTGCTGACTACAATAAGTTATCAAATCTAGCAAAATATACCTTGGGGAATGGGTTATATAAACTGTGGTTCATCATTCAATAAGATGCCCTTAAAAGGATTGTGTAAATCCAATATGAAGTGACAAGGAAAGGTATTCACAATACATTGCTAAATGAAAAACAGCATTACAATCTCTTTATTAAATAATCTATGCATATGTGTATATACACATATTATATATTTGCATATAAGAGTTTGTAAGGCCATTAATCAAAATAGTGGCTACATTTCTCTCTCAGTTGGTGTGACTCTATCTGTATTTTATAATCCCTATCTATATTTTGTAATATTTTCACTCTGAAATAGTATTTCTTGTGTAACTTTTGTAGGTGATGGGAGATTTTAGAGGTAAGAACTCTGTCTTATACTTCTCTAATTTCTGAGGAGCCTGGGATGCTTGGCATGGAGAAAAATCTCAAAAATAACTCATTAATAGATCTATTCATAATCTGTACAAAATTATTTGCCAATGGGCTTTTTATCGAAAATGTCGATTAACGGGCGTGGTGGCTCACGCCTGTCATCCCAGCACTTTGGGAGGCCAAGGTGGGTGGATCACAAGGTCATGAGATCCAGACCATCCTGGCTAACATGGTGAAACCCCGTCTCTACCAAAAATACAAAAAAATCAGCCGCACGTGGTGGTGGGCTCCTGTACTCCTGGCTACTCAGGGAGGCTGAGGCAGGAGAATGGTGTGAACCCGGGAGGCGGAGCTTGCAATGACCCGAGATCGCACTGCTGCACTCCAGCCTGGGCGACAGAGTGAGACTCCGTCTCAAAAAAAAAAAAAAAAAAAAAAGAAAATGTCAATTAAGAATAATCCTTGCTGTATTTTGTAGCCTGGGAATAAATCAGAAAATACATTCCCCTTTCCCAAATTACAATGGACTCAAACCCTCTTTTGCTGTATGACTTGGCTGATCCAATGATATGCAGGTTTTAAGATTAGCTTTGAAAGGACACTCACATTAGGTAATTGGGATACAGAATTGCACATTTGTAGATTAATCAAGATCTAAATAAGCTGTCCGTAGCTGACATATTCAACTCACTGAAACAGCCAACACTGCCTAGAAGTCCATAAAGCATCTCACCAAGAATATGTTCCAGTATTACATATTGATCTGGTTTTGTGGCAAGAAACTCCATCTAACACATTGTTATATCCATGCTTCGAGGGGGATGAGAAACGAAATCTGCCAAGCACTCAGGACTTTTGAGGGTAATGACTATCAAAAGCTGTGTTAGTTCTCATGAGCTGGGCAGCATGAAGCGGGGATGCTCACTGTTAACCAGATGCCCTTTGACATAGCACCTCTGGGCACCCAGAGAGGCCTGCAAGGCGATGAGCCCTTGCCAGCTGCAGAGCCCTTCCTGGCACCTGATGGTGGGCCTGCCACTCTGGCTACAAAACAGTCTGCTCTAAGTCTCTCTCATGTTACCCACCGGAAAACAGGTTCCTGCAGCACAAGCAAAGAGAACAAAGGAAGAAAACAAAGGTTCAAAGTCAAATTTTAGGATGCAGAAAACCTACTGGGAGTGTGACATTGATGGTACTATTAATACGACTAGCACAAATAGTTTTAATAGAGTAAGGCATCTTTAGGTTACTTTGACCATTCTTATATTTTCAAAGGATATATTAATATCACTGACAATAATAATAATAATCACATTTGCCACTGTTTGTTGAGACAGGAATTCCAGGCATGCTCCAGGTATATTACCTGGACTTTCTCAGTTCTTCTAAATCTTATATGAGGCAGGGAGTTACTGGTCCCATTTCCCAGACAACGCAGAGGGTGTGGGAACTTGCCCAAGTACACATGGCTAGCAAAAGGCAGGGCTTAAATTTGACCCCAGGAATCCCTCCAAGCCTTCCCACAGAGCCCAGCTATCTCCCTGTATAAAGATCATTTCTGGTTCACCACCCCATCTCCACTTTGTCTGATGTTCAGCTCATCTACTAGTGAGCTGTCTTCTCCAACTGCAGACAGTGAGGGATATTTTTAGAATTCCAGCCATCCACTTTTTGGGGCTGCCTGTCAGAGCCATTGAAGTTCTTTATCAATATTATTATTTTTACCAGATGCACTACAGAATATGAGACAGATTTGAACTCCCGAAAATGCTTGGGCTGGCCCAACACCCTGAGGCAGCCCAAATATGCTGTAACTCACCCTGGAATCCAAGCCCATGGCTTGGCTACAGCAGCCAGTACAAGTGAATGTGGAGTGCCTTCTGGAAATGATGAATGATGGGCATTTAGAGAAGATGGGGGGTCTTTTGGAATTTCAGCTTTAGTCTCATGACCACAAGGCTTCTCTTCCCAGGGAAATTTTAAGAACCCTCCGAGTGGGAATCTGCTTTGGCCTTGATCATGTGTAGCCTGGACCATGAGCCGTGTTTTATGTTCGTGTCTCTGGCCTCCCTTTTGTTTTATGTTCATGTATCTGGCCTCCCTTCTATTGAGGGCAGCAGCTGTGTCCTCACATATTAATATCCACCCCTCCCAAGCATGGGCTTTCTATATATGAAGTGATGGATGCCAAGGAGGGTGGTGTTCGTGGAATAGCTGGTGTTGCCTTTTTTTTTTTTTTTTTTGAGAGTGTCTCACTCTGTCACCCAGGCTAGACTCATGGTTCACTGCAGCCTTGTTCCGCCAGACTCAAGAAATCCTCCTACCTCAGCTGCCTGAGTAGCTGGGACTATAGGTGCGTGCCACCATGCCTGGCATTTTTTTTTGTATTTTTTTTTTTTTTTTAGAGTCAGAGTTTCACCATGTTGCTGAGGCTGGTCTCAAACTCCTGAGCTCAAGTGATCCACCCACTTGGGCCTCCCAAAGTGCTGGGATTGCAGCTGTGAGCCACCGCACTTGGCCTGGTGTAATCTAGCAAGGGAAATGGCCAAGTAGCATAGACAGGGCACAAGCAGCTGCTAAAAGCAATACAGCTTGGAGCCTTGGAGGAAGCCCAGGGCGCGGTGTGACATCTCCCATCAGGTCCTAGACTTGACACTTCCAAGTTGTGTGACTCTTCTTACCTTGCTTACCCTTCAACATGGGCCTCGTCACAGCATGCTCCCTAGTGCTTACAAGGCTGTTGTGAGAAGTAAATGAAAAGCAATGAGCAAAGGGGCTTAGACATAGCGCAGCCCCTCATGCACTGCCATTGTTGTGGCAACAATAATGATGCCATGAGAACATGCCCAAGCTAGCCTGCTGGAGGAAAAGAGACATGCAGGGTAGAGACGGTCACCTCAGTTGTCCTGGCTAAGGCTGTCAGAGATGGGCTGGCAAGCTGCTAACCCCTAGACGTGGGTGAGCCCAACTGAGACAGGCCCAGCCCAGCCCAAGTTCAACAGTTCAGCTGAACCAGAAAAACCCATGGACCAATGAATTGTTTATTGTATGTCACTGAAGTTGTGAGGCCATTTGTTATGCAGTATTGTTGTGGCAGTCAGTATGTTGATAGTGTCCTTTGATGTACAGGTAACAGATACAGCCTAGATAATAAAAAGAGCCACGGTGAAAAAACAATAATGAGTACCTTCAAAGAAGCAGACTTGAAAAATTCCTAACAGACTAAATGACAAAGTAGAACTTCCAGGGCTAGCTCCACTCAGCTGAAATCATATTTATATGTTTAAAGCATACACTATTCAGAGGCCACCAAGGAAAATGATGATTCTATTCTGAGACAGGCCTGCCTTAGGATTTGAAGAGTTATTTATTTATTAATTCAACAACAATGTGTGCAGCACCAACTCAAAGCCAGATGCGCTGCTTGGTGGGAAGGGTCTAAGACTTAATAAGTTACTGTCCTTCAACAAAGAAGAATGGCCTGAGGTCCAGTTGGAAGTACCCAACATAAGCGGTTCACCTTAACTCAGTGTGGAGATCTTAGGACAGAGTTCTGTAATGTGGCAGATGCTGTTGGCGGCCTATTCATTAGTCATTAAACCTTTTATTTTGCAAACACAACTTCAATTTTGTTCTAAGTAACAATATGCTCAACTCTTCTGGCCTTCTTGGATCTAGTCATGGCCATGTGACACAGTTTTGGCCAATGAGAAGAAAGCACAGATCCAGCTAAAGTCACCCTATCTTCCGGCCTGCAACTTGGATGTGATGTCTGGAATGGCAGCAGCCATTTCTGACTATGAGATAACAAGCCTGAGGATACACACCAACATGCTGAGGGCAGCAGGGCCCTGAGGACACCATGCGCTAATGCCTGAAATCAGCTCCTGTATTTCTAACTATGAGAGGAAAGGACTTCCTTACTTGCTTCACTCACCATTAGCCGGGGGCTCTGTACTTGAAGCCATGTGCTTCCCTAACAGACGTGAGCCACAGAAGACATTGTGCTGGGTAGAGGTAGTGCAAGGAGAAGACAGAGGAAGTGGCTATTGACCCAGGATTCTGAGAAATAATTACTATCTCATCAGGTAATTTCAAAGGTTGATTGAGACTAATAAAACTAAAGAACTTTGTCTACAGTGGTTAAATGGAAGAACACCTAAGATAACAGGAAATCATCATGGCCCATGACATATTAGAGGTGCGCAGGCCCTAGCTGGAATGTTGATCTACATAAGGGCTTCTGAATACTGAGGGCAAATGTATTTGAATGGCAGGACTTTAACCCTGCTGTTTTATGTTGCATCGACAGTCAGCGGTTTTCACAGACAATTTCTTTTTACTACATCATCTGCACTCCTGTCTCTCTGTCTTTCATTTCAGTGAAGGTGTTGTGGGGAAGCAATTCTTAGGGAAGCACTAGAGAACTGTGGCCTTGGTGGAAATTGTTCTAAATCTTAAATCTCCCAGGGAACATGGCTGGAATAATAATAATAATAAAATCTTCCTTTTCCTCCTCTTTTTCATAGTTTCAAGTGATCACATATAATTAAGCTTGGAATATAAAAGTTTTTTTTTTAATTTATTTTCCCTGATCACAGGCTCTGTATCTAATAGCCCATGAGGATAAGGTGGAACTGACCATGGGTCTGCTGTAGGGTGCTGCTACCAGTGTGAATATCATTGTTCTGGAACCATTCATTGATTCTAGTCACTAGAGAGAAATGCTCAGTCTCACAGTCCAGGTTCTGAACAAGAGGATTTGGGGTGGGGGTTTGCAGGGAAGAGGAATGTAGCAGAAGGCTGTCGGTACCCCTTCCCTTCACCATATTCTTCAGGCCTTATTCATTTAGAGAGCTCCATTGGCTTTCAAATATCAGAGTATGCCTCAATTTGCTTGAAGGCTTTTGATTTATCCACATGAAGAAGTCAAGAAATGCTTGAAAATGAACACCCACGGGAGCCCTCAAATGTTGAGAGTTGGCATATCAGTACCCCTGAGTGGGCTAATTCTATGCTGTCTCCAGAGTTCCCCAGCTGAATTAAGCTTCAGGTGCCCAGAATATTATGTTGCATTACTGGCTTGGTTATAGACCTGTTTTTTTTCTTTCTTTTTTTTTCTTTTAGAGATGGGGTCATGCTCTGTTGCCCAGCCTGGAGTTCAGTGGCATGATCATAACTCACTGTAGCCTCAAACTCCTGGGCTCAAGGAATCCTCCCACTTCAGCCTCCTGAGTAGCTAGGGCTACAGGCATGCCCACTGTGCCTTGCTAATTTTTTTACATAACATTATTAGAGAGGTGGGGGCTCCTCCCTATGTTGCCAAGGCTGGTCTTGAATTCCTGGGCTCAAGCGATCCTCCCCTCTCAGCCTTCTGAGTTGCTGGGATTACAGGCGTGAGCCACTGCACCTGGCTCAGGTCATGTACCTTTTATTAGTAGCTTTTACTTTCCTGCCCCACTTCCTATTCCCCTACTGATGTTTTCTTCCTCTTTTCCAATATCACTTACATTTAAATCCTTGTCTCAGGGTCTGCTTCTGAGAGAGCCCACATTAAAACAAGAGGGAAGTGAGTTAAGGAAGATTGTAAAGGGAATGAAATACAATTTTAAATCAAAATGGGCCACTCTTAGAAACAACTGCCTTCCTAAGGCATATGGGACCCTCTCCTGAGTCCCACCCTATGGTTATTTAGTCATATGGCATTGGGAAGGTCTTTGGGAGCCATTACCAGCTGAAATAGTTATCTTGCAGGGGCTCAAATTCCAAGGGAAACGAACATATGTGAATGTACCTGCACCATTAACATAAATCCTTGAATTATTTTACTTTAAAGGAGTTTAAAGGTGTCCAGATGTGTCCTTGGCCATTTAGTGTTCTTGAAGGTCACCATACTGGGGTCCCTGTTTTGGAGCCTTGGGAATGAGAGATTTGCCATCTCTGGAGAAATGTTTCAGCAGGAAAAGATTCTTCCACTTTTCCCCCTTTGTTCTTCTTTTTCTCCTCTCGCTCCCTCTTCCTCATTGAAGATGCCTTTTTCACAGTGTCCACTTGCTGAGATATTGACTCCTGTGTTACTGGGGAAGTCCTTTATTTCTTTTAGTTGTCAGTTTCTCGGGTGATCATTGCTGCTTCCCCTCAAAACCCACTGAAGGAAGGCTCTGGGAAAAAGGTTTGTGCAGCTGGGCTGACGCTGATGTGCCCCCTACAGGGCTATATGGTGAGTCCGGTACACACCTTCTTCATTTACCTCCCCACCTGCAGCAGGGGACAATGGGCCTCATGCAGCCTCACAGGTGGGAACCTGGGGCACAGAGAAGTCCAGCAGCTCAGGCCACATGACTTGTAAGTGATAGAGGCAGGATTCGAACCCAGGTGACCCACTGGGTTCAAATCCTGACCACCACGCCACACCACACCACACCACACCACACCACACCACACCACACAGCATTCCAGGAGGAGGACAGCCTGCTTTCTATTTGAGGAACATCTACAGCTCTAACCTCTACCAGGCCTCAAATCCCCTTCTATGGAGACCTCTCTTAAGACTGAGGCTCTTACGCTGGGGTCCATAAGCCCCTCTACCCTCCAAAGAGCACTCAGAAAGAATTTGTGAGTTTGCTAAGGATGCGAACAAATTACATCTTTGTTCTCACTAACCTCTAATTAGAATTCAGCACTTCCTTCCACTATGAATACAGGTAATATGCCACAGTAATACTGGCAAAACCTGGGAATATGTCCCCAGCAGAAGTCACAGATCTTTCATATCACATTACTCATGTTTCAGAGACCTCAAACTATCATTTGTGTTCATCATTACTTCAAAAATAAGTAGCTATGAGACCTAATGCTAGACCTTCTATCTAATGTATTAACAAAGTATCCTATTTTACTATATCACTTTATGTATCCCAGAGTCACCAGGAAATGCAGATAAAATGGGGGTCCCTAGCATCACTCCAGAAGATCTATTTAGCAATCTGGGTTGGGGCCCAGGGATCTCCATTTCTAATCAGCACCAGGTGCTGCATGGGAACACACTGGGGGACATTCTTGTACATTTCCTGGTCTGCTTCCATAAAACTCCTTGAGAAGGGGTCAGTGATATGGTTTGGCTCTGTGTCCCCACCCAAATCTCATGTTGAAGTGTGATCCTGAGTGTTGGAGGAGGGGCCTGGTGGGAGGTGATTTAATCATAGGGGCAGACTTCGCCGATGCTATTCTTCTGATAGAGTTCTCCCAAGATCTGCTTGTTAAAAAGGTGTAACACTTCCCCCTGATCTCTCTCCTCCTGGCCATGTGAAGATGTGCCTGCTTCCCCTTCACCTTCTGCCATGATTGTAAGTTTCCTGAGGTCTCTCCAGAAGTAGAAGCCTGTACAACTCACAGAACTATGAGCCAATTAAACCCCCTTTCTTAATAAATTTCCCAGTGACAGGTAGGTCTTTACAGCAGTGTGAGAACAGATAAATACATCCAGAATAGTGGGGAGGTCTAATGTACCTGTCAGGGTCTGGGCAGAAAGCGGAAGCCAACTCAAAAGGGTTTGACCAAAGAGAACTCTTTTCTAACTGAAGAGAATTTAATGAAGGACTTATTTGCAGGAGTGCAGTCAGGGTTAGGGGAACCAGCAAAGATGGTGGAGACCCCCAGGGCCTAGGAACAATGGGAACCTTTGGCCTGAAGGTGCAAGAGGACATGGAGTTGCTGCAGCCTGGTAAGTGTGGGGAAGGGGGTTAAGAGCACGTAGATGATCACAGGAGTGGAGGGAAGCAGCTGCTGCCAGACCTTGAAGAGCCAGGAGGGAGCAAAAAAGAAGTGCCCAGGCCTCTCGCTCCTCCTGCCCTCCCCTGTCCTGTCACAGCTTCCCATCAGTTGAGGTGAAAGCTAGAGGTGTGGGAGCCCTGGGGCTAAGGTCCTTAGAGGCTGATCTCCCTGTCCAGAGCAGGGCAGAGAAGAATGGAGAATGGGAGAGGGGTTGGAGCAGAGAATAACCTCCCAGGAAGCTTGGGAAAGGATGGAAAGGAAATGGGAGGCACAAGTGGGACAGGAGGGCCACAGGAGTGGAAGGATGAGGAAAGGACGTGAACAAGTCCTTAAGTCTAACTCAACATGAAGACACCAGGCCTTTATCACTTCCTTGCCCTCACTGCCGATTTACTAAGGCCCTCAATAAATACATACATGATGAAATCATTGTACAAAACATGTACGTGCAAAGCATCAGGACACAGGAAACAAAAATACAAGTAGTGTGTTAAGAGGAGGAAGCAGAAGAACACTGATATGGCATCTTACATCCCATGTGGATTTGTGCCGCCCAGAAGTGCTGGGGGCCGGCCAGGGAAGGGCAGGACCACTACGGCTGGACAGGTCTGACCTCCCACAGGGGTTCCCTGACCGACCTTTTCTTGGGTTCCTGAGCTGGACTGCTTCCTGGGGTTTGTGAACCATTTCCATTTCTAAGTCAGCTATGTATTGATTTTCTTAAGTAAGATAGAGGAAAGCAAACCTAGTTGGGGAACTGGAAGGGCCAATATCTCCGGGAGGGGCTGCATCATTAAAAAAGCCTCTCTGTATCTATCTCTCCCTCTATTTTAGTCACTGTTCATATATACATAGTATATATTGGATGTATCAACATATACAAATATTGTATATATTCCCACATATCTATTAGTTTGGATTAAATGTTTTAAACTATTTTTATTGTGGTAAAACAGGCATAACATAATTTACCATTTTAATAATTTTTAAATCTACAGTTCAGTGATGCATTCATACCATGAAATCCATCTTCAGAGCTTTTTTCATTTTCCCAGATTGAAACTCTGTCCTTATTAAACAATAACTCCCCATTTCCCCTTCTCTTTAGTCTCTGATAACCATCATTCTCCTTCCTATGAATTTGACTGTGCTAGGTACTTCATACAAGTAAAATCATATGGTATTTCCTCTTTTGGGACAGGCTTATTTCACTTAGCATAATATATTCAAGGTTCATCCCTGTTGCAGCATGTGTTAGAATTTCCCTCCTTTATAAGGTTGAATAATATTCTATTATATGTCTATACCAAATATGCTTATCCTTTTATCTATCAACAGATGGTCTGTTTCCACCTTTTAGCTGTTGTGAATGATGCAATATTCTTTGAGTCCCTGATTTCAATTCTTACGGGTATAAACCCAGAAGTGGAATTGATGGTTCACATGTGACTCTGTTTTAAATCATTTGAGAAACTGCCATACTATTTTCCACAGCAGCTGCACCATTTTACATTCCTAACTATAGTGTAAATGGGTTCCAATTGCTCCACATCCTTGCCAACACCAGTTATTTTCTGATATTTTGATAGTAGTCATCCTAATGGGTGTGAAGTGGTATCTTACTGTGGTTTTAATTTGCATTTCCCTAATGATTACTGATTTTGAGCATCTTTTTATATGTTTATTGGCTATTTATATATCATTTTTTTGCAGGAAAGTCTATTCAAGTCCTTTGCCCATTTTGAAATCAAGTTGTTTGTTTTTTGGTTGTTGACTTGTAAGGGCTCTTTGTATATTCTGGATATTAACCCCTTATCAGATACATGATTTGCAAATGTTTTCTCCCATTCTGTGAGTTGCCTTTTCACTCTACTGATTGTGTCCTTTGATGGACAAAAGTTTTAATTTTTGATGTATTCCAATTTATTTTTTCAGCCACTCTAATGCGTGTGTGGTGGTCCATATATCTATTTTTCTGCTGCAAAGAGAAGGTGATTGAGACATGGTTTTGGATTTGATTAAAAAGTTTATTTTTTTCTTTTCAACTTTTAGGTTTCAGGGATAGATGTGCAGGCTTGTTACATGGGTAAATTGCATGTTGAGGAGTTTGGTGTACAGACCATTTAGTCACCAAGATAATAAGCATAGTACCTGATAGGTAGTTTTTCAATCCTCACCTTCCTCCCACCCCCTACCCTCAAGTAGGTCCCAGTGTCTGTTGTTCCCAGCTTTGTGTCCATGTGTACTCAGTGTTTAACTCCCACTTGGAAGTGAGAATATGCAGTATTTGACTTTCTGTTTATTAATTTGCTCCAGCTCCATCCATGTTGCTATAAAGGACATGACCTCATTCTTTTTTATGGCTGTGTAGAATTCCATTGTGTATATGTACCACATTTTAAAAAATCCAGTCTACTGTTGATGGACATTTAAGTTGATTCCATGTCTTTGCTTTTGTGAATAGTGCTGCCTGCAATGTCTTTATGGTAGGATGATGATTTATATTCTTTTGGACCATTTGTAAAATATTCTATATATTGGGTATATACCCAGTAATAGGATTGCTAGGTCGAAAGATAAGTTGTGTTTTAAGTTCTTGAGAAACCTCCAAATGGCTTTCTATAGTGGTTGAACTAATTTACATTCCCAGCAGCAACGTATAAGCATTCTCTTTTCTCCTCAACCTTGTCAGCAACTATTATTTTTTGACTTTTTAAATCTGGTGTGAGATGGCATCTAATTGTGGTTTGAATTTGCATTTCTCTAATGATTAGTGATGTTGAGCATTTTTCATGTGCTTGTTGGCTGTGTTTTTATGTCTTTAAAAAGGTTCATTTTTGAAAAAGGGAAATCCCCTCTCACTGCCATCCTCCTGAAGCCCTGCTGCTAAGTATGATGGAGAAGCAGAAATGTTTCCTGGTTTTCCTGGCAACCTTCCCCTGGTAAGCGCACACATACTCTGTGAAGCATGATTCTAGAGGAAGATACCTTCCTGGTTTGAGTCCATTAATTATTTTCCAAGGAAGGGCCTCTCTTGTAGAGTAAGGAATGTTAACTCCTCCTACATCTGTATGGGTTTCCTTCCTTTTCAAAGTATTACCCAGTAGAAGTCTTCATTTGGTTTGTACAAGAACAGGCATAGATGATTGAGGTTCTTTATCCCCATTCTGTGGTTGAGGGAAAGAATGACAGGTACAGGGTGGAGGCAGTGAGCAATGAGAAGTGTGGGAGTCCCTGGTGTTGTCAGAGGCTGCTGCCTGGGCTATGACCTCAACTGCCCACAGGAAGCACAGGGTGTGGGAATGTAGAAATGAATGAGGTAGGGCCCACTGCTCACTGAACAGTGGAGGACCATCTTTGACTCAGCCAGTTGTTGCAAGAGAATATGTGCTTAGTGTGGTCAAAGCTTCTGATTCTTCAAGAAAAGCTGCAAAGCTGGGCTTCTAGATACAATCTCTGGATTTTGAGTAATGGACACTAAGTAGCCACTCTGTTCTCAGATCCTTCTCCCTTGCTGCTGCCTCTGTGCCAGGCCCACTGGCTTCCTGGTTGTTGCTTGAATGATCTTGGGACAGTTTAGTTTACTTTTGTATCCTTAGTTCCAGAGCAGTACCTGGTACTCTTGCTGGTATTTGAATGAATAAATGAATGAAAGAATGAATGAGCTTTCAGTGGGCCAAGCCCTGGGCTCAGTGCTTGATATGCATTAGCTCATTTCACCTTCCCAATAACCAACATACAGAAGTTGGGCCTACTGAATCTCTGATTCACAGATGAGTAAACTTATGTTTGGAGGAAATAAGAAAGATGCCCGATTTACAGAGTCAGCATTCATCCAAATTTAGTGCCACATAACTTCAAAGCCCCTGATCTGAATCATACAGCGTCCACTCTCAGTAGACTCCAGGCACTGAAGATGCAGAATTCCCTACCTCTCTGGTCACCATCCCATTCATTCATTCATTTAAAGGTGCCATTTAGTGTGAGAGGGAAATTGGCTCTCTGGTGAGGATTCAATACAAGGAAAAAGGCTCCGAGATCTTGGTTGGGTTGCTCAGAAGTAGACATTCAGATAAGAATCCATATGCAATGGGGGACCAATAAGGTAGTGGCAAAGGCAAGACAAGGAAGAAGAAACAGCCAATGAGGGGTGTGATGCCAGGTGACACCTCAGCCTTAGCCTCACCCTGCACAGAATGTGGATTGCACCACAGAACTTGTCTCATCTTGAGGCAAAGCAGCTGGACTTTCCTACTACTATACCAATCAGTCATTTGTTATTGACCCCCACAAGAATGCAAATTCCCAGGTGCTTCCCACTCTCAGTGCCTCCTGGTGAAGTGGCTTCAGTAGCCTAAGGTAGTTCATTGAAGGTTGTAGGGGTGAAGCATTAGTAGCAAAGCACACAGAGCTGCTGGATAGACACACAAACAAGTAAAGAGAATTCATGTGGATCTAATGGAGCCCCAACATATCTTCTACATATGTAAGCGGAGCCTTTGAAATTAAAGCTGAACCTAGACTTACTGGATTCCACATATGCACAGAGGAGGGACACCTAACCTAGGTTTTAGAGAATAAGAGGATGGAGGCCAGGTGTGTTGGCACACGATGTAATCCCAGCACTTTGGAAGGCTAAGGTGGGTGGATCACATGAGGTCAGGAGTTCAAGACTAGCCTGGCCAACATGGTGAAACCCCATCTGTACTAAAACACAAAAATTAGCTGGCCAGGGTGGCGCATGCCTGTAATACCAACTACTTGGGAGGCTAAGGCAGGAGAATTGCTTGTACCCAGGAGGTAAAGGTTGCAGTGAGGTGAGAGCGAGAAGATAATATGGTAGGATTGTCTGGAAGAACTGATACTTACGTAACATCTGAGAAGATGAACAGGCACTAGCCACTAGGAAGGAAGTGGCAGGGGAACAGAATGAGTAAAAGCATGGTGTCAAAAATTATTGTGGTTTATCTTGAAAACTACAAATTATTCACTGTTGCTAGTATGTAGATTGTGCATAAGGGAGCACAAACAGATGAGACTGGAAGAACAGGTAAAATTCATTCTAGGAAGGACCATGCTACTTGAATGCATAAGTTCAGGTTGTCTGTCTTGAACAGGAATCACTGCTGATTCCACTAGACGAACCTTATCTGATGGTGATAATGAATGAGGTTTTGATAGTAGTGGTGATGATGATGGTGATTATAGTGATTGTGATATGATGATGGTGGGGACAAGGATGATGACGATGATGATAATGGTGATGAGGAGGAGATGGTGATCATGATGACAAAGATGTTGATGATGATGATAGTGATGATGGTGGCATTGATGGTGGGACTTCAATTCTGTTTGTGTGACTCCAATCAAAGCCAGAACCCATGGATCTAACCCTGATTGCTTTCAGCAACACTAGAGGAAGCTCAGAATGCCCGTGACCTCTACTGGTTCATCAGATTCTTTCTTCCCTTTTATCCTCTCCCACTTTTCAGTGATATTCCCTCCCCACTACTCTCCTAAACCCCAGTGGCATACCTTGTGGGAGTTCCGCTGATCCCAGGTAAACACTGGCTGGCTAGAGGTCCTGTTTGCCAGCACTGGGATCTTCCTCTTCAGGCTTACTTGAGAAGTGAGGACAATGACTTCTATCTAGGTATCTATTGTAAATATTAGATCATTTAAATTTTCTAGAGGCCTTTGAAATTTCAAAACTCATTCAACTGTCTACAAGATGATAGAGCTCTTCACTTCAAGGTTGGTAAGAAACCTACTTCTTGCCTAAAGGTTCTTATTAGTAACCTGAGCCTTTCCGAGGGTTATCACAATAAGGTAGGAATTTTCGTGCCAGAGTTACAGCAATGTTTATTGCCCAACATTGTGCTTTTAAAAGATACAAGACTGGTTAAAGTTATCAAGATTTTTGCATTCTTGCCTTTCTGTCACTTTCTTGTTCTCTCTGCAAACTCAGACTCCGGAGCTGATGGACATTGCTACTACCAGATAACATCAAACAGTGGAACTGCTGGCCAATCAAGGGCAAGCAACCAGGACTTCCAAAAACAGAATAGGCCTGAGACACGGGATGCCAGCAGGCTCGTAATCTGGCGCCTCTTCAAGCCCAAATTCTTTAAATATTTATTTAACATTTATTCTGTGCAGGAGGGAGGAGAAAACTAATCTTCTATTAATAAAAAAATGTGTATAGAAATAATACCTCTTACTAATTCATTTCCCCTGACACAAGCATAATCAATATTCTGCAAACAATTCTGCAAAATTTCTCCCATTTTCCTTTCATTGTTATTCTCTTTCAAGTTTCTTTTGTATGTTTCTCAAGCAGGCAACTTCTTGTGGGTGAATTTGAAGTTTTAATATTTAATATTTACATAGTGAACACATTTTATTTAACATGGGTAGCTACCACACACTGTTCAATTTTAATATCTCAGCTGGCGGGGACAATGTGAGCACCTATGAGATATACGTAATATGTATATTTAGGCTGACAATAGCAGAAGAAAAAAAGATCCTTCAGGTGGAGGGGATGGGATTTTGTCTTCAGTTGTGTAATGACTTCTGTCACGTGGAGATCCAAGTTAAGCAACACCATATTTCCAGTTTATTATAATGATGTTTGAGTGCCCATTGTAGATCGGCACCCTGAGAAGGTGCTCAGGGGGTCACCCTACAATCTAGCTTTGTGCACCCAGCTGCTGAAAGCCATGGTAACATTCCCAGGTTGGGACCATTTCTTTAACTGCCTCTCTATACTGTATCCTATTGCCAGAACTGACCTAATTCCACAGGATGTGTTCCTGGAGTGGAATATGATTTCTCATTAGTGGTGATGGGCCAACTAGGTCATCCTAGGGTGTCTAGCCTGATCGTTCTCATGACAGGTACAAAGAACTAACAAGCTGGATGGCAGTGGGTGGGGGCCCAATCTGAGGCTGTGTGTGTAAATGAACAAAGCCAACAGACTTGTGTGGGGTTTAAACTCTGACCTTCGGTTTTATTGCTTAAGATCTAGTACAGCTAACGAAGCCAGACTGAAGCTTCTTATTACAGCACTTTTAACTTCACGCTTCAATGACAACCCATTAAAATAATTACCAGATGATTACTATGGACTTTTAACTAGGAAGTTCAAAACCTCTCTTGTTAGACAATTAGCTCAGTTGGGCACATGGGCTCCTTTGTCTCTGGCTGATGTAGGCTAGCTTGAAATTCAGGGGTATTCCAGGGAAACCTTGGTATCTGGACATCAGTACAAATGACTCCTGGTCTCGGTATGTCCTTCTTGCAATCTGTTCACCCAGTGTGCCCTTAGAGAGCAATCAGAACTCAAGAGAAAGATGTTCTCAGACAACATTTTGGTTCTACTGCTGTTAGAAGAACAATGTGAGATATTCTCATTGTTAATGAGAAGGATCTACACTTGCAGTTTGCAGATGCTGACACCAATGTTAGGAGCCGTGGCTACAAAGCAGAGAGCTAAAATTTAATCACGCTTCCAGTTACCTTCCCCAGGGCTCAGAAAAAGCAAGAAGCAGAGTCGCAAATGGGAAACCAGCAGATCATATAAAGGCACACTGGTGTAAGGCACACTGAAGCATGAGAGAAATAAATTTCCTTGAGGTTATAAAAAGAATAGAGTACAGTGGTAGCTTTGAGTTTTTGCAGTTCTCTTCTGCACCTTACAAAACAGGAATGGAAGAAATTTGCTAGCTGGTTACCCTTGCTCTCCCCAGATGTAAATAAGTCAGCGAAGGTAGTAACGACACTGTGGTTACGAACCAGGAATCAGACAGTCTGGGTCCATATTTCAGCTGTATGACTCGAGTTATTTTAACCTCACTAAGGCTTCAGTTTCCTTTGTGTGTAAAATGGGAAAAATAATAGTGCTAACCTCATATGGTTGTTTTGAAAGTGGATAATGTGTGCAAAATTCTTAGCACAATAGCTGGAATGTTTCAAGCATTCCGTAAGTGCTAGATTGTTTTATTGTTGCTGGGGGTCATTATTATTTTAATCAACTTGTTCAAAAAGTGGGACCAACTGAGTAGAAGTGGATTTAGGGAAGCTTGCATATGTTCTTCTTTACAAAATCACCAGGAAAGGTCAGCAGGCTTATTCTTTGACTGCATCTGTGGGGGCCACTTCCATAGAAACAGACACATAGGAGTGGTGTGCTGAAGAGGTTGGTTTATTTTTCTTCCTTTGACTCCTAAGAGCTTTTGCCCATCCAAAGAAACCCAAACCAGATTTCACATTCTAACAAACACATGATTTAGGATTCCCCAGCGGTCATCAGGGATGACCAATGCAATGGTAAAATCCAATCTGCCCCTGGATCCGATGTTAATTACAACTGAAAAGCAGATGGTGTCTAAATCTAGGCCCATCTGTTCCACATCTGTGGGACATTTCCCCAGTGGAGAAGACAGAGCCATAGCCAATTTCTTTTTGCCCCAAGAAAGACTGGGATTTTGCATTTAAGAAAATATCTTATTATTTGTCATGATAAGATTCATCTCTGATCTACATAACCACAGAAACATTAGGTCAGATGTCCAAACAAGGAAAGGTCAGCTGAAATACTCCTGGAATGTAGACGGCTTACAGGAGCTCAAGATGCTACCACAGTGAGACAGTCTGGAGACAAAAAAAAATTTGAATCTGACTTGCCTATCAGTTTGTGAGACAATCCTCCTCCCCACCCACACATACATATAATTCTAATTATTAAGTGGCCTGGATGGAGAAATTATTTGATTGGATTCTATTAATTATACTTACATATATTTTAAGGACTGACAAAGAATTACCCCTTCTTCGAAGAACACAAAATGTACTAATTGAATAGAAGGATGAAAGTCACGCTTCTGTAGGGAACGCCAATGTCACTAGAGTCTGGTCAGGTGGGGACTTTGAATCCACTGACATCAGCCAATAAAGAAAGCATTATTTAATGGACACCAAAGGTCCCTCTTCTTGGTTATATTTTATCATCAACTTTGCACCAGACAGGGAATTATACCTCTGACTGTGGATCTAATGGGAGGTGTATTTAGCAGTGATCCAGTGTTTAAAACGTGTCTGGTACAGGAAGCAGATGTACCCTTCTGCCCACTTCTGACAATGGACAACTTAAGATACACTGGCAACTTCCTATGCACAACAGCTTCCTACCCACACCTCACCCTGTGACTTTCTACTTTTCTGCCTGCAACTCCTACCAGTGCTAGAGAACTTTTCTCAGCCCATGTGCAGAGCACCCTGAAAGTGCCCGGGTTTTAACAACCCGAGAACAATTATCAACAACAGAGAGACAGGAGTAGGAATTGGTGCCTCAGTGACCTGGTCTTCTCCACCCTCCTTGGGACGATTTTGAGTTGTGGTCTACATGGTTCCTCTGAGACTCTTCCACAGGATTGAGCCCCAGTTGTCCTCAGTGTTATCAGCTCTTTAATTCCCCCCCTTGTTGGCTTCCTCTTTTTCCATCTCATTTCTCTCACTCCTTCACTTTTGACTCCTGGGGAATCACTCCTGGGGATCAAATAAACTACCTGCACCTGGGGCTGTGCTGGAGTGGGCTTGTATCTCATGAACTGTCATGAGAGACAATTATTAAAAATTCAGGACTGTTGCAAATCAGTTAATGTAACACTAGTAGCTGAAAACTTGCCATGTGAGTATTTACACCACGGAAATTTGCAAATGCTACATGTCAGGGTTTTTATTATTTATTTATTTTAGGAGAGCCAGTTGTTAAATATTTATGAGCACACTGTTATCTTCACCCAAGTCCTCATCTAGGGTTTGCTTTGGGGAGCACAGAAACTATGAGTGTGAGTAGCAAGTGCTCACAGAAGCCAACATATGAATATTTATGGCAAAAAAGAATCAAAATTTCTCATAATTATTACAAATATTTCTTCACTGGACAAAGGATTAATGATTCTCAGGGCACTTAACTGGTGGAAGATAATCTGTTACTAGATTTAGAGTTAAGGGAATAGGTAGAGAAACTAAAAGGAAAATATACCAGGAGCTGTTGCCACTTGAAAGTCCTCTAGAAGAAAATATAGGAGAAAATCTTTGTGACCTCGGGTTACACAATGATTTATTAGATAGAACACACAAAAGGAAAACGAAAAACTAGGAAAGAAAAAAGATTGATAAAATGAGCCACATCAAACGAAACCAAACAAAACTTAACAATAAAAATACTTTGCTCTTCAACAGATGCTGCTAAGAAAATGAAAATGCAGGCCTAGAGTGGGAGAAAATAATCACAAATTATGTATCTTATGAAGCACATGTATTCAATATGTATAAAGAATACATACAACACAAAAACAAAAGAAATAATCCAATTAAACATGAACAAAAAATTTGAGCAAACACTTCATCCAAAAAGATAATGAACAAGAAGGTGATGAAAAAATGCTCATATTATTTGTCATTAACGAAACAAATAGAAGCCACAATGAGATACCTCTACACACTCACTAGAATGACTAAAGTAAAGAAAGCTGACAATATCAAGTGCTAGTGAGAGCATAGAGCAGCTGGAACCTCAGATATTGCTGGTGGGAATGTGAAAGGTAAAGCCATGTTGTAAAACAGTTTGGTAGTTTCTTATAAAATTCAACCTATACTTACATACCACTCCCAGGTATTTACCCAAGATAAATGAAAAATCTGTAGACACTAACTATTGTACATAAATGTTCATAGCAGCTTTATTCATAATACCCTCAAACCAGAAGCAACCCAGATGTTTATCAATTAGTGAATGGATGAACGAACTTTAGTACTTCCACACAATGGAGTTCTTCTTGTTAATAAAAAGGAATAAACTGCCTCTTTACACACAGCACATACATACAACTATATGGATGGATCTCAAAAGCATTATACTAAGTGGTGAAGGTTAACATTATCAGTAATAAGGCATATCAACACCATGTACTGATACGATATGCTGACAGCTGTAACGTCACTGTGGTATTCCTGCTGAAAATCTATAACCTCAACAAAATCATGAGGAAACAGATGACAAACCTAAACTGGCCCAATTTCTTCAAAATTTTGAAGGTCCTAAAAATAAGAAAAGAGCAAGGATCTGACATGGAGAGGAGGCTACTAAAGAGACAACAACCAAATGCACTGTGGGATCTTGGGTTGGACCAGACAAAGAGCTTGGTGGGAAAACTGGTGAAGTTTAAAAATGTCTGTAGATGTCAACTTTGTGATCTTGATAATTGTACTGTGATTACGTAAGATGTTAACATTAGGGGAAGCTAGGTGAAGGGTAAAGAGAATTCTCTGTGCTATTTTGCAGCTTTTTTGTATATCTAAAGTTATTTCAAAATAAAAAGTTTCTTATACCACTGCACCCCAGCAAGGCTCTGTCTCAAAAATAAAGAATAAAAAATAAAGTTTATAAAAATGATATTTTCTTTGTGTAAAACCCTATATGTCAGTAAAGCTGATTTAAAAACTTAGTAAGCCCATGTTTCTGAAACTGTGACTCAGAGAACCTGATGTTTCTTCAAGGGCCCTGAAATGAGGACACAATAAAGAGGGGAAGCTCCACCCTCATTTCCCTTCCCCATCCTCTATTGCAGGTTATGCTTCAACCCATTTAGTTCTATAGTTCTATTTTAACATCATCCATCCATCCATCCACTCACGCATGCACACACACACACATAAATATATTTATTCTGTTATAACTCCATTAAAAGGGGGAGATATTATTGCTAACAACTATGGAAAATTTCAATAACTTTATATTTCAAAACACTCCATTTAGGTCTAACTTTCAGAAACTTGCCTTTGAGGAAAACGAAAGTGGACAAGTTCAGCTTGGTGGCTCAAACAACACAGATTTAAGTCACTGTTAGAACAGATTTGTCACACCCAATTGGGACACATTTGCCCAAGTGATTAGTTTTGTGTAATTCTTCCACTAAGTGGTATTTTCTGTCTTAATGCACAGACAGAGCTGTGCTGTGTTCTTACTGACCTCAAACCCAAAGTAATAGAGAAAAGAAGTCTAACTAGAAAACAACACCAGGCAATCATGAGGTCTGCAGATGGCTTATGGGAGCTGCATATTCGCCACACTTGGGATGGTTCTGGAGACAGCTACTGAGTTTGAGGAAGTGATTTGTCAATAGATGGACACAGGGGTGAGCTTGCAAATGTTTAGTAACTGACACTGGGGGATGAAACCTTGATTTGTAGCATTTTCTGATGTTCGTGGTGTAAATACTACCACTATGGTTGATTGGAGCCTACCCCTGTGACGTCAAAGTTGGGAAGAGTTGTGCATAATTGACTCTTGCAGGCCAACCCAGGCCATCTCCAGCACACCACTGCACAGAGATGCTGGGGCAGGCTCAGTATACTGATAATTGGGAGCGGATCTCACAATGTAGGTGGAAAAGACCTCTTTATCTGGTGAATAAAAGCCATAGAAAAGTCAAAATGTCACTAGGACAGAAGAACCAAGATGACAGGACGAGTAAACAACCACAGTTTGCCCTGCTGAGTGCGTGAGCTGCAGACTTCTAAATCCTGCAGGAACCTGAGCCCCGCTGGGAAGGATCTCCAAAGGGCTGCGGCTGTGGACAAGCCCAGAGAACCTTGGGCATCTCATTGGCAGCACATAGCAGAGGCCCAGGGAGCAGTCAGACCATAGAGAAGACTTTACATTTTAGGCCACTGGAAATGAATACTTTTTAAAAAAAAAATGGGTTTTGTTTTGAGAAGTGTAAGGAATATTCATCTTCCACAAGCCGTCTGCAGACCTCATGATTGCCTGGTGTTGTTTTCTAGTTAGACTTATTTTCTCTCTTACTATGGGTTTGAGGTCAGTAAGGATGTGGCACAGTCCTGTCTGTGCATTAAGAGAGAAAATACCAGGATTGGCGCTGTGGCTCACGCTTGTAATCCCAGCATTTTGGGAGGCTGAGGCGGGCAGATCCCGAGGTCAGGAGATCGAGACCACGGTGAAACCCCGTCTCTACTAAAAACACACAAAAAATTAGCCGGGCGTGGTGGGGGGGCGCCTGTAGTCCCAGCTACTCGGAGAGGCTGAGGCAGGAGAATGGCGTGAACCTGGGAGGCGGAGCTTGCAGTGAGCCGAGAATGCGCCACTGCACTCCAGCCTGGGCAACAGAGAGAGACTCTGTCTCAAAAAAAAAAAAAAAAAAAAAAGAGAGAGAGAGAAAATACCACTTAGTGGAAGAATTACACAAAACTAATCACTTGAGAATCTTGGGCAAAGGTGTCCCAACCAGGTGTGACAAGCCATTTGTAGCAGTGACTTAAATCTGAGTTGTTTGAGCCACCAAGCTAAAATTGCCTTTTCTTTTCTTTTCTTTTTTTTCACACACTGGCTACTACAGTGACATTTTTACACTCTAGCTAAAAACAACATCTTTTTCTCAATTCAGCATAATTATTTAGGGTTTGCTGGAAGAAAACCCACACGTATTAAATGACTTAACTCAATGGTGAAATTATTTAGCTGACTCTAAATTCTCTACTAATTTGGATGATGGGGTGGGAGAGAGGACAATTTAATAAGACAAACTGATTATTAACACCATGACTGATTTTCCCACTAGAATACTTTGCTAGCAAGAAAAAAATTTTATTTTTGGATTTTCCTTATGCCTAAGGCACATAGAGAAGGAGATGAGAAAGAGGCAACTCTGGATGCTGGTGGTGCTAAGTCTGAATGTGTACGTTCCCTCCAAATTTATATGTTGAAACCTAATCAACAATAGGAAGGTATTGGGAGGTGGGGCCTTTGGGAGGTGATTAGGTCATGAGGGAAGACCCTTCATGAATGGGATCAATATCCTTATAAAAGAGGCCCCAGAGAGCTGCCTTGCCCCTTCCACCATGTGAGGACACAGCAAAAAGGTGGCATCTCTGAACCAGAAAGGCCTTACCAGACACCAAATCTCCTGGCTCCTTGATCTTGGAATTTCCAGCTTTCACAACTGTGAGAAATAAATTTCTGTGGTTTATAAGGCACTAGTCTAAGCTATTTTGTTAATTATTTCAGCCTGAATTGACTGAGACACATTCCATATCTTTTTGTACATCTTTGTGACTACCAGCATTTACTTGACTTGGGTTTTTGAAACCCTTGGTGTGGTGTATTTGTCATAGAGAGGAGAGGGGTCCTTCAAAACTCAGAATAATTTACAATATTCTTCAGTCATGTACAAAGATGGGGCTTCTTTTGAATGCATAAAATAAGGGAACTGGTTTTACGATGCCCTATTCTCTGTTAATTGTCTTCAAATCAAGAAACTGAGGTCCATAGAAGAGAGACTCGATTTTCTCAGTGGGGAAGGAACAAGTCACTGGTGCCATTACAGCAGAAGCAGATCTCTTTAAGTCTCTGTAGACCAGTGGTTTTTGTAATACTTCCTGGAGTAATCTGGGGATTATCTACCATTCTAGGAGAGCCGTGCATCTATTTTTCTTTCCCATTGTCGAGACTAATGGGAGAAGAAATATGGCCATTCTTGAAGCATAAATCCAGTAGATTGGAACTGGATGAATTTCTCATTCATCAGAATTCCTTGGCCTCAGTTTTATTTCTTTAAGAAGTGTCAAATCATGACTAGGGGCCTCTGACATAATCTGCTTTTGCTGTCACCACTGAGCCTCTTCAGGATCCTGGGACATTCACTGTTATCTGGTGTCCCTTGGTGGGTGGCTTATTTATGAGTAGCAAGTACATAAGTTCTTCTCTTTGTGGGTCTCTTAGCTCAACACTAAGCATGAGTTTTGGCATCTTTCTCAGGGTTGCTAAATTCTATTTGAAGATTCATTATTGCTGCAAGTTGCTGAGGCTTTGGCTAACTCAGAGTTGGCTTTATGAAACCACAAAGAATTAGAAAATAATACTTCTTTACCTAATAGGAAACCTGTCTGCTTAATCCAATTGTATCTGACAGCAGCTTTTAGCAAAACTGGACAGGGAACTTCTAAGCCCTGCCTGCTAACATCAGGACTTGTTTTCTGTTGCCATTCTATGCTCGCTTTAAATTGGTGGGTGGCTTTGTCATTGCAGACTGGCTGCAGTCCTTGCTAAACTCTGACTTCTCCACTGAGCTTTCTACTCTTTGACTTGCCCCATCTCCTGAATCCAATGCATTTAGAAAGCTGGCACATTCAGAACTCACTAAGGTTATTTCAGCTCTGCCTGCTGCCTCTGGAGCCCCCGATGTATTACTCTGGGTGGCAGAAAGGAAGGGAAGAAAGGAACTACTCTTTGAGGACCTTCTGCTACATGCAAGGTATCCCATTAGAGGCTTTGCGTGGTTTCCTATTTAGGCTTAACAACAACTCCATCAAACTGACATTATTAGCAAGCACCATATTTTACAGATGAGGAAACTGAGGTTTTCTGAAATTATGTAATGCTCAATAACCTATACCCAGGAAGTGAACTCTGAGCCCAATGTAATTTCTACCATCACAATATTATCTCTCTTCCACCTTTTCTCTTCTCTCCACAAACTCTGTTAGAAGCACTTCTGGAGTAAGGCCATCAAAGAGAACTATCACGTGAGCTACATAGGCAATGAAAAAGATTTCTACTTCTGAAGAAAAATTTTTAGTTCAAAGAGGTTAAAAAAGATGAAATTAATGTTAATAATGTTTTATTTAACTGAATGTATCCAAATATTATCATTCACTATGGAATCCACATAAAAATACTAATGTGACATTTTACCTTCTTTCTCCTCCTGTTTGCCATCTCATGTGTTCTACATTTACAGCAATTCTCAGTTTAAACTTGGCACTTTCACATGTGCCTGAGCCATCCATGCCTGCTGGCCACCATACTGGATAGAGGATACCCAATTTCCAATCTCCGGGTTATTTCTTCTTAGACTGCATTGTTGTCATTGGATTCATTCCTCTTGGTTTGCATTCAATGCCTTAGAGTCACTTTCTGCCTTTTCTGAATCGTTTTCCTCCTTTTCACAAACTCTGCCTACTGCCCCTCCTGCTATTCTCGGATTGTCTACTCCGCCAAAGTAAGTTATCTACAACTTCACCCAAAAACTGCACAGGCTGGCCTGTGTCTTTATACGCTCCCTCTTTTTTTGCACTCAAATATTTTATGTTTCCCCTGAGGTACATTTTGGAAACACTCTCAGCCACACCTGTACACTCCAATGCATGCCCTCTTGCTCCTCAGCCTTTGGAGTCATCTTCAACTTCATAATGTCATTTACAAGGCTTGCGGTTGCCATATCAGTCAGCTGACATGGACAGCATGGGTGCTACCAAGTGCTTTTGTCAGCATTGGTTTTACACACCTCGCCAGTCATTCTGTTATTATTTACTGAGTACCATGCTGGGTCTTTCATCATATGAAAGACACGTTCTGAGGGAGAAGGAAGGATTGTTCCAATTTGAACTATGACCTCTTGAAGTGTACACAGTTGTGTTACAGAGAGGCCATTCTACCCTTCCATACATGAGATTTCTCATTTTCTGAATTGAGTGTATCCCACTCACCATGAAAGTCACCTTACTTCCTTGTGATGCAGCAAGTCACATACAGAAACTGGTCTATTTCCCCACGGTTTTTAAGTGTCCTGTGAATACTGGGCATCACCTACATTGATCATACACACAGAAGTGCACACACAAAGGTGCACACACATACAGAGGTGTACACACAGGTGCACACACACCTAGAGATGTGCACACAGAGGTGTGCACATGGACATACATGTGCACACAAAGGTGTGGAGGCTGCCCTGTGTTCTGTAAGCTGCTTGTGATTTGCCAGAATAACTTTAGAAAGACAAGAAGGAAGGAAGGAAGGAAGGAGGGAAGGAGGGAAGGAGGGAAGGAAGGAAAGAAGGAAGGAAGGAAGGAAGGAAGGAAGGAAGGAAGGAAGGAAGAAAAGAAGGAAGGAAGGAAGGAAGGAAGGGAAAAAAGAAAGAGCCTGGGTGTGGTAGCTTACATTTGTAATCCCAGCACTTTGGGAAGCTGAGGTGGGTGGATTACTTGAGTTCAGGAGTTCAAGACCAGCCTGGCAAACATGATGAAACGCTGTCTCCACTAAACACACAAAAATTAGCTGGGTCTGGTGGTGTGTGCCTGTAGTCCCAGCTACTCAGGAGGCTGAGGCAGGAGAATCGCTTGTACCTGGGAGGCAGAAGTTGCAGTGAGCTGAGATTGAGCCACTGCACTCCAGCCTGGGTGACAGGGTAACACTCCACATCAAAAAAAAAATGAAGAAAAAGAAAGAAGAAAAAGACAAGAAGGAAGGAAGGAAGGAAAGAAGAAGGGAGGGAGGGAAAGGCAAGGTCCACCTTGACAATCGCAGGCCCGCACTGCACAGGACAAATTCCTGCTGGTTGTGGTCTACAGATCATGGCCCCCTCCCCTTTCCTCTGATGAAGCAAGATGACACAGATGTAGGCTGTCACCTAATCCTGTCCATACTTGTCATAGAAACTGACACTGGAGGAGTCAGGGGAGGGAGACTTTTTGTCTGTGAGATTACAGGCCAGGGAGAGTGCAGGCAGCTGAGAAACGACAAACAGGGAGTTTAAAGAGGGGCCAGAAAGAAGGAAAAAAAGAATCTTTTGAAGTGTTTAACCTCAAAGTGAAAAGTGAATGGGATCAGCTGAAATCAGGTGCTGTTTCATAATGAAATTGTATTCAGCCTCCTTGCTGGAGCCCAGAGACCCAGCTGGTAAACACTAAAGGAATGATTTCTGTTGTCAATCAAATAATGGCAAGAAATGTCTTAACTTGGGGGAAATAGGAAGATTCATTTACTTTTCTGAACTTCCATGTAGATGGCCACACAGGAGCAGCTATATTCTAAAGACCTGGACAATTCAAAGCTGGGGTAAAGTCGGAGTCAGCAGAATGCATTTGCTGGTCTCTCCCCTAGTTGTTGGGCGGCTGTTTAGACAGCAATGTGAGAGGGAGGAGCTTTGCTTGTGCAGACAGGAGGGAGGCTGGGCTGTCCTTGGCAATTTGGGAATGTGGGAGGGGAGTTGTTCAGAGCCCTTTTGCCTCTGCTGGAGAGAGAGGCTTAGAAGAACCAGCTCACCTGCCCATTTCTGGCTGACGCCTGAGAACAAGAGGGCCCCATGCAATTTTCAAATTTTTTAAGGGGACAGAAATACTTCTAGGAACATACTAACAGTGAAAGATTCAAAGAGGGGGAAAAAGTTTCCCTAAAGGTAGATCTTGCAAACTAAACTCTTTTAGGTGGGAGGTAACTAAACTGAGAAAATAGCCTCCAGGCAAATAAAAGAGCAAGCAGTGGTGACGTTGAGTAGCCCCACATACAGTCAGTGAAAGACAAGTTTTGGGTTTTTGGTTTTCTTTCTTTTTTTAAAAAATGTTTTGGCTTTTAAGAGAGTTTGATGTATTTTGAGCCCCAATAATGGATCAGGCAGCTGACAGCATCCTGCCTGGTCCTCTGGGCAATGGAGGGAAGGAGGATGAAAGTAATGAAGCTGATTCTTGTAGCCGATTCTAGGACTTGGGAGGAGAGCTGAGAGCATGTCCCATGGGAGGAAGGGAGGGAAGAGCCTTCTGCGGGAGCATGTCAGTCAGCAGGAGCCGAGGAGCATGGCAGCCCAGGCTAAAGGGTGGCACTCTCTCCAACACAGGGCAATATGCGGTCTCTAGAAGAGGCTAGGAGGAAACCGCACATGAAGAAAAACAAGCGACTCATGGCATGTTAAAGCAACTCCACCAAGGCATTTATTTTTCTACACCCATCATAAAGACAATGGAAGGTTAATAGGATGTGGGATGGGGAGGGGGGAGTCATAATTCATTTAAAGTACCACTTCTGTTTTAATATTTGGAGAATGTACCTGTAGATGATCTTTTTAATACCTGCTTCTCCGTTTCTTGACTTCTTCTCCAAGGGTCTTGTCCACCCAACCTCACTCACCTCTATAATCATACCATAGTAGACCTTATCATTATGAATACCTACTGTACCTTCCTCAACTTCAAATTCATGCATTCCATTCTCATCTCTACTTCCTGCCTTCCTGGTTTATTCCATGTGAAGTCCTGACTCCCACAGTCCTTTCACTTCCATCTTGAAACTATGAGGACCAAAGAGAAGCTCTGTTAAGTGGAAAGATGGAAGGGGCTTGATGCATTAATGAAACTGCAGAAGCACTGCACTAGCTTTTGAAGTGGCTCCTCTGAATCCATTCCCTTCAGAGAAACAGGCATCTAGGAGTTACGCCACTATTAGTTGGGTTTCTATTCCCTGTGGCCAAACAGCACTCTAAAGATGCAGAGTCCATGTGGCCCGTGCCTTACGTTCTCATCCTCTTTCCTCACCACTCTCATTTGCTCTCGGATTTCACTGCCCACTTGGGTCTAATTTAGTTACCATGCTCACCTCTGGCCTCATTTGCTCTTCATTACTGCCTGGCTTTACATTTCTTCAATATGGTTCCTTAATGGGTCACGGCCTTCAAGGCACTTTGCCTCTCAACTAGACTTAGAGGTTTCCTTTCTACACAGGTACAATATAAGGGTCCAGCAGGCCACAGATATGCAAAGGCAAAAGGAAAATATCTTGGCCGAAAACCTAGTTTCATTATGACACCAGGTAGAAATGCATTTTCCATTTTCCTTGTACACATGCACACCTTCACACACACAAGTATACACACACACACACTCACACATATATCTTTCTCTGATTGTGATTTAGTTGCTACACATAAGTCAAGAAGGTAGAACTATTCTTTTTAATTTCTGAGTGTTCATTGGCCTCACCCCATGTCTGCCTCTCTCATTGGGTCTCCCCTTCTCTCTTTCAGAGAAGTGCTAAGTTCTATAGACTACAACACATTTTAGCTCAATGATATTACGTATTGTCTGGGATTCTCAAGTGACACATTAGTAGAACAAATGTTTTTCCTCTGATTTTCTTTTAATCTGTTGCCTTTTAAAAAGCCAAAAAGAAATACATAAAGTAGAAAAATTAAGAGTGTAGATAAAAGGAAATTTCTGTAATTCTTGAGCTGCATCTAGAACAGCATACAGAAAGTAAGCTTCAGAACATTTTTTATGACCAAATTTAGTAAATGCTATCTTGGCAACTCAAAGCTTTTATTTGTATTTCTCCCAAACACACTTTTCTCTGACAGGAAGGACTGATAATGATGAAGTGTGACTCAAACAACATAAGATCCTTTAAATAAAATATCTGGAAGTTTTATTTTCAAATAAATGTCACAATTCAAAGTAATGGTTTTGGAAGTTTATGTAGTTTTTCTCATGTTTTCTATTGTTCAAAACATATTTGGAACTCAGATTTTGATGACCTGCATCATATTCTTTGGGATAATTTCAATCATTTAACCCCTCATCAGCTGGAAGTGGATACAATTTTTTCAAGAGTCAAAGGTTATTTGTTTGTTTTGTTTTGTTTTGTTTTTGAGACAAATTTTTGCACTGTTGCCCCAGCTGGAGTGCAATGGCATGATCTCGGCTCACTGCAACCTCTATCTCCCAGGTTCAAGCAATTCTCATCCCTCAGCCTCCCGAGTAGCTGGGATTACTGGCACCCGCCACCACACCTGGCTAAGTTTTGTATTTTTACTAGGCATGGGGTTTCAGCACGTTGGCCAAGCTGGTTTTGAACTCCTGACCTCAAGTGATCCGCCCACTTTGGCTTCCCAAAGTGCTGGGATTGCAGGCATGAGCCACCGCACCTGGCCAAGTCAAAGGTTTTTTAGGCTGAATCTAGTAAATACATTGAGCAATTAAATTATGAGTAATACATATGTTGACGTTTTAAAAATGATCTGTCTTTAGGTCAGACCTGAGATATTGATTCTACAATATCAACTTTTAATCTTGGAGGACAATATACCTCATTTACATGCATTCCTTCTGGATTGTTTCCCTAAAATTCAGTCATGACAGAGGTATGTCTAGCTATCTACCAAAAACTGATGCTCTTTTAATCATGGTGTAAAGCCATCACAGAGAAGTGCCTACCCAGCTAAAGATAGCATGTCCTAGCATCCCTTGCAATTAGGTGCCATCATGTGACTGAGTTCTATTTAATCCAATGTGAGCAGGCAAAGTGACAGGTACCACTCTCAGGCTTGGTCCATAAAGACCTTTTGTCTCATGTGCCTCTGTCTTTTATTCCTGCTGGCTGGCCGTTAAGGCTCAGAAAGACCTTGAAAGCCACTCGTTGAAAATAGCAGGGCCTCCACCAGTCTATGCCCTTTATTGACTCTATGGAAAGAGCTAACCCTGCTGCCCTGACCTGCAACTACCTTGGAATATTTGTTTGAGGAAGAAATAATCCCTTATTATGTTCATGCCATGATGCATTTAGGCATTTGTGGTAGGCAGAACTCTTAAGATAACCTCTGATGTGCTCACACCTTGGCGTTATTCAAATGCGAATATGGGTGCTGCTGAAAACAGATATTGCAAGTGTAATCAAGGTCTCTCATCAGTTGACCTTAAAAGAGGAAGATTATTCTTGGTGAGTCCAACCTAGTCAAGGGAGTCCTCAAAAGAGGCTGGACTCTTTCTGTTGAAAGAGATTCCAAGGTTAAGAGGCATTTGCCTTGATGGATATTCTCCTTTGATGGCTGACACCTTGGCGTTAGCGTTGTGAGACCCTGAGCAGAGAACCCTATCATGCTGTGTCTGACATCTGAGATGATAAATGGTTGCTGTCTTAAGTTTCTAAGTTTGTGGTAATTTGTTCCATAGCAATAGAAAACTAACAAAGTTTATTTGTTACTGCAATTAGCCTAACATATTAGTACACAGACCTATTTAGAGTCAAATGTCACATAACGTCTCATTGTTAAATTAAAAAAACTGCTATAGTGAAAATTTCTAACTAATGACAGATTTTCCAGGGCCATTATTTACAGTGTTAGCATATGGGAAAATGAAAAACTTACATTGGAGGCCAAGTCTTCTAATTTGAGACAAGTGTGCTACTTGTAAGCAGAGGGGTCATCCAAATACATAATACCAGGTAAGGCATGAGCACCAACAACTCAGGATAGATGCTGGCCCAATAAGAGCCAAGAAGCACGGAACGCCAGCCTTCCTTGAAAATCAGCCCCTTTTCATACCAGACCCACATTCTTCATGTACTGGGACTGAACTATTCTGCATGATGACTGAGAAGACCATTTTAATTCAGAGGAGAAAATAATGTAGTCAGAAGAAGAACTCTAAAAATAACAAAACTTGGCTTGGCATTTTTGATCTGGGGGAAAAAAATCCTGGACTGTACCACAGTTCCCAATACTTGGTTATTTTGCTAAACTCTGCAATGATGGCTGCAAAGATGTCCTGACTTCTGGGCTGTGCCCAAAGGAGATCTCTCTAATTAGAGAGAGGACAGAGCTGCAACCAGAGATGAGGGTTATTAGACATCATGAATCTTTCTCTTGCCCTGGCTCTGGAATACCATCAAAGGAACTGCAATTTCAGCATCTGCATCTGAGCTGGGCTCAGGGCAAGGGGAGGGTGGGAGAGGCAGTTTTTTTTGGCCTGGCCATTCACTCAGCTTCTGCTGATAGTGCACATCTCTTTGCTGGACAAAGGAGAGAGGGAAATATGACAGCAGCCGAGTGAATGCAGTCACCTGTGAGATCCGGCTTCATTTCATTTCATTTTCTGAACAGCTTTATTGAGGTATAGTTTACATATCACAAAATCCACCCATTGTAGGTATACACTTATCATTTTGAGCAAATTTATGAAATCATGCAACTATCACCACAGCCCAGTTTTAGAACACTTCCATCACCCCAGAATATTTCCCCATGTCTATTTGCAGCCAGTCCTTACTCCTACCCTCATCTTCAGGCCACCAATGATTAGCATTTTGCCTCATTAGTTTGCCTTTTCTAGAAATTTCTTATCACTGAAATCATACAGCATCTAGACCTTTAGACCTAGCCTCTTTCACTTAGCTGAATGCTTATGGGACATTCATGGTGTGTTAGGCACTAAATTAGGCCCTATGGTTGGAATGATGAGTGAAATTGACATGGTCCCTACCCTCATGGAGATTAAGACTAACAGGAAGAAAGATGCTAAACAAATAATCCCACAATGTATAATTACATGTTGTGATAATAGCTACCACAGGAATAGTGCAGAGGGAGACTAGCTCATGCAGACAGGACACAGGATCTGACCTGGGTGGTCATAAACACCTTCAGAGAGCGGGACCTCTCAGCTGAGACCTCAGGGAGGAGCAGTAGTCAATTTTCCAAAGAGATTAGTTGTCTGAAGAAATGGAAGCAGGTCAGAGCTGCTGGAGCACCCCGTGGGCATGCAGCGGGTGGGTGGAAAGGGAAGGCGTCCGGGGTGCTGCCTCAGCCTGACCCCAGGGTGGACTCTGGAGTGTGAATGCACCAGAGCTGCCCCTCCTGGAGGCAGGGTGACTGCAGTGGTCCAGGCAGAAACCAGGTTGGGAAGGCAAGTCCTGGATTTACTCCCACGAGCAGATGGCTTGAGGGTATTATGTGACTATGCCGCAGGGAATCAGAGAAACTCCAAATTGGAAAGGACCTTAAAAATTGCTAGTCTGCCCCCCACCCCCTTACCCCTCAAAAAAAGGAGGCAGCATCTTCAAGCTATGCTGTCCAGTTATCAACATTCTATGCAGCTGCCTTGCGGGGAGGAGGTGAAGAGTGGGACAGACATGAGGGTGATGGGGTTCAGGGAGCAGGGCACGGGTCCTTCCAGCCCACTTCTGTCAAGCAGCTCTGTTTTAGGCATTGATGAGATTTGGTTTGTAATCTATCACTTTAAAAGATGGGAGAAGGAAGGAAAGGATTTTGGTGTCACAGGAATGTGGCCTAGTTTCTGGCAGTCACTGCAAAGCCTTCTCTCATCTTTTGGGTCTGGGTTCCCACACATGCTCAGGGGTGTTGGGAGAGAGAATGAAGACTCACTATAGCATCAAGATACTCCTTTCAGCCGCGTCCTGGGGAAGGGAGTGCTAAGAAGGCTCAGGTCAATTACCTGGTGTTTTTTTTGTTTTGGTTTGGTTTTTTTTTGAGACGGAGTCTCGCTCTGTCGCCCAGGCTGGAGTGCATGGCACAATCTCGGCTCACTGTAAGCTCTGCCTCCCAGGTTCACGCCATTTTCCTGCCTCTGCCTCCCGAGTAGCTGGGACTACAGGTGCCCGCCACCACACCTGGCTAATTTTTTGTATTTTCAGTAGAAACGGGGTTTCACCGTGTTAGTCAAGATGGTCTCAATCTCCTGACCTCGTGATCCACCCGCCTTGGCCTCCCAAAGTGCTGGGATTACAGATGTGAGCCACCACATCCTGGCTGGTCAATGACCTGTTTTATGGGTTATTATAAGGAATGGTGTTTACGTCCAAAGAAATGAAAGCACTATTCTAATCAATCCATTTACATCAGGAAAAGCAAAAACAAAACTTATACTGTTCTTTGACTCCTCTGGGAACCTGAAAAGGTACATGCCTCCAAACCAGTCATTGCATTTTGTTCCAGTTCTGGGAAAATACTGCAGGATATGCTCCAGTGGGGGGCAGGTGGTCTTGTGATTAGACCAGAAGATGGGGGTGAGGGGTGGCAACGCAGCAAGGCCCAGACCCCTCATGTCCCCATGCCTGTCTCAGAGGGACCTGCTAACATCACTCTCTTCCTAGGGCCAGAGGGTGTGGCTGACCTAGTTGTCTGATTCCTTTCAACTCCACATGGGAGCAAGAGTCAGAAAAAAAGCAGCCATTTAATCTGGTCTTAATTAAACCCAATCTGCATACAGGGAGCAGCTCTGTCCAAGTGTGGATGCCAGGCCAGCTGACTCCAGGGGGAGCACCTCTGAAGAGGAGTCTTGCAGAAGCTAAGCACTGGGAAATCCATATGGAAATAGGGAATTCCTCTCCTCCTGACCTGCGTTTGTCCACACTTGCTGTCTGGACTACTCACGAACTCATATCTGCTCTTGCAGAGCTGGCTAATTGCATGTACTTATGTGCTGCCTTCCCACCCACATTGTGAGCATCTTGAGTTAAGAGCCGCTTCATGCATTTCCCATGTTTATGTCCCACTTCTCCTTCTCACCACTTGGAGCCTAGTAAACACTGGGAGCAAAACAATAGAGCTGCATTGTTTTTAAACCCGTGTGATCTATCTTCTACTAGGTCTTTAAAAAAATTATGAATATGCCCATATAGCCTTATTCTTCCTTAATCTTTGGATCTGGTGCTAGGAGGAGGCCGCATTTACTTTCCACGCTTCTATTTCCCTGCTCATTTCCCTTATTGGCTCCAACGAGAAAGCTAATCTGAGGTCAGAGTTCAAGTTCATGGTGGCCATGCTTTACTATTGCTTGGGGTTGCTTCATTCAAACTGCCTTGGGTTCCTGTCCGCTCCCTTTCTTTCTGTCCCATCCGGGTTGTCAGGTCCATTTTGCCAACTGCCATCTTGGATCCAATGTGGAGAGAGAAAGAGGAATCACTTGAACCTCAGGCTTGAGTGTATAAATCCAGTTTTTATCGGAATTTTGCACTGGTGGTTATCAGATGCATATCAAATTTGTAATTTTCTTATTGTCCTTTGCTAAAAAAATGCCCCAAGGAGGAAGAGTGGGTGTTATGATGAGCAATCTTCTCTCCCACAATCTTTAACCCTGTGAATTTTAGTCTGGTGCAAAAATGGTATCACTCAGTCAGGCTTCCCCTCCCACATCTGTACACAAGCACTAGAATTTCACATGTTCCTTTTATGCTTATTTTGGTTTTTCTTTCGAGCTCTCTGTTGATTCTCTTGCTGTGTAACATCTGGATAGCTGGAATGTCTCAGAACTAAGGCAGAGAATGAAAAGGGTGTATCTTTCATGCTGGTCTATTTCTCACTTTTCAAGGGTTTCTACAGGGCCACGTGTACACTGGGCACCTCTCAGGGGTCCTTGAGGAAGGATTTCTGTAGTGTCGCTCCTGTTCTTTGGAACTGCTTTTAGATCCTGTGGCTTATCCTTTCTAACAACTTTAAATGTGGCAAACTAGGTCCTTAGAGGGTGTTTTGAATTTGGAAAATGGTCTAAAAACCCTGCGGAGGTAAAATACATGAATCAAGTGGACAGTCAGGCTGGGAAATAATATTTTTGGTTAGAAATGAAGTATGACTGCAGTTAACAAATTGAGTTTGACTTTCTGGTGGGACCTGCAAACATCAAAACTCTTCACCTGACAAAGAAGAGTTCCAAAACTGTTTGGGATAATGGCAAAATCACAGGAATAAATGTGGAATCCCTCAGGATTCTGTTCCAAAGGGGGCAGCACTCATTTCAGGGCGTACATTATGGAATGTCTGTTAAGATAAACCTCATTCTTTACAGCCATAAATTGTACCCGAGGCAGGACTGGATTCTCGTGTTCAGAGTTTTGCTATCCTTTTTTGCAAATAAGGGTACCACTACCTTTAGGAAACCTAGTTTATTTAGCAATTCAACCAGTATTTACTGGGGGTTGGCTACGCACAAAGCGTGGTGACTGTTTACATCCTATAGCCCAAGATGCCATGCTTCCTCTGTGGCCTATGTGAAGACTTCCCTTCCACCCGGTGGGGGTGGACCTCTCCCTCCCTCTGCCGCTGCGTGGAGGCCTCTCATGCAGCACCGCAGGTTGGCCTCCCTCCCCGGCCTGGCAGCTGCACTGTGCTTCCGTGTTTCACTCACTTTTGCATCATCAACACTAACACCGCCTTGGCACATTATAGGACATCAGTAAGTACTCACTGAATAAATGCTACATAGTTCGGGCCCTCCAGAGGCTCAAATTTACGGCCTAGCATCCTTGGCTTTGCCAACATTGTCTGTGACATGCCGTTTCAAAACAAAGCTCGCTTTCTCTGCAAAAACCCACTGGTGTCCGGTTTTTTCTTTCCTTGCCATAGGCTCATCTCCAGGGCTAGTAACACACACGTGAGGATTAGACACGCATGTGGCCACTTCCTGGTACTGTCACTCACTGGATGTATAACCTTGAAGAAGCGATTTCATCTAATGGAGTTTTTGATCTTTATAAAGCTCTTTTTTACTCTCCTGTATAATGGGGACAGTGAGATGCACCTCCCTGGCTCATTTGAAGAATAAACAAGGCCATGATCATTATAATAAAAATCCCATGTGTACTGAGCACTTACTGTGTCTCAGGCCCCCTCCTAAGTGCTTTAAATACATACCTTAATGTAACCCTTTCTTTAAGGCTGCATGGTTGGTGTCATTATCCCCATTGTACAGATGCTAAAACTGAACCTGTGGGACAGTAGTAACACCCCCTACGTCACTCTGTTAAGGAGAATTAGGTCAGCCTGAACTCCATAGACCATCCTGGAGATTCTGAATAAATGTCCAAACAAGTCTGGTGTTTGGTTGTCTTCTGAAAAAGGCTCCTCCTTCTCTCTCCTGGGCTTGTGATCTCAGAGGGGCTCTTCGATCCCTCCCTCTCCATAGCCCCCCACCAATACTCAATCTCTTGGGTACATTCCTTTCATTTTTCCTTAGGCCCAGCCTGAGTCTGGGCTGAACACTTATGGAATTACAGTAGCAAAGATGTGTCAGCTGGCATCTATATACTGAAACATTTCTCTCTCACTTTGGGAGGCAGCTCTCATTCTGGGGTGACTATCAGCCCCCAGACCCAGATTCTACCGATACTCTAATGTTCCTCTTGCAGTCACAAGCAACAACAACACAGCAGGAAGAAAATAAACCTTGGCAACTTCAAAAACAAAACACAGGTGATTTCACCTGGAAGTCCTAGGCCTGGTTTCCAGTCAATTTACCGCCCTGATGCAGCAGCCCTGCCCTGAGGTTTGCATTCTAATGAAGAGGAAGTCCAGAGACAGATTTCAAAATGATGTCCAGCAGCTTATTTCAATCTCAAACACATTAATTACTCATCTATACAATTTCAATACCTAGTAAACATATGCATGCACAAGCTCCCAACTTCACATTCTCTAGGTGAAGACTGGACTGCATAAATTGAACTGCAATTTTCACCTTGACCTCAACATTCCACATCAACCCAAGTGTGTTTCCTCCTCTGGGCATTGTCTGTGAACACTGCTCCACCTGCTATCTCTCCCCTTTCAATGCCACCTTCCAGCCTGGCTGCAGGTCCCCCCTTCATTTGATTTGATAATACTCTGTGGAGTGAGATATCTTGGATTCTCATTTGGTATTGCGTTGGTTTGGAAAACCTGGAAGGGCAGGAGCTGAGGCTTTTTCCTCTCCCTGTTCCTTGCTCCCCTTACTCACAGGCTGGCTGGTAGTGCACACAGTAGGAGCACCACAGTGTGTGCTGACTAATTAATTACAGGTAAGGACGTGCAAACCTCGAGAATGTGTGAGAGGAGAGACGGACCCATAGCCGCACACACCGCCCAACCCCAAAAGGGTGGCTAACTAAAACGCCAACTGGGAAGCACATTTTCCTGACTTTTTTCAAAATAGTGCAAAAGTTTTTACAATCTCAGGTAGGATTTTTATAGTTTAATAGGAGCATCCCGGAAATGGCAACTAAGTTCTCTAGCAATGGCTTTGGTAGGAGTGAGACTGAGTCCCGAGACCCTTCCCAATCCAGAGACCCTAGGGATTTGAGATTCCAATGGATGGGGGTGGAGGG